>NW_024609881.1:65640508-68040508 GCF_016920785.2 Ixodes scapularis
ATAATAACTTAATTGCATGTAAACATTGCCACAATAATATAAATGCGTCCTGAACACGTAGCAAAAAATTAAATACGAAACTAACCGCACAATGTATCCAACCGACTTCAGCAGATATAATCCTTTAAAACTTCACACATTCTGTGTGTCGGTTTGGCTTTGGTTGTTAACGCGTCCTGCTGGAAACGTAGTGGTCGGTGGTTCGAATCCCACAAGACAGAAAGTTTTCTAATTTTTTTTTCTTGCGTTTTTTTTTTGTTTTTATTATTTTAAATATTTGCTGTGTTTTTTGCAGTCGCCGGCCCCCTACTTTAGGGTAAAAGTCACGCAGAATGTGAAAATAGAAAATGTGAGCCCAAATTTGAGTTGATGCAATGCACAAACCGTGGCCCTCCTGTTTGCCGGGATAAATCGCTCCCTCCGTGCTAATAGGTTGGTTGGTGTAGTACGCAAACAGCGCAAGTGCTTTCAACGAAGTAAAGAAGCTAATAATAATGGGAATATTGAGAGAAAAATGGGAAAATGTGTATGTAAATGGTCAAACTGCCACAGTGATGCAGCCGAAGTTTGTCTGAAGGCGGTCACCTTTAGCCACTATTAAAACAAAAATACCGCTATTTTAAGGCAGTTATTTACCTGAGCTCATAGCGCGCTACGTATTGAGCACATCTCTTAATTTTCTGACTTCCGGAAAGTAGTACTTAATTTTGTTCTGGCACATCAGTGATATCCATCGCCTGCCCCCTGGTTTTACTTATTGAGGTTGTGCTCCGCAATTTTACTTTTTTATTAGGCCTATAATGTTTTTATTCCTGAGATCGAAGAACAGTGCGGATAAATAAACTAGCTTTCAGAAACGGTATCGTTCGGTGTGATAACATTTATGTTTTGTAGCGCCAAGGGGTCACATTCACAAACCCGGCAGTGTAAACACCCACAACGCCTTTGTGTTTCCCGTTTCATCGTGCTAAAAAAAAAAAAAAAAAAAAAAAAAAAAAGTTTTTATATTTACTTTTTTTTGGTGCGGTATATCGTATAACATAAGCTATCGGGGACAGATCATCTGGCTATGTGAACATTTGAAATATTTCTGTTAGATGGTCGTAGCTACCACAGAAAATAGTCGATTCTTGCCTCAAATAGCATATTTTCACACTCAATTAAAATCACCAATAACATGATCTCAGGAAAGCTGTGTACATCTCGCAGCGTCATAAGCAAAACACACATCTCTTTCTTGTTATTATTTATTATTATGGATTCTGCAATGTAATGCAAATTATTGTTTTTGTAACTCAAAGCGCGTGCTCAATCATGCCACGTGTTTGTTAATTGTGGTTGTTGTTCTTCACTCGGATTCTCCGCTATCGTTTTTATTTTATTTTTCTTATCAGTGCCAAACACGTGCGTATACCACCGACCTTAAGTATAGTGCATCAAATTAAACTAGCTTCCTGAAAAGGTGTCGTTCGGTGTTGTGTAATTTATTCTTCATAGCGTAGGTGGTCAGAGTCTCGAATCCTGAACTGCAAATGTTTCACGCCGCATTATTTTTTCTCGCGTTTTCGCGATAAACCACGTCAGCCCTGCCATGCTGGGATCAAATACACCAGCGTCGGCAGTTATTTGCGAAGGATTGGTCTACGCAAATATTTCCACTCGCTATTCATGAATTGCTACAGTTCGTCAAAATCTGGAGGACTTAACTGCATAGTAAAAACGGCAAAAAAAAAAAAAAAAAGATAAACGATGTCGGTTAGTAAACGGAACTTCCATGGCGGGGCTCGCCAGCCTGAACAGCAAAGCGCCGATGCCGGCCAGTCACTGAACTTCCGTGTAAATACTGGCCATCAAAGACAGCAAAGTGCCGATGCCGGCCAGTTACTGAACTTCCATGTAAATACTGGCCATCAAAGACAGCAAAATACCAATTCCGGCCAGTTACTGGAACCTCCATAGAAAGACTGGCCAGCAAAGACAGCAAAAACCCGATGCCGGCCAGTCACTGTAACTTCTTCGGCGGAACTGGCCAGTGAGCAAGACGAAACCCCGACGCCGGCCGTGGCCGGTAGCTCACCGGCGCCAATGGCCGGGCGCCGCCATCCTGTTACCGGGACCGGCCGGCGTAGTCCCGATACCGGCCGACGCGGTGTGCTACCTGGGTATATATATATATATATATCTTTTTCAACTGTAAGTTTTGGGGGTTTCGAAGCTCCAGCATTGTGGCACACATTCAGCGAAGAATAAGGCTCGCTACACAGTGAAACGGTCAGCACATCACACTGTCTACACGGAATGTTTTGCATGTCGCCGAATAAAATGCGTAGAATAGAGGAAGCCGTGGGCATCTCTCGAAACCCAGTACATAATATTTTACGTAATGAATCGAATTAAAAAAACACAGAGCTTTCCGCAAGATGGGTGTCGCCTTTTCTTAATATGTAGCAAATCATCTGCCTTCGGTAATTGCTCTGATTAGAAAAAAAAAAAAAAAACATAACAGGATAGAACTTTGAATTACCTCAAACTTTATATTTATTTCCGAAACTCAATATGTCTTGGCTAGAAAGATATTTCGATCATATGAAAAGGTAACAGAGGAATTCAATTGCGTATTTGAGGGTCTCGAAGCAATTCCGTTCCAAAAGTGAATAGAAAAGCTGGAAAACCTTGCATCAAGTGCGTTCATCTTTGAGGGGATTATCTTTTTAAATACAAAATCTAAATGGTTTTGTTTTCATTTCATATTCATTTTGGAAACGTTTCGATATATTCCACTGTACTCGCAGGAAACACTATTAGCTCAGGAGCTTCCCTGTATTGGTAAAATATTATTCTGCTTCGTAAAAATTAACAACGTAGTTACGGGGTTCACATCACTTGGGGTAAAGTATCGAGAAGGGCTTGAGTATTCCACGTTAGCACTGCGTAATTACTCGAGTTAGGCTCGTGAGAATAATCAGCTACACAAATATTTCAGTAGTAGTTTGCATCTAATCACTGCGGTGCACTGAATCGCCCAGTTGTACAGGATGATTCAAGGAGAGGCCAGGCTCTTTAAATAGACCGCAAAATTCGGTTCCTCAACCTATCGCGCTACGACTTTTCGCAGGGTTACCCAGAAATGGTGCATGTGGTTTTTGTAAAATTTGCAAAGAGCGAATTTACATGAGGAAAAAATAAAGAAACAAAAAGGCTTAGCTCCTATGGAAACTTAGCGACGCCACCGGTCTTCAAACAACGCGGCGCTGTTTCGCATGGAAGACAATAGATGGCGCAACGAACGCCGCCAACAAACGAGCATACGGCGCCGAGAACCGGCGTCTTTAGCAGACGACCTTTTCGGCTCAAAAGCGGCGTGCGTTCCGGAGGCGGCGACAGTCGCAGAAATAAAAATAGGCGCGGTAAGAACAAGGAACTACAGTTCCTTTTCAGCTAAAAGTGTCGTATGCTCGTCCCTTGGCGGCAGTTTGCGTCGCGACCGCTTGCGGCATCTCTTGTCTCCGGTGCGAAACGGCGCCGTGTTCTTTGAAGAGCGCTGGCTTCGCTGCGTTTCCATTGGAGCTAAACCATTTCTTTCTTTACATTTTCCTGATGAAATTTCGCTCCTTATAATTTTACAAAAAAAAAAAAAAAAAAGCGCCATCTCTGGGTAACGCTTTAAAAAATCGTGGCGCGATAGGTTAAGAAACCGAACTTTGCGGTCGATTCAAAAAGCCTGGCCTCTTCTGGAATCACCCTGTAGTAATACCCCTCCGGCCGCGGCCAAGGATTTGCCACTTGCCTGCCTAGAATCCGTAAAAGGAGATCATGTGGCCACTTGTTTAGGCAAAAAAAGTTGAAAGCTAACTGTGCTCGTTTCTGTAAAAAAAAATTTCTAGGACTGCTTTTGAGTTGAAATAAAAGCTAATCTGAGTTTTGGGGGGTTAAGGAAGTCAAAGATTTTATCTAAGCAGTGTGTTATTTATTGTGAGCATTGAGTCGCCATAAGGAACTAGGATATGTTATCTCTGCCTCAACCGCACAACTGGACCTCAGGAATTACGTGATCTTGCTTACCCAAAGAGCATCAGGTAGAAATCGGCAGGCTTTGCGAACGTGGTGTTTGCGGTGAATTGTCCAAAGGCTCTTACTGACTCAAACGCTGAGACAATATTATCTTCCTCCACAACAAAATACTCATCTTCTTTCGTCTGTAAACATAAAGAATTAAACGAAAATATTTACATTTTATTACTTTTCCAATCACAAATTAGACCGCTGTTAAAAATGGTGCTTGGTTATCATCGATATTTAGTACTTCCTAGATGCAATGATGTTCCTAGGACTAATTCTTTATAAAATTGTAAGATACTTGGCATTGAGTCTACTAAGGGAAATAAGCTAAATGAAACATACGGACCTTTACGAAAACGAATTAGAAAGGAGCTAGTTTTGTTTTGACAGCGTCATCTGTCACGACAAAATTAATATTTTACAAAATTGCAATAGAAAACCAAAGCTGCTAACTTCGAAATAAAACCGACGACTTTGACTGCGCAAACGGAAGCGATTTCATACCTTTGATTTAGACAGATAAATACCCAATTGCTCTTGAGACACATGTCATCGTTTTTCTTATTCATTTACATGGTGTTATGTAATCGCGAGATTAAAATAGTGCAAGGTCATGGATAAAATAAGTGGTCCTTTTGTTACCCTCACCGAACCATAGGAACCCTTCTTCGCAACACAGACTGACGCTCCTTTCTTACCTTGTTCGGGGCCCCAACATACCATCAGATATAAGATATGTGCACAGGCACGCACTAGCACCCCCATTCCCCTCCCCTCCTTCCTTTCAGGCTTGTTCGAAACCATTTTTCTGCATTCGATTAGAACGATTCCATCTGCTTGCAGCAAACGTATCTTGGTTTTATTTCTTACACATCACACACTGGTTCAACGAATCGACTGCAACTTTTTTCACACACTTACTTCTCCGGCTAAAGCTCTCAGCAATGCCTATACTTCAAAACAAGCTTGAGCATAGTTCAGAAATGAAGGGAAAAAAAGCCAAATGACGCCACTTTGACAACGTACTTCAATCTCCGCCAGTTTTCTTACTTTTTTAACCCACTTCCGGCCTCGCGCACGTACAGCTCCCCCGTTCCCAACATGAAGCAAGATGACTCTTGTTTGGGCCTCGTCTCTCTCGACTAAATCAATGAACTCGAAGGGGTTCGGGTGCGATCTTTGCGACATGGCTTTAATTTTTCGGTGCCATGCCTCTAAATGGTTGTTTGATCTGGACCCCCTGTTTCCGTGATGGTTCCACCGTTCCGGTTGGAAAATGCCCTCATCCAAGTCGCGTCAAAGTAATCAAGTAACCCAATAAGCTCCGGAATATCGAGCAATATACGCCCCGACGCAGAAACGCACAAGGGCGATGGATGTCAGAAGGGGAAACAAACGAAAGCATCACGAGCTTAAGAATGACAAACTAGCTGGCCGTTTCTTGAATATGCGCTTTGGAGCCAAGCCCCTTGAACGGAAGCCCAAACTTTTTGCGCAGGAATGAAAGTGGCATCCGCGATGAGCAGCTTGGTGAAACACGACGCGCAGACCACCAAAAAGCGCTTGCTCAATATGAGCCATGAAGCTTTCAGGGGTTAAGAAAGGAAGCGCAGCAGATTTGAATGTAATTATAGCCCTTCAAACGCACGGGCGTAAATTTGTAGTGAACCGACCCGACAACAAAAGCAAACGGCTGCGCTGGGCACTCCGTCAGGTAAAACATGCACAGCTACGAGGTGGTCACACATGTAAGATACAAAAAAAAGAGTCCCGTCCTAAAAAATAATTTTAACGGACGACAGCCCTTGCATGCCATCTAGTGTTGCGAAGGCAACTATTCAAGACGAGGGTCTCTGCGGTCATCGATGATGAAGGGCTCTGCTATTTTTGTCTTTTTGTGGGCGTCGTTGTCTTGCGGAATGTCGGCTGATGAAGGAACTGGTAGCTGCGCTGAGCTCCTTTCTCCATACATCGAATCCTTCAGGCTGGCAATCTGGGCACATCTACTGCTTCTTCATCTGGCACCTAAAATAAATTTAGCGTTTTCGTTTAGCAAACTTTGCATGACACTTCGTAGGCGTGGTAGATGTAATAATTTGGAAGGAAACTGCAGGGCAGGTTTGGAGAAGTTCCTGCTTAAAAAAAGTTGGCATTGGCGTGTTCTGGTTGGGTGATGCTGACGTTTTCAGCGCCAAGCGCAGCTGGTCCCTCACAGACCTCGGCTCGTCTTTTGCATGGTTATGGACTTCTATAAGTAAAAGGAGCGTAAATGTTCAATGGCATGTTAACGGCCCTTAAGCATGTTCCTGGTGGCGCTAGTAACAGTAAGTAAGAAACGAAACAAATATCAGTGGTTTCTATCATGCATAAAGAGACCGTCAAACACAAACCGCATATAGCAACTTAAGGGAACTGCTTTTCACGTTGTCCTCTTCAGTCAAAATTGAAGCCGCGCATCCTGATGAATTGTAAAGGCAACGAGACGAAACCATTCCGTTTGCTTTCTGCCGCTGTCTGTGACATATGTAACCTTCAAGGTAAAAGCGCTTTTCTTCTCTGCGTTTCCTTTATACAAACCCGGACATCGCCCTGACTGATGTCTCACTGTTGATTGGGTTAATTGGGTATTTCGGAGTGCAACGTTTTCTTTTTGAGTTCGAGGGGGACATAGAGTACCGTGATTTGACAAAAAGACGGTTCAGCGTTTTATGACTCACGCCAGTGTTGGGGTAACGCGTTACAAGTAACGACGTTACCGGTAACGCGTTGCTTTTTATCGGTAACGCGTAACGGTACTCGTTACTGTTCTTCAAAAGAGTAACGGGTAATGGACTTACGTAATGCACTTCGAGTAACGGGTGACGGATTTACGTTACTGGTTACTTATACTTACTATAATTTAAAAGAAAATTCTGCAATTTTTTTTCCGTGTTTCAAGGCGCGAAGCTAAGTGATTTTTTTTTTTGCGTTTTTCTTTGCTTCTTTTGTGAGTATTTGGGTGAAGCCATAAAAAACATATGTAATTATGTTCAGTGTCTGCATAGACATAATGTTTCTAGAAATATGGCGATTAAGTATACCTCTAACGTGAAAACATCAAAACTAAAAAAGTAACGCCAACATAACCTGCGTCACTCTATATCGGTAACTGCAACGCGTTCCTTTTATTTGCAAGTAATTGAATTGAATGGTATTTATGTAGACACTAGGCCTATGGTAACAAAACAAAAGGCCGATTAGCTATGCCTGACGTGAGCCTATCACCCGTTTACAATGCTCAGCAGGCGAAAACAAAAGCAATAATCATTAAAGATTACAAGAAGATACAAATGCACATCAGAAAAAATCAACAAAGCATGTTTTGTGCGGAGCTTGTACAATCGTTAGTGCACTTAATAATTTGGAAATAAATAAGACAGGTTATACAACTCATACACAATGAAAGTATAATTTGGAAGTATTAGCTCAACATGACATGAGAGAAGGTCCCGCTGTAGACTAATTTTAAAGCTGTGTTTTGTTCCACAATCTGAGTTTTTGTTTTCTAACGCCTGGATGTTTATTTAAGAAATCAGGTATCAAGTATATTAATTGGTGAATGTTCATACTTCGTCCAAGACAAAGTTACTCTATAGGAGCGGTGTCGAAGATTGGATTGTGTATTCCTAGAAAGAAGTGCGTCAAGAAAGAAACGGGAGGGGTACAAATTATTTTGAGTGGTAAGTAAACTGTGTTTAAAATATAAAAGCCGCTTACACTCTAAGAAAAGCCCGTACGTCTACTTTCCCACCCAACACTCGGAGAGCCGATTACCGCAACTTGCAGAGGCAGCTCAGCGAATGACGATGCCGAAACATAAAACGCAATCTGAGTTGTGACATTAATCAATTCAAAACGTCAGGCTTGCATTGCTTAATGTCAACTGAGACTGCGTTTTTTGGTCTAAACATATGTTTCGGTATCATCATTCGCTGAGCTGCCTCCGCAAGTTGCGCTGATTGGATCTCCGAGTGGTTGTAGCGGGAAAGTAGACTCACGGAATTGTTTAGAGTGTACAGCTCCCTGTAAAACAGAATTAGAGCGCAGCTCTCGAGGAGGAGTGAGGGAGGGTACTGAGGCGAGCGTAAACTCCTCCCTCCTCCTCACCTCCTCATCCTGCCTGCTATTTCTCACGGTTACGCCGATGGCGACGGCGACGCTGAAGCCATCGGCGTAACCGTGAGGTCAGGTTACGCTCGTGACGTCAAGGGGGTCATGTTACCTCACAAGGGTGACGTGACGTAACCGGGGCCACGTGAACTTACTTGAGTCACGTGACCTCACGGAGATCACGTGACTTCAAGGGGTCACCTGAACTCACGAGGCTCACGTTACCTCACGGAGGGCACGTTACCTCACGGAGGTCACGTAACGTCACCGCTGTCACGTTACCTCACGAAGGTCACGTGACGTCCCCGGTGTCACGTGACCTCACGGAGGTCACTTGATGTCAACGGGGTCACGTGACCTCACGGAGGTCACGGGACATAACCGTCAGGTAATGTGTCCTGACGGTTACGCCGACGGCGACGCCGACGCCGCTCAAACCACAAACGGGCGCCTAAGATCTGCGCCCTAAAAGAATGGTGCCGTGTGGTCAGTATGCTCAAGGTTTCCTGTACAAAGTATAGCTTTTGTTTTTGCGAAAGAAACCTCAATATTTTTTGTAGTTGTTGAACCCCAAACAAATAAACAGTAATGGGGATGAAAGGAACTAAACTAAAGTACAACTGACGTTTTAACCAGCATGGAACCAGAAATCTAATTTTGTATAAAATACCAATATATATCAAGATGCTTGCATCCATTTTATTTATATGAGGTGTCCAGGCTTAAATTTCTCCTAAAAATTTATAAACGTTTACACGCTCTATCACAGAGTCATGGGATTTTAAGAAAATTTCACAATCGTCAGGTTTACCTCGTGGCTTACACATTTTTTATTTTGTTTTCGTAACATTTAACTGAAGTTGATTAGAGTCAAGCCAGTCCGATAACAGGTGGAGCCACGTATTAGCAGTAACATCTAGATGACGTAAAAATGGTCCAGCAAAAAATAAGCTTGTACCCAGGTAGCACACCATGTCGGCCGATACTGGGATTACGTCGGCCAGTACCGGGAGCTGTACGGCGTATCCCGGCCAGGGACGCCGGTAAGAAACCGATCCCGGCCGATATCGGGGACTCGTTGTCTAAACTGGCCAGCGCCAGCCGGAAAGTTCCCGATACCGGCCGACATCGTTTTCTTGCTGTAGTCACCGGCCAGCCTAGCCGTGGAGTTTCCGGTGACTGGCCGATATCCTTTTCTTGCTGTAGTCGCTGGCCAGTCTAGCCATGGAGTTTCCGGTGACTGGCCGATATCGTTTTCTTGCTGTAGTCACCGGCCAGCCTAGCCATGGAGTTTCCGGTGACTGGCCGATATCGTTTTCTTGCTGTAGTCACTGGCCACTCTAGCCATAGAGTTTCCGGTGACTGGCCGACATCGTTTTCTTGCTGTAGTCAGCGGCCAGTCTAGCCGTGGAGTCTCCGCTGACTGGCCGACATCGTTTTCTTTCTGTAATCACCGGCCACTTCAGCCACGGAGTTTTCGGTGACTGACCGACATCGTTTGCTCGCTGCTTTCACAGGCCATTCGAGCCATGCAAGTTTTGATATGTAACCGACATGGCTTTTTCGCTGATATAGAAACTATATGATGGTTACAAATGACTGTTAGGTTGGACATGTCTTCAATATGCTAAAAGGTGACACCTAATATTATCCTTGGCCTAGTATTAACGCCGCGTCATCCTTAAACCCGTTAACAAAGGCTTATTTCAGTTTTGTTAAAAAAGACGGGATCAAACATGGCTGTGGAATGAAAATTCAATTTGGTTTACATCTATTAATTTTTTAGAGAGCAGCTCTTAGACGCCCGTTTCCGGCTTGAGCGGCATCGCCGTCGCAATCGCCGTCGGCGTAACCGCGCATTGCATTATGGGAAACGTCCCATAATGCAACGCGCGGGTCTCACTCGTGACCTGCGCATTGCATTATGGGGCTTTTCCCATAATGACGGCGTGTGCGCGTTGCATTATGGGAAGCGTCCCATGATGCAACGCGCGGTCGGCGACGGCGACGCCAACATCGCCGTCGGCGTAACCGCGCGTTGCGTTATGGGAAACGTCCCATAATGCAACGCGCCGTCTCATTTGTGACCCGCGCATTGCATTATGGGAAGCGTTTCATGATGCAACGCGCGGGTCGGCGACACCAACGTCGCCGTCGGCGTAACCACGCGTTGAGTTATGGGAAACGTCGTATAATGCAATGTGCAGTCTCATTCGTGACCCGCGCATTGCATTATGGGACGTTCCCTATAATGACATCACAATTGACGTCACATGTGACGTCACAAGGGCCCCGCACGTTGCATTATGGAAAAAGTCCAATAATGCAACGCGCGGGTCACTCGTGACCTGCGCGTTGCATCGTGGCGGCGAAACTTACTTTCGATGAGTTGGGCATTTTTACTGCGGCACTGCGCTTCCGTAAAAATTTCCACATGTTCTCAACGGCAAGTCTCAGGGCTTACACAGGGTTTTAAAGAGCTTCTTCGATGATTGACTACGAACGAGTAGAAAACGTGTCTTCAGCATGTTGCCGCCAGCCTCCGAAACGCTCCAAAAACGCGATTTTTCAACATGCAAAATCGCCGATCGGTGGCTTCACTCTCGTGCTGCAGCTGCACTGCAGCAACCAAGCGGGGATGCGCGATCCAGCCCTTTGCCCATATGCCGAGCGCTCCGCGCAAGCGGTCGTTCAGCGGTCGGCCTCAGTAAGCGATCCACCCAGTTGCACGCGCTGCCACCGCTTTCATAGCGTCTGCCCTCGCTTTTTAACAGTTTCGGTTCCCATTGCTATTTTGCTGAAAGCATGAAGTTCTGGGCCCGTTTGCTCGAAGCACTAACCGCGGCTAAAGTTAGCCGCAGTACCTAGGAGAGGGATTTTTAAATCACGTGACTGGCTCGGTAGGGATGCGGGGAAACATGGCGGCGCCCCAGCGAGTGAGAGCCGCTCGCTTTGGAAATAATATGTCGTTGTAGCTGCAATATCGAGCGCGTTAGTCAGCAACGAATGGTGCAGGGGGCTTTCGCTTTGCCTTACCTCAATTAAACCGCAAAGCATGGGCAATGACATCGGCGCATTTTTTAGGTAGTGTTTCGATTCTGGGCATTCCTAAGCCTAAATAAACGCGATAATTGTCGGCATGGCAACGTCTTTGGAAAGCGGATTGCCTTGACTCAATCGGCCGGGTATTGATAGCACACAAAAGCAGACAGCGTCCCAACAGATTTTCTTCTAAATTATTGAAGCATCGCGAGGAGAACGCTGGAAGTGTAATTCTACGGTCCACGCGCGCTGGCCTTCCTCTTATAAAAGATTCGAAGTAAAAAATCACAATAAGGCTTTAACAAACGCGCGTGCAAGGCAAAATTTGTTTTATACTTTTTGCTTTAAAACGGTTACTACTGCAGACGCTAGCACGTGCGACGCGTGCAACTACAGTCGTAGCATGCACCTCGGTGCTTAGATAATTTAGAAAAAAGGTCTGTTGGGACGCTGTCTGCTTTTGTGTGCTATCAACAATCCGCTTTCCAAAGACGTTGTCATGCCGACAATTATCGCATTCATTTAGGCTTAGGAATGCCCAGACTCGAAAGACTATCTAAAAAATGCGGCGATGTCATTGCCCATGCTTTGCGAGTAAAGCAAAGCGAAAGCCTCCTGCACCATTCGTTGCTGACTAACGCGCCCGATATTGCAGCTACAACGACATATTATTTATAAAGCGAGCGGCGCTCACTCACTGGGGCACCGCCATGTTTCCCCGCATCCCTACCGAGCCAGTCACGTGATTTAAAAAAATCCCTCTCCTAGGTACTGCGGCTAACTTTAGCCGCGGTTAGCGCTTCGAGCAAACGGGCCCTGATCGGAACTTCATGCTTTGATAAAATGTCCTGCCGTCGTGGCGCTTTACGTTTTGCAAAGGGGCTGTTAAGCAATATCAAACACGCATGCCGTAAAGCGACCGTCATCTCCGCAGGCGAGTTCCATCTGAGGGGAATTTGTCGTATTGTCTTCTAGCAAACGACATACCTCGCTCTTCATCCGAATAGGTGTGCACAACGTCTTCGACGTAACGCCATATCTTGGGCCTCTTCGCTGGCAAGGCGAATGAGTCGGCAAAGACTTCGCCGAGAACGGCTGCCTCGTCGTCACTCGAGCTGGAGCTAAGCTGGTATCTTCGTCGCTGTCGCTGATTTCGCTGCTACTGCGTTTTATTAGACGATGTCAGCGCCGCAGTATGCTCGGGCCAGTCGGTCATGACAAGAGGAGCGAAAGCAAGCACAGCAAGAGAGCCCACCCAGCAATCGAAACAAAAAAACAGCGAAGCTCCTTCATTTCCCCGCGGCAACGCTGATAACGAAACTGAAATGTTGCGAATGACTATAGATCGTACTCCACCGAAAAAGGCTGCGCGGAGAACTACTCCGGGTCCGAGCGGTCTGTCCGAGGAAGACACAGTTTGGGCGGCACATTCGTTTTTTACATCATTCTGCATGATCGTAATCGAAACATCACGTGCACCCTATATTCAACCAGAAAGGGTCACTACTTCCATAAACCCCTGCGTGCAACACGGCGCGCGTTGCTCTTTGGGAACTAGTTGACCAGGGAGGAGAGTGGCATGGTTTCGGTTTCGATCGGCAGCGTGGACTATTAACGGCCGTGATCTCACGCTTTTTGGTCTCGAGAGCATCATTTTTGGTCTCTAAACTAACCTAAATGGCCAGACCTCGAATCTATAGCACAAGCCCGAGACGTATAGCTTGCCTTCACACATGCTTGTTGTATTTTTATACTCTATCGAGCCTTTCTGTTTGCGTTTCGAGATATATGTGAACGAGCCGGTGCTGGGAATCTCGACGCTGCGTAGCTCGGGTATCTTGCTTGTGTACGAGTCAACAAGCTGTAACGACCAATAAGTTTGCATACATCGAGCTCGCACCTTTACAGCTGGTCAGGAAGTTTGTTTGTTTTATGCTTCCATAGACGAAATAATAGTTTTTGCAACTACTGTTTTTCTTAATACGCCTGAGTAGGTGAGGTAAAACTTGGAGGCGCCATTGAAAAGCTCAATTTGAACACACATCTTATCTCTTATCTGTACTGACCCGCAGCACTGCACGAAGCTAAGCCCCCACCCGTTTGCATTTCGCTAATATTCAACATCGCGTATGCATATCAATTTTTTCTGCAATCATATAGGCACATTCCCCCACACAAACCGTTTTAAGAAAGCAAAAGTCGAGCAATTGTGTGAAGAATGTCGCACCGTTCGCCGGAAGTGCGTCGGACGGGCGTGAACCTCTATGCGGTGTGCCAAAGGAACGAAATTATTCAAAGCGCATTTGACGGTTGGTAATGGTCGTAATATGTATGCGTTTGCTTTCTTCCTGACTGAGTATGCCGAGATAATTTCAGACACACCGTTCAGACACAAATCTTGGGCGTCAGTAAAAGCTCGTCCAAAAAGACTTAGCGAAGAGTCGGAGACGCTTGTTAGAGCCTCCGTCGTAGCTAGCCGACCTCAGCGTTTGCGAAAACCTAATCTCCTATGAGCGTAAAATTTGAGTGGGCGATATATGATGACACGAGGAAGACACCATAGTAATTTGTGTGCAGTAATTTGTGTGCAAGGAAATTGCCCCAGTTTTCGTTTTGTCAACCATTTCGTCGTTTACCCTGAGACTGGGTTTTTTTTTTGAAGAGCAGAAGTAACAGAAAAAACAGACAGGTCTCAGGGTAAACGACGAAATGGTTAACAAAACGAAAACTTCCACCAGCTAGCCTGTACTTTGACTCTTTTCTCGTTTCGTTTTGTATCGTTCGAGAATGAATGTATTGTACGTTCGTGAAAAGTCAGATCATCGAAAACTCAAACGGCGCATTCGGTCACGGCGTGATAGCATGAAAGGAAGCTGCTCAATCGAAACCGAAACTGAGTGGCCAACTAGTTCCCAGAGGGCACTTCGTCGAAGCGTCGTGTACTTCTTCGTGCCCCCGTTTTTTTTTTTTTTTTTTTTTTTTTTTTTATAGAGTAGCACAGTAGCACAATTATATATTTCCGACTTCGTGTTTAGACTAGAACAGACCTCATCCAGCATCGAGCCAGCTGTTGATAGACTTTGCTAGAAAGCCGATCCAGCATCCAATCCAAAGCCGGACAAGGTGAACAAACACAAATGGCGAGCGGGACGTTGGCGTGGTTCGCGGCATGGTTCAGGTACCGTGGCTCCAGGGTTGAAAAATTGTATGTGACCGTGGTGGCGAGTGAAAGCGCTGAATGTAAATCTATGCGGGGCAGAAGTCGCTCGAAGTTACCGCCTGTGCTTTGATTTTGATGTTCGTGTTCTGTCGGTTTCGTCGTATGTAGGCCTTGTGAACTAACTTCCGCTCAACAACGCTTGCTGGTGGTTGACTCGACGGTGTTGACGGCCTTTCGCCGTATCCCGACGATCGTTTCGTCGTGATGTCCCGCAAGACGGAGTAGCCGTCAAGTAAGAGAAAGTACGAGCAGCAGGAAAGGGATGCGACCGCGTATTATTTCGTAGTGGCGAGCGGCGGCACTTTTCTGTTTACGTTCGCGCACGTTTTTGCATCGGCTTCTGCCCGTTCGTAGTGTAGATGCCCTTTGCCTTTCGTTGCATCGCGCTGTTTCCACGCTTCGAGCGCACCTTCGGGACTCCCGGCCGAGTATGGACGAATGTCGCGCCGCTAGCCCGGCGAGACGGCGATCGTTCGGCGACGGCCTCCGTGTGTTGTAAGCGTTGAAGTGAAATTAAGGGAGAGGGGGGGGGGGGAATACAGTCAATCGTGTACGCGCGCTAGGCGCATTTGTCACTGACTTGGGGTAGGGTGAGGGGAGAAAAGTGGGGGAGAAGATAGAAGTAGGAGTCGGGCGTCAGGACCGTCGTCTCACCGTCCCGCTCGCTCGTCATCCCATCGTCGCGCTTAACCCGTGAGTGAGTGTGGGGGGGATTTAGCACTGGTGGTTGGCACCGCGCGGTGTCCGGTGATCAAGGCGGTCTCCGGGGGCGACCGCGCCGTGTTGGTGGAGGCATGCTAGCTCGCCGAGACGCTGCTGGCGGGGCATCGGGTTGTGCCGTCCGCGAGACGCTTGTCCGTTTTTTTATTTATCCTTGCATCAGGTTTTAGATTATGACGGTAAATTTGCATTGTTTGCCATACTTCGCAAAGTCGTAACAATTTTTCTACAGGCGACTGCGAGAGCCGCTCGTCAAATTTTGCGGCACGCAATACAACTTTTTTTTTTTTTCGACACATTTTTTTTTATTATAACTTAGCGATATACCGAAACTTTCTGCTCGTAGCGCAATCGCACCAATGCTGAAAAATTCCGCACGTACTGGCTAACCGTCATCATCGTAAGCTCGACTCGTTTTTCCGAGTTCACATCAAACAAAACTAGGTTCCTTCTACGAAAATACGGTGTACCGTTAAATACCGGGCAAGCGCGCACTCAAACTTTGGAAATAATCGCAAAAAAATCGGGGATAGGTGCTTGTCCGGTCGTCAATTTTACATATAAATGTACTGTGCGTATTTTCTCAGATCTCACAAATTTGGTAATGGGTGCTTAATGTGGAATGGGCGGATGCACGGTATTCTACGGTATGTCCAGGCAGTTAGCGGCATCCTACGCCTTGGTAAGCACAACCGCGCGTTGTGAAGTCCACCACCAGCGTGGCACAGGGCCCCGTCCTTACCTAGCATGTCGTCATATGCAAGGAATGTATACTCCGTTCGCCCCTAAGCTGAGACTAGAATCTCCGCCTTCAGTGCGAGCTCGCTGGCTTCTGCAGTGCTTTGGTTGCGCGTGCCTGCGTGATCGCACTTGTGTTAGCAAGAGCAGAAAGCTTGCGTTGAAGGCGGAGCTTCTAGTCTGAGCTTAAAAATGAATGGAGTATAGTCGAAAAGCCATTGCCATTGCTTGAAAAACTGAATGTAAATAAGCTAATTGCACGAAACCGCGGTATCACGAAACCGTT
Organism: Ixodes scapularis; assembly: GCF_016920785.2. NCBI lineage: Eukaryota > Metazoa > Arthropoda > Arachnida > Ixodida > Ixodidae > Ixodes > Ixodes scapularis. The sequence goes on from NW_024609881.1 coordinate 65,656,723, forward strand.
GCAAGTAAAAAGCTACAAAGCATGGTGTAAACAGACCTTTACGCGAAATGAGCACCGTTTTTCTCTTTTACTGCTACTTTTATTACTTGGCGTATACCGGAATCCGACGCCGTCGTGTTTCAATGTGGCCGTCCATGGGGATATAGCCATGGAGTTATTATAATATATGCTAAAGGTTGCGAAGACCTGACAGTGTGAAGTTACTTGAATGAACATCATGTCTGACCACGCCTTTTATTCTAGTGAGGAGGAGTACAGTTCATCGAAGAGAATGACGAAATAACGGTGGCGTCCGTCCCTCTGTTGTGGTTCGACTTGAGTATGAAACAACGGCGGGTGGCCAAGCAAAATGCCTGGGGCGGACATCTTGTCTCGTGTGCGACCGGGCCAAGCACCTGACTCTGACTGGCCTTCGTTCAGAGCATCAAGTTTGCAGAAATACAGTAAGTATTATTTTGTACTGTTCCTTTTCATCTAAAGTCCTGATAATGTGCTAGCACACGTTTTTGATCTGCCCTCTGTTAGCATGCTTGACCCTATTAGCTTGCGGCAGTTGCTCAATTTAGTTAGCTCCATAATCTTCGTAGTGACACATGCACAATTACAGTAGTGACCGAGTTCTTCAATACGCTACTGGTCACAAAACTTTCTCGTAATGCTGTGGGAAAGCATTGCATGCTGCCAAGAACGGCCGTGGTGCTGTCCTACTCTGGAGAGGTTCGACGGACAGCTTAGAGTGTTGTTTTTAGGTGCAGCAAGTTCGCTTCGGCGCCGTGCTGTGCAGCTTCTGTTTGTACCTTGAAATGTTGTACCAATGGCCAGATTTTGGTGTTTTGTGAGATTGAGATCTCGGCAGGCTTGTACTGAGGGAGCTGACCTTTCTTTAACAGACACGTCGCCTGCTAACGTGAGTAAAGAGGGAGGGTTTGTCTGCCCTAGAGTGTCATTTGCTGCGGGAAACAAGACGCCGCTGCGTCGTCTGCTACCAGAACCGAAGAAAGGTGGATCATCTGTTACACACTGTATGCTGCAAGTGAAACGATAGAAAACAAAGTTGCTTTGGGAACTTCTGCTATTTAACAAGGGGTGCAATTGATGACCTGTGCTTTACTTGGGAGTGCCAATTCATTCTAAAGCGTCATATGCCTAGGCGCGAGGTATCATGTGACCACAGAGCAGCCGCTTGCAGCCAATTTCGTTTTCTATACCAGGGTAAGTGTTCTTAACGGGATTCTCTCCCATTCTTAGACGGTTGATAGTTAAAAAAAGGCCGTCCTGAAAGCTCAGAAAATGGCTGTTCCAACAAGGGTACAGGCACCAAGCTAGGCCTAATAGGCACGGACCTATATATCAGATTTTTAAACTGGTGCTTATCGCAGCCAAGCGCAGTGCGTCTCGCGTGCGTCACCGACGAATCAGTATTTTTATTTCCTTTGATTGTCAAAAAACATCATAAAACTTTGTGGGAGCATTCATTTTGACCATACGAGCCAAAACTGTGACGTTCTGAAAATTGGGGTCGTGACTCCTTTTCAGAAAGTTTATTTGATTAACACATTTTTTTATTACATTTATGAATATTGCATACAAATTATAATGTCTCTTAAATTTTTACAAAAATTTGAAACACTCACTGTGTCTGGCAACCGTTCCAAAGCTACCCAAACCATCCGAAACACCCGAAAGGTTCAAGCGTTCTTCTGAAACTTCCCGAAACCCAAGTTTCTGAACAAGTTTCTTCGCATCATCAGTGCATAATGTTGAACAGCAAAATGGATAATGCTTTCTTATGCCTTGTTTATCTTGCAGCCTTCGACGCTCAGCTGCTTAGGTCGTGATAGACCTGCACATCCAGAATGTGCACCTACAGCAGCAGAACAGGGAATTGCAAGTCTGTTGGGCAGGTGCTCGGGCACATGGTGTCTTTCAAGCACCAGGGAGAGCAGGCGAGGCCTGGGGAACAGGTGACGCCCCAGGAACTGGCCAGGCCTGAACCACCCGAGCTGTTCCTGATGCCTCTCCGCAACATGGAACAGCTTAGTGCTGCAGAAGCGCAGCTGAAGAACTTCACCAACAGGACACTGCCGGTATTTATGTGTCCTCTTTTTCACAATATTGACGGGTATGAGGCTGCGATTCTTACTTTGTGGTTTAACTTGGGTTATCTGAAGATTTATGCAAATGGGGTTGGAATGTAGACTGAAGCCTTTTACCGTAATATTTCAAATGGATGCCCACCCAAACTATGTTTTAAACACAGTCAGCGGCAAATTAAAAATGAGTAAGTTGCCGTCCCTTCATTACGGGCCTTCTGTTATTTATAACAGCGGAGTGCATGCACAGCCAATGCACATCGGAAGGCTATTTATTGTAAGGGGTACCCTTAAACTGAACCCTGCAATAGAATTGTGTCAAGGTGACGCAACGCCAGTTGCACGTTTTGCAAGTCAGCTTTAGTAGCCTGCGTAAAGTTTTTGCAATCGTTAAACTGCGTTTCATAGAGGCTACTGAAGGGAGAAATGATGGACGGTGGCCACCAAAAATTAAATATTTGTGCATCATTACATTTTTGAACAGTTCTTTCCACCCGAAGGTCGTGTAGACAAAAGGCCTTCATGTGCATCCTCATTGAATGGCATTTTAAGTCTTTTTCAACTGCCGCTTCTTGAAATATTTTAAAGTAAAACATTTCACAACGGGGGAAGTAAAATCGCCCAACACGTTTGCCTTTGGGTGCTTACAATATGTCGGCCTGCAAATAATCATAAATCATGCTGATTTGCTACGACACTTCTGCCCGTTTTATCCTTAGAAGTTAAATTCCGCACCTGCAACAACTCTCGCCGTGAGTATGTGTGCGGAGCACGCACAAACCTGCCTGCGTGCTTTTTGTGTTTAATGCTTGCTTGACAGAAGGATCGAGATGCTGTAGTATATATTGGGCTTCTTTTGGTTTTGTTCCTGTTCTCACTTGAGGCTATAGTCAAGAGATCTAAATATTTAGGGCGATAAATTCATTTGTGCTTTCGGCATCTGCTACAGAAGTAAAGGTACATGCTTGAAAATAACTTTTAGCCTGGTCTAAAATTGCTTTTGAGTGTGCCCACCATATGCGTATGCCCAAACAAATTTGTAAGGGGTTGCCAGATAAATCTTAATTATCTCCATCTTTACTTTATATTAGTAGTGCATTTCCAAAATGAGATGTTAACCAGTCCAAACCGAAGGTCAGCCTATGAGAGGAAATCAAAATTTCCAAGGTGAAAGAGTAACTGTCATTGTATCTGCCACTTTATTCAGGGGGTGTGAGTGCATGCGCAGCTGTGTCTCCAGGCATAGCATATGGTAGTCGCACAAGCGATTATTACACGAGGCGAGCTTGAGCTGAGTAAGTTGGTTCATTGGCCTACAGGGCCACCACTGAGTCAGCACTAAACAAAAATATAGAAAGGTAGCTACTCATACTGTGCTGCTGTTGCCATTTTTTGCAACTATAATGACGGTTTTCGTCAATTCCTGCCTTTTTATGCCTTTTTCAATTCCAGTCTTCGTAAAGTTGTAAAATAGGTGATAAATTTGCAGGGTGACTAGCCGGCAGCTAGACTAAGCTTTAACAAAGTCAAGATGTGCAGGGTCTTGAATGCACTGTTTTGAGAACCACATACATTATTAAAATTACCGAGTAGATGCTGATGGGCAAAGAGGATCCATCAAAACGTTTGCACAATTAGAACGTTGCAATGAATTTGACTAAATAATGAGATTTAGCGGAGTATGGAGGGAAATATTTTAATCTTTCTGGTTTCGTCTAAGACAGGTAGAGTTGCCATATATTCTAATATTTTTTATTCTCTCTCTAGTAAATATTGTAACCTTTTGATGCATGTATAGTGTGGCTTGCTGCATTTACCTGGGCATTCACATTCTCTTACTTGAGACATGTTCATACCATTGTATCTGCATATAAATAACTTCATTGACATATTGAGAACACATTTGGCTTTCTAGGAGGAGCAGCTCGTGTCTCTAGGAGACAGCAAGAACCTGCAGAAGGTGGTGCGAGAGGTGGTGGGACGCCTGTTCTCAAAGCAAGTCCAGGAGCAGTCCTCCGGCCCTTCTGGGCTACCAAGGAAAGTCAAGGTTCAAGGACGCCATAATGTGTAAGGTGGTCATCGGTAATGCATATTCTTTACTAGCTATTAAATTGATGGTATCTCTATTGGAGCTCAATAGACAAGCACTATCTTTGAAATATGTTGACAATTAAAGGGAAACTGAAACACTTCTTCACAAAAAAAAACGAGTTATAGGTGACTTCTGGCATATTTTTGTCCTGTGAATCTGAATATCGCTTTCGTTTTCCCCGAAGGTGTAACTAGACGCGAGAAAACACGAAAAGCCTCAGAGCAGTCGTGACGTCGTACTAGGATCATTGGGGCGCAAGCACGTGTCGCTCGTGTGGGCGGCGCGTGCAATTGCAAGCTTGCCAGTTGTATTTTTCCACACTTACGCCAGTTGTGGCGTTTATTTCTGACCTTTTTACAAATTCAAGAGTTCACGTGCATAGGTTTGACAGGAGCTGAAGATGAGCGAGAGCAGAAATTCCGAAAACTCCCAGCATGACGTCACGCCCCAGGAAGGAGGGGCTTCAGCTGTACTTTAGAAATTAATTTCTGCAGCCTCCATGCACCATATTGAAAAATAAACTCGATATTCGGGATCCTGGAGGCCATATCAAGACGATTTTGGTGTTCTTCCTCAAATACAGAACAGCTTCAGTTTCCCGTTAAGTCTTGCGATATGCAAAATTTAAATCGTCAATTCCTGTCATTTTTTTTTTAAAATTTGATTTGCATTTATTATTATGAATATCTCCTGTGTTAGCATTCTCGGATCTTCATACTGAAAAGCAGCTTTTTGAAGGAACTGTGAAAAAAGGCTTTTGTTGGTCTTGTCTTGTTATCCTGTTAGTTTCCAGGTTGAAAATCTAATGACGACCATTTAGAGGCCTTGGTCTGTAGAGTGTCAGTTGGGGAAGTTTTGCTCTTTTTTTAGCCACTCGTCTCTGCGCCCCACCCCTTCTCGCCCCCCGCCCCATCTCGCCCCCCATTTCACATTAATAGGATGTTGCGTGAAATAGCCATATGCCTCCATAGAATCTGCACCTTAGTGTGGTAGCCAAACCCACAATCTCCACCTCTGTGGTGCTCTCTTTCGGTCACCTTTGAATTGCAGGCTAGGTGAGGGACCTATATTTACACAAAGGAAACGCTCACAAACTGCAGTGTGTGAACAGCACCTTGTGTGTAGCTAATATGCAAGATATTGGCTTCCCCTATCCCTCAACTAATCTGTGTGATCTGACAATTCCCTTTACAGGTGCCATACAAAGTTGCACTCGTGCAGCGTGGACGCGGTGCAGAAGTGGCTGACGGGCAGGGAGGCTGGCAAGGGCAATAGAGTTAAAAATACGGACACTCCACTGGTGGTTCCAACCGCCTTTGACCATGAGGGACACTCTGGCTGAGGAGCTAGCTGCTACGGATGCACGAGTCCCAATAAAGAACGTCACGGTAAAAAAGATTTTGTATGTTCCCTTCTTGTACTACCCACAATATGCATCTGGGCGACAGATGAATGGGACATCTAACGAGTATACAATAATTGCCATGAGTATACTGTATACATGGGGAAAGTCAATTGTTCACACAGAATTGTTTCTTAAAATTGCACAAATACTAAACCGGCTTTTTTCAATTCAAGTCCGAAAAACATGTTAAAAACGGTCAGCACCTATAAAAGATATGAAAACCAATAAAATAGTTCGGACTGAGAAATTTAGCATTTCCACATTTAAGTCAATTTGATCTACTGAGAAGTTAGCTGTTCAAAAATGCAGTAGGATGTCATTCCTGGGCTTTAAAGCCTGACACAGCTAGCATTCTGCTGGTTCTATGCTGGGTACACTGAATGACGCATACGCTGGTGCTGATCCGCAATTTCGCAGGCACTGACCCGCAATTACGCTGGCACTGATCTGATTTTACGCTGGGACTAATCCGCAATTGGACTGGCTCTGACCGAGAAACACGCTGGCACACTGATGGTTTCCTACCGTACCACCGGTTCCATGCCGGGGATCTGTGTCGGGAGCTCGCTGGGAACATCCCGTATTCCCGGCATCCCGGTTTCCCAATAAGTTCCCGGTACCGGCCGGATACCGTCATTGGGCCCGGCCGATGTCGCCCCTTGGGGCGTTTCCTGTACTGGACGGTATCGGTATCCCGGCAGGCCAATACCGCCCCATCCCCAACCCGGCGTGTTGTGCTACTTGGGTATCGTCGGCATACAAAAATATTTCAGGACTGTTTGGGATAGGTACCAATATCATTATTATAAATAATAAAAAAAAATCAGAGGACCTCAAATAAACCCATATGGAACCCTATGCAATATTTGTTTTTGCTTTGACCGGTATCCATTCAAACACGAATATTGTAACCGTCAAGATAAGTAACTGCGTACCAAATCTAAAGCAACACCTTGAATTATAAAAAAACGGTAGTTTATAAAACAATATATCATATCTGATAAGATCAAACGCTTTTCTATAGTCTAAAAATATTCCAGTAGTAAATAGTCGATTTTTAAAATGCTGATTAATTTTTCTTTGATACTAAGTAGCGCCATTTCTGTTCACTTTTTTTTTTTTGTGTCGAAAACCGCATTGCTGCATTACGAAGACATCCCTATCATTCAAACATTTTCTTAGGGTTTTTTTATCGGAGGTTCTAATACTTTTAAAAATAAGGGAAGTGCAGATATGGGCCTATATCTATTAATGTTGTCAAAAGAACCTGAGCTTTGTGCAAGACAGCAACTCTTGGAATTTCCATGCCATGCGGAAAAGTATTAGTTGCTAATGCAGTGTTACGTATATGCTGTAGAGGAGAACACAAAAGATGGGCGACAGCTATGAATGGTATGGCCTTGATATAATCTGCTGTAATGAGTAACGTATTTCGTTATTTTTTTTTTTCGGTAACGTCTACAAAACTGCTGCAGCGCCCACGATGCATCCCAGAAAACAGAACAATGAAATTCCGAGTCTCGACTTTTGCTCGACCTCTGCTATTTCCCCTCGGAATTTACGGGGAAATTACGTCACATGACTTTATGTCACCTGACCTATAAGGAAATATTGCTTCTCCGCTAAATATGGCAGAAAAAGTGATGCGATGCATTGTATATTCATTGTTTTCTATTTACATCAATGAATCGATAAGCAAAATAAAAAATCTCATGACGCACTGAAATCAAGCATAAAGCAGTCGTCTAAGCAAATCGAAGCCACACAATATTAAGTTTTTTGTTTTTTTTTGTTCTACAATGTTAAATTTTACTAAAAAAAGTCACTTAAACCGTACTTTAAATATACAGTAATTATTTCTTCCGGATTATTTTCAGAGGTTGGATGGATTTATTAGTCAATCTCTCATGATCAAAAACATATCTAGTGATCAAATGCACTAGTCTATAGCTATACTCAAATAAAATAAATTAATCTGGTAAAACGCAAATGAATCTGATATAAATCATAGGCATCCAATAATTTATAGTTAAACAAATAATTATTGTATCCCGCTCACTCGAGTCGCCTTGGCAAAGCGCAATCTGATCCAAACGGTTTCGAATAAAAAAGTGGACTGTATTTGAAAAAAAAAAGTGTTTTCTTCAAACACTTTTGAATTTACAATTGTGTTGCACTCTTGACGGCATTAAGAAGACTTTGAAATTTAAGGATACCAACGTGTGGCGGTTGGACAATGAATACGCGCCTGAAACCGGAATATTCCAACAAGCTGGAGGTTTATTCGGGACTTGCGAACCGTCCTGAAGATTGCATTCACCTTCGTGGAAGAAATAAGGGATTCGAACGGGTGTCAGCAATCTGAGCATGAAAGCCTCTATAAGCACTCTTTTTTGTGAATGGAAACTAGAATTACTATATTATTTCTGAACAAGAACAAATGTAAACCATACGCACGATGTTCATTAGCCTTATGAGGTATCGAGCCTGTAGATATTTGCTTTCATTGAGGGACTTGTGTATTACACTGTCAAACATGACGTACATTTCAGGTCGTCACACGGTGGGTGGCTCTGCAGTGTCATCTAGAAGGTTTCAAATCATGGCATGTCCTCAGTGCTTCGTAAGTTTAGAAAGAACTGTGAAATAATTTTTTTTTAATATTCACGATTCCAGATAAGTTGACCCTGATTTCTGTGCAAGATAGCGAAACTGTCTCTCCAATTGAAAGTTTTCAAGTTCATTATATCATCTAAGTGCGGTCTTGAATTGTAGTTACTCGGACAGCCAGTGCTGACGTTTACCGAAATATTACAGGCCAAAAACGTAAAGCAGAAAAATTAGGGTTTCTACTGTGTACAGAAAATTGTATCATAGTTATAAAATGGCTAGTATGTATGCCCCGCGTGTAACTGGAATCGCAGCCTGCTCCCTTGTGTTAAAATAATTGGTTGAGAGGACTGCTGAGAAATTTCAAATATTTTACAAACAAAATAGGCTTACTTTTTGACGGTAGACTTTCATCGGAACGTTCTTCAACGGGAACTGTAAACATCATAGTGATACTGAATGTGAAATGTAATCAAATTCAAAGGTTATATCTTTATAAAGCATTATTTTTCAGCAAAATTATAGAGGAACAGTTCGTGTTTTGCTGCAAATTAGTTTTTGTTTGTATTTTTCTTTTTTGCTGTCCCGTTTTTGCGGTTTTTAGTCGTTAAGATATTTTCAAGATAATTTTCTCAAATTGTTAAAATATCCTATATCAGTGCATATGTGTTTATCAAAATACCATCACCTCAAAACTGAACCATGCCAAATTACAGTAGATAACTCTTTTTGTTTGAAAAAAAAGGAGGACGAAGTGGTATTTTTGCATGTGTTACCTAAAAAGCAAGTATAATTAAAGGGCCCATGAAACGATTTTTGGGTTGGGATAAATCATTTTAGATTGGGATTTTACTAATAGCACATCGTTCAGTGGACCAAAAGAAAAAAGGTAGAAAGTCAAAAGCTTGACTTTCAGTGCGAAAATTTGAAAACAGAGCGGACTATTTCGTACCTCCTCCCCTTCGCAACCTCTCTGCCTTTTCACTGTGATACATCCGCGGTCCCAAAAGCGCGTTATTGGGTCCAAACTGACGTCACACGCAACCGGACCTCACTTATTCCCTTCACCCCTAAGCTGACATTGTGGTGGAAGCTACGCGCTAGCCGGACCAATCAGCCGCCTCCCTTTCATCACCTGACTTCATTCTCTGCAGCCACATTTGCCACGCTCACGTGGCAAGTGTAGGGTGCCTACACCCTAGGCAAGTGTGGCTGGCCCAACGAGCACGTAGCTTCAACAGCACTGTCAGCTTCGGAATGAACGGGGTGGGGAAAGCAACTTTTGTCTGAATTTTGAGCGACGGGCTAATCTTCTAGGGGGAGAATGGATGTGTCCGGGATTACACAAACGAGAGTGCGAGCAAGAGGGGACTCCCCCTTTTCGTCTTCTTTAACTGTTTGGTGGAATGCGCGATTTATGAGTTGAGGAGGAAAGCGAAACAGGAAAAAGTTGGAAAAGCGTTTCATGACCCCTTTAAGCAAAATGATATAAGGGACGTTCTAATTGTCCCTATATTTCGCCTCCTAAATATCGTTTGTAGAAACATAATTTCTCGGAACTCCTAAGTCTACCAATTAAATTATTTAGGAAAAACAGAACTGGCAACATCGTAGGCACTCAAGATGTGTTATTTTCAGTATGTGTATGTAAGAACGTTTTTCTGATTGCCAAAACACAGACCTCTTCCGTTGACTGAGAAAGTGCTAAGTATTGCTAAAATTTGAGATCATACATACTCTGATACACTGAATACTCTGAACATCGGATTATATACTCAGATCACTGATACAGGAGCCGTTGAAATGATGCAAGTGAAAAAAAAAATACTGACGGGCCGTCGCTTTGCAAGCACTTCTCCTCTTCATTTTCCAATGATAATCACTCAATGCGCTTATTTCGCAATGTTTGCAACAGAATGTGTTGTTAGACAAAAAACGGAAGGTGAATTAACTCATCGAGAGAATAAATGGCAAATAACTGAGAGCGTACCAGCATTGACACCGCACGCGAAACGAACGCTGAAGGATGGAGTTCGGTCGTACGTTCAACATTTCTAAGGTTTTTTGCTTCCGGAAGTCTAGCATTCAAAGGTCGAATTTTCAACAAATATCTAGTGTAGTGATTGATTCTGCCACTTACTTTCCAAGTCGATATAAGGGACGTCGGGAGCGGAAATATTTTGTGAGGACTCAGGCGTCGGGAGCGGAAATATTCTGTGAGGGATTCGGCCGGATTTGTCATATATTCGCAATGGCTCAATTCCATGTGTAAAGTTCAGGTATCCTTCCTGTTAGAAAAGTGAAAAATTTCTGAATATTGCAAGCATTGCCTGTTGCAGACCCGTTTGTGAATAGCTAACCAAACATTTCATCCTCATTAAAAATTCAGTTGGTTAGGAAGCAATTTATGAAGAACTTATTCTTAATATCTATTTTAAAGTTCTCATCCTAAAAAAACTGTAGTTATGTCCTTTTCTAAGAAACTGGAAATTGTAAGTTTTTGTTATTATCTTGAGAACCTACCTCTGCGTAGGGTTGAATGCACAAGAGATCTAGGAGTATATATTGATTCATCTTTGTCATTCAATGAACATGTTTCCAACATCACAAATGCTGCCTATCAGACGCTAGGTGTTATTTCGAGAATAACACGTGAATTCCCTTCGTCAGCTTGCATATTCATTTTGTATTTTTCATTAATACGTAGCAAGCTTGAGTTTAGTTCTGTTGTTTGGAATTGTATTGGTAATGCAAACCAAGCAAAAATCGAAAACGTGCAGAGACGTTTCTTCCGTATTGTATATGATCGCTATATTGGCCGCAGTGTTTATTATGAGTATAACAGGCTTTTACGACGATGTGATTGTACCACACTAAGCTCGAGAAGACTTGAGCGCGATCTAGTTTTTTTGTATAAATGCGTTCATGGTTGCATTGACTGTTCGACCCTTACATCAGCTATTAGCATATATGTACCGCGAGTGCTTTTGAGGGTTAATCCCACTTTCTCAGTTCAAAAAATCAATCTCTCCAGTCCCATGAACCGCATCCAACATTTTTATAACAGGTTCAGTACAACCAGCATCGACATCGACATTTTCAACTCAAATGTAACTTCTGACCGCGGCGGACGTGTTTTCGGAAGCTCCCGAAGCTAAGTACTTTTTTTGTTTTCGTTTCCTATTTAGCTGTGCATGGAATAGGGACGGTAGTTTTTTTGTAGTAGTAGGGACGGGGGGATAGGATAGTTTATAGTTTAGTTTAGATTCTTGTAGGCACGGGATTATTATCAACGGTGCCACGTGACTGGGCCACGTGCTTTGTTTGAATGGTTGGCGGCGTTGTTGGTAGTGTTGCGCGCTAAAGGCAAGAGGCACACCGCGTTGGGGTTGATCCTCCAGGTTTACAGCCCTACTGCGAAGCATTTTTTGATTATGCTAGTGGTTTTATAAGTAGAAAAAAAAAAGTGTTTAGAGTAGCGATGGGGGGGTTCAGCAGGCTTTTTAGGTAGGGTTACAAGACCGAACCACCTGCACGTTTGGAATTTTTTTGGCGGGCTAGTTGGTTGTGAGGGCAGAGGCGTACAACAGGCTTTCTTGGTTTGAGTTTTGGTGGGATATTCGTCGTGGGGTCGCGCTGTGTGTCGGTAGACAATGGTGAATACGCGAAAGAAGAAGGATGCGCAGCCTAAAGTAAAAGAAGGACCCGATGTGGAGTGTGAGGGGTGTGGCCGTTGGTGCTGCATGATGGAGACGGAGTTCAAAACTGTAGCAGAAGCCGAGGAGAGCAGCTTTACCTGCCGGAGTTGCGAGAAGGTAGAACTTGGTTTTGGGAGAATAGGAAGGGAATGGGCGGATACGGTTCAGGAGTTGAAGCGGGAGATAGGGGTAGAGCGGGAGAAACGGGTACAGCTCGAGGCGCAGGTGGGAGATTTGATTAAGAGGGCCGAAGCGGATGTGGAGGAGATGACCAGGGAATGGGAAAGTAAGGTAGATAGCGTGGCGGGAGAGCTGAGGCGAGAACGGGAACAGCGAGCCGAACTTGAGCGACAGGTGGAGGAGTGGAAGGTGGAGTTGAAGGAGCACAAGAAGAAGTGTGAGGAGATGGTGCAGCAACTGACAGGAGTAGTTAATAAGAGAAAGGAGGAGGTGGCAGAGAAGACGGCGGTGGGGGCGGCAGACAGGTGTGACGGGGTGTTGGACTGTGCAGGAAAGGAGCCTGCACAGCTGTATAGTGCTGCAGTACAGCAGGGTTCGAGGAAGGCAGCAGAAGTTGAGGCAGAGAAAGCACATATAGCTGGAGGGGATGAAGACAGGCAGTCGGGGGTTAAGAGGGTGCTGGTGGTAGGAGACTCAAACATAACAAGGGTTAAGGAGGGGCTGCTGGGCAGGGTGAAAGGGGATGGGAGGGTAAATGTAGTGGCTCAGTCAGGAAAGTGCATGGTCGACGCTATGGCCAAAGCGAAGGATGAGGTGTGGGAAAACAGGGAGCCCTATTGGAAAACCCCAATATAAACAGCGTATTATGGATATTGGTAAACAATATCTTTTTATTGTATTGCAATACAATATAGACAGTGTATTGGAAAACATTACATTTATTGTATTGTATTACAATAAGGATTTGTTATGGGATTCCAATATCCATAATACGCTGAAAATATTGGAATCCAATACCGTATAAACCCTTATTGGATCCCCATGTGTCGTATGGGGATCCAATAAGGGTTTACGATTCCAATATACTCAGCGTATTATGGATATTGGAATCCAATATATTATATCGGCTACCAATAAAACTATATACGAGTTGGAATATCACGTTCAGCGCAACATTTCTCTGCAACGCAGTCTCTTCTTGTGTGTATTTCTGAGTGATAAATTAAAAAAATGTTGCTGTTGTGAAATTGTGAATAAAGAAGCAAAACACTGGACTTATCCATACCAAATATATTTAACATATTCCTGAACTGGAGGATCTGGCATTTACTGCAAAAGAAAGTTAATTGTTTAGGACTCTCATTCAAAAACTTGATGTTTGAAAACAGAATGTGAAATCCTCACCTTAATGAAAACAGCACCTGCCAGCTGTAGTTATATAGAAACTGCAAAATAAAAATTTGTGATTAGTTCGCGACAAGTAGCAATCCTTCACCAAGCGGGTAGATTCAAAATTATGTCTGCGTTTGATTGTGGAAAAATAAGCTTCAATGCCACTGCCACAGGTCATTCTGAGCTCGGTCAATTAAATATATGTATCCGCTCGTCTGGCTTCACTATTCCTGCTTTGCACCTAACTAGAGTATCTGGAATGCTCACCTTTGAGGAAAAACGAACTGGTGCTTGCTTGCTTGTAGGCCGTGGAAACTGGAAGAGAGATTTGCGGTTAGTTGCGTCCAAGTAGCAGTTACTTTGAGTAGCCACGTAAAGTACACTAAGTCTGAAAGATTCAAAATTACATGCGCGGGACATAGATATCCTCTTGCGGCGTAACTGGGCACGTGTCAATGTCGCCCGCTTGTATTACAGAAAAATAAGCTTCAATGCAGGAGCTCCCAGTCGTTCTGAGCTCCGTCAATTAAAAATGCTGTACCGTTCATATGGCTTCAGTATTCCTCGTTCGGGAATCTGGAATTCTCACCTTTGAAGAAAAGCAAACTGGGACCTGCTAGCTCTTAGGCTGTGGAAACTGCCAGAAAGATTTGCGATTAGCTGCGTCCAAGTATCAATTTCTTTGACCAGCCACCTACAGCACACTAAGCCGGATAAATTCAAAATTACATGTGCGTGACATAATATGCCTCTTGTGACAAAACTGGGCACACGTTTTGTTGCCTACAGCAACACTGAAGCCAGACAGACAAGAGGTACGGCACCTTTAATTGACGGAGCTCAGAACGAGTAGGGACGCTTTCACTGAAGCTTGTTTTGCTGCAATACACACGTGTATTGCAGCAAAACAAGCTTCAGTGAAAGCGTCCCCAGTCGTTCTGTCAATTAAATATGCCGTACCGCTTCTCTGGCTTCAGTATTGCTGCTTCAGAGCAATCTAGAAAATCTAGAATCCTCACCTTTGAACGAGAATGAACTGGCGCCGGCTGGCTTGTGGGCCATGGAAACTGCAAGAGAGGTTTGCGATTAGTTACGTCCAAGTAACAATTTTTTTGGGTAGCCACCTACAGCACACTCAAAATTACATGCACGGGACACAGATGCCTCATGCGACGGAACTCCCTTCATCCTTGTTTTCTGTTAACTCTGCTCACCTTCACCACTCGCCTCCAATTTCTGCGCTACTTCTTTAATCTCGATTCCCTGGTTCCCAAAGGCCATGCCATGGCTTGCGCCAGTCACGGATCTGTCAGCCCTGCGACTGGCGCTATTGTGGCAAAGGCGCCACAGCACCTGGCGCTTGATGTGCTCTTTCAATATTTTGAGCATGGCTCAAAACAGGTGGATGGGTGTCTGGTATGCCCTTTGCTTATTTGCGGATCGTTCTGAATCAGAGGGTAGGCGCTTCTGCGACCTGGGCGCATGCTCGGTAATTTACAATAGTTGAAACCAAACTCTGCAGGAATCTTGAAACATAACAAACATAATGTGCACGCCAAAAGGCATAACAAATGAAACACACACCATCTATCTATTTTCGTTTCTTGTCCGCAAGAAGCTGACGTATATGTAGCCTCCCTTGCTTAAGCCGTTCCTCCCTAGTGTCCCGGTCGGGTCTCGTCCTGATGAATCGTCGGTGGAGACCTGAGGAGCGGTCAACATCAGATTAGACCTTTTTGAGACAGAACCATATACTTGCTAAGAGGAAGTACACCCAAACGAATCTCAGGCATGTCATTTATAGTGCGTTTTAAATTGAGACGAATGATGTAAAATGAGATGTCAATACTGACGCACCCCTTTTGCGAACCCAAAATTTTTAAGGCCTTGTCCCCCTCGCTAGGGGGACAAGGCACATGAATCCCGGCATGTGGATGAAATTTTTACCTTAACATCCCGACTCAATGCCCATCCCTGAATATTCGACCACCACACTTTTAGAAAAAAAAATATTTTTTTTAGAAAACACCGAGTTATCTACTACCCCTACAAACGCCTGAACCAAGCATACTCTACCGTGGCTTGTTTGCTCAGTGCCGCCCCCGAGTTAAGGGGGGATATGGCCTGGGAGGGTCAACTTTTGAACCCTTCACCCAATTTGGTTCAAATTTTGAGGGTTATTTCAGCACTATGAGGAAGGATAATCTGCAAAGTTTTAGCATTATTGGTCAACTTTACAGCATGCTACGGTTCTCGCACTTCAGAAAAAAGACACTTCATTAGGAAGTCTATCGTAGAAAAATAAAATTAGCTGGTGGCAAACTTTTTGCTTTAATGTGAAGAACAATACCCACAGTGTAACCTAGATAAAAAATAAATTGTAAAATATTCAATTATAACAAAAATAAGAACATCCCAAAATTTAAAAAGAAAATGTAAAATTTTTGTTTCAAAAAAAAAAATTTTTTTTTTCATGAAGGAGTTGATTTTTTGAACTGTGAAGTAGTCTATCTTGTTCCCCAGAAAATTTCAGTCCCAGAAAATCTTGAATGATGTCCCTCTGTATTCAGAATGTCAAATGATAGCTTTCCTAAAACAAGAATTCCTGCCAAAAAGTGGAACTGAGAAAAATGCGTTTGAAGTTTCAACTTGTTTTTTTTTTTATTTTCGGACGATGCCAGAAACTCGAAATTTACCCGAGTCATTGGTGGCACCTTCAACTACATGAGCATGTGGAGGGCAGTGCGTTGAGGCCCCCGAAGGGATTCGTGAGCTCTGTGAAACTGATGCCACAGTCTCTTCCAACGACGCCTAGACGTACCGCGAGTTCGTTCTCTCGAAACTTGCCGAATGATGGTGAGTGCGGTGTCGCGACGATGTCTCCGCAAGTCGAGCAGCTAACAACAAACTAAAGGTTGATGTCAACTTATTGCAAGCTCAGTAGTTTTCCGTGGCACTTGAGGCAGAGTAAAATCGCAACAAGAGTCTGCATGGCGGACACATTGAGGAGCCGTTCAGGGGCTTTTCAACAGGAGCGGCTGTCAGCTCCGGGTCGTCCGTAATCCCCGCGTCGAAATCGCGCAGGCTGAGCTTCCTCTCGAACATGGTCAGCACATCCGATTCGGAGATGAAGCTGTAGGCTCCGATGTCCGCCAAGCACCAGTTGAGCTTGGAGATCGTGACGACGGTGGCGGAGACGGCGACGATGGTGCCGGCGGAGACGTCCCCGTCTCCGCCGGCCCTTTGTTTCCGCCGTTGAGAACGCCGGCCAAAGCTACTGCGAGTGCTAACTTTGGAAGCAGGCATTTCTCGGCAGAAAAACTACCGGGAACAAAGAGGGAAAACGAATCTAAACAGCGGCAAACTAGCGATACGATCAGAAGCGATACGATCAGAAGCGAAAGAAGCTGCCGATAGCGCGCGCAGGCGGCCAATCGTGAGCCCTGTTTCGGGTCACAACCAATGGGATTGCTGGTATCATAGTTTCCACGTTTTTTCTGCTTGTATGTACGGGGTTCTCCCGGGACACAGATAGCCTCAAACGTAGCAAGCTTCTATGGGCAGAAACTAGAAGAAACGGCGCTTCCAACGAGGGTAAGATATCTCGGCTGCGTCGAACGAGCGCGGAGTAGGCCTAATTTGAAAAGGCCGAACTTCGCCGTCTGCTTGCTCGGCGGGTCGCCGCGCGCGGCCGCGAGCTTGCCGAAAATAATTTTTTGCGAAATAAATACTGCGCATTTATAAATAAAACTTTCTGAAACTATGCTTCAGAACATAGTGAACCCAAATATAATATTTTTTGAAAATGCATTTTTTCGGAAAAAAATGGAATTTCGTGGCCGTATCCCCCCTTAATTCGGGCTGACAATGTTGTTTTGTTTTTTTTCAAATGGAACCCACATTCTTAGTTTTGGTTTGTCTTGTAGAAGCAGGTGGATACTTTTATAAAGCTTCCTCCCTATGCGCTTCCGAGTCAACATTTTTGCAATGGCCAACCCCCGGGCTTTGATTTTGCGCTCCTTGATGAATGCTGAAACTCATATAGGCGGGCAATAGCTCGCCTTGAAAATACTTGCTTTTGGTGGCCGAGAACAAACTCGTGCTCCTGATTGGCAGCCACTTGCTGCCAAGAATTGCTGCAGATATCCTAAAGATTAGTCTAACACAGATGCTTTGGCCGGACAGAGACACAAAAGCCTGAAACAAGGCCACTATACAGACAGGAAATAGAGTGTCTGTGAGGAATGAAGCGCACAACTCAGATAGGCGTCAATCACTCACCTTGAAAACACTTGCCATGCGCGGCAAAGAGCAAACTTCTGGCCTTGATTGGCTGGTGCTTGCCACCAAGACCTGCATGTATAAGAAAGAACCTGGTCTTAGTCAAACTTGGGTGTTTTTGCAGAAGAGAGACAACAAAATACTAATGCAAGACCACTACACATAAGTTATGGCATTCAAGAGGATTGAAATACAAAACTCATAGGCGGGCAATAGCTCACCTTGAAAATACTTGCTCTCGGTGGCCGAGAACGAACTCGTGTTCCTGATTGGAAGCCATTTGCTGCGAAGAATACCTGTAGATATCCTAAAGAACCCAGTCTTCGTGTAACACAGATGCTTTGGCCGGACAGAATACAAAAGTCCGATACAAACCACAAAAAGCAGGAAATAGTGTCTGCGAGAGATGAAAAAAGACCCAAGTGGAGAGGCTCGTTCTGTTTCACGTTAGTCAAATAGTGTAGCTCATTTTGCTAAAACGATGCATATTTGCTAAAAAAAGTATCTATATTTTGCCCCATTTAGCAGAGTTTACTGCCAAGGGTACCTGAACACCAGAATAAGTCAGAATTAGTCAGTATTTTTTTTTTTCTTCTTTTGATGAGCGACAACAGAATCCTAAACAGATGATGAAACAAAATATGAACACAGCAAGAAAGGCTAGTTTGCCTTGATGCAAGCACAGTGCCTCGGCCAACCAAATGAGGTTCTATTCTTTATCACTTGTCATATTTGGTGGGAATAGTAAAGTAAATGAAAAGAAGGCAATCTCTCTTGCAGCCGACAGCTGCAAACAAAATTCATATACCTCGATGAACGACCTGGAAATGAAATTGGGTGGTGGCCAAGTGGTTTAAGGTGTCAAATTTCAAACTTACAGACTGTATTTTTGGTTTAAGTCCTCCTGGTGTATATTTTTATCCTTATAACTATATTTACATTTTTTTTTTGTATTTTTGAGGCACAAGTACTTAATTTATACGCTAATTCACCTTTAGGAGCGTTTTAATTACACTCCATGCCTTTCTAGTGCTCGTAATTGATTCTTGGTGAAAGCGGTCTTAAATTTTTCTTTTCTTGCTGTCGCTGCTGCTTGCTTTCTCACCTTTGGAATGCTGACAACTCGACACAAAAGTAATGAAAAATGTGTTTAAAATGTCATGAAGATCAGCATTTCCAAGCTATACCCCTGCTTCATGCCCCGACCATGCCACCATACCATAGCTGAGTGCAGTGACAAATGGTCCCAGGTTTGTCACCCAACCGTTTTTTGGGCTTACGGTGTGGCGCGACTCGTGCAGCACCTATGCTTCGCGATGGAGCCAGTGAGCGAGGTGTGACACACTAGAGCTGTGCAAGCCACAGCTTTACAGCCTGCAAAGCGTGGGAAGATCCCTCTCCCTTTGCAGAGCTGGCATTAGCTCACCGAGAAGCTATTGCAAGCACTAGAAAGCCACAGAGTGTGAATAAAAGCGCTTCTGAAAATGAATTAGCGTGTAAATTATGCATCTATATGTTAAAACTTAAAAAAAGTATATATGTATATATATATATCTATTTAAATACTAAAAAGGCAAAAAAGAAAAAAAAAATGTTTCCAGGTGGGCTTGCCCCCAGAGCTCCACGGCCCTTGAATTCAGTTCCTTAAAGCCCGCTTCAGACGGAACAATTTCGCCCAGCAACTTCATGTCGCAACACCAGCAACACGGGCCGCCCGCGTTCACATGCAGCAACCGAATTGCTACGACTTGCCATCATTATCATGAAATTTTATTTTTCTTACAGTATTTAGACACACAGTTATATCCTAAAAACATGTTTTTATATCTTTAAATTGGGCTGAGAATACTAACTCGTCTTTTTGAAACAGTTTATTTTCAAAAATGATCCATTTCAAACCAGAACTAAGTCCTCAGTTCTCATCATCACGACCACAGGGGTGTCACGTGAAAATATTGCATTCCTGATTGGCTGCTGCCGCCTCAAACATCTCCGAGTAGTCAGAGTTGCTCGTCCGCTTCGAGCCGGACCCAATCTCAGCAATTCGTGTCGATCTAGGGAAAACTAGGGAACAACCCGCCAGCAGCCCCAAAATTGCTGGAAAGGTTGCCCCGTCTGAAGCGATCCTATACTCTGTTTCATACATAAAGTGCAACGCAGTCAAAGCTAGCGCACCGGTTTGCATTGCTGACCGTGCCTACGTTCGCCCCATAAGATAGTGGGTCCCCTGCAGAAAAATCTTAAAAAGTCGGAAAATGTGCCTCCTCGGGGCTAGTAACTGATATTGGCGTTATGATTTCAATGGAGCACGAAAGTTTTTCAAGAAAAAGGAAGAGATAATGTAAACCACCTTAAATTGTTTTCGTGTTCATCCGTGTGGCAGCCGCTGTGGGTTTTCGGGTTGTGTGGCACTGGCTGGTTTTGAGAAGATGGCGTCTTACGCAGCAAGCTCAAGTACCTTTCCTGCTCGGATGTTTTCGAAGATTCGTTGTGCGAAAATCTTGAAAGAGTGCAAGCAGATGATCGCCAATGTGTACGGGAGTATAAGAACACATTCCCCGGAGAATTCGGTCGTGAAGTCCTGGAGACGGCCAGTAACGACACTGGAGTGTGCCCTGTACTGTCGCGAAGTGCAAGGCGCAGTGCCTATCTGGCAAGGTGGCGTCCCCGAAGCAAAGACCTCGCAACGCGAAAGTTTTGAGCACGGGGACCGTCAAGCATGACGAGTTCACACAGAACGCCATTCGCCTGAAGGTGCATCGCAAGTGCTCCGAGAGGGTGATTCCTACCCTTGACAGCTATTTCAAAATAAACTGTACAGGCCACAACTATTGTCGATTAACGTTTTATTATAAATTTTGGGACAAGGCCGCTATCAGGGCGATTCCTCATTCCACGCTGCACGAAAGAAAAATATAACTCGGTGCTGGAGGCAAATAACACTTGCAAAGCGGCAGACCAGATGGTAGAAATCTGGCCTCTCGGCGACTTATAAATAAAAATCAAGAAGGAGGAACTGAAATATGCACTTCGTCAATGCGCACAATCTTGCACAAAAAGTATGTCTAAAAAAAAAAAAAAAAAAAAAAAACCAAAAAGCTTTGCGCGTAAAACGGTTTCAAACTACGGCCACTGAGACGTCAATATCGCCAGAGCAGCGCCTTCTACCACTCGTCCACGAAACGCGCGAAGTAACACTTTTTCTATTTTTTCATGCGCACCACTTTAGTACCTTTGACAGCGTTGCACGCTAAGTATGAAACAGAGTATAAGACACCCTATTGTCTGGTACAGAGACAATTTATGAACGCTTGGGTGTTTAAACAATCTACTACACATTTTACAGAAATAAAAAAAAAACATTGGGTGTTTAAACGTTGTACTACCCCTTTTTCAATAGAAAAAAGCAACAATAAAAAAAACACATTTCAGAAAAAAAGGTTAAGGAAAGGGAATGTACCATTATGTTCAGTGAAGTTTGGTGACAAGACTCGGGACTCGAGCCGGAATGCAGTTATCCTTGGTGTGACCCCATGAGACTGTCTTGCTGCCTTTGCTGGGGTTTATCTAACTGAAGTACCTGTACGAAAAGTAGAACACATGTGCAGAACACTCATTATTCACAAGAAAATTTGTCAATTCCCAAAATGACCCATGAAAAAAATTATGCGAGGAATTTTCAGGCTGCGTTGGCCGAGTCACCTCTCGTGGCCAATGTTTCATAGCAATTTTAATTGTAGTGAACAGTTATAGGGTATATTACGAACAAAGTGCAATTTGGTTTTGTAGGAAACTATAACACACAAAACGACACTTGAATGCAGTATGTTGAGGTACCTCTAAACAAACACCAGGGTTTCATGGCGCCTCCTTCAGATACCTGATGTTGAACATGAAATATGTGCACCAAGGAGTGAGCAAACAGCGACTTCAGATTTGTCTCTAACACCAGCGACATGTCGACAAGGAGTGCAACGTGTAGAGAAGGTCGTCTAGAAGTGTGCCAAGATGAAAAAGCAAGATGTAACGATATCAGAATAAGATCACACCAACGAGGCACCATTGTGGTGAGACAATCTACGATGTAGAGACAGTAATCGGGAGTCAACAGACGTACGGCCGCGATTTACTTTGCGGCGACTGAAATAAAACATGGCAAAGAAAAAAACAATTTGAAAATTATAAAACGCGTTTTTTTTTGTTTTTTTTTTACCTTATTTTTTGAGCGCAGCCGGTAGCAGAGCAGTTGGGCGGCGTCACGAAAATCTGACAGACTCGCTAGCTTTTCTCAACTTCGTACGGCGCCAGTCGGCACCACAGATGAATGGTCGGCACTCTTAGTCTACCAGGAAAAAAAAAAAAAAAAATACGAGCTCAGAGCCCAGCGTCGATCGCGACTTTCGTAAAGAGAAGCTCCGGTAACACTTCGGCGACTCGCGAGCGTTAAACAACGCCTCTTCGAACGAGCCCAATAATCCAACACGTCGAACGGTTTGCGCCGGTAAGCACGCTGGGAGCCAGGGGGCTGGAGGTTCAATATCCGAAAGAGACGAGGCGCTGGTTTCTACGTCTATTTCTATCTATTTCGCACATGAGATAACAAGCCGAGTGATAGCTAGCTGAGTGTAAACACTGACTGAAGTTACATCAGAGTACACGCAGTCGAAATGACGTCTGCAACAGAGCACAGCCAGACGCTTTCAGCAGGGGACGCATGCGTTCAAATAAGCTGCGATTTCAAAACATCATGTATCCCTTCTGTCCTTCAGTGTTCACTTTGATCTGTGTATACCAAAGCACTCAATGCTGCAAGTAATAAAGTCGTCTATACGTACCTTTCGAAGCGATTGAAAGTGCGTTGGTCTCACTTGGAACCCACAAGCAAAGTGCGCGACGAACTTGACGAGCCGTTATCCGTCGGTCCCGCCATCGCCGTTGTCTCGCCGGGTTGGCGCGGTCGCGGTCGCTGCCCAATGGCGCAATGGCGCAATCGCGTAATCTCGGCGGCTTGGCTAGGCTTGGCTGGATCGGCGGATTCGGCCACTCGGCGGCTCGCTCAGCTGCTTGTCTGGCTCGGCTCGCCTCCCTTCGGAATTCGAACTGCCTCCGAAGCTCGAGCGCTCGAGCTTTCGCGCGCGCGGGTTGACGATGGGGACTTTTCTCATAAAACGAGTCTGTAACGTATCGTTTGATGGCGCAAATGCACGTATTTTTCCCGCCGTTTTTTACAGTGTGTGAATCTTGCGAAACAGGCGACGAAGAGTGGTGGGTGAAATGTGCTCGTGTGTGGTTGTGGATTTTGTGTACGACGTAGGATTACACAGAAAGGTGGGTCAATATCGATAAATGTGACGGTAAGAAGCACGTGACCTGTCAAGCCCATTAATCCTCATTATTTTATCGTGCGAACTGACATTGTCACGTATCGCGTTCGATTTGGGTTCCAACATCGGTAACCTAACTTTTGTTGCATTAAAACTGCAATAAACATTTGTTTGAAAACGATCACTCCAATGAGCACGTCGTTATTGGGCTTTCTCATTGAAAGGTAGGTCGCGGGTGTCCCAGCTAGTTATTCTGAATGGTTTGGTGGTTGTCTAGCATTTCAAGCGCTCGAGGCTGTGTGTACTGTGTGCCGTACGTACACTTGCGCTTTCGATCAATGTGAATGTGTTTGCAACGCGGAACGTTTGTGTTCTGTGTGTATCCACCTCCAATATCGTTCTCTCTCGTATTGCCGTATGGTAACTCCTGCTGTTCTACAATATCATTCACGCGATGTCGTATATGTGGGCGTACCGATATCCACATGTTGCTTCACGGGCGATCAAGACTGTGTTACGTATCCTCTTAATCCGCGGTATATGCCGACGTAATTCATGTTGGTAACTTGGAATTCGTTCTGAGATTTATCCACGCGATATTGTATTCTCCTTTGGGCCCGTGATCGAAGACCGATATTTATATATCGTGTGGCCGCGCAGTATGTCCATGTCGGTCACCAATATGCACGCGGTGTCGTATTCTATTCCAATAACCGTAAGTTCTGTCGGGATATTGTGCTTCGATATCGTGTTGTATACCAATAACCGCAAGTTATATCGGGATATTGTGCTCCAATATCCTGTTGTATACCAATAACCACATACTATATCGGGATATTGTGCTCCGATATGAATTCCCATCGTGCGTATTGGGTTAATCGGATAACAATAAGTTTTTATTGGTTTCCATCAACTTCATTGGAATACAATATTTCCAATAAGCCGAGTTTATATTGGCCTTTTTCAATGGGGAGGGAGAGAACCTAGTTGTAATACACGCGGGACTAAATGATGTGTTAAAGGGACGGAGCCAGAACCTTGCCAGGCAGATAGAGTTGGGGTTACGTAAGCTGAGGGAGGTCTCTGAGACTGTGCATGTGCAAATATGCACCGTCCCAGAGGTCTGGGGACAGTCTTTGCAGATAGAGAGGCTGGTGGTGGAAGCAAACCGGGTGATAAGGGGGTTGAGCCGACGATTTGGGTACGGAGTAATGGAAGTCAACAGGGTGGTGTACGAGGCTCGCTCCGACCCTTTTACATGGGGCATCCACTACAGTGGAATCACTGGGAGCACGGTAGGTGATAGGATTGGACGTCACATCGTACATTTTTTGGGGGGTCCCGGAGCCCTGAGGGTGCCGGTGTGAATGAGGGCCAAAATGTAGATACACAGGGGAGGGTTTCGGTGGGTGGGAGGAAGCCTCGCAGGACTAAGAAAAAGAAACAGCTTAACATAGGGTTCATAAACATGCAGGGGGGCAGGAACAGAATAAAGTGGGAGGAGATTCAGGAGCAATTAGAGAGCGAAAACTTTGCAGTGTATGGATTAGCAGAAACACATCTGAGGGATATGGAAGAACCGCCATACATACCAGGATATCATTGGATGGGATGCAACCGGGCCAATGGGGAACGCAAGGGAGGGGGATTAGGGGTGTTAGTTAAGGGTCAGGAATGGGAAAGGGAACAAGAGGACTGCAGGGAACACATGTGGGTCAAAGGCAATATTGGGGGTCTGAACACAATCTTGGGTTTTGTTTATCTAAAAACAGGGAGTGATGCAGCGGAGGAAAATGCAGAACGCTTGACATGTATATCAGGAGACGTTAGGGAAATCGGCACTAACAAGGAAATAATTATCTTGGGGGACATGAATGCACATTTGGAAGACTTTGATGGACATAAAGATACAACGGGGAGGTTGTTGGAGGAGTTCTGCGAAGCTCTAGATCTAGTATTGGTTAATGCTCAGGTAAAATGTGATGGAAAAATAACATGGGAAAGAAAGAACTCTCACTCGACTATTGACTACTGTTTAATGTCGCGTAAGATATACAACAGATTAGGAGGCATGGAAATAGATGAAGAAGGCACAAAAAGTCTGGGGAGCGACCATAAGAGAATCAAGATCAGATTCGGCACAGTAAAATTAGAAACGCAAAATCAAAAACAAGAAGGAAGGAATAACTTAAATGATAAACAACTACAGGAGGTATCTAAGCAAATCGAGATCATAGTATCCAAGCAACCGGTAAGAGAATGGACATATGAAGACTTAATTAGTGTTTTCAAAAGAGAGTTAGAGAAATATCGAATCAAACAAGGAGGTAGAAAACTAAAACGTAAGCTGAAAAGCTGGTGGGATAAAGAGGTTAAGGCAGCAATATCGAGACGCCAGGCGGCCTCTAAAGAACACAGATGGGCAAAGAAAAAGGGGGCCACACTGGACGAAGTAGCATCAAAATGGGACGAATTTCAGGAAAGAAAGCGGGAGGCATCAGCATTAATACAGGCCAAAATTGGGAGGGCAGGGGTCCAGTGGATGATGGAGATAAACCAGAAGGATAGGAATGCGGCAAAAAGGTTCTGGGAACACATCAGTGCGCAGGGAAAAAAGACCAAGGGGTACCAGCAGACACTAACCACACAGGAAGGGACAAAGGTAGAGGGGGAAGAGGCAAGAGAATACATTAGACATACAATCGAAGCAGCATTTTCAGAGTTAGAACCAGATCAGGCAGTAGGGAATAATAGCGTCTACACAACACAAGAGGAGGATCATAGCGAAGAAGAGGAAATGACCACTGGGGAGTGGGAAAAAGCAGAAGGAAGGGTTCCGGCTGGAACTGCGACAGGTCCAGACGGCATACCAATGAGATTGATAAAAGTGCTAGGCAAAACAAGCAAATTGAAACTAAGGCAGGTGATTGACCAGATACTTATGGGAGGGGAGGTACCCAGTGTCTGGAAATTGAGCAGGATGAGATTATTATATAAGGGCAGGGGAGACAAAGACAGTATCAAATCATACCGACCAATCACAGTAACTTCAGTAATATACAGGCTAGCTATGCAAATTGTAAAAAGAAGAATGGAAGAATGGGCAGAGAGAAAGCAGATCCTAGGGGAGCTTCAAAACGGTTTCAGGAAAGATAGACGACTAGATGATAATTTATTCGTAATCACTCAGTGCATAGAGATAGCAGTGACAAGTCAAAGGCCATTATGGGTAGCATTTTTAGACATCAAAGGGGCATATGACAATGTGAATCAGGAAAAACTCTGGAACCAACTGAAGGGATATGGGCTAGAGGGAACCATGGTTAAGTTTCTAGAACGGGTTTATACGGAGAATAGGGTGGTTATAACATGGGAAGCCGAAACTACAAGACCAGCAGCAATAAAAAGAGGTCTTAGACAGGGTTGCCCATTGTCTCCCTTGCTCTTTATGATATACCTCAGTGAAATGGAAAAAAGTTTAGAACGGTGCAACCTAGGTTTTGACCTGACTTACATGGAGGAAGGACATGAAGTAAATCAAGTATTACCAGGGTTAATGTATGCAGACGACATTGTACTCATATCAGAAAGTCGTGAGACAAAACAGGAACTGATTAAAATTTGCAGCAGGGAAGGGGACAATTTAGGACTAAAATTTTGTAGGGACAAGTCTGGTATAATAGTTTTCAACGACGAGAAGGGGGAGCCCCTGGAGATACAGGACACATTAATAGAACACGTAGAAAAGTACAAATATCTGGGAGTATGGTTAAGTGAAGGAAGACGGTATCTAAAAGACCATGAAGATATTGTAATAAAGAAGGGGAAACGAGATTCGGCTATCATGAAACACAGGGCACTATGGAACTATAATAGATATGAAGTTGTTAGGGGTGTATGGAAGGGAGTCATGGTGCCAGGACTGTCATTTGGGAATGCGGTATTGTGTATGAGGTCAGAAATTCAGGCAGGTTTAGAGATACAGCAAAGGAGTGTGGGTAGGTTGGCATTGGGGGCACATGGGAATACACCAAATGAGGGAGTACAGGGGGATATGGGTTGGGCTTCTTTCGAGAGTAGAGAAGCGATCAGTAAAGTAAAATTTGAACAAAGACTAGCTGAAATTGAGGATACACGGTGGGCAGCGAAAGTGTACAAGTATCTATATATGAAAAGTCTTAACACTAGGTGGACAAACCGAACCCGCAAGCTGAGATTTAAATACATTCAACGAGATGGAGCCGATCAGAGCATAACAGTGGAAAAGGGAGTAAAGGAAACAGAGAGGAAATTGTGGGAAGAGAGAATGCAGGGGAAATCAGCTTTAGCAATATACAGGGCACAAAAACAAGAAATAAAGAACGAACAGCTGTATGATAATTCAGTGGGGAGCTCTTTGCTTTTTGAGGCTAGAACGGGGGTGCTGCGAACGAAAACGTATAGGGCTAAATTTCAGGAAGTAGACACTCTGTGTGACGTATGCAACCGCGAAAGGGAAACTATAGAACATCTAATTTTAAGGTGCACGGGGCTTCGTCCCACCCTCTTGAGGGGGATGACTACGGATTTGGAGGGGGCGCTGGGTTTTCCGGACATGAATGGACGAATTGATAGGAAAAGAATTGCGATTACTAAGAGGAGATTGGAAGATTGGTGGAAGAGATCTAGGGAAGGATAAAAAAAAACATATAAAATAGGCAATAAATTCAATTTAAAAGAGAGGGGGAACTGTTATAACAAAATACATACAAAAAAAAATAGTAGAAGGGATGACGAAATGTTAGGCTAGGTGGCGCAAGCTGCCGCCCGATACAAAGGGTATAGCCATTACCATCCATCCATCCATCCGTTCAAGCGTTTAGGTGTTCTCTGGCTGATATTTAACTGTTACCTATTTCCTGTTCCCCCATAATAGATATTAGCTGTCGCATGTGCTCTTGATTTCTTATGTGTGTTTCTTTTGACTCTGTGCATCATTACATAGGCTACTCGCCGTTCATGAGCACGAAAAATAAATGAATGAATGAATGAATGAATGAATAAGTAATGTTCTTTATATGCTGTGGCGATGTGAACTTCCAATATGCTTAATACACATTCATTTTTACGAAACTTAAAAACGCACTACAGGTTTATAAAATGTCCGCGAAAATCTATGCAGTCAACCAATAAAAGATTTATATATAACGATTGCATAACCTCCTGAACATTTGTATAATCATATTTATGGTTCCTATCCTAATATATGCTTTAAAAAGTATTTGTACATACCATTTAGATTCCCGCATCTGTTTCAGTAATTGTAAAGGAAGCTTTGCGTTCCAAATTTTCATAAACACTATTACGTATGTCTGTAGTATTCATCTGAAAAGAACATATTTTGACTAATATAACGGCGAAATGATACTCATAATATTGACAGCTCAAATGCTAAACGGGTATTTTTATAGCGAAGCTATTTCTGGCTAGGATTTTGTGTATTTTTTGTGTCCGTCAACAAAAACTCAGTTCCCAAATAGGGTGCACAATCGCTTCATTTTATGCAAAAGCTTATGTCTCATCACTTGGATATGCATCTTCAGTAGATTAGTTATCAATAGGCTCCGTTTTCAAGATCAGTCGACTCTCAGGTAGCTAATAAAGGTTTCTCAGAGATTTCGCGCTATGCGACCCGCGTCGGCTATGTCTACTTTCGCACCGCCCCCTCCTTGTAGTCGCCCCAAGCGCTTGCGGACCTAGTTTCCTTTCCTTCCGCTCTCCCGGATTGGCGCTCCCGCCGCGGGTGTCTTTTTTCCTCCGGCTCGTCATGATGACCACCAATCAAGGCAATAGATCTGGTCGTACCTTTGTTCAAAAGTCTTTGACACGTCTGTGTCGTGTGCTAAACAGCTTCACTGGTCTTCGACCTCTACAGTCTGGACTTGCTCATGCTTTTTTTCTTCGCAAACTATGGCATTTTATAAAAACTCAGTAAATGATTACATTCAATGAATTTCAACAAGACGCAGAACGAATATCGGTGTGAAAGGTTGTGTAAATTATCGAGTAAGTAAAACTTTCTCAAAGAATGCAAAAAAGAAATAGTGGGAGTCGGCACGTCATTTAAACAAATGTGCGTTATTCGCGTTATTAAGAGCGGAGACAATTCTGCTTGAACGGCACTTTGAAATGTACGAAAACCTCGAAAGGCACTAGCGGACACATCAAATAACTTCTGAGTGATTAAACAGGTGGAATGTTTATTTTCTAATTAAATTAAGTGAATTTCAAACTATGAGGGGGAAGCATGCTTTCTTGTGAAAGGTAATCTTTCCTTACCAATTCGTGATTCATCTCTTCAAACCTAGACTCGGTAAAATACAGACTGTCCCCTAAAACACTGGAATCTTCCAAGTCTATGACGTAGTCTTTAGAAAGTTGAACAGCGCCTCTTGAGTTGCCGCTTCTGCTTTCAATCAAAACCGGATACACGACACGTGGAACGTAACGGCTCTTGTTATCCCACCGTTCCATACTCACAACGAACTTCTCGATACAGAGGAAGAAACTAAGGGGTGGTCACAAGTCACGGTGTTTTTCTTATAAAACAAAATCGTACCTAGATATCCCAGTAAAGTTCCCTTTCCCACACAAAGGACAATTAACTGAACAAAAATGAAGAAAGCCCTTCTGCATTGACAAGACGTTGGAAACGTAATACGATAAAAGCAAACCACGGGAAGCAAGCCTATACTCATGTGAATAGTTCTAACGGAACAAACTGGGAAAATCGTGGGAGGGGGAGGGGGGGGGGGGGGGGGGGCGGGTGGGGGGGGGGGGTGGCATCTTCCAATCGTGTTTCGTTAACACTATTTATTCATTCATCTCGATTTCTTAATCTGCGGCTTATGAGAAGATATCCTACCTCGCTAGACTTCAAAATGCTATTAGAGTGCCATAGCTGATAAAACAAAGGAACTGAAGAATCTAGATTACGTTGTTGCCAAGTTTTTATTAATGATGGTCATAATCTTAGTCTTTTGTAGCAAGCCTTCGTTCTTGTTCTTGTGAAAACCTTTTGGATATCTATCAAACTTTTCGCTCTTCAGCGCTCTAAATGTACGGCACCATGATGAATGGAACATCGCTTTGGGACGGTCACATACTTTTGGTAACTCCGATTGTACACGTAATATGAACAAACAGAGGATCAGAAAAGCGCGAAGAGTAATCTCGGGAGAACACAAATATTCGTGATTGTGCATTCTGTGCACGCACAATGCTATTGGCGTTCCGGATTAATAAGCCACATTTTCATCCTCTCTTTTTTTTTTTGTAGGTCTAATAAGAGGAACCAAATGCACGGTCTTTACGTAGACCTGACGTACGTCAGACGTTGAATACGCGAACAACTGCTTCCGGTATGATGACCTCGGTGTCTCTTTCTACCTATTCGTGACGCCCTTTCGCTGGCTGAACTGTGGAGTACGATGCCTATAGAACTCGTCTGTGACTGTTGCTTTCAGGATCCTATCGCATCCATACCTTTGTAGTAATCCCGAAGTGTTCACAAACGACATCACAGGGCAGGAGCCAAAGTGTCATACTTTTGGTCGTCGCAATCGTTGCGCTTGGTGTTAGAATTTCCTGCCAAAATTACGATGGAAAGCTCGTACCTTTGGCTCGTACCACCACCGCTGCGACAACGCCAGGATATTGGCCGACGGCATGGAACTTATATGACGTCAAAGTGCGGAAATAGACGGACTACTTTTTTAGAACGAGGAACGCGGCTTACGTACTGCTGGCTTCAATCCACAAATCTATATAAAAAAAGAATTACTATATTTGGTTAAGAGTACAAGAATTTCGTTCGCAACTTCTATGTCACATATATAAAAACATATAATCACTAGGTTTGCGTTAACCTAGTCGCAATTTTATTTTGCTTGTGTTTTTGAAAACATTAGGATGTAGTACCGGGTGTATCAGGTAGCCGCCAAACGCTTTAAATCGACCGCAAAATTTGGTTTCTTAACCTATTGCGCTACGATGTTCTGCAGATTTGACCACAGGTGGTGCATTTGTTCTATAAAATTTGCAAAGAGCGAACTTACCTGGGGAAAATGTAAAACAAGGCTTAACTCCTATGGAAACGTAGCGAAGTCACCAGTCTTAATAGGGTGCCATATTGATTGAAGACCGGTGGCTTGGCTAGGTTTCCACAGGAATTACGACAATTGCTTTCTTTACTTTTTCCTCAGGTAAGTTCACTCTTTGCAAATTTTATAGAAACATATGCGCCGCCTGTGGGAAACGCAGCACAAAATCGTAGCGCGATGGGTTCAGAAACCGAATTTCGCGGTCGATTTAAATAGCCTGGCCGCTATTTGAAACACCCAATAGAATACCAACGTATTAGAGTATCCGAATCAAACCGTACTTTTATCGGGCAGGTATAGCGGCATATATTTATATGAGGCCACTCCTACAATCATTGACAACCTAAGTGAAGGACATGCTGACTGACGAGCATCTCATTATTTCTTCTCATAGTGTAGGAGTGCGGTATTAGAGGATAAAAACACGAAAAAAGCAATCACGACGTAAGAATCAAGATTATAATATTAACCCACACGCTGCACGTCATATTTGTCAGCGACTATGAAGGAATCTATGAATACAATCAATGGAGTATGTCTACCCAAGCCTATCTAAACCACACACCTTTCGGGGGCATGGTGCATGCCGTAATACAAATTATTTCTCGTCTGCAATAATGTGTGCGGAATTTCCATGACAATTGTTTATCCTGCCCAAAAGCTCGGAGGTTTATGCCTAGGAGAAACGTAAAACTCGATTTTACGACACTAAGAAAAACCCCATGCGGAAGCCTCTGCATAAATAGAATCAATACATCACCGGCGTGAGCAGTAGCTACGCTGAAAATGATGAGTGTAGCCGAATACATTTTCCGTCATAAAGACGTCCGTAATGCAGAAATTTATAATTGGAAATGAAAGAATGCCTTTGTCAGGAACCTTTTTAAAGGGTGAAAAGGTTAAGCGCCCTTTAATATAATACACAAAATGCGAGATAATGAACACAATACGTCAAATGACGCACACAGGAAGTTGAATTTATTATGTTGTTAAAGACAGCTTTTGCACACCGGCAATTGACGTTTTTCCAATATCAGAGCCATTTCGTGGCAGTCTCAATAGCTCCAATTTCTCCGCACTAATGACGGTGATAGAATATCAAGATCGTCTACCTTCAAACACTCCTGATTTTGTGAATCAAAGGCGACTTTCAAGGGCCAACTTGTTAGGATGGATTCTCTGCTTCTCTGTGGTATGCTTTCAAAGGCGTTCGCTTCTCCAAGAGCGCAGAAGCTTCGTAGCGCCGCAATTAGAGCGTCGAGTTTGGCTCTGCACGTGGTAGGCAGACTAACTTTTGAAAGGGTCTATTGAAGCAGCACAAAGAAGAGACACCAGCGGTTTTGGTTATCGCGGTAGAGACTAAAAATGGCTTGCATTGACGTCACATCAGCGGCCATTCTGGTGGCCATTGCTTGCTAAGCACGTGGCTTCTGCATCACTGCGTGAAAATAAGTATGCAATATGACGTCACATGCCGGCCAGACATAAACGCCGCGGTTAACGAGACATGCAAATGTCACGAAACTGGCCCGTCGTAGACGCGAAAGAATACACCGGTTTTTTGCAAATGGCTTCCTCAAATCTCTCGTCGCTTCGATAGAAAAAAAGTACTATTCCGTACACTGAATAACAGTCATTGCGCGTGAAACTGAGATTAAATAATTGTGTACTTTATGAGCGGCATCTGACTTGCTGCTAGGGAAGCTCAGAACAGCTCTCGAGGACTACGTTTACTCAAGTGATTTCTATTGACATATTCACGACCGAGTAGGCACCGCGCATCTCCCACGGGAAGGCACGCGGCTAGGGACCCACCAGCCAAATTTCTCATTTTATCATTTTCGTCTCCGCTATAACGTTCTCATCTTGTAACGTTTCGCTCGTTCATGGTCGAAATGTTCTAGACTACAGAGTACCTACAAAGGAAGCTGAATCCGGCAACATTGGGTCATCGGTCCCTTGTCACAGTCACGGGCTGCATGCTGTTTTTTACTTTACTTAGAGGTGCGAGTTCACTAAATTGTACGTTTATTTTCAGTTTTTAGATCAATCTACTTTTTTATCCGTTTTATTTTAGTAATGCCTAAGGATGACACCCAAAACTGTAGAGAGACGGGAGGTATCCAGGGCTCCCCGTTAGATGACGCCACTGTGTTCACTCTTTGTAAGCGGTCGCAGGCGTCTCAAAACGACCATTCCCCTGGTCGTTTTGCATATTAGAATAAATCCACTACGGAGCATCCGATTCGTGCGGCGCCACCGCGCCTCCGACTCTATCATCGGAAGACGACAGGCTTCCGCGAGTGACCGACTGTCGTCCCGGCATTCCCCATCGCGCTGGGCTATCGTCATTTCTGGAAAGCGCCATCACGCGTCGGTCGATCGCCGTTCCCGTCATGCTCGGCGAGGCAGGAAGTTACGTCTCCCAGAGATCGGCTTCCACTCGGCTCCGGGAAGATCAGCCGATCGAGATCTGGGCGTTCCGAACCCTAAATCAGAGTTGGCGCTGCTCCAAAAGGACGTGCGAAAGACATCCGGGTTCATCTCAAAGGACCAGTGGCGAACGTGCCCTCCAAAAAGGTCGATCCCGGATCGCGCCCAAACGACGAGTGGATTTCGTGATTACTCAAACGCGATTCTCTTAAAAAAGAAAAAAAAAAGAAACTTGAAGGGACAATGAAGACCACTTTAAAGTTAAGTTTAACGATTGATATGAACGCCAAGTGCCTTGCAGGTGATTTTTACGACATTTTAGACCGATGTTGGGCTTGCGCGGGGCGCAAATTAATTGAAGAGAACCAGCAACAATCACACCGGGACCGATAATAGGGACGCCCGAGACTGCGGAAATATCCAGCTTATGAATGACGTGGACCGTGACATCGATTGAGGCACGTCGGGCGATTGGTCGAAATTAACGGAGTCCGCTTGTCCTCGTTTTAGATCGTAAGTTGTCAAAAAAGATTTCGGATTTTTGTCTTAATTAGTAACAACGAAAATTTTATGTTCTCAACAGAACAAATTACTACAATAGAATAAAATATTATTTCAGTCCGCGGGCACGCGGAGTGAATAGACTGAATAGCTGAGAGCCTTTAAAGGGAAGCTAAAACTATGCTTGAAAAAAAATAAAAACGAGTTAGAGGAGAATCCTAGAGTATTTTTATCCCGTGAATTTGAATAGTACGTTCATTTTCCTGAAAGATTTCTACTAAACGAGAAAAAACCCCAAATCCTCCGGCCAGTCGTGACGTCGTCTTTGGTCCGCCAATCGGATGTCGCTCGTGTGGGCAGCGAGTGCAATCGGAAGCTTGCCAAGTATATTTTTCCGCACTGACGTCAGTCGTGACGTCTATTTCTGACCTTTTCGAAGAGAGTAAGAATGCACGCGCACAGCTTTGACAGGTGCTGAAGATGCGTCAGAGCAGGAATTCCGAAAACTCCTAGCATCGCGCCACGCCCCGTGCACTTTGATATTCACTTTCAAAAATAATTTCTGCAGCCTCCGTGCACCAAGTTGAAAAATAATCTCGATATTCGTGATCTTGGCCGCCACATGAAGACAATTTTGGTAATTTTCCTTAAATACAAAACCGCTTCAGTCTCTTGAGAAGCATTTAGTGTGGTACAGGTAAACAAATTTTCTTTTTGTTGTGTTTTTTTTTTTGTTTGTTTCTTGAGGAAAAACAAAATTGGCGAATCATTGAGTTCTGTTCGGTTTGTGGGGCGGCTCTTAGTTCCACGCTCGAATAGAGCTGCAGAAACTGTTCCAGGCTGACGCATTGCAGTTTCCGAATCTCGTGAGGGTCCATTTTAAAAAAAAAGCTTCTGTCGTACCTCGCTTAGCTCGCCGCGATCGTTCCGGCAAATCTATCCAGCTTTTCATCTAAACATACCTTTTTTTACGCCTGTGGTGTAGTGATACATCGGTACATGTCCCTGCGGGAGCCCAAGACTCTGACGCTTTCACGCCGTGCCTCCTCGAGCAGGACCATACTTTCGTCATGTCTTGGGTTAGTAAAGCTGATTGATGTTCCCGTTGATCCTGTGACGGCGTTTTATCTCACATGGTATACGTAACAGCGAAACGCAACTATTATAGTTTTCAGTAACATGATAGCGCCGCTCGCAACGCGAATGACAATAAATCATGTCGACAAAAAATTAGGTCCATACCTGGGTTGGGCAGTATTACTCAAAGATGATTTGGAAATAAAAACAATGGGATATAGGAAAAGAGGTGTAAAAATACTGATACTCAAACATAGCTGTAAAAATGTATCGCGATACGTATCGGAACTACATATTAGAAACAAGCAAAACGTCTTTGGGAATACAAATACAGGAATACAGTTCAGTGAGGGCAGAAATACAAATATTGAAATACTGATACTGCAAAACTTTTTACAAATTTGTTTGAGACGCCAACTGAGATTAAGCTTGAAGTTTAAAGCGGAATTTTTTGATCACGAAATTACTTTCTTGCTGGCTTGGCCCTTCGCCTTAAAATGCCAAGCGACGTCGCCTCGCTGTACGATTCCAAGCGGCAAAAAGTCGTCAATGGGCACAAAAACTTTCCGTCAAGGATTGACCGCGGTCCCTTCCCTGACATTCTGTCTGTCTCATGAGTGATGCGAAAAGACTTCGACCTCTAAATAAATTTCATGTCATCCTATATTCCATCAAAACGTCATCATGCTTCTGTTAAATAAGGACACCCCTGTCAACAGTGATAACATGACGTCACGGTGGAAGGAGCTGGTATTCTTGTATCTGTAGGTGTGGCCTTGAACGTAAAACTTTACCCAGGCTACTGTATGAAAGACCAATACGTAAATTTGTTGTAGGTGACTTCGTTGAAGATCGTGCAGGCAGTTGCCTTTAGAATTTTTGAGAGCGGTGAACCAGCTGAATCCTTCAGGAACACATGTCTTCTGTTGCGGTTGAAAAAAAAAACGATACGGTGGCATCGTTGTTGTGACGGTCTTCCCTGCAGCCCCGCCAATGCTATGGCGCATGGATGGCAGTCCTCGAGTTTTGCCTAGCCTCATGCCAAAAGAGACCTTCGTGAATTGCGACCGGAGATTGCGGGCACAGGTGCTAGCTCTCGGAGAAACAGCACGCTCGAGACGAGTCGCAGGTGTACGAAGTCTGTGTCGGCACAGAGAGGCCACGTCCGGTTCAGCAGAGTAGCGGGCCACGTTCACGTCGACTGAGGACGTACCCTTGAGGCGTGCAATATTACGGGCAGAGACGCATTCGGATATCTGTTGCGGGCATCTAACTCCGATTACCACAGACCCTGCCTCCGGATCAACATGACACCGCAATACTTCGCTGTCGGGAAAAGGGTTTATTAACTCACTTATCGCCTGGGGGGTTTCGGGGTGAACGGTTAACACTGAGGCTTTCGGGATGTCTGCTGCCATGGCAGCTGCCCCTAGTCCCAGGGGTAGTCGTCCACACCGCGTCATGGGGACGTCGTCGTCCAGGGTCGCTGTCCGGTCCATTTTTCGAGTGCGCCACTCGGCGTAGTGCCCGCACTCCCCACGCCTCTGTACCTCGCCGTCCCCGCTCCACTCCGTGACTCGTTTACCCCCAAGTCGGCAGCAAGAGAGAGCCACCCTTTGTCTCACTTCCCCTTTTTACACTTTCCTGGCTTTGTCCCTCCAACCGTCCAATCGGAAAGCTTGCCGCGAGCCGACCCTTGGACGTCAACGATGAGTGAGGGAGCGCTTTACCCGTCCCTCCCGGAGTAATCGGACTGTCCACGACTGGAGGGCGGTGGAAAACGGGAAGGTCACGGAGGAACAGGGGGCCGGGGAGAGGGTCTCCACACCTCCCCTCCCTCAAGGCTCGGACTCCGGAGGGATTGAATCGGCGGGGGGCGGACGGGCTCCAGGGAGAAACTCCCCCAGCAGGCAAATCGCTCAGCTGAGTGTCGCCCATGATGAGGAGCACCCTCGATGATGATGGTGGTGGCACCAAACCAGGCAGGTCAGCGGTGAACGTTGATTCACTGGGAAGCTCCCGATCGACGAAGCACGGTTTACGAACTGGTCCGGTGCACCACAGCTTAACACACGGACGGGCACTCAGGCACACGCCGGCTCTTAAAGTTCGCTCTCGTCCCTAATATTCCAGACAGCGAATCGCGCGAAAACGAATACCGCCACGCAATATCAGACACAGGGACGAAACCAAAGTCCTTCGATCGTTGGACATGTCACTAAATATAAAATAACTTTTGTATAAAATAACTTTTGACCGACATCCACATCATTTAACCACGCCAGCTTCGAGTGTCCAAATTTCTTGATTTCAGTTTTTTAATGCTACCCGGCTAAAGAGGCGGCATATATTTGTTTTCTAATATATAGCTTAGTTTGAAAACCTGAGGAAGATTCATACCTCTCTAAGAAAGATAAACATTCCTCACCAATTCGTGATTCACTTCTTCATTCCCAGCCTCAGTAAAAAATAGACTGTCCCCTAAAACACTGGATCCCTCCAATTCTATGACATAGTCTTCAGCCAGTTGAAAAGCGCCTCCCAGATTTCCGCTTCTAATTTCAATCAGAGCCGGATACACGACACCTAGAACGTAACCGCTAGCGTCATCTGACCGTGCCGTACCCGCAACATACATATCCTTGCTAACAAAAAGAAAATGAAAACAAATATGTGGTCACATGTCACGGTGTTATTCTTAGAAAATAAATTGCGCCTAGACACTCATGTAAAATTTTCAATTCATAAGCAAAAATCAATTAACACAGCCTATAAATTTAGAATGAAATAACCCCCGTACAATGTCAATACTTCGGTGGTGTAAAATAGTAAAAGCAGACCAAGCCATCAATCCCATCATTCACGTGCCCCTCCCCCCCCCCCCCCCTATCTTCCCTATCTTCCAATAGACCGTTCCGGAAAACTGTGGCACCCCCACCGTCTGGTGGATGCATTATGACCTCCCGATGTGCGGCACGCGAAACTATCCAGGAATCGAAGGCGAAATTGGCGTTGGTTTAACATTTTGTGATTTCAAAACGCAGAGAAGAAGGAAAGCAAAACAGGCTATGTGATCACCTCCTTTTGTGTTCGTAATAATAAAAAAAATATTAATCGTGCCACTTCCAAGAAATATAAAGCGTTCGAGTCGACTCGAACGCACACCTGAACAGGCCTACAATGTTCTGGGATTTTCCAGAAATTCTTATCGGGTATTCCTTAAGCTACTTATATTTTCATGTGCGCCAAACGGATGAATGCATCCTCAATTTGTGCATCACGAAAAAAATAGGCAAGTTTGCTTCACTTCAATTTGCCCTTAGGGTGCCCCCATACCACACAAGAAACTCGAAAAAACTAAAGGATCTAGGCTATCTTGTTCCCAGCCTTTATATCAATAATCCTTATTTTCTCAACGTTTTTCGCACCTGTTCATATAAAAATCTTCTAGATACTCCTAACTTTTTTTCGCTTTTCGGTTATCTAATTTGACTTTACGGTGATGGATGACACAACGTTTTGAGGCGATCACCCACATGTAAAAACGTAGATTGAATACCTTCTGAACGGAACAAACGAGAGGCTAGAAACAACGCAAAGAGTAATTTCCTCCATTGTCCAACAACCATAACGGAATGCTGGCAGTTTGTAACTCGGCGAAACGCAAGCATTACATAAGTGCGCATTTCGTGCACGTACAACGCAACTTGCGTTCAGCATCGGTATGCTATAATTACTCCCTCTGTTAATTCCTTCGTGTAGCGGGAGGAACAAAGCGCATGACCTTTACATAGAGTCGACGTACACCAGCTGTCGAATAAGAAAACATCTGTTTCCGTTATGCTGAGCTTGGTTTTGCTTTCTATTTGTTCTTGAGGCCCCTTGGCTGATACAAGTTTAAAGTATAGATCAAAAGTGGTCCAAACTTGGCAACCAACGACGTCACAGGAGCCGAAGTGTCATGCTGTCTGATGTCCTGATCCCGGTGGTAGGCGCTAGAAGTGCCAGCAAAGCGTACAAGCGAACGCTCGTACTTTTGCCCTTACCACCACTGGGGTGACATCGCAAGGACCGCGGCCGTTGACAGCATGGCAATTCTACGTTGTCATCAGACGCAAATCGAGGAATAACATTTTAGGACTCGATCGCGGCAACAGACAGAGATGCGTTCACGGCACTATAGTTTGGAGTTCGCACTAAGCATGTGGATGCTGATTAAAGGCCGACGACCAGTCGCGATATTCTGCTGGGCAGAACATCCTCCTCACCCTGGGGTAGGAGGAAACGGGCAACGATGGACAGGATAGAAAGAAGGAGAGGAGGAAGCTGAGGAAAATTGGAAATCGTGACCTGATCGGCGATCTTCAATTTAAGTGACTGACGAATCTCGAGAAGGTTAAAATTAGCACATCTACACAACGATACCAAAACTTCCGTCGCAACCTTGATGTCACAAATATAAACAAATTGACACTAGGCTCCTGTTAGCCTAGTAGCAATTTTATTTTGCTTTGTCTCTAAAGAAAAAAATGTTAGTATAGTAAACTACCAGCATAATAAACGACCAAATGAGCCCGTTTTCTTAAAAAAGATATTGCACCTTATAATTCTATGAGGCCGCTCCTTCAATCACTTACAACTTAAGAAATTAAGGGCGTGGTGATTCAAGAGCACCTCGTTATCGCATTTCAACTAATGAGATTGCGAGGTTTGCCGATAAGAGCGCTAAACAACCAATTAGAAAACAAAAATCAAAATTCAAATATTAAGCCACACCCTACGCTTCTTATTGCTCGGCGATTGTGAAAGCACCTATGAATAAAATCACTGCAGTAAAATTGCCCAACCCCATTTAAACACTACGCCTTTTTAGGCTGTGTTGCTAAGCGTATTTGAAATTCTTTTTCGCCCGCAATATCGCGCACGGTAACTGCATGATAGCCGTTGACCTTGTCCAGAACCTTGGAGAATTCTCCTATAGAAATCAGTTTCGATTATATGTAACTTAGTCAAGGCATACATATGCTTCTAGATAAATAGGATCCATACATTACCGGCAAGAGCTGAAGCAAAGCTAAAAATATTCAGTGCAGCCGAATACATTTTACCGTGTAACAACACACGTACAGCTGAGAAATGGAGAGTAGAAACTTTAAGCATGTCGGTCAGAAAACGTTTCAAAAAGAAAAAAAATCTTCAGTGCCCTTTACAACCGCAATATTCAACATTTAGAATATAAAACCAAGAAAAATAGTGACGTGCTCGGGAAGTGGCATTCATTTCGTAGGTGGCGCCTTTGAAACGTGAGAGCCATCGATTAGCAGTGCTAATAGCTCCGATTTATTCGCTAAATTACGGTGATAGGAGAACAAGGTCGCCTAACTTGAACCGCCCCCAACTTTGTGACTTAAAGACGACTTAAAGGGACCTCCTTGTTTAAAACAATTCCTTCCTTTCCTAGAGTATTACTTCGAAGATGTTCGCTTTTCTAGTAACGAGAAGCTGCGTAGTGCCGCCATAAGATCGTCGAGTTTGGCTCGGCTCATGGTGAGTAGACTACCTTTTGAAAAGGTCCTATTGAAACGTGTAAAAAAAAAATACACCAGCGGTTTGCCTATCGCGGTGGATACTAAACATGGCATGAACTGACGCCACATGAGCGGCAGTTGCGGTGGCCTTTGCTTGTTTTGCACATTCCTCCTGCGGCAAGGCATGAGCACTGGTATGTACGATGACGTAACAAAAAAAGCCACATGTTAACGCCATTGTAAACGAGACATGTTTATGTCACGTGACCAGCCCCTGGGAGGCGCGGAAGTACAAAAGCGGTTTCCCCCGAACGCCTTCCGGGTATTTCTCCTTGTTTAAATTTTAAAAAAAGTGCGATTCCACTCACAGAAAAACAGCGAAAAACTTTAAACTGGAATTAACCGCATATTTGTTTACTTTAGGAGCGGCATTAAAGTTGCCGGCACGGAAGGTCAAAACAGCATTCGTGGACTACGTCGGCTAGAGGGTGTTTCCACGCCAGGTCGTACAATGATGGTCCGGGTCACAGTTTTTATAGTTATGTAAAAATATATGTAAAGCCATATTCTTGAGAGGAGCATTCATCTGTATGCGAAAGTCGTAGCTAATTGTTTTTTCAGGAGATTGAATATTTCGAAGCTCTAGGCGTTGAAATTGAGAAGGTTTCGCATCGACTTCTGCCTATCTCTAATACTCAACTGAAGACGCTGTATCTCAATCACTTTTGTTAGGAATTCGATATCTTCGAAATATACTTAAAATTACTTACCACTTTTTCTTAATTATATTTTTTAGCACCTTGTGCTCATTATATCAAATACGTTTTTCAATCTTTGAGAGAAGCTTGTCAACGGAATGGTTTACCGGAATACACCACTTTCGAAAATCGCCGCTTCAGAAGGTCCATGTGTGAAAATAGGTGAACGCGTGCTCAAGCGAGCGCAGGTACTCCCTCTTACAAGGAAGCAAGCTGCGGCTGGATCTATTGAGCTGCAGAGACTTAGATTGGGCTCCTCCAAACTTTCTTTTGTTCTTATGTTGGCTTATTTTTTGTGGGTGCGAGACACTCTTTTTTCGAAAGCCAATAAGAGTCTCACTGCTGATTTGGTGTGTGTGTGCTGGAATTGCACGTTTGAGCCCTTCATCAGTTCTCCCTACCCTCCATCGCATGCCGTAAACAGCTTAAACTAGACGGAATTTGCAAAACCACAGGCGCTTACCACAACGCGCAATGCCGTGGAGTAGGAAGCGTCATCTGCTTTTGGATAGAAAATTAGACGTCATTAGTGCCCCCCCCCCCCCCTCGTTGTTGCCAGTATAGCGACAGTAAGTGATTCGGAGGTACACGGGGTAAATTCCAAAATGTATGTTGGAAAAAAATTATTTTGATTAAAGGGGCTGCGCAACGACATTGGGTAGGAATATTTCTTACTTTACACCAGTTTCCTGGCACTGGTGGGACTCAAGAATACTCGAACCCAACACCACAGCCCAAGAAGCGTCTTCGTCGTGGCGCAATTCAAAAGATGAAAGCGGAGCTTTTCTTTCAGTCTTTCCTTCCAAAGCTGCGTTTTGCTATTTCGCGAAATCTGATGACGGAGCTGTGGGGACAATGGCAAGAGTACGACTCCGGGAATGCGTCGTCCGGCTTTGCCGTGGCGATATTTAAATGCTGCTCACACAGGAGACGCGAAGACTGCGTACGCATTCGATCTGGGCTAATGACAATCGATGCCTCAACATGCATTCGGGTAGTGGCCCGTGTCCAATCGCTGCAACAACGACAAAAGCCGAGCCATAACAATGTCTGGAACTCAGCGCGTGTCCTATGCTTTGCCAACCCCAGCACGTGGCTATGATCAACATTGGCGGCATATAATCGGCTCCAGATCACGTGGCCGCTTGCTCTGGCTGCGAGCTGAGGGGGTGAACGGTGCTCGTTTTTCTTTAATTTTTTTCTGGAACTTCTATTGCGTGGGGTGATAAACAAACGCTCGTTTCATGGGTCATCAACGTCAGGGATCCGTTTTATGCAGTATTTGCGCAAAGCACAAGAAGTGTTGCATCGCCCCTTTAAATATTTAGCATATATAGTCACAGGTGGCTATTTTGTTCAAGGTGAAAACTTATGTAAAATGAATGAACAATATTTTGTCCGATATCGCCAAAATTTTTAGTAGTGAAGCAAGCCAACCTCTTTTACATATGAAAGCTTAAGGGCTTAATTTTCCT
This sequence comes from Ixodes scapularis, assembly GCF_016920785.2. Classification (NCBI taxonomy): domain Eukaryota; kingdom Metazoa; phylum Arthropoda; class Arachnida; order Ixodida; family Ixodidae; genus Ixodes; species Ixodes scapularis. Next base: position 65,699,492 of record NW_024609881.1, read on the forward strand.
GCTTCACTAAAGAAGGCCACCGAAGGCCAGATATTGGACAGGACCGCGGTGTCAGTGTTCCGCTAGGTGTTGGGTTTTCACTGGTTGGACACGAGTCCTAGCAGAACATTCACGCCGTAGTCATGTCCAATCTCTTCCCCATGGCACATTGTTTAGTGACACAAGAAACTTCACTTGTTAGGCTTTCTTATCTAGGAGTCGTTGAGCAGGCACAAGGCTGGCGAAGCGAGAACGCGGATAATATTCCTGTCATCCGCGAGAAGGAGAAAGTTTTGTATTTTTTCTTTAAGCCCACCACTGGTAGGAAATTTTGAAAGTCTTCGTTGAAGATTCCGACAAAGGGTACACCCCAGAATGATGTCTAAAGTGAAGAAAGGTGGGGAGGGATTCAGGGCAACACGATAGATGGCGCCAAAGCGTTCTTTTGTCGTAAGCAGTCCCAAGCGGTGTACGATGCACTCGGTCTTACTGGAAAGGCGAACCTCTGAACCAATCTTAAGCAGCATTTGATGTCTTGTGCTCGGCGACGTGCGAATCAGGGCAGATTAGATGATCCCGAGGAAGCGACAAATAAGTACTAAAAATTAAAATACCGAGATGAAGGAAATGAAACATGGTTTTTAGGGCGAATATAGAAATTACGCACTGCATAAATCTGAAGTTCGGTACGGATGGGGCACTCGAGGTGATAATAAATAGGTGAAAGTCACAACACATGGCATTACATAGATAAAAAAATACCACAGAAAATCCAAACATTTTTTTTCAGGTGTTTATCTATAAGCTTAACATTCTTCAAACCGACATTTGAGATTCAGGGCGTCCGTATCAATTATGTCAATAATAAAAAAAAATTGTGAGCAAAAATATATATATATAATGTCGTATTTTTGGCTGACAAGTTTGTTTTCCCACATAAGCATGCAATATGCCCCCGTAATCTCATATTTCGTTTTTATAAATATCAGGCTTGGTGGATGTCTCCTCGTTGGGCAGTCTTGACTTTATTCTGTATCATTTGATCCAGGTAACGTCATATGCTCAAGCTTTCGCAATTTATTACAACCCCCCCCCCCCCTTCCCCCCAGCATCATATTCCCAATGAGTTCAAGCTTTCCGAGATACGTAGCTTTGTTATGCAAGCCAAGAAACCTGCTTTTATTTTCTAGACCTAACTTACTGCTTACTGCGTGAAATGCGATATCATTTCTCTTGATCTTTTTTTATTAGTCACTTTACTTTTTTGCTACCTGCTACAGATGTTGGGTTTCCAAAGCCGACAAAAGAAAACTATGGTACGTGCGAGAAGAAAAGATAGGCATTAATGAGGGTGCACTCCTTCACAATCGAAATAAAGGCTTTATTGTGCATGATGTACTGTGCGGCACCAAATAAAATTGATTTGATTTGATTGATTTGATACAAGTTGCTACAATGCTCCAACCCTTCATTGATTTGTAACTGAGAACATATTAGCACCTAGGGAAATGGCAGCCCCTAAGATGCATTCAATTTTAAGTATTCAATCGAAGCAAAACAAGATGTAAAACTTGTCTCTTTATTCCTTTTTCAGTGAACGTTCTGATGAATTTGAAGCTAAAGGAAGTTGATAAAACGTTCTTGGAGGCATCGTCCTAAGGAAAGATGATGTAAATATGTCAATGTATTGTGATTCTTTTATTCACACTTCTTCAGGGGGGATGGACATTTGAGATCGCAGTTTTCCAGCTTGTAACTCTTTAAAGACCTTATTGTCAACATTTGTGCAGTTTCCGAACTACCACCGCTGAAAAATAGAAAGCAAATTTTATCTCAAATTTTTAAAATTTTTCGCGGAAAGACAAAGAGGAATGTGGGTCTGCCCTCAAAATGCGCTTGGTACGCACCTTTAAGCAGCACGCAGTAATTTTAATGTAGAATCTATCTTGTTATGCGTATAAGGCTGGTTTCGGTCGTTGGAACTTCATGTGCGTTACAAATAGGCAACCAAATATAATCGGTAAGGTTAGCGGGAAGATATTTCTGAATACATTAAGTTACAGTACATGTGTGTATGCATGTCCGAACATCACACGACAAAACAAACATACACGTATACGCACGTATAAACGGACATAAAAAAACGCCTTCTGCGACAATATGAGTTCGTACGTAGGTTTACGCTGTTTTCAATTATTTAAACAACTGAAAAGAATAAACCCAAGTTTTCGTCCCGTTTTTATTTTTATTCTTTCCGGTTGTTTAGTTATATTTACGAACACGCTCGTTTTAATGTTCTCCTTATTTGTTTTTTAGTCCCGTTCTAATGTGTCTGTGAGCAACATGTGACTTGCCGACTGAGTTTGGTTTATTTTAAACCAGCCATCTCAGAGCGCAGGTGCAGTAAGGTTGAGATTAACTAACCAAAGGTGGACTGTAATTGTCATCAAAGTTGGAATACTTGAAGTAGGTAAGTGGCGTTTGGTCAATCCGACGTGTTTTCTTATTTTTTTTTCTTTCCTTCTACGCCGTTTCAAGCAGTCCTTTTGTTGGCAATCCGCTCTAGTCTATGTAGAATCCAAGCTTATAGCAGATCTAGGCAGTCTCACGCTACGAATGTGTCGTATAATACCTTAGGTATACTTTGTGGGTGTTCACTTCAGCCAATGCCCGATCAGGCCCGCCTCGACAGCCCCGATGAAGTCTACTCACTTCGCCCCGCGGGACAATTTCCGATCCCCTCGTGGCCCCGATCCCCACAACCTTTGAGTCTCTATCTCCCTATAGAGGTATCTCTCTGAAGAGGTATTGACCAGATTCATCTTAGAGATATTGCATGCTACTTTTATCAACTAAAGCATGCGCTACTGGCTCTTTTAAACTGAATATTTTCTACATGTGTTACGACCATTAGGTCCTAATAGCTGATTGTACGTCCGTTACATCGAGGGAACACAAAAGGACGTGGGGAACTGCAGGCTGTTGTCTATTAGGCCAGTGATTTCTCATACTATGGAAACGTATATCACCAAGATAATGATCTAGTTTTTAAAAAAAATTTTGATTCAAATAATTAATCACAGCATGAGTTCCAAAAGGAAAGGTGCACGATCGTGTTGCTTGAAGATTTTGCTGATATTGTGAAGAAAGCTCTCGATGAAAATAACAGTAGCTTGGTTTTCTCCTTAGATTTATCAAAGGCTATTGATACAATGGACCACTCAACATTGCTTAATAAGGTTTATGCATTACCCAGGTAGCGTTAAGTCCTGGGCCAAATTTCGCAATTTGTCTGGGAGTTTGGGGTCTTGAAAAGCCCGAAGAAGCAAACGTAGAGCCAAACTTCAACTTCTTTGGCAAGAGTCTGGGTAGTATGGCTCTAATTCGACAAAGAAGTGTCAGGGTTAGGCATCACTCCCTATTATTTCGGCTGTCATCTGGCCTTCTTGGGCCAAAATTGCCAAACAAGTGCCAAAGTTAGGATTATTGCCTGGTAGTTCAGCTGCCATCTGGCATCTCTGGGCCCAGATCGCCACACAAGTGACAAAGTTAGATTTTACTTCCAGGTAGTTCGGCTGTCATCTGCCAGATCTGGGCCGAAGTCGCCAAACAAGTGCCAGGGTTGGGCTTACTGCTTGAGAGTTCTGCTCTCATCTGGCATCTTTGGACCCAAATCGCGAAACAAGTGGCAAAGTTAGACTATATTTCCTGATCGGCTTTCATCTAGCATTTCTAGGCCTAAATCGCCTAACATGTGCCAGAGAGGCTTCCTGTAGGAAAGTTGGGTGGTCGTTTGGCGTCTATGGCAACAAATCGCCAAAAAAGTGTTAGAGTTAGGCTTCACTGTCCGGCAGTCCGGTTAGAATCTGTCATCCCTGGGCCTCAATCCTCTAACCACTAACAGAGATAGCTCATCAGAGAAGGTCCCGTTGGCGCTGGTTTATATACGTTTGGAGATATAGACAGATAAGGTATTGGTAGGGTGAAACGACGACGAAGTAATCTGGTGGAAGGACGCTGATATTTCTATTCCGGCTAATTCGGGCAAATATAAAAGATTACAAGCTCAAGAAAGCCGCCTAGATCAACACTTGACGACACAACGATGCCTGTGACTGGCCCGGGTCCAGACGAGGCTGAATGTAAAATGAACGACAACCAGATGAAAGATGTGACGGCCTCATCAAGCGCCGCTTCATCCTGCGCAGAAATGTGTGGTAAGCTTGACGACTCATCGGAAGCCTTCCAATTTCCAAAGCGCCGCAAGAGGCCAAAGACCGCCATCAGCTCCGTATCATCTGGCGCGACCGTAATCACAACAGCACCGCTTCAGCCCCTCTCAACGTGATTCTGAAGCCCACAGATTCCGACAGGTCACTTGCGAAAATCAGTCCTCTAAAAATCTCTGAAAAACTCGAAATGACCGCACCAGATGGCGTCATTCTTGTTAGGCCAAATCGAAGACTGAACCTCCTCGCACTTGATTGCAGAAACACAGAATCAACGAAAGCTCTACTAAAACTTGAAAGCATCGGAGGAACACCTGTGCAAGCCTACGCAGCGCACTCGCTTGAAGCAGCCAAGGAAGTCATCTACGGAGTGCAGGGAGACATCAGTGACGTCCAGCTAGAATCTTGAGTTCGGGGTACAGCTCCCGTTCTCTGCCTTCGGCGTCTTGGGAAGTCAGAGGTTGTGTAATTAGTATTGAGCACTAACACCCTACCTGCCTACGTCACCATCGGATACACGAGGTACAACGTTGAGCCCTTCATCGAAGAGCCTCGACAGTGCCAGAACTGCAGTTTTTATGGTCATATCTGTGGTACCTGCTTGAAAACAAATCGCCGCAGTCGCTGCGGTGGAGCTCACGACAGGAGCAAGTGCGACACAGAAGACCCTAGATGTATAAACTGCGGAAAAAACACGAATCAACATCTCGTCAGTACCCTAAATTCAAACTTGGACAAAACATATACAAGTGCAAAAACTACGCTGGAGTGGACTACAAGTCCGCAAGATCAGCCATACTCTCCTCAAACGAAAAAGTGGAGGCAAACCCACCTGACACAACTGAACGTAGGCAACATCAAAACCACGTTGCTAACAACTCTACAGAAGTGGCCGGCATATCTTCTCCTAAGGGTAAATACCAATCGAGAAATTGTAACACAGAAACAACAGGTCGTACAACTTTAGATGACAAATCAAACACGTCTAAAACAGCAACATATAAGCTCACTGACGCTAAGGAGTTTCCAATCCTTCCCCATCGCGAGCCTCCGGATAATATTAATTGCAGAGGTCACTTTGCACTCTCCTACAGCAACAGCTTTAATAAAACTACTTGATTACATCCTTTAACTCATTCAGCTATGGTGCCAATAAGTACACGTCAAATACACGCCTCCGCCTACTTTTTCACACAGTAGGCCCATGCACTCTATTGAAAGGTTACGTAGTCGAGCAGCTATCTTTCAGTGGAATGCAAGAGGTCTACGTAATCGGTTATCAAATTTGCGACAGTTTGTTTTCAATTATCGTTTTCCTGTTATAGTATATCAGAATCAAGAATTGGCTCAAACATATGACGATCAGGTTTGAGCTCTTTTATTCCCAGAGAAATTCGGGTTTAAGCAGGGTACTTCTTGGAATTAGGAAAGAACTCACCTTCTTTTTGCATACTCTTTCAAGCACCGAACTAACGAATACATAGCTGCAAATGTCCGCAAATGAGCCACCATTTTCGCGATAATTGCGGCATACATTCCACCAGTTAAAGCATTTGACAAGCTCAGACTAGAAGAAATAATTAAAAAAACACCAAGCCCACGTATTCTGACAGGCGACTTTAATAGCCATCATCCAATGTGGGGCGGTAAAAAAGGATGATACTCGAGGAAGAGCCTTAGTTGATCTGGCCGAAAAATATAATCTTACGGTTCTCAATGACAGAAGTCGCACGTATTTCAAAGGGTTGACAATGAGTAGCCCACAGGACATTTCACTGGCATCTGCCGATCTGGCCATCAAGACATCATGGTTTGCGGACATCGAAACCCACGGAAGTGATCACGTCCGCACCTATATCACAATGAACAAATTTTCCTGCGCAAAACTGGGTTCAATTTTATCCTACACTAGCTGGGAAAAATTCCAAGACAAACTAGAAACAAGGCGTCATGAGATCGCTACTACTGAAGACCCTGCGCACGTCATTGCGTCGGCAAAATCAGAAGCTACAAAGTCGTACAAAATGGCTAATTCGCAGGCTGCTGTTGATAGCGAATATGAATGGCTTTGCGCTATTCGCCATCGCGCAGAACGTAGAGCCCGAAAAACAGGCAATTCTGAAGACTTGAGAGCATCACGGCGAGTGCAAAAGCACGTTCAATGGCATTTAGACAAGCTTTTAAAGAAACGATGGAGAAATAAGAGCGCAAGCCTAGATCCCCGAAAGCCTTTGACACGCATTTAGCCCATGATGAAAAGCCTTCGTAATAAACCTTAGCAATGGTATTCCTTCCGATCCATTGTCTTGAGTCGAATACTCTCAGATACCGCCGTGGCAGATGAGTATTGCGCAAAGATCACCTGTTATACGCCAAGCTCTAAATCTAATATCAGCATCAAAGATTAAATAACACATGCTTGTACACTAATAATGTCCCCTTTACACTTAAAGAGTTAGAGATCGCTCTTGCATCATGCAACACTAGGTCCTCTCGAGGGCCAGACGGAGTTGCTCATTGTGCCTTAACTCATCTTGGTGAAAGAGCACAACGTATTTTACGGGACTTTTGTAACACATCATGGGAATCTGGCACAATACCAAATGAATGGAAGGTAGCTCGTGTCCTGCTTATTTTCAAGCCTGGAAACCTCTTGATATTAATTCCTATCGACCAATCGCACTATCAAGCTGCATTGCTAAGATAATGGAAAAAATGGTGCTTACGCGGATCGAATGGGACCTTGAGAACAGAGGCCTATATTCACCCCAAATGTCCGGATTCCGAACCCCAAGAGATGAAAATGCAGAAAGAGAAACCAAACGCTCTTTTTCTTGACATCAAATCGGGATTTGATGCAGTGGCACACAATCCTATACTTCTTCAAATGAAAAACATGGGATCTGAAGGCCCTGTAGTCACGTGCATATCAATCTACCTTAAGGGAAGGAAAATTTACATTTCAACACAAGACGGTGATACAGGACACCATGAAATAAAACGAGGGGTGACCAAAGGGGGTGTTCTTAGTCCAATTCTATTCAATAATATATCACTCATTGGTCTTCTCAAACTTCCAGACACAGTAAATATATCTTTATATGGTGATGACATTTGTCTTTGGGTTTCGAGCAGGTACTTATACATAAATCGGACACGAATACAGAAAGCGATTAACATTGTCATAAGATATCTCATGTTTCGTTGGCTACATATATCTCCCATAAAGTCAGCCGCTGTTGCCTTTACAAAAAAAAATGATACCAGCAAATATCCCATATATGTAGAAGGATAGGATAGGATTAAGATTTTAATGGCGCAGCGGCAACAGTGGCCATAATGCGCCAAACAAAATGTGTTTTAAAGATAGAATGAAACAGATGCTATGCTAGGTAAACTTTTTATAACTGGTGTAGATATCCAGTTTTGTTAATAAAATCAAAAACTCGTCTGAGTGGTACTAAGGCATTGTCTCCAAGTAAAAACATAGGATGAAAGGGAAGATGGTTTCTAATGAGTTCAGGAAAACATGATATGCGCAGTTGATGATAAAACCTACATTCCCATAGAATGCGTAAAACTGTTAGTAATTCCCCACAATGGGCACAAACTGCAGCATCTTCGCCACTTAGAAGGTATGATTGTGTCATACGTGAATGGCCAATTCTTAAGCGGCAAAGCAGAACCTCAAGGTGGCGGTTCTTGTGGAATGAACTTTCCCAGATGCCTATCATGGGTTTAATCACGTGGAGCTTATTATTGGTTTCAGTGTCCCATTCTAGCTGCCGAGTCTTTAAAAGAGATTTCATTAGAAGTGGTTTAAAGTCCTGGTAGGGCAGGCCAAAAGATACTTATTGAGTGTGTGGCAGATGCAGCCAGGCGATCTGCATTCTCATTTCCTGCGATTCCTACGTGACTCGGTACCCAGCAAAATTTGATAGTGCATCCAAGGCGAAGAGCTCTGTTTACTTTAATACGAACATGTTGTGTAAGTATATTCTTTGTAGAAACTCTGGAAGAAATAGCAGATAAGACACTTTGCGAATCGACAAAAATGACTGCGTTCAATACATTGTTGTCCAGAATGTGCTCAATGGCTAATACAATACCATAGAGCTCTGCGGCGGAGATGCTTGCCATTGAGTCAAGCTGAACAGCTCTTCCAAAGTTACTAGAATAAACTGCACAACCAACGTGACTTAAAGATTTCGACCCGTCGGTATAGTACTCGTTGCAACCTCTAGATATCCTTTCTTGCAAAGGTATAAACTCTTTCTGAAGAAACTGTGGAGCAACGGTCTTCTTACTGTATTTGGTGAGAGACAGTCACAACATACGGGTAGTTCGTTCCAAGGGGCAATTCTCTCTATAGATTTTAGCAAGTTAACACCACTTGTGGAAGGGACAGGGAGGTTGAGAGAGTTACAGATACTTTGAACTCGAAAGCCTAGGGGGCGTACAATTGTTGGCTTGTTTTCAAACAATTTACAGAACTGAGGGGTGTGTAAAATACTATAAGCAGGATTTTTGGGATCCGAGAGGACTTTGTAATCATAACACAGGCTCAAGCACTGTCGCCGTTTTCCAAGAGACATTTGATCTGTGTCCACATACAAGCTTGATACGGGTGATGTGCAAAATGCCCCAGTGGCAAGCCGGAGCCCAAGGTGATGAACTGGATCCAACATCCTTAGTGTGGAAGGTCGTGCTGAACCATAAACGATCGCTCCATAATCCAGGTGTGACCGAACTAAAGCATTGTACAACCGTAGGAGGCATCGCCTGTCAGACCCCCAAGATACATGTGACAGCACCTTAAGGATGTTAGAGGATTGCAAGCACTTCTGCTTTATTTCCTTTACATGAGACTTCAATGTAAGCTTTTTATCAAAGATCATTCCTAAAAATTTATGTTCGTGCTTCACCGATATTTCTGTGTTATTCAATTGTAAGATTGGATCCACAGATAGACCTCGTCGCAGGGATAAGGGCACACACACAGTTTTCTCTGGGGAGAATTTAAAACCATTTTCATTTGCCCACTTGCTCATCCTATCTATCGTGAGCTGCAATTGCCGTTCACAACTAGAGAGGTTGCAAGACGAAAAAGATATTTGCACATCGTCCACGTAAAAAGAGTAAGAAACGGATGACGGTATAACTTGAGCTAGACTGTTTATCTTAACTGCAAATAAAGTGGCACCTAAAACTCCGCCCTGTGGGACACCATTTTCTTGTAAGAAGACCCTGGATAAAGTCGAGCCTAATCGAACTTGAAATGTACGTTCACTTAAATAGTTCTGTAAGCAACGGAGCATGCGGCCACGCACTCCACAGTTGTACAGATCTCGAAGGATACCATACCTCCATGTAGTGTCGTATGCCTTCTCTAAATCAAAAAACACAGACACACAATGCTGCCGGTGAACAATGGCCTCGCGTATGACGGTCTCAAGTCGGACCAGATGGTCCATAGCCGACCGTCCAGCCCGAAAGCCACATTGGTTAGTATCGAAAAAGTTTTTCTCCTCCAAAAAAACAAACATAAGGCGATTTATAAGCCTTTCATAAGTTTTCCCCAAGCAGCTTGTAAGTGCTATAGGGCGGTAGCTTGCAGCCAGAGAGGGATCTTTTCCAGGCTTCAGCAAAGGTATAACGTGGGCACATCTCCAAGTATGCAAAAAAGCAGCAGCTTCCCAAAGGTAATTGAAAAAGGATAGCAGGTGGTACAAGGATTCATGAAATCAGTGTTTGAGCATCTCGTAGTGAACTCTGTCTGGCCCAGGTGCAGACCGCTTTTTTAAGCTGAGAGCAACTTCGAGTTCACACATTGTGAATGGTTTGTTGTGTGCAACAGAGTTAAAGCCTGACATCGTGATTTTCTGTTTTTCAGCGGTAGACCGGAACTTTACAAACTCCGTACTGTAATTGGAAGAGCTACAAACACGCTGAAAATGTTCTGCGAGGAAGACTGCTTGCCCTGTTAGAGATGCTGAGATCGAAGGAAAAAGTGGAATCCTGAAAGCATGGTACTGCCCGCGAACTTTTTTGAGACGATCCCATACTTCTTTAGCCGTGACAAAACTATTTAAGGATGAAACATACTTCGTCCAAGAAGCCCACTTTGCCCGTTTTCGCGTCTATCGAGCTTGTGCTCTTTTTTTCCTAAACTCGATCAAGTTACGGAAAGTTGAATACCGCCGAAAAGTTCCCCACGCCTTGTTCTGGCTTTTCCGAGTGGAAGTACATTCCTCATTCCACCAGGGCTTGCACCTCCGGGGAAGATTTCCTGAAGTCTGTGGAATTGAAGAGGAAGCAGCATTTTTAATGCATTCTGTAACGTAAAGCGTCGCATCCTCAGGAGTCATATGAAGAAATAGGGAGGGATGAAGTGCTGCTTCTAAACCAAAAATAGAAAAGTCAGCCTTTTCCAACTTCCATCGCGGGAGTCGAGTTGGTATCGATGAAACTGGTAAAACTCTTTCTAAAATTATGGGTAGATGGTCGCTGCCAAAAAGGTTGTCTAAAACGTTCCATGAAAAGCATGGAAGTAGAGATGGTGATGATAGTGATGGGTCGATTGATGTAAAAGTGTTGTGGGAAGCGCTAAGAAATGTAGGTTTTTTCTTATTCAGTAAGCAGATTCCAGTTGATAATAAAAGTCGTTCAACAACTCCACCTCGGGACTCCTGACGACAGCTTCCCCACAAAGGATGGTGGGCGTTAAAATCACCAAGGATTAAAAAGGTTTAGGGAGTTGGTTGATGAGTGCTTAAAGTTCGTGAAGATGATGCGGAACATTAGGGGGCAACTAGAGTGACACTAGAGTGATGAGGCGGTCGAGAAGAATGCGAACTGCAACTGCCTCAAGTGAAGTTTGTAATGGAACTTTGGCACATGCCACTCCACTCTGAACCACCACTGCTACCCCACCCGAAGGGCTTGAGGAATGGCGGTCCTTTCTAAAAACTTGATGATGACGCAAAACCTTTGTGTTCGCGTCAGTTAGGTAAGTCTCCTGTAGGCAAATAGCAACAGGGCGGAGCTCATCAAAAAATAAATTGATGTCATCTATGTTACGTAGAAGGCCGCGACAGTTCCACAGCATAATCCCTATATTTTTAACCATTTAAAACACAATAAGTATAACATAAAAATTATATTAAAACGCTATGTTCCTTAGGGTTTAAAATCTATTTTCACACGCGGTGCACTTTGTTTTTAGAGGGGTTCTGCTTCCGATTAGAGTCACCGGAGGCAGAAGGGGTGGACTCTGATCTTGAGAGGAGAGCCTCCTCATCAGATCTCGACCCACCCTCGTCCTTGGGCTCGTCTGCAGCTGCCGGCAGCTGGACCCTGGAGGTCGACTGCCTTGGCACTTCCCCAGGCTTCCTCTGGGGAGCAGAGGTGTGGGGAGGTAGGCCCCGGCCCCGAGAGGTCGAAGCGGCCGGTTGAGCAGGAGACGTCGTCCCCTGTTCTGTGGTGGATGCTGACAAGGCAGCATTCACCTTGCGGTTCAGGGGCGGTACCCCTGGCACCGCTCCCGGGGGTTTCGAGGGGGACCGTGATGGGAGATGCAGGTCGTCCGGAGACGTCTGCGTTCCCATCAAAACCACTGGCCGCGCTGGTCCCCTGCGCACGGCCTCGGCATAAGAGCCTTTTGAGACAAAGGCAAAACGCTTCTTTGCCTCCACGTAGCTGATGTTTTCAGTAACTTTTAGTTTAAGGACTTCTTTCTCATCTTTCCACATAGGACATGATCGGGAGTATGCTGGGTGGTTGCCACTGCAGTTTGCACAATGAGGCTCATTATCGCACGCATCTGTGGCGTGCTCCTTGCTGGAGCACTTTGCATAGGTGTCCCTTTCTCGACAGTTCCTCGAACCATGGCCGAACCGTTGGCACTTAAAGCACCGCTGAGGGTTTGGAACATAGGGTCGGACTCGGCACTGGTGGTACCCTGCCTTTATGGTCTCTGGTAGTGTGGTGGAATCAAATGTCAAGATAATATGTCTTGTTTCTCGTTCGACACCATCTCGGCGGAGGGTGATGCGGCGTGCACCTACAACCCCTTGGCTGCGAGGCCCTCAACGAGCTCTTCCTCAGATGTTTGAAGCAAGAACTCCCTGAATGGTGTTCAGCTTGCGGTGTGGTGTCACACTAACCTTGTAATCTGAAACGGAGTTCAAGGCGAGAAGAGCGTCACTTTGTTGTTTTGTGTTTATCTCGAGCAGAAGGTCGCCCGACGCCATCTTTTTGGCATTGAAGTTCGTACCAACAACACCTTCAAGGATTTTAGAAACAAGGAAGGGAGAAAGCTTGGCAAGTGGCTTTTCCGCCTCAGAATGGAGGACAAGAAACTTCGGAAATTTAAAAAGCTCAGGGGACTTTGCCGGATGGTAAAGGACTTCGGTGCGGGCCCTTTTCAGGGCCCGATCAGGTTTTTGGTTTAGTTTGGAACCCATAATAAACAGGGAGGCGTTCGGCGTCTGTAGCGCACCACCCACCACGGAGCCCAACATGGGGATAGGTAATGCGCCATAGTAATAAAGGTTTTGCTGACGACATTACGCTATCAGTGCTACCAAGACACTATAACCTAGTGCGGGTGTAGACAAGGGGTCTATCGCCACCCAAGGTTAGCCCTTGCCGCCAAAGATGGTGAATATGAAAGAAGGAAGAGCAGAGAAAAGAGAAAGATAAGAGGGGATAGTAGAAGATGTGGCGACTGACTGAATCATCCTGGTCGGGCCAAGCGAGGACACCCGTCTACAGGAAGCAGGGGCCAAAGTGGTGTGTTGCCTCGCCCGGGGGGCCCCGAAGGGTCCAAACCTACCCCGGGCTCAGCTCAACCACCTGGATGCCCTTTTCCCTGGACACGGGCTCGCCACGCACAGCCAGACGTGGGTGGGTCTTAGCCACTTTTTACTCAGGGTCTGTGGTGTCGCCAAAGTGGCCGGGGTCCGTGGTGACGCTACTCACCGAACACCTAGCACCTAAGGTGCAGGCGCCCCCTGCGGAGCTCGGGGTCCGTGGAGACGCCACTCTCCAAACACCTGCTTTCACAGGTGCCCCCTGCGGGGATATATGTAGAAGGAACACCGAAAACCTATGTTCCTTAATACACCTTTTTAGGTGTAACTGTTGACAAATATCTCACATGGGGCCCTCATATTAAACGACTCAAAAATAAATTAAACTCTTTCACCTAAATAATCCGAATGATAAGCGGAACAAGGTGGGGTTGTTCCGTCTCAGCAACGATGACCCTCCATAACTCTCTTTTTTTTAGGGCTCTTACGATACACCTTACCAGTTATGAACGGAGCCTCAAAGACTGTTATGAAAGATCTTGGAAGTGCCCTGGCACAAGCACTGCGCTCTTGTTTGGGCCTGCCCAAATGCACGTCGAAGAACGGCATACTCGCTGAGGCTAGGGCACTTCGACTTTTAGCCTTAAGAAGTCAAGAAACAGTCGGATCTCACCTTCGACATGTCACTCGCAATAAAAATCACCCCCTTTAAGGACATTGTTGATTCTAAACCTTCCTCTAGCTTCTCCAGAATCATTACACTCCTGAAAGACTGTCTCCCCAAATTATTTGAGGCTGCGCCGAATCCGAAACTTCCGCCTTGGATGTATCCCCCATTACAAATTATAGCAAACATTCCAGGTATACAAAAGAAAGCAGAGACATCAATCGCCGTGATTACACTAACTGCCCTAGAGTATACCCAGGTAGCACCGGGTTCTGGGCCAATACTTGGCTTTTGTCTGGGAGTTTAAGGCATTGAAAAGCCCGAACAAGTCAAAGTAGAGCCAAACCTGACCTCCCTTGGCAACAGTCCCGGTATTTTGGCCCTAATTCACCAAACAACTGCCAAACTTAGGCTTCACTGCCTGGTTGTTCGGCTGTCATCTGGCGTCTTAGGGCCTAAATCGCCTAACAAATGCGAGAGTTAGGCTTACTGCCTGGTAATCCGGCAGATATTTGGCATTTTTGGGCCAAAATCGCCAAACTAATGCCAATGTTAGGCTTCACTTTTTGATAGTTTGGCGGTCATCTGGCACATTCAGGCCAAAATCACCACAGATTTGCCAGAGTTAGGCTTAGTACCTCGTAGTTCGGTTGGCATCAGGTATCTTTGGGCCCAAGTCGCCAAACGAGTGCCAAAGTTAAGCTTAGCTTCCTGATAATTCGGCTGTCATCTGGCAGCTACGTGGCAAAATCGCCAAACATGTGCCAAAGTTAGGCTTCGCTTCCCGATAGTTCGTCCGTCATCTGGCAGCTACGGAATGAAGTTGCCAAACAAGTGCCACAAGTAGGCTTAATGCCTTGGAGTTCGGCTGATAAGGTATTTGATGTAAGCGCGGGGTCTTCATCTTGATTAAATAGAAATCAAGGTTTATTCGGCTGGCCAGTTTATTGTATTTTGGGTGTCTCTTGAATTCTCCAGTTCGAAGGTTGGCTGAATGTTTTGACGCGGCTGGACCAGGCTTTGCAAACGCAAATTGTGCTGGATGTTGTACTCGCGGGAAGGTACACAAGCCAATATCAGGACGCGCCGCGAGACTGGTTCGACATTAAGGCGCGTTCACACCGGCGATGCGATCTAGTCGCGCGATAACTTTCATCGTAAAAGCGACCATCGCTGGTAAAAAGCGACGCGATCTGAGCAGTCGCGTGCTGACCAGACTTTTGGCGATGCGATCTAGTCGCGAAGAGGCTGAGCCAATCAACGGAGTTCGGGGCGAGAGTTGTTGAGAAGCGACTCGGCAACGAAGGCGTCGGACTCGCTCATCGCGCACGCCAAAAAGACCATCTAACTACTTTTTTTTTTTTTTTTCCGATGCGATCTAGTCGCATTGCGCGACTGCTTACGTCCCCGGCATGAATGCGCCTTTTTAGAAAGTGCTGCCATCGTGCTAGCGCTGCGCGAGACTGATGTGCGCACGTCTCCTCAACATATTGCCGCGCGCGCAGCTGGCCCAGTAGGCAGCGCGCTCGTGGCCTAACGGTTATCGCGCTTGCCTCCCACGCGGAAGGCCAGGGTTCGATTCCTGGCCGCGGCTACACATTTTTGTTGACAGTGTAATTTGATGTTCTCGTGAATTCGAGAACCGTCTTGCTGATTCGAGGTTAGAATGTTCTACGCGCCGAACCTTCTACGCCGAGCTATCCAGAAACCCACGAGGGTACATAAGGGATTCCGCAAGGCGAGCGGAGTCAGTTTTCGCCTCAGCGTTCGATCCTGCTGCTTCGCCGCTTTCGACGCCCGCGACGCTCTGTTGTTCTTTTTTTTTGCCTTCTATTCCCGGGCGCAAGTTCGCCCCATTAAACGTTTCAGTTTTCTCAGTTATTTCGTTGTCTTGTCACCTTGTCATTCGTGACACATTGGTTGAGGTGCGGGGTACCGCATGCCCCTGCCGCGTACCCCTCCGAGGGCCCGCAGTGCAAGTCCGACGCCTAGCCCACGAAGAACCCACGAAAGCACTTCCGAGATCCGGTTCAGTCGTCGCACCCAAGGCCTACGCCCGGAACTCGGACCTCTACCGCCCAAGACTCAGCAGCCAACGAGGCCAACGATGGACAGACAGTTGTCGCAGAATCCTTCCACCGCCAGCGTCGTATACCTGCCCGTCGCACCCAAAATTCTGACGCCTTTCCACGGAGACGCCCACGAAAACATCGAGGACATCGAGGACATCGAGGACTGGCTGCAACATGATGAACCTGTGGCCCGACATAACGGGTGGTCAGCTGAGCACTGCTTGCAGATTCTTATTTCTCGCTGGAAGGTACTGCAAGGTACTGGCTGGAGAACCACGAGGCTCTTTAACTTCGTGGGAGGTGTACAAGCAAGAGCTAATGAAGACGTTTACCACCCAACACCGACGCGAGAGGGCGGAAAACATCCTTCGAACAAGGACCCAAGGTCCGAATGAAAGCATCACCAGCTTCGTCGAGGATGTTCTTCGCCTCAGCGCCCGCGCCGATCCTCAGGCTACAGAGGAGAAGAAGTTGCGACACCTGATGAGGGGTGTGAAAAGTGAGATATTCAGAGGTCTCATTCGCAATCTTCCGACAACTGTCGACGGGTTCGTCACGGAGGAGACGAATATGGAGCGTGCCCTACTAGCACCCGCCAGACACTACGAGCGACACCCTGGCGTGACTACTCTGGCGACATCCGGATACGACCTTGGTACCGACCTCCCAGGCATCCGTGACATCATCCGTGAAATCGTCCGGGAAGAAATCCGCAAGATGCTCCCCGCTACGGATCGCCCGTCCTCCCTGTCGCTCGCCGAGGTCGTCCGAGAGGAAGTCCACCGAGCCTTCCAAGCTGAGGTTCCGATCAAAACGACGACGCTAGAGGAGCTGACTTTGAACTACGCCGCCATGGCCCGACGACCGCCGCAAGCTAACCGCCAGACCACGGCGCCACCCCGACGAGACCCTCCGATGCCACAGTATCTTCGACGCAAGGAAGGTCAAGTCGAGGACGTTGGCCCGGAGCAACCCTCGTCGAGGAAGACCGACCTGTGGCGAGCGGCCGACCGACGCCCGCTCTGCTACCACTGCGGGGAAGCCGACCATGTGTACCGGCGGTGCCCATACCGACGACTCGGGCTGCGCGGATTCCACCCAAACGACCCGCGCCCCCGGTATGGTGAACGCCCTCATGAGATCGACGGGTACCTGCGATGACCCCAGTCCCCCGAGCCTGCGTCCCGCCGAAAGTTCCGGTCGCCATCGCCGCGACGTCCAGCTTCGCCGATGCACCGACCCCGACGTGAAAGCCTGTCGCCCCTCGCTCCTCGCCGGGGAAACTAGGCGCGGCAACCCCTGGAGGTGGAGTTGCCGAAAACGACCGACGTAAAGAGCCTCCAAGAACGACGGAGCGCTCCCACTCTTCCGACGCCACGCATCACATCGACGCTCCTGCATCGGTGTCCAACAACCAGAATGTTATGATCGACGGCCTCGACGCATCGGCACTCGTGGACACCGGAGCAGAGTACTCAGTCTTGAGTGGGAGGCTGTCCCGCCGCCTTCGAAAAGTCATGACGCCGTGGGATGGACCACAAATAAGAACCGCCGGAGGACACCTCATTACACCAGTCGGGAGATGCACTGTTCGCTTCGAGATCCATGGTGAGACGTGCCCTGTCAAGTTCGTCGTTCTTCAAGACAGTTCGAGGGACGTTATCCTCGGAATGGACCTCCTCTCCGAGTATGGCGCCGTCATCGACCTCGGGGCAAACCAGTTGATGCTGCGAAAGCCTGTACTGCTGCCGGTGGAGG
Source organism: Ixodes scapularis (assembly GCF_016920785.2). NCBI lineage: Eukaryota > Metazoa > Arthropoda > Arachnida > Ixodida > Ixodidae > Ixodes > Ixodes scapularis. The sequence continues at coordinate 65,717,010 of NW_024609881.1, forward strand.
CCAACACGGCGACATCCGTTATCCGAGTTATAGCCGACCATGTGAATCTGCCGCCGCGGTTGAGTGTTTTCGTCACCGTCATAACCGACGCAGCCATGCACGGTGAAGCTCTTCTGGAAGGCAGCGTTCAACTGCTCCTGGAAAAAGGAATTGGCGTCGCACGAGGCGTAACGGATCTTCAAGATCCGTTACGCCTCGTGCCGCAGCACCTAACGAAGGGTACCACCATGGGCTACGTGGAGCAGCTTCAGGCGCCAGCCGTGGTCACCGCAGTCTGCGAGGAAACCTCGTCGCCTCAGCAGAAGAGCACGACGCCGCCGCCGCTCGACATCGACCCTAAGCTCCCGGCTTCGAAGCGCCGGGAACTGGTTGATCTCATCGCCGAATACAGTGACTGTTTTGCCACGACATCGAAAGTTCGCCAAACACCAATTGCGAAACATCGCATTATTACCGACGACGACGCACTCCCTGTCCACCAGTCGCCGTATCGAGTCTCCTTAAAGGAAAGGAAAGTAATTCAAGATCAAGTTCAGGAGATGCTCGACGACGACATCATTCAACCCTCAAGAAGTCCATGGGCGTCCCCAGTCGTGCTTGTAAAGAAGAAGGACGGAATCCTGCGATTCTGCGTGGACTTTCTTCCAGTGAACGCTATGACAAAGAAGGACGTCTATCCGCTCCCCCGCATCGACGATACGTTAGAACGACTGTGCCACTCCCGATATTTTTCGTCGATGGACCTGAAGAGTGTTTACTGGCAGATTGAAGTTGACGAACGTGACCGGGAGAAAACTGCCTTCGTCACTCCCGACGGACTGTACGAATTCAAAGTGATGCCGTTCGGAGTTTGTACAGCACCAGCCACCCTCCAGCGCGTCATGGACACCGCGCTGGCAGGTCTGAAATGGCAGAGCTGCCTCGTCTTCCTGGACGATGTCGTGGTATTCTCCCGAGACGTCGATCAACACCTCAGACGAACTCGAGCCGTGCTTCAAACCATCAAGACCGCCGGCCTGTCACTCAAGCCAACAGAGTGTCGGTTCGCCTATGGGGAACTAAAGTTCCTCGGCCACGTCGTGAACAACGAAGGTGTTTTACCTGACCCCGAGAAGACGCGCGCCGTAGCTGCATTTGCGCCGCCGTCAGACAAGAAGGCAGTGAGACGATTTCTCGGACTTTGTGCCTACTACAGGCGCTTTGTTCGAGACTTCGCCAAACTATCCGCACCGCTGACACACCTCACGAAGGACGCCGTAAAGTTCGAGTGGACAGAAGAGCACCAGAGGTCATTCCACGAGCTCAAATGAAGACTCCAGACGCCCCCGATTCTTGGCCACTTGGACCAGTTTGCTGAAACCGCGATCCACACCAACGCCAGTAACACCGGACTGGGTGCGGTACTAGTCCATATGCAGGACGACGCAGAGCGAGTCATCGCATACGCAAGTTGGACGCTGTCTAAGGCGGAGAGGAACTATTCAACTACTGAAAAGGAGTGCCTCGTTGTCGTCTGGGCTATAACAAAGTTTCGCCCATATTTGTATGGAAGTCCTTTTCGCGTGGTCACAGACCACCACTCGCTGTGCTGGCTGGCGAATCTGAAGGACCCCTCCGGACGCCTCGCCCGGTGGAGCCTACGACTGCAGGAGTTCGACATGACCGTGGTGTACAAGTCCGGCCTGAAGCACAATCACGCCGACTGTCTGTCGAGGGCCCCAGTCGAGGCCGGTTCTTCCTGCACCAAAGAGAACGGCGATGAGTGTTTCCTCGGCGCTGTGGATGTCAGCGACATGGCAGCACTCCAACGAGACGACCCTGAGCTGCGAGCAGGACTTTTGCCAGGATACGCGAACAGTACTACTGGCCCAAGCTTGCGAAGACAGTGCACCACTACACCCGATCTTGGCACGAGTGTCAACGACGGAAGAAGCCACCGACGAGACCGGCAGGACTTCTTCAGCCTATTGCGCCGCCATCTGCCCCATTTCAGCAAATCGGTATGGATTTACTCTGACCTTTCCCGCCGTCGACGCAAGGAAACCGCTGGATCATCGTCGCAACCGATTATCTCACGCGGTACGCCGAGACAAAAGCCCTTCCATCAGGGACGGCTGTTGAAGTCGCGAAGTTTTTCATCGAGTCCATCGTCCTCCGGCACGGCGCTCCCGAAGTCCTGACCTCAGACCGTGGATCATCATTCATGGCCCAGCTGACGCAAGAGGTCCTTCGTCTCAGCCACACCAGCCATCGCGGCACCACGGCGTACCACCCGCGGACCAACGGGCTAACAGAGAGCTTCAACAAGACCATCGCCGACATGATCTCCATGTACGACGACGTGGAGCGCAAGACATAGGACGAGGTGCTGCCGTACGTCACACTTGCCTACAACACGGCCGTACAAGAGACCACCGGAGTGACACCCTTTCAAGTGGTGCATGGGCGCGAGGTGACCACAATGCTGGACGCTATGTTACCCCACGAACCGGCTGTCGACGCAATCGACGACGCCCAGGTGGTTGCCCAAAGGGCAGAAGAAGTCCGTCAGCTCACCAGACTCCGGATTAAGGCTCAACAACGTGTCGAGTTCTGGCCGCTACAACCTTCGTCGTCGGGACGTCAACTTCCAGCCTGGAGACAGGGTGTGGGTGTGGACACCGATTCGCCACCGCGGTCTCAGCGAGAAACTCCTGAAACGTTACTTTGGACCTTACAAAATGCTTCGTCGACTCGGGGATCTGAACTACGAGGTGATGCCCGACGGAACACGGACTTTGTCACGCCGCCCTCCACGACCGGAAGTCCTCCACGTCGTGCGACTGAAGCTGTACTACACTCGATAGGACTGTGGACCTCATGTGTTCCAAATGACTCTTTAGTTTACCGTTCTGTTTTATTTGCTTCGTTGTGTTTTTGGGTTGCGTCGGGACGATGCACTTTTTAAAGGGGGCAGTAATGCTAACGGTTATCGCGCTTCCCTCCCACGCAGAAGGCCAGGGTTCGATTCCTGGCCGCGGCTACACATTTCTGTTGACAGTGTAATTTGATGCTCTGGTGAATTCGAGAACCGTCTTGCTGATTCGAAGTTGGGACGTTCTACGCGCCGACCTTTCTACGCCGAACGATCCAGAAACTCACGAGGGTACATAAGGGATTCCGCAAGGCAAGCGGAGTCAGTTTTCGCCTCAGCGTTCGATCCTGCTGCTTCGCCGCTTTCGACGCCCGCGACGCTCTATTGTTATTTTCTTTTGCCTTTTATTCCTGGGCACAATTTTGCCCCATTAAACGTTTCAGTTTTCTCAGTTATTCGGTTGTCTTGTCACCTTGTCATTAGTGACAATATACCATTATTAGGCGGCGCATTGCAAAAGCGAGAGTGGCTCTGTGCGTGTCTTGCACTGTGATTGAGCACTGTCAAATCCTAGCCATGACGAAGAGCGGAAACGACCGGGGCTCCGTTCCGCGTATGCCGTATCACATTTGGGGAATGAAAATGAAATCCCGGAACTTGTACTATTTTAGCGTGTTGGTACTTTTTAAACATTTAGAAAGTGGAGACACAAAAGGGACGGTACAGATAGGACAATCTTTCAGCTTTAACAACATTTATTTTCGGCTTCATGCTCAAAGCCCGCCCGCTCCGTGAGAGTACGCGAAAGGAAAATGTTGGGGAAAGGAGAGGAAGCAGAGGACGTGTACGCGATCCACCTGTCTTGCGGGGCCAGGTACATCGGGCAAACGGGGCGATGCCTCAACGACCGACTCCGAGAACATCGAGTGGACGCAGAAAGAGCTGCTTCGGATTCTCAGCACCCGATCGTCATTCGCGGGAGAAAATGTTCCGGCTGCGCTCCTAATTTCGCAGGCACGACAGCCGTGGGAGGCCAGTGCGAGCGAGTCGGGAGAGAAATAATTGAGGCCTATCGGATGGCGACAAGCCCGCAAAACTGCGGGCTTGTCGCCATCCGATAGGCCTCAATTACAAAGTATAAAAATAAAAGTATATATGTGCTGATCCCAAACGAATATGCTAGCTTTTGTAATGTATCTCTGCCAAGTACTTAAGTGTTATTTGTGTATATTTTCAGGTACTTGGTTGCCTCAAGATCTGGAGATCCTATTGGCCACAAGCTCGGGCTCAATCTTCTTGCGTGGTCTGGCCAGAACCATGGGGCAGGTAATCCTTGCAACAAGAACATCGCAGTATCTCCCTGCCTGGGACTTTTGGTTAGCTTCCTGACAGGGGAGTCCTCGTGACACCAGGTGTTAGGTATGTCACTCGAAATAAGCATTCTTCTAACCTATGCCTTAAAGGGGCCCAGCAATCATATTTAAGCGTCTACCTTTTTTGTGGTTTCCACGTCCCTCGGGGTTCGGGCAAGCCAGCGGGCACGGAGAGAGTAGCTAAATATCAGTGCATCATATTTTAACCGGGCGACGCGGAAACCTCCTCCACCGACGGGGGCGACCCGCGGTACCGAAAGCGCGCAAAATGTGACGTCTTTGGTCCTTGGCTTACTACTGGTCAGAGCCGCTCAAAGCTTTTTTTTTTTAGTCGAAATACAAAATAAAAGTGGCGCGAACCGTTTCAATTATTTCTAAAAGTAGTTTTTGTTCAGTATTTTAGATCAGAAAAGAAAGAAATGCAGTTTATGAAGTACGGAAACAAGAAATGACGCATCGACGTACCCGCCACCAAGCGGTGGAAAAGGCGGCGCATACTAGAAAAGAGTAGTGGGATCAGGAGCCGACACGGAAAGGCCCCGGATGTACGCGGCGGCGCTGCGGTCGTTTACGGACTGGAGGATCTGACCGGCTCCGAGCGTTCCGAAGGCCTTCAGCGAGTAGGTTTGTCTTGCGTTTTGGCCATTCCGCGGTATGGCAGCGCGAAGTGGCTCCCATTCTGAACTAATCTTTACCCCATGTTTGCTGTCGTTTGTGGCCAATGAAGTGCCATGCCGAATTAGTGTTTAATCGCGCAGCAAATGCAATGAGAGCCGCTCTGGCTGCCCGCTGTATACAGCCTATCCAGAACACGCCTTAGTGGCGCCCTCTCGCGCCGTCGACACGGAGTGCTGCAGCCGTGAGTACTCGCTGAGCTCACTATCCCTCCTCAAGTTCACGGCCACTCAAGCAACCAAGGACGTCATGAGGGAGGTTATTTTTTGCTTGTTTTTGTAATTTTGCCTATAACTTCTAAAATAAAGTTAAATTCGAGAAAAGAAAAGTAACATTAAGTCACTACGGTCAGTGCGCTCAGGTTTAATGGAAATTAAAAACCAGTAAAAAAGTGCTAAAATCCAATAGGCGTATTCAAATTTTGGGTTGGATGGAGTTACAATTCAAAAAAGAGTCTGCTGACATGATTACCATGTAAACTTAAAGCCGGCGGATACAGGTTCGTCGGTGTCACAGAAATAAATTCTCACAGATGGCTTCGCTCGTGCCACACCTAAGTTTTTAAAATAATCATTGTGTTACGTTTGAGTCATCAATTTTATGTACCTCTTGTGCCCATTAGTCGGGAAATGTGAAATATAAAAAAGGGGCTTGCACATTGTCAGCTCTGCAAAGATTTATATAGTGAACAGAGCATAGCATTTTCAACCCCCCAAAAAAGAAAAAAAAAAACAATTCAATGTAGGCGGTGTATTTTCAAGGTTTCCCTATGCGTAATTCCTCTTCATAATGAAGTGAAAACTGCCTAAGTTGTGGCATACTACAGGCTCTCTATTAGTGTTAAAATGTCTTATGGAGTTTTAAACAGCTCGCACCAAGTATTTTCCTAAAACATATAGGTTTATGGAAATTATTACGTGGATGTTTGCAGACACTCATGGTGAGACCAATCTATGATCTCAAGTGTTCCACTTATTCAGAATTGGTTAAGCCTGTAAATATTGTTGGTCGCAAAATAAATTTTGTTCGCTATGCAACGGACACAATCGTGCGTAATGACTAGCTGTACCTAGGGGAACTTTACACGTTTACTACGGCACGATGAATCCGCAAAACTTTGTATTTGTTTTATTGAACGCCTGCGCTAACCTGTCTCTAGCAAACATTTTATATTCTTCGCAATGCTGAGATACTATTTTGCAAATAGTTTTTTTGGAAGTACGCTACATACTTCCAGTTTTTCTACTTTCTCGCTAACCATTTGAGAGAACCAAACCTTGCAATGTACCGAGCGAACTCACCAAATGACGCGGCTGACAGTTTGTTTAAATCTATCATAAACAGTCAGCTCTGTAACAGTAATAATGGCATGTCACTTGCTTATATAATGCTCATTGTCGCCTATCAACCTTCTTTTTCCGTCTATGCTCATTCTAGGCACACTCATCCACGAACTCCCTCTCGAGAATACAGCGCTTGGTTCTCCGAAGTAATTTGAATGAGCGTAGATGCAACATGTTTCTTAGAGTGTGCGTCTAACACATATTCTTCATATTGAATGTGCTAACTTTCTTTACGACCATATCCATAATTGTATCCACATTCTACCTAAAAGTTAAGTTTTCATTTTGACACTTGAGTTTTCGACAGCATTTTTCTACACATCTCAACTTGTCGAGCCGTACTCATGCCCATACACCTTGTCTTTCAGTATTACATTAATATATAAAAGTGTTGATGCCGAATGAGATTTCAAGCAACCGAATCAGTCATGCAAGTTAGGCAAGACCAATACAAATCCCCACAAAGAAAAATTTGTTAAAGGGGGCTGTATGTGCATAAGAATGGCACTTGCCATGCTAAAAAAATTTACTCTCGTTAGTTATGCAAGTATCACAGCGCTGCGCCATTTCGGATGTATCACAAAAATACTCAGTGGCATACAGTGTTTCTTATGAATCTTTAAACTGCCAAACTCACAGCCTAGAATTTCTATTCAAGAACGTTCCCCCTTCACAAAAGTATTTAAAGATTTGAGCGACCGACTCATGCATGACTATGTGGCAAATATTCTTTTAATTTTCATGTGAATTATGGTTTACGAGGTCTAGTTTGCATTGATTTATTGCATTCATGCTGAATCTCGGAAGGGTTCTCTGGCTATGAGTAAAGAGATAAACATTTCTGGAAACCAAAAATTTGAGAACGAAGGAAAGGAATGATATTAGAGCGGTATCATAGATTTTCTTTTCTTTTTCTTTTCTCTAAGTTTCAGTCTATTTCATGTAAGGAATTTAGATTTTTAGAGTGCATCTGTTAGGCACCCGTTTACCGGCGTCAGCGTCGGAGTCTTTGCCCGCTAACCTTAGCGGGAAATTAAACAAATGTTTGAGGTCACGTGGCGTCAATTGTTTCACTAAATCTGGCTGAGAAACTGAAATTGTTCATTAGTGACGTGACAACAAGTCATTTCACGTCATTTTCCCTACTACATTTAGAAGGGAAACTGAAGTGGTGTTGTCACGCGATGTCAACTTCCCGGTAAATTTAGTGGGGTAAATTAACCAGTTCAATTTAGTGGACAATTTTTCCAGCTATATCTACCGGGAAATTTAGCAAACATTTTTTCACTAAATTTAGCGTGAAATTTAGCGAAAGATTTCCCGCTAATTTGAGCGGGTAAATTTCCCACTTAATATAGCGTGTCAATTTATATGCTAAACTAGGCAAACTTCCCGCAAAATAAGAGGGAGCAGCAGAGAATGGGGGGCATACCCTCCCCTCCGTACCCTCCCATCCTCCTACTCAAGAGCTCCGCTCTAATTTCGCAACACAAAGAATTGTAAACGCCTTTCATTTTTGAGCTTATGTTCATTACAATTTTATTACGGAGGTGTGCTCGCAGGACAAATCTGGCTTGTGCTGATCCTCTACGAGCAAGTTAAGAACCCCTGACCTCAAGAGCTCAAGGGACACCTTTGTTCAGTATTGAATTTGTATTTATCATCTTTCGAGAAAAGTTAAGCTTTGCTGCGTGCAATTCTTCTAGAAAGGATTGCACGCAGCAAAGGAAAAGATTCTGGAAAGCTTCGGGGACCTCGGATGAGAGCTTATTGGTATGCAAACATCATACTTGTTTGAAAGTACTCGTTGGTGTAGAAACTCGCTGACATTATCCGCGAGCCTCTCCCAAACGATGCAAGCGGCGAAGGAACCATACAATCATAGTATTAACGGACATTCTATGGTGTGTGTTTTTTTTTTTTTTTGCTTTACAGATTTCTTGAAAAAAAAAGAACGTAAAAGCTACTCTTGCACAGTGTGCGCAGGTGAGTTATATGGCCAGGGGGGCATAGTATAAAGGGCTAACTGCAATGCTGAGTCGGCTTATTAAAAGGAAGCAAAACACTCCTTAAAAAAAACTATATAGATGTGATTGTAGCCTAGTTTTATATCGTGAATCTGAATATCATGTACGGTTTTGCCAAAAATATAACAACTAAATGTGAGAAAGCACAAAAAAACATCGCAACACTAGTGACTTCATAAGAGGATCTTCCGGCCGCCAAGCGTGTGTCGCTTGAGGGCGGCGGGTCCAATCGCAAGCTTCCGAGGTATATTTTCCCACACTTGCACCATTCGTGACGTCTTTTTGTACCCTTTTTAAATATAGCGCGTGTGTGCATAGCTTTAATAGGCGCTGAAGATGCGTGAAAGCCGAGATTTAGAAAACTGCTTTTCTGACGTCACCCACCGGGAAAGAGGGCCTTCCGCGGTACTTTGAAAATGATTCTATGGAGCCTCGATCCACCAAATTAACAAATAATATTGATATTCGAGATCCTGGCGGTCAAACAAAGATTAAAATGTGTTTCCTCAAATAAAAAAACCGCTTCAGCTTCCTCTAAGTATAATATGTTCCTTAAAGTTTTAATTAGTGAAAATAGACTCATTGTTCCAATTAGAAACTTGCTAAGCATCATCGAACAACACTAAACCAACACTTTTTATGAAGATATAAACCAGGAACAGCATTTCACGATGTTTTACACTCTAAGAAATAGAGGGTGTAGCCCTTACACCCCTGTTACATATACGACACCCTATACTTCAGTTGGGTGTATAGCGACTGACGTTGAACGGACGTTACCAACTTTCACAAGCGGCTTGATAGTCGATTTGTACAACGTATTACAAAAGCTTACGTAAGTGTAACCAGGTGCAAAAACATTTTGGGGTTTTCTGTTCCTTACTGCAAAACTTCGGTGTTTTGTTTTTGCACTCTTTGATGCGTACATTAACTGTTTAATATCTTGTATCGCACCGTCATCAAACCTCTCGTAAAAGTTGGGGCCGTCAGCTCGATGTCAGTGCGCGGTATGGCGAACTGAAGTTTTGGGGTGTCGAATATGTGACTACACTCTAAGAAAAAAGGGAGCGCGACTTAGTCCCCGAAGGGAGCAAGTGCGTTGCCACAACCATTAGTCCCCTCGGGGACTAACGGTAAGGGGAGTAACAGTTGCGCCCCCCTTATTAGTCTTTCGCACTAGCACCGTTAGGACTAACTGTTACACCGTTTCAATTGTACCTCGAAGACCAACTGTTAGGCCCTTGCACTAGGTCTCCTGGGACCAATTGTTACACCGTTTTAATTGAACCCCGAGGACGAACTGTTAGGCCCTTGCACTTCGACCCCAAGGACTAACTGTTACACCGTTTCAAATGAACCCCGAGGACCAACCGTTAGGCCCTTGCACTTGAACCCCTGGGTCTAAACGTTGCGCCGTTGGATTTAGACCCCTGGGACTAAAGGTTCAACCTTTGCATTTGGTCCCCAGCCACAAATCACCAAAACGAAATCGTCCAGTTCAGGTTAAACGTAGCTTTATTGTCTCGTAAACACACATCGCATTCAAGGATGACTAAAGTCAAAATTCCTGAGCGGTAGACTCCACGATAAGGCCAGATTCCGAAGAGTGCACTTGCGTCGACGATGGCTTGAACACTGGGACGGCTGTTCAAACCGGTCGTGGTCCAAGCACCGTTTATTGGGGCACCTGCAGCTTCTTGCCTGTTTGCGAGGAATTTGGATTATTAGCAACAGGGGCAGCATGAAATACCCGATCGCTCAGCAAAAGTATGAGATATAACACACACATATTAAAATAACAAATAGGCTACAAAAGTGCTACAATGGTTCACATCTAACATGCGATCTGTTGACAGCAGACCAGCGCAATATTATATTTTTAGTAGACCGTTCGCTGCGAATTACAGACCCAGCGTGTGCGTGCCCAAACTATGCTTCAAAGTGACGGAACGAGCTCCCGCCATCAACGCGAAAGTCTGTACAACCGAATGAATGTCTCCATTAAGGCCGGTTCTCACACGCAGCGAAGCGCTGAAGTAGAGCTGCTCACGTGTCGTGAGCTGCTTTTCGTCTGCCATGAGCAACAGTTTTGACGGTGTGATACACAGCTGGTGAAAGCTCCCGTCAGCACGCGTTTAGCGCTAGGTCAGCGCTATGCTTGTAGCTCTCAGCTGCATATGTAAAGAGCCCTTTATGGTAAAACGATCCTGCCAGGGTCTGCAAGACACAAAAAATAAGCGATCGGTAGAACTGGAGTTTTGCTCGATACGATTGAATATCAGGTCTCTGTGCTGCGTAACAAAATAAGCAACCATAGTGCCAAAAAGAATAGAGCATGGCGCGTGCTTTGGAAGCTAGAGACCGCGCTCAAACTAAAACACTTTCTGACGCCGCAGTTAGTGAATATACCATAAACAGAAGTACTTTGACATACCTTAATCGAGTTCCCTTGTCTTGGGACTTCAGAACAGATCAAGTGCAGCGTTGCAGCACCGCGATTCCAAACCGGATTTCACAATGATCGGAGACGACCAGCTTCTATGTCCTGACGAAGGCTATACTAAAACAGGTTCTTTTCAAACAAAGACCCCTTCCCATTTGCCCGACGGACCCTCTCTGGCCCATCTGCCCTGCCCCCTGCGGGAGCGAGGAATGCGGGGGAGGGGGTTGCTGGGAAGGGGAAGGGAAATCTCTTTTCCCCGAAAATCTCTCTTCCCCCTTTCACTACACACGACACACGTGACACGACACCAATGCCCGAAGGACGGGAGAAGGTCGAAGGTTCGCCTTCTCCAGGGATTATGTTCGCCATTTTCAACACGCCGGTCAAGTGACGTACAAGCAAGCACGCTTTTCTTTTTTTTGTTTTCTCTCCCTCTCTCTCTCTCTTCAATTTTCTCGGGGGCCTTTTTTTTTCGCATTTGTTTTGTATTAGCAGGGTGTTGTCATGAATGACGTCCGGGCGCGGTTCGTTCTCCGTTGTTCATCTGGAATGTTATGTGAAACATCGACGACGATGGCATGAAGGCGTCTGGATACTGCCCCTGAATGTGCTGTTTAAGTGGAACGTGCCGTGCATCAAGTGTGTCAGTGCGGATTTTGAGTTCAACATTGGACTACCAAGAAAGGTTAGTTACGGGGAGACGCAGAGACGAGGCCCGACCTGTTCTTAGTAACTCAGTTTTAGCGAGTGAAGTGACCATTTATTCTGACTGCGAGACTCCGGTGTTGAAAGCGCGTCTTCTACGAACTCTTAAGTTTCATTTAAGAAAAAAAAAAGTGCTAGTATTCGGAGGTGTTGCGTTTGGATTAATGCTCATTTTTTTTGCGCGAAGGCAAGTTAAGTGAATGGGACTTGTGAAATGTCAAGAGATTATTTTTGACGAGATGGTTGGGTGAAGTAGAGTCAACACTTTCGTTAACTCGCATTCGAACTACGCGCGAAGCTCTACCATGTAATGTCTGAACGTTCGTGGCACATTAAACAAATTCGCTAGTTTCGTCCGAGTTTTGTCATCACTTTCAGCCGTGCTGGGCAGAGTCTCGCCGATCCCCAAGACGAGCGAAATATGATCCGTCCTCCTGGCGAACATTCCGTTTGCCTTCGGGGACTAAATCCTACAGATGCACCCTGTCTGAGGGGGACTAATGGATGCTTTTGCTCGCGCAGGCCTATCGGTTAGTTCCAGTCGAGCGCTGTTAGTCCCCAGCTTTTGCGCGCGGTACCTAGCTTGAACCAGATGGTCCTTACGGGGAGCAACTGGAAGTTCAGAGGACCAAATGCTGCCGTTAGTCCCTTGAGGCCAACTTTTTTCTTAGAGTGTAGGGGTGTAAGGGCTACACCCTTTTTCTTCTAGAGTGATAAAAAATGCTCCAATTGGACGCGTTTTTAGAGTTGGATTTCATATATCAGAGCGCATCCTTGCGCCCTCGATCCTGCTGCCCCGTGGCCGCAGTGCGAAGCCACCCCTCGCCTCCCTCGTAGGATGGTAGGAAGCAGGGCGCACATGTAGTCGCATGTCTAAGCACCTGGGGCGGTTTGCTCATCTCGCGGCCGCGCCCGCGGCCTCGGCCAAGAGGGATTTTTATGTCACATGACCAGCTCCATCGGCACAAGGAAGTACCTAGCGTCCCTGCCTAATGGCAGAGAAGTTTGTGTCGCTTCGAATACAAAAGTCTAATTTCGCTCGCAGAAACTGACTGGGCTTTCAACTGGAGTTCAATTAACCGCCCCTTTGTACTTTAGGAGCGGCAAGTAAAGTTACGGCCAGAGGAAGTAAATATTAGCCAATAGAAAGGAAAAATCACTGGAGAGAAGAGCGGTGACAGTATATTTACATACCTGCGGCAAAGCTGGAGACTCAATTTTTCTATAGTCGAGAGGTCAGAGCGCCAAGACTTCTCGTCGCGACGTGAAAGTTCAGAGTTTAAACAGCGCCAGGAACTTTTTTTATCCTTTTATTTATTTCTCTTCCTCTGTCTTTTTCCTTCGACCAGGTTTCCCAGCATTTACCACAGTCTCGGGTATTCTACATCATGATCAACTTCCACCATCTCGCCTGCGCACTCACTGTTTAGCTTTTTTTTTATTATTATTATTGACACGACTGCAGTGTGTATTGGTTCTAAATTGGCGTCTCCGGTTATTTAAAAGAGTAGTAGCAAGAGCGTTGTATATATAAGAACGCATAAAATTGTAGTTGCTGGGGAAAGGATGCTTGTTTCGGCCTCGTTCGTGTGAAGTCATATCGATGGTGTAATCTTGGTTTCCTTTTAATGAACATTATAAAACGATTCTATTAGCCCGTGAACTTGGCTTGACCATGGTTTCCTTTTAATGTACAGTATGAAACGATTGTATTAGCGCGTTAACTTGGCTTGATCTTTTTTTTCTCGGTGTGTCGATTCAAAAGGTGGGACAAGCAGTAAAAACCACTGACCTCAATGGCAATTGCTAAATCGCACATCCCCGCTCCGCGAGGGCGGCCACTGGACGGCCTTCTTGCATGGTAGTTTTTTTCGTTTTGCTAGCGTTTTGCAGCGGTTTTCCAGCGTGCAATAGACAAGTTTTCTTCCAGTTCGTCGTCATTCGCCGAAGACGTTCTTTAAGATCCTGTGTGAGGCGTGATACTTGCCTATGAGAACACGTGGAAATTTTTATGAAAGCGATGTGCCGCAGCAAAAAGGCACAGCTCGTCGAAAGCAAATGTCGCCGGTCTCGCGGCGTGGTGAAAGCTTCCTTGTCACGCCGAGAGCTGCATCTTTTTGCCTTCGCACGCTTATAAACTGATCAAAAATTGACGCCGCACCAAAGTTGTGGACGTGTGTCGCGCGTAGATGCCTTGAGATAATTTATATATACATATCGGCCACGGAGTTCTGGATCCTCCAGCTGTTCCGGTGCGTTGCTATTAATAAAGGGGGGGGGGGGGGGATCTTTACGTGTTCTTATCTACTATTCACCATGGCTATGTTACAAATCTACTGTAATGAATCACATAAGAGCACGAATAGAGCAAAGCTCTGGAGCAATGAGGGTTTTCGAAAGCAAAAGTACAAGACGGCGAGAAATAAGATCTTTGAAGTGCGGCCAATTCGGTCATGTGCCATTTGTTGACCAAGTAAAATTAGGCGAGCCTCGCTCAAACGTCAAGAGCAATTAATTAGGTTGATAATGAACCAGCACTGATCAGTGATGAGAAGCGATTTTGCGCAGTATTCTGTAAATCGTCTAGGGACGAAAAACCGATGTACCTTCACCTTTTTCCGTCGCTACTGGACGCTGGATTAAGCTCGTTTCTGGACTGCGAGTGCCGCAAGTGTACAGTCGTCACAGTAAACTAAGGCGCTGATCCAGAGGCGCATGCGGCTTAACGCACATTGTTCTCGCAAAACACATTCACTCGGCGTCGATTCTTGAACGGTGTAAATCGTGCGAAGGCACAGAGACGCAGCAATTCGGCATGCCGAGACAGCTTTGATCACGCTGCCACACCGGCGAAACTTGCTTTCGACGAGTTGCGCCTTTTTTCCTGCGGCACTGCGCTTTCGTAAAACTTTCCACGTCTTCTCATCGGCCTCACCAAGGATCTTAAAGAACCTCTTCGGCGAATGACGACGAACGAGTAGAAAACGTGTCTATAGCACGCTGGAAAGCCGCAGCAAAACGCTAGCAAAACGAAAAAATTGTCCATGCTAGATGGCCGTCCGGTGGCCGCACTCGCGCTACAGCGAACATACGGGGATCCGCAATCCAGCAATTGTCATTGAGATCAGTGGTAAAAACCGTGTAAGGCCCAGTAGTGCAAGTGGATGATTTGGGCGATTTGTAAAAATGATCACAGTTAAAAAATTAAACACGCGCGCAAAATATAAAAAAAAAATTCAATTCTTGGCGCGACCTGAATTTCAAACTTTCACGCCGCCACGACAAGTTCCAGCGTTTCTTCCTTATGCGGATGGCAAGTTCGTCCGCTTCTTGCGCAGGGGTTGCGGTGACGTCTGAATGCCGAGCTCTGATTGGCTGGAGTGGAAAGAGAGTGGTTCGCCGAGACCCACTATCTGAGCGTCGTCTGTTTTTTGCAACATCGTTTGCTATTCAACAGCTGTGTTACTTTACGAGCGAGCTCGACTTGGCCTTTCAGAGAGGACAGACAAAATACCTCGAGCGGTTTAATGCGTTTTTATCTAACAACTAGGAGACTCGTATCAGGGAGCGAAGCCAAAGGACTCACGAGTGAGGGAGCCAGCGCGCCGAGGTTTGTTCGCTACAACAGAGAACGAGGATTGTTAGCATCCACAAGTTCCCTCCTTTCGTGTGAGGCGTCGAGCGTATTGCGGAAGTTATGTCGGAGACTTGATGATACCAAGTAGTAATTATTGTTTTCATTTTTTGGCGAAATTTTATGGAATCTTATTTTTCTATGCCCGGTTGTTTAAACAGACGAAAACTTGCTCGGCGGTAACCCGACGGACTTCAGTTAGCCCTCTGTATTTGCTCAAGTCACATTTTTCTAAGCTTACTGTCTTAACATGCAGAGATAAAAACACGCTGCTTCCCTCAGTCTAGTGCGCGTGCCGCCCCAGACATGTAAGGGCATCACAGACCTGTTCTTGTTCTTTTTCGTGCGGCTAGGAGCTGCTTGTCTCTATAAGAGTGCAAAGTGCAGAAAACCACGCACCTATTTAATGGAATAAAGTCTAGTTTGTATGGGAATTAATTAAACAGATCGCTCCACCAACTAAAAATGGGTATGCACCACCATCCACCGAATCAAGGAAGAGCTCTCAATCTGTCAACCGTGCCAGAAATTTAAAATGCGACACACCGTCGTGAACGCGCCGACCACACCATAAGACGCAGCACGTTTTCATTTCCCCTGGTAACACTGCCCCTTGGACAGGCCCTGATCGTAGCCGACCTCTAAATCACACCGGACTGAAGCGGAACGTCCTAATCTTTTTTTTTTAACCAGCAACCACGCGAAGGAGTCCCGGCTATTTCCAAAGCTGCTACAGCACGTCCGCCATTGCCGACGCCGAAATGTTTACATCCGCGACTCCCCCGCCAAGGAGGCGCAGCTTCGTATAATTTCCTTCCCCACCTTCACATCTCCTTTCCTATGCGCAGAAGACCGAAATGCGCCCAGCTGCAAGGCGCAGACAGCGGAAGGCTAAGGCGTTCCACGCTGGCGTTGGTATATAAATATACTGCCACCGCTTTTACCTTTTGTGACTTATTCTTTCTTTTGGCTCATATTTACCTTCCCTGGCCGTAACGTTACCTGGCGCTCCTAAAGTACAAAGGGGCGGTTAATTGGACTCAAGTTGAAAGCCTCTGCGGTCATTTTCTACTGACGAATTTAAACGTTTGTACTCGAAGCGACACGTATTTCTCAGCCATTAGGCAGGAGCGCTAGGTGCTTATTCTCCCCATTGAGCTGGTCACGTGACAAAGAAATCCCTCTAGGCCGCAACCGCGGCCGAAGCCGCGAGATCAGCAAACCGCTCCTGGGGAACAGGACCATGGCCGCAGAGATTCGCTCCGATAAGAAACCGAATCCTGGAAACGCGCCGCAATGAAGCGTTGTTTACAGAACGCGAAAATGCCACCCTTGCGTTATATCCACCCCTGCGTTGCACGTAATTATCGGACTGATCGTTACAGTTAGGCCCCTGTACTACGTCCTCCTGGCCGCATAACTCTCATGCCCAAAGCACATAAGTGTAGCTTTCACGGTATTTTTAGACAATTATGTAAAGCTTTAAAAAAATGGCCTTTTATGCAAGTGAAAAAAGGTTGAGGTACACCTAAGCGTTTCTTGTTAGTTCTGAATGCGAAAGCACGCACGCCGCTCTTCGCTCCCTCTTTTAATCTGCGGCGTACAACGCGCTGACCTTGGGCGTGGAACGGTGAAGCCGCTGCCTCGCGGACACGCAGCACCATCGGGTGAGCAATTGTTCAAACTGCCGTGAGCCTTGCGGCGCGAGGATGGAACAGACAGTAACGTAGTTCCCAGCAGAATGAAGCCCTTCGGTTATTCCATGCGCCGTATATACTCCCACGCGCCGTACAACCGATAAGAGGCGAGCGAACGCGGTGATCACTGATAACATAACAGTGTGATGACACAGTCAGAATAACATCACACAAACTGAGGCGCAGCGGCCAATGGGAGCCTCGTCAACGTCCGCCAGCCAATGGGACCGAAGTGTAAAAGAGGCCGTTGGCTAGCTTTGCGCGAAGTGAGAAGAGAGAAGAGAAGATGTGAGAAGAGAGAGTTGAGAAGATGATGAGATGAATAGTTGAAAATGTTAGTTTCCGCCTGCAGGGATTGCATTGACCGCGTGTCCTCAAAAAATTGTTATTTGATTACGTTAAGCTTGTATGGTTGAGTCCCCCTGCATGGTTCCATGCACCTCCATGGTTCCGTGGGCCTCCATGGTTCCGACATAATCCACTAGGTTTGTATAGGGTGTCCCAAAACACGACACGCTTGTATGGCTCTGTCCGCGTCTATCGCTCCGCCTAATCCACTACGCTGGAGCCGGCTTTTTCGCCGGTGTAGGACGTCCCACAATGCGAGACGCTTCTATGAGGCTTTTTCCGTAATCTTTCCATCATTAAGATTTTCCAACAGTGTCTTGATTGACGAATGTGTCAGGTGTCTTGCAGGTAATTTTAACGAAGTTTTAGACCGATGTCGCTCTTGCGGGTCACACAAAGTAATTTGACAGAACCAGCAACAATCAAACCGTGACCCATAAGATTGGCGCCCTAGACTGCGAAAAAATCCAGCTGATGGGTGGACCATGACTTCAATTGAGGCTTGTCCGGTGATTGGCCGAAATGAGCGTAATCGGCACCTCCTCCTTTTCAATTGTAAGTTACTTAAAAAATTTCGTGTCTTTTTTATTTATTAGCAACGAAAATTATGTTTTTTGACAGAACGAGTTACCGCTATAAAAATAAAAGATTATTTCAGTACACGGGCGAGCAGAGGGAAAAGACTGATGAGCCGAGAGGCGTGTAACTTGAAAAGCGTTTAGTGTGGTATCAACATAAGATCGTGTTATTGTTTTCTTTTTTTTTCTGTTCTGAAAAACAAAACTGGGAAATCATGGTGTTTTCCGGTTTTTCGCGGAAATTTTGGTTCCAGGCGTGAACGGAGCTGCAGAAACTGTTCTAGGCTGACGCCTGCAGTTTCTGGTACTCCTGCGCATTCATGTCAAAAAGCTTCCGTCAGACCTCGTCTAGCACGCCGCGATCTTTCCTGCACATTCATCCAGCTTGTCATCCGAGACCCTTTTGCGCTTGTTGTGTACTGAAACATCGGTACACGTCCCTGCGCGAGCCCAAGGTGGCGTTGGTTTCACGCCTAGCCTCCTCGAGCAGGACCACACTTGTGTCATGTATTGGGTTAGCAAAGCGGATTGAACTCTGCGTTCAGTCTCTTACAGTGTTCTGTCTCACATGGTGCGCTACAGCGACACGCAACGATTATTGATCTTCGAAATTCGATAGCGTCGCTCACAACGCGATTGGCAATAAACGATGTCAGCAAAAATAAGGTCCGTACAAAGAGTTGCGTTTGACTGCGTTTGAATTCGCTGTATTCGCAAAGTTCAAAATGTCTGAGATACGTAGTTTCATTGTGCAGAAAGTAAAACCGGTTTTATTTTCTAGAACTAACTTTGTATTTTAAATTTACCCATGACTCCTTCAAATGCGATAGCATTTCCTTTGATTTACTTCTTGCTCACTTAACATTGCAACCCAACGTGATGAAGAGGTTCGGTTGCAATGGCGACGAGACATGCTGACACGTGCGAGAAGATACGCGATAACCAGAAAGCTATCCTGCGCAACTGAAACAAAAGATTTATATGTGCAGTCTGTTGTGTATTGTGTGGAAATTCATAAATAAAATCGATTTGCTTCGATTGACCCGATAGAAGTTTCTACAGTGCTCTCACTCTTCATTGGTTTGTAGCACGGCAGATATCAGGACCTGTACTAATGACTGCCGCGAAGAATCATTTAAATTCTAGTAGAATTAAAGCAAAACGACCGGTTAGGTCAAGACTCTGTATTTCGTTTTTCGTGTTATTTTTGCAGCTAAAGCTAAATGAAGTTCATAAAACGTTCTAATAGGCATTTTACCGTAAAATATATTGTAAGTACATATATTTATTGTGATAATTTTTTCTAATAACACTCAATGCGAAAGACAAAGAGAGACGCTTTTATTGATACTTCTTCAGAGGCATGAATATTTGAGACAGCAATCTTTCACCTTGTAACAGTTTAGGAGACCTCACTGTCAATATTTGTGCAGTTTCCGAACCAGCACCGCAGAAAAAGAGGGAACAATTTTCATCTCAGATTTCTCAAATTTGTCGTGGCGAGACAACGAGGAATATTAGCCAGTCGTCAATTTATGCTTGGTACGCGATTCTAAGCACCACGCAGAGGTTTTAATGTAGGATCTCTCAATTACGCGTACTGGCCTGGTTTCGGTTTTTGGAGCATAATATACGTTAAGAAGATCATTCAGCGAAAATCGGACAAGGTTAGCAAGAAGTATGTCTGAATACATGTGTATACATGTATTCACACTTACTTTTGTGTATACATGTGCGAACAACTTAAGACAAAACAAACATACACGTAAATGCACTATATACCGACATAGAAAGAGCGCCTACTGCGTCAATATCACTTTTACATAGGTTTGAGCTGTTTGCAAGTTGTGACGAACTCTCCTTATTTGTTTTCGGTCCGGTTATAATGTGTGTGCGAGCAACATGTGACATGCCGAATGGGTTTGGTTGCTTTGAACGAGCCATCAGATACCACAGTTCCAATTAATTTGAGCTTTACGTCAGAGAGCGGTTGGTTATTAACATCAGACTAAGAATGCATGAAATGGGTAAGCGGCGCTTGGTCAATCTGCTGTCTCTTCTACGCAGTTCGAATGACTGCTCTTGCTGGTGATCCTCTCTGTTCAATGTGAAATCGGAGGTGGACAGAACTGGGCAGTGTCGCGGTACACACGTATCCCGATAGTATCTTAGAGAAGCGTTTGAGTATCTGTATCTTTCTTTCAAGCTACATGTGAAATATGAATTTGTATCCCAGTTCTAAAAAAAAAAAAAATATCGATGTACCGCTGGTGTTGCAAAACTGTGAGAGGCTTAGTTATCTCGTTACATTCGATGCCGAATTTATGCTGTCCGATTTTTACCATAAATTGAAAAACCATCTTTTTGGTGAACCCTCCCATTACCCTTTAGCAAAAAGAGGCCTACATTACATTTTTTTAAAAGTTCGGAGAAAGGTAGATTTTAAAAATTGCACAATAAGCTCCTCTTCATGAACTCCTTCCCACTTTCCAGAATGCAGAGGAAACTCCAGAAAAGAGGAGATGGGGGAAAAGGAAACCTCTAATCATCGAGAGTAGAGGAGCTTAACTTCCTTTGATGGTGCAACAAAGACAAGTTCAGCTTTTTTTGTCCAATCTATCCACCCTGGGTGACTCAGGTGTAACTGGTAGGACAATTTAAAAAGCACCATCACAGCAAAACCGGCTTTATTTAAGAAAAATGTATTTTGTTAAGCACGGTAGTTGGCATCTAGTCCCAATAGGGGTCGCTGGGGGCGACATTATATTTTCTCACCATTAAAGATAGCTGACTGTATTAGTGTAGCTATCACGGCCTTTTTGAAAAGAAATCTAGAAAGCCTAAAAGAACAGGCTGTGTATCACTGCAGATTTATTGGAGCCGGATGTTACTTGCACAAGAGTCGAGGTAACTAAAAATATATATAACATCAATTGTCTACCTAGTGTTTGCTAGGCGATGATATAGTGCTAAGCCGTTCTTGAAGCGCACATAGAGTCGCTGTCAGTTGAAAGATCGCAGGGTAGGGACCATTATGGTGTTGAATCTGAGAGCGTGATCGGCGATTCGACGTTCTCATCCACTGATGCCGAGATCTTATTGGCTACCGAGCAACGGTAAGATGTTCAGTACCCGGCACTTAATGCGTTTCTTAAATTGTTGATGCTCTAGCTCTCCTAACAGGTTCCCTTCTCTGCACTCATCAGAAACACCCATGCCCCCCAAGCTGCTTAAAAACTAAAAAAAAAGTATTTTGGGATATCCTACCTCTCCATTATTCCCGCATGGGAAGCCAAATGGAGCGAAGTGTCTTTTCGTCGTTGCGGGCCTATAGGATGCCGAATTGCGGCACGCTAAGATGCAGTTCTCTATACTCTGAAATTATTTCTAGCAAGAAAGGTAGTTAAGTTCAAATATTTGCTGTGGCACAAAAGTTTGATTACGTTTAGACTATTAATTTAGATATCAAATTGTGTAGAACATATGTGCACATAACCACAGATGCTACAGCAAATGTCTAGGGGTCTCCGAAAGCGATGGCGTTTTCAATTGAGATCGATGGTCAGCGAATAAGAGGTGTTGACAAATGTTATGCCTATGGGCCTCTAAGATTATTTACTGGCTGGAAACATTAAACTTTAGTGGTACTTGTATTATTTTTTATGGAAGATAAGGTGTTGTGCAGTAGGTTTTATTTTTGATACATGTTTAGAGATTTCATATCCGTTTATGTCTAGGTTTCATTTCCAACGGTCTAGTCTTTATATATGCAATACCTAAGAGGCGTTTGAGGTAATGTGAATAAACAAATTTTAAACAAGTCTTTGTTCTTTCGTACAAAGACCAAAAATCGAGATTGTACTTCTCCAACCATAAAGAACGTTGCTCTATGCGAGCTTGCGCTCTGGAGAGCCTTCATGACACAGCACAGACATAATCGGCATTACTTGAAAGCTAACTTTTCTTAATGGAAACGTGTTTATTAGAGACGACTCAAAAGTTGCCACCCCCCCCCCCCCCACCCTCAAAAAAAAAATTTCGTGCACGGCAAAAAAAATTAAAGAAGTGTGCACGCTTCCAAAAAGCGTGAAGTTTGCTGGCGCGCCTGCACTTTCAGTGAGGGCCTCAAGCATACAAACAGCACGCCTTTCCTCCTCACCTCCCCACTATCGTCCCCTCCTCTTCCTTGTTTTCGGAAGATTGGCGATTGCCAACAACATTGGGGTCTTGACGACAGCCAGCAGAGCGCGTGACTTCGGATCCACGTGATGAGCACGCTTCAAGCCTCTCTCCAAGAACCCAAGTCGTGAATAGCATTTCCCCCAGCGGAAAAAAATATAAAAAAGCAACGTTCTCAAGCGAACCGAAACTGAAGGAAACCATTTATTTCCAGCGACAACAAATGCTGTGGCTGCACAAAACGTGTCCTGTTTGGACAGACATTCAGCATGCTGCGCGCATTGCCGAGAGGTAGGGGAGCGAATTACAGGTGAGGAAAGGTATACAAAGGGAAGAGGAGTGATGCTCACTGCCGATGAGTATTGCTGCGGGTTAATGCGTTGACAGAACGTCTCCGGTGTGATGAAACGGCCCGCAACCTCCTTGGTGACGGTAAAAAAGTCATAGTCGGATTGTGTTTTCCAGCATTGCTCTCCATGTAGCCTGCGAATAAACAAGAATCGATCAATATATGTTTTAAAATAATATATTGAAATCTGGGTGTGTGCAATGGGAGAAATACGGATGTTTTTATAATAATGCAATTAATCCAAGGGTGCAAGTGGCTGCACTAGAATATACAAAATATTCCATGGAGAAGAGAAACAACGGGGACAAAGGAGTAACACCAATCTCCAAACACAGCTAGGTGACTGGTGTACGACAGAAAAGGTTCGCCTGGTCCTGGTATCGAATCAAGGACCTTTCTATTTCCAGTGGAGCTCTCTGCCAACTGAGCTAACCAGGAGTTAGGTGTCAATAGAGCAAACGGGTTTATCAACAGCCGCCGGTCGAACACCAACAACCCTAGTGAAAAAGAACATATAAGAACTGTGAAAATAATTATATAAGATATATAAGAACATATAGACCCCTTTCGGAGTAGAGCGCCACCAGTTTCACGCAACTGCAACTAGGTCCGCCGCCATCACGCAGGGGTCCCACCAGAACCGCCTGCATCTTACCGCCTACAACGGTGCTGCTTACACTTTGAGTCCCAGGCTGCGCGCGGCGCATCAATATGCCATCGGACTGCTGCGTACCTTTGTGTACGCAGGATGGATACGTTGACGGAGACGGAAAAAGGGTTCGTGTCAGACAAGTTCTGAAGTGTTTAAAAAGAAAAATCTAGTCCTCGTTTTTTACAGAACTTTCGCGGGTTAGACAAGAAAACGCTCTTATCATCCGTAAGCGGAAGCATCGCAAACGATTATATGTTGTAGTAGTGTGGCCGTGTGTCACGCCCCGTCTTTAACTAGAGAGGTACGGCCGAGGTTCAGTGCGCGGCTCACATGCGCGAGCAACTCCCTCCTTCAGTGCTTCTTCACTGCAACCGAGGCCATTTAAGGTACTTGTTCGGCGTGTAGATGCATGATTACTTCTTCCGCAAGTTCGTATCCTTTACTCACGCCGGTAAAGAGTTTTCCAGAAAAAAGACGTCGGGTGGAGGGTGTGTACAGACTAAACGGAGTGCACACCGAATCTGAAGATCACTCGAACCCGCCTTGCGATCGTGGGAAATATTGGAGTGGTGGCCTGAACAGAGTGCCCAGGCCGTACCGCGAGACGTTTAGGGACGTTACGCTACTAATCAGTTTGAAAATTTGTGAGAATGCAGCCAAAGAGTTGGTGTTTAGAGCATGTTCAACAATTGTTATTCTGTTCAACGGTTTTTATTCCTGAACGCATTGTATGTTCTTCTTGGGTCGTCTTCTTGCTTCGGTAGCAGGAACCCTTGATGCAGAAACTTCCTGCACTGAATGGAATATAAAAAAAAAACACCGGTTTTACACTCCAAACAGCTGTGCATATTTTCTGTGCAAATAAAATTCTGTTCCAGTACACTTTTTTTTTTTTGCAATGCCTCAGTTTGAGTGGGTTCAAACAAACGTGGTACGTTTACAAACGCCGTGAAATAAACCAAGTACACCAGGGGTTCTGGAAAGTCTACTCTGTAGCTTTGTGAGGAATGCCACAAACCGCGTAACTTCTAAGTCTTCAAAAGGTTACCGAGGAAGGAATTTAAAATGGCCTGCCTGCCACCCACTCCTAGAACCTTTTCTACTGTTTTGTACGATTTGCGATTGCGATTTCTTAAACGCTCAAGGTTTTGACTCGTGAGGCACCTTTTGCAGTTACTGGTACGCGCTCGTAAGTTTATTGGAGGGGTACGAAAAACGAAACGAGCGAGTTCTCGGCTGCCGCCGAACGACAAGCTCACGACAGGGGCAGCGTACCGGGTCGTTCCGAGTGGCCACGCTAAAAGGGCGATCACCATGATTAACTGTAGTAAAATTATGGAATGTTACTAAAAAAAATCACTACAAAACAAGAAGGAACTTGCCTGGTCCGTGAGTAGTTAGCCTTTATCGATGCGGGGACCACGTATGCTTCGACGAAGAAGTTGTCGCTTCTTTCCATGCACCGGTCTGTGCCTGACCGGCTCCTGTAAAACTGCTCCACCTCACTGTCACTTATATGTCGCAGTGTCGATAGATCATTAGTCCAACAGTTGATCGGGAAAACACCCGCACAAGTCAAAGCTCGAAACGCTACGGCGGCTAGGCTGCGCGCTGACCGGTCGAACGAGTCCAACCCTGCGTAATGGCGGCGACCACCGAATGTTTCAAGATGTTTTACTATTCCGGCTAAATTTGTTTAGTGTTGCCAAAATTCCGAAAGGGGTCTATAGGAAACTTTTCACAAGTTTCTTATATTTCTTGTGTAGTTCTTATATATCTTGTATGATTCATATGTGTTTATTGGACGCAGAAAATTCTCAAACAAATGAGATTTTTCAATACGGAAGGGTAAATGGCCTGCATATTAAGGTAATTATAATAACGAAATTAATGGAAAGGTGCAAGTGAGCTGGAAAAGAATGGTGAAAATAATCGCTGTAGAAAAAGAGAAAGCTCAGGCAGCACCGAGTTCTGGGCCAAAACTTGGCTTGCGTCTGTAAGTTTAGGGCATCGAAAAGCCCGAAGAAGCCAAAGTAGAGCCAAACCTGACCTCCCTTGGCAACAGTCTGGGTATTTTGGCCCTAATTTGCCAAACATTTGCCAAACTTAGGCTTCACTGCCTGGTAGTTCGGCTGTCATCTGGAACCTTTGAGCCTAAATCGCCTAACAAATGCCAGATTTAGGGTTGCGCCCCTGTAGTTCGGCAGATCTTCGGCATTTTTGGGCCAAAATCGCCACACTAATGCCGAAGTTATGCTTCACGTTTTGGTAGTTCGGCTGTCATCTGGCCCATGCGGGCCAAAATTGCCACAGATGTGCCAGAGTTAGCCTTACTACCTTGTAGTTCGCTTGACATCTGGCATCTATGGGCCCAAGTCACCAAACAAGTGCCAAAGTTAGGCTTCGCTTCCCGATAGTTCGGCTGTCATCTGGCAGCTACGGGCCAAAGTCGCCAAACAAGTGCCAAAGTTAGGCTTCGCTTCCCGATGCTATAGCTTGGCTGTCATCCGGCAGCTACGGGCCAGAGTTGCCAAACAACTGTCAGAACTTGGCTTACTTCCTTAGAGTTCGGCTGATGAGGGATTTGATGTACGCGGGTGGTCTTCATCTTAACTAAATATAAATCAAGTTTTATTCGGCTGGCAAATTTACCTTATTTTGGGTGTCTCTTGATTTCTCCAGCCCAAAGGTTGGCTGAATGTTTTGACGCGGCTAGACCAGGCTTTGCAAACGAAAATTGTGCCGGATCTTGTACTCGCGCGTAAGCTCACGCCAATGTCGGGACGCGCCGTGAGACTGGTTCGGCATTAAGGCGCGTTCACTCCGACGATGCGATCTAGTCACGCGATAACTTTCATCGCAAAAGCGACCATCGCGGGTAAAAAGCGACGGGATTTGAGCAGTCGCTTGCTGACCCGACTTTTTGCGATGCGCTCTTGTCGGGGGCAGGCCGAGCCAATCAACGGCGTTCGGAGCGAGAGTTTTTGAGAAGCGACTCGCCAACGAAGGTGTTGCACTCGCTCATCGCGCACGCCAGATTGATCATCTATCTTTTTTTTTTTTAATGCGATTTAGTCGGATCGCGGGACTGCTTACGTCCCCGGAGTGAATCCGCCTTTACAGAAAGTGCTGCCATTGAGCGTCTCCACGTCTCCACAAAAGATGTCATTATTAAGCAGCGTGCGTGTCTTGCATTGTGATTGAGCACTGTCAAATCCTAGCGATAACAAAGAGCGGAAACGACCGGGGCTCCGTGGTGCGGCTCCCGCATCGCACTTGGGGAATGAGAATGAAATCCCGGAACTTGAACTATTTTAGCGTGTCGGCACCTTTTAAATATTTAGAAAGTGGAGACACAAAAGGGACGATACAGACAGGACTATCTTTCATTTTTAACAACATTTATATTCGGCTTCAAGCTCAAAGCCCGCCCGCTCCATGGGAGTACCGGAAAGGGAAATCTTGGGGGAAGGGGAGGAAGCAGAGGAAGTGTACGCGATCCCCCTGTCCTGCGGGGCCAGGTACATCGGGCAAACGGGGCGATGCCTCAACGACCGACTCCGAGAACATCAAATGGACGCCGAAACAGCTGCTTCGGATTCTAAGCACCCGATTATCATTCACGGAATAAAATGTCCCGGCTGCGCTCCTAATTTCGCCGGCACGACAGCCATGGGAATCAGTGCAAACGAGACGGGAGAGGAACAATTGAGGCCTATCGGATGGCGACAAGCTCGCAAAACAAAGCAACCCTTCGATTTCGCTCTCAAGAAAGGAGATTATCTTTCTGAGTGCCACAATGGAAGCCGATTGCTGACAGACTAGGCAAGGCGACAAGGTCACCGGTAAAAGCGGCCTTTCCTTTTATGCGTTGTTGATGCCCCTTCGACCTCGCCTTTTGCAAATCCTCCCCAACTGCTTTTGTGTCTTCGTGTGGCTGTCAGCAAGCGCGACAGCCGCTTTAGGCAAATCAAAAGGGTGGAGCGAAATGCGTCACCAGGCATGACCTCTCTACGTAGGGCGCGTAGGACAAAAACGTTTGGACGAAAATTTGTCACATGACTTTCTCCGTCACGCTGATGGGACCTCTGGAGCTGTTGTTTTCGCCGTTTGTCTAGTTATAGAAATAGGCGGGCCACGTAGGTCCGGTTTTCGAACTGCGCTCTTCGGTGTTCTGTTGCTTTCGTGCGTTGCAGACGCGGCCGTGCTTTTTCGTCGTAAACGGTCGGAATACGTCCATGCCAATTTTTCGGTAACAGCCATTTTTTTCACCGGAGTTCATGGAATACTTGTGATGTGTTTGTTGGACACGCTTCGACAATACTGCTGATCGGCGACGACGAGACATCAGCGGAATGTGCGCAACCTTCTTTCTCGAATGTGTTTGTGGGGTGCCTGAGTTGGATTATGCATCTATCAAAGATTACATGATATCGCTCTTTTATTAGTAAGTACACTGAAAGCATTCTTTCTTTAGTAGTCTTGTTTTCTTCTCAATCTCCGCGGTTTTGTGTGTGATGAGTTATGCTTGACATGAGGACAGTGTTAATTCTATTTCATAATTTGCTTTTCGTTTTACAGAGAAGCGTGGTCTTTGTAAATATGTCGAAAATGCACTGTGTGTGATGATAGTGGTTTAATAAACATCTGGGAGCGATCGAAAAAATTTTGTTTATCTGTATATGTGATTGTATATGCAACAAATGATATGCAGCGTACACTTACATGCATGACATTCGGCCAATACGGACCCGACGCATCGTAGGGTATTCGCACAATATTGCGCGAACGCTAGGCCGGGGCGAAACAGTTGTACGGAAATTCCTGCCGGATATCAAACGGTGGTGGAAAACTGGACATTTGAGCGATATTGGAACCGACTTTCGGCCGGCGCTGGCACGATACTGCAAAGTATTGCCGTGCTGCTTGGCAACGAAAGTGATGACATCTTACCATCGTGTTTCCAACGCTTATTTAATTAAATTATCTTCTGGGACGCTTGAAAGAGCAATTCTGTGACACACCAGAGATATTCGAAACTTGGGCAGGCCTCTCGGCTTTCTTTGCCACTTTTGGCACTCATTTGGCACTTCAGGAGGTAACCAGAGAAGAGCCAAACTTCGGCATGCCCCAAATCGCCAAATTAAGATTTACTGCCTCAGTTATGCTCAAGTCTGGCACTTACTTTGGCAGAACTGTGGCGCACCAAAGAGAAGCCACACTCAGTATCTTCGAAATACCCAAATTAGGCGTTGCTTTGGCAGTTAAGGCTCAAGTCTCTCACTTACTTTGGCAGAAGTGCATCGGACCAGAGAAAAGTCAAACTCGGCGAGGACGAAATACCGATATTAGACGTTGCTTTGGTAGTTATAGCTTAAGTATGGCACACTTCGGTACTCCTGTGGGGTACCAGAGAAAAGCCAAACTTTGCCGTGTCCGAAGTACCCAAATTATGCATTGCTCTGGCAGTTATGCCTGAATTATGGCACCAACTTTGGCGCTCCTCTGGCGGACCAGAGAAACGCCAAACCTTGGCATGCCCCAAATTCCCAGATTAGGATTTACCACGGCAGTTATGGCTCAAGTATGGCACCAACTTTGGCGCTCCTCTGGCGGACCAGAGCAACGCCAAACTTTGGCATGTCCGAAATACCCAAATTGGGCGTTGCTCTGGCAGTTATTGCTCAAGTAGGGCACTACTTTGGCACTCCTGTGGTGGAGCAGAAAAAGTCAAACTTTGGCACGTCCCAAATACCGAAATTAGGCGTTGCTCTGGCAGTAATGGCTGAAGTATGGCACACACTATGGAGCTCCTCTGGCGGACCAGATAAACGCCAAACCTTGGCATGATCCGAATTCGCAGGTAAGGATTTGCTGTGACAGTTATGGCTTAAGTATGACACCAACTTTGGCGCTCCTCTGACGTACCAGAGAAGAGCCAAACTTTGGCATGCCCTAGGATCTCCCAACTAAGGTTATAGTTAGGCACCGTACTTTGGCACTGATGAGTGTCATGGTGCAAAAACATAACTGCGCCAAAGTTGGGCCCTTATGATTACCAGACCTTTGCCCAAGTTGGGCATTTTTCTGGCGTGCTACCTGGGAGGGGACAAAGTACAAACACAAATCTCAACACAGCTAGGAGAAAGAACTGTGTTTAGAGATATGTGTTTGTCCTTTGTCCCCTTTGTTCTTCACTTGGGAATGTTTTCATAACGGATGTTTTCCTGATTCACGAGGTTATAATAACAATACAACATTTAAGTTTTTAATGAACCCACCCGAAGAGAGGAGAAAAGTATCCTTCCACTAGCGTCAGGCAGCCGATATACTAATGCCTCTTTAATTGGAGTAATTCTTCAAAATGCGTGGCTACGAAAATTCTAAGGGCCCTCTCACACTGAAGCAACACGACGGCAACAGCAACACAACACGTTGTCCAAGAATCGTGCAACTTGCTGCTCCCTTCCCATGTTGTCCGAAAACCCTGTTACTTCGCGGCAACACTAGCACAACATGGATGACAGCGAAAAAGTGACCTTGGTGTGACAGCTTTTATAAACAAAAACAGAAGCAACTTGTGTTGGACAACGTGTGCTGCTCTGATGACTGGCTTTGCGAATTTCGGGCCAACAACAAGACAACACAGATAGCTTTAAGGGCAGAGGTGATTTTCTATCAACGTCCTTTTCTTACGAGCTTACTAAAATAAAGGCTTGGAAAACGTTATCGAACAATAATTAAGGCTGTCGTGCAGCTAAAATAGTTTTATGAATGTTTTTACTGCATAATTATGGGAACTGCTTGTCGAAATGGTCAAAGCGGCGGTCGTGAACGTTCAGACTGGTGTTGAAATTGGAACTACCGATAGAACCACCTAACATTACTGCTAGTGAAATAAAATGGCAGCTTATACTCGCCTGCTGATAACGTATAATTAATTTAACGAAAAAAACAGAGGTTAAAAATAAAAGCATTAAAACGACCGCTATGATAATGAGTTGGCTTACACTAAAACACCGACGGACGTACTAGGACTCTAAAAAGAGAGATTATTTGTCACGTTTAATGCTTATTTGTCACGTTTAAAGTCCATATAGCGGCCATAATTTGTTTATTTCGAGGATAACAACACAACCACAATACTATGTATTTCCGTTGTGAACTTGCAGCCTCGTTGCCTGTCCAATGAGAGGTGAGCTGCAAGTTCCTTTCAACTATTGCTGACAGCTTAAGGAACATAGTGCGCGTATTATGTTAAAGCTTGTCATCATTCGTTTGGTGGATTCAGCTACCCTTTAAGTGAACTACGATTTAAGTAACTACGATTGGAAGTAACATCCCCGTATACTGGCAAACGATACATTCAAAATTAGGGTGAAATAATAGCATAGGAAATATCAAGGGTCAAAAGAAGAATAAAGGTTCGATGATACCAGTGACTAAGAAAGTTCAAGCAAATACTTACTTCAAAACAAATTCCATCTGCACCTCACTACAATTCGAAAACACAAAAGGTGGTCTAATTGGCCATACAGAGCTCATAATGTATTTCTCTGGGTACTTGCAGTCAAGAGCACCAGGATGATTCGGGATATATTCCAAGGGACCACTTCCATCGTGCGTGCACCCGAGCCTGCGAAAATATTGTTCATGGTAAAAAAAAAAAAAAAAAAACTTCCAATACTCAACATTATAATCAGGGACAGATTAACAAACGCAAAGCAAGGCTCATTATGGTCACGCTTCTTATCGGGGCTTATCGCATTGTCCGTAGCGATGATAAAAGGCATGGGATTCACTAAGGGTGACTAAAAAAGCTCTTCCCGGGTGATACGCTGAGCACATGTGTTTATAAAGGTAGTGACAAGATACTTACAAATGCCCGATTTCGTGGACTATTATGGTGAAACTATTGTAAAGAGCAGGTCGTTCCTCGGAAATTGCTACATTGAAGCCTTTCGCGCACACCATTCCTATAGGGCTGAGACCTGGAAATAATAATCCATCTGATGCTTACCAAATACATTCAATACCGGTTTTTTCAAGCTGTAAGAATACGCTGTGATGTGAAAATCCTCTTCTTTGGAAAAGCAGCTATTTAGAATTATGAGACGTCAGCCTTAAAACTTAAAAATTAGCCGAGGCGTGACCGCTTGTGCGAAATTCTCAAATGCCTAGGAAACAAGTCGTATCTAGAAGTCGTGCGATGTGATTACAAGGAAAATTTGTTTTCAGAAAGATACAAGCCAAGCAAACATGCAAACAAACATCTACATTTATTTTTTTAGCGCAAAGCTAAATTACGAATAACTAAACGCTCAGTCTTCGGCCAAATGTAGCGCTCGGTGCTCGAACCTGATGCTAAAGTTTTAGAACTTTAGCATCAGGTTATTCTGAAAGATTATGAACAGTTTTAGGAAATTCACAATAGGACGAGAGCAGTCGACGAAGTCCAGCAACGCACGAAAATGAGTGACGTCGGCTACCGAAAACAGGACCCCTCTTGCAAGTGTAAAATTTAAAAAAATTGCTTCTAACTTTTGAATCGGCAAACAGTGACTTTTAAAACTTTCGCATCAGGTTGTACCGTTAGAGTGCAATAAGTGTTGGGCAACGCGTAGGCTGTCTTGTCATGAAAATCACAATTTTTTTGCGAACACACGTAAACATGCGGCCTTAAAGTTTTACGTAGAATGAAAATGTACAGTCATAATTTGTAGTTGATTTTCCCGTTTGGTATTTTACAAAACTCACCACGAATATAAGGGAAATGTCAAAGAGATATTTGTTGAATATGATTTTTATGTCCATCATCTGACGAAAACCCTTCTTGTCAAATTTTATTTGTGAATTAAGTAGCCAAAACTTATTTAAAAACATTTTGAACTTGACTTTCTCCAACTGCTTCATATCAAGCGATGTTCATTTTATTCAGCAAATGCCATCTTCTGTAAAAACGGCTACCAACTTCCAAATCCCACTCAGTAATTCGTGTTACTAACTAGCAGAAACTGCGTACATCATTCGTTATTTGTTAGACATCTCTCAGAAATAACTGGTTAAACTCCGATTTTCACAAGATTCAGCATAAATGTATGGTCCGCAGCATCGTCTGACCCCGCTCTCTTACCCTTAACAGCATGATATAATTTTTTAGTCTCCTCGTTACGCATCCCTAAGCGGCGCCTGAAATGCAAATATGAAAATACTAATTATGCGTATTCCTGCTGATATGAACATTAATCACGTGAAAAAAACAAATGTACATATAGCTTGTGATTTTTAGGCTTTACATGTCTTTTTTTAGAAAAGCCGGGAAGGCTACACTTTTGCAGTCTCGGCAGGTGAGTTACACGGCGATGGGGACGTAACAGAGCAGCTCCCACGATAAGTAAGATTATTAACTAAAACTTCTCAATGAACGTTCAGGTTTGTAAGAAAAAACACATCATTCTAATCAAGAAGCACTAAGTTAGTCGATTTTAGAAAATTTTGGAACATGTAGGAAGGGTTATGGCGCGCTGACGTTACCACCCGTAAAATCGATGCAAGGTTCTCGGATGAGAATATAATCGTCTGCGTTTACCCGTCACCAGCCCTGCCAATCTAAAAAACAAGATTTTGAACGTAACATTTTCTCGCGGCCCTTACCACGCCTTTCTCTAGGCCATCGCTTTGAACCAAACGTAGATAAAGAGAAAAAGATTGTGCATCAAGAAAAGCATAAGCTTTTTTGTATTTAGAACATTAAGATACCGCAAGAAATATTAAATATCCGCTAGACACATTTACTATACATATACAATCGACAAAATTGAAGACTTTACTTAACCTTTGCAAGAGAAATATTGTTTCCAGGAAATTTTTTCTTAATGTCTGCTGACAGAAAATTTTAAAACCGAAACTGCGACGATTGCGACCACCTAATACTCACAATATGAGATCACTAGGATTCGGATAAATAAAGGGCATTGATATTATCGGAAATAATACATGAATAAGATGTAGCATGCAGCGCGTATTAGCCGAAGTTATGCACCTCACCCCTCGTTTTGAGGGGCAACAAAACTTTTTTACACGTTTCTTGTCGGCTTGCCGTAAAGTCCATTTAAGCGGCAAAATAAAAAAGAGAGCATGTTTCAATTTTTGATTGAAATGCTATTCACACAAGCTTGCTGGCACGAGTCCGACCGAAGTACGAGGGTAGCAAAAATGGCAATGCAGGCGAGTTTGTTCATCGCTAGGTAAGGTAAATACAGCGCAGAGAAAGACGAAGACAAATAGGAGACAGGTATCAGCGCATATGGGTCCTCTGTTGAACACATATCGGTTATACACATACAAGCAGATATGTGTGTAAATAGATACCGCCTCCTAATAACTTAACTATGCCAAAATTAAAATAAAGATGTAATTTTTAAAGAAAACATGAAAATGTATTTTTGCTTTGAACGCATAATCTAGATGGTGTTTGCATAATGTGTGAGGAACGCTTATATGCTAGTAGTACGAATGATACTGATGACCTAAGAAAAACATATCAAAGCTTTTCAGGTCACGGTTTGGAGGTTAAAACAACTCCTCCTCGGGTGTTTTTCGCCTAGCTAAAAACTGCCTGCTTACAAGAATTTACTATGCCCAATTTTAGAATATGGGAAGGTTGTTTATGATTGAGTCGGGTTTTTTTTTTGTCGGCGTTTTGTTAAGGTTCGTTGTTCTAGCGCTCGTCGGTGGGTTCTTTATGCCATTCGTGTGTGCTCTGTCTTTACCTTCTCTTGTGCAAAAATAGAGTGAAAACTTTTCGGAATCCAACTATTTCAAATGAATTGAATGCAAATATCAAATCGATTTATCCAATAGTTTAGTTTTGACAAGAGTTCAAGTGAAACAACCTTGTGCATTTTTAATCAAAACTAAAATCAAAGCCTCAGTGGTCAAAATATATATATATATATATATATATATATATATATATATAGAATATATATAAATCTCAAGGGCATCAAAGCTGAATTTATTTTCTTTTTTGTCTTATCTATATATATATATATATATATATAAGACAAAAAAGAAAATAAATTCAGCTTTGATGCCCTTGAGATTTAACGCCTTCTTTTTCAACAGTGAGTTTTGGTGGTTTCGCAGCTCCAGCATTGTGGCACACATTAAGCAACGAATGAGGTTCGCTACACAGTTAAACGGTCAGCACATCAGACACTGTAGAAAAAACGTTTTGCATGTCGCCGAATGGAAGTGCGTAAAATAGAGGAAGCCGTGGGCATTTCTCGTCACCCAGTAAATAATATTTTACTTAATGAATCGAATTGAAAACAGAAACTTTCCGTAAGATGGGTGTCGCATTTTCTTAATGCGTAGCAAATGATCTACCTTCGATATTTTCTCCGATTAGAAAAAAAATAACAGAATGGAAGTTTGAATTCCCTCACACTTAATATTTTTCCCGAAACTCATTATGTCTTGGTTAGAAAGAGATTTCGGTCGAACTAAAAGGCAACAGAGGAATTCAATTGCATATTTAAGGGTCTCGAAGCAATTCCTTTCCAAGAGTGAATAGAAAAGCTGAAAAGACCTTGCATCAAGGGCATTCATCTTCGAGGGGAGTCTGTTGTCAAATACCAAAACTTGAAATGGTTTTGTTTTCATTTCAAATTCATTTTGGAAAAGTTTCGGATATATCCCACTGTACTCCCAGGAAACACTACTAGCAGAGGAGCTTCCCTGTATTGGTAAAATGTTATTCCGCTTCGTAAAAATTAACGACGTAGTTGCGGAGATCACACCATATGGGGTAAAGTGTCGAAGGCGACTCGAGTATTCGAGACGAGCACTGCGTAATCACTCGAGTTAGGCTCGTGAGAATAATCAGCTAGACGAACATTTGAGTAGAAGTTGCCGTCTAATCACTGCGGTAAAGTGAATAGCCCAACTCTACAGGGTGATTCAAGGAGAGGCCAGGCTCTTTAAAGGGCCCATGAAACGATTTTTGGGTTGGGATAAATCATTTTAGATTTGGATTTTACTAATAGCACATCGTTCAGTGGGCCAAAAGAAAAATGGTAGAAAGTCAAAAGCCTGACTTTCAGTGCGAAAATTTGAAAACACAGCGGACTATTTCGTACCTCCTCCCCTTCGTAACCTCTCTGCCTTTTCACTGTGATACATCCGCGGTCCCAAAAGCGCGTCATCGGGTCCAAACTGACGTCACACGAAACCGGACCTCATTTAGTCCCTTCACCCCTAGGCTGACATTGTGGTGGAAGCTACGCGCTTGCCGGACCAATCAGCCGCCTCCGTTTCATCACCTGACCTCATTCTCTGCAGCCACATTTGCCACGCTCACGTGGCAAAAGTGTGGCTAGCCCAAGGAGCACGTAGCTTCCACCGCACTGTCAGCTTATGGGTGAACGGGGTAGGGAAAGAAACTTTTGTCTGAATTTTGAGCGACGGGATAATCTTCTAGGGGGAGAATGAATGTGTCCGGATTACACAGGCCAGGTTCCGAGCGAGAGGGGCCTCCTTTCTTTTCGTCTTCTTGAACTGTTTGGTGGAATGCGCGATTTATGAGTTGAGGAGGAAAGCGAAACAGGAAAAAGTTGGAAAAGCGTTTCATGACCCCTTTAAATCCACCGCCAAATTCGGTTTCTTAACCTATCGCGCTACGACTTTGTGCAGCGTTGCCCACAAATGGTGCCTTCTTTTTTTTTTTGTAAAATTTGCAAAGAGCGAATTTACCTGACGAAAAAGTAAAGAAAGAAAAAGGCTTAGCTCCTATGGAAACGCAGCGACGCCGCCGGTCTTCAAACAACACGGCGCCGTTTCGAACGGGAGACAGGAGATGGCGCTGCGAACGCCGCCAACGAACGAGCATACGGTGCCGAGAGCCGGCGTCTTTAGGAGACGAGCTTTTCGACTCAAAAGCGGCACGCGTTCCGCAGGCGGCGAAAGTCCCAGCAACAAAACCAGACGTGGTAACAACAAGGAACTACAGTTCCTTGCCTGCTAAAGACGTCGTATGCTCGTTCGTCGGCGGGAGTTGGCGTCGCGACCGCTTGCGCCATCTCTTGTCTCCCGTGCGTAAGGGCGCCGTGTTGATTGGAGACCGGTGGCTGCGTTTCCATAGAAGCTAAGCCTTTTTATTTCTTTACTTTTTCCTCAGCTAGGTTCGCTCTTTGCAAATTTTACAAACAGAAATGTGCCATCTGTGGGCAACGCTGCACAAAATTGTAGCGCATTAGGTTAAGAAACCGAATTCTGCGGTCGATTTAAAGAGCCTGGCCTCTCCTTGAATCCCCCTGTAGTAATACCCCTCTGGCCTCCGCCAAGGGTTTGCCACTTGCCTGCCTAGAATCCGTAATAGAAGATGTTGCCCCTTGTTCCGGCTACGAGTTGAAGGAGCAACTGTACTCGTTTCCGTAAAAACAAAAAAAAAGGAAAAAAAAATTCTACGATTGCTTTTGTGTTGAAATAAAAGCTAATCTGTGCTTTTGGGGGTTATGAAAGTCAAATATTTGATCTAAGCAGTGCGTAATTTATTGTAAGCCCGAAAATTACGACCGCCTTAATCTATCATATATCCTTCGGGAGCATTGAATTGCCATAAGGAACTAGGATATGTTATCTCTGCCTCAACCGCAACACTAGACCTCAGGCTGAATCACGTGATCTTGCTTACCCAACAAGCATCAGGTAGAAATCGGCAGGCCTTGGGAACGTGGTGTTTTTGGTGAATTGCCCAAAGCCTTTTAGTGAGTCAAACGCTGAGACTAAATTATCTTCTTCCACAAGAAAATACTCATCTTCTTTTGTCTGTAAACATAAAGAATTAGACGAAAATATTTATATTATATTACTTTCTCAATCACAAATTAGACCGCCATAGAAAAGGGCGCTTGGTTATCATCGAAAAGTAGTACTTTCTAGATGCAATGATGTCTCAGGATCCAATGCTTATAAAATGTGCAATGCTTGTCATTGAGTCTACTACGTAAAATAAGCTAAATGAAACATACAGGCCGTTGCGAAAACGAATTAGAATGGAGCTAGTTTTGTTTTGACAGCGCCATCTGTCACGACGAAAATTAAAATTGTTTAAAATTGAAATAGAAAATGGAAGGTTACTTCGAAATAAAACTGACGGCTTCGACTGCGCGAACAGAAGCGATTTCGTAACTTTCATTTAGACCGATAAAACCCCAATTGCTCTTGATTGACACAATCACTTTGAGATATATGTCTTCGTTTTCTTATTTATATACACTGTGTTATGTAATCGCGACATAAAAATTCTGCAAGGTCATGGCGGAAATAAGTGGTTTCTTTGTTACCCTCATCGAACCATAGGAAAACCCTTCTTCGCAACACAGACCGACGCTCCTTTCTTACCTTGTTCGGTGCACCGACATACCATCAGATATAAAATATGTGTGCAGGCACGCACTAGCACCCCACCCCCCCCTCCCCTCCCTCCTTTCAGGCTTGTTCGAAACCATTCCTCTGCGTTCGATTAGAGAGATACCATTTGTTTGCGACAACCGTATCTTGGTTTTATTTCTCACACATCACACACTGGTAAAACGAATCGACTGTAACTCTTTTCACACACTTATTTCTCCGGCTAAAGCTCTCAGCAATGGCTATACTTCAAAAAAAGCATTAGCATAGTTCAAAAACTAAAAACAAAAAAGCGAAATGACGCCACTGTGAAAACATACTCCAATCTTCGCCAGTTTTCTAACTTTATTAGCCCATTTCCGGCCTCGCGCACGTACGGCACCCCGGTTTCCAACTTGAAGCAAGACGACACTTGTTTGGGCCTCGTCTCTCTCGATTAAATCATTGAACGTGAAGGTGTTCGGGTGCGATCTTCCCGACATTGCTTTAATTTTTCGATGCCATGCTTCCATATGTTTGTTGGTTCTGGATCCCCTGTTTTCGTGATGGTTCCACCGTTCCGGTTGGAAAATGCCCTCATCCAAGTCGCGTCAAAGTAATCAAGTAATGCAATAAGCTCCGAAATACCGAGCAATATACGCCCCGACGCAGAAACGCCCAGGGGGCGAGGGATGTCAGAAGGCAAAACAAAGGAAAGTGCCACGAGCTTAGGAATGAGCGCCCTTAGCTGGCCGTTTCTTGGCTATGCGCTTTGGAGCCCAGCCCCCTAAACGGAAGCCCAAACTTTTTGCACAGAAATGAAAGTAGCACCCGCGATGAGCATCTTGGGGAAACACGACGCGCAGACCACTAAAAAGCACGAGCTCAAAATTCGTCATGAAACGTTCAGGGGTCCAGGAAGTGATCCCAGCAGCTGTAAATGTAATTATCGCCCTTCAAACACACGGCCATAAATTTGTAGCTAGCCGACCCGACAACAAAAAGCAAAGGGCTGCGCTAGGCACTCCGTCAGTTAGAACATGCAGAGTTACAAGTTGGTCACACATGTAAGGTACAACAAAAAAAAGTCCCGTCCGCAAAAAAAATAATTTAAACTGACGACAGCCGTTGCATGCCATGTCATGTTGCGAAGGCAACAATTCAAACAAGGTCTCTGCGGTCGTCGATGATAAAGAAGGGCTCCGCTCTTTTTGTCTTTTTGTGGGCGCAGTTGTCTTGCGGAGTGTCGGCTGATGAAGGAACCGGTGGCTGCGATGAGCGCCTTTCTCGATACATCAAATCCTTCAGGCTGGCAATCGTGGGCATATCCGCTGCTTCTTCATCAGGCACCTAAAATAAATTTAGTTTTTTCCTTTAGGAAACTTTGCATGATACTTAGTAGGCGTTATAGATATAATAATTTGGAAAGAAACTGCAGAGCAGGTTTGGAGAAGTTCCTCGTTAAACAACCTTGGCAGGGGCGTATTCGGGTTGGGTGCTGCTGACGTTTTCAGCGCCAAGCGCAGCTGGTCCCTCAGAAGCCTCGGCTCGTCTGCTGCATGGTTATTTGTCGCCTATAAGTAAAAGGGGCGTAAAAGTGCAATGGCATGTTAACGGCCCTTAAGCATATACCTGGTGGCGCTAATAAGAGTAAGTAAGAAACGAAACAAATAACAGTGGTTTCTATCATGCATAAACAGACTGTCAAAGACAAATCGGATACAGCAACTTACGGGATCTGCTTTTCACGTCGTCCTCTTCAGTAAATATCGAATCCGCGCATCCTGATGAATTGTAACGGCAACGAGACGAAACGATTCCGTTTGCTTTCTGTCTCTGTTTGTGACATATGTAACCTTCAAGATAAAGGCGCTTTTCTTCTTTTTGTTTCCTTTCTACAAATCCGGACATCGCCCCTTAGTGATATCTCACTGTTGATTGGGCCGTGTTCTATTTCGGAGTGCAACGTTATTTTTTTTAGTGTGAGGGGGACATGGAGTTTCGTGCTTTGACACAAAGGCTGTTCAGCGTTTTATGACTCAGCGCCAGTGTTGGGGTAACGCGTTACAAGTAACGACGTTACCGGTAACGCGTTACTTATTTTTGGTAACGCTTAACGTACTCGTTACTTTTTTCAGAACAGTAACGGGTAATGTATTTACGTTACGCAGTTCGATTAACGGGTGAGGGCCCTTACAAAAAATTGTTATGCTTTTCTGTTGAAAAGCTGTTGAAGAAAGTCAATAGAGGATATATATAGAATGTCAACAGCTTTTCTGTTTACTTTCTTTTGAATGTTGGCCCGCTTTTCTAATGAAAGCCCAATTTTTTAATGCACTGAACACCTGATTCACTGACCCATTGACTGCCCCAGAGCTTTATGCCTTATGGTACGGCGGCAGGCCCCATGCCTTCCGTCGTGCTTTGACTTCACACGCGCGCCCGATGTGCGCGAACGCCGAAGCGTTGTCAAGGGTAGTAGGCTCGCGCTGGAGGCGGGACAACTGAAGCTGCTTCCCGTTCTCCCCTTGTCAGAGACTATTGAAAAACTTAGGAACTTTTGACATCTAGTCGAGGTGTCCAATGTGCAATAAAAAGTCAACAGAAAGTCTGTAGCATTTCTAAAGACACTGGCTACAGAGAGTCAACAGAAAGTTTTCAACGCGAAGTATACAGAACGCCTGCAGTCATTTTGATGACACTGTCAACAGAAAGTCAGCAGAAAAGAAATCAAAATAAAGTTAATAGGAAGTCAACAGCTTTTCTTTTGACTCAGGATGAAGAAATTCATCAGAAAAGTTTCAACACAAAGTCAACAAACTTTCTGTTGACCATGTCAACTGAAAGTCAGAAGAAAAAAATCAACATAAAGTTAATAGAAAGTCAACCGCTTTTCTTTTGATTCAGGCTGAAGTAACTCATCAGAAAAGTTTCAACACAAAGTCAACAAACTTTCTGTTGACCATGTCAACGGAAAGTCGAAGTCAAAAGGGAGTAGTCAAGGTCAACAAGAAGTCGACACGTTTTCAATAAAAAGTAAAAAAATCATTTTTATAGGGGGGATTTACGTCTCTGGTTACTTTTACTTCCTAGAACTTAAAACAAAATTGCACAAAT
This sequence comes from Ixodes scapularis, assembly GCF_016920785.2. Lineage (NCBI taxonomy): Eukaryota > Metazoa > Arthropoda > Arachnida > Ixodida > Ixodidae > Ixodes > Ixodes scapularis. The sequence continues at coordinate 65,757,378 of NW_024609881.1, forward strand.
TGTTTTTCGTGCTTCTAGGCGCCAAACTAAGTGATCTTTTGTTTCCTTTGTGTTTTTCTTTGCATTTTTTGTGAGTGTTTGGGTCAAGCCATAAAAAAACAAAGTAATTATGTTAAGTGGCTGCATAGACATGATGTTTCTAGAAATATGGCGATTCAGTATACGTTTAACGTGAAAACATCAAACATATCAATTAATAACTAAAAAACTAACGCAAAGATAATGGGCGTTACTTTATATCGGTAGCTGTAACGCGTTCCTTTTATTTTCAAGCAATTGAATTTAATTGGCTTTATGTAGGCACTAGGCCTACGCAAACAGGACAAAAGGCAGATTAGCTCTGCCTGACGTGGGCCTATCACCCGTTTACAATGGTCAGCAGCCGAAAACAAAAACAATAATGATTCAAGATAACAACGAGATACAATGGCCCATCAGCAACAATCAACACAGCATGTTTTGTACAGAGCTTATGCAATCGTTAGTGCACGTGATACTTTGGAAATAAATGAGACAGGTAATACAACTCATTCACACTGAAAATATAATCTAAAAGTATTTACTCAACATGATATGAGAGAAGGTACCACTGTAGACTAATTTTAAAGCCGTGTTTCGTTCCACAATCTGAGATTATTTTCCTAACGGATGGATGTTTATTTAAGAAATCAGGCATGAAGTATGATAATTGGTCATGTCCATAATTCGTCCTAGACCAAGGTCTTCTATAATAGCCGTGTCGGAGATTTTACTGTGTATTACTAGGAAGAAGTGCGTAAAAAAAACGGGTGGGGTCACTAATTATTTCGAGTGGTAAGAAAACTGTGTTTAAAATACGAAAGCGGCTTACACTCTAAGAAAAGTCCGTACGTCTACTTTCCCGCACAACATTCGGAGAGCCAATCACCGCAACTTGAGAAGGCAGCTCAGCGAATGACGATGCCGGAACATATTTTTACACAACGCAGTCTGAGTTGTGGCATTAATCAATACAAAACGTCAGGCTTGCATTGCTTAATGTCACAACTGAGACTGCTTTTTTTTTTTGTCTAAACATATGTTTCGGTATCATCATTCGCTGAGCTGCCTCCGTAAGGTGCGCTGACTGGATCTCCGAGTGTTGTGCGGGAAAGTAGACTCACGGAATTTTTTAGAGCGTACAACTTCCTGTAAAACCGAATTAGAGCTCAGCTCTCGAGGAGGAGGAGGGAAGGGTACTGAGGGAAGCGTATAGACCTTCATCCTCCTCACCTCCTCATCCTGCCTGGTACTTCTCACGGTTACAGCGATGGCGCCGGCGACGCCGACGCCATCGGCGTAACCGTAAGGTCACGTGACCCTCATGACTTCACGGGGGTCATGTTATCTCACAAGGGTGACGTGACGTCGCCAGGGCCACGTGAACTCACTGGAGTCACGTGACCTCATGGGGATCACGTGACTTCGCGGGGTCATCTTACCTCATGGGGCTCACGTTACCTCACGAAGGTCACGTGACGTCACCGGTGTCACGTGAGCTCACGGAGATCACGTGATGTCACGCGGGTCACGTGACCTGAAGGAGGTCACGGGACGTCCCCGGTGTCACGTGAAGTCACGGGGGTCACGTGACCTTACGGTTACGCCGACGGCGACGCCGACGCCGCTCAAGCCAGAAACGGGAGCCTAAGATCTGCGCTCCAAAAGAACGGTGCGGCGTGGTCAGTATGCTGAAGGTTTTCTGTACAACTTATCGCTTTTGTTTTCGCGAAAGAAACAACCTATTTTTTTTGTTATTGAACCCCATACTAATAAATAGTAATGGAGATGAAAGTAACTAAAGCATAGTGCAAACGACGTTTTAACCAGCATGGAACCGGCAATCTAATTTTGTATAAAATACCAATAAATGTCAAGATTGTCGCATGCATTTTATTAATATGAGGTGTCCAGCTCAAATTTCTCCTGACAATTTATAAACGTATACACGCTCGATCACAGAGTCATGGAATTTTAAAAAAATTCACAATCGTCAGGTTTACCTCCTATCTTAAAAAAATCACATTTTGTTTTTGTAACATTTAACTGAAGTTAATTAGAATCAAGCCAGTCCGATAACTCGCTGAGCCACGTATTAGCAGTAACTTCTAGATGACGTAAAAATGGACCAGAAAAAAATAAGCTTGTATCGGCGGAGTACAAAACTATTTCAGGAGTGCTTAGGATAGGTACAATATCGTTAATATAAATATTAAAAAAACAGAGGACTTAAAATAAACCCCTTTGAAACCCCATGCGAAATTTCTTCTAGCTGGCACCGGTATCCATTAAAACAGGTATATTGTAACCGTCAACATAAGTAACTACGTACCAAATCTAAAGCAACAGCTCGAATTATAAAAAAACGGTAGTTTTTAAAACAATATATCAAGTTTAATGAGATCAAACGCGTTTCAATACTCGAAAAATATTCCAGTGGTAAATAGTGTATTTTCAAAATGTTGATTGATTTTTCTTTGATACTAAGTAGCGCCCCTTCTGTTGACATTTTTTTTCTTAAAAACCGTATTGCTGGATTACAAAGACATGTCTTTCATTCAAAAATTTGCATAGCCGTTTTTGTATCAGATGTTCTAATACTTTTAAAATAAGGGAAGTACGGATATGGGCCTATAGTTATTAATGTTGACAAAAGAACCTGGGCATTGTACAAAACAGCAACTCTTGGAATTTTCATGCCATGGGGAAAAGTATTAAGGCTCGTTCACACTCTTGCAACCAAGAACGACCGAGAGAGCAAAGACCGGACTTTAGTCCTTTTGCGACTTCTTAGGATCAGCTCCGCTGCAGCGGGGCTAGTCCTAAGACGTCGCAAACGGCTTAAATACCGGTCTGATCTCTCTCGGTCGTCCTCGGGCGCATATATGTGAACGGCGCTTTAGTTGCTAATGGAATGTTACATATACGCTGTAGAGGAGAACACAAAAGCTATGATTGGTATGGCCTTGATATCATCTGCTGTAATGACTAACGTATTTCCCTACTTTTTTTCGGTGACGCCTACAATACTGCCGCAGCGCCCACGATGCATCTCAGAAAAATGAAGAATGGAATTCCGGGTCGCGATTTTTGCTCGACTTCTGCTATTTCCCCTCAGAATTGACGGGGAAATTACGTCACATGACTTTATGTCACGTGACCTATAGAACAATGTTGTTTGTCCGCTAAATATGGCGGAAAAAGTGATGTCATCTGACTTGGTCAGGTGGCCTAATGAAATTTTAATTTGCCAGCTAGATTTAGCAGGAAAATTGACGCCACGTGACCTCAACACTAATTCAGTTTCTCCGCTAAATTTAGAAGAAGAAATCACGTCCCATGACTTTGTGACACGTGACCAACACACGAATTCAGGAAAAAAGTCGTCTAAGTTGGGAAGGGTAAATCACTTGCGGACATTTTTATCTATTTTACTGCCATGTCCGTTGTCATTTTACACAAATTGCTAAACGTGTGGTAGTTTTTATAGTAACTATTAATATTTTCAACATTAATCTATTATATAAATCACAATACTGAACATATTTTTGCATCCGGTACAATCGTGTAAACCTGCTGTGCAGCACTATCATATCAACAACACAACATTGCATCAAGCTGACCAATACAATATTCTTGCAACCCAGAAAACATGAGCGTTAACAGCATGGTGGAGAATAAAAGTCTGGACGATTTAAATCGTGATTTTTGTCATGATTTCAAAAGTGCTTTAAATCATACCTGTCTCACTACAATATTCTGAATAAAAACATTTCCACAAAAATAATCCCAAAATATTTTTATAATTTACCATCTTTCTATCCTGCGATGCATTGTATATGCATTGTTTGCTTTTTAAATCAAGAAATCGCTAAACAAAACAGAAAAATCTCATAACGCACTGAAATCAAGCATAAAGCAGTCGTATGAGTGAATCGCAACCACACAATATTAAGCTGTTTTTTTTTTGTTCTACAAAGTCAAAGTTTAATAAAGAAAAGAGTCACTTAAACCATACTTTAAATTTACTGTAATTAATTCTTCGGCATTATTTTAGTGGTCGGATGGATTTGTGTAGATAGCCACCGAGAAAAGAAGAAGAAGATCACGTGCAAATAAAAAAAGAGAGATCAGTTCGATTTTGGAATGCGTCAGACGTAGTTGCTTTTCGTGTGTCTTTCTCTACATTGGTGATCCGGACGTCCCAGCATGGAACGTCAAGACGTTCGCGAGCTGATGCTGGGCTTCCTGCAACCTCCGCTGCGACCGTAGGCGCCTACGCTGTTCGCCTGCCTCCATTCTGGGCACAGCACCCAGAAGTCTGGTTTCTTCAAGTCGAGGGAAGTTTCCGACTGGCCAACATAATATCCCAAGAGGTACGGTTCAGCCATGTCCAGGCTTCGCTGCCGTGCAAAGTGGCGCTGGAGGTCCGCGACATCCTCGCACGACCACCTGCGACGAACCCGTGCGATGCGCTCACCACTGCCATTTTAGAACGCACAATGCTTTCGGAACGCAAACGCCTGCATCAGTTAGTCTCAGGAGAAGAACTGGGCGACCGTCGCCCATCGCAACTTCTGCGCCAGATGCAGGCGCCTCTCGGCGACCGTGCCGCGACATTCGACAGCCAGTTCTTGAAATGCTGTTCTTGCAGTGACTCCCACCGTCGGTGCAAATGATCCTGGTGACTGCATCCGACTTGTCCCTGCCTGCCTTGGCTCTCTACGCCGATAAGATCATGGAGGTTGCGAGCCAGCACCCGTCAACATCTACCGTCTCATCAGCACAGCGCCCCGAGCCCGCCACTCCAGCGACTCGAGCACCCATAGCGGCCGCGGTTACTCGGGATGAAATCGCAGCACTGCGAGAAGACGTGCAACAACTACAGGAGCTTGTCACAAGCACATTGCGCCTTTCACGACCTCGCAGCCCTAGGCTATCCACACAGACCAGAAGCTCCCGCCGTCGTTCTCCCTCGCCACAGGCGAACCACCAGCCGAGGCATAACCAACAGCCGCAAGAGCAACAGCACTGCTGGTATCACCAGCGCTTTGGAGCTGCTGCGGAACGCTGCACCAGGCCTTGCAGCTGGTCGGAAAACAAGACGCGGGATCGCTAGTGGCGACGAGCCCTCCCCCAAATAAGCAAGGTCGTCTGTTCTACATTACGGACGCTACAGTAGACTGAAGTTCCTGGTCGACACAGGAGCTGAAGTGAGTGTGCTACCCGCAAATTCTTTTGACTGTACACTTACTCGTATCTGTTACCTGCAAGCGGTCAACAGCTTCAACATCCCCGTCTACAGGAAGAGGTCAATCTTGATCAACCTTGGCTTGCGAAGGACGTTTCGTTGGATCTTTCGTTTAACCAAGGTCAGTAACGCTATTCTAGGAGCAGATTTCTTGTCCCACTTCTCTCTCATAGTATACATGGCCCAAAAGAAAATTCATGACTCAACCACACGTCTTTTCGTCACCGGCCAAACCTCCAAACTCCAGCCGTTTGCTTTCACACTTTGCCAACCAATACAGTCGCCCTACGGGGACTTGCTGAGCGAATTCCTATTGTTAACTGCAGCTCTTGACTGGAACAAACCGGTCAGGCATGATGTCGTCCACCGCATCATCACCAGCGGTCAACCTACACACGCGAGGTCTCGTCGGCTAGCTCCCGAAAAGCTTCGCGTCGCCCAGCATGATTTCCAACACATGGTGGAGATAGGCATTGCTCGCCCATCCTCGAGTAGTTGGTCCTCTGCACTCCACCTAGTCCCAAAGAAAGCAGGCGACTGGCGGCCCTGCGGCGACTATCGCAGCTTAAACGTGACTACAGTCCCCGACCGTTACCCCATCCCCAACATTCAGGACTTCACCACCAACCTGAACGGATGTACCATATTCTCGAAACTCGACCTGCAGAAAGCGTACCATCAGATCCCGGTCGCTCCCGAAAACGTAAAGGAAACCGCAATCGTCACACCGTTTGGACTTTTCGAGTTCACCCGGATGCCTTTCGGTTTGCGAAATGCCGCGCAAAGCTTCCAACGCTTCATCGACGCCATTCTCCGCGGACTACCTTTCGTTTTCGCCTACGTCGATGACGTTCTTGTCGCCAGCTCATCGCCGGAGAAACATCTACGCCACCTGCGCCTAGTATTCGAGCGTTTCGCTGAACATGGCATGATCATCAACGCAGAAAAATGTGCGTTCGGCGTCCCGTCTTTGGAGTTCCTGGGCCACGTGGTAGACTCCAATGGCATCCGACCTCTTCCCGACAAGGTGAAAGCGATCACCGATTTCCCACGTCCAGAACCGCTCCGCCAGCTCCGCCGTTTTCTGGGCCTGGTGAACTACTACAGGCGGTTCATTCCAGGTTGCGCGGCAATATTACTTCTTCTAGAAGAGCTCCTTCAAACTACGAAGGGTACAACAGCCACTCTTGACTGGTCCGACGCTGCAGACAACGCTTTCACTACCATCAAAGAGCGTCTCGCTTCTGCTACCCTCTTAGTTCATCCAGAGCACGACGCCCCCACGAGCGTGACGGTTGATATTTCTGGATACGCATTAGGAGGGGTGCTGCAACAACGCATAAACAACGCGTGGCTCCCGCTCGGTTTCTTCTCTAAGAAACTTACACCAACCGAGCAACGATATAGTGCCTTCGGCCGTGAACTCCTCGCGGCTTACCTTACCATCAAGCACTTCAGATTCTTCCTAGAAGGACGATCGTTTGTGATCTTTACAGATCAGAAGCGACTAACCAATGCCTTCAGATTATCTAAGGCCACATACTCTTCGAGAGAGACTCGACACTTGGCTTTCCTAGCTGAATTTTCTACCGACATTCAGCATATCAAGGGCGTCCACAACATCCCCGCCGACACCCTCAGCCGCGTCTCCGTAGTTCAGTACCGCGGGTGTGACCTTAGACAACTCCCTGCTCTACAGGAGAGTGACGAAGAGCTCCGCAACCTTCGCTCTTCCCCAACCTCCTCTCTCCATCTTGAGGACGTTTACTTCTCCGACTTGGGCACAAACATCGTTTGCGACGTCGACCCGGTGACTGGACGGAAACGGCCTTATCTGCCCTTACCACTTCGGCGTCAGATCTTCAACAACCTTCATGCTCTCTCACACCCAGGCATCCCCGCTTTTCAATATCTAATCGCGGAACGATTTGTCTCGCCTGGCATGAACACTGATGTCTGCGCGTGGGCACGAGCATGCATTGCTTGTCAGCAGTGTAAGGTGTCCGGGCACACCATCACGCCTCTGGCAAGGTTTGCACTCCCCGACACGCGCTTTGCCACCATTCACGTGGACCTCATCGGACCCCTACCGTCATCGCAGGGCTACCGGTACCTCCTAACCGTCATCGACAGGTTCACGCGCTGGCCGCAGGCTTGTCTCATCAAAGATATCACTGCCGAGACTGTCGCCTCTGCGCTTCTGTCCACCTGGATCTCCCACTTTGGGGTCCCCGCCGAAATCGTGACCGATCGCGGACGCCAATTCCAATCGGCCCTTTTCCGAAGCTTGACAACTCTTCTTGGCATCGCTCACTTGAAGACCACAGCCTACCACCCGCAGGCAAATGGTTTCGTTGAGCGGTTCCATCGCCATCTCAAGGCCTCCCTCATGGCCCGCGCCACTCCAAATAAATGGGCCACGTCTCTACCCATCGTCCTCCTAGGGTTGCGCACAGCCATAAAGGAAGACCTCGGATGTGCCGCATCACATCTAGTTTATGGAACATCGCTGCGCCTCCCAGCTGAGTTGGTCAGCACTACCACTCCGATCCACGGCGGCCCCACGATGACTTCAGGATTGCCTTACGTGGAGGACTTAGCCCGTCTGTTCGGTGACGTGCGCGCTACACCGACGCGGACACGCCAGAGCAAGCCTCCTTTCTTCCATCGCGACCTGCACAACGGTGGCTACGTGTTTTTGCGCGTCGACAGCGTCCGCCGTTCGCTCCAACAACCTTACACTGGTCCCCACCTCGTCGTGGCACGTGGCGAAAAAACATTCACGCTACGAGTTAATAGCCGCGACACGGTCGTGTCCGTTGACCGCCTCAAGCCAGCATTTGTTGAGAGCGATACGATCGCTCAGCCGACTGATCTACCCAGCGTGCAAGCCACCTCGAGCTCAACAGTATCACCCGCGGCCCGCATCAAACACTCCAGGACAGTTCACTGGGACGACTCCGTCTCCAAAGAGGGCTATGTGGAGACAGGCACCGAGAAAAGAAGAAGATCGCGTGCAAATAAAAAAAGAGAGATCAGTTCGACTTTGGAATGCGTCAGGCGTAGTCGCTTTTCGTCTTTCTTTGTCTACAGATTTATTAGTCAATCTGTCATGTTCAAAAATACATCTAGTCATCAAATACACTATTTTATAGCTATACTAATGTAAAATAAATTAATCTGTTATAACGCAAATGAATCTTATTTAAATCATAGGCATCCAATAATTTATAGTTAAACAAATAGTTATTGTTTTCCGCTCACGCGATTCCCCTTGGCAAAGCGCAATCTGATCCAAAAGGTTTCGAATAAAAAAGTCGACTTTATATGACAAAAATTCTGTTTTCTTCTAAAAAAAATTTCAGTTTACAAATGTGTTGCACTCTTTGCGGCAATAACAAGACTTTCAAATTTAAGGATATCAATGTGTGGGGGTTGGACAATGAATACGCACCTGAAACCGGTATATTCCAACAAGCTGAAGGTTTATTCGGGGCTTGCGAACCGTCTTGAAGATTGCATTTACCTTCGTGGAAGAAATAAGGGATTCGAACGGGTGTCAGCAATCTGAGCATAAAAGCCTCAATAAGCACTTTTTTTGGTCAATGAAAACTAGAAGTACTATATTATTTCTGAACAAGAACGAATGTAAACCATACGCACGATGTTCATTAGCCTTATCACGTATCGAGCCTGTAGATATTTGCTTTCATTGAGGGACTTGTGTATTACACTGTCAAACATGACGTACATTTCAGGTCGCCACACGGTGGGTGGCTCTGCAGTGTCACCTAGAAGGTTTCAAATCATGACATGCCCTCAGTGCATCGCAAGTTTAGAATTAACTGTGTAATCATTTTTTTAATATGCACGATGCGAGAAAATTTTAGCTTGTTTTCTGTGCAAGATAGTGAAACTGTCTTTGCAATTGAAAGTTTTCCAATTCATTATATCATCAAAGTGTGGTCTCGATTTGCAGTTACACGTGAAGCACGAGCTGACGTCTACCGAAATATTTCAAAAGCAAAAACCTAAAAAAGAAAAATTAGGGTTTCTACTGTGTACAAAAAATTGCATCAAGGGTATAAAATGGCCAGTATGTATGCCGCGCATGTAACTGAAATTGCAGCCTGCTCCTTGGTGTTTCTAGAATTGGTTAAGAGGATTGCTGAGAAATGTTAAATGTTTTACAAACAAAATAAGCTTACTTTTTGGCGGTAGACTTTTATCAGAACGTTCTTCAACGGGAACTGTAAACATCATAGTGATACTGAATGTAAAAAGTAATCAAAGTCAAAGGTTATAACTTTTCAAAGGCATGCTTCTTCAGCAAAATTATACAGGATCAGTTCCTGTTTTGCTGTCAAGTAGTTTTTTTTTTTTTTGTCCCATTTTCGCGGTTTTTAGTCATTAAGATATTTTCAAGATAATTTTCTCAAATTGTTACAATATCCGATGTCAACGCATATGTGTTTATTCAAATACCATCACCTCCAAACTGAACTATGCCGAAATAAAGTAGATAATTCCTTTTGTTTGAAAAAAAAGACGACGAAGTGATATTTTTGCATGTGTTACCTAAAACGCAAGGATAATTAAGTAAAAATATAAGGGACGTTATAATTGTCAGTACATTCCGCGTCAAAAATATCGTTTGTAGAAACATGTTTTTTTGGAACTCTCAAGTGCTACCTATTAAATTATTTAGGATAAATAGAACGGAAACTTTGAATGAACTTAACGAATTTTGTCTTGAGTATAAGGATATAAGAACTTTTTCCGATTGCCAAACCACTGACCTCTTCCGTTAACTCAGAAAGTGCTAATTATTGGTACGATTTGAGATCATACATGCTCTGGTACTCTGAATACTTTGAACATCGGATTACATACTCAGATCACTAACACAGGAGCCGTTGAAATGATGCAAGTAAAAAGATAACGAAATACTGAGGGGCCGTCGCCTTTGCAAGCACTTCTCCTTTTCATTTTTCAATGATAATCAATTAATGCGGTCATTTCGACACGCTTTAAACAGAATGTGTTGAGAGAGAAAAAAACGGGAGGTGAATTAATTCATCGAGAGAATAAATGGCAAATAACTGAGAGCATACAAGAATTGACACTGCACGTGAAGCGAACGCTGAAGGAAGGAATTCGGTCGTACGTTCAAAATTTCTAATCATTTTTGCTTCAGGAAGTCTAGCCTTTAAAGATCGAATTTTCAACAAATATCTAGTGTATAGTGTGTGATTCTGTCACTTACTTTCGAAGTGGATCGCCTCCTCAGGCGTCGGTAGCGGAAATATTCTGTGAGGGACACGGCCGGATTTGTCATGTTTTCGCAATGGCTCAATTCCATGTGTAAAGTTTAGGTATCCTTCCTGTCAAAAAAGTGAAAGATTTCTGAATATTGCAAGCATTGCCCGTTGCAGACCGTTTGTGAATCGCTAACCAAACATTTCATCGTTATTAAAAGTTGAATTGGTTAGGAAGCAATTTATGGACTAAGTATTCTAAATATATAATTTAAAGTTCTCATAAATAATGTTCTTCAGACGATGTGGCGATGTGAACTTTCAATGTGCTTAATACACCTTCATTTTTATGAAACTTAAAAAAGCAAAACGTTCGCGAAAATCTATGTAGTTAACAAATACAAGATTTATAAATAACGACTGCATAACCTCCTGTACATTTGTATAATCGTATTTGTTGTTCCTATAATAATATATACTTAAAAAATGTGTACATACCATTTCAATTCCCATGTCTGTTTCAGTAATTGTAAAGGACGCCTTGTGTTCCGAATTTTCATAAACACTCTTACGTATGTCTGTAGTATCCATCTTTAAAGAGCATAATTTCAGTAAAATAACTGCGAAGTAATATTCATATTAGTAGCAGCTGAAATGCTAAACGGTTATATTTATAGCCAAGCAATTTATGGCTAGGCTTTCGTGGATTTTTTGTGTACTTCAACAAAACTCAGTTCCCGAATTTGGTGGAAAATCGCTTCATTTTATGCAAAAGCTTATGTCTCATCACTTGGATATGTATTTTCAGTAGATTAGTTAAAAATAGGCTCCATCTTCAAAATCAGCAGACAATCAAGTAGATAACAAAGGTTTCTCAAAGATTTGGCTTTGTGCGACCCGCGTCAGCTATGTCTACTCTCGCACCGCCCTCTCCTTGTAGTCGCCCAGAGCGCTTGCGAGCCTAGTTTCCGTTCCTTCCGCCCTCCCGAATTGGCGGTCCCTTCGCGCGCGTCCACATTCCGCCAGGTGGCCGTCGCATTGAGGGTGTCTTTTTTCCTCCGGCTCGTCACGATGACCACCAATCAAGACAATAAATCTGGTCGTACCTTTGTTCAAAGTTCTTTGACACATCTGTGCCGTGTGCTAAACAGCTTCGTTGGTCATGCACCTTCTCAGAGTGGAATTGCTCATGCTTTTTTTTTTTGCAAGCTATGCCATGTTATAAAACCTCAGTAAATGATTACATTCAATGAGTTTCAACAAGACGCAGAACGAATATTAGGGTGAATGGTTGCATAAATTATCGAGGAAGTAAAACTTTCTCAAAGAAAGCAAAAAAGAAATCGTGGGAGTCGGCACGTCATTTAAACAAATGAGCGTTATTTAAGTTAATATAAGCGGAGACAACTCTGCTTGAACGGCTTTTTGAAATGTACGAAAACCTCCAAAGACACTAGCGGGAACATCAAAAAACTTCTGAGCGAAAAAACGGCACCATGACAGAGCAGCACACGACAAAAGAGCACGCGACAAAACAGCACGGTCAAAACAGCACGCGTCAAAACAGCACCGCGTCAAAACAGCACCGCGACGAAACGGCACGCGTCAAGATAGCACGCGACAAAACAGCACAGCGTCAAAACGGCACAGCGACAGAAGAGCACGTGCCAAAACAGCACGGCGTCAAAAGAGCACAGCGCCAAAACAGCACAGCGCCAAAATAGGTAATTGACAATATAGCTATACTTCGTTTCAGCTTCGGTCCAGACGCAGCCGATGCTCAGAGCGCGAGCACGTGGCCCAGAACAGTGCTTGCACTGCACGAGCGCGCGTGCTTGGCTAGGATGCTGAAAGCCCGGAGCCCGCGCTTGTAGCTTTGGCTGCGTCTGGACCGAGGCTGAAACGAAGTATAGGGGTCGGCGTTTTCGGTCTTTATTATATTTAAATTCGGCGTATTTTTCTTTTTTTTCTGAACATCAGTTTTCGGTTTATTGCGCTGTATATTCGTAGACTCAGAAATTTCTCGGTCCTTTTCGGTTTATTGACGAAAACCAGTATACTGGCCAAAATGCAATATTTAAAAGCGTTTGTTTAAAATGTATAGTGAGTAAACCAGGTACTGGTTTTCTTATTTGTCGTCGTCGGTGACACCCGACGCGACCTGTTCTGCGAGAAGCACTAGGGCCCTATCGTGATCTGACATTATTGTCGTGTCCTCGTATTTGTACACAGGGCGAACATGAGCTTCACTAACACTTCGGTCGGAAAGGCAAATATCAAAATCCAGAAATTTGCAAGTATTGTACTCAGTGCGTTTTCCCCCCATTTTCACGACTGCGATATGTAGTAAACTCGCGCTGACCACAGAAACGACAATAAAACAATCGTATATTTATGCCCTCCTCTAGTAGACGAAAGGCAGGGGTGTTAAAAAATGTGCCGCGTTTCCGACGCCCTTGATTTTCATTGTTCAGTTCGCGATTAAAATCTCATATTTGAAGAAAGAATTTGGCACACAAGTCCCCATAAGGTGAAAAACCCAGATTTCGTCGTGAAGACCCCTGCGGCATCGGAGCTCATGTTGAAAGTTGAACCGATCTCGGAGACAAGCTGAAAACTGCGAAAGGAAGTGGTCATACGGTCAGTAATGAGTCACCCCCTCCCCCCTCCCCCTACCCCTCCAACGGATTTGGAAAAAGGAATTCGGCCTACTTTTACCGGTTTAATTCGGTTTAGGCCGAAGACGACCTAAATATAGAGTATGGAGTTGGCAGTTCTGCATTTGAGAAAAAACACTTGTATTGCGTTCATTTGGCCTTTAGAATAACAAATATCAGAATTTTGTTTCAGTGCGACGCGCGGAAGAGCCATAAGAGCAATTTCAAAATAGGGCTGAAGCTCCGCCTCCCTAGCCTTGGGCAAGGAAAAGATCCGTCGATGTGGTCACGTACAGCGACTTTTTTCGCGTTTTCTCGCGTTTAACAATACTTGCGCAGGAAATGGTTTGGGTATTCGGGTTCACGGGGTAACAATACACTAGCATTCACTTCTAACTAATTTTGTGTAAGAACCTCCGTAGCTTCCTTTTTAAAAAGTACACGTCTCAAATGGAGGGTCTAGGCCAATTTGTCGAATCTATTCTATTGGGAGCAAGTTCGGAGTGGGGTGTGTACTCGATGCGCACATGAAGGCTGCCTGGGCAGAACCGAAACCCCCGCTGATGCGTATTCTGGCTATTTCTCGAGCAGTTCTGCTATTATTGACGATCAGGTTTGCTGGTTATGTCGTCTACAATAAATGTATCAATCGCATGACAATGTGTTTCAGTTAGCTTTTAAAGAAAAAAAAAAAAAAAAAAACATGTGCGGCTACCGTGTGCTCAGCCCTGTAGAGCAACAGCATTGAGGCTGTGGCATGTTTCTGCTTCACCGGTTTCCACTCGATCGAAATCTTCGTCGGAATTAATTTGTGAATTTAACTCAAAACAACTTCTCGCCTGCAAGCTGCAGCCACGTGTTTCCGGGACATCTTATTCACGGCGAATTAACCCCACAGAATGCTACACCTTAAATTAGCTGGATATTAAAGTCAACTTATCTTAGTGGTTCTATTAACTGGCTGAAGTTGAGCTAGTTGGTACATAATTTAGGTAAACGGTCAGCTAGAACGAGAGGGACAAACACAGACAAGGAGAAACAGAGACATACAAACCGCTGATTATCAACTAAGACTTCAGATTTCTTCTTCATCACTTCGACCCACAGATTCACACCTAAAGTAAATGAATGATCCTAAATCCTTACAATACACTACTAAATGAAAATACTGATTAAATAATATGAAATTAAAATTGAAACTAAATAATTACATTAAATTATTAATTATTAATTTTGGTCCAACCGACAGACCACTGCCGAAATATATCCCTCCTAGTCCCTTTCACGGCGCCGTGCCACACTGCAAAAACTACCTTTCTTTCTTGCTGACCGTGATGGAGGGCATGCTCACGCAGTCGTCGCCGGTTTGCTCAATGGCCAGGGCCTAGAGGATCTCGCGCGCAAAAGCATTCCTGTGTCTGTTAATAATGGAGACGCGACTAAACCGTGGCCTACACCCGCACGTGCGGCAATCGGCAGCAAGGTGCCCAGCTCCCGTGCCTTGCACCGACGCCTGACTCTGTCGTTAACGCAGCGTCCCGTCTGCCCAATGTAGCAGCTCCCACATGACATAGGAATCTTGTATACCACACCGGTCGGGCACATGGTGAACTTATTCCTGTGTGCAGTATTGCAGGTTGGCTGGCAGTTCGTGGCCCGATAACAGACACAGGAATGCTTTTGTGCGCGAGATCCTCGAGGCCCTGGCCATTGAGCAAACCGGCGACGACTGCGTGAGCATGCCCTCCATCACGGTCAGCAAGAAAGAAAGGCAGTTTTTGCAGTGTGGCACGGCGCCGTGAAAGGGACTAGGAGGGATATGTTTCGGCAGTGGTCTGTGGGTTGGACCAAAATTAATAATTAATAATTTAATGTAATTATTCAGTTTCAATTTTAATTACATATTATTTAATCAGTATTTTCATTTAGTAGTGTATTGTAAGGATTTAGGATCATTCATTTACTTTAGGTGTGAATCTGTGGGTCGAAGTGATGAAGAAGAAATCTAAAGTCTTAGTTGATAGTCAGCCGTGTGTATGTCTCGGTTTCTCCCTGTCTGTGTTTGTCCCTCTCGTTCTAGCTGACCGTTTACCTAAATTATGTACCAACTAGCTCAACTTCAGCCAGTTATTCAGTTCCTTTCTAGTTATTTGAGCTCTCCCCTTTTGTATGTTTTGATTCACTTGACCCACGGACTCTGGGCCGTTTGATCGCCACCACAACCTGCCGGGCGAGGATGCCTTCACGCAGCGTCGCGAAGAAGATAATTTTCGACGATGTTCGGCAGTTTTTCGGGGCTGTTGCACCGTCGCAAGGACACGCCATGCGGGTAACAAAGATACTCCGGTCAGAAACGTGGCGCCAACAACGCCTTCTCACTGACTTCCTGCGTGCTAAGTGCCCTACTCACCAAGTCTTCAGAAACCAACTGGCGATGGCACGGTATTCTACAGAGAGCCTGTGGAAATCATGGTTTCTTCCTGCCCTGAAGCAACATCTCGCACTGAGGAAAGAAAAACGCCAAAAGATGGCCACTCCAGACCTTTGGTCACGTCCATCTCTCAGAAGCGACAACATCCATTCTCGAACAAGGAACGAAGTATGCTGCACCACTGCAGCTAGAGGCGGTAGACAAGGTTGCCCTTGTTCGCACCATTGCGTCCCGAGCTCACGAAGAGCAGAAATCACAAATCATCACGGAAGGCATTGAGTGCTTCGCAAGCCAAAGGTGCTCGGCACGTCCAGGTTTGGGCTTTGGCAGCGCGGTACAAGAACTACGAAGCAAAGATCTTCGGCTTTGTGTCTCAGATAAGGAAGGAGGTTTCGTAGTCCTTGATGCTGGGACCTACGGAGAGAAGCCCAATGCTGCGGTAGCAAAGAACTTCATCCAGGTTGATGGAAAATGAAGCCAAAAAGCGAAGCTTGCCGTTAAGCGGCTGCTTGAATATCACAATCTACCCAGCCTGGGCACCAAAGTGAAGGCTACGAAGGGCGGTCACCTTGACGTTTTCTTTTCGGCCAAAACATAAGGTGGGGGTACCGTTTCGTGCCATTGTCTCCGAGAGGAAAACCTGGCAAGCCCATGTGTCAACGTATCTTGCAAAGCACCTGTCCCAGGTGGATTGCGATGACCCATAGAGAATTTCCAACTCAGAAGAGCTCATCGCCTTTCTTCAAGTACATGGATCCCAGGTAGTATCTGGATTATCCATCGACATCCAGGATATGTACTATTCTATTCCTCACACTAGACTCATGCCAATTCAACGAGAGACCATCGAGGAACACGGCGTAACGCCTTTTCAAACCGCAGCAGGGATTAGCATAGACGCCTTCTTGGAACTGCTCGGGGTGTATTTAACGGCGACCGAGATCTCGTATGAAGGTATAGACTACGTCCAAAGGAGTGGGATATGCATTGGGTCTAGAGTGGCGCCACATCTATGCGATCTGTTCTTGGCGGCGTGTGGTAGGCACATCCAATCCACACTGAACGATGCTAGAGTAAAAGCCATCTTCAGGTACGTGAACGACTTCTTCATCCTGTGCAGCACAGACATCGAAAGTGAAGAAAACGGATGCAGGAGCACGATCATGAAAACATACCACGAATGTTGCCCCGACCTGCTCTTCACTCATGAACTACCCGTGGGCAAGTCTATTAAGTTCCTGGACCTCGCACTTGAGTTTAAGAATGGACATGTATGCTCGAGGTACGAACCTCGCTCCAGTAAAGGTTTTCTTCCGTTTGCATCCTGTCATTCGAAAACCGTAAAACGGAGTGTTGCCAACACGGCACTCGTGTCAGCGCTGCGCAAGTCATGCAACCATCAAGCTGACGCCAGCTTTCAGAAGCAGATGGCCCGGCTTCGTGACTCCGGGTACCCAGGTGTCCTCCTTGGAGCCGTATGTGAGGCAATTTCCAGGAAATTTTCAAGAGGATCACCCAGTACCGAGCGAGACAGACAGACTTCACGAGCAAACTTCGCAGTAGTCCCCTACATTCACGGTGTCACCCACCAGCTCAAAAAGATCGCTGCACGACAAAACGTCAGGGTGGTATGCTCGGCACCGAACAGAGGGAACTCTATGTGCCGCCAAGTAAATCGGGCCACGAACTGCCAGCCAACCTGCAATACTGCACACAGGAATAAGTTCACCATGTGCCAGACCGGTGTGGTATACAAGATTCCTATGTCATGTGGGAGCTGCTACATTGGGCAGACGGGACGCTGCGTTAAAGACAGAGTCAGGGAGCATGCGGCGTCGGTGCAAAGCACGGGAGCTGGGCACCTTGCTGCCCATTGCCGCACGTACGGGTGCAGGCCACGGTTTAGTAGCGTCTCCATTATTAACAGACACAGGAATGATTTTGCGCGCGAGATCCTCGCGGCCCTGGCCATTGAGCAAACCGGCGACGACTGCGTGAGCATGCCTTCCATCACGGTCAGCAAGAAAGAAAGGCAGTTATTGCAGTGTGGCACGGCGCCGTGAAAGGGACTAGGAGGGATATGTTTCGGCAGTGGTCTGTGGGTTGGACCAAAATTAATAATTAATAATTTAATGTAATTATTTAGTTTCAATTTTAATTTCATATTATTTAATCAGTATTTTGATTTAGTAGTGTACTGTAAGGATTTAGGATCATTCATTTACTTTAGGTGTGAATCTGTGGGTCGAAGTGATGAAGACGAAATCTAAAGTCTTAGTTGATAGTCAGCGGTGTGTATGTCTCTGTTTCTCCCTGTCTGTGTTTGTCCCTCTCGTTCTAGCTGACCGTTTACCTAAATGGTTCTATTAATGCATTTTAATCGGCGATCTCCCGCTCTTCTTTTTCTTTTTTCTTGGGTGGGTGGCAGGGGGGGAGGGGGGAGGGGTGACGTTTCACGTTTAGGTGGTAATTACTAAACGACGAGTACCACGGAGCCGCACCGGACCGCCGAAAACCAGACGGTTCATAACTTGAACGTATCGATTTCTGTTTCCCAGTACCTTTTCCTCTTTCGCTGGTTCTACAAAAAAGACCAGGCAACGCGGCCAACATCGACGCGAAGATATCACCTCTAACTACCTAATCTCTTCAGAGATCAGCGTTGTTAAGTAGTAGTGACTACGGCTAACTTTATTTGTTTTTAGCAATCACGCAGCATCAGCACTCAGGGGAGTGACTTAGCAGTGACATAGGGAATAAATTCCTTCATAACCTAGGGACAATAAATAAAGGGGTCAAGAAGGTTCGAAATTATTCGCGTAAAGAGAGGTGAAGAGTGCGCAATAAGTTGCTACGTGTGTGCTGTTTTGTCGCTGTGCTGTTTTGGCACGTGCTCTTCTGTGGCTCTGCCGCTTTGACGCTGTGCTGTTTTGACGCGTGCTATTTTGACGCATGCTGTTTTGTCGCCGTGCTGTTTTGACATTCTGCTGTTTTGACGCGTGCTGTTTTGAAAGTGCTGTTTTGTCGCGTGCTGTTTTGTCGTGTGCTGTTCTGTCGCGTTCCCGAAAAAACAGGTGGAATGTTTATTTTTTAAGTAAATTGATTGAATTTCAAACAATGAGGTGGAAGCATGCTTTCTTGTGAAAGGTAATCTTTCCTTACCAATTCGTATTTCACCTCTCCATACTTAGCATCGGAAAAATACAGACTGTCCCCTAAAACACTGGATTCTTCCAAGTCTATGACGTAGTCTTTAGAAATTTGAACAGCGCCTCTTGAGTTGCCGCTTCTGCTTTCAATCAGAACCGGATACACGACACCTGGAACGTAACCGCTCCTGTTATCCGACTGTTCCATACTCGCAACAAACTTCTTAGTAAAGAGGAAGAAGCAAAACGGCGGTCACAAGTCACGGAGTTTTTCTGATAAAAAAAAAAAATCCTACGTAGATCTATCAGAAAAGTTCCCTTTCACAAACAGAGGAAAATTAACTCCACAAAAATAAAAAAAGCCCTTCTGCAATGACAAGACGTTGGAAACGTAATGCAATAAAAGTACACCGCGGGAAGCATGCCTACACTCATGCGAATAGTTCGAACAGAACAGATTTAGAAAATCGGGGGAAGGGGGGGGGGGGGGGGGCATCTTCCAATCGTGTTTCGTTAACACTATTTATCCTTTCATATGTATTTCTTCATACGCAGCTCATGAGAAGATATGCTACTTCGCTAGACCTCAAGATGCTATTAGAGTGCCATACCACATAAAAGAGAGGGACTTAAGAATCTAGATTACCTTGTTGCCAAGTTTTTGTTAATGATGGTTATAACCTTAATCTTTTGTACCACGCCTACGTTCCTATTCTTGCGAAAACCTTTTGGCAATCTGTCAAACTTTTCGCTCTTCACCACTCTAATTGTACGGCACCATGATGAATGGAACATCGTTTTAGGACGGTCAGATCTATTTGGTAACTCCGATTGTACACGTAGTCTGAACGAACAGAGGCTAAGAGAAGCGCGAAGAGTAATTTTCTCAAAGGCCCAACAACTTGAAAGGATTTCTGGCAGTTTGGAACTGGGCAAAACAAAAACATTACGTTATTGTGCATTCCGTGCACGTACAATGCAATTGGCGTTCCGCATTAAAGAGCAACATTTGCATCCTCTCTTAATTTGTAGGTGTAAGAGCAGGAACCAAGTGCATGGTCTTTATTTAGACCTGACGTACGTCAGATTTTGAATGCGCGAACAACTGCTTCCGGTATGATGACCTCGGTGTCGCTTTCTGCAAATTTATGACGCCCTTTGGCTGGCTGAACTGTGGAGTACGACGTCTTTAGAGCTCGTCTGTGACTGGTGCGTTAAAGATCATATCGCATCCATATCTGAAAAGTAATCCCGAATTTTCCAGAAACGACCTCACAAGAGCCAAAGTGTCATGCTCTCGGATGTCGCAAACCTTGCGCTTGGTGGCAGAATTCCCGGCCAAAATTAAAATGGAAAGCTCGTACATTTGGCTCGTACCACAACCGCTGCGACACCCCCAGGATCCTGACCGACGGCATGGAACGAAATTCTTGTCAGAGTGACAAGAATTTCGTTCGCAACTTCTATGTAACAGATATAAAAAAAATATATAATCACTAGGTTTGCGTTAAGCTAGTCGCAATTTTATTTTGCTTGTGTTTTTAAAGAGATTTGGATGTAGTACCGGGTGTATCAGGTAGCGGCCACGCGCTTTAAATCGACCGCAAAATTCGGTTTTTTAAACTATTGCGCTACGATGTTCTGCAACTTCGCACACAGGTGGTGCATTTATTCTATAAACTTTGCAAAGAGCTAGCTTACCTGAGAAAAATGTAAAAAAAAAGGCTTAACTCCTATGGAAACGCAGCGAAGTCACCAGTTTTCAAACAATAGGGCGCCCTATTGATTGAAGACCAGTGGCTTCGCTGGGTTTCCTCAGGAATTAAGATTATTGCTTCGTTTACTTTTTCCTCAGGTAAGTTCGCTCGTAGCGAATTTTTGAGGAAAATACCCGCCCCCTGTGGGCAACGCTGCACAAAATCGTAGAAAGATGGCTTAAGAAACCGAATTTTGCGGTAGATTTAAATAGCCTGGCCGCTATTTGAGATACCCGATAGAATACCAACGTATTACAGTGTCCGAATCAACCCGTTATGTTATCGGGAGATGTAGCGGCATATATTTATATGAGGCCGCTTCTACAATCATTGACAACCAGAGTGAAGGACGTGCTCACCAACGAGCATTCCATTATTTCTTCTCATCCAGTAGGATAACGGTATTAGAGGATAAGAACACGAAAGAAGCAATCAGGAAGCAAGAATCAAGATTAAAGTATTAAGCCACACACTGCGCGTCTTATTTGTCAGCGACTATAAATAAATCCGTGAATACAATCAATGCAGCGTGTCTACCCAAGCCTATTTTAACCCTACGCCTTTCGGGGGCATGGTGCATGCCGTAATACAAATTATTTCTCGTCTGCAATATTGTGTGCGGAATTTCCATGATAACGGTTTATCGTGCCCAAAAGCTCGGAGGTTGAAGCCTAGGAGAAATGTAAAATTTGATTTTACGTCACTAAGAAAAACGCCATGCGGAAGCGTCTGCATAAATAGAATCAATACATCACCGGCGTGAGCAGTAGCTACGCTGCAAATGATGAGTGTAGCCGAATACATTTTCCGTCATAAAGACGTCCGTAAGGGAGAAATTTATACTTGGAAATGAAAGAATGCCTTTGTCAGGAACCTTTTTAAAGGGTGAAAAGGTTCAGCGCCCTTTAAAACATTACACAAAATGCGTGATAATGAAAACAATACGTCAAATGACGCACACAGGAAGTTGCATTTATTATGTTGTTAAAGACAGCTTTTGCACGAGACGAGCATTAACACCGGCAATGGACCCTTTTCAAACGTCAGGGCCATCTCGTGGCAGTCTCAATAGCACCAATTTCTCCGCACTAATGACGGTGATAGAAGATCAAGATTGCCTACCTTGAAACACTCTCGATTTTGTGAATCAAAGATGACTTTCAAAGGCCAACTTGTTAGAATGGATTCTCCGCTTCTCTGTGGCATGCTTTTAAAGGCGTTCGCTTCTCCAAGGGTGCGGAAGCTGCGTAGCGCCGCAATTAGAGCGTCGAGTTTGGCTCTGCAGGTGGTAGGTAGACTAAGTATTGAAAAGGGCCTATAGACGCGTGTCAAAAAGGAGACACCAGCGGTTTGGTTATCGCGGTGGAGACCAAATATGGCTTACACTGACGTCACAGCAGCGGCCATTCTGGTGGCCATTGCTTGCTGAGCACGTGGCTTCTGCTTCAATGCATGGAAATAATTATGTAATATAACGTCACATGCCGGTCACACATAAACGCCGCGGCTAACGAGACATGTTATTGTCACGAAACCAGCCCGTCGTAGACGCGGAAGAATACACCAGCGGCTTTCGACAAATGGCTTCCTCAAATCTCTCGTCGCTTCGATATAGAAAAGTGCGATTCCATGCACTGAATATGTCATAAAACGTAAAACTGAGATTTAAGAATCGTGTACTTTCTGAGTGGCATCTGACTTGCTGCTAGGAAAGTTCAGAACACCTCTCGAGGGTACGTTTACCAAAGTGATTTCTATTGACCTATTCACGACAGAGTTGGCGTCGCGCTCGTCACCCACGGGAAGGCACGGGGCTAGGGCCCCACCAGCCAAATTTCTCATTTTATATTCCTCCCCTCTTCTAGAACGTTATCATTTTGTAACGTAGCCCTCGTTCATGGTCAAAATGTTCTAGAATACAGAGTATGTACATAAGAAGCTGAATCCGGCAACATTGGGACATTGGTACCTTGTCACCATCACGGGATGCACGCTGTTCTTTTGGCTTTAGTTAGGGGTGCGAGTACACCTTATTGTACATTTATTTTCAGTTTTTAAAGCAACCTACTTTTTTATCCGAGATTATACAGTAATGCCTAAGGATGACACCCACAACTGTAGGGAGACCGTGAAGTATCCAGGGCTGCCCGTTAGATGACGCCACTGTGTTCACTCTTCTTAAGCGGTCGCAGGCGTCTCAAAACGACCATTCCCCTGGTCGTTTTAGATCACTAGCCTAAATCCACTACGGAGCATCCGATTCGTGCGGAGCCACCGCGCCTCCGACTTCACCAGCGGAAGACGACAGGGTTGCGAGAGTGACCAACTTTCGTCCCGGCATTCCGCATCGCGCTGGGCTATCGTCATTTCCGGAAACCGCCATCACAAGTCGGTCGACCGCCGTTTCCGTCATGCTCGGTGAGGCAGGAAGTTAGTCTCCCAAAGATCGGCTTCCACTCGGCTCCGGGAAGATCAGCCGATCGAGATATGGGCGTTCCGAACCCTAAATCAGAGTCGCCGCTGCTCCAAAAGGACGTGCGAAAGACATCCGGGTTGATCTCAAACGACCAGTGGCGAACGCGCCCTCCAAAAAAGTGCATCCCGGAACGCGCCATAACGGCGAGTGGAATTCGTCATTAATCAGACGCGAATCTCTTAAAAAAAAACTTTAAGAACCATGAAGACCACTTTGAAGTTCTCTTTAACGATTGAAATGAACGTCAAGCGCTTGTGCGTCGCACAAATTAATTGAATAGACCCAGCAACAATCACACCGGAGCAGATGAGAGTCGCTCTCATCGGTCCCGGTGTGATTGTTGCTGGTTCTATTCAATTATTTCTTTGTGCCACGCGCAAGTGCTTGGCGTTCGTATCAATCGTTAAAGTTAACTTCAAAGTGGTCTTCATGGTCCCTTAAAGGTTTTTTCTCGGGCGTCGCGCCCGAGACTGCGGAAAAATCCAGCTTATGAATGACGTGAACCGTGACATCAATTGAGGCACGTCGGGCGATTGGTCTAAATGAACGGAGTCCTCGTGTACTCGTTTTTGATCGTAAGTCGTCAAAAAAGATTTCGTATTTTTTCTCATTTAGTAACAGGGAAACTTTTATGTTCCTGCCTGAACAAATTACTAGAATTAAAAAAAAAAAAATTATTATTTCTGTCCGCGGGCGCGCGGAGTGAAAAAACTGAATAGCTGAGAGCCTTTGAAGGGAAGCTGAAACAATTCTTGAAAAAAATAAAACCGAGTTAGAGGAGAATTCTAGAGTATTTTTATCACGTGACTTTGAATACCACGTTCATTTTCCACGATGATTTATACTAAATATGAGAAAACCCGAAAACCCTCCGGCCAGTAGTAACGTCCTACTATAATCTTTGTTCCGCCAAGCGCGTTTCGCTCGTTTGGGCAGCGCGTGCAATCGGAAGCTTGCAAGGTGTATTTTTCCGCACTGACGTCAGTCATGACGTCTATCTCTGACCTTTTCGAACACAGCAAGAGTACACGCGGATAGCTTTGACAGGTGCTGACGATGCGCTAAGCAGGGATTCCGAAAACTCCTAGTATCGCGCCACGCCCCATGCACTTTGATATTAACTTTAAAAAATAATTTCTGCAGCCCCCGTGCGCCAAATTGAAAAAAAATTTTTCTATACTCGTGATCTTGGAGGCCAAATGAAGACGATTTTGATGTTTTTCCTTAAGCCAAGCCACTATCCAGAAAACAAAAAAAAAAAAAAAACTCCGCAAGAAATGTTGATTTTGAAAAATTATATATTTGCATCCACTAACATCTAGAGGTTTACCGCAGAAAATTTTAATTAGTTTACACGGCATAGTTAACTTTTTATACATTATTTTCTGTCCAGTGAAGCTAAAGAAAAGGTAGGGATTGCAGCAATTTGAACACACTTTTCTTTGTTCCGCTTTTTGCTAGAAATTCTATTTTAGTCAATCTATCGTTTGATAATGGCGATAAAGGGATGGCTCGTTTTTCACTTTTCCTGACTCAAATTTAATACTGAATGCGGCTATGGAAATGTGTTGTCACTTTACGGATGTCTTTTATAAACAGATGTTACCATTTTGTCAAAGCCAGAGAAGACCAAAAAGTTCACCAATTTTTCAGAAGAAAACATTTAAAGAGATAAATTACTTTTTACAAAAAACTTTCCATAGCCGCACTCCCTAGGCATTCCACTCATATCTAGCAGGCAAAAAAATTTCAATATCGTGATAGTTTTCCAACGATAGATTAACTAAACAACGTAGGCGTGTTACTGATAAAAGCTGCTCTAATTTCTTTCCCATTTAACCGACAGACCTGAAATTTCGTTATGCATCCTCTAGTATGACTCTCAGCCTGCCCTGTAAATTTCATTAATTTTACGCCAAGGGTTCAAAAGTTGCCCCTAGGGGGCTGTGTCCCCTTAAATATAAAACCACTTCAGTCTCCCTCTAACTTGAAAAGCATTTATTGAAATACACCTAAAGAAAATTGTTTTTTTCTTTTTTTTTAGGAAAACGAAATTGGCGAGTAATTGTGTTTTGTTCAGTTTGTGGCGCGGCTCTTAGTTCCATACGCGAATGGAGCCGCAGAAACCGTTCCCGGCTGACGCACTGCAGTTTCCAATACTCGTCAGGGTCCATTTTAAAAAGCTTCTGTCATTCCTCGTTTAGGACGCCGCCATCTTTCCGGCACATCCATCCAGCTTTTCATCCAAACAGACCTTTTTGCGCCTGTAGTGTACTGAAAGATCGGTACATGTCCCTGCGGGAGCCCAAGAGTCCGACACTTTCACGCCGAGCCTCCTCGAGCAGGACCATACTTTCGTCATGCCTTGGGTTACTAAAGCTGATTGAAGTTCCCGTTGAGCCTGTGACGGCGTTTTATCTCACATGGTATACGCAACAGCGACACGCAGCTATGATACTTCTCAGTAACATTATAGCGCCGCTCGCAACGCGAGTGACAATAAATCATGTCGACAAAAATTAAGGTCCATACCAGGGTTGGGCAGAAATACTCAAAAATGTATTTGGGAATAAAAATACTGGGCGACATGAAAAAAGGAGCAAAAATACTGATACTTCAATGTATCTGGAAAAAATCTATCGCGATACGTATCGGAGATGCATATTAAAAATATGCATAAAGTCTTTGGAAATACTAATACAGGAATACATTTCACTGGGGGCAGAAATACAAATATTTAAATACTGATACTGCAATATATTTTAAAAATATGTTTGAGACGCCAACTGAGATTAAGCTTGAAGTGGAAGTTTTTGATGACGGCCCAAGCGGCACAAGAATATTAGGCGAGTATTTACAGAATATTGTTGGCAAATACACAGAATATATGGCTCTTCCGATCCACATGATGTTTAGACAATATCGCCTGAAAAGCGAGGCAGTACTAGCACAATATCACTGGAGTACCGCCACCGTCAGGCTCAGTACCCACCGGACGCCGAGTATATCTATTGAGTACTAGCAGCGTCGGCTGAGTGCACGCCGGACGCCGCGTGTTAATCCTAGGTCAATCGAGTTGTCGGAGTACCCGCCGGATATCGCCCGTATATCCATAGAGTACTTGAAGCGTCGGCTGAGTACCCACCGGGCATCGCGTATGTAAATCAAGTATATCTATGAAGTACTTAGAGCTGGGTATCCGCCGGGGGTCGAGAATTTCAATTTTGTACTGGCAGTGTCGTCCGAGCACCCGCCAGATATCCAACTTATATCTCCAGAGTACATGGATGGTAGGGCGAGGGCAGGAAGGGAGGAAGCATACGGAACGCTACAGTGAAGAGAGGGGGAAACCTCCTTCCCTCTTTAGCGTTCCGTCTGCTTCCTTCTCCACGGCCCGTCTCACTCTCGCCCTACCTTCTCGAGTTGCAACGGACTACAGATATCGCCCATTTATGTGCTAGAAAAATATTTTTCTTTGCTCACGCCACCATTAAGCTTCGGGCTTTTTTGGCATCTTTATTATACACGCGTAGATGCATTACGCATACCACAACCATACTGAACATACACATTGAGCTCATACACATACACGGCACACACAAACATCCGCCCAACAGCACACTAACCACCAGCTCCTAGAAATAAGACCGTAACGCTCTTCTCGTGACGCCGCAACGGAAGGCCACCGGGGGCGCGCGACGAAGCGAAGGCGACGCGCGTGGATCGACCGTCGTAACGTGTGTCTTATTAGCTCAAATGAGTGCTTCACATAGCAACTGGTCTAGAAAACATTTCATTACACGGGAAAAACATTACACCGCTAAATAATCGGTACGAAATGGTACGAGGTATGCGTATAAGACGTCTATAGAAAAATGTGATTGTTTTAAGTCGAAAACATTGAGTCGCAATTATTTCTGTAGGAATGCATGTTTTATACATAAATACTTCGGCAAAATGGCGAGACAGGCAGTGATTGGACACAGCAAAACAGATCACTGTTAAAAATCAGGTAGACGTAGTCAACGCGGGCACGGCTAGACAAGTGTCAATTATGACTATGTAAGCGATGTTATCGCGTGCAGTCACTGAATTCTTGCATTATACCAAGGCCACATGGCAAATTAATATATTTTAGATCGAGTTACATTATGGGGTCGACAAATCAGCTGGCGACGCTCGTATAATCACTAAAGACGGGGAACTGATTAAATTTCATATGATTTAATGAAAATATATTAACTTTTCCGTGTGGCAGGGGTACTAAACTTACTATTTAGTCAACTAATTCACTTCCCCTATGAGCTTGAATTGTCTTAGAACAAAATATAACTTATTTTGTATACAGTAATACTGTTACCTGAATACAGTTAAGATTCTAGTATAAACGCGGTAAATGCAATAAAGTAACATTAGTATAAATATACACATAAGCACTAACAACGCACTTTCAATAATCACAAACTTGTTATTCACCCTCCAATGAAAGCTAGAATATTACCACGCGTATTTACAAATGCCCACGCTACAGCACGCGGATAACAAAATTCCATTCCATCAAAAGATTTAAATGAAAAAGATCGACTGCAGCACTTCGCTTACGTCCTGCATGACCATAAAAACCCGTAAATAAGTTGTTTCTCACCTCTCTATCGTATCCATACGTCCCGCTCTATCCGCCACGGAAACATTTGAAACACAAACTCCAAGAAGTCGCTTTGTCGAGAGAGGGGTCTATCGATAATGACCAGCGTCATCGTTTACTAGTTGCCACACATGTCACTCAAACCGTAGCAGGACTTGTTCCGCGAATCCACGTGAATGTCGTAGTATCAAGCGAACCAAAAAAAAACTACCCGGCAAGCACTTGCAGATCTGGGCGTCTCGGAGAAGCCGCGTCGAGTTCCCATGGCGTTGGAAATCATCTTTTCCTCAATATCCCTTCTGTCCGTCGATGTCTCGCTGCCTCCAGGCCGTCCCGTCCGAGGAAAAATCTGCCTCCTGGTCTCCGCACCATCCCGTACGCCCAGCCCCTGGCCCCGCTCTTCCTTCCTTTTTGTTGCCATCCGGGGTCGTACATTTCCGCCGCAGAAAAGGTGGGGAGAACTTGAGATCTCTCCAGTCCGAGGCTCTGATAGAATGTCCCTCGCCTGTTTGTTTCCGTTACGGCAACGTGGTCCTTTTCTTGCTCGTGGTGAGGGTGAGAAGGCCAGCAGATTGTCACGTCCGAAATGGCGGGGGGGGGGGGGGGGGGGGGGGGGGCTGGGGAAAAGGGGGGGAGGGGGGGCCCTTCTCCGAAGCATGTCGCGATTGCCATGAGTCACCGCCCGTTGCCTCTGGCTTCTTGAAACACGCACACACACCCCATACACCTGCGCGTGCGCACCTAACCGGATCTTGCGTTGGGCCCGAGCGCCTTGTTTCGAAATTCGAAGGATTAACCAACGACAGGTACGTCACAACTGTCTATCTCCCTCTCCCTTTTCAAGCTTGCGTTCCAAGGCGCCAGCGAGTCTGGTCACGTGAGGTTGCCCTAAAAAGATTGGGATCACTCTCCCTCTTATTATGTCTCCTCTCTCACTCGTGTCGTCCCGTCTCTCCCCTTCTGTTATCTTTTGGAAGGGAAAGAACAAACAAACAATATTCGTGCAATCGTCGTTACCGTGCTGCGAGGCGACGTCGCTTGGCACTTCACCTTAAAGTGCCAAGCGACGTCGCCTCGCAGCACGGTTCCAAGCGGCAAGGAGTCTTCAATGGGCTCAAAAACATTCAGTGAAGGATTGACCGAGGTCCCTTCCCTGGAATTCTGTGTGTCTCATGACCGATGCGAAAAGACTTCGACCTCGAATAAATTTCATGTCACCCTAAATCCCATAAAAACGTCATCATGCTCCTCTTCAATAAGGGCGCCCCTGTCAACAGTGATCACATCACGTCACGGTGGAATGATCTGGTGTTCGTGTATCTGTAGGTGTGGCCTTGAACGTGACTTCGTTGAAAATCGTGCAGGCCTTTGGAATTTTCGAGAGCAGTGGACCACCTGAATCGTCCTGGAACACATGTCTTCTGTTACGGTTGGAAAAAACGATTGGGTGGCATCGTTGTTAGGACGGTCCTTCGTGGAGACCCGCCAACGCTATGACGCATGGATGGCAGTCGTCGAGTTTTGCCTAGCCGCATTCCAACAAAGACCTTCGTGGATTGCGACCTGAGATTGCCGGCACAGGTGGTATCTCTCTGAGAAACAGCACGCTCGAGACGAGTCGCAGGTGTACGCAGTCTGTATCGGCACAGAGAGGCCACGTCTGGCCTCCTCCCTGGGTATCGGATCAGCAGAGTAGCCGGCCACGTTCACATCGACTGAGGACGCACCCTTGAGCCGTGCAATATTGCGGACACTGACGCTTTGGGATATGTGTTGCGGGCATCTAACTTCGATTCCCAAAGACACTCTTTCCGGATGAACATGACACAGCAATACTTCGCTCTCGGCGAAAGTGTTTATTCACTAACTTATTGCCTGGGGTGTTTCGGGGTCGCGGAATGGTCAACAGCCAGGCCTTGGGGAGGTCCGTCGCCATGGCAGCTGCTCCTAGTCCCAGCGGTAGCCATCCACACCGCGTCATGGGGACGTCCTCGTCCAGGGTCCCTGTCCGGTCCGTTGGTCGAGTTCGTTCTCGGCGTAGTGCCCGCACTCCCCGCGCCAGCGTTCCCCGCCGTCCAACCTCCACTCCGTCACTCGTTTACCCCCCAGGTCGGCAGCAACAGAGAGCCACCCTTTGTCTCGCTTCCCCTTTTAAGACTTTCCTGGCCTTGTCCCTCCAACCGTCCAATCGGAAACCTTGCCGCGAGCCGACCCTTCGACGTCAGCGCTGAATGAGGGAGCGCTTGCCCCGTCCCTTCCGGAGGGATTGGACATTCCGCGATAGGACGGCGGTGGGAAACGGGAAGGTCACGGAGGAACGGGGGGCCCGGAAGAGGGTCTCCACACCTCCCCTCCCTCAAGGCTCGGACTCCGGGGGGCTTGAGCTGGCGGGGGGCGAATGGTCTCCCGGGAGAGGCTCCTCCAGCAGTGAACTCGTTCAGCTGAGTGTTGCCCATGATGACGAGCACCCTCGATGATAATGTGGCGGCACCAATCCAGGCAGGTCAGCGGTGAACGTTGATTCACTGGGAAGCTCGCGACCGGCGAAGCACGGTTTACGAACTGGTCGGGTGCACCGCAGCTCGCAACACGGACGGGCACTCAGGCACACGCCGGCTCTGAAAGTTCGCTTCCGACCCTAATAATCCAGACACCGAATCGCGCGAAAACGAATACCGGCACGCTATATCAGACAGCGGAACGAAACCAAAGTCCTTCGATCGTTGGACATGCTACGAAATAAAAACAAATCATGAAGACTGTCATGCTACACGTCCCAGTGGTAGGTAAGAGGAAAACTATTCCTTAACTAAGAATTATGACCACTCACTGTATACCGAAATCGTACATACGCCCACTATACAACGTTTGCTCATTTAAAACAGAAAACAATCTACCAGAGCTTTAGAACAGCACACTTCTGACAACAATATTAATCTCTAACCCACTCTCGAAAAACGCAAAACACTCGAAAACTTACAACGATCTCCCGTAAAACAGAAACGGCCACATATCCAGTCCCATTCGCGAGGTGCGATTTGAAAAATAAAAACACGCTGCCAACAGTAGAAATTGCCCAAGAGAGGCACTCATGCACTCGGCGTTCGCGACACCCGAGCTACAAACACGCTACAACCAAGCTACGCAGCACGTCTTCGTCCGAATAGATAATAACCGTACTGAGAGGCCGTTGTTCCGCGGTACCGGCCACTTACACCAGTACAAAGTAAATAGTATCTAATAAAACTTTGGTTGGGGCCAGTTGGTTCATATCGATTAAAAGGTTAAAAGGCGCGAAAAAACAGGACGAAAAAAGACTAAAAATGACGTCGTACGTGGCGTGCGTGCGTCTTTTTTCGTCCTGTTTGTTCGCGCCTTTTAACCCTTTTATCAACAGCGTCTATATCGTGCGAACCGCAGATCTCATTGGACAGCCTATATACACTTATTTTATGGTCACAGGTTTTGTAACATTTTGTCATTAATTACAGCAACAATTCTGCTTGAATGGCGGGTTAAATTATGCAAGAACCTCTAAATGTACTAGCAGACGTATAAAATAACTTTTGACCGACATCCACATCATTTAACCACCCCAGCTTCGAGTGTCCTAATTTCTTGGCTTTAGTTTTTAAATGCTACCAAGCTGAACAGGCGGCATATATTTATTTTCTAATATATAGCTTAGTGTGAAAACCTGATGAAAATTCATACCTTTCTAAGAAAGATAAACATTCCTCACCAATTCGTGATTCACCCGTTCATTCCCAGCCTCGGTAAAAAAGAGACTCCCCTAAAACACTGGATTCCTTCAATTCTTTGACATAGTATTCAGCCAATTGAACAGCGCCTCTCAGATTTCCGCTTTTAATTTCGATCAGAGGAGGATACACGACACCTAGAACGTAACCGCTAGTGCCATCTGACCGTGCCGTACCCGCAACAAACATATCCTTGCTAACAAAAAGAAAATGAAAAAAAAAATCTGTGGTCACATGTCATGGTGTTATTCTTAGAAAATAAATCGCGCCTAGACCCCCATGTAAAGTTTCAATTCACAAGCAAAAATCAGTTAACACAGCCTACAAATTTAGAATAAAATAACCCCCGTACAATGTCAATACTTAGGTGATGTAAAATAGTAAAAGCAGACCACAGCCAATAAACCCATGATTCATGTGTCCCCCCCCCCCCCCCCCCCCCCCCCCAAATCTTCCAATAGACCCTTCCAGAAAACTGTGGCATCCCCACCCGTCTGGTGGACGCATTCTGACTTTCCGATGTCCGGCACGTGAAATTATCCGGGAATCGAAGACAAAATTGACGTCGGTTCAATATTTTGGGATATCAAAACCCAGAGAAGTCGAAGGCAAGCAAGACAGGGTACGTGATCACCTCCTTTTTTGTTCGTAATAATAAGAAAAAATTAATCGTGCCACTTAGGAGATATATAAAGCGTTCAAGTAGACACGGACGCACACCTGAACAGGCATACAATGCCCCCTCCGCGATGTGTCCTGGGATTTTCCAGAAATTCTTATCGGGTTTTCTTTAAGCTATTCATACTTTCATGTGCGCCAAGCGTATGAATGCATACTCAATTCGCGCATCATGAAAGAAAGAAGCTAGTTTGCTTGATTTCAATTAGTTCTTAGGGTGCCCCCATACCACACAATAAACTCGGAAAAACTAAAGTATCTAGGCAATCTTGTTACCAGCCCTTATATAAATAATCATTATTATCTTAACGTTTTTCGCACCTGTTCATATAAAAATCTTCTAAATACTCGTAACTTTTTCTCGCTTTTCGGTCATGTAATTTGACTTTACCATGATGGATGACACAACGTTTTGAGGCGGTCACCCACATGTAGTAACGTAGATTGAATACCTTCTGAACGGAACAAACGAGAGGCTAGAAACAACGCAAAAAGGAATTTCCTGCATTGTCCAACACCCATAACGGAATGCTGGCAGTTTGTAACTCGGCGAAACACAATCATTACATAAGTGCGCATTTCGTGCGCGCACAATGCAACTTGCGTTCTGCATCAGTATGCTATATTTTCTCCCTCTGTTAATTCCTTCGTGTAGCGGGAGGAACAATGCGCATGACCTTTACGTAGAGCCGACGTACACCAGCTGTCGAGTAAGAAAACATCTGTTTCCGTTCTGCTGAGCTTGGTTTTGCTTTCTATTTGTTTTTGAGGCCCCTTGGCTGATACAAGTTTAGAGTATAGATCAAAAGTGGTCCAAAATTGGCCACAAATCACGTCACAGAAGCCGAAGTGTCATGCTGTCTGATGTGATCCTGGTGGTAGCCGGTAGAAGTGCCAGCAAAACGCACAAGCGAACGCTCGTACTTTTGCTCGTACAACACTGGTGTGACATCGCAAGGGCCCCGGCTGGCGACAGCATGACAATTCTACGTTGTCATCAGACGCAAATCGAGGAATAACATTTTAGGACGCGATCGCGGCACCAGACGGAGATGCGTTCACGGCACCATAGTTTGGAGTCAGCACTAAGCATCCGGATGCTGATTAAAGGCCGACGACCAGGCACGATATTCTGCTGGGCAGAACATCCTCCTCACCCTGGGGTAGGAGGAAACGGGTAACGATGGACAGGATAGAAAGGAGGAGAGGAGGAAGCTGACGAAAATCGGAAACCGTGACCTGATCGGCGATCTTCAATTTAAGTGACTGACGAATCTCGAGAAGGTTAAAATTAGCACATCTACACAACTATACCGAAACTTCCGTCGCAACCTTGATGTCACAAATATAAACAAATTGACACTAGGCTTGTGTTAGCGTAGCAGCAATTTTATTTTGCTTTGTCTCTAAAGAAATATTTTGCAGTATAGTACACTACAAGCATAATAAGCGGACCGAAGGAGCATGTTTTCGTAAAGAGGATATTGCACCATATAATTCTATGAGGCCGCTCCTTCAATCACTTACAACTTAAGAAATTAAGGGCGTGGTGACTCAAGAGCACCTCGTTATCGCTTTTCAACTAATGAGATTGCGAGATTTACCAATGAGAGCACTAAACAACCAATTAGAAATCAAAAATCAAAGTTATAATATGAAGCCACACCCTGCGCTTCTTATTGCTCAGCGATTGTGAAAGCACCTCTGAATAAAATCACTGCAGTAAAATTGCTCAACCCCATTTAAACCCTACGTTTTCTTAGGCTGTGTTGCAAGGCGTAATTGAAATTCTTTTCGCCCGCAATATCACGCACGGTAACTGCATGATCGCCGTTGACCTTGTCCAGAACCTTGGAGAATTCTCCTACAAAATTCAAAAGTTCGATTTCACGTAACTTTGTGAAGGCATACAGATGCTTCTAGATAAATATGATCATATATTGCCGGCAAGAGCTGTAGCAAGGCTAAAAATAATCAGTGAAGCGGAATACATTTTACCGTGTAACAACACACATACAGCTGAGAAATGGAGAGAAGGAACTCGAAAAATGTCTGTCAGAAACCGTTTCAAACAGAAATAGCATCAGCGCCCTTTACAACCACAATATACAACATTTAGAATATAAAAACGAATATAAATAGTGGCGTACTCGGAAAGTGGCATTCATGTCGCAGGTGGCACCTTTGAAACGTGAGAGCCATCTAGTAGCAGTGCGAATAGCTCCGATTTCTTCGCTAAATGACAGTGGTAGGAAAACAAGGTCGTCTAACTTGAACCACCCCCGACTTGGTGACTCAAAGGCGACTAGGGTATTCCTCCGAAGACGTTCGCTTTTTCTAGTGACGAGAAGCTGCGTATTGCCGCCATAGATGGTCGAGTTTGGCTCGCCACGTGGTGGTTAGACTACCTTTTGAAAAGAGCCTATTGAAACGTGTAAAAAGAATACACCAGCGGTTTGCTTATCGCGGTGGATACTAAACATGGCTTGAACTGACGACACATGAGCTGGAGTTGCTGTGGCCTTTGCTTGTTGCGCACGTACCACCTGCGGCAAGACATGAGCACTGGTATGTACTATGACGTAGCAAGAAAAGCCACATGTAAACGCCGTGGTTAACGAGGCATATTTATGTCACGTGACCAGCCCCTGGGAGGCACGGAAGTACAAAAGCGGTTTCCGCGGAACACCTTCCGGGAATTTCTTCTTGTTTCGATTCATGAAGTGCGATTATTGTCACAGAAAAAAGCGAAAAACTTTCAACTGGAATTAACCGCATATTCGTTTACTTTAGGAGCGGCATTTAAGTTGCCGGTAGGAAAGGTCAAACCAGCATTCGAGGACTACGTCGGCTAGAGGGTGTTTCCACGCCAGATCGTGCAATGATGGTCCGGGTCACAGTCTTTATATTTATGTAAAACATATATGTTTCAGCCATAGGAGCATTCAGCCATATGCGAACGTCGTAGCTATTTTTCTACAGGAGATAGAATATTTCGGAGCTCTAAGCGTTGAAATTGCGAAGGTTTCGCTTAGACTTCTGCCTATCTCTAATACTCTACTCAAGACACTGTATTTCAATTACTTTTGTTAGGAATTCGGTATCTTGCAAATATGCTTAAAAGTATTTACTACTTTTTCTTAATTACAATTTTGACCATCATGTGCTCATTATCTCAAATACATTTTTCAATCTTTGAGAGAAGCTTGTCAACGGAATGGTTTACCGGAATAGACCCCTTTCGAAAATCGCCGCTTCAGAAAGTCCATGTGTGAAAATAGGTGCACGCGTGCTCAAGCGAGCGCAGGTACTCCATCTAACAAGGAAGCAAGCTGCGGCTGGATCTATTGAGATGCAGAGACTTAGATTGGGCTCCTCTAAACTTTCTTTTGTTCATATTTGGCTTATTTTTTGTGGGTGCGAGACAGTTTTTTTCGAAAGCGAATAAGATGTCACTCTGCTGATTTTTTGTGTGTTTTCTGGTATTGCACGCAGCTTAAACTATACGAATTCGCAAAACCACAGGCACTTACCACAACGCGCAATGCCGTGGAGTAGGAAGCGTCATCTGCTCTTGGATAGAAAATGAGACGTCATGAGTGCCCCCCTCGTTGTGGCCAGTATAACGACAGTAGGTGATTCCGAGGTACACGGTAAATTCCAAAATTTAAGTTCTAAAAAAATTATTTTGATGAAAGGGGCTGTGCAACGACATTGGGTAGGAATATTTATTACTTTACACAAGCTGGCTGGCACTGGTGGGAACCAAGAATACTCGAACAGTGTGACCCACTTATGTGGGTCCACATGTAAGAACTTATAAAACTTTACCAAAATTTATAAAATTGAGAAAGTTCAACTTTAAAAATGATTCTAAAATACTAGCTTTTTAATTTTTTTAATTTGCTGAGTCACGTCTCACAAGCCCCTGCCGACTTTGACCAGACTCGATGATCATCTTCGAGATCGATGCATTTGTGAATAAGTTAGGTTATAATATTATTAATATTATTATTATTATTAATAATAATAATAGTATTACTATTATTATTAAGCGTCATAAAATCTATTTTTCAAGCGTCACAGAAGAATTCTCGTGCAGCAGTGGGAGAAGAGAATGCACAGCGAGCAGTCAAACTTGCGATCACCGACAGGTAGAAAAAATGTCAGTTTCCGCCTTGGCAGCTGCAATAAACAATAACTTTAAAGCAAAACGAATTCTCCAAGCTTCCTGTATGCGCTGTCTTTCGTTGCTAAAATTGCTCTCAAAAATGTCTTTTTTTTTTTTTTTTTTGCGGCGCAGTTTTTGGCCGTTTGTTTCCGGGTTGAGCTGCGTCGCAATCGCCGTCAACGTCGGCGTAACCACGCGTTGCATTATGGGACGTTCCCTATAATGACGTCACGTGTGACGTCACGAGGGTGAAGTTTTCTAGCTAAATTTCACCGGAAGAATTTTCCGCTAAACCTAACGCGGAAATTTTCCCGCTAAATTTAACACCGAATTTTTTCCGCTGAATTCATCAGAAAAGTTTTCCGCTACATTTGGCGAAAAACTTTTCCACCGAATTTACCGGAAAAATTTTAGCATTGTGACGTGACGTCACACGTGATGCCTGAACCCGGAAAAATGTTTCCGCTAAATTAAGCCGTAAGGTTTCCTGCCAAATTTAGCGGTAAAATATTACACTCGTGACGTCACAAATGACGCCACATGTGACGTCAAGTAAATGAATATGATGTCACGTGAAATTTAACGGAAAACGTTTTTCGCTAAATTTAGCGGGAAAATTGACGTCATGTGACCTCAACTTCAATTCAGTTTCCTCGCTAAATCTAGCAGGGAAATTTTCGCTAAATTTATCGGGAAATTTATCTAAAATTTCACGCTAAATGGGAGGAAGGGTACGGAGGGGGTGGAGGGGTATGCCCTACCCTCCGTACCCTCTTATGCCCCTCCTCAAGATCTGCGCTGTAATTCGGCATTAGAGAGAATTGTAAACGCCTTTAATTTTTTTTGTATAAATTAAAACTTTTACCTTAATTTTCTGCCTGCATTGAGATAAAAAAAATTCTACTAAAATTGTCTTATGACAATAAGACTACACTGTAAAAACTTTTCACCCCATTTTACGGGCAAAAGTTGCCGGTTCAATATTGCCGGTCTAGAAACGGGTCTGTCTGTAAAACCAAGGCATATAATTCCGTAAAATGGCCGTAATCTAGAAACGGGACTGTCTGTAAAACCAAGGCATATAATTCCGTAAAATGAAGAAACGTGCGTAGTTCACTTTACAGACAGTTATCCGTTTTCCATTTTACAGGTAAAAGTTGCAGGTTCAATATTGCGGGTAGGGTTTGCCGTAATCTAGAAACTGGACCGTCCGTGAAAACAAGGCATATAATTTCGTAGAACGACGGAACGTCTGTAGCCCACATTACAAACAGCTATCCGTGGGAATTCTGAAAGCTGTCCGCACTAAATACCGAAGGACTATACCTTTCCGCCATATAAGGCCTAAGCCTCGAGGCATTCGTACCACCTGCAGCTGCGATACATCAGGCGACTCACCTGGCAGAGCTCTAGATCTGCCGGGGGTGTCACCTGACGTATCAGAGGTGCAGGACTGGTGCGGATGACTCGTAGCTTTGGCCTTATATAATTCGGAAAGGTATACTCCTTCGTTATTTAGTGCGGACAGCTTTCACATTTCCTACGGATAGCTGTCCATAATGTGGGCTACAGACATTTCGCCATTCTACAAAATTATATGCCTTGTTTTTACGGAGAGTCCAGTTCAAAAAGACGTAAAGGTCAAGTGTTTCATTATTTAGTGCAAAAAGCTTCCATATTCAAACAAGCTTAAGTCACATGAAGCTTTTGGGGTAGATTGATATGGAGAGTTCATAGCTCTGTCCTCAGCCAAAAAGTCTACGTTTTGCATAATCTTTCATCCTCAGCCATAAAGTCTACGTTTTGCAAAAGAGAAAGAGCACACAACCTGTACTTCTCAATGCCAGGATTTTGTTTGTGTGAGCTCAGCTGTTCTTATAGATGACAGCTCAACAAACGAACCAATTAAGAAGTTTCGCCACAATACCTTTATTGGGAGAAGGCATGCCTTGCTTTAACTTTGGAGAAAATTGACATTATAGTTGTCCTTGTGCTGGCCATTTAGATGCCCCTCCATGCTTGTGCTTGAAGTTGTCATTCAATTGAAGACCTCCTCGGTATATTCATGGTGCATGTAAGGGCAGCTTGAAATAAAGAGCAGAAGAGGATTTGCATTCAAACACAATTGCAACAAATTGTATATGACATGCATGGTTAAAGTAAGTGAGCAACGTGCTTACCAACTTGCCTAGCTCCTACTAAACATGACATATAAAATAAACCCCACATAAATTGAACCAAAGGAAAAATTTGCATTGATTTGAATACCGAACATATCAAGTGCTTGAGAAATAAAACTATCCAATTGAAATTGCACAACTATTCAGTGATATTAAGCACATTGGATTGAGCCAGATCTCCCATAGTATATACAGTAGGCTAGCGATAATTCAAACTCGGTTAGTACTTCTGGTTAAGTCAAACAAATTTCAAAACTTTGGTTGACCCGCTACGTTTTCAATGTATTCATAAGCCGCTTAACTCGAACGATGTTTTCCTGTTATTCATACTTTTTGTTCTCGCAGCACCATTGAGCGCACTTCTTTCGGAGCACCGGTGCACTGCGGAGGAGCAACACCCGTGGAGCTTGCTTCCGCTGGTGTTGCTTTTCCGCAGTGCACCGGTGCGGTGCTTCGTAAGAAGTTTGTTTAACGGGGTTAAAGCAGAGCAGAACTGTGTATAAACTGTTTTACTAAAAGAGTGCGAGGGATAAAAGGGGAAAGGGCTACCGGCGCTTTCCCCCTTGCTGGAGCGTTAAAGACAGTGAAAGCCCCAGATGAGAGGCTTTGCCAGTGTTCGGTGTAAGCATTGCCCGAAATTCGTTCGTGTTTTGTTCTCTGCTTTAAACTCCCAAACTTAATTAGAGCCACGGGCTTGGATGGCAACAGCCCCCGGTCATCAAGACACCATTGCTCAGTTCTACGGTGCACGAATAACGACAGAAAGCGTCGAATACTGTCCGATAGCCTGTGTAGCTTGCACGAAATCCGGCAAGGCGAGTGCGACTGCAGTGTCTTTAAGCTCCATCGCTTTCCACATGACCCCAATTTCCGGCAGTAGTGGCTTGCGTCCCTAAATCAAAAAAGACTTTTCCCCAACGCCATCCTTTCGACTGTGCTCGGAACATTTTGTGAATGGAGTGGGCATCACATTTAACGCTGTACCGCCGATGAACACGGGGTGCGCTCGCAAGGTGTGTGCAAGTTTTCTCTTGATATTTGCTTTCACCTTGTAACGTTTTGGAACTGAATTTATCTTAATATAGATATTTCGAAGTGGTGACATTGACTCAATTTTATTATCTACAGCACTTAGTTGAAGGCTGATTTTCGTCGCCAGGTGTGGCTGGCGATTGTCAAAAAGTTAGTTCTATTGCTATGCCTGAATCCCAATCTCCTGCGCAATACCGGAGAGCCATGAGCCCATGCTCACCGTCACAATGCGACTAGATTCTTCTTATTTTCAAAATTGGTACATAATGTAGCTGGAAAGAAACCTTCAATTTCTGTTGCTTAAAGTTGAAACATGCTCATGCATCACCGTTTATAAACATAGAAACATGCTCATGCATCGGTGTTTATAAACGTTTTATTTGAGGATCCCGTGCCAACGAGTGTGTCTTTTGTCGAGAACTGAAAACAGCAAAGTCGAGATGGGCCTTTTGCCGGAGCGAGTCGGTCAATGATTCAACGATTTGAAGTTGATGCATGAGCATATTTCAACTTTCAGCAACAGAAATTGAAGGCTTCTTCCCGGCTACATTATGTACTCATTTTTAAAATGAGTATCTAGTTGAATTGTGACGGTCAACATAGGTTCATGGCTCTCTGGTATTGCTCAGGTGATCGTGATTCAGAAAGACCAATAGAACAAGCTTTTCGACAATTTTCAGCCACACCCGTCGGCAGAAATGAGCCTTCAACTCAGCGTTGTTGATAAAATTGAGTCATTGTCAACCCTTTGAAATATCAATATTAAGATAAATTCAGTTAGCAAATGTTACAACCTGAAACAGCAATTATCTCCAGAAAACTTGCACGCACCTTGCGAGCGTACCCCATGTTCATCGACGGTACAGCGTTAAGTTCGGTGTGCGCTCCATTCACAAAATGT
This sequence comes from Ixodes scapularis, assembly GCF_016920785.2. NCBI lineage: Eukaryota > Metazoa > Arthropoda > Arachnida > Ixodida > Ixodidae > Ixodes > Ixodes scapularis. The sequence goes on from NW_024609881.1 coordinate 65,797,743, forward strand.
TACGAGCACGGTCAAAAGGATAGCGTTGGAGAAAAGTCTTTTCAGTTTACAGAAGCAAACCACTGTCACCGGAGATTGGGGTCATGTAGAAACAGCCGCACTCACCTTGCTGGATTCCGTGCAAGATACATAGGTCCTCAGACAGTATTCAACGCTTTCTGTCGTTATTCGTGTACTCTAAAACCGAGCAATGGTGTCCCGATGACCGAGGGACTGTCGCCATCGATGCCCGTTGCTTTAATTAAGTTTGGGAGTTTAGAACAAAGAAGAAAGTGCAAACAAAGTTAGGGCAATGCCGATGCCTAAAACCGAGACGCAAATAGAGGGCTTGACAAGATCTCTTGGCCAACCAGAAGCCGAAAAGAATCTCCTAGCCGTGGTTTGGGATTGGAGGGCAATGTTAAAAAGCACCTCATGTTTAAGAGGAAAAAAAAAGCCGCTCACCTGATGTGCATTTCTGGAAACAGGCTTTGACTAGCAATAAATTGTTGCCTCAGGAATGAAGTGCTGCTTCAGTAATGATTCCTGCACAAACAATTCAAGTGTAAGAACACAAGCCCCAAAATTTTCTTGCCATCCTCTTCAGTCTACTTTTTTGTGCATCTAATTAATTTCATCCCTTGGCAAATCCTAAAGATTTCGAAGTGCTTATCCTACGTCTTTCTCTTAGAGCCTAGTTCATGTTGCAGAAACTTGGCTGAGTGGATAAGCTGGAGCGTTCATTGTTCATCGAGACACTTTTTCTTTCACCCCATCCTGTTCTTGAAAGCAGAAAATCCTCTCCCTTGACCACGGTCATTAAGGACTTTTTACAGATCATCCACAGGAGTTTGGCATTGCCAAAGCAAACTCATGTCTTTACTTTGAGCATGGAATAAATGTATGTCTGATCTAAGGAAAGTTCCTGTTATACCAGGGCTCGTACTATTCCGTTGTCAAAGAAGCAGGCATTGTTTATAAAACTTCGCTTCATTACATTGTTTCAGAGAACAATTGTTCTTTTTTAATAGGGATTAATTAATCAAATTAGGACAATTGTCAAATAATGGCAGATTCACGCGATGGATTGAATGGGAATTTTCATCCGTGGACCGTTTGTCACATTACCATCATGTCGGCTATTCCTCCGATTTGCACCTCATCCGCAGACACCCAGACTTAAGGACAAAGTACCCTTCCATGCCCAGATTTTTAGCGGGTGAGTAAAGGCCCGTTCACACTCTTGCGACCGAGTTAGACCGAGAGAGACCAGACCGGTTTTTAAGCCTCTTGCGACTTCTTAGGACCAACTCCGCTGCATCGCATCCGATCCTAAGAAGTCGCTAAAGGCTTAAAAACCGGTCTGGTCTCTCTCGTCGAAGTCAGTCGCGAGAGTGTGAACGGGCCTTAACAGTAAAAGCGTTTACGGTAGAGCACCAACAGCAAGGCAATATTTTTGGTTTTCGAATGAGCCAAACAAAGATAGTGCACTGTACTTTGTCCATTCGCTGTTTCATTTTGTCGAACCATTCCTATTTTCCACTCGTGAAAGAAGCTGCAAGAACTTTACCCAGCCGAAAAGCCGCAGGTTCTGGTACTCCTCCGGCTTGGTGTCAAGAAGCCTCAGTGAAAACTTGCCTAGCAAGCTGCAAGCTTCCCTGCATGTCCACCCAGTTTTCAGCCCAGCCAAAACCTTTCTTACGGCTGTAGTGTGCTGAAGAGTGGTGCATAAGCAAGCAGTGCGTGAAGGCATTTCCAAATGCCCCTCCGCAACACCAGGACTTCATCACTTAGACGCTGAAGCCTCCTGGAGCAGGACGATACTTGTGTCATATGGTTAGTAAAACTAGTAGCGCTTCACGCTAAGTCTGTCATGATGCTTTGTCTTGTTCGGTATGTAACAGCAGCACACGATTCTTTTTCATAATAGCACAGTGATCGTAGTCGCAAACATCACTTCTGACCTTGGAAAAACTGTGCCACAGTGCGATGTTGGCATTTTGCGGAAATGCAGGGCCAGGAATAGGTTCAGTTTGTCCTCGCTGTCATCTGCTCGTCTCCTCCGTATGGATGTGCTTGGAGGACTGATGCTCCGTGGGAGTCTTGTCACTTGATCAATTTATCTGCGGATAAGTTCATGTGAATCGGCAATAAGTGGACAGCGGAGTCTGCGGTGACTTAAAGGGGTTATAACACGAAAATTAAACAGATCTATTATTCTTGAAATGGATTGCTCATAGACTACTTAGTATATACACCAAGTTACGCAATTTTAGAGCTCTGGTAATTGCACTATTCAATTTACGAATTTTTATCATTTTCATCTGGCGACCAGGCAACACTGCCCAAGTTAGTCACATCATGGAGTCCATAAAGCATGTGACCATGAACGCTCTCTCATTCTAGGGGCCCCCATGATCGCCCAAGCTCTCCTCGCCGCGGTACGATCAAAACCGCTCGCGCAACTCGGTAACCCAAATGCTTTTCTCGCTCTCGCCGCCGGCCCGTTGACCTTCCACCCTGCATGCGCCTGCGAGATATTCCCGGGCGACAGTGACCACAACGAGTTCGTCCGTAACTCGCCGTCACTGGAGTTTGTCGCCAGTGGGTCGCAGTCAAAATGAACAGCTTTCAACATCTCTTGATAGCAATCATACTCATCGCTGCTGCAATCAATGTCGAACACTCTGACAAGGCGAGCGATGTCGTAGACGTAATCATCACAAACCGCATGCTCGAAACGTGGAAGGTAAACGAGAAAACTGAAACTCGAGACGCCAAAATAGCCAAATCTGTCAGTGCGTGCAAGGAGACATCGCGCTGGAGGCTGGCTACAAAGCCAGCCTCCAGTTCTGCTTGGATCCGCCCCTCCGAGGGATTCACATTTAAGTGGATGTATCCACGAAACTATCGCGCCATTTCTCAAATCTAGCAGGGTTACAGGAACATACAATTGTATTTTTGGCATGTCATTTCAAGGCAAACATTTTCGTTGACGTTGCCTGCACGTCATAAAAGTGTGTCTCGTATCCAACTAGACATTGTCGAAGGAATGAGGAAACTGCATAATAATGTCGCACACTGTTTACCTTAACCGTTTCTTTTTTCTTCAGTTTTTTATCCTAAGTTGTTTTTTCTATATTTATTGCACGTACAGCCCAAGCGCCCATGTTTCCACAATCAGTCGCCATCCTAAAAAATGTGTACAATAAAAAAAATACATGCTGCCATCTCTGAGCAGCACCGCAAACTACGCTCGGAACAAGCCTGGGATGTCCAAAAAGAGCCAAGGGGCGAGGTAGAGTGCGCGGATGAGTTACACCCATTCTAAACGGTTTAGGAACAACCCTATGTGGGCGAGCGAGGCTTGTCGAAAATGGGTTAAGGTGCACCAACACCTTTCATGTCGTTGAATCTCATGTAGTAGTATATGATCCTAAATTACCAGACTAGGTTACAGAAAGTAAAGAGTAAGAGGAGGACGGGACGTCATACCTTTTCATGTTCTCATTTTTTCGCCAGTCCTGAATTAAAAGGTTTTCATTGTAAAAGTGACGGTTGTATTTTATCTACCCTTTTGTTTTTTGCAATCTCCTGCCTACAACTCAACCAGCAAAGTAATGCCCCCCCCCCCCCCCCCCAACACACATCCAACCCACAATAGATATTTTTGGATACAAGATGCCATGAATCTGCTGTGGCTGTGAACCAAGCTGAAAGCAAATTTGCGGTCTGAGGGAATAAAGAGTTACAAAACTGACAAACATGGCAGTAGCATACTTTTCACTTTTGCACATGTACAAGAACCGCTAATTTCTATTAGAAAAGCGGAAACGTCCAAGGCTATGAGGTTACTCACCGACAGCAACTACCAGGAAGAGAAAGGGGGGGGGGGGGTCATGATTGTGAGGGCAGCTGGTCTGTAATGCTTGTGCTTTCCTGAAAGTTGCAAGTAAGACTTTTAAAGAAAAATGACCCAAACTATTGCAACAAAATATTCTTTCATTTCATTTCTCATACCAAAAAGGTTGGCATGAGGAACTTTGCCCAACTGACACGACGCAGAATCTGGTACTCATCTGCGTCGAAAAGCTTCTGTAAAGACGCGTCTACCACGCCGCAATCACTTTGAATCTACAATCAATCTTTCACCCAGCAAGACCTTTCTTGTGGCTGTGGTGTACTGAAGGCGCAAGTGCAGAGTGAGTGGAGGCATCTCCAAATGCCACTTAGCGGGCCCAGGACTTCACCTCCTCCACGCCAAAGTCTCCTCGAGCAGGACCATGCTTGTGTCTCTGCCATGGTTTGGTTTAGTAAGGCTAGTGGCACTTCGCACTAAGCCCATCATGGTGTTACGTCTCACTCCGCACGTAACAGTGGCGCACAGTTCTTGTTCAAAGCAGCAAATGTCGATTTCGATCTTGGACAACAGTGACACAGTGTGGTCGCAAACACGTTCGGCTCGTCCTGGCTGTCATTTGCGTGTCTGCTCCCTCGTGTGGATGCGCTTGGGAGACGGACGAAACGCAGACATGATCAATCCGTCTGTGGATCAGTTCGTCGTGTGAATCAGCCATCAATGAAGAGTGCTGTTCATTTTGAACTTGATATAAATAGCCCTTTTGCAAAATCCCCCAAGCACGAAGATTTGTGCGAGAGACTGTCCCTTGCCTAGCCGCGCTGCCTTGCCTTGTCGCTTGCCTCCTCTTAATCCTCTGTTTTTCGATTCCATTACCTGTCTTTATCTATTCCGATGTATATTTTATTGCTTCTAAGCATAGGCATAGACTTCGGGGGGCATCGAGGCTCGTGCCCCCCCTGGTGAGATCCGCGGGGGGAGAGGGAGGCAGGGCAGGGCCCCATCCTCGGGCCCTGCCCTGCCCCCCTAAGATACAGCGGTGTGCTGTGTCTTAGTTAAGTAAGCGGCAGTCCAAGGCATACGCTATAGTGCGAGTAAATGGAGCGAGCGTGGGTGACCAAATCACAGCGCGCTCGGCTCTCGCATAACGATAGTTGATTCAGAGCTGTGCCTATCCTTATGACATGTGCGCGGGTGTTCATAAACGGCTCCTCTCGACTGTACGCGGGTCTAATTGAACCAAAACAAACAGCTAACAGCGCGATAGGAATCTGTAGCAATGGTAGTACTCATACCGGGAAACGACGCGCGAAGCGGCGTGTTGTCCGTCGGCACTCCCATCGAAAAAGGCAAAATAAAGACACAAATACTATATATATACAAGAAATATTGTGCACAGAAGAGAATAGAAACCCTTAGAAGTGATAAAAAATGCACTGGAATAGATAAAAATATGTAATGGAATCGAAAAACAGGATTAAGAGAAGGCAAGCGACATGGCAATGCGATCTCAAGGCAGAGCGGCCAGGCGAGGACAATCTCTCCCACAATTCCTCGCGGGCGGGCCGGGGCGCTCAGGAAAATAGCGAATCGTCTATTAACTGAGTAGCACCTTTCTGTAGAATGGCTAACCCAACCTAAAACCCCTGGATATGTTTGTGTTAGTTTCTTAAGTGGTGTCAAAGTGCGAGTGCACGAGGCCCGTGCAGCACTTGGACGCAAATGACAGTGTAGCCCTGAAATGAAAGGCATTTGGAAGTGAGTTGCATGTGTCTCTCGCGTTCATACAATTCAGGCTGAACCGTATGTACGCGATTTAGCGAGCGACGGCAATGAGCGACGGAGAGCTCTCATTGCTCGGTTTTTGGATTTCTAGAAAGCTTTGCTCATCGCCTCGGTCGCTTGCTCCCGTCGCTTTCATGTGGCTTGCCTCGTCGTGCAGCTGATCGAGCGACAGCAAAAAGGGTCGCCAACACTTTTTTGTTGCTCGCTAAATTGCTTACATGCGTTTTATACTTTATAGTTGTTGGCACTTGCCAAAATGTGAAGCATGCATTTTATTCAGGGCTTTGCCCTTGCTGACTCTCAGGTTGCTGGGATAACTTTGGGTTCAAGTGAAATATGACCACGTGATTTCTCCCTTTGCTTATGAGCAGAGGAGGAAGTAGTTTAAAACACTTTTTTTTCTGTTTCTTTTGACACTAGTCAATGCGCGTTTTTTTTTTTTTCTCCTAAACTTTACAGTGAAGTACTGCCAGAGGGTTAGTAAATAAGTGCACCATACACAGAATTTTTTTTATAAGAAGTCAGTGCCCCAGTCGAGAGAACTCGTTTATACTCTTTGCAAGCAACATCATCAATACAGACCTTACTTCTAAAGGCGCACGTCACGCAATGTTTCGAGTAGTTTCCGGGGACGAAAATCGAACTTGAATCTAACCTCGCACAGTGGAAGCGAATACAAGCGCCATCACACTAACGGGTACCTTTAGCAGTCATGGGTTCCGCAAAACACACCGCCTAGCTGTCTGGTACCAAGCCGCCACCCGATTTGCAGAAATCAAGCTCCCTGATACACTCACCAAGTGTCTCGCTTGGCCCCCCTTGCCTCCGGTGGGACCTTTGCCTTTGGTTGCGTTCCCGCAATCTGAGTGCCCGTGCAGTGACAGGTCGGTTCCGTGGCTTCCTTGGCAAAAGCTCGAGGGTCATCCAATGCGGAAAGCACCTGTGCGACAAGGAACCGCACACGTTCGCTTTCACGCCGACTGCACAGAAAAGGATCACGTTATAAACGCTCCGAACAGAAAGGACTATTGTGAAAGGCTACGACACACCCGCACCACGTTTGCGAGAGCGGCGCGTGCCCCTGGCTCACGTGGACCAAGGCACGCTCTCGCACCGACTGGCGGCTCGTGCGGGAGCTTTGGAGGGCTCGGCTCTCGAGGCAACCTTTGTACGAGCTGGGTGTCCGTGTCTGTGTGTGCGTGTGGATGACTCTTCAGCGAGCGAGCCACCACGCCGAGAGACCCGCCACGAACTTCTTCGGCATTGGCTGGCCGTTGGCACACGAACTTCTTCCGCATTGGCTGGCCGCTGGCACACGAACTTCTTCCACATTGGCTGCCGAGGACCACGTAGGCCCCTGCGATTGGACAAGCCAGTGGACGGCGAGATGGGAGGCGGATATACAAAGAAAGGACACCCGTGAGGTTGTTGTGGTACGAACACTGAAAGGATGTTGTAATTAATGTAACCATAGTGTGTTCTGTTTTGCTGAGCTCGTCGCCTCCCGGCTCCTCGATCCTGTCTCCTACCCGGCACAAGGTAGTGTCGCCGGGCTGGGAGCCTTCGCCGGAACCCTCAATCACGACAGGACTCAAAAAGTAAAACGAGTGAGCGAGCACTCACCAATTAGACTCATATCCACAGCTGGTTTTATGGGCACGCCGGCACCTAGGACACTTCCTTTTTCCAAGAACGTTCTTCGATGTTTGTTCCTAAAGTCTGAAAGCGCCCGAAAGTTGCGAAAGTTTTGAAACTCGCTTCGTTTTCGAAAGTTTTTGCGTTTTGTTACGATGGCGATGGCGATGCGGCGATGCTCGTTGGTTCCGAGTTCCGACCAAGTTTATTTGACTCAACGTGAATTTGCTTGTTTTATTCGACTTAAATTAAAACTTTAAGATATAAAATTTTTTTTAAAGATTTATAAAATTATTTTGAATAAAGCATGTCGAAGCGCAATGTGTACTAAACTGGAGCTTGGCTTCGTCAGCTTCGTTTCAATTTGACATGGCGACGACCACTATTGTGCCGTGTACCGGGCTCGACCTATTTGCTGTGCATTGGTTGTCCTGTTATCCACCTCTTGCGATCCTCATCAGCCCCAAGCATGCTGTCTAAGTATTGTGTCCTCGCCGGAAAGAATATCCAGTCTTCTTGGAAGCGTTGCTCGAATGTCGTCGGCACCCACGAACCGACTCGGCAAGCCTCACGCCGTTGCTTGGTTCCTACGCGTTTCCGGCGATGGATCCCCCAGCCCTGGCCTCAGCCCTACATGACGTAGGCGGTGAAAAACAATCTACGACACCGCGGTGTCTTTGGATTGCGATTGCTACGATCAGTAACTCTTAAAACCTCAGTAGCCCCCCCCCCCCCCCCCTTCAATAGTGAACTCTGCGATGAAAAGGCCCTTACCTTCAGTGTCCGGAGACTGCTGCAAACCTCCGATGAGAGCGGACGTCTTCTCCGGGCTCCGCAAACCCCAGAGAACTGTACGCGACTGTACGTGATCCTGGTATAAACATCGCCGCGCTCCGTCGGCCCGCCGCAGCACGTCCGCCGAGAGATCGGTTCGCTCGAGTCTCGTTCTGCGAGCGGCACGCCTGTTTCTGCTTCGAATACGGCTACAGCCGCCATCGCCGCTTCGCAGCACACCAATATATTTGCGTCCATCCTGAGCCAGGACATGACAATCTCTCTAGAGCGAGACGACCAAGGTGGGAAATGGATCACCCCTGGAAAGCCCCGCAAATCTCGTCTTCCAGCCGACTTTGACCCCGAACTTCACGTATACCCCTTAGCAAAAAGAGGCCGTACTTCAAACGAAGTTGAAATATATTTAGTACGAATATTCATTTTGTATTTATTCTGTATTATTTTGGCCGCATTCGGAATACGCGCGTAATGTATTCAAAATACATTATAAATATGAATCAAAAAATATTTTAGATATACCAAAAATATTATTCCTTCACGCTCAAGATGCCATTTGTGCATTAAAAACCGGTTACACAATTCTTTTTTATTTTTGATTTTGTCAGCAAATGGTGTCCCTGTGGTATTTGAAGGCACTACTAAATACATCTCACAAAGCTACATTAGAAACGAAACGCCATGACGCACTGAACAGTTCATTCACAGTCCCGTTGACTGCTCTAGAGCCTTATATAGCCTACATATTGAAGGTAATCATTTTTTCGGTGACCACCTATGCGCTTATTAAGGTTCCAAGTATTCGATCTTCTCCTCGGGAGTCTGTCAAATTGGAAACAGTGTTTTGAAGTTCGTGGACGATATCTCTTACTAAGAGGCATTGGTACAACTAATAACAATTCGGCACAGTCCCTAAAACAATATCCACACAAACGGCTCATAAAATACATGTTATTGCTTCTCTGCGTAGCACCACTCAGGACGAAGCGAATCAAGGCAGTTTCTTCACTTTAAAATACTGTAAATGACTTTATTTTCGTGAGGAACTAATTCTCGCAAAGTTCGCGAATCGCCTACAATTCCAAAATATAGGTCATGTGAATATTCCAGCAAAATGTAAAAACATTAAAATCTATATTGCGATCCCAGCGCGTCGCGAAAATTAGAATTTACGAATTATTCCAAAACTCCAACTTTGACCTAAATCGCGAAATATTGAGCCCGCGAAAAATAAATACTTTACAGTAGTTGTTTTGCCTTTCCTTTTTAGTAGTTGACTATTTAATATGGTAGTTAATGTCACTGTATTAAAGTCACTATTCACATCACGTACAATGGTGAGTGTACACGTTCAGTGAACTAACATTGTGCTAACAAAACCACGCCAAACGTATCTGTTCACAGCACCTGCTGAAGCTTTCCAGCATCAGCAAATGTTGTGGTTGTAGTTCCCGAACCCCGTTTGTGATTGGTGTGCAAGGAACTGATCAGGTGTGTTCTTGATAGAAAAACGGAAACAATAACATAAACTGGGCTGATTTATCAGTGCGATGCTGCGCAATTCAATTGACAAACTAATCAAATGTTGTATCTGCTTGAAGTGAACTTCAGAAGGGGAGCTTTTCAATATTTTGGTAGTTTAAGTCAAACTACCAAAGCATTGCAGTCAAAAGGTACTTGGAGTATAACACAACAGTATTTACGATTTTCAGGTATTATAAGAGTATTCTGCACGTATTTATGATTGCTCCATTTTTTTAGGGTTGGAGTATATTTTGCATGAATTAAATAAATATTTCAAGAAATATATGTGAAAGGTATTTTGTGCCTATTAATTTAGTATTTACATATTTCAAAACGCATGAAGGGAACTTCAAATGTAGTTTAAGTAAAGGTATTTTAAAATGATTTCTAGAAGTATATTTTAGTACTAAGTAAAAAAAAAAGTTTCTATTTTCGGTATATTTTTCGTGTACTTACAATTATGAACTGTATTTCAAATACACTCAAATTAGAATGTGGTATATTTCAAACGTATTAGTTTTCGCTAAGGACGGACTGGGAGATGCACTATAACTATAGTTATAGTGCATCTCCCAGTCCGTCCTGCTGGCGCAGCTGCGCTGCCTCTTGACAGTTTGCCGGCGTTCTTGCAAGCCGCACAGCTCCCTGCTCATACATGTACCGACGTGTCGCTCCACCTCCGGCAAAATAACCGTCCTCCGCACCCATCACAAAGCGATCGTCAACTGGCTACTTCGCATCACCAATATCACCTTACAAAACACTTCCCCTCCCGTCCACTCCTACCTACCCCGGACGAGATCATCAATGATCTGGAGTCTTATCAAGGTGACATCCTTCAAGCAAGACGAGTATACAGGTTCAGCCATCATCACCTTCATCGGAACCCATGTCCCTTACACAGTCTACTACCGCCGCCTTGAATTTCGCTGCCGTCCCCACAATCCTCGAGTCCATCATTGCAACAGCTGTGTCGAGTACGGACACCGCACTCTGGCCTGCCCGGTCAACGAGCGACGCTGCCCCCCGTGTTTCACCACCCTGGCGCGCCCAGACGAACCCCATCCCTGTACTCCCTGGTTTGCGTTGCTTCAACTCGCAGTGTGGTTCCCAAACAGGGCACTTCGTCCCGAATAAGCTGTTGCACCTTCACTCACTTCATGAGACGCATCCCTGAACAGTTCTAGCGGCATGTAAAGCGTGGATGCAGGATTCGGTTTATGGCAGTCACCTTGACAATTGCTACAGCGGAGCACACTGCTTACAGAAAGGATCGTGCTAAGAACTGTAGGGGTGTGCTGGTCGTGGTACCTTTTCTACTACGCTTTTGGCAAAGCCACGACCTGGAGCTGGAACCTCTCACAAGCATGGCAAGGGGCTGCTATACTGTGCATGCTACCTGGCTTCCGTGAAAGCTGAGTCCCATGACCTGCCGAGCGTGCCACTGGTGCTCATTAACACGATTTAATTAAATGTGTGCATACTAGACGTTTTCAATTTGAGTCGCTCGGAGTGCAGTGTATACCATGGAACCATTTCCAGTGGCCCCAAATACTCGACAGTTCGACGGTACAGTGTGCTCAGTCCACTTGTTGTCAACATGTTTATTAATCGTGATCCCTGCAATCAACTCCACTGCTCTTACGGACGACCTGATACTGGTGCCGCTTATCAGGTCGCCCCAGAAACCACCAGGGTTTGCAGAAAAACATCGACAAGGTCTACTATAAACAGCCAGCTATGCTTCTTCGCACAGCCTGACGACAGTTTTGTTCAAAACGTGCGGAACACTGGGTTTTGTACTTAGCGTGTCCAGTAGACCCGGCCATAACAGACTTAGGTGCCTTTCACCAGTGGCGTACCAACTTGATTTTGAGGGGGGGGGGGGGGGGGCAAACTAAACACCCTTCCCCTCCCCTTCTCCCTCCCCGCGACCGAGGAGCGGTGCCCTTGGTATCCCTTGGGCGCTGCCAGCCAGTGTTTGCCCTGCCCAGTGGTAGCTGTTTTAGGGGGGGGGGGGGGGGGGCGGGGCAAAACACGACTTGCCCCCCCCCCCCCCCACACTCTAAGAACTGGGGGACAAGCGCCCCCCTTGACCCCCCGGTTGGTACGGCCATGCCTTTCACAGCCCTGGTCCTGCCACACCTAAAGTATTGCAGCTCCGTATGAGACTCCTGTGAGGTTGATCTTGTAAGACCAGTTGAAAGTGTTCATCGAAGGGCAACTATACACTATTCTTCGGCAGCCAAGCTCACTCAGGATCACTCACTGCTTTGACATTGGCTGGAATTCTGGCCCTTCAATGGACGACCAGAGTTGATCTCAAGTGTGGCCCTCCAGTTGGTTGTCTTATTATGCCTCCTAAACAGCGTTGTGGAACTGCAAGTTCATGAGACAACACTGAAGGGAGTTGTTTGCAAGAATTGGGCTGGTGCCTTTCAACCGTTTCGTACTGTAGAGCAACAGCCTTCCTTCTTGGTGTGGCCTTCACTGTTCTGGCAATCCCTTTATTTGCACTCATGCAGAACCCCCCTAACAATCATCACAAGCTCGAAAACGTCTGTAGACAGGAAACTCGCTACATTCACTCCCACTGAGGTAGAGCAGTGCCTATGTGCTTTAACGTGAATTGCAGACTTTTACTTGATTTCTATTTTGTGTTTCCCCCCACTTTTATTTGTTCCTTTTGCAGGGTACTGCGGGTTTCTTGGTATAGTCTTTGGCCTCTTTACTATAACGAATTGCTCTTAGCAGGATTAGATGATAAAAGCACTTCTAACGCTTTTATCCTCTACTATGGTACTCTTTGGCACACAACTGTACTATTTTATTCAACCTAACAAAAAACGGGTTTTATGTCCGCTAAGTAAGAAACGGACACACTGTCCGTCAGAATTACGACAAAGTGTTTGTAAAATTACGGAAACATTTTACAGTGTATAAATATTACCCTTTGAAAGCCTTACACGGGATACTAGGGCACCTGAGGCAAACAAGTTATCATCAATGCGCAGAGAAGTCTAGCTGGGAATTTCGCACTGTTCCAACTGCCCCTGCTGCAAGTTCTCTAAACCTAATATCTCGTTTTAAGACTTAACTTTTTTTTTCATGGTTGTGTCAATGAAAACTTGTATACACCCTCGGAAGCACAGTGCTTCCTTAATTTAACGCCGACACGAAACTGTTAATTTTTACACTTTTTGTGCTATTCCCTGGCTGTTCATTTTTACACTTCTTGTGCTATTCCGCGGCCTACGGTCGAATTGTGTGGTGAAGTCTTGACTCCTCGATCACCACCCAGCCTGTAGAGTTATCTACCTAACGTCCCCGAATGAAAGCCAACTTGTTTCTGAACAATGTCGGCGTGTAAATACTGTTGGTTTGGGGGAATGTCACGCTAAATCTTCGCAAGATGGAAGTTCGTTTTATGCAGCACTGCATGCGAGAACCGAATTACCCACGCCACTGTGTATCTCTAATTGTGAAGCTTCTAATGGTGTCCTTATTCGACCGAGATTTCCTCCACAGAGAGAAGCAAGCGTCATTGCGCTTCGAGGTCACATGCGCCACATCACGGATGCTTGCTCATCCCGGTACTCCGCCAAGAGGTGAGGATTGCACCATGGTTCCGGCAATAAAGGAAGATGGCGTCGAACGACAAGTTTGTTGGCGTGTGCAAAAGCATTGTGGAAAGCTTGAAGTCGCCGCGTCCTTACACCAAAAGCGTCAAAGTTTACGGTGCCATATTGCTCTTGTGGTGGACTCACACGACAAGGATTTTCTCCAGGTAGAGGAGCATATGTCACCGTGTTTTGAGGTTATGTGGGTCACGTCACTGTCACTTGCTATTCCCCGTACTCTGCAAGGAGCCAAGGACAAAGTGTTCCATTCCTACGGACTGTCCCATCGCTCCGGCGAGAAGGAGAGATGTCGTCGAACGATGAGTTTGATTAGTTTTTTGATGTTCGTGAAAAGCATGGTGGATGCTTGAAGTCGCTGCATCCTAAAACCAACAGCGTCAAATTTGACTGTCCGGCGTTGCTCCTATTCACTTCGTTGAAACAAAATTATTCTCCAATATCAGACTGTCAACCTTGGCGTTGTTGGTGCAAGAAGGTGACACCTTCAAACTTCTACCATGCTTTCAAGACACAAGATCGAACTTGTCGTTTGACGCAATAGTATTTTCTTGACGGAACGGTAGGAGAATTCCCAGCTTTCGGCGGGGTGGCTTAGAGATTATCAAGTATACGCGACATGGCACACGTGACGCTGAAACGCGATAACGTCTGCTGCTTTATGTGTAGAAACCCTTTTTGCGAATACACGTAATTTGTGGCTAGAGGTGTAGGCAGTGGAAAGCTTAAAAAAATGTGTATCTGCAGGCGAGCTGGTGCGTATTAATTAGGATGTTGAAACATTGACTATTAGCAGTGCGAGTAATAAAAAAAAAGAAGAGGGACGAGCGGGATTCGGATGCACGAGCACGGACAATACCGAATGATTCGTAACGCTTTCTGATTAAATCAGTTTCTTTTATAATCCTAACATGGCGCAGTCGACACCGACAAGAATCACAGGTACGTGCTAGCTGAGGCACACGACCCAAGCATGCATTTTATTGAACGCCGGCCAAATTGACGCAAGACATGGCCGACTCTACAAACGATCTCGCGGAGCGCTGTGAACAGCTTCAAATCTCCTACGAGAAGCTTGAAACTGATATGACGACGATCAAAGAGCAGGTACGCCAAAATCAAGAACAACGCCCGACCACGGGTTCAGTGCCGCAAACACCGGACACAGTCCCACATCTTGAGCATGCAACAGTCACAGACGCAACAGTCACGAGGGTCCACGAGGCGACCAGCCGAGAGCCTGCGATCCCTACCATCAACGAGGTTCTCGCCATCATCGCAGGGACTCAACAACGGACCATGGGGTGCGGATTGACAAACTCACGTACCCTCGAAGTCCACTCTACGATTGACACGTCATCCGCCATACCCATTTACAACGGAGATATAGAGACTAACGTTTCTCATTGGCTTAAAGAGGTCGATCACGTCGCCTCTCTTGCACATTGAACGTCATCCCTCACTATACTGAATGCGTTGACTCGACTCAGAGGACCTGCTATGGACTGGCAGACAGTATATGGTAAATCAATCCGTGACTGGGAAACGTGGAAGCAAGCAGTCTTCGAACGCTTCAAGAGGAAGATGACCTTGCAAGACTTCATCGAGTATCAAGCCCAACGGAAGCTCCTGCCCAGCGAAACTCTTGTGCAATACATTTACTCCACGAATGCCATGCTACAAAAGTCGCCGTATGAATCAGTGCATGAGGACAGAATCTCATTGATCTTGCTTGGCATTGCCGATGACAAATGGTTGAACCATTTGGCGCCCCACATGTGCAGGTCGGTGCTCGAACTTATTGTCAGGGCAATGGGCATGGATAGCGGGTGGCCCCTTAAAAAAGAGCCACTACGCAAACGAGGAACACCAAGAGCTGTACTGGAGAACAGCTGCAAGCTTCGAAGATAATACACAGCGCAACTCAATTAAAAGCTACAACTGTGCAAGCCGGGACACTTCTCAAGAGAATGTCGCGTTCCGAAGACACCCGCTACTCTTCGGGCGGAAGAAGGACGCAGCGCACACAGTCCGACGGCGTCCTCTCCAAGACGTTTTGACTAAAGCGATCGCGAACGCTGAAGCCGTATCACCATGTCAAGAAACGTTCATTGCTTGCTACGTACAAGCGGGGACGACCTACCCATTATTTGTGGCTTAATTGGTTCAAAAACAACTGTGAAAGTGTGCATCGCGACGGGCGCAAACGTCTCGATCATTCGCTCTGCAGCCCTTCCGCCCAACTCAAACATCACAGTTCATCCTAATAGATCTGATATAAACGTTCTTGGAATACGAGTAAGACCCGACAAAGCCACAGCTATGACAATCACGGTTGGCACTACTCAAGTTTGGCTACCTGAGGTGTTCGTCATAGAACTACCTGCCGCTGTCGACATCCTTCTTGGATCAGATTGGAGACGACTTGCCAACTTGTATGTCACCTTTCATCGCAGCAACGACGTTACGGTAGTTCAACTGCCTCAACGGTACATGCTTGAACGTTGTAGTCAAAGCATATGAAGTGAGCTAGAGGGTGAAACACTCATTGCATCGTTCTGTCAAAGCGAAGTTTCTATTGCCACAATTCCTGTGAGTGCAACGAAGCACGGTGATAGATTTGTGAAACTAGAAACGTGAGCGAGTGCCCCAGACACCGAACTTCTCAAGCACACCGAAGTGGCCGTAAAGAAATGACTCAAAATGCATCGGTCGATCGACAGAACCAGCTTCGTCACATTCTACTGACACATTACTCAGCCTTTGTCGATGGTGAGAACAGAATAGGGATATGCCCCTATTCTGAGCACTCGATTGATTCAAGAGAAGATATACCAGTCACATCTTGCCCGTATAGATGCTCTCGTGCCGATAACGAGCTTCTCAAGAGGGAAGTCAAGGTTCTACTACATCTTTTCTGCTTCTCTGCCATCTGTGCCATCACGTTTCGTCTACGTACCTTGCTGGCTCGTGACACTGATTTTATCTGGACTGACATTCACGACAAGATCGTCAATGACGTGAAGAGAACATTGACAAGTCTTGCAATAATCGGGAACTTCAGGTACGGATGCCCAACAATAACTTATGTCGACGCCAGTCACACTGGTTCCGGAGCCCTTCTTGCTCAATTTCAAGAAGAGGGAGAACAAGTAATCGAGTATGCAAGCCGCAGTCTCAATGAATACGACTCGGAGCTCAATTCAAAGACTCTTGAATGTGTGGCTCTTCACTGGGCCGTCACCGAAAAACTCGCCATTTTTGTTTGTGCAGAACCTTGATTCACGGTTGTCAGGGGAAACATGAGCCTTACGTACCTCGTGAAACAGTGTACAACCAACCGCAGATTCGCCAGGTGAACACTCCACTTAGCGGAATATGAATTCGATCTTGTACAGCGATCTGGAAAACTCAACGGAGCAGCAGATGCGACGTCACGACTTGACATGCCGGACACAGGCCTGGAAGGCCTCATCAACAACGAGGCGGCTGGATGCACACTGAAGTGCTCTGCGATTGTGCTGAGTCAGGACTCCCACTTCAGGAGTTTCCAGACGTCTGATCCGGAATGCCAACGTCTTAAGCTACTAAGAAACATGAAAAACAGTGTCCTCGAAATTGACAACGGGATCCTTGTACGAAAACTGATCCGCAGTGGACGACAAAGCACGCGAATCGTAGTACGTATCGCACTGCACGACATTGTAATGCGTTTGCGCCATGATAAGGTCGGACATATGGACACAAGAAAAACTTCAGATCAGGTTTCGAAGCGCTACTGGTGGCCGTCCATGACCAAAGACGTCACATGATATGTTCGATTGTGTGACATATGTAGGCAAATAAATCGACGCAAACGGCCAAGGAAGGATGCCTTAACCCAAGAGACATCCCTGACGAACCAAACAAAGTGATCCCGCTTGATCAATTTGGACCAATATTAGAGAAAGAAGAAAATATTTTGGTATGCCTTGGACACGATATCCGCTACGTCGACGCATCAGCTGTCTCCAGTACGGCTTCCATCCCTTACATCAACTTCCTGACGAAAAGAAGGATCTCCAGATTTGGGTTACCGGAAATATTCATCAAAGACCAAGCAAGAAGAATTGGGAGCCGAAACACGGAGAGAATTTATCCACGTCTCTTTGTGACACACTTTACATCTTCACGAAATCGACCGAAAGCAAACGGTCTTATCGCAAGAATGCTTAGAACACGCAAACAACTCTTACGAAAACTTGTGGGCAATCATCTCGACTGCCTTATCGCATTGCAAGATGCAGTAACCGCTATTAAAGGGCAACTCCGCTCAATTCCGAAAAATTTAGGCTTACATGTGAATCCATTTCACAAAGCACTACTAAACAGCTCTACGTCTTCGAACTCGCGAAATGTGGCATATTATTTGTGTAATGCTAATTTAAACATCAGCTGATACCGAAACCGGAACTTCGGTTGCGTCAGGCAACATTAGTCTCGTGTTGTCAGAGTCATGGCCTCGTCACGTCGAACCACGTGGTCTTGTGACGTTCGGAGGGGGGGGGGGGGGGGGGGCGAGGGACAGGACACCGGACGCAGGCAGGTCGCTTCGCATGGCGTGGACGGTGATGGCCGGGGGAGAGGGGGAAGGGGAGAAGACGAAAGAGGAGAGGGGGAGCGAAGAAACAGACCGATTAGCGCGCAGGGCAGCGCAAACTGGCGCATCCGCGTTACGGTGATCTCGTGGACACCGCTCAGCCTACAGCGGGAGGAGAAACTCATGACGTCATCGTTCAATTTTTCTCTGAGAAGTAAAAACAATCAAAACGTGAGAATGACATAGTCAGGCCTCTGACGTAGTGGCCTAACGTTAGCCGCTCCAGCTCTGTCGCATTGACTGCGCTGACGATTGCGCCTCACGTCGCACGCTAGAGTTGGCAGATTTCGGCGACTTGGCTCACTTGAAGGTTTGCTGGCCAGATTATTAAATATATAAACGAAATTAGATCGTAATATTTTACATGGGGTCTTCCTATATGATACTGAAGAGGGCTGCATAGTTTTCTAACTATCAAAATGAAGCGAAGTTTCCCTTTAATGTCACGAGACAGAGCTCAACGCGATACAGCCCTTTCTGGCTAATGCACGGGTGGGATCCCGAACTTCCAGGCGAACTAAACATTGCCAGCGTTGATGATGACTTCACCGAAACCGAAAGATTGATCAACCTTGCCAGAAACCGATCCGCAACAAAGCTCAATTTGGAAGATAGCCAGACGCTGGCGAAAGCCCGGTACAAAGCCGACAAGAGGGGACCTTATTTTAATGTCGGTTACTTCGTATACTGCATCAAAGCATTTCTGCGTGGAGCCCTGGACTCTTTACTTGAAGGATCGTGCGAAATCCCAGAATCCAAGGTCAGAATGCAACATCAGCACGTATGCAAAAGCAACGAAGGCCTCCAGCATGCCTCCGAGACTGTATCACAAAGTGAAGTGATGTAGAGACTTGAATTGAGGACAATTCAAACTTTGTTGTAGGTCTTGTTAATAGTGCGAGTATGAAAAAAAAAGGAAGAAGGACGAGCAGGATTCGGATGCACGAGCACGGACGATACCGAACAATTCGTAGCGCTTTCTGATTAAATCCGTTTTTTTTTTTTTTTTTCTAATCCTAACATGAGACTTGGAAGGCATTTTGAAAATATATTAGAAGAGCACAGAAAGGTGACATTCATGCGTCACAAAAGGCGCCTGGTGTTTCCGACGTGAGCGATAAATTTAGCACGCTGTTGCGATGGCTCATCCAGATCGAAACTGGCGGCGGCGTGGTTCGAGTTGATGATCTCTTGGTATTGCGGCTCAAGTTTTTCCTCCGCGTGCTAATTAACAAGCGCTTGCCTCGTTCAGCAGTTGGAAGAATCATGGCCGATCTGGAGTGAACTGGCGCTATCTCTTACGGCCTTTGGACAGGGAGTAGTTTGGCAGTTCGAAGGGGTCGCTGTAACATAACCCTTCGTACAGCGCTTTAATTTCTTCTGAGAGGCAGCTTCTCCTCGCCATGTTTTCCTCTTTGCTCCGGGGTTGAGCTCGAGAAGGTTGTAGAGTAATAACACCCACAGATCATGAGGCCACTTGTCTGCAGAGGCGTATGTGGAACACCTCTTTCTCTTCGTCTTCTCGAGAAACGAGTTTTAATAAACAAGCACTTAATTTTCGTAAACCGAAACATACTTGAATCGACTCACTAGAAGGTTTTTTTAAATAATTATAATGGCACACATTTTCAATCGCAGTGGTCGGAGGACAGTTGTTCAGGATGTCTCAGGCGGTGTTGGGCATGGTAGTGTGGTCGCTCCCCCACGTGGCTTAAGATGTCCCATTGCTCCTGGGCGAGATTGAAGGCAACAGTAAAAGCCGCTCTCTAGCCGGCCTGAGAAGAATGTGACAGGCAGCAGTGGGAGCATCTCGCCACACTGGTGGTGGGGCTGGCGTCGGTGGCTTGCGTGGATGAGCTGACTCTGGTTCGCTTAGTGGAGGACTAGCTTCTTTATTTGATTAAAAATATAGTACTATCTCTTCCTTTCTCTTTCTCTAGCCTTGATTTTATTTCGCAACATTGATTGTGGGTTTTTGCAAAAACGAAAGAGAAGCACGAGGAAACTTCACGAGTTGTGATCCTGGGCCAGTTTTCTAGTACAGCGTCTCAACTGAGACTGGATGAAAGATAGCACTGCAAAGGATCGGGCGTGCGAGCGTCTTGAGACCAACGTTACTGGAGTACGCTCAGTTTCGCAGCTCCCTATAGATCGTTTGCTATATCCCCCAAGTGCCCCGGCCCGCTCTAAAAGAATCGCGGGAACTGTAAAGGTAGTGTGTTAACAATCAGTCCCAGCAACAAGAACAACTCCTTTATTTTTGAGTGCGCGCTCCTTTGGTCTCTTCGCGTGCACGCAGTGTTGCTCCCGCTAGCATATGGTACATCCCCTTTTCTTTGAAGGAACAAAGTTAAACACAACAACCACCAGCTGCGCGGGAAGCGGGCTGTGCTCGTTTAGATTAGTTCTGCCTGTTGGAAGCTTTTTATGTAGCCCACGCGTGTTGGTCGCCTTCTAGGTCTCTTGGACTGAGGTCCTGCTCCTGATGACGCCTGCCCCAGGACGGGTAAGGTTGGTGGGTGAGGCGACGCCTGGTTTCGAGGAGGCTCTGGTGGTGAGGGGGGCTGTGATCCATCTCTTGATGGTGGCAAGCAATCGTCGTTGTCGTCCTCTGAGTCGCTGTCGTTGATGGAGATGGTGAAGCCTTCCGGTGTCTTTCGGAGATGCTGTCGGTTTCGGCGGAGAATCCGGCCGTCCTCGGTAAGCACCGTGTATGACCTTGGGGCCACCAAGCCTTGCACTTGTGCTTTACGCTGCCATCGCCCGTTGTTAAGGATTCGCACGATGTACCCTGCTGAAGATGTGCTAGATGTCTTCCTTTCGTCTCGTTCTGGACGTGCTTTCTGACCGGAGATGTGGGAGACGCGGTGAATTCGGGAAGTAGGGTTCGTAGTTTTCGGCCCATCAGTAGTTCTGCGGGTGAGCGGCCATCTTCAAGGGGAGCTGCCCGGCAGTTGAGGAGGCCCAACCAAAAGTCTTCTTTGGCACACTACGTTTTGCGTAGTAGACGCTTGACATCTTGTACACCTTTTTCAGCCAGACCGTTAGACCTTGGAAATATTGGACTTGAAACAGTATGCCGAAAATCATAACGTGCAGCAAAATCCTTAGATCCCATCCGTGCAAACTTCTAGAGGTAAACCGTAGCGGGCAAATATTCGAGCTACCTTGTCAATGACCACCGTTGCCCTGATTTCTCGAAGGTGTTCCACTTTTGCGAAAATTTGAATAGGCGTCGTACACAGCCAAGTAGTGTTTACCGGAGTGTTGGAAGAGATCTGCAGCTACCCTGGACCAGGGATGGTTGGAAACGGTGGAGATAGAGAGAGGCTCGTCTGGCTGTCGGTAGGCAAACTTCTTGCAAGTTTCACATCTGTCAATGAAAGCGGTAATATCGGTGGTCATTGCTGGCCAATACATCAATTTTCGGGCCTTGGACAATTATTTACCCAGTCCCAGATGGCCTTGATATAGTCGTTTTAGCATCTCTCTTCGCATAGCTGTCGGAATGACTACTTTCTTTCCTTTTAGCAGTACTCCACTTACCACCGAAAGTTCTGGTGTAAACTGCTTCAGCTCACCTTCCACAGGCTTCGATGATTGAAGGGTGGTGATGACTTGGTGGATAGCGGGATCGCTGGCTGTCGCCTCCTGTAGGCGAGCTAGTGTGCCTTGGCCCACTACCTCAGATAGGACGCCCACCGCATGCACTTCTACATCCGTCGTGGCCTCTTCCTGTGATGTATCTGATGGAATCCTCGATAAAGTGTCAGCAACAACCAACTTATTACCGGGGACAAACTGCAACTCGAAATCATACTTCAGTAGTCGTAAAAATGGGCGTTGGAGACGAGGAGGCATGTCTCCTATTTCTTTTTTTTTTTTTTTTTTTAAATAGCCAACAGCGGATGGTGGTCTGTTTCGATGGCGATATTTTTTCCCATTACGTAGTCGTTAAACTTTTCGCAACCGAAGGCTATGCCCATGGCCTCCTTTTCAATTTGAGCATATCGGCGTTCAGTATCCGTGAGCACCCGAGTCGCGTAGCCTACCGCACGCCAGTCTATTCCATGCTGTTGAAGCAATGCAGCCCCTAAATCGATTGCGGACGCATCAGATGACAACTTGCTGGGCAACTCGGGATCATAGATTGCTAGAACTAGGGTTTGCGTCAGCATTTTTTTTAGTTGGGATCCCACTGACGATCATGTACACTGGTCCATTCAAAAATGGTGTCGTTCCTAACGAGACTGCGTAGGGCCTCCGTTTGAGACGACAGGTGTGGTAAGTATTTCCGGAAGTAGTTCACCGCACCAAGGAAGCGCTTAACTTCCTTTTTTTGTCGTTGGTGTAGGCTGCCGTGCAACGCAGCTTATCAAGTCTGGGTTCAGTTCAATTCCGTCGGAACTGATTCTGTCACCAAGAAAGTTCTTTTTTTTTTTGGCCAAAGATGTATTTGTCCGCATTCAGCGTCATTCCCTCTGCTTGGGCTGTTGCCAACGCCCGGCGAAGCCTTTTGTCATGTTCTGGTGTGGTGCCCTACACCAGTACATCACCTATATACACACGCACACCAGGAAGATCGTCGAATATCTGACTCATTGTGCTCTGGAATACTTCCGGAGCTGAAGCGATTCCGAAGGGTAGTCTTAGATATCGGTAACGACCAAGCGGAGTGCTGAACGTGCCAATCTCCAAGGTCTGTTCATCAAGCGGAATCTGATGAAATCCGCTGTTAGCATCAAGGCGACTAAAATACTTGGCACGCGCTAGCTCGCTCTCGATTTCCTCGCGCCGTGGGAGCTGAAAATGATCTCTTTTCAGTGCCTGATTCATGTTTCGAGGGTCCATGCAGATTCTTAATTTGCCATTTTTTTTTCGTACGATGACTAAGGGACTCACCCAGTCGGAAGGTCTCTTAACCTTTGCGATAATGCCAGCTGCCTCCATGCGTTGCAGTTCTTTCTTGAGAGGTTCCCTAAGTGCGTGCGACACTTGTCTATCGGCCTGGACCACTGGTACGGCATCATCTCGGAGTACCATTTTGTACTCCCTTCGTGTCTTGCCAACACTGGAGAACAGTCCCGGGAATTTCGACTCTACGTTTGGGTTGAAGGCCTTGTTCTCCACTGAACTCACTCGGTTCACGAGGCCCAGCTGCTCGCATGCACGGAGACCTAGAATAGCTTGGTTCCTTTTTACCACGAAGAAATCGAGCTGCACTGGTCGCTTGTCGAGCTGCACCGACAGTCGAACCTTTCCGCTGTGTTGAATTTCGCCGCCCCCGAGTGGCGAAGAATGCTTCTGCTTGGACGGGGTTTGTGTTTCGTCTTGAGCTTCTATAACAACGCTCTGGGCAATAAGTTTGCCTGAGCTCCCATGTCGACATTGATTTTCACCACGGTTCCCTCGATGCGCGTGGTGACAATCCAGTCGCGACTGGAGGAAGAACGCTCGTTCCCGGTCGGCAAAATTTCAAGAACGTCGAAGTCACCATCGCTTTCGTCCCCTTCGGCCACGTCGTGTACCGCTTCCCTCTTACTCCTACAGCAGACTGCGTAGTGATTGCGTTTTGTTCACTCGGCGCATCTCTTTCCATACGTGGGTCACTTCCTCGGCGGATGAGAAAAATTACAATTAGTGCATCTTCTCTGCTCACGCTGTTTGGCTTGCTCTTGTTGAACCGGGTCAATTTTAACAGTTTCGCCATCCCACGCTTTGTTCTGTGCTTCGACACGCTACTCAGCCTTGCAGCACTCTACTGCTACTTCTAGAGTTAGGTATTTTTTTCGATGCAGGTTCTCTCGCAACACCGTGCTCGAAATCCCGTAAACAATCTGATCTAGGAGCAGAGATTCTTTCAAATCTGCAAAGTTGCACGTCCTTGCCTTCAGTTGCAGGTTTCTAAAAAAATGTTCAAATGGTTCTCCTTGAGCTTGCCGACGCATGCGAAACACGTAGCGCTCGTACGTTTCGTTACATTTGGGCAGGCAGTAGTCTTCAAAAGTCTTGACTAGTACGTCATAGCCAGCTTGTTCCTCTGCTGTCAAATTCAGTGTGTTAAACACGTCTATAGCTTCCTGGCTCGGGATATGTAAAAATATGGCGGCCTTCTGTTGCTTACTGCGAGGCTTTGTAGCTTCCGTTGCTATGAGGTAAAGCTTAATGCGCTGCTTGAACCTTTGCCACGACTTCATCGCGTTGTCGCCAAGTTACAGCGGTTCCGGAGGTCGAAGATCTGTCATGATGCCGTGAGCTATCACCTTTGGACTTATGACACCATGTAAAGGTAGTGTGTTCACGATCAGTGGCAGCAACAAGAACAACTTCTTTATTTTTGAGCGCGCGCTCCTCTGGTCTCTTCGCGTGCTTCAGTGTTGCTCCCGCTAGCATATGGTAAAGGAACGGTGTCCCTTCAGCCCCTAAGTGATCGGTAATTTTAATCCTAGTCTTGGTGACACAGGCAGCCGAGTGCAGATGTAGCCTCCACCGTGGTAAGAAGAAACTAGCGCCACAAGGCGCTAGTGGCAGAAAGGCGAACATACGTATGGTCGGAGACGAAAATCTGTCTCAAAAGACTGCCAGATGGCGCCATTACGATCGTTGGCGTGCACCCTCCTCGCCTCCTCCTCCTTCCTTTTTTTCTCTCTTTTTTTGTCATTTTTGTTTGCTTGCTTCGCTGCCGTCCGCGCGCGGCTCGTTTGCTCAACCGGTGCCGTGCTGGCTAGGGATGCCGCGAACTTTTTTCGATCGAAGTTTCGATGATCGAGACAAGCGGTTCGAAAGATTTCGATTTTTCGAATTGTCTACATCGTAAAATTCGACGGAAGTCGAATTTTCGAACTTGTTGAGCTAAGTGGTTCGACGCTTTTCGAAACGTCGAACTTATTATGCTAAGAAATTCGATCTTTTTCGAACTTTCGAACTTATTGCGCTTTAAAGTGCGATGCTTGTCGAACTTCCGAACTTGGCTGACCAAAAAATTTTATAAATTTCGAAATTTCGAACTTATTTATCAAGAGAATTCGAAAAGTTTCGAACTTTCGAATTCTGAAAAGTCAGAATTTTGACGAACTTCGAACTTTTAGGGAACTTCGAAAGACCAGCGGACGGTTTCGTTTGAATTCAAGTAGTGAGGTACATTCGTAGTTTTTTTTTTTCTCGAACTTTTACATGCGGTGCTGCGTTCCTTACGAAAGACAATGGCGTTTGTTTCAATGTTCTGGCATGCTTAGTTTTAAAGAAATAAATTTCCGAAGGGGCGAGGAAGGACGACGGGTTTTTGATGATTATCTTTGTGCCAGACTTGAAGCGCGCTGTAGCCGAAGCTATTTGTAGTAGAGATGTTATACTTTTTTTAAGAACGATCTATGTATAGCCTAGGTAAGTGCCGTCTTAAGATGTGATTATTGTTATTCAACGTGAGTTTCGAAGAAATGTCCAAACATGTATCTACATGCAATTATGCCCTGAACTTGATATTTGTATTTGTCTAAGTTGTTTGAGGTATCGCATTTAAATTAACACCGCGGACAGTACATATCATTGCCATCTGCAGAATACAAAATAATGTATTTATTGTTTTTTCACGTTAAGTAATGAATTAACTCATGGGAGAAGATTTCTAATAGTGTTCAAGGTCAGCAACGTCATTAAAAGACAACTTTTTTGTTTCGCTTCACGATTTTGGGACGTGTTACTTTTAGCCTGTACACATTTTGGTAAAAGAAACTTGTTTCGAAGTTCTGAACCTCTGAATACGCAAGAATACATCACTTCCGGCAAATTCTTGATAGTTTTCTTTTTCTCCAACTTTTTATCCCCGCATTTATACTTTTTTTTTTTTTTTTTTTTACTATTGGCAGAGGTATTTAGGTCGAAAAGACATAGCTTTGAACTTCCGAACCACTAAGCATGTGACGAGTAGTGCCTTCTGACAACGAGTTTCTCACAATGACCATCTACGCAATCTTTTATGCAGTGAAGAGCGACAGTAGCTATACATATGCATAAATAATATCAGATTAAAATAAGCTCGACCACGCCCTCTTTTCCCGTGTTGTTTTCTTTAACAGTCCGAAATATCTGGAAGGGGGAAAGGAAACTGAAGCCCCCCCCCCCCCCCCCCCCCCCGCTACCCTCTTACCCCCCGTTTTTCCTTTTCCGACGCCACCTGTATGGTAGAACGCTCCTCGACCTCGAGTTGTGTCGGCTTTTTGGGGGGCGATTCCTCCGTTGCAGAAAATAAACCTCCAGGACAATTACAAACTTAACTTACTATATGCCAGCGTCACCCGGGCGGCGTTCGATCAGATTACTTCCAGCGTGCAAGGGGTGGCGAGGTAGTTTGCCAGGTCGCTTCAAGGTTTTTTTGAGCCTCAACCTCGTGCCCGCCCCTGGCCGTTTTGAACTGGATGAGTCTCGTAAAACAGTGTGTTCGTGTGATCACTACTGCGTGATGCAGGTCAAACACTCCCCCCCCCTTCCCCACCCGGGCTGGCGGTCACAATTACTGATCCACGGTCACACGTCACTCTGCACTGGCAAATATTCCAGCACATCCGGGACACTCGTCGCCTCATTTAATTGCGTGACCAACTTCGCAGAATCTAGATATTACACCCTAACTTTTCTAAACTTGATTTTGTGAAAACCAGTGTGTCGCAAAAACGTTATTTGAAACAAACTGTGGAGGAACTTGAAAACCTGCTTCGAACTTTGAAAACTTGGACTAGAAAAAATCAAAATCTTCAAAGTTTTTTTTTTTTTTTTTCGAATTTATCGTTAAAAAGAATTGAAACCTTCGAACTTTTCGAACTTTATCCAGAAAGAAATTCGAAAAATCGAATTGTTCGAACTTCATGTCTATAAAAATTCGAAGCGTTCGAAGTTTTCGAATTTTATTTCCAAAGAATTTCTAAATCTTCGAATTTATCGAACCTGAAGTAAAAAAAAAAATATTCGAAATATTCGAATCGAAATTTTAGAAACCGTGAAAGCTTCGAACTTTTCGAATTCGAAACTCCACTGTGATCGAAAGGTGCGAATTTTTTCGAATTCGAACCTCGGTCGGTACGAAAATATCGAACTTTTTTGAAATCGAACCTCAGTTCGCTTCGCAAATATCGAAACCTTTCGAAATCGGACTTGGGGTGGTTCGCGACATCCCTAGTGCTGGCCACTGCGAGCGGCCAGCACGGCACCGGTCGAGCAGACGAGCCGCGCGCGCTACGTTTCGCAACAAATGCGCTTCGCGTGACATTACCGGTGCAATAAAACAGAAACAGCAGGTTCATTGAAATGCATTTTTTATTGAACACCATTCACATGGGTTGCGGTATTGGAAAGACCTATTTACAAACTACATTGCCGCTTCATCGCCCAACAAAGGAAACCAATATCTGTAAAAGGCAGTAAACGTTGTCAAATATGTAAAACGAAATAATTACTTTAATGTTCATACTAACAGGACAGCACTTATCATACTTCGAATTATCTAAGTGACTCTGTAAACAACTCCTACAAACAAAAATGCTTAATACCCAAACAACAAATCAACTCCCAAATAAAGCAAATCTGCTTTAATATTTAAATTCCAACAAGCATACAGAAGTGCAGACAGCCCTATAAACAAAAATGCAGTTCCACAAACGACGCTCATTACAGTTGTTAACCGTTCTGCAGGATTTTGGCAAGCAGGGATGTTCACAAAAATAATACCAAGACCTATTGCGCAGGTAAGCAGGCTTATAAAATCAACCCAGCAGCTATTCACAAGATTCAATGTAACCAATATGTACAATTAAATCTGGAGGAGTAAGCGCACACATAATGTGTTTACGCTACATACTAAGTTTTTGAGTACCACTGAAAAGACATGAGGTCTGATAGGTGCATATCAAATGTGAATTGTGTGAAGTTCATTATGGTTTGTGTGGGGTTAGTCTGCCAGGGATGGAGGCAACCTGTCTTCAATTTAGACGGGGCATTTTGAGCAGCGTAGTCTGAATGCTAGATTTGACATTCAGAGAGTCAAGTTAGTCGTTCATGTTTATATAGCGTAAGGTCGGTCTGCCAGTTTGAGGCGAAACTGGTTCACGCTGCAGATGAGCAATTTTGCCAGTTCAGTATGTATGACTGCTAGACTGGGGTCTTTGACGTGCTCACGCAGTAGTGATACACGACCGCACGCCGGTACGATGCTCATCCAGGCTGAAACGGGCAGGGGTGGGGCTAGAACCCAGGATCCTTGGGTTTTGATTTGGCATCCAAGTTATACCAAAAAGAGAACTTTCGACATCCGCACAGGTGCACAAGAGCCATAACCAACTCTCTACTAAATCAAATTAGTTTGAAAATGTGTGTCGATTCCTTTTTTTAGATGTTTTACGGGAATCTTTTTTCAATAGATCCCAGTTAACGAGCCGAATGTGCCAACGTAGGCGCACATTCACAAAGAGGTGGAGGAACTGCACTGTGCATGCTGAGCTACAAAAGTGAGCTTCGGAATGGGGTACCAGGGCATGCACAATGCGCTCAGCTACCTTGGGCTTGTGAATCTGCTGCTGCTCAACCTGCTCAAGGAAAATATGCTCAAGCACCTTGAAGCAAAGAAAAACAAGAATCAGATGGAGCACAAAAAGAGCCGAAAATTGAGCCAGGTGCGTTCGCTTGAAGCAGGGCATGGAATTGAACTTCCGACGTTAGTTCACCACTTGCAGCTTTCAACAAGTCCGGGCTAACATGGTAAGATACCTTCTTAAGAAATGACTCAACCAGGCCCCCAGAGAAGTGATACAGTATGTTTTCCTGGACAATGTTTTGATTTAGATCATCGGGTAATGTAAGGTCGTCAGCATCAATTGATTCCAATGGCTCAGGCTGGTGGCTGGCTGCAGCCGACACTGGGAGGTGCCTCAATTCCATTAGCAATGTGGCATTGTCTACCTCAAAGTTTCCTTCACTAGAAAGTTGAAACATCTTTCCAAGAAAATGTGTTTTAGACCTGGCACAAACTGGTCGGAATTGGGCGTCTCGCTGCAGCCGTGCCGCTGCGGTACCATGCCGAACATGTTCTCTAGCGGGTCCTGGTTGAGTCGTCTAGTTTGAAGGTGCTCAAAGTTAAAGTTCTGCCTCAGATCTTTCCCACAGTCAGAGGATGGCATTGATGGGGATTTGCCACCCTTTTATTGTCTGAGGTTGTTTGGGAGAACGAAACTGCCACTGAGAGATCCTCGAGCTTTTTCGAGCGCAAGAAATCTACATGTTCCGATGTAGAAGTAGAATCAAATCTCATTTTTCCTTTGTCACATTGAAGACTTTGGCTGTTTAGCGAATCAAAAATGTGATCCATTTCTTCAAGGAAGTCGCATGTGGCCTGAGCCTCGGGGGGCAGCTGATTGAAGGAAATGAAACTCGCAAGTGCGCCAGAAGGGTGTCACTAAAACCTGCGCAGCAAATTTCACCTTTATGTTCCCAAATTGGGTCTGATAGATGTGCCTGTCGGTAAGTTTTTTTGCCAATCGCAACCGCACAGGATGCTTGTGTTTGTAGGAGTCAACAATATATTTCCATGATATCAATGTGTTGCCAATGCTGAGGTCATGCTTGCGCAGGTTGTTTCGTGAACACTTGAGGCGGTGAGGGGTGTCAAAGAGGAAGTAGACCTGGTTGTCACCAACAAAGAAGAACGGATGGTCTGGTGTGACACCCAGCATTCCTGCAAGAGCGGAATTACTGGCTCCCCTGGTCACACACAACAGACTTCACAAAGATTTCTTGAGAAATCGGACTTTGAATGATGTGTGTCAACAAGTCAGGAAGACATCCAGCAGAAGCTTTTGTTTTTAATAGGTGAAAGCATGTGGTTGAACCCAGGACTGAGAGATACCTGCCAGCAGAACAACCGAACCTGAATCAGCCACATCAGCATTTTGCTCCTTACCCTTGTCTGTAAAGCCATGCACGATATCGGATTTAGAGTCATAGAAGGCATTTTCTTTCAGGGACATTTCGTCGAACATCAGAATGCATGCTCGATCTTTAAGGGGCCAATCGTGTAATTTGTTTACACCAGTTGTGATGAGACTGGGAACAACTCCAGGGTGCTGAGCGATGCGAGACAGTCAGTTCTTCAGCGACCTAACTGATGGCAAGCTCAGGTACTTGGCAAGGTACTTGTAAGCCCCGCGGCTCTGGAAGTAGAGGTTTAGCGCAAAAGGCTTGAACTCATCAGGCCATTTTCGTCCGAACATGTTCGTAGGCTTCAAATGCAGCTGAATCTTGAAAATATCAAGTGCTCCCTTGGAAATAAATTTCGAAGCACTCTTAAGGACCTGATGTCTAGTCAAATCTGCAAAATCAGTTTTCTGCGACCAGCTGTGCTGCTTGTTGGGGTTGCTTTTAGATCAGCAGTGCTGCTTGACGAAGGGCCAGCTACGGCGGCCGCAGTGCTGCCCATCGACGTCCTCTGGGGGGTATCTGTTCAAGAAAGTTTGTGAAACCTTTAAAAATTAACCGCTCTTTAGCTTTAGATTAAACTGAATTCGGTACAGCTATGATGGTCAGGTTACTTCTCTGTGACTAGTCATAACTAAACCAGAAAACAGCCAAGCACCTACAGGGGAAAGTGATTTTAAAACACCACAAAGCACTTATGTATCGCCATGCTTTCATCTATGCTCTAGTATATTCTTTCAGCTGTTTCTGATTTCGACCACATATGTTTTTATCTTCACCACCTTTTGTGTTGTTTTTTGAGGCCCAAGTTTGATGTGCGTTCATTGCCCACTATACCTACATCCCAGCTCCCACCACCAATTCAATTTCACTGCCCTATAAAAGACTGACTGCCTTAGCTTCCGCTCAAATATATTATGCTTTTATCGTTGGTGAAAACAGTAGGAAAAATCTCTGCTTCTCACCAGTGTGGGGCCCCTGAGCCTCTTCATATTGAGGAGCGTCCGGGGCAACTGAAGTAATTGCACCCATAGCTTGTAAGATCACAAAGGTCTACACTATTTTATAAGCATCAAGGGTTAATTTAAAATATGTGAGCGTAGAACACAAGGTATACACCCTACAATTCACGCTTTCATGATTTGAAATACCAGTAAGGAGATATTCATCTCATTAACGAGTGGACCCTACTCCTGTCGCTCATGAATAGTGGCTTGAGGAAGTAGTGATGAGACTACGCATAAAAGGGAAATGAACATATTTTGTAGAGTATGAGCCCACATTCCAGGAACATTCGTCCAATTGAAAATATAAAGTTCTAATTATATGTCTAACTTGTAAAGTACAAGCTTTTTAGCCTGAACGAAGTATTAAAGTACTTATATTAATTTTTTCCTAAATGTGGTAATTTTAACATTAACATATGCTGCATCAACAGCTGTAAGTTTCAATTGGAATAAAGCAACACGAATTTTTTGGAAGCTATATAGGTACGTTATTATGCTCTGTAATTAAGCACGAGAAAATAGCAAAAACTACATGGCGAATTATAATTCATGTGTTCCCGAATAAAAGTATCACAAAGAAATTGGATTTCTTTTTCACCAAGGTGGAGGACGGGCCCTTCCCCTTGCTCCCGAGGAGTGTCATGGGGTGTTTGACAAGACTGTTGTAAAAAGGGCAATTAATACATGTTGTGAGTTCACTAAACTAAATATATTGACATAACCTTCAAATAAACTATACTTCAAAGAAAACGAATAAAGAACACGAACTCTGCCCTATATTAATTCTATCTGCAACTACTGTGAAGTTAGGCACCTTGGTGCAGCCGGATGCCAAGTGAAAACGCAAACAGAAAAGGTCCTCATGGTTTGTGCGGCCAAAAGAGACAGGAGAGCCCCAATCAGAACAGCTGTTTGACTTTCCCAACTTCCCCGTCAACGACACCGTGACGTGCGATGCTCCAACGCCGTACTCGTCGAGCTCGGAGCTGCAAGAACTTCAAAGGAGAATGCCGCGCGTTGACAACACTCGCTCTGTGCGATTGAGATCAACACAGACGTTTGTTTGCTCCCGAGATTTTATCACTCAAAGTTTAATCCTGACCACCCCCCCCCCAAAAAAAAATACATATATTAAAATTTAAAAAAAAAGAAATTACAAAGTTTTGTTTTTGTTGTTATGTCAGCGCAGCTCCGCTCCGCGTTACTTGAGATAAGAAGTGGACTAAAATTGCATCAGAACTATATCAACAGCAGCGACACCAAACATTTCGTTATACTATATAGTAATTAAACGACTTATTTTTCGCGGGCTTCATATATTTAATGGACAAAAAGATACTTTTTAGTGTTGTGTCGTTTACCCGCAGTCTGTTTTTTTTTTTTCAACCATGTGCCATATAATTCGGGGTTTAGGACAAAGCTGAAGTTTTGGAATAATTCGCGGGTTCTAATTTTCGCGAGGCAATGGGAATTCGCCAAAAATTAGGTTTTCGCGAAAATCAAGTCGCCTACAGTAGTTGGTTCGACTATGCCATTCTTTACAAATGTCTCACCGTGGTGGGGCCCGATCCCTCCTCCCTCAAGACCAGCGCCTGGGAGGGTCGCTGATGGGACTACGAAAGAAGAACAAATAATATGTACAATGTAAGTTCACTAAATAAAAAATGTGCTGCAAACATGGAAAGTTACATAAAAAGATACAATGAATAAGCGCAAATCGTGAGATAGAATGTTTTAATAACTAAAAACACTACGAACTATACTAACACTTGCGAACCCTGTTAAAAATAATTCTGAAGGGCCTATCAGCCTTGAAGAATTATGGGACCTCACAGGCCTTCAAAAACCTTCAAAAATAACCTTCAGGTATACCTCAGAAAAAGCCCTCCAGCACTACAGCCCTTCAACCCGAACCCCTTAGCCTATCAACCCTTTAGAAATGACTGTGAACCATAGACAAAAATTCAGTTCAAAACGTTATTAAAACTTTATTGCGGAGATTGAGTTTTGCATGCGTATTAAAACTCAAAAAGATAGTAAGAACCAACGCTTGTTCAAACCCGGCCGCAAGCAGCTGTCGACGAAAGAGATCACATCAAATAGGAACAACTGACTTTATCACAACGAAAGATATCTTTCACAGTACACACAATACCGTTGGGTAAATTACAGATCTACGTTAGTTCAGCTAATAAAACCGAACAGGTGCACCTTACGTACACGTACACAGTCTCAGTAAGCACGCTTAGCGAAAACCACGAACTCGCAAGCAGATCCCGTCACCGTTGAGGAATCCCGAGTACAGTCACGGTTTCGTCCGTGGTGTCGTCGGGGCGGCGTCTTCGGCGTATTTTTCGCTCGCTGGATTCTTTTGAAGCCGGTCGGACGAAGAGGCGCAAGGAACAAGGCGGAACAGCGGCCGTCATCCGCCGTCTCAGGACCCACAGTGCCATGATCCCGGTGCGCAGGCACTACATGCGGTGGGACGCTGATCCCGACTGCCAGGCTTGCTGCGAGTAGGCCGACACCGGCCACCATCTCCTTGAGTGCGCTGAACACGATGGCGCTCGAGCGGTCCTGAAGGAGGCCAACGCCAAACTGGGGTTCCCCTGCAAAACTAAGGAAGAAACAGCACGGAATTAAACAGACCAAGTGTCGAGCCCTCAAAGCAGTGCTTACCTTTCTGGATGGAAGAAACCGGACCGTTCGAGATCTCCACGGCGGTGAGGAACAAACCGCCCACGATTGGAAAGAAAATGGCTACAGCGGCCTCCTGACTTCTTCGGCTTCCTCACACTACTCTCTCCCGCCAACTATTGGAGAAGTGTGCTGCCCGGCCATGGCGGTTCTCCACCCTCTCCCCATTGCCGGGTGGAGAGGAGTGCAGTGTGTGCGTGTAGGCGTTGTAAAAGACGGGGGATTTGAGCTGCTGTTCGTGTTTTTGTCGACGACGAAAAGGAGAGGACTTCCGACTATGGTAAAAAGAAAAATGTTTTTGTTTATTTTTCCCCCTTTTTGGGGACCGTCCCCCGCGGGGAAACCGGTTCCGGAGACGACTCGCTTCCGCTTTGCCCTCGCAACCTCCCCAGGTACCCTGTTTTTTCGCAACGCGCCGCTTTCGACTTGCCCTTTTTTATTATTATTCGTGCAACAAGTAAAGCTTGTTCGCCTGATAACGACGCTCGGCCAGCAGCACTCGGCCCGCGCCCTGTCAGTTCACCACATGGGGCGATCGAACCCGTAGCCCCCTTGGCGACCGAACACCCGGCCGGTGACAGACGGGTCGAGGAGCCCAGTCGTGTTTGATTGAAGAGCAGTTATAAAAAACTGACCGTACACACATAGAATCGACACTCTCCAAATACTTATTTTTTCCCCCTTTGCGAACAATACGTAGCTATGTTCTAATCCCCCGAAATGTGTTTTCTCCACCTAGGCAGTGGTCCCACAGACATCTCAAGAAGCCTGAAGGTTTTCCCGACCCCAGTAGAAAAGTTCTTGATAGGCCTTCAGACATTTCAAGGCGTTGTAAAGGGCACTTCAGACATTTCAGGGGAGCCTCTGACGGGGCCAACTAACCCACCAGGAAATATCGGCGCCCCTTTCAAACATCACAAGAATTCCTGAAGTCCCCTTCACACCCTTTAAAGAATTCCTGAAGTCCCCTCAGAGCGATTTTCAATAGGGAATGTAGGGCACCTGCATTTCTTGCTTTGAGGAGCGTCCTGTGGTGGTGATGAAACACCTAAAGAAGAACAGTGGAAATGACACGTGACTTTAGCAATTGCCTGTTGTCCCTTTAATGCTCTTATATGTCCCTTGAAAGCTCTTCGACTGATAATATACCGGTACGAAGTCTCACCAATGTGGGGCCCCAGCGTTTCTTGCTGTTGGGGAGCATCTTGCAGAGGTTGGGATGGCACAACTGAACAAGAGCAATGAAATATACTTAATTATAACAATAAATGAGTTGACGAACAATATAAAAAAATCACTTTTTGAAAGGATTCACACAGTAATATAAAATATTCCTTACATTAACTACAGCCGGCAGCCGACTCGGAACCATGCCCGAAGAACTGTACGAAATTAACCGAGGGATAAGCTTTTCGAAATGTGCAGATCACATTAGGAGTTTGAAACGTGTTTTCTTTGTATTATGTAACAAATCAACCTCTTCAGCATTATGCAAAATATATTGCGCTGCCACTCTCCGACCAGAAATTTCAGTTCCCTTCTTATTTCCAAGGATTGCATTTTAAGTTAATTAATACAGGGTTGCATGCGAGCTGCATAACAATAAACGATAAATAACCATAAACAAACTCGTTAATTGGCAACGCAAAGAAGAAACAACTCCTAATATTTTAGAGTGACTATGTATCTGACTGCGAGTGCTTTGCGGTACTCTAACCTAAGATATAAACACAAAGCTGTCGAATTAACTGAAGATTGCTCTGACAACAGCTCACCTGGGGGAATCAGTCCTTGCACCAATGGGTTAGTCATATGAACGGTGGGGCACGCATTCTTCCTCAAACGAGACTTCCTGTAGCTGGCAAATGCGGTTGCGTCGAAGTGCTCGCTGCAGAGACGACGCTGGCGCAGCTTGCTTATCGGCAGGCTCCTGAGGTCTTGACGATTTGCATAAGCAATCCATTTTGATGCTCTAATGGAAAGATTGAGAAATATCACATATTTCAATGCTTCTAGTTTCGAACGCTGGAAAAAACGTTTTGATATAGAGGCTCACCTGTCGTCTGTCGGAAATCGGAAGAATGAGCACTCCGAACATGATTGTAAACCTGAGACTGGGGCAGAAAAGAGAACACAACAGGAGGCAGAAAAAGAGGAGGCAACGTCTCAACTCTACCTTCTGCCTTCTTCTACCTTCTGTTGTGTTCTTTTTTCTGCCCCAGTCTCAGGTTTACAATCGTGATCAACTTACACCAGCTCCCCTGCACTCTGACTATTTTTTCGTGAGCACTCCTAGTTTTTTTTTTCGAAGAATTGTGGCACCACTTTGCCTCGCTATAGATACCGTAAATCCCCGACATGAGACAAGCAACACACTCAGCAGTATCTCCGCCAAACTAGAGACTTCTCTAATCAGCTCCGTGTTCTGTAGTGCCATAAAATATGTAATTTCCGTTTCAACACGCGTGAAACGGTATGAAAACTAGAAGTTACGCACGCAAAAAAAAAAAGTCGTTTGCCTTGCTTTTGCCCTTACTGATGACTGGTCAGAGCCCAGAGTGTTTTGGTTTCGGTAGCGAAGATTATATACACGACGCCAGCGCTGAAGATCATGGCGGCGAATATAAGCATAACAGTTCGACCGGATTCGGTTGGATAGACCTACAAATCTGCTCTTTGGATGGACGTACGAGAGAAAAGCCAGCGACGCGGCGCCCCCTATCGGCCCAACCGGGAACTCCGTTCGCTGCATTCAGCTGACACACGTTTCGAGCGTAATTCGGAGTCACTCTGAACAAGCGCCTGATATACCACAATGACCTGTCAAATCGCTTTTAAAATTTCTCCTCAATGTCAGCGTTTTTGATTTTGTGCATGCTGTCCACCGTTCAACCTGGATGGGCTGCAGGAATCTCTTACATTATTATCATGCTGATATTAAGTTAGAAACGCTAAACATGCTATAAACAGCCCCGCGGGCTCCAAGCTTAATTGTGTTTTTTTTTTGTTGTGCGCTATCGGCTTTTTAACCAAATCCTCCTCAAACAACAGTCACGAGAATGATAATATTGTGAGACATTACGGTCAAAAATTACGTAACCATGAAGTTGGTCGAAAATTAGCGATCACTAGGGAGCTGAAGGAACACCGTTCGCATGATTCCTTGAGTGCGGGCCGGGGAGCTTGGACATACTGCAAATGGGCTATTCTCGTCTGCAGAGGCGAGTGTCCTACGTGGCGGTTACGAGAACTAGCGTATAAGCAAACCATATTCCGTACAGCACTTGTCCACGCCCCCTTATCACGTCACATGACGTCACTTTTTTTAATAAATCCCGTTATGTCACGTGACATTACGTCACTTCCGCTTCAAATCGAAACCAGCTATTTCATTGCTTTGCAAAATGTCACGTGACGTGACCTCACTTCCGGTTTAATTAAAACTAGTTGTTTTATTGGTTTGTGAACTGTCACTTCACATGACGTCACTCGCGCTGCTTTGGCAAGGCAAACATGGCGGCCGCCGCCTGAAACTTGAGGCCTACGCGGTCGGTGCAGTGGCGGCTGAAGTCTGAGACGCTTGAAACGTGAATCCTACGCGGTCGACGCAGTCGCGGCTGAGGCCACAGTGGCTGAGCCGCTGCGAACGCGGCGCCGCGAGGGACTGAGCACTTAGGAACGCAACTATGCGACGTCTCACATCGTGCTTCACTGGAGTGCGTAAAAGGCGCAAGTACTTTTCTCCTTAGCCTTCCCTACTCGTCGCTTACGTCGCTTACTACCAACGCGTACCGCTGGTGTAGACCTTATTCTTGCTGAGCAGGTTTGTCGGCGACGCGGCGGATGTGAACCATGTCGTGCATGAACGCTTGCCTTTTTTTGATACGAAAATGTGCTCCTAAATATGCTACGTCGTCGCGAACGCTTACGCTGACCCACAAGCTCAATTTGAAGTATTGCCAGCATTTTTATTTCGCCTGTACGCTGCCATCGCATCACCGTTACTCGCGACGACGCAGGTCTTCGTGCTTGATTTCCAGCGGCGCCGCGGCTCTCCCGACCCAAAATGAATGTGGCTATGTAACCGCAAATTCGGGGAGTCGTAAAGGGATCAGCTTAGTACTGTTAGAAACACTCGTGCCATTGGAGAACATTTCGTGGTGGAGGTACGCAGATGACGATACGCATGCCCAGTGGAACTATAAGAAGAGAAGAAAAACAACAACAAAAGTGCATACTTTGAACTCGGGATGTTTTTATTTCGCCACATTAAATATATCATTACACTGCAGTGTTGGTTTCAAAGAATGTTATTCCCTCAGTCCCTTTAAAACAACCAAGGCCCTTAAAGGAGGCACATACATGCAATAATGAACAATGTGACGATGTTGGAACAGTATGGCCATAAGCTATAAAGCAAAATGGCAAGTTCACACAGAAAAACAACAGTATACATAAATATTAAAAGAAGTTGACAAATTCAAATCATAGTTTCTCCCAAGAGCTAGGATAAAGCAAACGTGCATGTCGCCTGAAATGTACGAGGCACATGAGGCTGACCAGTCACGCAGTCACAAGAGACTTAAAACCGCTTTCGAGGCATTCCTGTCGTAAGCAGTGGCAGGTGTGAAACAGCCTGAACTAGTGATGCTTCCGCTGTAAACACCAATTGTAAACAATAAATAAACCTTTTCTGTTCTTACTTAATTCGCAGCATGTCGGATGTTGTAGGAGAATCTCGAATCACACTTGTGTGCGCAAGCCCAAAACTAACACGACTTCAAAATGAGCAGAGATCTGAAAACTCGTGTCGGATTCGAAATCACACCCAACAATCCTAGAAATGGAGCAACTGTATCTGTTCGAACGAGCAGCTGTGTATTTCCTTTCATTAATCTAGACGGTTTAAATGGATGTAGTTTTTGCCTTTGTACATAACATGTGGCAATGAGCATCGACAACAGAAGAATGAAAACACGTTAGAAAGCAGCTGGACCCAATTCTACTTGCTGGCTGATGAGATCGTGGACGACAACATGAAGCGTGCAGTCTTCAGCCGCGCATGTAAACCCTTCGTGTACACCCCTCTTTCAATCTTTTTTTTTTTTTCTCCGCTTTTCAAGTATCTTCAGAGATGCTAGCAAAAAAGGAACCTTGGGGCTAAGGACGCTGGTAACTGGTCACCGGATAATGCTCAACAAGTGTTGAAGACAAGTCTGTGCCCAACTACATTACTGAGCTGCGTCACGTCGCTCAGCACTGCGAGTAGACATTCTTGTACAAGATGTTTTGTGGCCGGTTGGTTAATGTTGTATGCGAGGAAGCCGTTCAGCGACCCCACCTCGCCATGTCAGATCTCTTTTGCTAGGCCTCAAGAACTTGTGACCCCTGCGGAGTACGCCACAAACCTTACACGAGAGATTCAGACTTCCGGGCTCCAGAAATGGCAGAGGTTTGCCACATTGACAAACACGACCCACAGAAGGCATCAAACGGTTCATCAATGCCAAGCCACAACCCTGGTGCAGTGAAGACATGTCCCGAGTACAGCTGGATAACGTTGGCATCAAAATGTTGTGCACGACGCAAGTAGCTACAATTTTGAACGTGCCATTTCTGGGACGGAAAGGGACGCATGATAAGTGCATGCCGTCGGTAGTTGGCCAAATTCAAGCACCACGCTCCGGAAGCGGGATCCAGTCATCGTCTGGAATAAGACGGATCAAAGGCAGAGCCTTAGCTTCATCGAACCGGGGTGGAAATTTTTGAAGTTCAACTAAATGGTATTCCCATCTGCATAGAAGTGGACACTAGAACTGCTTAGTGCGTAATTGTTCTGAAGAGAATGTGCCATCTTGGAACGGCTGCAGAGACCTAAACGTAAACCGCTTTCCGAACGTATTCACAACGCAAGTTTGTAGTTCTGGGAAGTGTCAATTTTTCCACGCGGTTAAAGGCAAAATAGAGTGAGCCACCATTGCTCATTCCGATTAAAAGTGTTCAATAAGCTCCGCACCGCTAAATCCAAACTTCATACTCAAATATCACAAGCCTCGATTTGTTCCTTTGGCACTTGAGCCAAACATCACGCAACTCGTGACACGAGGGATTTTGCCCCCAGTGCAGAACTCTGCATGGGCTACGGCAGCTGCACTTGTGCAGAGGTAAAACGGCAAGATCTGGCTATGTGGAGGTTGTAAACGCATCATTAATCGAATCTTGAAACGGGAGTCACACTCTCTGTCAAAAGCAGAGCAAATGTTGACATAACTTGCAACACAGTCCTTTTAATACGCTCTTGGTCATGAGAGTTCTCCGTAACGCTATGGAAGGGCTTGGTATGCGACCATGGTGTGGCGCTGAGGTTGACAAGGTGCGAAAAAGCTGTTAACCTAGCCAACACTGCTGGGAAGTGGGCATCCAGGAAGTGTTTTTGTAATTTCAAACCCACTCTGAATGAGCCACCTTTAGATCACGGTGACGCGTCACCGCACTGACAGCGTTCCTCATAAGTCTAAGTGACTTTGGCTCTGTACGCAGAGTCAACTGGTCAGATTTTAAAACGCTCACTGCAAGTACCAATTGTAAACAGTGTTGAATGTCATATGCGGCAGCAAAACTTGCAAGAATAGCGTGCAAAGTCCAAGTGACGATACTCCCGCGGCCCCTTTCGCTCGCTCGGATCAAGTATTGTTCGCAGCAGGAAACGGCGAACATAGATAGAACTCTCAATGAATGTCGCAACGTCCAGTCGGCTGTTCCGTTATTTCAACCGAAACTCATTAATGAAACGCATTAAACTCCAGTATGCATTCCATTGACGACGAAAAGGTTTCTGGACCCCTGAGGATGGACGACTCCGCTCATCACGGATGGATTCTAAAGTTTTCCCCCGGTGGGAACTGCAGTTAGTGTATGGAACGCCTCGAATTTTACATCGAGGCCAAGAACATCACAAGCTGCACAAAGAAGCCAGCCATCCTCCTGATGACCTACGTTAAATCAACCTACGACACTGTGTGAGCCCCGCTCGCACCCAAACCGCTTTCAGAGGTTGAGTTTGAGGAGATAATCAAGTTCCTCAAAGAACACTATGACCCCAAGCCGGTGGAACTGCTCAGTCGGTTCAAATTCTATCAACGGAACAAACCAAACACCGACAGGTTCCATCTCCGAGTATGTGGCCGCACTGCGAAACATCGCTGCTGACTGCAACTTCGGCACAGAGACGGCCACGCCGACCACACCCGCCCCGACAACAGCCACGACAGCCATGCCCGTGTCAAATGCTAGTTCATCGCGAGAGACCCGACATGCCCCGCAAGCCCCAGCGAGAGAATTCTCCACTGTGCTACCGCTCCAAGTGATGCTGAGGGACCGATTCATTTGTGGGATCAAGGATTCCCACCTTCAACAATGTTTGCTAGTGGAAGGAAACATCACCTTCAACTGTGCCTACACTCTCGCATTGGCAACAGACTCTGCTG
This sequence comes from Ixodes scapularis, assembly GCF_016920785.2. Lineage (NCBI taxonomy): Eukaryota > Metazoa > Arthropoda > Arachnida > Ixodida > Ixodidae > Ixodes > Ixodes scapularis. The sequence goes on from NW_024609881.1 coordinate 65,838,743, forward strand.
CCAGCCAGCAACTCCAGATCCAGAAACAAGGTAAGGTAAGGTACACAGTTCCACTGCCACCACAAGGGGGCAAAGTCATGAAAGAAACCCCGTTCTTTGTTGCGCAGGTATCCGTTCGCTTGTTGAATGCAAGCTTGTTAAAGTCGCGTGCAAATTTTCACACAATGGACACCTCTAAGAAGCGCGTTTCAGTCACAGAGTTCAACGCAAGTCACAGGAACGCTCGTTAAGTCGCACCCGTCGGTTGACAGTTACGCAAGGTGAGACACATGGAGACCACTTTGCAGTGAGCAGCGTCGCTGAAGGGGACCCGTTTTGGATCATTGTTGCTCTCCTGGTGAACGGACGACGTTTGGAACTCGATCAGACACTCTCCAACAAACGTCGCAGCTTGCAGTTCGCTTCACCGTTCTTTCAACCGAAGTTCATTAAAAAAACGCATTTAACCCCAGTATGTATTAGTGAATAAACCTCCTCCACACGTCTCCGATTTGGAATGTGTTGGACAATGCAGTCAGGTCTAAAATGAATGAGATTGCAAAATAAGCGCAAAACGCACGGGAAATTAGTAGACTCCCGCGTCAGAAAAGAAATCTGGGGGTACAAATAGAAACGTAAGGCCAAAAAGGTCCAACCGGACAGTCAACCAGAGTCAAGTCGCGATACTAAGAGGGTTGTTCACAGTGGCAAAAAGAAGTATAGGAAAAACTGTTACTGTGGAAGCCCACGCTTTTCTCGCAGATTACTCTTTTCGTCGTTGCAGACCCATCAGAGTGAAGCTGTTGTTCTGGCAAGAACCGCTTTACAGGGGGCGGTTGCCAACACCGATGCAGCTACACTAAAATCGCTGGCTGCCACAGACCCCCCCCCCCCCCCCCCCCCCCTGGGCAAGACAAGGTATGCCAGCAGTGCCCGAAACCAAACTTAATGTCCGTGTTTACAAAGCGTAAGTAAAGTCGATGTGCCTCTCGAATTCGGCAACACTAGTTTACAGCATCGATGAGAAATCTCGCCGGCTGCACTATGACTGCCGGCCTGGGGCCTTTAACGTGCGTCACACAATAGTGATACGTGACCGCGCGCCGTACGATGCTCGTCCAGATTGAAGCGAGCAGGGATGGCAATTGAACCTCGAACGCCTGCGTTTTGTGGTCGAAGCCTCCTGCTTCACGTGCTCCGAGCTGTGGCGCACCAACACACTCGGCCGACGATCCCCCTGAGCAGCGTGCCCTTGAAGAGTTGTGTGCCTCGGCCCAGTCCCATGAGCCGATCACTCGTCCACTGTGGAAGCTGTAACCCTGCAGGCAAAGAAGGTGCTCATGGTTGCAGATTGCGACTCATCTGTGAGCTCAATTGGCGTTAACACATTGGTATTTCAAGGCCTGGGTCCGCAACTGAGTGAAACCTACCCGACATGGGTCCCAGGAAGGCCGCCAACTGTCGAGGCCTTTATTGCAGTCTCGCACTGGGCACATCGTCCTGCACATTCCTCTGCAGGGAATGGGGTCTCTTTCTTGGCCTCTTGGCAGGCTGGTCACTTGGTGGGCGTCCGGCTGGCACCCTTTTTGAGCCCCTCGTCAGCCCTGGCCTACGTCGGGCAAGGTGCTTAGGCTGCACCCAAATCTGGCGTCCCCGGCGCCTTCGTCCTGCCGCAGTCGCCTTGAGGCTCAACATGAGGCCGGTGGCGTCGTTGCCATTGGTAACACGGTCCAGCTCGTCCCCCAGACCCTGCAGGATCTCAAGGTACGTTGTGACTTCAGCTACTTCAGCGACGGGATGACTGTCTGCGAGGCTCGGAGGCTCCACGAGAGCAAGCTGTGCCTAGAGGGCGGCGGTCCTGTGCTGCTGGTCAACGGTGCCCTGAACCCCACGACCAGGACTGCACAACACTGGCACAGCGTGTGGAGCACCACATGCTTTGGCGGTGGCGCCATTGCCCCGCTGTCCAAGCTGGAGGAGAAGGCAACCCTCTACGCAGCTCAAGGTATGCCACGACTTACCACAGTGCTAAGGCCCATTCCTGAGTTGTCACTTTGCCAAAAGAAATATGTTGTCGGTGTATGAGCTTGGGCCACGACATTAGACATGTTTAATTAAGTCTCATTTGAGCAACAAGAAAACAACGAGCTACTTTGATCAACTTCAAGCACGTGCAGCAGTCACAAAGGTACCTATGAAAGACTTTGAATCTCCCTGTGCTCGTGAAGTAAAAACAAGTGATTGAAACTCTGCCAAGGATACTTTCACGTGCTTGAGGTTGGTCAATGTCGGTTGCTGTTGTTCAAGCGGGTCTAAGATATTACAGGACAACTCTAACCGGCAATCATGTCTCGGGTTCACGTAAATTGCATGGCATGCCAAAAGCCGCTGCCTACATTCGAAGTACACAATAGGTAGTTTTCGTGCAGAGTTTCGTAGCCACCTATTTCAACAGTAACCAAACTTCTTTTATTTTTCATTACTATTATTTTGTAGCATGCAGGAGCAAATTTTGAGGCATTGAGTGCCTAAAGAAAAAGTGGATAAAAAGAGCCACCGTTTTAGCAAGGCTCTTACACAATACTTTCCAGGCACTGGCGTGACGGTGAGCCGGAGCGATAGCAGCACCTGCTGGGCGGTTCTCGTGGTGACCCCGATCATGCAGCGGGCCCAAGCACTGGACGTGACGAAAGACATCGTCTTCATACACTCCACGTCCTCTTGCTCGACCAGATGCACCGTCTCGGTGGTGCTCGTGGCAACGATGGCTGGCACCGTCCCCGTCGCAGGGCTAGTTCACAACGAGCAGAGCACCGAGGGGTACCTGACTGCGTTCAAGCTCCTCCGTGACACACACCCACTTTGGTTGGGGGGCCAGTCGGTAAGTTGGAGAGAAAGATAAACTATAGCATTTTGTATTTAGTTCACATTTAGCAAAAGCTAAAGGACATGACACCTTCATGTTTCAAAGTTCATTTTTGTTATCATCGCCGAGCAGTGAACACACTAACAAAAACCATGTCTCTGTGGCATGAGTGCAAGCGGCAAAGCCTAGGTTGGGAACAAGAGAATGGAAGGAAATGTTGCAGTACAGGAAATGCTAGCAGCGCCAAAGTGACAGTTCCCGTAAATTGGTATTTTGGGCATAAATGTGTGAAAGAATTACCACGGGAATTTAATATAAGCACGATTGTCCAGTTTTTAGCGTTGTGCCTCATGGTCGGCCACATATGTATTATCGTTTCTCAGGCACCGAACGTGGCGATGACTGACAGCTCCAGTGCGGAAAAGGCTGCGGTGCAGGAGACGTGGCCCACAGCGAGGCAGCTTCTCTGCCATTTCCACGTCGCACAGGCGGAGTGGCGCTGGCTGACGGCAGCTCGCAACCGCGTCGACAAGGACCAGAGGCGTCAATTGATGTCGCTCTTCCAGGAGGCAAGTTTTGTTTGTAACAGGGGCACTTGCGCAACATTCTAGGGTTCTGAGGAGTGAGGAAGAAGGTAATATCGGGTCTAGCAACACACCTCAACACCGGTTGCGCCAGCAGAGTGGCATTTTCATTGTAATGTGTCTGTGGGAGTCTGGCAGGTGCTGGCCGGATCTCCATTAGAAGATTCTCAGGTACAATGACCAACCGCAGGTGATGTACGCCGACAGTGAAGAGAAGCTAGAAGCTGCAACTGCCCAGCTGAAGCTTCAACCGCACCAGGCCTTCGTGGCACGGTTGGAGGCCTTCCTTGGGAGACGGGAGGAGTGGGTGCTGCTATTCCTTGCCAACATCACCACACGGGGGCACAACACGAACAACTTCGCTGAGGCCACCATCCGTGTCCTGAAGGACATGGTTCTGAACAGGACGGAGGCCTTTAACGCGGTGGCACTGGTGGATGCGGTGGCCGTGGTGTGGGAGCGGTACTTCGAGAGCCGCATCCTCCGCCATGCCCACAGTCGTGTCGCCGGTCACCAGCTGGAATACACGTGGCTGTTCAGCAGGATGCCACAAGGTGCAGCAGACAACATCAAGCCTGTGGGCGGCAACGTCTATGCGGTGCCCAGTTCCACCAACAACGGCGTGGTGTACGAAGTGTCGCCAAGCTTCGGAGCGTGCAGCTGCCCAGTCGGAAAACAAGGGGTGTTTTGCAAGCATCAGGCCCTTGTGCACGAGACCTTTGGAGGGTTGTTTCCCAATGCCCCCCCTTCGAGCACGGGGGATCGTCACCGACTGGGAAAGTTGGACTTGGGAGACAAGTGTCCGTTGCAAAATTTTTTCATGCCTTTTTGTGAAGGGCAGCAGTCGTCAAAAGAGCCAGACGTGGCCAGCTGTACCGCCCAGGCCTCGGAAGGCCAGCACATTGCCGAAGCCAGTGACATGGCAGAAGCCCCCGAGCCCTCCACTTCAGCTGTGGCGTCACCGGCTGTGCAGGGACCTGACCAGGCTCAGATTGCCCAAGTATGTGTGCTCTTTCATGTTCGTGCTCACTCCAGTTCTTTGTTTCTTTTCTCGGCGATCTGAATACACAGCAGAGGCTGAAAAAAACTTTCTGTCGGTCACCGGTAGTAGACTTGTAGAACACAAACACTTCTTGTAGGTCATACTAGGAGGTGCACTAGTGCAGTGCCTGGAATTTTAGGTGGTACATATTTCCTGGCTGTTGCCAGCCACGCATTCATGTTTGCCGTACTAAATGAAAACTGATGATTGTTGCATAATTGTTTCGTTTCTACAGGGTGTTTGGTCCAGTCTAAAATGTGAAAGCAACTTAGCAGATGAGTGAAGCTCAGAGAGCCCGCTTTCACTGTTTTAGCATGGGTATATATGCCGAGACGCTCCAGGTATTACCGTGATCAATCTTAATGTCCGGCATATGGGTATGACTGGCCTGGTGTGTTGCTCACTGGCCTACAAATGGCAGGACTCATTTCCTAAGTGGCACCAATGTCTGGCCAGAATCGCAGTCGTGCAACTTTACTGCAATGTCAAGCAAGTGTGCTTGCAAAACGCACATGTGTACCAATTGAAAAAAAAAAAAGAAACAGGCGTTTTTAGTGGTTGTTTGTAGCCTCAAAGTCTGAACCTTCACCACAACATGGGTGTTGACAACAATGCCGTGGGCTTCCTGCAAGTTCAAACTATAGTTTGTTTCACATTCTGAGGCAGCAAAGCTAGAGCTAAAAGCACAAACATGTTGCCCTAAAAAGAGCTTGTACTGCACAAGCGTTCATGCCTTGCAGGGGTGCCAAAAGCTTGAAGCTCGCCCTTCCTTGTAGCTCCTGCTATTCTCGCACTTAAAGTGAGACAGAGTATGGACAGGAGGTAACTTGCTCACCTGCTTGCCTCACCGCTTTTTGTGCAGGCACGAGAACAAGTGTACCAGCGTCTGGAATCGAGCTTGCAGCACCTGCACGCCATGAACGAGGACAGCGCAACGTACCTTGAGATCCTGCAGGGTCTTGGGGACGAGCTGGACCGTGTGCCCAATGGCAACGACGCCACCGGCCTCAAGTTGAGCCTCAAGGCGACTGCGGCAGGACGAAGCCGCCGGGGACGCCAGATCCGGGTGCAGCCTACGAGCTTTGCCCGACGTAGGCCAGGGCTGACGAGGGGCTCAAAAAGGGTGCCAGCCGGACGCCCACCGAGTGACCAGCCTGCCAAGAGGCCAAGAAAGAGGCCCCATTCCCTGCAGAGGAATGTGCAGGACAATGTGCCCAGTGCGAGACTGCACTAAAGGCCTCGACAGCTGGCGGCCTTCTTGGGACACATGTCGAGTAGGTTTCACTCAGTTGCGGACCCAGGCCTGGAAATACCAATGTGTTAACGTCAATTGAGCTCACAGATGAGTGGCAATCTGTAACCGTGAGCACCTTGTTTGCCTGCAGGGTTACAGCATCCACATTGGACGAGTGATCGGCTCATGGGATTGGGCCGAGGCACACAACTCTTCAAGGGCACGCTGCTGAGGGGGATCGTCGGCCGAGTGTGTTGGTGCGCCACAGCTGGGAGCACGTGAAGCAGGAGGCTCGGACCACAAAACCCAGGCGTTCGATGTTCAATTGCCATTCCTGCTCGCTTCAATCTGGACGAGCATCGTACCGGCGTGCGGTGACGTATCACTACTCTGTGACGCATGTTAAAGGCCTCAGGCCGGCAGTCATAGTGCAGCCGGCGAAATTTCTTATTGATGCTGTAAACCAGTGTTGCTGAATTCGAGAGGCACATCGACTTTACTTACGCTTTGTAAACACGGACATTAAGTTTGGTTTCGGGCACTGCTGGCATACCTTGTCTTGCCCAGGGGGGGGGGGGGGGGGGGGGGGGGGGTGTCTGTGGCAGTCAGCGATTTTAGTGTGGCTGCATCGGTGTTAGCAACTGTCCCCTGTTAAGCGGTTGTTGCCAGAACAACAGCTTCGCTGTGATGGGTCTGCAACGGCGAAAAGAGTAATCTGCGAGAAAAGCGTGGGCTTCCACAGTAACGGTTTTTCCTATACTTTTTTTTTTTGCCACTCTGAACAGCCCTCTTTGTATCGCGACTTGACTCTGGTTGACTGTCCGGGCTGAACTCTGTGACTAAAACGCGCTTCTTCGAGGTGTCCATTGTGTAAAAATTTGCACGCGACTTTAGCACGCTTCCATTCAACAGGCGAACGTGTACCTGTGCAACGAAGAACGGGGTTTCTTTCATGACTTTGCCCCCTTGTGGCTGCAGTGGAACTGTGTCCCTTACCTTACCTTGTTTCTGGATCTGGAGTTGCTGGCTGGCAGCTGAGTCTGTTGCCAATGCGAGAGTGTAGGCACAGTTGAAGGTGATGTTCCCTTCCACTAGCAAACATTGTTGAAGGTGGGAATCCTTGATCCCACAAATTAATCGGTCCCTCACCATCAGTAGGAGCAGTAGTACAGTGGAGAATGCTCTCGCTGGTGCTTGCGGGGCATGTCGAGTCTCTCGCGATGAACTGGCATTTGACACGGGCATGTCTGTCGTGGCTGTTGTCGGGGTGGGTGTGGTCGGCATGGCCGTCACTGTGCCGAAGTGGCAGTCAGCAGCTATTTTTTGCAGTGCGGCCACATACTCGGAGATGGAATCTGTCGGTGTTTGGATTGTTTCGTTGATAGAATTTGAACCGAATGAGCAGTTCCACCGGCTTGGGGTCATAGTGTTCATTGAGGAACTTGATTATCTCCTCAAACTCAACCTCTGAAAGCTGTTTGGGTGCGAGCAGGGCTCATACAGTGTCGTAGGTTGATTCAACGTAGGACATCAGGAGGATTGCTCGCTTCTTTGTGGAGCTTGTGATGTTCTTGGCCTCGAAGTAAAATTTGAGGCGTTCCAAACACTAACTGCAGTTCCCACCGGGAGAAAACTTTAGAGTCTATCCGTGATGAGCGGAGTCGTCCATCCTCAGGGGTCGAGAAACTTCCTCGTCGTCGATTGAATGCATACTGGATTTTAATGCGTTTCAATAATGAGTTTCGGTTAAAATAACGGAACAGCGGACTGGACGTTGCGACATTCATTGAGATAGTTCTATCTATGTTCGCCGTCTCCTGCTGCGAACAATACTTGATCCGAGCGAGCGAAGCGGGCCGAGGGAGTGTCGTCACTGGGACTTTGCACGCTGTTCATGCAAGTGTTGCTGCCGGATATGACATTCAACACTGTTTACAATTGGTACTTGCAGTGAGGGTTATAAAGTCTGACCAGTTGACTCAGCGTACACAGCCAAAGACACTTAGACTTATGAGGAACGCTGCCAGTGCGGTGACGCGTCACCGTGATCTCAAGGTGGCTCATTCAGAGTGGGTTCGAAATTACAATAACCCTTCCTGGATGCCCACTTCTCAGCAGTGCTGGCTACATTGACAGCTTTCTCGCACCTTGTCGACTTCAGCGCCACACCTTGGTCGTATACCAAGCCATTCCATAGCGTTACGGGGAACTCTCGTGACCAAGAGCGTATTAAAAGGACTGTGTTGCAAGTTATGTCAACATTTGCTCTGCTTTTGACAGAGAGTGTGACTCCCGTTTCAAGATTCGATTAATGATGCGTTTACAACCTCCACATAGCCAGATCATGCCATTTTACTTCTCCACGAGTGCAGCTGGCGTAGCCCATGCAGAGTTCTGCAATGGGGGAAAAGTTCCTTGTGTCACGAGTTACGTGATGTTTGGCTCAAGTGCCAAAGGAACAAATCGAGGCTTGTGATATTTGAGTATGAAGTTTGGATTTAGCGCGAAAGTGCGGAGCTTAATGAACACTTGGAATCGGAATGAGCAATGGTGGCTCACTCTACTTTCCCTTTAACCGCGTGGAAAAATTGACACTTCCCAGAACTACAAACTTGCGTTGTGAATACATTCGGAAAGCGGTTTACATTTAAGTCTCTGCAGCCGTTCCAAGATGACACATTCTCTTCAGAACAATTACGGACTAAGCAGTTCTAGAGTCCACTTCTATGCAGATGGGAATATCATTGAGTTGAACTTCAACAATTTCCATTCCGGTTCGATAAAGCTAAGGCTCTGCCTTTGATCCGTCTTATTCCAGACGATGACTGGTTCCCGCTTCCGGAACGTGGTGCTTGGATTTGGCCAACTACCGACGGCATGCACGTATCATGTGCCTCTTTCCGTCCCAGAAATGGCACGTTCAAAATTGTAGCTACTTGCGTCGTGCAGAACATTTTGATGCCAACGTTATCCAGCTGTACTCGGGACATGTCTTCACTGCGCCAGGGTTGTGGCTTGGCATTGATGAACCGTTTGATGCCTTCTGTGGGTCGTGTTTGTCAATGTGGCAAACCTCTGCCACTTCTGGAGCCCGGAAGTCAGGGGTCTCTCGTGTAAGGTTTGTGGCGTACTCCGCAGCAGTCACAAGTTGTTGAGGCCTAGCAAACGAGATTTGACATGGCAAGGTGGTGTGGCTGAACGACTTCCTCGCATACACCATTAACCAACCGGCCACAAAACATCTTGTACAAGAATGTCTACTCGCAGTGCTGAGCGACATGACGCAGCTCAGTAATGTAGTCGGGCACAGACTTGTCTTCAGCACTTGTTGAGCATTATCCGGTGACCAGTTACCAGCGTCCTTAGCCCCAAGGTTCCTTTTTTGCTAGCATCTCTAAAGATACTTGAAAAGCGGAGAAAAAAAAAAAAAAGATTGAAAGAGGGGTGTACACGAAGGGTTTACATGCGCGGCTGAAGACTGCACGCTTCATGTTGTCGTCCACGATCTCATCAGCCAGCAAGTAGAATTGGGTCCAGCTGCTCTCTAACGTGTTTTCATTCTTCTGTTGTCGATGCTCATTGACACATGTTATGTACAAAGGCAAAAACTACATCCATTTAAACCGTCTAGATTAATGAAAGGAAATACACAGCTGCTCGTTCGAACAGATACAGTTGCTCCATTTCAAGGATTGTTGGGTGTGATTTCGAATCCCACACGAGTTTTCAGATCTCTGCTCATTTTGAAGTCGTGTTAGTTTTGGGCTTGCGCACACAAGTGTGATGCGAGATTCTCCTACAACATCCGACATGCTGCAAATTTAGTAAGAACAAAAGAAATTTATTTATTGCTTACAATTGGTGTTTACAGCGGAAGCATCACTAGTTCAGGCTGTTTCACACCTGCCACTGCTTACGACAGGAATGCCGCGAAACCGGTTTTAAGTCTCTTGTGACTGCGTGACTGGTCAGCCTCATGTGCCTCGTACATTTCAGGCGACATGCCCGTTTGCTTTATCCTAGTTCTTGGGAGAAACTATGATTTGAATTTGTCAACTTCTTTTAATCTTTATGTATACTGTTGTTTTTCTGTGTGAACTTGCCATTTTGCTTTATAGCTGATGGCCATACTGTTCCAGCATCGTCACATTGTTCATTTTTGCATGTATGTGCCTCATGTAAGGTCTTTGGTTGTTTTAAAGGTACTGAGGAAATAACATTCTTTGAAACCGGCACTGCAGTGGAATAATATATTTAATGTGGCGAAACAAAAACATCCCGAGTTCAAAGAATGCACTTTTGTTGTTGTTTTCTTCTCTTCATATAGTTCCACTGGGCATGCGTATCGTCATCTGCGTACCTCCACCACGAAATGTTCTCCAATGGCACGAGTGTTTCTAACAGTACTAAGCTGATCCCTTTACGACTCCCCAAATTTGCTGTTACATAGCCACATTCATTTTGGGTCGGGAGAGCCGCGGCGCCGCTGGAAGGCAAGCACGAAGACCTGTGTCGTCGCGAGTAACGGTGATGCGATGACAGCGTACAGGCGAAATAAAAATGCTGGCAATACTTCAAATTGAGCTTGTGGGTCAGCGTAAGCGTTCGTGACGACGTAGCATATTTAGGAGCACATTTTCGTATCAAAAAAGGCAAGCGTTCATGCACGACATGGTTCACATCCGGCGCGTCGCCGACAAACCTGCTCAGCAAGAATAAGGTCTACACCAGCGGTACGCGTTGGTAGTAAGCGACGTAAGCGACGAGTAGGGAACGCTAAGGAGAAAAGTACTTGCGCCTTTTACGCACTCCAGTGAAGCACGATGTGAGACGTCGCATAGTTGCGTTACTAAGTGCTCAGTCCCTCGCGGCACCGCGTTCGCAGCGGCTCAGCCACTGTGGCCTCAGCCGCGACTGCGTCGACCGCGTAGGATTCGCGTTTCAAGCGTCTCAGACTTCAGCCGCCACTGCACCGACCGCGTAGGCCTCAAGTTTCAGGCGGCGGCCGCCATGTTTGCCTTGCCAAAGCAGCGCGAGTGACGTCATGTCACGTGACATTTCACAAACCAATAAAACAACTAATTTTAATTTAACCGGAAGTAAGGTCACGTCACGTGACATTTTGCAAAGCAATGAAATAGCTGGTTTTGATTAGAAGCGGAAGTCACGTAATGTCACGTGACATAACGGGATTTATTACCGGAAGTGACGTCATGTCATGTGACAAGGGGGCGTGGCCAGGTGCTGTACGGGATATCGTTTGCTTATACGCTGCCCGGGCTCTACAATGTCTTATGTTTTAGTAGAATTTCTACTCGACAAGACACAGCCTGTTGTGAGTTCCGACGATGTAAGGGACTTTAGCGGTGTAGTTGAAGACAACAAGGTGTACCAGGTCTACTGGGCCGGAGACGCGCGGACAAAAGGATCGTTCTACGACGCGAAAGTACTCTACATGGCAGGTGAGTAGAACTGAAGTACGGCGAGTGATGTACGAGTGCTTTGCATAACATGCCGAAGGCTTAACTGCATTTGCAGCCGAAGCATCTCGTATAAAACAAATGGTGAAATCGAGTTTCCAAAGCGGGGTTAAGGTGTCCGATTTGTACCCAGGCAGCACACAATATTTGAGCGATATTCGCCTGGGGTCGGGAAAGTCGTGTGAAGATTGCCGATTTTTCCGTTGTATTGGGAAAATTGTGCCGGTATCAATTCGATTCTGCCGATGTCGATAGAATATCTGTTATATTGCGGCGACGCAACTATGGTATGTATGGTACACGATCCGTGTTTTTCCCTGAATATCGTTTTTGAAACGGCAATAACTGCGCAGTATTAGGCATTTTCCGCCGATTCGAAAATGATATTGAAAGAAAGCCGCTACCATTTTGACAAGGCCGATGTCCACAGAATATCTGTTATATTGCACCGATGCTAACAAGATAACGACGATTGCACGAATATTGTTGTATTTTTCCTCCCAAAATCCTTTTTAGTTCAATCTCACGTGATCAGCCTCGCTGGCGTCTTGGAAAGCAAACTTGGAAAGAGAGAGGGAGAGACAATTGTGACGTATCCGTCTTTGGTTAATCCTTCGAAACAGGGCGCTCGGGCCCCTCGCAAGATCCGGTTAGGTGCGTGCGCACGGGTGTGTGGGTGTGTGTGCTTGTTCCAAGAAGCAAGGGGCAACTGGCGGTGACTCATGGCAATCGCGACATGCTTCGGAGAAGGGGTACCCCCCCCCCCCCCCTCATTTCGGACGTGACAATCTGCTGGCCTTCTCCCCCTCACCACGAGCAAGAAAAGAACTACGTTGCTCAAGTTAACGGAAACAGGTGAGGGACATTCCAGCAGAGCCTCCAACTGAAAAGCTCGCAAGTTCTCACCACCTTTTCTGCGGGGGAAATGGAGGAACCCCGGAGGGAAAGAAAAAGGAATGAGGAACGGCGCCAGGGGCTGGGCGTACGGGACGGTACGGAAACCAGGAGGCAGATTTTATCCCCTCTGTATCCCCTTTGTCCGTCGATGTCTCGATGCCTGGAGGTAGCGAGACATCGACGGAGAGAGGGGATATTGAGGAAAAGATGATTTCCAACGTCGTGGGAACTCGACGCGGCTTCTCCGAGACGACCAGATCTGCGAGTGCTTGCCGGGTAGTTTTTTTTTTAAATTTTTTGTTCGCTTGATACTACGCCATTTGCGTGGATTCGCGGAACAAGTCCCGCTAGGGTGTAGGCCCGTTTGTCATGTGCGCATTCATCATAGGCCAACTGGTAACAGGCCCGTTCGTCACAGCGGAACATTCGTCATAGGGCAATTTGTCCCGAGGAAAGTTTGTCACTGTACGAACCGGATATTTGAATTTGCCCAACATACATTCACCTGGCTGTGCATGCAATAGAGATTAATACGGTATATTTCATTTTTACTGAAGAGAGGGAACATCCAAACCAGTCATTTTTGTACTTAGAAAACAACAGGTTTAATGAGCAAAATAAGAACAAATTAAAAAGCGGTATTCCGAGCAGCCGTCCCCAAGGTTTTAAGACGATTGCGACCATTAAAGCGGCTTACAATGATTTGAAAACGCCGGTTGCAGTCGGCGTGCTTCTTGGACACCCTCGAAGATGTCATGCCGCCCTCTGCTTGAGCCAGCTTCATCTCCGTCAAGGATAAAAAGAACACACAGACACGCTCATGCAGAAAGCGTTTTGAGGGGGCAATGTACTGAAATCATGAGCCACAAATGCAAAAATGCACTACAGAAAACGTCCAAGTTCTCAAAGGAATATGTCAGTTCTTACGTGCAGTCCCCGCGGAGCCACGCTTCTATGCTGTTGTTCGTCCTTGGCCTTTCTGCTAGTGTTGATTCTCTGACTGACCAGACCAGAGGAGGGAAGGTGGCCAACGACAAGCCGTTCCGACGGGGTCTCCCGATATACACGTCCTCGACGTAGTCCGCCACGAGTGAGGCATCGGTGTAGAAAAACTCGAGAAGGTCCTTGGAGGCCTCAGGAATGTCGGCGATTGGCAAGAAGGCCAATACTTAAAGCATTCTCATATGAAAATCAACAAAATTGAAGTAACCAATTGGCTTACCTGTAGACAACAATAAGACATATAAATAGACTGCCGCATACCAGAACAGCAAACTCTTCACCTGAATTGTAGCGACTCTGGTGACCGCTGGAGCACACCATCCTATACACTGACTGGGATAAGTAAAAAAGCATCCCTGTATAGTTGATAGCCGCTATCTTGAAGTCCATTTAAGCCACCTCAAGGCAGTTGGCCCCCCATGTAACTCAAAACGACGTCGAAAAACCTTAAAAAAAGGGAACATATATTGAAGTATTTGAACAGATATCCAATAATAGGACCACCAAGCGTTTCGTTTTATACGTTTATCAGAGCTCTTGAATGCTTACCTTCTGTAGGTAGCTTCAGATTTGTTGGCAGCAAGCCGTTAACCATTAGCACTACCACGCCATTGACTGTGGCATGCTCCATGTACAGTTAGTAAAACTGCCGGGGTCACTTTAAAGGTCCCGTCCGCGAACCACCTAGTCGCCTGAGCCAGACAGCTCAACTTGCGCTCCGTAGCAAAGATCAGAGGCCAGATTCACGAAACGATCTTACACCAAAAATTTTCGTAAGACAAAACTTAAGAACAAATCCGTATTCACGAAACGAAATTTTCGTAAGTTTTGCGCAGGTTACGACCAAATCCTACGACAGCTCCGAAGCTGTCTTACGCACTTCTTACGAATAAATCAGCATGGCCGACAGCGTCGCTCTGCGAGAACAACGGATGTTTATTTTTCTACGTGCGCTTCTAACGCGTCCCGACTTCAAGCAGCAAGAAACAAGTAAAAAGTACTTGAAACAGACCACGACGAACGAACAAGCACGCTGGATCTACAGACACCCGGGGAAAACTCCAAGGGCCACGAGTACGGACTCCGACCGATCGGCAGATAGGCCTAGCAGGCACTCCGACTCGGCGCAGCGATGATCTGACGGTCCTTGTCGAAGACCGTCTGCCCACGACCGGCTGGCGTGCTGAATGGAATATGCCCGCGCGACCCTTGTGAACCCTTCCCGTATATAGTTTGATCGCTGACCTCAATTCTAGATTAAGAGGTCAATCTCTTCCTCTTGTCATCTCCTTGTTTTCCGAGGCAACGGTGACGAACGCTGTCGTCGAAAAGTGGCTCTCATCGATTCTTACTCTGTTTTGTGTGATATCAAGCTCAAATAAACGCCGTATGGATTACCTTCGCAACATGGTATGTACAATTTGTTATTAGTATTCCATTTTATTCCGACACGACTGCACCTCACAGTTGATCGCTGTAACAGTTCGCGGGTCGCGATGCCGGTCCAACCTCTCTTCGCCGGGTGTCACGTCAGCATCGAGTTGCAATTGTAAAGGATCGGTCCCGAAGCGCTTATCAATTCGCGGTCCAACATCGCAAATCCAGCACTTCGATCAAACGCGCGCGTCCATTCCGTAGTGTGAACAGGCATTTACGTGGCTCTTGCTTACACTGTCATAGTTCAAACGTATCTTTTTTAACGTCGGCTCGCTCCTGCATCTCCGAGGTCGCAAAAAACGCCGCGGCAATTTGTTCCCATCTACGTCGCTCCGCAAACGACTGCGGGCAGTCTTTTACCAACGATGACAGTTGTGTTGACTTGGTAGCGATCGAGTTTGTAGCAGTCAATGGGGATGGTTACGCATCCCGGCCTCGGCATTCCGCCGAGTTTAAATCGTGTTAGCGTCGACATATCACTGCACGGATACGAACCCCAGACCAGCGGTGGCAGAAAGGCTGCCTGTGTTTGTTATGAAAAATCCACGTGCTCCGAACGGCTCCGAACAAATGCCGAGCTCTCCGATTGGTTGTTCGTGCTGCCGAAGACGCCTTCGCCATAGCAACAGCACCGGTAAGTTTTAGTTTTTCCGTACGACAACGTCGCTTTCCTCCTCTCACTTAAGAACGCGTTCGTGAATACCGATTTCTCCTCTTCTTACGATGTTCTTAACTTACGAACTTCTTAGCTAAGTTGTCGTAAACTAAGAAGCTCTTCATGAATCTGGCCTCAGGATTCTTTCGCTGTCGCCCTCTCCGCTATCGTAGAGGAGAAAGGAATGTCCTTCGGCTGTGGTTTGCATGCAGGTAAAACAGTCATTATTATCAGAATATGTCGCGCACTGTGATTTTGCGCTGCAGTACACTTTACCTTGAACTCTGTGGAAATTCGTATGTCGGCTCTGCAAGATGATACGCTGTAGTCGCAATTCGCCCGCTGTCTTTGCTTGCAGATTGTGCGCCGAAGTGTTGACGGTGCGGGAATCTGCGATGCTGTGTCGTAACTGACACAGGCAAACGCAGCCAGAAGTATTTGGTGTGGTACTAGACGGCCTTCCACTGAAATAAAGGACATTTGTGAACTTCTTAAGGGGGAAAATGAGAGCAGGAACAGAGTTCAGTACATACCAGCCTTTTCCTTCATCTGATGACGAACCCCAAACACGTTTATCTCGGTGGGGTCAAATGCATGCGTATGGTCTCTGGAATAAGATATTATACGAGTCTTGGCGGTGATCGCTGATTATTTTAGTTTCACAAACTCCTCTTCGCCGGCAGGCCCAATACAACGTAGTTTTATTAACCTTAATGCAAGTGTAGGAATGTTCTTCGTGAAGAAGCATATCGCCACCTCTCTTAGTATTAACTACCTCCATTTAGAAATCGAGGGTGATATTTTATTAATCCGAGGGCAACCGGCATGGCAAGCCCTAAAACGGGGCAAAAAAAAAGTTGCGTTCGGTGGGTTTTTTCCAATTGTGAACTTTATATTCTCGAATGTCTTTCGTTAGAAAGGTGACCACGATAAGGGCAACATGTAGGTTAAAGGCTACATGTTGCCTTGTCTTGGGGTCATTGGTACATGCGTTTGTGTCCCGTTCGTACAGTAGCCAACCTCACTGACCTTGTACGAATTTGGTTAAGTTACCCCCTTTCCTAATTTTCCTAAGAAAGCAAGATAGAAAAAGAAACGTTTAACATTCTTGAAGTCATACTGTGACGAACTGTCAGCGTGACGAATCATCCTATGACGAATGTTCCGCTGTGACAAACGGGCCTGTTACCAGTTGCCCTATGACGAATCGACATGTGACGAATGGGCCGTATCCCGTCCTGCTACGGTTTGAGTGCATGTGTGGCAACTTGGCAACTAGTCAACGATGACACTGGTCATTATCGATAGACCCCTCTCTCGGCAAAGAGACTTCTTGGAGTCCGTGTTCAAATGTTTTCATAGCGGATAGAGCGGGATGTATGGATACGATATACAGGTGAGAGACAACTTATTTACGGATTTTCTTGGTCATGTAAGTCGCAAGCCAAGTGCTGCAGTCAATTTTTTATTTAATCTTGTGATAGAATGGAATCTTGTTCTTCGTCGTTATCCGCGTGCAATAATCTAAAACGTAATCAGTTCGCGGTCTTGTGTGATTATACGAGCATCGCAAGCTGATTTGCCGACCCCATAATGTCACTCGATCGAAAACACATTAATTTTGCCACGTGGCTGGGGTATAATGCAAGAATTCAGTGACTGCACGCGAAGACGCCCGCTTACATGATCGTAAATGGCACTTGTGTAGCTGTGTCCGCGTCGACTGCGTCTACCTGATTTTTAACAATTAATGATCTGTTTTGCTGTATCCAATCACTGTGTGTCTCGCCATTTTGCCGAATTTTTTACGCAGTGTCTATTCTGCCGGAAGCCGGCAGAATAACCGGGGAAAAAAAGTGCCGGCAGTAGTCGCCTATTGGGTCTCGTATAAAACGGATTGTAAACACGCTTACTCTAAGGTGTAGATTAGCACAGTGGGTAAGATGTGCGCCTCATACACAGCAGGATCTGAGTTCAATCCCCCCAGGGAAGTTTTTTTTTCCTTCGGAATTTTGTTTTTTCTTTAGGTATTAGGCGATATTTACGACATATCTCTTTTAGAATTAACACTGAAAAAAGAACAAAAAAACACGAATGTTGTTGACGAAACACTTCCTTTTTGGGGGTGAATGGAGGACAGCGGGGCTTGGGCCGGCCGGCACGCCGCCACGATGCGGTGGTACTGGTGGACCAATTAGGTCAATATATTTCTAATGAGCAGTCGCAGACTTTCGCCGCTAAAGGAGGGGGAGGGGGGGGCTATGTTAACGAGCTCCCCACTGATACACGCGCCGCCCGAAACTGCCGGCATTTTTTCTAACGGGCGACTGTGCCGGCTGCCGGCACAATAGCTCACCCAAAATACAAATTTCATTATTTTACCGGCAGGTGTCACGTGACTTCAGGCAGCCAATGGGAGGTGACTGCCAGTAGACTTTCGGAAAAATTATTCTGCCGGCTCCCGGCAGAATAGACACTGCCAATTATTTATGTATAAAACATGCATTTCTACAGCAAGAATCGCGTGACTCAACGTTTTCGACTTAAAACAATCACATTTTTCCATTGACGTCTTTTACGCATACCTCGTGCCATTTCGTACCGATTATTTAGCGGTGTAATGCTTTTCCCGTGTAATAAAATGTTTTCTATACCAGTTGCTATGCGCAGCATTCATTTTAGCTAATACGGCGCACGTTTCGACGGTCGATTTGCGCGCGTCGCCTTCGCTTCGTCGCGCGCCCCCGATGGCCTTCCGTTGCGACGTCAAGAGAAGAGCACTACGGTCTTGTTTCTAGGAGCTGGTGGTTAGTGTGCTGTGGGGCTGATGTTTGTATGTGCCGTGTATGTGTATGCGCTTAGTGTATATGCTCAGCTGATGCTTGTGGTATGCGTAATGTATCTACATGTGTGTTTAATAAAGTTGCCAAAAAAGCCCGAAGCGTAAAGGTGGCGTGAGAAATTAAAAATATTTTTTACCAGATAAATTGGGCGGTATCTGTAGTCCGTGCAACTCGAGAAGGTAGAACGAGGCTAAGACGGGCCAAGGAGAAGAAAGAAGACGGAATGTTAAAGAGGGCAGGAGGTCTCCCTCTCTCTCCTCTGCAGCATTCCGTCTGCTTCCTCCTTTCCTGCCCATCTTACCTCGCCTTACCATCCAAGTACTCTGTAGATATACGTGCGATATCTGGCGGGTGCTCGGACGACACTGCTAGTACAAAATTGAAACTCTCGACCCCCGGCGGATACTCAGCTAACGATCTAAGTACTCTATAGGTACACGCTCGATATCCAGCAGATGCTCAGACGACACGCCAACTCGATTGACATACGCGGTACCCGATGGGTACTGAGCCGACGCTCCAAGTACTCTATGGATATACTGGCGATACCCGACGGGTACTCTGACAACTCGATTGACCTTGGATTAACACGCGACGTCCGGCGTGCACTCAGCCGACGCTGCTAGTACTCTACAGATATACTCGTCGTCCGGTGGGTACTCAGCCTGGCGGTGGCGGTACTCGAGTGATATTGTGCTGGTACTGCCCCGCTTTTGAAATGATATTGTCTAGACATCGTGTGGATGGAAAGAGCCGTATATTCTGAGTATTTGCCAACAATATTGTGTAGATACTCGCCTAATATTCTTGTGCCGCTTGGGTACGCAAGTGGTCGAGGATTCGATCCGCGGTGGTCCTGCTTTTTTTTTCTCGGACATTTTGTTTTATCGAGGCATTTGGCGATATTTCTGAGTGCGTATAACTTTACTCTTATATAAATGCGCCCTTGTTGATGAAATTCCCTTGGCAGTGGCAGTCACACGTCTTCTGATGGACCATCAGATGACGTCTGATGGTCCATCACGTTCCACCAAGGCTGCTGACTGGCGGTCAGTGTCCCAAATTACGTATCTTGATGGAATTTTCAATAGGCCAACACGGGCAAACCACCACCATCCCGCCACGAAAATCATAAAAGAAAAAAAACTCAACAACGCCGACGTCGTGATTGATCACTACGCGCCCGGAGACCAAGAAATGGAAACGGGGTCGTCAGAAATGACCCCGTCGGCGGCAACAGCTGCCCAAAATCATTCCCCAAGTGGGCTTTCCTCTTGCTCTGATAGTGCTGCCGCGGCCTCAACATCGCTGCTCACCTTCACAGCTAACAGAGAAAAGAACACTAACAGCGATCACAACTCGCCCCACCCATGGGTGACAAAGCTTTTGAAAAAGCGGCCGAGAGAGCACGCCTCGGCGCAAAATCCAACACACGCGCCGTAGACTCCCCGCCTACACCCCAGACACAAGAGGACCACATAATCACACTGCATCCAAAGACCAAGACAGACGTCACAACTCTCCCCGGAAAAGGGCTAATGGAGGCCATCACCGCCTCCGTCAAGCTCGCACCGGGTACGGTCTCCATTAAAACCATAAACGAAACTAACACAATAACCATCATGCTAAACTCCGAGGCCACCGCCCAAACCCTTCTTGGCATTACCGAAATCCATATCGCTGGGAAACCCCCTCTACCCATCTAGGCGAACAAGCCAGTTGGCGACCACCAAATCCTAGGTGTCATCTCTGGCATCCACCAGGGAGAAGACAATATTTCACTGTTGGCAGGCCTGGAGACAGAGGGGACTGTGGTAGTGGCAGCTCGGCCGATGAGCCGAGGAGGCAATGTTGCACTTATCACCTTCCGGGGAGCCCATCTACCCAGACACGTCTGGTGCAGGCGCAGCGTCTTGTAGGTGTACCCGTACAGGGCACGAGCTAGACCTGCGGCAACTGTCATAAGATCGGCCTCAAGCCGGACATCTGTCCAGAACGCCAGGTCTATTCCACGTGCGGCAAGCCCCACGAAGAGACAATGGACGACCAAGGAAACCTGACCTGCCCTTCCCCCATCCCTTTCTGCCTAATGTGCCGAAAGAATTGACACCTGGCTACAGACAAATACTGCCCAAGGAGACTTGATATTCTCTGCAAACTTCGAGAGGCAACGCGACGGCGTGCCTCTCCTCCGCGGTCTCAAGACAACTCAAAGCGAAAACGACAAGACTACCGCAAGAAGCGGGGAGACGGTCAACAGCCTTCGCACCAGCTAACTCCTCCTACAACGATTACCATCGACCCTGCCATGCTGCTCCAGCTCTTCACGGTCATCGCTACCCAGATGGGCCCAGTCGTACAGAGCAACCCTTACCCCCCAGCATGGAAGTACACCTTACTCAAAGGAACTGCCGAAATTTGCGGCTACGTGCCGCAGAACTCAAAGCCAAGCATCATAACAAACCACAGGAACGCCGAGACGCCTACCTACTGCAAAAAGTCTACTGTACCGCCGTCAAGCTGACCGGCTATAAGCCCTACGCAAATCCCTCGATAACCGTCCGTTAGGGCGGGCCAGTTCGGAGGCCGTGACAGACAAGCCAAGGCCTACCTCAAATAACACTGGCCGGAGCACAAGATCGACATACAACAATGGCGCACGGAACATCAGGAATTGGTAGCCGTCCGAACTACCCAGCAAGAGATTCCTGTCATTCTGGTGTCCGTGTATTACCGACCTCGGGTTCCGTCAGTGAACCCAGGGACCACGGATGGATTGCGCACCTCGACGGCCTTTACCCAAAAGAGCAGAAGATAGTCGGGGGAGACTTCAACCTCCAACACACAGCGTGGGGCTACGCCCAGGACACCTCGGCAGGCCAAAATCTTTTGGATGAGATGACCCACCACCGTTACACCCTGATGAACACCGCCCGGAGGAAGACACCGCTGAGCTGCAACGCTCGGCAGAAACACACCACCCCAGATCTCACCTGGACAAACAGCCCACACATGGCCAACCACACCTGGAAGCCGGAGGCCGACACTCTCAGGAGCGATCACCTACCCATCAGCATAGTCCTGGCTCTCAACGGATCGGCGGCCTCCAAGCCCGGGAAAGGGCTCGCACATGTCGTGAACTGGGATCTGCACTGGAGCAAACTCCAAAGCAGCACAGCACCAACGGTCTTCGAGTCCATCAAGGAGGCCCTCCTAACCGCGACCACGAAGAAACAAATAAAGCTCGACACTTCCACCCCTGACCTTCACCTGTTGAATCTCTGGGCTCGGCGGCTGAGGGCTCTACAAGGCTACAAAAGAGGCCCGAAAACCGCGAGAGCCTTGAGGGAGGTCACAAGAGCCACGGTAGCTGCCCGAAAATAGGCGGTTCAGCTGGATCAGCAAAAGTGTTTAAAGTTCAGTGTCTCGCTCTGGGAAAAAAACAAAAAAAAAACAGCCGCTCAAAAACTATGGGCAGTCAGCAGAGCCATGCTGGGCAAAACAAGGGACCGCGCAGCGACCCTCACGCTCGCACTCACGACAAACAAGACGGTTGATACGCTGGCACAAGAGGCTAGAGACAAGCTCTTCCCCCGGTCAGCGGCGACCAGCACCCCACCAGCTGTGGGGGACCCATATGAAAGGGTCAAGATCAATGAGAAGGACCCCATGAACCAACCTTTCACCAGAGGAGAAATGAAGGGCGCTCTGCACCACAAGAAACAAAACGGCGCTCCAGGTACGGACGGAATAATTAGCGCCATTCTCCGAAACCTTCCCGAAGCCACGAAAACTCGGCTTCTTGAAGACATTAACGAAGTGTGGCGCACTACCATCATTCCAGACCCGCGGAAACACTCTACGGTTATTCCAATTCTTACGCCCGGCAAGAAGTCGACCTCCCTAGCCAACTTCCGTCCAAACTCTCTCACGTCTTGCGCCTGCAAGCTGGTGAAGAGGATGCTACTTGGCCGCCTTTCCTGGTATCTGGAGCGGCAGAAAGCATTTCATTTGACGCAGACAGGATTCAGAACTGGCATGGGCACGCAGGAAAGCCTCATCCCACTCTCCTAAGAGCTTATTCCAAAGCCCATTCCACAGAAATTTAACATCAGAACAGTCGTCACGATCGATGTGAAAAAAGCCTTCAACAGCGTCCCACACTGGGCAATTGTCCAAGAAGTGCGCGCCCTCGGCATTGAAGGCAGCGCCCTATATTTCATCGTCTTTCCCTGCAGTTTATATTATTTTGGGTGTCTCTTGAATTCTCCAGTCCGAAGGTTGGCTGAATGTTTTGACGCGGCTGGACCAGGCTTTGCAAACGCAACTTGTGCCGGATGTTGAACTCGCACGAAGGTACACACGCCAATATCGGGACGTGCCGTGAGACTGGTTCGTCATTAAGACGCGTTCACACGGTCGATGCGATCTAGTCGCGCGATAACTTTCATCGTAAAAGCGACCATCGGGGGTCAAAAGCGACTCGATTTGAGCAGTCGCTTGCTGACCAGACTTTTTTCGATGCGATCTAGTCGCGGAGAGGCTGAGCCAATCAACAGAGTTCGGGGCGAGAGTTTTTGGAGAAGCGACTCCCCAAGGAAGGCATCGAACTTTTTTTTTTGCGATGCGATTTAGTTGCATCGCGCGACTGCTTACATTCCCGGTGTGGATGCGCCTTTTCAGAAAGTGCTGCCATCGAGCTAGCGCTGCGCGAGACTGATGTGCGCACGTCTCCTCAACATATATCATTATTAGGCGGCGCATTGCAAAAGCGAGAGCGGCTCTGTGCGTGTCTTGCATTGTGATTGAGCACTGTCAAATCCTAGCCATAACCAAGAGCGGAAACGACCGGGGCTCCGTTGCGCGTATGCCGCATCACACTTGGGGAATGAAAAGGAAATCCCGGAACTTGTACCATTTTAGAGCATTGGCACTTTTTAAACATTTAGAAAGTGGAGACACAAAAGGGACGATACAGACAGGAAAATCTTTCAACTTCAACAACATTTATTATCGGATTCATGCTCAAAGCCCGCCCGCTCCGTGAGAGTACGTGAAAGGAAAATCTTGAAGAAAGGAGAGGAAGCAGAGGAAGTGTACGCGATCCACCTGTCTTGCGGGGCCAGGTACATCGGGCAAACGGGGCGATGCCTCAACGACCGACTCCGAGAATATCAAATGGACGCCGAAAGAGCTGCTTCGAATTCTTAGCACCCGATCGTCATTCGCGGGAGAAAATGTTTCGGCGGCGCTCCTAATTTCGCTGGCACGACAGCCATGGCAGGCCACTGCGAGCGAGTCGGGAGAGAAATAATTGAGGCCTATCGAATGGCGACAAGCCCGCAAAACGGCGGGCTTGTCGCCATCCTATAGGCCTCAATTACAAAGTATAAAAATAAAAGTATACATGTGCTGATCCCAAACAAATATGCTAGCCATTATAATGTATATCTGCCAAGTACTTAAGTGTTATTTGTGTATATATTCAGCTACTTGGGTGCCTCAAGATCTGGAGATCCTATTGGCCAGAAGCTCGGACTCAATCTTCTTGTGTGGTCTGGCCAGAACCATGGGAAAGGTAATCCTAGCAACAAGAACATCGCAGTATTTCCCTGCCTGTGACTTTCGGTTAGCTTCGTGACAGGGGAGTCCTTGTGCCACCAGGTGTTAGGCATGTCACTCGAAATAAGCATTCTTCTAACCTATTCCCTAAGCGAAACAGCAAAAGCACATCTAAGCCTAAAATCCGATAGGCGTATTCATATTTTGGGTTTGATGAAGTTCCAATTACAAAAAGAAGTCTGCTGACATGATTACCATGCAAACTTAAAGCCGGCGGATACAGGTTCGTCAGTGTCACAGAAATAACTTCTCACAGATGGCTTCGTTCGTGCTGTACCTAAATTCTTAAAATGATCATTCTGTTATGTTTGAGTCATAAATTTTATGTACCTATCGTGCCCATTAGTCGGGAGATGTGAAATATAAAAAAACAGGAACTTGCACACTGTCAGCTATGCAAACATTTATATAGTGAACAGAGCATAGCATTTTCAACCAAAAAAAAAAGAAAAAAAAACAATTCAATGCAGGTCTAGTTTCAAGGTTCCATATGTGTAATTCCTCTTCATATTGAAGTGAAAACTGCTTAAGTTGTGTCGTACTGCAGGCTCTCTATTAGTGTTAAAATGTCTTATGAAGTTTTAAACAGCTCGCACCACGTATTTTCCTAAAATATATAGGTTTATGGAAATTATTACTTGGATGTTTGCAAACACTCATGGTGAGACCAATCTATGACCTCAAGTGTTCCACTTATTCAGAATTGATTAAGCCTGTAAATATTGTTGGTCGCAAATTAAATTTTGTTTGCTATGCAACGGGCACAATCGTGCGTAATGACTAGCGGTACCTAGGGGAACTTTACACGTTTACTTCGGCAAGATGAATCCGCAAAACTTTGTATTTGTTTTATTGAACTCCTGCGCTAGCAAACATTTTTTATTCTTTGCAATACTGAGATAAGATTCTGCAAATAGTTTTTTGGAAGTACGCTACATGCTTCCAGTTCTTCAACTTTCTCGCAAAGCATTTGAGAGATACAAACCCTATAATGTACCGAGCGAACTCACCAAATGTCGCGGCTGACAGTTTGTTTAAATCTATCAGAAACAGTCAGCTCTGTAACAGTAATAATGGCATGCCACTTGCTTATGTAATGCTCATTGTCTTCTATCAAACTGCTTTTTCCGTCTATGCTCATTTTAGGCACACTCATCCACCGAACTCCCTCTCGAGACTACAGCGCTTGGTTCTCCGAAGTAATTTGAATGAGCTTAGATGCAACAAGTCTCTTAGAGTGTGCGGCTAACACATATTCTTCATATTGAATGTGCTTTCTTCACGACCATATCCATAATAGTATCCACATTCTACCTAACAATTAAGTTTTTATTTTGACACTTGAGTTTTCGACAGCACTTTTCTACACATCTCAACTTGTCGAGCCGTACTCATGCCCGTATGTCTTGTCTTTCAGTATTACATCAATATATAAATGGGTTGATGCCGAGTTAGAGTTCAAGGAACCGAATCTGTCATGCGAGTTTAGCAAGACCAATACAAATCTCTACAAAGAAAAATTTGTTAAAGGAGGCTGTATCTGCATAAGAATGGCACTTGCCATGCTAAATAAATGCAAACTCTTGTTAGTTATGCAAGAATCACAGTGCTGCGCCATTTCGAATGTATCAGAAACAAGCTCAGTGGCATACAATGTTCCTATTGAATATTTAAATTGCCAAACTCACAGCCTAGAAGTTTTATTCAAGAGCATTCCCCACCACAAATTTTTTAGAGATTTGAGCGACCGAGTCATGCATGACTATGTGGCAAATATTCTTTTCATTTTCATGTGAGTTATGGTTTACAAGGTCTAGTTTGCATTGATTTATTGCATTCATACTGAATCTCGGAAGGGTTCTGTGGCTATGAGTAAAGAGATAAACATTTCTGGAAACCATAAATTTGAGAACGAAGAAAAGGAATGATATTAGAGCGGTATCATAGATTTTCTTTTCTTTTTCTTATCTCTAAGTTTCAGTCTATTTCATGTAAGGAATTTAGATTTTTAGAGTGCATCTGTTAGGCACCCGTTTACCGGCGTCAGCGCCGGAGTCTTTGCCCGCTAACCTTAGCGGGAAATTAAACAAATGTTTGAGGTCACGTGGCATCAATTTTTTCACTAAATCTGGCTGAGAAACTGAAATTGTTCATTGGTGACGTGACAACAAGTCATTTGACGTCATTTTCCCTACTACATTTAGCAGGGAAACTGAAGTGGTGTTGTCACGCGATGTCAATTTCCCGGTAAATTTAGTGGGGTAAACTAACCAGTTCAATTTAGTGGACAATTTTTCCAGCTATATCTACCGGGAAATTTAGCAAACATTTTTTCACTAAATTTAGCGTGAAATTTAGCGAAAGATTTCCCGATAATTTGAGCGGGTAAATTTCCCACTTAATATAGCGTGTCAATTTATATGCTAAACTAGGCAAACTTCCCGCAAAATAAGAGGGAGCAGAAGAGAATGGGGGGCATACCCTCCCCTCCGTACCCTCCCATCCTCCTACTCAAGAGCTCCGCTCTAATTTCGCAACACAAAGAATTGTAAACGCCTTTCATTTTTGATCTTATGTTCATTAAAATTTTATTACGGAGGTGTGCTCGCAGGACAAATCTGGCTTGTGCTGATCCTCTACGAGCAAGTTAAGAACCCCTGACCTCAAGAGCTCAAGGGACACCTTTGTTCAGTATTGAATTAGTATTTATCATCTTTCGAGAAAAGTTAAGCTTTGCTGCGTGCAATTCTTCTAGAAAGGATTGCACGCAGCAAAGGAAAAGATTTTGGAAAGCTTCGGGGACCTCGGATGAGAGCTTATTGATATGCAAACATCATACTTGTTTGAAAGTACTCGTTGATGTAGAAACTCGCTGACATTGTCCGCGAGTCTCTCCCAAACGATGCAAGCGGCGAAGGAACCATACAATCATAGTAATAAGGGACATTGTATGGTGTTTTCCTTTTTTTTTTTTTTTTTTTGCTTTACAGATTTCTTTAAAAAAAAGAACGCAAAAGCTACTCTTGCGCGGTGTGCGCAGGTGAGTTATGTGGCCAGGGGGGCATAGTATAAAGGGCTAACTGCAATGCTGAGTCGGCTTATTAAAAGGAAGCGTAACACTTCTTTAAAAAAAAAAAAAAACTAGCTAGATGTGATTGTAGCCTAGTTTTATATCGTGAATCTGAACTAGTGAATTCATAAGATGATCTTTCGGCCGCCAAGCGAGTGTCGCTTGAGGGCGGCGGGATCAATCGCAAGCTTGCGAGGTATATTCTCCCATACTGGCACAAGTCGTGACTTAGTTTTGTGCCCCTTTTAAATGTAGCACGTGTGTGCATAGCTTTAATAGGCGCTGAAGATGCGTGAAAGTCGAGATTTCGAAACCTCCTTTTCTGACGTCACCCTCCGGGAAAGAGGGCCTTCAGCGGTACTTTGAAAATGATTCTATGGAGCCTCGATCCACCAAATTAACAAATAATATTGATATTCGAGATCCTGGAGGTCAAATGAAGATTGAAATGCGTTTCCTCAAATAAAAAACCGCTTCAGCTTCCTCTAAGTATAATATGTTCCTTGAAGTTTTAATTAGTGAAAATAGACTCATTGTTCCAATTAGAAACTTGCTAAGCATTATCCAACAACACTAAATTGACACTTGTTATGAAGATAAAACAAAGAGGCAGCATTTAATGGCGTTTTACACTCTAAAAATAGGGGGTGTAGCCCTTAGACCCCTGTCACATATACGACACCCTAAGCGTCAGATGAGTGTACAGAGCAGTGACGTTGAACGGACGATACCAACTTTCACAAGCGGCTTGATAGTCGATTTGTACAACTTATTACAAAAGCTTACGTAAGTGTACCTAGCTGTAAAAACATTTTCGGGGTTTTCTTGGCCTTACTACAAAACCTTGGTGTTTTCTGTTTGCACTCTTTGATGCGTACTTTAACTGTTCAATATCTTGTATCGCAACGTCATCAAGCCCCTCGTAAAAGTTGGGGCCGTCAGCTCGATATCAACGCGCGATATGGCGAACAGAAGTTTTGGGGTGTCGAATATGTGACTAGGGGTGTAAGGGCTACACCCTTTTTTTTAGAGTGAAAAAAATGCTAAAATTGGACGCGTTTCTAGAGTTGGATTTCATATATCAGAGCGCATCCTTGCGCCCTCGATCCTGCTGCCCAGTGGCCGCAGTGCGAAGCCACCCCTCGCCTCCTTCGTAGGATGGAGGGAAGCAGGGCGCACGTGTGGTCGCGCGTCTAAGCCCCTGGGGCGGGTTGCTCATCTCGCGGCCGCGCCTGCGACCGCGGCTAAGAGGGATTTTTATGTCACGTGACCAGCTGCATTGGGACAAGGAAGTACCTAGCGTCCCTGCCTAATGGCAGAGAAGTTCGTGTCGCTTCGAATACAAAAGTCTAATCTCGCTCGCAGAAACTGACTGGGCTTTCAAATGGAGCTCAATCCCAGGTAGCACACCATGTCGGCCGATACTGGGATTACGTCGGCCAGTACCGGGAGCTGTACGGCGGATCCCGGCCAGGGACGCCGGTAAGAAACCGATCCCGGCCGACATCGTTTTCTTGCTGTAGTCACCGGCCAGTCTAGCCGTGGAGTTTCCGGTGACTGGCCGATATCGTTTTCTTGCTGTAGTCGCTGGCCAGTCTAGCCATGGAGTTTCCGGTGACTGGCCTACATCGTTTTCTTGCTGTAGTCACCGGCCAGTCTAGCCATGGAGTTTCCGGTGACAGGCCGATATCGTTTTCTTGCTGTAGTCACTGGCCAGTCTAGCCATGGAGTTTCCGGTGACTGGCCGACATCGTTTTCTTGCTGTAGTCAGCGGCCAGTCTAGCCATGGAGTTTCCGGCGACTGGCCGATATCGTTTTCTTTCTGTAATCACCGGCCAGTTCAGCCACGGAGTTTTCGGTGACTGACCGACAACATTTTCCCCCTGCTTTAACATGCCATTCGAGCCATGCAAGTTTTGATATGTAACCGACATGGCTTTTTCGCTGATGTAGAAACTATATGATGGCTACAAATAACCATTATGTTGGACATATGTCTTCAATATGCTAAAAGATGACACCTAATATTATCCTTGGCCTAGTATTAACGCCGCGTCATCCTTAAACCAGTTAACAAAGGCTTATTTCAGTTTTGTTAAAAAAGACGGTATCAAACATGGCTGTGGAATGAAAATTTAATTTGGTTTACATCTATTAATTTTTTAGAGAGCAGCTCTAAAGCCTAGTTCACATGCAGCGGTTTTGGCCCTAGAGCGGCGCGATTTCTGCCGTCGCGGCGCTCTAGCCAGCACCAGCAATTCAGCGGCACGAGCGCCGCGACGGGCCAAAATCGCTGCATGTGAAACCCGCTTTAGACGCCCGTTTCCGGCTTGAGCGGCATCGCCGTCGCAGTCGCCGTCGGCGTAACCGCAAGTTGCATTATGGGAAACGTCCCGTAATGCAACGCGCGGGTCTTACTTGTGAACCGCGCATTGCATTATGGAACGTTTCCCATAATGACGACGTGTGTGACGTCATAAGGGTCCCGCGCGTTGCATTATGGGAAGCGTCCCATGATGCAACGCGCGGTCGGCGACGGCGACGCCAACATCGCCGTCGGCGTAACCGCGCGTTGCGTTATGAAAAACGTCCCATAATGCAACGCACCGTCTCATTTGTGACCCGCGCATTGCATTATGGGAAGCGTCTCATTATGCAACGCGCGGGTCGGCGACGCCAACGTCGCCGTCGGCGTAACCACGCGTTGAGTTATGGGAAACGTCCTATAATGCAATGTGCAGTCTCATTCGTGACCCGCGCATTGCATTATGGGACATTTCCTATAATGACGTCACAATTGACGTCACATGTGACGTCACAAGGGTCCCGCACGTTGCATTATGGAAAAAGTCCAATGATACAACGCGCGGGTCACTCGTGACCCGCGCGTTGCATCGTGGCGGCGAAACTTGCTTTCGATGAGTTGGGCATTTTTACTGCGGCACTGCGCTTCCGTAAAAATTTCCACATGTTCTCAACGGCAAGTCTCAGGGCTTACACAGGGGTTTAAAGAGCTTCTTCGACGAATGAGTACGAACGAGTAGAAAACGTGTCTTCAGCATGTTGCCACCAGCCTCCGCAACGCTCCAAAAACGCGATTTTTCAACATGCAAAATCGCCGATCGGTGACTTCACTCTCGCGCTGCAGCTGCAGCGACCAAGCGGGGATGCGCGATCCAGCCCTTTGCCCAGGCAGATGCCGAGCGCTCCGCGCAAGCGGTCGTTGAGCGGTCGGCCTCAGTAAGCGATCCACCCAGTAGCACGCGCTGCCACCGCTTTCATAGCGTCTGCCCTCGCTTTTTAACAGTTTCGGTTCAAAGATGTTGATTGTTACTACTTGATTAACGGTGACCCCGACGTTAAGACATAATTTATTTTTCCCTACAGTTATATAAACCCGATGAATGAATGTATTGTACTTTTGAATGTATTGTACGTTCGTGAAAAGTCAGATAATCGAAAACTCAAGCGGCGCATTCGGTCACGGCGTGATAGCATGAAAGGAAACTGCTCAATCGAAACCGAAACTGAGTGGCCAACTAGTTCCCAGAGGGCACTCCGTCGAAACGTCGCGTATTTCTTCCTGCCCCTGTGTTTTTTTTTTTTTTTTTTTTTTTTTTTTTTTAGAGTAGCACAGTAGCACAATTATATATTTGCGGATTCGTGTTTAGACTAGAAAACACCTCATCCAGCATCGAGCCAGCTGTTGATAGACTTTGCTAGAAAGCCGATCCAGCATCCAATCCAAAGCCGGACAAGGTGAGCAAACACAAATGGCGAGCGGGACGTTGGCGTGGTCCGCGGCATGGTTCAGGTACGGTGGCTCCAGGGTTGAAAAATTGTATGTGACCGTGGTGGCGAGTGAAAGCGCTGCATGTAAATCTATGCGGGGCACAAGTCGCTCGAAGTTACCGCGTGTGCTTTGATTTTGATGTTCGTGTTCTGTCGGTTTCGTCGTATGTAGGCCTAGTGAACCAACTTCCGCTCAACAACGCTTGCTGGTGGTTGACTCGACGGTGTTGACTGCCCTTCGCCGTCGCCGTATCCCGACGATCGTTTCGTCGGCATGTCCCGCAAGACGGAGTAGCCGTCAAGTAAGAGAAATTACGAGCAGCAGGAAATGGATGCGGCCGCGTATTATTTCGTAGTGGCGAGCGGCGGCACTTTTCTGTTTACGTTCGCGCACGTTTTTGCATCGGCTTCTGCCAGTTCGTAGTGTAGATGCCCTTTGCCTTTCGTCGCATCGCGCTGTTTCCACGCTTCGAGCGCACCTTCGGGGCTCCCGGACGAGTATGGACGAATGTCGCGCCGCTAGCCCGGCGAGACGGTGACCGGTTGACGGCGTAGGCCTCCGTGTGGTGTTGTAAGCGTTGAAGTGAAATTAAGAGCGGGGGGGGGGGGGGGGGGAATAGAGTCAATCGTGTACGCGCGCTAGGCTTGGCTAGGCGTATTTGTCATTGACTTGGTGGGGTAAGGTGAGGGGAGAAGATAGGAGTCGGGCGTCAGGAGCGTCGTCTCACCGTCCCGCTAGCTCGTCATCCCATCGTCGCGCTTAATCCGTGAGTGAGTGTGAGTGTGTGTGTGTGTGTTGGGGGGGGGGGGGGGGTTTAGCACTGGTGGCTGGCACCGCGCGGTGTCCGGTGATCAAGGCGGTCTCCGGGGGCGACCGCGCCGTGTTGGTGGAGGCATGCTAGCTCGCCGAGACGCGGCTGGCGGGATATCGGTTTGTGCCGTCAGCGAGGCGCTTGTCCGTTATTTTATTTATCCTTGCATCAGGTTTTAGATTATGGCGGTAACCTTGCATTGTTTGCCATACTTCGCAAAGTCGTAACAATTTTTCTACAGGCGACTCCTAGAGCCGCTCGTCAAATTTTGCGGCACGCAATACAACTTTTTTTTTTTTTTTTTTGACACAACATTTTTTTTGCATTATAACTTAGCGGTATATCGAAACTTTCTGCTCGTAGCGCAATCGCACCAATGCTGAAAAATTCCGCACGTACTGGCTAACTGTCATCTTCGTAAGCTCGGCTCGTTTTTCCGAGTTCACATCAAACAAAACTGGGTTCCTTCTATGAAAATACAGTGTACCGTTAAATACCGGGCAAGCGTGCACTCAAACTTTGGAAATAATCGCAAAAAATGGTGGATGGGTGCTTGTCCGGTCGTCAATTTTACATATAAATGTACTGTGCGTATTTCCTCAATCTCACAAATTTGGTAATGGGTGTTTAATGTGGAATGGGCGGATGCACGGTATTCTACGGTACGTCCAGGCAGTTAGCGGCATCCTACGCCTTGGTAAGCACAACAGCGCGTTGTGAAGTCCACCACCGGCATGGCACAGGGCCCCGTCCTTACCTAGCGTGCCGTCATATGCAAGGAATGTATACTCCGTTCGCCCCTAAGCTGAGACTAGAATCTCCGCCTTCAGTGCGAGCTCGCTGGCTTCTGCAGTGCTTTGGTTGCGCGTGCCTGCGTGATCGCACTTGTGTTAGCAAGGGCAGAAAGCTTGCGTTGAAGGCGGAGCTTCTAGTCTCAGCTTAAAAATGAATGGAGTATAGTCGAAACGCCATGCCATTGCTTGAAAAACTGGATGTAAATAAGCTATTTGCACGAAACCGTTGCAAGTAAAAAGCTACAAAGCATGGTGTAAACAAACCTTTATGCGAAATGAGCACAGTTTTTCTCTTTTACTGCTACTTTTATTACTTGGCGTATACCGGAATGCGACGCCGTCGTGTTTCATTGTGGCCGTGCATGGGGATATAGCCATGGAGTTATTATAATATATGCTAAAGGTTGCGAAGACCTGACAGTGTGAAGTGACTTGAATGAACATCATGTCTGACCACGCCTTTTATTCTAGTGAGGAGGAGTACTGTTCATCGAAGAGAATGACGAAATAACGGTGGCGTCCGTCCCTCTGTTGTGGTTCGACGCGAGTATGAAACAACGGCGGGTGGCCAAGCAAAATGCCTGGGGCGGACATCTTGTCTCGTGTGCGACCGGGCCAAGCACCAGACCCTGACTGGCCTTCGTTCAGAGCATCAAGTTTGCAGAAATGCGGTAAGTATTATTTTGTACTGTTCCTTTTCATCTAAAGTCCTGATAATGTGCTAATACACGTTTTTGATCTGCCCTCTGTTAGCATGCTTGACCAGATTAGCTTGCGTGCAGTTGCTCAATTTAGTTAGCTCCATAATCTTCGTAGTGACACATGCACAATTACAGTAGTGACCGAGTCCTTCAATACGCTACTGGTCACAAAACTTTCTCGTAATGCTGTGGGAAAGCATTGCATGCTGCCAAGAACGACAGTGGTGCTGTCCTACTCTGGAGAGGTTTTAGACGGACAGCTTAGATGCTTGTTTTTAGGTGCAGCAAGTTCGCTTCGGCGCCGTGCTGTGCAGCTTCTGTTTGTACCTTGAAATGTTGTACCAATGGCCCGATTTTGGTGTTTTGTGAGATTGAGATCTCGTCAGGCTTGTACTGAGGGAGCTGACCTTTCTTTAACAGACACGTCGCCTGCTAACGTGAGTAAATAGGGAGGGTTTGTCTGCCCTAGAGTGTCATTTGCTGCGGGAAACAAGACGCCGTTGCGTCGTCTGCTACCAGAACCGAAGAAAGGTGGATCATCTGTTACACACTGTATGCTGCAAGTGAAGCGATAGAAAACAAAGTTGTATTGGGAATTTCTGCTATTTAACAAGGGGCACAATTGATGACCTGTGCTTTACTTGGAAGTGCCAATTCATTCTAATGCGTCATATGCCTAGGTGAGAGGTATCATGTGACCACAGAGCAGCCGCTTGCAGCCAATTTCGTTTTCTATACCAGGGCAAGTGTTCTTAATGGGATTCTCTCCCATTCTTAGACGGTTGATAGTTAAAAAAAAGGCCGTCCTGAAAGCCCAGAAAATGGCAGTTCCAACAAGGGTACAGGCACCAAGCTAGGCCTAATAGGCACGGACCTATATATCAGATTTTTAAACTGGTGCTTATCGCAGCCAAGCGCAGCGCGTCTCGCGTGCGTCGCCGACGAATCAGTATTTTTATTTCCTTTGATTGTCAAAAAACATCATAACACTTTGTGGGAGCATTCATTTTGACCATACAAGCCAAAACTGTGAAGTTATGAAAATTGGGGCCGTGTCTCCTTTTTAGAAAGTTTATTTGATTAACACATTTTTTTAATTAAATTTATGAATATTGCATACAAATTATAACGTCTTTTAAATTTTTACAAAAATTTGATACACTCACTGTGTCTGGCAACTGTTCCAAGCTACCCAAACCATCCGAAACACCTGAAGGTTCAAGCATTCTTCTGAAACTTCCCGAAACCCAAGTTTCTGAAAAAATTTCTTCGCATCATCAGTGAATAATGTTGATCAGCAAAATGGATAATGCTTTCTTATGCCTTGGTTACCTTGCAGCCTTCGACACTCAGCTGCTTAGGCCGTGATAGACCTGCACATCCAGAATGGGCACCTACAGCAGCAGAACAGGGAACTGCAAGTCTGTTGGGCAGGTGCTCGGGCACGTGGTGTCTTTCAAGCACCAGGGAGAGCGGGCGAGGCCCGGGGAACAGGCGACGCCCCAGGAACTGGCCAGGCCTGAACCACCCGAGCTGTTCCTGATGCCTCTCCGCAACATGGAACAGCTTAGTGCTGCAGAGGCGCAGCTGAAGAACTTCACCAACAGGACACTGCCGGTATTTATGTGTCCTCTTTTTCACAATATTGACGAGTATAAGGCTGCGATTCTTACTTTGTGGTTTAACTTGGGCCTTTTACCGTAATATTTCAAATGGATGCCCACCCAAACTATGTTTTAAGCACAGTCGGTGGCAAATTAAAAATGAGTAAGTTGCGCTACCTTCATTACGGGCCTTCTGTTATTTATAACAGCAGAGTGCAATGGAAGGCTATTTATTGTAAGGGGTACCCTTAAACTGAACCCTGCAATAAATTGTGTCAAGGTGACGCAACGCCAGTTGCACGTTTTGCAAGTCAGCTTTAGTAGCCTGCGTAAAGTTTTTGCAATTGTTAAACTGCGTTTCATAGAGACTACTGAAGGGAGAAATGATGGACGGTGGCCACCAAAAATTAAATATTTGTGCATCATTACATTTTTGAACAGTTCTTTCCACCCGAAGGTCGTGTAGACAAGAGGCCTTCATGTGCATCCTCATTGAATGGCATTTTAAGTCTTTTTCAACTGCCGCTTCTTGAAATATTTTTAAGTAAAACATTTCACAAAGGGGGAAGTAAAATCGCCCAACACATTTGCCTTTGGGTGCTTACAATATGTCGGCCTGCAAATAATCATAAATCATGCTGATTTGCTACGACACTTCTGCCCGTTTTATCCTTAGAAGTTAAATTCCGCACCTGCAACAACTCTCGCCGTGAGTATGTGTGCGGAGCACGCACAAACCTGCCTGCGTGCTTTTTGTGTTTAATGCTTGCTTGACAGAAGGATCGAGATGCTGTAGTATATATTGGGCTTCTTTTGGTTTTGTTCCTGTTCTCACTTGAGGCTATAGTCAAGAGATCTAAATATTTAGGGCGATAAATTCATTTGTGCTTTCGGCATCTGCTACAGAAGTAAAGGTACATGCTTAAAAATAAGTTTTAGCCTGGTCTAAAATCGCTTTTGAGTGTGCCCACCATATGCGTATGCCCAAACAAATTTGTAAGGGGTTGCCAGATAAGTCTTAATTAACTCTATCTTTACTTTATATTAGAAGTGCATTTCCAAAATGAGATGTTAACCAGTCCTAACCGAAGGTCACCCTATGAGAGGAAATCAAAATTTCCGAGGTGAAAGAGTAACTGTTATTGCATCTGCCACTTTATTCAGGGGGTGTGAGTGCATGCGCAGCTGTGTCTCCAGGCATAGCATACGGTAGTCGCACAAGCGATTATTACACGAGGCGAGCTTGAGCTGAGTAAGTTGGTTCATTGGCCTACAGGGCCACCACTGAGTCAGCACTAAACAAAAATATGGAAAGGTAACTACTCATACTGTGCTGCTGTTGCCATTTTTTGCAACTATGATGACGGTTTGGTCAATTCCTGCCTTTTTATACCTTTTTCAATTCCAGTCTTCGTAAAGTTGTAAAATAGGTGATAAATTTGCAGGGTGACTAGCCGGCAGCTAGACTAAGCTTTAACAAAGTCAAGATGTGCAGGGTCTTGAATGCACTGTTTTGAGAACCACATACATTATTAAAATTACCGAGTGGATACTGATGGGCAAAGAGGATCCATCAAAACGTTTGCACAATTTGAATGTTGCAACGAATTTGACTGACTAATGAGATTTAGCGGAGTATGGAGGGAAATATTTTAATCTTTCTGGTTTCGTCTAAGACAGGTAGAGTTTCTAATATTTTTTATTCTCTCTCTAGTAAATATTGTAACCTTTTGATGCATGTATGGTGTGGCTTGCTGCATTTACCTGGGCATTCACATTCTCTTACTTGAGACATGTTCATACCATTGTATCTGCATATAAATAACTTCATTGACATATTGAGAACACATTTTGTCTTTCTAGGAGGAGCAGCTCGTGTCTCTAGGAGACAGCAAGAACCTGCAGAAGGTGGTGCGAGAGGTGGTGGGACGCCTGTTCTCAAAGCAAGTCCAGGAGCAGTTCTCCGGCCCTTCTGGGCTACCAAGGAAAGTCAAGGTTCAAGGACGCCATGATGTGTAAGGTGGTCATCGGTAATGCATATTCTTTACTAGCTATTAAATTGATGGTATCTCTATTAGAGCTCAATAGACAAGCACAATCTTTGAAATATGTTGACAATTAAAGGGAAACTGAAACACTTCTTGACAAAAAAACGAGTTATAGGTGACTTCTGGCATATTTTTGTCCTGTGAATCTGAATATCGCTTTCGTTTTCTCTGAAGGTGTAACTAGACGCGGGAAAACACGAAAAGCCTCAGAGCAGTCGTGACGTCGTGCCAGGATCTTTGGGGCGCCAAGCACGTGTCGCTCGTGTGGGCGGCGCGTGCAATTGCAAGCTTGCCAGTTGTATTTTTCCACACTGACGCCAGTTGTGGCGTCTATTTCTGACCTTTTTACAAATTCAAGAGTTCACGTGCATAGGTTTGACAGGAGCTGAAGATGAGCGAGAGCAGAAATTCCGAAAACTCCCAGCATGACGTCACGCCCTGGGAAGGAGGGGCTTCAGCTGTACTTTAGAAATTAATTTCTGCAGCCTCCATGCACCAGATTGAAAAAATAAACTCGATATTCGTGATCCTGGAGGCCATATCAAGAGGATTTTGGTGTTCTTCCTCAAATACAGAACAGCTTCAGTTTCCCGTTAAGTCTTGCGATGTGCAAAACTTAAGTCGTCAATTCCTGTCGTTTTTCTTTTTTTTTTTTTAATTTGATTTGCATTTTTTATTATGAATATCTCCTGTGTTAGCATTCTCGGAACCTTCATACTGAAAAGCAGCGTTTTGAAGGAACTGTGAAAAAAGGTTTTTGTTGGTCTTGTCTTGTTATCCTGTTAGTTTCCAGGTTGAAAATCTAATGACGACCATTTAGAGGCCTTGGTCTGTAGAGTGTCAGTTGGGGAAGTTTTGCTCTTTGTTTAGCCACTCGTCTCTGCGCCCCACCCCTTCTCGCCCCCCACCCCGTCTCGCCCCCCATTTCACATTAATAGGATGTTGCGTGAAATAGCCATATGCCTCCATAGAATCTGCACCTTAGCGTGGTAGCCAAACCCACAATCTCCACCTCTGTGGTGCTCTCTTTCTGTCACCTTTGAATTGCAGGCTAGGTGAGGGACCTATATTTACACAAAGGAAACGCTCACAAACTGCAGTGTGTGAACAACACCTTGTGTGTAGCTAATATGCAAGATATTGGCTTCCCCTATCCTTCAACTAATCTGTGTGATCTGACAATTCTCTTTACAGGTGCCATACAAAGTTGCACTCGTGCAGCGTGGACGCGGTGCAGAAGTGGCTGACGGGCAGGGAGGCGGGCAAGGGCAATAGAGTTAAAAAGACGGACACTCCACTGGTGGTTCCAACCGCCTTTGACGATGAGGGAAACTCGGGCTGAGGAGCTAGCTGCTATGGATGCACGAGTCACAATAAAGAACGTCACGGTAAAATAAATTTTGTATGTTCCCTTCTTGTACTACCCACAATATGCATCTGGGCGACAGATGAATGGGACATGTCGTCTCAACGAGTATACATTAATTGCCATGAGTATACTGTATACATGGAGAAAGTCAATTGTTCACACAGAATTGTTTCTTAAAATTGCACAAATACTAAACCGGCTTTTTTCAATTCAAGTCCGAAAAACATGTTAAAAACGGTCAGCACCTATAAAAGATATGAAAACCAATAAAATAGTTCGGACTGAGAAATTTAGCATTTCCACATTTAAGTCAATTTGATCTACTGAGAAGTTAGCTGTTCAAAAATGCAGTAGGATGTCATTCCTGGGCTTTAAAGCCTGACACAGCTAGCATTCTGCTGGTTCTATGCTGGGTACACTGAATGACGCATACGCTGGTGCTGATCCGCAATTTCGCAGGCACTGACCCGCAATTACGCTGGCACTGATCTGTTTTTACACTGGGACTAATCCGCAATTGGACTGGCTCTGACCCGGAAACACGGTGGCACACTGATGGTTTCCTACCGTACCACCGGTTCCATGCCGGGGATCTGTGTCGGGAGCTCGCTGGGAACATCCCGTATTCCCGGCATCCCGGTTTCCCAATAAGTTCCCGGTACCGGCCGGATTCCGGCATTGGGCCCGGCCAATGTCGCCCCTTGGGGCGTTTCCGGTACTGGCCGGTATCGGTATCCCGGCAGGCCAATACCGCCCCATCCCCAACCCGGCGTGTTGTGCTACTTGGGATTAACCGCCCCTTTGTACTTCAGGAGTGGTAGGTAAAGTTACGGCCAGAGGACGTAAATATTAGCCTATAGAAAGGAAAAGTCACGGGAGAAAAACGCAGTGCCAGTTTATTTACATACCTGCGGCAAAGCTGGAGACTCAATTTTTCTGTAGTCGATAGGTCAGAGCGCCAAGACTTCTCGTCGCGACGTGAAAGTTCCGAGTTCAAACAGCGCCAGAAACTTTTTTTATCCTTTTATTTATTTCTCTTCCCCTGTCTTTTTCCTTCGACCAAGTTTCCCAGCATTTACCACAGTCTCGGGTATTCTACGTCATGATCAACTTCCACCATCTCTCCTGCGCACTCACTGTTTGGCTTTTTTTATTATTAATATTGACTCGGACTGCAGTGTGTATTGGTTCTAAATTGGCATCTCCGGTTATTTAAAAGAGTCGTAGCAAGAGCGTTGTATATTTAAAAACGCATAAAAGTGTAGTTGCTGGGGAAAGGATGCTTGTTTCGGGCTCGTTCGTGTGAAGTCATATCGATGGTCTAATCTCGGTTTCCTCTTAATGAACATTATAAAACGATTCTATTAGCCCGTTAACTTGGCTTGATTATGGTTTCCTTTTAATGTACAGTATGAAACGATTGTATTAGCGTGTTAACTTGGCTTGATCTTTTTTTTCCCGGTGTGTCGATTCAA
Organism: Ixodes scapularis; assembly: GCF_016920785.2. Lineage (NCBI taxonomy): Eukaryota > Metazoa > Arthropoda > Arachnida > Ixodida > Ixodidae > Ixodes > Ixodes scapularis. The sequence goes on from NW_024609881.1 coordinate 65,878,049, forward strand.
AAGGTGGGACAAGCAGTAAAAACCACTGACCTGAATGGAAATTGCTAGATCGCACATCCCCGCTCCGCGAGGCCGGCCACGTGACGGCCATCTTGCATGGTAAATTTTTTTCGTTTTGCTAGCGTTTTGCTGCGGTTTTCCAGCGTGCTATAGACACGTTTTCTTCTCCTTCGTCGTCATTCGCCGAAGATGTTCTTTAAGATCACGTGTGAGGCGCAGTATTTGCCGATGAGAACACGTGGAAATTTTTAAAAAAGCGCGGTGCCGTTGGAAAAAGGCACAGCTCGTCGAAAGCAAATGTCGCCCGTCTCGCGCCGTGATGAAAGCTTCCTTGTCACGCCGAGTGCTGCATCTTTTTGCCTTCGCACGCTCATAAACTGATCAAGAATCGACGCCGCACCAAAGTTCTGGACGTGTGTCGCGCGTAGATGCCTTGAGATAATTTATATATACATATCGGCCACGGAGTTCTGGATACTCCAGCTGTTCCGGTGCGTTGCTATCAATAAAGGGGGGGGGGGGGGGGCGGGGGAATCTGTACGTGTTCTTATGTACTATTCACCATGGCTATGTTACAAATCTACTATAATGGATCACATCCCTACAGAAAAATCCGGTATAACTTTTCGCTATCCGGATTATGGAACCGGAAATCTATCTGGATTCGATCTGAACTCTATCTGGAATTTAGGTTTTCAGAAATTATTCCTTTGTCAGCAATCTGGATTTCGGGTTTCCAGTAACAAATTTCCGGTTTCATATTCCGGATAGGGAAAGTTATACCGGATTTTTCGGTAGGGATGGGAGCACGAATAGAGGAAAGCTGTGGAGCAAGGAGGGTTCTCGAAAGCAAAAGTACAAGAGGGCGAGAAATAAGATCTTTGAAGTGCGGCCCATATGGTCATGTGCAATTTGTTGACCAATCAAAATTAGGCGAGCCTCGCTCAAACGTTAAGAGCAATTAAGTAGGCTGACAATGAACCAGCACTGAATAGTGATGAGAAGCTGTTTTGCGCAGTATTCTGTAAATCGTCTAAGGACGAAAAACCGATGTACCTTCACCCCTTTTCCGTCGCTACTGGACGCTGGATTAAGCTCGTTTCTGGACTGCGAGTGCCGCAAGTGTACAGTCGTCACAGTAAAGTAAGACGCTGATAGAGACGGCGCATGCGGCTTAACGCACATTGCATTCGCAAAACACATTCACTCGGCGTCGATTCTTGAACGGTATAAAGCGTGCGAAAGCACAGAGACGCAGCACTTCGGTATGCCGAGACAGCTTTGAACACGCCGCCACACCGGCGAAACTTGCTTTCGACGAGTTGCGCCTTTTTTCCTGCGGCACTGCGCTTTCGTAAAACTGTCCACGTGTTCTCATCGGCAAGTATCACGCCTCACCAAGGATATTAAAGAACGTCTTCGGCGAATGACGACGAAAAACGTGCCTATAGCACGCTGGAAAACCGCAGCAAAACGCTAGCAAAACGAAAAAAAAAAATTACCATGCAAGATGGCCGTCCGGTGGACGCACTCGCGCTACAGCTAAGATGCGGGGATACGCGATCCAGCAATGAACCTTTTCCAAATACCGCCGGCACCAGGCGGTGGCTGCACGAACTAAAAATCGAGGAAGTGACCTACCTGCGCTACCAATCGATAATGGGAGCTAGGCTACCAGTTGGTTCGCTCTCTAAGCAGCGTTGCGTGCCCAACGCGCCTTTAAAAAGGGAAATCCGTAGCGTCCACCCAAACGTCTTGTTTTTCTTTCCGTCCACTTTCTTTTTTTGTGTAACAAAATTATATATATGCTGCAATTACGTGTTCTACTCGTCGATTTACAGCCTCATTCCGAATTTCCTTGATTTTTCGTGCCGACTTCCACCACTTGGCATTGGGCGCTCGCGCGTGCGCAGAACGCTTCTCGGAAAATGTCCATAGTCATTGAGATCAGTGGTCAGAACCGTGTAAGTCGCAGTCCTGCAAGTGGATGATTTGGACAGTTTATAAAAGGGATCATAGTAAAAAAAATTACACTCGCGCAAAATATATTTAAAAAAAAATTCAGTTCCTGGCACGATCTGAACTTCGAAGTTTCACGCCGTGACAAGTCCCGTCGTTCCTACCTTATGTGGAGGGAAATATCGTCTGCTTCTTGCGCTGGGGGTGCGTCGACGTCTGAACGCCGAGCTCTGATTGGCTGCAGTGGAAAGATAGTGGGTCGCCGAGACCCACTATCTGAGCGTCGTCTGCTCCTTTGCAACGTCGTTTGCTATTCAACTGCTGTGTTACTTTACGAGCGAGCTCGACTTCGCTTTTCAGAGAGGTCAGACGAAATAACTCGAGCGGTTTAATGTGTTTTTATCTAACAACGAGGAGACACGTATCGAGGAGAGAAGCCAAAGGACTCACGAGCGAGGGAGCCAACGCGCCGAGGTTTGTTTGCTCACAAACGAGAACGAAGGTGGTTAGCGTCCTTAACTTCCCTCCTTTCGTGTGCGGCGTCGAGCGTATTGCGGAAGTTATGTCGTAGGCTTGATGACACCAAGAAGTAATTATTGTTTTTTTTTTGGGGGGCGAATTTTTATGGGATATTATCTTTCTAAGCCCTGTTGTTTAAACAGGGGAACACTTCCTCGGGGGTAACGCGATGGACTTCAATTAGCCCCCTGTATTTGATCAAGTCTCTTTTTTCTGAGCTTACTGTCTTAACAAACAGGGATAAAAACACGCCGCTTCCTTCAGTGTAGCGCGCGTGCGGCCCCGGACATGTAAGGGCATCACCAGACCTGTTCTTGGCCTTTTTCGTACGGCGATGAGCTGCTTGTCCCTCTAAGGGTGCAAGGTGCAGAGCACCACGCACCTATTTAATGAGCTAGAGTGTCGTCTGTTATCGGAATTAACCAGACAAATCGCTCCACCAACTAAGAACGAACACGCACCACCATCCGCCGAATCATGAAAGAGCTCTCAATCTGTCAATCCTCCCAAAAATTTAAAATGCTACACACCGTCGTGAAGGCGCCCACCACATTCTAAGACGCAGCACGTTTTTATTTCCCCTGGTAACACTGCCCCCTGGACAGCGCCTGATCATAGCCGACATCTAAATCACACAGGGCAGAAGCGAAACGTTCTTTTTACCTTTTGTTTTTTTTTAACCAGCAACAACGCGAAAGACTCGCGGCTATAGCCACAGCTGCTACAGCACGTCCGCCATTGTCGAGGCCGGAATGTTTACATCCGCTATCCCCTCCCCCCCCCCCTTCCCCCCCCCCCCCCCCCCGAGGAGGCGGAGCTTAGTATAACCTCCTCCGCCACCTTCACACCTCTTTTCCCATCCGTAGAAGACCAAAATGCGCCCACCTGCAAGGCGCTTACAGCGGAAGTTTAAGGCGTTCGATGCTGACGTAGGTATATAAATATATATACTGCCACCGCTTTTACCTTGCGTGTCCTTTTTTTTTTTGTTTTGGCTCATATTTACCTCCTCTGGGCCGTAACGTTACCTGGCGCTACTAAGGTATAAAGGGGTGGTTAATTGGACTCAATTTGAAAGCTTCTACGGTCAGTTTCTACTAGCGAATTTAGACTTTTGTGCTCGAAGTTACACGTATTTCTGAGCCATTAGGCAGGGACGCTAGGTACTTCGTGTCCCCATGGGGCTGCTCACGTGACAAAGAAATCCCTCTTGGCCGCAACCGCGGCCCCGGCTGCGAGTCAAGCAAACCGCTTTTGGGGAACAGGACCGTAGGCGCAGAGGTGCGCTCCGATAAGAAACCGAATCCTGGAAACGCGTCCAAAAGAAGCGTTTTTTACAGAACGCGTAAAGCGCAGCCCCTGGGTTATATTCTTCTAAAAAGAGTTGATTTAGTGGTTTTCGATGACTCTCAGCAAGTTTATAAATAAAACTATGATAATTTTTACTAATTAAAAGTTAATTAACAAGTTGTATGTAATTATCCGACTGATCGTTACGATTAGGCCCCTGTTCTACGTCTCCCTGGCCGTATAACTCACCTGCACAAACCCGTAAGTGTAGCGTTCACGATTTTTTAAACAATTATGTAAAGCTTTAAAAATCGCCTTGTATACCAGTGAAGGAGGGTTGAGATACTCCTAAGCACTTATGAGTTGTGAATGCGAAAGCACGCACGCCAGTCTTCGCTCCCTTTTTTAATCTGCGGCGTTCAACGCGCTGTCCTTGGGCGTGGAACGGTGAAGCCGCTGCCTCGCGGACACACAGCACCATCGGGTGCGTGATCGTTCAAACTGTCGTGTGCCTTGCGGTGCGAGGATGGAACAGACAGTAACGTAGTTCGCAGCAGAATGAACCTCTTAGTTTATACCATGCGCCGAATATATTGCCACGTGCCGTACAACTGATAAGAGGCGAGAGAACGCGGTGATCAGTGATAACACAACAGTGTGATGGCACAGTCAGGAGGACCTCACACAAACGGAGGAGCACTGGCCAATGGGAGACTCGTAAACACGCGCCAGTTAATGGGACCGAAGCGTCAAAGGGGCCGTTGGCTAGCTTTGCGCGTGGTTTCATTAAGGTACCGTTTTGCATGGTTTCAAAGCTGACGACGTCTGGTCGCTCCATGAGACAGTTAATGCTTTCGCATTAAAAAACGCGATACCGGCATGGTGGAGCCATGTGGGTGAATTCTCTCACATAGCTCCATCATGTTGGCATCGTCTTTTCGCTGGAATAGGATGTCCCATATTACGTTTCTTTTTATTATTAATGCCAAAGTGATGAGTGAAAGTCAGAGAGGTAAGCTTGGACTTTTGTCCTAGCTGGCTACTTTGCACAGGGGAAAGGATTATGGGATAAAAAGGTCGGATGAGGTGCTTAATAACTATGAGAAGAGAGAACTGAGAGGATGATGGGTTGAATAGTTCAAAATGTTAGTCTTTGCCTAAAGGGATTGCATCGACCGGGTGTCCTCGAGAAATTGTTATTTGTTTGCGTTAAGCTTGTATGGTTGCGTGCGCCAGCATGGTTCCGACATTATCCACTAGGCTGGTATAGGATGTCCCAAAAAACGACACGCTTGTATGGTTCCGTCCACGTGTATCGTTCCGCCTAAATCCACTATGATGGAGCCGGATTTTTCGCTGGTATAGAACGTCTCATATTACGACTCGCTTGTATAAGGCTTTTTCCAACATCTTTTCATTATCAAGATTTTCCAACAGGATAATGATTGATTTAGGTGTCAGGTGTCTTGCAGGTAATTTTAACGAAGTTTTAGCCCGATGTCGCTCAAGCGCGTCGCATAAACTATTTTACAGAACCAGCAACAATCACCCCGGAACCCATAGGACTGGCTCCCTAGATAGCGACAATATTCAGCTTATGGGTAGACTATGACATCAATTGAGGCTCGTCCGCTGATTTGCCGAAATCAGCGTAGTCCGCTTATCCTCTTTTTTGATTGTAAGTCCCTTAATAATTTCGTGACTTTTTTTATTTATTAGCAACGAAAATTTAATGTATTTTGAGACAACCAATTACTACTATGAAAATGAAATATTATTTCTGTCCACTGGCGCGCAGAGGGAAAAGACTGAAGAACAGAGAGTCGTGTGACTTGAAAAGCGTTTAGTATGGTATCAACATAAGGTCGTGCTGTTGTTTTTTTTGTTTTTTATTGAGGAAAATAAACTGGGGAATCATTGAGTTTTGTCCCGTTTTTCGCGCAACTCATGGTTCCAGGCCTGAAGGGAGATGCAGAAACGGTTTTAGGCTGACGCCTGCAGTTTCTGGTACTGCTGCGCGTTCATGTCAAAAAGATTCTGTCAGACCTCGTCTAGCACGCCGCGATCTTTCCTGCACATCCATCCAGCTTTTCATCGGAGACCTTTTTGCGCCTGTGGTGTACTGAAACATCGGAACACGTCCACGCGCGAGTCCAAGATAGCGTTGCTTTCACGGCGAGCCTCCTCGAGCAGGACCACACTTGTGTCATGTCTTGGGTTAGCAAAGCTGATTGAACTCTGCGTTCAGTCTGTCACAGTGTTCTGTCTCACTTGGTGCACTACAGTGACACGCAATGATTAGTGATCTTCGTACTGTGATATCGCCGCTCGCAACGCGATTGGCAAGAAAAGGTGTCGACAAAAAAGAAGGTTCCTACACACAGCGGCGTTTGAATGCGTCTGAATTCGTTTTATTCACGTAGTTTTCAATTTCTGAGATACGTAGTTTTTTGTGCAAAATGTAAAAATGTTTTTTTTTTCTAGAACTATCTTTGTATTTTAAATTTAACCATGACTCCTTCAAATGCGATAGCATTTCCTTTGATTTACCACTTGCTCACTTGTTTTTATGTCACGTAATGAAGACGTTGGCGTCCAATGTCGACGAAATATTCTGACACGTGAGAGAAGATACGCGATAACCAAAAAGCTATCCTGCGCAACCCAAACAAAGTCTTTATTTGTACATGCTGTTGCGCATTGTGTGGCAATTGATAAATAAATGGATTTGCCTCGATTGATCTGATACAAGTTGCTACAGTGCTCTCGCTCTTCATTGATTTGTAGCGCGCCAGATATCAGGATCTGGACTAATGACTCCAGCGAAGAATATCTTAGATTCTAATAAAATTAAAGAAAAACAACCCGCAAGGTCTAGTCCCTGTATATTTTATTTTGTGTTTCGAGTTATTTTTGCAGCTAAAGTTAAATGAAGTTCATAAAACGTTATAATACCCTAATGAAAAATACACCAGGCAATCCTGGTGTGACATTAAAGAATCCTGGTGTGACAACAGAATATCTGGTGTGCCCACCAGCGATGCTGATGTATCGAGCACACCACCCCGGCGTGCCCACCAGAAATGCTGGTGTACCCGCACATCAGCCTGATGGGTACACCAAGGGAGTCTGGTGTCACATCACAAGGACTCATGCGCCGACCAGGCAGCCTGGTGTGCACACCACGCAGTTTGATGTGACACCAGAGTTGTGTTTTTGTTGACTTTTCCCCCCGGTCCGCGCGCGTGTTTTCTATTAGTTTGTGTGCCGCTCCGTCCCCCGACGGGGTGCCTTGTTTCCTCCCGTCTTGGTGGTCGCCGGAGACACCGCAGCGGGCTTTTTTGTGCTCAAGAAGTGTCCCCCTCGTCCCGAGCACTTTCCCGGGCGGCCTTGAGCAGCTTGGGGCGCTCGCCGGCTCGCCTCTTCGAGGGCTTCTCTTTCCCTTTCCGCCGGTATTCTTGTTTAAGTTTGAGAAAGTAAAGAAGTCTTCTTTGTGAGTCGAATCCGAAAAGATGTGTTGGTGCGCTTTCCTTACTTCCGACGAGCTTGGTTTGGTAGCAAAGAAACAAAGGAAGCTAGTAATTATTACGATTTTCGGGGCCGAAATGCCTACTACGAGCGAAGAGGGCGTCGACCACCTGAAGCGAAAGAGGATTACCCTGCGAGCCGTCACAACAAAGATCATCAACGAGACTGGCGTCTGCTGGCCACGGATCCAACCGACATCGGTGAGCTCGAAGAAACATTTGATATTCTTCTACTTAAGGAGGCTTCCCTGAAAGAGCTGGACAAGGAAATCGAGCTGTCTGTCGAATATGATGCCTTAGAAGAGGAAATTTCTGGTGCGGAGTTGTATGCGGAACGGATAAGCGTAAATAAGACACGAGTCAACCGCAAGCTGAAAGGCCAAGAATTTCGGAACGACAGGGAGTCCGGTTCTTCGACGCACGGCAGTGGCTCCGGACAAACTCCAGTTGATCACGGCCAACTCCCTACAACAGTAAAGCTTCAGAATCTTTACTGTAGCGCTTTTTTTTGCTTTTATGAATAAAATAATTATGGCAGCAGCTTTGTTGTCAAACTTATCATTGTACGCTTTTTTGTGAGTAAAGCAGCACCCAGTCAGCAGGTGGTCTGGTATCATATTACAACAAAACCTGATGTCCCGCCAGAACACCAGATTTCTGGTGTAACATCAGAACACCAGATTTCTGGTGTCATACCCACACATCAGATTTCTGGTGTCACAACAGAACACCAGGTTTCTGGTGTCACACCAGAAAACGTCCCAAATCACATCTGTGAAAAAGTCTGGTGTAACATCTAGTCACACCAGAACTCGAGCTGGTGTATTTTTCACTAGGGTAGGCATTTTATTGTAAAAAGATATTGTGAATGCATATATTTATTGTGACTCTTTTCTCATATAACACTGAATGCGAAAGGCAAAAAGAAACGTTTTTATTTATACTCCTTCAGAGGCATGGATATTTGAGACCGTAATTTTCCACCTTGTAACAGTTTAAGAGACCTCACGGTCAATATTTGTGCATTTTCCGAACCAGCACCGCTGAAAAAGAGGGAACGATTTTCATCTCAGATTTGTCAAATTTGTCGTGGCGAGACACCGAGGAATATTAGCCAGCCGTCAATTTATGCTTGGTACGCGATTCAAAGCACCACGCAGAGGTTTTAAAGTAGGATCTCTAAATTACGCGTACTGGTCTGGTTTCAGTTTTTGGAGCAAAATATACGTTAAAAATAAGCATTCGACAAATATCTGACAAGGTTAGCAAGAAGATATGTCTGAACACATTTAGTTGTAGTACATTTGTCTGTACATGTGCGAACAACTTAAGAGAAAACAAACATACACGCATACGAACTATATACTGACATAGAAAAAGCGCCTCCTGCGTCAATATCACGTTTATGTCGGTTTGTGCTGTTTGTATTTTGCGGCGAACTCTGCTTATTTGTTGTCCGTCCGGTTATAATGTGTGCGAGCAACATGTGGCATGCCGAATGGGTTTGGTTGCTTTGAACGAGTCATCAGATAGCACAGTTCCAATTCATTTCAGCTTCAAGTCAAAGAGTGGTTGTTAATTAACATCAGACTAAGAATGCTTGAAATGGTGAGCGGCGCTTGGTCAATCTGCTGTCTTTTTTATCTTGTACGCAGTTCGAAAGACTGCTCTTGTTGGCGATCCTCTCTGTTCAATGTGAAATCGGAGATAGACAAAACTGGACAGTGTCGCGGTACACATATATCCCGATAGAATATTAGAGTAACTTTTGAGTATCTGTATCTTTCTTTCAAGCTACATGCGAAATATAAATTTGTATCTCAGTTCTAAAAAAAATATCGATGTACCGCTTGTATTTCAAAGCTGTCAGAGGCTTAGTTATCTTGTTACATTCGATGCCGAATTTTAACTGTCCGATTTTTACCATAAATTGAAAAACCATCTTTTTGGTGAACCGGCCCCATAACCCTTTACAAAAAAGGCACAAATTGTATTTAAAAATGGTTTGCAAAAAAGTAGATTTTAAAAATTGCACAGTATTCTCCTCTCATGAACTCCTTCACTCTTTCCACAATGCCAGAGGGAACTCCAGGGAAGAGGAGAGTGGGGGAGCTTATCTTCCTCAGATGGTGCAACAAAGAGAAGTTCAAATTTTTTGTCCAACAATCTATCCACTCTGGGTGACCCAGGTTTACTTGGTAGGTCGCTGGGGCGACATCATATTTTTGCACTTTTAATAATGGCAGACTGTATTACTGTAGCAAACACGGCCTTTTTTTAAAACAAATGAAGAAAAATGAAAAGAACAGGCTTGTATTACTGAAGATTGATTGGAGCCGGATACTACTTGCAACTCTAAAGAGTCGACCTAACTAAAATATATCTATCATTACTGTCTACCTAGTGTTCCCTAGCAGAGTATATACTGGTAAGCCGTTCTTGAAGCACACATAAAGTCGCTGTCAGTTGAAAGACCGCCGGGTGTGGACCATTATGGTTTTGATTCTGAGAGCGTGATCGGCTCTTCGACGTTCTTAATTAACCACTGATGCCGAGATCTCATTGGCTACCGAGCAATGGTAAGATGTTCAGTACCCGGCACGTAATGCGTTTCTTACATTGTTGGTATTCTAGCTCCCCTAACTGACATGTTCCCTTCTTTGCACTCATCAGTAACACCCATGCCCCCCAAGCAGCTTGAAAACTAAAAAAAAAAATATTTTGGGATATCCTACCTCGCCATTATCCCCGCATGGGTAGCCAAATGGAGCGAAGTGGATTTCTTCCTTTATTTGGTAGTTTCTGCCGATCACCACCTTATTACGGCACGTTATGACGCAGTTCTTCATACTCTGAAAATAATTGTAGCAAGAAAAGTAGTTAACTTCAAATATTTGCTGTGGGACAAATGTTTGATTAAGTTTTCAATATTATTTAGAAATCAATCTGTGTAAAACCTGAGTGTACATAACCACAGACACTACAGCAAAGGCCTAATGGTCTTCGCAAGTGATGGCTTTTTCAATTGAGATTGACGGTCAGCAATAAGGAGGTGTTTACATGTCTTATGCCTATGGGCCTGTATGATCCCTAACTTGGTGAAAACATTAAACTTTAGTCGTACTTGTATTATTTTTTATGAAAGATAATGTTTTGTGCAGTAGGTTTTATTTCCGGTACATATTCAGCGATTTCACGTTCGTTTATGTCTATGTTTCATATCCAACGGTCTAGACCTCATATGTGTAATACCTAAGAGGCGTGTGAGGTAATGTGAATCAACATTTTTAAAACAAGTCATTGTTCTCTCTTACAAAGACAAAAAATCGAGATGGTACTTTTCTAACCATAAAGAGCGTAGCTCTATGGGAGCCTGAGGTGTGACGTAGGTTCATGACACAGCGCAGACATAATCGGTGTTACATGAAAGGTAGCTTTTCTGATTGTAAACGTGTTGAGTAGCGCACGACTCAAGGGTTGCCATACAAACAGACAAACAGCACGTCTTTCCTCATCGGCTCCCCACTATCGTCCACTATCGTTCGGAAGACGCGATTTCCAACAACAGTGGGGTCTTGACGACAGCCAGCAGAACGTGTGACTCCGGATCCGCGTTATGGGCACACTTAAAACCTCTCTTCAAGAACCCAAGTTGTCAACTGCATTCCCCCCCCCCCCGCAAAAAAAAAAAAAAAAAAAAAAAAAAAAAAACGGCGTTTGCAAGCAGATTGTAACGGAAGGAAACCATTCATTTGCAGCGACAGCAAATGCTATTCCTGCACAAAACGTGTCCTGTTTGGACAGACCCTCAGCACGATGCGCGCATATTCGAGAGGGAGGTAGGGGAGCGGATTTCAAAGAGAGGAAAGGTATACAGAGGGGAATGGGAGTGATGCTCACGGCCGAAGAGTATTGCTCAGGGTAAATGCTTTGACAAATCCTCTCCGGTGTGAGGAAACGGTCCGCAACCTCCTTTGTGACGTTTAAAAAGTCATAGTCGGATTGTGTTTTCCAGCATTGCTCTCCACGTAGCCTGCAAATAAACAAGAATCGATCATTATATTTCTGAAAACAACAATATATCGGAATCTGGGTTTGTGTAATGGGAGAAATATGGATGTTTTTATGATAACGCAATTAATCCAAGGGTGCCAGCGAGCTGAACTAGAATAATGAAAATATTCCCTGGAGAAGAGGAACAACGGGGACAATGGACAAACACCAATCTCCAAACACAGCTAGGTGACTGGTGCGCGACCGAAAACATCCGCCTGGTCCACGTGTCGAATCAGGGACATCTTTATTTCCATTGGAGCTCTCTACCAACTGAACTAATCAGGAGTTAGGTGTCAGTAGAGCAAATGGGTTTTATCAGCTGCCGCCGGTCGAACACCAACAACCCTAGTGAAAAAGCCATTTTTAGGAGAAATTTTTTGGATCCAATAAATACATATGAATCATGCGAGATATATGAGAACATATACGACCCATATAAAAACCGTAAAAAGAGCTATATAAGACATATAAGAGCATAGAAGAAACTTTTCACGAGTTTTTTTTTAATATTTCTTATATAGTTCTGATATATTCTTATATGTCTTATATATCTGGTTTTTGAAGGGAGAAATTTTTCATACAAATGAGACTTTATAAAGGAAGAGTAAATGGCCTGCATATTAGGCTTATTATGATAATGAAAATAATGCAAATGTGCAAGCGAGCTAAAAAAGCATGATTAAAAATATCGCTGTAGAAAAAGAACAAGGGGACAAAGGACAAACACAAATCTCAACACAGCTGGAAGAAATTAACTGTGTTTGGAGATGCATGTTTGTCCTTTGTCATCCTTGTTCTTCTTCTCCAGTTAATATTTTCAAAACGAATGTTTTCCTGAATTATGAAATTAAATTAATAATACAACATTTAAATTTTTAATGAACACACACGAAGAAAGAGAGAAAAGTATCCTTCCACTAGCATAAGGCAGCCGATATACTAATGCTTCTTTAATTGGAGTGATTATCCAAAATGCGTGCCTACGAAAATTCTAAGGGCTCTTTCACGCTGAGGCAACACGACGGCAACAGCAACACAACATGTCGTCCAAAAACCGTGCGACTTGTTGCTTCCTCCCCATGTTGTTTGACAACCCTGTCACATCGCTGCAACAGTAGCACAGCATGGATGACAACAAAAAAGTTACGTTGGTATGAGAGCTTTTGGGCAACAAAAACAGAAGCAACTTGTCCTGGACAACCTATGCTGCTCTGATTACTGGCTGGGCGAATTTCGGGCCGACAACAAGACAACAAAGATAGCTTTAAGGGGAGAGCTAGTTTCCTATCAACGTCGTTTTCTTATGAGCTTACTGAAATAAAGGCTTGAAAAACGTTGTCCAACAATAATTAAGGCTGTCGTGCATCTAAAATAATTTTATTAATGTTTTTACTGCATAATTATGGCAAGTGCTTGTCGAAATGGTGACAGCTGTGGTTGTCAACGTTCAGACTGGTGTTGAAATCGGAACTACCGAGAGAACCAACTCACATTACTGCTAGTGAAATAGAATGGCAAGTCTATACTCAACTGCTGATAAAGTATTATTAGAATAACGCAAGAAAGCAAAGGTTAACAAATAAAAGCATGCAAAGGACCGCTATGATAATGGTTTTTGATTTGATTTCATTTCATTTCAGTTATTATACCCTTGAGGCGCCCATTGGGTTTTACATAAAGGGGGCAAGTACAACATTATCCAAAACACAAACAGAAAAGAAATAAAACAATGAAGCAGGTGTTACGGTTGCTATGCGTTTAAGTAATTGGTAAGAGAAGCTCTGCAACCAGAGGATTCTTTGATGATTACAATATTATCAATGGGCGATTTGCATTCGTATGTAGCCAACTGTAAAGGGGATAATTTAAAAAGGCTTGTTCGTAAAGTGACCAAATGAAGTTTTTGCGAATGGTCAGTACGCGTTGAAATATGTGGTGTAGCCCGGCAATACAGTTCTCTCTTCGATGGGCAGTGGTAGTGCAAAGTATGCAATGATGCAAGTCCTTAGATTTTCCTTCTTTGTGCAAGAGTTGGTACTCCGGGATTTCCCTTTAGTGAGGTGACGCATGTGCGAGTGTAGTTCTTAAGAATGAAGCCTGTGGCTCTATTTTGCAATGGTTCTATTTTTTGTGTCAAATAAAACTGATGTGGTGTTTTTATATTAAAGAAGCGCAATCAAGTTGAGATTGAATGAGGGCGGTATATGCTACAAGCTTTGTTTCCCAGTTGGCTATATGAAAATTTCGACTTAAAAAACCGAGGCTTTGATTCGCTTTTACACTTATGTGATTTATCTGGGCTTCTCAAGACAAGTTTGATGTGAAATGATCCTGAAGATATATGTATGTATGCACATTTTCAAGAACCCCATCGAAGAGAATGTGTGTTAAACTCTGCTGGACTTCGCGTAGTACTAAAATTTTGACATTTTGTTTTTGGAAATATTTACCTTCATTTGCCACATTAGAGACCATGTTTTAATTCTACTTAAGTAGTTTTGAAGTTCATTATAATTATGAATGCTAGATGGTTTTCAATAAATCACTCAATCATCGGCACAAAGCCGGATGGTGGACTGGATAGTAGAGGACAAGTCGTTTACGTAGAAAAAGAGAGTAGTGGGCCCAGCACGGTTCCCTGTGGTACTGCTGATTTTACTTTCCGATGACATGAGGATTCGAGTTCATAGCAGACACTTTCGAGCGGTCGACGAGGAAGTTCAATTACACTGTATGGCAGATGGCTCTATTTGCAAAGCGCGTAATTTTAAAAGAAGTCGTTGATGTGCTACCTGGTCAAATGCTTTTTTAAAGTCCATGAAAATGCATGAGTGAATTTTAGAGTGAAGGTTCTGGAAGGTCTGGGACAAATTCAAAGAGCTGGGTTTCGCAAGAATGATACTGCCGGAAACTGTGCTGGTTTACAAAGAGCAAGTTGTTGTCCGACAAATGATCCATAATATTCCAGAAAATCACATGCTCCATCAGCTTACTAGGTACACTTGTCAGAGAGATTGGTCTATAATTCGTCAACTCATTTGTTTGATAGGTCTTAAAAAAAGGGTGTCTTTTGCTTCTTTCCAATTTTCAGGAATTTTACCAATACGTAAGGATTGTTGGAAAAGTAAACACAGAAAGGGAGGAAGCTTCTTATTTGCAGAGCCTAAGCACTTTCGTTCAAATAATATAATGTACTGGAGCTGAACTTGGTCGAAAAATTTCTATTAGTTTCTGAATACCAGTAGCACGCATAGTAATTAAAGCCATGTGTGTTAGTATGCTATCTTCAGGTGAAATACCTAACAAGGGAAAGGTCTCGTCAGAAAACATTCTACTAATCAGAAAACATTTCTCTAAATAAATTGCCAAATCGTTCGCAGACGTCATTAGCATCCAGGTTGTTTCCCGAGGAATCAGTAAAGTGAAAGGGATTCGAAGTGGTGCTTGGGGTTAACTGCATTCCAAATCATTTCGAGTCAGTTTTTATAAGGCCGCCTAGGTCTTCAAAAAAGATCCACTTTTTCGCTTCATTTTGTTCATTTACACACATTTGGTTGATTCCGTCGTACTTTACAAATGCAGTCGAAGAACACAATTTTATAGCCTGCTTGCTTGGCACTAGAAAACAGGAGCTACCAGACACCCGAATTGATTCTGAAATACCCAGGACGTTTTGGGGAATTAAGCGATCACGTAGCAGGCGGAAGCAAGTATGCAGCGTGCTACATTGAGTCGGTTCCCAGGAGACCTCTGGTAAATCGGTTTAATAAATTCGGAGCCCGCGTTCGTCTGCCCGCGCACCCCGATCCTCGAGCGCTCAGTGCCCACGCTCCTCGAGTGGCCACGAGCTGATATGTACGGTCTGTCAGACCGTACATAACACCTCCTCCAACTAGTTATGGTACCCGTAGCGTTGCGGAGGTCGTCGGGTTCTGGTGGCCGGGGGAGTACCCGAAGAGGGATTAGTGCCGGCCGTCGAAGACGCTTACACTGGTTCCTGAGGAGAAGTCGTTGGCTTGTCGCCAGCTCCCGGATGTGATCTTGTTGGTTGGGCCTGACTGTCAGAGCTGTGCGTTAGTGGCTCCGTTGCAGCCGAGCTGTCAACCTCGATATTCCAGACCGGAGGCCAAGTGTCCGCTTTTTCTCGCACCTCGGTGTTTGTCCATCGCTTTCGTGTATGGTTGCGATGACGGCGCACCAATCCTTGATCAATCCATGAGCGTAGGCCCATTCGACGTTCGACAACCCCAGTAATCCAACCTTGAATACTTGGAAACTTCTTCGTCCAAACTGCCTGCCCCACGCTAAGCTCATGTGGGTCCGAGGAACCGGTCATTATTTCAGGTACTCCAGAAAAGGTAGAGGATTCGGCCGCCCTCACCGGTTTTTCAAACGCAACACACTTTAGTCGTTCCAAAGCTGATGGAAGGTCCCTTCCATACATCAGCCAAGCTGGCGTTTTGTCCGTAGCGATGTGATGGTGCTTTGTTGTTTAAACAAAAACCTTGCTAGCGCACACCTTACTTCTTCCTTCCCTCTCTTGGCGAGAGCGATTTTTAGCTCCTGTACCTTGCGATCCGCCTGTCCATTAGTGGCAGGATGGTACGGTGCACTTGTAACCGCCATGATGCCGTTGTTCCGGTAAAACCTTCTAATTTTCTCCGACACCAGCGCTGCGCCAGTGTCAGACACAACCTTCCTCGGCAGGCCGAATGTTGCCAACATGGCCAGTAGTTTCCTAATGACTTCGGTCGAGGTCATATTGCGGACTACCCGCACTTCGAGCCATTTGGTGAACGGGTTCACTACGAGCAGCAAGACCTGACTATTGACCGGACCTGCAAAGTCCACGTGAAGGGTGTCCCATGGCTCTGATGGCCTAGTCCAGGCAGGGATAGGCCCTTTGGGCGAATATTTTCGGTGCATCTGACAGATGCTGCATTATGCAACTGCTGTCTGAATATCAGTGTTTATTCCGGGCCTCCAAGCATAGCTCCGAGCGCATGCTTTCGTTGCCACAATCCCGCGATGTCCAGAGTGCATCGGGGCCATCGTTTCTTTCCTTAGCTGTGTAGGAATCACGATTCGTGCTCTTCAACTTACACATCCCCTGTTGTTCGGCAGCTCTGCCCTTTTTGGTTCTTTACGACGAGTACTCCGGTGTTTGTAACCGGTCAAGTGTACCCCCTAGGATGGCTCGGTATACATTCGCAAGGACGCTGTCAGCTTCGATCTCTCTCGCCAGTTGTTTGGTGGACAGTGGTGGACGGGACAAAGCTTCAAACATCAGGATATCTCCTGGAACCTCCGGCTCATTTTCAGTGGTTGACAGCGAAAGTCGTCTAAGGGCGTCCGCATTCTGATGGCGTTTTCCTGGTCGGTATCTTAGCTCGTAGTTATAAGCTGCCAGTCTGACTCACCACCGGGTCATCCTCGGTGACAGGACTTGAGGAATAGGCTTCTCAGCTCCGAGGAGGCCTAGCAGAGGCTGGTGGTCTGTGTAGATGATCACACTCCGTCCTGCGACGTACTGAAGCAAATGGTTGACCCCAAACACAATGGCCAGGCCTTCTTTTTTGAAAACCTTACGGTGTCTGTCCTCCCATCGCCATTCTGCCTTCCGCTCCAGTAGGCTATAAAGCTCCTTCGCTATCGTCACTGTATCTTGCCGAAATCGGTCATAGAACGCTAAGAGTCCCAAGAAAGAGTGCAACTCTGCCTTGTTTGTCGGCTCTGGAGCGTCCACCACCGCGCGAATCTTGTCTTGTGTGGGATGAATTCCCTCCGGATTCATCAGGTGACCCAGAAATTTGACTTCTCTAACCCCGAAGTGACATTTGGTTTCTTTTAATCTTAGTCCTTCTTTCTCTAGTCTTGTCAGCACCTGGTCTGGTCGATAGGCATGCTCTTTGGCGTTTGCCCCACTGATGATAACGTCCTCGAGGTATGCAGCGACTCCAGGGATGCCTGATAATGCCATGTCCATGACGTTTAGAAAGATTGCCGGCGCGGCCGCCACTCCAAAGGGAAGTCTTTTTACTCGCAACAAGCCCTTGATGTGTTGATTGTCAGCATTTCGACCACGGTGTCTGTCACTCGCAGCTGTTGGTACGCCTGAGCGAGGTCCAACGTTAAAACACTGTGCCACCCCGGAAGTTTGACAGCACTTCCGTGGGGGTGGGCAGGGGGTAAGCGGCCGGTTTAGCTGGGATGTTCACCGTACTCAGATAGTCCCCGCAGAGTCTCACCGAGCCATCAGCCTTTCTGACCACAACCACTGGTGTCGCCCATGTTGAATGTTGGACCGGTTCAAGAATTCCTTGCTTCTACAGAGCCATTAGCTCACACTCCACAACAGGGCGCAAAGCAAAAGGTATGGTGCGTGCCTTGAGGAATCTAGAAGTAGTTGGTTCTATGAGCTCCAGCTGGACTGGTAGACCAGTGTACCCCGTGATGTCGGACTTGAATACTGTCTCGTGTGCTCGAAGCACCTTCCGCACCTCTTGCCTTAGCGAAAGATGGTGCAACACGCTGACTTGTATCTTCAGCGCTGGGAACCAATTTCTACCCATCAAGTTGCACCCAGTTCCAATTTTCACCATCAACCGAAGAAGGTATTTTTTGGACTTATGTCTAACTTCCACTTCCGCAGACCCGAGAACACACAATCCTTCGCCCTTCAACGTTCGAAGTGTGATATCCTCTTTCTGCAAGCGAGGAGGCTTAGATGGGCAGGTCTTGCGGTGTGTCTCTTCACTAATAACTGTGAATGCTGCTCCTGAGTCGACCTCGAACTCCAATGGTCTTCACTGGACCTTGAGCGTTACGAGTTACTTAGGTACGATTCCTTATGCGTGTTGTACATTCAATTCCTGTAAGTCGAACCGGTGGTTTTAATCACAACCACTGACCTGTGCATCGTCGGCATAGTCATCTTCATCGTAGCTCATGTGATGGGTTGAGCGTCGTGCGCCCGCCCTCGCTTTGTTCCGACATGCATTCTCAATATGTCCTATCATCCTGCAGAACCGGCAGGACACCTTACTAAATGGGCAAGCGCCTTGCCTGTGCTTTCCATGGCAACAGTAGCATTGCTGCTCGGCTTGCACTTTTTCCGCCTCCAAGGTGCGTTTTGCAGTTTGCGCTGATGTAAACTTATGTTGGTCGGCCGTGGAGGCTTTAAGCTCCTGCTGCTGTTGAACGGCGCTTTGAAGTCGTGTTGCCATGTCGTAAGCTTGCTTGAACGTCAGCGTTTTTTCTGCGAAAAGCCTTTGCTGTAGACGCTCATCTTGGACGCCACAGACTAAACGGTCTCTGAGCATCACGTCAACTGGTAACATGGTTGGGTTCGATACCAATGGGTCGACGGCTGCTGATGCTCCAGCGCTTGTTGTCGCCACCGCTGGCCTTGTCAAAACGCCAAAATTGCAGTTGGTAGCTAATTTCTTCAAAGCAGCCACAAAGGTATCGATTGACTCGCCGGGCTGTTGATCGCGGTGTTGGAATTTGCTTTGGCTGAACAGCTCCGAAGGCCGTGGGTCTTAATGCTGCTGGAGCAAGGACATGATGTTTTCAAAGCTCACCTTTCCTGGCTTATTTGGGGCCGTTAGGGCTTGTACGGTCTCGTAGGGTTCCGCGTCGCACAGGGTCAGCAGCAGAGCTCTCTTTTTCTCGGGGTCCGTGATCTTGTTTGCTTGGAAGAAGAAGTCCAAGCGCTCCGACCAGGCTGTCCATCCCGTTCTTTGAAACTCCTCGAGCTTACCCTGTGTCGTTGTCATTCTTTAAGAACTGAGAACGTTGCCGGTTGAACTTGTCGTCCGCCTCGTCGCCAATGCTACATTGAGTCGGTTCCCAAAAGACCGCTGGTCAAATCGGTTAAACCAATTCGGAGCCCGGCGTTCGTCTGCCCACGCACTCCGAGCCTCGAGCGCTCACTGCTCACGCTCCTCGGGTGGCCACGAGTTGATAAGCGCCAGTCTGTCAGACAGTACATAACACAGCGTGGAAACGTATTCATTTTACCTATTGTTATGAAGGCCGATCATGTCGGCGTTCCAGTTCTTAAGCACTGTCAGTTCAGCTCAACACCAGGCTACAAAAGACGCCTTAGTGAACTGCAGGTGCTAACTCAATTTTACAGTTGAAATAGGAATTGCGTGAGAGAAAAAACTGAACAGAAATACCTTATACGGTGTCGTAAATTCCTAACATATATCGGCAATATCACTTTCCTCGTATAGGTATATATCGTTGAAAGCGAATGAAGATCATCTTCATTAAATAAAGGGTGGAAAATACTCCCTGTGTCAAGTTATCTAACCACAGTCACCAGTTGATGTCGTCCCGTGGCAATTTCCAGCCCTTCGAATGCTCTAGCACATTGAAGAGTCGCATATCCAGCGGCGCCTCGCCACACACGACCGAAGGTAAACAATCAAGATGGCGGAGTGTTCCAAGCGTTGGGCCCGCCGTCAGCGCGGTGTGATAGGGTGGTCGGACAACAAATCGGCCAAAACGAATTCCGGCTGAGAGCAACATGTTGCCCTGCTGTTCTTGTCGCCCCGATATGAGAGGATCACCGGAAACGCGTCTTTCTCGTGTTGCCGAATGGAGTTGTCCCACTGTTGCCTCAGTGTGACCGGGCCTTAAGGGCGTCAAATCAATCAACCTTGTAATGTTTCTTTCGGTTCAGTTCTTTTACACAAAACAACCGACGGACGTACTAGGGCTCTAAAAAGAAAAATTATTTGTCCCGTTTAATGAATTCAGCTACGTTTTTAAACGCTTTGATGTTTCTTAAAGTGGATATAATGACCATAATTAGTTTATATCGAAAATAACAGTAGAGCCACAATACTATGTATTTTCGTTGTGAACTTGCTGCCTCGTCGCCTCTCCAATGACAGGTGAGCTGCGAGTTCCTTTCAACTATCGCTGGCAGCTTAAGAAACATGGTGCCTGTATTATGGTAACATTTTAGCGTCGTTATTCGTTTGGTGGATTCAGGAACCTTTTAAGTAAACTACGATTCAAGTAACTATAATTGGAAGTAACATCCACGTCAACTGGGAAACGATACATTCAAAATTAGGGTGAAATAATAGCATAGGAAATGTCACGGGTCAAAAGAAGAATAAAGGTTCGATGATGCAAGCGCCTAAGAAAGGTCAAACAAATACGTACTTCAAAACAAATTGCATACCCTTCTCACTACAGTTCGAGAACGCAAAAGGTGGTCCATAAGGCTCTACAGGTTTCATAATGTATTTCTCTGGGTACTTGCAGTCAAGAGCACCAGGATGATTTCGGACATTTGTCAAGGGACCACTTCCATCGTGCGCGCTCCCGAGCCTGCGAAGATAATGTTCATGCTAAGAAAACCATCTAATGGTTAACACTATAATCAGGGACAGATTAAGAAACGCAAAGCAAGGCTCATTATTGTCACGCTTCTTCTCGGCTCATATCGCATTGTCCGTAGCGATGATAAAAGGCATGGGATTCACTAACGGTAACTAAAAAAGCTTTTCTCGGGTGATACGCTGAGCACGTGTGTTTATAAAGGAAGCGACAAGATACTTACAAATGCCCAATTTCGTGGGCTATTATAGCAAAACTATAGTACAGAGGAGGTACTTCCTGGGAAATTCCCACGTTCCAGCCTTTCACGCAGACCGCTCCGGAATAGGCGCGACCTAGAAATAATAATCCATTTGTTGCACTCCAAATATATTCAATAATGTTTCTTTGAAGCTGTAAGACTACTCTGCGATGTGAAAACCGCCCTCTTTGGAAAAGCAAGTATTTAGAATTATGAGACGTTCAGCCACTTAAAATTAAAAATTAGCCGAGGCGTGACCGCTTGTGCAAAAGTCTCGAATGCCAAGGAAAAAGTCCGTATCTAGAAGTTGGGCGGTGTGCTTACAGGGAAAATTTGTTTTCAGAAAGATACAAGCAAAAAAAAAAAAAAAAACACGCAATGAAACATCTCCAGTTGCTTTTTTCAGAGCAAAGCTAAATTACGAATAACTAAACGCTCAGCTTTTGACCAAATGTCGCGCTCGGTGCTCGAACCTGATGCCAAAGATTCAGAACTTGCTGACTCATAGGTTATGAACAGTTTTAGGAAATTCAAAACAAGACGAGAGCAGTCGACGAAGTCCAGCAACGCATGAAAATGAGTGAAGTCGGATACCGAAAACGGGACTCATTTTGCCAGTGTAAAATTTTTAAAAAAATTGTTTCTAACTTTTGAGTCTGCAAACAGTGAGTTTTAAAACTTTGGCATCAGGTTGCACGGTTAGAGCTTCGTTTGGAGGTCACAATTTGTTGGTGTTCGCGTTTGGTGTTGTAGAAATCTCATCACGAATATAAGTGAAATTTTCAAGAGATATTCGTTGACTGTGATATTTATGATCATCATCTGACGACAACCCTTCTTGTCAAATTTCATTTGTGAATTAAGTGGCAAAAACGTGCTTTAAAAACAATTTGAACTTGATTTTCTCCAACTGCTTCAAAGCAAACAATGTTAGTTTTATTCAGTAAAGGCCATCTTCTCTGAAGACGGTTACCAACGTAGAAATCCCACTCAGTAAATTCGTGTTACCGATTGGCAGAAACGGCGAATATCATTTGTTATTCATTGGACATCTTTTGGAAATAACAGGTGAAACTCCGATTCTCTCAAGATTCAGCATAAATGTGTGGTCTGGAGCACCTTCTGACCCCGCTCTCTTACCGTAAAGATTATGAGATAATTTCTTAGTCTCCTTGTTACGTGTCCCTAAGCGGCGCCTGAAATGCAACAATGAAAATACTAATTATGCGGATCCCTGCTGCTATGAACATTAATCACGGGAAACGGCGTATGTGCATATAGTTTGTGCTTTTTAGGCTTTACAGCTCCTTTTTTTAGAAAAAGCTGTGAAAGCTACACTTATGCAGTCTCGGCAGGTGAGTTACACGGCAATGGGGACGTAGCAGAGGAGCTGTCATGACAGCATAATACTGACAATTTGAGATCAGTAGGATTCGCATAAATAAAGGGCTTTGGTATCCTCAGAAATAATACATGAATAACTTGTAGCATGCAGCGCATATTAGCCAAAATTATGCACCTCTACCCCTCGTTTTGAGGGGCAACAGAACTTCTTTACACCTCTCTTGTCGCCTTGCCTTAAAGTCAATTTAACCGACGCATAAAAAAAAAGGGAATGTTACAATTTTGGATTGAAATGCTCTTTACAAAAGCTTGCTGGCACGAGTGGGACCGAAGCACGAGGGTAGCAAAAGTGGCGATGCAGGCGAGTTTGTTTATCACTAGATAAGGTAAATACAGCGCACAGAAAGACGAAGACAGAGAGGAAAGGGATATCAGCGCATATGTGTCCTTTCTTGAACACGTATTGGTTAGACACATATAAACACATATGTGTAAAACTACATACCGCCGTCTAATAACTGAATTATGCCAAAATAAAAATAAACATGTCTTGTTTAAAGAATACATAAAAATGTAATATTGCTTTGAACCAGTAATCTAGATGGTGTTTGCATAATGTGAATGGAACACTTATCTGCCAGGAGTACGAATGATACGGATGACATAAGAAAAACATATCAAAGCTTTGCAGGTCACGGTTTGAAGGCTAAAACAACTCCTTCTCGGGCATTTTTCACCTAGTAAAAAACTTCTCGCTTACAAAACTTTACTACGCCCAATTTTAGAATATGGGTATATTGTTTATAAACGAGTCGACTTTTTTATCGGTTTTTTGTTAAGGTTCGTTGTTCTAGCGCTCGTCCTGGGTTCTTTATGCCATTCGTCTGTGCGCCGTTGTTACCTTCTCTTGTACAAGAATAGAGTGAAAACCTTTGGAATCGAACTATTTCAAATGAATTTAATTTAAATATCAAATCGATTTATCCAATAGTCTAGTATTGAGGAGCGTTCAAGTGAAACAACCTTGTGCATTTTTAATAAAAAATAAAATCAAAGGCCCAGTGGTCATAATATATATATATATATATATATATATGTATATATATATTGTGACGTCTATACTTCATCGTCTATATATGTGTGTGTGTGTGTGTGCAAGACAAACACGAAAATAAATTCAGCTTTGATGCCCTTGAGATTTATCGCCTTTGTTTCCAACAGTGAGTTTTGGGGGTTTCCAAGCTCCAGCATTATAGCACACATTAAGCGAAGAATCAGGTTCGCTACGCAGTGAAACGGTCAGCACATCATACACTGTAGATGAAACGTTTAGCACGTCGTCGAATGAAAGTGCGTAAAATAGAGGAAGCCGTCGGCATCTCTAGTCACCCAGCATATAATATTTTACGTAATGAATTGAATCCAAAACAGAAAGCTTTTCGCAAAATGGGTGTCACATTTTCTTAATGCATAGCAAATGATCTGCATTCGGTATTTGCTCCGATTAGGAAAAAAAAACAGAATGGAAGTTTGAGTTTCCTCACACTTTGTATTTTTCCCGAGACTCAACATGTCTTGGCTAGAAAGAGATTTCGGTCGATTGAAAAGGTAACAGAGGAATTAAGTTGCGTATTTGAGGGCCTCGAAGAAATTCCGTTCCAAGAGTGAATAGAAAAGCTGGAAAGATCTTGCATCAAGTGCGTTCATCCTCGAGGGGATTCTGTTTTCAAATACCACAAACTGAAATGGTTTTGTTTTCATTTCATATTCATTCCGAAAACGTTCCGATATACCCTATTGTAGTCCCAGGAAACACTACTAGCACAGGAGCTTCCCCGTCATGGTAAAATGTTATTCTGCTTCGTAAGAATTAATGACGTAGTTACGGGGATCACATCATATGAGGTAAAGTGTCGAAGGGGGCTCCAGTATTCGACACGAGCACTGCGTAATCACTCGAGTTAGGCTCGTGAGAATAAACAGCTGGAGGAACATTTGAGTAGTAGTTTACGTCTAATCACTGGGGTGAAGTGAATAGCCCAACTGTACAGGGTGATTCGACGAGAGGCCAGGCTCTATAAATCGACCTTAAAATTCGGTTTCTTAGCCTATCGCGCTGCGACTTTGTGCAACGTTCCCGCAAATTGTGTGTCTTTTTTTTTTTGTTAAATTTGCAAAAAGCGAATTTACCTGAGGAAAAAGTGAGGGAATAAAAGACTTAGCTCCTATGAAAACGAAGCGACGCCGGCGGTCTTCAAACAACATGGCGCCGTTTCGCACGGGAGACAAGAGATGGCGCAACGAACGCCGAAAACGAACGAGCATATGGCGCCGAGAGCGGGCGTCTTTTTTAGCAGACGATTTCTTCGATTCAAAAGCGGCGCGCGTTCTGCAGGCCGCGACAGTCGTAGGAACAAAAATAGGCGCGGTAACAACAAGAAACTGCAATTCCTTGTCTCATAAAGACGTCGTATGCTCGTCCGTTGGCGGCATTTGGCGTTGCGACAGCTTGCGCCACCTCTCGTCTCCCGTGCGAAACGGCGCCGTGTTGTTTGAAGACCGGCGGCTTCGCTGCGTTTTCATATAATCTAAGCCTTCTTCTTTCTTTACTCTTTCCTCAGGTAAGTTAGCTCTTTGCGAATTTTACAAAAAAGAGAAAAAAAAAAAAAAACATCTGCTGGCAACGCCGCACAAAATCGTAGCGCGATAGGTTAAGAAACCGAATTTCGCGGTTGATTTAAAGAGCATGGCCTCTCCTTGAAACACCCTGTTGTAATTCTCTCCGGCCTCCACCAAGGTTTTGCCACTTTCCTGCCTTGAATCCGTCATGGAAGATCATGTGGCCACTTGTTCCGGCAAAGAGTTGAAGAAGCTAACTAAGCTCGTTTCTGTAAAAAAAAACAAAAAAAACTCTACGATTGCTTTTGAGTGGAACTGAAAGCTAATCCGTGTTTTGGAAGTTATGGAAATCAATGATTTGATCTAAGCAGTGCGTCATTTATTGTAAGCCCGAAAATTGTCGCACAACAGCCTTAATCTATCACACATCCTTCCGGACTATTGAATCGGCATAAGGAACTAGGATATGTTATCTCTGCCTCGCGGCACAACTCGACCTCAGGCTGAATTACGTGATCTTGCTTACCCAAAGAGCATCAGGTAGAAATCGGCAGGCCTTGGGAACGTGGTGTTTTTGGTGAATTGTCCAAAGCCGTTTATTGACTCACCCGCTGAGACTATATTGTCTTCCTCCACAACTAATAC
Source organism: Ixodes scapularis (assembly GCF_016920785.2). Classification (NCBI taxonomy): domain Eukaryota; kingdom Metazoa; phylum Arthropoda; class Arachnida; order Ixodida; family Ixodidae; genus Ixodes; species Ixodes scapularis. The sequence continues at coordinate 65,903,609 of NW_024609881.1, forward strand.
TCATCTTCTTTCGTCTGTAAACATAAAGAAATAAACAAAGATATTTATATTTTTTTTAGTTTTTCAATCACAAATTAGACCGCCGTTGAAAAGGGTGCTTGGTTATCATCGAAAAGTAGTACTTTCTGGAGGCAATAATGTTTCTTGATAGATGAAACATGCGGACCTTCACGAAAACGAATTAGAAAGGAGCTAGTTTTGTTTTGACAGCATCATCTGTAATGACACAAATAAATATTGTACAAAATTGAAATGGAAAACAAATGGTTACTTTGAAATAAAACCGACGGCTTTGACGGCGCGAAAAGAAGCGATTTCGTAACTTTGATTTAGACAGATAAATCCCCAATTGCTCTTGATTGGCACTATCACTTTGAGACATATGTCTTCGTTTTCTTATTCCTTTACACGGTGTTATGCGATCGCGACATTAAAAAATAGTGCAAGGTCATGGCAGAAATTAGTGGTTTCTTTGTTACCATCACCAAACCATAGGAACCCTTCTTCGCAACACAGGCCGACGCTTTTTTCTTACCTTGTTCGGGGCCACAACATACCATCAGATATAAGATATGTGTACAAGCCCACACGAGCATCCCCCCCTCCCCTCCCTGATTTCAGGCTTGTTCGAAACCATTTTTTTTTTTTGCATTCGATTAGAGGGATACCACCTCTTTGCGACAAACGTTTCTTGGTTTTATTTCGCACACCTCACACACTGGTACAACGAATCGACTGCAACTTTTCCTGAGAAGTGCGTCACAAAAAAACGGGTGGGGTCACTAATTATTTTGAGTAATTAGAAAACTGTGATTAAAATATTAAAGCCCCTTACAGAATAGGAAAAGCCTGTACGTCTACTTTCCGCACAACACTCGGAGAGCCAATCACAGCAACTTGCGCAGGCAGCTCAGCCAATGACGATGCCAAAACATAATTTTAGACCAAATAACGCAGTCTGAATTGTGAAATTAATCAATGCAAAACGTCAGGCTTGCATTGCTTAATGTCACAACTGAGACTGCGTTTTTTAGTCTAAACATATATTTCGGTATCATCATTCGCTGAGCTGCCTCCGTAAGTTGCGCTGATTGGATCTCCGAGTGTAGTGCGGGAAAGTAGACACAAGAATTTTCGTTAGAGTGGGCAACACCCTGTAAAACAGAATTAGAGCGCAGCTCTTGAGGAGGAGGGGGAAGGGTACTGAGGGGAGCGTATACCCCTCCCTCCTCCTCACCTCCTCATCCTGCCTGCTACTCCTCACCGTTACGCCGATGGAGACGGCGACGCCGACGCCATCGGCATAACCTTGAAGTCACGTGACCCTCGTGGCCTCACGGGGTCGTGTTACCTCACAAGGGTGACGTGACGTCGCCGGGGCCACGTGACTTCACTGGAGTCACGTGACCTCACGGGGATCACGTGACTTCACGGGGACACCTGACCTCACGGGGGGCACGTTACCTTCGTGAAGTCACGTGATGTCACCGGGGTCACGTGACCTCATGATTACGCCGACGGCGACGGCGACGCCGACGGCGACGGCGACGCCGACGCCGCTCAAGCCAGAAACGGGCGCCTAAGATCTTCGCTCCAAAAGAACGGTGCTGTGTGGTCAGTTTGCTGAAGGTTTTCTGTACAAACTATTGCTTTTGTTTTTGCAAAAAAACATCCTATTCATAGTTTTTTGTTGTTGAACCCCAAACTAATAAACAGTAATGGAGATGAAAATATAACTAAAGTATAGTACATCAAACGTTGTAACCAGCATGGAACCAGCAATCTAACTCTGTAAAAAATACCCATAGATCTCAAGATTCTTGCATGCTTTTTATTTGTGTGAGGTGTCCAGCTTAAATTTCTCCTAACAATTTTTAAACGTTTACACGCTCGATCACGGAGTCTTGGAATTTTTAAAAAAATTCACAATCGTCAGGTGTACCTCGAGGCCTAAAAATTACATATTTTATTTTTGTAACATTTAACTGTGTTATCAGTAACTTCTAGATGACGTAAAAATGGACCAGAAAATAATAAGCTTGTATCGTCGGCATACAAAACTTTTTCAGGAGTGTTTAGAATAGGTACTATATGATTAATAAAAATAATAAAAAAACAGAGGACCTAATATAAACCCATGTGGAACCCCATGCGAAATTTGTTCTGGCTTGGATCGGTATCCCTTAAAACACGTATATTATGACCGACAAGATAAGTAACTGGGTATTAAATCTAAAGCAACTAATCGAATTTTTAAAACGGTATTTTATCAAACAATATAGCATGTTGAATGAAATTAAACGCTTATTTATAGTCTAAAAATATTCCAGTGGTAAATAGTTTTTTTTCAAAATGTTGATTAATTTTTCTTTGACAATAAGTAGCGCCATTTGTGTTGACCTTTTGTCTTGAAAACCGTATTGTTGCATTACAGACATGTTTATCATCCAAACATTTGCATAAGCGTTTTGTTTATCAGATGTTCAAGTACTTTTGAAACAATGGAAGTACGGATATTAGCCTATAGTTATTAATTTCCTCAAAAAAACCTGGGCTTTGTGCAAAACAGCAACTCTTGGAATTTTCATGCCATGGGGAAAAGTATTAGTTGTTAATGCAATGTTACATATATGCTGCGAAGGAGAACACAAAAGATGGGCGAGAGCTATGTTTAGAGTGGCCTTGATATCACCTGCTCTGAGGAGTAACGTATTTCGTTACTTTTTTTCGGTAACGCCTACAATACTGCTGCGGCGCGCACGATGCATCTGAGAAAACAGAAGAAGTGAATTCCGAGTCCTGGCTTTTGCTCCACCTCTCTTATTACCCCGGTGAATTTAGCGGGGAAATTACGTCACATAACTTTCTATAGAAAAATATTGTTTCTCCACTAAATATACCGGAAAATATGATGTCATGTGACTTGGTCACGTGACCTAAACGAAATTTAAATTTTCCGGCTAGATTTAGCAGGAAAATCGACGTCACGTGACCTCAACACCAATTCAGTTTCTCCGCTAAATTTAGCAGAAGAAATGACTTCCCTTGACTTTGTGACACGTGACCAACACACGAAGTCCGGAAAAAAGTTGTCTAAGTGGGAAGGGTAAATCACTTCCGGAGAATTTATCTATTTTACTGCAATGTCCGTTGCCATTTTATACAAATTGCTAAACGTGTGGAAGTTTCTATAGTAACTAATAATATTTTCAATATTTACCTATTATATAAATCACTATATTGAACATATTTTTGCATCCGGTACAATTGTGTAAACCTGCCCTGCAGCAGTATCATATCAAAAACACAACATGGCATCAAGCTCACCGAAACAAAATGCTTCCAACCCAGAAAACATGAGAGTTAACAGCATGATGGAGAATAAAAGTCTGGACGATTTAAATCGTGATTTTTCTTATGGTTTCAAAAGTGCTTTAAATCATACTTGTTTCACTACAATATTTTGAATAAAAACATTTCCACAAAAATAATCCCAAAATAGTTTTATAATTTACCCTTTTTCTATCATGCGATGCGTTGTACATGCATTGTTTGCTTTTTAAATCAAGGAATCGCTAATCAAAACAAAAAATCTCATAACGCACTGAAATCAAGCATAAAGCAGTCGTCTGAGGAAATCGCAACCAGGCAATAAAGAAAAAAGTCACTTAAAGCATACTTTAAATTTACTGTAATTAATTCTTCGGCATTATTTTTAGTGGTTTGACGGATTTATTAGTCAATCTGTCATGTTCAAAAATACATCTAGTCATCAAATACACTATTTTATAGCTATACTAATGTAAAATAAATTCATCTGGTATATGGCAAATGAATCTTATTTAAATCATAGGCATCCAATAATTTATAGTTAAACAAATAGTTATTGTTTTCCCCTCACTCGATTCCCCTTGGCGAAGCGCAATCTGATCCAAAAGGTTTCGAATAAAAAAGTCGAATTGGTATGACAAAAATTTTGTTTTCTTCTAAAAAATTTCAGTTTACATTTGTGTTGCACTCTTGGCGACAATAACAAGACTTTCAAATTTAAAGATACCAATGTGTGGGGGTTGGACAATGAATACGCACCTGAAACCGGGATATTCCAACAAGCTGGAGGTTTATTCGCGGCTTGCGAACCGTCTTGAAGATTGCATTCACCTTCGTGGAACAAATAAGGGAATCGAACGGATGTCAGAAATCGGAGAGTAAAAGCCTCAATGAGCGCTTTTTTTGGTCAATGAAAACTAGAATTACTATACTAGTTCTGAACAAGAACCAATGTAAACCATACGCACGATGTTCATTAGCCTTATGATGTATCGAGCCTGTAGATACTTGCTTTGATTGAGGGACTTGTGTATTACACTGTCAAACATGACGTACATTTCAGGTCGCCACATGGTGGGTGGCTTTGCAGTGTCACCTAGAAGGTTTCAAATCGTGACATGTCCTCAGTGCTTCGCAAGTTTAGAATTAAATGTGTAATAATTTTTTTTCAATATGCACGATGCGAGTAAAATTTTAGCTTGCTTTCTGTGCAAAATAGTGAAAATGTCTTTCCAATTGAAAGTTTTCCAATTCATTATATCATCAAAGTGCGGTCTCGCATTGTAGTTACTCGCGCAGCACGTGCTGACGTCTACCGAAATATTTCAAAGCAAAAACCTAAAGAAGAAAAATTAGGGTTTCTAGTGAGTACAGAAAATTGGATCAAGGTTATAAAATGGCCAGTATGCATGCCGCGCATGTAACTGGAATTGCAGCCTGCTCCTTGGCGTTTCTAGAATTGGTTGAGAGGTTTGCTGAGAAATGTTAAATGTTTTACAAACAAAATAAGCTTACTTTTTGGCGGTAGAGTTTCATCGGAGCGTCCTTCAACGGGAACTGTAAACATCATAGTGATACTGAATGTAAAAAGTAATCGAAGTCAAAGGTTATAACTTTTCAAAGGCATGCTTCTTCAGCAAAACTATACAGGATCATTTCCTGTTTTGCTGCTAATTCGCTTTTTTTTTGCCCGTTTTTGCGGTTTTAGTCGCTAAGATACTTCAAGATAATTTTCTCAAATTGTTATAATATCCGATGTCAGCGCATATGTGTTTATTCAAATGGCGTCACCTCAAAACTGAACTATGCCGAAATAAAGTAGATAATTCTTTTTGTTTGAAAGAAAAGACGACGACGTGATATTTTTGCATGGGTTACCTAAGACGCAAGCATAATTAAGTAAAAATATAAGGGACCTGATAATTGTGAGTATATTCCGCGTCAAAAATATCGTTTGTAGAAACATGTTTTCTTGGAACTCTTAAGTGCTGCCAATTAAATTATTTAGGAAAAATAGAACAGAAACTTTGAACGCACTAAAGGAAGGCTGACTTGACCTCTTCCGTTAACTCAGAAAGTGCTAATTATTGGGACGATTTGAGATCATACATACTCTGATACTCTGACTACTCTAAACATCGGATTACATACTCAGATCACTAATACAGGAGCCATTGAAATGATGCAGGTAAAAAAAAATAAAGAAATACTGAGTGGCCGTCCACTTTGCAAGCACTTCTCCTTTTCATTTTTCAATGATAATCAATTAATGCGGTCATTTCGACACGCTTTAAACAGAATGTGTTGAGAGAGAAAAAAACGGGAGGTGAATTAATTCATCGAGAGAATAAATGGCAAATAACTGAGAGCATACAAGAATTGACACTGCACGTGAAGCGAACGCTGAAGGAAGGAATTCGGTCGTACGTTCAAAATTTCTAATCATTTTTGCTTCAGGAAGTCTAGCCTTTAAAGATCGAATTTTTAACAAATATCTAGTGTATAGTGTTTGATTCTGTCACTTACTTTCCAAGTGGATCGCCTCCTCAGGCGTCGGTAGCGGAAATATTCTGTGAGGGACACGGCCGGAGTTGTCATGTATTCGCAATGGCTCAATTCCATGTGTAAAGTTTAGGTATCCTTCCTGTTAAAAAAGTGAAATATTTCTAAATATTCCAAGCATTGCCCGTTGCAGACCGTTTGTGAATCGCTAAACAAACATTTCATTTTAATAAAAATTCGGTTGGTTAGGAAGCAATTTATGGAGAAAGCGTTCTAAATATTTATTTTTAAGTTCGTATAAATAATCTTCTTTAGACGCTGTGGCACTGTAAACTTCCAATATGCTTAATAAACCTTCATTTTTATGAAACTGAAAAAAAGCACTGCAGGTATATAAAACGTTCGCGAAACTCTATGCAGTTAGCAAATACAGGATTTATAAATAACGATTGCATACCCTCCTCTACATTTGTATAATCGTATTTATTGTTCCTATAAGAATATATACTTTAAAAAAAAATTGTATATACAATTTCAATTCCCACGTCTGTTTCAGTAATTGTAAAGGACGCCTTGTGTTCCGAATTTTCATAAACACTATTGCGTATGTCTGTAGTATCAATCTGGAAAGAACATATTATGAGAAAAATAACTGCGAAGTAATATTCATAGTAGTAGCAGCTGAAATGCTAAACAGTTATATTTATAGCCAAGCTATTTATTTCTTTGTTTCGTGGATTTTTTGTGTACGTCAACAAAAACTCAGTTCCCGAATTTGGTGCAAAATCACTTTATTTTATGCAAGAACTTATGTTTCACCACTTGGATATGCATCTTCAGTAGATTCTCAGGCTCCATTTTCAAGTTCAGTAGATTCTCAGGTAGATAATAAACGTTTCTCAAACATTTGGCTTTGTGCGACCCGCGTCAGCTATGTCTACTCTCGCACCGCCGTCTCCTTGTAGTCGCCCAGAGCGCTTGCGAGCCTAGTTTCCGTTCCTTCCGCCCTCCCGAATTGGCGGTCCCTTCGCGCGCGTCCTCATTCCGCCAGGTGGCCCTCGCATTGAGGGTGTCTTTTTTTCTCCGGCTCGTCACGATGACCACCAATCAAGACCATAAATCTGGTCGTACCTTTGTTCAAAGTTCTTTGACACGTCTGTGTTGTGTGATAAACAGCTTCGCTGGTCATCCGCCTTCTCGGAGAGGAATTGCTGATGCTTTTTTTTTTTGCAAGCTATGGCATTTTATTAAAATACAGTAAATTTATTACATTCAATGAGTTTCAACAAGACGCAGAACAAATATTGGTGTGAATGGTTGTGTATATTATCGTGTAAGTAAAACTTTCTTAAAGAATGCAAAAAAGAAATCGTGGGAGTCGGCACGTCATTTAAACAAATGTGTGTTATTTACGTTATTATAAGCGAGACAATTCTGCTTGAACGGCATTTTGAAATGTACGAGACCTCCGAAGACACTAGCGGGCACATCCAAAATCTTCTGAGCGAAAAAACAGGTTGAATGTTTATTTTTTAAGTAAATTAATTGAATTTCAAACAATGAGGCAGAAGCTTGCTTTCTTGTGAAAGGTAATCTTTCCTGACCAATTCGTCATTCACCTCTCCATGCTTAGCCTCGGAAAAATACAGACTGTCCCCTAAAACACTGGATTCTTCCAAGTCTATGACGTAGTCTTCAGAAAGTTGAACAGCGCCTCTTGAGTTGCCGCTTCTGCTTTCAATCAAAACCGGATACACGACACCTGGAACGTAACCGCTCCTGTTATCCGACCGTTCCATACTCGCAACAAACTTCTTAGTAAAGAGGAAGAAACAAAACGGCGGTCACAAGTCACGGTGTTTTCCTTATAAAAAATATCGTATCTAGATCTCCCAGCAAAGTTCCCTTTCATAAACAGAGGAAAATTAACTCAACAAAAATAAGAAAGCCCTTCTGCAATGACAAGACGTTGGAAACGTAATGCAATAAAAGCACACCACGGGAAGCAAGCCTACACTCATGTGAATAGTTCGAACGGAACAGATTTAGAAAATCGGGGGAAGAAGGAGGGGAAGGGGAGGCACCTTCCAATCGTGTTTCGTTAACACTATTTATCCTTTCATATGCATTTCTTAATATGCGGCTCATGAGAAGATATGCTACTTCGCTAGACCTCAATATGCTATTAGAGTGCCATGCCACATAAAAGAAAGGGACTGAAGAATCTAGATTACCTTGTTGCCAAATTTTTGTTAATGATGGTTATAAACTTAATCTTTTGTACCACGCCTACGTTCCTGTTCTTGCGAAAACCTTTTGGCAATCTGTCAAAATTTTCGCTCTTCAGCGCTCTAATTGTACGGCACCATGATGAATTGAACTTCGTTTTGGGACGGTCACATCCATTTGGTAACACCGATTGTACACGTAATCGAACAAACGGAGGTTAAGAAAAGGGCGAAGCGTAATTTTCTCAAAGGCCCAACAACCTGAAAGGATTTCTGGCAGATTGGAACTCGGGAAAACAAAAACATTACGTGATTGCGCATTCCGTTCACGTACAATGCAATTGGCGTTCCAAATTAACAAGCCACAATTGCATCGTCTCTTTATTTGTAGGTGTAATAGGAGGAAACAAGTGCTTGGTATTTACGTTGATACGCGAACAACTGCTTCCAGTGTGATGGCCCCGGTGTCGCTTTCTACCAATTTATGAAGCCCTTTGGCTGGCTGAACTGTGGGGTACGATGCGTTTAGAACTCGTTTGTGACTGGTGCGTTCAGGATCCTATCGCACCAATGCCTTAAAAGTAATCCCGAATTTTTCACAAACGACCTCACAGGAGCCAAAGTGTCACGCTCACGAATGTCGCAACACTTGCGCTTGGTTCCAGAATTCCCGGGCAAAATTAAAATGTAAAGCTCGTACATTTGGCTCGTACAACCACCGCTGCGACACCCCCAGGATCCTGACCAACGGCATTGAACTTATATGACGTCAGAGTGGTTGAGAGTACAAGAATTTCGTTCGCAACTCCTATGTCACACATATCAAAAAAACATATAATCACTAGGTTTGCGTTAACCTAGACGCAATTTTATCTTGCTTGTGTTTTTAAAGAGACTTGGTTGCAGTACCGGGTGTATCAGGTAGCGGCCAAACGCTTTAAATCGACCGAAAAATTCTGGTTTTTTAAACGGAATTTTTGGTTTAAAAGGTGGTGCATTTGTTCTATAAACTTTGCAAAGAGCGAGCTTACCTGAGAAAAATGCAAAAAAAAGGCTTAACTCCTATGGAAACGCAGCGAAGTCAAGAGTCTTTAAACAATAGGGCGCCCTATTGTTTGAAGACCGGTGGCTTTGCTGGGTGTCCACAGGAATTAAGATTATCGCTTTCTTAACTTTTTCCTCAGGTAAGTTCGCTCGTTGCGAATTTCATAGGAAAATACCCGCCCCTGTGGGCAACGCTGCACAAAATCGTAGAGTGATGGCTTAAGAAACCGAATTTTGTGGTATATTTAAATAGCTTGCCGCAATTTGAGATACCCGATAGAATACCAACGTATTAAAGTATCCAAATCAACCCGTACTTTATCGGGGAGATATAGCGGCAAATCTTTATATGAGGCCGCTCCTACAATCATTGACAACCTAAGTGAAGGACGTGCTGACTGACGAGCATCTCATTTTTTCTTCTCATACAGTAGGATTGCGGTATTAGAGGCTAAGAACACGAAAGAAGCATTCACGAAGCAAGAATCAAAATTATAATATTCAGCAACACCCTGCGCGTCTTATTCGTCAGCGACTATGAAGGAATCTGTGAATACAATGAATGCAGCGTGTCTACCGAAGCCTATTTAAACCCTAGGCATTTCGGGGGTATGGTGCATGCCGTAATACAAATTATTTCTCGTCTGCAATATTGTGCGCGGAATTTCCATGATAACTGTTTATCGTGCCCAAAAGCTCGGAGGTTGAATCTAGGGAGAAATGTAAAATTCTATTTTGCGTCACTAAGAAAAACCCCATGCGGAAGCTTCTGCATAAATAGAATCAATACATCATCGGCGTGAGCAGTAGCGACGCTGAAAATGATGAGTGTAGCCGAATACATTTTCCGTCATAAAGACGTCCGTAATGGAGAAATTTATAATTTGAAATGTAAGAATGCCTCTGTCAGGAACCTTTTTGAAGGGTGAAAAGGTTCAGCGCCCCTTGCGATAATAATGAAAGCAATACAATACTGTAAGATAATGAAAAAATAGTCAAATGACGCACACAGGAAGTTGCATTTATTATGTTGTTAAATACAGCTTTTGCACGAGACGAGCATTAACACCGCAATTCACCTTTTCCAAACTTCAGAGCCATCTCGTGGCAGTCTTAATAGCTCCAATTTCTCCGCACTAATGACGGTGATAGAACATCAAGATTGTCTACCTTGAAACACTCCCGATTTTGTGAATCAAAGACGACTTACAAGGACCAACTTGTTAGAATGGATTCTCCGCTTCTCTGCGGCATGCTTTCAAAGGAGCTCGCTTCTCCAAGGGTGCAGAAGCTGCGAAGCGCCGGAATTAGAGCGTCGAGTTTGGCTCTGCACGTGGTAGGTACACGAACTTTTGAAAAGGATCTATTCAAGCGCGTCAAAAAGGAGACACCAGCGGTTTGGTTATTGCGGTGGAGACTAAATATCACTTAAACTGACGTCACAGCAGCGGCCACTCTGCTGGCCATTGTTTGCTGAGCACATGGCTTCTGCATCAACGCATGAAAATAAGTATGTAATATGACGTCACATGCCGGCCACACATAAACGCCGCGGCTAACGAGACATGTTAATGTAACGAAACCGGCCCGTCGAAGCCGCGGAAGAATACACCAGCGGTTTTCGACAAATTGCTTCTTCAAATCTCTCGTCGCTTCGATAGAAAAAACTACGATTCCATACACTGAATAACAGTCATAGCACGTAAAGCTAAGATTAAACAATCGTGTACTTTCTGAGCGGCATCTGACTTGCTGCTAGGGAAATTCAGAACACCTTTCGAAGGCTACGTTTACTCAAGTGATTTCTATTGACATATCCATGACCGAGTTGGCACCGCGCTCGTCACCCACGTGAAGGCACGGGGCAATGGCCCCACAAGCCAAATTTCTCATTTTATCTTTCTCCCCTCTTCTAGAACGTTCTCATCTTGTAACATATCCCTCGTTCATGTTCGAAATGTTCTAGACTACAGAGTATGTACAAAAGAAGCTGACTCCGGCAACATTGGAACATTGGTCCCTTGTCACCATCACGGTATGCACGCTGTTCTTTTTGCTTTAGTTAGGGGTGCGAGTGCACCTTACTGTACATTTATTTTCAGTTTATAAATCAACCTACGTTTTTATCCGAGATAATACAGTAATGCCTAAGGATGACACTCAAAACTGTAGGGAGACAGTGAGGTATCCAGGGCTGCCCGTTAGATGACGCCACTGTGTTCACTCTTTGCAAGCGGTCGCAGGCGTGTCAAAATGACCATTCGCCTGGTCGTTTTAGATCACTAGTCTAAACCTACTACAGAGCATCCGATTCGTGCGGAGCCTCGGCGCCTCCGACTTCACCAGCGGTAGACGACAGGCTTCCGGGAGTGACCAACTGTCGTCCCGGTATTCCGCATCGCGCTGGGCTATCTTCATTTCCGGAAACCGCCATCACAAGTCGGTCGACCGCCGTTAACGTCATGCTCGGCGAGGCAGGAAGTTACGTTTCCCAAAGATCGGCTTCCACTCGGCTCCGGGAAGATCAGCCGATCGAGATCAGGGCGTTCCGAACCCTAAATCAGAGTCGGCGCTGCTCCAAAAGGACGTGCGAAAGACATCCGGGTTGATCTCAAACGACCAGTGGCGAACGCGCCCTGCAAAAAAGTGCATCCCGGAACGCGCCATAACGACGAGTGCAATTCGTCATTAATAAAACGCGAATCTCTTTAAAAAAAACCTCGAAGAGACCATGAAGGCCACTTTGAAGTTCACTTTAACAATTGATATGAACGCCAAGCGCTTGCGCGTCGCACAAACTATTTGAATAGAACCAGCAACTATCGCACCGGGACCGATGAGAGTCGCTCTCATCGGTCCTGGTGTGATTGTTGCTGGTTCTATTCAATTATTTGTAGGACGCGCAACCGCTTGGCGTTCGTATCAATCGTTGAAGTTAACTTCAAAGTGGTCTTCGAGTTCCATTCAAGGCTTTTTCTTGGGCGTCGCGCCCGAAACTGCGGAAAAATCCAGCTTATGAATGACGTGGACCGCGACATCAATTGAGGCACGTCGGGCGATCGGTCGAAATGAACGGAGTCTTCTTGTACACGTTTCTGATCGTAAGTCGTCAAAAAAGATTTCGTATTTTACTTATTTAGTAACAGTGAAACATTTATGTTCCTGACAGAACAAATTACTGCAATAAATTAAAATATTATTTCAGTCCGCGGTCGCGCGGAGTGAAGAGAATGAATAGCTGAGATCCTTTAAAGGGAAGCTGAAACAATTCTTAAAAAAAAGAAAAACGAGTTAGAGAAGAATTTTCGAGTATTTTTATCCCGTGACTTTGGATACCACGTTCATTTTCCACGATGATTTATACTAAACATGAGAAAACCCGAAAACCCTCCGGCCAGTAGTGACGTCATACTAGGATCTTTGTTCCGTCAAGCGCGTGTCGCTCGTTTGGGCAGCGCGTGCAATCGGAATCTTCCAAGATGTATTTTTCCGCACTGACGGCAGTCGTGACGTCTATATCTGACCTTTTCGAACACAACAAGAGTGCACGCGGATAGCTTTGACAGGTGCTGAAGATGCGTCAGAGCAGGAATTCCGAAAACTCCTAGTATCGCGCCACGCCCCGTGCACTTTGATATTAACTTTAAGAAATAATTTCTGCAGCCTCCGTGCGCAAAATTGAAAAATAATTTCTATACTCGGTATCTTGGAGGCCAAACGAAGACGATTTTAGTGTTTTTCGTTAAAGAAAACAAGTACCAAAAAAAATTGACAAGAAAAGTTGATTTTGAAAAATGATATATTTGCATCCACTAACATCTAGAGGTTTACCGCAGAAAGTTTAATTAGTTTACACTGCATAGTTAACCTTTATACATTATTTTCTGTCCACTGAAGCTAAAGAAAAGGCAAGGTTTGCAGCAATTTGAACACACTTTTCACCGTTCTGCTTTTTGCTAGAAATTCTGTTTTAGTCAATCTATCGTTTGATAATGGCGATAAAGGGACGGCTCATTCTTCACTTTTTCTGACTCAAATTTAATAAGGAATGAGGCTATGGAATTGTTTTGTCTCTTTACGGATGTCTTTTATAAGCAAATGTTACCATTTTGTCAAAGCCAGAGAAGACCAAAAAGTTGACCAATTTTGCAGAAGAAAACATTTAAAGAAATAAGTTACTTTTTCCAAAAAACTTTCCATAGCCTCACCCCCTAGGCATTCCGCTACATATCTAGCGGGACAAACGATTTGAATATTGTGATAGTTTTCCAACGATAGAAAACTAAACATTGTAGGCGTGTTACTGATAGAAGCTGCTCTAATTTCCTTCCCATTTAACCGACAGACCTGAAATTTTGTTATGCATCCTCTAGCTCGACTTTCAGCCTGCCCTGTAAATTTCATTAATTTTACGCCAAGGGTTCAAAAGTTGGCCCCCTTGGGGTGTGTGTCCCCTTAAATACAAAACCACTTCGGTCTCCCTCTATCTTGAAAAGCATTTAGTGTAATACATGTAAAAAAATTGTTTTTTTCTTATTTTTTAGAAAAACAAAATTGGCGAGTCATTGTGCTTTTGTTCGGTTTGTGGCGCGGCTCTTAGTTCCACGCGCGAATGGAGCTGCAGAAACTGTTCCAGGCTGATGCACTGCCGTTTCCAATACTCGTCAGGGTCCATTTTAATAAGCTTCTGTCATACCTCGTTTAGCACGCCGCGATCTTTCCGGCACATCCATCCAGCTTTTCATCCAAACAGACCTTTCTGGGCCTGTGGTGTACTGATAGATCGGTACATGTCTCTGCGGGAGCCCAAGACTCCGACGACATCACGCCGAGCCTCCTCGAGCAGGACCATACTTTCGTCATGTCTTGGGTTAGAAAAGCTGATTGAAGTTCCCGTTGAGCCTGCTACGGCGTTTTATCTCACATGGTATACGCAACAGCGACACGCGACTATTACAGTTTTCAGTAACATCATAGCGCCGCTCGCAACGCGAATGGCAATAAATCATGTCGACAAAAATTAAGGTCCATACCAGGGTTGGGCAGAAATACTCAAAAATGTATTTGGGAATACATATACTGGGAGACTAGAAAAAATGAGAAAAAATACTGATACTCCAATATATCTGGAAAAATCTATCGCGATACGTATCGGAGATACATTTTAAAAATAAGCATGAAGTCTTTGGAAATGCTAATACAGGAATACATTTCGCTGAGGGCAGAAATACAAATATATAATACTGATACTGCAATATATCTTAAAACTATGTTTGAGACGCCAACTGAGATTAAGCTTGAAGTGGAAGTTTTTGATGACGAAATTATTTTCTCGCAGGCTTGGCACTTCACCTTAAAGTGCCAAGCGACGTCGGCTCGCTCTACGGTTCCAAGCGGCAAGGAGTCTTAGATGGGCTCAAACACTTTCAGTCAAGGATTGACCGAGGTCCCTTCCCTGGAATTCTGGGTGTGTCATGAGTGAAGCCAGAAGACTTCGACCTCAAATAAATTTCATGTCACCCTAAAATCCATAAAAACGTCATCATGGTCCTCTACAATAAGGGCGCCCGTGTCAACAGTGATCACATCACGTCACGGTGGAATGATCTGGTATTCGTGTATCTGTAGGTGTGGCCTTGAACGTAAAACTTTACCCAGTCTGCTGTATGAACGGACAATACGTAATTTTTTTGTAGGTGACATCGTTGAAGATCGTGCAGGAACTTTGGAATTTTGGAGAGGAGTGGACCACCTGAATCATCCTGGAACACATGTCTTCTGTTACGGTTGAAAAAAAACGATACGGTGGCAACGTTGTTGTGACGGTCCTTGGTGAAGACCCGCCAACGCTATGACGCATGGATGGCAGTCCTCAAGATTTGCCAAGCCGCATTCCAACAGAGACCTTCGTGAATTGCGACCTGAAATTGCCGGCACAGGTGCTGTTTCTCTGAGAAACAGCACGCTCGAGACGAGTCGCAGATGTACGAATTCTATGTCGGCACAGAGAGGCCACGCCTGGCCTCCTCCCTTGGTATCGGATCAGGAGAGTAGCGGGCCACGTTCACATCGACTGAGCGGTGCAATATTACGGCCGCAGACGCTTTCGGATATGTGTTGCGGGCATCTAACTCCGATTCCCATAGACCCTCTTTCCGGATGAACATGACAAAGCAATACTTCGCTCTCGGCGAAAGTTTTTATTTACTCACTTTTTGCCTGAGGTGTTTCGGGGTCGGGGAATGGTCAACAGCCAGGCCTTGGGGACGTCCGTCACCATGGCAGCTGCTCCTAGTCCCAGCGGTAGTCATCCGCACCGCGTCATGGGGACGTCGTCGTCCAGGGTCGCTGTCCGGTCCGTTGGTTGAGTCCGTCACTCGGCGTAGTGCCCGCACTCCCCGCGCCAGCGCCCCCGCCGTCCGAGCTCCATTCCGTCAATCGTTTACCCCCAGGTAGGCAGAAACAGAGAACCACCCTTTGTCTCGCTTCCCCTTTTTAAGACTTTCCTGGCTTTGTCCCTCCAACCGTCCAATCGGAAACCTTGCCGGGAGCCGACCCTTCGACGTCAGCGCTGAATGAGGGAGCGCTTGCCCCGTCCCTCCCGGAGGCATCGGACATTCCACGACAGGACGGCGGTGGGAAACGGGAAGGTCACGGAGGAACGGGGAGCCCAGAAGAGGGTCTCCACACCTCCTCTTCCTCAAGGCTCGGACTCCGGGGGGCTTGAGTCGGCGGGGGGGCGGACGGTCTCCCGGAAGAAGCTCCTCCAGCAGTGAACTCGCTCAGCTGAGTGTCGCCCATGATGACGAGCACCCTCGATGATGATGGTGGCGGCCCCAATCCAGGCAGGTCAGCGGTGAACGTTGATTCACTGGGAAGCTCGCGACCGATGAAGCACGGTTTATGAACTGGTCGGGTGCACCACAGCTCACAACACGGACGGGCACTCAGGCACACGCCGGCTCTGAGACTTCGCGTCCGTCCCTAATATTGCAGACAGCGAATCGCGCAAAAACGAATACCGGCACGCTATATCAGACAGCAGAACGAATACAAAGTCCTTCGATCGTTGGACATGCTACGAAATAAAAACAAATCATGAAGACCGTCATGCTACACGTTCCACAGGTAGGTAAGAGGAAAACTATTCCTTAACTAAAAATTATAACCACTCACTGCACACCGAAATCGTACATACGCCCACTATACAACGTTTGCTCCTATAAAACACAACCGCATTCTTTTAAAACAGAAAACAATCTACCTGAGCCCAAGAACCGCACACATCTAACAACAATATTAATCTGTACCCCACTCTCGAAAAACGCCTAACGCTTCGAAAGCTAACAACGATCTTATGTAAAACAGAAACGGCCACATATCCAGTCCCGTTCGCGAGGTGCGACTCGAAAAGAAAACACGCTGCCAACAGCAGCAATTACCCAAGAGAGGCACTCATGCACTCGGCGTTCGCGACACCCGAGCTACAAACACGCTACAACCAAGCTACGCAGCACGTCTTCATCAGAATAGATAATAACCGTACTGAGAGGCAGTCGTTCCGTGGTACCGGCCACTTACACCAGTACAAAGGAAACAGTATCTAATAAAACTTTGGTTGGGGCCAGTTGGTTCATATCGATTAAAAGGTTAAAAGGCGCGAAAAAACAGGACGAAAAAAGACTAAAAAAGACGTTGTACGTTCCGTACGTGCTTTTTTTTTTCGTCAGGTTTGTTCGCGCCTTTTAACCTTTTTATCTACAGCGTCTATATCTTGTGAACAGCAGATCTCATTGGACAGCCTATATACACTTATGGTCCCGGGTTTTGTAACATTTGGTCATTAATTACAGTTACAATTCTGTTTGAATGGACGGTTAAATTATGCAAGAACCTCTAAATGAACTAGCAGGCGTCTAAAACAACTTTTGACCGACATCCACACCATTTAACCACCCCAGCTTCGAGTGTCCTAATTTCTTGGTTTTAGTTTTTTAATGCTACCGAGCTGAAGAAGCGGCATATGTTTGTTTTCTAATATATAGGTTAGTTTGAAAACCTGAGGAAAATTCATACCTTTCTAAGAAAGATAAACATTCCTTACCAATTCGCGATTCACCTATTCATTCCCAGCCTCGGTAAAAAACAGACTGTTCCCTAAAACACTGGATTCCTCCAATTCTATGACATAGTCTTCAGCCAGTTGAACAGCGCCTCTCAGATTTCCGCTTCTGATTTCTCTCAGAGCAGTATCCACGACACCTAGAACGTAACTGCTAGTGTCATCTGACCGTGCCTTACCCGCAACAATCTTATCCTTGCGGACAAAAAGAAAATGAAAAAAAAATCTGTGGTCACATGTCACGGTGTTATTCCTAGAAAATAAATCGCGCCTAGACCCTCACGTAAAGTTTCAATTCACAAGCAAAAATCAATTAACATAGCCTATAAATTTAGAATACAATAACCCCTGTACAATGTCAATACTTCGGTGATATAAAATAGTAAAAGCAGACCACAGCCAATAAACCCATGATTCATGTCCCCCCCCCCCCCCCCCCTCTAAATCTTCCAATAGACCCTTCCGGAAAACTGTGGCACTCCCACCGTCTGGTGGACGCATTATGACCTTTCCGATGTCCGGCACGTGAAATTATCCAGGAATCGAAGACAAATTTGACGTCGGTTCAATATTTTGTGATTTCGAACCCCAGGGAAGTCGAAGGAAAGCAAAACAGGCTATGTGATCACCTCCTTTTGTGTTCGTAATGCTAAGAAAAAATTAATCATGCAACTTAGAAGATATATAACGCGTTCGAGTCGACACGGACGGACACCTGAACAGGCCTACAACACCCCCTCCGCGATGTGTCCTGGGATTTTCCAGAAATTCTTATCGTGTTTTCTTTAAGCTATTCATACTTTCATGTGCGCCAAGCGGATAAATGCATCCTCAATTCGCGCATCACGAAAGAAAGAAACTAGTTCGCTTTACTTCAATTTGCCTTTAGGGTGCCCCCATACCACACAAGAAACTCGACAAAACTAAAGGATCTAGGCTATCTTGTTACCAGCCTTTATATCAATAATCATTATTATCTCAACGTTTTTCGCACCTGTTCATATAAAAATCTTCTAGATACACCTAACGTTTTTTCGCTTTTCGGTTATCTAATTTGACTTTACGGTGATGGATGGCACAACGTTTTGAGGCGGTCACCCACATGTAGTAACGTAGATTGAATACCTTCTGAACGGAACAAACGAGAGGCTAGAAACAACGCAAAGAGTAATTTCCTGCATTGTCCAACAACCATAACGGATTGCTGGCAGTTTGTAACTCGGCGAAATACAAGCATTACATAACTGCGCATTTCGTGCACGTACAATGCAACTTGCGTTCTGCATCAGTATGCTATGTTTACTCCCTTTGTTAATTCCTGCATGTAACGGGAGGAACAAATCGCATGACCTTTACGTAGAGCCGACTTACACCCGCTGTCAAAGAAGAATACATCTGTTTCCGTTCTGCTGAGCTTGGTTTTGCTTTCTATATGTTTTTGAGGCCCCTTGGCTGATACAAGTTTAGAGTATAGATCAAAAGTGGTCCAAAATTGGCAACAAATCACGTCCCAGGAGCCGAAGTGTCATGCTGTCTGATGTCGTGATCCCGGTGGTAGGCGCTAGAAGTGCCAGCAAAGCATACAAGCGAACGCTCGTACTTTTGCTCGTACCACCACTGGTGTGACATCGCAAGGAACCAGGCCGGCAACAGCATCACAAATCTACGTTGTCATCAGACACAAGACGAGGGATTGCATTTTAGGACGCGATCGCGGCACCAGACAGAGAGGCGTTCACGGCCCCATAGTTTGGAGTCCGCACTAAGCATGTGGATACTGATTAAAGGCCGACGACCAGACACGATATTCTGCTGGGCAGAACATCCTCCTCACCCTGGGAAAGGAGGAAACGGGCAACGATGGACAGGATAGGAAGGAGGAGAGGAGGAAGCTGGGGGAAAATTGGAAATTGTGACCTGATCGGCGATCTTCAATTTAAGGGACTGACAAATCTCGAAAAGGTTCAAATTAGCACATCTACACAACGATACCAAAGCTTCCGTCGCAACCTTGATGTCACAAATATAAACCAATTGACAGTACGCTTGTGTTAGCCTAGTAGCAATTTTATTTTGCTTTGTCTCTAAAGAAATTATGTTTAGTATAGTAAACTACTAGCATAATAAACGGACCGAATGAGCACGTTTTCATAAAGAAGATATTGCACTATTAAATTCTATGAGGCCGCTCCTTCAATCACTTACAACTTCAGAAATTAAGGGCGTGGTGACTCAAGAGCACCTCGTTATCGCTTTTCAACTAATGAGATTGCGAGATTTGCCGATAAGAGCGCTAAACAACCAATTAGAAAACAAAAATCGAAATTATAATATTAAGTTAAACCCTGCTCTTCTTATTGCTCAGCGATTGTGAAAGCACCTATGAATAAAATCGCTGCAGTAAAATTGCCCAACCCCATTTAAACCCTAAGCCTTTTTAGGCTGTGTTGCAAGGCGTAATTGAAATTATTTTTCGCCCACAACATCGCGCACGGTAACTGCATGATAGCCGTTGACCTTGTCCAGAACCTTGGAGAATTCTCCTATTGAAATCAAAAGTTCAATTTTACGTAACTTAGTAAAGGCATACAGATGCTTTTGGATAAATAGGATCTATAGATTACCGGCAAAAGCTGTAGCAAAACTAAAAATAATCAGTGCAGCCGAATACATTTTACCGCGCAACAACATACGTACAGCTGAGAAATGGAGAGTAGAAACTAAGAATGTCGGTCAGAAACCGTTTCAAAAAGAAAAAAAAAGCTCCAGCGCCATTTACAACCACAATATACAACATTTAGAATATAAAAACGAAGAAAAATAGTGACGTGCTCGGGAAGTGGCATTCATTTCGTAGGTGGCACCTTTGAAACGCGAGAGCCATCTAGTAGCAGTGCGTATAGCTCCGATTTCTTCGCTAATTGACGGTGATAGGAGAACAAGGTCGCCTAACTTGAACCACCCCCAGCTTCGTGACTCAAAGCCGACATAGAGGGACCGCCTTGTTTGCAACGATTGCTTCCTTTCCTAGAGTATTCCTTCGAAGACGTTCGCTTTTTCTAGTGACGAGAAGCTGCGTAGTGCCGCCATAAGATCGTAGAGTTTGGCTGGGCACATGGTTGGTAGACTACCGTTTGAAAAGGGCCTATTCAAACGTGTAAAAAAATACACCACCGCTTTGCTTATCGCGGTGGATACTAAACATGGCGTGAACTGACGCCACATGAGCGGCAGTTGCGGAGACCTTTGCTTGTTGTGTACGTATCTCCTGCGACAAGGCATGAGCGCTGGTATATACGATGACGTAACAAAACAAAATCCACATGTAAACGCCATGGTAAACGAAGCATGATTATGTCACGTGACCAGCCCCTGGGAGGAGCAGAAGTACGAAAGCAATTTCCGTCGAACGCCTTCCGCGAATTCCTCCTTGTTTGAATTTAAAAAAAGTGCGATTCCACTTACAGAAAAACAGCGAAAAACTTTAAACTGGAATTAACCGCATTTTCGTTTACTTTAGAAGCGGCATTAAAGTTGCCGGCAGGGAAGGTCAAAACAGCATTCAAAGACTACGTCGGCCAGAGGGTGTTTCCACGCCAGGTCGTACAATGATGGTCCGATTCAGAGTTTTTATAGTTATGTAAAAATATATGTTAAAGCCATATTATTGAGAGGAGCATTCATCTATATACGAAAGTCGTAGCTAATTTTCTTCGGGAGATATAACATTTCGAAGCTCTAGGCGTTGAAATTGAAAAGGTTTCGCATCGACTTCTGCCTATCTCTAATACTCCACTCAAGACGCTGTATTTCAATTACTCTTGTTAATAATTCGATATCTTAAATATATACTTAAAAGTACTTACTACTTTTTCTTAATTACATTTTTGAGCACCTTGTGCTCATTATCTCAAATACATTTTTCAACCTTTGAGAGAAGCTAGTCAACGGAATGGTTTACGGGAATAGACCACTTTCGAAAATCGCCGCTTCAGAAGGTCCATGTGTGAAAATAAGTGAACACGTGCTCAAGCGAGCGCAGGTACTCCCTCAAACAAGGAAGCAAGCTCCGACTGGATCTATTGAGCTGCAGAGACTTAGATTGGGCTCCTCCTAACTTTCTTTTGTTCTTATCTTGGCTTATTGTTTGTGGGTGCGAGACACTTTTTTTTCGAAAGCCAATAAGATTTCACTCTGTTGATTTTGTGTGTGTGTGCTGGTATTGCACGTTTGAGCCCTTCATGAGTTCTCCCTACCCTTCATCGCATGCCGTAAACAGCTTAAACTAGACGGAACTCGCAAAACCACAGGCGCTTACCACAACTCGCAATGCCGTGGAGTAGGAAGCGTCATCTGCTCTTGGATAGAAAATTAGACGTCATGAGCGCCGCCCCTCCTCGTTGTTGCCAGTATATCGACAGTAGGTGATTCGGAGGTACACGGGTAAATCCCAAAATTTATGTTCTAAAAAATTATATTGATTAAAGGAGTTGTGCAGCGACGTTGGGTAGAAATATTTCTTACTTTACACAAGCTTCCTGGCACTGGTGGGAACCAAGAATACTCGACCTGTGTGACCCACTTATGTGGGTCGCATGTAAGAACTTATGAAACTTTACCAAAACTTATAAAAGTGAGAAAGTTCGAGTTTCAAAATTATTCTAAGATACTAGCTTTTTAATTTTTTTTAATGCCGATTCTTTTCTGAGTCACGTCCCACAAGCCCCTGCCGACTTTCACCTGACTCGATGATCATCTTCGAGATCGATGCATTCGTGAATAAGTTAGGTTATATTATTATTATTAATATTAGTATTACTAATATTATTAAGCGTCATAAAATGTATTTTTCAAGCGTCACAGAAGGATTCTCGTGCAGCAGTGCGAGAAGAGAATGCACAGCAAGCGGTCAAAGATGCGATCTCCGACAGGTAGAAAAAATGTCAGTTTCCGCCTTGGCAGCTGCAATAAACAATAACTTTAAAGCGAAACAAATTCTCCAAGCTTCCTGTATGCGCTGTCGTTTGTTGCAAAAATTACTCTCAAACATGTCTTTTTTTTTTTTTTTTTTTTTTTTTGCGGCGCAGTTTTTAGATTTTTGTTTCCGGGTTGAACTGCGTCGCAATCGCCGTCAACGTTGGCGTAACCACGCGTTGAATTATGGGACGTTCATAATGATGACGTCACGTGTGACGTCACGAGGGTAAAGTTTTCCCGCTAAATTTAACGGGAAGATTTTCCCGCTGAATTTAACGAGGAAATTTTCCCGCTAAATTTAGCGCGGACATTTTTCCGCTGAATTCATCAGAAACATTTTCCCGCTACATTTGGCGGAAAACTTTGCTACCAAATTTACCGGAAACATTTTACCATCGTGACGAGACGTCACACGTGAAGCCTCAACCCGGAAAAATGTTTCCGCTAAATTCGGCCGTAAAGTTTCCTGCCAAAGTTAGCGGTAAAATTTTACACTCGTGACGTCACAAGTGACGCCACATGTGACGTAAAATAAATGAATATGATGTTACGTGAAATTTAGCGGAAAACTTTTTTCGCTAAATTTAGCGGGAAAATTGACGTCATGTGACCTCAAGTTCAATTCAGTTTCCTAGCTAAATCTAGCGGGGAATATTTCGCTAAATTAATCGGGAAATTTATGTAAAATTTCACGCTAAAGGGGAGGGAAGGGTACGGAGGGGGAGGAGGGGTATGCCCTACCCTCCCTACCCTATTATCCCTCTCCTCAAGATCTGCGCTGTAATTCGGCATTAGAGAGAATTGTAAACGCCTTTAATTTTTTTTGTATAAATTAAAAATTTTACTTCAATTTTCTGCCTGCATTGAGATAAAAAAAAAATTCTACTAAAATTGTCTTATGACGAATAAGACTATAAATGTTACCCTTTGAAAGCCTTACACGGGATACTAGGGCACCTGAGGCAAACAAGTTATCATCGATGCGCTGACAAGTCTAGCTCGGAATTTCGCACTGTTCCAACGGCCCTTTCTGCAAGAACTCTAAACCTAATGTCTCGTTTTAAGACATCTTAACTTTTTTTTATACTTGTGTCAATGAAAACTTGTATACACCCTCGGAAACACAGTGCTTCCTTAATTTAACTCCGACACGAAGCTGTTAATTTTTACACTTTTTGTGCTACTCCTTGGCCTACGGTCGAATTGTGTGGTGAAGTCTTGACTCCCCGATCACCACCCAGCCTGTCGAGTTATCTACCTAACGTCCCCGAATGAAAGCCAACTTGTTTCTGAACAATGTCGGCGTGTAAATACTTTTGGTTTGGGGGAATGTCACGCTAAATCTTCGTAAGATGGAAGTTCGTTTTATGCAGCACTGCATGCGAGAACCGGATTTCCCACGCCACTGTGTATATCTAATTGTGAATCTTCTAATGGTGTCCTTATTCGACCGAGATTTCCTCCACAGAGAGAAGCAAACGTCATTGTGCTTCGAGGTCACATGCGCCACTTCTCGGATGCTTGCTCATCCCGGTACTCCGCCAAGAGGCGAAGATTTCCCCATGGTTCCGGCGAGATAGAGAGATAGCGTCGAACGATGAGTTCGATTAGTTTTTTGATGATCGTGAAAAGCATGGTGGATGCTTGAAGTCGCTGCATCCTGAAACCAACAGCGTCAAATTTGACAGTCCGGCGTTGCACCTATTCACGTCGTCGAAACAAAATTATTCCCAATATCAGACTGTCAACCTTGTCGTTGTTGGTGCAAGAAGGTGATACCTTCAAGCTTCTACCATGCTTTCAAGACACTAGATCGAACTTGTCGTTTGATGCAATATTATTTTCTTGCGGAACGGTAGGAGAATTTTCAGCTCTCGGCGGGGTGGCTTAGAGGATTAGCAAGTATTGGTGACATGGCGCACGTGGCGCCGAAACGCGATAACGTCTGCTGCTTTATGTGTAGAAAACCTTTCTGCGAATACACGTAATTTCTGGTTCGATGTTTAGGCAGTGGAAAGTTTAAGAAAATTGTGTATTTGTAGGCGAGCTGGTGCGTATTAATCATGATGTTGAAGCACTGACTGTTAGCAGTGCGAGTAATAAAAAAGAAGGAATTGGGACGAGCGGGATTCGGATGCACGAGCGCGGACAATACCGAACGATTCGTAACGCTTTCTGATTAAATTAGTTTCTTTATAATCCTAACATGGCGCGGTCCACACCGACAAGAATCACAGGTACGTGCTAGCTGATGAACACGACCCAAGCATGCATTTTATTGAACGCCTGCCAAATTGACAAAAGACATGGCGGACTCTATAAACGATCTCGCGGAGCGCTATGAACAGCTTCAAATCGCCTATGAGAAGCTTGAAACTGATTTGGCGACGATCAAAGCGCAGGTACGTAAAGTCAAGAACAACGCCCGACCACGGGTTCAGTGCCGCAAACACCGGACACAGTCCCACATCTTGAGCATGCAACAGTCACAGACGCAACTCTCACGAGGGTCCACTAGGCGACCAGCCGAGAGCCTGCGATCCCTAGCATCAACGAGCTTCTCGCCATCATCGCAGGGACTCAACAACGGATCGTGGGGTGTGTATTGACAAACTCACGTCCCCTCGAAGTCCACTCTACGGTTGACATGTAATCCGCCATACCCATTTACAACGGAGATATAGAGACTAACGTTTCTCGTTGGCTTGAAGAGGTCGATCGCGTCGCCTCTCTTGCACATTGGACGTCATCCCTCACCATACTGAATACGTTGACTCGACACAAAGGACTTGCTAAGGACTGGCAGACTGTATATGGTAAATCGATCCGTGATTGGGAAACGTGGAAGCAAGCAGTCTTCGAACGCTTCAAGAGGAAGATGACCATCCAAGACTTCATCGAGTATCAGGCCCAACGGAAGCTCCTGCCCAGCGTAACTCTTGTGCAGTAGATTTACGCCACGAATGCCATGCTACAAATGTCGCCCCATGAATCAGTGCCTGAGGACTGAATCTCATTGATCATGCTTGGCATTGCCGATGATAAATGGGCGAACCCACTGGCGTCCCACAATTGAAGGTCGGTGCTCGAACTTATTGTCACAGCAATGTGCATGGATACCCGACGGCTATTCAAAAAGAGCAACTACGCAAACGAGGAGCACCAAGAGCTGTTCCGGACTACAGCTGCAAGCTTCGAAGATAATACACAGCGCAACACAATTAAAAGCTACAACTGTGCCAAGCCGGGACACTTCTCAAGAGAATGTCGCATTCCGAAGACACCCGTCACTTTTCGGGTGGTAGAAAGACGCAGCGCACACAGTCCGACGGCGTCCTCTCCAAGACGTTTTGAGCCAAGTGATGACGAACGCTGAAGCCGTACCACCATGTCAAGAAACGTTCATTGCTTCCTACGTACAAGTGGAGACGACCTACCCATTGTTCGCGCCATAATTGGTTCAGAAACAACTGTGAAAGTGTGCATCGACACGGGCGCAAACGTCTCAATCATTCGCTATGCAGCTATACCGCCCAACTCAAACATCACAGTTCATCCTAATAGATCTGATATAAACGTTCTTGGAACACGAGTAATTCCCGAGAAAGTCACAGCTATGACAATAACGGTAGGCACTACTCAAGTTTTTCTACCTGAGGTGTTCGTCTTAGAACTACCTGCCCCTGTCGACATCCTTTCTGAATCAGATTGGAGTCGACTTGCCAACGTGTATGTTACCTTTCTACTCAGCAACGGCGTTACGGTAGTTCAACTGCTTCAACGAAACATGCTTGACCGTTGTAGTCAAAGCATATCAAGTGGGCTAGCTTGTGAAACACTCATTGCATCGTTCTGTCAACGCGAAGTTTTTATTGCCATAATTCCTGTGAGTGCAATGAAGCACGGCGATAGATTTGTGAAACTAGAAACGCGAGCGAGTGCCCCAGACACCGAACTTCTCAAGCACATCGAAGTGGCCGTCAAAGAAATGACTCAAGATGTATCGGTCGATCGACAGAACCAGCTTCGTCACATTCTACTGACACATCACTCAGCCTTTGTCGATGGCGAGAACAAAATAGGGCTATGCCCCCATTCTGAACACTCGATTGATCTAAGAGAAAATACACCAGTCACAACTTGCCCGTATAGATGCTCTCCTGCTGATAACGAGCTTTTCAAAAGGGAAGTCAACGTTCTACTACATCTTTTCTGCTTCTCTGCCATCTCTGCCATCACGTTTCCTCTACGTACCTTGCTGGCTCGTGACACTGATTTTATCTGGACTGAAATTCACGACAAGATCGTCAATGACGTGAGGAGAACATTGACAAGTCTTGCAATAATTGGGAACTTCGGGTACGAATGCCCAACAAGAACTTATGTCGACGCCAGTCACACTGGTTTCGGAGCCCTTCTTGCTCAATTTCAAGAAGAGGGAGAACAAGTAATCGAGTATGCAAGCCGCAGTCTCAATGAACACGACTCGGAGCTCAATTCAAACACTCTCGCATCTGTGGCTCTTCACTGGGCCGTCACCGGAAAATTCGCCATTTTTGTTTGTGCAGAACCTTGATTCACGGTTGTCAGGGGCAACATGAGCCTTACGTACCTCGTGAAACAGGGTACAACCAACCGCAGATTCGCCAGGTGGACACTTGACTTAGCGGAATATGAATTCGATCTTGTACACCGATCTGGAAAAATTAACCGAGCAGCAGACGTGACGTCACGACTTGACATCCGGACACAGCCCTGGAAGGCCTCATCAAGAAGGAGGCGGCTGGATGCACACTGAAGTGCTTGGCGAGTATGCTGAGTCAGGACTCACACTTCAGGAGTTTCCAGACGTCTGATCCGGAGTGCCAACATCTTAAGCTACTAAGAAACATGAAATACAGTCTCCTCGAAATTGACAACGGGATCCTTGTACGAAAACTGATCCGCAGTGGACGGCAAAGCACGCGAATGGTAGTACGTCTGGCACTGCACGACATTGTAATGTGTTTGCGCCGTGATAGGTCGGACATGTGGACAGAAGAAAAACTTCAGATCAGGTTTCGAAGCGCTACTGGTGGCCGTCCATGACCAAAGACGTCGCATAATATGTTCGATAGTGTGACATATGTAGGCAAATAAATCGACGCACAACGGCCAAGGAAGGGTGCCTTAACCCAAGAGACATCCCTGACGAACCAAAGAAAGCGATCCCGCTTGATCAATTTGGACCAATAGTAGAGAAAGAAGAAAATATTTTGGTATGCCTTGGTCACGATATCCGCTACGTTGACGCATCAGCTGTCTCCAGTACGGCTTCCATCCGTTACATCAACTTCCTGACGATAAGAGGGATCTCCAGATTTGGGTTACCGGTAATATTCATCAAAGACCAAGCAAGAAGATTTGGGAGCCGAAACACGGAGAGAATATATCTATGTCTCGGTGTGACACTCTTTACATCTTCATGAAATTGACCGAAAGCAAGCGGTCTTATCGAAAGAATGGTAAGAACCATCAAACAAGTCTTACGAAAACTTGTGGACAATCATCTCGACTGGCGTATCGCATTGCAAGATGCAGTAACCGCCATTAAAGGGCAACTCCGCTCAATTCGGAAAAATTTAGGCTTACATGTGATTCCACTTCACAAAGCAGTACTAAACAGCTCTAAGTCTTCGAATTCACGAAATGTGGAATATTATTTTTGTAATGCTAATTTAAACATCAGCTGATACTGAAACCGGAACTTCGGTTGCGTCAGGCAGCATTAGTCTCGTGTTGTCAGAGTCATGGCCTCGTCATGTCAAACCACGTGGTCTTGTGACGTTCGGGGGGGGGGGGGGGGGTCGAGGAACAGGACACCGGACGCAGGCAGGTCGCTTCGCATGGCGTGGACGGTGATCGCCGGGGGGCGTATTAGCAAACCATATCCCGTACAGTGCCTGGCCACGCCCCCTTCGGCGCGACGCAAAAGCGGCCATTTCATTGGTTTTCAAAATGTCACGTGACATGACGTCACTTCCGTGCCGTTTGAACGCATTTGAGCGCGTTTTCGTCGCGTCAAGATGGCGTCCGCCGCTACGCTGGTGGGTGAGACGCGCGTTACGCTGCGCCGCTGTAAACACTTCGTTTCACGCGCGTGCCAGATGACTCGAATGCTTTCAACTTAGCGATGTCAACTCGTTTTTCGGTAAGATGAACGCCCAGGACTGCAAGCCGAGATGATGCCACCGCATACGCGCCGCTGCCGATGCCGCCCCTACGAGTACGACCCATAACAATTCTTGGAGTTCGCCGCTGCACCGTAGTTCCAAATGCTAGCAGAGGACGGCTCGACGCGGACGCAATGCTTTTTATACGTGAATATGTTCTCGTTACGCTAATTCGCGCCTAATCGTGACACGGGAGCGCTGTGCGCCTGATGTCTACGCGCGTTCCAGTGCGAATTCGGAAAGCGATGGAGGTGTCGTTCTATCACCATCAAAGTACTCGGGCCCTCAGAATGACTGACACCTTCAGTAAATGTACCGCAGTAGGTTGGAGTTGCGCATCTCACGACATAATGCTACAGCATTATGTCGGCATGCAGTCCTGGGCGTTCATCTTACCGAAAAACGAGTTCACATCGCCGAGGTGAAAGCATTAGTTGCTAGCATTTGGTGCTACGGTGCAGCGGCGAACTTCGACGATCGTAGTGGTCGTACTCATAGGGGCGACTTCGGCAGCGTTGCGTATGCGGTGGCATCATCTCGGCGTGCAGTCCTGGGCGTTCATCTTACCGAAAAACGAGTTGACATCGCTAACTTGAAAGCATTCGAGTCATCTAGGCACGCGCGTGAAACGAAGCGTTTACAGCGGCGCAGCGTAACGCGCGTCTCACCCACCAGCATAGCAGCGGACGTCATCTTGACGAGACGAAAACGCGCTCAAATACGTTCAAACGGCGCGGAAGTGACGTCACGGCACGTGATTTTTGAAAACCAATGAAATGGCCGCTTTTGCGTCGCGCCGAAGGGGGCGTGGCCAGGCACTGTTAGGGGTAATGGTTTGCTAATACGCCGCCGGGGGAGAGAGGGAAGGGGAGAAGACGAAAGAGGAGAGGGGGAGCGGAGAAACAGACCGATTAGCGCGCAGGGCGGCGCAAACTGGCGCATCCGCGTTACGGTGATCACGTGGACGCCGTTCAGCCTACACCGGGAGGAGAAACTCATGACGTCATCGTTCAATTTTGCTCTGAGAAGTAAAAACAAAACGTGAGAATGACGTAGTCATGCCTCTGACGTAGTGGCCTAACGTTGGCCGCTCCAACTCCGTCGCATTGACTGCGCTGACGATTGCGTTTCACGTCGCACGCTAGAGTTGGCAGATTTCGGAGACTTGGCTCACTTGAAGGTTTGCTGGCCAGTTTATTAAATATATAAACGGAATTAGATCGTAATATTTGACATGGGGTCTTCCTATATGATACTGAAGAGGTCCGCATAGTTTTCTAAATATCAGAAATGAAGCGGAGTTGCCCTTTAATGTCACGAGACAGAGCTCAACGCGATACAGCCCTTTCTGGGTAATGCACGGGTGTGATCCCGAACTTCCAGGCGAACTAAACATTGCCAGCGTTGATGATGACTTCATCGAAACCGAAAGACTGATCAACCTTGCCATAAACCGTTGCGCTGCAAAGCTCAATTTGGAAGATAGCCAGACGCTGGCGAAAGCCCAGTACGAAGCCGACAAGAGGGGACCTTATTTTAACGTCGGTTACTTCGTATACTGCATCTCTGCGTGGAGCCCAGGGGTGCTATGTTGCGCTTTTTGGACTCCCAGAAGACTAGGGAGAAGGAAATGACGTCAACGACACAGCAAACGCAGATGGGATGTTGACAGAAGAAAACGAAATCAACACCCAATCTGCGTATGCTGTGTCGTTGACGTCACTTCCTTGTCCTTAGTCTCCTGGGAGTCCAAAAAGCGCAACATAGCACCCCTGGACTCTTTACTTGAAGGATCGTACGAAATCCCAGGATCCAAAGTCGGAATGCAACGTCAGCACGTATGCCAAAGCAACGAAGGCCTCCAGCATGCCTCCGAGACTGTATCACAAACTGAAGTGATGTATAAGGGTGGCGATGTGGGTTAGTTGGTTCATACTGACGAAAAGGCAAACAGCCCACAGTAAACGGGGACTAAAGGAAGTGCAAACAGGACAAGCGCTGACTCTCAACTGAAATTTATTCACATGAAAACAAAGCAAAGAAAACAGCAACTCCGCCCATTTCACATGATACATTCACCACGTGTCCAAAAAAACCATCTCTTTACTACTCAAGCCCAGTGACGTTTGGCTTACGCAGTTCGCGCCTGCTTTTATAATTGTATGTTCATCTAAAATTCCTCGATTCACTCTGTCCCTTCCATAGCCAATGATACCCGTCCTAATGAAGATAGGTTCACACCCACATCCATGACAACGCAGTGGCAGACGCCCCCCTACAGCTCCCACCGCTGATCGCAACGACAAGTCATGCTCCCGCAGTCTGTGATTAACACATCGGCCCGTCTGACCGACGTAGGCTTTACCACACGTTAGTAGAATCGTGTAAACAACTCCCACTTTGCAAACAACATATTGATTCTCATGCTTCACCGAGCAAGCGGGGCCTTCGTCCTTCTTGTCGGCAACTCTCGCGCAAAGTTGCGCCAACTTACGCGGAGCGGAAAACACCAATGGCACATCGTACCTCAAGGCAACTTTTTTCAAGTTGTGTGAAATTTTATGGAGATACGGTATTACAAGCGATCTCTTATTTGGCCTTTCTTTCCGGGGACGGGGTTCCCCTTGAGTTTCTTACAGAAACCCTCCGCAACGCTCAATAAAACCGAAGTTGGGAAACCTGCCACTGTAAGTCTCTCAACCTGCCAGGAAAAACTATCGTTAACCACATGATGACATGACTTCTCGAGTGCAGCTTGTAGGCAAGACGAGGCAATGCTTCTTTTGAACAGCTTACAGTGCGATGAATCATACGGAAGAAGACCCTTCTTTGAGCGTGGGTGATAAGACCAGCAAACGTATTTAGCAATGAATTCTAATCTCAAATCCAAGAACTGTAGGTAAGCCCCATCCTGAAGTTCGTGAGTGAAAGTGAGCCCCTCCGAATGATGTGCGAAAACTTCTAAAACGGACCTCACGACATCTGCCTCACGTATGCCCTCCAACCTAATAAACAAAACCAAAAAGTCATCCACGTAACGAAACACTTTACAAACACGCTTTTCATCCAGTCTTTCTCATCTCGGAAAGACTGGATGACGAGCGCGTTTGACGGGCCGATGTGTTAATCACAGACTGCGGGAGCATGACTTGTCGTTGCGATCAGTGGTGGGAGCTGTAGGGGGAGCATCTGCCACTGCATTGTCATGCATGTGGGTGTGAACCTATCTTCAGCAAGACGGGTATCATTGGCTATGG
This sequence comes from Ixodes scapularis, assembly GCF_016920785.2. NCBI lineage: Eukaryota > Metazoa > Arthropoda > Arachnida > Ixodida > Ixodidae > Ixodes > Ixodes scapularis. The sequence goes on from NW_024609881.1 coordinate 65,935,281, forward strand.
AAGGGACAGAGTGAATCGAGAAATTTTAGAGGCGCATGCAATTATCAAAGCAGGCGCGAACTGCGTAAGCCAAACGTCACTGGCCTTGAGTAGTAAAGAGATGGTTTTTTTGGACACGTGGTGAATGTATCATGTGACATGGGTGGAGTTGCTGTTTTCTTTGCTTTGTTTTCATGTGATTAAATTTCAGTTGAGAGTCATCGCTTGTCCTGTTTGCAGTACCTTTAGTCCCCGTTTACTGTGCGGTGTTTGCCTTTTCGTCAGTATGAACCAACGTTACTAAAACACTCAGTTGGGAAACTCACCGTCGAAACCTGGGCCGCTGGCGTCCACCGAGACCGAGCTAAATGCGACAACAGCGCCACTCTTTATCGTTTGTCTGTAGTGTACTCACCTTGAGCTTTTTGAAAGCCTGTTTTTGCGTAAAAACAAACGAAAAAGACTCTTTTTGTATGAAATTTTTGGAGTTTAGTACAAAAAGAGGGGCGCGTTAAGTTTTTAAAATCTTTAGTTTGCAGGGTTTTGCGGCACAATTAATATTGTTTTTATACAACCATGCCTCAGTGGGCCTTTCAGGTAGCGCGTCCCGCCCTAGGTGCATTTTAACTTCGGTAGTTGAACCCTGTAACCTCTACCGCTGTATCTGTTCTTAAAGCCAAAATAGAAGTCACTTGCAATTCCTCGAGTGGCCACTGCGGGAGAAATGATGGCGTTGTGTTCGTCATTAGCTCGGTGCTCGGAGACAGGTTGGGGCCACTTTTTCAAAGTTGTCTCCATGGGAGTTTCCCAACTCAGTGTTTTAGTAACGTTGGTATGAACCTACTAACCCACATCGCCACCCCTATACATCACTTCAGTTTGTGATACAGTCACGGTGGCATGCTGGAGGCCTACGTTGCTCTGGCATACGTGCTGATGTTGCATTCTGACTTTGGTTTCTGGGATTTCGTACGATCCTTCAAGTAAAAAGTCCAGGGGTGCTATGTTGCGCTTTTTGGACTCCCAGGAGACTAGGGAGAAGGAAGTGACGTCAACGACACAGGAAACGCAGATTGGGTGTTGATTTCGTTTTCTTCTGTCAACATGCCATCTGCGTTTGCAGTGTCGTTGACGTCACTTCCTTCTCCCTAGTCTCCTGGGAGTCCAAAAAGCGCATCATGGCACCCCTGGGTTCCACGCAGAGATGCACTATACGAAGTAACCGACGTTAAAATAAGGTCCCCTCTTGTCGGCTTCGTACCGGGCTTTCGCCAGCGTCTGGCTATCTTCCAAATTGAGCTTTGCAGCGCATCGGTTTCTGGCAAGGTTGATCAATCTTTCGGTTTCGGTTGCCGCGCGCGCAGCTGGCAACCGAAGACAGAAATAAATAAACGTTTAATGTGGCGAACTTCTGCCAAAAATAAAGAAGGAAACAGAAGAAAGCAGAGCGTCGCGAGCGTCGAACTCGGCGTGTCAGCAGAATCAAGCGCTGGGGCGAGACTAACTCCGCTCGCCTTGCGGAATCCCTTATGTACCCTCGTGGGTTTCTGGATCGTTCGGCGTAGAAGGTTCGGCGCGTGGAACATTCTAACCTCGAATCAGCAAGACGGTTCTCGAATTCACCAGCACCTTACATTACAGTGTCAACAAAAATGCGTCTCCGCGGCCAGGAATCGAACCCTGGCTTTCAGCGAGGGAAGCAAGCGCGATAAATTCAAATTCAAATTTTTTTTAAATTCTTTATTGATCCCTGAAACAGAGAAAGGAGGCAGAGAAAAAAGCAACTGACACGCTGCTTGACTAGCCTCTGCCCCCTATAGCAGCCCAGGGAAGAACAAACATAAACGTAAAGACACTAGCATTTGACATATTCATTATAGCATGGAAAACACAACATTATCTATATTGCGAAACAGAGAATGTAAACAAAAGGGGGAGAAAAAGAAACGAAAAAGTATGTAAACAAATAACAACACGCGCAAAACGCATACAATCGTGTTATACTGAACTTTTTTTTTTTCTTACATGGGAGTAACCATTAGACGAAAAGTGAACATATTTGTTTGTCGGACATACTGAAGATATCTATATCAAGTTAATAAAAACGATTAAGAAAACGGGGGAGGGTACATTTTAACATCTGATCCCCATAGTTTGTTCTTGATTGTGGCACTATCCATATCTCAGCATTGCGAGTTGGATAATTTGCTTGTCTAAGTGCATGTTGGGAAATAGATAGATACATATTTTCGCTCTGTCTAAAAGACATTTTGTAGGAAAGTGCAAGTTTATAACTATAGTGATTTGGAATTTGCACTATATTAAATTTATGAAATAATGGCTCGGTATGACTATCGTATGCTGCATGACATAAACCTCGAATTGCTTTTTTTTTTGAAGAGTATGTATTATTTTAAGATTTGTAGCAGTCGTAATACCCCATACTAGAAAGCAATAGTTGTAGTATGTGTAAAAAAGAGACTTGTATATAAGTAGCATAACAGAGGTGGGAATCATATTTCGGTATTTATATATAACCCCAACAACTTTCGATAGCTTATTACTTATCTGTTGCACAGTTTCGTCCCAACACAGGTATTCGTTAAATATTATTCCTAGTACTTTTACATTTTCTACTATATCTATTTCATTTCCACCAAGTGAAAGGGTAGTTATGAAGGTACATATTGTATTACGTGACCTGAATAGAATGGCTTTAGTTTTATTTACATTTATTTCTAAGGAATTTAATATCGTCCAAGCATTTAGCTTTTCAAGATATCGATTTGAATTTTGAATAATTTGGTCAGCGTCGTTCCCTGAGAAAAAGGGAGAGGTGTCATCTGCATATATGATGTAACTAACTGTATCATCAATACGTACTATATCATTGATATATAAATAAAAAAGAAGTGGCCCGAGTATACTGCCTTGAGGCACGCCTACTGTTAATTTCCTGAGATCTGATCTATTTTTATTGATTTCTACACATTGATAGCGGTTTTCAAGGTAACTTTTAATCATTTTAAGAGCGACACCGCGAACACCTAACATGTATAACTTTTGAATTAACGTTACGTGATTAAGGTGATCGAATGCTTTCGAAAAATCTATAAACACTCCGAGTGTAACCAGTTTATTTTCAATATTGTTTAAAATTAATTATTTTTGCTTTAACAGCGCGAGTTCAGTGAAGCGACCTTTTCTGAACCTGAACTGACAGGGTGTCAGGATTGAAAATTTGTCACAAAAACAGTATAATCGTTTATGTAAAATTTTTTATAGACCTTTCGAAAATATTGGTAATACAAAAATAGGCCTGTAATTTCCTAAGTTATTTTTATCTCCAGCTTTATGTAAAACTGAAACTTTTGCCACCTGCATTTTCTTAGGAAAAACCCCTATTTTCAACGCTAGGTTAAAATTTTTTGTCTCACACGGAACAATAGACCGTAGTACATGCTTAATAGGTTTAATTTGAAGCTGATAAAAATCACTGCTCCTGCTATTTTTTAAGTCTTGAAAAACTGAGTATACTTCATCTTCATCAGTTGGATGAAGAAACAAACTGTCATGCACGCTGATCATATATTTGGAAGCATGCTCACTATGTGTACTATGAAGAAGTTCAACAAAATATTCATTAAATGTTTCTGCTAAAGCCACACCACTTATATCAATACCATCAATTTTAAGTGTTGTTATCTTATCTATATGCAATCCATTTTTCATTAAACTATTCAACTTTTTCCAAACCACATCGGACCGCATATCCCCATTAAACAAATTGTTGAAGTATGCGTGTTTAGCTTGTCTTAGGGCTTTAGTTACCGCGTTCCGTTGTTTTCGGAAGGCAGACAAAATGGCAACATCTTTGATAAGAACAAATTTATGATAAAGAACATTTTTCTTTTTTATCATGTTTAATACCCGAGACGTAACCCAAGGTTTACGGGATTTTTTGTGAACTTTATGCAATTGATATGTTATGCCACGCGCGCGCTGCCTGCTTGGCCAGCTGCGCGCGCGGCACGGTGAAGTCATCATCCACGCTGGCAATTGTTTAGTTCGCCTGGAAGTTCGGGATCACACCCGTGCATTAGCCAGAAGGGCTGTATCACGTTGAGCTCTGTCTCGTGACATTAAAGGGCAACTCCGCTTCATTTTTGATATTTAGAAAACTATGCAGCCCTCTTCAGTATCATATAGGAAGACCCCATGTCAAATATTACGATCTAATTTCGTTTATATATTTAATAAACTGGCCAGCAAACCTACAAGTGAGCCAAGTCGCCGAAATCTGCCAACTCTAGCGTGCAACGTGAGGCGCAATCGTCAGCGCAGTCAATGCGACGAAGTTGGGGCGACCAACGTTAGGCCACTACGTCAGAGGCATGACTACGTCATTCTCACGTTTTGTTTTTACTTCTCAGAGCAAAATTGAACGATGACTGCATGAGTTTCTCCTCCCGGTGTAGGCTGAACGGCGTCCACATGATCACCGTAACGCGGATGCGCCAGTTTGCGCTGCCCTGCGCGCTAATCGGTCTGTTTCTCCGCTCCCCCTCTCCTCTTTCGTCTTCTCCCTTTCCCCCTCTCCCCCGGCCATCACCGTCCACGCCATGCGAAGCGATCTGCCTGCGTCCGGTGTCCTGTCCCTCGCCCCCCCCCCCCCCCCCCCCCCGAACGTCACAAGACCACGTGGTTCGACGTGACGAGGCCATGACTATGATAACACGAGACTAATGTTGCCTGACGCAACCGAAGTTCCGGTTGTGGTATCAGCTGATGTTTAAATTAGCATTACACAAATAATATTCCACATTTCGCGAATTCGAAGACCTAGAGCTGTTCAGTACTGCTTTGTGAAATGAAATCACATGTAAGCCTAAATTTTTCGGAGTTGAGCGGAGTTGACCTTTAACGGCGGTTACTGCATCTTGCAATGCGATAAGCCAGTCGAGATGATCGTCCACAAGTTTTCGTAAGACTTGTTTGACTCTTCTTACCATTCTTTCGATAAGACCGTTTGCTTTCGGTCAATTTCGTGAAGATGTAAAGCGTCTCACAACGAGACGTAGGTATATTCTCTCCGTGTTTCGGCTTCCAAATCTTCTTCCTTGTTCTTTGATGAATATTTCCGGTAACCCAAATCTGGGGATCCCTCTTTTCGTCAGGAAGTTGATGTAACGGATGGAAGCCGTACTGGAGACAGCTGACGCGTCGACGTAGCGGACATCGCGATCAAGGAATACCAAATATATTTTCTTCTTTCTCTACTATTTGTCCAAATTGATCAAGCAGGATCACTTTGTTTGGTTTTTCAGGGATGTCTCTTTGGTTAAGGCATCCTTCCTTGGCCGTTGTGCGTCGATTTATTTGCCTAAATATGTCACACAATCGAACATACCATGCGACGTCTTTGGTCATGGACGACCACCAGTAGCGCTCCGAAACCTGATCTGTTGTGTTTCTTGTGTCCATATGTCCGACCTTATCATGGCGCAAACACATTACAATTTCGTGCAGTGCGAGACTTACTACCATTCGTGTGCTTTGTCGTCCACTGCGGATCAGTTTTCGTACAAGGATCCCATTTTCAATTTCGAGGAGACTGTTTTTCAAGTTTCTTAGTAACTTAAGGCGTTGGCATTCTGGATCAGACGTCTGGAGACTCCTGAGGTGGGAGTCCTGACTCAGCACAATCGCCAAGCACTTCAGTGTGCATCCAGCCGCCTCGGTGTTGATGAGGCCTTCCAGGGCTCTGCCCGTCATGTCAAATCGTGACGTCGCGTCTGCTGCTCCGTTGAGTTTTCCAGACCGGTGTACAAGATCGAATTCATATTCCGCTAAGTCGAGTGTCCACCTGGCGAATCTGCGGTTGGTTGTACCCTGTTTCACGAGGTACGTAAGGCTCATGTTGCCCCTGATAACCCTGAATCAAGGTTCTGCACAAACAAAAATGGCGAATCTTCGGGTGACGGCCCAGTGAAGAGCCACACATCCGAGAGTGTCTGAATTGAGCTCCGAGTCGTGTTCATTGAGACTGCGGCTTGCATACTCAATTACTTGTTCTCCCTCTTCTTGAAATTGAGCAAGAAGGGCTATGAAACCAGTCTGACTGGCGTCGACATAAGTTATTGTTGGGCATCCGTACTTGAAGTTCCCGATTATTGCAAGACTTGTCAATCTTCTCTTCAAGTCGTTGACGATCTTGTCGTGAATTTCAGTCCAGATAAAATCAGTGTCACGAGCCAGCAAGGTACGCTGAGAAAACGTGATGCCAGAGATGGCGGAGAAGCAGAAAAGATGTAGTGGAACGTTGACTTCCCTTTTGAGAAGCTCGTTATCAGCACGAGAGCATATATACGGGCAAGACGTGACTCGTATATTTTCTCTTATATCAATCGAGTGTTCAGAATGGGGGCATAGCCCTATTTTGTTCTCGCCATCGACAAAGGCTGAGTGATATGTCAGTAGAATGTGACGAAGCTGGTTCTGTCGATCGACCGATACATCTTGAATCATTTCTTTGACGGCCACTTCGATGTGCATGAGAAGTTCGGTGTCTGGGGCACTCGCTCGCGTTTCTAGTTTCACAAATGTATCGCCGTGCTTCGTTGCACTCATAGGAATTGTGGCAATAAAAACTTCGCGTTTACAGAACGATGCAATGAGTGTTTCACCCTCTAGCTCACTTCATATGCTTCGACTACAACGTTCAAACAAGTTTCGTTGAGGCAGTTGAACTACCGTGACGTCGTTGCTGGGGTGAAAGGTAACATACACGTTGGCAAGTCGTCTCCAATCTGATCCTTGAAGGATGTCGACAGGGCAGGTAGTTCCATGACGAACAGCTCAGGTAGCCAAACTTGAGTAGTGCCTACCGTGATTATCATAGCTGTGACATTTTCGGGTCTCTCTCGTGTTCTAAGAACGTTTATATCAGATCTATTAGGATGAACTGTGATGCTTGTGTTGGGCGGAATAGCTGTAGAGCGAATGATCGAGACGTTTGCGCCCGTGTCGATGCACACTTTTACAGTTGTTTCTGAACCAATTATGCCACGAACAATGGGGAGGTCGTCCCCGCTTGAACGTAGGAAGCAATGAAGTTTTCTTGACATGGTGGTACGGCTTCAGCGTTCGTCATCGCTTTGCTCAAAACGTCTTGGGGAGGACGCCGTCGGACTGTGTGCGCTGCGTCTTTCTTCCTCCCGAAGAGTGGCGGGTGTCTTCGGAATGCAACATTCTCTTGAGAAGTGTCCCGGCTTGCCACAGTTGTAGCTTTTAATTGCATTGCGCTGTGTATTACCTTCGAAGCTTGCAGCTGTTCTCCGGGACAGCTCTTGGTGTTCCTCGTTTGCGTAGTTGCTCTTTTTGAGTGTACGTGGGCTATCCATGCACATTGCTCTGACAATAAGTTCGAGCACCGACCTGCAATTGTGGGACGCCAGAGGGTTCGCCCATTTGTCATCTGCAATGCCAAGCAAGATCAATGAGATTCTGTCCTCAGGCACTGATTTATACGGCGACTTTTGTAGTATGGCATTCTTGGCGTAAATGTATTGCACAAGAGTTTCGTTGGGCAGGAGCTTGCGATGGGCCTGATACTCGATGAAGTCTTGCATGGTCACCTTCCTCTTGAAGCGTTCGAGGACTGCTTGCTTCCACGTTTCCCAATCACGGATTGATTTACCATATACTGTCTGACAGTCCTTAGCAGGTCCTTTGAGTCGAGTCAACGCATTCAGGATGGTGAGGGATGACGTCCAATGTGCAATAGTGGCGACGCAATCGACCTCTTCAAGCCAATGAGAAACGTTAGTCTCTATATCTCCGTTGTAAATGGGTATGGCGTATGACGTGTCAATCGTAGAGTGGACTCAGAGGGGACTTGAGTTTGTCAATACGCACCCCACGATCCGTTGTTGAGTCCCTGCGATGATGGCGAGAAGCTCGTTGATGCTAGGGATCGCAGGCTCTCGGCTGGTCGCCTCGTGGACTCTTGTGACTGATGCGTCTGTGACTGTTGCATGCTCAAGATGTGGGACTGTGTCCGGTGTTTGCGGCACTGAACCCGTGGTCGGGCGTTGTTCTTGACTTTGACGTACCTGCTCTTTGATCGTCGTCATATCAGTTTCCAGCTTCTCGTAGGCGATTTGAAGCTGTTCAAAGCGCTCCGCGAGATCGTTTGTAGAGTCGGCCACGTCTTGCGTCAATTTGGCAGGCGTTCAATAAAAAGCATGCTGGGTATCGTGTGCCTCAGCTAGAACGTACCTGTGATTCTTGTCGGTGTCGACTGCGCCATGGTAGGATTAAAAAAAACTGATTTAATCAGAAATCGTTACGAATCGTTCGGTATTGTCCGCGCTTGTGCATCCGAATCCCGCTCGTCCCTTTTCCTTTTTTTTATTACTCGCACTGCTAATAGTCAGTGTTTCAACATCGTGATTAATACGCACCAGCTCGCCTGCAAATATACAATTTTTTTAAACTTTCCACTGCCTAAACATCTAACCACAAATTACGTGTATTCGCAGAAAGGTTTTCTACACATAAAGCAGCAGATGTTATCGCGTTTCGGCGCCATGTGCGCCATAACACCAATACTTGCTAATCCTCTAAGCCACCCCGCCGAGAGCTGGGAATTTTCCTACCGTTCCGTCAAGAAAATACTATTGCGTCAAAAGACAAGTTCGATCTTGCGTCTTGAAAGCATGGTAGAAGTTTGAAGGTATCACCTTCTTGCACCAACAACGCCGAGGTTCACAGTCTGATATTGGGAATAATTTTGGTTCAACGACGTGAATAGGAGCAACGCCGAACTGTCAAATTTGACGCTGTTGGTTTAAGGATGCAGCGACTTCAAGCGTCCGGCATGATTTTCACGATCATCAAAAAACAAATCGAACTCATCGTTCGTCGCCATCCCTCTTTCTCGCCGGAGCGATGGGACAGTCCGTAGGAATGGAACACTTTGTCCTTGGCTCCTTGCAGAGTACGGGGAATAGAAACCGTCAGTGACGTGACCTACATAACCTCAAAACACGGTGACGTATGCTCCTCTAACTGGAGAAAATCCTTGTCGTGTGAGTCTACCACAAGAGCAATATGGCACCGTCAAGGTTGACGCTTTTTGTGTAGGGACGCGGCGAGTTCAAGCTTCCCACAAGGCTCTTGCACACGCCAACGAACTTGTCGTTCGACGCCATCTTCCTTTATTGCCGGAACCATGGGGCAATCCTCGCCTCTTGGCGGAGTACCGGGATGAGCAAGCATCCGAGAAGTGGCGCATGTGACCTCGAACACAATGACGTTTGCTTCTCTCTGTGGAGGAAATCTCCGTCGAATAAGGACGCCATTTGAAGCTTCACAATTTGAGATACGCAGTGGCGTAGGAAATCCGGTTCTCGCATGCAGTGCTGCATAAAACGAACTTCCATCTTGCGTAGATTTAGGGTGACATTCCCCCGAACCAACAGGATTTACACGCCGACATTGTTCTGAAACAAGTTGGTTTCATTCGGGGACGTTAGGTGGATAACTCTACAGGCTGGGTGGTGATCTGGGAGTCGAGACTTCAACACACAATCCGACCATAGGCCAAGGAATAGCACAAGAAGTGTACACAAAAAGTGTAAAAATTAACAACTTCGTGTCGGCGTTAAATTAAGGAAGGACTGTGTTTCCGAGGGCGTATACAAGTTTTCATTGACACGACCATGAAAAAAAGTTGTCTTAAAACGAGACATTAGGTTTAGAGTGCTTGCAGCAGGGGCAGTTGGAACAGTGCGAAATTCCGAGCTAGACTTCTCTGCGCATCGAAGATAACTTGTTCGCCTCAGGTGCAATAGTACCCCGTGTAAGGCTTTCAAAAAGTAATATTTATAGTCTTATTGTCATAAGACAATTTTAGTAGAATATTTTATCTCAATTGAGGTAAAACTTTTAATTTATACAGAAAAAAATTAAAGGCGTTTACGATTCTCTCTAATGCCGAATTACAGCGCAGATCTTGAGGAGAGGGTAATAGGGTAGGGAGGGTAGGGCATACCCCTCCTCCCCCTCCGTACCCTTTCCTCCCATTTAGCGTGAAATTTTACATAAATTTCCCAATAAATTTAGCGAAAATTTCCCGCTAGATCTAGCGAGGAAACTGAATTGAAGTTGCGGTCACATAACGTCAATTTTCCCGCTAAATTTAGCGAAAAAAGTTTGCCGCTAAATTTCACGTGACATCATATTCATTTAGTTGACGTCACATGTGGCGTCACTTGTGACGTCACGAGTGTAAAAATTTACCGCTAAATTTGGCAGGAAACTTTACGGCTGAATTTAGCGGAAACATTTTTTCGGGTTGAGGCTTCACGTGTGACGTCACGTCACGATGGTAAAATTTTTCAGGTAAATTTGGTGGAAACGTTTTCCGCCAAATGTAGCGGGAAAATATTTCTGGTGAATTCAGCGGAAAAACTTCCGTGCTAAATTTAGCGGGAAAATTTCTTCATTGCACTTAGCGGAAAAAAATCTTCCCGTTAAATATAGCGGGAAAGCTTTACCCTCGTGACGTCACACGTGACGTCATTATAGGGAACGTTCCATAATGCAACGCGTGATTACGCCGACGTTGACGGTGATTCCGACGCAGCTCAACCCGGAAACAAACGTCCAAAAACTGCGCCGGAAAGAAAAAAAAAAAAAAAAAAAAAGACATGTTTGAGAGTAAGTTTTGCAGCGAACAACAGCGCATACAGCAAGCTTGGAGAATTTGTTTTGCTTTAAAGTTATTGTTTATTGCAGCTGCCAAGGCGGAAACTGACATTTTTTCTACCAGTCGGAGATCGCACGTTTGACCGCTCGCTATGCATTCTCTTCTCGCACTGCTGCACGATAAACCTTCTGCGACGCTTGAAAAATAGATTTTATGACGCTTAATAATAATAGTAATACGAATATTAATATTAATAATATAACCTAACTTATTCACGAATGTATCGATCTCGAAGATGATCATCTAGTCAGGTCAAACTCGGCAGGGGCTTGTGGGACGTGACTCAGAAAAGAATCAGCATTAAAAAAATTTAAAAAGCTGGTATCTTAGAATAATTTTGAAAGTCGAACTTTCTCAATTTTATAAGTTTTGGTAAAGCTTCATAAGTTCTTACATGTGGCCCACATAAGTGGGTCACACAGGTCGAGTATTCTTGGTTCCCACCAGTGCCAGGCAGCTGGTGTAAAGTAAGAAATATTCCTAGCCAATGTCGTTGCACAGCCCTTTTAATCAAAATAATTTTTTTATAACATAAACTTTGGAATTTACCCCCCGTGTACCTCCGAATCACCTACGGTCGCTATATTGGCAACAACGAGGGGGGCACTCATGACGTCTTATTTTCTATCCAAGAGCAGATGACGCTTCCTACTCCACGGCATTGCGAGTTGTGGTAAGCGCCTGTGGTTTTGCGAGTTGCGTCTAGTTTAAGCTGTTTACAGCATGCGATGGAGGGTAGGGAGAACTGATGAAGGGCTCAAACGTGCAATGCCAGCACAGACACAAAAAATCAGCAGAATGACATCTTATTGGCCTTCGAAAAAAAAAAAAAAAACACCACAAAAATAAGCCGAAATAAGAACAAAAGAAAGTTTGGAGGAGCCCAATCTAAGTTTCTGCATCTCAATAGATCCAGCCGGAGCTTGCTTCCTTATTAGAGGGAGTACCCGCGCTCGCTTGAGTACGTGTTCACCTATCTTCACACATGGACCTTCTGAAGCGGCGATTTTCGAAAGTGGTCTATTCCGCTAAACCAGTCCGTTGACAAGCTTGTCTCAAAGATTGAAAAATTTACTTGAGATAATGAGCACACGGTGCTAAAAAATGAAACTAAGAAAAAGTGGTAAATACTTTTAAGTATATTCGCAAGATATCGAATTCCTAACAAAAGTAATTGAAATACAGTGTCTTGAGTAGAGTATTAGAGATAGGCACAAGTCTATGCGAAACCTTGGCAATTTCAACACCTAGAGTTTCGAAATATTCTGTCTCCCGAAGAAAATTAGCTACGACGTTCGCATATAGCTGAATGCTCTTCTCAAGATTATGTCTTTAACATATATTGTTTACATAAATATAAAAACAGTGACCCGAACCATCATTGCACGATCTGGCGTGGAAACACCCTCTAGCCGACGTAGTCCTCGAATGCTGTTTTGACCTTCCCTGCCGGTAACTTTAATGACGCTCGTAAGTAAACGAATATGCGGTTAATTCCAGTTTAAAGTTTTTCGCTGTATTTCTGTGAGTGGAATCGCACTTTTTTTAAATTGAAACAAGGAGAAATTCGCGGAAGGATTTCGGCGAAAACCCCTTTTGTACTTCCGCGTCTCCCAGGGGCTGGTCACGTGACATAATCATGCCTGGTTTACCATGGCGTTTACATGTGGCTTTTTTTTTTGTTACGTCATCTTACATACCAGTGCTCATGCCTTGCCGCAGGAGGAATGTGCACAACAAGCAAAGGCCACCGCAACTGCCGCTCATGCGGCTTCAGTTCAAGCCATGATTAGTATCCACCGCGATAAGCAAACCGCTGGTGTATTTTCTTTACGTTTCAATATGCCCTTTTCAAAATATAGTCTACCCAACATGTACCGAGCCAAACTCGACCACCTAATGGCGCCACTGCGCAGCTTCTCGTCACTAGAAAAAGCGAACGTCTTCGAAGGAATACCCTAGGAAAGGAAGGAATCGTTGCAAACAATGTGGTACATCTAAGTCGCCTCTGAGTCACCAAGTCGGGGGTGGTTCAAGTTAGGCGACCTTGTTCTCCTATCACCGTCATTTCTGCGAAGAAATCGGAGCTATTCGCACTGCTACTAGATGGCTCTCACGTTTTAAAAGGGCCACCTGCGAAATGAAAATCACTTCCCGAATACGTCACTATTTTTCTTCGTTTTTATATTCTAAATGTTGCTTATTGTGGTTGTAAAGGGCGCTGAAGCTTTTTTTTTTCTTTTTGAAACGGTTTCTGACCGACATTCTTAGAGTTTCTACTCTCCATTTCTCAGCTGTACGTATGTTGTTACGCGGTAAAATGTATTCGGCTGCACTGATTATTTTTAGCTTTGCTACAGCTTTTGCCGGTAATGTATAGATCCTATTTATCTAGAAGCATCTGTATGCCTTGACTAAGTTACGTAAACTCGAACTTTGATTTCAATAGGAGAATTCTCCAAGGTTCTGGACAAGGCCAACGGCTATCATGCAGTTACAGTGGGTGATATTGCGGGCGAAACGAATTTCAATTACGCCTTGCAACACAGCCTAAGAAGGCGTAGGGTTCTAATGGGGTTGAGCAATTTTACTGCAGTTATTTTATTCATAGGTGCTTTCACAATCGCTGAGCAATAAGAAGAGCAGGGTGTGGCTTAATATTTTAATTTTGATTTTTGTTTTCTAATTGGTTGTTTAGCGCTCTTATCGGCAAACCTCGCAATCTCATTAGTTGAAATGCAATAACGAGGTGCTCTTGAATCACCATGCCCTTAATTTCTGAAGTTGTAAGTGATTGAAGGAGCGGCCTCATAGAATTATATGGTGCAATATCTTCTATAAGAAAACCTGCTCATTTGGTCCGTTTATTATGCTGGTAGTTTACAATACTAAATTTTTTTTCTTTAGAGACAAAGCAAAATAAAATTGCTACTACGCTAACAGAAGCCTAGTGTGAATTTGTTTATATTTGTGACATCAAGGTTGCGACGGAAGTTTTGGTATCGTTGTGTAGATGTGCTAATTTTAACCTTCTCGAGATTCGTCAGTCATTTAAATTGAAGATCGCCGATCAGGTCACGATTTCCAATTTTAAACAGCTTCCTCCTCTCCTCCTTTCTATCCTGTCCATCGTTGCCCGTTTTCTCTTACCCCAGGGTGAGGAGGATGTTCTGCCTAGCAGAATATCGCGTCTGGTCGTCGGCCTTTAATCAGCATCCACATGCTTAGTGCGGACTCCAAACTATAGTGCCGTGAACGCATCTCTGTCTGTTGCCGCGATCGCGTCCTAAAATGCAATCCCTCGATTCGCGTCTCATGACAACGTAGAATTGCCATGCTGTCACCGGTCGCGGTCCTTGCGATGTCACACCAGTGGTGGTACGGGCAAAAGTACGAGCGTTCGCTTGTACGTTTTGCTGGCACTTCTAGCGCCTACCACCAGCATCACATCAAACAGCATGACACTTCGGCTCCTGGGACGTGATTTGTTGCCAATTTTGGACCACTCTTGATGTATACTCGAAACTTGTATCAGCCAAGGGGCCTCAAAAACAAATAGAAAGCAAAACCATGCTCAGCAGAACGGAAACAGATGTTTTCTTATTCGACAGCTGGTGTACGTCGGCTCTACGTAAAGGTCATGCGCTTTGTTCCTCCCGCTACACGAAGGAATTAACAAAGGGAGTAAACATAGCATACTGACGCAGAACGCAAGTTGCATTGTACGTGCACGAAATGCGCAGTTATGTAATGCTTGTATTTCGCCGAGTTACAAACTGCCAGCAATCTGTTATGATTGTTGGACAATGCAGGAAATTACTCTTCGCGTTGTTTCTAGCCTCTCGTTTGTTCTGTTTAGAAGGTATTCAATCTACGTTAATAGATGTGGGTGACGGCCTCTAAACGTTGTGTCGTCCATCATCGTAAAGTGAAATTAGATAACCGAAAAGCGAAAGCAAGTTACGAGTATCTATAAGATTTTTATATGAACAGGTGCGAAAAACGTTAAGATAATAATGATTATTTATATAAAGGCTGGTAACAAGTTAGCCTAGATCCTTTAGTTTTTTTCTAGTTTATTGTGTGGTATGGGGGCGCCCTAAGGACAAATTGAAGTAAAGCGAACTAGCTTCTTTCTTTCATGATGCGCGAATTGAGGATGCATTCATCCGCTTGGCGCACATGAAATCATGAATAGCTTAAAGAAAACCCGATAAGAATTTCTGGAAAATCCCAGGACACATCGCGGAGGGGGTGTTGGAGGCCTGTTCAGGTGTGCGTCCGTGACGACTCGAACGCTTTATGTATCTTCTAAGTGGCAAGATTAATTTTCTCTTATCATTACGAACACAAAAGGACGTGATCACATAGCCTGTTTTACTTTCTTTCGACCTCTCTGGGTTTTGAAATCACAAAATATTGATCCGACGTCAATTTTGTCTTCGATTCCTGGATAATTTCACGCGCCGGACATCGGAAAGTCATAATGCGTCCACCAGACGGTGAGAGTGCCACAGTTTTCCGGAAGGGTCTATTGGAAGATTTGGGGGGGGGGGGGGGGGGGGCACATGAATCATTGGTTTATTGCCTGTGGTCTGCTTTTACTATTTTACATACCGAGGTATTGACATTGTTCGGGGGTTTTTTTATTCTAAATTTATAAGCTGTGTTAATTGATTTTTGCCTGTGAATTGAAACTTTACATTAGGGTCTAGTCGCGATGTATTTTCTAAGAATAACACCGTGACGTGTGACCACAGATTTTTTTTTTTCATTTTCTTTTTGTCAGCAAGGACACGTCACGGTCGGATGACACTAGCGGTTACGTTCGAGGTGCCGTGTATCCTGCTCTGATAGAAATTAGAAGCAGAAATCTGAGAGGCGCTGTACAACTGGCTGAAGACTATGTCAAAGAATTCGAGGAATCCAGTGTTTTAGGGAACAGTCTGTTTTTTACTGAGGCTGGGAATGAAGAGGTGAATCACGAATCGGTGAGAAATGTTCATCTTTCTTAGAAAGGTATGAATCTTCCTGAGGTTTTCAAACTAAGCTATATATTAGAAAACAAATATATGCCGCCTCTTCAGCCGGGCAGCATTAAAAAAAAAAAGAAAAAAAATGAAATATGGACACTCGAAGCTGGTGTGGTTAAATGATGTGGATGTCGGTCAAAAGTTATTTTATACAAAAGTTATTTTATATTTAGTGGCATGTCCAACGATCGAAGGACTTTGGTTTCGTCCCGGTGTCTGATATTGCGTGGCGGTATTCGTTTTTGCGCGATTCGCTGTCTGGAATATTAGAGACAAGAGCGAACTTTAAGAGCCGGCGTGTGCCTGACTGCCCGTCCGTGTTTTAAGCTGTGGTGCACCGGACCAGTTCGTAAACCATGCTTCGTCGATCGCGAGCTTCCCAGTGAATCAACGTTCACCGCTGACCTGCCTGGTTTGGTGCCACCACCATCATCATCGAGGGTGCTCGTCATCATGGGCGACACTCAGCTGAGCGAGTTGCCTGCTGGAAGAGTTTCTCCCGGGAGCCCGTCCGCCCCCGCCGATTCAAGCCCCCCGGAGTCCGAGCCTTGAGGGAGGGGAGATGTGGAGACCCTCTCCCCGGCCCCCTGTTCCTCCGTTACCTTCCCGTTTCCCACCGCCGTCCTGTCGTGGAATGTCCGATCACTCCGGGAGGGAAGGGTAAAGCGCTCCCTCGTTGACGTCAAAGGGTCGGCTCGCGGCAAGGTTTCCGTTTGGACGGTTGGAGGGACAAAGCCAGGAAAGTGTAAAAAGGGGAAGTGAGACAAAGGGTGGCTCTCTCTCTCTGCCGACTTGGGGGTAAACGAGTCAAATAATGGAGCGGGGACGGCGAGGTACACCGGCGCGGGGAGTGCGGGCACTACGCCGAGTGGCGCACTCGAAAAATGGACCGGACAGCGACCCTGGACGACGACGTCCCCATGACGCGGTGTGGACGACTACCCCTGGGACTAGGGGCAGCTGTCATGGCAGCAGACATCCCCAAGGCCTCAGTGTTGACCATTCCCCGACCCCGAAACCCCCGAGGCAATAAGTGAGTTAATAAAACCTTTTCCCGAGAGCGAAGTATTGGGGTGTCATGTTGATCAAGGGACAGGGTCTGTGGTAATCGGAGTTAGATGCCCGCAACACATATCCGAATGTGTCTCTGCCCGTAATATTGCACGCCTCAAGGGTACGTCCTCAGTCGACGTGAACGTGGCCCGCTACTCTGCTGAGACGGACGTGGCCTCTCTGGGCCGACACAGACTTCGTACACCTGCGACTCGTCTCGAGCGTGCTGTTTCTCCGAGAGCTAGCACCTGTGCCCGCAATCTCTGGTCGCAATCCACGAAGGTCTCTGTTGGCATGAGGCTAGGCAAAACTCGAGGACTGCCATCCATGCGCCATAGCGTTGGCGGGGCTGCAGGGAGGACCGTCACAACAACAATGAAACCGTATCGTTTTTTTTTCAACCGCAACAGAAGACATGTGTTCCAGAAGGATTCAGCTGGTTCACTGCTCTCGAAAATTCTAAAGGCAACTGCCTGCACGATCTTCAACGAAGTCACCTACAACAAATTTACGTATTGGTCTTTCATGCAGTAGCCTGGGTAATGTTTTACGTTCAAGGCCACACCTACAGATACAAGAATACCAGCTCATTCCACCGTGACGTCATGTGATCACTGTTGACAGGGGCGCCCTTATTGAACAGGGGCATGATGACGTTTTGATGAAATATAGGATGACATGAAATTTATTTAGAGGTCGAAGTCTTTTCGCATCACTCATGAGACAGACAGAATATCAGAGAAGGGACCGCGATCAAATCCTTGACGGAAAGTTTTTGAGCCCATTGAAGACTCCTTGCCGCTTGGAACTGTACAGCGAGGCGACGTCGCTTGGCACTTTAAGGCGACGGGCCAAACTGCGAGGAAGTAATTTCGTGATCAAAAACTTCCACTTGAAACTTCAAGCTTAATCTCAGTTGGCGTCTCAAACAAATTTGTCAAATGTATTGCAGTTTCACTACTTCAATATAGTTTTATTTCGGCCCTCACTGAAATGTATTCCTGTATTTGTATTTCCAAAAACTTTTTGCTTGTTTCGAATATGTATTTCCGATACGTATCGCGATGCATTTTTACAGCTATAATTGAGTATCAGTATTTTTTCTCCTGTTTTCATATATCCCATTATTTTTTTTTCCAAATACATCTTTGAGTATTACTGCCGAACCCTGGTATGGACCTTATTTTTTATCGACATGATTTACTCACATTCGCGTTCCGAACAGCGCTGTCATTTTACTGAGAACTTGCGGGCATGTTCTAACTCCAATTCTCACAAACCCTGTCTCCGGATGAATATGACACTGCAATTCTTCGGTCCCGGCAAAAGGGTTTAATCACTCACTCATTGCCTGGGGAGGTTTCGGGATCGGGGGACGGTCATCAGCGAGGCCGGGGGGAAAGTCCGCTGCCACAGCAGCTTCTGCTAGTCCCAGCGGTGGTCGTTCATACCGCGTCACGGGGACGTCGTCGTTCAGGGTCGCTGTCCGGTCCGTTTGTCGAGTCCGCCACTCGACGTAGTTCCCGCGCTTTCCCCGCGCCTGCGTCCGTCTCCCGCAAAACCCCGCGCCAGCGTCTTCGTTTCCTGTCACCGCTGCACCACCCTTCGTGTCCCGCAGTTCGAGCGCGCTGCCGTCCAAGAGAGGCCCTTGCTTTGTCCGGCTTCCGCTTTTCAAGCCTTGGGTCCTTCCTTCTGGGAAGCCAGTCCCGTGACGTCAGACGGCTTAGGGGAGTGGTCCAGCCGGACCTTGTGCTGCGCGAGGCCATGGCCGGTCCCCCGAGGCATGACGCATGTCGGAGGCACCGAGTGCCAGTTGCCGGAAATTGGGGTCCGGAGGTTCGGCGCGGGTTAGGGAGCCAGATCTCCACAAACTATAATAGTTGCGCGTCGCTCTTACGTATACCTGTGGGATAAGTTGCCGTCACAGGATCAATGGGAACTTCAATCAGCTTTACTAATAGCGAGTTCGTTTCACACGCACTGGCACCGTTCGAGTTCTCTCCCAGAATGCATCGCACTCACAGAGTGTTGCACGGAAAACTGGACTCAAACGAACTCGCCAAATGCACCGAGTGCAGAAGACTGATGCTGCCGCCATCTATGTTGTAGAAAAGGTACCGACTTCAAACCGAAACTAGCACCTTTCTGTTCCGAGTGATGCGTGGGAATGCGAGAATGCGGTCGCTACCAACGTTTATCTACAAACGTTGGCAACTGCAACCTGTAGATTATAGTTGCGATGTCTTCAAGCAGCTCGGCTGCCGTAGAGATAGTTACAGTAGGCGTAAATTTCCGCAACCAGCTGTCTACAAAGCAGATGGTTGCGATCTTTCAATCCTTATAACTGTTTACACTGAAGAAAACTGATGCTGTCCGAGAAGAAGCTTGATCGGTTTGAGCATGGTATTATGCGTTAATCACTAAAAGGGTACGGCTTAAAACTAGCCTGTTGGAATATCCAGCAAAACTGTGACTTTCGATTTGGATCGTCAGATTAGATATTAGCCTTGGTGAGGGCGTCGAGAACGAGAGCTTTCTCGAACAAAATACGACGGGGCAAGTTAGCTGACGTAGGTAAATGTTAAACATGATGATGTTGCCCAATCCTCGGGTAAAGTCACCATCTTTAACTTTCTCTGATGCTTATTCGGCAGTCAGAGGTTTCTGCTGGGGGAGTTTTATCGACAAATTTTAAATTTTCCACCCGCACACGGATGGTGATAGGCACCCCGGGGGCCGCAGTTGCGTTTGTTCTGAGCATTTCTTTACACACTGGTATATTTCAGCGTTTGTACGGCAACAGAGCGATTTAAAACCTGCAAATAAAGCACGGGTTGTCACTTGCTTCCTTCGTGAAATAGCAGACGCTCACAATTCAAGCTCGCGTTTGATTTCGTTGCCCGCGGGACGCGATTTCTATCAGAAAATCTTTTTTTTTTTTCCGTTCGGTTCCGCGACACATCGTAGCAGACGAACCCTCGTCGTCTGCTCCCGCCCCTCGCCGGCCCCGCCGGAGCGAGGCATGACGGGATTGCATTTTGGCGCACTCCCGATTTTCTCGGTGCAGCGAGTGCATGCACGCGTGGGGTGTCAGCGCTGAAACGAACTCGGAAAGTGCAACCACTCGTGGAGCGCCGGCCGAAACGAACCCGTTCCACGCTGCGAGTGGGCACGCGTGGGCACGAGTGCCGTGAAACGAACTCGCTATAAGCCAACACATGACGAAAGTATGGTCCTGCTCGAGGAGGCTCGGCGTGAAAGCGACGGAGTTTTGGACTCCGGCAGGGACATGTACCGATGTATCAGTACACCACAGGCGCAAAAAGGTCCCTTTGGATGAAAAGCTGAATGGATGTGCCGGAAAGATTGCGGCGTGCTAAACTTGGTATGACGGAAGCTTTTTTTTAAAATGGACCCTGATGAGTATTGGAAACTGCAGTGGCGACAGCCTGGAACAGTTTCTGCAACTCCATTCGAGCGCGGAACTAAGAGCCGCGCCACAAACCGAACAGAACACAATGATTTGCCAATTTTGTTTTTCCTCAAGAAACAAAAAAACACAATTTGTTTACCTGTACCACACTAAATGCTCCTCAGGAGACTGAAGCGGTTTTGTATTTAAGGAAATTCACCAAAACTGTCTTCATGTGGCCTCCAAGATCACGAATATCGAGATTATTTTTCAATTTGATGCATGGAGGTTGCAGAAATTATTTTTGAAAGTTAATATCAAAGTGCACGGGGCGTGGCGCGATACTAGGAGTTTTCGGAATTCCTGCTGTGACGCATCTTCAGCACCTGTCAAAGCTATGCGCGTGCATTCTTGCTCTCTTCGAAAAGGTCAGAAATAGACGTCACGACTGACGTCAGTGTGGAAAAATACACCTTGCAAGCTTCCGATTGCACGCGCTGCCCAAAGGAGCGACACGCGTTTGGCGGCCCAAAGATCCTAGTACGACGTCACTACTGGCCGGAGGATTTGGAGGTTTTCTCACGTTTAGTATAAATCTTCATGGAAATTAACGTGGTATTTAAAATCACGGGATAAAAATACTCTAGAATTCTCCTCTAACTCGTTTTTATTTTTTTCAAGCATTGTTTTAGCTTCCCTTGAAAGGCTCTCAGCTATTCAGTCTGCAGTAAGGTTGACATTTGGGCTAGTTGGTAGTCTAACATATTGAGGTATTTAGCGCACAAGGTAGAAAGAAGAAGTTGCATGCTGAGGGTACCACAAAACCCACGTGCACCAAGAAGCATGCAAACGAATTCCTACCATGCGCTTCGGGCGTCGTGTATAAGATACCTCTTTCGTGTGGCAAGAGCTACATAGGCCAAACGGGCAGATGCCTCAATGACCGCCTCCGGGAGCATGATTACTCCTTGAAGGCTACAGTGGGCGGAAATCTTCCTCTCCATTGCAGGGAATGCAAATGCAGACCATTATTCCGTGAGACCAACATCTTGGGGAAGAACAAAGACAAATTGACCCGCGAGGTATTGGAGGCCTTCTACATCCTTCGTGAGGACAGGAACTGTATTAGCGTTGAATCCGTTACGCTAACAAACAAGGAAAGGAAATTCCTTGAACAAACAGTGAAGGGCCCGCACGAGCCTGGATGAACTAGCCGCTATCATTCACGGGGCTGTGGCAGGTGCACGAGTCCGCGGCGGATTATTTAGGTGTTTTCTTTCTCTTCCCTTTTTATCAGTAAACGTAGTTGTGAGTAGCGCTCTTTTCTGTCCTGTCCTTCTTCTTTCTACCTTGTGCGCTAAATACCTCAATATGCTATTCAGTCTCTTCACTCCGCGCGACCGCGGACTGAAATAATATTTTATTGTAATGTAGCAATTTGTTATGTCAAGAACATAAATCTTTTGTTCTTACCAAGTAAGGAATAACACGAAATATTTTTTGACAACTTAGGATCAAAAACGAGTACAAGAAGACTCCGTTCATTTCGACCAATCGCCCGACGTGCCTCAATTGATGTCACGGTTCACGGCATTCATAAGCTGGATTTTTCCGCAGTCTCGGGCGTCGCTCTCACCGGTCCCGATGTGATTGTTGCTGGTTCAATTCAATTAATTTGTGTGACGCGCAAGCACTTGGCGTTCATATCAATCGTTTCACTGAACTTTAAAGTTGTCTTCATAGTCCCTTCAAGGTTGTTTTTTTTTTTTTTTAAGAGATTTGCGTTTGAGTAATGACGAATTCCACTCGTCGTTTTGGCGTGTTCCGGCATCCACTTTTTGGGAGGGCGCGTTCGCCACTGGTCGTTTGAGATCAACCCGGATGTCTTTCGCACGTCCTTTAGGGCAGCGCCGAATCTGATTTAGGGTTCGGAACGCCCTCACTCTCAAGAAAAAAGGGTGTCGAAAGGTGTGTCGTTACACCCTTTGTCCCATATAATACAACCCAAAATTTCAATTCGACGTACAGCGCCCTACAGTCAAACTGACGGCCCAAAATGTTACGAGGGTCTTGATAGCCGTGTGGTACAACATTTTAAATAGCTAAAGTACGTAACAAAGACCACATAAAGGAAACACCGAGTTTTTACAGTAGGGCCAAGAAAACCCGAATTATTTTTCTTGTTGTCAGTAAAACGTACATTTTACGTTTTACTTCTCGTAAAATTTCGGGCCGTCTGTTTGACTGTAGGGCGCTGTACGTCAAATTGAAGTTTTGGGGAGTATTATATAGGACAAAGGGTGTAAGAATACACCTTTTGACACCCTCTTTTCTTGAGAGTGCTGATCTCGATCGGCTGATCTTCCCGGAGCCGAGTGGAACCCAATCTCTGGAAGATGAAACTTCCTGCCTCGCCGAGCATGAGGGGAACGGCGATCGACCGACGCGTGATCACGCTTTCCAGAAATGAGGATAGCCCAGCGCTATGGGGAATGCCGGGACGACATTTGGTCACTGCCGGAAGCCTATCGTCTTCCGCAGGTGGAGTCGGAGGCGCGGTGGCTCCGCGCGAATCGGATGCTCCGTAGTGGATTTAGGCTAGTGATCCAAAACGACCAGGCGAATGGTCGTTTTGACACGCCTGCGACCGCTTACAAAGAATGAACACAGTGGCGTCATCTACTGAGCAGCCCTGGATACCTCCCGATCTTCCTACAGTTTTGGGTGTCTTCCCTGGGCATTACTGTATTATCACGGATAAAATAGTAGGTTCATTTAAAAACTGAAAATAAAGGTACAATAAGGTGAACTCGCACCCGTAACTAAAGCAAAAAGAACAGCGTGCATCCCGTGACGGTGACTAGGGACAAGTGACCCAATGTTGCCAAATTCACCTTCTTCTGTACATAGTCTGCATTCTAAAACATTCCGAACATGAACGAGCGATACATTACAAGATAGGAACGTTCTAGAAGAGAGGAGAAAGATAAAGCGAGAAATTTGGCTAGTGGGGCCCTAGCGCCATGCCTTCCCGCGGGAGACGCGCGCGATGCCAACTCGGTCGTTAATGTGTCAATAGAAATCACTTGAGTAAACGTAGCCCTCGAGAGCTGCTCTGACCTTCTCTAGTAGCAAGTCAGATAAAGGTCATACAATGCACGATTGTTTAATCTCGGTTTTACGTGCTATCACTGTTATTCCGTGTATGGAATCGCACTTTTTTCTATCGAAGCGACGAGAGATTTGAGGAAGTCATTTGTTGAAAACAGCTGGTTTATTTTTCCGCGTCTCCGACGGGCCAGTTTCGTGACATTAACATGTCTCGTTAACCGCGGCGTTTATGTGTGTCCGGCATGTGACGTCATATTACATACTTATTTTCATGCAGTAATGCAGAAGCCACGTGCTCAGCAAGCAATGGCCACCAGAATGGCCGCTGATGTGACGTCAATGCAAGCCATGTTTAGTCTCTACCGCAATAACCAAAGCGCAGTTGTCTCCTTTTTGACGCCCGCTTCAATAGACCCGTTTCAATATTTAGTCTCACCTACCACGAGCAGAGCCAAACTCGGCGCTCTAATGGCGGCGCTACGCAGCTTCTGCGACTTTTGAGAAGCGAGCGTCTTTGAAATAATGCCGCAGAGAAGCTGAGAATTTATTTTAAAAGTTTGTCCTTGTAAGTCGTCTTTGATTAACAAAATCGGGAGTGTTTGAAGGTAGACGATCTTGATCTTCTATCACCGTCATTAGTACGGAGAAATTGGAGCTATTGAGACTGCCACGAGATGGCTCTGACGTTGGAAAAAGGTCCATTGCCGGTGTGCAAAAGCTGTCTTTAACAACATAATAAATGCAACTTCCTGTGTGCGTCATTTGACGTATTGTTTTCACTATCTTGCATTTTGTGTAATGTTTTAAAGGGCGCTTAACCTTTTCACCCTTTAAAAAGGCTCCTGACAAAGCCATTCTTACATTTCCAAGTGTGTTTCTCTCCTTCACGTACGTTTTTATGACAGAAAATGTATTCCGCTACACTCACCATTTTCATCGTTGCTACTGCTCACGCCGGTGATGTATTGATTCTATTTATGTAGACGCTTCCGCATGGGGTTTTACTAAGAAATGTAAAATCGAATTTCACGTTTCTCCTAGGCATAAGCCTCCGAGCTTTTGGCCCGATAAACAGTTATCATGGAAAATCCGCACACAATATTGCAGACGAGAAATAATTTGTATTACGGCATGCAACATACCCCCGAAAGGCGTAGGGTTTAAATAGGCTTCGGTAGACATAGTGCATTGATCGTATTCATAGATTCCTTCATAGTCGCTAACAAATAAGACGCGCAGCGTGTGGCTTAATATTATAGTCTTGATTCTTACGTCGTGATGGCTTCTTCTGTGTTCTTATCCTCTAATACCGCGATCCTACTGGATGAGAAGAAATAACGAGATGCTCGTCAGTCAGCACGTCCTTCACTTAGGTTGCCAATGATTGTAGGAGCGGCCTCATATAAATATATGCCGCTATATCTCCCCGATAAAAGTACGGGTTGATTCGGATACTTTAATACGTTGATATCCTATTGGGTGTTTCAAATAGCGGCCAGGCTATTTAAATCGACCGCAAAATTCGGTTTCTTAACCCCTCGCGCTATGATTTTGTGCTGCGTTTCCCACAGGCGGCGCATATGTTTCTATAAAATTTGCAAAGAGTGAACTTACCTGAGGAAAAAGTAAAAAAAGCAATAGTCGTAATACCTGTGGAAACCTAGCCAAACCACCGGTCTTCAATCAATATGGCACACTATTAACTTAAAACTGGTGACATCGCTACGTTTTCATAGGAGTTAAGCCTTTCTTTACATTTCCCTCAGGTAAGTTCGCTTTTTGCAAATTTTATAGAACAAATGCACCACCTGTGGGCAAAACTGCGAAACATCGAAGCGCGATAGGTTAAGAAACCGAATTATGCGGTTGATTTAAAGAGTTTTGCCGCTAGTTGAGACACCCGGTACTACATCCAAATGTCTTCAAAAACACAAGCAAAATAAAATTGCGACTAGGTTAACGCAAACCTAGTGATTATATAATTTTTCTTTTTTTATATCTGTGACATAGAAGTTGCGAACGAAATTCTTGTACTCTTAACCAAATATGGTCATTCTTTTCTTTTTTTTTTTATAGAGATTTGTCAAAGCAACGTAGCTTAAGCAGCGTTCTTAAGTACAGCTGGCTCCAAAGAATGGTGTGTAGCGAGCAGCGCCGTTAGCCGCGTTCCGCGTTCTAAAAAAGTTGTCCGTCTATTTCCGCACTTTGACGTAATATATGTTCCATGCCGTCTGCCAGCATTCTGGCGGTGTCGCAGCGGTGGTGGTACGAGCCAAAAGTACGAGCTTTCCATCGTAATTTTGGCGAGAAATTCTAGCACCAAGCGCAAGGGTCGTGACATCTGAGAGCATGACACTTTGGCTCCTGTGAGGTCGTTTGTGGAATCCTCGGGATTACTTTTAATGTATGGTGCGATAGGATCCTGAACGCACAAGTCACAGACGATTTCTAAAGGCATCGTACTCCACAGCTCAGCGAGCCAAAGGGCGTCACACATAGGTACAAAGCGACACCGAGGTCATCTTACCGGAAGCAGTTCGCGTATTCAAGGTCTGACGTACGTCAGGTCTTCGTAAAGACCATGCACTTGGTTCCTCCTATTACACCTACAAATTAAGAGAGGATGCAAATGTGGCTTATTAATGCATAGTACGTGCACAGAATGTACAATCACGTAATGTTTGTGTTTTACGGAGTTCCAAACTGCCAGGAATCATTCCGCGTTGTTGGGCATTTAAGAAAATTAGACTTCGCGCTTTTCTTAGCCTCTGTTTGTTCAGATTACGTGTACAATCGGAGTTACCAAACGTCTGTCACCGTCACGAAACGATGTTCCATTCATCATGGTGCCGTAAAATTAGAGCGCTGAAAAGCGAAAAGTTTGACAGATATCCAAAACTTTTTCGCAAGAACAGGAACGTAGGCGTGGTACAAAAGATAAAGATTATAACCATTATTAATAAAAACTTGGCAACAAGGTAATCTAGATTGTTCAGTTCCTTTGTTTTATGTGGAATGGCACTCTAATAGATTTTTCAAGTTTAGAAATCTGATCCGTTCGAACTATTCACATGAGTATAGGCTTGCTTCCCGTGGTTTCTTTTATTGCATTACGTTTCCAACGTCTTGTCATTGCAGAAGGGCTTTCTTATTTTTGTTGAGTTAATTGTCCTTTGTGATAGGGAACATTGCTGGGAGATCTAGGTACGATTTTTTTTTATATGAAAAACACAATGACTTATTTGTGACAAACGCTTTGTTTTGGTTCCTCTGTACCCAGAAGATTGTTGCGAGTTTGGAACGGTCGAATAACAGGAGCAGTTACGTTCCAGGTGTCGTGTATCCGGTTCTGATTCAAAGCAGAAGCGGCAACTCAAGAGGCGCTGTTCAACTTTCTGAAGACTACGTCATAGACTTGGAAGAATCTAGCGTTTTAGGGGAGAGTCTCTATTTTTCAGAGACTAGTTATGGAGACGTGATTCACGAATTGGTAAGGAAACATTACCTTGCACAAGAAAGCATGCTTCCGCCTCATTGTTGGAAATTCACTTAATTTAATTAGAAAATAAACATTCCCCCTGTTTAATCGCTCAGAAGTTATTTGATGTGTCCGCTAGTGTCTTTGGAGGTTTTCGTACATTTCAAAATACCGTTCAAGTTGAATTGTCTCCGCTAAAAATAACGCAAATAACACAGATTTGTTTAACTGACGTGCTGACTCCCACGATTTCTTTTTTGCAACCTTAGAGAAAGTTTTACTTCCTCGATAAGTCATGCAATTATTCACCGCGATATTCGTTCTGCGTCTTGTTGAAATTCATTGAATGTAATCGTTCACTGAGTTTTTATAAATTGCCATAGTTTGCAAAAAAAAAGGCATGAGCAATTCCACTCTGTAAATGTGATTGACCAGAGAAGCTGTTTAGCACACGACACTAACGTGTCAAAGCATTTTGAACAGAGGTACGACCAGATTTATTGTCTTGATCGGTGGTCGTCGTGACGAGCCGGAGGAAAAAAGACAACCGCAACGGGACCGCCGCCCGGCGGAAAGTAGACACGCGCGACGAGACCGCCAATCCGTGAGAGCGGAAGGAACGGAAACTAGGCTCGCAAGTGCTTGGGGCGACTACTAGGAGAGGGGAGAGCGAGAGTAGACATATCCGACGCGGGTCGCACAACGCCAAATCTATGAGAAACCTTTATTATGTAGGTGAGAGTGTACTGATCTTGAGAATGGAGCCTATTGATAACTACTCTACTGAAAATGGAGCCTATTGATAAATATTCTACTGAAAACGCGTATCCAGGTGATGAGACATAAGCTTTTTCATAAAATAAAGAGATTTTGCACCATATTCGTGAACTCAGTTTTTATTGACGCACACGAAAAACCCACAAAACCTTAGCCATAAATAGCATGGCTATAAAAATAACCATTTAGCATTTCAGCTGCCACTATTATGAATATCACTTCGCAGTTATTTTACTCATAATATGTTCTTTTTAGATGGATACTACAGATATACGTAATAGTGTTTATGAAAATTCGGAACACAAAGCTTCCTTTACAATTACAGAAACAAATGCGGGAATTGAAATGGTATGTACAAATATTTTTTAAAGTATATATTGGCATGGGAACCAAAAATATGGTTATACAAATGTACAGGAGGTTATGCAATCGTTATTTATAAATCTTTTATTTGTTGACTACATAGATTTTCGCGGACATTTTATAAACCTGTAGTGCTTTTTTAAGTTTCGTAAAAATGAATGTGTATTAAGCATATTGGAAGTTCACGTCGCCACAGCGTATATAGAACATTATTTATGGGAACTTTAAAATAATTATTAAGAATAAGTTCTTCATAAATTGCTTCCTAACCAATTGAATTTTTAATGAGGATGAAATGTTTGGTTAGCGATTCACAAACAGTCTGCAACGGGCAATGCTTGCAATATTCAGAAATCTTTCACTTTTTTAACAGGAAGGCTACCTAAACTTTACACATGGAATTGAGCCATTGCGAATACATGACAAATCCGGCCGAATCCCTCACAGAATATTTCCGCTCCCGACGCCTGAGGAGGCAATCCACTTGGAAAGTAAGTGGCTGAATCAATCGCTACACTAGATATTTATTGAAAATTCGACCTTTAAAGGCTAGGCTTCCAGAAGCGAAAATGCTTAGAAATTTTAAAAGTACGACCGAATTCCTCACTTCAGCGTTCGCGTCGCGTGCGGTGTCAATACCCTCTCACTTATTTGCCATTTATTCTCTCGATCAATAAGTTCACCTTCTGTTTTTGTCTAACCACGCATTCTGTTTTATACATGGCGAAATGTGCGCATTTATTGATTATCATTGGAAAATGAAGAGGAGGAGTGCTTGCAAAGGCGACGGCCCGTCAGTATTTCTTTATTTTTTTTTACTTGCATCATTTCAACGGCCCCTGTATAAGTGATCTGAGTAAGTAATCCGATGTTCAGAGTATTCAGTGTATTAGAGCATGTATGATCTTAAATCTTACCAATAATTAGCACTTTCTGAGTCAACGGAAGAGGTCTGTGGTTTGGCAATCAGAAAAGAAGTTCTTACATACATACAATGAAGATAACACACTTTAAGAGCGTTCAAAGTTGCCGTTCTGTTTTTTCTGAATAATTTAATTGGTAGACTTAGGAGTGCCGAGAAAATATGTTTCTACAAATTATATTTATGACGCGGAATACCCTGAAACTTGAACATTCCTTATATCATTTTGCTTAATTATACTTTCTTTTTAGGTAACATGTGCAAAAATATCACTTCGTCGTCTTTTTTTTTAAACAAGAAGAGTTATCTACTTTATTCCGGCATGGTTCAATTTTGAGGCGATGGTATTTAGATAAAAACATATGCACTGACATCGGATATTGTAACAATTTGAGAAAATTATCTTGAAGATATCTTAACGACTAAAAACCGCAAAAACGGGCCAGCAAAAAGGAAAATACAAACAAAAGCTAATTGACAGCAAAACACGAACTGTCCCTCTATAATTTTGCTGAAGAAGAATGCCTTTGAAAAGTTATAACCTTTGACTGTGATTATTTATTACATTAAGTATCACTATGATATTTACAGTTCCCATTGAAGAACGTTCCCATGAAAGTCTACCGTCAAAAAGTAAGCCTATTTTTTTTTGTAAACCATTTAACATTTCTCAGCAGTCCTCTCAACCAATTGTACAAACACCAAGGAGCAGGCTGCAATTCCAGTTACATGCGCGGCATACATACTGGCCATTTGATAACGTTGATGCAATTTTCTGTACACAGTAGAAACCCTAATTTTTCTTCTTTAGGTTTTTGCTTTGAAATAATTCCGTAGACGTCAGCTGGTGCTGCACGTGTAACTACAATTCGAGACCGCACTTTGATGATATAATGAATTCGAAAACTTTCAATGGGAAAGACAGTTTCACTATCTTGCACAGAAAACAAGCTAAAATTTTTCTCGCATCGTGCATATTAAAAAAAATGATTACACAGTTAATTCTAAACTTGCGACGCACTGAGGACATTTCATGATTTGAAACCTTCTAGGTTACCCTGCAGAGCCACCCACCGTGTGGCGACCTGAAATGTACGTCATGTTGGACAGTGTAATACACAAGTCCCTCCAGGAAAGCAAATATCTACAGGCTCGATACATCATAAGGCTAATGAACATCGTGCGTATGGTTTGCATTTGTTCTTGTTCAGAAATAATATAGTAATGCTAGTGTCCATTGACCAAACAAAATGTGCTTATTGAGGCTTTCATGCTCCGATTGCTGACATCCGTTCGAATCCCTTATTTCTTCCACGAAGGTGAATGCAATCTTCAAGACGGTTCGCAAGCCCCGAATAAACCTCCAGCTTGTTGGAATATACCGGTTTCAGGTGCGTATTCATTGTCCAAGCCTAACACATTGGTATCTTTCAATTTGAAAGTCTTGTTATGGCCGCCAAGAGTGCAAGACAATTGTAAACTGAAATTTTTTAGAAGAAAACAAAATTTTTGTCATATAAAGTCGACTTTTTTATTCCAAACCTTTTGGATCAGATTGCGCTTTTCTAAGGGGACTCGAGTGAGCGGGATACAATAATTATTTGTTTAACTATAAATTATAGGATGCCTATGATTTAAATCAGATTCATTTGCGTTCTACCAGATTAATTTATTTTGCATTAGTATAGCTATAAATTACTGCATTTGATCACTAGATGTATTTCTGATCACGACTGGTTGACTAATAAATCTACCCGACCACTGAAAATATTCCGGAAGAAATAATTACTGTAAATTTAAAGTTCGGCTTAATTAGCTTTTTTTTTAGTAAAATTTGACTTTGTAGAACACAAAAATAGCTAAATATGTGGGGCTGCGATTTGCTCTGACGACTGCTTTATGCTTGATTTGAGTGCGTTATGAGATTTTTTGTTTTGTTTAGCGATTCCTTGATGTAAAAAGAAAACAATGAATATACAATGCATCGAGAGATAGAAAGTTGGTAAATAATAAAACCAGGGTGTCGAACCGGAACCGAACCGAACCGAAAACCGGAACCCAACCGGTATTTTTTCCGGAACTGAACCCGAACCCGAACCGTTATATTGCTATCGCGATGAACCCGAACCGGAACTGAACCGGAAAAAAATAACGGTTACCGGCTCATGTTAAAACGGTTCGGCCACGCGCTGTTGACAATGAATGTGCTATCAATGCCATTTGTTTTTTAAGTGCCGTCAACTGACACACACCTCGCTTACATATTTTTCTTCTCCACTCAGTCTTAGGAATATAAACGCTGCATCCATGAATCCTGACAAACGCTGAATCCATGAATCTTGACATAGGAACCAGTATTGCGCTGGTCGCGGCTTGCACGGAAGAAAAAGAATTGGAAGGCTATGCAAAGAAAAAAAAATCGCATCACGGGATTTCATTTTCCTACAATCTCGAAAATCCTAAATGCTGCTGTGTGCTCATTTCATAACACGTTTCTAGAACGTGATGTTGCAATTTTTATTTATTTTGATGTTATTTTGATGTTATTTTGATTTTGTTATTTTGATGTTGCAATTTGTCATTTATAATTTCCGAACCGGTTCGCGAACCGGTTCAGCGCACCGAACCGGTTCGCGGATCATATTAATCAAACCGGAACTCAACCGGAACAAAATAAATTTACCTGAACCTGAACCGTAACCGAACCCGTATTTTTTGCGGTTCGACACACTGTATAAAACTATTTTGGGATTACTTTTGTGGAAATGTTTTTATTCAAATTATTGTAGTGAAACAGGTTTGATTTAAAGCACTATTGAAACCTTGATAGAAATCACGATTTTAAATCGTCCTGACTTTTATTCTCCACCATGCTGTTAACGCTCGTGTTTTCTGGGTTTGAAGAATTTTGTATCGGTCAGCTCGATACAATGTTGTGTTTTTTATATGATAGTGCTGCAGAGCAGGTTTACACAATTGTACCGGATGCAAAAATACGTTCAGCATAGTTATTTATAGAAAAGCTAAATAATGAAAATAATTTTTAGTTAATATAAAAACTACCAGAGGTTTAGAAATTTGTATAAAATGACGATGGCAGTAAAATAGATAAAAATATTCGCAAGTTATTTACCCTTCCCACTTAGACGACTTTTTTCTGAATTCAAGTGTAGGTCACGAGTCACAAAGTCACGTGGCGTCAATTTTCCGCTAGCGGAGAAATAATATTGTTCTAGAGGTCACGTGACATGAAGTCATGTGACGTAATTTTCCCGCTAAATTCAGAGGGGAAATAGCACAGGTCGAGCAAAAGTCGAGATTCGGATATCAGTTGTTCTGTTTTCTGAGATGCATCGTGGGCACTGCAGCAGTATTGCAGGCGTTACCGAGAAAAACTAACGAAATACGTTACTCATTGCAGCAGATTATATCAAGGCCATACCAATCAGAGCTGTCGCCCATCTTTTGTGTTCTCCTCTACAGCATATATGTCACAATGCATTAGCAACTAATACTTTTCCCCATGGCATGACAATTCCAAGAGTTGCTGTTTTGCACAAAGCCCAGGTTCTTCCGACAACATCACTAACTATAGGCCCATATCCGTACTTCCTTTGTGTTCGAAGGTATTAGAACATCTGATAAAGAAACGCTTGTGCACATTTTTGAATGATAGAGATGCCTTTGTAATGAGCAATACGGTTTTCAAGAAAAAAAGTCAACAGAAATGGCGCTACTTAATATCAAAGGAAAATTAATCAACAATTTTAAAATAAACTATTTACCACTGGAATATTTTTAGACTATACAAAAGCGTTTGATTTCAATTAACATGATGTTTTGTTCTATAAACTATAGTTTTATGGAATTCGAGGTGTTGCTTTAGATTTGGTACGTAGTTACTTATCTTGTCGGTCACAATATACGTGCTTTAATGGATACCACTCCATGCGAGAACAAATTTCGCATGGGGTTCCACAGGGGTCTGTTTTGCGTCTTCTTTCTTATTATTTCTATTAAAGACATTGTACCTATCCTAAACACTCCTGAAATAGTTGTGTATGCCGACGATACAAGCTTATTTTTTCTGTTCCATTTTTAAGTCATCTAGTAGTTACTGCTCACACGTGGCTCAACGATTTATCGGACTGGCTTAACAATAACCAACTTCAGTTAAATGTTACGAAAACAAAATACGTAATCTTTAGGCCCCGAGGTAAACCTGACGATTGTGATTTTTTTTTAATTCCAAGACTCTGTGATTGAGCCCGTAAACGTTTATAAATTGTTAGGAGAAATTTAAGCTGGACACCTCATATACATAAAATCCATGCAAGCATCCTGAGATCTATTGGTATTTTATACAAAATTAGATTGATGGTTCCATGCTCGTTAAAACGTCAAATGTACTATACTTTAGTGTACTTTCACCTCAATTACTCTTTATTAGTTTGGGGTTCAACAACAAAACAAATATTGATAGGTTGTTTCTTTTGCGAATACAAAAGCAATACGTTGTACAGAAAACCTTCAGCATACTGACCACACAGCACTGTTCCTTTGGAGCGTAGATCTTATGGTACGTTTACACCTGATAAGTAATCCCCTGCCGCGGGAGCGGTTCCGCTCCCTGCGGCTGCGGCGACGAGCGGGTTGCGTTTACATCTATTTCCTTCGAGCGGCGGTGGCGGCGCCGGCTGCGGTAGCTGACCTTAACATTCGCTCAAATATGACGAGGAGGCGCGAGAGTTCCCACCTCGACTGTCTCTCCCAGCCAATCCGCGGCGTTGCAGCACCCGGAAGAACGCCTAGTCATGACGTAGACAGGGTCGCGCTGAACAAGAGTGCCACCTCCGGTAAGCGAAACGCCTCGTTCGGCGGCACAAAAGACACCGGACCTAAACGGCTCGCCGGCGCGTTTTCCCACCAGCGTTTCGCCCCAGCGGCAGAAGCTGGGCGGTTTTGCTGGCGGATCCGCAAGTGTAAACGTACCATTAGGCGCCCGTTTCTGGCTTGAGCGGCGTCGGCGTCGCAGTCGCCGTCGGCGTAATGGTGAGGTCACGTGACTCCCGTGATGTCACTTGACCCCGGTGACATCACGTGACCTCACGGAGGTCACGTGACACCGATGACGTCACGTGACCTTCGTGAGGTCAGGTGACCCCGTGAAGCCACGTGATCCCTGTGACGTCATGTGGCCCCGGCAACGTCACGTCATCCTTGTGAGGTAACATGTCCCCCTTGAGCTCATGTCACGTGACCTCATGGTTACGCCGATGGCGTCGGCGTCGCCATCGCCATCGGCGTAGTCGTGAGGTCGCGTGACCCTCGGCGCCTCGGTGTTGCCGTCGCCATCGGCATTCGCTGAGCTGCCTCCGCAAGTTGCGGTGATTGGCTCTCCAAGTGTTGTGCAAGAAAGTAGACGTACGGGATTTTCTTAGAGTGTAAGCGGCTTTCATTTTTTAAACACAGTTTTCTTACCACTCGAAATAATTAGTGACCCCACCCATTTTTTTATGCACTTCTTCCTAGTAATACACAATACAATCTTCGACACGGCTCCTATAGCGTACCTTGGTCTAGTAAGAATTATGGACATCACCAATTAGCATACTTGATACCTCATTTCTTAAATAAACATCCAGCCATTAGGAAAATAATCTCAGATTGCGGAACAAAACACAGCTTTAAAATTAGCCTACAGCGGTACCTTCTCTCATGTCATGTTGAGTAAATACATTTAGCTTATATTTTCATTGTGTATGAATTGCATTAGCTGTCTCATTTATTTCCAAAGCATTAAGTGCACTAACGATTGTATAAGCTCTGTACAAAACATGCTGTGTTGATGGTTGCTGATGTGCTATTGTGTCTTCTTGTAACCTTTAATGATTATTGTTGTTGATCTTCGCGTGCTGAGCATTGTAATCGGGTGATTGGCCCACGTCAGAAAGAGCTCATCTATCTGCCTTTTGTCTTTTACCATAGGCCTAGTGTCTACATAAAGCTAATTCAATTCAATTACTTGCAAATGAAAGGAACGCGTTACAGTTACCCATGTCAAGTAACGCACGTTATCTTGGCGTTACTTTTTTGTTATGAATTGACATGTTTTGATGTTTGCACTTTGCAGGTATACTTAATCGCCATATTTCTAGTAACATTATGTATATGCAGACACTGAACATAATTACTTTATCCTTTTTATGGGTTCACCCAAATACTCACAAAAAATGCAAACCCCCCCCCCCCCCCAAAAAAAAAAAAAATCCCTTAACTTGGCGCCTAGAAGCACGAAAAAAATTTTGTGTAATTCTGTTTTAAGGTTTAGGAAGTAAAAGTAATTAGTAACGTAAATCCGTCACCCGTTACTCGAACTGCGTAACGTAAGTACCTTACCCGTTACGGTTTTGAAGGAAGTAACAGGTACGTTACGAAAATAAGTAACGCGTTACCGGTAACGTCGTTACTTGTAACTAGGGATGCCGCGAACTTTTTTCGAATCGAAGTTTCGATGATCGAATCAAGCGGTTCGAAAGGTTCGAAAGATTTCGATTTTTCGAATTGTCTATATCGTAAAATTCGACGGAGGTCAAATTTTCGAACTTGTTAAGCTAAGAAGTTCGACGCGTTTCGAACCGTCGAACTTATTACGCTAAAAAATTCGATCTTTTTCGAACTTTCGAACTTATTGCGCTGCAAGGTTCGATGCTTGTCGAACTTTCGAACTTGACTAACCAAAAAATTCGATGAATTTCGAACTTTCGAACTTATTTATCAAGAAAATTCGAAAAGTTTCGAACTTTCGAATTCTGAAAAGTCAGAAGTTCGACGAACTTCGAACTTTTAGGGTAAAAGTTCGACGTTCGTCGAACTTCGAAAGACCGGCGGCCGGTTTCATTTGATTTCAAGGAGTGGGGTACATTCGTAATTTTTTTTTTCTCGAACTTTTACACGCGGTGCTGCGTTCCTTACGAAAGACAATGTCATTTATTTCAATGTTCTGGCATGCTTAGGTTTAAAGAAATAAATCCCCGAAGGGGCGAGGACGGACGACACGACGGGTTTTTGACGATTATCTTTTGTGCCAGATTTGAAGCACGCTGCAGCCGGAGCTATTTATGGTAGATATGTTATACTTTTTTAAGAATGATCTATGTATAGCTACAGGTAAGTGCCGTCTTAAGATGTGATTATTGTTATTCAACGTGAGTTTCGAAGAAATGTCCAAACATGTATCTGCATGCAATTATGACCTAAACTTGATATTTATTTTCGTCTAAGTTGTTTGAGGTATCGCATTTAAATTAGCACCACAGACAGTACATATCGTTGCCATCTTCAGAATACAAAATAATATATTTATTCTTTTTTCACGTTAAGGAATAAATTAGCTCATTGCAGAAGATTTCTAGTAGTGCTCAAGTTCAGCACGTCATTAAAAGAAAACTTTTTTTTTTTCGCTTCACGTTCCTGGGACGTGTTTCTTTTAGCCTGTACACATTTTGGTAAAAGAAACTTGTTTCGAAGTTCTGAACCTCTGAATATGCACAAATAGAACACTTCCGACGAATTCTTGATAGTTTTTTTTTTTTTCTCCTGCTTTTTATTCCCGCATTTATTCTTTTTTTTTTTTCTTTTGTTACTATCGGCACAGGTGTTTAGGTCGAAAAGACAGCTTTGAACTTCCGAACCACTAAGCATGTGACGAGCAGTGCCTTCTGACAACGAGTTTCTAACAGTGACCATCTACGCAACCTTTTATGTAGTGAAGAGCGACAGTAGCTATACATATGCATAAATAATTTCAGATTAAAATAAGCTCGACCACGCCCTCTTTCCCCGTATTGTTTTCTTTAACAGTCCGAAATACCTGCAAGGGAAAAAAGGAGGCTGAAGCCCCCCCCCCCCCCCCCCCCCCCCGCTACCCTCCTTCCCCCGTTTTTCCTCTTCCGACGCCACTTGTATGGTAGAACGCTCCTCGACCTCGAGTTGTGTCGGCTTTTGTGCTTTTTGCGAAGCGATTCCTCCGTCCCAGAAAATAAACCTCCAGGACAATTATAAACTTCACCGGATCGGATTACTACCAGCGTGCAAGGGGTGGCGAGCTAGTTTGCCAGGTCGCTTCAAGGTTTTTCTGAGCCTCAACCTCCTGCTCGCCCCTGGCCGTTTCGAACTGGATGAGTCTCGTAAAACAGTGTTTTCGTGCAATCACTACTGCGTGATAAAGACCCCCCCCCCCCCCCGGGGGGGGCTGGCGGTCACAATTCTGCACTGGCAAATATTCTAGCACGTCCGGGACACTCGTCGTCTCATTTAATTGCCTTACCAACTTCGCAGAATCTAGGTATCACACCCTAACTTTTCTAAACTTGATTTTGTGAAAACAAGCGAGTCGTGAAAACGTTATTTGCAACTGAAACTGTAGAAAAACTTGAAAATCAGACTTCAAACTTTGAAAACTTGGATTAGAAAAAAATTCAAAATCTTCGAAGTTTTTTTTTTTTTTTTTTTTTTTTTTTTTTTAATGTAGCGTTAAAAGAGAATCTAAACTTTCGAACTTTTCGAACTTTAAGCCAAAAGAAATTCGAAATCTTCGAATTGTTCGAACTTCATGTCTATAAAAATTCAAAGCGTTCGAAGTTTTCGAATTTTTTTTACAAAGAATTTCGAAATCTTCGAATTTATCGAACCTGAAGTAAAAAAATATTCGAAATATTCGAATTCGAAATTTTAGAAACCGTGAAAGCTTCGAAATTTTCGAATTCGAAACTCCGCTGTGGACAAAAGTGGCGAATTTTTCGAAATCGAACCTCGGTCGGTACGAAAATATCGAAATTTTTCGAAATCGAACCTTAGTTCGCTTCGCAAATATCGAAACCTTTCGAAATCGAACCTAGGGTGGTTCGCGACATCCCTACTTGTAACGCGTTACCCCAACACTGGCGCTGAGTCATAAAATGCTGAACCGTCTTTGTGTCAAAACACGGAACTGTATGCCCCCCTCGCACTCAAAAAAAAAAACAAAAACGTTGCACTCCGATATACAAAACGAGCCAATAAACAGTGAGACATCAGACACGGGCGATGTCCGCGTTTGTATAGAGGAAACGCAGAGAAGAAAAGCGCCTTTACTTTGAAGGTTACATCTGTCACTAAGAGCGGCAGAAAGCAAACGGAATCGTTTCGTCTCGTTGCCGTTACAATTCATCAGAATGCGCGGCTTCGATTTTGACTGAAGAGGACAACGTGAAAAGCAGATCCCGTAAGTTGCTCTGTCCGATTTGTTTGTGACGGTCTGTTTATGCATAATAGAAACCCAAGCTATTTGTTTCGTTTCTTACTTACTCTTACTAGCGCCACTAGGTACATGCTTAAGGGCCGTTAACATGCCATTGCACATTTACGCTCCTTTTACAGATAGGTGACCATAACCATGCAATTGGCGAGCCGAGTCTTGTGAGGGACCAGCTGCGCTTGGCGTTGAAGAGGTCAGCAGCACCGAACCCGAATACGCCCATGCCAAAGTTGTTTAACGAGGAAATTCTTCAAACCTGCTCTGCAGTTTCCTTCCAAAATATTATAACTATCACGCATATGAAGTGTCATACAAACTTTGCTAAACGAAATCACTAAATTTATTTTAGGTGCCAGATGAAGATGCAGCAGATGTACCCACGTTTGCCAGCCTGAAGGATTCGATATATGAAGAAAGGCGCTCAGCACAGCCACCGGTTCCTTCATCACCCGACACTCCCCAAGACAACGACGCCCACGAAAAGACAAAAATAGCAGAGCCCTTCTTCATCAACCATGACCGCAGAGACCCTCGTGTTGAATAGTTGCCTTAGCAACACGAAATGGCATACAACGGCTGTCGTCAGTTAAAAATATTTTTTTTCCGGACGGGACTTTTTTTTTTTTTTGTTGTACCTTACATGTGTGACCAACATGCAACTCTGCAGGCTGTAACTGACGGAGTGCCTTGCGCAGCCGTTTGCTTTTGTTGTCGGGTCGGTTCACTACAAATTTATGCACGTGCGTTTGAAGGGCGATAATTACATTCACATCTGCTGGGATCCCTTCCTCGACCCCTGAAGGTTTTATGATGTATTTTGAGCAGGCGCTTTTTGGTGGTCTGCGCGTCGTGTTTCCCAAAGCTGCTCATCGCGGGTGCCACTTTCATTTCTGCGCAAAAAGTTTGGGCTTCCCTTCAAGGGGCTTCGCTCTAAAGCGCATATTCAAGATACAGCCAGCTAAAGGCGCTCATTCGTAAGCTCGTGGTGCTTTTCTTTGTTTCGCCTCCTGACATCCCTCGCCTCTGGGCGTTAATGCGTCGGGGCGTATATTGCTCGGTAATCAGGAGCTTATTGGATTATTTGATTACTTTGACGCGACTTGGATGAGGGCATTTTCCAACTGGAACGGTAGAACCATTACGGAAATAGGGGATCCAGAACCAACAACTATATGGAGGCATGGCTGCGAAAAATTAAAGCCATGTCGGGAAGATCGCACCCGAACCCCTTCGCATTCATTGATTTATTCGAGAGAGACGAGGCCAAAACAAGAGTCATCTTGCTTCAAGCTGGGAACGGGGCAGCCATACGTGCGCGAGGCCCGAAGTGGGCTAAAAAAAGGAAAAAAAACTGACGGAGATTAAACTACGTTCTCTCACAGACGTCATTTCGCTTTTTTTAATTTTTGAACTATGCTAAAGCTTCTTTGAAAGTATAGGCATTGCTGAGAGCTTTAGCCGGAAAAATAAGTGTGTGAAAAAAGCTGCAGTCGATTCGTTGTACCAGTGTGTGATGTTTGAGAAATAAAACCAAGATACATTTGCTGCTAGCAGATGGAATCTTTCTAATCGAATGCAGAAAAATAGTTTCGAACAAGGCTGAAAGGAGGGAGGGGAAGGGGGGGGGGGGTGGTGCTAGTGCGTGCCTGCACACATATCTTATATCTGATGGTACGTTGGTGCCCCGAACAAGGTAAGAAAGGAGCGTCGGTCTGTGTTGCGAAGAAGGGTTCCTATGGTTCGGTGAGGGTTACAAAGACACCAGTTATTTCCGCCACGACCTTGCACTATTTTAATGTCGCGATTACATAACACCGTGTAAATGAATAAGAAAACGAAGACATATTTCTCAAAGTGATAGTGCCAATCAAGAGGAATTGGGGATTTATCTGTCTAAATCAAAGTCACTAAATCACTTCTGTTCGCGCAGTCAGAGCCGTCGGTGTTATTTCAAAGTAACCATTCGTTTTCTATTTTCATTTTATACAATTTTTATTTTTGTCGGGATTGATGGCGCTCTCAGAACAAAACTAGCTCCTTTCTAATTCGTTTTCGCAAAGGTCCGTACATTTCATTTAGCTTATTTTACTTAGGAGACTCAATGCCAAGTATTTTACAATTTGATAAACAATAATACCTAGAAACATAATCGCATCTAGAAAGTACTACTTTTCGATGATAACCAAGCACCCTTTTCAACGGCGGTCAAATTTGTGATTGAAAAAAACTTATAAAATATAAATATTTTCGTTTCATTCTTTATGTTTACAGACGAAAGAAGATGAGTATTTTGTTGTGGAGGAAGATAATGTAGTCGAAGCGTATGAGTCAATATATTTATTTGGACAATTCACCAAAAACACCACGTTCGCAAGGCCTGCCGATTTCTACCTGATGCTCTTTGGGTAAGTGAGATCACGTAATTCAGCCTGAGGTTGAGTTGTGCCGTTGAGGCGGAGATAACGCATTCTAGTTCCTTATGGCGATTCGATTCTCCCGAAATATATGTGATAGATTAAGCCTGTCGTGCGACAATTTTCGGGCTTGCAATAAATTACGCACTGCTTAGATCAAATCTTTGACTTCCATAACCCCCCAAAACACGGATTAGCTTTAATTTCAACTCAAAGGCAGTCGTAGAAGTTTTTTTTTTTTTTTTTTTTTTTTTTTTGCATAAACGAGCATAGTTAGCTTCTTCAACTCGTTGCGGGAACAAGTGGCCACATGATCTTCTATTACGGATTCTAGGCAGGCGAGTGGCAACATGTCCTTCTCGAAGGACATGTTGCCACTCCTTGCTGGCAACATGCCCTACTCGAAGGACGTGTGCTCGGTGTGTTCCGAAATGTTCATCGGCCGGATGCAATTCCTGCGATGTTTGGGTTCTTGCGGTACCCGCTTTCACTGCAAGTGCACCGCCGTTGTGGGAGATGACTACGATTACTTCATGCAGAGTGGTGTCAGCACTTACAACTGTAAAGCCTGCACGAGGCGCAATGACTCCGATGAAGTTAGTGCTATCAGGAAACAACGTCCTCCTGATGATTTTGACGTGGCATCGGTGAGCACCATTGTGGGAAACTGCAGTGCGTGTGGCTGTCTGAAAGACTTGTTGGTGGCACTGCATGACAAGGTCGATTCTCTCGTCAATGAAGTTCTCTCGTTGAAGGCGGAAAACGCGTCTCCGCTTCTGCATCTGTCAAGGAACAGGGAAATGCTACGTCGTTTTACTGCCCGAGCCGTTGAGCCACGGCCGACAATAACACCGTCTGCGCAACGGGGTCCTGAGTCCGCAAGCTTCGCGGAGCTTTTTGGGAAAGATTCATCAGGCCGGTACGCTGCATTAACCGCCCTAGAGGCGTCCGGAAGTCGTTTTACTTCCGCCCATCCGGGTAAAGCGCGATCCAAACCAACGCTTCTTTTTGCGCCTGTAGGTCGTGCGGCTGCGGATGTGACGTATTTTCGTGACGTCGCGCCACTTCTTCGCTTCTTCCGGGCGCGCACAAAAAAGTTGGATAATTTCAACTTCTTTCTCAACGCGCACAAAAGCGCGCGGTGACGTATAGGGCACTCCAGTGTCCCGGCCAATCGGTGGAGGGCAAGCTAGTTCCGGCTCCGCGTTTCTTCCCCGCCTTCTCAGAGCAAGTGACAAAAGCGCCTGGTGCGCATCCACAATTGGTCCTCTCCTCCCCCCACTTTTATTCTCTTCCAACATAACAACGCGATTTCTATCTCTCTCTCTCGCCGCCCTCTAGCTGCGACAGACTGGCCTGGCCGGCCAGTCTTGCGCGCGTGCGCGCTCGCCCGAAGCTGGCCCGTCCAAACCAAAGCGCACGGTTCTGACTCTGAAAGCGCGCCCGGAAACAGCAAAAACGTCAGGAAATGCGTCACATCCGCAGCCGCACGACCTACAGGCGCAAAAAGAAGCGTTGGTTTGGATCGCGCTTAATGCATCTACATCTGTTGCGGCTGCTGTGTCCTCCGTACTGCCGCCCGTGGTGACCGTGCCGAAGGCATCCAGAGATGCCGATTGCTTTACGCTCATCGAAAGGAAAAAAAAAGTCAAGCCATCCTCAGGTACCTGCACAAGCAGTAGGCTATCGTCAGCCCCTAGAGCACCAAGGCTCAAGGCGCTTTTTGTATTGCGTCTCAATCCTGACACTACGTGTATTGATGTTGGGGAGGTGCTGAAGGCAGTTTTGGAAGGAAGATCTTTTACATGCACCAAGTTAAAAACTAGACACGAAAGCTACTAGTCATTTTGCATTGTTGTGAATGAGGATAATTTCGACAGAGTGAACAATGCAGATGTTTTGCATGGACTCTCTTTTTAGGCCATTTTTCGATGTTGCACGGCGCAATGATGTTCGTGACACAGCAACGCCCAACTAGCTTGTCGAAGGAATTGTTCAGTGTTTTATCGAAACGTCCGCGAACTACGTACGAAGGCTCCTATTTTTTTAAATAACGTTGTTCTAGGTGATTACGATATAATTTCTTTAAGCGAAATTTGGTTAAATAGCTCATTAACATCCCTGGACTATTTCCCCTAAAGAATACACAGTGTTTTGTCGGGATCGAGATTACGAAAACTTTGCGTTAAATTCGGTCGTGGAGTACTAATAGCAGTTAAGAAACATTTACGGGCTGTTCCCCGGTTTAATCTCCAATTCGAGTGCGAGTCCCCTTGGATATGTCTTCGTTATAACAATACCTTACTTATAGGCACTTTTTATTTTCCTCCTAATGTCGACGGATCTAAGTTTTGTGACCAATTAGATATGCTAGGGGATAAATTGGATGTGGATCAACATCGTATACTCATACTTGGTGATTTCAATAATCCTAAAATAAACTAGAATTCGGTACATCCTGCGCTGTCTGCTCAGAGTGCATCATTTAAAGCGAATGCGTTTTTTTTTCATTTGTTAACCTTTTCGGATTTACCCAAATGACAGGTCTTCATAACTCAGTTGGACATGTGCTTGATCAGGCCTTGGCCAACTTTCCTATCGAGAGCCTGATGTCTGTTTTCAATCCGCTTGTTTTACCGGATGTTCGGCACGCTCCTTTTTCTGTTTCGTTAATGATTTCTCTGAGTAAAGCACAAAAACCGTGAGTCGCTTGCTTTCTCAAAGGCGATTAATTTGGCCTTTATCAACATTTAGATAATGCAGATTGGGGTTCTATGTATAGTATGACCGATGTAAATTGTGGCGTTGAAGTGTTCACAACCTATATCGTGGATGCACTTTAAAGGTACGTTCCCAAAAAGCGTCCTTACACAAGTCGTTATCCGCACTGCTACTCCAATGAGCTTAGATAAGTTCTATAAAAGAAATTGCATCATCATAGGAAATATAAGATTGCGAATTCCGCTCTTTGGTACCTAAACTTTTCTGAGTCGCGTGCGCTAGCTAAGACATTGTTGAAGCGATATAAAATATTACACCATGAGTCAGTAGAGCGCAGCTTAAATAGTGACCCAATGCTTTTCTGGCGATATGTAAAGGATCGCACAACTACAACTTCGTCATCAATAAACATAGCTGACTCGTTAGGTGATATGCTGTCTGAGCCCGAAAATGTGTCAAATGCATTCGCGAGTTTTTTTTCTTCGGTTTATTCTTGCTGCCAAACTGAACTGCCTGTGCATGGCGTCAGCGATAATGCCAGTGATCAACTGACACTTCTATCTTTTGAAATTACTGATATTGAACTTGCTATCAGGAAACTGAAGCCAAAGTTATAAGTTGCATTTGACGTCATTCCAAGCTTTATTGTTGCAGGATGCTCCTCTATTTTGGCGCCTGTCTTAACGCATATTTTTAACATGCCGCTGCAGAGCCTTACATTTCCTCCCCTGTGGAAGTACTCTAGTACTGTGCAAGTACATAAGAACGGCAGAACGGATGACGTAAAAAATTACAGACCTGTGTCTTTACTATCTCCCCTTGCTAAGGTCTATGAAATTGATTTATTTGAGCGCAATTCAAACCTTTTTTAAGCATAAGATAAGCCGTTCACAACACGGCTTCATGCGTGGAAGGTCTGTTGAGACAAATCTGGTGTCTTTTATTAAATTTCGTTTCGCCTACTGTGTGTCAACGTCGACAGGTAGACGTTGTATATATTGATCTCTCTAAGGCTTAGACA
Source organism: Ixodes scapularis (assembly GCF_016920785.2). Lineage (NCBI taxonomy): Eukaryota > Metazoa > Arthropoda > Arachnida > Ixodida > Ixodidae > Ixodes > Ixodes scapularis. The sequence continues at coordinate 65,979,637 of NW_024609881.1, forward strand.
CAATATTGTTCGTGTTCTTGGACATCACTCCTGGCCTTATGTTTCTTCTTCGGGTGTGCCGCAAGGTTCCATACTGGGGCCGATATTTTTCAATGTTTTTAGTAATGATTTGAGCTTGATTGTTTGCAATTCAGTCGTCTTGCAATATGCAGATGATGTCAAGTTGTTTAGGCAGATCATATTCTTGGAAGACTGTGAAAGACGTATGGAGGATGTTAGGAGTGTGTGCAATTGGTGTCGCCAGAACGTGCTAACGCTCAATTCTTCTAAAACCGCTGATATGTCTTTGTCTAGAAATGTAGAAAAAATTAACTTCTGTTACCAGATTGGCAATGATCCTCTGCGAAGAGTCGAGTTCACGCGTGATCTTGGTGAATACATAGACTCTCCGTTATACTTTACTGTACATATTAACAACCTTATAAATGCCTCTTTTGAAGCTGGGAGTACTTTCTGGAATCACGCGTGAGTTCTCCACATCAACCTGTATTCTTCGGCTATATTTTGTATTAATTCGGACCAAGTTGGAGTTTTCCTCTGTAGTCTGCAATTGTATTAGTTCTACGAGACAAGAGATGATTGAAAATGTTCAAAAGCGTTTTTTTCTTCGAATTGTTTACTATCGTTACATTGGTCGTACTTTTTATCATTCTTATGCGAGACTCTTGGAACGATGCAAATGCCCTATTTTGAGTTCCAGACGGCGTGAGCGCGATCTTGTTTTCCTGTATAAATGTATTCATGGATTAATTGATTGCCCAGATCTCACATCTGCTATTAATATTCACGTTCCGAGTCGAGTTTTGCGGGTTTCTCCAACTTTCCATGTTAATCACATCAGCCAAACCAGTCCCTTGACCCATATTCAACACTTCTAAAATACCCTCAGGGGAGCAGATATTGATGTTTTTAACCCAAATTTCGTAGCTTTTAAGGCTTTTGTAACTAACCTGTGAACATTATGTTTTGCATCATTACCGAGGCGTCAAGCTGTTCATGAGCACAGAAAATAAACAAATAAATGAATGAAAATGAAAGAATGGAAAACCCTGGCGGAGGCCGGAGGGGTATTACTACTGGGTGATTCAAGGAGAGGCCAGGCTCTTAAAATCGACCGCCAAATTCGGTTTCTTAACCCATCGCGGTACGATTTTGTGCAGCGTTGCCCACAGATGGTGCATTATTTTTGTTGTAAATTTTGCAAAGAGCGAACTTACCTGAGAAAAAAAAATAAAGAAAGAAAAAGGCTTAGATGCTATAGAAACGCAGCGAAGCCACCGGTCTTCAAACAACCCGGCGCCGTTTCGCTCGGGAGACAAGAGACGGCGCAAGTGGTCGCGACGCCAACTGCCACCAACTGCCGCCAACTGCCGCCAACGAACGAGCATACGACGTCTTTAACAGACAAGGAATTGCAGTTCCATGCTGTTACCGCGCAAGTTTCTGTTTCTGCGACTGTCGCCGCCTGCGGAACGCGCGCCGCTTTTGAGGTGAAAAGATCGTCTGCTAAAGACGCCGGCTCTCGGCGCCGTATGCTCGTTCATTGGGGGCGTTCGTTGCGCCATCTCTTGTCTCCCGTGCGAAACGCCGCCGTGTTATTTGAAGACTGATGGCTTCGCTGCGTTTCCGTAGGAACTAAGCCTTTTTCTTCCTTTACTTTTTCCCCAGTTCGCTTTTTGCAAAGTTTGCAAAAAAAAAAAAAAAAAAGCATCATCTGTGGATAACGCTGCACAAAATTGTAGCGCGATAGGTTAAGAAACCGAATTTTGCGGTCAATTTAAAGAGCCTGGCCTCTCCCTGAATCACCCTGTACAGTTGGGCTCTTCACTGCACCATAGTGATTAGAGGCAAACTACTACTGCAATTTTCGTGTAGCTGTTTTTTCTCACGAGCCTAACTCAAGTGATTACGCAGTGCTCGTGTCAAATACTCGAGCCGCTTTGACACTTTAGCCCATATGGTGTGATCCCCGTAACTACGTTGTTAATTTTTACGAAGCAGAATAATCTTTTACAATGACAGGGAAGCTCCTGTGCTAGATAGTGTTTCCTGGGAGTACAGTAGCATATATCGAAACGTTTCCGAAATGAATATGAAATGAAAACGGAACCAATTCCAGCTATGGTATTTGAAAACAGAATCCCCTCGAAAATGAACGCACTTGATGCAAGGTCTTTCCAGCTTTTCTATTCACCCTAGGAAAGGAATTGCTTCGAGACCCTCAAATCCGCAATTGAATTCCTCTGTTGCCTTTTCATTCGACCGAAATCTCTTTCTAGCCAAGACATAATGAGTTTCGGGAAAAATATAAAGTGGGAGGGAATTCAAACTTCCATTCTGTTATTTTTTTTCTAATCGGAGAAAATATCGAATGCAGATCATTTGCTACGCATTAAGAAAATGCGACACCCATCTTACGGAAAGTTTCTGTTTTCAATTCGATTCATTAAGTAAAATATTATTTACTGGGTGACGAGAAATGCCAACGGCTTCCTCTATTTTACGCACTTTCATTCGGCGACATGCAGAATGTTTCCTCTACATTGTCTGATGTGCTGACCGTTTCACTGTGCAGCGAACCTGATTCTTCGCTTAATGTGTGCCACAATGCTGGAGCGTCGAAACCCCCAAAACTCACTGTTGAAAACGAAGGCGATAAATCTCAAGGGCATCAAAGCTGAATTTATTTTTGTTTATGTCTTATATATATATATATATATATATATATATATAGAGAGAGAGAGAGAGAGAGAGAGAGAGAGAAGACAAAAACGAAAATAAATTCAGCTTTGATGCCCCTTGAGATATATATATATTTATATATATATATAATATATATTATGACCACTGAGGCTTTGATTTTAGTTTTGATTAAAAATGCACAAGGTTGTTTCACTTAAACTATTGTCAAAACTAAACTATTGGATAAATCGATTTGATATTTGCATTAAATTCATTTGAAAGAGATGGATTCCGAAAAGTTTTCACTCTATCCATGCACAAGAGAAGGTAAAGACAGAGCACAAACGAATAGCATGAAAAACCCAGGACGAGCGCTAGAACAACGAACCTTAACAAAACGCCGACAAAAAAAAAAGCCGACTCAATCATAAACAACCTTCCCATATTCTAAAATTGGGCGTAGTAAATTCTTGTAAGCAGGCAGTTTTTAGCTAGGTGAAAAACACATGAGGAGTTGTTTTAACCTCCAAGCCGTGACCTGTAAAGCTTTGATATCCTTTTCTCAGGTCATCTGTATCATTCGTACTACTGGCAGATAAGTGTTCCACTCACACTCTGCAAACACCATCTAGATTACGGAGTCAAAGCAAAAATATATTTCCATGCTTTCTGAAAAAAATACACCTTTATTTTTATTTTGGAATAGTTATTAGGAGAAGGTATCTATTTACACAGATATGTGCTCATATGTGTCTAACCGATATGTGTTCAAGAGAGGGCGCATATGCGCTGATATCTGTCTCCTCTTAGTCTTCGTCTTTCTCTGTGCTGTATTTACCTTACCTAGTGATGAACAAACTCGCCTGCATCGCCACTTTTGCTACCCTCGTACTTCGGTTTGACTCGTGCCAGCAAGCTTGTGGAAAGAGCGTTTCAATCCAAATTTGTAGCATGCCCTCTTTTTTATGTGCACCTTTACTTTACTTTACGGCAAGGCAACAAGAGATGTGTAAAAAAGCTTTGTTGCCCCTCAAAACGAGGGGTAGAGGTACATAATTGCGGCTAATACGCACCGCATGGTAAATGTTATTCATGTATCATTTCCGAGGATAACAAACACCTTTATTTATGCTAATCCTAGTGATCTGAAATTGTCAGTATTAGGCTGTCGCAAGCGTACACTGTAAAAAAAATCCCGTCAAATTACGGAAATTGCAAGTTAATTTTTGATGCCGGTACAATTTCCGTTGTCTTGCATAACGGTCACAGCATTAACTAGGTATTACGTGCATGACAGTAATGAGGCCATACGGTTTTTGCCCGTAACTTGACCCGTAGAAGCATGGCAGAAAACCGTAACTCTCATGTACGTGATCCACAGATACGGGAATTGTTCCGGCATCGAAAATTAGCTGGCGTGTTGTCCGTAACTTGCAACGGCAAAAACCCGTAACAGTTAATGACTGAGCTGCACGTGATGTGCAACGACTGAAATCGTTCTGGCATCGAAAATTAGCTGGCGTGTTGTCCGTAACTTGCAGCGGCAAAAAACCGTAATTCTCAATCACTGAGCTGTATGTGATGTGCGAAAACAGGAATCGTTCCTGCCTACAAAATTAGCAGGTGTGTTCTCCACACCTTGCAGCGTCGGCCACAGCCTGTTGAACTGCTAGCTGCAGTGACTTAACAAAATGGATGTCTAAGTGAACAATGCATATAGCATTCTACTGCTTATTTATTGTTCACTGAGATATCGGTTTTGTTAAATCACTGCAGCTAACATTTTAACAGGCTCTGGCCATTGCTGCAATGTGCGGACAACACGCCAGCTAATTTTCAATGTCGGAACGATTCCCGTCGTCACTCATGATGTGCAGCTCAGTGATTCAGAGTTACAGCTTTCTGCCGCTGCAAGTTACAGACAACACGTAAACCAATTTTTGACGCGGGAACAATCCAAATTAAATATCTAATGCCCAGGGAATGTGACAAGGCTGCGGGTCCAAGTTCTTTCAGGAGTTAATGCCAGCTGCGCATCCCAGAGATTAACAGCTGCTTAAACACTGTGTTAGAAATTTCGAGGAACTGCACACAAGATACAATATTAAGTAAAACATGTGCATACCTTTATTCTTAAAAAAATAATTAGTGGGCCATGTCCAGCTTTCCTGTGAAAGGCTAACTCTAATTTTCTGAGCAATCAAGTCCATAGGAAGAATTACAGAACCTGGAAAACAAAACAAAAAATGTGGAATGTGGTTAGGTTATGAACAGAATGTGATGACAGAATAAACCTCCCAATTTCCGCAAACTATGAGCTACGTGTAAGGGCATTGAAGGAGCCTCAGCTGAATTCTGGCGGGCACTAAACAGTGAAACCAACTTGTGACCTGTGATATGAAACCATTTTAATAAGGGAAGTTAGAAAAATTCCTTTGAAGACAGAATTTCTGCATCCAATGAGTTACTTCAAGTTTGTTGTCACGAGTTAATTTCAGAAGTTACTGCCAGCTGTGCCTCCCAGACATAATTAAACACGGTGCTAGTGGGGTTGTGCGAATATTGGGAATTTCGAACTGTAGTTTCAAATAATACACTATTCTATATTAACTTTGAGAAGAACTGTGCTGTTTGTGTTTTTCGAAGTGTTATTTGCGGCGGGCTAGTCTCGTTGAGTGCGCTTCTTACCGAGCTTCGTTGCACTGCGGAGAAGATATACCTGCGGAAGCGAGCTCCGCGGGTGTTGCTTCTCCGCAGTGCAACGGTGCTCGGTAAGAAGCGAACTCAACAGGATAACCCACCACGATAAGCACTTGGGGAAGTAGAAATATCGCAATTGCGTGCTTGGAAGAAAAGCATACATTGAACGCGGGGTGGTGCACGTGTGCCAGCTGTATTTGAAAATAAATGGAAACTTTGTGAATGTGCATATCTACTTTGTAGTAAAAGTTTCAAAATTAAACTGACTGTTATGCAAGAGTATACTATGTTAGGCATAGATGCCCTTACAACCTGCGTTCCTCATGCGCGATTCATTCTTTTAGAGCACAGCTCTTAGGCGCCCGTTTCCGGCTTGAGCGGCGTCGCCGTAATCGCGCTTTGCATTATGGGAAGTTTCCCATAATGACGTCATGAAGGTTACCCTCGTGAGGGTTACGAGGGTTAGGGTCACGAGGGTTCTTCTCACGAGGGTCAGAAGCGTTACCCTCACAAGGGTTGCAAGAATTAGTTACCCTCGAAAGGGTTACCCTCACGAGGGTCACGAGGGTTACTCTCACGAGGATCACCCTCACAAGGGTCATGAGGGTTATGAGAGTTACACTCACGAGGGTCACACCCCTGAAGTCCCGTGACCTGCCCCCACGAGGTCGCGCAACCACAGGGGGTCACCTATCCCTCAGTACCCTTCCATCCTCCTCCTCAAGAGCTGCGCTCTTATCCGGCGTTACAGGGAGTCGTAAACGGCTTTCATTTTTTAACTCAAATTAACGAAAGATTATTTTATATAGCAAGATTTGTAAATTCACCTAATTGGGCATCTCTATAGGATTCATTTTATGTCAAATTTATCGTTTACTTGCCATTCCAAGACATCAGAACTTCTGAAGTCACAGTTCATAAATATAGATAGATTAAACTTAGCTTATAAACAAACAAGTGGAACAATGTTCACAAGTTTAGCTGGGTTTTCGTCTAAGGATTATGCAGTGATAGTAAAAAGCATGGAAAAACTATTCAATATTCAAATCGAAAATATTCGGCCAATACCTCTAATCGCTTCTAACTCAAAATCATCTATTTGCACAAGACTATGTGTTAGTAAGAAATTTCAAGCAAGTGCACGTAAGATGCAGTATGAAGTGAAACACGTTCATACCTTTATTCTTGAGAAATAATTAGTGGGCTACGTCCAGCTTTCATCTGGAAGGCAATCTACATCCAGATCAATCAAGTCCACATGGAGAACTACAGAACCTGGAAAACAAAAACAAAAAAATGTGGAATGTGTTAGGTTATGAACAGAATGCGATGACACAATAAACCTTCCAATTTCAGCAAACTACGAGTTACATCTAAGCGCATTACAGGAGCCTCATCTTAACTCTGGCGAGCACTACAGTGAAACCAACTTGTACCTTATGATCCGAAACCATTTCAAAAAGGGAGGTTAGAAAAATTCCTTTGAAGACAGAATTTCCATATCCAATAAGTTACTTCAAGTTTGTTGTCACGAGTTAATTTCAGAAGTTACTGCCAACTGTGCCTTCCAGAGATAATTAAACACCGTGTTAGTAAGAAATTTCAAGCAAGAGCACATAAGATGCAGTACAAAGTAAAACATGTTCAAACCTCTATTCTTAAAATAATTAGTGGGCTTGCTTTCCAGCTTTCACATGGGAAGCAATCTCTAACTTCCTGAACAATCAAGTTCATAGGGAGAACTACAGAACCTGGAAAACAAAACAAAATGGTGGTATGTGATTAGGTTCTGAACAGAATGTGATGACAGAACGAACCTCCCATTTGCTGCAAACTATGAGTTACACATAAGCAGAGCTTGAAGTCTCCCTTAGGTTGAGGGGGGTCCCTAAAAGAAGGGAGGAGGGTGGGAGGGGGGTTCTGACGAAATGTATTAGATGCACATAAAATAAGACCGACTGCTGACTCTGTCCCCACCGTACCTGCAACCCTCAAAATGCTAATCCCCAAATGTCACATTCCTGAAAACAAGCTATTTTATTGCAAGATATGATTTTGATTTCACTAATGCTGGGGCTGTGGAGGAGGGTCCCAAACCATCCATTAAAATCAGTGGGGGACCCCCTGAGACGACCCAGACTTTAAGCGCTGCACATATGTGCGGTGCAGGAACCTCAGCTTAATTCTGGCAGACGTTAGACAGTGAAACCAACTTGTGACTTATTGCTACGAAACCATTTTAGCAAGGGAAGTTTGAAAAATGCCTTCGAAGATAAAGTTGCCACATTCACAGAGTTTCTTCAAGCCTGCTGTCGCAAGTTAATTTCAGATGTTACTGCCAAGTGCACGTCCCAGAGATGAACAGGTGCTTGAAAACCATGTTAGTAAGAAATTTCGAGGAAGTGCAAACAAGATGCAGTAGGAAGTAAAACACGTGCATACCTTCATTCTTGAAAATTAATTCATGGGTCAGGTCCAGCTTTCATGTGGAAGGCAATCTTCATAACTTCCAGAGCAATCAAGTCCATATGAACAACTACAGAACCTGGAAAAAAAAAGTGGAATGTGGTTAGGGTCTGAATAGAATGCGATGACAAACAAAACCTCCCGATATCTGCAAGCTATGAGTTGCACGTAAGTGCACAGCAGGTGCCAGTGTAATTTAAGAAAGTGCACCTCCCAGAGATAAACAGGTGCTTGAACACCGTGTTAGGAATTTCGAGGAAGTGCACACAAGATGCAGCAGGGAATAAAGCACGTGCATACCTTTATTCTTGAGAATTAATTAGAGGGTCACGTCCAGCCTTCATGTGGAAGGCAATCATCATAACCTCCAGAGCAATCAAGTCCATATGAACAACTACAGAACCTGGAAAACAAAAAAAAACAAAAAAAAAATGCGGGATGTGGTTAGGCTTTGAATAAAATGCGACGACAAACTAAACCTCCCGATATCTGCAAACTATGAGTTACACGTAAGTGCACTGCAGGTGCCAGTGTGATTTAAGAAAGCTGTGAACCCCAAATGAAGCTACTTGAAAGGGGCATGGACACAAAAAATAGGCAAGTTAGAGTATTTGTTACATGACAACACCTATTGGACATACACAAAACATTTCAGAATATTTAAAACTCCAATAATTACAAAATTATTTTTTTTAATGTTCATCATTTTTATCTGGGGACCAGGATACCTTGACACAACTCCTACTGTGGCGACGGCAGCTCGTCGATAAACCACGTGACTCTGATTGAGACGTTAAACAATCTCTCTCGTTGTTTTATACCCGCGTTCGCCACGCCACGCCTGTCTGTTACTCGGGCTCTGTACCTCTTTCTTCTTCTTCCGTCTCCCTTAATAAGTGAGGTTGAATTCGAAGGAGCAAGCTGTGCCAGATATTCCAACTTCCCAAAACTTGGGAGGGAAAGGTGGGAAAAAGGAGCTTAGTTAAGGCGAGGGACGCCTGGGCGCCTTCTGATTCATGCCTGAAAGTGCATACAAGAGATCTACGAGTGACACCGCCCCGCAGCTTTTGACTGAATAGGGACACTAAAGGGACAAGGCAGATGTCGTCACCAAGGCCTGGCTCGCTGAGTAGGTGGACCCGAGGGTCCCGCAACTAATTATAATTGTTTGTGTGAAACTAATGCATTTTTTGATAAACAAATTTGGCAGCTTTATAGTAACATGTAATGGGCTTCGGTGACAAACTTAGATTTCATTTTTTGCATTCCTGAAAAATCCAGAACCATTTGAATGCTAAAATAATACCTACAGCTGTTGTTTTGTTTTACACATACACATAAACAATTGTTTATGTGTACGTGAAATTAATGCTTAATCTATTTAGAATGTTGTTATTGCCGCTACAAATTCTTGTTCCCCCCCCCCCCCCCAATGCATTCCACGAGAATGCCCTTAAGGTAATGAACTTGAACTTGAGCTGAAGTAACTCCCATGAAACATAGCGTGGATTTTAATGGTACTCCAACAACCAAAACAGAGCCACACGTGATCCTACTCGTCAATATAATTAGGATAAAATGCATGGCGACAAAAATTGCAGACTGGCTTCTTGATATGTCACAAAGGAAACATAAAAAAACAGAAACAGATAGAAGTGACTCGGAAAACAAAAGGATACCTCAGTGGAGGTTGCTACCAGGAATTACAGATAAAACAAAACATAAAAGATAACTTAAATCATATGGCACCACCTACCCCCCATGGATATCAGTTTGTGTATCGAACAGAGAAGAGGAGCAAAAAAAAATGTTGGAAGAGGAGACACCTCCAGGTGCATTGCATGGTGGGAACAATATGTGATCCTCTTTTGCATAGCCTATGCAGGTCAAGCAAAGAACTATATCAAAGACAGCCCTCGGTGTCGTGTGAACATTGGGCAGTACAGTTACGAGATGCGGTTGCATGACTGAGTTCAATAAGATCAGATAACTGCAGGCTCTCAGGATAGAATCGAAAGGATATGTGGAAGCTGGTGAAATTTTCGCTCGTGAGAACCACAACTGCTTCCTCATCCGGTCCATCCCTTTGTTAAAAAAGGATCTTGATCACCTTCAACCAATAAACAAAAGCAAGCACCCTCAGCATTCAGATAAGGTAGGTGGCACAGGGTGATTCCTTGCTGTGTAGTATGTACCATAGAAATAAACCAGAGATGCAAATGGTGAACTATGAGCCTAGAAATAATGTGTCACTTGTCTTTTTTTTTCTGTTTTTTTGGGAATCAAATTATTTACAATCTTTCTTATCTGTGCCACTTATATATAATTGAAAATGGAGGGAACCAGATTTGTGAACATATGAAGAAAAACTATTTTCCTTGTACCGAACGACACTCCAAGTACAACTCTTAGCTACCGTAGAATACCATGCATCCGCCCATTCCACATTAAGCGCCGATATTCAAATTTTTAAGATCTGAGAAAATATGCATAGTACATTTATATGTAAATTTGATGACCAGGCAAGTCCCCATTCCCCATTTTTTCACGATTATCTCTAAATTTTGAGTGCGCGCTTGCCTGGTATTTTACAGTAATACAATAGCCTACAATTGAAATAAAGTGGTGTTGTATCCTGCATGCCAAAAGATGCACAAAGGCTTGCCCAGTGTGATGCAAATGGACGCTGCGGGAAGCTCTTTGAGTTGAACATTGGAGATGCGTGTTACATTCTAAAAGTAAACAATGAAGCTTCCGCACCCCCCGCCCCCCCAGTTGAACTTCAAACCATATAATTATCTGAGCATGTCTAAAAGGCAAGAAAGCGCAAGTGGCTAATTTTTTCATGCATTAACAGACAAAATGTAATCATCAGTGGTGAAACTTACAAAAGAACTGCTTGTAGCAGCTTCTACGGCAAAAACATGGCTTTTGTAGCACATATTTCATTTAATTTATTTCACACTGCAAACTTAAGGACATGACGTCCCGAAACAAAGACCACACGCAACGAAAACAGCACAACCAAGCACCGGGGCAGGATACCACTAGCAGACAATAGCTGCTTGAACGACGGCAAGTTAAAGTATTCAAATAACGAAGCTGCAGCAAAAAGATGTCCGAGCGTTCCTTCATGGCTGTGGTAGCGTGCCTTGAATGACTGGCGTGGGATAGCGGCTTCTGTAGAGGCATCGTATCTGAAGACCAGTGCTGGCAGGCTCCTAATGCTCCCAACTTGAAATCCACCAAGATGGGTCCCAGGAACCACTGTTTTCCCGTGGTTGGCTCGAGAACAATCAATTTCGTGGCGTCCTGTGGTTCGTCCAGCATATGGGCCCCATCATTGCTGGCGATGCTCAGAAGTATAATCTGCAGCAAAAAGATGCGTGAGCGCTTCGTCACAGCTGTGGTAGCGTGTCCCCCAGATTAGAGCTTTTGGAGCAGGCGATTCCGGTTTATCACATTGTAAAAAGTAATACAAGCACTATAGAAATTCCCGCAGTTCCTCAAAGTGTCATAAAAACTATTATAACTGCAATTAAGATACACAATTATTCACAGCAAAAAGATTGCTGTTGGAAAAGGGAATAGAAAGCAAAAACACAGAACTTTGGCAATGACCTCATTGCCTATAAAGCTTGATGCAATAACTAAATCAGTCCCATCTTCGACAACTGCAAAGCAACAAACCTATTTAAACATAGCGAATAAACCACACGTCACAACAAGCATTTTTCCCTCAAATGAAAATAATGGGAGGAAGATTCATACGAGTGTTCCTCAAGTAATTGGTGCCACCGAAACAATGGCTGACACCGCTCTTCCTCCCACGCAAGGCATCAATAATATTCCAGCCAAGGAGAAGCTACTACAACAGGGAAACTAAGGGTTGGACACTCTTCTCGGAAAGTGGCCACTTTTTGCTTGAGCATATATTTTAATAGTCGCTTTTACGTAGGCAAATATAAGCGAGTAACTTGGGGTTCCCCAATTTCATGAAAGAAAAAAATTGTTTTCGTCTATGGAAGCTCACCGTGGGACGGAAGTGGTTTGTGTACCTCAGTCCTGTTTATTATCGAATGGTAATTCATCATATCTGCTGAAAGTATTTAATGAATCATAGCGGCCGAAGCAGGTGGCATGTCGTCATTTGCTTCCAGCCAGCATCTAGTTAAGAGCCTCAAGTAAAAGTGTGTTCAACTGCTAGATCAAGGCATGTGTTCATGGGCGCCATTAAATTGCAAAATTTTGCTGTTGGTTACGGGAATACGGGTAGTTTTTCAACGTAAATCCGGTTAAAAACAGATGCTTGAAGATTTTACGCGAAGAATAAAATAACACTTTTCTATAGACACCATTTTTGTTCCAATAGTTTAAGCATTTTTTACACGCAGAAAACTGTATAATCCGTCATCTTTAACGCTGCCATTAAATTGCAAACACACTCCATGGTTTAAGTTGAATGCACTCTTACTTGAGGCTCTCTAGCATTTTATGACGTCAGTGGTGCCATCCCGTGGTACCACCGGCGTCATGCACGCACGACCGTCTTTCGCCCGGTAGGCCTGCCTCACTGATCTCTAATATAGGGGCCTGGAAGACGCTTAGCCTAGCTCGGAGTCAGGCACGAGTGAAGCCATCGAAAGTTTGATGCTTGTCCCAGAAGTCGAGTGTTTGCTGGGTTTTATAATGGATTGAGTTAATGTTTTGGTTCATGCTTTCTTGCATTTTTACGTGGGTTTTAATAATCCCTTTTAGGAATCAATTTTGAGAATGAGGCACTGGAACTTGGGGAGTGTACACTTAATCAACTAGAATCTCGAAATTCTCAGACATGAAATGGCTTCCAAGAAGACATCTCGGGCCTGCATGAACTGTTATGGCGCGACAAGCAGGCTCTATTGTTATAACAAAATCAAATCAAGCGCATTGGACACTGTTTTGATCACCGCTCGTAAGAGTGGGAACGCCTGTCAAGCGCTCACTTCCGGGACAAGCTGCTTACTTCAGGTGGCTTTATACCTGTTCGCTCAATGCGCCATCCAGCCCTCTAGTGGAGATTATTGGCCCACCTCAAAGCAAACTGCCATAGACAAGAACTTTTTTTACACATAAACTCACTGATCTCTATGACAATTGTTCAATCGCACATCCCCGCTCCGCGAGTGCGGCCACCAGACGGCAATGTTGCACGTCGAAAAATCGTGTTTTTGGAGCGTTGCGGAGGCTGGCCGCAGCGTGCTAGAGACACGTTTTCTACTTGTTCGTCGTCATTCGCCAAAAACGTTTTTTAAAACCCTGTGTAAGCCGGATACTTGCTAATGAGAACACCTGTGAGTTTTTACGGAAGCGCAGTGCTGCAAGAAAAAAGCAAAACTCGTTGAAAGCAAGTTTCGACGGTCTTGCGGCTTGATCAAAGCTTCCTTGGCATACCGAAGCGCTGAGACTCTGTGCCTTCGCACGCTAGATTTGTGAACATATGAAGAAAAACTATTTTTCTCGTACCGAACGACACTCCAAGTACAACTCTTAGCTACCGTAGAATACCATGCATCCGCCTATTCCACATGAAGTGCCGATATCCAAATTTCTAAGATCTGACAAAATATGCACAGTACGTTTATATGTAAATTTGATGACCAGGCAAGCGCCCATTCCCCATTTTTTCGCGATTATGTCTAAATTATGAGTGGGCGCTTGCCCGGTATTTTACGGTAATGCAGTAGCCTACAATTGAAATAAAGTAGTGTTGTATCCTGCATGCCAAAAGATGCACAAAGGCTTGCCCAGTGTGATGTAGATGGACGCTGCGGGAAGCTCGTTGAAGTTGAACATTGGAGATGCGTGTTACATTCTAAAAGTAAACAATGAAGCTTCCGCACCCCCCCCCCCCCCCAGTTGAACTTCAAACCATATAATTATCTGAGCATGTCTAAAAGGCAAGAAAGCACAAGTGGCTAATGTTTCCATGCATTAACAGACAAAATGGAATCATCAGTGGTGAAGCTTATAAAAGAACTGCTTGTAACAGCTTCTGCAGCAAAAACATGGCTTTTGTAGCACATATTTCATTTAATTTATTTCACACTGCAAACTTAAGGACATGACGTCCCGAAACCAAGACCACACGCAACGAAAACAGCACAACCAAGCACCGGGGCAGGATACCACTAGCAGACAATAGCTGCTTGAACGACGGCAAGTTAAAGTATTCAAATAACGAACCTGCAGCAAAAAGATGTCCGAGCGCTCCTTCATGGCTGTGGTAGCGTGCCTTGAATGACTGGCGTGGGATAGCGGCTTCTGTAGAGGCATCGTAGCTGAAGACCAGTGCTGGCAGGCTCCTAATGCTCCCAACTTGAAATCCACCAAGATGGGTCCCAGGAACCACTGTTTTCCCGTGGTTGGCTCGAGAACAATCAATTTCGTGGCGTCCTGTGGTTCGTCCAGCATATGGGCCCCATCATTGCTGGCGATGCTCAGAAGTATAATCTGCAGCAAAAAGATGCGTGAGCGCTTCATCACAGCTGTGGTAGCGTGTCCCCCAGATTAGAGCTTTTGGAGCAGGCGATTCCGGTTTATCACATTGTAAAAAGTAATACAAGCACTATAGAAATTCCCGCAGTTCCTCAAAGTGTCATAAAAACTATTATAACTGCAATTAAGACACACAATTATTCACAGCAAAAAGATTGCTGTTGGAAAAGGGAATAGAAAGCAAAAACACAGAACTTTGGCAATGACCTCATTGCCTATAAAGCTTGATGCAATAACTAAATCAGTCCCATCTTCGACAACTGCAAAGCAACAAACCTATTTAAACATAGCGAATAAACCACACGTCACAACAAGCATTTTTCCCTAAAATGAAAATAATGGGAGGAAGATTCATACGAGTGTTCCTCAAGTAATCGGTGCCACCGAAACAATGACTGACACCGCTCTTCCTCCCACGCAAGGCATCAATAATATTCCAGCCGAGGCGAAGCTACTACAACAGGGAAACTAAGGGTTGGACACTCTTCTCGGAAAGTGGCCACTTTTTGCTTGAGCATATATTTTAATAGTCGCTTTTACGTAGGCAAATATAAGCGAGTAACTTGGGGTTCCCCAATTTCATGAAAGAAAAAAATTGTTTTCGTCTATGGAAGCTCACCGTGGGACGGAAGTGGTTTGTGTACCTCAGTCCTGTTTATTATCGAATGGTAATTCATCATATCTGCTGAAAGTATTTAATGAATCATAGCGACCGAAGCAGGTGGCATGTCGTCATTTGCTTCCAGCCAGCATCTAGTTAAGAGCCTCAAGTAAAAGTGTGTTCAACTGCTAGATCAAGGCATGTGTTCATGGGCGCCATTATATTGCAAAATTTTGCTGTTGGTTACGGGAATACGGGTAGTTTTTCAACGTAAATCCGGTTAAAAACAGATGCTTGAAGATTTTACGCGAAGAATAAAATAACACTTTTCTATAGACACCATTTTTGTTCCAATAGTTTAAGCATTTTTTACACGCAGAAAACTGTATAATCCGTCATCTTTAACGCTGCCATTAAATTGCAAACACACTCCATGGTTTAAGTTGAATGCACTCTTACTTGAGGCTCTCTAGCATTTTATGACGTCAGTGGTGCCATCCCGTGGTACCACCGGCGTCATGCACGCACGACCGTCGTTCGCGCGGTAGGCCTGCCTCACTGATCTCTAATATAGGGGCCTGGAAGACGCTTAGCCTAGCTCGGAGTCAGGCACAAGTGAAGCCATCGAAAGTTTGATGCTTGTCCCAGAAGTCGAGTGTTTGCTGGGTTTTATAATGGATTGAGTTAATGTTTTGGTTCATGCTTTCTTGCATTTTTACGTGGGTTTTAATAATCCCTTTTAGGAATCAATTTTGAGAATGAGGCACTGGAACTTGGGGAGTGTACACTTACTCAACTAGAATCTCGAAATTCTCAGACATGAAATGGCTTCCAAGAAGACATCTCGGGCCTGCATGAACTGTTATGGCGCGACAAGCAGGCTCTATTGTTATAACAAAATCAAATCAAGCGCCTTGGACACTGTTTTGATCACCGCTCGTAAGAGTGGGAACGCCTGTCAAGCGCTCACTTCCGGGACAAGCTGCTTACTTCAGGTGGCTTTATACCTGTTCGCTCAATGCGCCATCCAGCCCTCTAGTGGAGATTATTGGCCCACCTCAAAGCAAACTGCCATAGACAAGAACTTTTTTTACAGATAAACTCACTGATCTCTATGACAATTGTTCAATCGCACATCCCCGCTCCGCGAGTGCGGCCACCAGACGGCAATGTTGCACGTCGAAAAATCGAGTTTTCGGAGCGTTGCGGAGGCTGGCCGCAGCGTGCTAGAGACACGTTTTCTACTTGTTCGTCGTCATTCGCCAAAAACGTTTTTTTAAAACCCTGTGTAAGCCGGATACTTGCTAATGAGAACACCTGTGAGTTTTTACGGAAGCGCAGTGCTGCAAGAAAAAAGCAAAACTCGTTGAAAGCAAGTTTCGACGGTCTTGCGGCTTGATCAAAGCTTCCTTGGCATACCGAAGCGCTGAGTCTCTGTGCCTTCGCACGCTAGATTTGTGAACATATGAAGAAAAACTATTTTTCTCGTACCGAACGACACTCCAAGTACAACTCTTAGCTACCGTAGAATACCATGCATCCGCCTATTCCACATGAAGTGCCGATATCCAAATTTCTAAGATCTGACAAAATATGCACAGTACATTTATATGTAAATTTGATGACCAGGCAAGCGCCCATTCCCCATTTTTTCGCGATTATGTCTAAATTATGAGTGGGCGCTTGCCTGGTATTTTACGGTAATGCAGTAGCCTGCAATTGAAATAAAGTAGTGTTGTATCCTGCATGCCAAAGATGCACAAAGGCTTGCCCAGTGTGATGTAGATGGACGCTGCGGGAAGCTCGTTGAAGTTGAACATTGGAGATGCGTGTTACATTCTAAAAGTAAACAATGAAGCTTCCGCAATCCCCCCCCCCCCCCCCCCCAGTTGAACTTCAAACCATATAATTATCTGTGCATGTCTAAAAGGCAAGAAAGCACAAGTGGCTAATGTTTCCATGCATTAACAGACAAAATGGAATCATCAGTGGTGAAGCTTATAAAAGAACTGCTTGTAACAGCTTCTGCAGCAAAAACATGGCTTTTGTAGCACATATTTCATTTAATTTATTTCACACTGCAAACTTAAGGACATGACGTCCCGAAACCAAGACCACACGCAACGAAAACAGCACAACCAAGCACCGGGGCAGGATACCACTAGCAGACAATAGCTGCTTGAACGACGGCAAGTTAAAGTATTTAAATAACGAACCTGCAGCAAAAAGATGTCCGAGCGCTCCTTCATGGCTGTGGTAGCGTGCCTTGAATGACTGGCGTGGGAGAGCGGCTTCTGTAGAGGCATCGTAGCTGAAGACCATTGCTGGCAGGCTCCTAATGCTCCTAACTTGAAATCCACCAAGATGGATCCCAGGAACCACTGTTTTCCCGTGGTTTGCTCAAGAACAATCAATTTCGTGGCGTCCTGTGGTTCGTCCAACATATGGGCCCCGTCATTGCTGGCGATGCTAAGAAGTATAATCTGCAGCAAAAAGATGCTTGAGTGCTTCATCACGGCTGTGATAGCGTGTCCCCCACATTTGAGCTTTTGGAGCAGGCGATTCCGGTTTATCACATTGTAAAAAGTAATACAAGCACTATAGAAATTCCCGCAGTTCCTCAAAGTGTCATAAAAACTATTATAACTGCAATTAAGATACACAAGTATTCACAGCAAAAAGATTGCTGTTGGAAAAGGGAATAGAAAGCAAAAACACAGAACTTTGGCAATGACCTCATTGCCTATAAAGCTTGATGCAATAACTAAATCAGTCCCACCTTCGACAACTGCAAAGCAACAAAACTATTTAAACATAGCGAATAAACCACACGTCAGAACACGCATTTTTCCCTAAAATGAAAATAATGGGAGGAAGATTCATACGAGTGTTTCTCAAGTAATCGGTGCAACCGAAACAAAGATTGACACCGCTCTTCCCCCCACGCAAGGTATCAATAATCGTTCCAGCCAAGGAGAAGCTACTACAACAGGGAAACTAAGGGTTGGACACTCTTCTCCGAAAGTGGCCACTTTTTGCTTGAATATATATTTTAATAGTCGCTTTTACGTAGGTAAATATAAGCGAGTAACATGTGTGAATTTTTACGGAAGCGCAGTGCCGCAAGAGAAAGGCACAACTCGTCGAAAGCAAGTTTCGACGGTCTGGTGGCATGATCAAAGCTTCCTTGGCATGCCGAAGCGCTGAGTCTCTGTGTCTTCGCACGCTAGGATACCGATCAAGAATTGGTGCCGCGAAAATGTTTTGAAGGTGTGTCGTGCATAGATGCCTGTGCATCTTATATCGGCTAAAGAGTTCTCGAGCATCTAGATGTGCAGGCGAGTTGCTATCAATAAAGGAGGAAAAGCAATCCGCACAGTTGCTCTTATGCACTATTAACCATGGCAGTGTTCCAAATCTACTCTAATAGATCACATAGCAGCACAAATAGAGCAACGCTGTAGAGCAAGGACGGTTTTCGATGGCAAAAGTACAAGACGGCGAGAATGAAGATCTTTGAAGCGCGGTCCATATGGTCGTGTGCAGTCTGTTGACCAATCACAATTAGGCGAGCCGTGCTCAAACGTCAAGTGAAATTAAGTAGGTTGATAATGAGACACCACTGATCACTGATGAGGAGCTGTTGTGCGCGGTATTCTTTGAACCGTCTAACAAAAAAAACAAAAAAAAGAAGTACTTTCCCCCCCTCTTCCGTCGCCACTTAGTTACAAATACAGTCGTCAGAGGAAAGTAAACCGCTGCTCCAGAAGCACATACGGCTACAGGCACATTGCACTCGCAAAACACATTCACACGGTGTCGATTCTTGACCGGCATCCAAGCGTGCGAAGGCATAGAGACGCAGCGCTTCGGGGTGCCAAGGAAGCTTTGAACATGCCGCGAGACCGGCGAAACTTGCTTTCGACGAGTTGTGCCTTTTTTCTGCTGCACTGCGCCTCCGTAAAAATTGTCACGTGTTTTCATCGGCAAGTTTCACGTCGAGTTTTAAAGAACTTCTTCGGTGAATGACGACGAACGAGTAAAACAGTGTCTTCAGCACGCTGCCGCCAGCCTCCGCAACGCTCCAAAAGCG
Organism: Ixodes scapularis; assembly: GCF_016920785.2. Classification (NCBI taxonomy): domain Eukaryota; kingdom Metazoa; phylum Arthropoda; class Arachnida; order Ixodida; family Ixodidae; genus Ixodes; species Ixodes scapularis. The sequence goes on from NW_024609881.1 coordinate 65,998,716, forward strand.
CTTTCTCAACATGCAAGATTGCCGTCCGGGGGCCGCACTCGGGCTGCAGCGATCAAGGAGGGGTACGCGATCCAGCAATTGTCCTGAACATCAGTGTATAAACTAGAGAAAACATGACATGCTCTTAAATTCAGTACGCGACAGCGCTCATTATGATTATTCAACGAGCGCGCTTCAGTCTTTCATGTTAAAATCTGATTTCTCCGGTTCTTACCGCGCCCGAAAGCGAAAGGGTGACGGCGCCCGAAAGCAAAAAAGGTACGAACAGAAGGAGTTCGGGAGAGCCCACTCAGGCCAGAGCAAACCAAACACTCATGGCGATGAGCCCTGCGTCTGCACACGTCCATCAAGTCGAGTCTGATGCGTGGATAGCTAGGTTTCCCTCGCGCAACTGAGTCGGGAAGCTAAAGCAAAAAATATGGCGCGTTTTCTGACTCAGCCCGCGCTATTGCGTTAAGTTACGCGTCTTTGATTCCTTCTGCACTTCGGTTATCTCGCAAGGCGCATGCGAAAATGAGTGAACTTACCTTCTTAGTCCGGTTGAATGGTGAAAGATGATCGCGGAGACGACGAAGAGTGCTACCGCCAAGGAGGATAGAAGGGTAGGAGAGGGCATGACGTCGGCCGCGTAGCCTCCACAAGCCATGCTCCCTTGACGCCTCGCCTCTTTCTCATTTTCCTCCTTACTCTCCTCACTTACTATGCCAACGTGATCACATCACGTGACCGGAGCTAGCCTTCGTCTTGCTATGGGGTACTAGAATACACCACAGTCCAGCCTTCGGTCTGATAAAACCTACCGGAAGCAGCGCGCGCAAGCCTGCAAGGAGTCCTTCTACAATCAACCATCCATCTCACACGTGACATGTCACGCGCACCAATAGCTAGACAGATCTGCGGTCACGCTGGGCACAAAATCGTTTAAACTTTTTATGACTAGGCTTCACCAATATTGCAACGTGCCCCCTCCTAGTACTTCTAACCTCCTTGGCTGCCGCCGTCCCCGCCCGTGGTGGTTCACGCGCGAGCGAGCATACGGACCGGGAAGTAAACATCACGTGATGGAGGGCGCTCCTCGCTCGGTCGTCGTCGTCCGCGAGCTGAGTGCGCCGGCCTTTGGGTGGGTCTCCCTCCGCCGTTCGAAAGAGATTTTAGCATTGGCACGAATGGCAAGTAACATGAGACATCTGCCAACAAGAAAACTATCTCTAGAGCAAACGTGGTGTGTGTTATGTGTTTTTACTTGAAAGAAAAGGGAACACAGACCTGAACTAAGAAATATGTGAAGCCGTACATTTACGGACTCGTGCCGTCATGTCGCCTCTACGGCGTTTTGTCCGTGCACGCCTCTCACGGCGCTTTCCAGTTTTCAAAAAGGCTGTTAACTTACGGTTTTTTTTACAGTGTAGCAGTTGTAGGCTTTAAAATGTTCTGTCAGCAGACATTGAGAAACAATTTCCTGTAAACGATATTGTCACGGGTGGTGACCAAAAACAATATATGAACAGGAAGAAATAAATGTTTAATGTGGCGAACTTGTGCCAAAAATAAAAGAGTACAAAAGATAATAATAGAGCGTCGCGGGCGTCGAAGTCGGCGTGGCAGCAGAGTCGAACGCTGGGGCGAGACTGAATGCGCTCGCCTGGCGGAATCCCTTATGTACCCTCGTGGGTTTCTGGATCGTTCGGCGTAGAAGGTTCGGCGCGTAGAACATTCTAACCGCGAATCAACAAGACGGTTCTCGAATTCACCAGAACATCAAATTACACTGTCAACAAAAATGTGTAGCCGCTGCCAGGAATCGAACCCTGGCCTTCTGCTTGAGAGGCAAGCGCGATAACCGTTAGGCCACGCGCGCGCTGCCTACTTGGCCAGCTGCGCGCGCGGCATTACTCCCCCCTTTAAAAAGTGCATCGTCCCGATGCAACCCAAAAACAAAACAAAGCAAATAAAAGGAACGGTAAACTAAAGAGTATTTGGAATACGTAAGGTCCACTGTCCTATCGAGCGTAGTACGGCTTCATGCGCACGACGTGGACGACTTCTGGTCGTGGAGGGCGGCGTGATGAAGTCCGTGTTCCGTCGGGCATCACCTCGTAGTTCAGATCCCCGAGTCGACGAAGCACTTTGTAGGGTCCAAAGTAACGTTTCAGGAGCTTCTCGCTGAGACCGCGGCGGCGAATCGGTGTCCACACCCACACCCTGTCTCCGGGCTCGAAGTGGACGTCCCGACGACGAAGGTTGTAGCGGCCAGTGTCGACACGTTGTTGAGCCTGAATCCGAAGTCTGGCGAGCTGACGAACTTCTTCTGCCCTTTGGGCAACCACCTGGGCGTCGTCGCTTGCGTCGAGAGCCGCTTCGTGGGGTAACATAGCGTCCAGCATTGTCGTTACCTTGCGCCCATGCACCAGCTGAAAGGGTGTCATTCCGGTGGTCTCTTGTACGGCCGTGTTGTAGGCAAATGTGACGTACGGCAGCACCTCGTCCCATGTCTTGTGCTCCACGTCGACGTACATGGAGATCATGTCTGCGATGGTCTTGTTGAGTCTCTCTGTTAGCCCGTTGGTCTGCGGGTGGTACGCCGTGGTGCGGCGACGGCTGGTGTGGCTGAGACGAAGGACTTCTTGCGTCAGCTGGGCCATGAATGATGATCCACGGTCTGAGATCAGGACTTCGGGAGCGCCGTGCCGGAGGACGATGGATTCAATGAAAAACTTGGCAACTTCCACAGCAGTTCCGGAAGGAAGGGCTTTCGTTTCGGCATACCGCGTGAGATAATCTGTGGCGACGATGATCCAGTGATTTCCCGACGTCGACGGCGGAAAAGGGCCAAGTAGATCCATTCCGATCTGCTGGAAGGGTGCTGTTGGCGGAGGAATTGACAGCAAGAGTCCGGCCGGCCTCGTCGGAGGTTTCTTTCGTCGCTGGCATTCATGACATGATCGTGTGTACAGGTGGACGGTTTTGGGGAGCTTGGGCCAGTAATACTTTTCACGAATACGGGCCAGGGTCCGGCTGTAACCAAGGTGTCCGGACGTCGGGTCGTCGTGGCAGGCTTGAAAGATCTCCTCCCGAAGGTCGGTCGGGATTAGCAGCAGCCATGGCGAGTTGTTGTTCCCGAAGTTCTCTTTGTAGAGTACACCTTGTCTAATGGCGAAGGTTGGCAGCGCTCGTGAAAAAACACGTGGCATGGCACTCCCGCGCCCTTCCAGGTGCTCTATTAGTGCGCGCAGCTCAGGATCGTCTCGTTGACGCCGGGCCATGTCGTCGATGTTCACTGCGCCCAGAAAATACTCGTCGTCATCGTCGTCGCTGCTGCCGGAAGGTGTTGCGACGGGAGCTCTGGACAGGCAGTCGGCGTCGCTGTGCTTGTGGCCTGACTTGTAGACGACGGTCATGTTGAACTCTTGTAGTCGGAGACTCCACCGCGCGAGGCGTCCTGACGGGTCCTTGTGGTTCGCAAGCCAGGAGAGCGAGTGGTGGTCCGTGACTACCCGGAACGGGCTCCCGTATAAGTACGGACGAAACTTCGTGATTGCCCAGACGACCGCAAGGCATTCTTTCTCAGTCGTGGAGTAATTTCTCTCCGCCTTGGTCAATGTCCGACTTGCATAGGCGATGACTCGCTCGGTGCCTTGTTGTACTTGAACCAAAACCGCGCCAAGCCCTGCGTTACTTGCGTCCGTGTGAATCTCGGTTTCCGCATCCTGGTCGAAATGTCCAAGGACAGGAGGAGTCTGCAGTCGTCGCTTCAGCTCGTCAAATGCCTGCTGCTGTTCATCGGCCCATTCGAACTTCTCGGCGTCCTTCGTGAGGTGTGTGAGCGGTGCGGAAATTCTTGCGAAATCTCGAACGAAGCGCCGATAGTAGGCACATAGCCCAAGGAACCTTCGGACGGCCTTCTTGTCTCTTGGCGCTGGAAATGCTGCGACGGCACGAGTCTTCTCGGGGTTTGGGCGGACACCTTCGTTACTAACCACATGGCCGAGGAACTTCAGTTCGTCATAAGCGAACCGACACTTTGACGGCTTCAGGGTGAGCCCGGCGGTCCGTATGGCTTGGAGAACTGCTCGGAGTCGTCGCAAGTGCTCGTCGAAGTCGCTGGAAAACACGACGACGTCGTCGAGGTAGACGAGACAGCTCTGCCACTTCAGTCCTGCCAGTACGGTGTCCATGACACGTTGGAAAGTTGCTGGCGCCGTGCACAGTCCGAAGGGCATCACTTTGAACTCGTACAGTCCATCCGGCGTGACGAAGGCTGTCTTTTCTCGGTCCCTTTCGTCGACTTCGATCTGCCAGTAGCCGCAATTCAGATCCATCGATGAGAAATATCGAGAGTGCCGCAGCCGGTCTAGAGTGTCGTCGATGCGGGGGAGTGGGTAGACGTCTTTCTTCGTCACCGTGTTCAGCTGCCGGTAGTCTACACAGAACCTAAGCGTCCCGTCTTTCTCCTTAACCAGTACGACTGGAGAGGCCCAAGGACTGCTTGAAGGTTGAATTATGTCGTCGTTCAGCATTTCTTGCACTTGCTCCTGGATCGCCTGCCTTTCTTTAACGGAGACTCTGTATGGCGATCGATGCACAGGGCGCGCGTCGTCCTCGGTAACGATGCGGTGCTTCGCAACGGTGGTTTGGCGCACCTTCGACGACGTGGCAAAGCGGTCGCGGTATTCGGCGAGAAGGTTAATCAACTGTCGTCGTTTCGTGCCCGGGAGTTTAGGGTCAATGTCGAGCTGTGCTGGCGACGCACTGTCTTGCTGAGGTGGCGAGAATTCGTCAGTAATGGCGGCGACTGCGGCGGAGTTTTGGAGTTCCTCGACCTGTCCCACGGCTGCACCTTTTGTGAGGTGTTGCGCTTCATTTCGGAAGTTCGTGACGAGGACCACAGTGCGGCCATCCTGAAGTTCAGCAACGCCTCTTGCGACGCCTATTCCTCTTCCCAGAAGCAACTGGAGGCTTCCTTCGAGCAGAACTTCGCCGCAGAAATCTTCGGTGATCCCGACGGGTACGAAAACACTCGACCGGGGCGGTAAGTTCACGTGGCTGGCGAGGACTCGGACCGCAGATGACGTCGCTTTGGGTTCCTCCGGTGGCGAAACAGGCTTTCGCAGCGTCAACCGGTTTGCTCCGAGGTCGATGACGGCGCCATACTCGTAGAGGAAGTCCATTCCGAGGATAACGTCCCTCGAACAGTCTTGCAGAACGACGAACTTTACAGGGCACGTCTTACCGTGGATCTCGACGCGAGCGGTGCATCGCCCGAGTGGTGTGATGAGGTGCCCACCGGCGGTTCGTATTTGAGGGCCCTCCCACGGCGTTGTCACTTTTCGCAGGCGACGGGAGAGCCTCCCACTCAAGGCTGAGTAGTCTGCTCCGGTGTCCACGAGCGCTGATGCGTCGTGGCCGTCGATGATGACGTTTAGGTTATTGGACACCGTTGCAGGGGCGTGCTTTTGATCTCTGGTAGCGTTCGAGTGGGGGCCCTCCGACGTTCGTGGAGGATCTTGGCGTCGGTCGTCTTCGGCAACTCCACCTCCAGGGGTTGCCGCGCCTAGTTTCCCCGGCGAGGAGCGAGGGGCGACAGGCTTTCACGTCGGGGTCGGTGCATCGGCGAAGCTGGACGTCGTGGCGACGGCGACCGGAACTCTCGGCGGGACGTAGGCTCGGGGGACTGAGGTCGTCGCAGGTACTCGTCGATCTCCCGAGGGCGTTCACCATATCGGGGTCGCGGGTCGTTCGGGTGTAACCCGCGCAGCCCGAGTCGACGGTATGGGCATCGGCGGTAGGTGTGGTCTGCTTCCCCGCAGTGGAAGCACAGAGGGCGTCGGTCGGGCGTTCGCCACACATCGGTCTTCCGGGGTGCACGGGGCTCCTGACTGGCGTACTGGAGCTGGTCGTCGCGGCGTCGTTCGTGCTGCGGCGCAGGAGAGTGACGTCGGGGGTACTGCGGCGTTGGGGCGTCTCTTCGGGGTGGCGCCGTGGCTTGGCGGGAAGTTTGCGGCGGTCGTCGGGCCATGGCGGCGTAGCTCAACGTCGGTTCCTCCGGTGCCACCCTGGTGACGGGAACCTCTGGTTGGAGCGCTCGATGCACTTCTTCTCGGACAGCCTCGGTGATGGAAATGGTTGGCGGACGGCTGGTGGTTGGCAGCAACCTTCGCAGTTCCTCCCGGACAACCTCCCGGATGATTTCGCGGATGTCCGAACCAGGAGCGTTCTCGCCGCCAAGCAGCGCGGTTGCAGCGACACTTGGATGTCGCTGGTAGTGGGAAGCGCGCGCTTGGAGGGCGCGCTCGATGTTTGTCGCCTCGGTGACGAAGGCTTTGGTGGTGACCGGCGGGTTGCGCACGAGGCCTCCAAAGATGTCGTCTCTCACCCCGCGCATGAGGACCCGCAGCTTCTTGTCGTCTGTGGCTCGTGGGTCGGCACGGGCGCTCAGGCGGAGGACATCTTCTACGAAGCTTGTGATGCTTTCGTCGGGGCCCTGCGTTCGAATTCGGAGGAGATCTTCTGCCTTCTCCCGTCGGTGTAGGGTGGCGAACGTCCGCTGCAACTCGGCCACACAGATCTCCCACGACGTAAGCGAAGCCTCGTGATTCTCGAACCAATGCCTCGCAGTACCTTCCAGCGAAAAGTAGAGGTCCTCTAGGCACTGCTCCGCAGTCCATCCGTTGTGCCGCGCCACACGCTCGTAGTGCTTGATCCAGTCTTCGACATCCTCATGGATCTCGCCGTAGAAGGGAGTCGGCGTACGGGGAGCGGCGGGCAGGTAGACGACGGGAGGAGCGGCGGGGGTCGGCGACTCGTCGGCCATCGTCGGCTTCGTTGGCTGCTTGGTCCTGGGCGGCAGAACTCCGAATTCCGGGTGTAGGCCTTGGGTGCGACGACTGAACCGGATCTCGGTAGTGCCTTCGTCGGTTCTTCGTGGGCTTGGCGTCGGACTTGCACTGCGAACCCTCGGAGGGGAACGCTGCACGGGCATGCGTTACCCCGCACCTCCACCAATATGTCACGGGTGGTGACCAAAAACAATACATGAACAGGAAGAAATAAATGATTAATGTGGCGAACTTGTGCCAAAAATAAAAGGGTACAAAAGATAATAATAGAGCGTCGCGGGCGTCGAAGTCGGCGTGGCAGCAGAGTCGAACGCTGGGGCGAGACTGAATGCGCTCGCCTGGCGGAATCCCTTATGTACCCCGTGGGTTTCTGGATCGTTCGGCGTAGAAGGTTCGGCGCGTAGAACATTCTAACCGCGAATCAACAAGACGGTTCTCGAATTCACCAGAACATCAAATTACACTGTCAACAAAAATGTGTAGCCGCTGCCAGGAATCGAAACCTGGCCTTCTGCGTGCGAGGCAAGCGCGATAGCCGTTAGGCCACGCGCGCGCTGCCTACTTGGCCAGCTGCGCGCGCGGCAATATTTCTTTTGCGAAGGTCAAGAGAAGTCTTCGATTTTCTCGATTGTTTATGTATGGTAAGTGAGTTTAGGGGATATTTAGTATTTATTGCAGTATGTTAAGGTTCTAAATACAAAAAAGCTTATGCTTTTCTTGATGCACAATCATTTTCTCTATCTCTACGTTTTGTTCAAAGCGATGGCCTAGAGAAAGGCGTGGTAAGGGCCGCGGGTAAATATAACATACAAAATCGAATTTTTTTTTAGATTGGCAGGGCAGGTGATAAGTAAACGCAGACGATTATATTCTCATCTGAGTTTTTGCATCACCAACCGTGCACCGATTTCACGGGTGGTAACGTCAGCGGGACATAACCCTTCCCAAATGTTCTAAAATTTTCTGAAATCGACTAGTTTAGTGCTTTTTGACGACGCTCAACTACGTTCTAGTTAGAATGGTATGTTTTTTCTTACAAACTAGAACGTTCATTTATTACTTATCGTGACAGCTCCTCTGTTACGTCTCCATCGCCGTGTAACCCACCTGCCGAGACTTGATATGTGTAGCTTTCATGACTTTCTTAAGAAAGGAAATATAAAGCCTAAAAAGCACAAACTATACGAACATACACCGTTTCACGTGACTAATGTTCATAGCAGCAGGAATGCGCATAATTAGTATTTTCATAATTGCATTTCAGGCGCCGCTTAGGGAGACGTAACGAGAAGACTATCAAAGTATCTCCTGGTCTTCAAGGTAAGAGAGCGGGGTCACAAGATGCTCCGGACCACACATTAGTGCTGAATCTTGATGACATCGGAGTGTAACCAGTTATTTCTGAGAGGTGTCTAACGAATAACGAATGATATACGCCGTTTCTGCTAGTTGGTAACACGAATTACTGAGTGTGATTTGTAAGTTGGTGGCCGTTATCACGGAAGATGGCCTTTACTAAACAAAATTAACATTGTATGCTTTGAAGCATTTGGAGAAAGCCAAGTTCAAAATGTTCTTAAAGCATGCTTTGGCCACTTAGTTCGCAAATAAAATTTGACGGCAAGAGTTGTCGTCAGATGATGATCATAAAAATCACAAGCAAGGAATATCTCTTGAAAATTTCACTTATATTCGTGGTGAGATTTCTGCAACACAAAACGCGAGACTCAACAAATTATGATTGTACATTTTTATTCTACGTAAAATTGTAAGGCCGCAAGTGTACGCGTGTTCGCAAAAAATAGTGTTTTTCATGACAAGACAGCCTACGCATTGCCCAACGCTTAGTGCCCTTTAAACGGAGCTCTAACCGTACAACCTGGTGCCAAAGTTTTAAAACTCGCTGTTTGCAAACTCATAAGCTAGAAGCAATTTTTTTTTTTATTTTACACTGGCAAAATGAGTCCTCTTTTTGGTAGCCGACGTCACTCATTTTCATGCGTTGCTGGACCTCGTCAACTGCCCTCGTCTTATTCTGAATTTCCTAAAACTGTTCATAACCATTGAGTCAGCAAGTTCTGAAACTTTGGCATCAGGTTTGAGCACAAAGCGCTACATTTGGCCGAAGACTGAGCGTTTAGTTATTCGTAACTTAGCCTTGCGCTGAAAAAAGTAACTCTAGATGTTTGTTTGCGTGTATGTTTTGCTTGTATCTCTCTGAAAACAAATTTTCCCTCTAAGCACACCGCCCAACCTCTAGATACGGTTTGTATCCTTGGCATTCGGTCACGCCGCGGTCACGCCTCGGCTAAATTTTATTTTTAAGTGGCTGAACGTCTCATAATTCTAAATACCTGTTTTTCAAGACAGGGGGATTTCACATCGCAGCTTATTCTTACAGGTTAAAAAAACGTTATGGAATGTATTTGGCAAGCAACAGATGTATTATTATTCATAGGTCTCGCCAGTCCCGGATTGGTCTGTGTGAAAGGCTGGAATGTTGGAATTTCCGTGGGCGCACCCCCTCTTTACCATGGATTCACCACAATAGCCCACGAAATTGGGCATTTGTAAGTATCTTGTCACTTCCTTTATAAACGCATATGCTCAGCGTATCACCCGGGAAAAGCTTTTTTTGTAACCGTTAATGAATCCATTGGCTTTTATCATCGCTGCGGACAACGTGATATGGGCCGATAAGAAGCGTGACCATAATGAGCCTTGCTTTGCGTTTGTTAATTTGTCCCTGATTATAGTGTTGAATATTAGATTTTTTTTTACGATGAACAATATTTTCGCAGGCTCGGGTGCACGCACGATGGAAGTGGTCCCTTGGAATATATCCCGAATCATCCTGGTGCTGTTGACTGCAAGTACAAAGAGAAATACATTATGGAAGCTGTAGGGCATCGTGGACCCCCTTTCGCGTTTTCGAATTGCAGTGAGGTGCAGATGCAATTTGTTTTGAAGTAAGTATTTGCTTGAACTTTGCTAGGCACTGGCATCATCGAACCTTTACTCTTGTTTTGACCCGTAACATTTCCTATGCTATTATTTCACCCTTATTTTGAATGTATCGTTTGTCAGTTGACAGGGATGTTACTTCCAATCGTAGTTACTTAAATCGTAGTTCACTTAAAAGCTAGCTGAATCCACCAACCGAATGACGACGCTAAAAGCGTTACCACAATACGCACCACGTTCCTTAAGCTGTCAGCGATAGTTGAAAGGAACTTGCTGCTCACCTGTCATTGGAGAGGCAACGAAGCTGCAAGTTCACAACGAAAATGCGTAGTATTGTGTTGTGCTGTTATTGTCAATATAAACAAATGATGGTCGTATATCGACTTTAAGAAACATCAAAAAGTCTACCAAAAGGTAGCTAAATCCATTTAACGTTACAAATCATTTTTCTTTTTATAGGCCTAGTAAGTCCTTTGGTTGTTTTTGTAAACGAACTGAACCGAAAGAAACATTACAACGTTGATTCATTTGACGCCCTTAAGGCCCGGTTACACTCAGGCAGCAGTCGGACAACTCTATTCGGCAACACGAGAAAGACGCGTTTTCGGTGACCCTTTCACATCGCGGCAACAAGAACAGCAGGGCAACATGTCGCTGTCGCCCGGAATCCGCGTTGGCCGATTTGTTGTCCGACCACCCTATCACACCACGCTGACGGCGGGCCTAACGCTTGCAACACTCCGCCATCTTGATTGTTTACCTTCGTTTGTGTGTGGCGACGCGTCGCTGGAAATGCGACTCTTCAATGTGCTAGAACATTCGAAGGGCCGGAAATTGCCACGGGACGACATCAGCTAGTGACTGTGGTTAGAAACCTTGACACGGGGGGGGGGGGGATTTTCCACCCTTTATTTTACGAAGATGTTCCTTCATTCGGTGACAACGATATAGCCCTATACGAGGAAAATGAAATTGCCGATATTTCTTTCATGCAATTCCTAGTTCTATAGCAAAATTGAGTTAGCACCTGCAGTTTCCTAAAGCGTTTTTTGTGGCATGGCGTTGAGCTGAACTGACAGTGCTTAAAAACTGCGACACCGACACGATCGGCCTTCATAACAATAGGTGAAATAAATATTGCTCCACGCTGTATACTTGCTTCCGGCTGCTATGTGATTGCTTCATTCCCCAAGACGTCCTGGGGATTTTACAATCAATTCAGGTGTCTGGTAACGGCTGTGTCCTAGTGCCAAGCAAGCAGGCTAAAATATCGCGTCCTTTGATTGCATTTGCAAGGTCCGTCGAAATTTCCCAAATGTGTGTATAGGAAATAAAAAAACCGAAAAATTAGATCTTTATTGGAGGCCTACGCGGCCTTATAAAAACTAACTCGAAATAATTTGGAATGCACTTAGCCCCAAGCGCATTTCCAACCCCTTTCGCTTGACTGATTTTTCGGGAAACGAGCCGGTTTGTTGAAGTGTGTCAACGATTTCGCCATTTCTTTAGTGAAGTGTTTTCTGATGAGACCTTTCCCTTGGCAGCTTCTTTACCTGGTGATAGTATATTAACTCATATGGTTCTAATTACTATGTGTGCGACTGGTATTCACAAACTAATAGAAAATCTTCGACCAAGTTCAGCTCCAGTACATTATATTATTTCAACGAAAGGGCTCTCCAAATAAGAAGCTTAATCCTCTTCTGTGTTTATTTTTACAACAATCCTTACGTACTGGTAAAATTCCTGCAAATTAAAAAGAAGCAAATGTCATCCCACTTTTTAAGACCGATCGAAGGAATGAGTTGACGAATTATAGACCAATCTCTCTGACAAGTGTACCTAGTAAGCTGCTGGGGCATGTAATTTTCAGGAATATTATGGATCATTTGTCGGACAACTTGCTCTTTGTAAACCAGTATGGTTTCCGGCGGTATCATTCTTGCGAAACCCAGCTCTTTGAATTTGTCACGGACCTTCATTAGAACCTTCACTCTAAAACAGAAACCAATGCAGTTTTATGGACTTTAAAAAAAGCATTTGACTAGGTACTACATCAACGACTTTTTCTTAAATTACGCGCTTTGCAAACAGAACCATCTGTCATAAAGTGTTATTGAACCTCCTCGTCGACCGCTCGCAAAGTGTCTGCTATGAACGCGAATCCTCATGTCATCGAAAAGTAAAATCAGCAGTACCACAGAGAACCGTGCTGCGCCCACCACTTTTCTTTTTGTACGTAAACGACTTGTCCGCTACTATCCAGTCCACCATCCGTTTTTATGAGGATGATTGTGTGATCTATAGAAAACCATCTAGCATTCGTGATTGTATTGAATTTCAGAACGACTTAATTACAATTAATACATGGTGTCTAATGTGGCAAATGAAGATAAATATTTCCAAAAACAAAATGTCAAAATTTTAATACTAAGCGAAATCCAGCAGAGTTTAACACACACTCTCTTCGATTGGGTTCTTGAACTTGTGCATACATATAAATATCTTGGTGTTCATTTCACATCAAACTTGTCTTGAAAAGCCCACGTACATCAATCACATAAGTGTAAAGGCAAGTCAAAACCTCGGTTTTCTAAGTCTAACCGCCGAATTCAGAAACCTCACTCAAACTATACTCAAACTGAAGGGCCACTCCACTTCCCCGAGGAAGGCGCGAGGGCCGGCGCTGGCCAATCGCTACGGCGGATCCGTCCTCGCGATTGGCAAGCGCCGGGCCTCGTGCCTTCCTCGGTGATGTGGACGGGCCTTCAGTTTGAGTGTAGTTTGAGTGAGGTTTCTGAATTCGGTGGTAAATCTCACATGGCCAACTGGGAAAGAAAGCTTGTAGCATATACTGCCCTCATTTGATCTGAACTTGATTACGCTTCTTTAATATAAGAACCACATCAGTTTTATTTGGCACAAAAACTAGAATTAGTGCAAAATAGAGCTACACGCTTCATTCTTGAAAACTGCACGTGCGCAACCATCACCTCACTAAAGAAAAAACTGGGACTACCAACTCTTGCACACAAGAATAAAATCTCAAGACTTGCATCATTGCATACTTTGTACTACCACTGCCCATCGAAGAGAGAACTGTATTGCCGGGCTGCACCAAATATTTCCACGCGTACTGAAAATTTCCAAAAACTTCATTTGGGCACTCCACGAACAAACCTTTTTTTTAAATTATCCCCATTACAGTTGACTACATACGAATGCAACTCCCTTTTTGATAATATTGTAATCATCCAAGAATCCTCTGGTTTCAGGGCTTTTCTTGCTCCTTACTTAAAGGGGTCCTGAAACGATTTTCCTACTTCTTCCTCCGTAGCTTTAATCCTCAACTCAAATGCGAATTGTGAAATCGCGTGGTCGTGACATTCCTTCGGCACCGGTTCGATGACTTCTAGGTTCCACCGTGCTTTTTTTTGCACACCAGAGAACTTCTCATTCCCCAGTGACAATAAGTTCCGGCAGAGCACTCATTGGCCACGAAGGCGAATCCAAATATTCATCGACGGATTGATTGTTGACGAGCGCATACGTCCGAGTGACGCAGTTCTCGTGTCCAATGCGAGAGCTGGGCTCTGCTGACGTCAGCTTGGCGCCGGTGACGCGCTTTTGGAACCGCGGATGTATCATAGTGAAAAGGCGGAGAGCTTTAGAAGGCAAGAAGGCACAAAATAGTCCGCTATATATTCAAATGTTCTTACCGAAAAGCTGGCTTTTGACTTTCTACCCTCTTTCTTTTGGCCAACTAAACGATATGCGATTAGTAAAGTCCGAATTTAAAATCATTCATCAAAACCCAAAATTCGTTCCATGGCCCCTTTAAACGCATACCAACCGTAACACCTGTTTTCTTAATTTATTTCTTTTCTGTTTGTGTTCTGAATAATGTTGTACTTCCGCCCTTTATGTAGGACCCTATGGGCGCCTTCAGGGTATAATAAATTAAATGAAATGAAATGAAATCAAGAAGCATTATCATAGCGGTCGTTTTAATGCTTTTATTTTTTTACCTTTGCTTTCTAGCCTTATTTTAATAATACTTTATCAGCAGGCGAGTATAGACATGCCATTTTATTTCACTAGCAGTAATGTGAGGTGGTATCTCGGTAGTTCAAATTTCAACACCACTCTGAACGTTCACGACCGTAGCTGTGACCATTTCGACAAGCACTTGCCATAATTATGCAGTAAAAACATTCATAAAATTATTTTTGCTGCACGTCAGCCTTAAGTATTGTTGAATAACGTTTTCCGAGCCTTTATTTCAGTAAGCTCATCAGAAAAGGACGTTAATAGAAAACTAGCTCTGTCTTAAAGCAGCACACGTTGTCCAGCACAAGTTGCTTGCGTTTTTGTTGCCGAAAGCTGTCATACCAAGGTAACTTTTTCGTTGTCATCCATGTTGTGCATGGATGATGTGACAGGGTTGTCGGTGACAACCCTGTCACATCATCCACACATCATGTGACAGACATGTGACATGTGACACATCATGTTGCAGGGTTGTCGAACTACATGGGAAGTGAGCAACAAGTTGCACGATTCCTGGACAACATACTGTGTTGCTGTCGGGTTGCCTCGGTGTGACAGGGCCCTTAGAATTTTCGTAGGCACGCATTTTGGATAATCACTCCAATTAAAGAGGCATTCGTATATCGGCTGCCTTATGCTAGTGGAAGGATACTTCTCTCTCTTTCTTCGTGTGTGTTCATTAAAAATCTAAATGTTGTATTATTAATTTAATCTCATGAATCAGAAAAACATCCGTTATGAAAATATTCCCTGCAGAAGAAGAACATGGGGGGCAAAGGACAGACACATATCTCCCAACACAGCTATTTCCCCTAGCTGTGTTGAGATTTGTGTTTGTCCCCTTGTTCTTCTTCTACAGCGATTATTTTCATCATTCTTTTCCAGCTCGCTTGCACCTTTGCATTAATTTCATTATCATAATAACCTTAATTTGCAGGCCACTTACACTTCCGTATTGAAGAATCTCATTTGTATGAGAAATTTCTGCGTGCAATAAACACATATAAATCAGACAAGATCTATAAGAACATGCCAAAATACTCCAAAAGCCGGGAGATGTCATAATTAAAATGAGAACACCGACTTGACATAACAGAAAATACAATTTCATAAGACGTTTCGCCTCCCATGCGGGAGGCATCATCAGTAGTTACACGGCAAATGCAAGATTCAACCTCAAGTCAACGCTATTTTTCACGAATGTCCGTGTAAGCTTCGTGGAGAGGGCCGCGGTTTTTGTTGCACACGGATGTGTCCCTGCGAACAAACCACGATTCTAGGAGTTTTCGGGGCCCCCATCTGTCCTCCCTCGCCAAGGTCGTCGCGGTCAGAAAGTCGAAAGAATGCCCCATTGTCCACGCATGGTCCACCAATTCAGTCTTCAGTCGCGTCGCGTGGGATGCGTAAGGGACACCCGCTTGTGTTCTTTAAAGGCTAGCCCACATGGTGCGCTTTTCTCCGCGTCTGCGTCGCGTCTGCGCCTGCGCTTTGACGTCACTTCGGCGCCGGGACGAAACGCGGCGTTTTTCGGCGCATTCCGGCGTATCTGGAGGAGCCAGATATTTTGCGTCCACGCGTTGCGTCTCGCGCTGCGTCCAGAAGACAACAACCAATGAATTGCCGTGTCCCCTAGTTGCAAGGAGCGTTTGAATTTTCTCTACTGTTTTCGCCACTGTAGGACTGTAGTTTTCGCCACGGACCTCGCGGCAAAGGCGATAATAATAATAATAATAATAATTTTATTTGCACATATTGCGGTACCCACTCGGCAGCGTGCGAGGCTAGGCAAAAAGGTTGAGACACTTACGCAAGTGGGCCTGCTAGCCCGCCGCCAAATAGGGAAAGGGATACGGGAAAAGAAAATAAATAAAAAGCGTGCGCTCTGCCATTCCAAGGCAGAGCGCACGCACACACACACACCCGCGCGCGCGGAGTTTACAAAATTTGCACGCTCGCGGCCTTAAATAAAAACGGCTTTTAGGCCCCGCCGACGCTAGCAGCAGGGCGAACATGGGTAGTTACGTCCTTCCCCCCGAGGATATCAGTTTGTCATACCTTTTACACAAGTCCAGGGAATCCTCTCTGCTCCGCGGGAGAGGCTGACGCTGCTTCAGCGGAACAGAGAGGACCTAGCGAAGTACAAAAGCGTCCTGCACTCTGGCAGGCCAAATTTAAGGAATACAAGGACACCGAGAGACAAAGGTACAAAATTGATACTACCGGTAACAACCGGAACAACGTAACCTATGTAGCGGCCAGCGGCCAGCTGTAAATGTTTTGGCGCGGGCGATGGTGATGCCAATGGCGTATCGAAACGTGGATGAGGCGTACGCACTAAAAAGGATGAAAATTAGTGAAATTGAGCTTCATTGCGATTGCTGTAATAAGAATGAGTGCTTACTATTACTAACATTAAATATTACGACATGTAGCCATCATTTACCGCGCGATTTCTATTTAATATTTGCTTTTGTTTCTTAAGCGCGTCTGGCTACGTTGGGCAGACGCTTCGGAAACGCAGACGCGAAGCGCTGCACGGTAGCGCTGCGTGTGGTTTGACTGGGCGCACGCGTCCTGCTTAGCGCGCGCGCCAAGCCGAGACGCGCGTCTTGACGCACTAAAAAAACGCGCCATGTGGGCTAGCCTTAAGTCTGGTATCTCTCCTTCGTCCGGTTTCACCAATGTAGGACGCTGGGCAGTCACTGCAGGGTATCTTGTAGATAACGCCTCTTTGGACGTTCGCCGGGGTTGGGTTCTTTGGTTTGGAAACGGAATTTCCAATTGTTCTGTATGGCTTGAAAACAGTTCGAATGCCAAGGGGCCTCAGAGCGCGACTAAGAGGTTCGGAGACTCCTTTGACATAGGGCATGCACACTACATTCTTATCTCTTTCCCTTTCGCGCGGTTTCACATTTTGTTTAATTTTGTTTTTGACCTCGTCAGCAAAATGCTTTGAATAGTGACGTTTCACCAAAGCTCCCTTTAAATGAGTCATCTCATTTGCGCCATGGAGCTCGTTAGATGACAGGGTATTTGATCTCTGTACAAACGATCGCACTACTGACTTCTTGTGTTGCACTGGGTGATGGGACAAAAAATTAAAAAAATTATCTGTTTCACATGGTTTGCGGTACACGAATCCCGGAGAAAAGCTCACCGGAGAAAAGCTCACCGGAGAAAAGCTCACCGGAGATAAGCTCACCGGAGAAAAGCTCACCGCGAAACCGGCGGATGCGGAGAAAAGCTCACCGGCCATTGAGCGTATGCGAAGAAAAGGTCACCGATTTTTTTTTCTTCATATTATATGGAGGCTGTTGGATCATGCGTAACATATATCAATTTATTATCATTAAAATTCATCAGCTTTGTAGAAAAGAAAGTGTCTTTTTTGTAATATTTGTTAAGCTTATTGTGTACATTGCCTCCAATTTAATAAGTGCGGGACAGTGTTTTTTGTGGCTTAATCTGTAGGCAACGAATCCGAGCTGAAAATTTTATGGACTTGAAGAACAGGGAAAAGTTCGGAAACATAATAATGCCTGCCTAAAACCTAAAAATAAAAATTCTAAATGCCGAAAATCCGAAAGTGCATGCGCAACAACGCGGTGCCTGAAATTCTCTTTGAAGCTTCTGTTAACCTTTGAAAACTGGATAAAACAGTCAGTAGGATGTGGAGACTTTTTCTTCTACGGACATGAACGTTTTGTAGCCGTTCGTGTTGGTGTTCCACATGTTGCCTTTGTGTTATTTTGAAGCTTTTGTTAACCTTTGAAAACTGGATAAAACAGTCAGTAGGATGTCGAGACTTTTTCTTCTACGGGCATGAACGTTTTGTAGCCGTTCGTGCTGGTGTTTCCACGCGTTGCCTTTGTGTTATTTTCAAGCTTTTGTTAACCTTTGAAAACTGGATAAAACAGTCAGTAGGATGTCGAGACTTTTTTCTTCTACGGACATGAACGTTTTGTAGCCGTTCGTGCTGGTGTTTCCACACGTTGCCTTTGTGTTATTTTGCCCTTCTACGGCGAGCCACCCATGACCTTCAGAGCTGCACAGTGGCACCGTTGTTTCTCGTGACCTATATAAGAATTGGTCTTCTGTAATATAACGAATTAATATAGCGAATTGGACGAGTTGGTAAACGTTATAGATGTTGAAAATCGCTCAAACGACGACGACGGAGTGAAGACAACAAACACGACAGGCAAGCTGTTCACTAACTAAAGTTTCTTAGTAAAATTAACAGAAAGAAAACAGCGTAGCTGACACTGGTTACGTCAGCAAACACCTACTTATATATTAGGCACTGTACAATATTTGGAGCTGAAACTGTTCACACATCGCTACTCATATTAGGTCGAAAAGTACAAACCTCTTTATCTGACAGAGCTACCGACGGCGCACTTTCAGCTATATATAAATTGTTGTATTTTTTACCGGTGTACAATGTTCTGATTTTATACTTGCGGCTTCAAAAATAGGGAGTTTTCGTAGACCGCGTTTCCCCTTCCGCTAAGCCCTTCGCAACGAAGCAGCCGCTATTGCGCCGGCGCGCCGATGGCCTTGACTACAGAGTTCCGGCTAGCGTAGCTGGTTGCGGAGGGCATTGCGGGACAGCGGAAACGATCTACGCATACGAATTTCTGAGGAATTAGTAATTATGCCCAATGAACTTCAAGAGTATTGCAAAAAGAGGATATATTTTTAATAAAGTGACGAGTGCGGATTGTGTTAAATTGACACGTTTAATACAAAATACTCTAAGTTAAAAAAAAAAAAATCGGCGAGTTTTTCTTTGCATTCGATCAGAGGCCGGTGAGCTTTTCTCCGCATATGCCGGTTTTGCGGCGAGCTTTTCTCCGGTGAGCTTATCTCCGGTGAGCTTATCTCCGGTGAGCTTATCTCCGGTGAGCTTTTCTCCGGTGAGCTTTTCTCCGCCGCCCGCGGTACACACCCGTTTCAATCCTGTGGTTCGGTTCGCCTGTCCTCATTACAGATACATCAAAGAAGGGCAGCTTGCCCTGCTGTTCTGCCTCGCAAGAAAACTGCATCGCGTGGTGAACACTGTTTAACTCCCGGTGAAAACCATTAGCATGACTTTTATCTAAAATGACGAAAGTGTCATCCACATATCGGCGGTAAAGTTTGACGGGGAACAGAACTTTTTTCAGCACTTTCTCCTCAATACGCTCCGTAACGAGATTGGCAACAATGACAGATAAAAAGCTTCCCATCGGACAGCCGTTCACATGATGATACGTCTCCCCACGAAAGGCGAAAAAACTTTGGTTTAAGCGAAAATGCAAAAGTAAAATTATATCATCAACGTGAAGTGACGTGTGTGCTCTTAGGCTTTGATCGTCAAGTAGACGCTCGCGTGCGTCATCAATGGCAACATGGTTAGGAGCATTAGTGAAAAGGGAAACTACATCAAAAGAAAACATGCCTTCATTCGGAAGGAGGATCTGGACGCGGAGTAACTGAACGAATTCTTGCGAATTATGCACACAAAGACCATGTTTGCCTGTCATTGGCGCCAATAGCTCTACCAAATATGTTGAAAGGTCGTACGTGGGGCTACCGATAAAGGATACAATCCGGCGCAGAGGACATTCTGGTTTGTGCACTTTAGGTAGGCCGTACATTTTAGGTGTGCATCCGTCGGAGGAAAAAAAGCGGCGGTACAGTGAATCATTCATCCTACCCTTCTTTTGAAGTTCCCGGAGATGATCAACTATCGAACGTTCGGTTTTCCCAGTTGGGTCGGGAGCTAGTTTTACAAAGTGTGCGGGATTACTAGGAACGTTATACATTTTCTAGTCGTAGTCGGTCTTGTCGAGAATCACCGTTCCCCCACCTTTATCAGCACGCACAATGACGACCGACTCATCATCTCTCAACTCCTGCAACGCCTTGCGTTCATGCTGGTCCAGGTTTGGCTGCGGCGGCTTGGCATTGTCCGAAATGGACAGCACCCGACTTCGGGCAAGGTTGACACCAGTCTCGCTAGATATGTGGCGGAGTTTCTCCTCGATTTCGACAATGAAGTCACGCTTGGGGACGTAACGAGGTGCCATTGCAAAGTTGAGACCTTTTAAAAGAAGATCGACTCACGTGGTGGGCCGTCAATTCCTTAGAAGAGTAGTTGAACATAGTCCTTTTCTCGTTCTGGAAAGTTGGTTCCGGGGCATTAACCGTGCAAGCTTCTTGTTGTGCAGTTCTGACTGTTTGTTCTTTTTCATGTCCTCGGCCTGTTTCCCTGCGACGAAAATACTGCGGAGGTCATCATACTGCAGCACGTGTCAAAGGTTCCGTTCCGCCGTCGCCTGTCGTTTTTTGGAGTGGTTGATCCGTTGCTTTTTATCCTGAACACGGGTCTTGACACAGTTCAGGCTGAAATCTCGAGCGAGCTTGCGTCCGTGGGGGGAATCCACGAGCGGCTTGCAGCGCAGCCCTTGAGGAATGAGGCCACGTTGAATGCATCGACGGTTGAAGTCCTGATGGCACTCCAGTCGTACGATAGTCGTTGACAAGTTCAGGTATTCCCTCACATTGCTGAGGGCCACAGAACCGTAAGTGCTACGGATAAAAGTCATGCTAATGATTTTCACCGGGCGTTAAACGGTGTTCACCCCGCGATAGAGTTTTCTTGCGAGGCAGAAAACCAGGGCAAGCTGCCCTTCTTTGATGTATCTGTAATGAGGACAGGCGAACCGAACCACAGGATTGAAACGGGTGTGTACCGCAAACCATGTGAAACAGATTTTTTTTTTTGATTTTTTGTCCCATCACCCAGTGCAACACAGGAAATCAGTAGTGCGACCGTTTGTACAGAGATCAAATACCGTGTCATCTAACGAGCTCCATGGCGCAAATGAGATGACTCGTTTACAGGGAGCTTTGGTGAAACGTCACTACCCAAAGCGTTTTGTTGACGAGGTCAAAAACAAAATTAAACAAAATGTGCAACCGTGCGAAAGGGAAAGAGATAAGAATGTAGTGTGCATCCCCTATGTCAAGGAGTCTCCGAACCTCTTAGTCGCGCTTTGCGGCCCCTTGGCATTCGAACTGTTTTCAAGCCATACAGAACAATTCGAAATTCCTTTTCCAAACCAAAGAACCCAACCCCGGCGAACGTCCAAAGAGGCGTTATCTACAAGATCCCCTGCAGTGACTGCGCAACGTCCTACACTGGTGAAACCGGACTCAGGAGAGACACCAGACTCAAAGGACACAAGCCTGACGTCACGTACGCATCCCACGCGACGCGACTGAAGACTGAACTGGTGGACCATGCGTGGACAATAGGGTATTCTTTCGACTTTCCGGCCGCGACGACCTTGGCGAGGGAGGACAGATGGGGGCCCCGATAGCTCCTAGAATCGTGGTTTGGTTCGCAGGAACACATCCGTGTGCAACAAAAACCGCGGCCCTCTCCACGAAGCTTACATGGACATTCGTGATAAATAGCCTTGACTTGAGATTGAATCTTGCATTTGCTGCGTAACTACTGATGATTCCTCCCGCATGGGAGGCGAAACGTCTAATGAAATTGTTCTTTTCTGTTATGTCAAGTCGGTGTTCATAATTCAACTATAAGAACTACATAAGAAATATAAGAAACTTGTGAAAAGATTCTTATATGTTATTGTGTGTCTTATATAGTTCTTTCTATGGTTTTTGTACGGTTCTTATGTGTTCTTATATATCTTGCATGATTTATATGTGTTTATTGGGTACAAGAAATTTCTCATACAAACGGTATTTTCACTAGGGTTGTTGGTGTTCGACCACCGGCGGCTGAAAAAACCCATTAGCACTACTCACGCCTAACTTTTGATTAGCTCGGTAGGTAAAGAGCTCCACTGGAAAGAGAGAGGTCCCTGCTTCGATACCAGGACCAGGCGGATGTTTTCTGTCTCGCAAAATTCACCTAGATGTGTTTCGAGATTGGTGTTTGTCCTTTGTCCCCGTTGTTTCTCTTCTCCGGGGAAAATTTTCATCATTCAGGTGCAGCCCACTTGCACCTTTGAATTAATTGCATTATCATAAAACATCCGTATTTCTCCCATTGCACACACCCAGATTTCGATATATTGTTATTTTAAAACGTATAATGATCGATTCTTGTTTATTTGCAGGCTACATGGAGAGAAATGCTGGAAAACACAATCGGACTATGACTTTTTTAACGTCACCAAGGAGGTTGCGGGCCGTAGGCTCACACCGGAGATGTTGTGTCGTAGCATTAATCCGGAGCAGTACTTTTCGGCCGTGAGCATCACTCCCCTTCCGCTTTGTATGCCTTTTCTCTCCCTGAAATCCGCTCCCGTACCTCTCGTCAATGCGCGCAGCGTGCTGAAGGTCTGTACAAAGAGGACACGTTTTGTTCAGCCACAGCATTTGCTGTCCCTGGAAATAAATTGTTTCCTTCCGTTCCGGTTCGCTTCCGAATGTTTTTTTTTTTTTTCTTTTTCGCTAGGGGAATGCTTTTCACGACTTGGGTTCTCGGAGAGAGGCTTGAAGGGTGCTCATCACGTGGATCCGGAGTCACACGCTCCGCGTGCTGTCGTGAAGACCTCACTGTTGTTGTCAATCGCCAATCTTCCAAAAAAAAAAGAAAGAGGAGGGGACGATAGTGGGGTGGCGAGGAGGAAAGGCGTTCTGTTTGTATGGTTGAAGCCCTCACTGAAAACGTAGCCGCCCACAACACTACTTCACGCTTTTTAGAAGCGTGCACACTCGTTTCTGAGTGTGTTTTTTTTTTTTTTTTTTTTTGCCCTGCACATTTTTTTGTTTTTTTTGTTGGGGCAACCCTTGAGTCCTGCTCTAATGAACATGTTTTGAATAACAAAAGTTACCTTTCAAGTAATGCCGATTATGTCTGTGCTGTGTCATGAACATACGTCACAGTGCGGACTCGCATAGAGCTACGTTCTTTAGGGTTGGAAAAGTTCAATCTCGATTTTTTTTTATAAGAAAGAACAAAGACTTCTTTTAAATTTGTTTTTTCACATTACCTCAAACGCCTCTTAGGTATTGCACATAAAAGGACTAGACCGTTGGATATGAAACCTGGAGATAAACGGACGTGAAATCGCTAAACATGTACCGGAAATAGAACCTACTGCACAACAGATTATCTTCCATAAAAAAATAACACAAGTACGGCCAAAGTTTAATGTTATCACCAGGTTAGGGATCCCACAGGCCGATAGGCATAAAATATGTCAACACCTCTTTATTCGCTCACCATCTATCTCAATTAAAAAAGCCATCGCTTTCGGAGACCCTTGGAGATTTGCTGTAGTGTCTGTGGCTATGCGCACATATAATCTACACAATTTGAGATTTAAATTAATATTGAAAGCGTAATCAAACACGTGTCCCACAGCATATACTTCAAGTTAACTGCCTTTCTTGCTACAAATATTTTCAGAGTATGAAGAACTGCGTCATAACGTGCCGTAATTTGGTATCCGGTTTGTATGGAACGGAGGAAACCTACCTCGCTCCATTTGGCTACCCATGCGGGAATAATGGAGAGGTAGGACATCCTAAAATACCTTTTTTTTAAGTTTTCAAGTAGCTTGGGAAGCATGGGTGTTTCTGATGAGTGCAGAGAAGAGAACCTGTCAGTTAGAGGAGTCAGAGTACCAACAATTTAAGAAACGCGTTAGGTGCCGGGTACTGAACATCTTACCATTACTCGGTAGCCAATAAGGTCTCGGCGTCCGTGGATAAGAACGTCGTAGAGCCGTTCACGCTCTGAGAGTCAAGATCATAATGGTCCACACCCTGCGATATTTCAACTGACAGCGACTCTATGTGTAATATCCGGCACCCATGAACCCTCAGTGATACACAGCCTGCTCTTTTAGGCTTTCTAGATTTTTTTTCGAAAAATCCGTGATTTCTACACTAATACAGTCCGCCATCTTTAATGGTGCGAAAAGATGTCGCTCCCAGCGACCCCTATTGGAACTAGAAGCCAACTACCATGCTTGACCAAATACATTTTAATTAAATAAATGCTGTGACGGTGCGTCGCAAATTGTCCTACCAAGTACGACTGAGTCACCCACGGTGGATAGATTGGAGAAAAAAGCTGAACTTCTGTTTGTTGCACCATGAGAGGAAGTTAAGCTCCTCTACTCTCGGTGATTCGAGGTTTCCTTTTTCCCACTTTCTTCTTCTCTGGAGTTCCCTCTGGCATTCTGGAAAGAGGGAGGGAGTTCGTGAGAGGAGCTTATTGTGCAATTTTCAAAATCTACTTTTCTCCGAACTTTTTTTAAGATATAATGTAGGCCTTTTTTTGCTAAAGGGTCATGGGGCGGTTCACCAAAAAGATGGTTTTTCAATTTATGGTAAAAATCGGACAGTTTAAATTCGGCATCGAATGTAACGAGATAACTAAGCCTCTCACAGTTTTGCAATACAAGCGGTATATCGATATCTTTTTTTTAGAACTGAGATACAAATTCAAATTTCACGCGTAGCTTGAAAGAAAGATACAGATACTCAACAGTTTCTCTGAGACACTATCGGGATACACGTGTACTGCGACACTGGCCAGTTCTGTCTATCTCCGATTTCACATTGAAGAGAGAGGATTGCCAGCAAGAGCAGTCTTTCGAACTGCGTAGAAGATAAAAAAAAAAGACAGCAGATTGACCAAGCGCCGCTTACCCATTTCAAGCATTCTTAGTCTCATGTTAATTAAAGAATACCACTCTTTGAAGTGAAACTCAAATAATTAGAACTGTACTATCTGATGACTCGTTCAAAGCAACGAAACCCATTCGGCATGCCATATGTTGTTAAAACAGAAGTTCGGGCGAGTTGGTAGTTCATGACGCACGAGGACACAGCGCACCCGTAACAAACACTCAACGGTCACAGTCACACCAAAAGAAAGGGACACTTACACAGCGCTGACTTCAACTCTTTGTATATTCCCGCCTTTTCTCTTCTTTCACGTCTTTTTTCACGCACGAGAACATTGCCAGACAAAACGGCAGGTGTATTAGTAATCCATCTATAGCGCTGTCACAAAAGAGCTGGATTACTTAGCTTTGCATCATTGATCTACAGTAATTTCAATTTGAATTTTTCATTTAATTTTTCCATTTAATTTTTAATCTTCAATTTCTGGCTTAAAACTTTTACAGTTAACCTTTAGCAAAGAAAGAAAAAGATGAGGCCTAGGTTATGCATTAGACGTGAAAGAAGAGAAAAGGCGGGAATATACAAAGAGTTGAAGTCAGCGCTGTGTAAGTGTCCCTTTCTTTTGGTGTGACTGTGACCGTTGAGTGTTTGTTACGGGTGCGCTGTGTCCTCGTGCGCCATATGTTGCTCGCACACACATTATAACCGGACGGAAAACAAATGAGGAGAGTTTGTTACAAATTGCAAACAGCTCAGTCCTACATAAAAGTGATATTGACGTAGCAGCCGCTTTTTCTATATAAGTATATAGTGCGTATAGGTGTATGTTTGTTTTGTCTAAAGTTGTTCGCACATGTATACACACCTGTATTACTCCTATATGAATTCAGACATATCTTCTTGCTTACCTTGTCCGATTTTTGTTGAATGCTTATTTTTAACGTATATCATGCTCCAAAAACCGAAACCAGAGAGATAAAGAGATCCTACGTTAAAACTTCTGAATGGTACTTAGAATCGCGTACCAAGCATTAGTCGACGGCTGGCTAACATTCCTCGGTGTCTTGCCACGACAAATTTGAGAAATCTGAGACGAAAATTGTTTCCTTTTCAGCGGTGCTGGTTCGGAAACTGCACAAATATTGACCATGTGGTCTCTTAAAGAGTTAAAAGGTGGAAAATTGAGGTCTCAAGTATCCATGCCTCTGAAGAAGTATAAATAAAAGCGTTTCTTTTTGCCTTTCGCATTGAGTGTTGTATGAAAAATAATCATAATAAAGATATGTATTTACAATATATTTTTACGATAAAATACCTATTCGAATGTTTTATGAATTTCATTTAGCTTTAGCTGCAAAAATAACACAAAAAACGAAATAGACGCTTGACCTAACGGGTGGTTTTGCTATAATTTTGCTAGAATTTAAAAGATTTTTCGCGGCAGTCATTAGTCCAGGTTCTGATATCTGCCGTGCTACAAAGCAATGAAGATCGAGAGCACTGTAGCAACTTGAATCAGATCCAATCGATGCAAATCCATTTTATTTGTCAATTGCCACACAATACACAACAGCATCCTCATATAGACTCGGTAGCGCAGGATAGCTTTCTGGTTATCGCGTATCTTCTCGCACGTGTCAGCTTATTCCGTCGCCATTGCAACCCAACGTCTTCATCATGTGACAAAAAAAATAAAGTTAGCAAGAAGTAAATCAATCGAAATACTGTCTCATTTGAAGGAGTCATGGGTAAATTTAAAATAAGTTAGTTCTAGAAAATAAAACGGGTTTTACTTTTTGCACAATAAAACTACGTATATCAGAACTCTATAACTTCGTGTATAAAGCGAATTCAGACGCATTCAAACGCCGCTGTGTCTAGGAACCTTCTTTTTTGTCGACACCGTTTATTTCCAATCGCGTTGTGAGCGGCGCTGTCACATTACGAAGATCACTAATCGTTGCGTGTCGTTGTGGCGCACCAAGTGAGACAGAACACTGTGAGAGACTGAACGCAGAGTTCAATCAGCTTTGCTAACCCAAGTCATGACACAATGTGGTCCTGCTCGAGGAGGCTCGGCGTGAAAGCAACGCAGTCTTAGGCTCGCGCAGGGACGTGTACCGATGTTTCAGTACACCCCAGGCGCAAAAGGGTCTCAAATGAAAAGCTGGATGGATGTGCAGGAAAGATCGCGGCGTGCTAGACGAGGCCTGACAGAAGTTTTTTGACATGAACACGGAGGAGTACCGGAAAATGAGGCGTCAGCCTAGAACCGTTTCTGCAGCTCCGTTTACGCATGGAACCAAGAATTCCGCGAGAAACCGGGCAAAACACAATAATTCCCCAGTTTTGTTTTTCTCAACAGAAAACAAAAACAACAACAACACGATCTTATCTTGATACCAAACTAAACGCTTTTCAAGTTACACGCCTCTCGGCTGTTTAGTCTTTTCCTTCTGCGCGCCCGTGTACTAAAATAATATTTTATTTTTATAGTGGTAACTCCTTTTGCCAAAGATATAAACTTTTCGTTGCTGCTAAATAAAATAGATACGAAAATGTTTAACAAACTTCTAATCAAAAAAAGGAGGAGCGGACTACGCTCATTTCGGCCAATCACCGGACGAGCCACAGTTGATGTCATGGTCCACCCATAAGCTGGATTTTTTCGGAGTCTAGGGCACCAATCTGATGGTTCCCGGTGTGATTGTTGCTGGTTTTGTTATCTGATTTGTGCGACACGCAAGAGCGACATCGAGGTAAAACTTCGTTAAAATTACCTGCAAGACACCTGACACCTATATCAATCATTACCCTGTTGGAAAATTTTGACAATGGAAAGATGATGGAAAAAGCCTCATACTGTCGTATTATGGGACGTCCTATACTAATAAAAAAGGCGGCTCCGGCTCCGGCGGAACCATGCAAGCGTGTTGTGTTTTTAGACATCCTATACCAGCCTAGTGGATTATGTCGGAACCATGCAGGCGCACGGAACTATGAAGGGGACGAACTATACAAGCTTAACGTAATCAAATAAAAATTTCTGGAGGACACTTGTCAATGCAATCCCTGTAGGCAGAGACTAACATTTTGAACTATTCAACCCTTCATCCTCTCGGTTCTCTCTTCTCATATTCATTAGGCACCTCATGAGATCATTTTATCCGTTAATCCTTTCCCCTGTGCAGAGTAGCCAGCTAGGACAAAAGTCCAGGCTTACTTCTCTGCCTTTCACTCCCATAACTTTAATAATAATAAAAAAACACGTAATATGGGACACCCTATACCAGCGAAAAGGCGAGGCCTGCATTATGCACCTATGTGGGAGAATTCACCTTTATGGCTCCACCATGCTGGTATCGCGTTTTTTAAAGCAAAAGCATTAAGTCTCTTATGGAGCGACCCGACGTCATTAGCTTTGAAACCATGCAAAATGGCACCTTAATGAAACCGCGCGCAAAGCCAGCCAGAGGCCTCTTTTACACTTCCGTCCCATTGGCTGGCGCGCGTTGACGAGGCTCCCATTGGCCACTGCACTTCAGTTTGTTTGATGTCATCCTGACTGTGTCATCACACTGTTGTGTTATCACAGATCACCGCGTTCGCTCGCTTATTATCGGTTCTACGGCACGTGGCAATATATACGGCGCATGGAATAAACCAAGGGGTTCGATCTGCTGGGAACTACGTTACTGTCTGGTTCATCGACGCGCTGCAAGGCACACAACAGTTTGAACGATCGCTCACCCGATGGTGCTGCGTGTCTGCGAGGCAGCGGCTTCACCGTTCCACGCCCAAGGTCAGCGCGTTGTACGCCGCAGATTAAAGAGGGGAGCGAAAAGCGGCGTGTGTGCTTTCGCATTCACAACTCATAAGAAATGCTTAGGTGCACCTCTACCATTTTTCATTGATATACAAGGCGATTTTTAAAGCTTTACATAATTGTTTAAGAAGGTTGTGAGAGCTGCACTTATCTGGTTTGTGCCGGTGAGTTATACGGCCAGGGGCACGTTGGATAGCGGCATAATGGATAGCGGCAAAAATAATGTCATTTCTTTAGATCTTGGTAATCTAGAAGCAAACGAGTCTGTATATCCATCGCGACGTAGGCCCCCCGGGCGTATTCCCTTTTCAAGGACAAATTTTGGTCTACAAAGATATCGCCACCAGTTACCACTTTTATTAAACACCCTGTTTTCCCGTGATATTGAAATGCACTCCATTAGTCATTGTTCCATTCAAGAAGCTTTATAATAAGTAACCACCACTTTTTTGTATACTGTTCATTGCGAAGTTGAATTCTTTAGGTTTTTCTCGTGTTTATCCTCTGTATATGTGTATGCCTATGTATGTGTGCACATATTCGTTCTTTTTGTCTGTATGTGCCGGTGCCGCTCTTACCTTGTTCTGGGGCGGTGGGACTCGTCAAGCTGCAGACCTGCAGCTTTTTTTCCAGCGCCCTTGTCACAAACGTACCGTTTGTGGCAAAAATAAACGAATTCGAATTCGAATAATTGTAACGATCAGTGGGATAATTACATACTACTTGTTATTAACTTTCTAATTAGAGAAAAGAACATATGGTTTTAATTAGAAACTTGCTGAGAGTTATCTAAAACCACTATATCAACTCTTTTTAGAATGATATAACGCAGGGGTAGTATTTTACGCGTTCTGTAAAACAAAAATGGAAGCATCTCCACGTGTTGAATGATGTTGATTGGGGCGAAGCTCAGGTGGTGCTGATGATAGTGATTTTATTGTTCATAGGCAGTGCTGATGGTGCAGATTTTTTTTATCGGTCATAGGTAGTGCTGAGTTCAGGGTTGCGTTTCGACCTCATTCTTACTGCTTTACGGTCGGTGAAATGCAGAGCCAGCGGTCCTTCTAGCGGATCAGCTTCTAGCGAATCAGCGTGGGAACGCATCTCTACCACTTAAGTCAACGGTACATGTCAGAAAGAGAATGTGTGGTATGAATCGTGGTGATATAAGCCGTTGAGCATTTGACCGCAGCGCCCTCTCGACTATAAACGTTGAGCCCATGCATGCAAAGTTTCACGCGATTATATGCGCATTTGACCGCAGCGCCTTCTCCTGTATAGACGTTGAGCGGCTACATCCTACCTTGGAATGTAGCCTAGTGGTTAAGACGTCTACCTCGTAATCAAGCGGTCCTGAGTTCGAACCTCGGGGGGGGGTGTACTTTTTTTTTACAAAGTGGGCCGATTCCGGCGGCAGTGAAATCGATGCGAGCCCGCACGCCGGACAAGGCTAGACCCTAAAGAGTTTCGCCCTTTGGAACGCTTCATTTGCACGCGTTTCCAGGTTTCGGTTTCTTATCGGAGCGAATTTCTGCGCCCACGGTCCTGTTCCTCAGAGCCGGTTTGCTGATCTCGCGGGCAGGGCCGCGGTTCCGGCCAACAGGGATTCCTTTGTCACGTGACCAGCTCCATGGGGACAAGAAGTACCTAGCGTCCCTGCCTAATGACTGAGAAATACGTGTCGCTTCGAGTACAAAAGTTTAAATTCGCCACTAGAAACTCACCGCAGAGGCTTTCAACTTGAGTCCAATTAACCGCCCCTTTATACTTCTGGAACGCCAGGTAACGTTACGGCCAGGGAAGGTAAATATGAGCCAAAATAAAGAAAAAGTCACGCAAGGTGAAAGTGGAGGCAGTATATTTATATACCTACGCCAGCGTCGGACGCCTTAGCCTTCCGCTGTATGAGCCTTGCAGGTGGGCGCAATTCGGTCTTCTGCGCATGGGAAAGGAGGTGTGAAGGTGGGGGAGGAGGTAATACTAAAGGTCCTCTTATGCCAAAAGGTCCTCTTATGACGTCACTACATGTCCGATGTTTTTTTGTGCTTTCTCTCATTTAGTTGTTATATCTTTGGGGAAAACGAACGTGATATTTAGATTCACGAGATAAAGCTACGCTACGGTCAACCTCTATCTAGTCTTTTTTTCAAAGAAGAGTTACGCTTCCCTTTAATAAGCTGACTCAGCATTACAGTTAGCCCTTTATACTATGCCCCCCTGGCCATAAAACGTACCTCCGCACACCGCGCAATTGTAGCTTTCACGTTGTTATTTTTCATGAAATCTGTAAAGCACAAAACAAAAAACACACCATAGAATCTCTCTTAGTACTATATGATTATATGGTTCCTTCGCCGCTTGCATCGTTTGGGAGAGACTCGCGGACAATGTCAGCGAGTTTCTACGTCAGCGAGTAGTTTCACACAAGTATGATGTTTGCATACTCATAAGCTCTTATCCGAGGCCCTCGAACCTTTCCAGAGTCCTTTCCTTCGCAGCGTGCAATCCTTTCTAGAAGATTTGCACGCAGCAAAGCTTAACTTTTCTCGAAAGATGGTAAATACAAATTCAATACTGAACAAAGGTGTCCCTTGAGCTGTCATACCGAACTCCCACTCTTGCCGTTGAGGAGTTCTTAACTTGTGCGTAGAGGATCAGCACAACCCAGATTTGCCCTGGGAGCACGCCTCCGAAATGAAATTTGAATGAACATGAGATGAAAAATGAAAGGCGTTTGTTTACAATTCTCTGCATTGCGAAATCAGAGCGCAGCTCTTGAGGAGGAGGATGGGGGGTACGGAAGGGAGGGTATGCCCCCGGGCTTCTCTTCTGCTCCCTCTCATTTTGAGGGA
Organism: Ixodes scapularis; assembly: GCF_016920785.2. Taxonomy (NCBI): domain Eukaryota; kingdom Metazoa; phylum Arthropoda; class Arachnida; order Ixodida; family Ixodidae; genus Ixodes; species Ixodes scapularis. Next base: position 66,029,909 of record NW_024609881.1, read on the forward strand.
AATTTCCCAGAGTTTCGCATAAAAATTGACACGCTAAATTTAGTGGGAAAATTTACCCGCTTAAATTAGCTGGAAAGCTTTCGCTAAATTTCACGCTGAATTTAGTGAAAAAATGTTCGCTAAATTTCCGGCTAGATATATTAGGAAAATTTGTCCACTAAATTCAACGGGTTAATTGACCTCACTTAATTTAGCGGGGAAATTGACATTGCGTGACAACACCATATTCAGTTTCCCCACTAAATGTAGCGGGGAAAATGACGTCACATGACTTGGTGTCACGTCACCCATGAACGAATTCAGTTTCTCAGCCAGATCTAGTGAAAAAATTAACCTCAACATTTAGTAGACCGTTTTCATCTTCCGCTCCGCTCTGAGGGTGCCAAACTGCGCATTCGCGGCCCGCTTCGCCATAATGGAAAGCGGAGGTCCAAAAACGCGTTTTAGTAGAGCATTTTTCTTCAGCGTAAGAGCGTCTTGGGCGGGTTCGAAAAATTTGCTTGCGTAGCCCCACAAGTGGACGTTTATAGTACTAGTAAGACAAAAAAAACCTAAGCGTTAACACCAAGAGAGTAAAAGGGAGCGTGATTGTAGAGTAAGTAAAAACGAAGGCGACAATAATGAACACAAAAGAGTAGGCACACACCTGAAGAAATATTGAGCTATAAAATATAAATATAATCGTTCCACCTTGTGTGCGAGTGAAGCCGAACGTATATGCATGAGCATGTTGCTCTAAACGGTACTTGCACTGCAGGAGCGCGCGTGCTTATCAAGGACGCTGTAAGGCCGGCACTCGCTCTTGTAGCTTCTGCTCCACTCGAATTAAAACTGAAACATATTTACTTATTCGAAGTAGAAAAATAAGAGAAAACGACGAAGTTTGCGCATTGCGAGTACATCCTTTTGCGTAGTACGAGTACAGTGTTGCTGAAGGCTAGCAAGGCATCTGCACGATGAATCCCCGCTGTTGTCAAGGAAGGAGACTTCTACTAACGAGATTAAGCTGGCGAGACATCGAATCTATGATTCGTATCCCTCGTGCCATCAAGCGCCGAAGATTCATTTCCGAACGCGGTTTGCTGGATATTTCCAACGTAGAAAAGAAACCCTTTAGGAAGCTATCCTGCTTTAAGAAGGACCTGGCTGTTCTGCATGCGGGCCTCTAAATACCAGCACCCGACAGATCGGCGCAAGGTGTTGTCAATCTGGCGAGACGCTTTGCATGGTTCTTCCTCGACTGGCATATCCCAACCGTCTGTTCGTACTTGGATGAGCGTTTGGCCGGAACTTGTCGGTGTTCTTCAGTTCTGTGAACCTCACCGTGGGTCACATAAATGAGAGGTTTGGCCACCTGCTTGCTGACATGAACAAACATAGTTGGCTGACCCTGGCGAAACTAGAGCTGTGCTCACAGGTGAGACCCTGCACGCTTTGTGTAAATTTCGCGTTCCCATTGTTTCTAGCACAGCTGCTCTGTCTGGTGAAAAGTTAATTTTTTCTATACGCCAAAGGTGTACATGGTCAGTGTCAGGACAAGTCACGACGAGCGCGTTCGTAGTCTATGAGAATTAGTCGGCCACTTTTATGAGCCCTCTTTGCTCTACTTTACGCTCTGCGAGAAGCATCGTCCCCACCGCGCATGCGTGGCCCGCTCTGAGTTGGAGCGTATAGTTAGCGGAGTGAGCGTGCGCATCGCTTCACAAGTTGTAGAGCGGACTGCCCTTAGCGTCCTTAGCGTGATCGCTTAGATCTCAAGATGGCTGCACTTACTCAATACGCATCGATGTTTTTGACCGTGACCTCAGCTTGAAGGAGGTCGAATCAAGAAGTTAAGCATACGCCCCGCGCGTAAAAAGTAAACCATTCGATTTGAGTTCTATGTAACACAAAACAGCATAATCAAACGAAGTGAACGAGTATCACTTTGCAACCACCACGGCGTCGGTAAGTCGTCGCATTTTGTGGACGTCCTATGGCTATGCAGTCAGATGTACGGGTGCGCGTGCTTGAACGCCGATTATATCTGTGCATGCGCCCTCCTGTCGAAAATGCCACTGAAAGCTGACCACAAGCATAGCGCTCGCAAGTGCACCAAAGAAACCATTCCCTCTCAGCTTTATTTATTCACACTCGCTCGCAAATTTTGAATTGTTTAACTTTTCTCAAGAAATGTTTGTATTGGATTTCCTTGGTAGATTTAGAAAATAATAGAAACTTGAATGCAGCCTTTTTAAAAGTGCAACGCATGGTGCCGCTAGTCTTCGAGGCCGCCTTATTTTGGCCAAGTGTCTAGGGCGCAAGAGAGCTACGTCGTTGTTTGTCGCGGATGCGAGTCTAAATGTATTGACACGAATGCTGCGTCAATACTGAATATGAAATGGGTTCTAGTCACAAGTCTCGCACTAAAAGCGATGCCCAAAATATGGCGGCCGAACATGTTACCCGGTGGTGTTTCGAAAAGAGTTACCAATAACGGTCGAAAGAATATACCCCGTCAATTCTTTGTCTGGTGAAAACCAGACAGGCATAAACAATGCAAAATTTTGCAAACACAACCCTGGACTTCTAAGCAATAGTGGTAGATTAGAACAGTTTTCAGAAGTTTCGTTTTGAATTCCGGCGTAGCGGGCCTCGCATGCACAGTTTGACGGCCTCAAACCTTAGGAGAATTAAGGAACAACTATATATTTATATATATATATTAATTTACGATACCCAGTTTTTAACAACCCTACAATGGAAATACGCTTTATCTTAGAGGAGTAACAAGTTCCATATCACATGTTTTGGTGGTGTTTAAATACTGCCGTGTTGTAAGAGTGTTTTTCTTTGTCTTTTTTATTAGGCCGTCAAGGACAAGGGAACACCCCTGAACAACTGTTGGGGTTTTGTTGACCGCACAGCATGCCCATATGCCGTCCGTCAAAAAAAAATTAGAAGACCACAAGAGGGTGCTCCTCGTGAAGCACCAGGCAGTGATGTGCGCAGACGGTATAATTTGACGGCTGGACGAAACCTACAAAGACCATGGGCATTTTTTTGTTTGTTTAATATTAGAATGCATAAAATTATCACAGTAAATCATGTTCAAGCTTTTGCACTGAGCGAAATACCTGTCCAACTGGGCTGAAAGGCATCTAGATATATTTTAATAAAAAAACATTTACTAACGACTCCCATTTTACTTTTCAGATGTGCGTGTGAATATTGCATCTAACCAAATTACAGTGTTACTGTTGAATTCAGCATTGTAAGAGTGCACTATGTTGCGTGGCCTTCTATTGCAAGAAACGACCGTAGCACAAGTGAGGCAGAAACTGGGCAGGAGCTTAAGCTGAAAAACGCACTTTCATAAACACACAAAAGAAATAAAAAGAAGTGTATAGTCAAGGAAAATGGTTTCATGTCACCCCCCAAGGCAGATGCATACACTGCACTCCACTGTTAATACGAACACAAAAAAAATCGCTTTTATTTGCAGTTTATTTCTTTGACAGCTATTGAAAAAGCCGAAAATTTGTCGCTCAAATTAGTGTCCTAAATAGCGCTTTATTCCACACCAAAAGGCGAATGTCAGCCCCTCGAATTTAAGGTGAAAAATGAAAACAGGATATTGAATGCTCCCGCTAACAGTGTCGCGCAATGTACATAAACACCAAGGCACCATATCACAAACCGAAGCATACGAAGAAGAAAATACTCATTTCACTGGGGAAAAAAAGTAGAGATATAAATGGAGCACTTGCTTTCGCTAATTTTCACTGTCTTGCTGCCTGAAGTAACCAAACAAAATATCTGTCCGTTTGCCCACTGCTTTAGTCTTTGGTCTTTAACGTTTAATGTTTGGCTTTGGAGAGCCGCGGCACCGCGGAAAGCAGCAGCCTATACCACCGAGGCCCGCGGTGCCGCGTCTATGGAACATAGTAATGTGATGAGTATATACGTGCAAGATGACGACGACATGGGATGTTGGTACTGGGGAGGGTGGCAGTCCGATTCGCAGAAGTCCAGACTTCGTTGAGGCGGGTTGGGCGGGTGAGCAGCGAGCTATAAGGATCTTGCACGCCGTTCGATCAGTGCGTGAAGGAGCACCGGGAACATAATGGCGCTATTGCTCACTGGGGTCCACTGGGGTCAAATAATCATGCTCCAAGGTGGTAGTCCAGCCGAAGTAGAAGCTGCCGCCTCCGAGGAACCGAGGTCCAGGGCTCAGATTGAGACACCGCCGTCGCCCGGTGTGTCATCCTCTCGACGTCGTCGTCTTCATCTCGCATAAAAAAATCAAGCCCGCTGGCTTAGACAAGGCAGCACTTGTTCCCACCGTTCAGGGGCCGTAAAAGGATTGCGGCCAGCGATTTCTCGAAGCAGCCAGAGCTTCTTGACCACGTGAAACGTTTTCTGGGGGACGCCTTTTCAAACAAAGTCTGCGCAGCTTCTTAGTGCAGCGAGGTTCATAAGCGTCAAGCGCGCTCCCAGGCATGATTTAAAATAGCGAGCACCCACCTTTCCAGAAAAACACCATCTAGTGAACCTTTACTGAGAGTGGAACGTACTTCTTAAAATGGCGACGATAGCGGAGCTGACGCTACACGCTCAAATCCCAGAGCGGGTGGCGCATGCGCGATGGCGACTCCGCTTTCCATAGAGCGGAGCGGGAAACCGAAAACGGTCTACTAAAACTCTCTAATGTACCGTGCATCCACGCAACACCTCCTAAATAACAATTGGGGTGTGGGTATGTTTATGCAGCATGAACTTCGTCTGCCTCAACAGGCGACTTGTCTCTCAGCTGTAAATGAGCAATTTAGCCAATGCAGTACAACCGCTAGCCTGGGGTCTTTAACGTGCACCACGCAGTAGTGAAACACGACCGCACGCCGGTACGATGCTCATCCAGATCGAAACGGGCAGGGGTTGGCATTGGAGAGTTTTAAGATAGAAGGCCCCAAAGCTTGGGGCCTCAAAGAAATAGGGGCTCACCACTCCGCATGCGCAGAATTCGAGAATTCTGCGCATGCGGAGTGGTGAGCCCCTATTTGGGGTTTGGGGTTGGCGCTCCCTCCCAACGCAAAATTCGAGAAATGGCGTGGGGCAAACATGGCGAAGTCCTTTCTGATCGCTTCGGAGCAAATTCGTCATGGTCGCTGCAGTATTAGCCTTCGTTGCCACTGCATGGTGCAACCGGCTTTTACTTTGCTTTATATCGCTCACATCACAAATAATGAGCGGTGGGCTCGCCCATTTTAGAAATCCTCCCTGAATCTGGCGCTTCCTAAGCCTAAAGAGACGCAGTATCCGTTAACATGGCAACGTATTGCTACTCCGTGGCTCTGAGTGGATTTCGTTCGTAGCACGACACCTGCAGCTCGAAAACAAGTATTTCAAGGCCTTCTGAATCACTCCAGCTCAGATATAAATAAAGCAGCTGCTCCCAGGGTATGCTCGCTTGCGTTCGTCTCAGTTTCAGATAGTTGAAGGCCTAAATCTTTGGCGACAGATGGTCAAAGCGCATACAAATGCCCAAATATTAGGACAACGAGCGTCCAATTAGAGCGCTACGGATTGGATTGTTTCGGCTGACTTCAACCAACAACATTTATACGTATTAAGGTTGTCTCTTGTTTTAGCCGGCTTGATTGGGATTTACCTTAACTATTATTTGTAAATGAAAGGTACTTGCTAAGCCCATATGTTTTACGTTTTTTAGATATATATATATATATACATCTTTTTTTATTATTATGCTCGTTAGCCGCGTTGGCGCTGCAAGCGGGAAACGTAAGCGCGCTGCACTGCGTTGCGAAACCCCTCTTCTATGAGCCGTCAATGCCAACCTTGTTGCGTTTGGGTCCCCCACTTTCTGGGTGAACCCGAACGTTGTGGCCCCCTATTCTAAAACTCTCTATTGTGCTCAGGATCTCTGAGTTCTGCGGCGCGAGCTTTCGCTGCACGTGCTCCGTGCTGGTGTGCGTTAACCCACTCGGCCGCCGATCTTTCTTTTTTTCGTTTTACTGGTTTGGACACGCTCATAAAGCACACAGTCATTCACACCCGTACAAGTTGTTTCAAACCGAATCAGCCACTTAGCAGATATTGCCAGAACATGAAAATATTTTAAACGCAAACTCAAATAGTATTGACAGCCAACCAGGTAGCTCAAAAAGTGCAGAGTATTCGTCGCAAATATATGCCACACATTAAATTAAATTTTATATTACTGTTTTGGTATTCACATCAGCATTATTAACACTCATTCTTGTCCTCCACAGGCTGTGGAGGCCGAGAATCATGAACATACCGTAGAGGACTCCCTCGTTTTTCAGGAGCAACAAACGGATGCCGGGCGCAGTTAAAGGTAGATCCTCCTTCAGCGTGCGCTGAAGAATGTCCCAATGGAGCCTCGCGTCCCAACACTTAGTAAATACCTGCACTATCGTCTCGCTCTTTTTTTTTTTTTCAGAGGATATAATTCACCTAACACTGTACAAAAATATCTTTCTTTTCTAGCCACGGGTCTAGAGGCAGTACACCGTTGGGCACTATAAAGATGAAAGACTTCACCGAAGGTTTTATTGACACTTTTTCACCCTTTGAAGCGCGTCCAGCCCTAGAATATCACAGTACAATTACATATAGAGAGGCATCGGCAGCAGTGCATCTTATAAATCTTGATACAGTCGTTTTCGGGTAAGTGAACGGAGATGCTCTAAAAAAAGCACACCTTGAGTGTTCTAAAAGAAAGCAAAACTTTACCCAAATAACCTTGTACACTGGGACGTATTTGATCACTAGATGACACCGCGAACTCTGGGAGAGCATGAAGTGGGACCGGCACAACAGAACGCAAAAATAACTCTTTATGATCAAGAAAAAACGCAAACCTAGACACAATTTGTCGTAGAATAAATGGGTCAATCTTAGACCACTTTTACCAACAGAACGGAAGAAATTGGTGCGAGCAATCACTCCCAGCTCGAATTCCAGATGAAAACAGCGAAACCTTTGTGCAGTCTCTGCGCGTTGAGGAGCGGCATACAGAACACTTGCAAAATGTACCAAATGTTCGCAGTAAAATATAAAATACAAACGGGAGGGCACGCAAACATGGAGAAGTCCCTACCCTTTCCGCTCTCCGCCTTGGCCCTCACCCTCTCCGTTTCTTCATTCCAAAGTAGCTTACTGTCACTGTAGTGCTCGGATGGCACTCCGAGGTACCTCGCAGGCAATGCTGTCCACTGAACATTCACAAATGTAGCGAGTGTGGTGGCCCAGTTGCCATGCCAGAGAACTACGCATTTGCCCCAGTTGACAACACTACCTGTTTTCTTACGGAAGGAAGCACTGCTGATTACCTCACGAACGCTGTCTTGGTCGACACAAAACACAGCAACGTCGTGTAGATGAGAAATAATTTTTACTTCGCAAAAGTGTAACCTAGAACCTTGTATACTGTCATTGTTGATCAGTTTTAAACAAAGGGGTTCCAAGTAAATCGCAAAGAGCGAGGGATACAGTGGACAGCTTTGCCTAACAGAAGAGTGGACGTGCACACTTTCACTGACGTTTTTATTTACAATATTTACAATATGGAATGTGCTCCCGATGCCTGGAGTAGAACTTTCTTGTTTGCTCCTTTTTTGACACTATCATGTTGATGTAAGGTTCCCATCATCCTTTGTTGTAGAAATTTTTTGTTTGTTAGCACTGTACTGATGATATTTTTTTGTTTTAAATGGCATCTTCTGTATATTTTGCTGTTCTGCGCTATTTTTCATGTACTATCCCCCCCCTTACTGTAATGCCCACTGGGCAAAGTAGGTAATAAATAAATAAATAAATTTGACATCGAACATTTTTTACACACCATTTTTAATCCGTCTAAATTACAGACCCTACATTAGCATTCTCCAAATTACGGAAAAGAATTTCATGCGCCACACAATCAAATGCCTTCTCCACGTCTGGCTGCAACGTAGCAACTGACCCGCAGAAGGCATTGCAACATTCTCGAATGCTCCCTTCTATATTTGTGTTGGTAAACATAGTGCAGTCTTTAAATCACATATCTCATACGGTTCCCCGGTGTCTTTTACAAAACTTTGCAAACGTCTAGCCAGGACTTTTGTGTAAGTTTTGCGGTCGACATTGGTCAAAATTATCGGCCAGTAAGAGGAAATTGACAATACCTTTACAGAGTCACTGCCCTTTAGAATGAGTACAAGATGGCTTTCGAAAAAGAATCGTGGTAACTTATTTATGCAACACTACTTCCAATAGCACCTCGTAAAATGCGTCCGCTGCCTCCCTCTTAAACGTTCTAGTAAATTCGGCACTGAGACCATCCGGACCGGGCGCATTGCACGCAGTTAATTCGTCTATGGCTTCGTCAAGCTGGAGGACGCTCATCGGAGGTTCTAAACTTTCTGGAACGTCCTCTTCAAGCGTGGGCGTGAGCGACAAAAACTCTGCATCGAAACCGTCATCTTTTGATTCGCTGTGACTGAACAAATCGTTATAATATTCAACGAACGCTCGCTCGATCACTTTCTCAGGCTTGTACGTAGTTTAACTACTCTACTCAAGTTACTGTAGTTTAACTACTTTTCTGAGTAGTCTAGCAACTTTCAATTACATTTTTATTTCGGTAATTAGTAGGTTACTTCCATTACTTTTTTGAGTAATTTCTACTAAAGTTACAAATCACTTTCGAATTTTATTGTTTGCTTTGCCTATCAACAAACATTCCTGCACATAGGAGATATGATGTTGGAAGATCAGCTGATATCTGCAAAGAGGGGGAAGCATGTGGCGTGGAAAGAAGGGGGGGGAGAAAACGGTTTGGAGAGTCCGACCCCCCCCTCCCCCCACACACAAACACTGCAATAGGCAATAGCCAATAGCTCGTCAGCGAAACTAAAACAACTACTCTGCGGCGACTTGAGCTTATACAACATTTGCTGTCCTTTACGTAATAAAGTGATGCACCTCCGATTACTCCTGGAGCATTGCATATCAGTTAAAAAAAAAACACTGTATAGAGAATGAAAGGGCATCATGAAAGATTCTGTTAAAAGTGCTTGTACTTTACCTTGAAATACATTGTATTTATAGACGTTACTTCAAGTACATTGCTCCCGGTGTACTTACCAGACTTGTATGTAGTTCAACTACTCGGTAATTAGTAGTTTACTTCAATTATTTTTTTTAGTAATTTCTACTAAGTTGCAAATTACTTTCGAATTTTAGTGGTTGTTTTGCCAATCAACAAACATTCCTGCACAAAGGAAATATGATATTGGAAGATCAGCTGATATGTGCAAGAGGGGGAAGCATGTGGCGTAGGAAGGGGAGATAGAGAAAATGGTTTAAAAAGTCCGAACCCCCCCCCTCCCCCAAAAAAATTTTTTTCACAAGCCCCCTTCTTCCCCCCCCCCCCCCCACACACACACACACACTGCCACAACACTACTACGAGGCGCTGGTAGCGAACAGACACGACGCAAGAGAGGCCGAGTAAATGCGGGATTAGCGTCGAAGACTGGCGTTCTTTGTGTCCCGGAGCTCAAGGCGACTTGACCCTTTTGAAGAAAGGGCTAGTCCCCGCTTCTCACCAACGTAGAAGCTCGCGCCCACGACAGGAGGGGCACACACTGCATCCTCACTCAAAGGAGGCAATAAAATGCAGCAGTTGCTCTGATACTCATCTGGCGCTCCCGTTGTCTGTGCTGTACTCGAAGATTCGCGTGCTAAAGGGCAACGCAAAGATAACCTTTTTGCGTTGCCTTTCCTGCCAACACTCAGAATATGGAGATCTTCAAAGATTCATGGATCGTTCAAGAAACCCGTAGCAATTCCCCCGACGTTTTTATATAAAAAATAATGAACAGGCAGTGTTGGGAAGTACTCTATGTACATGGTACTTAAAGTACTGCTGTTTAGAAAAAATGTACTTTACTTGAAGTAAATTGTCTGGGCAGGTACTTGTCCTTTCCGAGGAAAGTCAAACTCCCGACTACAATGTACATTCCCCGAATTTGAAAAAAAAAGAAAGAAATGGCGGTATCATTGTGTAAAAAGGCGCTCTTCCGAGACGTCATCGGCTCATTTCTTTAAGTGAAGTAATGGCGGCAGTAAGACCGATAGAAATAAGTGTCTTAGAAGTTGATTGTGTCAAATAGCTCGCCAGCGAGTGTAAAACAACTACTCTGTGGCGACTTGACCGTATACAATATTTGCTGCCATTTCCGTAAAAAACGGATGCACCTCCAACTACCCCTGGAGCAATGCATACCAGTTAAAAACACTGCGTAGGGAATGAAAGGGCATCATGAAAGATTGTGTTAAAAGTGCTCGCCCTTTACCTTAAAATATATTGTATTTATATACGTTACTTCAAGTACATTGCACTCGGTGCCCTACTGAAAAAAAAAAACATATATTTTCATACGGGCTGACCCGTTTGGGCCATACGATGTTATGGACATATGGGGCCTGTAGGCAAACAAATCGTTCTATATGTGAACGGGTCGCAAACAAGAGCACCCGACCAGATACGGGTCGACCTGTTATGCGGGTCGACCCGTTATGCAGGTCCACCCGTGATGCAGGTCCACCCGTACAATTCCTCTTTAGAAAAAGGCGAGCTGGCGACCCCCGGTCTGCCTTTCGTATTCCGATGCTCTCTACTGAAATGAAATCCTGACACCCTTCCTGGAAAGCGCATGCAAAGGAACTAAAACAAGGACTCGAAAACAGGTACAGTTGACGAAACAGATATGTTACAGTCATGCCAAAAGCAAATAACCCAGCATTGTCATTACATCCACAGGAAAACTGAGTTTATTCCCAGCAGCAGCTTAAAACTGCAGCTTCTTGTCGATATCTCGAAGTTGCTCCCCGACATACTTGTTCATGAGGCCCTTCCGTATCCTAGGCGACATATCTAAGGGTGCTTGCCCGATGTACATGTCGAATCCATCTGAAAATGAAAAAAATATAAAAATGATCCATGTGCACTGCTGTTAAGTCAAACCCGTTTATATTGAACTCAGAAAAACCCTATATAAAAGTTTTAATGAATTTGACAACGAACAAGCACGCCATATTTAGAAACGTTTGCACTTAAAGGAGCGTCAGTAGGTCATGAGGGACGCTCCATGCGGCTATTCAGTGGCCGCTTCGTTTTTTTAGGTTTCACCGGCTCACCCACTCCCTACGCAAAGCAGATATTTTTTTTCTTCCGGGAAAATAAACCAGTTTCCCAAAAGGGAAAAAAAACAGCTTTCTTCGCAAGCTGGCGTACCCCCAACGACTTGCGGGAACGGGGTAAAGCCAGCTTGCAGAGCAGTTCGATCCATCGGGAGACGCTGCAATTTTCGTTCAATGTAACCGCATTTTTCGCTAAGCATTTTTATTGCAGCTCCTTGTTTGCTCACAAATACTTCAATACAAGGGATAGTTCGAATTAACTGGGTTCAATATAATTGGGTTTCACTGACGTTCTAGAAAAAACGCATCACAATCACAGGTTAATTTGTTGCAATATTGTACTCATTAAGGTGTAACTGAGAACAATTAGCAAGGATCTTATTGGTCTATCAACCCAAAAATAGGTCAGCCAAAATATCTGCCACCTTAAATCTGACCACCTTCTAAATGACAACATTGTTTCGAAATCGGCACACCTAGCCTGCTCTGCCTACACAACGTTCACCCTAAACTGAGTGCCTTTCGCCGAACCAATCAAAGGCCTGTATCTGATTGCTTGACTTCACTCTCTGCACGCGAGTCTGCAGGGGGTGAGGGGGTTGATCATGTTGTTTAAAATTGACAGTTGACTGAACCAACGAATATGCAGCTTCTGCGGCCCAGTCAGACTAGGGGTGAATGGAGCAATGACGACTTGTGAAATCAACGGCACCTCGTGGCCAGGAGTCAAAACTGTCAGGGTGGGTTCGATCGAATGTTTACATGAGCATCTGGTGGTCTAAAAGGAGAGCCGTGAAAGCAGGTTCGAAAACGGCTCATGGATATGCCAATAGCTGAGGCCCACCTCCAGGTTGACCCCACAGTACGGCGACAGAGGTGATCTATTCCAAAATTTCAAGAACATTAGTCCTTACTAAATATAATAAATCAGGGCACTTAAGTTTAGGCATATTCCTATAAATTCTCAAAACTCTCACTGTAGTGTTTGCTCGCCTTATTTAGAATTTCATTTCGAAATTGCCGTTTAACCTTCCTCATACCAATGTATGTGAATTTGGCACTTCGATCTGCTTTCCCCGAATTCCCCGCGCTCTATTTTTAATTATTGTATACCTACAGTCGCTAAAAATGTTTTGTTGTTATGCACACAAAACCAACGACGGATATCAATGATGATCGCCTCCGCCGCTTGCTTTATTAGATCTTCCTCAAATTAACAAAAGGGTTCTATAATACCCTTCGGAATAGATGGGAGAACAGGGTCTGTCATGACATTTGTAAAGTTTAAACATGACTGTGGGAAACAGGAGAACACTGCCGCATGGTAGGAGCATTGCTCACAGAAATACGGGAAAGAATTGCTTTATGGAGCCTGTCACCGTACTTGGGAGCTGAGCTAGCCGTGAATTAAGCATTAAAAATAGGGAGAAATCATGTGTCAAAAATGAGAAGTTATTTTATATTCCTGCAAAGAGGGGCTTAGAAGAACAAAGATTTAAACCTTGTTAGATGTCTAAGTCGAAGCCGATTTGCCCTTCTGCTAACATGACAAAGGAAGCCTCAAAAGCGGTTTGGTGCAGGCGATGAGTTGCAGTCTGAAGATGAGTTCTCAACCAGGGGAAGTGTTCTCTTTAACAAGGCATGAAACGTTAGTTTACGATGCTTCTTTAAGAACTGCTGTTTCTTGACATCAGGTGGTATCGCGGCCGGTATGAGCTGAAACGGCACGTGTGGCGCTATCCGCGCCACCTCCCTAATGGAAAAACGTACAAGAAACAAACCTGCTGCTTGTACAGTTCTGGTATGACACAATCCTAATTTCTTTGTGTTATGGATGCAGCTAGTTTGGTTTGGCGTTCTGCATAACTGGAGATACCGGCACCGCTGTGGCTGCAGGTCTGTCTATAGACCGACACGCTGTTTACAAGCAAGCCCGCGTTTGCCCACACCAGGTGTGGGCACTGCGCGTGCGCACAAACCGAACTCGGGAGGAGTGAAGCGTCTGCGCACGCGCAGTGCCGTCGACGGCGCCACCGCAGCTGCGTGACGTCAGGGCCGCGTGTTGGTCCATACTGGCAGCCAGTTTGCTTGCCGATATGATACGGTGTGGCAGGTAGGATTTTGCGTCCGATGACGTAGGGGACCGCGATCTTTCCAACAAAAACGCTTATACCACAGGACCACCGGTATAACCAAATCATACATGCAGAAAGACGACCGCCATCTTCCAACAAAAACCTCCATCGTTCACCACCGGTATCGTTACATACACCATACATGTGGAAAAAAAACATAAGCCGCGTTTACATGAATGCGACTTAGTCGCATTGAATCCATTTGCCGTATTCAATATGCGGTCATGTAAACGGCATAATGCACAAAGCGCATCGCATTTTGGAACGGGGAGGATTATCGGAAGGCGCTCGCTGCGGGAGCGAGTGAACAGCTGAGAACATGGCGGCGGCCAACCTCGTCGGCGGCGCGGAGAGCGGTCCCGCAATTTTGTTTCCCGAGAACAAGCGAAAGCTTTTATTGCGATCATAAGTAAGCCCAATATAGCGGAGCTGCTCGGTGAGGGCGGCCCCGTCCAAACCTTTGCGAAGTACGACTTGCGCGTCCGAAGGGGTCACAAAGGCTTCAGTGTAAGCACGAATGACACCGAGAGCTCCGAGCACAGTAGAGCACTGCATAGTAGCGCAGAACGAGCAGCTCCTACTTCGGTGCCGTTCCTGGCTGCGCAAGAGCCTCTCGGACTCGGGGTCCGGTTGGTCCGGTCGCGATAGGCGAGGTCTGGGGCGGCGAAACACAGAGGCTTCCTCACAGCGTGCACACACACGTCGCCTCTCTTCCAGAGTGAACCGGCGGCCCGGCCTGGAGTCCTAAACGCCATGGTTTTGATGCTTCTTTCGTGTCCCAACTTCTTCCACAGCACCGAAGACAGTGGGCACAATCTTTACGTTCACCGAATGCGTCGAAAGGCCTCCACGTGCGATGCACCGGGAAATGTGGTGCGGCTGGTGCCGGAACGGAACTGCATAACTTCGAGCTTTGAGTCAACGTGCACGGCAACACTCCGATCGTGACACCAAGCCGCGGATACCGCGTCGCCGGTCGACAGCGGCAAACGGCCCGTTGCTCGTAGCATGGGCCGTGACTCGTACTCGGCCACCTCGGCGTCTTCTCGTGGCCCCTCGCGTCGTCGCAACCAGCCGCAAACCCACCAGCCCGCAGCCGTAGCCGGCGTCGGAGAAAAGCGAAACCGAAACGTAAAGCTTCCGCCCAGTGGCTTCCGCTGCCGCGCCTTTTCTAACTTCCCGGCTTCCACGCTTCCGGTCGTCGCGGAGATGGCGACGTAACGGTTTTGGCATCACTGGCTCGTTCTGCGTTTTACGGGACAGATGTTTTACGGTCCGCTTCTACTGCGTCTCTGGCTCTCAACTCGACGGCCCCTCTCATAGTTCAACCAGGGGTGGTCAGCCTGAGTGCAGGCCGGCTCGACTCGTCCGATCGCCGGACCGCAGGCGACTTCCAAGTTCGGCCGTTAAGCATAGGATAAGAAGGCCTAGGATCCGTGAAGCGGTAAGCGAATCTCGTCCCTTTTTCGTTCTACTTTTAAATTCCGTTAGGTGCGCTACAGTGTAAGCATGCGTGCCAAGTGTTCGTGACAATTTTGAACTAGAATAATTGTGCTTCATTGCGGTTTGTCATTTACCGAAAATGTAAATCGAGCAATGAACGAGGAGCCATGCTTAAAAACGAGGTATGTACGATGTTAACTTCTACCTGTGTGGCTTTAAAAAAAGTCAAGACTGGTTACGGTTGGATGCGAGGCTGGTCCCAATGCAATGGTAAGCACTTAGAGCGCCTTTCCGAACGGCATGTAAGCAATATAGCGATCAACGAGACGAGCGACGGCGAAAAGCTACGAGTGCCGGCGCTGAGTGACGAAGATTTCTCACTCTCGCTGCTTGCGGCGCTCGGTTCTTGGGCTTCTAGAAAATGTCGCTCATCGCCTTGGTCGCTCGCACCAATCGCTTTCATAATGTGTGTCTTGTCCCCGGCTGACTACCATGTTTATTCGAACATAAGTCGACCTTTTTTTTTTTCCGGAAATTGTGACCAAAGAATTTCGACCTACATTCGCGACCAAATTTTGCGACCCTACCGGAGGCATGAAGCTATCGAGTCACCGAGCCGGCGTTGCCGTAGAGCCGCGCCGCTTCTTGTTTCAAAAAGCTTTTGGTAAACAACCGAAATGGCCCGCCGCCCGCGGTGGCCGGTGCCGCTGTCGCGCGCACCCCTCGGGCGTCGGATTTCGCCATCGCGCCTCTAGCGTTCCCCTTGCTGGGCAACGGGGAAGGAGAGGAACGCGATGCGCCATGCACTTTGCCCTCCATCCTCGCAAACGCGCACAAAAAAAAAAAGATGTTACTTTTGTTAGTTGCTTGAGGCGGTTCGGCTCGCGTGTTGCTCATGGCGACACGGCGGCTTTGCTTGCGTCTTTGTAGTCTGTCTTTCCTCGCTTCGCACCTTTTTTAGTTTCTTGTCATTTTATAACGGTGTCAGTGAAGTATAGTTGCGAATTTGCGAGGATGTCTACCAAGCTGACGAAGCTTCGGACGACGATGACATGTCCAGAAGTTCTGACGGTGATTAAGTTTTTAGCATCGCCCCGTGATTTAGCTGAGAGCGATGTAAATAAAGGTTTGTTTCTTTCTTTTGCCCAAAATTTCCCCTGTTTTTAAAAATAAAAAAAGGTCGACCTCTATTTGAATTATTTTTTTTTATTCTCGGTGGGTCCAATAAATAGGGTTCGACCTATTTTCGAGTAAATACGGTAACTTTAATTTTTATTTTGGGTTACGTCGGACGCAACTCGAATGTTTGGCAGTTACGTTGGGCGTAACTTTAATTTTTATTTCGGGTTCCGTCGGACGTAACGTTAGACCCTGAGTTACACTTAAGCAAAATAGGGTCTGCTGGTTCATCCTATAAACCAACCATTTGTGTTTAATTAAAACGCATCACTGACCTCAAAAAAAAAAAATACTGCTATCCTAGAGTTTATGCTATAGGAATGTAGCGCTTCAGATAAATTTGTTAATCTTTACTTTTAGTCCCTGCCCCACCAGATACAACATCTGGCCTAAATCAGTGTTCCGGATCTCCTTCCAAGACCTCAGGCGGGTAGTCATTCAATCCAGGAGGCGGCGGCGTCTTATGGGCGTGTTGCTGGTGCCTCTTACTGGATGGTGCTACCGAGGGAAAAGTGGCCGTGCTTCAGAAAGTTAAGTATGGCCGCAGTAAGTATACATATTGTTTTTACCTTTGCTCGAGTCCACTTTTAAGAAATGCACAGTTCCAATGTGTGCATCTCTCAATGCTTCCACAGCCGGCTGTTTTTTTTTGGAGTGCTCCAACTCTGTCAGCGCTAGTTTCTCTAGATCATGCAAATGGGATGCAGCACTAAACCATATATGCTCTCGCAACAGACAGTGCTGTGCCGAAGCACTGTGGAATTCACTCTAGCGTTATAATGCAGCAGAAAATAGTTGACGCCAAGTATAGCTACTTTTGTGACTCCGTTTTACCAAAAGCTCTGCCGAAACAAACTTGCCGCCTTATAGGTAGTGCAAAAGAACCTCGCGTGCCTAACCTGGAGAAGGGCATTTTTTTTTCATAGGTCATTTTTTTCTTAAGCCAATACATTCAGCCTCCTTGAAATGTTATCATGTGACACACGGAAGAACAGTAAACCCCTTAGTGGTGGCGAACCTTTAATTTTCGCGGCATTTAATTTTGCGGAATTCAGTGGCTGCGATTATGTCCTCTGTGACCGATTCGAGAAGAAATAGGGGCCACGAAGATAAGGCTGTTTTACTGTACATCGGAGGAAAGAGGAAGTCACTTTTGTTTGTATGCAAGAGTAAAACCAACAACAACAATCATGAAGTCGACACTTTGTGAGCCTCTCTGTTTCTATTGATTGATATCAATTTTGTTTTAGTTCGTTAAACATTGTTGCCTGTACATTGTGGGATGTCGTCTTTAACACGAGCAGTGGTTTTCCTCTGAAGCAGGTAGCATGGACGCGTGCCGCAGCACAACATAGTTCATTTGCAGGTGGTACCGCAGGTTGAAGGATGGTTGGAATCACAATTCAATGTTCTACCTCGGGCGTAGACAAGATTTGGTCATTCTAAATCATTTTGTCTAAAAATCGGGGATTTGCGACGAATGTACCCGCGTCGTTGGAAGGGCCAGACAAGCCTTGTGAGCGCTTCGTTTTGTAGCCTCTCAGTCCTGAACCCACTCACGCACCACATGTGTAGATGTTCCGATAGGTGGGAGCACTTATTTGGAAAATGGTGAATGGCCACTGTTATCTTTATCAGAATTCTGTATTATGGTCAAAGTTGGACTCCGTATTTACAATATTTTTTCTCACTTAAAAAATATGTCATACTAAAAATATTATGACTGTAGTACATTGAGGTGCAACGAGCGGGACAAATGGAGGAAAAGAAGAAGAAGTGGGTCGTAGACGGGAGAGAGAGTGAGAGAGAAACTTTATTTTAACTGAAGAGTGGAAGCTCTTCGATCTTAGCCCAGGTCCGAGCCTATGTAGCGGTGCCGGTCTCCGTCACCCATCATAGTTTGAATGTGATGAACGAGGGATGGCCACCACAGCTTCTGGAGTTCTGGAGGGGGGGAGGACCATTCCTCCCAGCCGCTTGGCGTGAGGCCGTGGGGTAACTGGGAGAGGGATTCATGTCGACTCTTGTGGGCTGCTGGGCAGTCCAAGAATGTATGCTGGTTCGAGGGGTATCCACCGCAGTGGGAGCAGCTGGGGTGTCCTGGACCATTGGCGAAGTAATGAATATACTGCTCGGTGAGTAAAGTGTGTGTTTGTGCTTTTCTAATGGGGGTTGCCTCTTCTCTTGAATGTGTATATGATGGTGAGTGTAGAAAATAGGAGATTTTTCGCCTGTCCTTCAGGATTTCTTTCCTAGCTTTATGTAGAGTTTTTCTTTCCACTTTTGGTTCATATTCACACTCTTCAGGCCAGGGTAGAGGGGGTCCCGGATTTGGTTCGCGGGTGAGCTCGTGAGCTCGGCTATTCCCTCTCAGTCCCTGATGTCCTGGAACCCATTGGATCTTGATGTTTAGAAGCGGGTAGCTATGGATGTGTCGTTGTAGAGTGTTGTGAATGTATGTAGGTAAATCGTTATTCAGGATAGCTCTAGAGGCATCTTGGGTATCGGTTCTAATTATAGATTCTTTTTTTTATATTTCATGAGTTCAGTTATGGATGTTGCTATAGCTAGCAACTCGGCGTGCATGGGCGTTGGGGCTGCCTGATACTTGCGGGTCAGTGTTTTATTCCGGCTCCATATCGCAATAGTGCAGTGATCTGTGCTTTAGCTGGCGGCTGTATAATAAAAATACTGCATTTGAGTGTTCCTCCTCGTTCTGGAGGCGTTTGACCCTATCTATTCTTCTCTCTATACCCCTTGTTTGATGCATCTTTTTAGGGATTGGGTCAACTATAATTCTGGGGAGTTGGTCCCAAGAGGGAGCTCCCAAGGGGATGGAGCGAAGGTTTGTTACATCGTAGCCGAGGTTTTGAAGGATTTTCCTGCCTTGGGTTGAGGTTTTTAGCCTTTGTTCTTGTCCAAGTTTGTGTATATCTATTGTATTATTTAGTGAGTTAAAGAGTCATGTGGCTTCCACTTTATGGTTGGCTGGGTATCTGGGTACCCCGAGCGCCAATCGGGTGGCCATTCGGAGTGCTCTTTCTAGTTTGGCGTGCTGTGTTTTGGTTAGTTTAATGTATGGCAAGCGCTATATTACTCTGGAGTATATTAGCGCTTCGATAACTTTACGCAGTTCGTGTTCTTTGATACCTCTCTTTTGTCTGGTAACTCTCCGTAGCATGGCAAGAATTTCCTGTATTTGTCTTGTTAGCTTATTTATGGTAAGATTGAATTTGCCGTCATTTTGTAGTGGGTATCCGAGTATTCTTAAATAATTTCTCCGGGGTAACGGTTTCCCATCTATCGTTAGGTTTATCATTCGGGAACGCGACAGAACAGCACACGACAAAACAGCACGCGACAAAAGAGCACGGTCAAAACAGCACGCGTCAAAACAACACAGCGTCAAAACAGCACGGCGTCAAAAGAGCGCGCGTCGAAATTGCACGCGACAAAACAGCACAGCGTCAAAACGGCTCAGCGACAGAAGACCACGTGCCAAAACAGCGCGGCGTCAAAACAGCACAGCGACAAAACAGCACATACGTAGCAACTTCGAGCGTGCGCTGCAGCGGCTCGTTCGCCTCACGCGAGTAGCCATATTTTTTACACGACGGTGGAGGTAAACTTTGACTTTTTCGCAAGCTGGTCGGCACTTCGTTACCGATTTCTTGTATATTCTTATGACCGACGGGGGTTTAACATTCGCCGTGAAGATGAAATTAGTTTACAGGCTCAATTTTGGAACTAACGTTCGGTTGGCAGCATCGTCGCGAAAAGTTCCCAACTCGTGTAGCAACTTTTTTTTTTCTCATCTATTACACCTTGCCTGGAATAAGGAATGTACTTTTTTTTTTAATTGCTCCGTTTAGATATTTGTGTTGAAGAAAAAAAAACGGGATCGAAATTCGCAGAATTGATTGATATATCGGTTGCTTTTAAAACGTATTTTGGCACCATTAGGCTAACTCCATTAATTCTCTTTATTAGCTGTGGTTGCTGTAATTTATACTGAGCAGTTTGGTGCAAAAGGCGGTAATTATCTTGATCCTTCAGAGTTGAGCGTCAAAAAGTCTGTAATAAGTAGCGGTTTGTGAAAACAAAACAGAACGTAAAGGAAAGGCGTTGGCCATTGCATGGCACAATTCAACAGCTAGTCAATAAAAAAAAATGTACGTTGCTTGCGACGGCATCGCACTCAAGTCAGTGTCCCGAGTGCTGCCGCTGTGGGATTGCTAAATACAAATAAAGTTAGCAGTAGTTACTGCTACTTAACTACGCTGATCTCTGAAGAGATTAGGTAGTTAGAGATGATATCTTCGCGTCGATGTTGGCCGCGTTGTCTGTTCTTTTTGTAGTAGAACCAGCGAAAGAGGAAAAGTTATTGGGAAAAATAAATCCATAAGTTCAAGTTCTGAACCATCTGGTTTGCAGCGGTCCGGTGAGGCTCCGTAGTACTCGTCGTTTCGTAATTACCGCATAAGCACAGAACGCCCCCCCCCAAAAGAAGCGGGAGATCCGCCGATTACAGATGCTGATATAACCGGTAAGAAAATGTGACTTTAATGTCGACCGTATTGAAGGTGTATAATGGGCTCCGATTCTGCGGGTTCATTCGCCGCGAATAAAATGCCCTGGAAACACGCGGCTGCAGCTTGCAGGCGAGAAGTTGTTTTGAGTTAAATTCACAGATTATTGCCGACGAAGGGCCTCGATTGAATGGAAACCGGTGAAGCAGAAACATGCCACAGCCTCAATGCTGTTGCCGTACAGAATGGGCGGAGCACACCGTTGCCACGCACGCTTTTATTTTTTTTAACAACTGACGAGAACACATTGCTGTGCGATTGATTCATTTATTGTAGACGACATCACGAGCAAACTTGCGCGTCAAAATGAGCAGAAATGGTTGAGAGATAGCCAGAATACGCACCAGCGGGGGCTTCAGTAGTGCCTGCGCATCGAGTATACTCCCACTCCGAACTTGCTTCCAAGAGAACGGATTCAACAAATTGGCCGTCGACGAGTTGGCTTTCGACGAATTGGCCTAGACCCTCCAGTCCTTTACTTTACCTAGTTTGAGACATGTGTTTGTTGACTCCATGCGCTCTAGTTAAGGTTCAGCGTTTTCGGCTTAAAGCGAATAAAACCGGTAAAAGTACGCCGAATCCATTTTTCCTAATTCGGTTTGAACTGAAAAGGGTCAGTATTTTCGAGAACGTTTGGAGGTATTGGGGGGGGGGGGGGGGGGGATGTGACTCAATACTGAGAGTATGAACACTTCCTTTCGCAGATTTCAGTTTGTCTCCGAGATCGGTTCAACTTTCAACAAAATCTCCGGGGGCGCAGGGGTCTTCAGGACGAAATCTGGGTTTTTCACCTGATGAAGATTTGTGCGCCGAGTTCTTTTTTCAAGGAAGAGAGTTTAATCATGAACTGAACAATGAAAATCAAGGGCGTGCGTAAATGCCGCACATTTTTTAACACCCCTAGCTTCCGTCTACCAGAGGGGGGGGGGGGGGGGGGGGGGCGGGGGCATAAATATACGATTGTTTTGTTGTCGTTTCTTTGGTCGGCGCGAATTTATACCACCTCTCGCAGTCGTGAAATGGGAAAAAAAGACGCACTGAGTACAATGCTTGCACATTTCTGGATTTTGATATTTGCCTCCCCGACCGAAGTGGTAGTGAAGCTCATGCTAGCCCTGTGTACAAATACGAGCACACAACGATGTCAGATGACGATGCGCCTTGCAGAAAAGGTCGCGTCGGCTGCCATAGACAGCAGCAAATAAGAAAACCAGTACCTGGTTTGCTCACTATACATTTTGAACAAACGCTTTTAAATATTGCGTTTTCGTCAGTACACTGGTTTTCGTAAATAAAGCGAAAAGAACCGTGAAGTTTATGAGCCTACAAATATTCACCTCAATAAACTGAAATCTTCTGTTTGGAATAAAAACTGTAAAAACGTACGCTGAGTTTCAAAATAATAAAAACCCAAAACGCCAAACCCTAGCTATATTGTCAATGCCCTGTTTTGATGCTGTGTTCTTTTGTCGCGGTGCTGTTTTGACGCCGTTCGCTTTGGTCACCGCGTCCTTTTGACGTGGGGCTGTTTTGTGGCTGTGCTGTATTGACGCCGTGCTGTTTTGATGCCGTGCTGTTTTGGCACGTGCTCTTCGGTCGTTGTGCTGTTTTGACGCCGTGCTGTTTTGTCGCGTGCTATTTTGACGCGTGCTGTTTTGTCGCCGTGCTGTTTTGACGCTGAGCTGTTTTGACGCGTGCTGTTTTGACCGTGCTGTTTTGTCGCGTGCTGTTTTGTCGTGTGCTGTTCTGTCGTGGTGCCTTATCATTCCTCTGTACTCGTATGCTCTACTGGTTGTGTCCTGGGTAATCACGACGTATTCAGACTTTTCGGCTGAGCAAGTTAGTCCAATGGAGGATGCATAGTCTTGGATGGTATCTATGCCCTTCTGCATTATTTCTTCTTGTTCTCCAGGAGACCCTGTTCTGGTCCATACTGTGATATCATCTGCGTATATGCTGTGTTCTAGTCCTTGTATGAGGTTCAGCTGTTTAGGTAGGTTTTTCATTACTATGTTAAAGAGTGTTGGGGAGAGTATAGAGCCCTGCGGGGTTCCCCTTGTGATAGGGTGGCTGTCTGAGGTAAAGTCGTCCAGCTTAATCTTGGCCTTCCTGTTCGAGAGAAAATCTTTAATGTAGTTATATATTTTTCGACCGGGATAAATTTCTTTTAGATTGTTTAGTATGGTGGTGTGCAGGACCCCGTCGAACGCTTTGCTCATATCAGTCCCTGCAACCGTCCTTAGTTGCACCGAACTTGGATGATCAAAAATTTGTTGTTTAAGTCGTAACATTGCATCTTGCGTGCTGACATGTTTCCTGAATCCTATCATGGTTTCTGGGAGGATATTCTGGCTTTCCGTGTGCCATTCCAGTCTTCTGAGAACCATCTTTTCCATTACTTTTCCTACGCACGATGTTAGGGATATGGGTCTAAAGTTGTCAATAGAGTTGGGGTGTTTCCGTGGTTTTGGGATAGGGATAATTAGTGCCTCTTTCCATTGAGGCGGTAAACTGCCCTCGTTCCAGACCCTGTTGATTTCCTCAAGTAGGAGACCTAGATATTCATCTGGTAGATTTTTTAACATCCCATACGTTATACCGTCCTCTCCAGGGGTGGTGTTGCGTTTGAAGCTGTTTAAGGCTGCCCGTAGCTCCTCTTCCAAGAATGGTGAATTGATACCCTCAGCATCTTCGTCGCAATTATCCTCTGTCTCGACTGTCGAGGATGGTGCAGCTTTTTGGATAGGATAAAATTTGTTTGCGAATTTTTCAGCTATTTCCTTGGGTTCTTCCTGATAGTGAAGACATAGTTTAGTTGTAGTATGTCTTGTTTTAGGCTGTCCTAGTAGCGTTCTAAGAATCTGCCATACTTTAAGAGTATGCAGTTGGCCATTTAGTTGATCGCATGTTGTTAGCCAATTTTCATTTGCTAGCTTGTTCGCGTATTCGTAGGCTTCCTCCGTCATTATCTGGATGGCTTTTTTCAGGCCTCTATTTGTTTTGTTTTGTTTTTTTAGTTTTTTGCAGAGTTTATTTCTTTTATCCCATAAATTGAGAAGATGGGAATCGACATATGGCGCGTCCTCGTTGCTCAGGACGTCTTTCGTGCTATATTTATAGCTATTACTTATGAAATTTAGTCCTTGGGGCCAGTTCATGTGTGGTTCTTTCTCCAAAGATTCTCTTAGTTCTTTTCTCATTTGATCCCATTTGGTAATTTTTATTTTCGTACCTTTAACATTTTTTCTATTTCTTCTACGGATTTGAATGGTTATGTTCAGAATGTAGAGATCACTACCTAAATTTTATAAGAGGTTCTCCCATTCGCAGTGGAGTTTTCCTTTAAACCAAGCTAAATCTGGAATGGTATCTCTTTCTATGCTGTTACCTTGTCGTGTGGCAGATGTGGTGTCGTTCATGAGGGTTAATTGCCTATTAGACATGACTGATTCTAGCTTCCTACCATTGGACGAGGTGTAGGCGTATCCCCAACTGGCATGAGGACTGTTAAAGTCCCCCGGTATAAGTAAGGGGTGCCTGTTGTTTTCGCGAATGAATCGGTCTAGGTCATTCCATTTCTTATGTGTCTTATTAGGAAGCCAGTATGCGTTTAGTATTACGAGCTCTGAATCTGTGATTTTAATCTTGGTAGCGACGTATTCTTGCTCTTGTGTGTTTAGGCTCGTGGTGTTCATTTGGATAGCGTCTAGGCTCTTGTGTACATATGTAGCGACTTTTCCTTGAGGAGCAGTGTTACCTGGGTTGTTTCCTTTGACTCTTTGTGTGCTAGGCTGCCTGAATAAGTTGTAACCCGGTATGGTCATTAACCCATTGCTCTCCTGTATTAGAATGATATCAGGTGCTCTTGTTGTTTGTTGAATGTATTGTTTGAGTAAGCCGTTTTTCTTTCGTAGTCCTTGACAATTCCACTGCCATATTGATAGCACGTTGTTAGGGTTGCTTTTCTGTGGCTGGTTGAGATTATTCATATCGCATAGTTGTTGGTGTACTCTGGGTGCTGACTTGAGGGATAGTTACTTTGCAGGAACTCTCTACCGAGTCCATATGCGGGTTTGATGGTCTCTTTCTAAGCGAGTTAAGGATTGATTCGAGCCTGCTATATGACTTTTCGAGTTGTGTTTGTCCCGCCGCTAGACTGGCGAATTTCTCTGCTAGGATGATATCTCGTTTTTGGAATTCTTGTTGCATACTCTGCAAAAGGATATCTCTCTTCTGAAGCTCTTGATGAAATATCTCATCTCTTTGCTGTAGCTCTTTTTGGAAAAGGTCTAGCCTGTTGAAAATCTCTGTCATTATCTCGCCCTGTGTTGCGGGAGTTTTGGTTTCCTGAGTTTTTCCTATGCCTGCTTTCATTTCTTTGATAAGGGTGACTTGAGAGGGAGCCTCTTTCGCTGCTTCCAGAGCTAGGTTACAGTGCGTTACGGGGCTTAATATGGGTGCTGGTGTTTCTTGGCTAGGGGTGACGTCAGCGGCTAGGACAGGAAGTTGCCCACTCACCCTCCAGCTCCGCCCGTTCCATGGGTGGATCTGCGACCTCTGTGTGGTTGACGAATCTCTCGAGAAGACTTGTCGGTCCTTGGCATAAGTCTCTGCCTGTTTGCGTGGGCGGCTGTCGTCTTGTTTTTCTGGGTCCTTGCTTTTGCTCCTTGTCCTGTCCGGGCTACGGAGGCTCTAGTACCTGTTGTTTGTTGGTAGGCTTGGCCACTGGATTCCCGTTGCGCTCTCGCTGCCTCTCCTCTGTGACCTGCCACGGTTGCGCGATCTTCCTCTAGTATGTGTTTCATGGTCTTTCTTGGGTAGGGATTGCTGGCGCCGCCCCTTCCTGTTGCGCTCTTCCTCCCTTCGAGCGTGGTCTGCCTCTTGACGTGCTGGGCATTGGGGGTAGTTAGCTGGATGTTCCCCGCCACAGTTTTGACACTGAATCTCGCAGTTGTGGGGCGTGTTTCCCGATGATCCCGGTGGGAGGTTGGTTCCGCAGTTAAGACAGGTTGTGAAATGGGGTTTGTTGGGGCACACATCTGCTCGGTGGCCTATAACGGCGCAGATGTGGCAGAAAAGGCTTCTGGGTCTGTAGGGGTACAGTCTCATGACTACCCTACCGTAAAGAGCATATCGGGGAAGGCGGTTGCCCTCCAGGGTTATCAAAATAGTTTTTGACGATGCGATTCTTCGCGCTTGGAGGATCTTGGCTCCCTGGAGCTCCAGTGAGCGTTGGATTAATTCGTCTGGGACAGACACTTGGATACCATTGATGACTCCTTTGATTGTGTCTTTTCCACTGGCTTGATAGACGATCAAGCTGCGCGTTTGACCATGCATCTGGACTTCTTGGAGACGGAGAATCTTCTCCGCTGCCGACTGGCGGTAGGTGTCTATCGCGATAAGATTTTGGATCGTTCTTATCTTGATAAACGTCTCTTTTCTTTCAGCCGAGTTGAGGCCGGCTGCTTGGAGAACGCTACTGCCGATTGTATCAGGCGGGAGGGTCCCCAGGGCCATGCCGTCAGTGAACTTCATTACGACTGTGATGTTATCTTTCAGGCGTTGGTCGGGTCCGACCAATCGCCACTCCTGTTCCGACGGAGTCTCTTGAGTGTCCATTCTGCAGGGTTTGGTGGTCTCGGGCGAGGACGGATGCAGCGTCCTTGCTTGAAGATATGCCTCTGACCGTGAGCGGTCGATGTCACTGACACGACTGTGGAGTCTTCGGTGGGCCGCTGGGTGGCCGCCCAGTGCCGGGTGGTCTTATGTACCTCCTTAGCA
Organism: Ixodes scapularis; assembly: GCF_016920785.2. NCBI lineage: Eukaryota > Metazoa > Arthropoda > Arachnida > Ixodida > Ixodidae > Ixodes > Ixodes scapularis. The sequence goes on from NW_024609881.1 coordinate 66,056,250, forward strand.
CAAATGTAGAGGATCCGTGGTGAGCTTTCGATGAAAAAGGAGAAAAATCGCGGAGCTCGGTGGACTTCCGTGTTGACTTTCACTCGTCTTCGTCTTCCTCCTAGACGGGAGAAGGACGAAGTGGCAGCAGCGGAAAAAAGCGATCTGTAACATTTTGGTGTCAGAAGTGGGATCTGCGAAAAGAAAATGCTCTTCACACGACAACAAGCCCAGTCTGGCGAACTTTCCCCTTCTCCCGAGGACACCAGCAACACTGAAGGTTCCGTTACCTACGCCCAACTGAGGGATCTGTTCGTGGAACAGAGAGAGGGCTTCGAATCAACGGTGGTGGCTATGGTCCAGGCGCAGGTGCAACCCGTTACATCTGCACAAGAAGACCTTCGACAAAGAATCATAGCGCTAGAGGAAAGGAGAGACTCGGAGAACCGGACCGACTCAGCAACGGTACGCACATTTCCTGCCACCTCGAATCCCCTTCGTTTGAAACTGAAGCCCTTCGATGGTAGCGTTCCACTTGACCTTTACCTCGAGCAAGCTAACATTGTTGCTCAAGCAAACCAATGGTCCGTAGATGATACAACTTAAGCTCTTGCTGCACAACTACAGAGACCAGCCATCGCGATACTGGCCGAACTTCAAGGAAGAGCTCTAACCTGCCAAACGTTGGTAGCGGCACTTGAAGACCGCTTTGGCGACAAACATCTACAACACGTACGCTATGGCCAGTTACGTTGCCGTCGACAACAGCCGGGGGAAACACTCCAAGCCCTGGCAACGAAAGTTGAGTGCCTAGCGCGAAAATCATTTGTGGGAGTTTCCGCCGACACTTTTCACCTTCTCAGCACTACTGCCTTCGTCGACGCCATTGCGGACACTGAAGTTAAAAAATTTGTTCGACTTGGAGGGCCAACGACAGTTCGGGAGGCTTTGGCTAAGGCGTTGGAGATCTCAGCCATTCAAAAGGCAACAGCAAACGCCCAGGCTTCTTGCCCGGCACATTTACAGCCAACTACTCATCTGGAGACGCCCGGAGCACGCCAGCAACCTGAAGGTCACCAACGAGTTAACACCAAGAGGCGCTGTTTTCAATGCGGGCGACAAGGACACTTGGCTGCAGAGTGTTACAGCGCGTCGGGAAACGGATATCCCGGTCCACAGGGGCGGGATCGGGTATAGAGGACCAAGTCCCCCTCGTCTCTCTTCCAAGGAGTTTTACTGGTCTTCCAACTACCAAAGTGGAGATTCAAGGAATTGGAATCCAAGAATGTCTCCTCGATACTGGAGCAGCGGTTAGCATAATCGACGTGACGCTTGCACCGGTTGATTGTAATGACTCCCGGACTGCTCCACAACTTTTTACAGCCAACGGCGTCAAAGCTCACACCGGTGGACAAGTGAAGTTACTGGTCACTGCGCTCGGTGAGACGTCGTTAGTGGACTTCGTAATTTTGTCGAATTCCGTCTCTCCGATCATCCTGGGTTATGAGTGGTGCCAGAAAAACGGATTTTTTTAAGTTGAACCCCGAACAGAACAAGGCCACCAAAACCCCGCATCCACCCATGAAAACATTACACGCCAGGATTCCACGATGCGAAAGTATTTTTGTGTGGCTTGTGTACTTCGTTCGCTCATTTTCCCTCGTCGCCGTGAAAAAGTGGCACCTATTTCTAAAGTTTTTCTCCCAATATACCAACATCATATGTGCTCAAGTACAGCTATCGGATGAATTAAACGTATGCGTTAAAGACTCTGATACAATACCTGCCAAGACTGCTTCAAAGATACGCCTGACTGTAAACAACAAAAAGGTTTACGGTGAAGCTGTTTTCGACTCGTGGCTTTGTGCGAAACCAGGGAAAGAACTAGCTGCACCCCGGACACTCGTGGCTTGTACCAATGGAGAATTTGTCGCTCTTGTCGTTAATCTAGGTGCCAACGACATCACTCTCAATCCAGGGAAACAGATTGGTGTACTCCAACCGTTGGCGAAGGACAAGATCTCAATACTTGCCAGTATTTCTCTAGAGTCAGATAACGAGTGCCATTTTTAAAGTCAGGATAATGCTTTACCGTGGGAACAATTTTAGTTTGGACCAAAATTGAGCTGCGAGCAGAAAACGAAAATCAAGAGGGTATTGTTGTCACATCGAAACTGCATCGCCCTGAGCCCGGACGAACTTGGATGCACACCGTATGCAACACATACCATTGACGCCGGTGACAGCTGACCAATACATCAGCCACTACGACGCCTAGCCCCAACAGAGCGTGAAACCATCAAACAGCAAGTGACTGAGATGCTCGACCACGGTGTGGTGAGTCCGTCAACGAGCCCATGGTCTTCACCAGTGGTGTTAGTGAGAAAAAAAGATGGCACTGTGCGGTTTTGTGTAGATTACAGGAAGCTTAATAGTACAACCAAGCTTGATGTCTACCGTCTTCCACGTCTTGATGATACCCTTGACCGACTGCAGGGAGCGGAATACTTTACAACACTGGATTTTATGTCGGGATACTGGAAGGTGCCACTCGATAAAAGGGACGCTGAAAAGTCAGCCTTGATCATACCAGATGGTCTCTACCAATTCAACCGTCTTCCCTTTGGCGTTTGCAATGCCCCAGCGACATTTCAAAGACTCATGAACCGAGTTTTGGGCAATCCGAAGTGGACAATGGTGCTGGTGTATTTGGACGAGGTTGTAATCTACGCAAGCCCTTTTGAAGAACATCTTCGAAGACTCTCACTCATACTTGACGTCATAAGTGATGCCAACCTTCGTCTGAAGCCCCAAAAGTGTTTTTTTGGCTTCAAAGAGATCACATACTTGGGACATGTGGTAAACAAAAACGGCGTTAAACCTTATCCCTCGAAGCTCGAGGCTTTGTTTGAATATCCGCCGCCAACAACTATCAAAGACTTCAGAAGTGCCCCGGGACCGGAGGTGATGCGGTGTCCCCGCGCGCCGCGCGGGGACACCGCATCACCTCCGGTCCCGGGGCACTGTCGCATTCCATGCGCTTGATTCATCTGGGGGTGCGGGAGTTTTCCCGCGCTTTTCCAAGGTCACGTGGGAGGCTCTCCGCCTCCGGCACTTGCGCTGGAGTCGGCTTCTCCGTGCAAGACAGAGTAGATAAAGGCCGCGGTAAAAAGCGAGAAAGTTACAGAGTTCGAGTTCGACCAATTTCGACAGTTTGATTTCCAATTTGTCTGGTACAATTCCACTCCAACCAGTTCATTTCGGGTTTGGCCTGTTCACATCCAAACTGTTTTCAAATAGCTTTTTTCTTTTCAATGGGGTAAATGCGTTCTTTTTTATGTCTCTAGCTAAAACAGACTTCCTGCACTGAAACGTCGCTTTCTAGTCTGAGGGCTCGTGCCACATAGCACCAAAAATATGTTAACAGAACGCTCATACGAATTTTTTTTTTTTAAAGTAAAAAAGTTGAATGAGCTATAGAGTAACAGTGACTTTCAGCGGGAATTCTGGGTCCAATGAAATACGAGCTTGAGCCAAGGAACATTGCATAGCGGCAATCCCCTGCCATTCCTTGCCTCGCCCTACCTTTGATCTGGTAACATTCCCGAACACTGGCTGTTGCTTGTATTGAGTGGACCAGGTAATTTCTATGAACCACTATGGAACTTCAAAACTTGGCAGAGGCGTTGCTACCTTGGCCATCTCTGACCGAGGAAAATCAATAGACAGCCAGGCTACATCAAATACTGGCAGCGGCCTGTTTACCCTGGCCATCAATGACCAAGGAAATTGATGGTCAATCAAAAAAGACGTTCCCTGGTAGTTCCGTGGCTTTCTGGGGCAAGGAAAGACTGTGAAACACCAGGCTGGCATAAAGACGTAAATGGCTGGGCAGTCGTGGCCAAGCTATCGCGGCTAAGTGCCAATCCTGGCCCCAGCTAAACCAAGCAAGTGTGCTACCTGGGTTTGCTACCCGCGCTGCCCCCTTGAATTACTTACTCCGGAAGAACGTACCATGGCGATGGGGCAACGAAGAGCAGTCCTCGTTTCAAGACCTAAAAATGGCCCTTCTAAACACCCCACTGCTTGCTCACTTCGACCCCTCCTTGTCAAAGACAATTCTCCACACGGATGCTAGCGGACAAGGACTTGGAGCTGTACTACTTCAAGAATTTCCAGACGGTACTCAAAGAGTAATTTCGTACGCAAGTCGCAGGCTTAAACAACAAGAAGAGAGCAATCATTCATCTGAATTAGAATGTCTGGCCCTTGTCTGGTTGGTGCAGACATTTTGCCCTTACCTTTATGGCCGCCATTTTACTGTTGTGACGGATAATTCAGCATTGACCTGGCTTCAGAGCAAACGAGACTTGACGGCCAAACTGGCACGCTGGGCGATTCTACTGCAAGAGTAATATTTTGAAATCATACATCGTAGCGGACGTAGTCATCAGGACGCTGACTTTCTATCCCGCAACCCCCTAGACAAGATCCCTGAGGCTCCGTAGTGTGACACTTGTTTTTGTGGTGCGACTTTCGACCTACGTCACAGTCAATGTCAAGATAACGAAGTACAAGATATTGTACAGCGCCTCGCATTATCCGGTTCGACAGACATTTTACGGCGACTGCGTCGAGCATACCGGGTGGAAAATGGCCTACTCTGTTACAGAAATCCCGGTCAACAACAATGGCTACCGGTGATTCCAGCTTCTCTGAGGGCTACCATGTTGAATATCTGCCATGATGACCCCACAGCGGGTCACCTCGGTCGAGATAAGACTCTGGCCAAACTTTCTGAACGATATTGGTGGCACGGATTCCGGAAAGATGTTTCCAGGTATGTCGCTTGCTGTGAATCATGTCAAAAGAGGAAATTGCCCAGTATTTCACCTTTCACCGAGATTCGTCCAACTCAACCACCGCAAGCCGCTTTCGAACTTACTGGACTTGATCATTTAGGACCATTTTCGAAATCACAAAAGGGTAACCGCTTAATTATTGTTGCTGTTGACCACCTTACCAAGTGGATTGAGCTACGTGCCGTGCCTACAACGTCCACGAATCACATTGTAGAGTTTCTACGTGAGCAAGTAGTACTTCGCCACGGCGTGCCCCGCACCGTACTCACTGACCGGGGACCTCCATTCAGCTCTCGTATTTTTAAACACGAGATGGTAACTCATGGAATACACCACGCCCAGCCAGCACCCTACCATCCCCACACCAACGGACTCGTTGAGCGTGCTAATCGAACTATCGCCGATATATTGTACGCTTATGTTAATGCTTCGCATGACAATTGCGATGTGTACGTACCATACGCTTCGTTTGCTTTGAACACGTCGCAACAAGCAAGTACCACGACGACCCCTTTTAAACAGGTGTACGGTAGAACTCCGGTTCTGCCGCAGGAATCAACGTTATCCACCACGTGGAACCATAGAACGCAAGAAATGAGCGATCATTTTGAGGACAGACTCAATGAGGCTCGCGGCGGGCTCGCGTCGCCATAACCACAGCCCAACAGCGGATGCTAACCAATCACCGACAGGATGACCGAATGTCCCCCATCGTGCCAGGGGACCTTGTTCTTGTACGGCGTCCCGTTAGAAGGAAAGGAAAGGCAACCAAGCTACTTCCAAAATACAAAGGACCCTGTGAAGTGCTTCGACAAGCAGGACCCGTGAGCTACCGGCTACGAGACCTCAATGCACCTCGAGAAGCATCCTGGACTTTCCCGGCTCACCGCAGTCAACTGAACCTGTACCTGTCAAGACATACATTCAGTCAAGACCAGCATGGGACACAGACTGCCGAGGACGGACAGTCAACCAGGAGGGGGCAAAATCTGAGAGTAGGACATTGAGGTCCAACGAGCGGGACAAATGGAGGAAAAGAAGAAGTTGGTCGTAGACGGGAGAAGGACGAAGTGGCAGCAGGGGAAAAAAGCGATCTGTAACATTATGTAGAATAGCCGATGACAAAAAGAGAATGGCTGGGCGTCCTCCGGCACGTGCTTGTGCTTTTCACCCCACTTTGGACAGATGTGCTCGCTCCAGGCTCATGAGGCGCTGAAACGTCATCGAAGGTAGCAGACGGGCTGGTGGTGGAACAACGGAGACTTCTCACTGCCTTTTTCATGCTGTCAGTGAGTGTGTACTTCTATACTCTAACTTAGCTTAACCTGCACAGAGCTGAGGAGAATAGGGTTGGCGAGTGCCCTTACTGCATATGCATTTGTGCAGCTGAGGCACTTTCTGAATCAAGAACATTGTGTATCTTACCTTCAAAAACACATCATTTTGGGGGTGCAAAAGGAATTGTGAGGCTTATTTTTGTTTGTATTGTCCTATTACGCATCGCAGGCACGTAGCCAGGGGGAGGCCCATGGGGCCGGGCCCCCTCGAAATCTTCCATTTTGCATGGGTCCTCCTCTCCCCCCTCCCCCTCATACAGCATTTTGTCATGAGTGGGCCCCCCCCTGAAATAAAATTCTGGCTGCGTGCCTGACGCATCGACTCCTTCAACTTAATGCGGAGTTGACCCACCCTGTTGAAAAATTTAATGCCTGCCAGGTAATTGTTTTGCATATAGTTAATATTGCCGCCCGCAGAGCCGAAAAGGCAACGCTTGGTCACGGTCTTCTAGAAGATTTCCAGTCATTCTCGCAGTAGACGTAACTTTCCCTCTGCTTTGTTATTCTCGAAAGTGCCAGTTCATCCTCGCCCCGAGCGCGCGACGCTCGAACATTCTTTGCCGAACTTTCGAGATAGTGATGCACGGTAGATAAGCAGCTGCCCGCGACCTTGTCGAGTCAGTTAGAAATCTCACGAATTAAAGCGACGAGAAGACGAAGAGTGAACTGAAAGATAAAGGTTTAATTGGCGAACTTGTGCCAAACAAAAATAAGTAACGGAGGAGCGTCGAGGCAGGAGAAAAGCTGGCGGCAATTCGGCGGCACTGCAGAGCGCTAGCGAGACTGAGACTGACTCGACAAGGTCGCGGGCAGCTGCTTATGTACCGTGCGTAACTATCTCGAAAGTACGGTTCGGCAAAGAAGGTTCGAGCGTCGCGCGCTCGGGCGAGGATGAACTGGCACTTTCGAGAATAAAAAGCAGAGGGAAAGTTAGGTCTGCTGCGAGAATGACCGGGCATCTTCTAGAAGACCGTGACCAAGCGTTGCCTTTTCGGCTCTGGGGCGGCAATATATCAGTATTCACTATTCAGTTAGGTATCCCAAGTCATTAATCGTTGAGATGCAGTCTCTCTGTAAGTCAGTCATGTTTAACATTCATAAAACTGCTTGTCAAATAGCGGCACTGTCGAGGACATGTGCTCGGCTCGGCTCGAACAATCGCTGTGCACAAGCTGGTCGTGTGGTTACAGGCAGCAAACATCCCGGATGGAACGTCCAACCTTGCAATGTAACTGAAGGCTAGGTCAGGGCCCCACTCACAAACGTCTATACTTTGCACCTCTTTAAGCTGGACCACTTTTGACACTACAAGCCATTGCAGCAAAAACAGTGTGACACATAATTATAAGCTCGACGTACCATGGCATCCAACTAGAAGGTCACATGGCTTGCAGCTTCTGCCGTGGTCAACTTTAAACTGAGATGGTTTGGAATAATGCTCTCGGTTTTTAGTGTTGCCCGGCACGGTTAACAGTTTGGTGATAGAGTGCTGCATTGAAAAATCTGGATTCGTGACTGTATCACCTTATGAATGCATACTAGCTATTAAACTCTTCATTCTGCAGAGAAATGAAATGCACTTTGCTTCCAATTGCAGCTACTTCTGGAACTTCATGGTATGAAGCACCTTATGGCTGCAAGCTCTGACCGATATTGTTCCGTGGTCAGCGCAGGCCCATTGCAGGGAGTCACTCCGAGAGCCTCAGCAGAGGTTCCTGCCCGCGGTCGTTCTAAATTTTTTTTGTGGTATGTATGCATCCTTTCTGTTGTTCCCTTAATTGTACTCAGGCGTTTTCTTTTCATTGTCGCAGATTTGCCTCAAAATATGTTCAGCACACAAATGGACGCTGTACAACCGTATCCCACATATTTTGTTCAAGATAACTTTTCTTTGCGAAAGTTAGAATTTTTCATGAAGTTTAGTCTTTTTTGTTCTTATTTACAAATTTATTTGAGTTTCCATGGGCAACACTGAAACGTTATGCCAGCGGCAAGGACAAGTTCACTGCTCTAACTTGTTCTCAAATGATTGCAAGAAATTGTGTTAATGTCGTGAAACCTCTTTCCAGCACTTGCTTTGCAGCATATAAACAAATTATACATAGGAGATACTCTTTTTTAGACTGCTTGCTCATTCTGCAGGTCTGTCTTCTATAGATGTCGTGCTACTGGAGAGCAGGCGAATTCGATTGTTGGTTTTGCCATTCCTTTTTTTCTTAGCCGATGTCCTTAAGGGCCGTGAAACGGATCTCTGGTTGAGATAAATCATTTTCGACTGGGATTTTACAGATAGCACATCGTTCAATGGGCCAAAAGAAAAAAAGGTGGAAAGACAAAAGCTTGACTTTCAGTGCGAAAATTTGAAAACACAGCGGACTATTTCATACCTCCTCCCCTTCGTAAGCTCGCTGCCTTTTCACTGTGATACATCCGCGGGCCCAAAAGCGCGTCATCGGGTCCAAACGCACGTCACACAAAACCGGACCTCACTCAGTCCCTTCACCCCTAAGCTGACATTGTGGTGGAAGCTACGCGCTTGTCGAACCAATCAGCCGCCTCCCTTTCATCACCTGACCCCAATCTCTGCGCGTGGGTATGCGCGGAGGAGCGTGATCATGTGGCAAAAGTGTGGCTGGCCCAACGAGCAAGTAGCTTCCACAGCACTGTCAGCTCCGGGGTGAATGGGTTAGGGAAAGCAACTTTTTTTTTCTGAATTTTGAGCGACGGGCTAATCTTCTAGGGCTCTATGGCTCTATCGGGTACATAAACCAGATTCCGAGCAAGAGGGGCCTCCCCTCTTTTCGTCTTCTTGAACTGTTTGGTTGAATGCGCGATTTATGAGTTGAGGAAAAAAGCAATAGAGGAAAAAGTTGGAAAAGCGTTTCATGACCCCTTTAATAGTTCTTGTAAACTCGTAAATTCGGGAAGAATATTTACCGCCGTATTCTTAAACGCTACTCGACTCGAAACTCGACTCGAAACTCGACTTGAGGGTGGTTTTGTGATTCATAAACAAATCTCCACTCGAAACTCCACTCGACTCCAAAATCTCCACTCGAAACTCCAAAATTTACTCGAGATCTCGAGTCTGCGCCGGAGCTACCTTGAACGGCCACTCGAGTCACTCGAGTGCGTTCAGTGTCATGGCGGCCGACGCATCGTTCGCCGACTTCGTCGACTTCGTGTTGAGAACGGACGAAATTCTTCATGACGACCGAGACCCCGACCAGGACGTCGATGTGCCGAGACAACGTTGCCGGGACCGGCTCAATCCGCTGGAGCATTTCAACTAATGGGAGTTTCTGGTGCACTATTGTTTTACAAAATCGACAGTCGTAAGCCTCCTGCAGTGCCTGCCGCTGGAAGCAAACGAGAGCAGTCGCGGCCTGCCACTGTTCCCGATGCTCCAGCTCCTCGTAGCGCTGAGATTTTATGGCGCCGGGACTTTTCAAGTAGTCACGGGCGACCTCGTGAACGTGTCGCAGCCGACGGTGTGCCGCGTAATCGAGCGCGTCTCCCGGGTCCTCGCCGAGACTCTCTTCCGCCGCCTCGTGGATTTCCCGGAGGGCGACTGCGACGAGTTCATGCGGGATTTCTACAACATCGGGAAGTTCCCCAGTTTGACTGGGTGCATCGACTGCACCCACGTCAAAATAAAGGGACCTGGCGGTCCCAATGGGGAAGTCTTCAGGAACATTAAGGGGTTCCTCTCCCTCAACGTGCAGGTAAGTCCACTTCTCTTTGTGCTGTTAGCGACAGCGAAAAAGTTGAAAACAACGGCACGCCAAGACGCGGCGTCGCACGTGAAAGCTCGGCGATATTGTGACTGATATATACTAGAACTTGTGAAGAGATCTGCACTCTGCGACAGTGCAGAGTGGTAGTGGGCCAGCTAGAGAGGGTTCAAGACCAAGAATTATGCATTGTGTGTTTGGAAACATAATTTGATTGGGTGCCGAGATGGCTTTTGTTATTTTATAGCAAACGCTCATGCTTCATAGTATTTTCCCCTTGAATTATACTTTTGGAAGAAAATATTTGGGAGATTTTATCCTGTGCTCAAATTCTGTTCTATTATACCGTCTGAAAAAACATAGGAATTAAGCCACATTGAAGCTTACGTCGCATAAAACTGCGAGAACTCAAATTCTAGTTAATTTCCAAAGCTTGCAGATGCACTTTGTCAACAATATACTAATCATAGTAAAAATTTCAGCTTGAGCACTTCTGTGTTCATATCATGGCAACCTGCTCATCCCTGCACTGTTCCTTCCTATCCACAGGCCATCACAGGACTCCAGCTGCAGTTTTTTTACATTGTTGCTAGGTGGCCGGGCTCTGTGCATGACAGCAGGATATTCGACAACAGTCGTGCAAGGGTCCTGTACGAGAATCGGCGCACCCCTGCCCTGCTGCTCGGAGATGCAGGCTATCCCTCCATGTCATTTCTTCTTACGACCCTGACCAATCCAGGTGTCTCCAACAGCCCAAAGGGCAGGTATGTACTAGTTTGTTGGAAGAAATAATGGCATGAAATTCAGAAGAACTGACAAGAAGGGATGCAGTACCCACAGTGTTGCTATTGGTTACTATTACTTCTCCAAATCTTTGTTACAGCTAGATTCATGACCTTTGGGCCTCTGTATGGCAAAAAAAGCTGGCATTATTCACTCTCTGTAGACAATTTTTTTTTTTTTCAAAAGTATGTAGCATACAACATTTCAGTTTTTTCTTTCTTTTTTCCTCGAGAACATTTGTTGTTCTTCACAGTTAGTCAGTGTCAATTGTTGCTTTTTGTCACTAGAATTGAACTTGAATTAAGACGGTAATGTAGAACACACCAGCCAAAACTACACTGTATGCTGAACAGTAGCCTCTGGCAAGCAATAGAAAATGCCAAAAATGCAGCTAGCACGGATAGGCCGCACTGTACAGGTTACGGATACAGTGGGCACGGCGAGGCCGTCAACAGCATGTGGCTTACCATGATTTTCGTTTCGCCTGTTGGGAGCAGCGCCAACAATCAACGTTTCAGAAATCCCGGCCTTCCAGGTTCCGGCATCTGACAGTCATCGCCCGGATTACGGAAGTCATCGGCTGCAACCAAGTGTTATCGTCTTCACAACGCCCCCTGCTTCATCCGGGTTAGTGACGTCAAGTTGTGCACCGTCTATAAAGGAGGATCCTCAAGAGTTCTTCACCAGTGGGCACGGCGAGGCCATCAACAGCATGTGGCTTACCATGATTTTTTTACAGGCACTGCCTTGCCTGTTGGGAGCAGCGCCAACAATCAACGTTGCCGAAATCCCGGCCTTCCAGGTTCCGGCATCTGACAGTCATCGCTCGGATTACGGAAGTCATCGGCTGCAACCAAGTGTTATCGTCTTCACAACGCCCCGTGCTTCATCCGGGTTAGTGACGTCAAGTTGTGCAGCGTCTATAAAGGAGGATCCTCAAGAATTCTTCACCAGTGGGCACGGCGAGGCCATCAACAGCATGTGGCTTACCATGATTTTCGTACAGGCTAGTCACCCTGTATCATGCTTTAAGAGCGATTTTGTTTCTCTAATTGTTGTGCCGTGCCCACGGTCACTATGTGAAATTGCAGTTGATTGCTTCGAAGTATGTAAGCTGTTATTATGCGGTGATGTTGAGACTAACCCGGGACCGACAACTGAAGAGATGTTTCATTCGATAATCGAGGGTCAAGCCGAAATTAAAAAGGAAGTTTCCGATATAGTTATAAAACAATCCGGTACCGACAAATCGATTGCCGAAGTCTTATCGAAAATTGCAGGTGTTGACAAAGTATTACTTGAGTTACGAGCTAAATCCCTTGAGGTCGACGCTCTTAAACTATCAGCGCACTCGAGCTGACAATAGCCAAACAAACTTCTCGGTTGGCCAATTTGGAAGATCGGGGTCGACGTTCAAATCTTGTCATCTTTGGAATTCCAGACGAATCAGAGGAGACCGAGCGAGATTTGAGGGGAAAAGTAATTGATAATATTTTCTTAAGGCGGCTGGACGTTACTTGCACTTCTGTAGCGAGGATTCATCGCTTTGGTAAACACGTGGGAAGGCGGCCGATCATTCTTTATCTTCAGGACTACAATGAAAAGTTAGAAATCCTGCGAAATACAAAGAAACTTAAAGGCACAAACATTTACATTCAAAACGATTATTCCCAAGAAACCCTTAACAAAAGGAGGCTACTATGGAACAGTTCAAGCGAAGATTGAAAGAGCAAACTAAAGGTTTTCCTTGTGAATGACAAACTTCGAGTTGCCAATGATCTGTATGAATGGAATGAATCTACAAACGAGCGCGTCAAGTTATCCCCTTCCAATGAACAGCCTGTAAATGTTTGACAAGAATTACCTCCTGTAAACAAACAGTTCCGTCTACTAAACATGAACGCACAAAGCATTGTCAATAAAGCTGAGTGGTTCGAATTAGTTCTTTTGAATCATGACCCCCATGTCACGGTCATTACAGAAACGTGGCTGAATAAAAATGTGCCAGATAATGAAGGTTTTCCTGAATCCCACCAAGTTTTTCGTCGGGACCGCCCCTCTCGTGGTGGCGGAATTGCAGTCGTAATCAAGTCATCCATTTGTGTAACAACATTAGAACAGATTAGTAATCATGAAAGTTTAATTTTACGTCTCGATATCTGGGGTCGAAAAGTTCTCCTTTGTGCTGTGTATAGGCCTCCTTCTGCTAGTCCAGATTATTTAAATCGACTTTATGATTGTTTAATAAAATACAAGGGTAAATCGATTCTTCTGGTTGGGGACTTTAATCTCCCCCATATCGACTGGTTGCGATTATCTAGCCCATGTGATGACGAGATTATTTTTGACATAATGTTCACATGTGATATTTCCCAGGTTGTTAAGGAATTTACACGTGAGCAGGGCTCGAGCCGCTCAATTCTTGACCTTATATTTGTTAGTACTGAATTCGCTGATTATAGCGTAAGACTTGAGGAAAGCAAGTCTGATCACAAACTTGTACTATTTGTTTGCTATCTTAACCGACCTTCGCCAAAGAAAAAAGTAGTTACTATGGTAAAGGATTTTTCGAAGTCTAATGACGAGAGCGCTTTGGATTATCTCGACTACTGTTTCAGCGACTTCGTTGAAGATGATGTGATTTTGCTATGGGACAAGTTCGTTTCTATATGTAACTATTGCTTGGAGAACTTTATTCCTAGTCGACGTAAATGCACGGGACGAAGAAATCCTTGGATTAACCGAAATATAATTCATCTTACACGCAAAATAAAAAGGTATAAAAAGAACAGTTCCAACAAGGGAGCTGTACATCCCCTACAAGCTGAACTGGCTAGTCAAGTCAAAGAAGCAAGAGATAAATATTTTTCGTGCACCCTTTTAAACTTCATAAAACATGATCCTGCAAAGTTTTGGAACTATCTTTCAGAAAAAGCTAAACCGGTCGACCAGCTAAAAGTTAACAATATCACAATCAGTGACAAAAAACAAATCGCCGAAGAATTTAACCTATATTTTCAATCTGTGTTCTCATGTACAGATATGTACACTCCAGTTGCCACCGCTGTAGCTACACTGAACGCCGATTTTATCTCCTTTCGTGGTGTCTTTGTCATGTTATTAAATCAGAATACAAAATTGAGCAGTGGGCCTGATAAGATACCGAACGCCTTCCTCCGTAGATATGCCGAATCTATTTAACGCTTTTTAACAGTCATGTTTCGTGCTTCTTTTCGTTCAAGTGTGCTTCCGAATGACTGGCGAACAGCGCGTGTAGTGCCAATTCATAAGAAGGATGATTATTCTGTTGTAAGCAATTTTCGTCCTATTTCTATCACTAGCAACTCATGCAAACTTATGGAACATAACGTTAGTAGTTATATTCGAAATTTCTTGGAAGAGAGGAGTTTGCTGACTTCTTTTCAACATGGTTTCCGGAGGGGGTACTCCACAATTACGCAACTAGTTACCACAGTCCATGACTTTGCTGCTACCCTAGACAAGTCTGGACAGGTCGATATTATTTTTTTAGATTTTTGTAAACCATTCGATAAGGTCCCTCATGGTAAACTTATTTTTAAACTAGAGCGTCTTGGGCTACCACCAGAGATAGTTAACAGGATAGGATCCTATTTGTTCAATCGTAGCCAGTTTGTTGAAGTTGGTGGCCATTTTTCCGGTACCCTCGATGTTTCTTCTGGTGTTCCCCAGGGTAGTGTAATAGTTCCCCTGCTATTTCTGGTCTATATAAATGACATTTTATCAACTGTGAGTACTAACATTAATATCCGCTTATTTGCAGATGATTGTGTTTTGTTTAAAACCATACCCTCTGTTGGTGACCAAAAAACGCTTAATTCTTCTCTTTCTCTAGTCGACGATTGGTGTAACGAATGGGAAATGCAACTGAATTCCGCGAAGACTGTTCACTTACGCATGACGAGGAAAATTAAACCTTTGAAATTCACATATCAAGTAAATAGTGTAGCAGTAACCGAAGTGAGTGAATACAAATATCTTGGAGTAACCCTAACAAGCGATCTACGATGGTCAACGCATATCCAAAACATCAGTTCCTCGGTTTTTCGAAAATTAGGTTTCCTACGACGCAAGTTAAAAAATGCTCCAACCTCCGTTATCCAAGCTTATAACTCCTTGGTAAGGTCAAAAATAGAATATGCTAATATAATCTGGGATCCAAACACGAAAAAAGATGCATCAAAACTTGAGATGGTCCAAAGGAGAGCAGTTCGTTTTATTTAAGGAATGTACAAGAGACTTAACTCCCCATCCTCCTTAATAGCGGCAAACAATATCACGTCCCTGGAACAGCGTAGGAAAATTGCAAGACTGAAGTTCTTGTATTTACTTTATAACAACGAGCTGTGCGTCGTCTGAAGTTTATATATAACCTCCTTATCTTCCAGAGCCACTAGGAACCACCATCAGTTTTCTCTTCAACCAATATTTGCTCCAACCAACATTTTTAAGTTTTCATATTTTCCACGCACCATATCAGATTGGAACGCCCTCCCTTACAATATATTCCTAGCCCCTAATTTTAATAAAGCACTTGATGATCATCCTTTTTAGGTATTGCCATTGTGCTCTTGTGTTGTGAACCTTTTTGAACAAATGTACAAACGTTTTTCCCTGTTGATTGTTAGTTATGAAAGTGTTAGTTACTAAACATTATGAAAGCCATGTGTAATGATGGTTTACAAGTCTTTTGTACCCCACACCTGCAAGGGCCTATCAAAAGGCTTGCAGTATGTAATAAATAAATACAAAAAAAATACTGAACCATACTTATGATTGCAGCAGTGGCGATTTTTACACCTGAAGACCCTTATCTTGCGACGTTGCTTCCATTACCAATGCTGCACCATATAGGTACCAAGCAGCTCACCAAAAACAAGGAACTCGGTCGAACGGGCATTTGGAGTTTTCAAGCGATGCTTCCCATGCCTGGACATGCGGCTGCAGTACAAGGCAGAACGGTCAGCCCTCATCATCACCGCCTATGCTGCACTGCACAACCTGGCCCGGCTGCGAAAAGAGCCATGCCCACCCGCTCTACCCTCTCCATCAGTCCCCCGACGCCGGAGGCGGCTGCGTCCTCATGTACTGCCATCACCTCCAGACCCTGTCGACACAATCAACGGCTCGCTGAAACGCACACAGATCATCGCACTGTGTTTCCAATAAGGATATTCAAGCAGAAGCACATGTTCATAGTCAATGACGGGTCAAGAATAGTGTACAAGCTGGAGAGGAGGAAGCAGAGAGAAGATTGAGATGGAGAGGAGAAACCTCCTCTCCACTTAAAGCTTCCGTCCTATTTCTCCTCTCCAGCTTGTACTCTGTTCTTGACCCATCACTGACTCGTGCAAATACTCGGACACGAATCCAGTAGTAAGCTCTCCAATAAATTGATTCTTAAATCAGATTCCGGGTATTCGGTCACTTAAACATATTCTGGGAAAGACTGGCCAGCACAGAGCTAACGAAAGACCTGCCCTTTCCTTCAATTCGAGTGTGCTGTTTCATTCAACTTCCGAATATGCAAAACACATTTGGTTCTACCGTTTCACTACAATGTAGCGCACATAACTAAAATAAATAAGTAAATCCTCAGAATGCTGCTAAACTTCAAGAACCCAAATTTCATTGTGATTCCCACACCCTTGTTGCTTGCAGCGCAGGGCTGGCAGCTGTTCCACCTTTATCTCTTTCTCCAGCTGGAGCAGCTGGAACTCTGCGCGTCCGCGTCGTCGCTGCTCAAAAAGCTTGTTGCGCAGTATGCGCATTTGCATTAAATGTTGCGCCTCCTTCCGCCGATCTTCCCTCTCGAGGATGTCAACACGGGCCTCCTTTTCAGGAGCCATGATCCGCTCCAGTGCTGCGATGCGGTTTCCAACTCTTCTGGATGCCCCGCTTGGCAGCTCAGCACGGGGGCAGGTAATGCCCCTTGCTGGCGGAGTCGCACAAGCAGCTCCAACGCTGCTGTCTTGGAGTGGTGAGGCGGTCGGCTCAGGAGCATCTGGGCATGCAGAACACATTGGCACTGTGAGTGCTAGGGGAAGAGAAAGTACATAGGGGAAGAGGCCCAACAGCCACATGGGCCTTTCGCAGAAATGTTCAAAGCTAGGCGTTGGCAAACTATAGAGTGTGTCCGATTGGTTATGTTCTGCACCACTTCTAGCACTGTGGATGGTTTACGGTTGCATTATCATATAATTTGTGTCCCTCTGCTTCAATCTTCACGTTGTGCTTTGACTACATACGATTTTGCCCCGATAGCATGTTTTGTTAAGTTGGTTAACGACAGACCTTGCCATGTCAGACTGCTGATGGGATCAAATTCCTATCCGAGAAGCAAACAAGAGTAACTGCACTACATAAACTTTCCTCAAAGGGGACACCACAACATGTGTACACTCAGACGGTTGTTATGGCAGACACTTTGTTAAGAGCAAATGTGCGCAAGCTTGTCGCTAACTTGCAGCAGCGAACAAAAGTTGGGGCACAAACACGCTGGTGAAAGTCTAACAAAAATTTAGGCGAAAACCCCGAGACTGCGGAAAACAGTGACAGCAGAACACGCAAGTCTCAAACACAGCTGAAATTTATTGCGCAGAGGTTCGTGTGTATATAGGGTCTCCAAGCCCCTACAGCTGTGTTGACACTCGTGTGTTGTGCTGTTGTGCTGTTCCCGTCCCTGGGTTGTTGCCTTAAATCATGTTACAACAAAGGTGGTCTGGTCAGATTGTATCTCCAGGAAAACAAAATAAATCTATCTTAGCTTTTGGATGTAAACACATCTTTAGCAGAAAATCTTAAAGGGACACTGACACCCCCCAAATTTTTTTTTTTCATTTTTTGCCAGGGGTTTCAATATGGTGTCGGAGGACTACCCAATTAATATTTAGCAACAGAGTAGCGTATTTTTGTAATACAGCCGAAAGACGCAACTGCTCGAAACCGAAACCGAAACCCGACGGAGGTCGGAGAAGTGGAGAGAAGAGACTGGGTGGCGGAAGTCACGTGGCTACACCCGACCGTGCGTTTTTTTCCTCCTCTTCGTAGCAGACGACACGACATGCGGCGTGCGATACGGCGTGCGGGAACTGCTCGCCGGGCGATTCTTTTGCAGTTATGTTTGTTCCGCTCGTTGTTCTGTACTCCAAGATGAGTTGCTTTGTACATTGAGGAGTCGGAGATGAGTAGCGAGTGCCCATGGTGAATTTCCATGATCGGCTCCGAAAAGAATACACCAAAGATGTTGCGTGAATAGCTGGCTCACATGTCCTGCGTCCGAAAAAAAGTGGCATTGTGCGACAGTTTCCGAAAGATCAACGGGATCGGGACCATTGGCTGGCTGCAATTGCTGTAGAACATATATGGGCACCTCGGAAAGCGGACGCTACCTGATTTATATGCTCCTTGCATTTTGTGGAAAGTGATTACATTGAGTTCGCAGGTGTCAAAAAGGAAATCACATACCATTTAATTCAGCGAAGTATCGTCCGCAACATTTGTTTCAGGGTGTCGAACCGAATTTTTATCGGTTCGGTTCCAGTTCGGGTTCGCGGCTTTCGGTTCGGTTCCGGTTCAGTTCCGGGGAGCAAAAATAACGGTTCAAACCTGTTCGCACCGGTTTGAACCGGTTTGAACCACTAAATTGAGAATATATTTTCCGCGTTGTTCTAGCAATATACACTATTTACGCCGTCAAGCGATTAACTAATAGTTTCTTCGATCGTCCGTGCAATTTACTTTTGTTTTTAGGTACCATTCAGTTATTTAATTTCCATGCAAAAGTAGAAGAAAATCTACATTAACATACATGACGTCGTGTTCTTACATCCCTTTGTTTACGAGTAAAATATATTTTACCTGAATCGAAATGTTTAAGTACAAGAGCAAAAAGTTCGAGCTTGTTGGTACATACCTGCAAATAGATCAGCTTCTAATTTAGAACTATACTATATTTTCTTGTCATTTCTTCGTGTTTAAACACAATTCTAAAGTTCAAGCTGATCCATTTACACGGTATAAAATGTGGTCGCGAAGTGTGGTAGGTCGTCTAAGACACCCGTGATTGGTACAACTTTGTGTCGCAGTATTAAAAGTGAAATCGTGTCCTTGAACTAAGGAATTAATTACATCACATAAAATTATGAAATGAGCACCTCGGTGGCCATATATATCCTAAAATGAGGTTTGCGAAATACACTTCAGAATATATATGTATATGATGACGACCCTACTGAGCTAAAAGCAATGAAATTTTCAAAATGTAACGAAAGTTTTAGGATAATTCCTTTCATACTATTTTTATAGAAACACCGAGCGGCAATCCAAATGCCTGTTGTTCTAACCAAACATTGTTTACACTGAGCACCGCATGCATGCGACTAATCATGCAGCAAGAAGTAATCGCAATTGTTCACTCTATTTCTATACGCACCTTCGAACTCATCAAATCTGGCCCAAAACAGCGCTTGCCCAAGTGAACATTTTCTTATACAGAATAAGCTGGCATAGCCTGCCTGTGGAGGGTTGTTCTTGACAAGATGCCGGACAATTTAAGTTGCAAATGAGCATCACCCTTGGTAATTGATAACTTTTACACGATAGCGTTAAGGAGCTCATGTCGCAGGAAATCCGATGCCGGTGGCGTCACTAGAAAATCTTGATTGAACGATAGGTTCATGACGTCAGAGCTACATATCCTCGCGCAAGATTTTCAAACAGCCCACAATGCTTACGTGAAACGTGATATCACGCGTGGAATAAGTGATTAGAACATGACATGTAATGCGAATTAAAGGTCGCCGTATGTTTCAAATGATTTTACCTTTGAAAATAATTCCTTTGCCTTAAAGAAAGAATAAAGAATTTTAGGCGGGATTGGAACTTACGACCCTTTAGTTGTGAGTCAGACGCCACGCGAGGCACGCTTGCGCGGCAAATGAGAGTGCGATGCAGACGAGACCCGTTGACGCTATCGCGTTCCACTTTAAGGACGAAGCTTGAGCGTCCTTTAAGATTCTTTTTTGATAAGTAAAACGAAGTAGTATATCACGTTCTACTCGACATGGCAGCTACTTAATTGGACACTTTCTGACGGTTTGCGTGCGTAATCGTCATAGTTCCGACGCGCGCCCCTGTTTACTTTGTGTTTGTCCAGCACACAGACCCATAAAAGTAATCTTCACCACATAAAAGAGGCAATAACAGAATTCTATATGTTTGAGAAGTTAGATGTGTGAGGAACAGATAGTTGTTTAAATTAGCTTCAATATCAGAAATGTATGTAAGGCCGCCCAATATCACTTACAACGAGCCTGTCGAGGATAAAAAACGCCGGAAAAGATTGGCGGGACACCTTTCAAATAATTTGGGTCGCATTGCGTTAGAGTGGTCGGCCATCTGTTTATTTCGTCAAATATTCAGTTAGTAATTAAATATATTTTATATTGATCAATACATTTTACTTTATAAAGTTCTCATGAGCGCTTGAGACCGATGCTGAAGGACGACACTCGAAACTACGCGAGCTGTGGAGTCTGCGTAAAAGTGTTTTTCTGCTTGGCTGATTGGCAGTTGTGGAACATCGGATTGCAGGGTTCGCTAAAAAGACTCTGTGCTCACATAATGGATTGGAAGTCAAATACACGAAATGCTTAAAAAGAGGGAGAGAATTAATCTTATTTTTTTTCCAAATAATTCCTTGCAGAACGCCTCACTGCAAAAAGAAATCCGTAAAGATGCGCGCAATGAAATTCATGATTTTGCATAAATATCCCGAAGGACAGACAAAGCATCTCAAAATCTTTGTAAAATCACATTTAATCAGCTTGCATCAGCTCGAAACTTCGCGAAATACTGCCTCGGGAGGCTAATGTTATATTCGGTTTTACCTAATTAAAATGAGAACGCCGACTTGACATAACAGAAAAAACAACTTCATTAGACGTTTCGCCTCCCATGCGGGAGGCGAAACGTCTAGGTATTCGGTTTTACCTGCACTTGTTTTAAGCCCTCACTTTACACACTATGCTAGAGTAGTCATGCGCTCTAACATTCCTCTAGGCCACCATATATTATGGCGAGACTGCTATAAATACTGCACAACTTTACATTTAGAAAATTTATGGCTAGTGTTGCGAGCATCTTATTTCACCAGAAAGCTGAACTATTTAGCATGGTATGCACGTGATGTCATCACACTATAGGCTAGTGGTCATTCTGATTTCTTCTTGCTGAGAAAATCGAATTCGATGGTGCAAAAGGCACGCTGCAGGAGGTTCAAGCTCAGTGAAAGCAAAGTATTCGAAAGGCACGTATTAGTATTCGTAGTGCATCGTCGTGAGGAACTGCGCAAGCGTCCGGCACGACAAAAACGTGCTTTTCGTCAAGAGCGTTTTTGCAAACAAAGTAGTTTCCGGGGTCACGCTTTTTGGACTGCGCCAAAGATGGCAGTAAAGAGGAACCTTTACAACACAGTATGCTTTTAAAACTCCCCCCTTCCCCCCTCCACACATACACACAGACGCACTTCTTTATACAGCGGTGCTGTTAAAGGCTAGTTTCCCAGTGTCGTGTCCGTCAACAAACGAATGATGACACTAAACTCCGCCATCTATAAATGACGACGGCAAGCAGACAACCCGCTTGCCGGTTGTCTGGTTGCCGCCGCCGTTCGTAGAGGGTGGCAACCCCTTCAGCCTTTTCATTCTGGCTTACCGACTTGCGGCCGGCCATTACTTTATTCCCACCATAGTACAGCTTTATTGGTCGTCACCAGAGTGGAAAGACTGAAAGCATTCCTGAAGAATTACCTCCTTCGTTTGTGTCTGTTAATTTGACAATTTTATTTGACACTTGTTAACCGCAACCCTTCATTACTTTTATTTTGCACCCTGTGAAGTTCCAAGGGGTCATATGAAACGATATCGGGTTGGAATGTTCATGACCTTTCCGAGGCGTACTGGTCCTCTGGCCCAAGCGTACTCGCACAGGCCGCCACTGATTCAGAAGCTTCTTCGTCGTGGTGAAATTGCGAAGATTAAACGAGATTATTTCCTCTTGCCGTCCCAAAGATTGATGACGTAATTGTGGGATTGAAACCACCTGCCTGGTCGACAGTCGAGCGCGGCTCATGGATTGGACACGAGAACTGCGTCAGCACTGGACATCGGCTCGTAACAATGAATGTCTCGGCTGAAACTTGGCTAGTGGCTCGTGTCTAACCACTGCGGTGATGAGAATAGCCCAACTCTAACAATGCTTGGAGCTCAGCACGCGTTTTCGTCCTTTAAAACCCCAGCGCGGTGGTATGATCAAGGTTGGCGGCATAAGACAGGCACCAGGCCACGTGGCCGCTTCTGGCTCCGAGTTGAGGGGATGAACGATGCTCACATTTCTTTAACTGTTTGGCGACTGCCATGACCTAGAAAAATAAGCAAAGCCAAGTTCAATCAGTTATTAGCGTTAGGGAGTGATCCTGAGTAGTGTTTAGTAATGTATAGAAATATTCTTATAGCTCATTTAAGCAAAATACAGAGGGGGTCGAAACTTTGG
Organism: Ixodes scapularis; assembly: GCF_016920785.2. NCBI lineage: Eukaryota > Metazoa > Arthropoda > Arachnida > Ixodida > Ixodidae > Ixodes > Ixodes scapularis. The sequence goes on from NW_024609881.1 coordinate 66,078,537, forward strand.
CAATATCTTGAGAACAACGCTCGTGTGAGATTTACCGCGACTGCCAACCTTCGGCTGTTCCTCTGAGGTCGCTAAAATATCTTATTTTTTGTTTAGGTATTCCTTCCGTACACACGTGTAGTTCTATGTAACGTCATATTAATAAGTCGCATTTAGTCATTTCAGAACTTCTATTCTCAAGGACATTTCTCGGCTGCAGTACAGCAACAACGAAAAAATGTTTCGGTGCCTCAATAATGTAAAATTGGTCTTGCAACATTTTTTTTTGTACTTTCAATAAATAGTGTTAAGAAATAACCCCCGGCGTTGGTAGCTTGCGGAAACATCCATTAGTTTTCCCCTAATAACAGATGCAGGAAAATAAAGGACAGAGACAGCTGTCGATATCTCCTCAACTCGCAATTTGAACAAGCGGCCACGTGATCTGACGCTAATTATACACCACCTGTGTTTGTCAGTCATGCCCTCGGCGGCTAGGGTTTGGAAAGCAAAAGCTTGGGCAGAGCTTCAGATATTGTTGAAGTTGTGCTATTAATTATCATATTTAATTGACACAAGCCGTTACCTGAATGTTTGGCGACGCTGATTGTAACGAACCCGAGCACTCGACTCCGGGTTATAAAAATCGCCTACGTCATGGTGTCACGTGACCCTCGGTGCGAAATCGTGATGTCATGTTACGTCGTGCTGTCAACAAGGTTAATACATCTAATGACTTCCTGAAATTAAATCGAGTTGATGCAGTGAGTCACGTGACGTTACGAGGCCACGTGACATTACTTGACAACATGAATTGACACCATGACGTGACGTGACCACGCGACACTTGGTTAATCATAGTGCCAATACAAAGGTGCCACGAAAACCCACAATTTCATACATTGGAATTCTGTATATGACGATTTGATCAATAGATAGAAATACAGCCGCCAATTTTTTATTCCCATATGTTCATTTTGTGATACTAACAAAAAAGGAAATAAAAAGAAATATTTCCTTGAACCGTTTTGAACCGGTTACCGTTATATTTTTTTTCGGTTCGGTTCCGCTTCAGTTTCAAGATGGCGGCGAAGATTTCGGTTCGGTTCATTTCCGGTTCGGCTAAAAATAACGGTTCAGTTCCGGTTTTCGGTTCGGTTCGGTTCCGGTTCGACACCCTGATTTGTTTGTTATTTTTTGTTCGTTTTTTCAGTGATGATTGTAAAAAAAAAGAAAAAAAGATATGTAAACATCGGAGCATGTTTGAACAAAAAAAAAAACTTCGCGGGGGATCGAACCCGGTCCTACCGCGTGTGAACCGGATGTCTTTCCCACTGCGGTACTGGGGGATCTCTTTCCTGGTGGATCTCTTTCCTTCGTAATAATTCAGCCGGTAAACTAAGTTGGAAAGTTTGCTGTCGATTTTTCTCTAGCAAAAGCACTCCCGAGTCGAAGTCGGGAAGCACCACGCTTTGGGGACATTCGCACCTAGTAAAGAAATCGTACGCGTGCATATTCAACTCGAAGTAGACACGTCGTGCTTGACGTTTGCACGAGCGATGTCTTCAGCCACGAGAAGGGAGCGACGGCTCGGCGACGTCTTCGTGCAAATCGGCTTGGTGGCCGGTCGTGTCTTACGGGATGAATACCAATTCTTTTGATCAGTCCCAAATTGCTCTTTTGAAGGTAGACAGAATTCGCCGGTACCGCGAACGACAGTTCTGAAATGGAGGTCCTACGCCCGTCGTCCGCTGCCATCGCCGTCCCCGCGAGTCCCACGATACGCGAAACGACGAACGCACAGAATGCTTCCGGTTGTCTGTGGAACTTTTTTTTTTCAATCAACGTATTTACAGCTTTTTAGAAGCCACAAAAAATGGGTTTCATATTTTTTTCTATTTTTAATATTGAGTGTGTGCCTTCAGTGACCCACGACTTTGATTAAATTTGGTGGTCGCATCGATACCTTAGAAAACGGCCCGTGACCTAGAAAAAGAGAGTGAGCGAGACTCGAACCGGCCAGTTCTTGATTGGCGGTTTTCGGGCGGAAAGAAACCGAATTTCGAGCCGCAAATTCTGTTCTGGGTAGTTGAGCTCTCATATGACGCGTACAACTAAAAACCTCGGCGAGCATAAATACCCTGTCAGTGTCCCTTTAATATTTCATACTTCCCTGAATGAGTAATTGAATTTTAAACAATTTAAACTGCTCCTTGAATGAGCAGTGTTTACATGTTGCCATTGCCCTGTTGGAAAATTTCGATGATGGAAAGATGTCGGAAAAGGCCGATACGAGCGTAACCGTAATATGGGACATCCTATACAAGCGAATCAGCGGATCCAGTATAGTGGATTAGTGCGGAACGATACAGGTAGGCGGAACCATACAAGCGTGTCGTATTATGGGACATCCTATACCAGCGTAGTGGAATATGGCGGAACAATGTGGAACCATACATGCATAACGTAATATGGGACAACCTATACCAGCGAAAAGGCGATACCAGCACGGTGGAGCCAAAATGCTGGTTTCGCCTTTTCACTGTTGTACAGGGCGATTTAGTTTTAAGCTTTACATATATGTTTAGAAAGGTCGTGAAAGCTAAATTAATGCGGTTTATGCGGGCGAGTTATACGGCCAGGCGTACGTAGTATATGGACCTAATCGTAACAATCAGTCAGATAATTAAATACAATTTGTTAATTAACTTTTAAATTAGTGAAAATGAAAATATGGTTTCAATTAGAAACTTGCTGAGTCATTGAAAACCACAAAATCAACTCTTTTTAGAAGGATATAATGCAGGGGTAGCCTTTTACGCGTTCTGTAAAAACGCTTTATTTGGACAAGTTTCTAGGATTCAGTTTCTTATCATAGATCATCTCTGCGCCCAAGGTCCTGTTCCCCCTTAGACACGCAACGCACGTGCGCCTTGCTTCCCTCCATCCTACGAGGGAGGCGAGGGGCGGCTTCGCACTGTGGCCACCGGGCAGCAGGACCGCAAGTGCAAAGATGCGCTCTGGTAAGAAACCAAAGTCTGGAAACGCGTCCAAATTGACCATTTTTTTAGAACGCCATAAAATGCTGCTCTTGTTTTATATCTTTACAAAGAAAGTTGATTTAGTGTGTGTTGATGATGCTTAGCAAGTTTCTAATTGGAACCATGGGTCTATTTTCACTGATTAAAAATTTCAGGAACATACTATACTTAGAGAGAGGCTGAAGTGGGTTTGTATTTGAGAAAACACTTTTAAATCTTCTTCATATGACCTCCAGAATCTCAAATATCAAAATTATTTGGTAATTTTATGAATTGAGGCTACATAGAGTCATTTTTAAAGCGCTGTGAAAGCACTTCCCTGGAGAGCGACGTCACAAAAGTGGCTTTCGAAATCTTTGCTCATGCATCTTCAGCACCTATCAAAGCTATGCACGCACGTGCTATTTTTTAAAAGGGCAGAAAAATGTGTCGCGCCTGGTGCCAATGCGGGAGAATACACCTAGAAAACTTGAGATTGGACGCGCGGCCCTTAAGCGCCACGCTTGGCGGCCGAAAGGTCTTCATACGATGTCACTATTGGTAGGATGTTTTTTGTTTTCTCACGTTTAGTTATATCTTTGTGGAAAACGAACGGGATATTCAGATTTGCGAGATAAAACTATGCTAGAATGAACCTCCATCTAGTTTTCTGAAAGAAGACTGGCACATCTCTGTAATAAGCTGACTGATCATTACAAATTAGCCTTTTATACTATGCCGCCCTGGCCATATAACTCACGTGCACAGACCGCGTAAACGTAGATTTTACGGCTTTTTTTTAAAATCTGTAAAACATACAAAAAAACACTCTCTAGAATGTCCCCCAATACGATACGATTGTATGGTTCTTTTCCCGCTTGCATTGTTCAAGAAAGACCTGTGGACATCCAGCGTTTCATTGGAATGCTGGATGTCAGCGAGTCTACATCAGTGAGTGGATTCAAACAAGCATGATGTTTGCACACCAGTAAGCTCTTATCCGAGGATGACCAGGAGCACTAAGAGCAGAGGCAGAATGTCGTGACGTGGTAAATTTGGTTGCAGGTATTTATTTTTAGAAGAACTGCAAGCAGCAAAGCTTAACTTTGCTCAAAAGAAGATAATTAAAAATTCAATACTGAACAATGGTGTCCCTTGAGCTGTCAGACCAAACTCCCACTCTTGCCACTCAGGAGTTCCTTACTTGTGCGTAGAAGATCAGCACAATCCAGATTTGTGCTGCAAGAGCACCTGCAATATAAAAGTTGAATAAACATGAGATGAAATATGAGACGTTTACAATTCTCTGTAATTTGAAATTATAGCACAGATCTTGAAGAGGAGGATGGGAGGGTATGACCCCCCACCCCCTAACCCTCCTACTCTTCTGCTCCCTCCCATTTAGCGAAAAATTTCCCTGAATTTAGCGGGTTAAGTTTTCCACAAAATTTAGCGCGGAAATTGATGTCACATGACCTCAACACAAATGCAGATTCCTCGCTAAAAGTAGCGGGGAAAATGACGTTGCATGACCGTGTCATGTCATCCATAAAAAATTTAGTTTCTCAGCTAGACTTAGCGGAAATATTAACGTCACATGACCGCAAACTTAATTCAATTTCCTGCCAAGTTTAGTTGGGCGGTTACGCCGAGGGTGACGCCGCGAAACGCGGAAACGGGTGCTAAGAGCTGCGCTAAAAAAACTAAATGCATCAGGTGAAATAAGGTGAAAATTAGAGATAAGAAAAAGAGAAAAGAATCTAAGATACCGTTCTCAGATCCTTCCTTTTGTCCGTTCTCAAATGTTTTGATTTCAAGAGATGTTTATATCTTTATTCATACCCAGAGAACCCCTCCCAGTTTCAGCATGAATGCTATAAATCAATGCAGACTAGACCTTGTAAACTATAATGCATATGAAAATGAATGTTCGCCACATAGTCATGTATGAGTCAGTGGCTCAGATCTCTAAATACATTTGTATTGAGGAACATTCTTGAATAAAACTTCTGGGCTTTGAATTCGACAGTTTGTACTTCCATAAGGCACACTGTATGGCACTGATTTTCTTTGTGACACATCAGAAACAGCAGTGTCATCCTTGCATACCCAACAAGAATTTGTATTTCTTTTTTTTAGCATGGCATGTGCTATTTTAATGGTTATACAGCCTCCTTTAACAAAATTTCCTTTGTAGAGCTTTTTATTGGTTCTTATTTAACTCGCACGACAGATTCGGGACCTCGAATTCTCACTCGGCATCAACAGTTTTATATATTAATGTAATAGTGAAAGACAAGAATAATGGTCTTGAGTACGGCTCAAGAAGCACAGATGCTGAGAAAAGTACTGAAAAAAACTCAAATGTCAAAATAAAAATAAGCTGGAATGTGGATACAATTAAGGACATGGTCATGAATACAGTAGCAGATTCAATATGAAGAATACGTGTTAGACGCACACTCAAAGAAACCTGTTGCATCTATATTCATGCAAATTACTTCGCAGAACCCAGCGCTGCAGTCTCGGGTGCGAGTTCGCTGAATGTGTCCACTGAAAATGAGTGCAGACGGAAAAAGCAGTTTGATCTGCGACAATGAGCATTACATAGGCAAGTGACATATCATTGTTACTGTTACAGTGCCGAATGTTTAAAACTGCCAGCTGCATCATTCTGTGAGTTCCATCCGTATATTACAGGGTTTGCCTCTCTCGAATTCTTTCCGAGAAAAATTATGAACTGGAAATGTCTAGCGTAGTTCTAGAAAAACTACTTCCAGAATCCTAACTCAGCATCGTAAAGAATATAAAAAGTTTCTAGAGATAAGGTTAGTGCAGGAGCTGAATAAACTAAATACTTAGTTTTGTGAAACCATCTTGCCGTAGTAAACGTATAAAGTTCCCCTAGGTAGAGCTAGTCATTACGGTTGATTGTGCCCATTGCATACCATAAAAATTTAATTTGCGACCTACAATATTTACAGACTCAACCAACTCTGAATAAGTGGAACACTTGGCACTAAAGATTGGTCTCACCATGACGGTCTGCAAACATCCACATAATAATTTCCATAAACCTATGCATTTCAAGAAAATATTTGGAGCGAGCTGTTTAAACTGCCATAACACTTTTTAACACTAATAGAAAGCCTGTAGTGGGCCACAACTTAAGCAGTTTTTACTTCATTATGAAGGGCATTAACAAATATGTGAAGCTTAAAACTAGGCCTGCACTGAATTGCTTTTTTAAGTTGAACGTGCTATGCTCGGTTCAATATATTTTCTTTGCAGAGCTGACAATGTGCAAGTTTCCATTTTTTTTATACTTCACATCTCCCGACTGCTGGGTGGGGTAGGTACATAAGATTAATGACACCAACGTAACACAATGATTATTTTAAGAATTTGTTTGGGTATGGCACTAGCGAAGCCATCTGTGGGAAATTATTTCTGTGACTCCGTCGAACCTACATCCGTGGGCTTTAAGTTCACATGTGAATCATGTCTGCAGCCGCCTTTTTGTAATTGGAACTCCATCCAACCCGAGATTTGAATGTTTTTTGCATTTTAGGCTTAGTAGTGCTTTTGCTGTTTCACTTAAGAATAGGTAAGAATGCTTATTTCGAGTAGCATACCTAACACTTGGTGGCACAAGGACTCCCTTGTCGTGATGCTAATCGAAAGTCACAGGCAGGGAGACACTGTGATGCTCTTGTTGCTGGGATTACCTCCCCCATGGTCCTGGCCGGACCACAGAAGAAGATTGAGTCCAAGCTTGTGGCCACTGGGATCTCCAGATCTTGAGGCAACCAAGTAGCTGGAAATAAAAACAAATCACAATCAAGTACTTGGCAGAGCTACATTAGAATGGCTAGCATATTCTTTCATGATCAGCACATAGATCCTTTTGTTTTTATACTTTGTACTTGTACCTATTAAAAAACTGCTCCTTCACAGCCACAGTCACACCCCAGGACAAGGCCACACAGGCCTTGAAATGATGGGTACCGAATTAAGGCGAATGATCAAATGCATTCATTTAACCCTCTTTCACCCCAACCTGGGAGATTTCTGTCAAATATTCACATTTAACTCTAAAGACTATAAAAAAAACCTACTACTGCAATGCAGAGCCGTATAGTGGGAGAGTTTAGCCAGTGGGTGTGGTGACAAAGGTGCCGGAGAGGAGGAAAGGGAGGAGAGCGCCGAAGAAAAGAGAGAGAAGGCAGCAAAAAGGAGACGACCGCTATTTTGACGCAACGTTGTTGGCGCGGAGCACTGCTGAGGCTATGTGTCGTCTGCTACTGGCTTAATTCATTTTTGCCTTTATAAAAGTTTGCGTTTAAACACGGAGAAACTTCTTTCTTTAGGTTTTTAAGCCACCGAGGAATAACACTATATTATTTTATTGCCAGAGCCTGCCAAATAAAAGCAAAGGGCAGGTGTCTGGATAGAAAGAGTTTAGTTGGCGCACCAAGAGGCTAACCAATAAAAATGGGTACCACTCTGCGCAAAATGCCTAAAAAGCGTGCATCTCTACTTGACACTAACAGCGGCACACACTATCTATTTTACTGACTAAAGGGTACTAGATCATTATTTCCAGCTAACTAGTCAAAATAGATATTCTTGCCGACTTGCTTTTTAGGAAAATTTTTTAAATTTACAAGAACTATTAAGACAACGGCTAAAAAAAAGCAATGGCAAAACCAAGAATCGAATTCGCCTGCTCTCCAGTAACACGACATCTATAGAAGGCAGACCTGCAGAATGAACAAGCAGTCTAAAGAAGAGTATGTCCCATGTATAATTTGTTTCCATGCTGCAAAGCAAGTGCTGGAAAGAGGTTTCACGAATTAACAAAATTTCTTGCAATCAGTTGAGAACAAGTTAGAGCAGTGAACTTGTCCTTGCCCTTGGCATAACATTTTAGTGTTGCCCATGGAAACTCAAACAAATTTGTGAATAAAAACAAAAAAGACTAACCTTCATAAAACAAAAATCTAACTTTCGCAAAGAAGAAGTTATCTTGAACAAAATATGCGGGATACAGTTGTACAGCATCCATTTTTTTGCTTAACTAATTTTGAGGCAAATCTGCGACAATGAAAACAAAAACCCTGAGTACAATAGGGAAAGACAGAAAGGATGCATACCTACAACAAAAAAATTTAGAACGACCACGGGCAGGAACCTCTGGTGAGGCTCTCGGAGTGACTCCCTACAATGGGCCTGAGCAGACCAGAGAACAAGATCGGTCAGAGCTTGCAGCCATAAGGTGCTTCATACCATGAAGTTCCAGAAGTAGCTGCAATTGGAAGCAAAGTGCATTTCATTTCTCTGCAGAATGGAGAGTTTAATAGCTAGTATGCATTCGTAAGGTGATACAGTCACGAATACAGATTTTTCAATGCAGCACTATATCACCAAATTGTTAACCGTGCCGGGCAACACTAAAAACCGGGAGCATTATTCCAAACTATCTCAGTTTAAAGTTAATTACGGCAGAAGCTGCAAGCCATGTGACCTAGTTGGATGCCATGGTACGTCGAGCTTATAATCATGTCTCACACTGTTTTTGCTGCAATGGCTTGTAGTGTCAAAAGTGGTCCAGCTTAAAGAGATGCAAAGTATAGACGTTTGTGAGTGTGGCCCTGACCTAGTCTTGAGCTACATTTCGAGGAAGGACGTTTCAACCGGGATGTTTGCTGTCTGCATCCACACGACCAGCTTGTGCACAGCGATTGCTCGAGCCGAGTACATGTCCTCGACAGTGCCATTATTTGACAAGCAGTTTTATGAATGTTAAACATGACTGACTTGCAGAGAGACTGTATCTCAACGACTAATGACTTGGGATACCTAACTGAATACTGATATATTAACTGAATGCAAAACAAATTACCTGGCAGGCATTAAATTTATCAACAGGGTGGGTCAACTCCGCATTAAGTTGGAGTCGATGCGTCAGGAACGTAGCCAGGATTTTGTTTCAGGGGGGCCCCCTCATAACAAAACGCTGTATGAGGGGGAGGGGGGAGAGGAGGACCCATGCAAAATGGAAGATATCGGGGGGGAGGGGGGGGGCGGGCCTCATAAGCCTCCCCCTGGCTACGTGCCTGCGATGCGTAATAGGACAATACAAACAAAGATATGCCTTACAATTCCTTTTGCACCCCAAAAATGATGTGTTTTTGAAGGTAAGATACACAATGTTTTTGATTCAGAAAGTGCCTCAGCTGGACAAATGCATATGCAGTAAGGGCACTCGCCAAGCCTATTCTCCTCAGCTCTGTGCAGGTTAAGCTAAGTTAGAGTATAGAGGTACACGCTCACTGACAGCATGAGAAAGGCAGGGAGAGGTCTCCGTTGTTCCACCACCAGCCCGTCTGCTACCTTCGATGACGTTTCAGCGCCTCATGAGCCTGGAGCAAGCACATCTGTCCAAAGTGGGGTGAAAAGCACAAGCACGTGCTGGAGGACGCCCAGCCATTCTCTTTTTGTCATCGGCTATTTTACATATTTTAGTATGACATATTTTTAAGTGAGAAAAAGTATTGCAAATATGCAGTCCAACTTTGACCATAATACAGAAGTCTGATAAAGATAACAGTTGCCATTCACCATTTTCCAAATAAGTGCTCCCACCTATCGGAACATCTACACATGTGGTGCGTGAGTGGGTTCAGGACTGAGACGCTAGAAAATGAAGCGCTCACAAGGCTTGTCTGGCCCTTCCAACCATGCGGCTACATTCATCGCAAATCCCAGATTTTTAGACAAAATTATTTAGAATAAGCAAATATTGTCTACGCCTGAGGTAGAACATTGAATTGTGATTCCCCCATATTGTGCCAACCATCCTTCAACCTGCGGTACCACCTGCAAATGAACTATGTTGTGCTGCGGCACGCGTCCATGCTGCCTGCTTGAGAAGAAAACCACTGCTCGTGTTGAAGACGACATCCCACAATGTAGAGGCAACAATGTTTAACGAACTAAAACAAAATTGATATCATTCAATACACACAGATAGGCTACAAAGTGTCGACACCATGATTGCTGTTGTTGGTTTTACTCCTGCATACAAACATAAGTGACTTCCTCTTTCCTCTGATGTACAGTAAAACCCCCTTATCTTCGTGGCCCCTATTTCTTCTCGAATCGGTCACAGAGGACATAATCGGAGCCACTGAATTCTGCAAGATTGAAGGTCGCGAAAATTACAGGTTCGAAACATTAAAGAGTTTACTGTTCTTCCGTGTGTCACATGATGTTAACATTTCAAGGAGGCTGAAGGTATTGGTTTAAGAAAAAATTGCAACATGAAAAAAAATGACCTTCTCCAGGTTAGGCACGCGAGGTTCTTTTGCACTACCTATAAGGTGGAAAGTTTGTTTCGGCAGAGCTTTTGGTTAAACGGAGTCACAAAATTAGCTATACTTGGAGTCAACTATTTTGTGCTGCATTATAAAGCTAGAGTAAATTCCACTGTGCTTCTGCACAACACTGTTTGTTGCGAGAACATATGTGGTTTAGTGTTGCATCCCATTTGCATCATCTAGAGAAACTAGCGCTGACAGAGTTGGAGCACTCAAAAAAAAAAACAGCTGACTGTGGAAACATTGAGAGATGCACACATGCGAACTGTGCATTTCTTAAAAGTGGATTCAAGCAAAGGTAAAGACAATATGTATACTTACGGCGGCCATACTTGCCTTTCCCAAGCATGACCACTTTTCCCTCGGTAGCACCATTCAGTAAGCACCAGAAACACGCCCATGAGACGCCGCCGACTCATGGATTGAATGACGACCCGCCTGAGGTCTTGGAAGGAGATCCGGAACACTGCTTTGGGCCAGATGTTGTATCTGGAGGGGGCAGGGACTCAAAGTAAAATTAACAAATTTATATGAAGCGCTACATTCCTATAGCATAAACTCTAGGATAGCAGTATTTTTTTTTTGAGGTCAGTGATGCATTTTAATTAAACACAAATGGTTAATTTATATGATGAACCAGCAGCCCCTATTTTCCTTAAGTGTAACGGAGTGTCTAACGTTACGTCCGACGGAACCCGAAATAAAAATTAAAGTTACGCCCAACGTAACTGTCAAGCATTCGGGTTGCGTCCGACGTAACCCAAAATAAAAATTAAAGTTACCGTATTTACTCGAAAATAGGTCGAACCCTATTCATTGGATCCACCAAGAAAAAAAAATCAAGTATAGGTCGACCTTTTTTTTTATTTTTAAGAACAGGGGAAATTTTGGGCAAAAGAAAGGAAAAACCCTTTATTTACATCACTCTCAGCTAAATCACGGGGCGATGCCAAAAACTTCATCACCGTCAGAACTTCTGGACATGTTATCATCGTCCGAAGCTTCGTCAGCTGGGTAGACATCCTCGCAAATTCGCAGCAATACTTCACTGACACCGTTGTAAAATAACGACAAGAAACGAAAAAAGGTGCGAAGCGACGGAAGACAAACTACAAAGACGCAAGCAAAGCCGCCATGTCGCCATGAGCAACACGCGAGCCGAGCCGCCTCAAGCAACTAACAAAAATAACATCTTTTTTTTTTTCTTTTTTTTTGTGCGCGTTTGCGAGTATGGAGGGTAAAGTGCATGGCGCATCGCGTTCCTCTCCTTACCCGTTGCCCAGCAAGGGGAACGCTAGAGGCGCGATGCCGAAATCCGACGCCCGAGGGGTGCACGCGATATCGGCACCGGCCACCGCGGGCGGCGAGCCATTTCGGCAACCAAAAGCTTTTTGAAACAAGAAGCGGCGCGGCTCTACGGCAACGCCGGCTCGGTGACTCGATAGCTTCATGCATCCGGTAGGGTCGCAAAATTTGGTCGCGAATGTAGGTGTCGAAATTCTTTAATCACAATTTCCGAGAAGAAAAAAAAAAAAATGTCGACTTATATTCGAATAAACACGGCAGTCAGCCGCGCGACGAGACACACATTATGAAAGCGATTGTTGCGAGCGACCAAGGCGATGAGCGACGTCTTCTAGAAGCCCAAGAACCGAGCGGCGCAAGCAGCGAGAGTGAGAAATCTTCGGCGCTCGGCGCCGGCTCTCGTAGCTTCTCGCCGTCGCTCGTCTCGTTGATCGCTATATTGCTAACATGCCGTTCAGAAAGGCGCTCTAAGTGCTTACCATTGCATTGGGACCAGCCTCGCATCCAAGCGTAACCAGTCTTGACTTTTTTTTTTTTTAGCCGCCCAGGTAGAAGTTAACATCGTACATACACCGCTTTCAAGCATGGGTCCTCGTTCATTGCTCGATTTACATTTTCGGCAAATGACCGCAATGAAGCACAATTATTCTAGTTCAAAATTGTCACGAACACTTGGCACGCATGCTTATACTGTAGCGCACCTAACGTAATTTAAAAGTAGAACGAAAACGGGACGAGATTCGCTTACCGCTTCACGGATCCTAGGCCTTCGGATCCTAGGCCTAACGGCCGTACTTGGAAGTCGCCTGCGGTCCGGCGATCAGACGAGTCGAGCCGGCCTGACGCAGGCTGACCACGCCTGGTTGAACTATGAGAGGCGCCGTCCAGTTGAGAGCCAGAGACGCAGTAGAAACGGACCGCAAAACATCTGTCCCGTAACCGTAAACGAGCCAACGACCCCCCACACCGCTCTATCTTCGCCATCTCCGCGACGACCGGAAGTGGAAGCCGCGAAGTTAGAAAAGCCGCGGCAGCGGAAGCCACTGGGCGGTAGCTTTAAGTTTCGGTTTCGCTTTTCTCCAACGCAGGCTACGGTCGCTACGGTTTCGGGCTGGTGGGTTTGTCGGGTATGTGGCTGGTTGCGACGACGCGAGGGGCCACGAAAAGACGCCAAGTTGGCCGAGTACGAGTCACGGCCCACGATACGAGCAACGGGCCGTTTGCCGCTGTCGACCGGCGATGCGGTATCCGCGGCTTGGTGTCACGATCGGTTTGTTGCCGTGCACGTTGATTCAAAGCTCGAAGTTATGCAGTTCCTTTCCGGCACCAGCCGCACCACGTTTTCCGGTGCATCGCACGTGGAGGCCTTTCGACGCATTCAGTGAACGTAAAGATCGTGCCCGCTGTCTTCGGTGCTGTGGAAGAAGTTGGGAGACGGAAGGCGTTTAGGACTCCAGGCCGGGCCGCCGGTTCACCCTGAACGAGAGGCGACGTGTGTGTGCACGCTTTGAGGAAGCCTCCGCGTTTCGCCGCGCTAGACCTCGCCGATCGCGACCGGACCAACCGGACCCCGAGTCCGAGAGGCTCTTGCGGAGTCAGGAACTGCACCGAGGTAGGAGCTGCTCGTTCTGCGCTACCATGCAGTGCTCTACAGTGCTCGGAGCTCTCGGTGTCATTCGTGCTTGCACTGAAGCCTTTGTGACCCCTTCGGACGCGCAAGTCGTACTTCGCAAAGGTTTGGACGGGGCCGCCCTCACCGAGCAGCTTCGCTATATTCCGCTTACTTATGATCGCAATAAAAGCTTGCGTTCTCGCGAAAAAAATTGCGGGACCGCTCTCCGCGCCGCCGACGAGGTTGGGCGCCGCCATGTTCTCAGCTGTTCACTCGCTCCCGCAGCGAGCGCGTTCCGATAATCCTCCCCGTTCCAAAATGCGATGCGCTTTGCGCATTATGCCGTTTACATGACCGCATATTGAATGCGGCAACTGGATTCAATGCGACTAAGTCGCATTCGTGTAAACGTGGCTTATGTTCTTTTTCGACATGTATGGTGTATGTAACGATAGCGGTAGTGAACGATGGACGTTTTTGTTGGAAGATGGCGGTCGTCTTTCTGCATGTATGATTTGGTTATACCGTTGGTCCTGTGGTATAAGCGTTTTGTTGGAAAGACGGCAGTCACCTACGTCATCGGACGCAAAATCATACCAGCCACACCGAATCATATCGGCAAGCAAAGTGGCTGCGAGTATAGACAGACCCGGAGCCATAGCGGTGCCGGTATCTCCAGTTATGCAGAACGCCAAACCAAACTAGCTGCATGCATAACACAAAGAAATTATGGTGGTGTCATACCAGAACTGTACAAGCAGCAGGTTTGTTTCTTGTACGTTTTTCCAATAGGGTGACAACAGCAGAGGCTCTATAGTAGCAGAATGCAAAGGGATTTATTTCTGTCCCTCCATTTTTTTCTTGCCCGTAAGAGCAGTGCAAGTGTTACGATGTGGTTCATTGACGTGCTAGATATTTTTCGAGAATGGGAGGAGACTTGTGGTTGTCACCTTTCATACTTTTCCATGAAATATGTAGCAGCTGTAAAATGGATTAGTGCAATGCGTCGCAAGCACTAGATTTACATAAAAGAATTTTGGGGAAAAAGACATACAATCTCAGATCAATGCTTGACAGAAAAAATATCTCGATAAACAAATTTCTGAACTAGAAGCGCTCCAATGGGAGAGGTGCCCCGCAATGCTTTCTCGATACCAATAGACCCTTTGCAAAAATCCCATAAGCCCGCGCGCGCCACGGGACGAATAATGAGAGTCCTAGGTATGTCCCTCCCATCGTCCTTCCTCCCGCTGCCCCTTTCTCATCCCTCTCCTTTCCACCGGCTCCGTCGATTGCTACACAAACGCTTTGTTGAACCAGGTCAACTGTGCCACGGTTGCGGTGCAAAATAAGTGGATTTGGTGACATTGCAAGACATGAAGGTAAGTTGCGATGAATAAAGTATTTAAATAGGTGAATAGCTTCACCTGTCCAGATGCGCTTACACTGGGCGCGTTAAGTCCATGCTTTGGGGTGCGAGAGTTTGGCACTCCTTTCACTAAACGGACAGGAGTGCCACCGGAGTGACACCGAGCGCGCTCTTCATGCACCGAAAATTTCTTGGAGCGTGAGTGACTTCTTCGCGCTCCGTGACGTCACGTAAACAAACAAGATCGCTGCGCTGCATCTGAGACCGTTGAGACGAGAGGCGTAGCCGGACCGCTGCCCCTTTTCAGTTGATTAAAGCTTAATCCAGCAAGTAAAAACAATTTGAGTTGAAAGCCAAGACAGCAATTAGCCTTCCGAAAAAGGTTTGTTCGTGCATCTCGCTTAAAAAAGAAATTCATCTGTCAAAAGTGCCGACAGCACAGCGACAGAAAGTTGTCGAGATGAGACATTTGGACCGCTCTGTCCCTTTTATAATGCTTAGCCCAGCGAATAAAGATTCTTCGATTTGAAAGCCGAAACATCAGCGAGCGTTGAGGAAAAGGGTTGTTCGTGCGTCTTGCCTGAAAACGAATTGATCAATTGACTGAGGTGCCAATAGCTCAGCGACAGGACAGTTATGAAAAGACAGTCAGGCTGCTGCCCTGCTTAGAATCGTTAGCCCAGCCGCAGCGAATAAAGATACCTAGATGGAAAGCCGAAACACCAGTTTGCATTGCGGGAAAGGTTTGCTCGTGCATACTGCCTAAAAACGAATTGACGTGCTATCAAATGACCGTGTGCCGGTATCGGCGTGGCTTCCGTCTCGCGCAGCGAGACGGAACGGGCGGAACTAGAGAATCTCTGACAAATTTAAGGATTTCCTGCGTCGATGAGCGGGTGCAAGAATGTTGTCTTTAATTTGAAATCGGAACAGAATGTATGGTCAATAAATAAGATCGGTCAAGGCAACCTTCCAGCTTCCACATAATGTGCACGAAACGAGTCTTCAAACCTTTCAAGAATATTAAAAAGTTTGTAGGAACTTCATAACGTAGCCATCTCTCTTGCTTTAGACTATGCTGCTTTACACAGGCCTCAATATTTATCTTCAAAATATTTTCAGCTTCCGCCACCCGCATTCACGATCGGCAGGAGCTTGTGTGGCTCGTTGATAGTTTCTGGCCGTGTTCCAAAACTTACTCTATCTAACTCTAGGGTAAAGGTGGTTGTCGAAAACCTACTCGCGTCCAGCGTTTCTCTATTTTTGATGTTGCGTGACACAACCTGCAAGGGTAACTCGGATCCATTCGAGTAGATTTGGAACGCAGCCTCGGTGTGTCGCACTCCTGTACGCTATGCGCCGTTTAGTTGCTGCACTCGGAGTATCAAGCTCGGAGCGTCGGAGTAGGAGGAAAAGAGCGCCGACTTAACGCGCCCACTGCCACAGATACGGTACACCGCCAACGTCGGTTTGGAGGGATGGCGAATGGCTGCGACTGCTGCTGGCGGCAGCTGCCACGACTCGCTCGCTGTCGCGGAAGCGCAACGAGGAGGCACGTGATCTGTACCGAGTCTTCCCAAAATTCTCTGCCGTCGTGGCGCTGTACGCTTTGCAACAGGACTATTAACCACTAGTTTTGGTTTCAATTCACAGTACTATGTCACGACCCACTGCTCGCATTTTCAATTTTGGAACTTCGAAGATATGTACAATAATGTAGATGTTGCCGAGCAATAAAAAAAAAAGACTTGGGTGCCTTTTTTTTTGTTTTTTTTTTGTTCCGGGTTTGGTGTTAAAAAGATACAAGTCGCAAATACAAGTAGACATGTTACAGCTCACGGTACCCATCTTCGACATGTTGGTGCAAATTTGTCGCAATCCAAAAGCCCCCAGTTACCTGGCACGTTGTTCCAGCAGGCGTGATTGTCATTGCCTTCAGTGCCTCGCACCATTGCTTCAAACATTGCAGCCAGAGGCAGCGACATCACTGGCCGGTCTCTTGCCCTGTCGCTGTCGCAGAGATTTGTGACCAATGTCTCCATGTGGTCTGCCGCCGCTCCCACAAGAATGAGTGAGGGGCTCATCGGCCGGCTTGTTCGTGGTCCACCTCCTGTGACAGAAACCAAAGAATTTGAAGCTCAGATTGGAGAGAGTGAACAATGTATGGGACGAACAATTCAAAGAGCACACTGAATTTTCGAAACGCCTCTGCGCGAGATAAAAACAATTGTTAGGGGGGCTAGAGCGAACCCAACGAAGAGAGAATCTGGCACAACTTAGTGGAGGCCCACCTGGAACCTTCGTATGGGCAATTGAATGCTGGGCACTTTGCTAGAATAGGCTTCCAACAAGATGCGGGGACCTCATTTGCTTTCAGTGGCGAATGTAAAAAAAAAAAGAAATGTGAATAACGCCAAATGTTTTACAAAAATAATATGTCAAGAAAAAAGCAAAGAAGAAGTAGGCCCAGTTTGGATCGAACCTGGATCCGCTGCATGCGTATGAAGCGGACTTTACTACGCTACAGCTTTGAACAACTCGTTTTGACAATTCGTTTTATACGAGACCCGGAAAGGAGTACGACGTCGTGCACATAGCATTGTTCTGGTCGAAAGGACTTCTCTCCGATGTTTACATTTACACATCGGGAACGGTTTACCAAATATGCAAATTGTCGACTTACCCGTGGCGTGGATGTCTCTAGTCTCGTCGGACTTGGTTTTTTTTGTATCTGGATTTTTCGTTCTCCCAACGCTTCTTAAGTTGCTTAGCGCTTCGTGGGCGGACGTTTGGCTGGGTGCTGAGTTTCTCCCAAGCTTTAAGTTTAGCCTCCTTCGAGTAGTTATTTGTCTTCTTGTTTTCAAGAACTCGCGCATGTTTCGTTACGAGCGCTTGGAGGAGCGCCTTCTCCTCCGCAGTATAAATAAACCGAGCCCCTGCCCGCTCTTCGGTATCGGCCATTTCCGAGTCGTTGCCGTTGGGGTCCTCCATGATTGGTCGTGCATGGCGGCGAGGCGACGAAGCAGGGCTGCACGGAAGACAACGGGCGGCAAAGCAAGAAAGACCGAGACGAAATCGACAAACCGTGAGATGGACGACTGTCGACGACAGAAGAAGACGCAGCCAGGGAATGCGCTTGTTGCCAGACAAGGTAACGACTTTGTCCGTTTTGTCGCTCAAACACGTCTAAACTTTACGCTGCCTTAATAAAACTTCGTAATTCACTAATTACGAATACACTTTTTTAGATAACACGAATGAATATATTTAATTTTCACGTGAAAATGGTGTTTTGAATAAAACCTTTGGCTATAATCTCGCTCCCAGACGTCCTCAAGCTTGTTGGAGTGGAGAACGGAATCTCGAGTTCGAGTGAGTGGCGATTCGCGTCTGTGAATACCAATGGCACTTCGAGTGAAGTCACGCGTTCATACTCCACTCAAGTCGAGTCGAGTTTGGAGTCGACTAGGGGAATGTTTATGAATACGGCGGTGAATCGCGGGAATTCATGTGCGGGGCCTTGAAAATGATGTTCGATCGGAAAACTGTGCGTGGGCTCAGCCCTTTACATCCCTTGTTCGAGGGAACATGCGATTACGGTTAGATTAATGTTATTCATCAGCTACAAATCGTTTGGTTCCGGGTTTGCATTTCGAATCCCGGCTTGTATTACGACCATTGCATTCCGGCAAAAAAACTTCCTTTGTGTGTGCCTTTTTAACACCCCCCCCCCCCCCCGCACTTTCCCCCGGCTCCGAGTGTTAAGGTTTCCCTGCTCACTATAATATATGCCTATTGAATAAATTGACCTCCTAATCGAACTCCCCAAATAAAATAAAACTAGGCGAAGCACTTGAATTTTCTTTTGTTTTAGGGCTGCTGTAGTTACCCACTCTAATATAAGATATTAAAGATACCATGTAATGATACATGGTTTGAATTTTCCCAGGTGATTTCTGAAAAGATACATGCAAAAAACTAAAAAGGAGAAGTCTTTTTTGAAAGTAAAAATATAGATGCGAAATATAGGTATCGATCGAGAAAGTGAAATCCAGATTTTCGGCTCGGATAGAAAAGCAACGCATTACAGTATACTGAAACTCGGTAAGAATGTGACGCAAGGCAGTCGTGGTGCAATGTCAAATTTTGAGCAGATAGTGTTACCTGAATAAAAGAAAATACTAAAACAGTGTCTTTATGAGCAGACGTCCATTTGTCTAATACTCGACAAACCAAAATTTGAGTCTGTTCGCGAATGTAGCATTTAGGCCAGTTGACAGCAAGAAAAAACATCATTGTCATCCTCATACTGATAAGTTGTTTTCACAGAAATATATGCTACAGTGCCGCCCAAAATCTGAAATCTCAATTTGATGAATATCTGGTTTAGGCGGGCATAGACTCACAGAGAGATATTGTTTTTCTTTAGTGTCTTCTGATCCAGGTAAAGTCACGTGCTCACACTTCCGAATTTTGTCACCACTGGTAGCGTCACATTCCCGCAGAGCTTCAGCCTCCTACGATGGGTAGTCCACTCATACAAGACGAACAACACGCGGTCATTTTTTCAATCGATCCCTGTATGTTGCCGCGCGCAGCCCGGTCACGGCATTCTAGAAGTTTCGCGTTTATTCTTACTCAAGCCTTAACTTTTATCATTTCACCCTAGTTTCTTGTTCTCAAAAGGGCCTGTGCATTCTCACCCCAAATGCTCAACGCTCGAACTTTGTCGGCCAAATTTTTGCAATGCCGACGCACACTAGATAAGGAGCGGCCCGCCACCTTGACGAGTCAGTCTCGCTCTCGCCTCCTGTTACGCCGCGAAATCGGTGCCCGGTTTTCTGCTGCCTCGCCGCTCCTTCTTTCTATTGTTTGGCACAAATACGCCGATTAAACTTTTCTTTTGAGTTCATAATTTATCGCCTCTTCGCCTTACCCCGTGACATTATTTACATATTATTACTGGAAAAAGTAGTTGTCACTTCCTTGGCATTCTCTAATCCGGACTGGTTCAAACGGTGCCGGGTACAACTCAAGAAACGGTTGCCTAAAGGACCATTAAAACTATTCTGAACGTTTTTTTTTTTTTTAGGAAAGGGTGTTTTGGGGCTCTATAGGGACCTGGCAATATACTCAATCTTTTTATGAAGCTTTATGAAGTCTAATATTTCGTATAAAATAAATCACCGAAACCGAAACTAATGTTCGGTTTTCCCAACATACAGGCTCCCTGAAGACGGAGGTGACGTCAACTTTGAACCTTCGGTTTTGGCAAAAATTTAGAGTCATGAACTTAGATGACGCGGTGAGCTGTAGCGACACTTATTAGTTTGAGACAGAGTGTCGAACCGAAATTTTTATCGGTTCGATTCCGGTTCGGGTTCACGAATTTCGGTTCAGCTCCGGTTCAGTTCCGGGGACCGAAAAATAACGGTTCGAACCGGTTTGAACCGGTTCGAACCGGTTCGAGCCGCTAAACTGTGAATATGTTTTCCGCGTTTCTTTGGCTATAGGCACTTTTCAGGAGTGAAACGAGTAACTATTTACCTTCTTTTTTTCATTTGTTGAATCCACTTTTATTTTCAGGTACCAAAAATAAATTGCGTTGTTTCAATTGGATGAAACAGTAAATCAAAAGCTAGATAAACATATACGACCGAACATCTAATTCTTTTTACCCCAGTCGCATATATTTTACCTGAATCTAAAGGTTATCAGTCTGGCGTGTCGCCTAAAATGCACATGATCAGTAGACCATTGCGTCGCAATATTAAAAGTCCAGCCCTACTGTGCTCTTGTACTTAAAAAAATAGTTACACTGCATACAATCATAAAATAGGCACGTTCTCGCCATATATATCCTGAAATCTAGATTATAAAATACGTTTCACAATATATATGATGACGATACAACTAAGCTAAAAGCAATAATATTTTCAAAATGTCAGGAAGGCTTTAGCACAAACCCTTTCAGTCTACCTTTTATAGAACACTGAGTGGCAAGCACAACGCTTGCTTTCCTGACTAATATTGTTTTCATTCAGCACCATGACGCGGGCGAATAATTATGCAGAAAAGAGTGACCTTCGTATTCAGCACGGATCTGGCCTAAAACAGAGCGCATTGAAGTGCATATTTTCGACAGAGGTTGGCGTTGATGTTTGTTCTTGACAAGATGCTGGTCAATTCACTTTGTAAATAAGCATCACCTTTGCTAATTGGTGATTTGTTGTTAAATAGAACAAAGTAGTATTTCATAGTCTACTCGACATTACAGCTGCTTAATTGGTCACTTTCTGACGGTCTGTGTGCGCAATCGTCATAGTTCCGCCACGCGCCACTGTGTGCTTTGTTTTCATCCAGCCCACAGACACATAAGATCGTTGTTCATCAAATAAAAGACGCAACAGACTTCTATATGTTTGAGAAGTTGAATACTCGTCAGGAACACGTGTCATTTAAATCAGCTTCAAAATGAAAAAAAAAAATCGCTAAGTCATTTTCAAATAACTTATGCAAGTGCCTCTCGAGGATAAAAATGCCGGAAAAGATTTCCAGAGCATATTTCAGGGGATAATGTGTGGGTGCATTAACTTATGATGTATGTCTTTAGGGTGATCGTCCCTTTATCTATGTTGTCAAGTCTTCAGGTAGTAAATAAATATTTGCTATTGTCATCAATCAATTTGACTGTATGGAGTTCACATAACCGCTTGAGACCGACACGGGAGGATGATACTCGAAAATAGCCATCCGTTGAGTCTGCGGAACGTGCTTATTTGTTCGCTCTTTGGCAGTGTGAAACACCGGCTCGCGGAAAGTGCCAAAAAGAACTGTGTGCTTACGTTATAGATTTGAAGGCAAATACACAAAATGGGCAGAAATAGAGATAATAAATGATATTCCTCTAAATAATGCCATTCAAGACGGCAATTACAGTGAAAAGAAATATATAGGAATGGATGTTTTAAACGTAAACACGTTTGACAGAACTCCGTCTGGTTGGGTCAAAAAGTTGAGAAATACAGACTTTCACAAACCAAGTCCTAAACATTTAGTGGCCCGATGTTTCAATTGGTCGAGCTCAATAGGTCAAAAGCCGCTTAACCCTCGGCGTGTGTCAACGGACTACGGCACTTAAGAAGAAGTGGGTGAAGCAAACGACACACCGTAGATAGAAAAGGAGCTGCTGCTCTCCACGTGCAAATAGTCGTGCACTTGTTTTGGGGCCTAATTTTACAACTCCGTGCTTTATCAGTCATGCGCGCTCTTACATTTTATTAGACTGCAGAACATCATCGCGAGACTGCTATATATACTGCACAACTTTACAATTTGGAGATCCCCTTTTGCTATACTTTGTTTCAGCTTAAAGCGGCATTGCAAAGGAACGAAGAAAATCAAATGCTCCTTCGAACGGCGTGCCTATCAGTGTCAAACACGAACGTTCAGTGCCGACATTGGTCTAGAACGTGGGATAATGATGACATAAAATTCTAGAGGTAGGACTGGCTGAAGGCGCAAGGACCCCTTCTGATCCTTTCAAGCACGTGAGTCTCACGCAAATATTTGCTTGTAACACCCGTAAATTGGTGGGGCGTTCACATCTTCATAACTAGATGTTAATTTCCAACACTTAGGAAGATCGCGTATGGTTGTTGCACGCTCTTGTCGTTTCGGTTCTCTACTGGTTCAGACCAAGGACGTCATCAACAAAAGAAAATTTGCTCAAAATTCTGAATCTCTTTAGCCTATTATGTTCAAAATACGCTAGGTTTATTGTTTATTTTATGTTTAATCTGTTGCTAGGGCCCCAGTCACTAATTCGAGCGAAAGCAATGCAAACTAAAAAAAAAAAAAAACAATGGCCAGAAACGCTTTGCATGGCCTCTTCAAGTAGAGATGCAGCCTATGCCACAAGCGCGAGCCTTTGGTCCCGAGCACTCGCACTGCAGGAACGCTCGTGCTTGGACGCTGAAAGCCTAGAGTTCGCTTTTTTAGCTTCTGAAATACTTACACTTACCGCTCAGTCACACTGGAAGCGGATCCGCGTTCGCAACCGCTTTGTGAACGCGGTTGTATAAAGATCCCGTACAATTGCACGCGCACTTGATGTCATCGAGTGCGCGTGCAATTGAACTGGGTCTTTATACAACCTCGTTCGCAGCCGCTTTGGGAACGCGGATCCGCTTCCAGTGTGAAGGAGCGGTAAAGTGGAACGGAGTATTGTGTCGAGAACATCACATTTCTACAGAAAACTTCACTGTTTAATATGGTTCGCATTTTGGTCAGAAAATCAAATTCTGAGGTGCAAAATGCACGCTGCAAAAGGTTCGCGCTCAGCGCAACCCATGTATTCAGAAATTTTTCTTGCATGGCGCAGCGTAGTAAGGGACGGCCCGAACGTCTGTCACCCCAAAAACGCGCTTTCTGCAGGAGTGATTTCGTAAACGAAGTTGTTTTGCAGGATCACGCTGCCTGCTCTGCGCCGAAGATGCGGAGCAGAGGAACCATCACAACACATTAGGTTTTTAACCCCCCTCCCCCCTTTTTTTTCTTCATTTGACGGTGCTCCTCTACAGAACATTTTTTAGATTGAGAGACTACCTCCTCTGTTTGGGGGTGCCGATTCGACAATTATGTTTCTGTCATTTGTTTGCAGTAATTCTCCGTTTCTTTTATTTTGCACCCAAAAACTGTGAACTTTAAACAAAACTGCGAGATTTTGAGCGACTGCCGACGTTCGGCTGTCGCTCAAAAACCACTAGAATCTTTTTTTTTTTTTTTCAGGTATCTCTGCCGTACCAACACCACCTAGACAGAGGCCTCCGCATGGTTTCCTCTTCTTCTATGAAACGTCATCACAGTCGGATCGCGCTCGGTCGGCTATTGGACCCGAGCCCGACCTTCGACGCGCTGATCGGCCACGAGCCGCAGCCGAACACTGACGCAGCACTCGTGCCCAATATCTCGCCTCGATCGATCTGACTATGATGACGCCTGTGGAGGCCTTCTGTCTAGGTGGTGTTGGCCGTACACACTTGTAGTTCTATTTATCGTCAGATTAATAAGTCATATTTAGTTCTTTCAATCCTTTTATTCTCGGGGACAACTTTCGGAGACTGTTCACCAACGACGAAAACATGTCTTAGTGCCTCAATGATATGTACATGTAAAATGATTCATGCAACAATTTTTGCACTTTCAGTAAATGCCGGTAAGAGGTAGTCTCCGACGTTGATAGCTTGCAGAAACACCCATTAGTTTCCTTCTCTGCTCAATGGCAGACGCAGAAAAAATAAAGGAAAGAACAGCTTTCCCTTTCTCAACTCGCAGTTCGAACAAGCGGCGATGTGATCTGAAGCCAATTGTATACCGCCAGTGTTCATCATAGTCATGCGCTGGGGTTGGCAAAGAATAAAGCATGGGTTGAGCTTTAGGCATTATTAGAGTTCAGCTATTCTTATCTTTGATTGAACACGAGTCAACACGAATGTTTGGCGATGATGATTGTCAAAAACACGAGCACTCGGTTCGGGCTCATGACAACCGAGTACGTCACGGTGTCGCATTACTCGCAGTGAGAAGTCGTGATTGCATGTGATGTCAGGGTGTCAACAACGCTAATACACCTGTATTTCTTTGCAACTCAAGAAGGTAGGGCCAGGGAAAAGTTTTGCCGGGGAGGAAAACGCATACGAAACGTTGGAGAAGAGAGGGGGAAATTGACGTTCTGAATGTAAGTCGACTTGACGCGGTGAGTCATGCGACCACGCGACGGGACCGCGTGACGTGACATTATTTGGCAGCATGTCTTGAAACCATGACGTCACGTGACCGCGTGGCACACGATTAACCGTACTGCCAATACAAAGTGCCACGAAAACCCGCAATTTCTTATACATTGCAGTTCGGTATATGACAATTTGATCACTACATAGAAATGCCAGCTGCCAATTTTTACTTCTCAAACACTCACTTTGTAATAAAAAAAAA
Organism: Ixodes scapularis; assembly: GCF_016920785.2. Lineage (NCBI taxonomy): Eukaryota > Metazoa > Arthropoda > Arachnida > Ixodida > Ixodidae > Ixodes > Ixodes scapularis. Next base: position 66,103,200 of record NW_024609881.1, read on the forward strand.
TATTACCGTGAACCGTTTTGAACCGGTTACCGTTATATTTTTTTCCGGTTCAGTTTCGGTTCAGTTCCAAGATAGCGGCAAATATTTCGGTTCGGTTCAGTTCCGGTTCGGCTAAAAATAACGGTTCTGTTCCGGTTTTTGGTTCGGTTCGGTTCCGGTTCGACACTCTGGTTTGAGAGCGTTGTACCGCGTTACGACTGCGTGCCAGGATATTTGTGCCTTCGTATTCAGCTTGCCAAGCTACTCCTTGAATAGGTGGCCACGTTTTACACGAAGCGTGAATGAATAGCGGTCGCTTGTCGAGGCAACGCAGTCAACCCATTCAAACGCATTGAAAGGCAACTGTGTGAATGGACCAGGGTTGGGCAGTATCGCGATAGAAATGTATCGCGATGGTATTTCAGAAATACACTTCGTATCTGTAATGTTGTATCGCGATACATTTTTCACCAGTATTCGTATTCCTGCTTCAAAATACATTTGGAATGTTTTGTTTCTTTCTGTTGCAATACAATCATGATGAAGCATATTTCTTTACATTTCTTGAGAAATACGCTTAGCCCCGAGAAACAAAACGTAAGTCCGCACGCCTTTTTTTTAAGTTCTGAGAGCCCCACGGTCAAGGCGATGCTGGGGCATTGTTACTATACTGACCAAGGTTCCTTCCGATTCTCCGAACTATTTTTTCCTTCTGACAAGTGTTGCGTTGCCGGGGACTCGTACCAGGTCGCGTTCGAAGAGTGGAGTCGAAGCGTCTTCTGCTGCAGGTCCCTAGATAGGAATTTCATGAGTCATTGTTTGCCAGCATCTGAGGGGATACTCGTGGTCTCCCTACCCCGATGGCTGTGATAACGACCGCGGGTCAGAACGCTCGGCCGCCTTCGCCGTGGGCCCCTACCTGTTCGTGGGGTGGAGGGCTACCTGGCTTGGAGGGCTCTCCTCTTCACTCTCTCCCGGGACTCGGGGGGACCTTTTTCCGTTCCCCCCCTCGGACGCAAATCACTGCTGACAAGCGAGGAGGTTCGGCCTCTTGTTTTCCCGCTTTCGAAAAAGGGACTCGTCCGGTGACCGCGAAAGAGACAGGACGTGTATCGGCGACTTATCGATGCTTTCCCGGCCTTGGCTCTCCGCAACTCCGCTATGGCAGGTACACTCTAAGAAAAAAATTGGCGTCAAGGGACTAACGGCAGCATTTGGTCCTCTTAAATCCCAGTTGCTCCACGAAAGGGCCATCTGGTTCAAGCTAGGTACCGTGCGCAAAAGCTGGGGACTAACTGCGCTCGACTGGAACTAACCGATAGGCATGCCCGAGCAAAAGCAGCCGTTAGTAGCCCTCAGACGGGGTGCATCAATATGATTTAGTTTCCGAAGGCAAACGGAATGTTCGCCAGGAGGACGGATGACATTTCGCTTGTCTTGGGGATCGGCGAGACTCAGCCCAGCACGGCTGAAAGTGTTGACAAAACTCGGACGAAACTGGCGAATTTGCTTAATGTGCCACGAACGTTCAGACATCACATGGTAGAGCTTCGCGCGTTGAGCGAATGCGAGTTAACGAATGCGTTGACTCTACTTCTCCCAACTATCCGGTCAAAAATGATCTGTTGACATTTCACAAGTCCCATTCACGTAATTTGCCTTGACGCAAAAAATGAGCATTTATCCAAACGCAACACCTCCAAACACTAACACATTTTTTTTTTAAGTAAAACTTCAGAGTTTGTAGAAGACGCGATTTCAACACCGGAGTCTCGCAGTCAGAATAAATGGTCACTTCAATCGTTCAAACTTTACTTACTGATAACACGTCGAGCCTGGTCTCTGCGTCTCCTAGTAACCAATCTTTCTTGGTAGCTAGTCCAATGTCGAACTCAAAATCCGCAACGACACGCCTGAAGCACGGCGCGTTCCACTTAAAAAGCACATTCAGGGGCAGAATCTAAACACCTTCATACGATACCTTCATACGATACCTTCACACCTTCATACGATTGTCGTCGCTGTTTCAGATAACATTCCAGATGAACAACAAAGAACGAACCGCACCCGGATCGTCATCCATGGCAACACAATGCTAAAGCGAGACAAAAAAAAACGTGTTTGCTTGTACGTCACTTGACCGGCGTGTTGAAAATGGCGACCTTTGACCTTCTCCCGTCCTTGAAGCATTGCTGTGTCCGTGTGTAGTGTGTGCACTGGGAGGGGGAAAAGAGATTTTCGTGTGCGCGCTCTTCCCCCTCCCACCAACAACCTACTCCGCGTTCCTTCTAGCGCTCCTCGTACACGCGGGGGTTGGGCAGATGGGGCAGAGAGGGTTCGTCGGGAAAATGGGAATTGGACTTCGCTTGAAAAGAAGCTGTTTTTAGTATAGCCTTCGTCAGAACTTAGAAGTTGGTCGTCCCTGATCATTGCGGGATCCGGTTTGGATTCGCGGTGCTGCAACACTGCACTTGATCTGTTCTGAAGTCACAAGACAAGGGAACCCGATTAAGGTATGTCAAAGTACTCCTGTTTATGGTAAATTACATAACAACGACTTCAGAAAGTGTTTTATTTTTAGCGCGTTCTCTAGCTTCCAAAGCGCGCGCCAAGCTCTATTCTTTTTGGCACCAAGGTTGCTTATTTTGTTATGCAGTACAGAGACCTGATATTCAATCGTATCGAGCAAAACGCCAGTTCTACCGATGGCCTATATTTTGCGTTTTGCAGACCCTGGCAGGATCGCTTTACCATAAAATCCTGTTCACAAAAGCAGCAGAGATCTACAAGCATAGCACTGACCTAGCACTAATCGCGTGCTGACGGGAGCTTTCACCAGCTTTGTATTTCTGAATTTCTTTCACGCCGAGCCTCCTCGAGCAGAACAACACTTGTGTCATGTCTTGGGTTAGCAAAGCTGATTGAACTCTGCGTTCAGTCTCTCACAGTGTTATGTCTCACTTGGTGCGCCACAACGACACGCAACGATTAGTGATCTTCGTAATGTGACAGCGCCGCTCACAACGCGATTGGCAATAAACGGTGTCGACAAAAAAGAAGGTTCCTACACACAGCGCCGTTTGAATGCGCTTGAATTCGCTTTATTCACGAAGTTCTAAATTTCTGAGATACGTAGTTTTATTGTGCAAAAAGTAAAAGTGGTTTTATTTTCTAGAACTAACTTTGTTTTTAAATTTACCCATGACTCCTTCAAATGCGATAGTACTTCTTTTGATTTACTTCTTGCTCACTTTACTTTTTTGTCACATGATGAAGACGTTGGGTTGCAATGGCGACGAAATATGCTGACACCTGCGAGAAGATACGCGATAAACAGAAAGCTATCCTCCGCAACCGAAACAAATGCTTTATATCTGCATGCTGTTGTGTATTGTGTGGCAAATGATGAATGAAATAGATTTGCCTCGATTGATCTGATACAAGTTGCTGCAGTGCTCTCGCTCTTCATTGATTTGTAGCACGGCAGATATCAGGACCTGGACTAATGACTGCCGCGAAGAATCTTTTAAATTCCAGCAAACTTAAAGCAAAACGACCCGTTAGGTCCAGTCTCTCTAATTCCTTTTTCGTGTTATTTTTGCAGCTAAAGCGAAATAAAGTTCATCAAACGTTCTAATTGGCTTTTTATTGTAAAAAGATATTGTAAATACATAGGTATATTTATTGCGATTATTTTCTCATATAACACTCAATGCGAAAGGCAAAAAGAAATGTTTTTATTTATACTTCTTCAGAGGCATGGATATTTGAGACCGCAATTTTCCACCTTGTAACTGTTTAAGAGACTTCACTATGAATATTTTTTGCAGTTTCCGAACCAGCACCGCTGAAAAAGAGAGAACAATTTTCATCTCAGATTTCACAAAATTGTCGTTTCGAGACACCGAGGAATATTAGCCAGCCGTCAATTTATGCTTCGTACGCTACTCTAAGCACAGCGCAGAGGTTTTAATGTAGGATCTCTCTATTACGCGTACTGCTCTGGTTTCGGTTTTTGAAGCAAAATATACGTTAAAAATAAGCATTCAACAAATATCTGACAACGTTAGCGAGAAGATATGTCTGAATACATTTAGTTGTAGTACAGGTGTGTATACATGCGCGAGCAACTTAAGACAAAACAAACATACACGTATACGCACTATATACTGGCATAGAAAAAGCGCCTTCCGCGTCTATATCACTTTTACGTATGTTTGAGCTGTTTGCAATTTCTGACGAACTCTCCTTATTTGTTTTCTGTCCGGTTATAATGTGTGTGCGAGCAATATGTGGCATACCGAATGGTTTTGGTTGGTTTGAATGAGCCATCAGATAGCACAGTTCCATTAATTTGAGCTTCACGTCAAAGAGTGGTTGGTAATTAACACCATACTAAGAATATTTGAAATTGGTTAGCGGCTCTTGGTCAATCTGCTGTCTTTTTTATCTTCTACGCAGTTCGAAAAACTGCTCTTGCTGGCGATCCTCTCTGTTCAATGTGAAATCGGAGATAGACAGAACTGGGCAGTGTCGCGGTGCACATGTATCCCGATACTATCTTAGAGAACCTTTTGAGTATTTGTATGTTCGTTTCAAGCTACATGTGAAATATTAATTTTTATCTCAGTTCTAAAAAAAAAATTATCGATGTACCGCTTGTATTGCAAAACTGTGAGAGGCTTAGTTATCTCGTTGAATTCAATGCCGAATTTGAACTGTCCGATATTTACCATAAATTTAAAAAAAACATATTTTTGGTGAACCCGCTCCATAACTCTTTACAAAAAAAGGCCTAAACTATATATAAAAAATGTTTCGGAGAAAGGTAGATTTTAAAAATTGCACAATAAGCTCCTCCCACGAACTTCTTCACTCTTTCCACAATGCCAAAGGGAACTCCAGCGAAGAGGAGTGGGAAAAAGGAAACCTCTAATCAATCGTGAGTAGGGGAGCTTATCTTCCTTTGATGGTGCAACAAATAGAAGTTCCGCTTTTTTGTCCAATCTATCCTGCCTGGGTGACTCATGTGTAGTTGGTAGGACAATATGAGAACCACCATCGCAGCAAAACGGGGTTTATTTAAGAAAAATGTATTTTGTCAAGCATTGTAGTTGGCAACCAGTCCCAATAAAGGTCGCTGGTGGCGACATTATATTTTAGCACCATTAAAGATGGTACGCTGTATTAGTGTAGGATTCACGGCCTTTTTGAAAACAAATTTAGTGAGCCTAAATGAACAGGCAGTGTATCACTGAAGATTCATTAGAGCTGGATATTACTTGCACCTCTAAAGAGTCGAGCTAACTAAAAATATATATAAAATTAATTCTCTACCTAGTGTTCGCTAGGAGAATATATACTGATAAACCGTTCTTGAAGCACACATAAAGTCGCTCTAAGTTGAAAGATCGCAGGGTGTGGACCATGATGGTCTTGATTCTGAGAGCGTGATCGGCTCTTCGACGTTCTTATCCACCGATGTCGAGATCTTATTGGTTGCCCAGCAATGGTAAGATGTTCAGTACCCGGCACTTATTGCGTTTCTTAAAGGGCAACTCCGGCCAAAACTCAACATAAAATAACTGACTGCTATCGCTGTAGTGACACAAAATATGACCCCAGCCAAGTTATTAAGTCCGTGGAACGCCGCATTTTCAACTAATGCCGATAATGAAAATGCGACCCGCCGCGAGCCGCTGCTTAGCGGGCGGCCAGCGGGTTGCCGATTGCTAAAGCAACATTGGGCCGTGACGTCAGTATCGTTCTCTTTTTTTTCCTCCGGTCCGGGCGTTGCGCGGAGTGCACTTTTTTTAGCCGCTACCACCGCTACTTCGGCTTGTGATTGGCGTGTTTGGCCGTTGCTTTTATCTGTAGCCCGTGTAGCTTCGGTATAACCTTTTGTTTATTTGCTTGTGAGGGCTGCAAGACTCGTTTTAGCGAGAAACTCGGCGCGCCGAAGACTGCCCAGCGGTTCCTCGAAAGATGCCGAGTACAACTTGTAGCGCTGTGTGCTGCTCAAACAACCGGCTGCGCAACACGGAGGTGCTTCTTCATAAGTTTCCAAGGGACCGAAAATTGGTGAACGTGTGGGTGAACGCTGTTCGACGAGTGGAGTATGGACTTCGGCCTTTACGCGCCCGAGGAAAAAAGAACAAAAAAACACACGTTTACAGCCCAGCACACGTGTGTTCGCGTGTCGCGACCCACGCCGGAAAGCCTCAAAACTTCGTGTCTGGGACTGACCCGCAGCGCGAAAGCGAGAGGGCCCCCAGTACTGTATGTCACCGGCAGCGTGGCGTAGAGCAACACCACTCCATCCACTGAGACCCGATGACAGTTCAGGCCTAGCGACAAGTACGGACGACCGCACACACGGCAACAGTAGCCGAGTACGGCACCGAACGAGTTCACTCTTTTTCCAGTCGCTAGCTTTTGGTTATAGGCACTAACTCTTGTTACATATGCTGGATAACTACCACGTATACATAATTGAAAAAAATCAGCTTACCTCCAATCTTTAGACGGCTAGCACAACGGAGGAAGGTGCCGCTCGGCCTGCGTACTCGTTGAACGAGAATGATCCTTACGTCAAGTTCAAAAAGCGGCTGATTTCCAGTGTTGCCGGGACCTCGAGCGGCTAGTTTCGGCTTTGTTGACCGCGCCCCAACCAAAACTTTGAGACGTCCATATCTTTAAAACTACGCAAATTAACGAGAAAAAAAAATTACACCTTGCAATTCAGGGACGCTGTCTGCACTAAAAACTGTCATAATCCCAAAATCGAAGCTATGGATCGGAGTTGCCCTGTAAATTGTTGGTGCTCTAGCTCCCCTCACTGACAGGTTCCCTTCTCTGCACTCATCAGGATCACCCAAGTCCCCCAAGCTACTTGAAAACTTAAAAAAAAAGTATCTTGGGATATCCTACCTCTCCATTATTCCCGCATGGGTAGCCAAATGGAGCGAAGTAGGTTTCCTCCGTTCCATACAAACCGGATACCAAATTACGGCACGTTATGACGCAGTTCTTCATACTCTGAAAATATTTGTAGCAAGAAAGGTAGTTAACTTGTAGTATATGCTGTGGGACAAAAGTTTGTTTACGTTTTCAATATAAATTTAGATATCGAATTGTGTAGAACATGTGCGCACATAACCACAGATGCTACAGCAAATGTCTAAGGGTCTCCGAAAGCGATGGCTTTTTCAATTGAGATCGATGGTTATCGAATAAGGAGGTGTTGACATATTTTATGCCTATGGGCCTGTATGATCCCTAACTGGGTGAAAACATTAAACTTTAGTCGTACTTGTATTATTTTTTTATGGAAGATAATGTGTTGTGCAGTAGGTTCTATTTCCGGTACATGTTTAGCGATTTCACGTTCGTTTATGTCTAGGTTTCATATCCAACGGTCTAGTCCTTATATATGCAATACCTAAGAGGCATTTGAGGTAATGTGAATCAAGAAATTTATAACAAGTCTTTGTTCTTTCTTAAAACGACAAAAAATCGAGATTGTATTTTTCCAACCATATAAGACGTAGCTCTCAGCGAGCCTGAGCTGTGACGTATGTTCATGACACAGCACAGATATAAGCGGCATTAGGGCATTACTTGAAAGGTAGCCTTTCTTATTTAAAACGTGTTTTTGTTAGCGCACGACTCAAGGCTTACCCAAACAGAAAAAAATATATGCCGTGCACGGCAAAAAAAAAAAAAAAAAGCGAGAAGTGTGCGAGCTTCTAAAAAGCGTGAAGTTTGGTGCGCGCGCCTACGTTTTCAGTGAGGGCATCAACCATACAAACAGCACGCCTTTCCTCCTCGCCTCCATTCAATCGTCCCCTCCACTCCTTTGTTTTCGGAAGATTGGCGATTGCCAACAAGGGTAGGGTCTTGACGACAGCCAGCAGAGCGTGTGACTCCGGATTTACGTGATGAGCACCCTTAGCAACTCTCCAAGAACCCAAATGGTTAATAAAATTTCCCCCAGAAAAAAAAAAAAAAAAAAAAAAAAAAACGTTTGCAGGCGGATTGGAACGGAAGGAAACCAATCATTTGCAGCGACAGCAATTGCTCTGGCTGCGCAGAATGTCTCTTGTTTGGACAGACCTTCAGCATGCTGCGCGCATTGCCGAGTGGTAGGGGAGCGGATTTCAGGGAGAGGAAAGGTATACAAAGGGGAAGGGGAGTGATGCTCACGGCCGATGAGTATTGCTGCGGGTTAATGCGTCGCCAGAACCTCTCCGGTGTGAAGGAACGGCTCGCAACCTCCTTGGTGACGGAAAAAAAGTCATAGTCGGATTGTGCTTTCCAGCATTGCTCTCCACGTAGCCTGCAAATAAACAAGAATCGATCATTATGTTTCAAAATAACAATTTATATCGAAATCTGGGTGTGTGCAATGGGAGAAATACGGATGTTTTATGATACAACAATTAATCCAAAGGTGCGAGCGAGCTGCACCAAAATTATGAAAATATTCCCTGCAGAAGAGGGACAACGAGGACAAAGGACAAACACCAATCTCCAAACACAGCTAGGTGACTGGTGCGCGACAGAAAACATCTGCCTGGTCCTGGTATCGAATCAGGGACCAGTCTATTTCCAGGGGAGTTCTCTACCAATTGAGCTAATCAGGAGTTAGGCGTCAGTATAGCAAACGGGTGTTATCAGCTGCAGCCCGTCGAATACCAACAACCCTAGTGAAAAAGCCATATGTATGAGAAATTCCTTCTGTCCAACAAACACATGAATCATGAAATATTTACAAGAATATGTAAGAACCATATAAGAAAAGTAAAAAAGAACTATATAAGACATATAAGAAAATAGGTGAAACTTTTCACAAGCTTTTTTTAAATTTCACATATAATTCTTATTGTTTTTATATATCTTGTATGATTCATATGTGTTTTGTTGGACTCAGAAATTTCTCATACAAATTAGATTTTTCAATAGGGAAGGGTAAATGTCCTGCATATTAAGGTTATTATGATAATGAAAATAATGCAATGGTGCAATCGAGCTGGAAAAGCATGACGAAAATAATCACTGTAGAAAAAGAACAAGGGGACAAAGGACAAACACAAATCTCAACACAGCGAGGAGAAATTAACTGTTTGGAGATATGTGTTTGTCCTTTGTCCCCCTTGTTCTTCTCCTCCAGGGAATATTTTCATAACGGAAGTTTTTCTGATTCATGAGAATAGATTAATAAATAATACAACATCTAAATCTTTAATGAACACAAACGAAGGAAAATAGAAAAAGTGTCCTTCCTCTAGCATAAGGCAGCCGATACACTAATGCCTGTTTAATTCGAGTGGTTATCCAAAATGCGTGCCTACGAAAATTCTAAGGGCTCTGCCACACTGAGGCAACACGACGCCAACAGCAACAAAACATGTCCAACAATCGTGCAACTCTCTCTTCCCATGTTGTCCGGCAACCCTGTCACATCACGGCAACAGTAGCACAACATGGATGACAACGAAAAAGCTAACTGAAGCATTTGTGCTAGACAACGTGTGCTGCTCTGATGACTGGCTGGGCGAATTTCGGGCCGACAACAAGACAACACATATGGCTTTAAGGGCAGAGCTAGTTTCCTATTAACGTCATTTTCTTATGAGCTTACTAAAATAAAGGCTTGGAAAACGTTAACCAACAATAACTAAGGCCTGTCGTGCAGCTAAAATAATTTCATGAATGTTTTTACTGCATAATTATGGCAAGTTCTTGCGGAAATGGTCGCAGAAGCGGTCGTGAACGTTCAGACTGGTGTTGAAATTGGAACTGCCCAGAGACCAGCTCACATTACTCCTAGTGAAATAAAATGGCTTGTCTATACTCGCCTGCTCCTAAAGTATTGTTAAAATAACGCAAGAAAGCAAGGGTTAAAAAATGAAAGCATTGAAACGATCGCTATGATAATGATTCTTGATTTCATTTAATTTCATTTCATTTGTTATACCCTTAAGGCGCCCATTGGGCTTTACATAAAGGGGGCAAGTACAACATTATTCAAAACACAAACAGAAAAGAAATAAACCAAGAAAACAGGTGTTACGGTTGCTATGCGTTTAAGTAAGTGGTAAGAGAATCTTTGAAACCAAAGCATTCTTGGATGATTACAATATTATCAGAAAAGGAGTTGCATTCGTATGTAGCCAACTGTAATGGGGACAATTTAAGAAGGTTTGTTCGTGGTGTGACCAAATGAAGTTTTTCCGAATTGTCAGTACGCGTAGAAATATGTGGTGCAGCCCGGCAAAATAGTTCTCTCTTCTATGGGCAGTGGTAGTAGCAAGTATGCAATGATGCAAGTCGTTAGATTTTCCTTCTGTGTGCAAGTGTAGGTGCTGCGAGTTTTTTCTTTGGTAAAATGATGCTTGTGCGCGTGCAGTTTTTAAGAATGAAGCGTGTGGCTCTATTTTGCACTGATTCTAGTTTTTGTGTGGAATAAAACTGATGTGGTGTTCATAATATAGAAGCCTAATCAAGTTCAGATCGAATGAGGACGGTATATGCTACAAGCTTTTTCCCAGTTGGCCATGTGAAGATTTCGACTTAGAAAACTGAGATGTTAGCTTCCCAAGACATGTTTGATGTGAAATAAACCCCAAGACATTTATATGTATGCACATGTTCAAGAACCCCAGCGAAGAGAGTGTGTGTATAATCTGCTGGACGTCGCTTAGTACTAAAATTTTGACTTTTTTTTAAATATTTATCTTCATTTACCACATTAGACACCATGTTTTAATTGTAATTAAGTCTTTTTGAAGTTCAATACACTCATGAATGCTAGTTGGTTTTCTATAAATCACAGAATCGTCGGCATAAAAACGGATGGTGGAGTGGAGAGTAGGGGACAAGTCTTTTACGTACCAAAAGAAAAAGTAGTGGGCCCAGCACGGTTCCCTGAGGTACTGCTGATTTTACTTTCTGACGACATGAGGATTCGCGTTCAAGCAGACACTTTGCGAGCGGTCGTCGAGGTAGTTCAATTACACTGTATGACAGATGGTTCTGTTTGCAAAGCGCGTAATTTAACAAAAAGTCGTTATGTGGTACCTTGTCAAATGCTTTTTTTTAAAGTCCATAAAACTGCATTGGTTTCTGTTTTAGAGTGAAGGTTCTAATGAAGGTCCGTGACAAATTCAAAGAGCTGGGTTTCGCCAGAATGATACCGCCGGAAACTGTGCTGGTTTACAAAGAGCAAGTTGTTGTTCGACAAATTAATTCTAATATTCCAGAAAATTGCATGCTCCATCAGCTTGCTATGTATGCTTGTCAAAGAGAATGGTCTATAATTCGTCAACTCATTCCTTTGACCGGTCTTAAAAAGTGGGGTGACTTTTGCTTCTTTCCAAATTGCAGGAATTTTACCAGTACGTAAAGATTGTTGGAAAAGTAAACACAGAAAAAGTGCAAGCTTCTTTTTTGCACAGCCTAAGCACTTTCGTTGAAATAATATCAGGGACTCTAGCTCAACTTGGTCGAAGATTTTCTATTAGTTTGTGAATACCAGTCGCACACATAGTAATTGGAGTCATATGAAATAGTACTGTGTTCCCTGTTGACTTTCACTTCCGACATGCGTTCAGCGAAGTCACCGGCATTGCGGACATAGGTGGATGTTGCTCCATTGAGGGGCGAAGTCATATGGTGGAAGTAGTTTGACAAGGCCCGGAGCGGGGCCTTGTCAAAAGGTGGCACAAGGTGATTACTTGTTGTGAAGTAGGTACCATAGAAATAAACCAGAGATGCAAATGGTCAACTATGAACTTAGAAATAATGTGTCACTTCCGTCTTTCTTTTCTGTTTTTTTTAATGAAATTATCTTTAATCTTTCTTATCTGAGCCACTTAATTACAATTGAAAATGGAGGGGACCAGATTTGTGAACATATGGAGAACAACTATTTTCCTTGTACCAAACCACACTCCAAGTACAAATCTTGGCTAATAGAGTAGCCTACAATTGAAATAAAGTAGTGCTGTATCCTGTATGCCAAAAAGGTGCAAAGGCGCTTGCCCAGTGTGATGCAGATGTGCGCTGTGGAAAGCTCTTCGAGTTCAACATTGGAGATGCGTTTTGCATTCTTAAAGTAAACAATAATGCAGTTGAACTTCAAGCCATATCATTATCTGAGAAAGTTTCAAAGGCAAGAAAGCACAAGTGGCTAATGTTTCCATGCATTAACAGACAAAATGTAATCATCAGTGGTGAAACTTACAAAAGAACTGCTTGTAGCAGTTATTGTAGCAAAAACATGGCTTTTGTAGCACACATTTCATTTCAATTATTTCACACAGCAAATTTAAGGACATGACGTCCTGAAACCAAGAACACACGCAACGAAAATGGCACAACCAAGTACTGGTGTAGGATACCACTGGCAGACAATAGTTGCTTGATCGACGGTAAGCTGCAGTATTCAAATAACGAACCTGCAGCAAAAAGATGCCCGAGCGCTCCATCATGGCTGTAGTAGCGTGCCTCGAATGACTGGCCTGGGATAGCGGCTTTTGTAGAGGCATCGTAGCTGAAGACTAGTGCTGGTGAGCTCCTAATGCTCCCAACTTGAAATCCACCAAGATGGGTCCAGGAGCCACAGTTTTTCTGTGGTTTGCTCGAGAACGATCAATTCGGTGACGTCCTGTGGTTCGTCCAGAATATGAGCCCCGTCATTGCTGGCGATGCTGAGAAGTATAATCTGCAGCAAAAAGATGCGTGAGTGCTTCATCACGGCTGTGGTAGCGTGTCCCACACATCTGACCTTTTGGAGCAGGCATCTCCGGTTTATCACATTGCAAAAAGCGATGCAAGCGAGCAATTCCTGCAGTTCCTCACAGTGCCATAAAAACTATTATAACTGCAATTATAACACACAATTATTCGCAGCAAAAAGATTGCTGTTGGAAGTGTTGTAATAAAATGGGATAGAAATAAAAAAACACAGAACTTTGGCAACGTCCCTATTGCCTTTAAATCTCGATGCAATTACTAAATCAGTCCCATATTCGACAACTGCAAATTAACAAGACTATTTTAACATAGCGAATAAACCACACATGTCACAACAAGGATTTTTTTCCTAAAATGATAATAATGGGAGGAAGAATCATACGAGTGGTCCTCAACTAATCGGTGCCACCGGAACAATGATTGACACCGCCCTTCCAACCGCGCAAGGCATCAATAATCGTTCCATCCAGTGCGAAGCTACTACAAAAGGGAAAGTAATGGTTGGACACTCTTCTCGGAAAGTGGCCACATTTTGCTTAAGCGAGTAACTCGGGGTTCCTCAATTTCATGAAAGAACAAAATTGTTTTCGTCTATGGAAGCTCACCATGGGACGGAAGTGGTTTGTGTACCTCAGTCCTATTTATTATCGAGCGGTAATGCATCATCTCTGCTGAAAATATCTAATAGATCATAGCGGCCAAAGCAGGTGGCATGTCGTCATCTGCTTCCAGACAACATTTAATTAAGCGCCTTATGTAAGGCTGTGTTCAACTGCTAGATAAAAGCATGTGTTTATGGGCGCCATTAAATTTCAAAATTTTTCTGTTGGTTACGGGGCTACGGGTGGTTTTTCAACGTAAATCCGGTTTTAAACTTATGCTTAAAGATTTTACGCCAAGGATAAAAAAACACTTTTCTATAGACACCATTTTTGTTCCAATAGGTTAGGCATTTTTTACACGCAGAAAACTGTATAATCCGCCATGTTTAACGCCACCATTAAATTGCAAGCGCACTCCATGGTTTAAGTTGAACGCACTCTTACTTGTGGCTCTCTAGCATCTAATGACGTCGGTGATGCCATCTCGTGGTATGTTATGCACGCACGGCCGCCATTCGTGCCGTAGGCCTACCTCACTGATCTCTAATATAAGGGCCTCGATGGCGCTTAGCCTCGCTCCGAGTCGGGGGCGAGTGAACCCCTGTCGGAAGTTCAATGCTTGTCCCAGAAGTCGAGTGTTTGCTAAGTTTTATAGTGCATTTAGTTAATGTTTTGGTTCACACTTTCTTGCATCTATACGTCGGTATTAATAATCCCTTTGATTAATCAATCTTGATAATGATGCATTTGACCTTTGGGGCATGTAGACTTAATCAACTAGAATCTCAAATTCCCACACACCAAATGGCTTCCAAGAAGACTTTTCGGGCCTGCATGAACTGTTACTGCGTAACAAGCAGGCTCTCTTGATACAACAAAAGGAAAATCAAGCGCCTTGGACACTGTTTGAACCACCGCTCTTAAGAGTGGGAAAGCCTGTCAAGCGCTCACTTCCGGGACAAGCAGCTTACTTCCGGTGGCTTCGTACCTGATCGCTCAATGCGCCATCCAGCCCTCTAGTGGAGACTAGTGGCCCACCTCGAAACAAACTGCCATAGTCAACAACTTTTTTTACACATAAACTCACTGATGTCTATTATAATTGTTCGATCGCGTATCCCCGCTCCGTGAGTGCGGCGCCAGACGGCAATCTTGCATATCGAAAAATCGCCTTTTTGCAGCGTTGCGGAGGCTGACCGCAGCGTGCTGAAGACACTTTTCTACTCGTTCGTCGTCATTCGCCAAAAACGTTTTTTTTAAACCCTGTGTAAGACGGATGCTTGCTGATTGGAAGACGTGCAAATTTTTATGACAGCGCAGTGCCGCAAGAAAAAGGCACAACTCGTCGAAAGCAAGTTTCGCCGGTCTTGCGGAATGATCAAAGCTTCCCTGGCATAACGAAACGATGAGTCTCTGCGCCTTCGCACGCTTGGATACCGATCAAGAATCGGTGCTGCGGCAAAGTTTTGAAGGTGTGTTGCGCATAGATATCTTCGCCTCATATATCGGCCAAAGAGTTCTGGATCGTCCAGATGTTCAGGCGAGGGGATATCGATATAGGGGGGAAGCAATCTTTACAGCTGCTATTATGCACTATTAAGAATGGCTATGTTCCAAATCTACTCTAACAGATCATATACCAGCACAAATAGAGAAACGCTGTAGAGCAAGGAGGGTTTTCGAAGGCAAAAGTACAAGACGGCGAGAATGAAAATCTTTCAAGCGCGGTCCATGTGGTCGTGTGTAGTCTGTTGACCAATCACAATTAGGCGAGCCGTGCTCAAACGTAAAGTGAAATCAAGTAGGTTGATAATGAAACCCCGCTAATCACTGATGAGGAGCTGTTGTGCGCGGTATTCTCTGAACCGTCTAACAACGAAAAAAAGACGTACTATCCCCCCCTCTTCCGTCGCCACTTAGTTACAAATACAGTCGTCAGAGGAAAGTAAAACGCTGCTCCACAGACACATACGGCTAGAGGCACATTTCACCCGCAAAACACATCCGCACGGTGTCGATTCTTGACCGGCATCGAAGCGTGCGAAGGCATAGAGACGCAGCGCTTCGGCGTGCCAAGGAAGCTTTA
Source organism: Ixodes scapularis (assembly GCF_016920785.2). Taxonomy (NCBI): domain Eukaryota; kingdom Metazoa; phylum Arthropoda; class Arachnida; order Ixodida; family Ixodidae; genus Ixodes; species Ixodes scapularis. The sequence continues at coordinate 66,118,626 of NW_024609881.1, forward strand.
AACATGCCGCGAGACCGGCGAAACTTGCTTTCGACGAGTTGTGCCTTTTTTCTGCGGCACTGCGCTTCCGTAAAAAATTGTCACGTCTTCTCAACGGCAAGGCTCACGTCTTACATTGGGTTTTAAAGAACTTCGGTGAATGACGACGACCGAGTAGAAATTGTGTCTTCAGCACGCTGCCGCCAGCCTCCGCAACACTCCAAAAGCGCGCATTCTCAACATGCAAGATTGCCGTCCCGCGGCCGCACTCGGGCTGCAGCGATCAAGCGGGGGTACGCGATTCAGCAGTTATCCTAAACATCAGTGTATAAACTGCAGAAAACACGACATGCTCTCTTAAATTCAGCACGCGAGAGCGCTCATTATAATTATTCAACGAGCGCGGTTCAGTGTTTTATGTTAAAATCTGATTTCTCCGGTGCTTACCGTACCCGGAAGTGAAAGGGTGACGGCGCCCGGAAGCAAAAAAGGTACGAACAGAAGGAGTTCGGGAAAGCCCACTCAGCCCGGTGCAAATCAAACAACCATGGCGATGAGCCCTGTGCCTGCACATGTCCATCGAGTCGAGTCTGATGCGTGGATAGGTTTAAATTTTGCAACTGAGTCGGGAAGCTAAAGCAAAAAAAATTAGCGCGTGTTCTGACTTAGCCCGCGCTATTGCGTTAAGTTACGCGTCTTTGATTCCTTCTGCACTTTGGTTATCCCGCAAGGCGCATGCGAAGATGAGCTAGCTTACCTTCTTAGTCCGGTTGAATGGTGACAGATGATCGCGGCGACAACGAAGAGAGCTGCTGTCCTCACCGCCTGTGGTGGTTCACGCGCGAGCGAGCGTACGGACCGGACGCAACCAGCGCAGCGGCGCACAACAAGTAAACACCACGTGACGGACGGTCGCTGACTCGCTGCTCGGTGGTGTTGGCTCCTCTGGCTCGGATGTCTTCGTCCGCGGGGTGAGTGCACCGGCTTTCGTGTGGGTCTCCCTCCGCCGTTCAAAGAGATCTTGGCATTCGCACGAACGGCACGCAACGTGAGACATCTGCCAGCAAGAAAACTATCCCTATAGCAAACGCGCGTGTGTTATGTGTTTTTACTTGAAAGAAAAGGGAACACAGACCTGAACTAAGAAATATGCGACGCCTCACATTTACGGACTCGTGCCGTCATGTCGCCTCCACGGCGTTTTGCCCGTGCGCGCCTCTCACGGCGCTATCCAGTTTTGAAAAACGCTGTTAACTATAGTTTTTCTTTTTTTTTTCAGTGCATAGAGAGTTAAAGTCGCCAATACTTACGACCTCGTCACACTCGAGTACCACAGCGGACGCCGATAGAGGCAGTACTGGTTCGCATTTATGCTGAGAGGTTGCGGTCGCTTCCGAAATGTTCCATTAGAGAGCCTGTATTAGAGATTTTCCAACTGTTCGATCGGGGTCACGTTGTTTATAGACCGCATTTGCAAGAGGAGCTGCGTGGAGGTGACGGAACCCTTGATCGCTGGAAAACCTCTCTGCCTTTCCTCCTCGCAACTCGAAAACGCAGCAGACTGTGGGTTGGCCACAGACCGCCGCAGTGGGTGACCACCTTCGAATGGCAAAAGCTCCCCACAGCTTGAGATGACCCCTCTGTACAATCTAAGCTCTCCATGTTGTGCTCATGCTTCAGGTAGAGCTGCGTTTCCGTGGAAGACGAAGAAAAAGTGAAAGGAGGACAAAGTCACAAACTTAGCTAAATATCTTCAACAATGTGGTGAAGGCCAACCATTCATACTCGACTTGCTACCGCGCCGGGCGTGTACAGGCACATACCCCAAAGCATTTCTAGCACGTCTTGAACAGCTGAGTAATGGCGCCATCTATTGGGAAGGCGGGATGTATATCAGCCACATCAGGGGACAGTGCTCTCCGTACGCGCGCTTCGGGTGACGCGGTCGCAAATGTAGACAGGGGTCGTGGTATTGAGGTCCCACCGCTTCCACCAACAATTTACGGGTTTCAAGCCTACGCCGTAAGTCCTTCTTTTCTGCTCTTCCTTCTAAGAAAGCGTCCTTTCTTTACTTTCCCGGTTACAACATGACAGAAATGCAGAATATGGTGCAACATATAAGTCCTTGTAACATCAAACGTGCATATAAAAAGAGGATGCAATGAATTCCTAAATTGTTTATTCGAATTTGAACAAAACAAGATGAAAATTCGTATGTCAAAGCCTGCTTCACACGGCCACTTGAGGTCTCATACTTGTGGCCAAATCACACACTATGCAAGGAACACATTATCTTGCAACGATGAATTGAATCACTAGATTCGCATTGTTGAGGGCCTTTATATTATATATCGATCTGTATGTTGACTTCGAATACGCCACGCAACTGTGCTTTCCTTAACAAAACACATTATTTGCATAAATGCTCCAGCGCACAAATCATTGAGCCGCAGTTGAGCTTCTGTTGAGCGAATACCCTTTATCAGCAATAACTGAAAGGTGTTGGACAAAAAAAAAACGTATAGCTGTAGTGCAATTGCAAAAACCAAATGAAGGTACCGGTTCTCGCATTTGTTACATTACGCTCACACTACCCGTATTCTTGTCAATCTCGCAGCACGCCGAAGAAAATAGCGCCCAAAGATCGTTTCCAAAACGAACACGAAAACCGACGCACCAAAACACGGCAATAAAAACAGCGCCACACCAACATTCAGCGACTCCGGCGACGACTGTATTTCTTCCTTTGGCTGAAATACGCTTCTGTATACCTCAGCCATGTGAGACCAATCCGTCTCGTCGACTCTTTGAACGAGAGACCGAAAGGCCTTCTTCAGACGGTAGTGCTTCCGCACAGGTACCCCCACGTAGAATAGTGCCAGTGGATCCTTTGACTCAGTCAATCTGGGGTAGAAAGAGTCCATGCAGCGGGGAGACTGTCTGGCCGTGATGCACAGCCGGCCTTTCTTTGAAGCGCATTTGAAGCAGTCATCAAATGTGCCCTCGTCCGCCTGCGGATCAAGAGTTCTCTTCAATTTTCTCACGACTACGCTTCCGTACGAATCAGGGACGTCTGAGCTCCAAGGCGTATCTCTGGTAGCGCATGGTCGAATTGCGCGAGCATCCAAAGCCGTATCAAGTTTATTCAGATCGTCCACGATTGGTTCTGGAATGCGAGCGACCAGCCACGAAGTCAATTGGCCTTTAAAGTACACCGAAATGGAGAAGCTGCCCAGGACCCATGCTAGGACGACAATGCGGCGACTCGTACAGAAGCGGGCAAAGGCTGGCAAGGCACAAGACGTCGAATAGAACGTCGCAACAAGAAAAAGCATGGTGTCGTTGGCCACGATAATCCCATATGTAGTAGCATCTCATAAATCTGTAACAACAAGAGTGATGAAGCAAAATGCGAGACATAGCACCAAAAAAATCAGCGACAGCTTCGACCCTTCGAGGGCATATTTTGGATTGATTGGAATCGTGCCTGATTCCTTCACGTAGAACGTGAATGCTCCGATATGGTTGACTATTGGTACATCATAATCTCTAAGAAGTTCGCTAGAGCATTGCTGAAAGAGCATTAAAATATCAATTTTCTCGTCCCGGTAATTGCGCACACTATCCTCTACTGAGAATACTGTCTTTAATAGTGTTGCATTAAGGAGAGTCAGTGCCTGTAGTATTATTTCTCCTCTGTATACATCGCAAGTGGTGAAGCGCTTAGATATGCCGGGCGACGCCCTGCAGGCTATGCTTACCGGCTTCCCGGAGAACGTAAGGAAACTACGCGGGAAACTTTCCCCTGGGTGATTTTTTAAAGTGTAATCCGTATCGCGCAGTTGATATTCGCGTGACCGATTGGAACCCATATCACTTATTACCATTCCAGATTTCTGGAATTGCGCCGAAGCAACGCAACATCAAAGCCTCACCTGCTGACTACGAAACACGTAAAGGAAACGTAGGCATGTCTCGAAATGTCCGATCACCAGCCATTTCGTTGCATACCACAACCTGTAGTGTTTGGGCACCGGGTCGATGCAGGCTTCTGGCGTTCCCCGATGACGGTATGTCATAAGGAGGGTCCGAACTCTGTGCACAGCGTTGTCTTCCATGAGGGTACTTAGTTCGCCCCAGTGCCCGCACCACCGTGTCCCTTTCACATCGAGGCTCTTCTGCCATTGAATATCTGGGGCGTTAAGACCCGCCGCAGCAGACAAAACTGGCATCCTGGCCCCAGCGAGTCCAGTTGTGAAGGAATGAATTAAATTCTTGAGCTGATTCACCATAGCAGATCGCCACTGACATATAGATGGCGTTACTTACGAAAAACAAAAAGAGCATGTTTCTCAAAGATTGGAGCATCATTTCGGGACTAGCGTGGTCTAATTGATACAAAGGTTCATACAAAATAACCACAAACTACTATTCAGGTGTTTCCAATACCTTCCAGTGCGCGGCTTTTATACCGCACTGTAATTGTCTTCTACCCAGACCAAGTTGAGTGAACTAATAGTCTTTGGACACGACGGAAACACGATGCTGTCCGGTGTTCAAAATACTGCGCGCACGTAGGGTGGCCTGAGTACCTTCTGATGCGAACCGTTGAAATGGAAACTCGAAAAACACGTAATCCGTTTGTGGATCTCAAATTATGTTATAGCGTGATATACTCCGGTGATTATGTTGTTACTGTCCGAAGTCGTTATTCCAAGATATTGAAAGACAGAATTTTTATTGTACCACCAATCTTTTGGTAAATAATATTTTTATCCTCATTTCTAAGGTAAGATTAGACTTTATAAAGTGGCTCTTCTTTAATGATTTTTATTTTCCGCCGTTTTATAAGACGGTTTCAGCCGATATCAGACCCCAGCACGCAGGTGCGGGAAGATGCCAAAAATAATGTAAAGACTGCCGGGTAGCATTTTATAATATATAAATGTCAGATTGGAGCACCATATTAACACTAGCGTCACCTACGTCTCACTGAGTTTGATAATAAACGACCATGAATTAATTTTCATGCGCTGAGAATGACAGCCAGCGCGCGGTTCTTATACTGAGGTGTAATTGCCTTCCACGTGGACCTTATTGAGCGAGCTCCTATTCCTTGAACACGCAGGAAACAAGATGTTCCGTACAGAAAATAGCGCACGCACGTTGTGTGTACTGAGTACCTTCTGGTGTGGCCCGTTGATATGAAAATTAAAACCCGGAATCGGTTCATTGATGCCAAATTATGTTATAGCGTGACACACTTCAGTGTTTATGCTGTGGCTGTCCGAAATCGTTTCTCCAAGAATATCGAAAGAAATAATTCTTGAGTGTGCCCCAATTGTTTGGTGTATTATATTTATATGCTTATTTCGAAAGCAAAATTATAATATATAATACGCCTCCTTAATGATTTTTTTGTTTGCTGCTTTATGAAGACAGCTTCAGTCGATATCAAATTCAGCACGCTGGTGCCAGACGATGCCAAGGATACGCTAAAGGTGGCTGCGTTGTATTTTATGTTTTCATAAATGTCACGCTACATGCCGCTTATTTCAGTACATCCGCATTACATATGTGCTTTCTTTAAAGCATCGCTGTCAGAATCTACATTCCCCGTCGAATGGAGAAATGCTCGTGCCATTGAAATATTCGGTACAAATAGTTCGTCCAGCGTGTCTAACCAGTGCCCGATCTTAAGTACATTGACAAGTTCCAAATGTTTAGACCAAATGGCGTGTTAATGTGTCACCCAGTTTATAGAAACAAAATTATTGTCAATCGTACAGCACAGCCTATGGCACGATGCATCAACTGTTATGCAGCTACTTACGATGGTCATGACCTTGCACTTGCTGTCATTAACAGGGAACAAATCGATGCAATATGCTTGGAATTCGACAAAACATTTCGTAAGGTTTTGACAACAAAACTTAATGCGTCGTTTTGAGATACTATCCAACAACCATGTCCGGTAACCAATTTTAATTCTAATAAAAAAAAATACTCTACTGGCTCCATTCCCAGAAAAATAAAAGCAATTCATGTTTTGGAAAAAAAACAGTTTTTTTTTTTTTTTTTCAAAAACAAATTGTAATCGCCCTCTCAGTCAAGTGCGCGTTATGCGTATCGCGCGATGTTGGCATTTCAGGCGGCTTCGCCTAAAAAATGGTTCCGTATGCGGCTCTAGAAATATTTACTGAAATATTAGGTATAGCAAGGATTAACAAAAAGTATTAATCACCCAGTTTTAGGGCCGTTACTTTAAGAAACAAAATCGCGAATACGGCACATTGCGCAACAACGTTCTGGATTAAAGATTTTTTTTTTTTGTCCGTATCTATCGCAGCTAAGGTCGGCAAATTATGCCCGTGTGTTGCCCTTGATATAGTCAGGGGTGGAAGCGCTGCGCCATTTCGCCATTGTGCGCCAATCCACTTTTGCTGCGCCATCCTGTCCCAAGCGCACACGTTGCGCCAAAACGAGCCAAACAAGATTTGTTTTAGGCTATATTTATTGGAGTATTCTTATTTATTGGCCACAGTGGTTTACCGTGTTGTGTTTGTTTAGGTAATCCTGAAAAAATAGGGCCTTTTAGCAAACCGTTTGCGCGTACCGCGCACTACCGGAGCCTTTGAAGCATGCTTTTAAGCGCGCGCCCGAGTGATACCGTGACCGCAGGGCGCGCGCTTAAAAGCATGCTTCAGAGGCTCCGGTAGTGCGCGGTACGCGGCAACGTTTTAAAGGCCCTATTGGTATGAAATCACCGTATCGATGTGGTCGTGTCAACGGCGTGTAAGCCCGATTTCCGAAAATGGCACATCAACAGGTCAGAAACGACGAGACGATGCTTCGATGCATCGTTTTGTCATTTTTTTTGTGCACAGTGGCATTGAACATGACCGAGTGTATTCGAAATACGACATACACGCAATAAATGGCCTTAAAGTCTTCTTCAAACGCCCCACCCCCCCCCCCCCCCCAAAAAAAAAAAAGAAGAGAATCACACATCCTGTTTTCCTTTTTCTTAATTTTCTTTATTGCGTGATTTTCGATATCGGTACGTGACACGCGTGCTCGGCGCGGGTTTCCTCGTGCTTATCGCACCGTGACACGCGAATCCACAGCATCCGTACTATGCGAGGTATCCCTTCCCATCATGTGCAAATTCCAAATTTGTTCCCGCATATTTTTTTGCGCATGATTTTTGCGCGCGATATCTGTCCCCGTTATACTCGAGTTTGAGGGGGCTGTGTGGGAAGCGCGAATGCCCTGCGTCCGGATTCTGCTGCTGGCGAGCTGGCGATAGTTAATGATGATGTTTAAAACCCGAGACTGTGGTGAAGGAAACGTTAACAAACTTTTAAGTTGAAGGGTTTCCGTTTCACGTAGCTTGTAGTGCCCCCCCTACATACGCACGCGCACGCGTACGCGCTTGCGCACGCGCACGCGCACGCGCGCGCAATTTTTTTTATTTTTTATTTTGGGTTGGCATTTCTTCAGGACCATATCACATATAAATGTACTACATAAGAGCTTGCTGGCGATTGTTCAACAATCATCTAATTTTTGGGGGAACCAATAACTACTCTATAAAAAATAAACATTTGGCGTAATATATACTTGTTTTTGCGTGTTTGGGGTGCTTTTGCTGAGACTGCTTCGTCGTTCCTCATTCGTGTCGTACACGTAACATATAAAAGCGATAATTGGTTGCCTCCAGCATCCGTGGAGTTTCTTGTAAATGACGTACGTGGCGAATACACCTAGTGGCACCCAAACAGCAAGCCGGCGGGAGGGCGAGGAGAACAGTGGCCATGTCCTGCTGAGCGAAGCAAATTCTAAAGCGTTTTGCTAGAACGCGTCCAACCAATGCGGAGAGCAAGTCGCCTGCCTTTTGCACAGGAGATGCGGTGACTTCAGAACGGCGCCGAGCTCCGATTCGTTTTGATTGATGTGATACTGGGTAGACCTCGATGCTAGGTGCCTTGAGATTTACCCACTGTTTTTTTTAAGCACCCAATAAGAGCTTGGCGTTTTGACGTCACGCAACCCCTGTGCAAGAAAAAAACTTCCACTCCGCATTGACTTAAGGAAAACCTTCCGTTTTATGCTCTTACTTGCTACACTTTAAACGAAAAGTAACCCGGATGGGAGTATTAAAGAATAAGATGCCGATTAAGCTCACAAGCCTAACGCATTCACTCCCGCACAAGGGAGTAAATAAACTAGAAACCACCACATTACTCTGGTCGCTACCCCAATTTTAAACTGGAATTGGGGTACCCGAATTTTAAACTGGAGTTCTTGCATGACAACACTCCGCAAGACGAAATGGGAGTTGAAAATACTCCCATCCGTCCACCCGTCAGAGGGAGATCGACCACCATTGACGCAGCCGGCGTTTCCCCCATCCCGCCTATCACGGCTCTGGCGCAAAAGCGTTTTCCGTCATGGGAGAGACCGTTATAAAAGGTCCAAAACGTTTTGGGACTCGTTTCTGTCCAAAATTCCGACCCCGGCGAACACCAAACATAACACCAGTGAAACACCAGTCACAAAATACGAAATACTCGCGCAATCGGCCGAATTCCGAAACGCTGAGGGGACCATGGGGAAGCAGAAGACAATCCTGCTCCTTTCGGGCCTTTCGAACAGACGCGAGCGTGATGCAACCATCCTGTGTTCACACGACGTTTCTTGCGCGTTTTTCTGGCGATGCATTTTTCCGGCGATGCATTTTTCTGGTCCGAAACTCGTTTCGCGAAACTCGCGAACGAGTTTCGCGAAATGGATTCGCCGTCTGAACAGGACCGAAAAATGCGTGTGTGCACTTTTCTGAGTCCTGTCAATCCCTCGAAAAATGTCGCCAATGGCATCTCGAGAAAGCCTTCACGTGATCTCAAAAGGGGGAGCGAGCCCCTGGCGGGGCCAGAATTTTTCCCGATCTATCCAAGCCACAGCAGAAAAAAGTAAACAAACATGTTGCCATCAACGGATAGATACGCAGTCGTGTTTTTTCGGGTGCATACAGGTCAGCGGCGCGAGGCAGCTTTCTCAATTTTTCGTGCACCCATAGCGACAAGCGCGAACATTGCATCATGTCGCCACCAAACATGCTCTATTCGCGTCATCGACGAGCGCAGCCAAGCGACGGTGACGGTCCCAGAAGCCTATGCGCGAGCGTCCCATTTGTGGAATTCGGGGCAGTCGGGGCCAGTGTGGTGTTCAAGGCGCTCATTTCTGCGATCTGAACCTGCCGTTCTGAGCCTGCTGTTCACGTGTTCCCATGTTGGTGTGTTTATTTAACGTTAGTGCACTCGAGTGGGCGATTGTGCGCGTGGACGTGCACTGCTGCGAGGATGTGCTGCACCAGTGAAGCCTATCTGTCTAACGAGCTCGGGCCCATAGGCCTAACAGCCGGTGCTGATCGGCTGCCGGCAAAAGCGGGAAGCTCCATGACGCGCCAAAGGTAGAGTAAATTAGAATTAAGGATGACCAAATGTGTGTGCTATATATTACCATGTGCTAGTCGAAGGCACTGGCAGCCGTTTCTAATCAAAACAACCACCACCGTCGGATGTACGGGAAGGGCGGACCCAGTGAAACATTTGAACCATTAGCCGGCCAGAAATTTTCAACTGCATGGGATGTCTCGCTAAGGTAAAGGATAGTAGCGGTACGCGAGCAAAGTGGGACTGAATCCTGCATTGTTTGTAAAGATTCTGTGAAGTGAGCTACAATTTCAAACGCGTACATTGCGTAATTAGGAATCCACCACTCTCTTCGGTGTCAGCTCCTTGAGTCAGCGTGAAAGTCTACTATGATGATAACAGACCAGCCAGTGTCAGAAAGAGGTCGCTGAGGAATATCGATTTAATCGAAGCATTCTGGCGTAATCGCCAGAGTCGCTTCCCCTCCCCCCCCCCCCCCCCCCCCCGAAATTTCATGGTTGTCCTCTTACCCCCGTTCCCCTTCCAACGTCAGTATATATTCTTTTGTGTGTGTGTGTGTTTCGTTGTTTTTTTAAGGCATTAAAAATCCAAAGTGTTCCTCTTTCTGTTCGACAACCCACTACGGCGATTGGCCGGGCCCACTACTTTCCAAAGCAAAACGAAGATGACGACGCTGTCCATGAAGTGCGTGAGGAACACATGTCTGGCTCCGGCTCTTCGAACAGCTCCCGCCAAACTCGGCCGTAGCCTTTCTTCAGACTCCCAAATGCGAATGGCTTAGCTGCCGACGTCACAAAAGCCGCGAAATCCTGACCTCGTAAGACGCTGGCCTGGCCTCGCCTAGGAGAATGCAGGCGGCTTGAATAAAGTTCCCCTACGCTTTGAGTCTCAAGGACTCGACGACAATTTCAGGGCAGCGCAAACATATTCCAAGATAGAAATACTCTTACTTCAGGAACCCTAAAATGAGAAGAAAACCGGACGACAAAATGGCAAAGAGCTGAGCGTTTTTTATTCTTTTTTTTTGTCTCATGTTTCTTCCTTGTTTTTCTTTTTTTTTTGTGGGGGGAGGGGGTTTAGTCGTCTGTACTCCTTTAGTTTCAGTAATACACCAACAGAAATGAAAGAAAAAAGAAATACACACAAAAACATCCCCATCAATGGGGGGAAAAAAAGCTAGAGAGAAAAGCGTCAGCATATGCGCGGTTGAAGCAGCGTCGGAATGCTCATCATCACTTGGTTTCAATGCGTATGACTTTTTTAACCGCTGCGTGGGTAATGTTTACATACTTGCGTTCAGCACGTGAGTCGTGGATCTTCCTTTACGCGAAGCTGTTCCTTGACGATTTTTTTTTTCAAGAATGATTATCGACCTACAACTTCAAGCTTGTCATCAACGTCTCCAACAGAGTCGGCACATTCACGTCAGGCAGCATCGTTCGCCCTGGATGAAAGCGATGTTGTGGCTAACGACGTCGGTCTCTATTTCGCAAGCCTCGATTTCGAGCGAATCTCCAGCCTGTGCGGAGCATACATTTCGTTAAATAAACTTCCTGGGAAGTACTGGTTTCGACACAAATGGTCGAGGAACCGCACCGCTTAGCGCGTATCGGCGGTACTAGCAACTTGCATTATCCTAGAGGCCTTGTATCCTAATGTAAACCACCTGCTGCAAGTCCTAGTTTCCATGCCCGTTAGCACCGCTGAAGCGAAACGTTCGTTCTCGAGACTCCGAAGACTGAAGTCATTCCTGAGAGCTTCAACGTCCCAGGAGCGCTTCCCGTTCTAAGCAGAGACAGACGCTCCGCCTTCAGCGCGAGCTCGCTGGCTTCGGCAGTGCTTTGTTTGCACGTGCCTCCGTGATCACACTTGAGTTAGCAGGGGCAGAAAGCTCGCGCTGAAGGCGGAGCTTTAACTTCTAGCTCTATACTTCGTTTCAGCTTCGGTCCAGACGCAGCCAAAGCTACAAGCGCGAGCTCCGGGCTTTCAGCATCCCTGCCTAGCATGCGCGCTCGTGCAGTGCAAGCACTGTTCTGGGCCACATGCTCGCGCTTGTAGCATCGGTTGCGTCTGGACCGAAGCTGAAACGAAGTATAGCTTAATGGTGCACGCAGTAAAGGTGTTGTGCTATTGAACATTCACCGGAATATGCAAGTCAGCCTCGAAAAAGTTCTCTCGCTTCTTTCTATCGACCGACGGCGGCTTCCACTCATTGTCTAGACCCCGCCAATGGATAAAAACTGGTATTTTTCTCTTCCACTTTCTCGTAAACGAAGAACGGAAATAACTTAATACATAGAACGATAATTCCTGAAAAATGCGATCCGCGCAGGATCAATTCGTGATGCTTCACTTGCTCATTGCTCCAGTGCGCATTGAAGTTTTTATGTTTATTCTATTCTAAACTTCGCTATTCTCTGGTACTCTTCCGTAGTTTTCAGTGATTGGATACGCGAGTTTTCTGCAGAGAAGTGCACGCACCGGAATATTCTGTGAGCCTATATGAACTTTTTTGTTCAAAGCCAAATATTATATTTTATGATTGCGTTCTTTCGTTGTTCAACATTAAATTTTCCCTCTTTAAATATTTGACGAACGAGATGTGGCAAACAAGGTTGAAGTTCTGTCTTCGAAGAAACGGCAAAATAGTAAACAAAATTCTGTTTGGCAATTTATTTCCCTATTTTTAAAAACCTTTGAACGGTTTGAGCCAAGAAAAACACCCCATGAAAAAATTTCCTGGCTACGCCACTGGTCACTTGGCACGACTCTGGCAAATCTGCCAAGGAGCTAGCATCGACCGACGCGATATTGTGATTTCTTTTTTTTTTTTGTCGACATTTGCGTGAGATTCGAGAGAAAATAAATGCTGGCCTGCACTCGTTATCCCCTGACATTTGTTTGTTTTCGAACTGCTAACCACAGCCCCCAATCGTTGTTTTGAAGCGTGACCAAACCACGAAAACGGAAAAGTACCGACTAGGAAGCCGACATACGGTGCGTCTAGAGACGATGCGGTTGCCACGAAGACGCGCATGCGGAAAGCGGGGCAGCTTGTCGGGGCATGCTGGTAAAGCTGACTGCCTTCGAAATGTTCGCATTCCGCATAGCCGTCAAATGCTCGAAGTATTAGCAAGGACAACTGGCGAGTTATCTCCAATGAGTGGAAAACGCATCAATTTCGCCGTTAACTGTTATTACGATATCGAGCAAAGTGTGCGCACAATATCAACAGGTAGAGGACAGAATTTAGGCCACAAATCACTTCAATCATTCTGTGAATTAAAGCAGCTTATATTTATATATAATCAAATGCAAAAATAACGCGAACCTTGCAAAAGAAAAAAAAAAAGAAGACAGATTCTGTAATAAAATGAGATACAGTGTTCTCTACAATCTACTGTTCAAATCAAGGTTCCGATGATTTTAGTGCCTTTAAGTATTATTTATATCCGATAAAGGGATTTTTTCATATTTTTTGGTTTTAAATCCGAAACCGAAACAGGGTGCACGGGATAGGCGGCGCTAGCTATCACCCAAAATCTACCTCTCCATATTTTCCTTTGCTTACCGTCCATAGCTTTTCGTTCGGCGTGGTCCCTGGTGGTCTTTCTCTGGCGGGTTGTCGCTCCGTCGTGCGCGAGTTCGCGTTATTTTCTTTTTAACAACTTTCTTTATGGGTGTATTTTACTAGTAGTGTGTTCAAGATTGTCAAATGGTATCTGGGAGACGCCGCGACGGCGCGTCTAATCATTGACCGTAGGCTGGCAGCGGGACGCCTACGGAAAGTTGAACGGCCGGTAAGCAGAACTCTTTACTTTGTTCACTCCATGCTGCCGTGGGCTTGCCAAACTATGCTTGAATTTATAGCCCCTTCCCCTGGCCTATATCGAGCGCTCGTTTGGGACTCGGATTCGTCTTCGCGGTTGAGCGACGGCGTTGAAACGGGAATGCTGCGAATGACTTCAGAACAAGCTCCTTCGAAAGAAGCTGCGCGGAGAACTTCTGCGGCTCGCTCGACGCGCTTCGCCACTTTTCTACTGATCGGTTGGAGTTTAGTAGTTCGTTTTAAGAGGCAATCTACCTCTACGGGCGCGCGCTTCCGAGCATGCATTAAAGTGGCAACGCGAGCTCCCGCTACGAATAGCCTGATCTTAAGCCACGGCCGCTCGGCGAGCTCTCCACTGGCTCCTGATTTATCAGTGGCACACGGAGAGAGAGCTCGCATCTCGCAAGGGGCAGAAGAATCCTAAAATCTCCGCCAGGCAAGCGCATGCTACTTGCCAAGGGAAGGGGCTACTAATATGCTGCGACCTGGAACGATTTGCTGCAAAGCTTAGCGGAGTTTTTTTTTTTTTTTTCTGCAGGAGTTAAAAGTATTTTTTTTTTTTTACCTATGTAAGGACGACGTATTGCCTAACTGACTGCCGTGAATGCCTTTTGATTTTAGCATAAAATTACGGTTCCGCATCACGAAAGAGCTCGAATAGGTTTAAAAGTGAAATAAACCGCATTCGTGCGCCTAAGCCATGTTAAAAAAAAAGCTCTTGTTGAATAAAATAAAAATAAATTGATGATAATATCTGTCAAAAATATTGACTTTTATGACGGTAAAAAACAGTTTTGTTTGTAGGAAGGGGGTTTGGTTGCAGAGTGGGAGGGTTCAGTGTTTTCGGATATATTCGAAAAACACTTGCCAGTTCAAATTTTTTCATTTACTCCCTATTTTAAGGTCATGATAGCAATTCGGAAATAAAAAAGACTATACAGCGTCAAGGAACTGGGTTAATGTGCTTTAAAAAAATACTTATTTTTTATAATTGGCAAAAAGTTTTTTTTTATTCTTTCTATTTTATTCATTATACGTAAACCGGAGATGAAGGCGAATACATGAACGAGCACAATTTGAAACATTGTTTGTTCTTCTTTGCCTGTCTTGTTTCTTCAATATGTCTATGTACCAAGCGACTGAAAGAGACGAAGAGACAGGAGCGCGCGAGGACGTGGGAACGCTGAGCACAGGTTGGAATCAGTTGTGGGTAGACCTAAAGCCGTGCCTCCACTGCACGCGTCGAACACATTCTGATGCAAGAGCAAAACGCCAGATGCTGGTGCCCCGCATTCTAGCTCGTTCGAGGAGTGCAATGAAGACAATGGCAGCTAGGTTTAGATCTACCCACTAATCATCCCAACCAAAGCTCGGCATTCTAATGTCTTCACGCTCTCTCATTTCCTCCTTTCCCTCAGTCTCCTGCTTAGTATTGTTACCTTCAGTTCCCCGTTTACCTCGTCCAGGTTTGCCACGTTTACATAAATGCGACTTGAGTGCGTGGACTTTAATTATTCTCAGAATTAAGCCGATGTGCCAACATTCATGTTAATGCACATCAAGTCCTACGCTAGGATGGCACCATGTTGTGTCACATATCAAAGTTAAACCTGCGTTTCTGGACCGAGCCGAATCTTGTAATCAAAATTTCGGGCCTGTGTTTCGCATGCAGAAGCCGTGCTGATGAGCATAAAGATCTTAACTACTGTCTTTTATGCTCTGCAAGAAGTTACAGGACGCAAGAAAGTCCTGCGAGCTCTGGGCCTTGCTACTCTAGAGCAGAGGGAACAATACTGCACACGCCATGGTGAGCAAGATGGTTTCCAACCACTGGGTTGGACGACAAGGACAAGAGCAGGCTGTCGAACCGGTCATTATTTCGTTTCGGTTCGGGTTCGGTGTGGAGATCACACACTGTGCTGTGATTTCGTAAACAGTAAAAAGGTCTCTATATGTTTTAGTTTGTCTTGCTCTGCACAAACGTGTTGTTTTGTTCTTTTCTTATACATGCTACCTGTTTTCGGCACCCAGCAAGATGTCACAGCTATGCCCCAGAGTGGCTGACATGGAAACGAGAGGAAACAAATGGGCCGTAAAACAAAAACAGGGACGTCGAGTGCGCCGTTGGTGTAGTTCATCGAATCCCGTTAAGCTCTAGTCATGTATACATCGAACCAGACTGGCCGATGTGCCAATGACGGGGCACGTGAACACGCACGTATAATGAAATGTTACTGCATCTTGGCAGCGCTTCGGGTTCCGGCGGAAAAACGCTGTTCTAAAGATCTCGTGGCGATGGTTTGCCTAGTCGTTTTTTTGTTTTTGTTTTTTTTTTATCGCAAATGACGCTCTATGCAAATGACCCGGTCTGAGTGACTCAGACCGCGTTATTTGTACCTGTCAGCCACCGAACAAAGTTCCGGTAATGCAACCACAGCGAACGACGTTTCTCGAATGCTCAGTTGAAGTCGATGAAAGAGGACTTCAAGCAAAAATGAGAAAATGGTCGAACAGTCGACATGCTGGCCCTTGCTGGTCTGACAAACCTACAAAAATATAAACAGACACATTTTCTTCTCTCTCCCCCCCCTCCTCCCCCTTGCCTCCTTCCAGGGCGCGGTGCGGCGGCGAATCATCACCGAGCAACGTTACCTCCGACAACCCATGTTCCTTTAGTCTTTTTTTTTTTTTTTGTAAGTTAACACTTTGAGCACGTCGAGGATTGAAAACGACCACAGGCGACCCTACAAACTATACTGCCAATGCAGCGCGGTACTTGTCCCCCCCCCCCCCCCCTTAAATGGGTATGGAAACGAAATTTTAGCGCCGATCTTTCTGAATAAATATGGGCTAGGGACAGGCACCACCTCGGAAATGTTAATATCGCGCTGTAAAACACACGAGAACTAATTTTAAACTTAATTAAACGATTTCAAATTCGCATCTGGTGGATGGTGGGAAGCTCTCGTGACATCACTTGTGGCATAGGAGCAGCGCCGTTCTGCGGCAATACGGCGTGCCGGCAGAATTAGCCTAGGCCTGAACGCTTTTGCAAAGCCGTGGCGGAGAAAGCCAAAGCGTAGTTGGCCACAGTGAGCTCGTTCTCGTTGCGGCTCTTTGCACGACACGACCCGAGCGTGCTTCTGGCACGGCCGGTATTAGTTGTTGCGAGCTGCGAGCTGCGAGCCGACGTTAAAAAAGATAGGTTTGGACTACGAGAGTGTCAGCAAGAGCCACGCAAATACCTGTTCACACTCGGAGCAGACACGCGCGTTTGGTCGAAGTGCTGGATTCACTCTGTTAGACCGCGTTTCAGTAAGCGCTTCTGGACCGATCTTTTACTATTGCAACTCGATACTGACATGACACTCGGCAAAGAAAGGTTGGACCGATTATCGCGTAGCTCGCACGAACTGCTATAGCTCGACAGTGACCTAGCGTCGTGTCGGAATAAAAACGGCATACTAAAAACAAAGTATACATACCGTGTTGCAAAGGTAATCCGTATGGCGTTTATTTGAGCTCTATATCACACAAAACAAGGAGATAGAATCAATGAGAGTCCCTTTTCGACGACAGCGTTCGTCACCGCTGTCTTGGAAAACAAGGAGATGGAGATGACAAGGGGAAAAGATTGACCTCTGAAACTTAGTTCAGGGATCAAACTATTCATCCGGGAAGGGTCCACAAGGGTCACGCGGACAAATTCCATTTAGCAGGCCAGCCGGTCATGGGCAGACGGTCTTGGCCATGGACCGCCGGAGGAGCGGTGCGCCGAGTCGGTGTTGCTGCTAGGCCTGCTATATTCTGCCGAGCTCGCTTGGTCGGGAGAATCCTGGCCGTTGTAGCTCTTCTCGGGTGTTTGTGGATCTTGCGCTCTTGATCGTCGTGGCCTGTTTCAAGGGCTCCTTCCTTTTTTCTTGCTGGTTGAAGTCGGGACGCACGAGGAGAGGACGTAGAAAAATAAATGTCCGTTGGTCGTTGCTAGCAAGTAACTGAGCGACGCTGTCTGCCTTGTTGATTTGATCGTGAAAGCTGCGGAGCTGTCGTAGGATTCTGTCGTAACCTGCGCAAAAGTTACGACAATTTCGTTTCGAGAATACGGGTTCTCTCTCAAATTTGTCGTACGCACTTTTTCGACGTAAGTTCGCTTTGAGAATCCGACCTCAGAGCTGGCTTTCTCAGTGGTGCCGTGGTTGCCGACTTGCCGTGGTGCAGCGTGCGTGCAGCCCTTCCACATCTCAAACGGCCACGTTGTCACAGGTCGTAAATCGTCGACGCGCCACCAAGTAGCAACGTTCGTAACTACAACATCCACGTCGTAGCCTTTCCCGGCTGGCACAAGTGACGTCACGAATGCGCCCAATATCCCAAGACGCATCGCGCTCTCCGATGGCTGATTTTTGAGCGCGCGCTCAATCGGGCCCCTCAGGGTGAAAAATATAGCCATGCGTTCAAAATACAAACGGCCGATTATGATTTACGGATATCATTGATCTTATTAAACCTATTTCTGACCATAATAGGTGTATTTCAAGTTTCGCTTTAGTATCCCTTTAATTCAGGGTGTCGCTGCACTCAAGCGGAGGGTCACGTGGTGCGCTCTCGGTGCTCGATTGGCTAAATGGCTCATCGACTGCAGCTGTGGTCCATTGGTCCATCTTGATGTCAAACATTCGCACACGCGCAGGTCCCCGTGCCTACAGTGGTGCAATATACTCCGACACTTGGACATTTCCAAGCCAAGAGCCCAAGCGGTGCTTTGAAATCGCCGCCACCGCTACCACGCCGTTAGGGTCAATCCAAGAAACAAAGTAAAGTCGAAGATCTACAGACTATGATGCATTTTGTCTTCCGTATGCAATAAAAATGAAATGTAAAAATATCTCACAGTATGTAGGATTAGTCTTGGAAACATAAGAAAGATATACGCCCGCAACTTTTCCCATTTAGACCAATCATTGACACAATTGGCCCTGAACCGTTTTCGTTGAACCGGTAACCGCCACATCATATTATGGTTTCGTTCCGGTTCGGGTTCAATGTGAAGCGTTCAATTTCGGTTTCGGTTTTGTTCCGGTTCGGTAAAAGATAACGGTTTTGATCCGGTTTTCGGTTCGGGTTCGGGTTCGGTTTGACACCCTGGACGAGAGTTTCCGGTGCAAGCAGGAGCAGCGCTGAGGTATGAACTACTTTTTCTGCGGAGCTTTGGATGTCGTTCCTGCACTCCCTCTGACGTGCACGGCTACAGCGGGGGCCTCCCTCACCGACTCCAGCGAACTGTAGGGGGTCAGGCAAAGTGGCAGACGACAGGAGGACGTTTTTTGTCGTTCAACACTCTCACCACCATAAATTTCTTTCACTACAGCATAGGATCGGTGTTACATATGAAAGCAAAGCGATTTTTCGACGCTAGAAACCCTATTCTAGTCGGTGCGTAAGAATGACATGGTGGAAGCGTAAGAATCACTGAAAACAATGTTTGTTTCCATGCTGCCTACGACAACCAATCAGCAATACCAGACGACAGAGCTGAGACGACCTCTTCTCCTGAGCTTCCCGGCGTTGCCGCTGCGTGGCGTTGCTTTCGCTGGGGTCGCCAATATTCAACTTACTTACAATAGCAAAAAACGTTTGCGTTTGTTCTCAAGAGAAAATTACGGAGGGACACCCGGGATTGTGCCCCCTTTTGCCGCCGCCAACAAGACAAGATTCGCCGCCGACATGTTCTCAGCTAGGCACGTAGCGAGGATTTTAATTCGGGTTGGGGGAGGGGGAGGGGGGGGAAGCGCCCATGACAAAATTCTGTATGAGGGGAGGGGAAAGAGGGGGCTTCAGAAAAATGGAATAGTCTGGGGGGGGGGGGGGGGGGGGTCCCATGGGTACGCCCCTGACTACTTGCCTGTTCTCAGCCTCGTCTCCAGCAGGAGCTTCTTCCCATAATCCTCCCCATTTCAAGATGCAATTCGACCTTCTTTTAGACGCGCTACTCCTTCTGGTGGTTTGAATGCGATGCCTTTCCAGGTGCTCTATTAGCGCGCGCAGCTCAGGATCGTCTCATTGACGTCGTGCCATGTTGCCGGTGTTCACAGCGCCTAGGAAGCACCTGTCGTCATCGTCGTCGCTGCTACCGGAAGGTGTTTCGAAAGAGGCTCCAGACAGGCAGTCGGTGTCGCTGTGATTGTGTCCTGACTTGTAGACCCCACTCATGTTGAACACTTGTAGTCGGAGACTCGATCGAGCGAGGCGTCCTGACGGGTTATTGAGGTTCGGGAGCCAGCAGAGTAAGTGGTAGTTTGTGACTATACGCGAACGTACAAGTAGAGACGAAACTTCGTGATTGCCCTGACGGCCGAAAGGCATTCTTTTTCAGTCGTGAAGTAATTTCTTTCCGCTTTGGACAGTTCTGGCTTGCGTAAACGATGACTCGCTCGATGCCTTCTTGCACTTGAACCCTTATCATTCCACGTCCTGCGTTACTAGTGTCCGTCTGAATCTCAGTTTCCGCATCCTCATCAAAATGTCCAACAGCAGGGGGAGTCTGGAGTCTTCGTTTGAGCTCGGCCAATGCCTGCTGCCGCACCTCAGCCCATTTGAACTTCTCGGTGTCTTTCGTGAGGTTTGTGAGTGGTTTGAAAATCCTTGCTAAATCTCGAACGAAGCGCCGAGAGTAGTCACATAGTCCAAGGAATCCTTGCACGGGCTTATTCACTGTCGGTGCTTAAAATTCCGCGACGGCCCGAGTCTTGTCTGGGTTTGGGCAAATGCATTAGTTACTAACGACGTAAAATACAAAGTTCAGTCCGTCAAAGGCAAACCAACACTTTGCCGGCTTGACGGTGAGTACGGCGGTCCGTATCGCTTGGAAAAGATCTCGGAGTCGTCGCAAGTGCTCGTCGAAGTCGCCCGAAAACACTACGACGTCTTCAACGCAGACGAGGCCGCTCTGCCACTTCAGTCCTGCCAGTACGGTGCACGTGACCCGCTGGAAAGTTGCTGGCGCAGGGCATAGGCCGAAAGGCGCATCATCTTGAACTCGTACAAACCATCCGGCTTGACGAAAGCTGACTTCTCTCAGTCCGTTCGTCGACTTCGATCTGCCAGTATCAGATCTTCAGGTCCATCGTTGAAAAGTGTCGAAAGTGGCGCAACCGGTCTAGCTTGTCGTCGATGCGGGGGAGTGGATATACCTCTTTCTTCGTCACCGCGTTCAACTGCCGGTAGTCCACACATAACCTAAGTGTTCCGTCTATCTTTTTAACCAGTACGACTAGAGAGGCCCACGGACTGTTTCAAGGTTGGATAATGTCGTTGTTCAGCGCTTCTTGAACTTGCTCCAGGATTATCTCCCTTTCTTTCACGGAGGCTCCGCACGGCGATCGATGCACAGGGGGCGCGTCGTCATTAATAACGATGCGGTGCTTTGCAAAGACGGTTTGGCACACCTTCAATGACGTCGCCAGACAGTCGCAGTATCGGGTGAGGAGGTTCATCAGCTGCCTTTGTTTTTGGCCCGGAAGCTTGGGGTCAATGTCGAGCTGCACTGGCGACGTACTGTCTTGCTGATGTGGCGATAGTTCGTTAGTAATCGCCGATTTTTCGGCGGAGTTAAAACGTTCCTCGACGTGGCGCACAGCTGCATTTTAGTGAGGTGTTGCGTTTCTTGTCGGAAGTTCGTCATGAGGACCACAGTGCGTTCATCCTGAAGTTCAGCTACTCCTCTTGCGATGTCTATTCCTCTTCCCAGGAGCAATGGACGGTTGGTTTTCGGAATAACCTCATCGCAGGGAGCTTCGTAGATCCCGACGGGTACGGAAGGTTTGCGAGGACTTAAGACCGCGGATGAGGTCGCTTTGGGTTCCTCCGCTGGTGGAACAGGTTTTTGTTGCGTCAGTCGGTTTGCTCCGAGGTTGATGGCGGCGCCATACTCGCAGAGAGGTACATTCCAAGGATAACGTCCCACGCAGTCTTGCAGAGTGATGTACTTCACGGGGCACGTCTCATCGTGAATCTCACCTGGAGCAGTGCATCTCCCGACTGGTGTGATAAGGTGCCCACCGGCAGACCATACTTGAGGGCCTTCCCATGGCGTTGTCACTTTCCGAAGACAGCTTGAAAGCCTCCCACTCTAGAAGGAGTAGTCCGATCTGGTGGCAAGGAGTGCCGACGCATTGCGGCCGTCGATGGTCATGTTGAGGCTGCTGGGCACCGCTGCAGATGCGCCGCGCCGATGCACGTCGTCGGTCGAGTGGAAGGCCTCCGGTGTTTTAGAGCGCAGCTCTTAGGCGCCCGTTCCCGGCTTGAGCGGCGTCGGCGTCGCCGTCGGCGTAACCGCGCGGTGCATTATGGGTAAATTTCACCGCTAAATCTAGCGGAATAGTTTCCCCGCTAAATCTAGCGGAAAAATTTCCTGCTAAATCTAGCGGAAAAATTTCCCCGCTAAATCTGACGGAGAAATTTTCCCGCTAAATTTAGCGGAAAAATTCTCCCTCTAATTCTAGCGGAAAATTTCCCCGATAAATCTAGCGGCAAAATTTCCCCGCTAAATCTAGCGGAAAAATTTCCCCGCTAAATCGTGGAGAAATTTTCCTGCTAAATCTAGCGGAAAAATTTCCCCACTAAATCTAGCGGAAAAATTTCCCCGCTAAATCTAGCGGAAAAAATTCCCCGCCAAATCTAGCGGAAAAAATTCCCCGCCAAATCTAGCGGAAAAATTTTCCCGCTAAGTTTAGCCGATAAATTTCCCCGCTAAATCTAGCGGAAAACTTTCCCCGCTAAATCTAGCGGAAAAATTTCCCAGCTAATTGTACCGGAAAAATTTCTCGAGCTAAATGTAGCGGAAAAATTTCCCGAGCTAAATCTAGCAGAAAAATTTCCCCGCTAAATCTAGTGGAAAACTTTCCCCGCTAAATCTAGCGGAAAAATTTCCCCGCTAGATATAGTGGAAACATTTCCCCGCTAAATTTAGCGGAAAAATTTCTCCCCCGAGGTCACGTGACCCCCGTGGACACGTGACACCCCACGTCACGTGTCCCCCACGTGACCTTGGGGAGGGGGTCATGTGACCCCACCAAGGTCACGTGGCCAACACCCCAAGGTCACGTGACCCCCCCCCCCCACTCGAGAACACGTGAATCTCAGTATTCTTCCCTTCTCCTCCTCAGGAGCTGCGCTCTAATTCGGCGGTACAGGGAGTTGTAAACGGCTTTCAATTTTTTTGGAGGATCTTTACGTCGGCGGTCTACGGCAACTCCACCTCCAAGGGTTGCGCGAGGCTAGTGAAGTTCTTCCGACCATTACAGCGTAAATCAACGCCGGTTCCTCCGGTGTCGCCGTGTTGATAAGAGCTTCAGGGTTGACTGCCCGTCGCACTTCCTCGCGCGCAGCCTCGGAGACGGAGAGTGTCACTGGACGACTTGCGGCTGGCAGCAACCTGCGGAGTTCCTCCCCGACGATCTCCCGGATACTTTCGCGTATGCTTGTAACGGTAGTGTTTTCACCGCTAAGCAGCGTGGTTGCAGCAACGCTTAGATGTCGCTGGTATTGGGAAGCGCGCGCTTGGAGGGCGCACTCGATGTGTGTTGCCTCGGTGACGAAGGCTTTGGTGGTGACCGGCGGGTTGCGGACGAGGCTTTCAAAGATGGCTCTCACCCCGCGCATGGGGACTCGCAGCTTCTTGTCGTCTGTGGCTCGTGGGTCGTTTCGAGCGCTCAGACGCAGGACATCTTCCATAAGGCCTGTGACGCTTTCGTTGGGGCCCTGGGTTCATATCTGGAGAAGATTCTCTGCCGTCTCCCGTCCGTGTAGGATTGGCGAACGTCCGCTGCAACTCCGCCACATAGATGTCTCACGGCGTCAATGAAGCCTCGTGGTTCTCGAAACAATGTCTTGCGGTGCCCTCCAGCGAAAAGTTGAGGTTCTGGAGGCACTGACCCGCAAGACCGCTTTTGCCTCGGTGCGAACACCCCATACCCGCAACGACATCATTGTTTCTTTCCGGTGACTGCCACGGAAGTCTGCAGCTTAACAAGCTGAACGTCCCAAATCCTGCAGTACGTCCTTGAAATACCAGGACTACACTACGGAAAAAAGCCTCAAGCGCGATCCAAACCAACGCGTTTTTGGGCGTGCGGCTCCCGGAAATTGTTTATTTTGTGACGTTGCGGTGACACCGTGCGCCTTTCAGGAGCACATGAGGAAGGTAGATAATTTCAACTTTTTCTCAAGGCGCAAGAAAACGCGCACGGACGTAGTAGGGCGCTCTTGGCTCCCGGCCAATTGGTGTGGGGCATTGATTCCGGCTCCACGTTTTTTCGTCGTCTAGCGCAATTGGCCCTCTCCCCCCCCCCCCCCTTTCATCTACTTTTGCAACGCCTACACACACACGTCGTCTGGCGCAGATGCTCTCTGCTAGATTGCAAGTACGGCAGCGTCTGTGAATTTTCCCCCTGTTTTCGACGCAAAGAAAGTGACTTCTGCAGCCAAAAAGAAGGCTGCTGCGGACGCGCAGAAGAAAGACGAAGCTGCATTTCGATTGGCGGTCACTCACCGTCAGAGTGCGCTCGTGTAAGCGTGCGCGCTCGCCCGAAGCCAACTAACGCGCATGGCTGTAATTCGGAAGGCGGTCCGGAAACAGCAAACACGTCACGAAATGCGCAATTTCCGGGAAGCGCACGGCCCACGCGCGCACTAATACGCGTTTGCTTGGTTCGTGCGTAACACGCCACAGCACTCCGACGCAAGTCAAACAAACAAAAGAAAGGCTCGTGATACGCCTAGGCACTTCTTATCAGTCGTGAACGCGAAAGCATGCATGACGTTGTTTGGCTCCTTTAGTTCGTCTGCGTTGCACTTGCGTGGGCCGGCAGGTTGCGTCGCTGCCGATGTGGCGGGCGCCGACGATGTGGATGCTTGATGCGGCGCCATGTTCGTTGGCGTCGAGACGAGCAGAAGCCCCGCCGACGATGTGGATGTTGGAGGCGGAGCCATGTTTGTCGGCGACGAGACGAGCAGAAACCGCCGAGCGCGCTCCACCGTGTCCGTTTTGCCGGCGCAGGGCGCGTAAGTCCATGTGGTTCCGCTGCTTCGTCTTACCGGTGCGCGGGCTCCACAAGCCCGCAGCGCCATGGCGTGGCCTTCCTTTAAAGTAACGCGCTCCGGCCAATGGGAGGCTCGTCCCATGATATTATGAGGCTTGCCAGCCAATGGGATTTCAATGGCAATCCATCAGAGTCCGGCTTCACTTCGCATCATTGGAAGGAAACTAGGGGACGTTTGGCTGGGCTTTTTGTGCGGCATCAAACCTGGGAGCCCTCAGGTCGCGGCTTTAATTGTTGTAAAGAGTTTAAGTGCTGTTCGGCGCAGCTTCAAAGCTGATGACATTGGCTGGCTCCATGGGACAGTAAATGCTTTCGCATTGAAAAGGTGTACCAGCAGCCAGGCATCGAACCTCGACTATTTTGCGCGGGAGCCAAGCACGATAAACGCTCGGCCACGGGCGCGCCTCCAACTTGGCTAGCTGCGCCCGCGGCAACAGGAATATGGTGGAAAGTTGGGCGAGACAACCCCAAAGCTGGGCCCTAATCTGGACATTTGGCGAAAAAGTCGGCGAGGAACTTGGCGGCCGTGATTGGCCAGCGCCGCACTTGACCTTGGCACCCGCCAATTATTGCCTCCGGGATTTCTCCTCGACTTTCTCGCCACGTGTCCAGTTAGGAGCTTTGGTGGTACATGATGAACTAAAAGTAAAACAGCGCAAAAAAACACAACAACAGGGGACAAGAAGACGAAGTGTACAAACAGAGCGCTGAATCTCAACTAATTTATTGCAAGGAAACACAAATGAACAAGCATCCCGGACCATCAAACACATCAAGTCACCGCCCCCCGCACGTGTTAAACCTGCTCAAGAATGCCAACTATTTGTCAAATAATGCCATAGGAGGCCAAGTGGCGCGCATTTCTTTATGCTCTAAAACAAAAGAGGCCTCTAAAATTGCTCTTGTCATCTGTTGACTGTGTCGTCCTTAGATACTCGTGTTATCAAAAATAGGTTTGCAACCGCGCCTATCACAGTGTACTCCCAAGTTTCCTGCTGGCGATGATCTAACCGAAGGAGCATGCTCTCTTAACCTCTCGTGCATACATCTGCCGGCCTGTCCGATGTAAACATAGCAACAGGACAGTTTGATGTTATAAACTGCAACTACTCAACTTTAGCGCAGGAACTTCAAAGGCGCCGACCAAACCACTGGCACTCCATTGACTTTGCGCTACTTTTTTGTGGTTGTGCGAGATCTTGTGCGCATAAGGTAAAACCGTAGGTCTCCTTTTTGGTATTTCCCAGGCAACCTTACACGGGTCACGAAGCCCTCTTACATATTGAGCTCATTCGTAATTATTTGTGTCTGAGAATTTGTGTACAACGAACAAAAATATATGATACAGAACAACTTGATAGTATTGTCCGCATTTCTTTAGTGAAAAACAAAAACGCAACATGTATAGAAAGAAATATCTTGCTTTCTGGAGCGTTATGTCAGAATATAACTTCCCATTCACGGCGTGCTGCATCTACCTCTCTCGCGAGCACCTGCTCTTTTCGTGCTGGCTGCAACACGTTTCTGCCTGCAGCATTTCCATTTGTTGTCCTTTTAATAGTAAAAATAAATGTGACTTTCAACAAACATTCAAGGATACTCAAAAGTATATCAACATCTATTTATGATATAATATTTGTTGGAGTTCTGCTTTTGTTTCTGTTACACCATATAATTTTTTTTTTTCAACAGGGTGCCGAGTTGTGCAAATCTGTGGGGAACTCGCTAAAACAAACAAATCAAAAAGCGATATAGTTTATAGGGTGACATATAGCTCAAAAAAGGGGAGCTTGATTACCTCTACGCTCGAGACACTTCCACGGTAAGCAATGTCACAGATGGGGCATTTGGCATCGCCGAAAAGAGCGCGGCGGATCGCGATGGATGCTCCTACCGCTAGAGAGGAAGTCGTGGTGACAGTGGATGACATCGAACGTCTTGGTTGTTCCAATATGAACGGGAGTGCGAAGAGTTACTGTAACGCCGGGGCCGACCTGGAACAGACACTCAAGGAAAACCGGATGGCTTACCTCAGGTGAACTTTGGGGTACTGTCTAGAATCTATAGGAGGTCAGGGACCTCCTCTAGTACGAGTTGGACCAAATTTGAACTTATTGACGAAAGTTCAACTGAATTTTCGGCTTTTGTGCGCATGCGCGAAAATTGAAATCCAGCAAACGGCACCTAACGGAAAAGTGCAATCTTTGTTGGGTATATATTTTATTGTTTGGCATTATTGGGCCAACTAAAGCGTTAAAAGCACATATGTTGTTTTTATGTTGTGCACATATTATACTAATTTTATAAACATAATTGAAATGAAATTGTTGCGTGTAGGTTGAGCAAAACATCTACACAAGAAAGTTCGTTGAGTTTTTAGAGAAGTTCGAAGTTTCGACTAACCAGTCGAACCTCAGTTTTGAACAGAAGTTCGTAATATTCCTAGAAAATTAAGGGGTAACCTGAATTGACGTGACGGCAAGAATATACGATGTTCGCTCTGTCTCGAACTTACTCGGGGAACTTTTTTATGCAGTTATGAAGCATTTTCGAACTTAACAAAATATATCTGATCGAGAGCAAAAATTCATTCAAAACACAAAAAAAAAAAAAAAAAAAGTTTTGAACCACTTCACGTGGAGCGCAATTTTGTCTGCTTTTTGCACACGGGTTGCGCTGTTGTCAGAATGCCGCTCTCTAATTGGCTGATAAAAAAAATAGTGGGTAGACCTCAAGGCACCTAGCATCGAGGTCTACCCAGCACCCTTTTAAGCAAAGCCAATCAGAGCTCAGCGTCGCTCAGTCGTCGCCACAACCCCTGCGTTAGATGCAAGCGACTTGTTCTTCGCATTAAAATGGAATGTTCCTGCTACTGCTTTTGTTGATGGTGATGATGATGAAGCTTTCTTGTCAGTACAAGCACTACTCCAAAGAGTAAAAGGCATACGCATGACGTCATGTTCAGTCGATTCCTTATTCGCCCAAGAGGCATTCACGCTGAAGTTCCATGATAGTCGACGCGAAGGGGCAGACGGATCCATCTTGGCGTCGCCGTGTGCTAGCGTCCCGCTGCTTGTGAGAGGCTGGAAGTCGAGCTAGCAACGATGGTGACGCTAGCTAAGCGGTGAAGCGTGGATTTTGTAGTGATGACGTTTGAGGGTAGGGGGCGGAAGGGCGCTGTCTTTGTCTTCTGGATGGCATGAATACAATACAGAAGAGTCACACGGTGGCCGATTCCCCGAAGAAAATCCCATTGCTCGCAGTTGTATGACTCAAATATATAACAAACGAAACGACGCATTCCTTTTTGTGTGTTTCGAGGACCAGGCAGGGAGACGCGGGAAAACGCTAAGAACGTCGCTTTTTCAAGCTGGGCATTACCGACTGGCTGCCGGTGAAGGTGTATATGAACACGCAGTGGTTTAGTCTGTAGTGCTATGGTATTCATGAAACACTGCATTATGAAGTCAAACTTGAACGTTTAGACAGTCCGATGCCACTCTGCCTCTCGGATACGGTGACATTGGTTCACGCCGTGGACGAAATATTTAGCCAAAGCGGAGCTCTTCGTAGTCTGTAGGCTACCGCGCAAAGCTCGCAGCAGGGGTACGCAAAGGGAAGCAGATACGTTGACCCTAAAAATCGAAACGAACGGAGGCAGGAATGGGGCACAGGGTTTTTGGGTTCTCTACCTAAAGCCTCTCATTGAAAACTCAAAAAAAAAAAAATTCGTAGCAGTGGCCCAAGAGCCTGGTTGTTTTAATTGCACAGACAGAAGCGTATTGTGCCAAATGAAAAGGGCAGGGACTCGGGAAATACCAAGTTATGGACGGACAAATGGGCGTTCACCAGAAACATGGTCTTTTACATTACTTCATTTTTATTTTTCGATCGGTGCGCTATTTTGCTATCGACATGTTTATAGGTTTATTGTTTGTTTGGGCAGTTTCTTTCCTCTCCGCATTTAGAACACTACTGGGCATGTGTCAGGCAGTAATTTTTTTTTATAAAATTAGTCTATGAAAAAAGCGGATTGTAGCCCGGTACAACACCTACGTTGAAGCCATCGTCATCAGTAAGCAACCTGCTCATAAACTATCGTACTGATTACCCTGTTAACCCTGAGAGCAAGTTTACGCTTGGTAGGGTGGCAGTATGGCAGACCGCAAATTTGAATTTATTGAGTTGCTTATTTATGGTATTTAAATTTGTAAAACAAATTCAATGTTAATATTTAAGTTAATTGTATTTATTTTGAGCATAGTGCCAGCCCGGTAGGTATGTTAAAGGCAAAACCAGGTTCTGATATTAAAATAATCGCTACAAAAAGACAGAGATTTGCAGCCTCTACAGCATTTGTTTACGCATTTAACAAATAAAAAGTTTCTAAAGAGCCACTGTTCAAGCGATGATGAATAATGTTTTTTGTTGTGCTTCGTCTATTGTAGCGTTATCCGAGATTGCGTACATAACTTATTTGATATCATTACTAAAGTAATACCTATGTTGGAATAGGATTTACCGAGAATGCCCAAAACCCCAGTTAGTACATTTGTCTTCACACGCAGGCTGCGTCTATTGCCGAGGATACTTCGGGACGTTTCCCGGCGCCGATTAGAGGCAACCCTGCTAGGGGACCAGAAAGTGTCAATGCCGGTTGGCGTCTCGCCGTCAGCCCTCCATAAGCTGTGGCATCCGGACGGGGAGATCGCCACCGCTAGAAGTAAGCAATCCAAGAGTTACGAAACATTCAATCGACGTGTTGTCAAACTTGTAGCTCCCCCTAGGCCCCAAAAATTTTTTTCGGGGAACTATCTGTGGAATCAACGCAAGCGAGCGGGTTGTTTCTAGACAATCAACGGCAACTGCACGGCCGCTAATTCTACATGAAATACTCTTACCCTGCTTAAGGTTACGAAAAGCGGGGCAAGCTTCTCCTGTAAAGCCGTCCACTTTTTCACTTTAGTTGAGCGAACGCCAGAGGGAAGCGAGAGGAGGCGATGAGGGACTGCTTTACAGCGCTTGCTGTGGTAAAGTGAAAACAGTGAAGAACTTTCCGGGATGAGTTTGCTCTACTTCTCTTAACCTGAAACAGGGTATACGGGAATAAATGTCACTCCATAAAAATTCAATGACCTTGACGCGGAGAGGCTTTGAGTTGTCGAGGCGTTCGTTATCACGAGCCCTAATTGAATCCTCACGCAGTGTTCTGCTCTACTGTATGAGCCGCATTGAAATGTATCGACACCACGGGAATGGGAAAGCAAGATGGTGAAATTCTGGTTATCACGCAAAGTTGAAAGCGCCAATAATGCGACCCCACACTTTTCTTAGGAAGGTATGCAAGGGAGAGACTGAAATAAAACGTCCGTTTTTATCCTTGAAATTGCGGGGCGACAAAGTAGCTTCCATGGTCAATGGCGTTACGTGCGAGAATACATAGGTTCACCAGTAGCACTATAGGTTGTGTAAAGTGAGAAAAATTCATATCCCGTATCTTTGCTGGAAGACCAAACCCATTCACGCGAACGTTTCAATGAAATAGGCATACATTGAGTGACGTGTTCAAGATTACAACTTTCATGTCTGGTTTGCCACCTCGGTGGCTCCGAGGCGAGAGCGTCGGCCTACGGATCCCCATGTGGCGGGTTCGAATCCCGGCCGAGGTGCCCGCAATCTGACGGAGGCTTATTGCGGAGAAGACGCCGTGTAACCGAGCTTTCGGTTGGACGTCAAAAGATCCCCAGGTGGTCGAAATTAATCCTCAGTCCTCCGCTGGGGCGTGCCAGATGCCCGCCGTTGGTTTGGCACGTAAAACCCCCAAATTTGACTTTTTGACATGTCTGGTCACACGTTACGTATAAATCGCAAATGCAATCTATTATTTCCTGGCGTGTGCGTCCTTGTTCTACATGAGATCGGACCGCAGCCAGTGCTCTAATCCTTCGAAGTCGACCAATCAGCGTCAAATATGCATGGCCATTGCGCTTGTCTTCTTTGTACGGTGTATGTATATATCACCGGCTAAACCAACCACGCACCTTGAGTGCGGCTCGACTTCGAGCTCTTTTTCGCCGAGTGAATGACTGAAACTGCGACGGAAAATGCACGAAGACGACAAGCAACGTGACGATGCACATTTTGGCGCCGCTTGATTTGCTCCATCGCATCGTAGTGTTGAAAGGGGTCGGTTTTAAAGGAACACTGGAGTAAAGATTAAAAAAACTTATTAAAAGTTTTTTTTAAGTTTTCTTTTATCAATATTTACGCCGTTAGGTGCAATTTAGGTGGTGATCCCGGCCCATGCCAAGCCCCGGCCTCATATCAGTGGCCCCGCCCATCACCACTGGATTGGCTTGGCTGCTCGACCGAATATGCTCGGAAGCCTATTGTTTCCATTTTCTCGACATCCGGTGCATCTAGTCTTGAATAGTCTGGAAATCTGACACCGCCTGCTAGTCGTGCAAACAGACGCGCGGCAACCTCCGGCATCATCTGCTATTCCACATCATCGTCTATCGTCGTCTGCCATGCCCAGACGCGGATATGGAAGCTGCGTGTCGGCGTCCGTTTTTGCCTTCGTCCGTCTGCTATAGAGAGCGCACATTCGTCTGCCTCCTTTCCAGGGGTTGTGCTTACGTCAGAACGCTGAACTCTGATAGGCTCTAATTGAAGGATTGTGGGTAGACCTCAATCAGGGTGTAAGATAGACAGGTGGAGAAACGAGAGCCAAATGAGCGACCAGATTGTGTCCCCCTCGATTTTCTCTTTTCCTGTGGTGCCATCTATGTGAAGCATCGCGAACTCTCACTCCGGGTGGGCGACCGGTAGCGACCGGCTAAACTGACGGAGATGGTTTCTCGTAAATTTTCAATGAAAGACTGTCGCGCTCTCGGTTTATTTTGCGCACTCTCCCATAGAGTTCCACGCAAATCCGATTCCAATTTTATTCCTCTCGCCGCAGCGCCATCTGTCGCAAATTGGGCGTACCCGCAAGCAGACGAGTACACAATCCGGTCATGGCGCTCCGGTAGGATTTTATGGGCTGTTTCCCCACCTGTCTGTCTTACACCCTGACCTCAATACAACTGGCTTCGAGGCCTATTCACTATCCTTCAATCAAAGCCGATCACAGCTCGGTGTTTTTCTGACGTCACCACAACCCCTGCAATCGAAGCAGACGAATGTGCTCTCCGCATTCCGCCCCTGTCTTAAAACGTCTGCAACGCTTGCAAGACGCGACCATTAAAGCGGCGTTCCAGCAATCCATCATGCACGAGCCACAGTCCAGTACAAGCGACTGTCAGGGTCTGTTGAAGTGCAGTAAAAGTGACCGAGTACTAAAGAAAAGAATGAAAAGTTAACAAAATGAATATATCGTGTTCCAGGTGTTTTCTTTTTTATTTTCTTCGCATGGCATCCGCGAGCAAAGGTAGGCGAGCGTCATGGCGCAGAACTAAAACGAGACCAGAAAATATTCGTATTGGCAGGCCAGGTGCTTTGCAAAACATTGAGCTAATTTCTTTTCGAAGCAAACTGACGGAACGAACCTGGACAAACTTAATGCGAGCCAAACGCCCCATTGCCCCCAACCAAAGTGCTCGAAATTCTTACCTGTGCAGGTAACCTTTCGGGATTAAAACCTTGGTTGCAATCGCAACGGTCGCACAGTTCACAAAGCAGCGTTGCCGCTTTTACGAAACCAATATCTTTATTCGGCATCAATACGCGCAAAGGAACAGATCAAGCCAGCCCTTACGAAAATGTCAGATATGGCCCCGATATATTTTATATACGCCCAGATATGATGATATAAGCACCGTATAGGGCCATATAAGTGCGTAAATACGGCCAGATAGTGTCATATCAGTGCGCAGATACTGCCATATAGGGCCATATAAGTGCGTAAATACGTCCAGATAGTGCCATATCAGTGCGCAGATAGTGGCGTATCGGGCCATATAAGTGCGTAAATACGCGTCCACATATCGCCGTGTAAAAGTCAAATACTGATCCCTTCACGACATAGAAAATAGAATATCCCTGATAATGATATATGGGCCCCGTTTAGTTTGTATATCAGATATCGACCGCGTAGTATAAAGTCGTACACGTGACGACAGTTGATTTATCTATATTGCATGAGAGTGACATGTTCTGCAATTGGTTAACTATTGTTAACATCCTTAAAGTGAAGTAATTATTCCAGGTAAAATTTGCACCAATCAATTGCATATTTTGAAGAATGAAAGTCAAAGTAAATGTGGTTGTATATGCTTGACATGTGACGATATGAAGAAGTAAGATCTGAAAGCGAGTAAAAGATCGGTCCAGAAGCGCTTACTGAAACGCGGTCTAACAGAGTGAATCCAGCACTTCGACCAAACGCGCGTGTCTGCTCCGAGTGTGAACAGGTATTTGCGTGGCTCTTGCTGACACTCTCGTAGTCCAAACCTATCTTTTTTAACGTCGGCTCGCAGCTCGCAGCTCGCAACAACTAATACCGGCCGTGCCAGAAGCACGCTCGGGTCGTGTCGTGCAAAGAGCCGCAACGAGAACGAGCTCACTGTGGCCAACTACGCTTTGGCTTTCTCCGCCACGGCTTTGCAAAAGCGTTCAGGCCTAGGCTAATTCTGCCGGCACGCCGTATTGCCGCAGAACGGCGCTGCTCCTATGCCACAAGTGATGTCACGAGAGCTTCCCACCATCCACCAGATGCGAATTTGAAATCGTTTAATTAAGTTTAAAATTAGTTCTCGTGTGTTTTACAGCGCGATATTAACATTTCCGAGGTGGTGCCTGTCCCTAGCCCATATTTATTCAGAAAGATCGGCGCTAAAATTTCGTTTCCATACCCATTTAAGGGGGGGGGGGGGGGGGGGGGGACAAGTACCGCGCTGCATTGGCAGTATAGTTTGTAGGGTCGCCTGTGGTCGTTTTCAATCCTCGACGTGCTCAAAGTGTTAACTTACAAAAAAAAAAAAAAAAAGACAAAAGGAACATGGGTTGTCGGAGGTAACGTTGCTCGGTGATGATTCGCCGCCGCACCGCGCCCTGGAAGGAGGCAAGGGGGAGGAGGGGGGGGGGAGAGAGAAGAAAATGTGTCTGTTTATATTTTTGTAGGTTTGTCAGACCAGCAAGGGCCAGCATGTCGACTGTTCGACCATTTTCTCATTTTTGCTTGAAGTCCTCTTTCATCGACTTCAACTGAGCATTCGAGAAACGTCGTTCGCTGTGGTTGCATTACCGGAACTTTGTTCGGTGGCTGACAGGTACAAGTAACGCGGTCTGAGTCACTCAGACCGGGTCATTTGCATAGAGCGTCATTTGCGATAAAAAAAAAAAACAAAAACAAAAAAACGACTAGGCAAACCATCGCCACGAGATCTTTAGAACAGCGTTTTTCCGCCGGAACCCGAAGCGCTGCCAAGATGCAGTAACATTTCATTATACGTGCGTGTTCACGTGCCCCGTCATTGGCACATCGGCCAGTCTGGTTCGATGTATACATGACTAGAGCTTAACGGGATTCGATGAACTACACCAACGGCGCACTCGACGTCCCTGTTTTTGTTTTACGGCCCATTTGTTTCCTCTCGTTTCCATGTCAGCCACTCTGGGGCATAGCTGTGACATCTTGCTGGGTGCCGAAAACAGGTAGCATGTATAAGAAAAGAACAAAACAACACGTTTGTGCAGAGCAAGACAAACTAAAACATATAGAGACCTTTTTACTGTTTACGAAATCACAGCACAGTGTGTGATCTCCACACCGAACCCGAACCGAAACGAAATAATGACCGGTTCGACAGCCTGCTCTTGTCCTTGTCGTCCAACCCAGTGGTTGGAAACCATCTTGCTCACCATGGCGTGTGCAGTATTGTTCCCTCTGCTCTAGAGTAGCAAGGCCCAGAGCTCGCAGGACTTTCTTGCGTCCTGTAACTTCTTGCAGAGCATAAAAGACAGTAGTTAAGATCTTTATGCTCATCAGCACGGCTTCTGCATGCGAAACACAGGCCCGAAATTTTGATTACAAGATTCGGCTCGGTCCAGAAACGCAGGTTTAACTTTGATATGTGACACAACATGGTGCCATCCTAGCGTAGGACTTGATGTGCATTAACATGAATGTTGGCACATCGGCTTAATTCTGAGAATAATTAAAGTCCACGCACTCAAGTCGCATTTATGTAAACGTGGCAAACCTGGACGAGGTAAACGGGGAACTGAAGGTAACAATACTAAGCAGGAGACTGAGGGAAAGGAGGAAATGAGAGAGCGTGAAGACATTAGAATGCCGAGCTTTGGTTGGGATGATTAGTGGGTAGATCTAAACCTAGCTGCCATTGTCTTCATTGCACTCCTCGAACGAGCTAGAATGCGGGGCACCAGCATCTGGCGTTTTGCTCTTGCATCAGAATGTGTTCGACGCGTGCAGTGGAGGCACGGCTTTAGGTCTACCCACAACTGATTCCAACCTGTGCTCAGCGTTCCCACGTCCTCGCGCGCTCCTGTCTCTTCGTCTCTTTCAGTCGCTTGGTACATAGACATATTGAAGAAACAAGACAGGCAAAGAAGAACAAACAATGTTTCAAATTGTGCTCGTTCATGTATTCGCCTTCATCTCCGGTTTACGTATAATGAATAAAATAGAAAGAATAAAAAAAAACTTTTTGCCAATTATAAAAAATAAGTATTTTTTTAAAGCACATTAACCCAGTTCCTTGACGCTGTATAGTCTTTTTTATTTCCGAATTGCTATCATGACCTTAAAATAGGGAGTAAATGAAAAAATTTGAACTGGCAAGTGTTTTTCGAATATATCCGAAAACACTGAACCCTCCCACTCTGCAACCAAACCCCCTTCCTACAAACAAAACTGTTTTTTACCGTCATAAAAGTCAATATTTTTGACAGATATTATCATCAATTTATTTTTATTTTATTCAACAAGAGCTTTTTTTTTAACATGGCTTAGGCGCACGAATGCGGTTTATTTCACTTTCAAACCTATTCGAGCTCTTTCGTGATGCGGAACCGTAATTTTATGCTAAAATCAAAAGGCATTCACGGCAGTCAGTTAGGCAATACGTCGTCCTTACATAGGTAAAAAAAAAAAAAAAATACTTTTAACTCCTGCAGAAAAAAAAAAAAAAAACTCCGCTAAGCTTTGCAGCAAATCGTTCCAGGTCGCAGCATATTAGTAGCCCCTTCCCTTGGCAAGTAGCATGCGCTTGCCTGGCGGAGATTTTAGGATTCTTCTGCCCCTTGCGAGATGCGAGCTCTCTCTCCGTGTGCCACTGATAAATCAGGAGCCAGTGGAGAGCTCGCCGAGCGGCCGTGGCTTAAGATCAGGCTATTCGTAGCGGGAGCTCGCGTTGCCACTTTAATGCATGCTCGGAAGCGCGCGCCCGTAGAGGTAGATTGCCTCTTAAAACGAACTACTAAACTCCAACCGATCAGTAGAAAAGTGGCGAAGCGCGTCGAGCGAGCCGCAGAAGTTCTCCGCGCAGCTTCTTTCGAAGGAGCTTGTTCTGAAGTCATTCGCAGCATTCCCGTTTCAACGCCGTCGCTCAACCGCGAAGACGAATCCGAGTCCCAAACGAGCGCTCGATATAGGCCAGGGGAAGGGGCTATAAATTCAGGCATAGTTTGGCAAGCCCACGGCAGCATGGAGTGAACAAAGTAAAGAGTTCTGCTTACCGGCCGTTCAACTTTCCGTAGGCGTCCCGCTGCCAGCCTACGGTCAATGATTAGACGCGCCGTCGCGGCGTCTCCCAGATACCATTTGACACTCTTGAACACACTACAAGTAAAATACACCCATAAAGAAAGTTGTTAAAAAGAAAATAACGCGAACTCGCGCACGACGGAGCGACAACCCGCCAGAGAAAGACCACCAGGGACCACGCCGAACGAAAAGCTATGGACGGTAAGCAAAGGAAAATATGGAGAGGTAGATTTTGGGTGATAGCTAGCGCCGCCTATCCCGTGCACCCTGTTTCGGTTTCGGATTTAAAACCAAAAAATATGAAAAAATCCCTTTATCGGATATAAATAATACTTAAAGGCACTAAAATCATCGGAACCTTGATTTGAACAGTAGATTGTAGAGAACACTGTATCTCATTTTATTACAGAATCTGTCTTCTTTTTTTTTTCTTTTGCAAGGTTCGCGTTATTTTTGCATTTGATTATATATAAATATAAGCTGCTTTAATTCACAGAATGATTGAAGTGATTTGTGGCCTAAATTCTGTCCTCTACCTGTTGATATTGTGCGCACACTTTGCTCGATATCGTAATAACAGTTAACGGCGAAATTGATGCGTTTTCCACTCATTGGAGATAACTCGCCAGTTGTCCTTGCTAATACTTCGAGCATTTGACGGCTATGCGGAATGCGAACATTTCGAAGGCAGTCAGCTTTACCAGCATGCCCCGACAAGCTGCCCCGCTTTCCGCATGCGCGTCTTCGTGGCAACCGCATCGTCTCTAGACGCACCGTATGTCGGCTTCCTAGTCGGTACTTTTCCGTTTTCGTGGTTTGGTCACGCTTCAAAACAACGATTGGGGGCTGTGGTTAGCAGTTCGAAAACAAACAAATGTCAGGGGATAACGAGTGCAGGCCAGCATTTATTTTCTCTCGAATCTCACGCAAATGTCGACAAAAAAAAAAAAGAAATCACAATATCGCGTCGGTCGATGCTAGCTCCTTGGCAGATTTGCCAGAGTCGTGCCAAGTGACCAGTGGCGTAGCCAGGAAATTTTTTCATGGGGTGTTTTTCTTGGCTCAAACCGTTCAAAGGTTTTTAAAAATAGGGAAATAAATTGCCAAACAGAATTTTGTTTACTATTTTGCCGTTTCTTCGAAGACAGAACTTCAACCTTGTTTGCCACATCTCGTTCGTCAAATATTTAAAGAGGGAAAATTTAATGTTGAACAACGAAAGAACGCAATCATAAAATATAATATTTGGCTTTGAACAAAAAAGTTCATATAGGCTCACAGAATATTCCGGTGCGTGCACTTCTCTGCAGAAAACTCGCGTATCCAATCACTGAAAACTACGGAAGAGTACCAGAGAATAGCGAAGTTTAGAATAGAATAAACATAAAAACTTCAATGCGCACTGGAGCAATGAGCAAGTGAAGCATCACGAATTGATCCTGCGCGGATCGCATTTTTCAGGAATTATCGTTCTATGTATTAAGTTATTTCCGTTCTTCGTTTACGAGAAAGTGGAAGAGAAAAATACCAGTTTTTATCCATTGGCGGGGTCTAGACAATGAGTGGAAGCCGCCGTCGGTCGATAGAAAGAAGCGAGAGAACTTTTTCGAGGCTGACTTGCATATTCCGGTGAATGTTCAATAGCACAACACCTTTACTGCGTGCACCATTAAGCTATACTTCGTTTCAGCTTCGGTCCAGACGCAACCGATGCTACAAGCGCGAGCATGTGGCCCAGAACAGTGCTTGCACTGCACGAGCGCGCATGCTAGGCAGGGATGCTGAAAGCCCGGAGCTCGCGCTTGTAGCTTTGGCTGCGTCTGGACCGAAGCTGAAACGAAGTATAGAGCTAGAAGTTAAAGCTCCGCCTTCAGCGCGAGCTTTCTGCCCCTGCTAACTCAAGTGTGATCGCGGAGGCACGTGCAAACAAAGCACTGCCGAAGCCAGCGAGCTCGCGCTGAAGGCGGAGCGTCTGTCTCTGCTTAGAACGGGAAGCGCTCCTGGGACGTTGAAGCTCTCAGGAATGACTTCAGTCTTCGGAGTCTCGAGAACGAACGTTTCGCTTCAGCGGTGCTAACGGGCATGGAAACTAGGACTTGCAGCAGGTGGTTTACATTAGGATACAAGGCCTCTAGGATAATGCAAGTTGCTAGTACCGCCGATACGCGCTAAGCGGTGCGGTTCCTCGACCATTTGTGTCGAAACCAGTACTTCCCAGGAAGTTTATTTAACGAAATGTATGCTCCGCACAGGCTGGAGATTCGCTCGAAATCGAGGCTTGCGAAATAGAGACCGACGTCGTTAGCCACAACATCGCTTTCATCCAGGGCGAACGATGCAGCCTGACGTGAATGTGCCGACTCTGTTGGAGACGTTGATGACAAGCTTGAAGTTGTAGGTCGATAATCATTCTTGAAAAA
Source organism: Ixodes scapularis (assembly GCF_016920785.2). NCBI lineage: Eukaryota > Metazoa > Arthropoda > Arachnida > Ixodida > Ixodidae > Ixodes > Ixodes scapularis. The sequence continues at coordinate 66,157,139 of NW_024609881.1, forward strand.
AAAAATCGTCAAGGAACAGCTTCGCGTAAAGGAAGATCCACGACTCACGTGCTGAACGCAAGTATGTAAACATTACCCACGCAGCGGTTAAAAAAGTCATACGCATTGAAACCAAGTGATGATGAGCATTCCGACGCTGCTTCAACCGCGCATATGCTGACGCTTTTCTCTCTAGCTTTTTTTCCCCCCATTGATGGGGATGTTTTTGTGTGTATTTCTTTTTTCTTTCATTTCTGTTGGTGTATTACTGAAACTAAAGGAGTACAGACGACTAAACCCCCTCCCCCCACAAAAAAAAAAGAAAAACAAGGAAGAAACATGAGACAAAAAAAAAGAATAAAAAACGCTCAGCTCTTTGCCATTTTGTCGTCCGGTTTTCTTCTCATTTTAGGGTTCCTGAAGTAAGAGTATTTCTATCTTGGAATATGTTTGCGCTGCCCTGAAATTGTCGTCGAGTCCTTGAGACTCAAAGCGTAGGGGAACTTTATTCAAGCCGCCTGCATTCTCCTAGGCGAGGCCAGGCCAGCGTCTTACGAGGTCAGGATTTCGCGGCTTTTGTGACGTCGGCAGCTAAGCCATTCGCATTTGGGAGTCTGAAGAAAGGCTACGGCCGAGTTTGGCGGGAGCTGTTCGAAGAGCCGGAGCCAGACATGTGTTCCTCACGCACTTCATGGACAGCGTCGTCATCTTCGTTTTGCTTTGGAAAGTAGTGGGCCCGGCCAATCGCCGTAGTGGGTTGTCGAACAGAAAGAGGAACACTTTGGATTTTTAATGCCCTAAAAAAACAACGAAACACACACACACACAAAAGAATATATACTGACGTTGGAAGGGGAACGGGGGTAAGAGGACAACCATGAAATTTCGGGGGGGGGGGGGGGGGGGGGGAGGGGAAGCGACTCTGGCGATTACGCCAGAATGCTTCGATTAAATCGATATTCCTCAGCGACCTCTTTCTGACACTGGCTGGTCTGTTATCATCATAGTAGACTTTCACGCTGACTCAAGGAGCTGACACCGAAGAGAGTGGTGGATTCCTAATTACGCAATGTACGCGTTTGAAATTGTAGCTCACTTCACAGAATCTTTACAAACAATGCAGGATTCAGTCCCACTTTGCTCGCGTACCGCTACTATCCTTTACCTTAGCGAGACATCCCATGCAGTTGAAAATTTCTGGCCGGCTAATGGTTCAAATGTTTCACTGGGTCCGCCCTTCCCGTACATCCGACGGTGGTGGTTGTTTTGATTAGAAACGGCTGCCAGTGCCTTCGACTAGCACATGGTAATATATAGCACACACATTTGGTCATCCTTAATTCTAATTTACTCTACCTTTGGCGCGTCATGGAGCTTCCCGCTTTTGCCGGCAGCCGATCAGCACCGGCTGTTAGGCCTATGGGCCCGAGCTCGTTAGACAGATAGGCTTCACTGGTGCAGCACATCCTCGCAGCAGTGCACGTCCACGCGCACAATCGCCCAGTCGAGTGCACTAACGTTAAATAAACACACCAACATGGGAACACGTGAACAGCAGGCTCAGAACGGCAGGTTCAGATCGCAGAAATGAGCGCCTTGAACACCACACTGGCCCCGACTGCCCCGAATTCCACAAATGGGACGCTCGCGCATAGGCTTCTGGGACCGTCACCGTCGCTTGGCTGCGCTCGTCGATGACGCGAATAGAGCATGTTTGGTGGCGACATGATGCAATGTTCGCGCTTGTCGCTATGGGTGCACGAAAAATTGAGAAAGCTGCCTCGCGCCGCTGACCTGTATGCACCCGAAAAAACACGACTGCGTATCTATCCGTTGATGGCAACATGTTTGTTTACTTTTTTCTGCTGTGGCTTGGATAGATCGGGAAAAATTCTGGCCCCGCCAGGGGCTCGCTCCCCCTTTTGAGATCACGTGAAGGCTTTCTCGAGATGCCATTGGCGACATTTTTCGAGGGATTGACAGGACTCAGAAAAGTGCACACACGCATTTTTCGGTCCTGTTCAGACGGCGAATCCATTTCGCGAAACTTGTTCGCGAGTTTCGCGAAACGAGTTTCGGACCAGAAAAATGCATCGCCGGAAAAATGCATCGCCAGAAAAACGCGCAAGAAACGTCGTGTGAACACAGGATGGTTGCATCACGCTCGCGTCTGTTCGAAAGGCCCGAAAGGAGCAGGATTGTCTTCTGCTTCCCCATGGTCCCCTCAGCGTTTCGGAATTCGGCCGATTGCGCGAGTATTTCGTATTTTGTGACTGGTGTTTCACTGGTGTTATGTTTGGTGTTCGCCGGGGTCGGAATTTTGGACAGAAACGAGTCCCAAAACGTTTTGGACCTTTTATAACGGTCTCTCCCATGACGGAAAACGCTTTTGCGCCAGAGCCGTGATAGGCGGGATGGGGGAAACGCCGGCTGCGTCAATGGTGGTCGATCTCCCTCTGACGGGTGGACGGATGGGAGTATTTTCAACTCCCATTTCGTCTTGCGGAGTGTTGTCATGCAAGAACTCCAGTTTAAAATTCGGGTACCCCAATTCCAGTTTAAAATTGGGGTAGCGACCAGAGTAATGTGGTGGTTTCTAGTTTATTTACTCCCTTGTGCGGGAGTGAATGCGTTAGGCTTGTGAGCTTAATCGGCATCTTATTCTTTAATACTCCCATCCGGGTTACTTTTCGTTTAAAGTGTAGCAAGTAAGAGCATAAAACGGAAGGTTTTCCTTAAGTCAATGCGGAGCGGAAGTTTTTTTCTTGCACAGGGGTTGCGTGACGTCAAAACGCCAAGCTCTTATTGGGTGCTTAAAAAAAACAGTGGGTAAATCTCAAGGCACCTAGCATCGAGGTCTACCCAGTATCATATCAATGAAAACGAATCGGAGCTCGGCGCCGTTCTGAAGTCACCGCATCTCCTGTGCAAGAAGCAGGCGACTTGTTATCCGCATTGGTTGGACGCGTTCTAGCAAAACGCTTTAGAATTTGCTTCGCTCAGGAGGACATGGCCACTGTTCTCCTCGTCCTCCCGCCGGCTTGCTGTTTGGGTGCCCCTATTTGTATTCGCCACGTACGTCATTTACAAGAAACTCCCCGGATGCTGGAGGCAACCAATTATCACTTTTATATGTTACGTGTACGACACGAATGAGGAACGACGAAGCAGTCTCAGCAAAAGCACCCCAAACACGCAAAAACAAGTATATATTACGCCAAATGTTTATTTTTTATAGAGTAGTTATTGGTTCCCCCAAAAATTAGATGATTGTTAAACAATCGCCAGCAAGCTCTTATGTAGTACATTTATATGTGATATGGTCCTGAAGAAATGCCAACCCAAAATAAAAAATAAAAAAAATTGCGCGCGCGTGCGCGTGCGCGTGCGCAAGCGCGTACGCGTGCGCGTGCGTATGTAGGGGGGGCACTACAAGCTACGTGAAACGGAAACCCTTCAACTTAGAAGTTTGTTAACGTTTCCTTCACCACAGTCTCGGGTTTTAAACATCATCATTAACTATCGCCAGCTCGCCAGCAGCAGAATCCGGACGCAGGGCATTCGCGCTTCCCACACAGCCCCCTCAAACTCGAGTATCACGGAAACCGATATCGCGCGCAAAAATCATGCGCAAAAAAATATGCGGGAACAAATTTGGAATTTGCATATGATGGGAAGGGATACCTCGCATAGTACGGATGCTGCGGATTCGCGTGTCACGGTGCGATAAGCACGAGGAAACCCGCGCCGAGCACGCGTGTCACGTACCGATATCGAAAATCACGCAATAAAGAAAATTAAGAAAAAGGAAAACGGGATGTGTGATTCTCTTCTTTTTTTTTGGGGGGGGGGGGGGGGGGGGCGTTTGAAGAAGACTTTAAGGCCATTTATTGCGTGTATATCGTATTTCGAATACACTCGGTCATGTTCAATGCCACTGTGCACAAAAAAATGACAAAACGATGCATCGAAGCATCGTCTCGTCGTTTCTGACCTGTTGATGTGCCATTTTCGGAAATCGGGCTTACACGCCGTTGACACGACCACATCGATACGGTGATTTCATACCAATAGGGCCTTTAAAACGTTGCCGCGTACCGCGCACTACCGGAGCCTCTGAAGCATGCTTTTAAGCGCGCGCCCTGCGGTCACGGTATCACTCGGGCGCGCGCTTAAAAGCATGCTTCAAAGGCTCCGGTAGTGCGCGGTACGCGCAAACGGTTTGCTAAAAGGCCCTATTTTTTCAGGATTACCTAAACAAACACAACACGGTAAACCACTGTGGCCAATAAATAAGAATACTCCAATAAATATAGCCTAAAACAAATCTTGTTTGGCTCGTTTTGGCGCAACGTGTGCGCTTGGGACAGGATGGCGCAGCAAAAGTGGATTGGCGCAAAATGGCGAAATGGCGCAGCGCTTCCACCCCTGACTATATCAAGGGCAACACACGGGCATAATTTGCCGACCTTAGCTGCGATAGATACGGACAAAAAAAATAAAAAATCTTTAATCCAGAACGTTGTTGCGCAATGTGCCGTATTCGCGATTTTGTTTCTTAAAGTAACGGCCCTAAAACTGGGTGATTAATACTTTTTGTTAATCCTTGCTATGCCTAATATTTCAGTAAATATTTCTAGAGCCGCATACGGAACCATTTTTTAGGCGAAGCCGCCTGAAATGCCAACATCGCGCGATACGCAGAACGCGCACTTGACTGAGAGGGCAATTACAATTTGTTTTTGAAAAAAAAAAAAAAAAAACTGTTTTTTTTTCAAAACATGAATTGCTTTTATTTTTCTGGGAATGGAGCCAGCAAAGTATTTTTTTTTATTAGAATTAAAATTGGTTACCGGACATGGTTGTTGGATAGTATCTCAAAACGACGCATTAAGTTTTGTTGTCAAAACCTTACGAAATGTTTTGTCGAATTCCAAGCATATTGCATCGATTTGTTCCCTGTTAATGACAGCAAGTGCAAGGTCATGACCATCGTAAGTAGCTGCATAACAGTTGATGCATCGTGCCATAGGCTGTGCTGTACGATTGACAATAATTTTGTTTCTATAAACTGGGTGACACATTGACACGCCATTTGGTCTAAACATTTGGAACTTGTCAATGTACTTAAGATCGGGCACTGGTTAGACACGCTGGACGAACTATTTGTACCGAATATTTCAATGGCACGAGCATTTCTCCATTCGACTGGGAATGTAGATTCTGACAGCGATGCTTTAAAGAAAGCACATATGTAATGCGGATGTACTGAATTAAGCGGCATGTAGCGTGACATTTATGAAAACTTAAAATACTACGCAGCCACCTTTAGCGTATCCTTGGCATCGTCTGGCACCAGCGTGCTGAATTTGATATCGACTGAAACTGTCTTCATAAAGCAGCAAACAAAAAAATCATTAAGGAGGCGTATTATATATTATAATTTTGCTTTCGAAATAAGCATATAAATATAATACACCAAACAATTGGGGCACACTCAAGAATTATTTCTTTCGATATTCTTGGAGAAACGATTTCGGACAGCCACAGCATAAACACTGAAGTGTGTCACGCTATAACATAATTTGGCATCAATGAACCGTCACACTCCAGTCACACTCGTCACACTCCAGTACCACAGCGGACGCCGATAGAGGCAGTACTGGTTCGCATTTATGCTGAGAGGTTGCGGTCGCTTCCGAAATGTTCCATTAGAGAGCCTGTATTAGAGATTTTCCAACTGTTCGATCGGGGTCACGCTGTTTATAGACCGCATTTGCAAGAGGAGCTGCGTGGAGGTGACGGAACCCTTGATCGCTGGAAAACCTCTCTGCCTTTCCTCCTCGCAACTCGAAAACGCAGCAGACTGTGGGTTGGCCACAGACCGCCGCAGTGGGTGACCACCTTCGAATGGCAAAAGCTCCCCACAGCTTGAGATGACCCCTCTGTACAATCTAAGCTCTCCATGTTGTGCTCATGCTTCAGGTAGAGCTGCGTTTCCGTGGAAGACGAAGAAAAAGTGAAAGGAGGACAAAGTCACAAACTTAGCTAAATATCTTGAACAATGTGGTGAAGGCCAACCATTCATACTCGACTTGCTACCGCGCCGGGCGTGTACAGGCACATACCCCAAAGCATTTCTAGCACGTCTTGAACAGCTGAGTAATGGCGCCATCTATTGGGAAGGCGGGATGTATATCAGCCACATCAGGGGACAGTGCTCTCCGTACGCGCGCTTCGGGTGACGCGGTCGCAAATGTAGACAGGGGTCGTGGTATTGAGGTCCCACCGCTTCCACCAACAATTTACGGGTTTCAATCCTACGCCGTAAGTCCTTCTTTTCTGCTCTTCCTTCTAAGAAAGCGTCCTTTCTTTACTTTCCCGGTTACAACATGACAGAAATGCAGAATATGGTGCAACATATAAGACCTTGTAACATCAAACGTGCATATAAAAAGAGGATGCAATGAATTCCTAAATTGTTTATTCGAATTTGAACAAAACAAGATGAAAATTCGTATGTCAAAGCCTGCTTCACACGGCCACTTGAGGTCTCATACTTGTGGCCAAATCACACACTATGCAAGGAACACATTATCTTGCAACGATGAATTGAATCACTAGATTCGCATTGTTGAGGGCCTTTATATTATATATCGATCTGTATGTTGACTTCGAATACGCCACGCAACTGTGCTTTCCTTAACAAAACACATTATTTGCATAAATGCTCCAGCGCACAAATCATTGAGCCGCAGTTGAGCTTCTGTTGGGCGAATACCCTTTATCAGCAATAACTGAAAGGTGTTGGACAAAAAAAAAACAACGTATAGCTGTAGTGCAATTGCAAAAACCAAATGAAGGTACCGGTTCTCGCATTTGTTACATTACGCTCACACTACCCGTATTCTTGTCAATCTCGCAGCACGCCGAAGAAAATAGCGCCCAAAGATCGTTTCCAAAACGAACACGAAAACCGACGCACCAAGACACGGCAATAAAAACAGCGCCACACCAACATTCAGCGACTCCGGCGACGACTGTATTTCTTCCTTTGGCTGAAATACGCTTCTGTATACCTCAGCCATGTGAGACCAATCCGTCTCGTCGACTCTTTGAACGAGAGACCGAAAGGCCTTCTTCAGACGGTAGTGCTTCCGCACAGGTACCCCCACGTAGAATAGTGCCAGTGGATCCTTTGACTCAGTCAATCTGGGGTAGAAAGAGTCCATGCAGCGGGGAGACTGTCTGGCCGTGATGCACAGCCGGCCTTTCTTTGAAGCGCATTTGAAGCAGTCATCAAATGTGCCCTCGTCCGCCTGCGGATCAAGAGTTCTCTTCAATTTTCTCACGACTACGCTTCCGTACGAATCAGGGACGTCTGAGCTCCAAGTCGTATCTCTGGTAGCGCATGGTCGAATTGCGCGAGCATCCAAAGCCGTATCAAGTTTATTCAGATCGTCCACGATTGGTTCTGGAATGCGAGCGACCAGCCACGAAGTCAATTGGCCTTTAAAGTACACCGAAATGGAGAAGCTGCCCAGGACCCATGCTAGGACGACAATGCGGCGACTCGTACAGAAGCGGGCAAAGGCTGGCAAGGCACAAGACGTCGAATAGAACGTCGCAACAAGAAAAAGCATGGTGTCGTTGGCCACGATAATCCCATATGTAGTAGCATCTCATAAATCTGTAACAACAAGAGTGATGAAGCAAAATGCGAGACATAGCACCAAAAAAATCAGCGACAGCTTCGACCCTTCGAGGGCATATTTTGGATTGATTGGAATCGTGCCTGATTCCTTCACGTAGAACGTGAATGCTCCGATATGGTTGACTATTGGTACATCATAATCTCTAAGAAGTTCGCTAGAGCATTGCTGAAAGAGCATTAAAATATCAATTTTCTCGTCCCGGTAATTGCGCACACTATCCTCTACTGAGAATACTGTCTTTAATAGTGTTGCATTAAGGAGAGTCAGTGCCTGTAGTATTATTTCTCCTCTGTATACATCGCAAGTGGTGAAGCGCTTAGATATGCCGGGCGACGCCCTGCAGGCTATGCTTACCGGCTTCCCGGAGAACGTAAGGAAACTACGCGGGAAACTTTCCCCTGGGTGATTTTTTAAAGTGTAATCCGTATCGCGCAGTTGATATTCGCGTGACCGATTGGAACCCATATCAATTATTACCATTCCAGATTTCTGGAATTGCGCCGAAGCAACGCAACATCAAAGCCTCACCTGCTGACTACGAAACACGTAAAGGAAACGTAGGCATGTCTCGAAATGTCCGATCACCAGCCATTTCGTTGCATACCACAACCTGTAGTGTTTGGGCACCGGGTCGATGCAGGCTTCTGGCGTTCCCCGATGACGGTATGTCATAAGGAGGGTCCGAACTCTGTGCACAGCGTTGTCTTCAATGAGGGTACATAGTTCGCCCCAGTGCCCGCACCACCGTGTCCCTTTCACATCGAGGCTCTTCTGCCATTGAATATCTGGGGCGTTAAGACCCGCCGCAGCAGACAAAACTGGCATCCTGGCCCCAGCGAGTCCAGTTGTGAAGGAATTAATTAAATTCTTGAGCTGATTCACCATAGCAGATCGCCACTGACATATAGATGGCGTTACTTACGAAAAACAAAAAGAGCATGTTTCTCAAAGATTGGAGCATCATTTCGGGACTAGCGTGGTCTAATTGTGACAAAGGTTCATACAAAATAACCACAAACTACTATTCAGGTGTTTCCAATACCTTCCAGTGCGCGGCTTTTATACCGCACTGTAATTGTCTTCTACCCAGACCAAGTTGAGTGAACTAATAGTCTTTGGACACGACGGAAACACGATGCTGTCCGGTGTTCAAAATACTGCGCGCACGTAGGGCGGCCTGAGTACCTTCTGATGCGAACCGTTGAAATGGAAACTCGAAAAACACGTAATCCGTTTGTGGATCTCAAATTATGTTATAGCGTGATATACTCCGGTGATTATGTTGTTACTGTCCGAAGTCGTTATTCCAAGATATTGAAAGACAGAATTTTTTATTGTACCACCAATCTTTTGGTAAATAATATTTTTATCCTCATTTCTAAGGTAAGATTAGACTTTATAAAGTGGCTCTTCTTTAATGATTTTTATTTTCCGCCGTTTTATAAGACGGTTTCAGCCGATATCAGACCCCAGCACGCAGGTGCGGGAAGATGCCAAAAATACTGTAAAGACTGCCGGGTAGCATTTTATAATATATAAATGTCAGATTGGAGCACCATATAAACACTAGCGTCACCTACGTCTCACTGAGTTTGATAATAAACGACCATGAATTAATTTTCATGCGCTGAGAATGACAGCCAGCGCGCGGTTCTTATACTGAGGTGTAATTGCCTTCCACGTGGACCTTATTGAGCGAGCTCCTATTCCTTGAACACGCAGGAAACAAGATGTTCCGTACAGAAAATAGCGCACGCACGTTGTGTGTACTGAGTACCTTCTGGTGTGGCCCGTTGATATCAAAATTAAAACCCGGAATCGGTTCATTGATGCCAAATTATGTTATAGCGTGACACACTTCAGTGTTTATGCTGTGGCTGTCCGAAATCGTTTCTCCAAGAATATCGAAAGAAATAATTCTTGAGTGTGCCCCAATTGTTTGGTGTATTATATTTATATGCTTATTTCGAAAGCAAAATTATAATATATAATACGCCTCCTTAATGATTTTTTTGTTTGCTGCTTTATGAAGACAGTTTCAGTCGATATCAAATTCAGCACGCTGGTGCCAGACGATGCCAAGGATACGCTAAAGGTGGCTGCGTAGTATTTTATGTTTTCATAAATGTCACGCTACATGCCGCTTAATTCAGTACATCCGCATTACATATGTGCTTTCTTTAAAGCATCGCTGTCAGAATCTACATTCCCCGTCGAATGGAGAAATGCTCGTGCCATTGAAATATTCGGTACAAATAGTTCGTCCAGCGTGTCTAACCAGTGCCCAACGGAAGCTGATTGCAATAGCGATGGTCTTGTGCAGTCTTCAAGAGTCTCTTTTCTTTTTTTTTCTTTATTGTTAATTTTTTTTAGAACGATACTAAGCAAATTATTATTCTATTAGTAATAATGAGAATTTCCTTAAAATAATAATGTAAAACATTACAAAAAGTGAGTAAATCTTAGGTTTTATTTAAACGTTGTTTCTTTTTTGTGTAAACCGAAACCGAAACTAACTTGAGAAACATTTCCTTCATCGTAATTGTTTGCGTGTGTGTGCATGCATGCGCGTGCGTGTTTGTGCGCGCACGTGTGGATGCGTCCGCGTGCATGCGTGTGTGCGTCTCTGGTTGTGCGTGCGTGTGCGTCTGCGCGCGGGCGTGGGATTGCGCGTGTGCATGCGTGTGTACGTGCGCGCGCGCGCGTATGAGTGCGACTGCGAGCGTGCAAGCGTCTGTTTCTGCGTTCTATTGCACTGCGCCCGCAAGAAGAACAATTGGATGTCCCTGGACACTCTTAAAACACTAACTTATTGAATATTGTTACTATTATTATTATTGTTGTTATTGAAACATAGCCCTGAGTCTTTAGACACAGGGCCCTAAACGTTTCTATAAGGAGCATTCACTTGGCGCCATATTTGTGGGTGCTGTTTAGAGCGCATGCTCAGAACGAGCCAACATTAATAGGCTGCTAAGACCGGCAATCTTGAGGGTGCGGAATACACGTGACAAAAGAACTGTGGAAGCTCGTCATCAGCACGCGCTTAGCAGTCGTGCACACATCTATGGCCGCCAGTGAATACTTCCTATAGCTGGCTGTAGCTGTATCTATAAATTTCTAATGCCCACCATGCAAAGCTACAGGGGGTGAAAGCCTACCATTGAATTTTCCATAGACCACCATAGGCCATTTTTGTATGGGATGTCTCGGACTGGTTTATTATGGGATTTGCCTCTTTATGTGTGAGAGTTTTCGTGCATGTCACCATATTCTCAAATGAATATTTTACTCAGGTTGACATGGTCATGTGACAGGTTCTAGCAGCACGTCATTAATATTTCTCAAACATTTTCACTATATTTTGATTTCATGTTGCCAGGTACAAACTCGAGACTAACTGGTTTTTTTTTACTGTAAACTTCCATCAATAAATATTTAAAAAAATCCTAGTATAGAGCATTTCACCCTACTTTCCAATTTCTGAGCATGGAGTGACTTGTAAGAAAATGAAATATGAACTCATATATAAAATTTTGTTTGCTAGCATAAAAATTGTATGCAAAAGAGGCACTTTATTATCAGCTATTTGCATGAATTACAACTGACATTATAAAAAACTAGACTGCTAACAACTGTTGCTTTTCAAGCAGAAATCTCACCTGTACATTATGGACAGAGCCATATATAAGCTTTCCAAAACCATTTCACATTATTTATTTAGCACCCTCTTCTACACCCTTCTCACATTCTTCACTAAATGTAGGGTGTAACACGAAACAGCACCCTTTTCGGTAAAATTATGAGATTGTATTCCTAGTTTTTAGGGTGTTAAAAGGGTGTAGCCGAGGGTGTAAGTTGCTACAACACCCCTTGTACACCCTTCAAGGTGTAAACACTTTTACTGTGTAGTACGGCCGAGCATCACTGGCGCCGATCACCACGATAGCGTCAATAGCATTAGGGCGTTGCCCACCACCCGCCAACTACCACGTCGTTAACAACAAAACCAGCGTTCTGCACATCTAGGTCGAGATGTTTATTGTCTTTTTCTTTTACATGTGGTTCGACTTTGAACGTTTCCGTTGCGGTTTTAACCGAAGCTGTTAGCTTTCGTTGGCTCAGGAAATCAGTATCCTAGCACCTATATAAAACATTACTGAGACTAGCTTAAGTTTAATCAATATATAAGAGACGTGTTGTTTAGGCTCTTCCAAAACACAAAGCCTGAAATATCCAATCTTATCCGATTCAAGCACAAGCTGATCGGGGTGCGTGGCTAGCGTGGCGGTTTACTAGGCTGAGTGCATTGATACACCTATAGGTTTTTAAGGTAGAGAAGGGGGCGTATGGTCGGTGTACAAGTACACTGGCTGGGTAACGGAGGGTGCGTCTTCCAGGAAAGGGGAGCACGTGCGCCCGATGCACCCGACTACAACTTTTTTTTTCTCCGAGTGCAGTTGGGAAGTAAATATGTGGAGCATCAACCGAAAAATCGCGGATATGGTATTCGCGCTAAGAGGGCCGCGCAGCGACAGGGGGCCGCGCAGCGACAGAGCGGTATTGTTAGCGCGAACATGACGTGGGCGCTGTTTTCGTATTTCATGTTCATAGAACAACGACGGGCACAATATTTTCCCACTTCTGGTAATGTTCTAAATGAACATATCACACGACAGTGCTAGTTAAGACAATAGCCTTTCAAGACTAACGAAAAAAAAACTGAATAAAACGGTGATCGTTTGCTTGCGCTAACAGTGTTCGCGCGATGCACGCGCACTAATATCCTGCCAACCACTCACTCATGATGCTTTTCTCGCTGCCCTTCGTTATGCCAAAGTTTTGTCAACGCGATGAAAGTTTATATTATGGGTGTCCCTGCGGCGAAACTGAAAATCAGCACTTTTGGCCGAACACTTGCTGGCCATGTTTATGTCCCCGGCGGCCAAGTTGAAAACCAGCACTTCTGGCCGAACACTTGCCGGCCATGTTTATGTCCACGGCGGCCAAGCTGAAAATCAGCACTTCTGGCCAAACACTCGCCGGCCGTGTTTACGTTTCCGGCGGCCAAGTTGAAAATCAGCACTGCTGGCCGAACACTTGCCGGCCGTGTTTATGTCTCTGGCGGCCAAGCTGAAAATCAGCACTGCTGGCCAAACACTCGCCGGCCGTGTTTGTTTCTGGCGGCAGAGCTGAAAATCAGCACTACTGGCCAAACACTTGCCGGCCGTGTTTATGTCTCCGGCGGCCAAGCTAAAAATCAGCACTTCTGGCCAAACACTTGCCGGCCGTGTTTATGTCCCCGGTGGCCAAGCTGAAAATCAACACTGCTGGCCAGGCGCTTGCCGGCAGTGTTTATGTCTCCGGTGGACAAGCTAAAAACAGCTAGCTTGTGGCCGGACTCTTGCCGGCCTTGTTTATGTCTCCAGTGGCCAAGCACTTAAAGTGGCCAAGCTGTCCAGACACTGGCCAACCGTCGGCCGATCGAAATTCACTTTCTGGTGCTGCTTGGGTGGCTGCTTTTCGGGGAAAGTGGGACGCTAGGCTTAGGTTTGTCCCAGTACCCACGCTACGAACCCAAGCACTTGCACAGTGCCAACAGCGCTTCCGTAGGCATGTACTTATAACGATCGCTTGCTGCAGACTACATCGGTTGACGAGATCTTCGTCTAAACACCGCGGTGAACTCAGAATGACTGGCGCACATTAACACAAATGAGCTGGACGAGCTGCTCTCGTTGCTCACTCCCGTCGTTTCTAGTACAACTCAGTTGGGAAACTGCCATAAAGCCTGGTTGAAAACAGTATCTTCGATCCGCAGTAGGGTTGAAAGTTGGGCTAGTTGGTAGCATGGTTCATGAGAAAATATAAAGCGCGCAATAAACAATGACGAAAAAGAGAGGACACGTAAGACAGACAAGCGCTTACTCGCAACTGAACTTTTAATTATATTTGGGAAAACACGAAGATAGTTCCTTTTCGCCGACAGCACATGCGTCATTCAATCCTCCCCCCTCTACCGCCCCTTTTACCGGTTCTAATCTACAAAACGAAGGAACCCCTTTTGCTACCCTCCCCCTCTTTAACGTGCGCATGGTACTGTCGCGGATAAGAGTGCTTCCTCTTAATCTGTCAAAGCAAGTGACGGGTGACATATGCAGCCATCACCAAAGGTTTGATAATAAAAGCCTATAAAACCTTCCTTTCTTTCTGCTCCTTAAATCGTCCTAAAATATTACTGTTTTTAAAAACAGCAGCACATTCACACCATCTGCGGTGGACTGCTAAAAGGCCAGAGGGAGTGTTACGGAGAGAGTTGCAGTTCTCCCTCAGTCCATCATTAATACAACGTCCAGTCTGGCCCACATAGGCGTTACCACAAGACAGCGGAATGCAGTACACGACTCCGACTCTTTTTCGTCCTTGTTTCTTGCGCGCTTTACATTTTATCACGAACTTCGATACGTACTCCATAACCAAACAATTGGCGATCGCAACGACGCCATTTCTCTTGCAGCGGCCACTCCGGGAAGTCCACGTCTGCACGCAACAGTTCTGGTACAACGAGGCAAGGGCCGGTTGCGCCATCTCGCAGAGCCATTTCGCAGTAGCAATATAAATGAACTTTCATACTGTGACCAGTTGCTAAAGGGCGGCGCTGTTATCGTATTTGGTTTGGCCTCGGTGGAGGTGAGCGGTCCCGGTTTCAAGGGTGAGTTACCCAACGGAGTGTTTTAGCAGAGTTGATCACTTCGCAGGACGCCGGCAGCCCTGTTCGTTATCATTTCAAAGTGAAGGGGAACGGGAATCTTGGGATAATTTTTTGAAAACAATAATGACTTAGTCTAGATTGCTTGTTTCTCAAACATAAAAACATTGTAGATCACAATGCTATTACGGCCCAGAGAGACAATTTTACAACCAACATTTCGCACGTCAATCACCTCTCGATCCAAAGAGATCTGAGAAACGGTGCTTAGTTTTGTGAGCACCGGGAGACAGAGGGGGGTGGGGGTGAGATAGACTAGGGCTACCACTACTGAATTACGCCTAACAATGTAAATATTGCAAAAAAATTTGTAGTAGAGAAATGTACAAAAAAAAATATAAATAAAACAAAAAAATCTTTTTTTCACTTTATGTTTTTTTTAAAGTGAACCCGAGTAGAAGGAACGTCCATATTTTCTGACATTACAGCGGCGCAGGCAGAGCAGGCTCTAATGGTACTGAGCACCTACAGCAGCACTTCTATGGAGGTTGTGAAGAGGGAAGTGCCAGACGGCCTCTTCTGGTTCCAAGTACAGTTCGCCGTTGACCGAGACCTCACGAGGAGCCTGGTGAGACGCGCCGAACGATCTGGCTACCGGGCACTCGTGGTCACCGTGGATTCTCCCGTGCTTGGAAAGAAAATCGACGCAGTAATGCGGCGTTTCTATATGCATGACGGAATCAGGTGCGTCGAACCTGGGGAACTTTATTAATTATTTGTGTCAATTTGTTACTCATCGGTAGAGCGAAGGCTCGCGCTGCGGAACCCAAGGATTCTGGGATATATCCGTGCCTCTGCCTTCTTCAATATGAATGATTCTCGTACCAGGGTATCACTTGTGCTGCAGTGGGCAAATTTCTCACCTCCAGCGAAGAAACCAGGCGCCTATTGCGGCTGATTGACTTCCCACTCTCTAAAGTACACACAGTACACATTTACACTGTTACTCATTGGTATCATTCATTATCATGTAAATAATGAGTCGCGTAGAATCACATACTTCTCTATTCCTTGAACAATCACTAAGTTCTATTGAATAATAAATAAATAATGTGACGCGAAAACAGCAAGACGATTTGAATATTCGCGGTAGAGTCCTGAAAATTAGGAAAGAAGGCAAGGCCATGTTCATCGGCAATAGTTAACGCTGGAGACTGAAACAAGTTGGACACATTTCACAGAATGCATCCAAGGGGAGCTTAAAGTTATTAATGGGTTTAAAGTCACTTCCAGCCAATTGGAAAATCCTAGGAATTAAAAAGAGCTTTACTGTCAGGGCGTAAGGAATATTCCTTTACAAGGGAGTCATAAAGGGGGCATTAGGTGTATATACGCTACCCAAGTTGGAGGGAACTGAGCGACTCTAATCTCTTATCTTAGCATAGGTTATACTTGGCGCTACAATGTAGGATGTCGTGATGAAGGCGGGCCCGTATCTTGAAATAAACTGCAATCTTTAACATGCATCATGCAGAGGTGGTTACATGGCAGTATACAATGCCCACCTCCAGCTAGTCAATAAACTGTGCTTAACATATCGGCTTCGATTCCCCAATCTTCTTTTGGGCGCCGCCAGTTTGGTGCGTAGTACAGGGCAAGCGCATTCGGTTATAATAACAGTTCAAAAATGCAACTTTCTTAATTTTAGATAGAGTATTAGAAAGCTCTGTCACAAACTGCCTTAATATTTTCGGAGGAAGGAACTTAACTTTGTGCGATGTTAGATAAAACTTCAGAAAACTGGTAACAAGCACCAAGTCGGCTAACGTTTGGCTCGGAAAAGCACCGTATCTGGTGGCTATATGTCCTCCCTCACGCAATTTGGCCAGGTTAAAAATGAGGGAGTGTTAGAATAGGACGCCCCAGCGGTCCCGCAACCAGCTTGAGGTGCTGCACTCTGGATACTTAAAACGTCCGCGCACAACCAGTGCGATACCATAAGATTCTAAGAGGACCAAGAACCGTGAGGACTATTCTAAAAGTCTCCATTGAGACCGAGGTCACTGGTTTCTGAAGCGCGAGCTCCTGGTCCAGGTGTACCGAGCTGCGGTGCGCTACAACTACAAATACATAGTATCTGGAACGCGTTGCCGGCTGTTGTGTTCAGAGTCCTATTCCGCCCATGAACCGAAAGTGGTCGTAAAGTGGCAAAACATGGCGTCACTGACGCCGGAGTGTCACGCTGTCGGATCGGATGTCGCGGTCCTGGCTGCTCGGCGTAGATGTCCTGGCAAAAAATCACTAGCAAACGAGAGTGTCGCTGTCGTCGTGGTGTCCCAAACCCAGGCTTAATAACCTTCCGTGGACTGTCAAGCTGGAGATCAGCCCGCAGCAGAACAGGTGTGGGCCACGTATACCACCGCCGCTCTGACACCGCCAGGATCGCGGCCGGTGAAAGCATGACAGTTCTGCGACGTCATCAGCCGGAAATCGAGGGACCGCGTTTTTGGACTCGGTAAACACACCTATCAGGGACGCCTTCCAGGAACAAGACTAGGACACAGACGACATGAGGTCGGTGTGAGGTCAATATGTGCGGGTTTAGAAACAGAGTGCTGGACCGTATATGCTAGCATACTGTTTACGAAATAATGACAGCACCTTCATCGCTCCAAAAGCCAGTCAGGGATTGTGCCCAGTTCTCAGACACGTGCTGCTTGTTTGTGAACAGTTTTGTCGGTTTTACGTGCTAGAAAAATTATATTGTACATTGCCGTCCCATGAGCTTGCTCTGGTGATGACTTCCGTCGTCCCGAAGACTTGTTATTCGCTGAATCACGATGTGGTTTTCTTATGTAGGTGATGAGCTTCTGCGTAAGAGGTCGCCACCCCCCCCCCCCCCCTGCCCTCCCCTTGCTGATGTGTCTGAGTGAGCTGACTTCGGGCATGGTCCACAGAGGCGGAGGTTGCAACGGCTGATACTCAAGATCATAATCTTGTCTGTATGGAACGAGGATTTCGTGGCAGCCGTAATATTACGGTGTTGTCAAAGTAATTAAAAAAGAAAACAAAAAAACAACAAGGAGCTGCAGTCGGCCACGATTGTCTATGATAATGATGTTTTTTTTTGTATTTTGATCAGTGGACGTGTGTTAAATGTTTGGCGTTAAGTCGACTTGTCTATAGCTCGACCTTTCACACAGTTATGTACAAAAGGACCCTGAATACATACTGTATTGACCCTCATTACTAAACTTGTAAAAAAAAAACAGACTGTTCATGTCGTTTTTGTTTTCTAATAGTTCGTGGCTACTTGAATTGCGATTTGGTATCATCATTGCAGTTTCATGGCCCTGTTCGTTTGTTCAGAGACTCATGCATATTTTACCCTTCTACTCAGTCTAAACTATCACCACCGGTAAGAAGGCAGGTTTGCTCAAATAACCGGATGAGTCGTGTTGATGCATTTTAAAGTATTATTTAAAAAAGAGAAGCATATTGCATTTGTTTCAACTTTAGTCATTGAGTTTAATTTCGATGCGTTATTTGAGTGCTTGTTCTGGAGCACGAGACAAAACAAAATGACAATGGCTGTTATCTTATTTTTTTCTAGTATTGATGTTGACGAATTCGGCCTGAAGACCGTTCGTCGTTTGAAAAGTCAGCTCTTACCGCTCATGCACACTGGAAGGGGATCCGCGCTCGCAAAGCGGTCGCGAACGCGGTTGTATAAGGATCCAGTACAATTGCACGCCCACATGAAGTGCGCGTGATATTGTACTGAACCTTTATACAACCGGCGTCCGCAACTTTGCGAACGCGGATCCGCTTCCAGTGTGCATGAGCGGTTACTCTGGATCTCGTAATGAAAACGCCGTCGACAAACGCGGAAAGTTTCTACAGCGCGTTTTCAACTCAGATTCGGGAACCTCGAAGCAAGCCCGGAAAACAAATCTGCCAACGCGAAAGCGATGGTGTCCGTGAGAGACGCCCACGTCGACCCCTCGCAGTCTTGGGATGACATCACCTGGTTAAAGAGTATCACCAGTCTACCTTTGGTGCTCGAAGGAATCACTAATAGTGCGAACTTGCATAGTATCCTTACACACCTCGAGTTAATTTGAAACGCGGTTGCATTCTTCGGTTGTGTTGTAGGCAGGAAAATTCGTGCCTTCTCAATATTTAAATTACGTAATTATTCGAGCGCTCGAAATAATTAATTCTCTAGAATCTATACAATCTTCTATATTCACATTTTTTTATTAATCCTGATTATAAGGTTTGGAGGCATTAAATAGCGAATGGAGATCTGCTCGATCTGCGGAGATATTCTAAAGCAGGTTACGGACTAACCGGTATTCGCATGAATTCCATTACTGGATAACTTGATGTAATGCACGCCTGGGTTAAACGTACCGAGCTAAGACGTTTGTCACATCGCGAGAAAACATTAAAGCTGAGAATTGCTATTATTAATATTTTGATGCCAGAAGCAAAAAAGCAACACGAGACTCACTCCGTATTTTTAAAAGAGATGGTATTTTAATGGATATTTCACCGTTGTGGTTAACTCGATGTAGGTGCACCTCTTGGACACTAAACGAAGAAAACACCATTTAGGAGTGAGGGCATTTTCCCACTTAAGTACGACGCAAGCTAGAATCGCCAGACGACAGGAAATGCACATTGTGTACCCATTGGCTCTCTGAATACAAATATGGCTACACAGGCTGCCCGCCAGAAAAACGCCGAGCATGACTAGACGCAAAAGCTTGGGCCCAGGGATGGGCAAAATACATGCAAATATGTATCGAAATACAAATACAAAATACTTCGTCAAAAATGTATTTAATTACAAATTTAATTACATTTCCAAAAAAGCATTTAAGTACAAGATACAAATACAACCAAATCTATTTGGTTTCCTCAAAATACTTTTGGAAATACATTCCTCAAAATCTGCGTCAGCAACTTGAGGGCACCTGCAACGGGTTTCTATGTATCTCATTTTAATTTTGCATCTCACACGGGAGTTAGTGTGCGAGGCTCTAGTAACGTAATAAAAATATAATCACAAAAAACTGTAATCAGCTTGGACGTAATAGATGAAAAAAATACAGAGCTTCAAGTAGCTTTTTTTGTCGATCACATTTTGGTATAGACCAACAAAGATCCGAGACGACCAAGACGCACAGCCCTAGCTAGAGAATATTTTATTGTTTCAACTAGTACGAATTACGAAAATCTGGACGACCCGCGCATTTAGAATGTTCCAGGCAAAAATAAGGATGGAAATCGGGCTGGAAAGCATCATAAGTTGTCACAGGCACTTATTTAGCCAGTCTGCGTGTGAACGTCGATTTCGTCACTATTCTTACCCTGGACTAGCACCGTAATCACAAAGTCACTAAACGCTTGTGCTTGATTGAGGGACACTGCATTCGGTGCAGAACGTAGTTTTCTTCCTGCTCTGGACATTGCCTTTAAATTAAAGCCGGAGGAGAAAAAGAAAAAACAACCATGGCCGAATAAAGGATGGAGACTATATCCTACAACCACATGCATAAAAACAAGAATTGTAACTTTGGTAATAACATTTATTTAACGTAATAGAGGCAAGTGCAACATTAAAGAAGATACTTTCTCAGTACAGTGTAATTTTGGTGCGTGCTAATCTGTGAAGTTTCGACTAGTACGACTTCAGCAGCAGAAGCTTTTCGAACAACGTGTCGCTAGAACGACGCGCGTTGCGGCACAGAATAAGGCTGTCAAGGGAAAATAGCCGCTCTACGCAAACTGCCGCAGGACTGTTGTATGAAGAGATGAAGAGTTTCTTGGTTTGTTGTTGCCGTTGGCATTGAGATGAAGAAAGAGCAGCTTTGAACACGCCTTAGGATGAGCAAAATAAGTCGTGACAATAAATTTGAGGGAAATATTTTCCCCCACAAAAATGTATTTCATTACAATTGTATTTGAAATACCCACATTTTAGTATTTAAATACACACGTCAAATGCATGACCCAATTCGTAATAAAATACAAATGCAAAATACACAAAGTATTTGAAATATGTATTTCAAATGCTTGTATTTAAATACTGCCCATCGCTGCTTGGGCCTAATAGGGTTCATCTCCGAAGCTTCAGTATGTGCGGAAGGACATTTATTCCGCTTTTATGTGATTGTTGTCCTGTACACCGCATAATGTTAAAAGTACCGAACAAGCGGTAAAAAGGTCCATTACCTTCCCAGCAACCCGGAATGAAGCCTGGCACTTGTTTGCCCACTCAGCGAAAAGCATGCCGGGCTCTGGCCAAAAGAAAATCCAAGGTTTTACGTTAATTTTCTCTGGGCGTAGAGGGCTCTAAAAATTGACACGCAAACACCAAATTTTGGAATAAAAAAACTGTGGTACTTCAGTAATGAAATCCAGCAATGTGTTCGTAAATATAACTATAAATATATAGATCTTTTTTAACGTTACAAGGAGAAGCTTTACCGAACAAACGTTTCGGGAAGTCTTACCAAGTCACTTGTCTAGTGAAGCTTCTGCTGCTGTTCTAGCTTTCGTCTACATTTATATGCATCGATTGTATTCGCAAATGTGAGTGTACCGACCTAGCTTTCTTAACTTTGACAGCTGAAGACGCGGAGGAAGCCATCAGTCGCGGCGCTTCAGCGATCTTCGTGTCAAACCACGGTGGTCGCCAGCTGGACGGGCTCCCAGCGACCGTACGCTCCATTTGGCAAACTCTTACTTTAAAAATACTGCTATGCTTTAAATTTTGTTGATGAACGTCGATGATTGGCATGGAGATAGTTCGTGTCTTCTATGTACGAGGGCTGTTTGAGAAGTAATAAGGCTTCTTTTGCCTTTTATTGTAAGGGGCTAGACGCGCAGTATTGTGCTCATATCTGTAAGGGTATATAGATCCGCTAGCTTGAGCCTGGAGTTCGAAGATCATATTATTTATCGTTTTGTCGCAGTGAGTAATTGCGCTTGAGATGTGTTGGCAGATGGCGAATGTCAAAGTCGTGATTGTGAGAGAACGGAAGGCATTTCGTGATTGAACTTTACGTTGACCTCTAAGGAGTATGGATTGCAGCGTAGCCCTTTTAATATAGTTCGGAGTAATCGCCGTGGTATTTTGTGTGTTCGTAATTTACAAATATCTACAGGAACTAATTTTTTTACAAGGTGAAAATAAAATTGCTAGTTTAGACTATAATGGAAAGAAAGTTTACTCTTTTGTGTAATGCGAAATTAGAGCGCAGCTCGTAATGTTCTTGTTGTTGTTGTTTTTTTTTCGGACATGCCACGGTAAAGAGCAGGAGAGAGATATAAAAAATGTTTTCTTGTTTTTTTTTTTTGCTTTATAAATACGAGGTTAGATTGAAAAGTTTCCGGAATCAGCGTTAGAAATGTTTTTTTTACCAAAATATTTTTGTGGCGCTGTGTTGGGCACCACTTCGTATAAAGTGACCACAAATGTCAGTTTTATATCTGAAAAAGTCTGGCTTTAACAACCATTCTAGCCAAGCATCCATGAACATTTTCAACGATGAATGAAACCACAACTCGAGCGGTCGTTATTTTTTTTTATTTGGAGAGAAAAATTGTGACGGAAATTAAATCATGCCATGTTTGAATTTTGTTTTTGGGAAGTCACCGCCCTCGTTTTCCACTGCGAGGTTTTGCGTTTCCGAAATCAAGCGTGGTCGTACGGACACAGTTGATGAACCACGATCAGGACTTCCAAAAACGGCTACCACACCATAACTTCAGGATAAAATCATGACTTGATTTTCGAAGACCGCCGCATAAAAGTGAGCGAAACTGAGGAAGCAGTGGGCATCACTTCTGAACGAGTTGTTCATATTTTACGAAATCAATTATGATTAAAAAGGATCGAGGTACACCTAAAACTTCTTATGAGTTGTGAATGCGAAAGCATGTATATCATTCTTACTCTACGCGGGTTGGCGCGCTTACTGGCGCTGACCTGGCACTGACGGATACGCAGCGCTATGAGGCGGCCGGTCGTTGAAACTGACGCGCAACGTCAGTTTCAACGATCGGTCACCCCATGGCGCTGCGTGTCCGGCGATTGAGAGCCTGGTCGACGCGAGCCAGCCAATGGTATAGAAGCGGTGTAACAGGTGCATGGCGAACCGGCAAATGGGAGCTGGCTTGACCTCAAGAATGATTTAAGAGCCTTTTGGCGTGGTTTGAAAGCTGATGACGTTGGCTCTCGCCATGAAACCGTAAATGCTTTCGCATTAAAGTCTTTCTGCAAGATCGGTGCCGTACTTAATCAGTACGGAGCAAAGACGCATTCGAGTTGAACGTCAGAAATTTGAGTCGATTTGTAACTAGGGACGAGGCCTGTGTCCACCATTATACGAAAGAAATAAAAAAAAAAGTCAATCGAAACATCAGACTGGGCCCGGTGAATAGGTTCCGAGGAAGGCAAATATTGTCACGGGTGGTGACCAAAAAAAAAAAAAAACAAGAAATAAACAGGAAGAACAAAACGTTTAATATGGCGAACTTGTGCCAAAAATAAAAGGGTACAAAAGATAATAACAGACCGTCGCGGGAGTCGCAGTCGGCGTTGCAGCAGAGTCGAACGCTGGGGTGAAAACTGACTCCGCTCGCCTTGCGGAATCCCTTATGTACCCTCGTGGCTTTCTGGATCGTTCGGCGTAGAAGATTTGGCGCGTAGAACATTCTAACCTCGAACCAGCAAGGCCGTTCTCGAATTCACCAGAACATCACATTACAGTGTCAAAAAAAAATGTGTAGCCGCGTCCAGGAATCGAACCCCGGCCTTCTGCGTGGAAGGCAAGCGCGATAACCGTTAGGCCACGCGCGCGCTATCTACTACTTGGCGAGCTGCGTGCTCGGCATTAGTCCCCCCCTTAAAAAGTGCATCGTCCCGATAAAACCCAAAAACAAAACAAAGCAAATAAAAAGAACAGTAAACTAAAGAGTCATTCGGAACACATAAGGTCCACAGTCCTATCGAGCGTAGTACAGCTTCAGTCGCACGACGTGGACGACTTCCGGTCGGTGGAGGGCGGCGTGACGAAGTCCGTGTTTCGTCGGGCATCACCTCGTAGCTCAGATCCCCGACTCGACGAAGCACTTTGTAGGGTCTAAAGTAACGTTTCAGGAGGTTCTCGCTGAGACTGCGGTGGCGAATCGGTGTCCACACCCACACCCTGTCTCCGGGCTGGAAGGGGACGTCCAGACGACGAAGGTTGCAGCGGCCAGTGTCGACACGTTGTTGAGCCTTAATCTGGAGTCTGGCGAGCTGACGGACTTCTTGTGCCCTTTGGGCAACCACCTGGGCGTCGTCGCTTGCGTCGACAGCCGGTTCGTGGGGTAACATAGCGTCCAGCATTGTCGTTACCTTGCGCCAATGCACCAGTTGAAAGGGTGTCACACCGGTGGTCTCTTGCACGGCCGTGTTGTAGGCAAATGTGACGTACGGCAATACCTCGTCCCATGTCTTGTGCTCCACGTCGACGTACATGGAGATCATGTCGGCTATGGTCTAGTTGAGTCTCTCCGTTAGCCCGTTGGTCTGCGGGTGGTACGCCGTGGTGCGACGATGGCTGGTGTGGCTGAGACGAAGGACTTCTTGCGTCAGCTGGGCCATGAATGATGATCCACGGTCTGAGGTCAGAACTTCGGGAGCGCCGTGCCGGAGGACGATGGACTCGATGAAAAACTTCGCGACTTCAACAGCCGTTCCTGATGGAAAGGCTTTTGTCTCGTCGTACCACGAGAGATAATAGGTTGCGACGATGATCCATCGGTTTCCTTGCGTCGACGGTGGGAAAGGTCCGATTAAATCCATACCGATTTGCTGAAACGGGGCAGATGGCGGCAGAATAGGCTGAAGAAGTCCTGCCGGTCTCGTCGGTGGCGTCTTCTGTCGTTGACACTCGTGGCAAGATCGGGTGTAGTTGTGCACTGTCTTCGCAAGCTCGGGCCAGTAGTACTTTTCGCTTATCCTGGCGAGAGTCCTGCTGTAACCAAGGTGTCCCGCCGTCGGGTCTTCGTGGCACGCTTGAAAAATTTCTTCTTGAAGACTGGAAGGGACCACCAACAGCCGCGCCGTGCTGTTGTCGCTGAGGTTCTCCTTGTAGAGCACACCTTGTCGGATGGAGAAGGTTGGCAGTGTTCGTACAAAACCGCGGGCAACGGCGCTTCCTTGACGCTCCGTGTGCTCGATGAGTGCTTACAGCTCAGGGTCGTCTCGTTGGAGTGCTGCCATGCCGCTGACATCCAGAGCGCCGAGGAAACACTCATCGTCGTCGTCTTTGGTGCAGGAAGGACCGGCCTCGACTGGGGCCCTCGACAGGCAGTCGGCGTCATTGTGCTTACTGCCGGACTTGTACACTACGGTCATGTCGAACTCCTGCAGTCGTAGGCTCCAGCGGGCGAGGCGTCCGGAGGGGTCCTTCAGATTCGCTAGCCAGCAGAGCGAGTGGTGGTCTGTGACGAAACAAATATGGACGAAACTTCGTTATTGCCCAGACGACAGCGAGGCACTCCTTTTCAGTCGTTGAATAGTTCCTCTCCGCGTTAGGCAGCGACCGACTTGCGTATGCGATAACTCGCTCTGCTCCGTCCTGCACTTGGACGAGTACCGCACCCAGTCCGGTGTTACTGGCGTCGGTGTGGATCTCGGTTTCAGCAAACTGGTCGAAATGGCCAAGAATCGGGGGCGTATGGAGTCTTCGTTTGAGCTTGTCGAATGACCTCTAGTGCTCTTCTGTCCATTTGAACTTTATGGCGTCCTTCGTGAGGTGTGTCAGCGGTGCGGATAGTTTGGCGAAGTTTCGAACAGAGCGCCTGTAGTAGGCACAGAGTCCGAGAAATCTTCTCACTGCCTTCTTGTCAGACGGTGGCGCAAATGCAGCTACGGCGCGGGTCTTCTCGGGGTCAGGTAGAACACCTTTGCTGTTCACGACGTGGCCGAGGAACTTTAGTCCCCCATAGGCGAACCGACACTTTGTTGGCTTGGGATACAGGCCGGCGGTCTTGATGGCTTGAAGAACGGCTCGAAGTCGTCTGAGGTGTTCGTCGAAATCTTGTGAGAATACGATGACAGCGTCCAGGTAGACGAGGCAGCTGTGCCATTTCAGACCTGCCAGCACGGTGTCCATGACGCACTGGAAGGTGGCTCGTACTGTACAAAGTCCGAACGGCATCACTTTGAATTCGTACAGTCCGTCGGGAGTGACGAAGGCAGTTTTCTCCCGGTCATGTTCGTCGACTTCAATCTGCCAGTAACCACTTTTCAGGTTCATCGACGAAAAATATCGGGAGTGGCGCAGTCGGTCTAACGTATCGCCGATGCAGGGGAGCGGATAGACGTCCTTCTTTGTCACAGCGTTCAGTCAACGTTAGTCCACGCAGAACCGCAGGGTTCCGTCCTTCTTTTTACAAGGACGACTGGGGACGCCCATGGACTTCTTGAGGGTTGAATGATGTCGTCGTGGAGCATCTCCTGGACTTGATATTGAATCACTTTCCTTTCCTTTAAGGGGACTCGATACGGCAACTGATGGAAAGGGAGTGCGTCGTCGTCAGTAATAATGCGATGTTTCGCCATTGGTGTTTGGCGAACTTTCGATGTCGTGGCAAAACCGTCACTGTATTCGGCGAGGAGATCAACTAGTTGCCGGCGCTTCGGAGCTGGGAGCTCGGGGTCGATGTCGAGCGGCGGCGGCGTCGTGCTCTTCTGCTGTGGCGACGAGGTTTCCTTGGAGATTGCGGTGACCACGGCTGGCGCCTGAGGCTCCTCGACGTGACCGACGGTGGTACCCTTCGTTAGGTGCTGCGGCTCGTCTCGAAAGTTGGTCAGAAGAACAGTTGTACGTCCTTCTTGGATATCCGTTACGCCTCTTGCGACACCAATTCCTTTTTCGAGGAGCAGTTGGATGCTGCCTTCCAGAAGAGCTTCACCGTGCATGGCTGCGTTGGTTATAACGGTGACGAAAACACTCAACCGCGGTACTAGGTTCACGTGGTCGGCGATAACTCGAATAGCGGTCGACGTCGTGTTGGTCTCCACCGGCGGCAGGACAGGCTTTCGCAGCGTCAACTGGTCTGCCGCGAGGTCGATGACGGCGCTATACTCGCAGAGAAAGTCCATTCCGAGGATAACGTCCCTCGAACAGTCTTCCAGAACGACAAACTTCACAGGGCACGACTCACCATGGATCTCGACGCGAGCAGTGCATCTCCCGACTGGTGTAATGAGGTGTCCTCCGGCAGTTCTTATTTGTGGTTCATCCCACGGCGTCATGACTTTTCGAAGGCGGCGGGAGAGCCTCCCACTCAAGACTGAGTAGTCTGCTCCGGTGTCCACGAGTGCCGATGCGTCGAGGCCGTCGATCACAACGTTCAGGTTGTTGGACACCGATGGAGGAGCGTCGTTATGATGCGTGGCGTCGGGAGGGTGGGAGCGCTCCGTCGTTCTTGGAGGCTCTTTACGTCGGTCGTCTTCGGCAGCTCCACCTCCAGGGGCTGCCGCGCCTAGTTTCCCCGGCGAGGAGAGAGGGGTGACAGGCTTTCACGTCGGGGTCGGTGCATCGGCGAAGCTGGTCGTCGTGGCGACGGCGACAGGAACTCGCGGCGGGACGCAGGCTCGGGGGACTGGGGTCGTCGCAGGTACTCGTCGATCTCCCGAGGGCGTTCACCATACCGAAGGCGCGGGTCATTCGAGTGGAATCCGCGCAGCAAGAGTCGTCGGTATGGGCATCGGCGGTACATATGGTCGACTTCCGCAGTGGTAGCAGAGCGGGCGTCGGTCGGCCGTTCGCCACGCGTCGGTCTTCCTGCTCCGGGTCGCACCGGGCGGACGTCCTGGACTTGTCCTTCCTGGCGTCGAGGATACTGTGGCATCGGAGGGTCTTGTCGGGGTGGCGCCGTGGCCTGGCGGTTAGCTTGCGGCGGTAGTCGGGCCATGGCGGCGTAGCTCAAAGTCGGCTCCTCCGGCGTCGCCGTGTTGATCGGAACCTCAGGTTGGAAGGCCAGGTGAACTTCCTCTCGCTCGACGTCGGCGAGCGACAGGGAGGACGGGCGATCCATAGCGGGGAGCATCTTGCGGATTTCTTCCCGGACGACTTCACGGATGACGGATGCCTGGGAGGTCGGTACCAAGGTCGTATCCGGATGCCACGCCAGGGTGTCGCTCGTAGTGTCTGGCGCGTGCTAGTAGGGAACACTGCATATTCGTCGCCTCCGTGACGAACCCGTCGACAGTTGTCGGAGGATTGCGAATGGGACCTCCGAATATCTCGCTTTTCACACCCCTCATCAGGTGTCGCAGCTTCTTCTCCTCTGTAGCCTGAGGATTGGTGCGGGCGCTGAGGCGAAGAACATTCTCGACGAAGCTGGTGATGCTTTCATTCGGACCTTGGGTCCTTGTTCGAAGGATGTCTTCGGCCCTCTCGCGTCGGTGTTGGCTGGTAAACGTCTTCATTAGCTCTTGCTTGCACACCTGCCACGAAGTTAAAGAAGCCTCGTGGTTCTCCAGCCAGTACCTTGCAGTACCTTTAAGCGAGAAGTAAATCTTCTGCAAGCACTGTTCAGGTGTCAACCCGTTATGACGGGCCACACGTTCATAGTGTTGCAGCCAGTCCTCGATGTCCTCGTGGGCGTTCCCGTCGAAAGGCGTACGAGTCCGGGGTGTGACGGGCAGGTAGATGACGGCAGGAGCGGCCGGTGTCTGAGACTGGTTGGCCATCGTCGCCTTTGTGGGCCTCGGCTTGTCCGGCAGCAGACCCACTTTAGGGGACTGACCTCTGATACGACGGCTTCTTCGGACTTCGGCGTCTTCGGCGAAGGGTAGCCTTCAGGGGCCGAGCACGTCGCTTGGCCTGGATGTCCTTGAAGGGGCACGATTAACGGGCATAGAATGGTCTACCCAGCACCTCCACCAAAAATGTCACGGGTGGTGACCAAAAAACAAATAAAGAGGAAGAAATAAACGTTTAATATGGCGAGCTTGTGCCAAAAATAAAAGGGTACAAAAGGTAATAACAGAGCGTCGCGGGCGTCGAAGTCGACGTTGCAGCAGAGTCGAACGCTGGGGCGAAAACTGACTCCGCTCGCCTTGCGGAATAACTTATGTAACCTCGTGGATTTCTGGATCGTTCGGCGTAGAAGGTTCGGCGCGTAGAACATTCTAACCTCGAACCAGCAAGACGGTTCTCGAATTCACCAGAACATCACATTACAGTGTCAACAAAAATGTCTAAGGTCTGATTTAAGGCCCACGCTATTTCCGACATGCGGCAGTGGCGTGGCACGTCATCTCAGCTTGCAAATGTCGGAATGGGCCCGTCTTTCAAGATATCTAGGGAACCACTCCTCCCCATAGGGACAGGCTGCACCGTATAGATAATGGGAATGAGTGAAGATTGACAAGTGCAGCCGTAGTAATATTGTGAACGAAGAGCGCGGGCCTTAAATTAGCAACGGTTGTCGTCTACCGAGTTAAGCGAATTCGAAACTAAACAGTACACAGAGAGCTGGTCAGAAATTGAGTCCGCCGAAACCAGTGGCCGGGATGGTGTAATCGGTTAAGGCGTCGCCCAGGACAGGCGAAGGTTGCGGGTTCAATCTCCGCTCCTGGCCCAATTCTTTGCCAGCTCTCTTTCCCTTTCTCTTTCCCTAACTTTAATGCAATAACTTCCGATAATCACCTTCTCCTCTATTCGTTCACAATATTACTACGGCTGCACTTGTCAATCTTCACTCATTCCCATCATATATATATATATATATATATATATATATATATACATATATATATTGATTCGTTGTTTTTAATTGAGTGCAGGTGAGAAAGGAGGAGAAGGGGGTACGGTGAGTGCGCTGTTCGGTGGCAGCGAGAGGCGTCAAGGCGCATTTAGTGAAGCAGTGTCCCGTGACGTCCCATAGTGCAACGCGCGCAGCGTTGCATAATGGGTCACTTAGGTGCAAGTTCTCGCATATAACGGTTACGGCAACTGCGACACCGACGCCGATATATCATTACTTTTTATCGGCCCCCGTAAATTGTGCAGTCACGCAAGAATCGCGAGATGAGTGCACACCGTGATGAGATGAGTGCACACCCTTATATTGGCAATCGTAGAACGACTAAACAACGGGGTATGATAGGAATATCGTACGCGTTTTCGAATCGGCATCATTGTGCCTGCAACACGAGTGGAGACTTCAGCGTAGACTTCCGCACTTCACACCTGCATAAAGTCTTGCTAAAATTGATCGATTCAGGGTTTGGGGCTGACGCTCTGAATTTTTTTTTTTTATATTGAGACCATATATTTACTTTTGCTAACTAAAAAGTAAATGAGTAAATATTAGTTAAGTATTTAGCTAATTTTTCCGTGTTGCCAAGAAACGTTAATTTTTTTTTTCTCACTTTCAACCACCCTATTGAAATAAATTTTGTCTAAAATATTCACTGAAAGTTGAACTTGTACTTTAACTTTATTTTAACATATTTGTACGGAGGAAACCCTGACAGAAAAGCTTCCAATATACCCCTTTTTGAAGGGCTTCCCTCTGTTGGCAGCTGTGAAATGTCTGCACAATAGCCGACTAAACTCGCAACTGCACGGCACACTTTATGCGTTAGGTGGCACTAGAAAGCAGGCACTTACAAATAAACACAAACACACACACATACACAAACGCCCACACACAGATACAAGGTAAAAGGTGAAGAGCGCAGTGACGTTGCAGTTTCGAGACTGTTTCATTGGCTCGTTCGCACCTAGCGTTGGTCGTGCTCCAACTCTCCATATTTCTTGAAATGGCTTGCGCTTTCCACGATCTCGGTTGGTCCTCCATCGTGCAGCGATTCGGACCTCCTAACAATCGGCACTTGACTTTCAAAAAGGCTCAGTTTGAATCTTGACTATAGGTCCGGTGTTCCTGCAAAAAACACCCTTATATGCCTGCCCTCTATGAAACGAGTATAGCCGAAAGTTTCCTGCCCTTTCTTGTCTGCCCTTGTCCTATTTACGCAATTAAGGTGCAGACGCGTGTGACATAAAACAACGCAGTTGAGAGCGTGGCTTAGGAATTTTTTTTCTCTCCACTTGATCTGCAAGCGATTGCTGACTCGACACCAACTTTGGCGCTGTTTCTGGATCAAGCTTACGCGTTCTAAAACAAAAGACCAGGGCAAGTATAGAGTTTAGAGTGTAGATTGAATGTGTTGTGTGATAAAGACGTGGGGTGAAAAAACATAAGCGGTTTTTAGTTTATTTCATAAGGTGGAATCATCGCTTATCATCTTTTATCCCGCGAACTTATTAAAAAAGGTCCCAGAAGCTAATTTCTCAACTTTCCGACCGCGTGGTTTCAACTGTGCTTGATTTTACTGTTTGTTGCGGAACGCTTCTCCAATTGTAATTGAAATCAACGTTAACTCAGTGACAGCCGGTCAAGCGGAGAGTCAAAGCAAATTTGAGCCGCCGCTAAAGCCTCAATAATGGTCGAGTTTCATTCTGATAATCAATTGCGCTGCAGGCCTTCTATGACACGCGCTCGGCTGGAATTTTATTATATTCCGCGACTGTATCAACTAGCCGAATAACGTACACATTATTACACACCATGTATTTATACAGGAAACGAAACAATTTACCTCCATTATTGCTGATACGCGCCAGCACACGTTTGTTTACGTTCATTTATTTATTATTTAAAATACTTCTAATCCCATTCTGGATTGTTGTAGGGTGGTACATCATACAAAACATATATTTTTTTAATACACATTTGAAGATAATGGTATGCAAGCCTATGTCGACAGGTGCGCTTCTAAGTTACTAAGAAACTGCTCTACACTAGTGGAATGTACAATGTTTCGCGGCAAGTGATCCTATTCGTTGATAGCGCGGGGAAGAAGGAATATTTGAAGCAATTATTGTGGGTTGAAAGTTCTTCCTAAAGCTTACAAGCTTTACGTTCGTTACATCGCTAACAGAACACGCCTTTGTTTGCTTCGAAATCGCGTTGTAATACGCGTTCCTGCTCCGCGGCAACTCTTGCTTGCATAAGCTCAGCAGTGACTGAAAATAAAAGAAAACTGAAATAAAAAATAATGATATTGTAAGGACTGGCAGCCTTAATCGTTGCTCTTAGCGTTTGAATTGTTTTGCGACAAGTTACACTGCTTTTGTTCCAACACAGCATTATTTAGATACCAACGCAGTGGTGCTGTTTTACAAGAACCTAGCCATACTCATCACTGCAAAACAAATAACCGGTTGTGGCAGCAAGGGATGACAACATTGCTTTCCTGCGTTAACCTTCAAGGTCTGCACGCCCCCATCCTACGCCTTTCCAAAAACGCAGTAATAAATAGAAAAAAGTTGTCGCTGTTGCATTTTAGAAAGGCGGTCTGTAGGCAAAGCATTTATTGATCCTCCTCGTATGTCTCCTTTTGAGGGTAAAATGATGAGGCACATGACGTCACGGTAACACGTGATATACCGGCGTCATGTGATGCCATGGTAAACGTCACTAGATATCTTCAATTGTGAAAAGGAAAGGATACCTTCTCTCTTTCCGCTCCCCCCTTCTCCCATCGTTTGAGGTGCCATCTAGATTTTTGTGTTAAAACTGTGTGTTGCATAGAAGACGGTGAAATATCTAGACAATGTGCTTCGAAACATACGTATTCCATAGAACACACTGGTACCATAGCAGCCCTCTCCCCAAAACAGTGGCGCGCTGAACGGCGAGCCGTTGGGGAAGAGGGGTGTACTGCTCGTGCAAGGGGCGTCTATGAGCAGTTTCGTAACTGAGTTAATCTAGTGGCGTTCTTTATGGTTTCGTTTGATGGCACGGTGCAACGTTCCATCATAAAGTCAAGTGATTTCACTGTTTCACATGACTCTCGAGGTCACGAGATCTCACAGTGCCGCTCAACGTCATCGTTTTACATGACCCAGGCTTTAAATAAAGGGTGTTTGGTTTTTAATTCGTCTAGTTATTGTTTTAAAACCTAAGTGATTGGTGCACTATTGCGGTTCCTTCGCTTCTATAATTATTAAAAATATACATATGGTTCCAATTAGACGCTTTCTGAGCGTCATCGAACACGCTCGCATCAGCCAATTTTCTCAATTTTTTACGGACGTGGGAAGCTAGGGGCTGTGCCAACTTCCTACCACTCCCGCAACAGGCGCAAGGCTATCGGTGCATATACGCGGACACTATGCATTTTTTTATCCGCGTCTTCGCACTAATCATCACTAGGGTGCTGGATGGCGCATTGAGTAAACAGGTATGAAGCCACTAGATGTAAGCGTCTTGTCCAGGAAATGAGCGCTTGACAGTCTTTCCAACTCTTTAGAGCGTTTGCTCAAACACAGTTCAAGGCGGTGGGTTTGCTTGCGTCATCTCAGGAGAGTGCACTTGTTGCGCAAGAACCGCTCATGCGGGCTCGAGAAGTCCACTGGAAAGCTAAGTGATCTGCGGAAGCTTGGAGATTCCAGTTGATCAAGTGTGGATGTCCCCATTCAAAAGCCTCTAGATTAAAAGCTGAAATGTATTACTAAAGCCTACGTAAAAAATGCAGGAAACTGTGACCCAAATCATTGATTAAATGCTCTATGAAATAAATCCCCGCAAACACTGGACTTCCGGGGTAAGCACTGAACTTCTCAATGGGTTCACTCGTGCCCGGCATGTAGCATATCTAAGCACTATCCAACCCCGTATAGTAGAAATCTGTCCGTTTCCACACCACTAGCCTTGTGCTTGTTGCTCAAGGCACAAGTGAGAATTTTGGTGCACCCCTCGCTTCCCACGTCCATCAAAACCTTCTCAAATTTACTAATTTAGGTGTTTTCAATGACGCGTAGCAAGTTTTTAATTAGAGCCATATGGGTAATCTCACAGAGTGAAAAGTGACCTATAAAGTCTTAGGTAATTAACTGACGTATCTTGAGGATTAACCACCTATATCATGCTCCCTTGCCGTAGAGCTTACCTACGCAAACATCATTAGTGTTCCTTTCGCCAATTTTTAAAACTAAATATTTCGAAAGAAGTTCTAACATTTCCATATAGACGCTATATGCACGCGCCAGATTGAGCTGCCATTGCCGACCATATCTTCTTACCAGATGTTGAGCAGCTGAAGCGGTTTTTGACGAGCCTCCAGGAAAGCCTATGCTGGAAAGAAGGACTAAGTAGCATTTAAAGTGGCAATAACCTTTTTTGCTGCGGCAATGATGAAGTTAAGCGAACGGAAGAAGAAGAAAATAGGTAAGTGCTATGGAGAAGTTGGTAACCTAGAAATGGCGCCTGCTAAGGGAATAAGAGGAAAGAAAAAAAACCCTGAAAGGTCGGTCATCGCGGCGCCCATGCACAGCCGCCTGAACGCGTCTATAGCAAATAAGACAAACTTCAATTAATTTCAGCTTTCAGTTCTACCTTGAAATTCATATTAAAGATCAGCAAAGTATCCAGAGAAATTTAATGTTTCGACCTTTCTGCAGATCGAGGTCCTCCCAGAGGTCGTGAGTGCAGTCCGCGGACGCGTCGAAGTTTATTTAGACGGCGGCGTCCGTCATGGCACGGATGTGATCAAGGCGTTGGCACTCGGAGCCAAGGCTGCGTTCGTTGGACGTCCTACCATCTGGGGGTTGGCGTACAACGTAAGACATCCACGATATCAATTCAGCAACCTTATCAGAAAAAGACCCCATAGAAGCCACATGATCAAAGAGCGATAAATAAAATAAAAAGTGATCGGAATAAGAAACGGAGTTCAAGCATATAGGCTGAACCAACTTCCCAGTCTATTGACGAAGTCCTAGCTGAGATTTGCCAGGACGTATTCGGTATGTCGCCATTGGACAGAAAACCTTTTTGTTTGTTGATGCAAGACCAGAGGTCCCCGAGGTCACTATGATACTATTGAAGTCTGCCACTATTCAGGGATCTGTCGCATAGCAATCACACCGACTGCTTGTTGCATACCAATGAGAACGCCTCCTGCTCACAAGGCGGTGCTAGAACAAACCCCCTTCGAAAGTGCACATAGCAGCGTTGGTGATCGCCATTGCTTGGGAATGAGACAACACTCGTGTCCAACACATGCTCAGAGTATGTGCTCAAGCATAGACGGACAGGTGATGGTGAGGACTTCTTAAAAAGGGTCTATGGTCAGGTAACCTACAAGAGGCTATAGGGCATGGACCCACACGTGCTGTGTCCATCGTTCTGTTGTTACCAGTGTTGCCTCATAAAATCGCACGACTTCCGGATGGACGCTGACGCAATACCGTCTCCGATATAGCCCCCCGCGCTCGTCTTTCTGCGTAACGTAAACAAAATTATCACTACGGCCCTGCTATCTAGATGGTGTTTGCAAGGGTCGCTAGGGGACTGCTTTGAAGTCCCGGCGCGGTCACGGCGAACGCGTCCCGATTTCGCCGTTTTTTTTCTCGTATATGCCCACCGACAGCTCAAAAAGCGGAGGGCGCGATTGTGTTCCGAGCATCTTATTAGCTCTCCGCAGCAGAGTGCATTGCGGAACAATCCGATAAGAACAGCGACGAAGGGATCAGAAGGACAGAACAGCGAGCATAATCGGCCCTTCCTTGGTTTTCGTACACTCCTGTGAGTATACTGAGAGAAAGTGTTCCGAAACGCGTCCCTGTCCGCGTTAGAAGGCCAGTAGGGGAACGCCAATCAAATGACAACGTAATGTATGTTTAAAAATATGCAAAATCGAGACTGGCAAGCGCTGGCCGTCATTGGTAGAGGTTGGGATGAAACAAAAGCACGTGCGTGTTTCTATAAGGTAAGCAAAAGGACGAGGTGCTCAAATAACAAACGAATGTGGCGGCTGTGTCCGTTCAACAGGCGAAGGGGGCGAGAAGAAACGGGAGATGGAGTCATATAAAATGAAGATGGAAGGGAGGGAAAGGCACGCACGAGTGGAAAACTGAGGATGAATTTCGAACCTCTAGACGGTAATGCAGTCAAAATCTCGGTTACACCATGTCTTCTCCGAAATGGGCTTCACGCCACAATACGGGCATCTTGGCCGAGGTTTGGACCCGCCAACTCGGGATCCGTCCGACACTCGCACTCGGAGCCACCAAGGGGGCGGGGAGGGAGAGCCGAAGCGAAATTAATAATTAAAAAAATCGAATGAACTAAGTTTACTGGAGATCAGCGCAACGAGGCTCCGACAGGGAGTGCAGCGAGGCAGTTCAGAACCATAGTCCCAAGTGTGCAGAGTCAGTGTTATGAGTGCAAAAGGATATTAACGCCTGATATCTTGGTTAATGAAAAAAGCGAGTGAGACTGCCGTGTTTAGGATTTTCCCCACTATATTCTCCGTACATGTGAATTAGCAGAAAAATATAATCTTGTTTTCTTGCACCTGTGTTTAATCGTTTGTCCAGAAGTGATGACTTTTTCTAATTATTATTACGCAATGCAGCAGATAATATTTCTGATTTATGCGTGTCATATACGCATATTATACGTATATCATAGTGATTCGATGAGGTTGGAAAAGGAGCAAGCATGGGTTGAGCTTTAGACATTGCTAGAGTTCGGCTATCCTCATTTTGGATTGTACTCGAGCTATTATTCGAATGTTTCGCGATCCTGTTTGTGATGAACATGAGCACTGCTGATGGCAATCGAGTACTTCACAGTGTCATGTGACTCGTGGTAAGTCATGATGCCATTTGACGTCACGGCGTCAAGAATGGCACTAATACACCTAGTGACACTCTCAATGTAAGTCGACTTTGAGTCACTTGACTGCGTCACGGGACCACACGATGAATCACAGTGCCACTAAAAAAGCGCCAGGAAAACCCATAATTCCTCATATCTTGCTCTTATCTTACTCTTACTCAACCGGAAAAAAATACAACGGAAAGATGTTCGAAGCGGCGCATGGTATTTCTTTTGTAACAAAATGAATGTTTGTGAAATAAAAATTGTCAGCTGTATTTTTATGTAGTGATCAAATTGGCATACACCGAAGTGCAGTGCACTTTGGTGTATGCCAATACACCGAATACACCACGGCAACATGTCCACTTTGGACATGTTGCCGTTATATTTTTTTTCCGGTTGAGTTCCGATTCAGTTCAAAAATGGCGGCAAAGTTTTCGGTTTGGTTAAGTTCCGGTTCGGCTAAAATAGCGGTTCTGTTCCGGTTTCCGGTTAGGTTTGGTTCGGTTCCGAATCCGGTTCGACCTTCTGGTACTGGATATGCCATGCATCAACCTCTGTATCGGGCGGTAGTTGGCGTTACCTGGCCTATATACACAACTATCCCATAAAAATTGTTTTTATAAATTAAGATTTTCGCAAATAATTTGCTTCATCAGTTTTTTTTTTACTATCTCGCTTCTTTAGACCTTCTCCATGAATAGTTTAACACACTTTTGTGATTATGAAGAGCGCAATTCCGTCTGCTACCTTTGCAGGGGTTGCGGTAAAGTCAGAACGCCGATCACGCTTGATGTGAAGGATATTGGTTAAAATACAAGGGAGCTTGCTTTGAAATCTAACCACTCTCCTTCCATCACAGGCAATTTGAGCTTGTCGTTCTGATGTCACCACAACCCGTGCAAAAGCAGCTGAGGTATTTCAAGAAAAGACTTCGGGTTCACTTCGTTCGTTTTTTTGTTTTGTGCAACTATTTCGGCCTAATTGCTCGTTTAGTTTCCAAGCCTTCCAGCTATCCTCCATTTATGTCAAACTCTTTCAATTTTAAGTTTAGTAATTGCCCCACTCCTCTCACGAAACGGCCAGGTCATGTCCCCCGGTCCCTCCTTATTTGGTGTGTTCCGATATGCTCCCAATTCCAGTCTGCGCAAGTTCTTCAACTTTCCTTGTCTGATTGAATGTCCGCGACCTTATGCACAGTATAACCATTAACTTAAGGTAACCTAAGCAGCATCAAACCTTTTCATATTTCCCCAACCAATTGATATTTGATAAAACTTTGCTTTCTTGAGTTCCATGATGAGCGAATGTATTATGCAAAAACTGCATCCAGGCATGTTCGAAGCAAACACGTATGTAGAACAGATATGCTTCGATAATACTTGAGGCGTGTTTGCACATATCTTTTTCACCATGTCCACCGGGAACACCATGTGTTTTGTATGATGCTTGCGAATTGTGACGGGTTTACAGAACCCCCAACGACATCAACTCTCGCCTCGCTACTCGTCACCACGCGTATGGTCATAAACTCTACAATGCTTATGTTTTTACTATAGCTACCGTCTTAAACTTTAGCGTGAAAGAGCCTCTTCATCTGCCTGCGGTCGTCGGATAACAAAATCGCTACACGAGACATGCGGACAATATTGTCATTTTATTCCGGACCACACATGTGTGTCTATAACAAGGCTTCTTTACGTTTTCAGGGTGAAGCCGGAGTGAGGCAAATGCTGGCGATACTGAGGCGAGAGGTGGACCGAGATCTTGCATTAATGGGTAATTGCTTTCTTCAAACACCTCTCCAACAGGTTAAGACAATAAGGGACAGGACTAGAATGCATAAAGCGGTGAACTTTGCTTGCTGCCTGCCGTATACCACGCAAAACTTGATGTCGTATTTTTGCAAGACATCTGCTCGTTGCTCCAATTTCCTCTTGAATGTTGTCCACCACTGCACGACGCGAGCACCGACCGTAGTTGACTATGCACTATAAAAAAAAAAAAAGAGGGGGGTGGAATTGTAGGATAAATCGATTTTCCTCCCTTTCGCCAACGGAAGGAAAGGAAGTTGCTTCCTCTCCTTCATTTAACAGATTGACATTCAGTGCCGTCTTGTAGCACTTAAAGAAAGAAAAATAACTTCCTCCTGCATGTTCGTGGCCACAGTGGTGGTCAGATCGGTGACAGCAGGGACAAGAACTTGAGTGCTCAATTTCTTTTTACATCCTTGGAGGCATTAGATTGGGGTGCTGAATTTAGATTGTATTAATATAAAGCTTGGGGGAACCTTTCGCCGGTCACCAGCCCGGCGCTCCATTTAAAGAAAGTTAGCCAACGCTTGCCAAAGACAAGAGAAAACAGCGGCTCAGTTTACCTTTCTGTTAAATAACGTCCTGATAAACTCTTTTATGGGGTAAAACCTGAAAGAACTCAGTGACGTTTTCTTTGCTTTTTGCAAACAATAACCAATAAAGCATTTAGCAGCATTAGAAAAACATCCAGCAACACTGGGCGATCGCCGCGAAATGGCGGGGCCGTGGAGCCCACAGTAAGCTAGGTTTGACTGGTTTCGTTTCACTGGTTTGGCGTGTTGGGTAGTGCCTCGTCGCCTGTGCCGCGTATTTTGGCTCGTTCCTTGCGGAACCAAGTCTGGCTAGTATAAAGACTGATTTATTTAGCTTAGAGTAAAGTTATGAAGTTAACAATTGCCCCAACGTTTAAATCGGTAGTTTTTTGTTAATATTTCAAAATTTAAAAAGGGAGTGAAAAGACTTGCTTAAGCTATGGAAATTTCCAGACCACAAATTTGTCACAATAAAAAAGAACGTCTACATGAACCACAATTCGGCGTTTGCGGTTTACATGGGCTCAATCGAGAGCTATAATTCTTTTACACACATACAAAATGTGAGAATGATCTCTCCCCTTGTGGTATATTCGAAGCCCATTAGCGTTATTGGGAAGCACCTTTTAGTTTACGGCAATAAACAGGTAGTTTAATTTTAACACAAACAGAATTGATAAAGAGAGCGTATAGCGGTTACATAAAGGCCGTCTTTCCTGAGTGTTTTGTGGCTCGGAGATTGTTAGATAGAAGAATATTTGTCGCGGTGATACAATAATTCACTAATATCTAATAACTGGTAGTACCTATAAGAGGAATCACCGTAAATACTGTACTTTCGCAGGACTCATAAAATCAACATTAAAAAGTTTTTATATGAATTACTTAATTAATCTATTGCGGCAATTTTAAAGGCGTTATATTAAGAGGTATATACAATTCCCTTAAAAAAATCTATAGAAATATTATGTAGTCATAATATTTCGTCGGCCTTTACATGGATATTAGAAGAGATGTGCCTATAAGTATCTCATTGGAATATTAAAAAAAAAAGACTGCCATACATAGCGATCGGGTGAACCATTCAAAGTGTCTGTCGTTACGGGTTTCTGCCTTGTGTTGCTCTTGAATGTGTGCTTTGTTTGCTGTTTGTATATGTAAGTGGATTGTATTGTATATTCACGTTTGTCTGTGTATTCAGAACTTGAATGACAAGAAAAATACAAGCGGCGAAGTTTCGATTTTTTTTTTCTGTTTTGTTTGAAGCGCCGTTTGGCGGAAACCACATCGATCACATTACGTGGCCCTAAGCGCCGAATCGCCCTATGCGAACACTGTCGTGTTTCCCGTGCGAAAGTAAAGTGGAAAGCTTTGCGAGTTGGTAAACGTTGAACACGATGAAAAATAGCACACAAAAGACAAGAAAAAACGAGTAAGAAACTCAACACAAACAGGCACGCGCCTGTTTTTGTTCTGTGTTCCTTTCGCGTTTGTCCTTGTCTTTTGTGTGCTCATTTTTCATCGCGTTCCCGTACGAGATATGAGGTTCGTGCTTGAAGACGGCTCTTTTAGAGTCTCTTGTGCACCTGAAAGACGCCGGAAAGGAGTATACGCCGTTAGCTCTTATTACGGTGAAGAGCCGTGCAGATGGACAAGCCTTTGGACCCGGTTCGCACTAACGTTACGCCATGTTGGTTTAGGGGAGGAAGTTTTACTCCGTTCGTGGGAATCGAAGGAGAATCGAACCGTGAGAGGATAAAATTCCCAACCTTTTGAAATAAGAAAATTGTGCTCCCTTGCCGGAGGACTTCATCGGACATTTCTTCTTCTCCTTGAAAGGAGAAAGGTTTTAGAATGTAGTCGCTGACATTTTAAAAAGTGCATGGTGTGATCTGTTATGTTCGCACTTCTTACTTCACTCACTATATCAGATGATGTTCTCTGGAGCCTCTGACAGCTTAAGAAAGACAGGGTTTGATGAGTACCGACCGAGCTAGTATTGCTCTAAAGCAATTGTAGCATACACAGCTACATAGGAGCTTAGAGTTTTTGGGCGATCTCATGTCTTGTCTGTCGTCTGCAAGCATCTACGAGGAGTTTCTGAAAAATCAAGGATTTTTTATATTGTCTGGCTGTTTATATTTACTCTTACATAGCGTGGACTGCCCGACATTCGAGCAGCAACAAAGAAATTGGGTCGTTTTTTTGTTTTTTTTTTTCGTGATGGATTAGCAGCGAAGGGTAAATTTGTCGTGACAGGCCGGTAAGGGGCACCTCACTCCCTTTTGGTTCGGGTAGCTTAAAGGGGCACCGACACTCCAATGGTCGTATCTTTCTAATGTCTAAAAGGATGCACGTCGTAGTCGTGGACACACAAAACAAATACCGCATCGCAAAAAAAAAATAATAATAATAATTCTTCACCGAGCGCCCGTCTTTTTATTTTTGGCGTTTTCCTCTCTCGCTCGTCACCTCCCTGCTTCTTTTGATTGGTGACGTCACAAATAATAAAATTTAGAAGCTTTGTAGACAACATTTCTATAACATTTAAGCACTACAGTCCGAAAACATGTTTTTTAACGCAATTACGAATGCACTACGGCCCATCTTTTCGAAATACCAAAAATCGTAGTCTGTTGTGATGTCACCTTCCGGATTTTTATCCTCCCTTCGAAAACATGACGGCTGAATGAATTTGGAGTTTTCTGGCGCAGGAAAACATGACGGCGCTCGACCCGTGTATAGCAAAGGGTGATCGCTGAGTCGGGGAATTGAATGAAGTGGTCTTTTTAAAGTGCCCGATGATCTCTCAGACCTCGAAAAGGAAATTGTTAAACCGTCGAAACAGCTGGGTTTTGTGTCTGTGTATCGTAGTTTTGGTTGCGACATAGGCGGGGCACCGTCGTCTGCTCGAAGCATCAGGCAGCACGGCACTCACGCAGGAAACCGGTTTCCCGGTACGGTAGTTCCCGCGACGCCGGCGCCCTTCTCTCCTCGATTCGGGTGGAGGAGACACGTTTCGGAGCGGAGGCGCGAAAGAAACTCGACTCTCAGGAGCCCTCAAAATTTGACGTCACTCCACCGGCGCGGATCGCGTGGGAACTTCTAATTCGGCCATTTGGAAATTAATTTTTTACTTCACAAATACTGAATTTTCAAGTTTCAAATTTTTGAGGGTAATGTCCAAGCACCGATTTCAATCGTTTCAAACAATTCAAAAAATGATTTTATGTGTCAGTGCCACTTTAAACTTTTTTACTACGTCATTCATTTGTATGTGCTCTTATTGGCTGACGGCACGCGATATGATTGACCAGGGGGCGTTAACAAGGTGCCCGAGACTCACCACACATTGCGTCTTTTAACTTGTCATTGACTAGAGCAGTTTTAATTACAGGCTTTCTTGCTCGAAAACAAAACAATGAGAATTTCGGTATACGCCGTTTCAGCGTGAACAGTGTAGCAAATTGCCTCAACCAGTGTGTTTGTTTGTGTGTGCGTCTGCGTGTATTATGTGTGTTTGTGCGTGCGTGCGTGCCTGCGTGTGTGTGTGTGTGTGTTTTGAGATAACTATTTTAATTGCCATCGATCACAGAAGATTGTGCCTATGCGGACTTGTTCCTCGATTACCAGACTACTCAACTTGAGGGCCTGGTCAGCCGTTACTCGATAAACTTTTTCAAACTCACTTAAAAGAAGCTACTGCCCGCGCTCACACAAACCTCAAATAAGCATAAGCTTCAAGATGGCTCACGAACATATACTGTTCAGAAGTATATATATATCGTGCTTCCATATATGTATGTATATATATATATTTATATATATATATGTATATCTTGCTTCTATACTCCTTCTTGCATGCCTGTACTTGTTAGAACTCCGCCGCGAGGAACGAGCCGTACGCCATGTTTTGACAAAACCAAAACAGAAGATGACGATGTTTATTGGGATCGCGTCATGTGCGATGGCTATACAAGAAAAACGAAAATTGAGTTTCTGCACACTCCCCCACAATGACGTCAAGCCAATAATAAATAGATTCCATGGGGTACAAAAGTTGTACGGGTCTCCTAACAATGGTACCATTCGGAAGACGCACCATAGCAGCTCGCATGTGCCCGTCTCGTCCAGTCAATGCTTCTACGACTTCTCCCGTCTTCCAAAGTTGTCGAGGTTGGAGATGTTGGTGGACCAACACTAGAGTTCCTTTCTTCAGGGCACTGGAGGAAGTCGGCACCGTGAAATGAGCAGATCGCAGACTGGTCAAGTATTCCCTCTTCCATCTACGCCAAAATTGATCCGCCATCCTTTGACGGTAACGCCACCGCCTGTTGTATTGTCCTTCAAGGGGAGGCACAGGCTCCACGCTAAAGCTGGTCGGAAGTGCAGTTGAACGCTTTCCCACAAGAAAATGGGAAGGGGTGAGTGGTTCCTTTTCGGTGGCTTCGGTGTAGACGTATGTCAGAGGTCTTGAGTTAATTACAGCCTCAATGTCAGTTAAGATGGTCGTCAGCTCTTCGAAGTTGCAGTAGCTGCTACCCACAACTTTCTTGAGCGAGGATTTCACCGACCGGACCATCCTTTCCCAGAACCCACCCAACCAGGTAGCTCTCTCGATTATAAACTTCCACTGTATCTGCCGATCAGCGAAGTAGGCTGGTATCTCCTCTCCACGCAACGTGGTCCACAGTTTCTTGAGATCCCTTGAAGCACGCTGAAACGTTTTTGCATTGTGAGAAAAGATGACTCTGCAGACTCCTCTTCTTGACACAAATCGTCTGAAGGCCATCAAAAAATGGGGGGTGGACATGTTGGTCACTAGTTCGAGGTGAATGGCACAGGTGAAAATGAGGATGTAAGACTTCTTGTTGTTGCCTTTATCCCTTGTGTTGAGTGGTCCCGCGAAGTCCACACCAGTCACCTCAAAGGGGGCCGCTTGGGTTACTCTGTCTCGAGGGAGTGGAGCAACTGGCTCGGTGGCCGCTAGGGATGCCGCGAACTTTTTTCGAATCGAAGTTTCGATGATCGAATCAAGCGGTTCGAAAGGTTCGAAATATTTCGATTTTTCGAATTGTCTATATGGTAAAATTCGACGGAGGTCGAATTTTCGAACTTGTTAAGCTAATAAGTTCGATGCTTTTCGAACCGTCGAACTTATTACGCTAAAAATTCGATATTTTTCGAACTTTCGAATTTATTGCGCTGCAAGGTTCGATGCTTGTCGAACTTTCGAACTTGACTGACCAAAAAATTCGATGCATTTTGAACTTTCGAACTTATTTATCAGAGAATTCGAAAAGTTTCGAACTTTCGAATTCTGAAAAGTCAGAAGTTCGACGAACTTCGAACTTTTAGGGTAAAAGTTCGACGTTCGTCGAACTTCGAAAGACCGGCGGACGGTTTCATTTGATTTCAAGTAGTGGGGTACATTCGTAATTTTTTTAGAGCGCAGCTCTTAGGGGCCCGTTCCCGGCTTGAGCGGCGTCGGCGTCGCCGTTGGCGTCGCTGTCGGCGTCGCTGTCGCCGTCGGCGTCGCCGTCGGCGTAATTAAGGTCATCCCAAGGTCACGTGACCCCCAAGGTCACGTGACACCCAAAGTCACGTGACCCCCCTGAAGTCACGTGACCCCCCGAGGTCACGTGACCCCCCCCCCTCGGTCACGTGACACCCCCCAGGTCACGTGACCACCCCCAGGGGCACGTGACCCCCGCCGAGGTCACGTGACCTCCCCGATGACGTCACCGGCATCCGCATCGTCATCGTAATCATCACTGATGACGTCATCAGTGACGTCACTGATGACGTCATCAGTGATGATGACGATGACGATGCGGATGCCGGTGACGTCACTGATGACGTCATCAGTGATGATGACGATGACGATGCGGATGCCGGTGACGTCATCAGTGACGTCACTGATGACGTCATC
This sequence comes from Ixodes scapularis, assembly GCF_016920785.2. Taxonomy (NCBI): domain Eukaryota; kingdom Metazoa; phylum Arthropoda; class Arachnida; order Ixodida; family Ixodidae; genus Ixodes; species Ixodes scapularis. Next base: position 66,201,580 of record NW_024609881.1, read on the forward strand.
AGTGATGATGACGATGACGATGCGGATGACGATGCGGAGGCCGGTGACGTCATCAGTGACGATGACGTCATCGGGGAGGTCACGTGACCTCGGCGGCGGTCACGTGACCTGAGGGTGTCACGTGACTTCGGGGGCATCCGCATCGTCATCGTCATCATCACAGATGACGTCATCAGTGACGTCACTGATGACGTCACCGACACCCGCATCGTCATCGTCATCATCGCTGATGACGTCATCGGAGTCCGCATCGTCATCGTCACTGATGACGTCATCAGTGACGTCACTGATGACATCATCGGCATGGTCACGTGACTCCCCAAGGTCACGTGACCCCCCCAGGTCACTTCACCCCCCAGTACCCTTCCCTCCTCCTCCTCAAGAGCTGCACTCTAATTCGGTGTTACAGGGAGTTGTAAACGGCTTTCACTTTTTTTCTCGAACTTTTACACGCGGTGCTGCGTTTCTTACGAAAGACAATGTCGTTTATTTCAATGTCCTGGCATGCTTAGGTTTAAAGAAATAAATCCCCGAAGGGGCGAGGAAGGACGACGGGTTTTTGACGATTATCGTTTGTGCCAGATTTGAAGCACGCTGCAGTCGGAGCTATTCATGGTAGATAAGTTATACTTTTTTAAGAATGATCTATGTATAGCCTAGGTAAGTGCCGTCTTAAGATGTGATTATTGTTATTCAACATGAGTTTCGAAGAAATGTCCAAACATGTATCTGCATGCAATTATGACCTAAACTTGATATTTATTTTCGTCTAAGTTGTTTGAGGTATCGCATTTAAATTAACACCACAGACAGTACATATCATTGCCATCTGCAGAATACAAAATAATATATTTATTGTTTTTCACGTTAAGGAATAAATTAACTCATGGGAGAAGATTTCTAGTAGTGTTCAAGTTCAGCACGTCATTAAAAGAAAACTTTTTTTTTCGCTTCACGTTCCTGGGACGTGTTTCTTTTAGCCTGTACACATTTTGGTAAAAGAAACTTGTTTCGAAGTTCTGGACCTCTGAATATGCAAGAATAGAACACTTCCGACGAATTCTTGATAGTTTTTTTTTTCCTGCTTTTTATTCCCGCATTCATTCTTTTTTTTTTTTTTTTTTTGTTACTATCGGCACAGGTGTTTAGGTCGAAAAGACAGCTTTGAACTTCCGAACCACTAAGCATGTGACGAGCAGTGCCTTCTGACAACGAGTTTCTAACAATGACCATCTACACAACATTTTATGCAGTGAAGAGCGACATTAGCTATGCATATGCATAAATAATTTCAGATTAAAATAAGCTCGACCACGCCCTCTTTCCCCGTATTGTTTTCTTTAACAGTCCGAAATACCTGCAAGGGGAAGAAGGAAGCTGAAGCCCCTCCCCCCCCCCCCCCCCCCCCCCCGCTACCCTCCTTCCCCCCGTTTTTCCTCTTCCGACGCCACTTGTATAGTAGAACGCTCCTCGACCTCGAGTTGTGTCGGCTTTTGTGCTTTTTGCGAGGCGATTCCTCCGTCCCAGAAAATAAACCTCCAGGACAATTATAAACTTCACCGGATCGGATTACTACCAGCGTGCAAGGGGTGGCGAGCTAGTTTGCCAGGTCGCATCAAGGTTTTTCTAAGCCTCAACCTCCTGCTCGCCCCTGGCCGTTTCGAACTGTAAGAGTCTCGTAAAACAGTGTGTTCGTGCAATCACTACTGCGTGATGCAGGTTAAAGACCCCCCCCCCCCCCCCCCCCGGGGCTGGCGGTCACACTTCTGCACTGGCAAATATTCTAGCACGTCCGGGACACTCGTCGTCTCATTTAATTGCCTGACCAACTTCGCAGAATCTAGATATCACACCCTAACTTTTCTAAACTTGATTTTGTGAAAACCAGTGAGTCGTGAAAACGTTATTTGAAACTGAAACTGTGGAAAAACTTGAAAATCGGACTTCGAACTTTGAAAACTTGGATTAGAAAGAAATTCAAAATCCTCGAATTTTTTTTTTTTGAATTTAGCGTTAAAAGAGAATCGAAACTTTTGAACTTTTCGAACTTTATGCAAAAAGAAATTCGAAATCTTCGAATTGTTCGAACTTCATGTCTATAAAAATTCGAAGCGTTCGAAGTTTTCGAACTTTTTTACAAAGAATTTCGAAATCTTTGAATTTATCGAACCTGAAGTAAAAAAATATTCGAAATATTCGAATTCGAAATTTTAGAAACCGTGAAAGCTTCGAACTTTTCGAATTCGAAACTCCGCTGTGGACAAAAGTTGCGAATTTTTCGAAATCGAACCTCGGTCGGTACGAAAATATCGAAATTTTTCGAAATCGAACCTCAGTTCGCTTCGCAAATATCGAAACCTTTCGAAATCGAACCTAGGGTGGTTCGCGACATCCCTAGTGGCCGCTCGGCTGTTGACACGGTCACAGATCACATATTTCTTCAGCACCCTTTTTATCATCTGTCTTCCTCGAACGACCCAGAACTGTTCCCGCAGTTCTGTCAGAGTCTCAAGGGGGCCAGCGTGGAGAAGTCGTCGATGCGCAGCATTGGTTTAAAGCTCGGTAAAATGATAGCTTGATAGAAGAATGATGGGATGCTTTGCATTGTCACACATGTCAGCGTTACTGAGGCGTCCTCCGACCCTCAGCACCCCGTCCTTGTCCAGGTATGCGTTTAAGTCCCGTAACGGAGAGTTGCTTTCCATGCGTGCTGAGCGTCGAACGCATTGGAGCTCTCTCTGAAACGCCTCCTGTTGAACCTGCAGGATCAGACACGTTTGAGCTTGTGCTACTTCTTCGGTCGTCAAATAACCCTCGCGTTTTTGGCTGCGATGTCTAGAGTTATGTATAAATCGTCGTATCCAGCCAACAACTCGAACAAGCTTCGAGAGGGAACTGTGGCGCTGCATAGGCAAAACCTGTTCTTCTTTCAGTGTCACGCTATGGACTCGAACTTGTTTCTTCTCTTCATCAGCCGCGGTCATATCAACACCCGCTTCATGCGTTGGCCAGGCAGCAGGTGGCTCCGTGAGCCATGGCGGTCCGCTCCACCATGCCGCACTCGACTTGAGTGCTTCGGGTGTTACCCCTCTTGCGAGCAGATCAGCCGGATTTTCTAGTCCAGGACAATGGTTCCAAAGCTCTGGATCAGTCAGCTGTTGAATCTCCAATACTCGAGTGGCCACAAAGGGCTTCCACTGCTGAGCCGAACCTCGCACCCAATGTAGCGCGATTGTTGAGTCTCTCCAGAGGTACCAGCTGGCAACTTGTAGGTTCAACGACCTAGTAAGGTAATCTTTTAGCCGTGCCCCTATCACCATTCACATCAATTCAAGTCTTGAGAAAGAAAGTTTCTTTAGCGGCGCCACCCGGGTCTTGGACAAAACCAGTCACCCTCATTGGTGCAGTCTGCGTGCACAGGTACGCCACAGCCCCATAAGCCTTGGGACTGGCATCTGTGAATATGTGGACTTCATTTCGGTCATCCTCAGGAAGTTCAAGGCACCTTCGGGGTACTGTCACTTTCGTTAAATGGTGCAGTGCTGTATGCCACTGCGTCCATCTTGTTTGAACCTCTTCAGGTAGTGGCGCATCCCAGTCGACACCCAGTTCCCAGGGGGTTTGGAACATCAGCTTGGCTGTCACGGTGACTGGGGAAGGGAGTCCCAATGGGTCATAAATGCGACATGATGCCTGGAGAATGGATCGTTTTGTGTTGCAGTTCCGGTCTAGGAATTCCAAAACAGGCCCCATGGAGAACGCCAGGCAATCGCTGTCTTTGTCCCAGACAAGTCCTAACACTCGAGAAACGCTAGGGGTGGTACACTCTACTTGATCTAGAACACACCCGGTTCCTTCCTTGTTGAATAGCTGCTGCAGCTCCGTAGAATTTGTGTTCCACTTCCGCATTGTCATTCCGGCTAGCTTCATGACATGTAATGTTTGTCGATAGAACTGTTCCGCCTCTTCCTCGGTGTTCGCTCCGGTGATAAGATCATCGACGTAGAGCCTTCCGGCTAGTGATTTCGTTGTTTCCGGATAGTCCTCTGTTATCGACAAGTGGTGACGTAGCGTGGCTGCGAGAAGGAAGGGGCTACTGGTCGCTCCGAAAGGAACCCTTGTCATCCTCCAAACCTCTACGGGAGGGTTCGGCTCTTGCTTCGTTGGCATTCGTTCGTACCAGAAAAATCGTAGAGCGTCACGATCTTCCAGTCTCAGTGATATCTGTAGAAATGCCTTCTCAATGTCTGCACTGAGGCCGATACGATGAATCCGAAAGTTCAGTAACACTTTCAGGAGGTCTGGATTCAGGTTTGGTCCTGGCTCTAGTGCGTCATTCAGAGACAGACAGCCTGGTTCTCTTGACGACGCATCAAACACGACTCTGACCTTGGTCGAGAGGCTGTCAGGTCGTAACACAGCACGGTGAGGCATGTAGTACACTCGGTTCTCTGCCTTGTCTGCATTCGGGGAAATCTTTTCCGCAAATCCTTGCTGGAGATACTGGCGAATTGTCTGATCATACTCAGTCAGCATCACATCGTCCTTAAGCAACTTCTTTGTGAGGCTCACCAGACGCTTCCTTGCAACTACTTCATTGTCTGCCAGCTGAAGGTTCATTGGCTTCCAAGGTAAGGCCACCTCGTACCGTCCGGTAGTTAGCTTGATGCATGATATAAATGCTCTGACAGCTTCATTCTCCTCTTCCTTTTGTGGGAGGTTAGGATCGGTGATGCCCATGCTTTCCAGCTCCCAAAATGACCGGAGCTCGGTAGACAATGAGCATGTGCTTCCACCCACATTGGCCTTCAGAACTGCCGCAGTAGAACAGCAGGCAGTCAAACCGCTGTGGGGAATCGGTCCTTGAAGTGTCCATCCAAAGTCTGTTTTGTCAGCGACTAGAGCGCCTTGCACTTTTTGGACCTCACCAGAGACAAGAGTCCAATAGTAGTCAGCACCAATAAGAATGTCAATGCCACGTCTTGTTAACTGGGCTGGTGGCAAGGTGACGTCTGCCAGCTCAGCTATCTGTACTTGGACTCCTTGCACTACACTCTCAGGTAGAAGAAGATGATCGGAGCAAATCTTTGGTATCTCCAGAGCTTCTAGGCAGTGCTTCTTTTGGCTGTACTGGCTCCTTAGCCAGACTCGTACCCTTCTGCGTTTTTCCTTGATGACGTTTCCTACTTCTCCAAAAGGGTAGATAGTAATGTCTTCTTCACCAACAACCTCGAGCAGCAGCTTACGTGAAAGTTCTTCCATCACAAAGGTTCGTTGGCTTCCTCCATCAAAAAGGATGCGCGTGAGAGCTCTTTGCTGTTTCCCTTCTGTCCAGACCTGAGCTGTTTGAAGTAGTACAGCAGGTGTTTTATCGCTCTTCCTACCAGTCGAAGAGTGCAACTCTGCTGCGGTGTTCTTACCTTTCTTCCAGGATGGGCCACACATTTGAGTTATGTGCCTTCGCCCGGATGTTTCACACATGATTCTTTAGTTGCGACATTCTTTGGAGGTGTGTCCCTTGATCGAACACCGGAAACATCGTCCTGCTTCTCAAAATCTTTGCTTCTTCTCCTCCAGAGAAATTGATGTTCAGTCTGTTTGGAGCGACTAGTTGAGGAAAGAGCAGCGGCTGATCCCTTCAGAGAAGCCTTTCCGCCTTCTGTTATTTTGCTATGGCTCATACTCTCGGCTTCTCGCTGACGGACTTGTTGAGCCTCTTCACGGCTCTCCACTTCGAGCTTAAGGAAGCGTTGTAGGCTCTCTATTTTGATACAGTCGTTTTCCTTGTCCGTAGGACGTCGACACTTGTGGTAATCAATGACTAACTCTCCCGGCAGCATTCTCAGTAGCGCAGAGCAGAGCATAGCTCCGTAAGTGTCGCTCTTCACCCCGAGCGCGGTGAGAGCGGCCCTATTACGTTGCAAGTGGTCATAGAGACGTCGCAATCCGCTCACCTCGCTCGAGTGTTGTACTGCTGGTAAATCAAGTAGTTGGGAGAGGTGTTCTTGAATGAGAACGTCAGTCCGACCGAAGCGCTCCCTGAGTAGCTCAACGACGGTATCGTAGTTTTCCTCTCCCGTTGCTTGAATGCCGGCTTTCGCCGATGCTGCCTTTCCCGTAAACGTCGACCGCAGGTACAAGAACTTCTCAGCGTTAGAGAGGCTGTCGTTGTCTTGTATGGCTTGCTTGTACTGTTACCAGAAGGGTTGCCAATCGGTAGCTGCACCGCCAAACCGTTGAAGCTCCAGTTTCGGCAGCTTCACCTTAGAGGTTGCAACGTGTCCGTCGCCGTCGTTGTGAATCCGCGTTGTACCAGCTTGGGGCCTCGCTCGTCGGAGTTCCTCTACCACCTGTGCGATGGTGGCGATGTACGTGACGAACTTGTCGTCATATTCAATCGTGCGGGCGTAGTTTTGCTCAACGTCTCCGTCAGGTACCAGTGGTTCGATGGATGCGTTCACGTTGCTCAGCTGTATTCGCAACTCACTGAGCCTCACCGATAATACGTTGAGGCTTCGCTCGTCGGAGTGGCTTGCGATAGCTGCGTCGATGGCGGAGATCAGCCTCGTCACGTGAGACCTCAGAGCCGTCCGCTTCTGCTTTAGTCGTTCCATGGCGTCTCTGGGTCTCGCGGCGCTGCTGGCGTTGCGGCGTCACTAGGCCTCGTTGTGCGATAACTTCGGTAGCGTCGCTGGAGCTCGCTCTCTTGCGGCGTCCCTTGGCTCGTTTCGTTGCGGCGTCACTAGGCCTCGTTGAGTAATAATGTGAGCAGCGTCGCTGGAGCTCGCTCTCTTGGGGCGTCCCTTGACTCGTTGAGTGATAACGTCGGTAGCGTCGTTGGAGCTCTTCTCTTGCGGCGTCCCTTGGCGCGTTTTCTTGGTGCGTTTCGTTGCGACGTCACTAGGCCTCGTTGAGTGATAACGCCGGTAGCGTCGTTGGAGCTCGCTCTCTTGTGGCGTCCCTTGGCTCGCTTCGCTGCGGGTGGATGCCCCGTCGTCATTCCGTCGTGACTATTTCGTTGTCATCCCGAGTTTTCGGCACCAAAATGTCAGAACTCCGCTGCGAGGAACGAGCCGTACGCCATGTTTTGACAAAACCAAAACAGAAGATGACGATGTTTATTGGGATTACGTCATGTGCGATGGCTATACAAGAAAAACGAAAATTGAGTTTCTTCAGGTATAGATAAAATAGGTAATGGAATTGAAAAACAAAGGATTAAGAGGAGGCAAGCGACAAGGCGATGCGATCTCAAGGCAGATCCTTGAGATCGCATCGCCTTGTCGCTTTTCCCTGTCTCCGTCACCCATATGTACAAATGGGAGTAAATAAATTAATTGGATTGAATTGAATTGAATTGAATTGCATATTTCTCGTGCCAAACCCTTCACACCTGTTCCGAACTCTGATCTCCACGAGATCACAGTAGTGTCGTTTCTGTTGTAGTGCCACGGCAGACTCCATAGTTGGTTTGCTTCAATCTTTGTAAGGGGGTCGCTTTAATCCAATTCTAGTCATCTCTGGTGTACTAGATAGCAGCATGTTTGCCGAGATAGTCTTCAGATTTTGTAGTTTCATCGAAATATAATTCAGCTTATAAAATATTTGTTATTTGGCTTGTAAATTTTCAAGCATATCTAGATTGAAGGCAGCAAGTATCTTACCTGCAGTCATGGTATCTGTCCGAAGTATATTGCATTAACATAATTGACCCAACCTCTGATTTTTGTTTTCAGTGCCTCTAGCGAATTGTTGATGCTAGGGTATATTTTTTTGTTTTTTTTTGTTTCACATAATCTACAACACTTTTTTCACCTTTACCCTCAGTGCAGCCCTCGCCGAACGGAAGCTAGCATCGACTAGGCCAATTCGTTCCTGCTTCACCAGCCAAGCCGAGGGTCAGGTCCATGGCAGTCTGCAAAGATTGTTGATGGTAAGCTGGCTTATATATACAGCTGTGTAATAGCAGCTTGTCCTGGATGGCAGTTTGAAATGCGTTTTTATGTTTTAGAAAGTGATATTTGCATGGCCATACTTGGAACGTGAGACCTTACCAAGCCTGTTCTGATACTTCATCCTCTTGAGATTTCAGTACAGCCTTTTCTGCTGCACACGCACTGCCTACTTCGGCCAGGTAGAGACTTGATCCATATGTAGGTAAGCAGGTGATTATCAACTGCTTAGTTCTGTCCGTGGTGACGTTCTCTCCTCATCAGACGACTTACCATGCTTCGTTCGCAAGGCATTTTAAAAGGAGAGCAAGTCAGCTCGTGCTTAATGTTCCCAGTACTGAGCAGTCGACGATCGCTTGTTCACATTCGTAGAAATCACGACTGTACTTCAAGCTCGGCAAGTTTGACACTTATATGATTCAGCCTAGCTGTGGTGTGCTGAGCGGTATGTATATAGCTAGTTGACTTGTGAACACAGTGTGGCTGTGCGGTATAAAACGCGCCCAATTGGCAACTTTAATACAGTCTCCTGTAGTCCCATTGATGCTGTCTTTTGGCGTGCATGATATGTGATCACACTTTTTTTTTCCATCGCTTACCGACAGTCCTAGCTGTCTGCAGAGAGTGAGTGTGAAACATGCCAGCAAGCCTCTAAAGCAGTATGCGGTGCAATTTCGGTCTATTGTGCAAGCGAGGCAGAAGAGACTGCACGTTTGGCTGTTGAGGCTGTGACATATACATTAATAGTTCTATCTGAGCATTGTTAGACCACCTCCACTCAAAAGGAAAGCACCTGCATGCGCACAACGCTCAGTCAGCAACGACCAACCGGAGCGCAGATGCCGATGGAGCAGACAATTCCTGCACCCCTATGGCCACTGCCGACTGAGCGTTACGTGCATGCCTGGTTACTTTCCCGCTAAGTGGCTGAGCGGAGCGGGCCGTAAAAAGCGCTCAGCTAAACCTTTTTCTGATAGGGGGTGGCGGACGCATAGATATTTTAGACAAAAAGATGGCCGACACTGCTCACATCAATTCTCAGTGTGAGCAGCTCTCATCGCAATACGGAAAATATGATGAAAACTTCCTCTACCCGTTTCTGAAGGTTTAGGGACAAGTGCTCTTGGCAGTATTGTCGGGCTAGACATCCTTATACCCAGATCCACTCTAATAAATTCTAAGAGAATGAAGTCAGTTGCCACATAACTTGTGTAAAACTAAATCTGGAACTCACTCCTCCTTCCTGTTTCCCACTGTATTGAGAACCTTGTCCCAGTATGTGATGGGTATGTGAAGAAAATTGACCAGATAAACAATATCACTTAGAAAATAGATGTCCCATACATATTAACCTGCATCTATCAACCACTGTACACTACCTCACTACTGATTTGGTATCTTTCAATTGATATTCCTGAACTGTTCGCACCTGTAGACATCTTAATGATGATAACGAGGGAATGTTTCATCTCATGGGATGTCATATGCTTAAAGTAAGTGAGGCTTGCGGGCATTTTAAAGGGCTAGGGCATGCCGATGGAAAACACTCAATGTGAGTTTGATGGTGGACGCTAACAATATATACTAGTTTGTGTGTAAGTCGCTATTTTTTATTTCATGAAGTCTGCAGATGACTTTTAGTCGTCAAGTTGCCATTATGTGGGAACCGGGGGGTTATACTCTGCAATGCATTACATATTTACCCGTGTCTACCCAATCTCATTAGTATGTGTACAACGGTGAGCTGTATATGTCAAGGATATGATTTGTCATTGTCTCAGTAAGGCTAATGAATCGCTATGTTTACCTAAAAATGCTGAATGTGGATATCGGGGACTGCGCACCTATCGTAACAAACGTCAGTGTTAAACTACATGCCAACTACTCTTCCAAGCTCGCCCGTCTCTCGACATGCCCTTTTGATTTAAAATAGATGATTTCCACAAGCCTTTCTCTGAAGTGGGCATTTTTCATACAAATAGCTGACCTTGATTATGAGATAACTGGACCATTTTCGCCCCTTGGTCATCCAGTGTGTTGTTACAGGTGTGTCCCTCAGGGATTCTTGTTTTGATAGAGTTTCCAGATTGAAGATAAAATAAAGACATTTGGTGCATTAGCTACAAAAAAATTTCCTTTTACATGGGCTGCTTGTCTCATGCCCCTCACCCCAGTTTGGAATTTCTGGATTGTCACGTGCAGCTGGTATTGATTTACCCTATCATTCTACTGTGGTGTCGATTCTCTTTACAGGTGCTGTAATGAAGGGCTTGCCTTCTCGGGTGCATGGTCGACTTGCATCACAAGCTGCATGAGAAGTGTGAAGAAAATTTCCTATGACCGTGACATGCAGCCTCTTTCATTCAGCGCACTCCTCTGGCGACAAGCGCATGATTACCAGCCGACTGTAGCTTCACTGCAACTGACAATAAAGAATTACGGTAACAATTTTGTATGTTTCATTTATTGTTTACACACATTACGTGTTAAAATAACCCCTGTTATGAACTACATCACTTCTATTCAGGTGTGAATTGCGCAAAAAACCAAATGTTAGCCTGGAAAACAAGACCGTGAACTGTAGGGTTTTAGCCCGCTAGCCTGGGGTCTTGCTGCTATCTTGCGGTACTGCTGGTACTATGCCGGGGATTTGTGCTGGCAGCAGCCCGGGAACTCGCTGGAACAAAAGACCGGGAACTGTATGGCTTGAGGCCGCTAGCCTGGGGTCTTGCTTGTATCTTACCGTATTACTGGTACTACGCTGGGGGTTTGTGCTGGCAGCATCCCGGGAACTCACTGGGACGCCCAGTGCCGGGCGTCCCAGTCAGTCCCAGTCGCTGGCCAGTGACTGGCAATCTCACTGGCCCATTGTCGCCCCACGGGACGTTTCCAGCGTCGGGCCAGTCGGATCTTGTAGGCAGACCGGTACCCCCCCATTCCCAAACCAGCGAGTTCTGCTACTTGGGATGGAGCGCTTTTGGAGCGCTCGAGATCTGCGAGCGGAATTTACCATTAGATTCTCTTTTTCTTTTTCACGTAAGACATTTAGTTTTTTATAGTGCATCTCTTTGGAACCCATTTCTGGGCGTCAGCGTCGGCGTAAGTGCCCCGCTAAACTTAGCGGGAAATTAATTTTGATTTCACGTGACGTCAATTTTTTCACTAATCTGGCTGAGAAACTTATTTCGTTCATGGGTGACGCGACACCAAGTCATGTAACGTCATTTTCCCCGCTACATTTACCGGGAAAACTGAATTTGTGTTGTCACGCGATGTCAATCACCCCACTAATTTTAGTGAGGTAAATTAACCCGTTCAATTTAGAGGAAAATTTTTCCCGCTATCTCTAGCGGGAAATTTAGCGAACATTATTTCACTAAATTTAGCCTGGAATTTAGCGGAAGTTTTCCCGCTAATTTTAGCGGGTAAATCGTCCCACTAAATTTAGCGTGTCCATTTTTATGCCAAACTCAGTGAAATTTCTCGCAAAATGAGAGGGAGCGGAAGAGAATGGGGGGCATACCCTCCCCTCCGTACCCTCCCATCCTCCTCCTCAAGAGCTGCGCTCCAATTTCCCAATACAGAGAATTGGAAACGCCTTTCAGTTTTCATCTCATGTTCATTCAAATTTTATTTCTGAGGTGCGCTCGCAGGACAAATCTGGGTTGTGCTGGTCCTCTACGCACAAGTTATGAACTCCTCAGCGGCAAGAGTGGGAGTTTGGTCTGACAGCTCACGGGGCACCTTTGTTCAGTATTGAATCTGTAATTATCATCTTTCGAGAAAAGTTCAGCTTTGCTGAGTGCAGTTCTTCTAGAAAGAATTTGACGCAGCAGAGGAAAGGATTCTGGAAAGGTTCGAGGACCTCGAATGAGAGCTTTTTAGTGTGCAAACATCATACTTGTTTGAAACCACTAGTTGATGCAGAGACTCGCTGACATCCAGCGTTCCAAGGGAACGCTGGATGTCCGCGAGTCTCAACCAAACGATGCAAGCGGCGAAAGAACCATATTATCATATCGTATTTGCAGATGTCTTGAAAGAAAAAAAAAAGAAAACGTAAAAGCTACACTTGCGCGGTGTGCACAGGTGACTTCTATGGCCAGAGGGGCATAGTATAACGGGCTAACTGTAATGCTGTGTCGGCTTATTAAAGGGAAGCGTAACGCTCCTTTAAAAAACCACAATATAGAGGTTTGCTGTAGCGTAGTTTTATCTCGTGAATCTAAATACCACGTTCGTTTTCCCCAAAGATGTAACAACTAAATGTGAGAAATCAGAAAAAACATCGGACCAGTAGTGACGTCATAAGAAGACCTTCTGGCCGCCAATCGTGTGCGGTTTGAGGTCCGGGGATCCAATCGCAAGCTTGCGAGGTATATTCTCCCGCACTGGCCCTAGTCGTGACGTCTTTTTGTGCCCTTTTTAATAATAGCGCGTGCGCGCATAGCTTTAATAGGCGCTGAAGACGCGTGAAAGCGGAGATTTCGAAAGCTCCTTTTGTGCCGTCACCCTCCGCGAAAGAGGACCTTGAGCGGTACGTTGAACATGATTCTATGGAGCCTCGATTCACCAAATTAAGAAATAATATTGATATTCGAGATGCTGGAGGTCCAATGAAGATTAAAATGTGTTTCCTCAAATAAAAAAAAAACGCTTCAGGTTTCCTTTAAGCATAATATGTTCCTTAAAGTTATAATTACTGAAAATAGACCCAGTGTTCCAACTGGCTGAGCATCATCAAACAACACTAAATCAACACTATTTATCAAGATATAACACAGGAGCAGCATTTCAAGGCGTTATATAAAGAATGCTCAATTTGAACGCGTTTCTAGAGTTCGGTGTCATAAATCAGACCGCATCAGTGCTCCCGCGATCCTACTGCCCAGTGGCCGCAGTGCCAAGCCAGCCGTCGCCTCCCTCGTAGGATGGAGGGAAGCAGGGCGCAGGTGCGGTTGCGCGTATAAGCCACTGGGGCGGTTTGCTCATCTCGCGACCGCGGCCACGAAGGATTTTTACGGCACGTGACCAGCTCCATTCGGACAAGGAAGTACCTAGCGTCCCTACCTAATGGCACAGAAATTCGTGCCGCTTCGAATACAAAAGTCTAATTTCGCTCGAAGAAGCCTACTGCAGAGACCGTCAACTGGAGTTCATTTAACCGCCCTTTTATACTTTAGGAGCGGCAGGCAAAGTTACGGCCAGAGCAGGTAAATATTGGCAAATAGAAAGAAAAAATCACGGGAGATAAAAGTGGTGCCAGTATATTTATATACCTGCGCCAACGCTGGACACTCAATTTTCATGTATAGTCGAGAAGTAAGAGCGTTAGGATTTCTCGTCGCGACGTGAAAGTTCCGGGTTCTTTCTTTTTTTATATTTTATTTCTCCCTTTTCCTCTGTCTTTTTTCTTCGACCAAGTTTCCCAGCTTTTACCACAGTCTCGGGCATTGTACATCATGATCAACTTGCACAAGCTCGCCTGCGCACTCACTGTCTGGCTTTTTTTTATTACTGACACGACTGCAGTGTGTATGGTACTATATAGGCGTCTCCTGTTATTGAAAAGAGTCGTGGCAAGAGCGGTGTATATTTAAAAACACATAAAAGTGTAGTTGTTGGGGAAAAGATGCTTGTTTCGGCCCCGTTTGTGTAAAGTCATATCGATGCTGTAATCTTGGTTCCCTTTTAATGAAGATTATGAAACGATTGTATTAGTGCGTTAGCTTGGCTTGATATTTTTTTTCCGGTGTGTCGATTCAAAAGGTGGGTGAAACAGTAACTTGCTTTCGACGAGTTGTGCCTTTTTCCTGCGGTACTGCGCTTTCGTAACAACTTCAACGCGTTCTCAACAGCAAGTATCACGCTTCACCCAGGATCGTAAAGAACCTCTTCGGCGAATGACGACGAACGAGTAGGAAACGTCTCTATAGCACGCTGGAAAACCGCAGAAAAACGCTAGTAAAACGAAAAACGTTACCATGCAAGATGGTCGGCTGACGGCCGCACTCGCACTGCAGTGAACATGCGGAGATGCGCGATCCAGCAATTGTCATTGAGATAAGTGGTAAAAACCGTGTAAGGCGCAGTAGTGCAAGTGAATGATTTGGACGATTTGTAAAAAGGATCACAGTTAAAAAATAAGACAAACGCGCAAAATATATTAAAAAAAGTTCAGTTCCTGGCGCGACCTGAACTTCGAAGTTTCACGCCGCGACGACAAGTCCCGGCGTTCCTCCCTTATGCGGAGGGCAAGTTCGTCTGCTTTTTGCGCAGGGGTTGCGGTGACGTCTGAACGCCGAGCTCTGATTGGCTGGAGTGGAAAGATAGCGGGTCGCCGAAACCCACTATCTGAGTGTCATCTGCTCCTTTGTGACGTCGTTCGCTATTCAACTGCTGTCTTTCTTTACGAGCGAGCTCGACCTCGCCTTTTAGAGAGGACAGACGAAATAACTCGAGCGGTACGATGTGTTTTCGTCTAACAACTAGTAGACACATATCGGGGAGCGAACACAAAGGACTCACGAGCGAGGTAGCCGACGCGCCGAGGTTCGTTTGCTAACAACCGAGAACGAGGATTGTTAGCGTCCGCAAGTTCCCTCCTTTCGTGTGCGGCGTCGAGCGTATTGCGGAAGTTATGTCGTAGACTTGATGACACGAAGAAGTAATTGTTGTTTTTATATTTTTCGCTAAATTTTTTGAAATCTTATTTTCTGTGCCCTGTTGTTTAAACAGACGAACACTTGCTCGGGGTAACCCGATGGACTTCAATTAGCCCTCTGTATTTTGTCAAGTCACTTTTTTCTCAGCTTACTGTCTTAACAAACAGGAATAAAAACACGTTGCATTCTTCAGTGTAGCGCGCGTGCGGCCCCGGCCATGTAAGGACATCACATACCTGTTTTTGCTAATTTTTCGTGCGGCTAGGAGCTGCTTGTCCCTCTAAGTTTGCAATTTGCAGAGAACCACGCAACTATCTAATAGGATAGAGTTTCGTTTGTTATCAGAATTAACCAGACAAATCACTCCACCAACTAAGAACGGACATGCACCACCATCCACCGAATCAAGAAAGAGCTTTCAATCTGTCAATCCTCCCAGAAACTTAAAATGTGACACACCGTCGTGAATGTGCCCACAACATCCTAAGACTCAGCACGTTTTCCTTTCCCCTGGTAACACTGCCCCTTGGACAGCGCCTGATCGCAGCCGACCTCTAAATTAAACCGGAGAGAAGCGGAACGTTCTTTTCTTTCTTTTTAAACCAGAAACCACGCGAAGGACTCACGGCTATAGCTGCAGCTGCTACAGCACGTCTGCCATTGCCGACGCCGAAATGTTTACATCCGCGACCCCCCCCCCCCCCCCTTACCCCCCTCCGAGGAGCCGGAGCTTAGTATAAGCTCCTCCCCCACCTTGACTCCTCCTTTCCCATCCGTAGAAGACCGAAATGCGCCCACCTGCAAGGCGCTTACAGCGGAAGGTTAAGGCGTTCGACGCTGGCGTATTCCGCCACCACTTTTACCTTGCGTGACTTTTCTTTGTTTCGGCTCGTATTTAGCTTCCCTGGCCGTAACGTTACCTGGCGCTCCTAAAGTACAAAGGGGCAGTTAATTGGACTCAAGTTGAAAGCCTCTGCGGTCCCTGTCTACTAGCGAATTTGAACTTTTGTACTTGAAGCGACACGTATTTCTCAGCCATTAGGCAGGGACGCTAGGTACTTCTTGTCCCCATGGAGCTGGTCACGTGACGAAGAAATCCCTCTTGGCCGCTACCGCGGCCGCGGCAGTGAGATGAGCAAACCGCCCATGGGTAACAGGACCGTGGGCGGAGAGATGCGCTCTGACAAGAAACCGAAACCTGGAAACGCGTCCAAATGAAGCGTTTTTTTACAGAACGTGTAAAATGAAACCCCTGCGTTATATGCCTCTAAAAAGAGCTGATTTAGTGGTTTTCGATGACTCTCAGCAGCTATCTAATTGAAACCATATGTTCATTTTCACTAATTAAAAAGTTAATTAACAAGTTGTATGTAATTATCTGACTGATCGTTACGATTAGGCCCCTCTACTACGTCCCGCTGGCTGTATAACTCACCTGCACAAACCACATAATTGTAGCTGTCACGACCTTTTTAAACAATTATGTAAAGCTTTAAAAAATCGCCTTGTATACCAGTGAAAAAGGGTTAAGGTGCACCTAAGTACCTCTTAAGCCCCATACGCACATTCGCGTTTGAACGCGTTTGAGTGCGTTGCGGCGTCCTTGCGGTCAGGAGCGGTCGCTTGTCGACTTGAAGCAGTTCAAGACCCAGATTGGGGTGGCCTTGCGCAGTGCTCTGCCACAAAATTAGGGGAGGGAACCGCCGTGCGACTACTCGAGGCGCGAAACACCATCATGGTGTGCACGGACGAGTGGAACGAGGCGGTGACCATAGCCGGGATCAAGAAGCTCAAGTTCCCAGTCGGCCAAATGGATGCGGAAGCATACCACGTTTCACCCACCGAAGACGCGTGTCGTGGGGTGACACATGGTGTACATGTCCCAAATTCACGAATGAACAGATACGACAGAAGACCGAGGCCTTCGGGTACGAGGTGCTGGATGCAAGGAGGCTCGGGAAATCGCACTCAGCCGTCATTGTCTTCGCGAGAAACAAGGTCCTATTCGCGGTCAGTTTCAACTGGTTGGAGACGCCCTGTTTCATTTATAAGAAACCCAAGGCGGCGTGCCTCAACTGCGGCCAGGTAGGACACCGAGCGGACGTCTGCAGCAAACCCGCGGGCTTCGTATGTACGCTATGTGGAACTGTCAGCGTAGGAGAGAGCCACGTGTGCACGCCAAATTGTGCTGTCTGCAGAGGGGGGCATCAGACTTATGACGGGACCTGCCCCGAAAGGTTTTATAAGAGAACCCAGACTCACAAGGCGAAAAGACAGATCCGCGGAGAACAGCGCACCGGCGAGGCACAGGTGCGGTGGCTCTCCAAGGAGACAGAGTGGAGAGAGTCAAGGGCGCGCGCACGCTCGCGGAGCCGCTCCGCGAGCCGCTCCGCCAGCTGTCACTACGACCACAACGCAAACGAAGCGCAAGCGAGGAAAGAAGACCAAGGGAGACGCTACCAGGGGTGAAATTCGCACCGACACCGATGACTACGGGAAGTGGCCTGCGCTACCAACGGAAAAGGGTCAAGGCGACAAGCCCAAGGTGCAAGGGGAGCGGACAAGCACGTACAAGAACTAAAGAGGGAATTGGGCCAGTAAGAGAAATCTATTGAAGAAATGAGACGAGCAAACGAGAGAATACGAAACGCCAACGCGGGCAACTCTGTTGGACAGATTCAAGCGATAGTCGAGGATGTAGTTCAGCGAGCGGTCCGGGGGATGCAAGAATTCATGACCAGCCAACTCATGCATCTTGCACAGAGGACATTGGAATTTGAGAACTTTGGGAAGAAGATTGGCATAGCAACAAGACAGCCTCACCAAGATACAAATTACGAAAAGAAGGAAGACCGGAGGAGGCCCACAGGAGTCGTATGCATCAGACGCGGAGTGGTGCATAAGCCAAAGGAGCCAGAAATGAAGATTTGACAGTGGAACTGCCGGGATGGGACGCAAGCAGGCGAGCCTTAATCTGCGGGTGTCACAGGAAGCAATTCACCCGGCAGTGATACTGCTACAAGAACCCGGAAAAAAAGTGTGAAAATCAAAGACTACGTTACGTTTGAAGAGGATCAGTACGTCGCGACACTGGTGTAGAAGCTGTACTCAGCAACGAAGCGGGAATTCGAAAGTCAAGGGGCCTCAAGCTGCTACCTCACGGTGATACCTGTGAAAACGGGAGACCAAAGGGTGCACGTGGTGAATATCTATGGCAACCCAAAAGACCATAAAACGGACATTCGGCGAGTCGTGTCTACGGCCGTGGAGGAAGCAGGAAGGGACCCGGTAGTTATCGCCGGAGAGGCGCCTCACCCGGCATGGGGGTATCGATTTGTCACACCCAGGAGATTGGCAGAACTCATCAACCGGGAGCGTCTCACGCTCCTCACGGACTCAGACCAGCCGCCGAGAACCGGTTCTAGCACAACCAGAGACACATGCCCGGACTTGACGATTGTCAAGAACACGGAAAGTGCGGAATGGAGGAATTTACTGGAGGAACTGGGCAGCGACCATTGCATACTCGAAACTATCAGACACCGAAGAGGTTTTAAGAGAAAATTGGGAAAGACCAAGATCACGAATTTTAACAGGTGGAGGAAGCAAAGGTGTTCACATCGAGAACACCGAGGAGTGGGCTAAAACAATCTCGGACAGCATCAAACCCTTCTCCACGGAGGTAGAGCGCACAGATAAGAACCCAGACGTGGACAAGCACCTCCTACATCTATGTTAAGCACGGCGCGCTCTCACCAAGAGATGGAAGAGGCAGCGGCATAACAAGGTCCTCAGGAAGAAGATTGCGGAGCTAACGGCAAAAGCCGAAGAGTATGCGATCACGCTGGCCAGCCTAAACTGGTATGGGGTATGCAACCGCATAAGAGGGAGCCTCGGGTCGGCACAGTCATGGAGACTCCTGCGGGCACTTATCGACCCAAGGAAGACCAAGACGGCCACCACCAAACGACTCGTGGAGCTGGTTTTCAACGTCCCAGAACCACATGACCTCATTATGGACCAGCTTGCCGCGAAATACTTCTGCCTCGACCCTCCAGTGGTGCAGCCCGACTACGAAGGAAGGGTGAACCCGGACCTGAACAGACCCATCACAGTAGAGGAACTCGAATATGAGTTGCGAAATGTGAAAAAAAAAACGGCAGCGCCGGGGCCGGACTCTATTACGGCTAAGCTCCTCTATAACTTGGCGGAGGGGGACCTCAGGGAGCTGGTCCGGCACTTTAACGAAGTATACTGGGAGAAAGGCATCACGCTGGATGCCTGGAAAACAGCCGATGTGCGGTTCATCCCCAACCCCAAGAAGGACCTCAAATCGGAAAATCTTCGTCCGACTTCGCTAACCTCGTGTCTGGGGCAGGTATTCGAGCGCGTCATTAACACGAGACTCATCAAACACATTGACAAGAGCCAGCTTCTACCGAAAACGCAATTCGGCTTTCGACCGCGTACGTCCACTCAGGACGTGTTGCTTTGGCTATACAAGGACCTCCTGGAGGATTCTTCGAAGTGACAGACGAGGTGCATCCTTGCGCTGGACGTGAAGGGGGCCTTCGATAACGTCTCGTATGAAAGTATCCTCCGAGGACTTAGCCAAGTCGACTGCGGAAGGAAGACTTATAACTACGTCCAAAGCTTCCTCTCAGGAAGAACGGCGACGCAAAACTCGGGAATATCAAGTCAAAAAAATACAACCTCGGGCCGAGGGGAACACCTCAAGGCGCCGTCCTGTCCCCATTGCTTTTTAATCTGGCGATGCGTGGTCTACCAGGGGCGCTGGAAGCGGTGCCGCAGGTGGAGCACGCCATCTACGCGGACGACATCACTCTGTGGTGTCGTTCGGGGAGCGACGGGCAGATCGAGGAAGGCCTTCAGAGGGCGGCCGACATCGCGGCGGAGTACGCTCGAAGCTGCGGTCTTCGCTGCGCTCCAGAGAAATCTGATTTGCTAATACTGCACAACCCGCGGGAAAAGCAAGTCGAACATAACAACCTCCTGGTCGACGGACAAGCGGTACCAAAACCCAAGGTGGTGAGGATCCTGGGACAGCACATTCCGCAGGGTCTGGGGAACAAGGCGACGATAGATTTGCTGGAGACTGTGGCCACGCAAGTGGGCAGAATCATGCGAAGTATTAGGAACAAGAGACATGGCATCAAAGAGAAGGAGGCGGTCCAGCTTGTGCAGGCCTTCATTGTCTCTAGGCTGACTTACGGGACTCCCTACCTAAACATAAACAAGACCAAAATGAACAAGCTGAACGCTATCCTGAGGAAGGCATGCAAGAACGCTCTAGGATTACCAGAATGGAGAGCCACTGAGAAGCTGCTCAGGCTGGGGGTACACAACAGCATGGAGGAGCTTCACGAGGCCCAGATAATATCACAGCTGAAGAGGCTGGACGCTACCCTATTGGAAAATTTCGATGATGGAAAGATGATGGAAAAGGCTCATACAAGCGTAACCGTAATATGGGACATCCTATACAAGCGAAACCTCGGCTCCAGTATAGTGGATTAAGGCGGAATGATACAGGTAGGCGGAACCATACAAGCGCGTCGTATTATGGGACATCCTATACCAGCGTAGTGGATTATGGTGGAACCATGGAGGCGGACGGAACCATACATGCATAACGTAATATGGGACATCCTATACCAGCGAAAAGGCGATACCAGCGTGGTGGAGCCGTATGGCTCCACCATGCTGGTTTCGCCTTGTCACTGTTGTACAGGGCGATTTAGTTTTAAGCTTTACGTATATGTTTAGAAAGGTCGTGAAAGCTAAATTAATGCGGTTTGTGCAGGCGAGTTATACGGCCAGGTGTACATAGTATAGGGACCTAATCGTAACAATCAGTCAGATAATTACATACAATTTGTCAATTAACTTTTTAATTAGTGAAAATGAAAATATGGTTTCAATTAGAAACTTGCTGAGTCATTGAAAACCACAAAATCAACTCTTTCTAGAAGGATATAATGCAGGGGTAGCATTTTACGCATTCTGTAAAAACGCTTTATTTGGACGAGTTTCTAGGTTTCAGTTTCTTATCAGAGCTCATATGTCTGCGCCCACAGTCCTGTTCCCCAGGGGCTTAGACGCGCAACACATGTGCGCCTTGCTTCCCTCCATCCTACGAGGGAGGCGAGGGGTCGGCTTCGCACTGCGGCCACCGGGCAGCAGGACCGCAGGTGCAAAGATGCGCTCTGGTAAGAAACCGAAGTCTGGAAACGCGTCCAAATTGACCATTTTTTTTAGAACGCCATAAAATGCTTCTCTTGTCTTAAATCTTCACAAAGAAAGTTGATTTAGTGTGTTTTGATGACGCTTAGCAAGTTTCTAATTGGAACCATGAATCTATTTTCACTGATTAAAAATTTCAGGAACATACTACACTTAGAGAGAGGCTGAAGCGGTTTTGTATTTGAGAAAACACTTTTAAATCTTCTTCATATGACCTCCAGAATCTCAAATATCAAAATTATTTGGTAATTTTATGAATCGAGGCTGCATAGAGTCATTTTTAAAGCGCTGTGAAAGCACTTCCCTGGAGAGCGACGTCACAAAAGCAGCTTTCGAAATCTTTGCTCACGCATCTTCAGCACCTATCAAAGCTATGCACGCACGTGCTATTTTTTAAAAGGGCAAAAAAATGTGTCCCGACTGGTGCCAATGCGAGAGAATATACCTAGAAAACTTGCGATTGGACGCGCGGCCCTTAAGCGACAAACGCTTCGCGGCCGAAAGGTCTTCTTACGATGTCACTATTGGTAGGAGGTTTTTTTTTGTTTTCTCACGTTTAGTTATATCTTTGTGGAAAACGAATGGGATATTTAGGTTTGCGGGATAAAACTACGCTAGAATGAACCTCCATCTAGTTTTCTGAAAGAAGTCTGGCACATTTCTGTAATAACCCGACTGAACATTACAAATTAGTCTTTTATACTATGCCGCCCTGGCCATGCAACTCACGTGCACAGACCGCATAAATGTAGCTTTTATGGCTTTTTTAAAGTCTGTAAAACATACAAAAAAACACTCTCTAGAATGTCCCCCAATACGATACAATTGTATGGTTCCTTTCCCGCTTGCATTGTTCAAGAAAGACTTGTGGACATCCAGCGTTTCATTGGAATGCTGGATGTCAGCGAGTCTACATTAGTGAGTGGTTTCAAACAAACATGATGTTTGCACACCAGTAAGCTCTTATCCAAGGCTCACCAGGAGCACTAAGAGCAGAGGCAAAATGTCGTGACCTGGTAAATTTGGTTGCAGGCATTTATTTTTAGAAGAACTGCAAGCAGCAAAGCTTAACTTTGCTCAAAAGAAGATAATTAAAAATTCAATACTGAACAATGGTGTCCCTTGAGCTGTCAGACCAAACTCCCACTCTTGCCATTCAGGAGTTCCTAACTTGTGCGTAGAGGATCAGCACAACCCAGATTTGTGCTGCAAGCGCACCTGCAATATAAAAGTTGAATAAACATGAGATGAAATATGAGACGTTTAGAATACTCTGTAATGTGAAATTAGAGCACAGATCTTGAAGAGGAGTATGGGAGGGTATGCCCCTCCTCCCCCTCCCCTACTACTCTTCGGCGCCCTCCCATTTAGCGGGAAATTTCCCTGAATTTAGCGGGAAAATGTGCCCACTAAATTTAGCGGGTTAAGTTTTCCACTAAATTTAGCGCGGAAACCCCTCCCAGTTTCAGCATGAATGCAAAAATATATGCAGACTAGACCTTGTCCTCAACACAAATGACCTCAACACAAATGCAGTTTTTCTGCTAAAAGTAGCGGGGAAAATGACGTCGCATGACCGTGTCATGTCATCCATAAAAAATTCAGTTTCTCAGCTAGACTTAGCGGAAATATTAACGTCACATGACCGCAACATTAATTCAATTTCCTGCCAAGTTTAGTTGGGCGGTTACGCCGACAGCGACGCCGCAAAACGCGGAAACGGGCGCTAAGAGCTGCGCTAAAAAAACTAAATGCATCAGGTTAAATAAAGTGAAAATTAGAGAAGAAAAAGAAAAGAGAATCTAAGATCAGGTTCTCAGATCCTTTCTTTTGTCCGTTCTCAAATGTTTTGATTTCAAGAAATGTTTATATCTTTATTCATAACCAGAGAACCCCTCCCAGTTTCAGCATGAATGCAATAAATCAATGCAGACTAGACTTTGTAAACTATAATGCACATGAAAATGAATGTTCGCCACATAGTCATGTATGAGTCAGTGGCTCAGATCTCTAAATACATTTGTATTGAGGAACATTCTTGAATAAAACTTCTAGGCTTCGAATTCGACAGTTTGTACTTCCATAAGGAACACTGTATGGCACTGATTTTTTTTGTGACACATCAGAAACAGCACAGCAGTGTCATCCTTGCCAACCTAACAAGAATTTGTATTTTTTTTTTGTTTTAGCATGGCATGTGCTATTCTAATGCTTATACAGCCTCCTTTAACAAAATTTCCTTTGTAGAGCTTTCTATTGGTTCTTATTTAACTCGCACGACAAATTCGGTACGTACTCGGCATCAACAGTTTTATATATTAATGTAATAGGGAAAGACAAGATGTATGGTCTTGAGTACGGCTCAACAAGCACAGATGTTGAGAAAAGTACTGAAGAAAACTCAAATGTCAAAATAAAAATAAGCTGGAATGTGGATACAATTAAGGACATGGTCATAAATACAGTAGCAGATTCAATATGAAGAATACGTGTTAGACGCACACTCAAAGAAACCTGCTGCATCTATATTCATTCAAATTATTTCGCAGAACCCAGCGCTGCAGTCTCGGGTGCGAGTTCGCTGAATGAGTCCACTGAAAATGAGTGCAGACGGAAAAAGCAGTTTGATCTGCGAAAATGAGCACTACATAGGCAAGTGACATGTCATTGTTACTGTTACAGTGCCGAATGTTTCAAACTGCCAGTCGCATCATTCTGCGAGTTCCATCCATATATTACAGGGTTTGGCTCTCTCGAATGCTTGGCGAGAAAAATGATGAACTGGAAATGTCTAGCGTAGTTCTAGAAAAACTACTTCCAGAATCCTAACTCAGCATCGTAAAGAATATAAAAAGTTTCTAGAGAGAAGGGTAGTGCAGGAGTTGAATAAACTAAATACTTAGTTTTGCGAAACCATCTTGCCGTAGTAAACGTATAAAGTTCCCCTAGGTAGAGCTAGTCATTACGGATGATTGTGCCCATTGCATACCATAAAAATTTAATTTGCGACCTACAATATTTACAGACTCAACCAACTCTGAATAAGTGGAACACTTGGCACTAAAGATTGGTCTCACCATGACTGTCTGCAAACATCCACATAATAATTTCCATAAACCTATGCATTTCAAGAAAATACTTGGAGCGAGCTGTTCAAACTGCCATAACACTTTTTAACACTAATAGAAAGCCTGTAGTGGGCCACAACTTAAGCAGTTTTTACTTCATTATGAAGGGCAATAACAAATATGTGAACCTTAAAACTAGGCCTGCACTGAATTGCTTTCTTAAGTTGGGCGTGCTACGCTCGGTTCAATATATTATCTTTGCAGAGCTGACAATGTGCAAGTTCCCATTTTTTTATATTTCACATCTCCCGGCTGCTGGGTGGGCTAGGTACATAAGATTGATGACACCAACGTAACACAATGATTATTTTAAGAATTTGTTTGGGTATAGCACTAGCGAAGCCATCTGCGGGAAGTTATTTCTGTGACTCCGTCGAACCTACACCCGTGGGCTTTAAGTTCACATGTGAATCATGTCTGCAGACGCCTTTTTGTAATTGGAACTCCATCCAACCCGAGATTTGAATGTTTTTTTGCATTTTAGGCTTAGTAGTGCTTTTGCTGTTTCACTTCAAGAATAGGTAAGAATGCTTATTTCGAGTAGCGTACCTAACACTTGGTGGCATGAGGACTCCCTTGTCGTGATGCTAATCGAAAGTCACAGGCAGGGAGATACTGTGATGCTCTTGTTGCTGGGATTACCTCCCCCATGGTCCTGGCCGGACCACAGAAGAAGATTGAGTCCAAGCTTGGGGCCACTAGGATCTCCAGATCTTGAGGCAACCAAGTAGCTGGAAATAAAAACAAATCACAATCAAGTACTTGGCAGAGCTACATTAGAATGGCTAGCATATTCTTTCGTGATCAGCACATAGATCCTTTTGTTTTTATACTTTGTACTTGTACCTATTAAAAAACTGCTCCTTCACAGCCACAGTCATAGGCACACCCCAGGACGAGGCCACACAGGCCTTGAAATGATGGGTACCGAATTAAGGCGAATGATCAAATCCATTCATTTAACCCTCTTTCACCCCAACCTGGGAGATTTCTGTCAAATATTCACATTTAACTCTAAAGATTATAAAAAAAAACTACTACTGCAATGCAGAGCCGTATAGTGGGAGAGTTTAGCCAGTGGGTGTGGTGACAAAGGTGCCGGAGAGGAGGAAAGGGAGGAGAGCGCCGAAGGAGGGAGAGAGAAGGCAGCAAAAAGGAGAAGACCGCTATTTTGACGCAACGCTGTTGGCGCGGAGCACTGTTGAGGCTATGTGCCGTCTGCTACTGGCTTATTTCATTTTTGCCTTTATAAAAGTTTGCGTTTAAACATGGAGAAACTTCTTTCTTTAGGTTATTAAGCCACCGAGGAATAACACTATATTATTTTATTGCCAGAGCCTGCCAAATAAAAGCAAAGGGCAGGTGTCTGGATAGAAAGAGTTTAGTTGGCGCACCAAGAGGCTAACCAATAAAAATTGGTACCACCCTGCGCAAAATGCCTAAAAAGCGTGCATCTCTACTTGACACTAACAGCGGCACACACTATTTATTTTACTGACTAAAGGGTACTAGATCACTATTTTCAGCTAACTAGTCAAACTAGATATTCTTGCCAACTTGCTTTTTAGGAAAATTTTTAAATTTAAAAGAACTATTAAGACAACGGCTAAAAAAAAAGCAATGGCAAAACCAACAATCGAATTCACCTGCTCTCCAGTAGCACGACATCTATAGAAGGCAGACCTGCAGAATGAGCAAGCAGTCTAAAAAAGAGTATGTCCCATGTATAATTTGTTTTCATGCTGCCAAGCAAGTGCTGGAAAGAGGTTTCACGACATTAACAAAATTTCTTGCAATCAGTTGAGAACAAGTTAGAGCAGTGAACTTGTCCTTGCCCATGGCATAACGTTTTAGTGTTGCCCATGGAAACTCAAATAAATTTGTAAATAAAAACAAAAAAGACTAACCTTCATAAAAAAATCTAACTTTCGCAAAGAAAAGTTATCTTGAACAAAATATGCGGGATACAGTTGTACAGCATCCATTTGTATGCTGAATTAATTTTGAGGCAAATCTGCGACAATGAAAAGAAAGCGCCCGAGTACAATTAAGGGAAAGACAGAAAGGATGCATACCTACAACAAAAAAATTTAGAACGACCACGGGCAGGAACCTCTGGTGAGGCTCTCGGAGTGACTCCCTGCAATGGGCCTGCGCAGACCAGAGAACAAGATCGGTCAGAGCTTGCAGCCATAAGGTGCTTCATACCATGAAGTTCCAGAAGTAGCTGCAATTGGAAGCAAAGTGCATTTCATTTCTCTGCAGAATGGAGAGTTTAATAGCTAGTATGCATTCATAAGGTGATACAGTCACGAATGCAATTTCTCAATGCAGCACTATATCACCAAATTGTTAATTGTGCCGGGCAACACTAAAAACCGAGAGCATTATTCCAAACTATCTCAGTTTAAAGTTAACCACGGCAGAAGCTGCAAGCCATGTGACCTTCTAGTTGGATGCCATGGTACGTCGAGCTTACAATCATGTGTCACACTGTTTTCGCTGCAATGGCTTGTAGTGTCAAAAGTGGTCCAGCTTAAAGAGATGCAAAGTATAGACGTTTGTGAGTGGGGCCCTGACCTAGTCTTGAGCTACATTGCGAGGAAGGACGTTTCAACCGGGATGTTTGCTGCCTGTATCCACACGACCAGCTTGTGCACAGCGATTGCTCGAGCCGAGTACATGTCCTCGACAGTGCCATTATTTGACAAGCAGTTTTATGAATGTTAAACATGACTGACTTACAGAGAGACTGCATCTCAACGACTAATGACTTGGGATACCCAACTGAATACTGATATATTAACTAAATGCAAAACAATTACCTGGCAGGCATTAAATTTTTCAACAGGGTGGGTCGACTCCGCATTAAGTTGAAGGAGTCCATGCGTCAGGCACGTAGCCAGGATTTTGTTTCAGAGGGGGCCCACTCATGACAAAATGCTGTATGAGGAGAAGGGGGGAGAGGAGGACACATGCAAAATGGAAGATTTCGGAGGGAGAGGGGGAAGGGGGGGCCCGCGCCCGGGCCCCATGGGCCTCCCCCTGGCTACGTGCCTGCGATGCGTAATAGGACAATACAAACAAAAATATGCCTTAGAATTCCTTTTGCACCCCCAAAATGATGTGTTTTTGAAGGTAAGGCACACAATATTCTTGATTCAGAAAGTGCCTCAGCTGTACAAATGCATATGCAGTAAGGGCACTCGCCAAGCCTATTCTCCTCAGCTCTGTGCAGGTTAAGCCAAGTTAGAGTATAGAGGTACACGCTCACTGATAGCATGAGAAAGGCAGGGAGAAGTCTCCGTTGTTCCACCACCAGCCCGTCTGCTACCTTCGATGACGTTTCAGCGCCTCATGAGCCTGGAGCAAGCACATCTGTCCAAAGAGGGGTGAAAAGCACAAGCACGTGCTGGAGGACGCCCAGCCATTCTCTTTTTGTCATCGGCTATTCTACATATTTTAGTATGACATATTTTTAAGTGAGAAAAAGTATTGCAAATATGCAGTCCAACTTTGACCATAATACAGAAGTCTGATAAAGATAACAGTTGCCATTCACCATTTTCCAAATAAGTGCTCCCACCTATCGGAACATCTACACATGTGGTGCGTAAGTGGGTTCAGGACTGAGACGCTAGAAAATGAAGCGCTCACAAGGCTTGTCTGGCCCTTCCAACCATGCGGGTACATTCATCGCAAATCCCAGATTTTTAGACAAAATGATTTAGAATAAGCAAATCTTGTCTACGCCCGAGGTAGAACATTGAATTGTGATTCCCCCATATTGTGCCAACCATCCTTCAACCTGCGGTACCACCTGCAAATGAACTATGTTGTGCTGCGGCACGCGTCCATGCTGCCTGCTTGAGAAGAAAACCACTGCTCGTGTTGAAGACGACATCCCACAATGTACAGGCAACAATGTTTAACGAACTAAAACAAAATTGATATCATTCAATAGACACAGATAGGCTTACAAAGTGTCGACACCATGATTGTTGTTGTTGGTTTTACTCCTGCATACAAACATAAGCGACTTCCTCTTTCCTCCGATGTACAGTAAAACCCCCTTATCTTCGTGGCCCCTATTTCTTCTCGAATCGGTCACAGAGGACATAATCACAGCCACTGAATTCTGCAAAATCAAAGGCCGCGAAAATTAAAGGTTTGCCAACATTAAAGAGTTCACTGTTCTTCCGTGTGTCACATAATGTTAACATTTCAAGGAGGCTGAAGGTATTGGTTTAAGGAAAAATTGACCTATGAAAAAAAAAAGCCCTTCTCCAGGTTAGGCACGCGAGGTTCTTTTGCACTACCTATAAGGCGCAAGTTTGTTTCGGCAGAGCTTCTGGTAAAACGGAGTCACAAAAGTAGCTATAATTGGCATCAACTATTTTGTGCTGCATCATAAAGCTAGAGTAGATTCCACAGTGCTTCAGCACAGCGCTGTTTGTTGCGAGAGCATATGTGGTTTATTGTTGCATCCCATTTGCATGATCTAGAGAAACTAGCGCTGACACAGTTGGAGCACACCAAAAAA
Source organism: Ixodes scapularis (assembly GCF_016920785.2). Lineage (NCBI taxonomy): Eukaryota > Metazoa > Arthropoda > Arachnida > Ixodida > Ixodidae > Ixodes > Ixodes scapularis. The sequence continues at coordinate 66,230,132 of NW_024609881.1, forward strand.
AAACAGCCGACTGTGGAAACATTGAGAGATGCACACATGCAAACTGTGCATTTCTTAAAAACGGATTCGAGCAAAGGTAAAAACAATATGTATACTTACGGCGGCCATACTTGCCTTTCCAAAGCATGACCACTTTTCCCTCGGTAGCACCATCCAGTAAGCACCAGCAACACGCCCATGAGACGCCGCCGACTCCTGGATTGAATGACGACCCGCCTGATGTCTTGGAAGGAGATCCGGAACACTGCTTTAGGCCAGATGTTTTATCTGGTGGGGCAGGGACTAAAAGTAAAAATAAACAAATTTATCTGAAGTGCTACATTCCTATAGCATAAACTCTAGAATAGCAGTATTTTTTTTTTAGGTCAGTGATGCATTTTAATTAAACACAAATGGTTGGTTTATAACTTTATATGATGAACCAGCAGCCCCTATTTTCCTTAAGTGTAACGGAGTGTCTAACGTTACGTCCGACGGAACCCGAAATAAAAATTAAAGTTACGCCCAACGTAACTGTCAAGCATTCGAGTTGCGTCCGACGTAACCCAAAATAAAAATTAAAGTTACCGTATTTCCTCGAAAATAGGTCGAACCCTATTTATTGGATCCACCAACAAAAAAAAAAAAAAGAATTCAAATATAGGTCGATTTTTTTTTTTTTTTTTTTTTAAGAACAAGGGAAATTTTGGGCAAAAGAAAGAAAAAAACATTTATTTACATCACTCTCAGCTAAATCACGGGGCGATGCCAAAAACTTCATCACCGTCAGAACTTCTGGACATGTTATCATCGTCCCAAGCTTCGTCAGCTGGGTAGACATCCTCGCAAATTCGCAGCAATACTTCACTGACACCGTTGTAAAATGACGACAGGAAACGAAAGAAGGTGCGAAGCGACGGAAGACAAACTACAAAGACGCAAGCAAAGCCGCCGTGTCGCCATGAGCAACACGCGAGCCGAGCCACCTCAAGCAACTAACAAAAATAACATTTTTTTTTTTTTTGTGCGCGTTTGCGAGGATGGAGGGTAAAGTGCATGGCGCATCGCGTTCCTCTCCTTACCCGTTGCCCAGCAAGGGGAACGCTAGAGGCGCGATGTCGAAATCCGACACCCGACCGGCCACCGCGTGCGGCGAGCCATTTCGGCAACCAAAAGCTTTTTGAAACAAGAAGCGGCGCGGCTCTACGGCAACGCCGGCTCGGTGACTCGATAGCTTCATGCCTCCGGTAGGGTCGCAAAATTGGGTCGCGAATGTAGGTGTCGAAATTCTTTAGACACAATTTCCGAGAAGAAGAAAAAAAAGAAGAAGAAGAAAAAAAAAAGGAAAAGTCGCCTTATATTTGAATAAACACGGCAGTCAGCCGCGCGACGAGACACACATTATGAAAGCGATTGGTGCGAGCGACCGAGGCGATGAGCGACGTTTTTTAGAAGCCCAAGAATTGAGCGGCGCAAGCAGCGAGAGTGAGAAATCTTCGGCGCTCGGCGCCGGCACTCGTAGCTTCTCGCCGTCGCTCGTCTCGTTGATCGCTATATTGCTTACATGCCGTTCAGAAAGGCGCTCTAAGTGCTTACCATTGCATTGGGACCAGCCTCGCATCCAACCGTAACCAGTCTTGACTTTTTTTTAAAGCCGCCGAGGTAGAAGTTAACATCGTACATGCATCGTTTTCAAGTATGGCTCCTCGTTCATTGCTCGATTTATATTTTCCGTAAATGACAAACCGCAATGAAGCACAATTATTCTAGTTCAAAATTGTTACGAACACTTGGCACGCATGCTTACACTGTAGCGCACCTAACGTAATTTAAAAGTAGAACGAAAACGGGACGAGATTCGCTTACCGCTTCACGGAGACAGACGTCTTCGGATCCTAGGCCTCACGGCTGAACTGGGAAGTCGCCTGCGGTCCGGCGATCGCACGAGTCGAGCCGGCCTGACACAGGTTGACCACGCCTGGTTGAACTATGAGAGGCGCCGTCGAGTTGAGAGCCAGAGACGCAGTAGAAACGGACCGTAAAACATCTGTCCCCCAAAACGCAGAACGAGCCAGCGATGCCAAAACCGCCAAAACCACTACGTCGCCATCTCCGCGACGACCGGAAGCGTGGAAGCCGGGAAGTCAGAAAAGGCGCGACAGCGGAAGCCACTGGGCGGAAGCTTTACGTTTCGGTTTCGCTTTTCTCCGACGCCGGGTTTGCGGCTGGTAGCGACGACGCGAGGGGCCACGAAAAGACGCCGAGTTGGCCGAGTACGAGTCACGGCCCACGATACGAGCAACGGGCCGTTTGCCGCTGTCGACCGGCGATGCGGTATCCGCGGCTTGGTGTCACGATCGGTTTGTTGCCGTGCACGCTGACTCAAAGCTCGAAGTTACTCAGTTCCGTTCCGGCACCAGCCGCACCACGTTTTCCGGTGCATCGCACGTGGAGGCCTTTCGACGCATTTAGTGACCGTAAAGATGGTGCCCGCTGTCTTCGGTGCTGTAGAAGAAGTTGCGAGACGGAAGAAGCATCGAAACCAAGGCGTTTAGGACTCCAGGCCGGGCCGCCGGTTCACTCTGAACGAGAGGCGACATGTGTGCGCACGCTTTGAGGAAGCCTCCGCGTTTCGCCGCGCCAGAACTCGCCGATCGCGACCGTACTGACCGTACCCCGAGTCCGAGAGGCTCTTGCGCAGCCGGGAACGGCACCGAGGTAGGAGCTGCTCGTTCTGCGCTACCATGCAGTGCTCAACAGTGCTCAGGGCTCTCGGTGTCGTTCGTGCTTGCACCGATGTCTTTGTGACCCCTTCGGACACGCAAGTCGTACTTCGCAAAGGTTTGGACGGGGCCGCCCACACCGAGCAGCTCCGCTATATTCTGCTTAGTTATGATCACAATAAAAGCTTGCGTTTGTTCTCGGGAAAAAAATTGCGGGACCGCTCTCCGCGCCGCCGACGAGATTGGCCGCCTCCATGTTCTCAGCTGTTGACTCGCTCCCGCAGCGAGCGCCTTCCGATAATCCTCCCCGTTCCAAAATGCGATCCGATCTCCGTTTACATGGGCTGAATGAATGCGCACTGGACATCTCGATCCACCTCTGTCTAGCGACTTTAATGCGATGCGCTTTGCGCATTATGCCGTTTACATGACCGCATATGGAATGCGGCAACTAAATTCAATACGACTAAGTCGCATTCACGTGAACGCGGCTTATGTTCTTTTTCGACATGTATGGTGTATGTAACGATACCGGTGGTAAACGATGGACGTTATGTTGGAAGATGGCGGTCGTCTTTCTGCATGTATGATTTGGATATAACGGTGGTGGTGTGGTATAAGCGTTTTTCGTTGGAAAGATGGCGGTCGCTTACGTCATCGGCCGCAAAATCATACCAGCACACCGAATCATATCGGCAAGCAAACTGGCTGCCAGTATAGGCAGACCCGGAGCCATAGCGGTGCCGGTATCTCCAGTTATGCAGAAAGCCGAACCAAACTAGCTGCATACATAATAACAAGAAAGTATGGTGGTGTCATACCCGAACTGTACAAGCAGCAGGTTTGTTTCTTGTACGTTTTTCCAATAGGGTACCACCACTGAAAAATGGCGGCTCGACAGACTTGGTATGGAAGTCCCGGGGGCACCCAGGTTCCTGAGGGGGAAGAAGAAATAGACCACGACACAAGACAGAAGTTTAAGGTCAGCAAACTTCCTAAGAACATGCACCCGGAACGGGACGAAGGACGTCGGAGAGCGCGGACCGCGGCACTCGCTCACTCTTGGGACAACAGAGAGGGGACTCTCTACGTGGACGCCGCCGGACCGTCACTTGGAGTGGCTGCAATCGCCGTGGCCTGTGCTCAAGGGAACATTCTTCGAGTGGCCTCGATTCCGGTAGATTTGGCGAAACAAGCGGAGGAGGCGGCCATTGCCCTCGCCATCAGCTGTAATCCCCGAGCCACGGTGATCACCGATTCGCAGAAGGCCTGCAGAAATTACGCTCGAGGCGTTTTGGGAAGACCAGCGTTACGCATGTAAAAAAAAGTTCAAGTTCAAGCCATGGGAGTGCATCTCACATGGGCCACGGGTCACATGGGGCATATAGGAAACGAGGCAGCTAACGCCGCGGCCCGAGGAGCTCTTTACCGGGACTCGCCTCCATGTCCAGTGGAACCCGCGCCGGATATGCCTTACAACAAGTACTTGGCAACTCTGCGACAAGTAAGGAAAGAATTTCCTGCACCGCACAAAAGTCTAAGCAACAAAGAAGAGTTTATTTGGCGAAGGTTGCAGGCGGACACAGTCACTACAACGACAAAACGCCTCCCCTTGTACCCAGAGCGCTTTCATTCGGCGAGCTGTCCCTTCTGCGGGGCACCTTCGGTCGACGTCCATCACCTGGCATGGGTGTGCAAGAAGATCCCTGGTCTGACCCTGTTGGATGAGCACAAAAATGAAGAGTGGGAAGCAGTACTGCACAGTGAGGGAGCCGACAAACAAAAGCTGGTTGTGGGAAGAGCCGGCGTAGTCATCGCTGCAATTGGAGTCCTTTACTAGGGGCACCCACCCTCTCTTCATATCTCTTTTATCCCTCTAACCTTCCCCCTCCTCTCATTCTTTATCAATAAACAATGTTTTCAACAACAATATTTTCACACATATTCTTTGTTTCGCATTGTCATTCGAGACATTGTGGTGGAGGTGCGGGGTTCCGCATGTCCTTGCAGCGCTCCCCTCCTAAGGCCCGCAGTGTAAGTCCTATTCAAAGCCCGGTGAGAATACCACTCGACGCGGAACCTGAAACTCGGACCAGCCACCGCACTAAGGGACAGGATCTTGAATACGGTTTTCTGCTGGACAAACCCAAGCCGAAGAAGACGACGATGGCCAACCAGTCGCCGACCCCCGCCGCTCCTGCTGTCGTCTACCTGCCCGTCGCTCCTCGTACGCCGACTCCCTTCCACGGTGAGATCCACGAGGATGTCGAAGACTGGAACAAGAACTACGAGAGTGTGGCGCGCCACAACGGATGAACTGCGGAGCAGTGCCTTCAGAACCTCTACTTTTCGCTGGAGGGTACTGCGAGGCATTGGTTCAAGAATCACGAGGCATCGTTTACGTCGTGGGACATCTGTGTGGCCGAGTTGCAGCGAACGTTCGCCAGTCTACACCGACGGGAGAGGGTAGAAAATCTCCGGATTCGAACGCAGGGCCCCAACGAAAGCGTCACAAGCCTCATAGACGATGTCCTCCGCCTGAGCGCCCGTGCCGACCCCAGAGCCACAGACGACAACAAGCTGCGGGTCCTCATGCGCGGTGTGAAAGACGACATCTTTGGAGGCCTCGTGCGCAACCCGCAGGGCACCGTCGAAGCCTTCGTCACCGAGGCGGCAAACATCGAGCGCGCACTCCAAGCGCGCGCTTCCCACTACCGGCAACATCCAAGCGTCGCTGCAACTGCGCTGCTTAGCGGCATAAACGCTTCTGGCACGGAAATCCGCGAAATTATCCGGGAGGCCGTCCGGGAGGAAATTCGCCAGTTTCTGCCAGCCGTGGGTCGTCCAGCGACACTCTCCATCGCCGAGGCTGTGCGCGAGAAAGTACAACGGGCGGCCAACCCTGAAGTTCAAATCAAGACGGCGTCACGGGAGGAACCGACGTTAAGCTACGCCGCAATGGTCCGCCGGGCACCACCAGCCCCGCGTCCGTACGTGGCGCCTCCCCGACGTGTGCCTCCAGAGCCGCAGCATTCCCGACGCCAGGAAGATCGGGCGCACGTTCGTCCAGAAGAAGTTGCGCCAAGGAAGACCGACGTCTGGAGGACGGCCGATCGACGCCCTTTGTGCTACCACTGCGGGGATGTCGACCATATCTGTTGGCGGTGCCCCTACCGCCACCTGGTATTGTGAAAGGCTACGGCACACCCATACCACGTTTACGAGAGCGGCGCGTGCCCCTGGCTCACGTGGACCAAAGCACACTCTCGCACTGACCGGCGACTCGTGCGGGAGCTTTGGAGAACTCGGCTCTCGAGGCAACCTTTGTACAAGCTGGGTGTCTACGTGTGGATGACTCTTCAGCGAGCGAGCCACCACGCCGAGAGACCCGCCACAAACTTCTTCGGCATTGGCTGGCCGTTGGCACACGAACTTCTTCTGCATTGGCTGGCCGCTGGCGCACGAACTTCTTCCGGATTGGCTGCCGAAGACTACGTAGGCCCCTGCGATTGGACAAGCCAGTGGACGGCGAGATGGCGAGGCGAATATATAAAGAAGGGACACCCGTGAAGTTGGTGTGGTACGAACGCTGAAACGATGTTGTAATTAATGTAAATATAGAGTGTTCTGTTTTGCTGAGCTTGTCGCCTCCCGGCTCCTCGATCCTGTCTCCTACCCGGCGCAAGGTAGTGTCGCCGGGCTGGGAGCCTTCGTCGGAACCCTCAATCATGACAATTGGTTGGCAGCGGTGGGATACGACTGCGTGGGACTCGACTTCGTGGAATTCGACTACGCCGGATCGACTTCGCCGGACAATGACTCTCGGTGTGGGTGAGTGCCCGGCTCTCTTTCTTGGATCCGCCAGACCTGACAGCCATTAGATTTGTTGTTAGGGTTTGGGGGAAATTGTATCGGTCTAAACGAGTGTGTTTCCGATGAACGCGAGCTTTCCTGAGTTCTAAAAGGTGTGGGATTTCCCTTGCTGCTACCCGTCTCGGAGAATGACACAGCACACCGGTTCAACAACACGTAAACATTTAATGACCGCTATCGCCTGCGCCGCGATCCCAACAGCCCCCGCGCATCCGCTGCGACGGCCTTTTATCAGCGGCGGAGCGCCGCTCGCGTGGCCAGTTGCCCTTGGCCCCCTCGTGGTCAAGATGACCACTTATGATTGTCGGAGGGGCAGCCTGGGCCAACCGCTTGGAATCGCCAGGTTCCCCACACATCTCCCCCCTTCCAAAAACGAAAACAGAGGAGGTCTTTGATGGTCTTCGGGGGGGCCTTCCTTCTGGGTCAGCAAGGGTCTTCTCAGATGAGCGAGCACGGGTCCGACGTCAGTACTTCCGGACAGTACCGATGCAGCCATGGGGGGTGGTCTGATGATGGGAGCTGTGTCGCCGCTGTCTGGCACGAGGAACTAGAAATTAAAAACAACATGAGGCCATGGCGCGGTAGGAAAAAGTAGCCGCGCACACGAAAGATGCCTGTCCCACTGTGCATGCGGGAGCGCGGACCATTTCTCTTCTCCCCCCCAAAACACCGAAGAGGGCATGAAGATAATACAATTAGAACTCGTGCTACTCCCGGTCGTCTTCACCGCCGTCTCAAGTTGTACCGCGGTAGAGACGGTGTGGAATCTTCCGAGAGGTGGTCCGGATAGTCGTCATCTGGAACCTGCGACACATCTACCTCCTCGGGTTCATAGAAAGCTTTTAGGTCGGCGACATGAATAGACCCGCACACTTCACCAGATTCACAATGCACCAGCTCATAAGACAGGTTGGAGAGCTTGCTACTAACACGGTAGGGGCCATCCCACCTCTTTGCTACAGAGGCCGTGAAGCCTCTAGCAGCATCACTCAGCGGATGAGTTCGCCTCAGTACCAGATCTCCTACCTTGAACTGCAGATTTCGCCTCCCCTTGTTGTACTGGTTTGCCTGCTGCAGTCTCGAGACGTCGAGGCTCTCTCGAGCTTCACGCAGGTTCTCCGTGAAACGCTTCCGGAGATCTTCTGCGAACTGCGTGGTTGTGCGCTGCATGCTTGCAGGATCTGTGCAAAGGAGGCCGTTTCCCAGGGGAAACACCAGCTCTTTTCCAAAGTTAAGTTGGGCCGGAGTAAAACCCGTGGACCGGTTGATTGTTGTGCGGGTAGCGAATGCCATTTCTGCTAATTTCGCGTCCCAGTCTTTGTGTCGTTCTGTATGCGATACAAGCATCTGCTTCAGGTTACGGTTCACTCTTTCCGTGATATTCGCCTGTGGATGGTATGGCGAAGTCCGTTTGTGCCGTATGCCTAGCGCCTTACACGCATCCACGAACACCTTGCTAACAAAATAAGAAGCGTTGTCTGTAATAAGCGTTGCGGCAAAGCCAAAGCGCGCGAACGTCTCGAGAAGACAGTCCCAGATTTTCTTAGAGTCTAGTTTGCGCAAAGGAAACATTTCGACCCATTTTGTGAAATGGTCGGTCACTACTAGCAAATACTGATTGCCGCGTGGACTACGGGGAAAGGGACCGACAACGTCGCAGGCAACACACTCCCAGGGGTACTTGCTTTCGACCGACTGCATTAAACCTGGTGGTTGGCCACCTCGGGGTTTTGCCTTCTGACAAACCGGGCAGCTACGAGCGTACCTCATCACATCCTGCCTCATACCTGGCCACGTTGCAATTTGGGACAACTTTTCGTAAGTTTTGCTCCCACTGCTGTGGCCTGCCAAGGCGGGATCATGCATATATCTTATAAATGACTTACGCAGTTTACGTGGTATTACAGACCGGAATGGCGGGCCGCTGGACCCATCGTCCGCCTGGGGGATGTATCGCAGCAGGATGCCGTCGCTGCTGAGCAGGTATGAGTCCAAGTCTCTGGGATTCCCAGCGCCGGCAGAGTTTTCTTCTGCCAGCTGGTGCATCACCTTCTGACAAAGTCCATCGGACAGCTGGGCCGCTCGGAGCTCCTCTCTGCTCACCAGGGTTCCCCACCGCGACTCTGGTGTGATGGGCGCCGCATTGGCCAGTGTCACCAAGTCGGGATCCACCTGCATTTCCTGCCCGAGAAGTGGAGCACGGGACAACGCATCTGCAACGTGGTTAGCCACTCCACGCTTGTACTCGATTGTGTATTTGTAGCGCTGGAGCGAAAGGGCCCATCGAGCGAGTCGTCCTGCAGGGTTTTGAAGCCCTTTGAGCCACGAGAGAGCCATGTGGTCAGTTTGAATGCTAAACGAAGTGCCGTCAAGGTACATGTCAAACTTCTTAAGCGCAAAAATAATTGCCAGGCACTCTTTTTCGGTTGTTGAGTAGTTTCGCTCCGCTCCGGTTAACGTGTGACTGGCGAAAGCTACGGGACGAAGAACGCTGTCATGTTCCTGCAGAAGGACTGCTCCTAATCCGTAATCGCTTGCGTCGGTCTGCAAGACGAACGGACGATTCAAGTCGGGCAGGTTTAAACACGCGTTTTCAGTCACAGCCCTTGAAAGACACGCGAATGCGGTTTGCTGCTCTTGCCCCCAGCACCATTTCGTTTTTTTGCGGAGCAATCGGTTCAGAGGTTCAGTTATCTCAGCGCATTGCGGAATCAAATCTCTATAAAACGCAATCATCCCGAGGTATCTCTGTAGGCTTTTGACGTCATAAGGGGGTGGGTATTCCGTTATTGCGCGCAGCTTATCTTCATTCGGCCGCAGCGTTCCGTTATCCACAACAAATCCGAGAAGGTTGATTACAGGCGATGCCAACTGGACTTTATCTGGATGAATCGTAAGGCAGGCTTGACGCATTCGTTCGAGTATGATCTGAAGGTGCACGAGATGCTCCTCGAATGTTCGTAAAAAGACCACTACGTCATCCATGTACGCCATCGCAAACTCGTACTTCGCGTCACCGAGGACAACGTCCATTAGGCGTTGAAAGCTGGAGGGAGAGTTGGACAAACCAAAGGGAAGGCGAGTGAATTCGAACAACCCCCCATGGCAAATGAATGCGGTCTTCTTTACATCAGCCGGATGAACTTCGATTTGAAGAAATCCGCGGCTGCAATCGAGGGTTGTGAAAACAGTCGCGTTTCCAAGGGCATACATTACTGAGGAAATACTAGGAAACGGGTAACTGTCTCTGACTGACACTTCATTTAGGCGCCTGTAATCAACACAAAGCCTTGCTGTGCCGTCCTTTTTTGGAGCAAGGACTACCGGGGAAGCCCACGGGCTTTTTGACTGACGTACTGCGCCTGTGTCGATCATTTCCAACAGCGCCGCATCAAGAAGTTCGCGCTTGTGAGCACTTATGGGTCTCGGATTGCACCTCCGGGGAGGTGCATCCTTGGTTTCGATGCGGTGCTGTAGGAGATCGGTTTTCCCAGGTCTTTCCGTGAACATCGGCGAGAAGGGTTGCAGCAGTTGCTGGAGCTGCTTCTGTTTGTCTTCACCGGAATACTTTTGCACGGCTTTGAGCACGCTGTCTGGAAGAAAAGGCATCTGCCCGGCAAAGTTTAACGGGAACGCTTGGCCGCGAATACAATCTTGCCGTCTGGTAAACGGCGTTAATTTCATTTCGCCACCCAACCAATATCCAGCCTGGGCAAAGTCGAGCAAAACCCGCTCCGCTGCAATAAAATCTCTACCCAGGATCATGGGCACCGGCAGTTCTGGGAGGTATACGAACCGTTGTCTTCGTTTTCTACCATGAAAGGAAATTCGTAACCTGACTGCGCCGGCAGCAGGCAGTACGGACCCCGATGCTACTTGCAATTTCACGTTTGCTGACCGAAGATGTATCTTTCTCTTGTTACATTCCGCAAATACAGCATCCACAATAAGCGATATGTTTGCTCCAGTATCTAAAAGAGCGGCTACTGGTATACCTAGTACATTCACAGTCATACGAGGTTCAAGAGACTTGGGTGTAGATTCGATTCTACTCACAGCTGGGATGAGCACTGTCGGTTCCTCGTTTAGTGAGGTTGTTCCTACCCCCGCCAACTGGTGCGAGTCCATTAGTGGCCGGCCATCCAGAGCGACCATCCTTGGTGTTCAGAACTTCAAAGCGGCTCTGACGCTGGGGATCGGGCCGGCCTGTGGCTGAAAGGGAATCGCATTAGGGTCCAACTCAAATGCAGCTGCTTCGGGTAGCGTAGGACCGGGAACAGTGGAGGCTGTTCGCCCGGGGATCAGTGCAAAGGCAGACGCGCCGGGAGTCTCATGACCGAGAATGTTGTTAGCTGGCCGCCCGGGTGTCACTGCAACAGCAGGCACGCCGGGAGTCTCAAGACCGCGAACGGCGTGAGCTGGGCGCCCGGGTGTCGGTGTGAAAGCCGACACGCCGGGAGTCTCACGGCGAAGAGTGTTATGAGCTAGCCGCCCGGGTGTCTGTGCAAAAGGAGACACGCCGGGAGTCTCAAGACCGCGAACGGTGTGAGCTGGGCGCCCGGGTGTCGGTGTGAAAGCCGACACGCCGGGAGTCTCATGACGGAGAGTGTTGTGAGCTGGCCGCCCGGGTGTCGCTGCAACAGCAGGCACGCCGGGAGTCTCAAGACCGCGAATGGTGTGAGCTGGGCGCCCGGGTGTCGGTGTGAAAGCCGACACGCCGGGAGTCTCATGACGGAGAGTGTTGTGAGCTGGCCGCCCGGGTGTCAATGCAACAGCAGGCACGCCGGAAGTCTCAAGACCGCGAACGGTGTGAGCTGGGCGCCCGTGTGTCGGTGTGAAAGCCGACACGCCGGGAGTCTCACGGCGAAGAGTGTTATGAGCTAGCCGCCCGGGTGTCTGTGCAAAAGTAGACACGCCGGGAGTCTCAAGACCGCGAACGGTGTGAGCTGGGCGCCCGGGTGTCGGTGTGAAAGCCGACACGCCGGGAGTCTCATGACGGAGAGTGTTGTGAGCTGGCCGCCCGGGTGTCACTGCAACAGCAGGCACGCCGGGAGTCTCAAGACCGCGAACGGTGTGAGCTGGGCGCCCGGGTGTCGGTGTGAAAGCCGACACGCCGGGAGTCTCACGACGAAGAGTGAAAGTGTTATGAGCTGGCCGCCCGGTTGTCGATGTGAGAGCAGACACGCCGGGAGTCTTAAGACCGCGAACGGTGTGAGCAGGGCGCCCGGGTGTCGGTGTGAAAGCCGACACGCCGGGAGTCTCATGACGGGGAGTGTTGTGAGCTGGCCGCCCGGATGTCACTGCAACAGCAGGCACGCCGGGAGTCTCAAGACCGCGAACGGTGTGAGCTGGGCGCCCGGGTGTCGGTGTGAAAGCCGACAAGCCGGGAGTCTCACGACGAAGAGTGAAAGTGTTATGAGCTGGCCGCCCGGTTGTCGATGCGAGAGCAGACACGCCGGGAGTCTCAAGACCGCGAACGGTGTGAGCTGGGCGCCCGGTTGTCGACGCGAACGCGGACACGCCGGGAGTCTCATGACGGAAAGGGTTGTGAGCTGGCCGCCCGGTAGTCGATGCACGAGCAGACACGCCGGGAGTCTCAACACCGCGAACGGTGTGAGCTGGGCGCCCGGGTGTCCATGGAAAATCGGACACGCCGGGAGTCTCACAACGAGGAGTGTTATGAGGAAGAAAAAGTGATGGAGGGCCACCGAGGGTTGATAGAAAAGCGTCAGTCCCCGGAGCCCGTGTGAGCCTCCGGGAGGCCCGGAGGCGGCTTCGGCGACTCGATCTCGTGGATTGTGTTTTTGACGCGGCCGGCGGAGAGTAGAAATTTCTTACCACCGCCGGCCGTAGCCGTTTCCCTGTGTCTGAGGCGGCCGCTGCCGTTCGCTGCAGTCCCGGTGTATGTGTCCTGGCTGGTCGCATTGAAAACAACGGGGCGTGACCCGCCCGTCGGCTTCGTGCGGTGTCCCGCTCTCTTTTGCCTCTCCCAAGCTCCGCGTTACCGGTCCAGAGGACAAGAACTCATCTTGACCAATGAATTGGCTGTAGCGTTGTGATTGCGTGCCTTCGTAACCGCTGCACCTCCGTGATTCGTATGCACGAGGATCTAGGGTTCGTGATTCGTATGCACAAGAATCTGGGGTTCGGGGGACGGGCGCCTGATTGGAATCGTCTTGTTCTCTCACGACTCTATGTGCACGTGCGTTTCCAGACCACGCAAATGATGGTTCCAGAGTCATGTTCTGCGGTGGAGGGGGTCGGTATCTTAGTTCCGCGAGGATGTCGGCCTGGATGGTGATCGCCCCCCGTGCCATCTCGTATAAATTCGTAAAGGTACGTCCCCTGAGATGGGGATGGAAACATGGGTGGCTTTGGCGTATGGCGCGTTGCACTTTCTCCGCGTCCGGTGCCGCGGCGTCGGCGATATCGTACAGGCCCTGGAGAGCCCTTACAAACTCAATAAGTGACTCTTCCGGGTGCTGTGTGCGCGCGCGCAGCTCGTCCTTAATCCGCACGCTGTAATCCGGAGGCAGGAACTCAGTCCTAAATCGTGCCTCAAAATCTGACATACTTGTGAATTTAGTTTGTCTTTGCCTCCACAGTGCTGCACTGTCTGTCAGTGCAACCGGCAAAAGGCGGGTGAGGATGGATTCGTCGTCAATTCCCGACGCAGCTTGGTACTCCCGCAGTTCCGAGACGAACATCGCAACTGACTTTCTATCTGCGTACCCCGAAAAAACCGGAACGCTAAGCGAGAGCCTTAGGAAGTCCCTGGGGGGCGTACTTCCAGCAGGACTGGGTCTTGAGCGCATCATCTGCTCTCGTTGTATGTTAAGAAGCATGGTCATGGCCACTCTTAGTTCTGCTAGACCACCCTCTAATGATGCGTCTACCGGGACTGAGACTGCAGGCTTAGCGTCTGGTTTTATGTCACTGGTGGCGTTATCCGCGAGTGCACCGAGCGTCAAAAGGTCGTCCTCACTCACGTTTCTGTCGGCGTCCTCTGTAGACGGCATCGTGTTGTAGTGGAGACTTGCGCAGGTCGATGCACGTGGGCTTGCGAAGAAACGCCCCCTCAACTTTGGGCAAACTCAGGAACGCAAATTGACTATGTAAAACGTAAGAACGAACCCAGTTTGCTGTCATCCTCCCAGACGAGCAGCATATCGCGTCTGGGCGCCAGTGTGGGATTTCCCTTGCTGCTACCCGTCTCGGAGAATGACACAGCACACCGGTTCAACAACACGTAAACATTTAATGACCGCTATCGCCTGCGCCGCGATCCCAACAGCCCCCGCGCATCCGCTGCGACGGCCTTTTATCAGCGGCGGAGCGCCGCTCGCGTGGCCAGTTGCCCTTGGCCCCCTCGTGGTCAAGATGACCACTTATGATTGTCGGAGGGGCAGCCTGGGCCAACCGCTTGGAATCGCCAGGTTGCCCACAAAGGGTGCCGATACACAGAGAGAGTCATGAATCTCGATATGTTGCGTGTGCCACAACTGGTGCAGGTTTGTACCGAATTGGGAATCGATTTGGGACAAGCCAAACGAAAGCCGCATATCATCCAGCTCATTCGGGACGGAGAGATTAACGATGAGGAGCTGATGCAGTGTTTGCAAACACTCAGAGAGAGGGAGAGCTGCGAGAGAGAGGAACGAGAACGAGAACACGAGAGGGAGAGATGCGAGAGAGAGGAACGAGAACGAGAACACGAGAGGGAGAGAGGAACGAGAACTCAGGAGCTAGAGCTAAAGAAAGTGGAACCTGAGCTTAAGAAACTAGAGGCCGAGTCTTCGAATCAGGCAGCAGCTAGCCTTGAACCGGCAAAAAGGTTCAAGATGAAAGATCTTCTTCAGCCATATAAGTTGGGCGAGGACATCGGGTTGTTTCTTGTAAATTTCGAAAGAATGTGCGAGAAACTGCACTTCCTCCGCGAGACATGGCCCCATAAGCTACTGACGCTACTCCCTTGCGAAGCGGCGGACGTAATAGCGTGCTTGACAAGAGAGAACGCCGACAATTACGACTAAGTAAAGGCCGCACTTCTCAAGAAGTATCGCTTGTCCACGGAAGCATTTCGCCAACACTTCCGTCAAGCATCTAGGAAGCCATCTCAATCGTGGCCAGAGTTCGCATATAACTTAAAGGCAGATTTGATAGAGTGCCTGAAGAGTGCCGGGGCACACGGAGACCACGATAAGGTGGTCGAGTGTGTTGCAACGGAACAGTTCTTCCGGGAGCTCCCTGAAGCCATGATGTTCTGGGTTCAGGACAGGCTCAGCGAGCCTAATCTCATGAAGGCCGCGGAGCTCGCGGAGGAACACGCGAGGAGAAGAGGCCTGCAAGGTGATAGCTCAGGCAAGGCGCAGAGGGACAAAGAGGGTAAGAAAGCTTTCTGATCGAAAAAGAACGAGGTGGGAAAGCCGTTCCCAAAACGGTTCGCTAGCGAGGGGTCTCTCCAGAAACCAAAAAAGAAAAGGAAGTCGAGGCAGCGAACAGGAAAGTTGGCTACCAGCCGAAACCAAACAGCGAAGGCAGCAAGGTCTTTGAAAAAAAGGAGACCATCTATTTCTTTCAATTGCAAAGAGCCGGGCCACTTTGCGGACAGCTGCACAAAGAAAGTGGCTTTCCATTATTTCCGTGACAGCGAAGACAACGAGAAGTTGTTAAAGCCCTACACGCGACAAATGCTAGTAAATGGCAAAGAATGCCGTGCGTTGCGAGACTCAGCCGCGACGATGGACGTCGTACACCCTACGCACGTGAGACCAGAGGATTACACTGGAGACTGCGCTTAGATTCGACAGGTGATAGAGAGCAAAGTGTTTGCTTGCCTATTGCTAAAGTTTCTATCTCGGGCCTTTTGGAGTCCTAGAAACGGAAGCGGCAGTCTCCAGCAGACTTCCCTTGCTGTATCCGTACCTCTTTTCAAATAAGCCTGAAGAGATGTTGCAAAAGAGGGGGTTGAGCTTCGCGAACGAAACAGTGTTGGCCCCGACGCGCTCGAAAGCACGTGCTCTAGCGAGGCAGCTGAGCTAGAACTTCGTCGAAGAGGCTTCCCCTTCCGCTGAGTCGGGAGACAAGCCTGGAGTGTCGAAGGAATTTGCCGAATCACAGCACCAGAACACCAAGCCAGGGACGGAACGGCGAGAGCAGACTGCCGATCACGAGGAAGACGGCATACTTCTCTCACCGGCCTCCAAAAGCTTTCAGGCTTTAGCTAAACTGGATAGGCCGACGCTTATTTTGGAGTAAAAAAAATAATCCATCCCTGAAAGATATCCAGGGAAGTAAGAGGGAAGGCATAGCCAGGAAGAACATTTCGTTTCAAACGAGATCAGGCGTGCTCTACCGGCAGTACCGAGACCAAAAGGGAAAGTCGTTCGACCAGCTTCTCGTTCCCCGTAAGTACCGAGCGGACTTGCTCCATCTCGCCCACGATTGCTCCTGGTCAGGACACCTTGGGATAAAAAAAAACCAAGGCGCGACTGACGCAGGAGTACTACTGGCCGGGATGCTGGAAGGACGTCGAGGGATTTGTGAAGACCTGCGACGCATTTCAGCGTGTCGGGAAATCTACGGATAGGCAGAAAGCCCCTATGACATTGGTTCCAGTAATTACTGAGCCATTTCGCCGTCTCGTGATCGACACCGTCGGACCACTTCCTCAGACGCAGTCGGGGTACCGGTAGATTTTGACAGCTTTGTGTCCGGCCACGAAGTTTCCAGAGGCAGTTCCACTGAAGGAACTGTCCTCGGCTAACGTGGTGGACGCTCATTTGTCCATCTTTTCTAGGGTGGGGTTTCCAGCAGAAATTCAGAGCGACCAGGGAAGCGTCTTCACTAGCTTACTAACTACCACCTTTTTCAAAAAGTGTGGTATAAGGCTAATTCACAGCTCCATCTACCACCCACAATCGAACAGCGTGGAAAGGCTTCACTCGGTGCTGAAGCGCGTTCTGCGCGCTCTAGGTGTGGAGCGCAGAAAGGATTAAGAAGCCTGCCTCCCAGCGGCGATGTTCGCTCTTAGAACTGCACCTCACGAGAGAACGGGGTTTAGTCCCGCGGAGCTAGTGTACGGGAGGGCTTTGAGAACACCGCTGCGTATGCTTCGAGAATCCTGGGAGGATCAAAAGGAAAACCCCACGGTCGTCGAGTACGTTCTGGAGTTGTTGAATCGGCTAAATAAGGCAATGCGAATCGTGAAAAGGAACGCGAAGACCGCACAGAACAGGGCAAAAGCCTAATATGACCGATCAGCCCGGCTGCGTACTTTTGAGGTGGGCAACAAGGTCATACTTCTTGTTCCGTGCAGAAAGAACAAACTTGACGTTCAATGGGGATGCCCAGCCAGGGTTCTGCAGAAGCTGTCTGACACAAACTACGCAGTTGAGCTAGAAGGGAGGCGGCGAAACACGCGAATTTACCACAGCAACCTCATGAAGCCTTACAAAGAACGCGAGGTTATTGTAAACTTAACTCTGAACGCGCCAGAGGAGATGCCGCATGAGATCCCCTTCCTCAAAGGTGACGGATGCTTCACTGTCGAAGAGCTCTTCGCAAAAATGACAATTCATGAGAAACTCCAGCCCGCTCAGATTGCAGATCTAACCCAGTTGGTCGAGGAGTTTCGAACGACCTTTTCAGATAGGCCAGGAAAAACGACCATGGTGGTCCACGACACCGAGCTAACTGTCAATCAACCGGTTCGTTCTAGGCCGTACAGAGTATCTATCTCCAAGACAAAGGGAGATAATGGAAAGAGAGATCAAGCGCATGTTGGAGCTCGGGGTTATTGAACCCGGGGACAGTGACTTCACATCGCCTCTGATCCTTGTTGAAGCACCAGGGAAAGACCCTAGGCCCTGCATGGATTACAGAAAGCTAAATGCCATCACCCGGGATCAAACCTACCCGATCCCGAACATTGAGGAGAGGGTAGAGGTAGTTAGCGGGGCTAGGTTTATATCGACGTTGGACCTAGTGCAGGGCTACTGGCAGGTCCCTCTTACCGAACGGGCTAGCCGGTACGCCGAGTTTATTTCTCCCATTGGCACCTTTTGGCCGATCATGTTGAGTTTCGGCCTGAAAAGCGCGCCGTTTTGTTTTTCTAGCCTTATGGATCGTTTCCTTGGAGACTTTCGCGACTTCGCCCTCCTCTATCTGGATGATGTGGCTATTTTTCGGATTCCTGGGAAACCCACGTGGAAAACCTTAGCGCGGTTCTAGAACGGCTTCGCCAGGCGGGACTTAGCGTCAAGCCCGAAAAATGCCAGCTTGGGAGAGCTGAGGTCAGCTATCTGGGCCATGTGATCGGACAAGATTGTCGCCGGAACTCTGAGGTTAAGACTGCTGCAGTCGCAGAGCACCGGCGTCCCAAGACGAAAACAGAAATACGTGCATTTCTGGGGCTTTCTGGTTACTATCAGCACTACATAGAGAACTATTCACACATAGTAAGCCCACTCACCGACGCCCTCAGAAAATCCGAGCCGCAAATAGTTCAGTGGGACGAAGCAAAAGAACGTGCGTTCAACTCGTTGAAGGAGGCGCTAACAAATTAGCCGGTGCTGAGGGCACCAGATTACGCGAGGGAATTCGTAGTGCAGTGTGACGCCAGCGATCGCGGGGTCGGAGTTATCCTGAGTCAGACCGATGATGAGGGGAACGAGCGGCTGGTACTCTACATTAGTCGAAAGCTCTCCACACGCGAAGAAGCTTATAGCGCCTCAGAGAGGGAATGTGCATGTCTCGTTTGGGCCGTTCAAAAGCTTTCATGTTATCTCTCAGGCACCAAGTTTGTCATTCAGACAGATCACTGCCCATTGCAGTGGCTACTGAACATGTCGCCCAAAAATGGCCGCCTCCGTCGGTGGAGCTTGATCCTTCAGCAATTCAATTTTGAAGTAAAGTACAGAAAAGGACCGCTTAATGGAAACGCAGATGGACTCAGCCGTAGCTTCTAGCGAAAAGGGCGAGCCTTGATGAGTTGCGGCGAATTTTCGAAATTCTCCGGGGAAAAATTTTGTTGTGACTCGCAAGGCGTGTTCAGAGAAATAACTATCTCGGTGAGCCGGCTATAGTGGGGGCAATTAATTTGTTTTGTCGTTGTTGGTTTTTTTTCACGGGTGTCCGTTGTATCCAGCTTTTCAGCTTACAGTATTTCTAAGCTCTTTAGTTTATCATCGTAGCGCAAGTGCTTTGAGGAGAATTGATGAGCTGCTTGTTTATTTCGTGGTGGTCTGGCGGACTGAGGGAGGGGGCTGGGTGTTCATCGGCCCGGGGTTTGGTCTGGTGTGATTGTTCCGTGAGTCTACCTCTTCCCAGGATGAACGAGTGCACGAACTCCAGCTGAGAACCCCAGAGCGAAACCGCGTCTCTCGGAAGAGCGGTTGCTAACTGCTCAACCTCAAAACGCTCTCCCCGTTGCCGGAGGAGCTATTGTGAAAGGCTACGACACACCCGTACCACGTTTACGAGAGCGGCGCGTGCCCCTGGCTCACGTGGACCAAAACACGCTCTCGCACCGACCGGCAGCTCGTGCGGGAGCTTTGGAGAACTCGGCTCTCGAGGCAACCTTTGTACAAGCTGGGTGTCTGCGTGTGCGTGTGGCTGACTCTTCAGCGAGGGAGCCACCGCGCCGAGAGACCCGCCATGAACTTCTTCGGCATTGGCTGGCCGTTGGCACACGAACTTTTTCCGCATTGGCTGGCCGCTGGCACACAAACTTCTTCCGCATTGGCTGCCGAGGACCACGTAGGCCCCTGCGATTGGACAAGCCAGTGGACGGCGAGATGGCGAGGCGGATATATAAAGAAAGGACATCCGTGAAGTTGGTGTGGTACGAACGCTGAAACGATGTTGTAATTAATGTAAATATAGAGTGTTCTGTTTTGCTGAGCTCGTCGCCTCCCGGCTCCTCGATCCTGTCTCCTACCCGGCACAAAGTAGTGTCGCCGGGCTGGGAGCCTTCGTCGGAACGCTCAATCACGACAGTATGGACGCCTCAACGACGTGTTGGTCTCGCTCAGAAAATGTTTCCGTGCTACACCGGCCCCTATCGTGTCGTCGCACGAGCGAGTGACGTTACCCTATGTGGTGGAACCTGTACAACTCTCTCGCGATACACGCCGCACTCAAGCCGACCAAGCCTCGGAGAGCGACCTCGGGACATCGAGGACTACCTCCGCCGCTCTTCATCTCCTGAGTCGACTCCCCGAGGATTCCGCTCACCGTCTCCCCGACGCTCGCCATCGCCCTTCCGCCAATCTCGCCGAGACAGCCTGTCACCTATCGCGTCCCGTCGGGAAAACTCGCCGCGGCAATGCCGGGAGGGGGGTGTTGCCGAAGACGACCGTGCCAAGATCAACCCAGATAGTCGGAGCACTCCCACTCTAACGCCGCAACGCCCCGAAACGACGTTTTCGCAAGAGTATCGAATAACCTCAACGTTATCATCGACGGCCACGACGCGACAGCACTCGTCGACACCGGAGCAGACTACTCCGATTTCAGTGGGAAACTCCCTCGTCGCCTTCGGAAAGTTACAACGTCGTGGGACAAACCGCAGATACGAACCGCCGGCGGACATCTCATTACACCTGTTGGCAGGTGCACTGCTCGCCTTTGAGATTCACGGTGAAACCGTCCCCGTGAAGTTCGTCGTTCTGCAAGACTGTTCGAGGGACGTCATTCTCGGAATGGACTTCTTGTGTGAATACGGCGCCATCGTCTTCCTTGCAGAGAACAAGCTGACGCTTCGGAAACCTGTCCCATCGGCGGAAAATCCCAAAGCGACGTTAGCAGCAGTGCGAGTCCTTGCCAGCCACGTAAACCTGTTGCCGCTGTCGAGTGTCTTTGTGCCCGTCTGGACCGAAGAAACCACCTGCGGTGTAGCACTGCTGGAAGGAAGCGTCCAACTTCTCGTTGGACGAGGGATTGGCATTGCAAGAGGCGTAACCGAGCTCCAGGACGGGCGTACCGTAGCCCTTGTCACCAACTTCCGGCAAGAGTCGCTGCACCTTACAAAGGGTACAGCTGTGGGCTACGTTGAGAAAATTCAGAACTCAGCTGCTGTCGCCGTGATCTCAGAAGACGCCTCTCCGACGCAAAACAAGACCATCACGCCATCAGAGCTCGACCTCGACCCGTCCCTCCCAGCCCTCAGTGACGTTCTCCCCGAGTTCAGTGAGTGCTTCCCTGTTGGAAAATCTTAACGACGGAAAGATGATGGAAAAGCCTCATACAAGCGTAACCGTAATATCGGACGTCCTATAGCAGCAAAAAGGCGGCTCGAGCATAGTGGATCAAGGCGGAACAGGACGGAACCATACAAGCGTGTCGTATTATGGGACATCCTATACCAGCGGAGTGGAATATGACGGAACCGTGGGGTCACGAACCATGTAGGCGTGGGAACCATACAAGCATAACGTATTATGGGACATCCTATACCAGCAAAAATGCAACGCCACCATGGTGGAGCAATATGGGTCCACCATGCCGGTATCGCCTTTTCGGTGTTATACAGGGTGAATTTTTTAAAAATTACATATTTTTTAAAAAAAGGTCGTGAATGTACAATTCTCTGGTTTGTGAAGGTTAGTCATACGGCCAGGGGTACGTAGTATAGGGGCCTAGTCGTAACGATCAATCGGATAATTCGAAACTTGCAGAGAGTCATCAAAAACCACTAAATCAACTCTTTTTAGAAGGATATAACGCAGGGGTAGCATTTTACGCGTTCTCTAAAAACGCTTTATTCGGATCTGCTTCTAGGTTTCGGTTTCTGATCAGAGCGCATCTGTGCGCCCACGGTCCTGTTCCCCAGGGGTTTAGTCGCCCAACACACATGCGCCCTGCTTCCCTCCATCCTACGAGGGAGGCGAGGAGGTTGCTTCGATAGGCAGCCACTCGTCAGCAGTATCGCGGGTGCAGAGATGCGCTCTGATAAGAAACCGTAGTCTGGAAACGCGTCCAATTAAATTAAACATTTTGTTAGAATGCCGTAAAATGCTGTTCCCGTCATATATTCCCGAAAAGGGTTGATTTAGTGCTTTTCTGTGATGCTTAAGAACATTTTAATTGGAATTATCGGTCTATTTTCACGAATTAAAAATTTAAGGAACATATTATACTTAAAGGGAAGCTAGAGTGGTTTTGTATTTGAGGAAACAGATTTAAATCTTCTTCATTTGACCTCCAGAATCTCAAATATCAAAATTATTTGGTAATTTCGTGAATCGAGGCTGCATAGAATCATTTTTAAAGTATCGCTGGAGACATTCTTTGCGGCGAGAGACGTCACAAAAGGAGCATTCGAAATCTCTGATCACGCATCTTCAGCGCCAATCAAAGCTATGCACGCACACACTATTTTTAAAAAAGAGAAAAAAACGTCACGACTGGTGCCAGTGCGGGAGAATACACCTAGAAAGCTTGCGATTGGACGCGGGGCCGTCAAGCGACACATGCTTGGTAGCTGAAAAATCTCCTTACGACGTCACTACTGGTCGGATGTTTTTTGTGTTTTCCCACGTTTAGTTATATATTTGGAGAAAATGAACGTGATATTCAGGTTCACGAGATATACTTACACTAGAATCAACCTCCATCTAGTTTTCTGAAAGAAGTCTTGCACTTCCGTTTAATAAGCCGACTCATCATTACAATTATCCCTTTGTACCATGCTCCCCTGGCCATATAACTCACGTGCACAGACCGCGTAAGTGTATCTTTTACAGCGTTTTTTCAACAAATCTGTAAAGCATACAAGGAACACCCTATTGCATGTCCCCTAATACGATACGACTGTATGGTTCCTTCCCCGCTGCACCCTTCGGGAGAGACTCGCAGACTTTTATATTTCAGATCTCCCGACTGCTGGGCGCGATAGGTACATAGGACTGATGACAGCAACGCAACAAATGATTATTTTAAGAATTTGTTTGGGTATAGCACGAGCGAAGCCATCTGTGGGCTTAGACGCGCAACACACCTGCGCCTTGCTTCCCTCCATCCTACGAGGGAGGCGAGAGGGTGGCTTTGCACTGCGGCCACCAGACAGCAGGATCGCAGGCGCAAAGATGCGCTCTGGAAAGAAACCGAAGTCTGGAAACGCGTCCAAATTGACTTTTTTTTTTTAGAACGCCGTAAAATGTTGCTCTTGTCTTATATCTTCACAAAGAAAGTTGATTTTGTGTGTTTTGATGATACTTAGGAAGTTTCTAATTGAAACCATGGATCTATTTTCAGAAACTAAAATTTTAAGAAACATATACTTAAAGGGAAGCTGAAGCGGTTTTTCATTTGAGGAAACACATTCAAATATTCATTTTGACCTCCGGGATATCAAATATCAACATTATTTCTGAATTTGATTTATCGAGGCTGCATAGAATCATTTTTAAAGTACTGCTGGAGGCACTTCCCTGGAGAGCGACGTCACAAAAGCCGCTTTCGAAACCTTTGCTCACGCATCTTCGGTGCCTATCAAAGCTATGCACGCACATACTATTTATTAAAAGGGCAGCAAAATATGTCACGACAAGTGACAGTGCGGTAGAATATACCTAGAAAACTTGAGATTGGACGCGCGGCCCTTAAGCGACACGCTTGGCGGCAGAAAGCTCTTACGATATCACTACTGGCAGGATGTTTTTGTGTTTTCTTATGTTTAGTTATATCTTTGCCGAAAACGAATGAGATACTCAGATTCGCGAGATAAAACTACGCTAGAATGACTTTCCATCTAGTTTTCTGAAAGAAGTCTGGCACTTCTCTGTAATAAGCCGACTGATCATTACGAATTAGCCTTTTATACTATGCCGCCCTGGCCATATAACTCACGTGCACAAATCGCGTAAATGTCGCTTTTACGGCTTTAAAAAAAATGTGTAAAACATACAAAAAACACTTTGTAGAATGTCCCCCAATACGATACGATTGTATGGTTCCTTCCGCGCTTGTATCGTTCAAGAAGGACTTACGGACATCCAGCCTTTCATAATCAGCCCACTCGTGGTGATAGCATTTTTGATCTCGTTCTTACTAGCTCTCCGGAACTTATAGAAAATCTTGACTCTGTTCCAGGTTCAAGTGACCACAAAATCTTGCTCATTGAGTTATCAATTCCCGTCTTCACGAGGAACCCCACAATCAAAACAATCCGCGACTTCAACAAAGCTGATTACGTGGCAATAAATCAGCAATTATCTTCCCTTTATCAAACATAGGCCGAAAACTTTTTTTCAAGGTCGGTTGAAGAAAACTGGCTACTTTTTAAAAATAAAATAAACAGTCTCACTGAGCAGTTCGTCCCCACTGTCACTGTGCGGAGCGACAGGAATAACCCCTGGTATAACAAAACACTGCGTTCATTGAACAATAAAAAGAAACGTTTGTTTAAAAGAGGGAAACGGCTGAACGTTAGCTCTGTTTGGAATGAATACTTTGCGTGCCTCAAAACTTATACAAAAAGTATAAGATCGTCAAAACAGAAATTCTTCTCTTTAGATTTACCTAGAATTTTGCGCTCTAATCCCCAGAAGTTTTGGAAAATATTTTCGCCTAGAGGCACTCATTCGATTCATCTTCAGGACGAAAATGGAGTCGCTGTATCTGAGCTTTCTTGCGCTACTGTATTAAATAATTATTTCTCATCTGTGTTCACCTGTGAAAATACCACTGATATCCCATGTTTACCCTTGTCCGACTTTGTGCCTATGGCTTCCATTGACATTTCAGCCGATGGAATACTTCACCTCATAGGAAGATTAAAACTAGCGTCATCTTGTGGTCACGATAATATAAACCCGAAAATTCTTAGCAATACCAAAGTTACATCTAGTGACTGTCTTAAATTGATCTTTTCTCAGTCACTGGAGCAAGGTTGCTTACCCTTGGACTAGGAGCTGGGCAAGGTCGTTCCAGTCTTTAAAAGCGGCGATCGTAAGCTGCCCTCGAACGACCGTCCCATTTCATTAACCTGCATTGCGTCCAAACTTCTTGAGCATGTAATATTTTCTCACATTATTTCCCACCTAGAAAAAAATAGCTTTTTTTATAATCGCCAGCATGGTTTTCGGAGGGGCTTCTCGTGCGAAACGCAACTTGTAGAGTTCACTCATTAACTTTTCACTAATACTGACTCACTAAGCCAAACAGATGCCTTGTTCCTTGATTTCTCAAAGGCATTCGACAGAGTTCCTCATAATCGCCTAATCGATAAACTTTCTTGTCTTGGCATTGACCCTCTTATTGTCTCCTGGATACGTGACTTTCTTTTTTCTCGGAACCAGTTCACTGTGGCTAACAACCATAAATCAAACTACAGTCGCATCACTTCTGGGGCTCCTCAGGGATCCGTGCTTGGACCTTTACTGTTTCTAATATTTATTAACGATTTACCTAACTCAATCACGTCTAGCATCCGTCTCTTCGCGGATGGCTGTGTTCTGTATCGCAAAATTAATTCTCACAATAACCATCTTCAGCTTCAAAGTGATTTAAGTTTAATTTATGCTTGGTGCTCCAAATGGCTTATGTCATTGAATATGTCAAAATGCCAGCTGGTTTGCTTTACTCGGAAAAAAAAACAAGCAACTTTTCATATTTTATTGGCTCCAACCTAGTTCACTCTACATCTTATTATAAATACCTCGGTGTAACGATGACAAGTGATCTAATCTGGAATAAACACATCGAAACTGTTGTGGCAGAAGCTTCCCGGACTCTGGGGTACATCAAACGAAATTTGAAAGAAGCGCCCTCTCACTTGCGAAAATTGGCCTACGAAACATAAGTGCGACCGAAATTGGAATACGCATCAGCCATTTGGAGCCCACACCAAGCTTATCTCATCAGCCATCTTGAGTCTATCCGAAATCGTGCTGTTAGATTTATCCTAAACGACTCTTTCCCAACGACTAGTGTTTCGTCTCTTAAACGTCAGCTCGATATCCAAACTCTCAACGTACGACGTAAAATAACACGCTTAAGGTCGTTTCATAACGTTTACCATTTTCACCCAATACTCAGGGTTGCAAGGTTGGGCTATTAATAGCCAAATTGGGCTACTTTGTCACGCATTTGGCGTCGGAATTTGGCGGTTGGCTATGTGGCTATTTTTGGGCTATTTCAAATCCTAACACGGCACGTTTTTTTTTTTGTTTTTTTTTTGCTTGGTTTAGAATGGATGTACAAAAGACACTTCAGCATGCACACAAAGCGACAGTCCATTTCACCTCCACCTTTTCTGGGTTCGCGATTTCAGGAGTATTCTGTGTGAAGGTTCGTAGGCATGATGCCAGAAACCTATTAGCTCTAGTGAGCTACTGTGACCTAGATTCAGCTCCGACGACATCGCTTTTGTATTAATTGTGGCTTATTTTATGCTCCCAAGTTCTTTCTGCTTCCACCTGGCGTCTCTGATTTTCTCGAGTTTTCCACCATCCTCCTACAGAAAACGCCTCATCCGACAGAAAAAAATGATACCAACGTCAGCTCAAGACATCCTGCAGAATTTGATGTCGGCCGATAACGCGTGCTGTACCAGATATAACAAAAGCTTTTCCACAAAACATGGAAGTTTCTTAAAGCACAATGAGCCATAACAAAATACAACAGATTTGGGACAATGAATATTTCGAACAAGGCCAAGATCAATGCGCAGGAGCAGCCCTGTTTCCGTCGCTATCTGTTGCGCAGCCCGCTAAGCACCCGGATAGCGCTCTGTAATGCGCCGCAAGACCTTGAACTACACTCTAAAAAAAGGGTGTAGTACCAACACCCGGTGGGGTGTATGTGACTTGTCCCATATACGACACCCCCATGGGTATATATGCGACACCCCAAAAAGGGGTGCATATATGCACCTCATTTTGAGGTGCACATGTGCACCTCAGCGGGTGCATAAGACACACCCCACCCCGGGGTGTACATATACTCCGTTTCTCACTTACTGGGAATACTGATACACCCCATTTTTAGGTGTACATATATTCCGTTTCTCACTTGCTGGGAATACTGATACACCCCATTCTTAGGTGTACATGTATTCCGTTTCTCACTTACTGGGAATACCGATACACCCCATTCTTAGGTGTACGTATATTCCGTTCCTCACCTACTGGGAATACTGATACACCCCTCTTTTAGGTGCACATATATTCCGTTTATCACTTACTGGGAATACTCATACACCCCATTCTTAGGTGTACATATATTCCATTTCTCACTTACTGGGAATACTGATACACCCCATTCTTAGGTGCACAGATATTCCGTTTCTCACTTACTGGGAATGCAGTTACACCCCATTCTTAGGTGTACTTATATACCGTTTTCCACACCCTTCCCACTTACTGGGAACCGAGAAACCCCACTCTTAGGTGTACATGTGCGAAGTCAACAAAACTAACACTGGAACATTTTCCATCAAATTGACAGAAAATGTCTTTGCAGCTCTTTTCCAAGCTTTTAACCGTCAAACGACGGTGTTTTGTGTCATTTTCATGTCCCATTTGTCAACCCGAAAACAATTAGGCTGCCAATCCCACATTCTATCGTCATATCATTATATGGCCTGGCATCATTTTGACGTCCTAACTGTCAACCTGAAATACAATTGAGAGCATTTGTGTTACTCCTGCGAATATAACATTGTCAGGATCATGCAAAATTTTATAAAATAAGCTACGAAAATTGGTATCTGTTCCTACATATTTATTGCTCATAAACACTGGGTGAAACATAAACTACAAAAAATACACATTGAATGCATGCACCAGAAATGTCGCTTGTTTTTTTTTCTTCTTCTTCTTTTTGCATGTCTTGTCTTTTAGTCTTCTGCCTTGGGTGTTGACCACCAAAAAGAGCCATGGAGCATTCCTGAAAAGCAAAACCCAGTTGCATACCATGATTAGATACATATAGGACACTGTCAAGGCCCCACACCTTACTTAATGAGCACTACGAAAAACCAGGAACTCAGCCAACTTCATAAATATTTTGCACACCACTGAAGAATAGTGGGGTGGAAAGTTTACCACTTTAGATACAGATGCAAGGCTGGAAAACCGAAAACACAGATAAAAAGCATGTGTTTTCAATATACTTAAACAACTGATTTTTGGCGGTTTTCAACAATGCCAGCCTGTTTCTTATTGCAACTGTGTTTATTTTTTACTAATAAAATGCACAATTAGCCAAAAAATGCCATAAGCAATCTTGTACTCAGTGGCGCCTAACCAGATAAACGAATGCCAACATCAGAGGTGTCCTAATGCAAGCTTCCTTTAACAAAATTTTGGACCATCTAAAACAGTGCTCTCAAACACATTTGAGTGTAGAGGCCAGATAGCCCACCCCCAAAAGATCGAGGGCTTCTGTAAGGCATGGGGGTCAAGAAATTTGTTAAAGGGACCTTGCGGTCTCCACATTTTGTAACTTGCAATCTTGACAGTGACATTTTTAGCCGTGATTCATTTGTAGTGCTCCCCTTACCCTTTCCTGATGCAATCACAAGAATTAAAATGGTACTGCCGCCAACATACTGGCATTTTGTAAGAGGACAAGAGAAGAAGTACACTGTTGTTGCCGTTGCTTATTTCACTCAGGATATATTCAAGCTCAACATGTCTCGAAAGGATGCCTTTTGCTTTTCTGGGAATTTCTGATAGCACCAGTCTGAGCGAATGATTGTATTTTAATGGTGATATTTTCTGAGGGCGAGAATCCAGAGCTCATGAATTTATCTTTGGTGGTTGCATCTGACAAGCGAGAGTTCATACAGTTGAAGTGCATCCTTGGGCAAAGAGCTCGTGTTTGCAGCCTACCAGCGGAATGGTCGTGCAGGTGCTAAATACTAAAAAAAAAGACGGGGAAAAAAATAGAGACTAAACCCCTAAAAAATAAAAACGAAACTACATTAACTATGTGGACATGTTACAAGAGCATAGCTGCGTTTCCAGCGTAAATGAATAGACCGATCACACCAAGCGTTCCACGCATGCGTGACGCCGCCATAACTGTAATTCGTAGGAGGCAGACGCCAGTTCACGCGACAGCTCATGCTGCCTCGTGGTCTACTCGCGCAAACCTCCAGCATGGTTGTCGCGCGTGTAGAAAGACTACAGCTCCCACGATGCATATCGGCAGCGGTGGCGTACTCAAACTACCTGGTGAGATCGGTCTATTAGCGACATATTGTAATGCATGCCATTTGTAATGCTCCTTATGAGAACAGGAGCTTGCAGCTGGTTTCCTGTGGGCCGTGTTCAAGCAAGTCGCGAGCTGCGTCTTCAAGCACTGAGAGATTGAATTTACCCAGTTATTACCTGCCAGTGCATCATAATCTGTACAATGGTGAATATATTCCGAGACACTACTTGCTAGCAGCACAGGCTAAGGCAGTGCCCGAAGAGGGGAAAGGGAAAGCGCTAGAAAGGCGGGTGAGGAGAGTAACCTCCTCTCCTATCTAACATTCATAGTGCTTTCCCCCTCTCCCCCAGCCCTGCCCTCCCCTCCCATATGCCTTCCTAGCGCTCGCCTTTTCTCTCTTCGCATGACATTGCATTCACCTGCACTACACACAACTAGCGACACGGAGTATAATTGAAGGACGGTACACTCACAGATGTCAAAGCACTTGAAGAGTTCGCAACTTCGGTGCAATGCCACTGGTTGCACTTTTGTATCGCACTTCAGATGGGTTGATTTGCCCGAAGTACCTGAAAAATAATAAGAATGATAGAATAAATTAATGTGCCATAAACCAGGGCTGGGCAGACACACTCCAAAAAGTATTCGGGAATACTGAGATACATCTGCTTTAAGGCCAAAAATACAGATACTGAGATACACTGTCTTTTATGCAATGGTATATCCCCGAGGCACTTCTGCGAAACTGGTGAAAAAGTATTCAGGAATACAGATACAATGTGTAGTTGTATCTGTATTGTAGAGGGTGTAGTTCGTGGGGAATATGTACGGTCAGTGGCGTTCCAACTTGTTTTCGAGTCAGGAAGGGGGGGGGGGGGGGGGGGAGTGCTCTTGGTACGGTATCCCTTGGGCGCCGCCGGCCAGTCTTTAACCTGCCCTGTGGCGGCTGTTTTAGGGGAGTGGCAGAGGGGGGGGGGGGGGGGGCGGGACAACACAAGCCTCGCGCCCTCCTTGCCCCGCCCCCCCCTCCCCCCCCCCCCCCTCCCCGGTTGGTACGCCCATGTGAATGGTATTTATGCTTTGCTCGTTTTTTGTGCCATTTTATATGCGGTCCTTCTTACTTCAAACTCTTTATTTATCATTAATGCCGCTAAAGAAAACATGTCGCCCCCGTTGAATCAAATAGTTACAAAATGGTAAAGACTGCGTACCATGCTTGACGAAAGGCGTCTGCCAAAATTAAACCTGTTTTGCCGTGAGGGCAGCCTGTGCATCAGAGATTTGAATCATCAGTACATGTAATCTAACCAAGTACCAAGCCTAATCACAACAATATAAGCCTAGCAGTCTGACAAGTAAAGAAGAAAAGAAAACAGGGTCCACCGGATAGTCAATTGCTCACCTTGCCAGACGGTGCCTCGGGACTATGGCGGCATCTGCTAGTTGCAGAGCTTCTAGTCTGTGCATCAGAGAATAGGCATTAGCAAACATGATCTATCCAAGCACCAAGCCTAGTTTCACAATATACGCTAACAACCTGAGAAAAAGAAAAACAGTCTGCAGCATAGTTGATTGCTTACCTTGCCAGACAGAGCCTCGGGACTATGGTAGCGTGTGTGCTACAAGCAGAGCCTCTCGCCTGTGAATTAGATTACTCATTAGTATACGTGATCTAGACAAGCACCTAGCCTAGTCACACAATTTTACTTAGCAGCCTGACAAGTAACGAAGAAGAAAAAAAGAAAATAGGGTCCGCGGGGTAGTGAATTGCTTACCTTGCCAGAACGTGCATCGGGACAATGATGACATCACTGCTAGGTGCAAATAGTCATTAGTAAACGTGACCTAGCTAGACACCAAGCCCAATTTCACAATACATGCATTACAAACAAAAAAAAAACAGTGCAGGATAGTTGGTTGCTTACCTACCCAGAAAGGGCATCGGGACTATGGTAGCGACTGTGCTACAAGCAGAGCCTCTCGCCTGTGCAGTAGAGATGAAAGTCATTAGTACACGTGATCTAAGCTAGCACTTAGCCTAATTTCACAATATATGCTTAACAATCTGACAAGAAAACAAAAATCAGCAGGCTAGTTGATCGCTTACCTTGCCAGACGGTGCCTCGAGACTATGGCGACATCTGTGCTAGCAGCAGAGCTTCACTCCTGTGCGTTAGAGATTCGAGTCATTAGCACACGTGATCTAACCAAGCATCTTATGTTATCTCACACTTCACAGGTGCCTGAGATGACTTGCATACTACAAGCACAAGGAGACACTCGAGTTTTTGAACCATTAACACTGCGACACTTAATTGTTGCTGTAGTGTGACAAAGTGTATGCTTCACAAATGAAAAATGCAATAAAACGTGTAGTCTAATCTTACAAATTTTGCCCAAGAAAGAGTCTGACAAGTAGGGTACCAACATGACAATTCAAAGTTAGCCAAACTCGAGCTTCGCAAAAGTTAGCATCCGCGGGTACAGCCACTACACATGTTTCCGAATAGAGCTCTCAAAGTAACGCCAAACTGAGCACCACACACACCGAAGCTGGTGAATGCTGTCCTAGAGTTTCTGCATAGGCTCTCTACGGGAGTCAGAGTTGCGCGTCTGTTATCCACACGCTGGCACGCCGCTATTCGCCTAGATCCGATCATGTGAGGAGCAAAATCCAAATACGTGCAGGAAAGCCGCCGATACGGCCGTTTCGCCGACGTTGCAATCTCCTCAGCGTACGTTCCCCTGCTTTTGTCTCCTCTTCCTTTCCTGCTTTTCAGGAAAGGAGAAGGAGCACGTTGCTATTCGCACAATCCGGTGAGATGAGGAGCAGAATTTCGTCCCCTGCAGGAAAGCCGGTGCTCCGGGGTGAACGCGCAGCTCTGGCTCAGGGTTGGCAGGTTGGGCTATAAACAGCCCAATTGGGCTACTCAGTTTTGTAATAGGCGGGAAACTCTGGTGGTTGGCTATTAAGCTATTTCATACGCGATATTCAACAATGTTCAAAGCCTTAAACATGATATTTCTGCGCCGGGTAGAGAAAAACAATCAACTCAAGAGGTTAGGAAAGGAAAGTATCCAAATCACAAGCGTGCAAATACAATATGTGGACCCTCATTGGTGTTGGTTGCGGAGGTGCAATATCGTTTTTCCGAAGTTTTTTGACACGATTTAATACCGCAGGCAAGGGTGGAGGCACGTGTTTCCAGAAGGAGGGAGGAAGAGGAGTGGGGGCAGCTTAACAGATGTTTGAGAACCCCTTTCTTTCGCTGCACTAAAATATACATGGGGACGCTTTATCCTCCTATTGCCTTCTTCTGTAAATAATTGGCTTATGTCATGTATCATGTTACCCGTGTTCCAAAGAGTTGTAAATGCCTTGTATGAAATTTTATGTGTTGGGCTATTTTTATAGCCCGACATTTGGCTATTCTTGGGCACAATACCAGGAAATTTTGACGGGTTAATCTGCAAATACCTGGCAACCCTGCTCTGGCTACCGTAGGGGGCCCCCGCAGGAACTCCATGCTGCCCTAGAGTTCCTGCAGAGGCAGCCTGCGGGAGTCAGGAGTTGCGCGTTCATCCCAGTAGCTCCGACTTTCCTGCACTTCAAGTCTGCTCCTCACGTGACTGAATTCGGGGAATAGCGGCCGCCGCGCTCTACCTCATTTCCTGGAAAGCAGGACAGGAGGAGGCAAAAGCGGGGGTATGCACACCGAGGCGCTTGCACCGTCGGCGAAGCCGCCGTACCGGTGGCTTTCTTGCACGGCATTTGGAGTCTGCTACTCACGTGATCGGATATCGGCAGATAGCGGCGCGGCGGCATGTGGAAGACAGACGCGCAACTCTGGCTGGAGCCAATAATCTCAATGCTGCACTGGAGAACCAGTTCCTGTATAGGCTCCCTACGGGAGACAGAGTTGCGCGTCTATTTTCTACGTGCCGCCGCGCCGCTATTTGCCGAGATCCGACCACGTACCGTGCAAGAAAGTAACGTTGCACGCGCCCCGCCGTACGCACCCCTGCTTTTGAGCGCGCCTCGTCGGTTCGAGAGTCAATGGTTCCAGTACCCTCTCCCTCTTCGTAGTGGCCGAGCAGGGAGGGAATATGGTTTCGTTGTGTCGACCTCGGGGGCGGAAGATTACGCGCGATGAGGACAAAGGCGAGTTTGGGGGAGCAGTATCTAGGTCACAGCGCCTCAATGGTTGAACAGGATGTAGCTGACGTTTTGGGTGTGGAACGGGTAAGAGACCCCGCTCCAAAAACCCGCAGACCCATGGGGTTATGAAACCGTGTGGGTCCCAAAGAAATTGTGTGGGTGTTCGGGTCCCTATGGGTCCCCGCACAGTTTGTTTGGGTGTGCGGGTCCCCACAGAGTGTGTGGGTGTATAGGTCCCCATGGGTCCCCGCACAGTCTGTGTGGGTCTACGGGAGCTGTGTGGGTCCTGCAGAGATCCTATAGGAGCTGTGTAGGACCAAAGTCCCGTGGGAGCCGTGTGGGTAACCCATAGGGTTTCATAACCCCATGCTCTGTGGGCAATCTCTGTGGGAACCTGTGGGGGAATGCATGCTTGACACCGTATTTCACTGCAGACCATTGCCAAGAACCGGCTGGTTCTATTTTTATTTACCGATTGGCTCTTCATTTCTCTTGCTTTCGCCGGTCGTTCATTTTTTCTCCCAGTATGTGGTTTACTTTTGCTGTCCTCGACATTACAGCAATGACATCTGCATGGTGCTTTTGGCCACGGAGCTTCATCATTAGGCATTCTGAAAAATATGCAATGACAAAATATTTAAAGGAGCACAATTTGTAGACGTAAGGCTTGAACTAATGTTCATTAAAATCACATGCCACATCACTTTCATGAACAGTTTCATTTGGAATAGCCTTTAATAATGACGCTCTTGAAGAATGCAATTGCAACATGCCCTATAAAATCAATTAAAAAGTTAATTAA
The DNA here is from genome assembly GCF_016920785.2 of Ixodes scapularis. Classification (NCBI taxonomy): domain Eukaryota; kingdom Metazoa; phylum Arthropoda; class Arachnida; order Ixodida; family Ixodidae; genus Ixodes; species Ixodes scapularis. The sequence goes on from NW_024609881.1 coordinate 66,263,832, forward strand.
CAAATCTGGGTTAATTAGTCAACATATTGTGACGGTTATCCCCTTATCTATGTCTGCCGAGCCCCACAAATCTCTCGCCCTCTTTTTTTAAATTACGTTCAAACTAAAATGGCACATTCTGTATGATGCTGAACCCGATTATATCGAACTTTGTATCAAACTTTGTGAACAGACTAGTAGCTGCTATAAAAATGCATAGCGAAAAATGCGGTTACGTCGAAGGAAAATTGCAGCGTCTTCCGATAGATAGAACTGCCAAGAGCGCCGTTTAGCTTTGCAAGCTGGCTTTCCCCCAGCACGGGGACGCATTCGGGGAAAGCCAGCTTGCAGAAAAAGCTTGCCTTTTTTGGGCGGGAGGGAGGGAGGGAGGGAAGGGGGGGGGGGGGGGGGGGGGCAACCGCGTCGGCCCCTTGGAAGTGGGGAGAGGATGATCCGGTGAGATCTTGAAAAACGAAGAAGCGGCCACTGAATAGCCATGTGGAGTGTCCCTTATGACGTACAGACGCTCCTTCGAGAGTAAACAACTTTTCTAAATATGTCGTGTTTGTTTGTTGTCAGATTCATTCAAACTTTCATGTAGAATTACCCGCTATATCGAACTGGTAGACAGTCTTTTGCGAGTTCGACATAAGTGGGTTTGACTCTATAGCAATTCGTAATCATCGCCATCAAAAACCCTAGAAAAAAGTAATGTAATTTTTTTACACTTATGCCTGACTGCACGGGCCGCTAGCAAACGCCAAGCAGGCCGCGTGTTTGAGACACAACATATGGTGCCCCTCTCCTATCTAATGTTTGAGCAAGCCAAGATAAAACCATTAAAAAAGAAGTACAATGCTGATGCAGAATTCAGTTTAGAGAAAGTGATTAAGAGTGTTCAAACATCCTACCAGTCATTGAGAGTACTAATATACATCACATATTACAACCCTGCTTTTATTTGCCACTGCATGACAAGTACTTTGAGGTACTGTAATTTTAAACAATACCGACTGGGAGTTAACAATGTTCCATGGGCACATTGAAGTGACCAGATAAATGGGCATATTTCGCTGATATATTACAAGATAATGCCTGAAAGCGGTGGTTTTAATATTTCAAAGATACGGATATAAACCCCCTTGCGTCAAAAAGAAGAAAGAAGAGAATTGTTGCAAATTGCAACAATTCTCTCCACGAAAAAAAAATTTCGCAGAGCTTTTTTTTTTTTCTTTTTTTTTGTGAAGACATCAGTTTATTCAGGGTCACTATAGCATGTACTGCAACTGCAAATGATTGTAATAAAAAGGAAATGCCCTACGCATTGCTTACTTCATATAGCCGAAATAAAGGCCAGTGGCACAAAAAAAATATATAAATCTGGTGTTGGCACGCAAAAAATAAAAAAAATATAGCTTTTGTGTTTTACCGAGGTTACCTAATCTTCCTATATTTTACTGAAAGCTTCCACCATTATGTCACAGCTGTGTGCTCAATCCTATCAGTTTTATGCGGTCCATCCAAAGATCACCGAAACATTGTGAACTCCCAGTATAATACCAACTAGCTCCCAAGATACTGCCTTGATTGAGAAGATTTTTCAAATAACTGCTTAGGTTACGCTTACGTGAGATAATTTGCACTCGCCTGTTAGGAATGTCGCTTTCTTGGGTGTCAGAGGCAGCCTGCTGTCCTTGTTAAGACTGACATTCGACGCCATTTCGGCCACAGTCCTCTGCAGGACACTGGACCCCCACAGAGCAATGGCCAGGTTCTTCACAGCAACGCTTGACCTTATGTCCTGGTTCACTATGTTGTCACCCCAGGCTTTCCACGTCACCTTGACATCAACCGTCGTAGAAATGCATCGATAAAAAATTAGAATAGGAAGCGAAACCGGTGTATTCGGTGGTGAGATCCTCCTTTCATGAAATGCTGCTTCGTGCATATTGATTAAAGCAAGTTTCGTTAGTTTAACTCCTCTTTTAGTTGAATCATTTTCAAAAATCCTGCGAAGCTCCCATACAACACTACTACGGTGCTCGAGCTATCAAGTTCTTTTATTACGTTCCCTGATTCTGCCGCTGTCAACTGCAAGGGGTACTGGGTGGCAAGCCCTTTTGTAGTGTCGGCTGCTGGCGAAGATTATTTGGCCGGCTCAAAAACACCTCAAGTTGCGATCACTGGCTGGCCTTGTGCTTTCGCTCTTCCCTTTCCAGCCCCCTTTGCCTCCTTAGATGGTGTTTCATGAATCCCCCCCCCCCCCCCCCCCGTCTTCCCCCGAACTTAACGGTCGGCGTAATGGACAGAGAACATGAGAAGATGCGCCCACTGATTTGAGTTGCCGGTGCAAGGCGCGCCACTTTTTTACCTGTGTGCGGGGTTATCATGCAACCTCGAGCGTGGCTGGGACTATAAAACTAACGCTTTAAAAGAAAAGAAGCCACTTTATGCTCCAAGAGTGCTGAGTTTCATTCCCATGTACCTGGTGAACATAGGAAGAATAGACCATTTTCAAAACCTAAGCAAGCAACATTGACAGTCGCCATTTGTTGGACATGAAAGCTGTGATTGGATCGAAGACCACGTGAAATGCTGACGTTGCACTCACGTCTATCCACGCCAATCACTGACACGGCGCTTGTTTCCAACGAGTACTCGGAATCCGCGTTTAAGAAATGGCGGCCTTGGATATGCACACACTTCTGAAAAGGGTTTATTGTATGGGCCAAAGGTAATTAATGGGGAATACGATGCTCCAAGTCTTTCCGCCTAATGCACTCAAAATGTTGAGCAGAATGTTAGAGATGCAGGTTTAAACTTTCTACAAAGAGATGTCGCCTTAGATATGTTTTTCAAGACACTAGAACTTGGGTCTTACACCACTGCTGAAGTGATGCAACACCAAAAAACAATAATTTGTGGCGATGGTGCTGAAAGAGAGATCTTATTTGAGCAACATTTATCGAGATCTAGATGGTCAATGACAAATTGTCAAGGCCTTTTCATCTTGAAGACATTGTGCAAGCATAGAAATGCCTTTTATCCAGAGGTATCTCTTATAAAGCAAAAACTTACCAAATCAACTTACCATTTCACATTCTAGGAAGTTTAGCAGCTGATATGGCTCCACCTTAGTGGGCTCTTTAGCAGGTGCCTCAGCGGATGCAGGTCCGACTGTACCAGCTGCTCCATCTAAGGTTGCAGGTATTGCAGCTGCACCACCGAAGGCTGCACCTGTGTTGCACATGCTCTGCATCACAGGAGCTGGTGCTGCTGCCACTTGTGAAAAATATAAAAAAATATATGACACGAGTCAGAACAATGTGGAGGACTGCCACATGATGTGTGTAATGCTACAATAAAAGCTGAGAGTGGGAGTGGGGTCAACCAACCACCCACCAGCTTGGAGCAATGCGGCTGCACTCCTGCCCGTGTATACATGGAGAGCAGTGCCACATAACACAAGGCTGATTGCAGTTTGGTCCAGCCCATACGCAGCTTCTATGACACTGTCAGCCAAAAACTTAATAGGTATAGTAAGGGTCGTGGACATGACATTTATGATGCTTTAGCTTGTCAAAGAGAGTATGTTGAATGCATACCATGCTCCTGCAGTCAAGTATTCGAGGTTAGGAAATAGCACGGAATATTTTTCATAAATATCTACTGCAAAGCTTTGCAACTCAGGAGTGTTCTGAAGAGTTTTACAGATTATAGCTTCTTGACTACACGGCTTGATAGACCGAGTAAAATGTTTTTGGGCATAAGTGAGGCAGAGATGTACAAGAATCGATGCAAAAAGTCCGCAGTACGTGGAGACCAGAGTTCGGAACAGGTGTGACAGCATTTGGCACGACAAATATGCAAATGTCATTACTTATTTTCGCAACATTAAAATGACTCTGAAAATGCGACCAGCTATGGGGTGTATTCACGCAAGTCTTGTGAGTGTTGAATTTTAAATACAGCTTCTGGTGTTGTCCTTGTGCGATATATGACAAAATATTAGAGATATTAATACTGGAAACTTCTCTGAAAACCAATGGGCACGGTGGCGAAGGACGTGAGAGGCACTGTTTACCACTCTTGCCGTTCGTTTGTGTTTTTGTGTTGTTACTTATGGCCGAGTCCCACTAGAGCGACAAACAGAAACAGACGACACCGACAAGCCTTCAACACATGCGGTATCCTCGCGATGGTATACCTTTGGCAGGCGTTTATAGTCGTTCGGTGCTCGTGAAGCGACCCCGGGTGATTGCAAGCCTGCCGAAGATACCCTCGCGTGCGTAATACTTGTATCCGAGTGTAGCCTCTTTTATTCTATGCACAAGCCTGTGAAATCGCGACAGAGACTCTGGTTTGAGGCTCGTCGCTGTCGTTTGTTTCTGTATTGTCGCTCTAGTGGGACTAGGGGCTAACAAGCGCACCAATGGGAAGGCTTTAGCCATTATTGGGAACACTAAATAAAGAAATACAAAAAATACAACACCCAGCAACACTGCATGCAAGTAGTGATGCACTTCTGTTGTCAACTCTGCATTCCGCTTACGAATGAAATGTGCAATTTCCCTAGAGGCTTTCATTCCAGGCGAGTGGCAACAGAATTGCTGAAGGCCAGCCCATAAACACAGTCTATGTTAAAACAATCCCAGCAGCAATAAGTTTCTATTGTATTGCCCAATATATAGAGCACCTTACCATAAACAGCCTTGGCAGTCTCCCATGAAGCCTGGACTTCAGCAGAGGAGACTGTCATCCTGTGTCGTCCCAGGACACTCACATCGGGATGGTGAAAGTGAATGCCAACTTCTGCTTGGCAAGGGCTGCAGTAAGTATAAAGATGAAAACAGAGTACAATATACAGTAAAAAATATTGTGGACCAACTTGAAAAAAGTGCACAAAAAAAAAAAAAAGACAAGGACAAAAGGACAGGAACACGTAGAACACAGACAGGTGCACACTAGCAACTCAATCCATTAAAAACAAAAGAAAGAAGAGAGCATCAGAGAAATCAAAAAGGCTGTGCTCGGAGAACTGAGCTTCAGGAACCGTGGTGCGAGGCAAAGATGTCAGGTAGATTGTTTTACAGAAGTTCTAGAATTAACAACATCCTTTCCATGTAGTAAAGTGGTGAGTTCATTCTAACTGAACATATTAAAAAATAGTACACAAAAAATAAGAAATGAAGGGTCGAGGAATACATACACTACATACAACTGCAGACTCCCAAGTCACATAAATTATAGCAAAAATAAAAAAAAAGAATGCGGAAGGAGTTTTAGCAAAAGTCTAAACAGGTCCAAGTGGAACGTGTTAATTCAACCATAGCCACAAGGCTAAAAACAATTTCCTTGTTAGCTGAAGTAACAGACGAATGTGCAGACACATTGGTTGCCCATACTATGAATAATAAACGCCTAAAATAATCCTCTTTTATGTTTTTCATAGTATATGCTAATTATCCACGTTTTTTTCTAAGGATGACATACACGAGCAGTGTAAACAGTGGATAGATAGCTGACAGTCCATCGTGAATTTTAGATAGAAATTGAGCTGTTTTGATGTATTAGCCATCGATCTGTTACCTTAAACGACGAGAAAATTATGGTTTTAAAATCTGCACTTGCTAATGGGTAAATCAGCGCGTTCCACTTGGGCCTCTGCTCGAGCTCCTTCCGCATTCTTTATTTCCTTCTTCTCTGTTTATGCGAGTTGAGTCTGCGCTTGCATATGGTCTATGTGTTACCCTCCTTGTCTCCATGACTTTTTGTGAACTAATTTTCAAGGTGTTTAATTAACCCCAGCTCATCCCCTTACTACCAAAAACAATTACAACCTACACCATTCACTAAAGGCAGTACCAACGAGAAAAAGACAGGAATTGGGTGAGGTATGAACACTATATACTTACACTGAACAAAATATACCTCCCATAAATTGGCGCGACACAATTCAAAATAAGGACACGCTTGTAAACTACCCCAGAAGCGGTGTCAAAAATTTTTTCGCGGGCACAAATTCTTGCGATCGGGAGTGGCATGCTATGCATTAATCACCGTGGGGTGAATTTACCGCGGCACCAATTTTTGGCAATTCTTTTCCGGTTATAAATCGAGAAAATGAAGTCGTTTGCAGGCGACTGGGTGGCGGAAGCTACGGGCCTGCTCGATCAATCAATCGCTGACTTTTGCCTGGTCAAGCTCTCCGGACGCAAATACGCACACAGAATCCACCTGTGGTGTCAAACCTAGAGCTTCGGCGATGGAGGGGCACCGCGCTCTTCCAGACGTTGTAGTTTACCAGTAAACAGTACGGTGGAGGGAGGCAATCAAACCAACCCCCCCCCCTCCCTTTATTTTTCCGTCTTAGCATGCCTGCCTGCCTGCCCGCCCCCATGTCCCGAAAATTTCCGCCGCTACTGATGGACCTGGAGCGAGTATGCGGCCTAAGCGCTCATCTGTGACCGCTAATTGGTGCGAGGATGGAGTGCTCTGCATCGGGGAAAAAAAGAAGAAACACAGCCTGGCATAACACCATTCGCGCACAATTAGTAACAACGATACAAGCAAGTGATCTAGAGACAATAACAAGCATTACGAAGGGAGGAAAGAATAATCTAGCCCTAACGAACAAAGAAAGGAACTTACTTTGGAACGACCGTGCCACGATCTCGGCTGTTGAGCAGATTCGACGTAGTTGCACGGCTCACAGTAGCTTCCTTCTTTTTCAGACACATTTGAAACTAAGGTGAACTCCACGCATCACGAATAATCGGTAAATTTACTTTATGACGGAGATTTGAAACACACACGGACAACGCGACCGGCAAAACGTGCAAAATAAGATTGTGGATTATATTGGATCGCATTCGTTGGCTATTATGGATGTCTAGCGACTTTACCGAGGCTATGCTCGCGTATCTTCAACACGCTTGCAATAAAACGATCAGCGCAGCGCTTTAAAACAATTAGAATACACAGTAATATTAAATTATTGAGCATGTCAACATCACCACAATGTTAGAAATACAATCCTGAACAGGTAGCAAAAAATTAAATACGAGACTAGCCACACAATGTTTAAAACAAATTCAGCAGACATAAAAGTTCCAAGAAAACCCGCTGTATCCGATGGGGCGCGTGGCCTATCTTGTTAGCGCGCTATATTTCTGATCGTATGGTCGGAGGTTCGAATCCCAGAAAATTGAATATTTTTTCTTTATTTTTGTCTTTATTGATTTAAATATTTGCTATGTTTTTTTTTTTTTTTTTGCGGTCGCCGGCCCCCTACTTTCGGGTAAAAATCACTGAAAATGTAAAAATAGAAAGTACGAGCCCAAGTTTGAATTTTGATACATGCACAAGCCGTGGCTCTCTTGTTTTGCCGAGATAATTCGCTCCCTCCGTGCTAATAGGTGGGTCAGTGTAATAGGCAAGCGCCGCAAATCCTTTCATCGAAGTAAGGAAGGTAATAATACTGGGAATATTGAGAGAAAAATGGGAAAATGCGTAAGTGGTCAAACTAGCTGCCACAGTGAGGCAGCCAAGGTTTGACTGAAGGCGGTCATCTTTACCCACTATTCAAACGAAAATACCGCTACTTAAGGCAGTTATTTACCTAAGCTCATAGCGCGCTACGTATTAAGCACATTTCTAAATTTTCTGACTACCGGAAAGTAGTACTTACTTTTGTTCTGGTACATCCTGGTTTCAGTTATCGGGGTTGCACTCCGCAGTTTTACTTCTTTATTAGGCCTACATGTTTTTATTTCTGACATCCAAGAACAGTGCGGATACTTAAACTAGCTAGCAGAAACGGTATCGTTCGGTGTTATAACATTTGTTTCGTAGCGTCAAGGGGTCACGTTCACAAACCCGGCAGGGCAGACATCCACAGCGCATTGGTGTTTCTCGTTTTTTTCAGCTAAAAAAAAAAGAAAAAAAAAAGGGAAGTTTTTTTTTTATATTCCCGCTTTTCTGGTGCGGTATGTCTATAACATAAGCTATCGGGATTCGGGCGACAGATCGTCTGGCTATGTGAACATTTGAAATATTTCTGTTAGATTATCGTAACTAAGACATTTGATTTCTGCCTGAATCAGCATATTTTCACACTCAATTAAAACCACCAATAACATGGTCTGAGGAGAGTTACGTACCTCTCGTGGCATCGTGAGCAATAAATACAATTACTTTTTCTGGTTTCTGGAGAGTAATGTTTATTGTTGTTTTTGAAGCTCAAAGCGGGTGCTCAATTCTGCCACGTGTTTTTTTGTTTTTTTTCATTCGGAGGCTTCGCTACAGTGGCGTCACAAGGGGGGGGGGGGGGGGTCGCGGCGGGCTACCGCCCCGGGTGCCCCTGACCCTCGCGACGCCACTGATCCGCTATACCGTTTTTATTTTTTATCCGAGTCAAACACGTGCGTATACCACCGGACGTTAAGTATAGTGCATCAAATTAAACTAGATTCCTGAAAAAATATCGTTCGGCGTTGTAAAATTTATTTTTCGTGGCGTACGTGTTCAGATTCTCAATATCCTGAATGTGCTTTCCTCGCCGCATTGTTTTTTTTTTTTTTTTCTCGTTTTCGCGGTAAAACACGTCAGCCTTGGCACGCTGGGATCAAATACGCCAGCGTCGGCAGTCATTTACGAAGGATTTATCAACTCAAACATTTCCCCTCGCTATTCATGCTATTCATGCCGCAGTTGGTCAGAATCTCAATGATGTGACTGCATAGTGAAAACGGCAAAAAAATAAAAATAAAACGATGTCGGTCAGCAAACGGAACTTGAACGGCAGGACTCGCCAGCGTGAAGAGCAAAGCGCAGATTCCAGAAAGTTACTGAACTTCCATGTAAATACTGGCCAGCAAAGACAGCAAAAACACAATTCCGGCCAGTCACTGTAACCAGATCTGCTCAACTGGCCAGTTCGTAAGACGAGACGCCAACGCCGGACGGGGCCGGTAGCTCAAGGGCGCGGCGGGCGCCGCATCCTGTTACAGGACCGGCCGGCGTAGTCCCGATACCGACCGACGCGGTGTGCTACCTGGGCACATGCATTTTGCTCAGGAAAAACTGCTTGCTTTTTGTTTTTCAGTCTGTCTCCATATTTGTCTTTTTAAAACATGCTCTTCTTTTAGACTTAATCAATATTCTGCTGTAAGATGATTGCATTTGTTCATGTATACTCATCAGTGCACTAGCTTTTTTTTCTTGTTTTGTTTGCGCTTCACTGGATATCTGTATAACAAACCTAATAAGAGTCCAGATAAGTCATGTCCTGCATCTAATTTGTCTGTTGCCTATAAACATATAGATTTATTGCTCTGCATTATGGCAATACGCTTTTTCGCTAGAATACAGAACTCATAAGGTCACAACACAGAACACGAAACTGACTTCGGAACAATGTTGACATAAAGTATTGATGCCTGTGCATTAGAAGCCCCATTTTGAAGAAAAGCCCGTGTGGTCGACGTCGTCGGCGTAGTGTTCTGCGCACTGGGATGAACGATGTAATTAAAAAAAAGAAAGACTTACAAAAAAGTTATATTTTGCATGATTTCTGTAGAATATATCTTGAGGGGCACATTCACAGGCTTCCCATAGGCGTCACACATGTCCCGTGTAGCTACACAGAGCGCCCCGTAGCGTGTGGCATCCGTACAGCAGCCCGCACAATGTCGCACTTGTCCTATGGGATGCTAGGCTCTATCCCCACAGGCTGCAGGGTACCTACATCAACCCATAGAATTTCCTACATGTCCCATAAAAGCCAGAGTTTTATCCCCACAGACTCTGTGGGTCACCTAAAGAACCCCCACGGGCTGTGTGGGTTACCCAAAGAAGCCCCCACAGGCTGTGTGGGTTACCCAAAGGAGCCCTTACAGGCTGTGTGGGTTACCCAAAGGACCCCACACAGTAACCCGCATGTCCCATAGGCCCACAGGCCTGACCCCACAGAGATTTCAGGACACCCATACAACCCCATGGGTGCTCCATAGAGACCTCTAGGACCCCACACAAATTTTCTGTGGGTGCTCTGTGGGCATTTGGACCAGGGGAGGCCTTGCGCGCGCGTTGTTTTCTCGATACTTAGCCTAGTGTCGAGGTGGCAGCACATATTCGCCAAGGGGTCCAAAAGTCGCGTGAGGAGCTGGATCAACATGCCGTGCAGGAAAGAGGGCGCTACGAAGATGAACGCGCAACTCTGACTCCCGTAGGGAATCTATAAAAGAACTGCCTTGTCCCGAAGCGCCACCTTAGTTCCATCATCCCCACTGAAAATCGCATTGCATAACCATACGTGCGTGCGAAGCCGGTAACAAGCGCGAGCATGTTGCTCTGCAATCAAACTACGTTTCACCGACAGATCGTTTTATAGATACGCGATGATTCATCGCCCGAATGCTTCATCGACAGCACAAACTACCTTTTTTCTGTAAGGAGCTGCCTCACACTGTTGCCACGAAGCGGATAGTACGTGTAGCATACACCCGCGACGAAATGTCCCTACAACGCTAAATCCGCGTAACGACTGTCGATGGAACGGTAGTGTCGACGAACGAGAGTCCATGTAACATCTGTCCACAAAAAGTGTTTTTTGGCGAAACGATAGAGACCCGTTGCTCTGAATGACGCCAGCTCTAAACGCAAGAATACTGTCTCGAAGCTGCGATGTCGTGCTCGTTTGTACACTCAGAGAACCGGGCACCGCCACCGCGCACACATGCCACAAATACAAAAGCGAAGTAACTCTGACATAAACAGGAGAAAAAGGAAAGCACGTCCCCAGATAGCAGGCCCCATGCCTCGCAAAACGCAGCATCCAACGAGTGCATGTAAACGGCAGACTTACCTTTATCGGGTGGGCACATCTTGGTTTGTGACTGCAGTGGAGCTACGTGCCAAGCATCGCTTCGTGAACACGATCCGCTTTGTCCAACCACCTTCTAAAAAAACACGCAATTCAAAATAGCGCGAATGAACAAAGGCGATGTCACCCGCCAGCCGAAGCAAAAGTATGGCCGCCGAAGCACGCCGAGATGGAATGCAGGAGGTGAGGAGGTCAAGTCTCCTAGCAACACGAAGGCCAGATAACGCGCGAAACGCGATCGCTATCGCGATAGGTTGTCAGTCGGATGACGTGTAACCAGTGACTGCTAATCAGGACGCGCGCTCTACTCTATTACCGCGCGCATTTTGTTTGTTTTCTTGCGCTCTCCTGATAGCACTCCCTCTCCCCTTTTTGAAAAAGGAAAGCGGGGGGGGGGGGGGAGGGGGTGTAATGGTGCACCTGGCAACACCCTCGCCTCGCCCGCCGATTCCTTTCGGAGAGGAGGATTCGCGTGATGGGAGTACGTTTACGCTCGCCGGGTGTCTCCAGTCGAAGGGGGGTGTAAGGGTGCGCGATACACCCACATACACCCTTTTTTTCTGAGAGTGTATGCGGATAAGGCTGGCGGCGCGCATGCGCAGCTGCGGCGTTTTCTCAGGGATACCGTAGCGGAGGAGAAAAACGGTTTACTACAATTCCCTCTTATCACATGAGCGAATAAAGTTTTAGCGACAGTCTGCGGCGGCTCATTACAAAATGTGAACCGACTTGGACCACCCGAAAACGCCGCTTTGCGGCGTCTGACTATTCGCTAAAGTGTCATTCGGTGAAACGTGGGCGTTCGCTAAAACGTCATGACGTCATTCGATCAAGTGAGTGCCTCCCCCGAGCTTGCCATCGCGCTCCCGACACTGCCCATGTTGAATGCCGCCGTTAAGAGAGTATTCAGTCCCGTGTGCCCTCAGAAAGCCAGGCCTAAGGATAAACATGTCCCTTCCAACTCTTCAAAACGACCTCTATGTAAAGTTTGGTTTCCTTGGGAAGAACGTACGAGTTCTGTAAAGACATCAACCCTGCTGAAGAAGGTTTTGCCCGTTTTAACACGGAAATCATTTATGAGGCAAGGAAGCTGGACATGAACGAGTGCTTCATAAATGTGTGACTGCAAAAAAGCGTGTGGAAAACTTTTGTACTTTTGTGCTGATAAAAAAAAAGAGTTCGATACATTTCAAGATCTCATAGATCTTGCAAGCTGACCTAAATCAAAGCTATGCAGACGCAGTGCCTTCGAATTGTACTAACACAGACTAGCGGACGATACTTCGGGCTCTGCAGAATATGGCTACTTTTGGGCTACATAAATATTTTGCATTTGGCTACTTTTTGGCTACACCATCTGGCTTTTGGTTGTTTGAGCTAGAAACTACCTGGCAACCATACCAATACTACGTTCCTCACTGCTTCTTCCTCCTAGCAGATCATCATCACGGCTAAACCACTCACGCCATGTGTCGCGGATCACTGGTCGCACTAATTATTTTAACCAATCTTTCTTCCCACAGACCATCATAGACGAACGACCTGCCACCTGATATAGTGGCCATTGATGACCCCACCTTGTTTCGTGATGCGATAATTTCACGTTTTTACTAAGAATCAATCATTGTATTTTTTTCACATCTTATGCAAGTGCAGCATTGTTAGCTGCAACACCTGGTGCTTTGTTTTTGAATTTCTTCATGTATGACCCCCCCCTTATGTAATGCCCCTGAAGAAGGGCCCTTAAGGGTACAATAAATGAATGAATGAATGAATGAATGAATGAATGAATGAATGACTGCTGGATATGAGCGGGTCTCTACACCAGTGAGTGGTTTGAAACAAGCATGATGTTTGCACACCAGTCAGCTCTTATCCGAGGCCCTCCAGGAGCACTAAAAGCAGAGGCGAAATGTAGTGACCTGGTAAATTTGGTTGTAGGTATTTATTCTTAGAAGAATCGCATGCAGCAAAGATTAACTTTGCTCAAAAAAAGATAATTATAAATTCAGTACTGAATAATGGCGTCCCTTGAGCTGTCAGACCGGACTCCCACTCTTGCCACTCAGGAGTTCCTAACTTGTGCATAGAGGATCAGCACAATCCAGATTTGTGCTGCGAGCGCACCTGCAATATAAAAGTTGAATAAACATGCGACGAAAAATGAGACGTTTACAATTATCTGTAATGTGAAATTAAAGCACAGATCTTGAAAAGGAGGATGGGAGGGTATGCCCCTCCTCCCTCTTCCCTCCTCCTCTTCTGCTCCCTCTCATTTAGCGGGAAATTTCCCTTTAATTTAGCGGGAAAATTTCCCCACTAAATTTAGCGGGTTCAGTTTCCCACTAAATTTAACGCGGAAATTGATGTCACGTGACCTCAACACCAATGCAGTTTTCCCGCTAAAAGTAGCGGGGAAAATGACGTCGCATGACCGTGTCAAGTCATCCACAAAACAATTCAGTTTCTCAGCTAGACTTAGCGGAAATATTAACGCCACACGACCTCAACATTATTCAATTTCCTGCCAAGTTTAGTGGGGCGGTTACGCCGACAGCGACGCCGCGAAATGCGGAAACAGGTGCCTAAGAGAGGCGCTCAAAAAACTAAATTCCTTAGGTGAAATAAAGTGAAAATTAGAGATAAGACAAAGAAAAAAGAATCTGAGATGCCGTTCTCAGATCCTTCCTTTTGTCCGTTCTCAAATGTTTTGATTTCAAGAAATGTTTATATCGTTATTCACACCCAGGGAACCCCTCCCAGTTTCAGCATGAATGCAATGAATCAATACAGACTATACCTTGTGAACTGTAATGCACATGAAAATGAATGTTTGCCTCATAATCATGTATGAGTCGGTTGCTCAGAGCTATAAATACATTTGTAGTGAGGAACATTCTTGAATAAAACTTCTAGCCTTGGAATTCAACAGTTTGAACTTCCATAAGGAACACTGTATAACAGATTTTTTTTTTGTGACACATCAGAAATGGTACAGCACTCTCATCCTTGCATGCCATACAAGACTTTGCTTTTTTTTTGGCATGGCTAGTGCTAGTCTAATGCCCATACAGCCTCCTTTAAAACATTCCTTTGCAGAGCTTCTTATTGGTTCTTACTTAAATCGCACGACAGATTCGGTACCTTGAATTGTCACGCGGCATCAACAGTTTTATACATTGATGTAATAGCGAAAAAGAAGATGTATGAGCTTGAGTACGGCTGAACAAGCACCGATGTTTTCAAAAAGTGGTGTCGAAAACTCAACTGTCAACATAAAAATTAGGTAGAATGTGGATACAATTATGGATATGGTCATGAATACAGTTGGCAGATTCAATATGAAGAATATGTGTTAGACGCACGCTCAAAGAAACCTGTTGCATCTATATTCATTCAAATTACTTTGAAGAACCCAGCGCTGCAGTCTCAGGTGCGAGTTCGCTGAACGAGTCTACCGAAAATGAGTGTAGACGGAAAAAGCAGTTTGATCTGCGACAATGAGCATTACATAAGTGGCGTTATTATTACTGTTACAGTTGCGAATGCTTCAAACTGTCAGTCGCGTCATTCTGTGAGTTCTCTTCGTACATTACAGGGTTTGGCTCTCTCGAAGGCTTCGCGAGAAAAATGATGAACTGGAAAAATCGAGCGTAGTTCTAAAAAAACTATTTCTAGAATCTTATCTCAGCATCGGAAAATATAAAAAGTTTCTAGAGACAAGGTTAGTGCAGGGGTTGAATAAACTAAATACTTCCATTTGCGAAACCATCTTGCCGTAGTAAACGTATAAAGGTCCCCTAGGTAGAGCTAGTCGTTACGGATGATTGTGCCCATTGCGTATCATGAAAATTTAATAGGCAACCTTCAATATTTACAGAATCAACCAACTCGGAATAAGTGGACCACTTGGCAATAAAGATTGGTCTCACCATGACTGTCTGCAAACATCTACATAATAATTTCCATGAACCTATGTATTTCAAGAAAATATTTTGTGCGAGCTGCTTAAAACTCAATAGCACTTTTTAACACTAATAGAACGCCTGTAGTGGGAAACAACTTAAGCAGTTTGCACTTCAATATAAAGAGCAATTACACATATGTGAACCACGAATATAGGTCTGCAGTGAATTGTTTTCCTAAGTTGAACATGCTATGCACTGTTTAATATATAAATCTTTGCAGAGCTGACAATGTCCAAATTCCTGTTTTTTTATATTTGAGATCTCCCGACTGCTGGGTGTGGTAGGTACATAAGATTGATGGCACCAACGTAACACAATGATTATTTTAAAATTTGATTGGGTATAGCACGAGCAAAGCGATCTGCGGGAAGTTATTTCTCTGACACCGTCGAACCTACCTCCTCGGGCTTTAAGTTCACATGTTAATCATATCTACAGACTCCTTTTTGTAATGGGAACTCCATCCAACCCAAGATTTGAATTTTTTTTTTACATTTTAGGCTTAGTAGTGCTTTTGCTGTTCTATTATTAGGAAGAAAAATGCTTATTTCAAGTGGCATACCTAACACGTGGTGGCACAAGGACTCCCCTGTCGTGACGCTGATCGAAAGTCACAGGCAGGGAGATACTGCGACGCTCTTATTGTTGGGATTATCTCCCCCATGGTCCTGGCCAGACCACAGAAGAAGATTGAGTCCAAGCTTGTGGCCACTAGGATCTCCAGATCTTGAGGCACCCAAGTGGCTGAAAATAAAAACAAATCACAATCAAGTACTTGGCAGAGCGACATTAGAATGGCTAGCATATTCATTTGTGATAAGCACATAAATCCTTTTATTTTAGACATAGTCACCCCCAGGACAAGGCCACGTATGCCTTAAAATGATGGGTACCGAATTAAGGCTAATGATCAAATGCATTCATTTAACCCTCTTTCGCCCCAACCTGAGAGATTTCTGTCAAATATTCACATTCAACTGTGAAGACTATAAAAAATACTACTGCAATGCAGAGCTGTACAGTGGGAGAGTTTAGCCAGTGGGTGTGGCGACGAAGGCGACGGAGAGGAGGAAATGGAGGAGAAAGCCGAAGGAGGCAGAAAGAAGGCAGCAAAGAGGCAAAGAGGAGACGACCGCCATTTTGACGCAAAGCTGTTGGCACGTAGCACTGTTGAGGCTGCGCGTCGTCTGCTACGGGCCTATTTCTTCTTTTTTCCTGAATAAAAGTTTGCGTTCAAACATAGAGAAACTTCTTTCTTTAGGTTTTTAAGCCACCGAGGAATAACACTATATCATTTTATGGCCAGAGCCTGCCAATAAAAGGAAAGAACTGAAATTTGGATATCGATCCCATGTCGGGCGAATGCATGAAAATGGCGGCCCTTCCCGCCCATCTGGGAGCAGCCTAGAGTTCACGCGCATGCGCTCACGCCTCTTGCTTTGTGCCGAGGGCTGATTAGCTCACTCAGAAGGGAGACGTTACGGCAGCGAAATCATAGACAGCCAGACTCTCCCCATATAAGGCTCTGCTGCAACGGAAAGATTTTCCTACCCTCGTGCTCAGCGAGTGTCGACTGGGGATACAACTCCAGTTCATACACTCGCTGAACATGAGGGCAGAGTGTACCAGCAGAGGGCAGGTGTCTGGATAGAAAGAGTTTAGTTGGCGCACCAAGAAGGTAACGAATATAAATGCGTACTACTCCAAGCAAAATACCAAAAAAAAGCGTGGATCTCGGCTTGACATTAACAGCGGCACACAGTATCTATTTTACTGACTAAGGGGTACTAAATTATTATTTTCAGCTACCTAATCAAACTAAATATTCTTCCCGGCTTGCTTTTTAGGGAAATCTCATTATTTACAAGAACTATTAAGACAACGCCTAAAAAAAAGCAATGGCAAAACCAACAATCGAATTCGCCTGCTCTACAGTAGCACGACATCTATGGCAGGCAGACCTGCAGAATGAGCAAGCAGTCTAAAAAACAGAGTATGTCCTATGTATAATTTTATTTCATGCTGCAAAGCAAGCGCTGGAAGGAGGTTTTACGACATTAACGAAGTTTATTGCAATCAGTTGAGAACAAGTTAGAGCAGTGAACTTGTCATTGCTCCTGGTATAACGTTTTAGTGTTGCCCACGCATATAAATTTGTAAATAAATACAAAAAAAGACTAACCTTCATTAAAAAAATCTGTAACTTTGGCAAAGAAAAGTTACCTTGTGCAAATTTAGAACAACCACGGGCTAGCGAGGCTAACGGAGCGACTCTCTGCAATGGCCTGCGCAGACCACAGAACAAGATCGGTCAGAGCTTGGAGCCATAAGGTGCTTCATATCATGAGGTTAGAGAAGCGGGTGCAATTGGAAGCAAAGTGCATTTCATTTCTCTGCAGAACAAAGAGTTTAATAGCTAGTATGCATTCATAAGGTGATACAGTCATGAATGCACAAACTTTTCAATGCAGCACTATATGACCAAAGTGTTAACCATGCCGGGTAACACTAAAAACCGTGAGCATTATTCCAAACTATGTCAGCTTAAAGTTAACCGCGACAGAAGCTTCAAGCTATCCTTGCAAATTCAGTTCACAAAGCAAGCCATGTGACATTCTAGTTGGACGCTATGGTATATCGAGCTTATAATCATGTGTCATGCTGTTTTTGCAACAATGGCTTGTAGTGTCAAAAGTGGTCCAGCCTAAAGAGACGCAAAGTATGGACGTTTGTGAGTGGGGCCCTCACGTAGTCTGCAGCTACATTGCGAAATAGGACATTCCAACCGGGATCTTTGCTGCCTGTAAGCACACGACCAGCTTGTGCCCAGCGATTGTTCGAGCTGAGTACATGTCCTCGATTGTGCCGTTATTTGACAATCATTTTTATGAATGTTCAATATGACTGACTTACAGAGAGACTGCACCTCAACGACTAATGACTTGGGATACCTAACGGAATACTGATATACCGTATTTATTCGAATATAAGGCGGTCACGATAATAAGCCGAGGGGGCAGCTGAAGGACCCAAGAAAAATAAAAAAATGTCATATTCCTATACTGAGCTTCGAATATAAGGCGGGTATGACTTTGACATTACGGATTTTGGAAAAAAAACCTCGCCTTATATTCAAATAAATACTGTATTAACTAAATGCAAAACAATTAACTGGCAGGCATTACATTTTTCAAGAGGCTGGTTCAACTCCGCACTAACTTGAAGGAGTCGATGCGTCATAGGACAATACAAAGAAAAATATGCCTTACAATTCCTTTTGCACCGCCAAAAAGATGTGTTTTTGAAGGTAAGATACATAATGGTTCTTGATTAAGAAAGTGCCTCAGCTGTACAAATGCATATGCACTAAGGGCACTCGCCAAGCCTATTCTACTCAGCTCTGGGCAGGTTAACCTAAGTTACAGTATAGAAGTAAACGCTCACTGACACCATGAAAAAGGCAAGAAGAAGTATCCTTTGTTCCACCACCAGCCCGTCTGCTACCTTCGATGACCTTTCAGCGCCTCATGAGCTTGGAGCGAGCACATGTGTCCAAAGCGGGGTGAAAAGCACAAGCACGTCCTGGAGGACGCCCAGCCATTCTCTTTTTGTCATCGGCTATACTATATATTTTTAGTGTGACATATGTTTAAGTGAGAAAAAGTATTGCAAATATGCAGTCCACCTTTGACCATAATACAGAATTCTGATAAAGATAACAACAGTTGCCATTCACCATTTTTCAAATGAGTGCTCCACCTATCGTAACATCTACACATGTGATGCGTGAGTGGGTTCAGGACTGAGAGGCTTGAAAACGAAGCGCTCACAAGGCTTTTCTGGCCCTTCCAACCATTTGGGCACCATTCGTCGCAAATCCCCGATTTCTGGACAAAATGATTCAGAATTAGCAAATATTGTCTACGCCCGAGGTAGAACATTGAATTGTGATTCGCCCCTATTGTGCGAACCATCCTTCAAACAGCGGTACCACCTGCAAATGAACTATGTTGTGCTGCGGCACACGTCCATGCTGCCTGCTTCAGTGGAAAACCACTGCTCGTGTTGAAGGCGACATCCCACAATGTACAGGCAACAATGTTTGACGAACTAAAATAAAATCGATATCATTCAATAGACAGAGATAGGCTCACAAAGTGTCGACACCGTGAATGTTGTTGTTGGCTTTACTCCTGCATACAAAAAAAAGTGACTTCCTCTTTTCTCCGATGAAAAGAGGAACTCACTTTTCTTCGGTCACAGAGGACATAATCGCAGCCACTGAATTCCGCAAAATTAAAGGCCGCGAAAATTAAAGGTTCGCCAACATTAAGGGGTTTACTGTCCTTCAGTGTTTCACATGATGTTAACATTTTAAGGAGGATGAAGGTATTGGTTTAAAAAAAAATGACCGATAAAAAAAATACCCTTCTCCCGGTTAGGCACACGAGGCTCTCTTACACTACCAGTAAGGTGGCAAGTTTGTTTCGGCAGAGCTTTTGGTAAAACGGAGTCACAAAAGTAGCTATACTTGGCGTCAGGGATGGGCAGTATTTCAAATACAAGTATTTGAAATACGTATTTCAAATACTTTGTGTATTTTGCATTTGTATTTAATTACAAATTGGGTAATGTATTTGACGTGTGTATTTAAATACTAAAACGTGGGTATTTCAAATACAATTGTAATTAAACACAATTTTGTGGGTGAAAATACATCTTGTTTTTACGCATTTGGTCGTAAGATATAGTCCCCATCCTTTATTCGGCCATGGGGCTTTTTTCTTTTTCTCCTCCGGCTTTATTTTAAAGGCACTATCCAGAGCAGGAAGAGAACTACGTTCTGCACCGAATGCAGTGTCTCTCAATCAAGCACAAGCGTTTAGTGACTTTGTGATTACGGTGCTAGTCCAGGGAAAGAATAGTGACGAAATTGACGTTTACATACAGACTGGCTAAATAAGTGCCTGTGACAATTTGTGATGCTTTCTAGCCTGATTTCCATCCATATTTATGCCTGGAACATTCTATATGTGCGGGTCGTCGAGATTTTTGTAACTGGCGCGAGTTGCCGCAATAAAAAATTCTCTAGCTAGTGCTGCGCGCCTTGGTCGTCTCGGTTCTTTGTTGGTCTATACCAATATGTAATCGACAAAAAAAGCTGCTTGAAGCTCTGTACTTTTTTCACCTATTACGTCCAAGCTGAGTAAATTTTTTTGTGATTATATTTCTATTATGCTACTAGAGCCTCGCACACTAACTCCCGAGTGTGCGATGCAAAATTAAAATGAGATATCCAGAAACCCGTTCTGCCCTGAAGCCGCTGACGCAAATTTTGAGGAATGTATTTCGAACAGTATTTGGTGGGGACCAAATACATTTGGTTGTATTTGTATCTCTTGCTTAAATGCTTTTTTTTTCAAAAAGTGTAATTAGATTTTTAATTAAATACATTTTGGACGAAGTATTTTGTATTTGTATTTCGATACATACTTGCATGTATTTTGCCCATCTCTGATTGGCGTCAACTATTTTTTGCTGCATTATAAAGCTAGAGTAGATTGTACAGTGCTTCAGCACAGCACTGTTTGTTGCGAGAGCATATGTGGTTTAGTGTTGCATCCCATTTGCATGATCCAGAGAAACTAGCGCTGACAGAGTTGGAGCACTCCAAATAATAAGAGCCGACTGTAGATGCATTGACAGGTGCACAGACGCGAACTGTGAATTTCTTAAAAGTGGTTTTGAGCAAAGGTAAAAACAATACGTATACTTATTGCGGCGATACTTGCTTTACCCAAGCACGACCACTTTTCCCTCGGTAGCACCATCCAGTAAGTAGCACCAGCAACACGCCCATGAGACGCCGCCTACTCCTGGATTGAATGACGACCCGCCTGAGGTCTTGGAAGAAGATTCAGAACACTGCTTTTGACCAGATATTGTATCTGGTGGGGCAGGGACTAAAAGTAAAAATTGACAAATTTATCTCAAGCGCTACATTCCTATAAGATAGCAGTTTATTTTTAGGCCAGTGATGCGTTTTAATTAAACACAAATGGTTGGTTTATATGATGAACCGGCAGCCCCTAGTTTGCTTAAGTGTAACGCAGTGTCTAAAGTTACGTCCGACGGAACCCGAAATGAAAATTAAAGTTACGCCCAACGTAACTGTCAAGCATTCGAGTTATGTCCGACGTAACCCAAAATAAAAATTAAAGTTACCGTATTTACTCGAAAATAGGTCGAACCTATTTATTGGACCCACCGAGAATAAAAAAAAAAATAATTCAAATATAGGTCGACCTTTTTTTTTATTTTTAAGAACAGGGGAAATTCGGGGCAAAAGAAAGAAACAAACCTTTATTTACATCGCTCTCAGCTAAATCACGGGGCGATGCCAAAAACTTAATCACCGTCAGAACTTCTGGACATGTCATCGTCGTCCGAAGCTTCGTCAGCTTGGTAGACATTATCGCAAATTCGCAACTATACTTCACTAACACCGTTATAAAATGACAAGAAACGAAAAAAGGTGCGAAGCGACGGAAGACAAACTACAATGACGCAAGCAAAGCCGCCGTGTCGCCATGAGCAACACGCGAGCCGAACCGCCTCAAGCAACTAACAAAAGTAACATCTTTTTTTTTGTGCGCGTTTGCGAGGATGGAGGGCAAAGTGCATGGCGCATCGCGTTCCTCTCCTTTCCCGTTGCCCAGCAAGGGGAACGCTAGAGGCACGATGGCGAAATCCGACGCCCGAGGGGTGCGCGTGACAGCGGCACCGGCCACCGCGGGCGGCGGGCCATTTCGGTTGTTTACCAAAAGCTTTTTGAAACAAGAAGCGGCGCGGCCCTACGGCAACGCCGGCTCGGTGACTCGATAGCTTCATGCCTCCGGTAGGGTCGCAAAATTTGGTTGCGAATGTAGGTCGAAATTCTTTGGTCACGATTTCCGAAAAAAAAAGGTCGACTTATATTGGAATAAACACGGTGAGCCGCGCGACGATACACACATTATGAAAGCGATTGGTGCGAGCGACCAAGGCGATAAGCGAAGTTCTCTAGAAGCCCAAGAACCGTGCGCCGCAAGCAGCGAATGAGAAATCTTTGTCGTAATGCTGCTTACATATCTTCATCGCTTCGTCTCGTTGATCGCTACGTTGCTTACATGCCGTTCAGAAAGGCGCACTACGTGCTTACCATTGCATTGGGACCAGCCTCACATCCAACCGTAACCAGTCTTGACTTTTTTTTAAAGCCGCCCAGGTATAAGTTGACATCGTACAGACATCGTTTTCAAGGATGGCTCCTCGTTCATCGGCTCTTTCTTTATTTTTTCGGTAAATGACAAACCGTGATGAAGCATAATTATCCTAGCTCAAAATTGTCACGAACACTTGGCACACGTGCTTACACTGAAGCGCTCCTAACTTAGTTTAAAAGTAGAATGAAAAGGTGGCGAGATTCGCTTACCGCTTCGCGAAAAGACAAACGCCTTCGAACTTCGCATTTCGAAGTTCCCGACGGTTCGGCGATTGGACGAGGCGAGCCGGCCGTGCTGCGCTGGCCCAGGCTGACTACACCTGGGTGAAAGAGGCGCCGTCGAGTTGAGAACCAGAGCCGCAGTAGAAACGGACCGCCAAACGTCTGTCTTGTACAACGAACGAGCCGACGTGCCCCACTCTCCGCCATCTTCTCCGTGGCGACGGGAGCTGGGAAAGCGGGGAAGCCTAGCAGCCCAAGCGGAAGTCGCTGGGCGGCCGCTTTACGTTTCGCTTTTAGCCGAGGCCGGTATCGGTTGAGGAATCGTGCGGTTGCAGCTGGTTGCGACGAGAAGAACCACGAAAAGACGCTGAGTTGTCCGTGTATGAGTCACGGTACGAGCAACGGGCCGTTTGCTGCTGTCGACCGGTGACGCGGTATCTTCGGCTTGGTGTCACGATCGGTTTGTTGCCGTGCATGTTGGCTTTGCTATGCAGTGCGGCTGGTGCGGCTGTCGAATACTTGCGGTGCTCATTATTCGAGACAGTCGCCCCAAGACGTCGCCGTGAAAAGTTGATTGAGGAATTCGTGTGAGCTGAACGTCGGTCTATGATTTGTTTCGACATGTAGGGCGTATGTAACGATACCGGTTGTAGATGATGGACGTTAAACAGTATGATCAACCAACTAGCCCACCAGACGATCGTGAAGCAGTTTTTGTTGGAAGATGGCGGTCGCCTTACTGCACGTATGATTTGGTGATGCCGGTGGTCCTGAGGTATAATCGTTGCGTGAAAAAGATGATGGTCGCGTACGTTATCGGACGCAAAATCATACCAGCCACACCAAAATCATATCTGCAAGCAAACTGGCTGCCATTATAGACAGACGCGGAGCAATAGCGGTGCCGGTATCTCCAGTTATGCAGAACTTCAAACCTAACTAGGTGCGTGTATGATAACAAGAAATTATGGTGGTGTCATACCAGAACTGTAAAGCAGCAGGTATGTTTCTTGTACGTTTTTCCGATAGGGTTTCAACTTTTAAATTCACAGAATCGCCGATACTAAATTCAAAGGAAGCCAAAAATAGAAGAAGAGAGATAATAAGCATGCAAGAAATATCACATGAGTTTGAACTGGGAAGTAGGTGATCACTTGTATTTCGCTCGTCGACGCTTCAGTCATGGCTGCAGTTTTTATCGTTAAAAGGAAGTGCCGACTACTTTGAGAGACATAAGCGAGTGTTTTACCACAACCGATATTTTCGGCCCGAAACAGACCTCAACGTAGATGGATTGGAAAGAATCCTGCCTCCGACCAAAACTGCTACTGTTCTGTCGACGGATATGCTCTGCCAGAACTGTTTTCGACGCTCCGGTGAGCGACGTTCTGCCTGTAGGGTGAGTGACCTATCTTCAAGCTCTCCGGCAAGCTTCACTGAAGAACATGAAGTAGTAGATGACATTAACGAGAAAATGTCTGAAGAAAGGCTTGAGACAACTTCCTTGCGGATGCCGTCTGTCTTTAAATCAGAGCCGCCACTCTTATGCGGCAAGAAAACAGCGGAAAATTGAAGGGTCGTGGAACAGACCGCAAAAAGTTGGCTACGCTAGATACCCCGTCAACAAGTGAATCAAAATATGTCCCTGGATCCTTCTGCCTTAAATGTGACGAGTGGTGAGCAAAGCTTAGAAAAGCCTTTGTCAAAGCACCGTCTTATCAGGAGAGATGCCAGCTGCTCACGCTCGCGCCGTCAAGCGTAACTGGTAACGAGGTAACACGTTTAATTCTGGAGGCATTGAGCTGTTATCTAAAAAATCCAAGGGACTTCGTGAACATTTTTACGTATAAGTGAGCCATACCAAGGCGCTAAGATAGACGAGGGCGTCGTGCAGTAAGCCACGCGGTTTTACAACCACAATGATTTCGACTGTTTCCGGCAGAGCTTCAACAAAAAGGACGTTGTAAACATTATGAAAGGTGGGAAAAAAACAAGCCTGTGTCACGCGCTAATGACCAGTGACATCCCAGAAGCCTACCAGCTTTTTAAGAAAGCCAACCCGGACACTAAATTAGGACTTAACAAATTTTATTCGTTGCGACCAAAGATGGGTTAAGCTGAACACCGGCTAAACCGTATGTGCATGCGTGTTTTGCACAAAATCGATTTGTGCTTATCGTCCCTCAAAGGCGTACGGGAGGAGAAAACAACAGCTGAAAACATTGTGGTTTCATTATAATACTCCGTCTCCCTAAAACTGTGCAGTAGAGGAAGCTGCGACGTGTCAAGAGGCTCGCGCATTCGGCACTAGAACATAGTGCCAAGTTGTAGTCGGGTTTTCTCTGGATATTTTTCGGTGTCGGAGATTTTAGGCGTGCAAAAATAATAAAAATGTATTTTTAAAATGGTCTTAACTTATTTTTTTTAATTGAATATTGTGTTATATGTCTCAATATTGTTTTTCGTTAAAGACTATAGTTCTGCTGCTAATAGGCCAATTTGCCGCCGACGTTCGCATCCGCGCAAACTTTTCAGCACGGGTTCAAAAAATGCGTCACCAAAACGCAAAAGAATAATTATTGAAGTGGATATACCCCAAGATAGAGATCTGTCGACAGACCGTGTTGGGGGCGGCGCGAAAGACGCATTTCGTTGTGTTTCTCACCGCCATGGCTGCCATGGCTGACATCGGCTCTCCCCCGAACCGTTATCGCCGAAAAGAATCATTTTATCCCACGCCAGCCAAGCAGATAGCTTTAAACATTCTCGGTAAGCTAAAGGAAGAAAGCGTGAGAAGGTCTAGCACAGATTCCATCTTCAGAAGGGCGGCAGCGCTGAGCGGTGTCTGCGAGCCAGCTCTCTACAAATGGGCTAGTGAGTACAACGCGAGGGGCAAGGCGTCTCACCAACAAAATCATCTCGGGCAGCGAAGGGCTGCGCGATAAAAACGAAATTCGACGATTTTGACCTCGGAGTTCTAAGAAGAACTGCTCACGGGTTTTTCTTTGATAATAAAATTTCGACGGTCACAAAGATTAAGCGGAGGTTCGGCGACGACGACAACCTACCAGGCGTGTCTAAAGCAACCCTCCATCGGAAACTCAAGAAGCTAGGTTTTAGATTTAAGCGCCGCTTTCGTAACTGCCATGTGATCGAGACAGCGAACATTGGGCTGTGGTGGTGCAGTACCTGCGATGGATACAGGTGTTTTAAAGGCAGGGGCGGTCCATTTTCTACACTGACGATACGTGGGTGAACGCCAGGCACACCCACTCGAGAGTCTGGGCCGCCGTGACCGTGATAGGTGCGCTTGCGGCCAAGCGCTCGGGACTCTCCACCGTGTTTAAAAACCCCAGTGGCAAAGGTGGGAGGCTGATCGTCACCCATGTTGTCAACGAGAGCGGGTTTCTGGACGGTGCGGGGGAAGTTTAGCGCGCACGAAGGGTAAGTGGTGACTGCCATGAAAATGTGGACGAATAGCACTGCGAAAGGTGGTTTGTCGACACACTGCTCCACCTGCTATTTCTAGCGAGTGTGGTAGTGATGGATTATGCGCGCCCTACCATTCCGTGAAGCTGGAGAAAGTGCCGAGTATGTCAATTCTCAAGAAAGACATTCAGGCGTAGCTGTCAGCAAGAGGGGCGGCCTGGAGCCCGGCCTGGAGCCGTTTTACCCTTTCCAACTTCGACGTCTGCACAGACATCAAACACGGCGCCGTACCCCTTCCTTTCGCGGGTTCACAACTGGCGTTACAAACGATGTAGCCTCGCGCGAGGGGTCGAATTCTTTTTGTTTTTAATGGGCGCTACTGGATCCCAGTACTTTTTGAGGCACAGCTGAAAACCGCCCGGCGCGAGGCTGAGAGAATTGTGTTCGAGTGTAGGGACGACACTTTTTTTGGTTTACTCGTCTGGCCATGGAGGTCGAGTCCACTCCTCAGTTAAAGGCGCGTTCACACTCTTGCAACTGAGTACGACCGAGAAAGACTTCTTGGGACCGGATGCACTGAGCGGAGCTGGTCCTAAGAGATCGCAAAAGGCTTAAAACCGGTTTGGTCTCTCTCGGTCGCACTCGGTTGCAAGAGTGTGAACGGGCCTTTACAGTCAACTGTCAACATAAAAGGAAGGAGGGGGGGTTAGGCCATCTTAGTAGCCCTGACAGAGAGAGAGAGTTAACCTGTAAAAGTGATGTGATCTTTTATTGTTTTCTGAGACCGATGGCCACCGCTTCTCTTGCTCTCTCTGCCCTCCCCTCCCCTGGTATCCACGAATATTGGTATGAAAGTGAGAACCGATGAATGCTCGATAACCCGCAATCGCCACTTTTTTCCTGACTGGTCGAGTTTTCGGTCATGGAGTGTCCGTCGTCTTCATGGCCATCTCTTAATGAGAAGTTCAAAATTCAGGGAATTACGGAGAACGGAAACCTAGAGTTTCAGTGCATACTTTGTTCGCCAATAAAACACACATTGTCATCACCAAGAACAACGAACTACCCTACGGTAACACATCAAGGTAAACTGGCACACCTGCATTCTGAAATGGCTATACATTGTATATTTTTTAAACTTATTTATTTATATATACTACTGGTCCTTGTTCAGGACCATTGTAGGAATGGTTACATTCACGAGGTTACAAAATAGCCTCCAAACAAGCAAACAAACACACAAACACAAGAACCAAATGACGCTAATATGTCACGAAAGAAAAAACATGCAAGCAAATACAATTAAAAACAAAATCTTCACTCAACACTGAAATGTTTTCGTACAGAATCAAGAAATGAAATTAGGGAACTAGAGCTCGTTATTTCAGCGGGTAAGTTATTTCAATCTTTGAAAGTGCGAGGAAAAAATGAGTATTGGAAAACATTATTTCGCGGCAACGGCTCAATGATATAATACAGATGTTGGCTACGTGTATCGGAGCGTGCAGAAAATGATATATACTTGTCCCGATTGATGTTGATCATGCCATGAATTATCTGGAAGAGCAGTTTCATTCTGTTAATAGTATTTCTCGTGCTAAGGTTTGATAATTGTGCTTTACTAAGTAACTCACTAACTGAAGTATGCCTGTTATATACTCCGTAGATGAATCGAACCGCTTTTCTTTGTACCATTTCCAGCCTATTGATGTCTTTTTTGTGTAAGGGTCCCATTATACACTCGCGTATCCCAAGATAGGAAGAAGAAAAGTTTTGTACGCCAATAGTTTTGTATCCGGAGCTGCCTGCCGTAATTTGCGTCTCATAACCCATAGTTTTCTGGATGCTTTATCTCTAACCGCGCTGATATGTTTATCCCATTTTAAATTGTGTGTTATAGGTAGTCCCAAATAAGTATATTCATTAACCCGGATCAGTACTTGGTTATCTATGTGGTATGTGAAAAGAGAGGGGTGCTTTTTATGGGGTGGTAGACATAAATACAGTTTTCTCTTTGTTAAGTAGCATTTGCCAATCTGCACCATTTTGATATTTCCTGAAGGCTATTATTTAGGATGAGGTGATCATCAAGACTTTTGATTTCATGAGATAAGGTGCAATCATCAGCATACAATCCTACGTTTACTCTGATATTAGTAGCTATATCATTGATAAATATCAAGAAAAGCAGTGGCCACGAAACTGACCCCTGTGGTACCCCGGATTCTACATTTGCTATGGAAGATGCAGTCTGGTTAAACATTACATACTGTCCCCTCCCCGACTAGAAATCCTGAATCCAGTTTACGATTTGATCGTTTTTTAACATCGCAGGTAATTTTAATGAAATCTTTGGATGGGAAACCTTGTCAAAGGCCTTTGAAAAGTCAAGGTAGATTACATCAACATGGACTTGGCGATTAATAACTGAAGGAAAATTATGCACGGATCCTTCTAACTGAGATATTGTCGAGTATCCGGCTCTAAAACCATGCTGTGCATTCGATAGAAGATTATGCTCCGTGACGTAGGCAACTATATGTTGAGCAATAATATGTTCGAGTAATCTAAAACTGATCGCACGTCAAAGAAATGGGACGATAGTTAACAGCTATCCGAAGGGTCACCCGATTTATATATGGGTTTAACGATTGCTAGCTTCCAATCTGCAGGTAATCTCGAAGTGGCCAATGACGTTTTCAAAATGACAAACAAATATTTTGAAACCCATTCCGCGTAGCGTTTAAGAAACATATTAGGGATGTCATCCGGGCCGCTGCTCTTCTTTACATCATAGTTTAGTAATAATGACAGGATACCTGCCTCACTGATAGTAATGTTCTGGAGACCAGGTAGCTGAGATTGGACGTCGTAGTTAAAAACAATGTTGTTATCTCTTGTAAACACGGAATAAAATTGGTCACTAAAAATGGAAGCGATTTTAAATTCGTCATCAATTACATAACCGTCAACAACGAGGGATGAACATGTCTTGTCTTTGGAAGTACTTATATGTTAGAACCAAGCTTCTCTTTATTTCAGAATGACAGGCGCAACAGCCGAGTCAAAATGGAGCTTTCGTAGATCGCCTCTTTAGCTTCGAATCTCGTAGCGGAGGTTCACGCTGGTACTGAACATGCGCACCAATTGCTTTGTCTGCAAAATTCCAGGGATCATTTCTGTAGGCCGTAAGCTAGCGGGATGGTGGTTGCAGGTTTCGGTGCCTTGTCAGCTTACAGGTGAAAGGAGTGCACCCACACTCTCTCTCTCTTAAATACAATGTTTTATTTTTACAAGGAGTACCATCCCAAGCAGCACGTTGTGAATGGGCCATCGCTGGCAAGTGTACTATGGCCAACCAGATTTTCGATGGCCCAAGCTTGGCCAAAGTGCTCGGCAATAGCAGTGTTTTCGTCCTCGTCTGGTGACTTGCCATTCACTTTATGCCAGTCGCTGGCCATTCACTTTAGGCCAGTGACTGGCCATTCACTTTAGGCCAGTGACTGGCTATTCACTTTAGGCCAGTGACTGGCCTATCACCTTTGTCCAGTGGCTGGCCATTCACTTTAGGCCAGAGAATGGCCATTTAGATTTGGCCAGTCCCTTTCGGCCAGTCACTTTCGGCCAGCCACTGGCCCTTCACGTTTGGCCAGCCACTAGCCATTGACGTCCGGCCAGTCACTGGCCAAAAGTGGCTGTAGTTTTACACTTAATACATAATTTATCACAGACTGCCAGAAAATTTGGGTGTTCCTCAGAAGACTGTCAAGAGTTTCGGGAGGTCAAGTTTGAGAACTCAACCCCAGAAACTTTTACATAGTAATGACACGCGAAGCTGCTGCAAGTCTGCTCAATATTTATTGGACCTTTTTGAGTACTAAGTCTTACGACGCTGGTTGCGACCACCATTCCAATCGTCGTGGGTTCAGGGATGGTATGTTGTCCCACCATTAAGATCCCCCGGTAGTGCAGCAGTAAAAAAATAAATAAAAAGAAGTAACTTTAGGTGAAGGGACAGTGCAACAATAGAGAGTTTTAGTAGATCGTTCCGATACCTCCGATAGCCCCGATAACGATACTATGCATGCGCAAGGGAGGCGGTGGCGGAGTATCGGGTATCGTTATCGGAGTCATGGGAGCGATCTACTAAAACTCTCTACTCTTCAGTTACAATATTTTTCAGTTTACACAAGCTTACTGGCACTAATGGGAAAGAGAAGCCTTGAGTACACAGTACAAGGTTTTACACATTAAAGGGTGTAAATCAGTTTGTTTCTGGGCTAACACCCTTATGGCGTCCAGGCAAGCACCCTTCATAAAGGGTGCTTGCTAACACCCTTGGTAAAGGGTGCTTGGCGTGAAATGGGCACCTGCTGGGGTGGCCCAGTGGATGCTGGGCCACCCCAGCCAATCTGTCGCCGGGAGAGTACCATGCGACGTTTTCGTTATGTGGAGTACAATGTCACATGACGCTCTCCCGTCGCTGGATTGGCTGGTAGCGTCTGCCGCGCTCGGACGAAGGGTGAAATGAAGTATAGACCCCAGTGAACATTTCATTGGAATGTGTCCAATACACATAACAGAACTTGTAAATTGTACAAAAATCATATATGGTATTGCATATTCTTATATTACTATTACATTATTTAGAGCTTATCATGTTTACTGAACACATTTACACTTTTTTCACTTAGAGGGATTGCCACATCACCACATACGAGGCATGTGATAAAGAAATAATGAGTCACACTAAACACAACTCACTTCATGAAGTAATACAAAAGATCTTGCAAGCCACATCATAACCCCGTGGGCAATTGGGAAGTGCTACGGCACCCCCCTTTCTCGAACTCTAAGTGAGCAAGCAGTGGCCCCAAGCATCGCACTGCACGGCTGAACCATTGTGAACATCATGGTCTGCCACAAACGAAGCATGTAAAGCTTTCCTGTTTGGAGATCAAGTGACATGTTTTGTTTGTCTCAGGGGATTGCAGGCAGCCCACGCTTCGCTTATCACTTGTCTCCTACGCGCATCTGGCTCAACTCACAAATCGCGCATTGTACCAAACGGTCCAAGAAGACGGAAAGGAAGGACTCCCCTCATTCTCGGACCCTCGTTCGTGCAACCGGAAACAGCCATTCTCCCCCTAGAAGATTAGCCCGTCGCTTAAAACTCGAACAAAAGTTGCTTTCCCCATCCCGTTGAGCACTGAGCTGACAGTGTTGTGGAAGCTACGTGCTCCTTGGGCCAGCCCACGTGGGCCAGCCACACGCTCGTCACGCCACGGGTACTTCGAACGGCTCGATTGTAGCGCGCTGACGCTATTGACACCACCACAACGCTGCCAGCGCCACCAAGGGCAAAGCTGATAACCACGCCTGCCTTGCTACTCCACGAACGCGGGGAATCTTTTCTTTCTGCTTTTGTTTGCGCCGGATATCCCCTGACGCATCGCGCTCTCCGTTCGCTTCTCTTCGAGCGCTTGCTGGAGTGCACCGTCTGGAACGCAAAATATAGCCAGCCGTTCAAAATACAAACGTGCGATTATCATTTACGGTTATTATCCCTCATACTTGATTCCCTTCCCAACGAAACTTGAATATTTCGATTTTTGTTTTCGTACCCCTTTAAAGAACACAACTGTGATGACGATTTAATGAATGATGACGATGAAACAATTTTCACTAAAGAGAGTGACCACAAGGGTATACTGAAAGAATCACTAACAATGATGAAACCTAGAAATATATTAGTGCCTTCCCTGTGTTTTGCCATTGAGTGGAAGAAGCTTCTTGGCCTATATTTTTGTTAGAAACAGGTGTGATGCGTCCGTCTGTTTTTTTTTTTAATCTTGATGTTGTGCATTTTTTTATTTCCTAGGTTGAAAGCTCAAGGCATTCCCTGTTGTTTGTTCAACCACATTTACCCAAATGTTAGTAGGTTGCTTTTTTTATGTTTACTGTCCTTGGGTATGTCAGAGGTTGTGAACAGTAAAACGTTGCAAGGCCCAGGAAGGAATTCCCTTTGTAAAGTGGTGGCAAGCAGAAGAGGAATTGTAAAAACTGACTACATGTCTTCTCCTGCGTTTTCTTTTTTGGGTCGCCTATTCATTTTTTGCCCATTAATACTCAGCTGTGTTTGATACTTCTCTGCGTTTGTGTCATCCTTCAGAGAACCCGTCTTTAATAAATTATGTGTTTAGCCTGTTTAGCTAGCTTGCACCCTCCTTTTTGTTTTTGACCATTAATAAATGACTGTACGATTCAACTGCAAGCATGCATAGTAATAAATAGCAGCATACTTTTATTGACTAGTGGTGATGATTGGACTAGTTAGTAGCCAATTATTGAAAAGAAATCATGAAGAATATGGGAACAGAGGATCTGAACACAAAAAAGCGCTGTGTTGATCTCCTCCTTCTTGTCCGTGCCATTCACATTCCATGTTTTTAATAACACATTTATTAATAATTTTCTGCTTGGTATCATCTGTATAGGGGTTCACTGGAACGACCCATCTGCTATGGCATTCACTTTAGGGCAGCTCCCCCTTCCTCATGGTGCCATCGCTCAGGAAGTGCAAGGCGGGTGTCACTCTCACTCTTGTGGTTCAGTTCCCCAGGTTCCCATAAGTTTCAAGCTGCTAGCCAAACTGAGTCAGGCCTTCCAGCCCTGCAGGAAATGTCAATTCCACTCTTTTAGACGTAGACACCCACATTTTGCGTGTACGTGAAAGAAGCTCTAACAGAGAGGAAACAAAATGATTGGCCTTTTTTTAATGCATCCTTTTCTTTCGCTGAGAACATACATAAACGACGCTATTGTACATTCAGTGGTGCGGCTTAATTTAGGAAGAGCACTTTTTTTCATATAACTTTTATATAAAGAAAAAACTCAATATAATGGGTCGGACATAAATGGTTGCTATGAACTGCCCAATACATTTACACATTACCTGATATCATCAAAAGAGTAGAGTAGCGTAGGGCTGCACTGCGCCAATTACGTCTTTGTAACCAATTAATAGTTGGCATTTATTTGTTTATTACTATTGGCTATTATTCTTTGACAGAAAGAATAACCGGGCGAGTTGGTACGGTACGTGGTAGTCTTTGAACTCCATCAAATATTCAGGTTTGACATTAGTTAAAGGCCAGGGCCGTACCCAGAAAAAAATTTCGGGGGGGGTTTTCGGGGACAACGGCGGCCATTTTGAAAGTGTCTATTGTCTTATTTTCGCCTATGAATCATGTGCATCGGTGGCATATAATGGAGAGTTACAGCAAACCGGAGATCCGGTCCCGGTTTGGTACCCGGTAGCCGACCGGCGCCACTGCGCGTGCGCAGAGGTGGAGATTAAAATCGGCTGGCTGCCAGTGCACCGACCAGGGCCGTTCGCAGAAAAAAATTTCGGGGGGGGGGGGGGTCAGAACCCCCTATCCCCCCCCCCCCCTGGTTACAACCCTGGCTTAAAGGGGCCCTCTGGATCGTTATGCGATGATCTATTTATGGCGGTAACTCAATCTACAGGCCCTAAGGATCCTAAAAATCATAAAATTACGGTCATGCGCGGCGGATTTCTCTACTAAAATTGCTATCAAAGTCCACGGCACGCCCCCCTTTCTGAGATGAGCCCGGAAAACGGGAGGGGCATCTCTTTACGCGTCAGCCAATAGCAAGCGAAGGATTCCGGCGTCACTGCGCGTCACCAACGCGGCCGACCGCCGACCCGCGGAGGAATCTCTTGAACACGCGCGGACCGTCGTCAAGGGGCCCGGACTTTGTGCTCGGCAGTCGTCGTTCGTCGCACCGCACCGTCGCGCTGCTACTGCAATACGCAGTCGCATTCCACAGATGACAAGGAAAAGTTTGACTCGTTGACGTGGAAGGATCGCAAAGCTGGCTTCGGAGTCGGGATCCACGGAAAGGAGGAACATGTGTCCCGCAAACGCACGCCTGCAGACGCCCCGGGAAGCAGACAAGCCGACGCGCCGACGCATCGCCCACTAGCAACAAGCTTGCGGGGAGAAAACATGGTTCGCTGGTATTGGAGCGATAATTGCGGACTATGTTTCCCGCACCACAATCAGTTTACGTTTTTCTCAAACTCTAATTTACAACGAGCTTAAAAAGTGTTGCAATAATAACGTTCGCATTCACCGCGAGATGCAGCATTTCCATTGGTCAAGTTTTAGCGATGGGCAGGGAATGGGGGATCGTCTTCCAAGAGAAAATTGTCCCGATATATTTCTTCTGCCACCTGCTTAATAAACGGTTTTGTAATCTAAAACTTTGTATACATATTAACTTGCACCTACTATGCAATATAACAACATAAACAGACGATCACAGAAAGCTCCGAAGAGCCCCTTTAATGTTTTCCGCCTTTTTTCATATTTTTGTTTTTTCTGGCTGCTCTGATTTTTGTAAGGGCTTTCGCCACTACTAAAAAACGTGACATCTAAACTCCTTTTATTTTTTGCATCACACAATCGTAAACTTAAAAAGTGTGCCGGTTCGGTAAACGCGAAGATACCTAATTTCCGAGGGTGGAACCTCTAAAAACAACGGACAGGTAAAAGAAACAAACAACACAGGGCGTTGTTTGTCCGTTGTTTTTAGTGCCTTTACCCTCGGAATAATGACGAAGCGACCGCGCGTCTCTACGCACAGGCATTAGCTTATGCAAAAAATCATGCTGCATGCTCGCTCTTCTAACGTTTTTCTCGCTCCCGCTATATGAAACAAATCGGTGGCGAGCGGCTGTTAGGACAAGATGTCAGAACTAGCATGACGTGTGATTAACACTTTGGGACGGCGACTGAATGCTTGAACTGCCGTCAGACGGCACTTGAACGCTCCGCACAAGCGTCGTCGGACGAGCGCCGCACAACGGCGCAAAGAACATGCTCAAGGTTCCGCCGCGCGGGAATCTTTCTCACACTGCGGAGCGAGCCACAGGTTTTGAAGAAGATACGCCCTTTTCAAATAACGAAATAACGCAGGGCAGAAGCATAGTTAGAATCAAGCATAGCTTAGCAAGCACACGGTACACGACAAAGTTTGAAACAGCAGCCCACTTCGCAGAAACAAAAGAAAGTTGCTAACCGGCGTTTGCACGGGTCGTGCATGGGCGGTTCTGAACTTACGGGCGTTGCCAAGACGCAGCGTCTCCCAGCTCTCAGTCATCGATTGTTATTCTTGAACACGGTATTCGTAAGGAAGATATTTAAAATATCCACTAAAACGGCTAAAACGTAAGAAAAAAAGGAGATTTCCGAAGCTTCCGGAATTTCAACGACCATTCAAACGAGCCCAACGGAAGCTGATGGCGATAGCGATGGTCTTGCGCAGGCTTCAAGAGTCTCTTTTCCTTTTTATTTATTGCTATTTTTTTAGAACTATACTAAGCAAAATAAATTATATTAGTAACAAGAAGAAGTTCACTAAAATAATAATGCAAAACATTACAAAAAGTGAGTAAATCTTAGGTTTTATTTAAACTTTAGGTTTTTCTTTTTTGTGTAAACCGAAACCGAAACTAACTCAAGCAACGCTTCCTTCGTCGTAATTGTTTGTGTGTGCGTGTGTGCAGGCGCGTGCGTGTGTTTGTGCGCAAGCGTGTAAATGCGTCCACGTGCATGCGCGTGTGCGTTTCCGGTTGTCCGTGCGTGTGCGTCTGCGCGCGGGCGTGGGTCTGCGCGTGTGCATGCGTGTGTACGTGCGTGCGCGCGTGTATGTGTGCGACTGCGAGCGCGCAAGCGTCTGTTTGTTCGTTCTATTGCACTGCGCCCGCAAGAACAATTGGATGTCCCTGGGCACTGTTAAAACACTAACTTATTGATTATTATTATTATTATTATTATTATTGTTGTTGTTGTTGTTGTTGTTGTTATTGAAACATAGCCCTGAGACTTTAGACACAGGGCCCTAAACTTTTCTATAGCTGGCTGTAGCTGTATCTATAAATTTTTAAGGCCGACCATGCGAAGCTACAGGGGGTGATAGCCTCCCATTGAATTTCCCATAGACGACCATAGGCCATTTTTTATGGGATGTCTCGGCCTGGTTTATTATGGGATTTGCCTCTTTATGTGTGTGAGTTTTTGTGCATGTCACCATATTCTCAAATGAATATTTTACTCGGGTTGACATGGTCATGAGACAGGTTCTAGCAGCATGTCATGAATATTTGTCAAACATTTTCACAATATGTTGATTTCATGTTGCCAGATATAAACTCGAGACTAACTGATTTTCTTACTGTACACTTCCATCAATCAATATTTGTAAAAAATGCTAGTATAGAGCATTTCACCCTACTTTCCGATTTCTAAGCATGGAGTGATTTGCAAGAAAATTAAATATGAACTCATATATAAAATGTTGTTTTCAAACATAAAAATTGTATGCAAAAGAGGCACTTAATTATCAGCTATTTGCATGAATTACAACTGACATTATAAGAAACTAGACTGCTAACAACTGTTGCTTTTCAAGCAGAAATCTTACCTGTACATTATGTACAGAGCCATACATAAGCTTTCCAAAACCATTTCACATTATTTATTTAGCACCCTCTTCTACACCCTTCTCACATTCTTCACTAAATGTAGGGTGTAACACGAAACAGCACCTTTTTCGGTAAAATTATGAGGTTGTATTCCTAGATTTAGGTTGTTAAAAAGGTGTAGCCGAGGGTGTAAGTTGCTACAACACCCATTTGACACCCTTAAAGGTGCAAACACTTTTACTGTGTAGTACGGCCGAGCATCACTGGCGTCAATCACCACGATAGCGTCAATAGCGTCACGCCGTTGCCCACCACCCGCCAACAATCACGTTGTTAACAACAAAACCAGCGTTCTGCACATCTAGGTCGAGAGGTTCATTTTCTTTTTCTTTTACGTGTGGCTCGATTTATAACATTTCCGTTGCGGTTTTAACCGAAGCTTTTAGCTTTCCTTGGCTCAGGAAATCAGTATCCTAGCACCTATATGAAACATTACTGAGACTAGCTTAAGTTTAATCAATATATGAGAGACGTCTTGTTCAGGCTCTTCCAAAACACAAAGTCTGAAATATCCAATCTTATCCGATTCAAGCACAAGCTGATCGGGGTGCATGGCTAGCGTGGCGGTTTACTAAGCTGAGTGCATTGATACACCTATAAGTTTTTAAGGTAGAGAAGGGGGCTTATGGTCGGTATACAGGTACACTGGCTGGGTAACGGTGGGTGCGTCTACCAGGAAAGGGGAGCATCTGCGCCCGATGCACCCGACTACAACTTTTTTTTCTTCGAGTGCAGTTGGGAAGTAAATATGTGGAGCGGTAACCGAAAAATCGCGGATGTGGCATTCACACTAAGAGTACCGCGCGGCGACAGAGCGGTATAGTTAACGCGAAGATGACGTCGGCGCTGCTTTCGTATTTTATTTTCATAGAACAACGACGGGCACAATATTTTCCCACTTCTAGTATAATGTTCCAAATGAACATATCACACGACAGTGCTAGTTAAGACAATAGCCTTTCAAGTCGAACGAAAAAAAAAACTGAATAAAACGGTGATTGTTTGCTTGCGCTAACAGTGTTCGCGCGATGCACGCACTAATATTCTGCCAACCACTCGCTCGTGATGCTTCTCTCGCTGCCCGTCGTTATAACAAAGTTTCGTCAACGCGATGAAAGTTCAGATTATGGGTGTCCCTGCGGCGAAACTGAAAATCAGCACTTTTGGCAGAACACTTGTCGGCCATGTTTATGTCCACGGCGGCCAAGCTGAGAATCAGCACTTCTGGCCAAACACTCGCCGGCCGTGTTTATGTTTCCGGCGTCCAAGGTGGAAATCAGCACAGGTGGCCAAACACTTGCTGGCCGTGTTTATGTCTCCGGCGGCCAAGCTGAAAATCAGCCCTGCTGGCCAAACACTCGCCGGCCGTGTTTATGTCTCCGGCGGTCAAGCTGAAAATCAGCGCTTGTGGCCAAACACTTGCCGGGCGTGTCTATGTCCCCGGCGGCCAAGCTCAAAATCACCACTGCTGGCCAAACACTTGCCGACCGTGTTTATGTCCCCGGCGGCCAAGCTGAAAATCACCACAGCTGGCCGAACACTTGCCGGCCGTGTTTATGTCTCCGGCGTCCAAGCTGAAAATGAGCACTTCTGGCCAGGCGCTTGCCGGTAGTGTTTATGTCTCCGGCGGACAAGCTAAAAACAGCTAGTTTGTGGCCGGACCCTTGCCGGCCTTGTTTATGTCTCCGGTGGCCAAGCACTTAAAGTGGCCAAGCTGTCCAGACACTGGCCAACTGTCGGCCGATCGAAATTCACTTTCTGGTGCTGCTTGGGATAATACTGTCGTATGAGAAATGAAACGAAGTGTTGCGGAACATTTTGAAAAATGTCAAAATTGTTTCTATTGTTTTCTGGATAAGTGTACGGAGAAAGTAAAGTGACAGTAAGTTGTAACGTATCGAGTAAACGTATGCGTTACTTTTCAGCGAAAGTAATTGGTAAAAGTAATGTATTACATATGAAGCTTGGCAATTTGTAATTGTAATACACTTCATTTTCCAAGTAACGAGCACAAGTCTTGGCGAGGAGCTTACGTAACCTCGCTCGGCTCTAAGCTGAAACATAACGCTCGCTAATGTCAGCCCTATTGAAATTTCCATCAAGGTACGTAATTTGGGACACTGACTGCCAGTCAGCAGCCTTGATGGAACGTGATGAACCATCAGACGTCATGAGCTGAATTAAAATATTCTGGCGGGCTAGTTCGTTATACATAATTAAATTACAAATAGCGCAAGGACGAGGACAAACGAAAAATTGGACAGGACAGGCGCTACGCGCCTGTCCTGTCCACTTCTTCGTTTGTCCTCGTCCTTGCGCTATTTGTAATTTATTCATCAGACGTCATCTGATGGTCCATCAGATGACGTCTGACTGCCACTGCCAAGGGAATTTCATCAACAAGGGCAGCATTTATATAAGAGTAAAGCTATACGCACTCATAAATATCGCCAAATGCCTCGATAAAACAAAAAGTTCGAGAAAAAAAAATAAAAAAGTAGAACCACCGCGAATCGAACTCGCGACCACTTGCGTACAAATCGGGCACCTTAACCCCTATGCTATGCCACCAATTTGGAAACTCCATTTGACTATTCGTTTTATACGAGATGCTTCGGCTGCAAATGCAATTAAGCTGTCAGCATGTTATGCAAAGCACTCGTACATTACTCGCCGTACTTCAGTTCTACTCACCTGCCATGTAGAGTACTTTCGCGTCGTAGAACGATCCTTTTGTTTGCGCGTCACCGGCCTAGTAGACCTGGTACACCTAGACGTCTTCAACTACATCGCTAAAGTCCCTTACATCGTCAGAACTCACAACAGGCTGGGTCTTGTCGAGTAGAAATTCTACTAAAGCATAAGACATTGTAGAGCCCTGGCAGGATCGACAGGTTGGAGCAAGCAGGCAAACGAAACGAGTCGAAAGCGATCGTTCATGAAAGCTCGGCGAAGTCTCTATGGGCGAAGCGAAGTGTCGTGTTCGACGCTTCGGCGGGCTTCTGATCAAGGTTGACGGTCGGTTATCTAGACGGTGGTTTTGAAAGCGCAAAAGACTGAGAAGAGAAGGAAGGGACAGGACAGAGCGCTTACTTTCAACTGTCAAATTTAATGGAGCATCTAGACAAAGACAAGGCGGAAGTGAAAAAAGAAAAGGAAGAAAAGAAAGATGAAATTAAAGTCACGGCTGCTAAAAAGAACATATTTAGTTTTATAAATCGAGATAAAAATTATTTTAACTTCAGCCAAAGGCAAAGTACTTGTCACGTAAAAAAAAAAAACTCTATACTACAAAAAGAAAAAGAAAAACATAAAATAAGAGAGAAAAAAAATTAACTTTTTTCTCTTCTATTTTATGTTTTTCTTTTTCTTGTGCTTTTTGTAGTATAGAGTTTTTTTTTTACGTGACAAGTACTTTGCCTTTGGCTGAAGTTAAAATAATTTTTATCTCGATTTATAAAACTAAATATGTTCTTTTTAGCAGCAGTGACTTTAATTTCATCTTTCTTTTCTTCCTTTTCTTTTTTCACTTCCACCTTGTCGTTTTCTAGATGCTCTATTATATTTGGCACTTGTAAGTAAGCGCTCTGTTCTCTCCCCTCCTTCTCTTCTCAGTCTTTTGCGCTTTCAAAACCACCGTCTAGATGTTCAGCCAACTAGCCCTCCAATTAATTCTGATGTCGGTCAGTTGCGTGTCATATCTCTAACGTCAGCGGTTTTATGGGCTCACGTCCCGAAATTGTTTTCTCGTGCATAGATTACTTTTCGTATTCATAGATTTGACGAAACAGTGGTATCCCAACGAAATTTACGTCCCTTAACCGTACGTCTGTCTGCACGTCAAAACTTCTTGACGTACAGTCAGAGACAATCGATGTACAGTCAGAATCGCCTTTAAGACATCCTGATGGCATTTCGCGGCGGCCGACTGCCACCAGGAAACCATTAGAAAGCCGACAAGCGGAGTCTGATTGGAGTTTGACTGTCGGTCAGAGTAACTTGTTGGCCAATCAGACATGCTTGACGTACAGTCAGGCACAGTCAGCGGTCCACTAGAAAACATTGAATGCCAAGCAGGGTTACATTGATGAATTTTTCCTTCGGGAGCAGAGAGAGGGAGAGCAAGCGTCCTCCGGGAGAGCACTCGGGAACCTACATGGCGCCCCGATTTGCGTCACTAGGAGTGCGACTAGGTGTGACCCTGAAGACTGAGTGAATAAAGGGGTGGCCGAAATGTCAATAGCTATCTTTTTTAATTTGTCAGAGGTTAGTGACAGAGGGCAACGTCCACAAGTTTTTGATTTAAGACCGGAAATCGTTGCACCCCATCGTTTAAGCTGAGATGGTAATGGAACACTGCTTCCGGTTTTTGTGTTGCCCGCCACAGTTAACCATTTGTTGATTTAGTGTTGCATTTAAATGTCAGCGCATTCATGATAGTATCGCCAATGAATGCATACTAGCTATTAAACTCTCCGTTTTGCAGAGAAATTAAAGGCACCTTACATCCAATTGCAGCTTCTTCTGGAGCTTTATTGTATGAAGCACATTATGGCTGCAACCTCTGAGCGGATCTTGTTCTGTGATCTGCGCAGGCCCATTGCAGGAAGTCGATTCGAGAGCCTCACCAGAGTTTCCTGCCCGTTGTCGTTAGTTTCATTTCATTTATTGTACCCTTATATCGCCCTCAGGGGGCTTTAGATAAGTGGGGACAAACAGCGATATAAATTAAAACTCACAAAGAAAACACACACACGCAAAAACAGTTTAGGTTAATTACGTGTAAAGAGCGGCAAGTGCGGCTCGAAACGTACTGGGCTCTTCTATTGTTACAATGTTATCGGGGAGTGAATTCCAGTCGGTAATAGGCAGCTGTAAAGAGGAAAACTTATAGATGTTAGTCCTAGGAGCGGTGACGTGAAGTTTCCGCGTGTTGTCTGTGCGTGAGGAGATGTGGATGGCGGCTCTAATACACTTTTCTTTTTTGGATGGCGAATGGTAGTACAGCTCGTTCAGGGCAATCAACCGTGACATTTTCCGACGGTCTGTAAGAAGTGGAACCTTAAGTTGCTGTTTTAATGCTGTAATGCTTGAGCGGGTGTAGTTACGAAGTATGAAGCGAGTAGCTCAGTTTTGTGTTGCTTCTAACTTATCGATTATATATGACTGATGCGGATTCCAGATAACAGATGCATATTCAAGCTTGGGTCGAATGAGAGATGTATATGCGATCAGTTTAGTGTCCCGTGTTGCAAGGTAGAGGTGTAGCTTCAGGAAACCGAGGGTTTGGTTAGCCTTTGCAGTACTCTAATTTATGTGAGGCTCCCATGAAAGCTTGCAAGTGAAGTGAACCCCAAGATATTTGTATGTTCGAGCATTTTCAATAGACGACTTGAATATAGTGTAGTTGAACTGGGTTGATGTACGTTTGGTATTAAATTTGAGAAATGTCTTTTTGGAAACATTAATTTTTACTGGCCACTTTTCACACCATGTTTCGAGACATGTCAAGTCGCCCTGCAAAAGTGCACAGTCATGTAGCCTTTCTATTTTTTGATAGATCACGCAATCATCGGCATATAACCTAATTGTGGACCGAATACAATTTGGCAAGTCATTTACATATATTAGATAAAGCGAAGGACCCAGCACGGTTCCCTGCGGCACACCTGTTTTGAAATATTTTTGTGAAGAATTTTTATCGTTATAATGAATGCTTTGTGTACGGTTATAAATAAAAGTTGAGATCCATTCGATAACAAAATATCTATTTTCGATGAACGTATCTTTAACATGAGGTGGTGATGAGGCTCTTTGTCTAACGTTTTCTGGAAATCAATGAAGATGGCATGTGTTTCAGTGCGAGAGTGCAGGTTTTCATGGATATCATTAGTGAACTCAAAAAGCTGTTTCGCAAGAGTGGGACCTCCGGAAACCGTGCTGGTTTACAAAGAAGTATTGTGCGAGCATAAGTGGTTCATTATGTTTGAAAATATTATGTGTTCCATGAGTTTACTGGGTACACTTGTTAGAGATATTGGCCTAGAGTTAGATCATTCATTCTTTGAACCACTTTTATAAATCGGAATCACTTTAGCATGCTTCCAGTCGTCGGGTATTTCGCTGGAGTCTAGCGATTGTTGAAAAATCAAGGAAAGAAGAGATGAACCCTCAATTTTACGAAGTTTAAGTAGCTTTGATGTTATTTTGTCAGGGCCTGGTGCCGAGTTCGATGGTAGGTCATCAATCAGTTTCATAACGCCAGATGCGTAGGTAGTTAAAGGGGTCATTTCTTCGTAACTATTATGGTCTGAATCAAAGTCTGGTAGAGGAAACTGGTCCTCGGAAAAAAAACATCCTTGATATACCGACTGAACCGTTCGCATGTCTCAGCAGTGGCCATCTCATTTCCGGATGCATCAGTGGAAGGGAAAGATTCTTTACCTTGTTTTGGGTTAACAGCGGTCCAGACCTTTTTGGGATTGGTTCTCATAAGTTTACTAAGATCCTCATTGTAAAATTTCTTTTTCGCGTTTTTTATTTTGAATTTAGACGTTTGTTGAAATTGGTTGTATATTTCCCATGCATCTGCAAACTGAGGAAGTTTGGCTGTCCTGTAGAGCCGCTGTTTTTTATTCAGTACCCTACTAAAAAAAACATTTGAAATTCAAACGGATGGAAAACCGGTAAATCAAACGGGTGCAAACTTGTCGACCCGTTTGGATCAAACGTGATTATGGGATACGGGTAGCCGTTTGAAACGGTACCCGCTCGAAACGGTACCCATTTGATACAGGTGCCCGTTCGACCTTGCACGTGACCACACGTTTGAACGTGCCATTCGAATCGGGAAATTATGCGCTAGCCCTAAACGGGGTCGTCTGGTAGGTTGGTTATCTTAAACTTATTTAAGACGTTCCGAAACTCATAAACCTATTTATAACATGGAGGAAACACGTAGAACAAATGTGCTCCCGTAGGTGCTTGCGAATGGACAGGAAAACAAACACAAAAGATTGTTTTCAATTCTCCTCAAAGTTTATTACGTCTTCTGTAGACAAGTACAAACGTGCAAGCGATCTGTGAAATGTGAGAGGCAGTCTAAGCTTTTATACAACTGAGAAGATAGCAAACCAAACAAGAACCGAGCTAATTCTAGACTATGAAGGTAGACTTTCGGGAAATTATTCGCCCGGCTGCCGCGAGAAGAGTGGCTGCATAATTATATAGATAATCTGGAAGAGTACGAGTAGAAGAACAGTCAATCGTTGCCAAGAAGTAGGGTGCAGTGCACTCACCATAAAAATAGCGGACTTGAAAGATGTAATCCGCGATAGTTGTCGACACGGTAAAAGCAGGACAACCACACAAACACAAATGAGAGGTAACGGCTTCTTGGAAGTTTCAACACGATGTCGCGCACAAGCTGTCAGTTGCCGAACCCAACCAAACCGCAAGAACTCCTGACTTCTTCGAAGAATCGCTTGTTGCCGATATAGACGTAGGACTTTTCGAACTCTGATAGCTTTGGTGCACATCCAATACGTTGTCGAGAGACATCCTAATAAGACCGCAGGGTTAGGCGACAGATCGAAGCAGGTGGACGCGCTAAGTTCGAGCTGAAGCTGACAACAAGCAGACAAAGAAAAAAGCGGCTGCTACACGCACCCTTCCGGATCTCGATGCTTATCAGCGTGTAGCTCGCGCGCGGGTGCGGGTCACGTGACGGGTGACAAGAGAGGAGGGAGGGGGCGAGGACCACAGGGACAGCCCCTCTCCCTCTCCCCCGGCATTCAAGAGAGATGTGTTTTTGTAACCTCGAAAACAAAACAAAAAAGAAAAAGCACACGCGCGCGCGCCCTTTAGCACGTTCGAATTTTGGAAATGGCGGCGGGGCGGCCAGAAGCTCGGCTTGGGCCCGAGCGAAGAAAGTACTCAGCGCGAGCTCGTAGTTTGACTGCTGCAACGGCGGGCGTGCTCTCGCAATGCTCGATGTTCTTGCAGCCGCGCGTACGCGTGCTACCTTCGGTGCGTCTTGAATTAAAGTGAAACGGAGTCTTGACGTACATTCTTTCACGCGGTCGCGTCTTCTGCTAGAGAGATTCGAGTTGAATTAGTAAATTGAGGCAACAAAGATGGACAAAGTTTTAAAGTTCTGTCAAATATATCGGCTTACCAACGTCGCGCGTTT
Organism: Ixodes scapularis; assembly: GCF_016920785.2. Taxonomy (NCBI): domain Eukaryota; kingdom Metazoa; phylum Arthropoda; class Arachnida; order Ixodida; family Ixodidae; genus Ixodes; species Ixodes scapularis. The sequence continues at coordinate 66,308,343 of NW_024609881.1, forward strand.
ACGTAAAACAACAACAAAAAAAGATGTTAGTGTTAGTTCCAGTATAAGCGAACATCAGCGCAATTGAAATATAAATACAATTACTTGCATTGCGCGGACGATCTGAAATCGATGAACCGGCGCTCCCAGCCTTCCGGAAACATTGGCTGCCACGGCCGAAACGCTATTCGTGCCCACGCCGCCGATCTGTACGTTCAGTATCAAACGGGCTCCGGAGTGCCGTTTGATTAAACCGGTGCAGTTTGCAACATGGTCACCGGTTTGAGCAAACGTGCGACAACTTTTCCCAAACGAGTCACCCATTTGACCAAACGAGCGACCCATTTGCCCAGACGAGCGACCCGTTTGCCAAAGGAGTGACCTGTTTGTCCAAATAGGTGACCGTTATGGCTCATACGGGGGACCCCTTTGAGCCATACGGGCGACCCCTTTGACAAACTGGTGACCGGTATGGTTAAACTGTTTCCGGTATGAACCCGCTTATTTTCATATAGGCGCCAAATGTTTTTTTTTCAGTAGGGTAGTCTCTTCAACCGTGCCGAAAACCAAGGCTTTTCAACACACGTATGAATGGTTATTTTGGGAATGTATGAACTTGCTAGTTCATGTAATTTATATTTAAGTAAAGACCAATTTTTGTTAAACGATCTACAACCAAAGTCAGCTAGGTACAGATCCGAAAATGATGTTAAATTCATGCAGATTTCATCACCGTTTGCTTTTGAATAATTCGAGATGGTTTTGGTGAAAGGAATTTGCTTCTGCGTAGGGATGGCCATTTCAACATTAAGAGAAACGTGATCACTCAATGATTTCATAAAATGAACACTCACTACGCGCTCAGGTTTCGACGTAAAGAATAAATCTAAAACAGCAGAGCCGCGAGTTGGCTCACTAATAATTTGACAAAGTGAGAAAGCGCGCGTTACATCCAAAATATCTCGACTTTGTTTATAAACAGGAAACCAGCTTTCAAAGGGCATAGAGGAAGGAAAAGTCGGCCAAACAATTTCAGGAAAATTAAAGTCTCCTGCCAACACAAATATATCATTCAGGTAAGTTCTAACAGGCAGTTCCATAAACTCGTGAAGTAAAAGGGACAACTCTAGAAGCCAGGGAGGCTTGTAAAAGGCAATCAGTATAACAGAAACACCATGCGTTTTTATTCTGACCCACACGCCTTCAAAACTTGGAACGATATCAGAGTTTTCAACACGCAATCACTTTTTTATCGCGATCAAAACCCCTCCGCCTCTACGCTCAGTGCGGTCTTTCCGAACAATAGAAAAATCCTTGTTCAAAATTAATTCAGAGTTCTGGATATCTGCTGTGAGCCACGTTTCACTGACAACAACCACGTCCGCTCTACATGATTGAGCAGCGCAAAGTTGCTCTTCTTGTTTAGAGTACAAACTTCTCGCGTTTGCGATAAGGACATTTAAAGTTGAGGAAGGCGGCGGTTGACGCACTTGGGCTGACGGGGGTGACTTGGATTTTTTCAATAGCTATGCTGGGGTCGGTTTCACGCAACCGGTCTTGGTGTCAAAATAATAACGTGAGGTTCCCATGATAAGCTTATCATGTCGTAGTTTAAATGCCTTTCCTCGAGTCTTTGTGAAGGCAATGAGTTCTTTCCTTGCCTTTCGAACTTCTTCGGTAAAATCCTCGCTCAAGCGATACTCTGCTCCCTTCAGTTTAGGTGCTTTTGAAAGGACAAGTTCCTTTACGAGGCCTGTACGAGGCCTGTACGAGTTACGTCCATATTTGTAATAACCAATTGGATGGGCACGTTCAATCGAGCAAGTTTCTATCTTAACGCCAAGCATTTCTTCGCAGAACGCAAGGACGTTCTCCTCCAGACCGTTTCCACGTCTCATTTCTGCTATCTTCGATATTGAAAAACAGCAGATTATTACGTCTCGACTGACTTTCAAGCTCGTAGCATGTTTGCGCCATTTTCTCAAGCGCGAAGCTGTTTCGCGAGGTAGCCGCTGAAATGGCAGTGACGTCCGCCTTGACTGGTTTGAAGCTCAGAACCACCCAATCAATGTCGTCAATTTTGGTTTTCAAGGTTGCTAAAACAGAGCCGGTTTTTTCTTGTCTTAATTGTAGGGACTTGATTTCAGTCATTATTGCTGCCTGGCAAGCAGTAAGCTTGTTTAAAGGGGCAAGCATTTCGTCCAATGGGGCGTTGGAATCATAGGTATCCGTGACAGTGCCAGGGTTAGATTCCACGTCCCCTGATAAGAGAAGTAGCTTCCTTGTAAGGTTTACGGTAAGAGACACTTTCGATGCTACGGCGCCAAACGTCGACCGAACAGTGAGCAAGCGTTCATATACGGTAGGTGGGCACGATACCGCAATCACGAACACATTGTCGTCTCGGTAGCTAGATGGTAAGGCAACAACCTGTGAATGGGCGGGAAGTGAGTGACTCATCCTAGCAGCGGTATCGTGCCCAAGGTGCGTCGTCGCTTGTGGCCACTTTTGGAGCCGCAAGGCAGCGACACGCTGACTTCAGAAAGTTCTAAATCTTTCTGCTGTAGGTATGCACCCTTTGTCTTCCCCTGGTCCTCGGGAGTTTTCTCTTCATATTCGCCGATTTGCCTCAAAATTTGTTAAGCACACTAATAGACGCTGTGAAACAGCATCCCGCATATCTTTGTCAAGATCATTCATCTTTGCAAAGTTACAAATATCTTTATGAAGGCTTATTTTCCTTGTTTTTATTTACAAATCTATTTGAAATTCTCCATTGCAACACTAATACGTTATGCCAGCGGCGAGGACAAGTTCACTGCTGGAACGTTTTCTCAACTGATGGCAAAAATATTGCTTGTGAAAAATAGTTTCGTTAAACCTCCTACCGGTACTTGCTCAGCAGCGCGATAAAATATATACATAAGAGCGAGGGCTTAAAGTCTCGGGGGTGTCAGGGGGTCTCATACACCGCACTGATTTTAACGGGTTGTATAAGATCCTCATCCGAAGCCCCAGCATTAGTGAAAACAAAATCATATACTGCAATAAAATAGCATGTTTTTTTTTTAGGGATATGACATTGATTAGTAATTTGAGGGTGGCAAATAAAGCGTGGGCAGAGTCAACACCGGGTTTTATTTTATCTGCATACACTACATCTCGTCAAAACACCCCCCCCCCCCTCGGCCCCCTCCCCCCTCCCTCAACACAAACTTCTTGCAGGGACCGCCCTGAACTCACGGGAGACTTTAGGCACTGCATAAGACATACCCTGCATTTTAAACTGGTTGCTCACTATGTAGTTCTGCCTGCATGGCATAGATTTGTGCTACTAAAGAGACCAGGCAAATTCGAATCTTGGTTTTCCATTGCTTTTATTAGCAGTTGTCCCAACAGTTATTGAAACTGTAAACGACTTAATTTTCGCGGGATAAAATTTTCGCGAATCGGGCCAAAGCAAATATTTTGAAATTATTCGCGGGTTCTAATTTTCGTTAATCGAGTATAGCATCTGCAGCGTTCACGTATTGCCCGAATCGTTCGCGAGGCGTATTTTTCGCGAATTGTAGGCGATTCGCGAAATTCGCGAAAATTAGGTCCTCGCGAAAGTTTAGTCGATTATAGTATTTAGAGATTTTCCTAAAAAGCAAACCGGAAAGAATAGTTAGTTCCTGTAGGTAGCTGAAAATAATGATTGAGTACACTTAACTTAATAAAATAGCAGTGTGTCGAACCGAAAAAAATACGGGTTCGGTTACGGTTCAGGTTCAGGTAAATTTATTTTGTTCCGGTTCAGTTCCGGTTCGACTAATTCAATCCGCGAACCGGTTCGGGGCACTGAACCGGTTCGCGAACCGGTTCGGAAATTATAAACGACAAATTGCAACATCAAAATAAATTACAAATAAAACTTCTGAAATCAGAACATACGAAACGGGACACATCGTAGTGTAAGGCTCAGGGATTTCTACCAGGAATGGTTTCTTTATGTGCACTCAAAGGTTACCTCACCGACGTTTACGCATTGGGACTTCATCTAATTGGGTCCGACGCAGTAGCTGTAAATTCCGCGACCTCCTTACAAACCCACTTACAAGTAGAACTCGCTAACTATCCCGCCACCTCGGCGTGTAAGCAATTGAAGGAACAGTGATGAGAAAATACAGCTTTCTTTATTTGATCTAGCCTTCGGTAACTCAAACTAGACCCTTAAAGAAGTTTTTATTAAACAAGATACGGAATATGAAAAACACTTCACCGAACGCAACGCCAGAAGGATGTAATAGGATAAATATTAAAATAGAAGAGTTCGCTGTCTCACAATATGTTAGCTGCTAAGTGCCTATACGAAACCGGATGCACTATTATCAAACTCCACAGCCTTTTCTTTTCTCATTCCGATGGAAGCAAGCTTCAAGAACTAGCGCGTTCTAGAAACGTGTTATGAAATGAGCACACAGCAGTATTTAGGATTTACGAGATTGTAGAAAAATGAAATCCCATGACGCGATTTTTTTTTTTTTTTGCACAGCCTTTGAATTTTTTTTTCGTGCAAGCCGCGACCAGCGCAATACTGGTTCCTATGTCAAGAATCATGGATGCAGCTTTTTTCAAGATTCATGGATGCAGCGTTTATATTCCTAAGACTGAGTGGAGAAGAAAAATATGTAAGCGAGGTGTGTGTCAGTTGACGGCACTTAAAAAACAAATGGCATTGATAGCACATTCATTGTCAACAGCGCGTGGCCGAACCGTTTTGACATGAGCCGGTAACTGTTATTTTTTTCCGGTTCAGTTCCGGTTCGGGTTCATCGCGATAACAAAATAACGGTTCGGGTTCGGGTTCAGTTCCGGAAAAAATACCGGTTCGGTTCCGGTTTTCGGTTCCGTTCGGTTCCGGTTCGACACCCTGTAAAATAGATAGTGTGTGCCACTGTTAGTGCCAAGTCGAGATCGACGCTTTTTGGGCATTTTGCTGAAAGTAGTACCCATTTTTTATCGGTTAACCTAATAATGCGCCAACTAAATTCTTTCGATGAAGACACCTGCCCAGTTCTGGTACACTCTTCCCTCATTGCCAGTGAGTGTAAGAACTGGAGTTTTATCCCCAGGCAACACTGGTTGAGCATGAGGTTAGAAAAAGAGTTATTTTGCAGTGGTAGTTTTCTTTTTATAGTCTTACAGCTCAATGTAAATATTCGACAGAAATCTCACAGGTTGGGGCGAAGGAGGGTTCAATTAAAACGTTTAACAATTTACCTTAATCAGGTACCCGTCATTTCAAGGCCTATATAGCCTTGTCCTTGGGAGTGACTATGGCTGTGGCAGTAAAGGAGTAGTTCTTTTAGAGCGCAGCTCTTAGGGGCCCGTTCCCGGCTTGAGCGGCGTCGCCGTCGGCGTCGCCGTCGCCGTCGCCGTCGGCGTCGGCGTAACCAAGGTCATCCCAAGGTCACGTGACCCCCAAGGTCACGTGCCCCCTCCCAAGGTCATCTCAAGGTCACGTGACCCCGCGTGACCCCCTGAAGGTCACGTGACCCCTAAGGTCACGTGACCTTGGGGGTCACGTGGGGTCATCTTGGGATCACGTGACCCCCAAGGTCACGTGACCCCTCGAGGTCACGTGACCCCTTCCAAGGTCATCTCAAGGTCACGTGACCCCAAGATGACCCCACGTGACCCTTTGAAGGTCACGTGACCCCTCTGAGGTCACGTGACCCCCGAGGTCACGTGGTCTCCTCCCCAAGGTCACGTGACCCCTTCCAAGGTCACGTGACCCCAAGGTGACCCCCACGTGACCCCCCAGGTCACGTGACCCCTCTGAGGTCACGTGACCCCTCCAGGTCACGTGACCCACAAGGTCGCGTGGGGGTCACCTTGGGGGTCACGTGACCTTGAGGTGACCCCCAGGTCACGCCTCCCCGAGGTCACGTCACCCCCTCCCCGAAGTCACGTGACACCCCCCCCCCCCCGAGGTCACGTGACCCCCCCCCCCCCGGAGCATACTAAAGAATGAGGGGAGGAGGAGGAGAAGGGGGAGGGGTCTACCCTTAGTACCCTTCACTCCTCCTCCTCAAGAGCTGCGCTCCAATTCGGCGTTACAGGGATTTGTAAACGGCTTTCACTTTTTTATAAGTACAACTATAAGGTATAAAAAAAGGATATATGTGCTGATCCCAAACTAATATGCTAGCCATTGTAATGTATCTCTGCCAAGGTCTTAAGAGTTATTTGTGTTTATTATCAGCTACTTTTGTGCCTCAAGATCTGGACATCCTTGTGGCCCCAAGCTCGGACTCAATCTTCTTGTGTGGTCTGGCCAGAACCATGGGGGAGGTTATCCTATCAACAAGAACATCGCACTATCTCCCTGCCTGTGACTCTTGGTTAGCGTCATGACAGCGGAAGCCTCGTGCCACCAGGTGTTAGGTATGCCACTCGAAATAAGCATTATTTTTACCTATTCATCAACTGAAACAGCAAAAACACTACTAAGCCTAAAATCCAAAAGGCATATTCACATCTTGGGTTGGATGGAGTTTCAATTACAAAAAGGAGTCTGCTGACATGATTAGCATGTAAGCGTAAAGCCCGCGGATACAGGTTCGTTGGGGTCACAGAAATAACTTCCCTCAGATGGCTCAGATCGTACTATACCCAAATTCTTAAAATAATCATTGTGTTACGTTGGTGTCAATCAATCTTATGCATCCATCGTGCACATTAGTCGGGAGATGTGATATATAAAGAAAACAGGAACTTGCACATTGTCTGCTCTGCAAAGATTTATATAGTTAACAGAGTATAGAATTTTCAACCCCCAAAAAAATTTCAGTGCAGGTCTAGTTTCAAAGATCACATGTGCCTAATTGCTATTCATAATGAAGTGAAAACTGCTTAAGTTGTGGCCCACTACAGGCTTTCTATTAGTGTTAAACTGTCTTATGATGTTTTAAAGAGTTCGCACCAAGTATATTCTTAATATACATAGGTTCATGGAAATTCTTACGTAAATGTTGCAGACACTCATGGTGAGATCAGAATATAATCTAAAGTGATCTACTTATTCAGAATTGATTGAGCTAGTAAATATTGTAGGTCGCAAATTAAGTTTCTTTTTTTGCTATGCAATGGGCACAATCGCGCGTAATGACTAGCTGTACCTAGGGGAAATTTATACGTTTACTACGGCAAGATGATTCCGCAAAACAAAGTATTTCTTTTATTGATTGTCCTGTGCTAACCCTGTCTCTAGCAAACATTTTATATTCTTTGCAATGCTGAGATAAGAATGTGCAAATAGTTTTTCTGGAAGTACGCTACATACTTACAGTTCATCAACTTTCTCGCAAAGCATTCGAGAGATCCAAACCCTGTAATGTACGGAGGGAACCCACCAAATGACGCGGCTGACAGTTTGTTATAATCTATAAGAAACAGCCAGCTCTGTAACAGTTATTATGGTATGTCACTTGCTTATGTAATGCTCATTGTCGAATTTCAAACTGCTTTTTCCGTCTATGCTCATTTTAGTTAAACTCTGCGCTTGGTTCTCCGATGTAATTTGAATGAACGTAGATGCAACAGGTTTCTTAGAGTGTGCGTCTAAACCATTCTTTATATTGAATGTTCTAACTTTCTTCATGACCATATTCATAATTCTATTCACATTCTACCTAAAAGTCGTTTTTATTTTGACATCTGAGATTTCGACAGTACTTTTCTACACATCTCTGCTTGTCGAGCCGTACTTATGCCCATACATATTATCTTTAATTATTACATCAATATATAAAAGTGTTGATGCCGAATGAGAGTTCAAGGAACCGAATCTGCCATGCGAGTTAAGCCAGACCAATACAAAGCTCCACAAAGAAAAATTTGTCAAAGGAAGCTGTATGGGCATAATATTAGCACATGCCATGCTAAAAAAAAATGCAAACTCGTGTTAGTTATGCAGGTATCACAGCGCTGCGCCATTTGGGATGTACCACAAAAAACTCAGTGGCATACAGCGTTCCTTATGAATCTTTAAACTGTAAAAACTCACAGCCTAGAAGTTTTATTCAAGAATGTTCCTCAACACATGTGTATTTTGAGATTTGAGCGACCGACTCATGCATGACTATGTGGCAAATATTCTTTTCCTTTTCATGTGCATTATGGTTTACAAGGTCTAGTTTGCATTTATTTATTGCATTCATGCTGAATCTGGAAGAGGTTCTCTGGCTATAAATAAAGAGATAAACATTTTTGCAACCCAAAGTTTGAGAACGAACGAAAGGAATGATATTAGAGCGGTAGCTTAGATTCTCTTTTCGTTGTCTTATCTGTAATTTTCACTCTATTTCATCTAAGGCATTTAGTTTTTTAGAGTACATCTCTTAGGGACCCGTTTCGCGGCGTCAGCGTCGGCGCAAGTGCCCCGCTAAACTTCGCGGGAAATTGAATTAATTTTGAGGTCACGTGACGTCAATTTTTTCACTAAATCTGGCTTAGAAACTGAATTCGATAATGGGTGACGTGACACAAGTCATGTGACGTCAGTTTCCTCGCTACATTTAGCGGGGAAACTGAGTTGGTGTTGTCACGCGATGTCAATTTCCCCACCAAACTTAGTGGGGTAAATTAACCCGTTCAATTTAATGAACAAGCTTTCCTGCTATATCTAGGGGGAAATTTAGCGAACATTTTTCATTAGGGTGAAATTTAGCGAAAGTTTTCCCGCTAATTTTCGGCGAGTAAATTTTCCCACTAAATTTAGCGTGTCAATTTTTATGCTAAACTTAGGGAAATGAAAGGGAGTAGAAAAGAAGGGGCCATACCCTCCCATCGTCTTCCTCAAGAGCTGCGCTCTAATTTCGCAATACAGGGAATTTTCAACGTCCTTCATTTTTAGTCTCATGTTCATTCAATTTTTATTTCGGAGGTGTGCTCGCAGGACAAATCTGGGTTGCGCTGATCCTCTACGCACAAGTTAGGAACTCCTGAGCGGCAAGAGTGGGAGTTTGGTCTGACAGCTCAAGGGACACCTTTGTTCAGTAATGAATTTCTAATTATCATCTTTCGAGAAAAGTTAAGCTTTATTCCGTGCAATTCTTTTAGAAAGGATTGCACGCAGCAAAGGAAAGGATTCTGGAAAGGTTCGAGGGCCTCGGATGAGAGCTTATTAGTATGCCAACATCATACTTGTTTGAAACTATTCGCTGATGTAGAGACTCGCTGACATCCAGCTTTACAATGGAACGCTGGACGTGCGCGTACTCTACCGAACGATGCAAGCGGCGAAGGAACCATACAACCATATCGTATTAAGGGACAATCTATGTTTTTTTTTTGTGCTTTACAGATTTCTTGAAAAAAGGAAAGTAAAAGCTACACTTCCGCAGTGTGCGCAGGTGAGTTATATGGCCAGGGGGGCATAGTAAAAAGGGCTAGCTGAATTGTTGAGTCGGCTTGTAAAGGGAAGCGTAACACTTTAGAAAATCTAGATAGAGCTTCACTGTAGGGTAGTTTTATCTCGTAAATCTGAATATCACGTTCGTTTTCCCAAAGATATACAAATAAATGAGAGAAAGCACAAAAACACATCGGACCAGTAGTGACGCCATAAGAGGACCTTTCGGCCGCCAAGCGTGTGTCGCTTGAGGGCCGCGGGTCCAATTGCAAGCTTGCGAGGTATATACTCCCACACTGGCACCAGTGGTGACGTCTTTTTGTGCCCTTTTTGGAAAATAGCGCGTGAGCGCAGAGCTTTATTAGGCGCTGAAGATTTATTAAAGCGGAGATTTCTAAAGATCCTTTTGTGACGTCACCATCTGAGAAAGAGGGCCTTCAGCGGTATTTTGAAAATGATTCGATAGAGCCTCGATTCACCAAATTAAGAAATAATATAAATATTCGAGATCCTGTAGGTCGAATGAAGATTGAAATGTGTTTCCTCAAATAAAAAACCGCCTCCTCTTCCCTTTAAGTATAATATGTTCCTTAAAGTTTAATTAGTGAAAATCGACCAATGGTTGCAATTAGAAACTTGCCAAGCATCATTGAACAATACTATATCAACACTTTTTATGAAGATATAACACAGGAGCAGCATTTTACGGCGTTTTACACTCTAAAAAAGGGGGTGTAGCCATTGCACCCCTTGTCACATATATTGCACCCTAAACTTCAATTTGGTGTACAGCGCACTGACGTTGAACGACCAACCTTCACGAGCGGCTTGATAGCCGATTTGCACAATTGATTACAAATGTTTACAGAAGTGTAACCAGCTGTAAAAAAGTTATCGTGGTTTTCTTGGCCTTACTGCAAAAACCTCGGTGTTTTCTTTTTGTACTCTTTGATGCGTATTTTAGCTGTTTAATACATTGTATCGCACCGTCATGAAACCTCTCGTAAAAGTTGAGGCCGTCAGCTCGATTTCAGTGCGCTGTATGGCGAACTGAAGATTTGGGGTGTCGTATATGTGACACGGGGTGGAAAGGCTACACCCTTTTCTTCTAGAGTGATAAAAATGCTCAATTTTGACGCCCTTCTTGAGTTTGGTTTTATATATCAGAGCGCGTCTTTGCGCCCGCGTTCCTGCTGCCCAGTGGCCGCACTGCGAGGACACCCTCGCCTCCCTCGTAGGATGGAGGGAAGCGGGGCGTATGTATAGTCGCTCGTCTAAGCCCATGGGGTGGTTTGCTCATCTCGCGGCCGCGGCTGCGGCTGCGGCCACGGGTTATTTTTTTGAGGGATTTGCCAATATTAATATTTTCGAATACGAATCGGATACGAATAGTAAGCTTCGAATATCGAATCCAATGTTGAATATTCGAAGGCAGGTGCATTTATTCACAGGATTTTTATTTTCAGATGTCGCAACTGCGGTTGATTTTTCTTTTATTTATTTTTTTTATTTATTTTTGAGTTGCAGAATTGCAGTTGACTTTTCTGCATGACAATTTTTAATCTTTCCTCCAACTATAATTTTTGGTTTTGTAGGGGAGATCAAAAGTTGTCACGCAGAAAAATCCACTGCTGCAGATGGTCAGGAAGGAGCCGCTCCCTTCGAGTGCAAACTACACTTCCAGCCACAGAAAAAAAAAAAAAAACTCTCTCACTAGGCGCTGAAGTAGCAGGTATTGCCAGGTATTTGATGCAAAGCTTTTGCAGACTCGGATACCTTAAGCTCCCGACAACTCGCGACTACTCACACGGATCTCTCTCTCTCTTTAGCAGTGCCTCCTCCGAATACACTGCAACTTCCCATTCCGAAGCTGAAACCACTTTCTCAAAACAACAGCGGCAATATGGGGCTAAAGACAGATACGCGACACCACCGGCCACACAATAAATCACACTTGGTAGCACACTCACGGAAGATAAAACACTCAAACAGCGCCACTTTGTCTGCTGCGATTGTGTTACTAAGTGTGATTATTTTTGTGGCCGGTGGTGCCGTATTTTTTATTGTAACCCCATATCTGCGCTGTTAATTTGAGACATTGATAACCAACTCGCTCAAGCCACCGTGAAACCACTTTTCTTTCTATTGTACCTTTGGCTAAGTGGTCAAATGCTTGAAAAAAAATGCTGACGGCGTTAGGCCTTGTGTTTTTTTTACTGTGTTGCAGCTTCTGGCAGGGATTTTTCACTAGCATCACATGAGGCTAGCTCTTGTAGCACCATAGTTTTTAGCCAGAATATTTTGTTTTCTTTTCAGCTTTACAAATAGTGGGCTCGAAGCGTGGGTCAAAGAACATAGCAAGGCATGCTTCCTTGTCCTCTTTATACAGAGTGAACCGTGCCTTGATGGATCTCATCAGTTCTGTGGGAAATCCTGATGTTCCAGCACAGTTACCTAGACAATGGGGTATAACAAAAATAATTAGAGCTTGGGAGGACGAAGAGGGATACTTCTCAGCACTTTCAATAAGAGTGGCATCAAACAATGGATTCAATGCTTGAACATATTTAGAAGGATATTTTCACTCTGATGAACCAAGTCCGTCGATGTAACAGTCCGAGGTAGCAAGCTCCACAGTGACTGGTTTGTTGAGTTCCAGCTGGCGAGACAACTTTAGATGCTGGCTATTCCATCCCGTCTCCACGTCTTGCACCAGACGTAGTTTGTCCTTTCCCATCTTCTTTTGGCACCCCTCCAACCTTTTCTGAGCTAATTAATTGTGCTTGTAATGTCCCACAATATGCCTCACTTACTTGCACAGGCGATGAAAGGCCGGCGTACGGGATCTCACGTCATTAATCGCCAGTTCAAGCGCACACTGTTAGCAAGTCCCATGTATTTAGCGAATATTTGGGGTGAAAAACACGCTATTTAAACAAATTACCATACATTTACACGTTAAGTAACAGATAATTCGTTCAAAAATCATGAGAGGTTGTAAAAAACGTGTTTTGGTTCGGTCATACACGCTTAGCCGTGTAGCCGACCTTGAAAACACGCAAGCACCGGAATGCTTGAGGACACACCTAGAAAGGACCCTCGAGACAAATGCCGCGAAAAGAAACATGTCTCGGAGACAGATATGCACCAAAAGCAATTACGCCATGTCGCGGGACAGAGCGAACCCCGCGCTTACCGCGCTCGCTGCCATTCCGGCGATTGATTCTGGTCGATGGCAATGCGGCTTCTCTCTTGTCGCCCATGTTTGTATTTATTTTAGGGGTCTTGATAATAGTTTCTTACACACCACAAATAAAGTTATAGGTCTAATTACTCGTTCTAAACAGTTAAAATGGACATCAAAAGCATGCTCTCGATCTGAACACTTAATATTGCCGTTGGTTTCGTTTTGACTGCAACCCTTCAACTGGAAGCGAATGTGCCGCCACGTCTTATGCACCCTCCTCAGAATTTACGGCACCCCGGGGTGGCCGCCATATTAAAGATGTATACCAGTTGCTTCAGCTGTAGGTCATCTTTAAGTTAGAGATCACTGAGAAAATCTGACCACGGCGTAACGCCGATGTACTCTGGAAGCTAGAGCCGGTTTGCTTTCGTTGCTTTTGTTAGGTCGGAACAATCTGGCAACAACGCTAAACGCACGTTTAGCATGGCGCCGGTATTGTTCTGGTTTGTCGGGACGCTAGAAGCTGCTAGGTTTGCAAGCACATGTTGCGAAGACGTGACCGGAGAAGTGCCTTGTGATGTTCCCAGAAGACGGAAAGTATCAATTGTAATCGTCATGTGTGCTTTGAAAGCGAAGGGAGCCACAGGGTCCACGAGAGCGCAGCCACAAGCCAAGGTTCACGACAGCGCTGCGTTGACTTCGGCGATCTCGTTTTGTTTGGTGCAACACGGCGATGCGAAAAAGAGCTGAAACGTTCCTGGTGTGTGGTGCGGTGCCCTTGGAGGGAGAAACCCACACTAACACGAAACGCAAATTGGTTGTTGTGGGGTGGAGGTTCAACGGTCAACAGATTCAGTCCCATCGTCGTCAGCTGATCCGCTCCAGCTGGTCCGGGACGACGCAGCGAACTTTTTGAAAAGTAAATCTTTCGTTCCGTTTCAAACTGTGGAAGTATCCCGACGCATACCGTGAGTAAAAAGCAGCGGGAGTGTTCAACAAGATTACGTCGTTCTAATTGAATAATGAACTCCGGATTGTTGTCCTAAGTCTGCCGTTTTTATGCTTCGTGTTGGACTGCGTTTGCACAGCGACGCACACCGCTCGAAGATATGATGATATAGTCCTGCAAAGAATTTGTTGCGCTCATCGTGTGGCGTGAATAAATTAGGACAACATTTCATACCTGCCCACAGATGCACGTACTGAGATCGTTTTTTACGTAGTGAACGTAGTGCTTTTTCTTTATTTGGGGAAGAGGCGTTGGTGCATTTATTATGCATGGTACAATCCCTTGAGAGATAAGAAATTGGAGAGCGAGCAAACTTTTCCAACTTTGTCTCTTTCTCTCTGGCACTGCCCTGTTTCAGTTTTAGCAGGCATACCTACTAGCAGGTACAAACTGTTCTAAATCAGGTAAAAAACAGGGGACGCTTAGGACGGTGCGGACTCCAGGTTTCGCGCTTTTCCCAAGGTGGCGGGGTAAATGCTTTTGAGAGGTATGCGGAATATGCAAGAGGATTTTATTATGCCCGTCGTTTGTGTCTCTCCAGCAAAACAAATAAGATGATGTACAAAGGCGCAATCACAAGCCAAGATTTACGATAGCTGTGCGTTTGCTCCGGTGATCCGTGTAGCTGTATTTTACCCTGAATTCTGCTACACCGTGTCATGACGAAGAGCTGGAACGGTCACGGTTTGTGCTGGCCTCCAGGTTGACAGAAACCCGCATCGCCCACATCGGCACCGAGTGCGCTTGGGCTGTTGATGCTCAAGCCTTTCATCCGCGGCTCGTCGCCAGCTGATCCTGCTGCTCAACAGTGTGAGGAAGCGGCGAGAGTGACCTCTGAAGTGAATGTAAATCCTCGTTCATTCAGTTATCCGGTGTCAAAGTTTGGAAGATGTCCAACATGTACTGAGGGCGGGAACTACGCGCGTTTTGCCTTGCTTTTATAACCGAAACCAGAGTAACGAGATAACTGCCTTGCGTACTCCAAAATGACGGAAGCAATACGTTTCAACAGGTCAAGTACGTCACCGCAGATGTAGGCGAGACGGTGCACACTGTTTAGACGCTTGCAGTATCCAAGAGTTGTACCAGGAAAGCGACGTCAAAAGAGAAGAAGCTCGCGATTCAGCATAATGCAGTGCTACGGGCCCGTCTATCTTCAAAGTTCAGGGTGGTGGCAGTATAAAAAAAAGACGAATCAGCGCCCCACATCAGTGTTCACGAAAAATACCGGTCACAAACTCCCAAGCCCCACCGCTCCACTCGACACCGACACGACATACGACAACAAACTGCATCAAGACGCCCCAAAAGTGAAGGTGTCAGCTCCCGCACTGCAACTAGCAGAAGTGAAGTGTTGGGCGGATGTCCTTCACAAAAATATATAAAAAATGCTTTGCGCAAGGATCATTTTCATTTATTATAGTATACGTAATAAAAAACTCCCAATATTTTGTTTTCCTATCCGATTCAAGCTAGTCGGACTGCTCATAACACTGATGAAGCAAGAAAATAAAAAAACATCTTAACTTTTTCATGACCGGTTGAAGATTTATAGTTAATATATCGTTATTTGTCCCAACGGACTAACCTCGATACTTTTTAAATGCAAACAGTTCTAACACTCGGTTGTCCATTGCGCCGTGTTTGTGTCTTTTTCTATAAATCTGTAATGGTCAGCGACCAAAGAGCTCACCCGCACATGTCAAGCTTATATGCGCCACGGGTAGAAATGAATATCGGGTAGGAAGTGTCGGGCGTACTGTCGTTGTTGTGTTTGTGTACACGTCTGTGCTGTGTAGTACGTGGTGCTGGTGTTGCCTGCGATGTATGTAGGGTTGCTGTACAGTGTGGACGTTCGCCGTGTATTAACAGACCAGTCTTTTTTTTTAAAATATAGGCTGCTAGAAATCTCGCTAGGTGGCGCAAGTTACCGCCCGATTCTAAATAGTTTGCTCGAGTTATTTATCCTTGTGAGTTCGACATTCGTTTTTTTTTTTTTGTCTAGCGGCTCCGTTGAAGCTACTGACGCCGCCGACCGCCGACGATGCACGTACGTACCTTTGCACGTAGCTACGTCCACCGCTTGGAGACTTTACTCTGTATAAGACATCGAACGAGAACTAACGCGTCGTGTGTGCTTTCAATTTGGCTGAAAGGCGCGCGGCTCGCTGGGCTTGTCTCGCTTGTTCTCGGCTGCTGGCCGCCATGTTTCTTAAGGAACACGCTCGAAACGTGTTTTCCGGAAGGCAGACCCGGTGTAGCCTGTTGAGTTTACACGGCACCTCGTGTAAAACGAACACGTTTCGACGTGTCCGCTATGGGACAAGGGTTTACACGTCTGGGCGTGTTATTTTTGCTAACAGTGTATGCGCGAAGCACGTTTTTTCAGTCCACGGAAGTCTCCTTACTGCACCACGGATATTGCGCCCGTTTATCCGTAACAATGAACTTCGCACAATTATCGGGTATCTCCCAGTCACGCCACCTTTCGTCCAGCATGGTTGCAATGTTCACAGCACTGTCACTGGCAGCCATGTGTCGAGTGTTCAATGTGAACCGGTTGATCATGAATTTTGGAGTTACAGGATGGCAGGTGAAGGTCACGTAACTTTCGTTAGCGCGCGACGTCCACATGTCGCTTGTGAAAGCAACAGCGGTAGTGCCGCCCTCAAAGAAACTGTTGAGGTCTGCTTTCACTTCTTTCCAGCGTCATCATACATACGTGCACAATCACGCGTGAGAGTGTAGAGCAGGATGATAGGCGATAGTCGGGTACGGCTTGTGTCAAATGTGCTTGGATGCCGCGGTCTTCCACAATGCTGTAAAGATGTAAATCAAGCGCCATCATAGCGGCCACCTTGTTATTTAGTGCTTGCACCCTTTTCTGGAAGGGGCTCCGTGCGGTGGACGGAGCCCATGCCAGGAGCCCCTGCTTGAGAAGATGAAAAGTCCTGACACGGAAACTAAGAAAAGGCCAAAGAAGTTCGAAGTACTACCCTATGTTCACAGGATTTCTCAGAATCTGAAACGTGTAGGAGCAAAATTCAACGTTGACGTTGTCTTCATGGCCCCCTTCAAACTATCTAAGCTCTGCTCAATGTTAAGCGGGACCAAACCTAGGACTGGCCCCTGTGACACGAGGTATGCCAAGCAGTTTGTGCCTTTTGTTAAGGAAGTAGTCTACGAGATCCCTCTCAGCTGTGGTAAAGTCTACTTGGGACAGACCGGTCGCGGTTTGAACGATAGGCTGCGTGAACACGCGTCCTCGCTCGGCAGTGGTCACGGTTCCCATCTACCTATACACTGCAGGGATTGGGGGTGTTCTCCAGCGCTGGACAACACAAAGGTGGAGAGACGCATGAGGGGCAAGTTGGAGAGAGAGATCATGGAAGCGGCGCGTATACTGTACTTGCCTGTGGACCAGATCACTGGATTAGTGTCGCGTCAGTGCATCTGACCAACTGGGAATTGCAATTTCTCAATTGTAACCGCCCTTAGTACACTGTACACGCGATCTGTAAAGGTATAATTTGTGTCCTTAACGCGACGTGCACGTGGTACGAATGTGGAGTGTACGCAGCGCATGTTTTTCATGTTTTTTTTCTCGTGAAGCTGTCTCAATTTTAATACATTTTTTAAATATTTAATCTGGCCACGCGTTTTTCAACGTCCTTCCAGTGTCGTTGTTTCTTTCTTTATTAGCATTTATTTCTTTTGAAATAGAAAGAAGACATTATGCTTGCGCGGGCCACTGTGCGCGCGTGGAAGTCATAGTAAACCTTTAGTTGTAAGTCAGCGTATGTCCTGCTTCCTTCTTCCACTTTGTATCCTGTCCTTTTTGCGCTGTTTCTCATTATGTCGTTCAACAAACCAGCCCAGCAAGGTATCCTGGTACAGTGATCTTTTCTTGGCGTACCAGCGGTAATCTCAGGATACTCTTTCAAAAACACAGGATGTACTTTGAGATGATTCACGAGGGTCGTTGTTGCACCTGTGCGCGCTTTCAAGGGGTTATGACACGGCAAAAATAAATTTGAGATAACTATACTGCTAGGACCCATTGTATGTTCCTATAATCCTGCTAAATTTGTTTTGGAAATGGCGCGATAGTTTCGTGGATTATTCGATTTATATGCGGGTCCCTCGGAGGGGCAGATCCAGGCGGAGCTGGAGGCTGGCTACGTAGCCAGCCTCCAGCACTGTGTCTTCTTGCACGCACTCACAGACTTGGCTCTATTGGCGTCTCGAGCTTCAGCTTCCCCGCCTACCTTCCACGTTTCGAGCATGCCGTCCGTGACGACCACGCCTACAGCATCGCTCTCCTTGTCAAAGTGTTCGACATTGATCGCAGGAGCGATGAGAGTGATTGTTATCAAGAGATGTTGGAAGCTGTTCCTTTTGACTCGACCCGCAGGCAACCAGCTCCAGCGACGACGAGTTACGGACGAACTCGCCGTGGTTGCCGTCGTCCGGGAATATCTTGCGGGTGCATGCAGGGTGGAAGGTCAACGGGCCGGGGGCGAGAGCGAGTATAGCTTTCGGGTTACCGAGTTGCGTGAGCGGCTTTGATCGTACCGCGGCGAGGAGAGCTTGGGCGAACATGGGTCGCCTATAATGAGAGAGCACTCATGGTCGCGTGGTTTATGGATTCCATGATGTGGCTAACTTTGGCAGTTTTGCCTGGTCGCCGGATGAAGATGAAAAATATTTGTAAATTGAAAATTGCAATTACCAGAGGTCTGAAAATCGCGTAACTTAGTGTATGTGCTAAGTAGCCTATAAGCATTCCATTTCAAGACTAATTTATCTATTTAATTTCCGTGTCATAACCCCTTTAAGCGTTGACTCGCATGCCGTACATTGCGCCATCGATGGCGTCACCTCGGAAAATATTTCAAAATCGCGCTCCTCTCTCTTCGTTTTGGTACCGTGTCCCGTTCTGTTTTCCGCTTCGCAGGGGGTTCGCCGCACACACCTCCGTCCGCCATAACAAGGGTGGGAAACGCCAAAGTGAGCAGTTTAAAAAGTCAGGAGTCACAAAAGAACAGGAACTCGCA
Organism: Ixodes scapularis; assembly: GCF_016920785.2. Taxonomy (NCBI): domain Eukaryota; kingdom Metazoa; phylum Arthropoda; class Arachnida; order Ixodida; family Ixodidae; genus Ixodes; species Ixodes scapularis. The sequence goes on from NW_024609881.1 coordinate 66,326,972, forward strand.
GACTACCGCTACTGATACCGAAGCCACATGTCGCTGTCAATCGGCCTTACTTACCGAAACCGAAGCCGAAAGCAAAACTTACGCTTGCGAAAACGTTCGCGAATATTCGATTAATTTCGAATATTCCTGCTACGACGATTATTCGAAAAATACCCAAGTCTTATTTTACGAATCAAATACGAATATTAAGTATATGACATTCGATTCGTATTCCAAATTTCGAATATTCGCCCCCCCCCCCTAATTTTTTTCGTGACCAGCTCCATTGGGACAAGGAAGTACCTAGCGTTCCTGCCTAATGGCAGCGAAATCCGGGTCGCTTCGAGTACAAAAGCCTAATTTCGCTCGCAGAAACTGACTGCAGGGGCTTTCAGCTGGTGTTCAATTAACCGCAACTTTATTCTTTCGAAGCGACAGGTAAAGTTACGACCAGAGGAGGTAAATATTAGCAAATAAAAATCATGGGAGATAAAAGCGGTGCAGTATATTTGTATACCTGCGCCAGCGCTGGAGTCAGTTTTTCTGTATAGTCGAGATGTAAGAGCGCCAGGAATTCTCGTCTCGACGTGAAAGTTCCTGGTTCACACCGCGCCAGAAACTTTTTTATTGTTTTATTTCTTACTTTTCCTCTGTCTTTTTTCTTCAACCAAGTTTCCCAGCTTTTACCACAGTCTCGGGTATTCTATATCATGATCAACTTCTACCAGCTCGCCTGCGCACTCACTGTTTAGCTTTTTTTTTATGATTGACACGACTGCAGTGTGTATTTGTGCTAAATGGCGTCTCCTGTTATTGAAAAGAGTCGTGGCAAGAGCGTTGTATATTTAAAAACACATAAAAGTGTAGCTGTTGGGGAAAAGATGCTTGTTTCGGCCCCGTTTGTGTGAGGCCATATCGATGCTGTAATCTTGGTTTCCTGTTAATGAATATCATGAAGCGATTACATTAGTGCGTTAATTTGGCTTGATCTTTCTTTTTTTTCCGGTGAGTCGATTCAACAGGGTGGAAAAAACAGTAAAAACTACTGACCTCAATGACAATTGCGGGATCGCGCATCCCCGCTCCGCGAGTGCGGCCACCGGACGGCCATCTTGCACGGTAAAGTTTTTAATTTTGCTAGGGTTTTGCCGCGGGTTTCCTGCGTGCTATAGACACGCTTTCTACTCGTTCATCGTCATTTGCCAAAGACGTTCTTTAGGATCCTGTGTGAGGCGCTATACAGGCCGATGAGAACACGTGGAAAGTTCTACAAGAGCGCAGTGCCACAGGATAAAGACACAAGTCGTCGAAAGCAAGTGTCGCCAGTCTCGCGGCGTAATCAAAGCTTCCTTGGCACGCCGAGTGCTGCATCTTCGTACCTTCGCACGCTTAGATACCGATCGAGTATCGTCGCCGCACAAAAGTTCTGAACGTGTGTCGGGCGTAGATGCCTTTATAGCATTTATATATACATATAGGCCACGGAGTTCTGGACCGTCCAGCTGTTCCGGTGAGTTGCTATCAATAAAGGTGGAGAGGGGGGGATTTGTACGTGTTCTTATGTACTACTAACCATGGCTATGTTCGAAATCTACTCTAATTGATCACGTGGGAGCACATAGAGCGAAGCTGTTGAGCAAGGAGGGTTTTCGAAGGCAAAAGTGCAAGACGGCGAGACTTAAAATCTTTGAAGCGCGGCCACTATTGTCATGTGCAATCTGTTGGCGAATCACAATTAGGCTAGCCTCGCTCAAACGTCAAGTGCAATTAAATAGCATGTTATTGAGTCAGCATTGATCAGTGATGAGAAGCAGTTTTGCGCAGTATTCTGTACATAGCCTAAGGACCATAAAAGACTTACCTTTACCCCTCTTCCGTCGCCACTAGACGCTGGATTAAGCTCGTTTCTGGACCACAAGTGCTGCAAGTGTACAGTCGTCAGAGTAAAGTGAGACGCTCATCCAGAGGCACATACGGCTTCACATACATTGCACTCGCAAAAACACATTCACTCGGCGTCGATCCTTGAATGATTTAAAGCGTGCGAAAGCACCGAAACGCAGCACTTCGGAATGCCGAAAAATCTTTGAACGCGCCGCCCGACCAGCGAAATTTGCTTTCGACGAGTTTTGTCTTTTTCCTCCGGCACAGCGCTTTCGTAAAAATTTCCACGTGTTCTCAACGGCAAGTATCACGGCTCACTCAGGATGTTAAAGAATGTCTTCGGCGAATGACGGCAAACGAGTAGAAAACGTGTGTATAGCACGCTAAAAAACCGCAGCAAAACGCTAGCGAAACGAAACAATTTTTCGTGCAAGGTGGCCGTCCGGTGGCCGCACTCGCGCTGCAGCGAACATGCGGGGACGCGCGATCCAGCGATTGTCATCGAGATCTGTGGTAAAAACCGTGTAAGGCGCAGTAGTGCAAGTGGATGATTTGGACGATTTGTAAAAAGGATCACAGTTAAAAAATAAGACACACGCGCAAAATATATATATAAAAAAGTTGAGCTCCTGGCGCGATCTGAACTTCGAAGTTTTACGCCGCGACGACAAGTCCCGGCGTTCCTACCTTATGCGGAGGGCAAGTTCGTCTGCTTCTTGCGCAGGGGTTGAGGTGACGTCAGAACGCCAAACTCTGATTGGCTGGAGTGGAAAAATTGTGTGTCGCCGAGACCCACCATCTGCGTGTCGTCTGCTCCTTTGCAAAGTCGTTTGCTATTCAACAGCTGTCTTACTCTACGAGCGAGCTCGGCTCCGCCTTTCGGATAGGACAGACGAAATAACTCGAGCGGTACAATGTTTGTCTAACATCTAGCAGACAAGTATCAAGGAGCGAAGCCAAAGGACTCAGGAGCGAGGTAGCCGACGCACCGAGGTTTGTTTGCTGACGACCGAGAACGAGGGTGGTTAGCGTCCGCAAGTTCCCTTTTTTCGTGTGCGGCGTCGAGCGTATTGCGGATGTTATATCGTAGACTTGATGACAGCAAGAAGTAATTATTGTTTTAATTTTTGGCAAAATTTCATAGAAACATATTTTTTTATGCCCTATTGTTTAAAGAGACGAAGATTTCCTCGGGGGCAACCCGATGGACTTCAATTAGCACTCTGTATTTGCTCAAGTCACTTTTCTCAGCTTACTGTTCCAACAGACAGGGGTAAAACACGTGCTTCCTTCAGTGGAGAGTGCGTGCGGCCCCGAACATGTAAGGACATCACAGACCTGTTTTCGGTCTTTTTCGTGCGGCTAGGAGCTGCTTGTCCCTCTAAGGGTGCAAGGTGCAGAGAAGCACGTACCTATTTAATAGGATAGAGTCTTGTTTGTTATCGCTTTTTACACGACAAATCGCTCCACCAACTAAGAACGGACATGCACCACCGTCCACCGAATCAACAAAGTGCTCTCAATCTATTAATCCTCCCAGAAATTTAAAATGCGACACACCGTCGTGAATGCGCCCACCTTATCCTAAGACGCAGCAGGTTTTCATTACTCCTGGTAACGCTGCACCGTGGACTGCGGCTGATCGTAAACGACCTCTAAACCCCACAAAACGAAGCGGGACGTTGTTTTTTTTTTCACTTTTTTTAACGAGCAACCAGGTGAAGCACTCACGGCTATAGCCACAGATGCTACAGCACGTCCGCCTTTGCCGACGCCGAAATGTTTACATCCGCGACCTCCCCGCCTCCAGGAGGCGGAACTTAGTATAACCTCCTCCCCCACCTTCACACCTCCTTTCCCACGCGCAGAGACCGAAATGCGCCCACCTGCAAGGCGCATACAGCAGAAGACTAAGGCGTTCGACGCTGGCGTAGGTATGTCAAAATGCTGCCACCGCTTTTTCCTTGCGTGAATTTTTCTTTATTTTGGATCATATTTGCCTTCCCTGGCCGTGACGTTACCTGACGCTCCTAAAGTATAAAGGGGCGGTTTATAGGACTCAAATTAAAAGCCTCTCCGGTCAGTTTGTACTGGCGAATTTAAACTTTTGTACTCGAAGCGACACGTATTTGTCAGCCATAAGGCAGGAACGCTAGGTGCTTATTGTCCCCATGGAACTGGTCACGGGAAGAAGAAAATGCTCCTGGCCGCAATCGCGGCCTCAGCCGCGAGATGAGCAAACCGGCCCTGGGGAACAGGATTGTGGGCGCAAAGATTCCTCCCATTAGAAACCGAAACCTGGAAACTCGTCCAAATGAAGCGATGTTCACAGAACGCGTAAAATGCCACCGCTGCCTTATATCCACCCATGTGTTGTATGTAATAATCCGATTGATCGTTACGATTAGGCCCCTGAACTACGTCGCCCTTGTCCTATAACTCACCTGCACAAACCACATAAGTGTAGCTTTCACGACCTTTTTAAACAATTATGTAAAGCTTTAAAAAATCGTCTTGTATATCATTGAGAAATGGTTGAGGTACACCTAAGCACTTCTTATGCGTTGTGAATGCGAAAGCACGCACGCCGCTCTTCGCTCCCTTTTCTAATCTGCGGCGCACAACGCGCTGACCTTGGGCGTGGAACGGTGAAACCGCTGCCTCGCGGACACGCAGCGCCATCGGTTGAGCGATCGTTCAAACTGTCGTGTGCCTTGCGGCGCGAGGATGGAACTGACAGTAGCGTAGTTTCCAGCAGAACGAACCCCTTGGTTTATTCCATGCGCAGTATATTTTGCCACGCGCCGCACAACCGATAAGAGGCGAGCGTACGCGGTGATCAGTGATAACGCAGCAGTGTGATGACACAGTCAGGATGACATCACACAAACTGAAGCGCAGCGGCCAATGGGAGCCTCGTCAACGCGCGCCAGCCAATGGGACCGAAGTTAAAAGGTGAAATTGGCTAGCTTTGCGCGTGGTTTCATTAAGGTGCCGTTTTGCATGGTTTCAAAGCTGATGACGTTGGGTCGCTCCATGAGACAGTTAATGCGTTCGCATTGAAAAACGCGATACCAGCATGGTGGGGCCATGAGTGTGAATTCATCCACATTGCTTCATCATGCTGGCATCGCCTTTCCCCTGGTATAGGATGTTCCATGTTATGTTTCTTTTTATTATTATTATTAAAGTAATAAAAAAAAGGCAGAGAGGTAAGTCTGGACTTTGGTCCTAGCTCGCTACACTGCACAGGGGAAAAGATTGAGGGATAAAAAGGTGGGATAAGGTGCTTCGTGAATATGAAAACAGAGAGCTGAGAGGATGATGAGAGGAATGGTTGAAAATGTAAATATCTGCCTCCAGGGATTGCATTGACCGGATGTCCTCGAGAAATGGTTATTTGATTACGTCATGCTTGTATGGTTCAGTTTCCCCTCTCATGGTTCCGTGCACCTCCATGGTTACGTGCGCCTACATGGTTCCGTGCGCCTGCATGGTCCCGCCATAATCCACTAGGCTGGAGCCGGCTTTTTTGCTGGTATAGAACGTCCCATAATACGACACGCTTGTATGAGGATGTTTCATAATCTTTACATCATCAAGATTTTCCAAAAGGGTGTCTTCATTGATATAGGTGTCAGGTGTCTTGCAGGTAATTTTAACGAAGTTGTAGCCCGATGTCTCTCTTGCGCGTCGCACAAATTAATTTAACAGAACCAGCAACAATCACACCAGGACCTATAAGACTGACACCCTGGGCTGCTAAAAAATCCAGCTTCTGGGTAGACCATGTCATCAATTAAGGCTCGTCCGGTGATTGGCCGAAATGAGCGTAGTCCCCACCTCCTCGTTTTCGATTGTAAGTTATTTAAACAAAATTCGTTTTTTTTATTTAGTAGCAACAAAAATTGTATGTTTTTTTGACAGAACGAGTTACTGCTATAAAAATAAAATATCATTTCAGTCCATGGAAGCGCAGAGGGAAAAGACTGAAGAGCCGAGAGTCGTGTAACTTGAAAAGCGTTTAGTTTTGTATCACCATAAGATCGTGTTTGTTGTTTTTGTTTTCAGTTGAGAACAAACAAAACTGGGGAATCATTGTGTTTTGTCCGGTTTGTTCTGGAATTCTTGGTTCCAGGCGTGAACGGAGCTGCAGAAACGGTTCTAGGCTGACGTCTCATTTTCCGGTACTCCTCCACGTTCATGTCAAAAAGCTTTTGTCTGACCTCGTCTAGCACGCCGCGATCTTACCTGCACATCCATCTAGCTTTTCATTTGAGACCCTTTTGCGCCGGTGGTGTACTGAAACATCGGTACACGTCCCTGCGCGAGCCCAAGACTGCGTTGCTTTCGCGCCGAGCCTCCTCGAGCAGGACCACACTTGTGTCATGTCTTGGGTTAGCAAAGCTAATTGAACTCTGCGTTCAACCTTTCACAGTGTTTTGTCTCACTTGGTGCGCCACAATGACGCGCAACGATTAGTGATCTTCGAAATTCGATAGCGCCGCTCAGAACGCGATTGACAATAAACGGTGTCGACAAAAAAGAAGGTTCCTACACACAGCGGCGTTTGAATGCGTTTGAATTCGCTTTATTCACGAAGTTTTAGAGTTCTGATATACGTAGATTTATTGTGCAAAAAGTAAAACCGGTTTTATTTTTCAGAACTAACTTTGAATTTTAAATATAGCAATGACTCCTTCATATGCGATAGCATTTCGTTTGATTTAATATCGCTCACTTTATTTTTTTGTCACATGATGAAGACGTTGGGTTGCAATGGCGACGGATAATGCTGACACGTGCGAGAAGATACGCGATAACCAGAAAGCTATCCTGCGCTACTGAGTCTTTATATGTGCATGCTGTTGTGTATTGTGTGGCAATTAGTAAATAAAATGGATTTGTATCGATTGATCTGATACAAGTTGCTACAGTGCTCTCGCTCTTCATTCATTTGTAGCACGGCAGATATCAGAACCTGGACTAAAAACTGCCGCAAAGAATATTTTAAATTCTAGACAAATTAAGGCAAAACGACCCGTTAGGTCAAGCCTCTATTTCGTTTTTCGTGTTATTTTCACAGCTAAAGCTAAATGAAGTTCATAATACGTTCTAATAGGCATTATATCGTAAAACGATTTGTAAATACATATATTTATTGTGATTATTTTTTCATACAACACTCAATGCGAAAGACAAAAAGAAACGCTTTTATTTATACTTTTTCAGATGCATGGATACTTGAGACCGCCATTTTCCACTTTTTAACTGTTTAAGAGACATCACGGTCAATATTTGTGCAGTTTCCGAACCAGCAACGCTGAAAAGGAAGCAATTTTCATCTCAGATTTCTAAACTTTGTCGTGGAGAGACACCGAGAAATGTTAGCCAGCCGTCAATTTATGCTTGGTACGCTATTCTAAGCACCATACAGAAGTTTTAACGTAGGATCTCTTTATTATGCGTACTGGTCTGGTTTCGGGTTTTGGAGATAAATATACGTTAAAAATAAGCGTTCAACAAATATTTGACAAGTTTAGCAAGAATATATGTCTGAATACATTTGGTTGTAGTACATTTGTGTATACATGTGTGAACAACTTAAGACAAAACATAGACGTATACAAGCTATCTTCTGACATAGAAAAAGCTCCTCCTGTGTCAATATCACTTTTAGGTAGGTTTGAGCTGTTTGCAATTCGTGGCGGACTCTCTTTTTGTTTTCCGTCCGGTTATATTGTGTGTGCGAGCATCATGTGGCATGCCGAATGGGTTTGGCTGCTTTGAACGAGCCATCAGATACCACAGTTCCAATTAATTTGAGCTTCACGTCAAAGAGTGACTGGTAATTAACATCAGACTAAGAATGCATGAAATGGGTAAGCGGCGCTTGGTCAATCTGCTGTCTCTTTTTCGCAGTTCGAAAGACTGCTCTTGCTGGCGATCCTCTCTGTTCAATGTGAAATCGGAGATAGACAGAACTGGCCAGTGTCGCGGTACACATGTATTCCGATAATATCTTAGAGGAACGTTTTGAGTATCTGTATGTTTCTTTCAAGCTACATGTGAAATAGAAATTTTTATCTCAGTTTTACAAAAAAAAGAACTATCGATGTACCGCTTGTATTGCAAAACTGTGAAAGTCTTAGTTATCTCGTTACATTCGACGCGGAATTTTAACCGTCCATCTTTACCATAAATTCAAAACCATCTTTTTGGTGAACCAGCCCCATAATCCTTTACAAAGAAAGGCCTAAATTATATCTTAAAAATGGTTCGGAGAAAGGTAGATTTTAAAACATTGCACAATAAGCTCTTCTCACGAACTCGTTCACTCTTTCCACAATGCCAGAGGGAACTCCAGTGAAGAGGAGAGTCGGGAAAAGGAAACCTCTTTTCATCGAGAGTAGGAGCTTATCTTCCTCTGATGGTGCAACAAAGAGAAGTACAGCTTTTTTTCTCCAATCTATCCACCCTGGGTGACTCAGGTGTACCTGGTAGGACAATTTGAGAAACAAAACCGGGTTTATTTAAGAAAAATGTCTGTTGTCAAGCATGGAAGTTGGCATCTAGTCCCAATAAGGGTCGCTGGGGGCGACATTATATTTTCGAACCGTTAAAGATGGCAGACTACATTAGTATAGCGATCCCGACATTTTTGTAAACAAATCTAGAAAGCCTAAAAGGACAGGCTAATTATCACTTGTGATTCATTGTAGCCGGATATTACTTGCACCTCTAAAGAAGTCGAGCTAACTAAAATATATATATATATAACATTAATTGTCTACATAGTGTTCGGTAGTCGAGGATATAGCGGTGAGCCGTTCTTGAAGCACACATAGAGTCGCCGTCGGTTGAAAGATCGCAGGGTGTGGACCATTATGGACTCTATTCTGAGAGCGTGATCAGCTCTTCGACGTGCTTATTCACTGATGCCGAGATCTTATTGGCTACCGAGCAATGGTAAGGTGTTCAGTACCCGGCACTTAATGCGTTTCTTAAATTGTTGGTGCTCTAGCTCCCCTAACTGACATGTTACCTTCTTTGCACTCATCAGAAACACCCATGCTCCCCAAGCTGCTTAGAAACTAAGAGAAGAAAAGTATTTTGGGATGTCCTACCTCTCCATTATTTCCGCATGGGTAGCCAAATGGAGCAAAGTGGGTTTTTTCCTTTATTTGGAAGTAACCGTTTTTGGTGGGCACATTATTACGGCACGTTATGACGCAGTTCTCCATACTCTGAAAATATTTGAAGCAAGAAAGGTGGTTAACTTCAAATATTTGCTGCTGAACAAATGTTTGATTACATTTTCAATATTAATTTAGATCTCAAATTCTGTAGAACATATGCGCACATAACCACAGATGCTACAGCAAATGTCTAATGGTCTCCGAAAGACATTAAACATTAGTCGTACATGTAATATATTTTTATGGAAGGTAACGTGTTGTGCAGTAGGTTCTGTTTCCGGTACATGTTTAGCGATTTCACGTCCGTTTATGTCTAGGTTTCAGATCCAACGGTCTAGTACTTATATATGCAATACCTAAAAGGCGTGTGAGGTATTGTGAATATACAAATTTAAATGAAGTTTGTTTTTTCTTACGAAGACAAAACATCGAGACTGTACTTCTCCAACCATAAAGAACGTCGCTCTATGGGAGCCTGAGCTGTGACGTATGTTCATGGCACAGCACAGACATAATCGGCATTACATGAAAGGTGGCTTTTGTTATTGAAAAAAAAAACGTTTATTAGCGCAAGGCTCAAGGGTTGCCCAAAAAAAATGCTCTGCACGGCAAAAAAAAAAAAAGAAGTGTGCACGCTTCTAAAAAACGTGAAGTTTGCTGCGCGCGCCTGCGTTTTCAGTGAGGGCATCAACCATACAAACAGCACGCCTTTCCTCCTCGCCTCCCCACTATCCTACCCTCTTCTTCCTTGATTTCGGAAGATTTGCGATTGACAACAACAGTGGGGTCTTGACAATAGCCAGCAGAGCGTGTGACTTCGGATCCATGTGATGTCGTAAATAGCATTTCCCCCAGCAAAAAAAAAAAAAAAAAAAAAAGCAACGTTCGCAAGCGGGCCGGAACTGAAGGAAACCATTTATTTCCAGCGACAGCAAATGCTGTGGCTGCACAAAAAGTGTCCCGTTTGGACAGACCTTCAGCATGCTGAGCGCATCGACGAGAGGTACGGGAGCGAATTTCATTTGAGGAAAGGTATACAAAGGGGAAGGGAATGATGCTCACGGCCGAAGAGTGTTGCTGCGGGTTAATGCGTCGACAGAACATCTCCGGTGTGAACCTACGGCCCGCAACCTCCTTAGTGACGGTAAAAAAGTCATAGTCGGATTGTGTTTTCCAGCATTCCTCTCCATGTAGCCTGCGAATAAACAAGAATCGATCATTATATGTTTTAAAATAATATATCAAAATCTGGGTGTGTGCAATGGGAGAAATACGGATGTTTTGATAACTATGCAATTAATCCAAAGGTGCAAGGGAGCTGCACTAGAATGTTTAAAATATTCCCTGGAGAAGAGGAACAACGGGGACAAAGGAGCAACACCACTCTCCAAACACAGCTAGGTGACTGGTGTAGGACAGAAAAGGTTCGCCTGGTCCTGGTATCGAATCAGGGACCTCTCTATTTCCAGTGGAGCTCTCTGCCAACTGAGCTTACTTGGAGTTAGGCGTCAGTAGAGCTAACGGATTTTATCAACTGCCGCTGGTCGAACACCAACAACCCTAGTGAAAAAGAACATATAAGAACCGTGAAAATAATTATATAGGATATATAAGAACATATAGGAAACTTTTCACAAGTTTCTTACATTTTTTATGTAGTTCTTATGAATCTTGTATGATTCATATGTGTTTATTGGAAGCAGAAACAATTCTCATACAACTGAGATTTTTAATACGGAAGGACAAATGGCCTGCATATTAAGGTGATTATAATAATGATATTTATGCGAAGGTGCAAGCGAGCTGGAAAAGAATTATGAAAATAATCGCTGTAGAAAAAGAGCAAGCTCAGGCAGCACCGAGTTCTGGGTCAAAACTTGGCTTCCGTCTGTGAGTTAGGGCATTGAAAAGCCCGAAGAAGCCAAAGTAGAGCCAAACCTGACCTCCCTTGGCAACAGTCTGGGTATTTTGGCCCTAATTTGCTAAACATTTGCCAAACTTAGGCTTCACTGCCTGCTAGTTCGGCTGTCATCTGGCATCTTTGGGCCTAACTCGCCTAACAAATGGCTGATTTAGGCTTACTCCCCTGTAGTTCGGCAGATCTTTGGCATTTTTGGGCCAAAATCGCCAAACTAATGCCGAAGTTAGGCTTCACTTTTTGATAGTTCGGCTGTCATCTGGTTCATTCGGGCCAAAATTGCCATAGATGTGCCAGGCTTACTACCTTGTAGTTCGGTTGACATCTGGCATCTTTGGGCCCAAGTCGCCATACATGTGCCAAAGTTAGGCTTCGCTTCCCGATAGTTCGGCTGTCATCTGGCAGCTACGGGCCAAAGTCGCCAAACAAGTGCCAAAGTTAGGCTTCGTTTCCCGATGCGATAGTTTGGCTGTCATCTGGCAGCTACGGGCCAGAGTTGCCAAACAAGTGCCAGAACTTGGCTTACTGCCTTAGAGTTCGGCTGATGAGGTATTTGATGTACGCGTGTGGTCTTCATCTTAATTAAATAGAAATAAAGTTTTATTCGGCTGGCAACTTTATCTTATTTTGGGTGTCTCCTGATTTCTCCAGTCCAAATGTTGGCTGAATGTTTTGACGCGGCTGGACCAGGCTTTGCAAACGCAAATTGTGCCAGATGTTGTACTCGCGCGTAGGCACACGCCAATATCAGGACGTGCCGTGAGACTGGTTCGACATTAAGGCGCGTTCACACCGGCGATGCGATCTAGTCGCGCGATAACGTTCATCGCAAAAGCGACCCATGGCGGGCAAAAAGCGTCGGGATGTGAGCAGTCGGTAGCTGACCCGACTTTTCGCGATGCGCTCTTGTCGCGGGCAGGCCGAGCCAATCAACGGCGTTCGGAACGAGAGCTTTTGAGAAGTGACTCGTCAACGAAGGCGTTGGACTCGCTCACCGCGCGCGCCAGAGTGACCATCTAATTACTTTTTTTTTTTGCGATGCGATTTAGTCGCATCGCGCGACTGCTTAGATCCCCGGATTGAATCCGCCTTTACGGAAAGTGGTGCCATTGAGCTAGCACTGCTCGAGACTGATGTGCGCACGTCTCCACAAGAGATATCATTATTAGGCGGCGCATTGCAAAAGCGAGCGTGGCTCTGTGCGTGTCGTGCATTGTGATTGAGCACTGTCAAATCCTAGCGAAAACAAAGAGCGAAAATGACCGTGGCTCCGTGGCGCGGTTCCAGCATCACACTTAGGGAGTGAGAATGAAATTCCGGAACTTATGCTATTTTAGCGTGTCGACACTTTTTAAATATTTAGAAAGTGGAGACACAAAAAACAAAACTTGGCTTGCTCTTTATGTTTATACAGCCTTGATAGAGATGCGCCTCAACGGGTAATCGGTCTCTTAGCTGTAGATGAGAAATTTGGCCAGTGCGGTACAACCACTAACCTGGGGCTTTTAACGTGCATCACGCAGTAGTGATCACACGAACGCGTGCCGGTACGAAACTCATCCAGATCGAAACGGGCGGGGGCGGCGGGGATCGAACCCAGGAGGTTCCCAGCACAAGCTTTCGCTCCACGCTCCGAGCTGAGACGCGTTAGCCCACTCGGCCACTTCCTCCCCTAGACACAAAAGGGACGATACTGACAGGATTTATATTCGGCTTCAAGCTCAAAGCCCGCCCGCTCTGTGGGAGTGCCGGAAAGGGAAATCTTGGGGGAAGGAGAGGAAGCGGAGGAAGTTTACCCGATTTCCCTGTCCTGCGGGGCCAGGCACATCGGGCAAACGGGGCGATGCCTCAACGACCGACTCTGAGAACATAAAATGGACGCCGAAAGAGCTGCTTCGGATTCTGAGCACCCGATCGTCATTCACGGGAGAAAACGTCCCGGCTGCGCTCCTAATTTCGCCGGCACGACTGCTATGGGAATCCACTGCGACCGAGACAGAAGAGGAATAATGGAGGCCTATCGGATGGCGACAAGCTCGCAAAACATAACCACCCCTTCCATTTCGCTCTCAAGAAAGGAGATTATCTTTCTGAGGCCCACAATGGAAGCCGAGCGCTGACAGACTAGGCAAGGCGACAAGGTCACCGGCAGAAGCGGCCTTTCCTTTTATGCGTTGTTGATGCCCCTTCGACCTCGCCTTTTGCAAATCCTCCCCGACTGCTTTTGTGTCTTCTTGTGGCTGTCAGCGAGCGCGACAGCCGCTTTAAGCAAACCAAAAGGGTGGAGCGAAACGCGTGACCAGGCATGAGCTCTTTACGTAGGACGCGTAGGACAAAAACGTTTGGACGAAAATTTGTCACGTGACTTTCTCTGTCACGCTGATGGGATCTCTGGGGCTGTTGTGTTCGCCGTTTGGCTAGTTATAGAAATAGGCCGGCCACGTAGGTCCGGTTTTCGAACTGCGCTCTTCGGTGTTCTGTTGCTTTCGTGCGTTGCAGACGTGGCCGTGTTTTTTCGTCATAGACGGTCGGAATACGTCCATGCCAATTTTTCGGTAACAGCCATTTTTTTTTCACCGGAGTTCGTGGAATTCCTGTGATGTGTTTGTTGGACACGCTTCGACAAAAACTGCTCATCGCCGACGACGAGACGTCAGTTGAATGTGCGCAACCTTCTTTCTCGAATGTGTTTGGGGGGGTGCCTGAGTTGGACTATGCCTCTATCAAGGTGACACGATATCGCTCTTTTATTAGTAAGTACACTGCAAGCATTCTTCTGATAGTAGTCTTGCGTTCGCATCAATCTCCGCGGGTTTTTTTTTGTGTGATGAGTTTGCTTGGCATGAGGACAGTGTTAATTCTATTTTATAATTTGCTTTTCGCTCTACAGAGAAGTGTGACCTTTGTAAATATGTCGAGAATACACCGTGTGTGATGATAGTGGTCTAATAAACATCTGGGAGCGATCGCAGAAATTTCGTTTATCCGTATATGTGATTGGATATACAACAAATGATATGCAGCGTACACATACTTGCACGACATTTGGCCAATACGGAGCAGACGCATCGTAGGGTGTTCCCACAATATTGCGCGAACGCTAGGCCGGGGCAAAACAGCTGTACAACAATACCTGCCGGATATCAAACGGTGGTGCAAAAGTGGACATTTGAGCGATATTGGAACCGATTTTCGGCCGGCAGTGGCACGATACTGCAAAGTATTGCCGTGCTGCTTGGGAACGGAGCTGATGACATCTTACCATCCTGTTTCCCACGCTTATTTAATTTAATTATCTTCTGGGACGCGTGAAAGAGCACTTCTGTGACACACCAGAGATATTCGAAACTTGGGCAGGCCTCTCGGCTTTCTTTGCGGCACTTATTTGGCACTTCAGTAGGTAGCCAGAGAAGAGCCAAACTTTCGCATGCCCCGAATCGCCAAATTAATATTGACTGCGGCAGTTATGGCTCAAGTCTGGCACTTACTTTGGCAGAACTGTGGCGCACCAAAGAAAAGCCAAACTCGGCATGTCCGGAATACCCAAATTAGGCGTTGCTTTGGCAGTTAAGGCTCAAGTCTCGCGCTTACTTTGGCACAAGTGCATCGGACCAGAAAAAAAAGCCAAACTCGGCGTGGCCGAAATACCGATATTAGGCGTTGCTTTGGTAGTTATAGCTCAAGTATGTCACGCTTCGGTACTCCTGTGGAGTACCAGAGAAAAGCGAAACTTTGGCCTGTCTGAAATACCCAAATTATGCGTTGCCCTGGCAGTTATGGCTGAATTATGGCACCAACTTTATGGCGCTCCTCTGGCGATTATGGCGCTCCTCTGGCGAACCAGAGAAACGCCAAACCTTGGCAAGCCCCAAATTCCCATATTAGGATTTACTACGGCAGCTAGGGCTCAAGTATGGCACTAACTTTGGCGCTCCTCTGGCGGACCAGAGCAACGCCAAGCTTTGGCATGTCCGAAATACCCAAATTGGGCGTTACTCTGGCAGTTATGGCTCAAGTATGGCACTACTTTGGCACTCATGTGGCGGAGCAGAGAAAAGGCAAACTTTGGCACGTCCCAAATACCGAAATTACGCTTTGCTCTGGCAGTTATCGCTGAAGTATGGCACCAACTTTGGCGCTCCTCTAGCAGACCAGAGAAACGCCAAACTTTGGCATGATCCGAATTTCCAGATTAGGATTTACTATAACAGTTATGGCCCAAGTATGGCACCAACTTTGGCGCTCCTCTGGCGGACCAGAGAAACGCAAAACCTTGGCACGCCCCGAATTCCCAGATTAGGATTTACTATGGCAGGTATGGCTTAAGTATAGCACCAACTTTGGCGCTCCTCTGGCGTACCAGAGACGAGCCAAGCTTTGGCATGCCCAAGGATTGCCCAACTAAGGCTATAACTAGGCACCGTACTTTGGCACTGATGAGTGCCATGGTGCAAAAACCTAACTGCGCCAAAGTTGGGCCCTTATGTTCGCCAGACCTTTGCCTAAGTTGGGTATTCCCCTGGTGTGCTACCTGAGAGAGGACAAAGGGCAAAAACAAATCTCAACACAGCTAGGAGAAATTAACTCTGTTTGGAGATATGTGTTTGTCCTTTGTTCCCCCTTGTTCTTCTTCTCCAGGGAATATTTTCATAACGGATGTTCCTGATTCATGAGATTAGAATGATAATACAACATTTAAATGTTTAATGAAGACACACGAAGAAAGGAAAAAAATTATCCTTCCAGTAGCATAAGGCAGCCGATATACTAATGCCTCTTTAATTGGAGTGATTATCCAAAATGCGTGGCTAAGAAAATTCTAAGGGTCCTGTCACACTGAGGCAACAAGACGGCAACGGCAACAGAACATGTTGTCCAACAATCGTGCAACTTGTTGCTCCCTTCCCATGTTGTCCGACAACCCTGTCACATCGCGGCAACACTAGCACAACATGGATGACAACGAAAAAGTTACCTTGGTACGACAGCTTTCCTAAACAAAAACAGAAGCAACTTGTGTTGGACAACGTGTGCTGCTCTGATGACTGGCTGTGCGAATTTCGGGCCGACAACAGGACAATACAGATAGCTTTAAGGGCAGAGCTAGTTTCCTATCGACGTCCTCTCCTTACGAGCTTACTGAAATAAAGGCTTATAAAACGTTCTTCAAAATAATTAAGGTTGTCATGCAGATAAAATATTTTTATGAATGTTTTTACTTCATAATTATGGCAACTGCTTGTCGAAATGGCCACAGCGGCGGCCGTGAACGTTCAGACTGGTGTTGAAATTGGAACTACCGAGAGAACCACCTCACATCACTGCTAGTGAATTAAAATGGCATGTCTATACTCGCCTGCTGATACGGTATTATTAAAATAACGGAATAAAACAAAGGTTAAAATATAGAATCATTAAAACGACCGCTATGATAATGAGTTTGTTTACATTAAAGAACCGACGGACAAACTAGGACTCTAAAAAGAAAGATTATTTGTCACGTTTAATGGATTCAGCTACCTTTTGGTAGACAGTTTGATGTTTCTTAAGGTCGATATAATGGCCATAAGTTGTTTATATGGAAAATAACAGCACAACCACAATACTGTTTATTTTCGCTGTGAACTTGCAGCCTCGTAGCCTCTCCAATGACAGGTGAGCTGCAAGTTCCTTTCAACTATCGCTGACAGCTTAAGGAATATCTTGCGCGTATTATGGTAACTCTTTTAGCGACGTCCTTTGTTTGGCGGATTCAGCTACCTTTTAAGTGAACTATGATTTAAGTAACTACGATTGGAAGTAACATCCCCGTATACTGGCAAACGATACATTCAAAATTAGGGTGAAATAATAGCTTAGGATATGTCACGGGTCAAAAGAAGAATAAAGGTTCGATGATACCAGTGCCAAAGAAAGTTCAAGCAAATACTTACTTCAAAACAAATTGCATCTGCACCTCACTACAATTCGAAAACGCGAAAGGTGGTCCAATAGGCCATGCAGGTTTCATTATGTATTTCTCTGGGTACTTGCAGTCAAGAGAACTAGGATGATTTCGGAGATTTTTCAATGGACCACTTCCATCGTGCGTGCACCCGAGTCTGCAAAAATATTGTTCATGGTAAAAAAACAAAAAACATCTAATGCTCGACACCATAGTCAGGGACAGATTAAGAAACGCAAAGCAAGGCTTATTATGGTCACGCTTTTTATCAGCCCATATCGCATTATCCGTAGCGATGATAAAAGGCGTGGGATTCACTAACGGTGACTAAAAAAGCGTTTCACAGGGGATACGCTGAGCACATGTCTTTACAAAGGTAGCGACTGGATACTTACAAATGCCCGATTTCGTGGGCTATAGTGGCGAAACTATAATAGGGAGCAGGTTCTTCCTTGGAAATTGCCACATTGAAGCCTTTCACGCACACCATTCCTGGAAGGGCTAGACCTGGAAATAATAATCCATCTGTTGCTTACTAAAAACATTCAATAACGTTTTTTTCAAGCTGTAAATATACGCTGTGATGTGAAAATCCCCCTCTTTGAAAAAGCAGCTATTTAGAATTATGAGACGTTCAGCCACCTAAAATTAAAAATTAGCCGAGGCGTGACCGCTTGTGCAAATTCTCGAATGCCAAGGATACAAGCCGTATCTAGGAGCTCGGCGGGGTGCTTACAGGGAAAATTTGTTTTCAGAAAGATACAAGCAAAGCAAACACACAAAGAAACATCTGCATTTACTTTTTTCAGCGCAAAGCTAAATTACGAATAACTAAACGCTCAGTCTGTGGCCAAATGTAGCGCTCGGTGCTTGAACCTGATGCAAAGTTTTAGAACTTGCTGACTCAAATGTTACGAACTGTTTTAGGAAATTCGCAATAAGACGAGGGCAGTCGACGAAGTCCAGCAACGCACGAAAATGAGTGACGTCGGCTACCGAAGACGGCACTCATTTTGCCAGTTGAAAATAAAAAAAAAATGCTTCTAGCTTTTGAATCTGCAAACACTGAGTTTTAAAACTTTGACATCAGGTTGCACCGTTAGAGCTCCTTTTGGAAGGCACTAGCGTTGGGCAACGCGTAGGTTGTCTTGTCACGAAAATCACAATTTTTTTGCGAACACACGTACACATGCGGCCTTAAAGTTTTACGTAGAATAAAAATGTACAGTCATAATTTGTTGTTGATTTTTGCGTTTGGTGTTTTAGAAATCTCACCAAGAATATCAGTGAAATTTCCAAGAGATGTTCGATGAATGTGATTTTTATGTTCATCATCTGACGAAAACCCGTCTCGTCAAATTTTATTTGTGAATTAAGTGGCCAAAACGTGCTTTAACAATATTTTGAACTCGAGTTTCTCCAACTGCTTCAAATCACGCGATGTTAATTTTATACAGCAAAGGCCATCTTCTGTGAAAACGGCTACTAACTTCCAAATCCCACTCAGTAATTCGTGTTACTAACTAGCAGAAAAGGCGTATATCATTCGTTATTTGTTAGACATCTCTCGGAAATAACTGGTTAAACTCCGATTTTCTCAAGATTCAGCCTAAATGTGTGGTCCGCAGCATCTTCTGACCCCGCTCGCTTACCGTCAATATAAGAAGATAATTCGTTAGTCTTCTCGTTGCGCATCCCTAAGCGGCGCCTGAAATGCAAATATGAAAATACTAATTATGCGCATGACTGCTGCTATGAACATTAATCACATGAAACGGTGTATGTACATATAGTTTGTGCTTTTTAGGCTTTACATGTCTTCTTTTAGAAAGGCCGTGAAAGCTACACTTTTGCAGTCTCGTCAGGTGAGTTACGCGGCGATGGGGACCTAACAGAGGAGCTGTCACGATAAGTAAGATTATTAACTATAACTTGTGAATGAACGTTCTAGTTGGTAAGAAAAAACGTCATTTTAATTAGAACGTAGTTGAGCGTCATCAAAAAGCACTAACTTAGTCGATTTTAGAAAATTTTGGAACATTTAGGAAGGGTTATGGCGCGCTGACGTTACCACCCGTAACATCGATGCAAGGTTCTCGGATGAGATTATAATCGTCTGCGTTTACCCGTCACCAGCCCTGCCAATTTAAAACAACAAGAATTGAACGTAATATTTACCCGCGGCCCTTACCACGCCTTTCTCTAGGCCATCGCTTTGAACCAAACGTAGAAAAAGACAACAAGATTGTGCATCAAGAAACGCATAAGCTCTTTTGTGTTTAGAACATTAAGATGCCGCAAGAAATATTCAATATCCGCTAAACTCATTTACTATACATATACAATCGGCAAAATCGAAGACTTCACTTAACCTTTGCAAGAGAAATATTGTTTCCAGGAAATTGTGTCTTAATGTCTGCGGACATGAAATTTTAAAACCAAAACTGCGACGCTTGCGACAGCCTAATACTGACAATCTGAGATCACTAGGATTCGCATAAATAAAGGGCTTTATATTATCGGAAATTATACATGAATAACTTGTAGCATGCAGCGCGTATTAGTCGAAATTATGCACCTCTACCTCTCGTTTTCAGGGGCAACAAAACTTTTTTACACATCTCCTGTCGCCTTGCCGTAAAGTCAATTTAAGTGGCACATAAAAAAGAGGGCATGTTACAATTTTGGATTGAAATGCTCTTTACAAAGGCTTGTTGGCACGAGTCGGACCGAAGTACGAGGGTGTCAAAAGTGGCGATGCACGCGAGTTTGTTCATCACTAGGTAAGGCAAATACAGCGCAGAGAAAGACGAAGACAAAGAGGAGACAGATTGTTTTATTTAATTGTTTTATTCTTTCTTCATCCAGGAGACAGAGATCAGCGCATATGTGTCCTCTCTTGAGCCCATATCGGATAGACACATATAAGCACATATGGGTGTAACTAGATACCACCCTCTAATCACTGAACTATGCCGAAATAAAAATAAATATGTATTTTTTTAAATAAAACATGAAAATGTATTATTGCTTTGAACCGGTAATCTAGATGGTGTTTGCATAATGTGATTGGAACACTTGTCTGCCAGTAATACGAATGATACTGATGACCTGAGAAAAACATATCAAAGCTTTGCAGGTCACGGTTTGAAGGTTAAAACAACTCCTCGGGTGTTTCTCATCAAGAGAATGTGGCTTGTCATCGAGTCGGCTTTCGTTTGTTTTTGTTTTCTCGGTGTTTTCTTAATGTTCGTTGTTCTATCTGCTCTTGGGTTCTTTATGTCATTCGTCTATGCGCTGTCTTTACGTTTTCTTGTGCGAGGATAGAGTGAAAACATTTCGCAATCCAACTATTTCAAATGAATTGAATGCAAATATCAAATCGAGTTATCCAATAGTCTAGGTTTGACAAGCGTTCAAGTGGAACAATCTTGTGCATTTTTAATAAAAAATCAAATCAAGGACGCAGTGGTCATAATATATATATATATATGTATATATATAGGTGTGTGTGTGTGGGGGGGTGTCTGTGTGGTGCGCGAAAAGGGTGCAGCGGTGGGGTCAGAAAAGAAAGAAGAAGAAGAAGAAAAAAAAGACGAGGAAGAGCGAAAAGAGGGCAGTTGGGCGTGCGGTGGAATGCGACATTTGAAAGTCGGAACAGACGCTGTCATCGACCCTGGGACTTGGCAAAGGGGTCCCGATCGACGTCGATCTCCATTCTTCCCCACGACGAGCAAACAGACAGAAGAAAGATGGCTGACTGTGAGTGAGGCAGACGAACACTGACTGAATCTCCCATGTTGATCTCTGTATATCTACGGACCTAACTCTTGCTTCGTGCCGATAGTTTTCCTTCTTCATTTATTCCAGTTTAATTTTTAATTTTTCCTAAATTTTCTTCACGATTTCTTAATTTTATTCTAATTCTCAAAGTAAAACTTGTTCATATTCACAAGGTCTCCTAATTTGAAACGACCCTCTATAACATATACACACTCAGGTGTTGTGGCGGCTAGCAACGTTACACACACACACACACACACGCATATATATATATATATATATATATAGAGAGAGAGAGAGAGAGAGAGAGAGAGAAAAAGAGAGAGAGAGAAAGAGAATAAAAAAAAACGAAAATAAACTCAGCCTTGATCCCTTCAGATTTATCGCCTTCGTTTTCAACAGTGAGGTTTGGGTTTTTCGAAGCTCCAGCATTGTGGCACATATTAAGCGACTAATCAGGTTCGCTACACAGTGAAACGGTCAGCACATCAGACACTGTAGAGGAAACGTTTTGCATGTCGCCGAATAAAAGTGCGTAAAATAGAGGAAGCCGTGGGCATCTCTCGTCACCCAGTAGATAAGACTTTACGTAATGAATTAAATTGAAAACAGAAAGCTTTCCGTAAGATGGGTGTCGTATTTTCTTAAAGCGTACCAAATGATCTGCATTCAATCTTTGCTCCGATTAGAAAAAAAAAAAAACATAACAGAATGGAAGTTTGTATTCTCTCACACTTAATATTTTTCCCGAAACTCATTATGTCTTGGCTAGAAAGAGATTTCGGTCGAATGAAAAGGCAACAGAGATATTCAATTGCCCATGGAGGATCTCGAAGCAATTCCGTTCCAAGAGTGAATAGAAAAGCTGGAAAGACCTTGTATCAAATGCGTTCATCTTCGAGGGGATTCTGTTTTCAAATACCATAACTTGGAATGGTTTTGTTTTCATTTCATATTCATTGCGGAAACGTTTCGATATATCCTACTGTACTTCCGGGAAAGACTACTAGCACAGGAGCCTCCCTGTCATGGTAAAATGTTATTCTGCTTCGTAAAAATTAGCGACATTGTTACGGAGATCACACCATATGGGGTAAAGTGCCGAAGGCGGCTCGTGTATTTGACACGAGCAATCCGTAATCGCTCGAGTTAGATTCGTGAGAATAAACAGCTAGACGAACATTTGAGTAGTAGTTTGCGTCTAATCAGTGAGGTGAAGTGAACAGCCCAACTCTACAGGGTGATTCAAGGAGAGGTTAGGCTCTTTAAATTGACCGCAAAATTCGGTTTCTTAGCCTATCGCGCTACGATTTTGTGGAGCGTTATCCACAGATGGTGCCTTTTTTTTTTTTTTTTTTTGCAAACTTCGCAAAAAGCGAACTTACCCGAGGAAAAAGTAAAGAAAGAAAAGGGCTTAGCTCCTACGGAAACGCAGCGAAGCCACCGGTCTTCAAAAAACACGGCGCCGTTTCGCACGGGAGACAAGAGATGGCGCAACGAACGCCGCCAAGGAACGAGCATACGGCACCGCGAGCCGGCGTCTTTAGCAGACGATCTTTTCGACTCAAAAGCACCGCGCGTTCCGCAGGCGGCGACAGTCGCAGAAACAAAAAAATGGCGCGGAAACAACTAGGAACTGCAATTCCTTGTCCGCTAAAGACGTCGTATGCTCGTTCGTCGGCGGCAGTTGGCGTCGCGACCACTTGCGGCGTTTCTTGTCTCCCGAGCGAAACGGCACCGGGTTGTTTGAAGACCGGTGGCTTCGCTGCGTTTCCATAGGATCTAAGCCTTTTTCTTTCTTTACTTTTTCCTCAGGTAAGTTCGCTCTTTGCAAATTTTACAACCAAAATAATGCACTATCTGTGGGCAACGCTGCACAAAATCGTACCGCGATGGGTTAAGAAACAGAATGTTGCGGTCGATTTAAAGAGTCTGTCCTCTCCTTGAATCACCCTGTAGTAATACCCCTCCGGTCTCCGCTAATGTTTTCCATTCATTCATTTTCATTCATTTATTTGTTTATTTTCTGTGCTCATGAACAGCTTGACGCCTCGGTAATGATGCACAACAATATGTTCACAGGTTAGTTACAAAAGTCTTGAAAGCTATGAAATTTGGATTAAAAACATCAATATCTGCTCCCCCGAGGGTGTTTTTGAAGTGTTGAATACGGGTCATGGGGACTGGTTTGGATGATGTGATAAACATGGAAAGTTGGATAAACCCGCAAAACTCGACTCGGAACGTGAATATTAATAGCAGATGTGAGATCTGGGCAATCAATTAATCAATGAATGCATTTATACAGGAAAACAAAAAATTCGAAAAAAAAACGCTTTCGAACATTTTCAATCATCTCTTGGCTCGTAGAACTAATACAATTCCAGACTACAGAGGAAAACTCCAACTTTGTCCGGATTAATAAAAATATAACCGAAGAATACAGGTTGATGTGGAGAACTCACGCGTGATTCTAGAAATTACTCCCAGCTTCAAAAGAGCCATTTATAAGGTTGTTAATATGTACAATAAAGTATAACGAAGAGTCTATGTATGCACCAATATCACGCGTGATATCAACTCTTCGCAGAGGATCATTGCCAATCTGGTAACAAAATTTAATTTTTTCTACATTTCTAGACAAAGACATATCAACGGTTTTAGAAGAATTGAGCGTTAGCATTTCTTACGACACCAATTGCACACACGCCTAACATCCTCCATAAGTTTTTCACAGTCTTCCAAGGGTATGATCTGCCTAAACAACTTGACATCATCTGCATATTGCAAGACGACTGAACTGCTAACAATCGAGCTCAAATCATGAATAAAAACATTGAAAAATATCGTCCCAAGTATGGAACCTTGCGGCACACCCGAAGAAGAAACATAACGCCGGGAGTTATGTCCAAGATCACGAACAAAATTGTGTCTATTATACAAATAATCTAGAAACAGGGAACAAAGAAGGTACTCACGCCGTAGGATTCTAGTTTGTGTGCAAGGAGCGAATGGTCTACTGGGTCAAAAGACTTAGGGAGATCTATATATACAACGTCTACCTGTTTACGTTGACACAGAGCAGGCGAAACGAAACTTAATAAAAGACACCAGATTTGTCTCAACAGACCTTCCACGCATGAAACCGTGTTGTGAAGGGCTTATCTTATGCTTAAAAAAAGTTTGAAATGCGCTCAAATAAAACAATTTCATAGACCTCAGCAAAGGGAGATAGTAACGACCCAGGTCTGTATTTTTTTACGTCATCCGTTCTGCCATTATTACGTTCTTGCACAGTAATAGAGTACTTCCACAGGGGAGGAAATGTAAGGCTCTGCAGCGGCATGTTAAAAATATGCGTTGAGATATGCGCAAAAATAGAGGAGCATCCTGTAACAATGAAGCTTGGAATGCCGTCAAATGCAACTTATAACTTTGGCTTCGGTTTCCTCATAGCAAGTTCAATATAATTAATTTCAAAAGATAGAAGTGTCAGTTGATCACTGGCATTATCGCTGACGCCATGCACATGCAGTCCAGTTTGGCAGCAAGAATAAACCGAAGAAAAAAACCTCGCAAATGCATTTGACACATTTTTGGGCTCAGACAGCATATCACCTAACGAGTCAGCTATTCTTATTGATGACGAAGTTGTAGTTGTGCGATCCTTTACATATAGCCAGAAAAGCATTGGGTCACGATTTAAGCTGCGTTCTACTGACTCATGGTGTAATATTTTATCGCGCTTCAACAATGTCTTAGCTAGCGCACGTGACTCAGAAAAGTTTAGGTACCAAAAAGCGGAATTCGCAAACACTTCAATGGCACAATTTACATCGGTCATACTATATATGGAAGCCGAATCTGCATTATCTAAATGTTGATAAATGCCAAAGTAATCGCCGTTGAGAAAGCAAGCGACTCACGGTTTTTGTGCTTTACTTTACCCACAGAAATCATAAAGGAAACAGAAAAAGGAACGTGCCAAGCATCTGGTAAAACAAGCGGATTGGAAACAGACATCAGGCTGTCGATAGGAAAGTTGGCCAAAGCCGGATCAAGCAAATGTCCTACTGAGTTATGAAGACCGGTCATTTGGGTAAATCCGAAAAGGTTAACAAATAAAAAAACGGCATTCGCATTAAATGATGCACTATGAGCAGACAGTGCCGGAAGTACCAAATTCCAGTTTATTTTATGAATATTGAAATCACCAAGTATGACTATACGGTGTTGATCCACATTAAATTTATCCCCTAGCATATCTCATTGGTCACAGAACTTAGATCCGTCAAAATTAGGAGGAAAATAAAAAGTGCCTATAAGTAAGCTATTGGTATCACAAAGACGTATTTCAATCCAAGCGGACTCGCACTCGAATTCGAGATTAAACCGGCGAATAGCCCGTAAATGTTTCTCAACTGCTATTAGTACTCCACCACCGAATTTAACGGAAAGTTTTTTGTAATCTCGATCCCGACGAAACATTGTGTATTCAGGAGGGAAATAGTCCAAGGATGCAAATGAGCTATATAACCAAATTTCCCTTAAAGAAATGATATCGTAATCACCTAGAACAACGTTATTGAAAAAAAAATAGGAGCCTTTGTACGTAGGCCGCGGACGTTTCGATAAAACACTGAACAATTCCTTTGACAAGCTAGTGGGGGTTGCTGTGTCACGAACATCATTGCGCCCTGCAACATCGAAAAATGTCCTAAAAAGGGAGTCCATTGGGCAAACCTCTGCATTTTTCATTCGGTTAAAATTATCCTCGTTCACAACAATGCGAAATGACTAGTAGCTTTCGTGTCTAGTTTTTAACTTGGTGCATGTAAAAGATGTTCCTTCCAAAACTGCTGTCAGCACCTCCCCAACATGAATACACGTAGTGTCAGGATTGAGACGCGATACAAAAAGCGCCTTGAGCCTTGGTGATTCAGGCGCTGACCATAGCTTACTGCTTGCGCAGGAACCTGAGCATGGCTTGACTTTTTTTTTCCCGTTGGATGAGCGTAAAGCAATCGGCATCTGTAGACGCCTTCGGCACGGTCACCGCGGGCGGCAGTACGGAGGACACAGCAGCCGCCACAGATGTAGATGTAATACGTGGATGGGCGGAAGTAAAACTGCTTCCGGACGCCTCTAGAGTGGCTAATGCAACGTACCGGCCTGGTGAATCTTTTCCGAGAACCTCCGCGAAGCTTGCGGACGCAGGATTTGGTTGCTCAGACGGCGATGTTGTCGGCCGTGGCTCAAAGGCTCGGGCAGTAAAACGACGTAGCATTTCCGTGTTCCTTGACAGATGCAGAAGCAGAGACGCGTTTTCCGCCTTGACCGAGAGAACTTCCTTAACGAGAGAATTGAACTTGTCATGCAGTGCCACCAACAAGTCTTTCAGACAGCCACACGCGCTGCAGTTTCCCACAATGGTGCTCACCGATGCCACATCACAATCATCAAGAGGGCGTTGTTTCCTGATAACACTAACTTTATCGGAGTCATTGCGCCTCGTGCAGGCTTTACACTTGTAAGTGCTGACACCACTATGCATGAAGTAATCGTAGTCATCTCCCACAACGGCGATGCACTTGCAGTGAAAGCGGGTACCGCGAGGCCCCGAACATCGCAGGAATTGCATCCGGCCGATGAACGCTTCGGAGCACACCGAGCACACGTTCTTCGAGTAGGGCATGTTGCCAGCAAGGAGTGGCAACATGTCCTTCGAGAAGGGCATGTTGCCACTTGCCTGCCTAGAATCCGTAATAGAAGATCACGTGGCCACTTGTTCCGGCAACGAGTTGAAAAAGCTAACTGTGCTCGTTGAGTTGTCTTTGAGTTGAAATAAAAGGTAGTTCGTGTGTTGGGGGGCTATGAAAGTCAAAGATTTGATCTAAGCAGTGCGCAATTCATTGTAAGCCCGAAAATTGTCGCACGACCGCCTTAATCTATCACATATCCTTCGGAAGCATTGAATCGCCATACGGAACTAAGATATTGCCGCGCGCCAAGTAGGAAGCGCGGCCGTAGCCTAACGCTTATCGCGCTTGCCTCCCGCGCGAATGGCCAGGGTTCGATTCCTGGCCTCGGCTACGCATTTTTGTTTACACTGTAATGTGATGTTCGGATGAATTCGAGAACCGCCTAGCTGATTCAAAGTTAGAATGTTCTACGCGTCGAACCTTCTACATCGAATGCTCCAGAAGCCAACGCGTGTACAAAAGCGGTTCCGCCTGGCAAGCAGGAGTCAGTTTTCGCCTCAGCGTTCGATCCTGCTGCTTCACCGCTTTTGACGCCCGCGACGCTCTGTTGTTATTTTCTTTTGCCTTTTATTCCTGGGCACAAGTTCGCCCCATTAAACGTTTCAGTTTTCTCAGTTATTTCGTTGTTTTGTCACCTTGTCATTTGTGACATTTTTGGTGGAGGTGCGGGGTATAGGGAGAAGGAGACAATCCCACTGTCCTTTCTTCGCCGGTCGCCACGAACGTTTCGTTCTGAAAGTTGTCGTCGTTCGCACGTCCGTCCGTCTCTCCACTACAAACACTCGACGTCCTCCGCCGGCGACTCTCTGGCAGGCGACGTGTGCGGAGGAGAGGTTCGCCGCACGTTTGTTTTCCGTCGTCCCGTGTGACCGCCGACTCTCAGTCCCATTAAGGCAGTAAAAAGAAGAAACAAGCGTTGGCCGGGCGGCCGTCCGTCCAAACGAAAGACCCGGGACGCCGTTGTTTGTTGTTCTTCCGCTCCGTTGCACGACTTTCCACAAACTCGAAGGTCCCGAGGGGCGTCGAGAGGATCTGCGTGGCCGCGATGCATCGCTGCGGCCATTGTATCGGCGTGGATGAAGACGCTCTAGGGGGGGAGCTACTTGGGGTCCAGGTTTTGCTGCGTGTATCTGCCGACGTTTTTGCTTTTGTATAGTGTTGTCTGGTCATAGTCACCTGCTATGTGTTGTGGGTGTCTCTTTTAGGCTATCTCTCTCTCTCTTACACTCATATGTTATCTGTATGCTTCACTTTCTTGACACGACAATTACTGGAACATACCCTAGCAACAATTCATCACCCTCTTCTCCGGAGGCAGTACCCTAAGCCTGTCCTGGTTTTCCGCCAAATCCTTTCCCGTCATTTGCTTATTTAAGATGGCCTCCGCGAGCTCTGTGAAGGCAATCTCGATGTTGACATTGGTCTTGGCGCTCGTCTCCATAAACCGGATTCCATGGTCTATCGCTACGGCGTTTCCCCGCACCCGGGAGACGAGGCGCTTGTCCTCCATGTCGCACTTGTTGCCCAGGATCATCTTCTCGACGTCTTCGTTGGCGCGCTCGTCGATGTAGCGCAGCCACTTGGCTATGTTGTCGAAGCTCTTGCTGTTGGTGATGTCGTACATCAGCATGATGCCCATTGCTCCCCGGTAGTAGGATGTCGTGATTGTGTGGAAGCGCTCCTGGCCAGCTGTTTCCCATATTTGCAGCTTTATTTTCTTGCCCTTCAACTCTATGGTATTTATCTTGAAGTCAATACCGATGGTCGATATGAAGGTAGTGTGGAACGCGTCGTCGGAGAACCTGAACAATATGCACGTCTTGCCGACTCCGGAGTCCCCGATGAGCAGCAATTTGAAGAGCAAATCGTACGTCTCCTTGGCCATTCCGACAATGGCCGCTCTCGGGGAATCTTGGGTATCACTTAGGAGCGGAAACGCTGCCCCTCTCGCGCGGTTCTCTTTTGCTTCGTTTCCGTCGGGAGGGTCTCGGCTCACGAGGACAATAGCAAGCGGTTCACGGGTGCGGCGCTTGCGATCGGTAGACGCTAGCTAGTCCATCGATGCATAGGCGCTCACTTCTCTCTTACACTCATATGTTATCTGTATGCTTCACTTTCGTGACACGACAATTACTGGAACATACCCTAGCAACAATTCATCACCCTCTTCTCCGGGGGCAGTACCCTAAGCCTGTCCTGGTTTCCGCCAAATCCTTGCCCGCCATTCGCTTATTTAAGATGTGCAATTTATTCAACAAAAGAAGCGTATCAAGTACAAGAAGGCACCGAACGAGTCATCGCCTACGCAAGTCGGACACTCTCCAAGGCAGAGAGAAACTACTCCAAGACTGAGAAAGAATGCTTGCGGTCGTCTGGGCAATTACGAAGTTTCGTCCGTGCTTGTACGGAAGCCCGTTCCGCGTAGTCACGGACCACCACTCGCTCTGCTGGCTTGCGAACCTCAAGGACCCGTCAGGACGCCTCGCTCGATGGAGCCTCCGGCTACAAGAGTTCAACATGACTCTGGTTTACAAGTCGGGACGCAAGCACAGCGACGCTGACTGCCTGTCCAGGGCCCCTTTCGAAACACCTCCCGGCAGCAGCGATGACGATGACGACGAGTGCTTCCTAGGGGCAGTGAACACCGATGACATGGCACGACGTCAACGAGACGATCCGGAGCTGCGCGCCTTAATGGAGCACCTGGAAGGGAGCGTGAGTACCGTGCCCCGTGTTTTCTCACGAGCCCTGCCAACCTTTGCCATTCGACAAGGTGTACTCTACAAAGAGAACTTCGGGTACAACAACTCGCCGTGGCTGCTGGTAATCCCGACCTACCTTCGAGAGGAGATCTCTCAAGCATGTCACGACGATCCGACGTCCGGACACCTTGGATACAGCAGGACATTGGCCCGTATTCGTGAAAAGTATTACTGGCCCAAGCTCCCCAAAACCGTCCACCACTACACCCGATCCTTTCACGAGTGTCAGCGACGCCAGAAACCGCCGACGAAGCCGGCAGGTCTCCTGCAGCCAATTCCTCCACCAACTGCACCGTTCCAGAAGATCGGAATGAATCTGCTTGGTCCTTTTCCGCCGTCGACCCTGGGAAGCCGTTGGATAATCGTCGCCACAGATTATGTCACGCGGTACGCAGAAACGAAAGCCCTTCCTTCGGGGACTGCGGTTGAAGTCGCGAAGTTTTTCTCCGATTCCATTGTCCTCCGGCACGGCGCTCCCGAAGTTCTGATTACAGATCGCGGATCGTCGTTCATGGCACAGCTGACCCAAGAAATTCTCCGGCTCAGTCACACCAGCCACCGTCGTACCACCGCATACCACCCGCAGACCGACGGGCTGACGGAGCGACTTAACAAGAAAATCGCCGACATGATCTCTATGTACGTCGAAGTTGAGCACAAGACGTGGGACGAAGTTTGCCCTACGTCACGTTCGCCTACAATACGGCGGTTCAAGAGACCACTGGATTCACCCCTTTCCAGCTGGTACATGGTCGGAAGGTAACGACCATGCTGGACGCAATGCTGCCCCATGAGCCATCTGATAATGAGAGCGACGACGCCCCGGTGGTTGCTCAACGCGCCGAAGAAGCCCGCCGGCTCGCCCGACTCATGATTCAAGACCAGCAACGCGTCGACGCGGGCCGCTACAACCTTCGTCGCAGGGACGTTCACTTCCACCCCGGAGACAGGGTGTGGGTGTGGACGCCCATCCGTCGCCGCGGCCTCAGTGAGAAACAGCTGAAACGGTACCTTGGACCGTACAAGGTACTTCGTCGCCTCAGCGAGCTGAACTACGAGGTGATGCCCGACGGAACAAGAACATCATCACGCCGCCCACCACGACCTGAAGTCGTCCACGTCGTGCGCCTGAAGCCGTACTACGCTCGATAGGACTGTGGATCTTATGTGTTTCAGATGACTCTTTAGTTTGCCGTTCTTTTTATGTGCTTTGTTTTGTTTTGTGTTCCATCGGGACGATGCACTTTTTAAGGGTGGAGTAATGCCGCGCGCCAAGTAGGCAGCGCGGCCGTAGCCTAACGCTTATCGCGCTTGCCTCCCGCGCGAATGGCCAGGGTTCGATTCCTGGCCTCGGCTACGCATTTTTGTTTACACTGTATTGTGATATTCGGGTGAATTCGAGAACCGTCTAGCTGATTCGAAGTTGGAATGTTCTACGCGTCGAACCTTCTGCATCGAATGCTCCAGAAGTCAACGCGTGTACAAAAGCGGCTCCGCCTGGCAAGCAGGAGTCAGTTTTCGCCTCAGCGTTCGATCCTGCTGCTTCGCCGCTTTGGACACCCGCGACGCTCTGTTGTTATTTTCTTTTGCCTTTTATTTCTGGGAACAAGTTCGCCCCATTAAACGTTTCAGTTTTCTCAGTTACTTCGTTGTTTTGTCACCTTGTCATTCGTGACATCTCTGCCTCACGGCACAACTCAACCTCAGGCTGAATTACGTGATCTTGCTTACCCAAAGAGCATCAGGTAGAAATCGGCAGGCCTTGCGAACGTGGTGTTTTTGGTGAATTGACCAAAGGCATATAGTGACTTAATAGCTGTGACTACATTATCTTCCTCCACAACGAAATACTCATCTTCTTTCGTCTGTAAACACAAAGAATGAAACGAAAATGTTTATATTTTATAAGTTTTTCAATCACAAATTTGACTGCCGTATAAAAGGGTGCTTGGTTATCATCGAAAAATAGTACTTTCTAGATGCATTAATGTGTCTGGTCTTATTGCTTATAAAATTGTGCAATACTTGACATTGAGTCTCCTAAGCAAAATAAGCTAAATGAAGCATACCAAACTTTGCGAAAACGAATTAGAAATGAGCTAGTTTTGTTGTGAAAGCGCCATCTTGCGACGAGAATAAAATTGTACAAAATGGGAATAGAAAACGAATGGTTACTTCAAAATAAAACCAACGGCTTTGACTGCGCGAACAGAAGTGATTTCGTGACTTTGATTTAGACAGATAAATCCCCAATTGCTCGTGATTGGCACTATCACTTTGAGACATATGTTTTCGTTTTCTTATTCATTTACACGGTGTTATGTAATCGCAACATTAAAATAGTGCAAGGTCGTGGCGGAAATAAGTGGTCTCTTTCTTACCCTCACCGAACCATAGGAACCCTTCTTCGCAACACAGACCGACGCTCCTTTCTTACCTTGTTCGGGGCACCAACATACCATCAGATATAAGATAGGTGTGCAGGCACGCACTAGCACCCACCCACCCTCCCCTCTTTCCTTGCAGGCTTGTTCGAAACCATTTTTCTGCATTCTATTAGAAAGATTCTATTTGCTTGCAACAAACGTATCTTGGTTTTATTTCTTACGCGTCACACACTGGTACAACGAATCGACTGCAACTTTTTTCACACACTTATTTCTCCGGCTAAAGCTCTCAGGAATGCCTATACTTCCAAAGAAGCTTTAGGATAGACCAAAAATTAAAAGAAAAGCGAAATGACGTCAGTGAGAGAACGTACTTTACTCTCTGCCAGTTTTCTGACTTTTTTAGCCCACTTTCGGCCTCGCGCACGTACGGCTCCCCCGTTCCGAACTTGAAGCGAGATGACTCTTGTTTGGGCCTCGTCTCTCTCGATTAAATCAGTGAACCCGAAGGGGTTTGGGTGCGATCTTCCCGACATGGCTTTAATTTTTCGCTGCCATGCCTTCATATAGTTGTTGGTTCTGGATCCCCTGTTTCCGTGATGGTTGCACAGTTCCAGTTGGAAAATGCCCTCATCCAAGTCGCGTCAAAGTAATCAAGTAATCCAATAAGCTCCGGAATACCAAGCAATATACGCCCCGACGCAGAAACGCCCAGGGGCGAGGGATGTCAGGAGGCGAAACAAAGGAAAGCACCGCGAGCTTAAGATTGAGCACCCTTAGCTGGCCGTTTTTTGAATATGCGCTTTGGAGCCAAGCCCCTTGAACGGAAGCCCAAACTTTTTGTGCAGAAATGAAAATGGCACCCGCAATGAGCAGCTTGGAGAAACACGACGCGGAGACCACCAAAAAGCGCCTGCTCAAAATCCATCATGAAACCTTCAGGGGTCGAGGAAGGGATCCCAGCTGATTTGAATGTATAATTATCGCCCTTCAAACGCACGGGCATACATTTGTAGTGAACCGACCCGGCAACAAAAGCAAACGGCTGCGCTAGGCACTCCGTCAGTTACAACATGCAGAGTTACATGTTGGTCACACATGTAAGGTGCAACAAAAGAAGTCCCGAGAGGAAAAAAATATTTTTAACTGACGACAGCCGTTGCATGCCATTTCCTGTTGCAAAGGCAACTATTCAAGACGAGGGTCTCTGCGGTCGTCGATGATGAAGAAGGGCGCTGCTATTTTTGTCTTTTTGTGGGCGTCGTTGTCTTCCGGAGTGTCGGCTGACGAAGGAACCGGTGGCTGTGCTGAGCGCCTTTCTCGATACATCGAATCCTTCAGGCTGGCAAAGGTGGGTACATCTGCTGCGTCTTCATCTTGCGCCTAAAATATATTGAGTGATTTCGTTTAGCAAAGTTTGCATGACACTTCGTATGCATGATAGATATAATATTTTGGAAGGAAACTGCAGAGGAGGTTTGGAGAATTTCCTCGTTAAACAACTTTGGCATGGGCGTATTCAGGTTCGGTGCTGCTGACGTTTTCAGCGCCAAGTGCAGCTGGTCCCTCACAAGCCTCGGCTCGCCTGTGCATGGTTATGGTCACCTATGTGTAAAAGGAGCGTAAATGTGCAATGGAATGTTAACGGCCTTTAAACATGTACCTGGTGGTGCCAGTAAGAGTAAGCAAGAAACGAAACAAATAGCTTGGGTTTCTATCATGCATAAACAGACCGTCACAGACAAATCGGACAGAGCAACTTACGGGATCTGCTTTTCAAGTTGTCCTCTTCAGTCAAAATCTAAGCCGCGCATCCTGATGAATTGTAACGGCAACGAGACGAAACCGTTCCGTTTGCTTTCTGCCGCTCTTAGTGACAGATGTAACCTTCAAAGTAAAGGCGCTTTTCTTCTCTGCGTTTCCTCTATACAAACGCGGACATCGCCCGTGTCTGATGTCTCACTGTTGATTGGGTCGTTTTGTATATCGGAGTGCAACGTTATTTTTTTTGAGCGCCAGGGGGACATACAGTTCCGTGTTTTGACACTAAGACGGTTCAGCATTTTATGACTCAGCGCCAGTGTTGGGGTAACGCGTTACGAGTAACGACGTTACCGGTAACGCATTATTTATTTTCGGTAACGGGTAACGTACTCGTTACTTTTTTCAAAACAGTAACGGGTAATGTACTTACGTTACGCAGTTCGAGTAACGGATGACGGATTTACGTTACTGGTTACTTTTACTTTCTAAAGCTTAGAACAAAATTACACAAATTGTTTTTCGTGCTTCTAGGCGCCAAGTTAAGTGATTTTTTTTTGGGGGGGGGGGGGGTTGCATTTTTGTGAGTATTTGGGTGAACCCATAAAAAGGATAAAGTAATTATATTCAGCGTCTGCATGGACATAATGTTTCTACAGATATGGCGATTAAGTATACCTGCAGCGTGAAAACATCAAATCATGTCAATTCATAACTAAAAAAGTAACGCCAAGATAACGTGCGTTACTTTATATGGGTAACGGTAACGCATTCCTTTCATTTGCAAGTAATTGAATTGAATTAGCTTTATGTAGACACTAGGCCTATGGTAAAAGACAAAAGGCAGATGAGCTCTTTCTGACGTGGGCCAATCACCCGATTACAATGCACAGCAGGCGAGGACAAAAACAATAATCATTAGAGATTACAAGAAAATACAATAGCACATCAGCAACCATCAACACAACATGTTTTGTACAGAGCTTATACAATCGTTAGTGCACTTAATACTTTGGAAATAAATGAGACAGCTAATGCGATTCATACACAATGAAAATATAAGCTAAATGTATTTACTCAACATGACATGAGAGAAGGTACCGCTGTAGGCTAATTTTAAAGCTGCGTTTTGTTCGACAATCTGAGATTACTTTTCCTAATGGCTGGATATTTATTTAAAAAATCAGGTATCAAGTATGCTAATTGGTGATGTCCATAATTCTTCCTAGACCAAGGCACGCTATAGGAGCCGTGTCAAAGATTGTATTGTGTATTACTAGGAAGAGGTGCGTAAAAAATTGGTGGGGTCATTAATTATTTCGAGTGGTAAGAAAACTGTGTTTAGAAAATGAAAGCCGGTTACACTCTAAGAAAATCTCGTACTTCTACTTGCCCGCACAACACTTGGAGAGCCAATCACCGCAACTTGCGGAGGCAGCTCAGCGAATGCCGATGACGACGGAGACACCGAGGCGCCGAGGGTCACGCGACCTCACGACTACGCCGATGGCCATGGCGACGCCGACGCCATTGGCGTAACCATGAGGTCACGTGACATGAGCTCAAGGGGGTCATGTTATCTCACAAGGATGACGTGACGCTACCGGGGCCACATGACCTCACTGGAGTCACATGACCTCACAGGGATCACGTGACTTCACGGGGTCACCTGACCTCACGAACGTCACGTGACGTCATCAGTGTCACGCGACCTCCGTGAGGTCACGTGATGTCACCGGGGTCACGTGACCTCAAGGATGTCACGGGAGGTTACGGGGGTCACGTGACATCACGGGAGTCACGTGACCTCACGATTAGGCCGACGGCGACTGCGACGCCGACGCCGCTCAAGCCAGAAACGGGCGCCTAATGGTGCCCGTTTCTAACGTGATATCATCGTGGAGGTTGAGGAGAAGTTGCGGCATATCCAGGATACAACTGGGGTAAACTTGGCTCGTAGCCGAATTGTAAGTGTCCTGGCGAATGCAAAAAGCACTCGGACGAACCTTACCGCTGGGGAACGCACGGCGCTAAATGATCTCAAATCAGATAAATCTATCGTTATCCTTTCGGCAGATAAGGGAAAGGCTACTGTGTTGCTAGATCGAAAGGATTATGAGGAGAAAATGTACAGCATCTTGAACGATCCCTCGCACTTTATGAAGCTGAACCGTGACCCGACAGCAAAGTCAGAGCGCCAGCTCGTTGAGCATTTACGGGTACTGCGTAACAAGGGACGTTTAGATCAAACGTTGTACCGCCGACTGTTTTCTTCGGACGGAGCCACTCCAACCATCTACGGGCTACCTAAGGTGCATAAAGAGGGCTGTCCTCTCCGTCCTATCGTGTCTTTTGTAGGTTCACCAACTTACAACCTGTCGAAGTTCTTGGTTGAAGTGCTGAAGCCGTTAACTGAGGACAACTCTAGGTCGGTTAGAAACTCTCGCGATTTTGTAACCGAAGTCCGTACGCAGCAGCTTGATGATGACGATGTTATGGTGTCTTTTGATGTTATCTCATTGTTTACAAATGTCCCCATTGGCCTGGCTATCGATTATGTAGAGGCGCGTTTGAAAGAAGATTGTAATTTGGAGAGTCGTACGTCCTTACTTGTGGAGGATATTATAATTTTGTTGCGGTTTTGCCTGAATCAAACGTACTTCAGTTTCGCCAACACGATTTACCATCAAATCGAAGGGTGCCCTATGGGAAGTCCTATTTCTGTTACCGTAGCAAACTTAATGATGGAGCACGTCGAAACACGGGTGCTAAGCTCAGTACCCTTTCCGGTGAAAATGTACTGTAGGTACGTAGATGACACTTTTGTAATTTTGAAAAGAATTAACCTAGATGCTTTCCACGTGGCGCTGAACAGCGTACACCACGCCATTCAGTTCACGTACGAAACAGAGACAGATAATGTGTTGCCTTTTTTGGATGTGTTGGTACGCCGGGCCAGTAATGGCAGTGTGGAAACGACGGTGTACCGTAAGCAGTGTGACACCGGAAATTTTTTGTCCTTTGACTCGCATCACCCGACCGAACACAAACGGTCCGTTGTAAGAACCTTTTTATCACGTTGTGATGCAGTGTGCTCTAACAAGCAGCTACGGTTGCAAGAGGTAGAAAATGTGGTTGGCGCGTTAGAACGGCGCCATTATCCGAGGACGTTTATTAACGATACGCAGAGGCGAATGCAGAGGGGAAGGGGGAGTGAGTCACGAGTGCGGGCAACGTCTATTGTATCTATTCCCTATGTCCAGGGCGTGTCAGATGCTGTTCGGAGAGCTTTGCGCCCGCTGGGCGTACAAACTGTTTTTAAACCACATTATACCTTAGCGAATGTGTTCCCGAAACCGAAGGACCGCACCTCTGCAGACGGTCAGAGGGGGGTCGTATACAAAGTGCAGTGCGGGGATTGTGACGCGACCTACATCGGCGAAACGGGCAGAAAGAGGGCAACGAGATTGAAAGAACACAAAAGGGACGTTGCCAAGGCCACCCATGCCACGCGGTCCAAGACGGAACTTGTCGAACACTGCTGGACGACAGGACACACTTTCGACCTGGACAATGCGACGACGCTGGCCCGAGAACAAAGGTGGGGGCAAAGAAAATTCGTCGAGTCCTGGTGCATTCGCCGTGACTCATCGGTGTGCAACACCAACCGTGGCCCCCTGCCGGACGTTTACGGGGACGTGTGTGATAAGTAGACTGGTCGACCTCACCTCATTTGTGTCAGTGTATACTGAAGATGCCACCTGCATAGGTGGCGAAACGTCTGTACCTTTTGTTATTAATTTTGTTATGTTAAGTCGGAGTAAACCTTTTCAATCATGAATTCACCCGGCTTTTGGAACATTTTTGCCTAATGGTACGTTTACACTTGCGGATCCGCCAGCGAAACCGCCCAGCTTTTGCCGCTGGGGCGAAACGCTGGGCGGAAAGCGCGCCGGCGAGCCGTTTACGTCCGGGGTCTATTTGTGCCGCCGAACGAGGCGTTTCACTTACCGGAAGTGGCACTCTTGCTCAGCGCGACCCTGTCTACATCATGAGTAGGCGTTCTTCCGGGTGCTGCAACGCCCCGGATTGGCTGGGAGAGACAGTCGAGGTGGGAACTCTCGCGCCTTCTCGTCATATTTGAGCGAATGTTACGGTCAGCTGCCGCAGCCGGCGCCGCCACCGCCGCTCGAAGGATATAGATGTAGACGCAACCCACTCGTCGCCGCCGCCGCAGGGAGCGGAACCGCTCCCGCGGCAGGGGATTACTTATCAGGTGTAAACGTGCCATAAGATCTACGCTCCAAAAGAACAGTGCTGTGTGGTCAGTATGCTGAAGGTTTTCTGTACAACGTATTGCTTTTGTATTCGCAAAAGAAACAACCTATCAATATTTGTTTTGTTGTTGAACCCCAAACTAATTAAGAGTAATTGAGGTGAAAGTACACTAAAGTACAGTACATTTGACGTTTTAACGAACATGGAACCATCAATCTAATTTTGTATAAAATACCAATAGATCTCAAGATGCTTGCATGAATTTTATTTATATGAGGTGTCCAGCTTAAATTTCTCCTAACAATTTATAAACGTTTACGAGCTCAATCACAGAGTCTTGGAATTAAAAAAAAAGATCACAATCGTCAGGTTTACCTCGGGGCCTAACGATTACATATTTTGCTTTCGTAACATTTAACTGAAGTTGGTTATTGTTAAGCCAGTCCGATAAATCGTTGAGCCACGAGTTAGCAGTAACTTCTAGATGACTTAAAAATGGAACAGAAAAAATAAGCTTGTATCGTCGGCATACACAACTATTTCAGGAGTGTTTAGGATATTTACAATGTCATTAATATAAATAATAAAAAAAAACAAGACGCAAAACAGACCCCCGTGGAACCCCATGCAAAATTTGTTCTCGCATGGAGTGGTATCCATTAAAACACGTATATTGTGACCGACAAGATAAGTAACTACGTACCAAATCTAAAGCAACACCTTGAATTCCATAAAACTATAGTTTATAAAACAATGCCTCATGTTCAATGAAATCAAACGCTTTTGTATAGTCTAAAAATATTCCAGTGGTAAATAGTTTATTTTAAAATTGTTGATTAATTTTCCTTTGATATTAAGTAGCGCCATTTCTGTTGACTTTTTTCTTGAAAACCGTATTGCTAATTACAAAGACAACTCTATCATTCAAAAATTTGCACAAGCGTTTCTTTAGCAGATGTTCTAATACCTTTGAAAACAAAGGAAGTACGGATATGGGCCTATAGTTAGTAATGTTGTCGAAAGACCTGGGCTGTGTGCTAAACAGCAACTCTTGGAATTTTCATGCCATGAGGAAAAGTATTAGTTGCTAATTCAATGTTACATATATGCAAAAGAGGAGAACACAAAAAATGGGCGACAGCTATGATCGGTATGGCCTTGATATAATCTGCTGCAATGAGTAACGTATTTCGTTAGTTTTTCTCGGTAACGCCTGCAATACTGCTGCAGTGCCCACGATGCATCTCAGAAAACAGAACAACTGATATCCGAATCTCGACTTTTGCTCGACCGCGCTATTTCCCCTCTGAATTTAGCGGGAAAATTACGTCACATGACTTTATGTCACGTGACCTATAGAACAATGTTGTTTGTCCGCTGAATATGGCGGAAAAAGTGATGTCATCTGACTTGGTCACGCGACCTAAACGAAATATTAAATTGCCTGCTAGATTTAGCAGGAAAATCGACGCCACGTGACCTCACCACCTATTCAGTTTCTCCGCTAAATTTAGAAGAAGAAATGACGTCCCGTGACTTTGTGACACGTGACCAACACACGAATTCAGGAAAAATGTTGTCTAAGTGGAAAGGGTAAATCACTTGCGGACATTTTTATCTATTTTACTGCCATGTCCGTTGCCATTTTACACAAATTGCTAAACGTGTGCTAGTTTCTATAGTAACTCATAATATTTTCAATATTTACCTTTTCAATAAATCACTATACTGAACATATTTTTGCATCCGGTACAACTGTTTAAACCTCCTCTGCAGCACTATTATACCAAAAACACAATATTGTATCAAGCTGACCAATAAAAATTCTTCCAACCCAGAAAACATGAGCGTTATCAGCATGGTGGAGAATAAAAGTCAGGACTATTTAAGTCGTGATTTCTATCATGATTTCAATAGTGCATTAAATCACACCTGTTTCACTACAATAATTTGAATAAAAACATTTCCACAAAAGCAATCCCAAAATAGTTTTATAATTTACCAACTTTCTATCTCTCGATGCATTGTATATTCATTGCTTTCTTTTTACATCAAGGAATCGCTAAACAAAAAGAAATCTCATAACGCGCTCAAATCAAGCATAAAGCAGTCGTCAGAGCAAATCGCAGCCACACATATTAAGCTATTTTTTGTTCTTCAAAGTCAAATTTTAGTAAAAAAAAAAGCTACTTAAACCGAACTTTAAATTTACAGCAAATATTACTTCCGGAATATTTTCAGTGGTCGGATGGATTTATTAGTCAATCAGTCGTGATCAAAAATACATCTAGTGATCAAATGCAGTAATTTATAGCTATACTAATGCAAAATAAATTAATCTGGTATAACGTAAATGAATCTGATTTAAATCATAGGCATTCTATAATTTATAGGTAATCAAATAGTTATTGTTTTTCGCTCACTCGAGTCCCCTTGGAAAAGCGCAATCTGATCCAAACGGTTTCAAATAAACAAACTCCACTTTATATGAAAACTAATTTTGTTTTCTTCTAAAATTTTTGAGTTTACAATTGTGTTCCACTCTTGATGGCAATAACAAGACACAAATTTAAAGATACCAATGTGTGGGGGTTGAACAATGAATACGCACCGGAAACCGGAATATTCCAACAAGCTGGAGGTTTATTCGGGGCTTGCGAACCGTCTTGAAGATTGCATTCACCTTCGTGGAAGAAATAAGGGATACGAACGGGTGTCAGCAATCGGAGCATGAAAGCCTCAATAAGCACATTTTGTTTGGTCAATGAACACTAGCATTACTATATTATTTCTGAACAAGAACAAATGCAAACCATACGCACGATGTTCATTAGCCTTATGATGTATCGAGCCTGTCGATATTTGCTTTCCTTGAGGGACTTGTGTATTACACTGTCAAACATGACGTACATTTCAGGTCGCCACACGGTGGGTGGCTCTGCAGTGTCACCTAGAAGGTTTCAAATCATGACATGTCCTCAGTGCATCGCAAGTTTAGAATTAACTGTGTAATCTTTTTTTTAATATGCAAGATGCGAGAAAAATTTTAGTTTGTTTTTTGTGCCAGATAGTGAAACTGACTTTCCAATTGAAAGTTTTGGAATTCATTATATCATCAAAGTGCGGTATCGAATTGTAGTTACACGTGCAGCACCAGCTGACGTCTACCGAATTATTTCAAAGCAAAAACCTAAAGAAGAAAAATTAGAGTTTGTACTGTGTACAGAAAATTGCATCAACGTTATCAAATGACCACTATGTATGCCGCGCATGTAACTGGAATCGCAGCCTGCTCCTTGGTGTTTGTACAATTGGTTGAGAGGACTGCTGAGAAATGTTAAATGTTTTACAAACAAAATAGGCTTACTTTTTGACGGTAGATTTTCATGGGAACGTTCTTCAATGGGAACTGTAAACATCATAGTGATACTCAATGTAATATGTAATCACAGTCAAAGGTTATAACTTTTCAAAGGCATTCTTCTTCAGCAAAATTATAGAGGAACAGTTCCTGTTTTGCAGTCAATTAGTTTTCGTTTGTATTTTCCTTTTTGCTGGCCCGTTTTTGCGGTTTGTAGTCGTTAAGATATCTTCAAGATAATTTTCTCAAATTGTTACAATATCCGATGTCAGTGCATATGTGTTTAAATACCATCGTCTCGAAATTGAACCATGCCGGAATAAAGTAAATAACTCTTCTTGTTTAAAAAAAAGACGACGAAGTGATATTTTTGCACGTGTTACCTAAAAAGAAAGTATAATTAAGCAAAATGATATAAGGAATCTTCAAGTTTCAGTGTATTACGCGTCCTAAATATCATTTGTAGAAACATATTTTCTTGGAACTCCTAAGTCTACTAATTAAATTATTTAGAAAAAACAGAACGGCAACATTGAACGCTCTTAAAGTGTGTTATCATCATTGTATGTATGTAAGAACTTCTTTTCTGTTTGCCAAACCACAGATCTCTTCCGTTGACTCAGAAAGTGCCAAATATTGGTAAGATTTAAAATCATACATAATCTAATACACTGAATACTTTGAACATCGGATTACATACTCAGATCACTCATACAGGGGCCGTTGAAGTGATGCAAGTAAAAAAAAATAAAGAAATACTGACGGGCCGTCGCCTTTGCAAGCACTGCCACTCTTCATTTTCCAATGATAATCAATAAATGCGCACATTTCGCCATGTATAAAACTGAATGCGTGGTTAGACAAAAACAGAAGGTGAAGTCATTGATCGAGAGAATAAATGGCAAATAAGTGAGAGGGTATTGACACCGCACGCGAAGCGAACGCTGAAGGAAGGAATTAGGTCGTACGTTCAAAATTTCTAAGCATTTTTGCTTCGGGAAGTTTATCTTTTAAAGGTCGAACTTTCAACAAATGTCTAGTGTAGTGATTGATTTTGTCACTTACTTTCCAAGAGGATCGCTTCCTCAGGCGTCCGGAGCGGAAATATTCTGTGAGGGATTCGGCCGGATTTGTCATGTATTCGCAATGGCTCAATTCCATGTGTAAAGTTTAGGTATCCTTCCTGTTAAAAAGTGAAAGATTTCTGAATATTGAAGCATTGCCCGGTGCAGACCGGTCGGGAATCGCTAAAAAACACTTTACTCTTGTTAAAAAATCAATTGGTTATGACGCAATTTATGAACAAAAGTATTATAAATATTTATTTTTAAGTTCTCATAAATAATGTTCTTTAGACGCTGTGGCGATGTGAACTTCCAATATGCTTAATTCACCTTCATTTTTACGAAACTTAAAAAAATCACTTCAGGTTTATAAAATGTTCGCGTAGATCTATGTACTTAACAAATACAATACTTAGAAATAATGACTACATAACCTCCTGTACATTTCTATAATCGTATTTATGGTTCCTATGCCAACATATACTTTAAAAAATATTTGTACATACCATTTCAATTCCTGCATTTGTTTCTGTAATTGTAAAGGAAGCTTTGTGCTCTGAATTTTCATAAACACTATTACGTATATCTGTAGTATCCATCTAAAAAGAACATATGAGTAAAATAACTGCGAAGTGATATTCATAATAGTGGCAGCAGAAATGCTAAATGGGTATATTTATAGCCAAGCTATTTATGGCTAAGGTTTTGTGGGTTTTTCGTGTGCGTCAATAAAAACTGATTTCACGAATATGGTGCAAAATCTCTTTATTTTATGAAAAAGCTTATTTCTCATCACCTGGATACGCATTTTCAGTAGAATAGTTATCAATGGGCTCCATTTTCAGTAGAGTAGTCATCAATAGGCTCCATTTTCAAGATCAGTACACTCTCACGTTCATAATAAAAGTTTCTCATGCAACCGGCGTCGGATATGACTACTCTCGCTCCCCCCTCTCCTAGTAGTCGCCCCAAGCGCTTGCGAGCCTAGTTTCCGTTCCTTCCGCTCTCACGGAAATGCGGTCCCGTCGCACGTGTCTACTTTCCGCCGGGTGGCGGTCCCGTTGCGGGTGTCTTTTTTCCTCCGGCTCGTCACGATGACCACCAATCAAGACAATAAATCTGGTCGTACCTTTTTTCAAAATTCTGTGACATGTCTGTGTCGTGTACTAAACAGCTTCGCTGGTCATCCACCTTCTCAGAGAGGAATTGCTCATGCTTTTTTTTGCAAGCTTTGGCATTTTATAAAAACAGAGTAAATGATTACATTCAATGAGTTTCAACAAGACGCAGAACGAATATCGGGGTGGATGGTTGCATAAATCATCGAGGAAGTAAAACTTTCTCAAAGAATGCAAAAAAGAAATCGTGGGAGTCGGCACGTCATTTAAACAAATCTGCGTTATTTGCATGGTTAATAGCGGAGACAATTCTGCTTGAACGGCACTTTTAAATGTACGA
This sequence comes from Ixodes scapularis, assembly GCF_016920785.2. Taxonomy (NCBI): domain Eukaryota; kingdom Metazoa; phylum Arthropoda; class Arachnida; order Ixodida; family Ixodidae; genus Ixodes; species Ixodes scapularis. Next base: position 66,370,512 of record NW_024609881.1, read on the forward strand.
AAACCTCCAAAGGAGCTAGCGGACGATCCAAATAACTTCTGAGCGAATAAACAGGTTAAATGCTTATTTTCTAATTAAATTAAGTGAATTTCAAACATTGAGGCGGAAGCATGCTTTCTTGTGAAAGGTAATCTTTCCTTACCAATTCGTGATTCACATCTCCATTCCTAGTCTCTGAAAAATACAGACTGTCCCCTAAAACACTGGATTCTTCCAAGTTTATGACGTAGTCTTCAGAAAGTTGAACGGCGCCTCTTGAGTTGCCGCTTCTGCTTTCAATCCGAACCGGATACACGACACCTGGAACGTAACCACTCCTGTTACCCGACCGTTCCATACTCGCAACAAACTTCTCGGTAAAGAGGAAGAAACAAAACGGCGGTCACAAATAAGTCATTGTGTTTTTCATATAAAAAAAAAATCGTACCTAGATCTCCCTGCAATGTTCCCTTTCACAAAGGACAATTAACTCAACAAAAATAAGAAAGCCCTTCTGCAATAGCAAGACGTTGGAAACGTAATGCATAAAAGAAACCACAGAAAGCAAGCCTATACTCACGCGAATAGTTCGAACGGATCAGATTTCTACACTTCAAAATGCTATTAGAGTGCCATTCTACATAAAACAAAGGAACTGAAGAATCTACATTACCTTGTTGCCAAGGTTTTATTAATAATGGTTATAATCTTTATCTTTTGTACCACGCCTACGTTCCTGTTCTTGCGAAAAACGTTTGGATATCTGTCAAACTTTTCGCTTTTCAGCGCTCTAATTTTACGGAACCATGACGAATGGAACATCATTTTGGGACGGTCACATACATTTGGTAACTATCATTGTACACGCCATCTGAACAAACAGAGGCTAAGAAAAGCGCGAAGAGTAATTTTCTCAAACCCCCAACAACGCGAAAGGATTTCTGACAGTTTGGAACTGGGCAAAACAAAAACATTACGTTATTGTGCATTCCGTGCACGTACAATGCAATTGGCGTTCCGCATTAAAAAGCCACATTTGCATACTCTCTTTATTTGTAGGTGTAATAAGAGGAACCAAGTGCATGGTCTTTACGCAGACCTGACGTACGTCAGACGTTGAATACGCGAACGAATGCTTCCGGTAAGATGACCTTGGTGTCCCTTTGTACCTATTTGTGACGCCCTTCGGCAAGCTGAGCTGTGGAGTACGATGCCTTTAGAAATCGTCTGTGACTTGTGCGTTCAGGATCCTATCGCACCATACCTTAAAAGTAATCCCGAAGTTTCTACAAACGACCTCACAGGAGCCAAAGTGTCATGCTCTCAGATGTCGCGACCCTTGCGCTTGGTCCTAGAATTTCCGGCCAAAATTAGGATGGAAAGCTCGAGCTTTTGGCTCGTACTACCACCGCTTGGACACCGCTAGGATCCTGAACGACGGCATGGAACTTTTATAACGTCAAAGTGCGGAAGTAGACGGACAACTTTTTTAGAACGCGGAACGCGGCTTACGTGATGCTGGCTTCAAACCATTCTTTGGAGCCAGCAGTACTTAAAATCGCTGCTTAAGCTAAGTTGCTTTGACAAATCTCTATAAAAAAAATTACCATATTTGTTTAAGAGTACAAGAATTTCGTTCGCAACTTCTATGTAACAGATATATAAACAAACATATAATCAATAGGTTTGCGTTAACCTAGTCGCAATTTTATTTTGCTTGTGTTTTTAAAAACATTTGGATGTAGTACCGGGTGTATCAAGTAGCGGCCAAACTCTTTAAATCGACCGCAAAATTCGATTTTTTCAACTATCGCGCTTCGATGTTCTGCAGTTTTGCCCACAGGTAGTGCATTTGTTCTTACCTGAGGAAAATGTAAAATGTCAGCGAACTTACCTGAGGAAAATGTAAATATAGGCTTGACTGCTATGGAAACGTAACGAAGTCACCAGTCTTCAGTTAATAGGGTGCCAAAATGATTGAAGACCGGTGGTTTCGCTAGGTTTCCACAGGAATTACGACTATTGGTTTCTTTACTTTTTCCTCAGGTAAGTTCACTCTTTGCAAATTTTATAGAAACATATGCGCCGCCTGTGGGAAACGGAGCACAAAATCGTAGCGCGATGGGTTCAGAAACCGAATTTCGCGGTCGATTTAAATAGCCTGGCCGCTATTTGAAACACCCAATACAATACCGACGTATTAAAGTACCCGAATCAAACCGTACTTTTATCGGGCAGATATAGCGGGATATATTTATATGATGCCGCTTCTACAATCATTGACAACCTAAGTGAAGGACGTGCTGACTGACGAGCATCTCATTATTTCTTCTCATACTGTAGGATTGCAGTATTAGAGGATAAGAACACGAAAGAAGCAATCGCGAAGCAAGAATCCAGATTATAATATTAAGCCACACCCTGCGCGTCTTATTTTTCAGCGACTATGAAGGAATCTATGTATACAATCAATGGAGTATGTCTACCCAAGCCTATTTAAACCCTACGCCTTTCGGGGGCATGGTGCATGCCGTAATACGAAGTATTTCTCGTCTGCAATATTGTGTGCGGAATTTCCATGATAGCTGTTTATCGTGCCCAAAAGCTCGGAGGTTTAAGCATAGGAGAAACGTAAAATTCGATTTTACATAACTTAGAAAGCCCCATGTGGAAGCGTCTACATAAATAGAATCAATACATCACCGGCGTGAGCAGTAACAACGCTGAAAATGATGAGTGTAGCCGAATACATTTTCCGTCATAAAGACGTCCGTAAGGAAGAAATTTATATTCGGAAATGAAAGAATGCCTTTGTCCTGGAACATTTTTTAAAGGGTGAAAAGGTTCAGCGCCCTTTGAAACATTACACAAAATGCGAGATAATGAAAACAATACGTCAAATGACGCACACAGGAAGTTGCATTTATTATGTTGTTAAATACAGCTTTTGCACGAGACGAGCATTAACACCGACAATCGACCGTTTTCCAACGTCAGAGCCATCTCGTGGCAGTCTCAAGAGCTCCCATTTCTTCGCACTAATGACGGTGATAGAATATCAAGATCGTCTACCTTCAAACACTCCTAATTTTGTGAATCAAAGGCGACTTTCAAGGGCCAACTCGTTAGAATGGATTCTACGCTTCTCTGGGTTATGCTTCCAAAGACGCTCGCTTCTCCAAAGGTGCTTAAGCTGCGTAGCGCCGCCATTACAGCGTCGAGTTCGGCTCTGCACGTGGTACGCAGACTAACTTTTAAAAGGGTCTATTGAAGCGGGACAAAAAAGAGACACCAGCGGTTTGGTTATCGCGATATAGACTAAACATGGCTTGCATTGACGTCACATCAGCGGCCATTCTGGTGGCCATTGCTTGCTGAGCACGTGGCTTCTGAATCACTACATGAAAATAAGTATGTAATGTGACGTCAGATGCCGGCCACATATGAACGCCGCGGTTAACGAGACATGCAAATGTCACGAAACCGGCCCGTCGGAGACGCTTAACAATACACCACCGGTTTTCGGCAAATGGCTTCCTCAAATCTCTCGCCGCTTCGATAGAAAAAAAATTACGATTCCATACACTGAATATTAGTCATTGCACGTAAAATTGAGATTAAATAATCTTGTGCTTTATGAGCGGCATCTGACCTGCTGCTAGGGAAGGTCAGAACAGCTCTCGAGGGCTACGTTTACTCAAGTGATTTCTATTGATATATTCACGACCGAGTTGGCATCGCGCGCATCTCCCACGGGACGGCACGCTGCTGGGGCCCCCCGCAGCCAAATTTCTAATTTTACCTTTCTCGTCTCTGCTATAACGTTCTCATCCTGTAACGTATCCCTCGTTCACGCTTGAAATGTTCTAGACTGCAGAGTATGTACAAAAGAAGCTGAATCCGGCAACATTGGGTCATTGGTCCCTTGTCACAGTCACGGGCTGCACGCTGTTATTTTACTTTAGTTAGGGGCGCGAGTTCACCTTACTGAACATTTATTTACAGTTTTTAAATAAACCTATTTTCTTATCCGTGATATTACAGTAATGCCTAAGGATGACACCCAAAATTGTAGGGAGACCACGAGGTATCCAGGGCTGCCCATTAGATGACACCGCTGTGTTCACTCTTTGTAAGCGGTCGCAGGCGTGTCAAAGCGACCATTCCCCTGGTCGTTTTGGATCACTAGCCTAAATCCACTACAGAGCATCCGATTCGTGCGGCGCCACCGCGCCTCCGATTCCACCTGCGGAAGACGATAGGCTTCCGGCAGTGACCAACTGCTGTCCAGGCATTCTCCTTCGCGCTGGGCTATCCTCATTTCTGGAACGCGCCATCACGCATCGGCCGATCGCCGTTCCCCTCATGCTCGGCGAGGCAGGAAGTTTCATCTCCCAGAGGTTGGTTCCACTCGGCTCCGGGAAGATCAGCCGATCGAGATCTGGGCGTTCCGAACCCTAAATCCGAGTCGGCGCTGCTCCAAAAGGACGTGCGATAGACATACGGGTTGATCTGAAACGACCAGTGGCGAACACCACTGGTCGTTTCCCGGATCACGCCCAAACGAAGAGTGGAATTCGTCATTACTCAAACACACATCTCTTAAAAAAAAAAAAAAAAACTTGAAGGGACCATGAAGACCACTTTGAAGTTCAGTTTAACGATTGATATGAACGCCAAGTCTCTTGCAGGTTATTTTTACGACGTTCTAGACCGATCTCGAACTTGCGGGTCACACAAATTAATTGAATAGAACCAGCAACAATCACACCGGGATCGATGAGAGCCACTCCATAGACTGCGGAAAAATCCAGCTTATGAATGACGTGGACCGTGACATCAATTGAGGCATGTCGGGCGATTGGCCGAAATTAACGGAGTCCGCTTGTACTCGTTTTAGATCGTAAGTTGTCAAAAAAGATTTCGTACCTTTTTTTACTTATTTACTTATTTACTTAATTAAAATATTATTTCAGTTCGCGGCCACGCGGAGTGAAGAGACTGAATAGCTGAGAGCCTTTGAATGGAAGCTAAAACAAGGCTCGAAAAAAATAAAAACGAGTTAGAGGAGAATTCTAGAGTATTTTTATCCCGTCAATTTGAATAATACGTTCACTTTCCACGAAGACGTATACTAAACATTAGAGAACCCCAAAAACCTCCGGCCAGTCGTGACGTCGACACGGACGTCAGTCGTGACGCCTATTTCTGACCTTTTCGAAGAGAGCAAGAATGCACGCGCATAGCTTTGACAGGTGCTGAAGATGCGTCAGAGCAGGAATTCCGAAAACTCCCAGTATCGGGCCACGACCCGTGCCCTTTGATGTTAACTTTCAAATATACTCTCTGCAGCCTCCGTGCACCAAATAGGAAAATAATCTCGATATTCGTGATCTTGGAGGCCACATGAAGACAATTTTGGTGATTTTCCTTAAATACAAAACCGCTTCACTCTCTTGAGAAGCATTTAGTGTGGTACAGGTAAACAAATTTCTCTTTTTTTGTTGTGTTTTTTTTTTTCTTTTCTTGAGGGAAAAACCAAATTGGCGAATCACTGTGTTCAGTTCGGTTTGTGGCGCGGCTCTTAGTTCCACTATCGACTGGAGTTGCTGAAACTGTTCTAGGCTGACGCACTGCAGTTTTCAATACTCGGCAGGGACCACTTAAAAAAAAAGCTTCTGTCATACCACGCTTAGCACGCCGCGATCTTTCCGGTACATCCATTCAGCTTTTCATCCAAAGGGACCTTTTTGCTCCAGTGGTGTACTGATATATCGGTACATGTCCCTGCCGGAGTCCAAGACTCCGTCGCTTTCACGCCGAGCCTCCTCAAGCAGGACCATACTTTCGTCATGTGTTGGCTTAATAAAGCTGATTGAAGTTCGCGTTGATCCTGTGACGGCGTTTTATCCCACAGGTATACGTAGGAGCGACATGCAACTATTATAGTTCTCAGTAACATGACAGCGCCGCTCGGAACGCGAATGTCAGTAAATCATGTCGATAAAAAATAAGGTCCATACTCGAAGATGTATTTGGAAATAAAAATAATGGGATATATGAAAAGAGGAGGAAAAATACTGATACTCAATTATAGCTGTAAAAATGTATCGCGATACGTATCGGAAATACATATTCGAAACAAGCAAAAAGTTTTTCGAAATACAAATACAGGAATACATTTCAGTGAGGGCAGAAATAAAAATATTGAAATACTGATACTGCAACACATTTTACAAATTTGTTTGAGACGCCAACTGAGATTAAGCTTGAAGTTTGAAGTAGAAGTTTTTGATCACGAAATTACTTTCTCGCAGGTTTGGCCCGTCGCCTTAAAGTGCCAAGCGACGTCGCCTCGCTGTACAGTTCCAAGCGGCAAGAAGTCTTCAATGGGCTCAAAAACTTTCCGTCAAGGATTGACCGCTGTCCCTTCCCTGACATTCTGTCTCTCTCATGAGTGATGCGAAAAGACTTCGACCTCTAAATAAATTTCATGTCATCCTATATTCCGTCAAAACGTCATCATGCTCCTGTTCAATAAGGGCGCCCCTGTCAACAGTGATCACATGACGTCACGGTGGAATGAGCTGGTATTCTTGTATCTCTAGGTGTGGCCTTGAACGTAAAACTTTACCCAGGCTACTGTATGAAAGACCAATACGTAAATTTGTTGTAGGTGACTTCGTTGAAGATCGTGCAGGCAGTTGCCTTTAGAATTTTCGAGAGCAGTGAACTAGCTGAATCCTTCTGGAACACATATTCTGTTGCGGTTGAAAAAAAAAAAAACGATACGGTGGCATGGTTGTTGTGACGGTCCTCCCTGTAGCCATTCCAACGCTATGGCGCATGGATGGCAGTCCTCGAGTTTTGCCTAGCCTCATGCCAACAGAGACCTTTGTGGATTGCGACCGGAGATTGCAGGCACAGGTGCTAGCTCTCGGAGAAACAGCACGCTCGAGACGAGTCGCAGGTGTACGAAGTCTGTGTCGGCACAGAGAGGCCACGTCCGCATCAGCAGAGTAGCGGGCCACCTTCACGTCGACCGAGGACGTACCCTTGAGGCGTGCAATATTACGGGCAGAGACACATTCGATATGTGTTGCGGGCATCTAACTCCGATTACCACAGACCCTGTCTCTGAATCAACATGACACCGCAATACTTCGCTCTCGGGAAAAGGGTTTATTAACTCACTTATTTATTTATTTATTTATTTATTTATTTTACCCTCAGGGCAAAGGCGTTACAGAGGGGAGTGGGTTTAAAAAAACACATAGAAACAACACACAACTGCAAAACGGCAGAAGGACTATAGTTCCGAGAGGCAATACATGTTAGTTAAGGCATTTCTAAAACTCTTAATGTCCAGGATTTCGGCAACATCCATGGGAAGGTGATTCCAATACAAAGAGGTGCTGGGAATAAAGGAATTATGATATGCGTTAGTCCTGCAGGATGGAATGCCAACCTTGAATCTATGATTGTTCCGTGCTGAAAGATAATGGGGTTGTGTTAGAATTCTTTGCTTGAAAGATGAATTATGATGATATAGTTTGTGGAACAAACACAAGCGGGACACTTTTCTGCGGATAGAAAGATTAGGCAAGGATAAGCTGGATTTCATTACGGTTACGCTGGCGGTACGATGGTAATTAAAAAAATAAAGCGGGACGCACGATTCTGGACGGATTCTATTTCAGAAATGAGCGATGCAAGACCGGGGTCCCAGATAGACGCAGCATATTCCAGCTTACTCCGAACAAGGGTTTTGTAAAGAATGAGTTTCAATGACATAGGCGCGAGGAAATAGTTTCGTTTAAGGTATCCAAGCATGCGATTAGCATTGTTAGCGATATGTTCAACATGAGTTTTCCAGGATAAATTAGATGTTATGTGCACTCCCAGATACTTGAAGGATGGCACATACTCAAGAGGAACGTTATCAATGGAGTAAACAGGACGTGTTGAGTTAAGACGAGACACACGCATGTATTTACATTTAGCAGTATTTAATTTCATGCACCACAAGCTACACCATTCAAAGATAGAGTTAGCGTCAGACTGAAGGAGAGACATGTCAGAATCCTTAGTAATTTCACGATAAATAACACAATCTTCTGCAAACAGACTGGCAGAGGAACATACATTTTTAGGTAGGTCGTTAATATAGATAAGAAATAAGAGGGGCCCCAGGGCAGAGCCCCGGGGAACACCTGAAGTGACTGGTGAAGGCTGGGAATCCACATCATTGACAGTTACAAACTGCGATCGATTAGTAAGAAAAAGGCGTAGCCATGCAATGACGTTAGGGTCTAAATTAAGTTTCATAAGTTTTTGAATAAGGAGGGAGTGAGGGACCTTGTCGAAGGCTTTAGAAAAATCTAGAAAAATACAGTCTACCTGAGAGCCCCGGTCAAGAATCGGGGAATGGTCAACACTGAGGCCTTGGGGATGTCTGCTGCCATGGCAGCTGCCCCTAGTCCCAGGGGTAGTCGTCCACACCGCGTCATGGGGATGTCGTCGCCCAAGGTCGCTGTCCGGTCCATTTTTCGAGTGCGCCACTCGGCGTAGTGCCCGCATTCCCCGCGCCTGTGTACCTCGCAGTCCCCGCTCCACTCCGTGACTTGTTTACCTCCAAGTCGGCAGCAAGAGAGAGCCACCATTTGTCTCACTTCCCCTTTTTACACTTTCCTGGCTTTGTCCCTCCAACCGTCCAATCGGAAACCTTGCCGCGAGCCGACCCTTTGACGTCAACGAGGGAGCGCTTTACCCGTCCCTCCCGGAGGGATCGGACATTCCACGACAGGACGGCGGTGGGAAACGGGAAGGTAACGGAGGAACAGGGGGCCGGGGAGAGGGTATCAACATCTCCCCTCCCTCAAGGCTCGAACTCCGGGGGGCTTGAATCGGCGGGGGCGGACGGGCTCCCGGGAGAAACTCTCCCAGCAGGCAACTCACTCAGCTGAGTGTCGCCCATGATGACGAGCACGCTCGATGATGATGGTGGTGGCACCAAACCAGGCAGGTCAGCGGTGAACGTTGATTCACTGGGAAGCTCGCGATCGACGAAGCACGGTTTACGAACTGCTCCGGTGCACCACAGCTTAAAACACGGACGGGCACTCAGGCACACGCCGCCTCTTAAAGTTCGCTCTCGTCCATAATATTCCAGACAGCGAATCGCGCAAAAACGAATACCGCCGCGCAATATCAGACACCGGGACGAAACCAAAGTCCTTCGATCGTTGGACATGCCACTAAATATAAAATAACTTTTGTATAAAATAACTTTTAAGCGACATCCACATCATTTAACCACCCCAGCTTTGAGAGTCCAAATTTCTTTTTTTTTTGTTTTTAATGCTGCCCGGCTGAAAAGACGGCATATACTTGTTTTCTAATATATAGCTCAGTTTGAAAACCTGAGGAAGGTTCATACCTTTCTAAGAAAGATGAACATTCCTCACCAATTCGTGATTCACCTCTTCATTCCCAGTCTAGGTAAAAAACAGACTGTCCCCTAAAACACTGGATTCCTCCAATTCTATGACATAGTCTTCAGCCAGCTGAACAGCGCCTCTCTGATTTCCGCTTCTAATTTCTATCAGAGCAGGATACACGACACCTAGAACGTAACCGCTAGTGTCATCTGACCGTGCCGTACCCGCAACAAACATATCCTTGGTGACAAAAAGAAAATGAAAAAAAATCTGTGATCACATGTCACGGTGTTATTCTTAGAAAATAAATCGCGCCTAGACCCGCATGTAAAGTTTCAATTCACAAGCAAAAATCAATTAACACAGCCTATAAATTTAGAATAAAATAACCCCCGAACAATGTCAATACTTCGGTGATGTAAAATAGTAAAAGCACACGACAGCCAATAAACCAATGATTCATGTGCCCCCCCCCCCCCCCCCCCCTAAATCTTCCAATAGATCCTTCCGGAAAACTTTGGCACTCCCACCGTCTCGTGGACGCATTATGACTTTCCGATGTTCGGCACATGAAATTATCCAGGAATCGAGGACAAAATTGACGTCGGATCAACATTTTGTGATTTCAAAACCCAGAGAAGTCAAAGGAAAGCAAAACAGGCTATGTGATCATCTCCCTTTGTGTTCGTAATGATAAGAGAAAATTAATCGTGCCACTAAAAGGATATATAAAGCGTTCGAGTCGTCACGGACGCGCACCTGAACAGGCCTACAACACCCCCTCCGCGATGTGTCCTGGGATTTTCCAGAAATTCTGATCGGGTTTCTTTAAGCAATTCATGCTTTCATGTGCGCCAAGCGGATGAATACATCCTCAATTCGCGCATCATGAAAGAAAGAAGCGAGATCGCTTTACTTCAATTTGCCCTTAGGGTGCCCCTATACCACACAATAAACTCGAAAGAACTAAAGGGTCTAGGCTAACTTGTTACCAGCCTTTATATCAATAATCATTATTATCTTAACGTTTTTCGCACCTGTTCATATAAAAATCTTATAGATACTCGTAACTTGCTTTCACTTTTCGGTTATCTAATTTGACTTTACGATGATGGATGACACAACGTTTAGAGGCCGTCACCCACATCTATTAACGAAGACTGAATACCTTCTGAACGGAACAAACGAGAGGCTAGAAACAACGCGAAGAGGAATTTCCTTCACTGTCCAAAAACCGTAACGGAATGCTGGCAGTTCGTAACTCGGCGAAACACAAGCATTACATAACTGCGCATTTTGTGCACGTACAATGCAACTTGAGTTCTGCATCAGTATGCTATATTTACTCCCTCTGTTAATTCCTTCGTGTAGCGGGAGCAACAAAGCGCATGACCTTTATGTAGAGTCGACGTACACCCTGGCGAATAAGAAAACATCTGTTTCCGTTATGCTGAGCTTGGTTTTGCTTTCTATTTGTTTTTGAGGCCCCTTGGCTGATACAAGTTTAACGTATAGATCAAAAGTGTTCCAAACTTGGCAACCAACGACGTCACAGGAGCCGAAGTGTCATGCTGTCTGATGTCGTGATCCCGGTGGTAGGCGCTAGAAGTGCCAGCAAAGCGTACAAGCGAACGCTCGTACTTTTGCCCGTACCACCAGTGTTGTGACATCGCAAGGATTGCGGCCGGTGGCAGCATGGCAATTCTACGTTGTCATCAGACGCGAATCGAGGGATTACATTTTAGGACGCGATCGCGGCACCAGACGGAGATGCGTTCACGGCACCATAGTTTGGAGTCCGCACTGTGCATGTGGATGCTGATTAAAGGCCGACGACCAGAAGCGATATTCTGCTAGGCAGAACATCCTCCTCACCCTGGGGTAGGAGGAAACGGGCAACGATGGACAGGATAGAAAGGAGGAGAGGATTAAGCTGAGGAAAATTGGAAATCGTGAACTGATCGCCGATCTTCATTTTAAGTGACTGACAAATCTCTAGAGGGCTAAAATTAGCACATCAACAGAACGATACCGAAATTTCCGTCGCAACCTTCATGTCACAAATATAAACAAATTGACACTTGGCTTGTGTTATCCTAGTAGCAATTTTATTTTGCTTTGTCTCTAAAGAAATAATTTTTAGTGTAGTAAACTACCCGCATAATAAACGGACCGAATGAGCACGTTTTGTTAAAGAAGATATTGCACCACTAAATTCTATGAGGCCGCTCCTTCAATCACTTACAACTTCAGAAATTAAGGGCTTGTTGACTCAAGAGCACCTCGTTATCGCTTTCCAACTAATGAGATTGCGAGATTTGCCGATAAGGGCGCTAAACAACCAATTAGAAAACAAAAATCAAAATTATAATATTAAGCCACACCCTGCTCTTCTTATTGCTCAGCGATTGTGAAAGAACATATGAATAAAATCGCTGCAGTAAAATTGCCCAACCCCATTTAAACCCTACGCCTTTTTAGGCTGTGTTGCAAGGCGTAATTGAAATTCTTTTTCGCCCACAACATCGCACACCGTAACTGCATGATAGCCGTTGACCTTGTCCAGAACCTTGGAGAATTCTCCTATTGAAATCAAAAGTTCGATTATACGTAACTTAGTCAAGGCATACAGATGCTTCTGGATAAATAGGATCTATACATTACCGGCAAAAGCTGTAGCAAAGCTAAAAATAATCAGTGCAGTCGAATACATTTTACCGTGAAGCAACATACGTACAGCTGAGAAATGAAGAGTAGATACTCTAAGAATGTCTGTCCAAAACCGTTTCAAAAAGAAAAAAAAGCTTCAGCGCCCTTTACAACCACAATCTACAACATTTAGAATATAAAAACGAAGAAAATAGTGACGTACTCGGGAAGTGGCATTCATTTCATAGGTGGCACCTTTAAAACGCAAGAGCCATCTGGTAGCAGAACGAATAGCTCCGATTTCTTCGCTAAATTACCGTGATAGGAGAACAATGTCGCCTAACTTGAACCACCCCCAACTTCGTGACTCAAAGGCGACTTAGAGGGACCACCTTGTTTGCAACGATTCCTTCCTTTCCTAGAGTATTCCTTTGAAGACGTTCGCTTTTTCTAGTGACGAGAAGCTGCGTAGTGCCGCCATAAGATCGCCGAATTTGGCTGGGCACATGATGGGTAGACTACCTTTTGAAAAGGGCCTATTCAAACGTGTAAAAAAATACACCAGCGGTTTGCTTATCGCGGTGGTTACTAAACATGGCTTGAACTGACGCCACATGAGCGGCAGTTGCGGAGGCCTTTGCTTGTTGTGTACATTCCTCCTGCGGCAAGGCATGAGCACTGGTATGTACGATGACGTAACAAAAAAAGCCACATGTAAACGCCATGGTAAACGAGACATGATTATGTCACGTGACCAGCCACTGGGAGGCGCGGAAGTACAAAAGCGGTTTCCGCCGAACGCCTTCCGGGAATTTCTCCTTGTTTCAATTTAAAAAATGCGATTCCACTCACAAAAAAGAGCGAAAAACTTTAAACTGGAATTAACCGCATATTCATTTACTTTAGGGCAGCATTAAAGTGGCCGGGAGGAAAGGTCAAAACCGCATTCGAGGACTACGTCGGCCAGAGGGTGTTTCCACGCCAGGTCGTACAATGATGGTCCGGGTCACAGGTTTTATAGTTATGTAAAAATATATGTTAAAGCCATATTCTTGAGAGGAGCATTCATCTATATCCGAAAGTCGTAGCTAATTTTCTTCTGCAGATAGAATATTTCTAAGGTCTAGGCGTTGAAATTGAGAAGGTTTCGCAGAGACTTCTGCCTATCTCTAATACTCTACTGAAGGCACTGTATTTTAATTACTTTTGTAAGGAATTCAATATCTTGAAAATATACTTAAAAGTATTTACCACGTTTTCTTAATTACATTTTTGAGCACCTTGTGCTCATTATCTCAAATACATTTTTCAATCTTTGAGAGAAGCTTGTCAACGGAATAGTTTACCGGAGTAGAAAACTTTCGAAAATCGCCGCTTCGGAAGGTCCATGAGTGAAAATAGGTGAACACGTGCTCAAGCGAGCGCAGGTACTCCCTCGAACAAGGAAGCAAGCGCCGGCTGGATCTATTGAGATTCAGAAACGTAGATTGGGCTCCTCCAAACTTTCTTTTGTTCTTATCTTGGGTATTTTTTGTGGGTGCGAGACACTTTTTTTTCGAAAGCCAATAAGATGTAACTCTGCTGATTTTTGTGTGTGTGCTGGTATTGCACGTTTGAGCCTTTCATCAGTTCTCCCTACCCTCCATCGCATGCCGTAAACAGCTTAAACTAGACGGAATTTGCAAAACGACAGGCACTTACCACAACGCGCAATGCCGTGGAGTAGGAAGCGTCATCTGCCCTTGGATAGAAAATTAGACGTCATGAGTGCCCCCTTCGTTGTTTCCAGTATAGCGACAGTAGGTGATTCGGAGGTACATGGGTAAATTCCAAAATTTATGTTCTAAAAAATTATATTGATTAAAGGAGCTGTGCAACGACATTGGGTAGGAATGTTTCTTACTTTACACCAGCTTCCTGGCACTGGTGGGAACCAGGAATACTCGAACTGTGTGACCCACTTATGTGAGTCGCATGTAAGAACTTATGAAACTTTACCAAAACTTATAAAATTGAGTAAGTTCGACTTTCAAAATTATTCTAGAATACTAGCTTTTTTAATTTTTTTAATGCTGATCCTTTGCTGAGTCACATCCCACAAGCCCCTGCCGACTTTCCCCTGACTCGATGATCATCTTCGAGATCGATGCATTCGTGAATAAGTTAGGTTATATTATTATTATTAATATTAGTATTACTATTATTATTAATCGTCATAAAATCTATTTTTCAAGCGTCACAGAAGAATTCTCGTGCAGCAGTGCGAGAAGAGAATGCACAGCGAGCGGTCAAACCTCCGACATGTAGAAAAAATGTCAGTTTCCGCCTTGGCAGCTGCAATAAACAATAACTTTAAAGCGAAACGAATTCTCCAAGCTTCCTGTATGCGCTGTCGTTGGTTGCAAAAATTACTCTCAAACATGTCTTTTTTTTTTCCGGCGCTGTTTTTGGACGTTTGTTTCCGGGTTGAACTGCGTCGCAATCGCCGTCAACATCGGCGTAACCACGCGTTGAATTATGGGACGTTCCCTATAATGACGTCACGTGTTGCGTCACGAGGATAAAGTTTTTCCGCTAAATTTAACGGGAAGATTTTTCCGCTGAATCTAACAAGGAAATTTTCCCGCTAAATTTAGCACGAACATTTTTCCGCTAAACTCATCAGAAAAATTTTCCCGCTACATTTGGCGGAAAACTTTTCCAGCAAATTTACCGGAAATATTTTACCATCGTGACGTGACGTCACACGTAAAGCCTCAACCCGGAAAAATGTTTTCGCTAAATTCAGCCGTAAAGGTTCCTGCCAAATTTAGCGGTAAAATTTTACACTCGTGACGTCACAAGTGACGCCACATGTGACTTCAAGTAAATGATTATGATGTCACGTGAAATTTAGCAGAAAACTTTTTTCGCTAAATTTTGCGGAGAACTTGACGTCATGAGACCTCAACTTCAATTCACTTTCCTCGCTAAATCTAGCGGGGAAACTTTCGCTAAATTTATCGGGAAATTTACGTAAACTTTCACGCTAAATGGGAGGAGAGTGTATGGAGGAGGAGGAGGGGTATACCCTAACCTCCGTACGCTCTGATCCCACTCCTCAAGATCTGCGCTGTAATTCGGCATTAAAGAGAGTTGTAAACGCCTTTAATTTTTTTTTTGTATAAATTAAAATTTTTACCACAATTTTCTGCCTGCATTGAGGTAAAAAAAAATTCGACTAAAATTGTCGTATGACAATAAGACTTTAAACATTACCCTTTGAAAGCCTTACACGGTATACTAGGGCACTTGAGGCAAACAAGGTATCATTGATGCGCAGAGAAGTCTAGCTCAGAATTTCTGACTGTTCCAACTGCCCCTTCTGCAAGCACTCTAAAACCTAATGTCTCGTTTTAAGACTTCTTAACTTTTTTTCAAGGTTTTGTCAATGAAAACTTATATACACC
Source organism: Ixodes scapularis (assembly GCF_016920785.2). Lineage (NCBI taxonomy): Eukaryota > Metazoa > Arthropoda > Arachnida > Ixodida > Ixodidae > Ixodes > Ixodes scapularis. Next base: position 66,386,029 of record NW_024609881.1, read on the forward strand.
CTCGGAAACACAGTGCTTCCTTAATTTAACGCCGACACGAAGCTGTTAATTTTTACACTTTTTGTGCTATTCCCTGGCTAATCACTTTTATACTTCTTGTGATATTCCTTGTGCTACCGTCGAATTGTGTGGTGAAGTCTCTATTCCCGATCACCACCCAGCCTGTCGAGTTATCTGCCTAACGTCCCCGAATGAAAGCCAACTTGTTTCTGAACAATGTCGGCGTGTAAATCCTGTTGGTTTGGGGGAAGGTCACGCTACATCTTTGCAAGATGGAAGTTCGTTTTATGCAGCACTGCATGCGAGGACCGGATTTCCCACGCCAATGTGTATCTCTAATTGTGAAGCTTCTAATGGTGTCCTTATTCCACCGAGATTTCCTTCACAGACAGAAGCAAACGTCATTGTGCTTCGAGGTCAGATGCGCCTTATCACGCATGCTTGCTCATCCTCCGCCAAGAGGCGAGGATTGCCCCAAGGTTCCGGCAATAAAGGAAGATGGCGTAGAACGACAAGTTCTTTGGCGTGTGCAAAAGCCTTGTGGGAAGCTTGAACTCGCCGCGTCCTTACACCAAAAGCGTCAAAGTTGACGGTGCCATATTTCTCTTGTGGTGCACTCACACGACAAGGATTTTCTCCAGGTAGAGGTGCACATGTCACCGGGCTTGGGGTTGTGTGGGTCTCGTCACTGACGGTTGCTGTTTACCGTACTCTACAAGGAGCCAAGGACAAAGTGTTCCATTCCTACGGACTGTCCCATCGCTCCGGCGTGAAAAAGAGATGGCGTCGATCGATGAGTTCGATTAGTTTTTTGATGATCGTGAAAAGCATGGTGGATGCTTGAAATCGCTGCATCCTTAAACCAACAGCGTCAAATTTGACAGTCCGGCGTTGCTCCTATTGACGTCGTTGAAACAAAATTATTCCCAATATCAGTCTGTCAACCTTGGCGTTGTTAGTACAAGAAGGTGACACCTTCAAACTTCTACCATGCTTTCAAGACACAAGATCGAACTTGTCGTTTGACGCAATATTATTTTCTTGACGGAACGGTAGGAGAATTACCAGCTCTCGGCGGGGCGGCTTAGAGGATTAGCAAGTATTCGTAACATGGCGCACGTGACTCCGAAACGCCATAACGTCTGCTGCTTTATGTGTACAAAACCTTTTTGCGAATACAAGTAATTTGTGGTTAGATGTTTAGGCAGTGGAAAGTTTAAAAAAAAATTGTGTATTTGCATGCGAGCTGGTGCGTATTAATCATGATGTTGAAACACTGACTATTAGCAGTGCGAGTAATAAAAAAAAAGGGAAGAGGGACGAGCGGGATTCGGATACACGAGCGCGGACAATACCGAACGATTCGTAACGCTTTCTGATTAAATCAGTTTTTTTATAATCCTAACATGGCGCAGTCGACACCGACGAGAGTCACAGGTACACGCTAGCTGAGGCACACGACCCAAACACGCATTTTTTGAACGCCTGCTAAATTGACGCAAGACATGGCCGACTCTACAAACGATCTCGCGGAGCGCTATGAACAGCTTCAAATCGGCTGCGAGAAGCTCTATACTGATATGACTACGATCAAAGAGTAGTCACGCCAAGGTCAAAAACAACGCCCGACCATGGGTTCAGTGCCGCAACATCTTCAGCATGCAACAGTCACAGACGCAACAGTCACGAGAGTCCAGGTGGCGACCAGCCGAAAGCCTGCGATCCCTACCATCAACGAGCTTCTCGCCATCATCGCAGGGACTAAACAACGGATCCTGGGGTGCTTATTGACAAACCCACGTCTCCTCGAAGTCCACTCTGCGATTGACACGCCATCCGCCATAGAAATTTACAACGGTGATATAGAGACTAACGTTTCTCATTTGCTTGAAGAGGTCGATCGCGTCGCCACTATTGCACATTGGACGTCATCCCTCACCATACTGAATGCGTTGACTCGACTCAAAGGACCTGCTAAGGACTGGCAGACTGTATATGGTAAATCGATCCGTGATTGGGAAACGTGGAAGCAAGCAGTCCTCGAACGCTTCAAGAGGAAGATGAAGATGTAAGACTTCATCGAGTATCAGGCCTAACGGAAGCTCCTGCCCAGCGAAACTCTTGTGCAATACATTTACGCCACGAATGCCATGGTAGAAAAGTCCCCGTATGAATCAGTGCCTGACGACAGAATCTCATTGATCTTGCTTGGCATTGCCGATGACAAATGGGCGAACCCTCTGTCGTCCCACAATCGGAGGTCGGTGCTGAAACTTATTGTCAGAGAAATGTGCATGGATAGCCGACGGCCACTCAAAAAGAGCAACTACGCAAACGAGGAACACCATTTCGTCGTTTACCCTGAGACTGGTTTTTTTTGAAGAGCAGAAGTAACAGAAAAAAACAGACAGGTTTTCTGTTACTTCAGCTCCTCAAAAAAAAAAAAAAAACAGTCTCAGGGTAAACGACGAAATGGTTGACATCCACCAGCTAGCCTCTACTTTGACTTTTTTTTCTCGTTAGAGGAACACCAAGATCTGTACCGGAGGACAGCTGCAAGCTTCGAAGATAATCCACAGCGCAACACAATTAAAAGCGACAACTGTGGCAAGCCGGGACACTTCTCAAAAGAATGTCGCATTCCGAAGACACCCGCCACTCTTGGGGCGGAAGAAAGACGCAGCGCACACGGTCCGACGGCGTCCTCTACAAGACGTTTTGAGCAAAGCTATGACGAACGCTGAAGCCGTACCACCATTTCAAAAAACGTTCATTGCTTCCTACGTTAAAGCGGGGACGACCTACCCATTGTTCGTGGCATAATTAGTTCAGAAACAAATGTGAAAGTGTGCATAGACACGGGCGCAAACGTCTCGATCATTCGCTCTACAGTTATTCCGCCCAACTCAAACATCATAGTTCATCCTAATAGATCTGATATAAACGTTATTGGAACACGAGTAAGACCCGAAAAAGTCACAGCTATGACAATCACAGTAGGCACTACTCAAGTTTGGCTACCTGAGGTGTTCGTCATAGAACTACCTGCCCCTGTCGACATCCTTCTTGGATCAGATTGGAGACGACTTGCCAACGTGTATATTACCTTTCACCCCAGCAACGACGTTACGGTATTTCATCTGCCTCAACAAAACATGCTTGGACGTTGTAGTCAAAGCATATGAAGTGAGCTAGCGGGTGAAACACTCATTGCATTGTTCTGTCAACGCGAAGTTTTTATTGCCACAATTCCTGTGAGTGCAACAAAGCACGGCGATAGATTTGTGAAACTAGAAACGCGACCCAGTGCCCCAAACACCGAACTTCTCAAGCACATCGAAGTGGCCGTCAAAGAAATGACTCAAGATGTATCGGTCGATCGACAGAACCAGCTTCGTCACATTCTACTGACATATCACTCAGCCTTTGTCGATGGCGAGAACAAAATAGGGCTATGCCCCCATTCTGAACACTCGATTGATGTAAGAGAAAATATACCAGGCACATCTTACCCGTATATATGCTCTCGTGCTGATAACGAGCTTCTCAAAAGGGAAATCAACGTTCTACTACATCTTTTCGGCTTCTCTGCCATCTCTGCCGTCACGTTTCCTCAACGTACCTTGCTGGGTCGTGACACTGATTTTATCTGGACTGAAATTCACAACAAGATCGTCAATGACGTGAAGAGAAGATTGACAAGTCTTGCAATAATCGGGAACTTCAGGTACGGATGCCCAAAAATAACTTATGTCGACGCCAGTCACACTGGTTTCGGAGCCCTTCTTGCTCAATTTCAAGAAGAGGGAGAACAAGTAATCGAGTATGCAAACCGCAGTCTCAATGAACACGACTCGGAGCTCAATTCAAACACTCTCGGATGTGTGGCTCTTCACTGGGCCGTCACCGGAAAATTCGCCATTTTTGTTTGTGCAGAACCTTTATTTACGGTTGTCAGGGGCAACATGAGCCTTACGTACCTCGTGAAACAGGGTACAACCAACCGCAGATTCGCCAGGTAGACACACGACTTAGCGGAATATGAATTCGATCTTGTACACCGATCTGGAAAACTCGACGGAGCAGCAAAAGCGACGTCACGACTTGACATGCCGGACACAGCCCTGGAAAGCCACACCAACAACGAGGCGGCTTTATGCACACTGAAGTGCTTGGCCATTGTGCTGAGTCAGGACACCCACTTCAGGAGTTTCCAGACGTCTGATCCGGAATGCCAACGTCTTAAGCTACTAAGAAACATGAAAAACAATCTGCTCGAAATTGACAACGGGAACCTTGTACGAAAACTGATCCGCAGTGGACGACAAAGCACTCGAATCGTAGTACGTCTCGCACTGCACGACATTTTAATGTGTTTGCGCCGTGATAAGGTCGGACATATGGACACAAGAAAAACTTAAGATCAGGTTGACCGACCTTATCATGCGCCATGATAAGGTCGGACATTTGGACACGCTCAAAGAAGGGTCTTCTTCGCTATGATTCATTGCACTCTAAGCTGGTCAAGAGAAGCATTGCCTCGTCTTGCCTACAAGCTGCACTCGAGAAGTCATGTAATCATGTGGTTAACGATAGTTTTTCCTGGCCGGTTGAGAGACTGACAGTGGCAGGTTTCCCAACTTCGATTTTATTGAGCGTTGCGGAGGGTTTCTGTAAGAAACTCAAGGGGGAACCCCGTCCTCGGAAGCAAAGGGCAAATGAGAGACCGCGTGTAATACCGTATGTCCATAATATTTCACACTTGAAGAAAGTTGCCTTGAGGTACGATGTGCCATTGGTGTTTTCCGCTCCGTGTAAGCTGGCGCAACTTTGCGCGAGAGGTTCCGATAAGAAGGACAAAGGCCCGGCTTGCTCGGTGAAGCACGAGAATCAATATGTTGTTTGCAAGGTGGGAGATGTTTACACGATTCTACTATCGTGGGGGAAAGCCTACGTCGGTCAGACGGGCCGATGTGTTAATCCCAGACTCCGGGAGCATGACTTGTCGTTGCGATCAGTGGTGGGAGCTGTAGGGGGGCATCTGCCACTGCATTGTCATGGATGTGGGTGTGAACCTATCTTCAGTAAGACGGATATCATAGGCTATGGAAGGGACAGAGTGAATCGAGAAATTTTAGAGGCGCATGCAATTATAATTTTACCGCTAAATTTGGCAGGAAACTTTACGGCTGAATTTAGCGGAAACATTTTTCCGGTTTGAGGCTTCACGTGTGATATCAGTCACGATGGTAAAATTTTTCCGGTAAATTTGGCGGAAAAGTTTTCCGCCAAATGTAGCAGCAACATTTTTGTGATGAATTCAGCGAAAAAACTTCCGTGCTAAATTTAGCGGGAAAATTTCCTCGTTAGATTTAGCGAAAAAATCTGCGCGTTTAATTTGTCCGGAAAGCTTTACCCTCGTGACGTCACACGCGACGTGATTATAGGGAACGTCCCATAATGCAACGCGTGGTTACGCCGACGTTGACGGCGATTCCGATGAAGCTCAACCCGGAAACAAACGTCCAAAAACTGCGCCGCAAAAAAAAAAAAAAAAAAAAAAAAAAAGACATGTTTGAGAGTAATTTTTGCAACGAACGACATCGCATACAGGAAGCTTGGAGAATTTGTTTTGCTTTAAAGCTATTGTTTATTGCAGCTGCCAAGGCGGAAACCGACATTTTTTCTACCAGTCGGAGATCGCATGTTTGACCGCTCGCTGTGCATTCTCTTCTCGCACTGCTGCACGAGAATCCATCTGTGACACTTGAAAAATAGATTTTATGACGCTTAATAATAATAGTAATACTAATATTAATAATAATATTATAACCTAACTTATTCACAAATGCATCGATCTCGAAGATGATTATCGAGTCAGGTCAAAGTCGGCAGGGGCTTGTGGGACGTGACTCAGCAAGGAATCAGCATTAAAAAAATTTAAACAGCTAGTATTTTAGAACAATTTGGTAAAGTTTTATAAATTCGACATGTGACCTACATAAGTGGGTCGCACATTTCGAGTATTCTTGGTTCCCACCAGTGCCTGGCAGCTGATGTAAAGTAAGAAATATTCTTACCCAATGTCGTTGCAGAGCCCGTTTAATCAAAATATTTTGTTTAGGACATAAAGTTTGGAATTTACCCGTGTACCTCCGAATCACCTACTGTCGCTATACTGGAAACAACGAAGGGGGGCACTCATGACGTCTAATTTTCTATCCAAGGGCAGATGACGCTTCCTACTCCACGGCATTGCGCGTTGCGGTAAGCGCCTGTCGTTTTGCAAATTCCGTCTAGTTTAAGCTGTTTACGGCATGCGATGGAGGGTAGGGAGAACTGATAAAAGGCTCAATACCAGCACACACACAAAAATCAGCAGAGTTACATCTTATTGGCTTTCGAAAAAAAAGTGTCTCGCACCCACAAAATATCCCCAACATAAAAACAAAAGAAAGTTTGGAGGAGCCCAATCTAAGTCTCTGCATCTCAATAGATCCAGCTGGAGCTTGCTTCCTTGTTCGAGGGAGTACCTGCGCTCGCTTGAGCACGTGTTCACCTATTTTCACTCATGGACCTTCCGAAGCGGCGATTTTCGAAAGTTTTCTATTCCGGTAAACCATTCCGTTGACAAGCTTTTCTCAAAGATCGAAAAATGTATTTGGGATAATAAGCACATGATGCACAAAAATGTAATTAAGAAAAAGTAGTAAATACTTTTAAGCATATTTGCAAGATACCGAATTCCTAACAAAAGCAATTGAAATACAGTGTCTTGAGTAGAGTATTAGAGATAGGCAGAAGTCTATGCGAAACCTTGGCAATTCCAACGCTTAGAGCTTCAAAATATTCTATATAATATAGAAAAATAGCTACGACGTTCGCATATAGCTGAATGCTCCTATGGCTTTAACATATATTTTTACATAAATATAAAAACTGTGACCCGGACCATCATTGCACGATCTGGCGTGGAAACACCCTCTGGCCGACGTAGTCCTCGAATGCTGGTTTGACCTTCCCTACCGGCAACTTAAATGCCGCTCCTAAAGTAAACGAATATGCGGTTAATTCCAGTTTAAAGTTTTTCGCTGTTTTTGTTTGACAATAATCGCACTTCATAAATCAAAACAAGAAGAAATTCCCGGAAGGCGTTCCGCGGAAACCGCGTTTGTACTTCCGCGCCTGCCAGGGGCTGGTCACGTGACATAAATATGCCTCGTTAACCGAGGCGTTTACATGTGGCTTTTTTTGCTACGTCATCGTCCATACCAGTGCTCATGCCTTGTCGCAGGAGGTACGTGCGCAACAAGCAAAGGCCACAGCAACTCCCGCTCATGTGTCGTCAGTTCAAGCCATGTTTATTATCCACCGCAATAAGCAAACCGCTGGTGAATTTTTTTTTATTAGTTTTATTAGGCCCATTTCAAAAGGTAGTCTACCCACCATGTGACGAGCCAAACTTGACCATTTAATGGCGGCAATACGCAGCTTCTCGTCACTAGAAAAAGCGAACGTCTTCGAAGGAATACCCTAGGAAAGGACGGAATCGTTGCAAACAAGGGGGTCCCTTTAAGTCGTCTTTGAGTCACCAAGTCGGGGGTGGTTCAAGTTAGGCGACCTTGTTCTCCTATCACTGTCATTTAGCGAAAAAATCGGAGCTATTCGCAGTGCTATTAGATGGCTCTCACGTGTCAAAGGTGCCACCTGCGACATGAATGCCACTTCCCGAGCACGCCGCTATTTTTATTCGTTTTTATATTCTAAATGTTGTGTATTGTGGTTGTAAAGGGCGCTGATGCTTTTTCTTTTTGAAACGGCTTCTGACAGACATTCTTCGAGTTTCTTCTCTCCATTTCTCAGCTGTATGGGTGTTGTAACACGGTAAAATTTATTCGGCTGCACTGATTATTTTTAGCCTTGCTACAGCTCTTGCCGGCAATGTATGATCTTATTTATCAAGAAGCATCTGAATGCCTTCACAAAGTTACGTAAAATCGAACTTTTGAATTCTATAGGAGAATTTTCCATGGTTCTGGACACGGTCAACGGCTATCACGCAGTTACTGTGCGCGATATTGCGTGCGAAAAAGAATTTTAATTACGCCTTGGAACACAGCCTAAAAAGGCGTAGTGTTTAAATGGGGTTGGGCAATTTTACTGCAGTGATTTTTTTCATAGGTGCTTTCACAAACGCTGAGCAATAGGAAGCGCAGGGTGTGGCTTAATATTATATCTTTGATTTTTGTTTTCTAAATGGTTGTTTAGCGCTTTTATTGGCAAATCTCGCAATCTCATTAGTTGAAAAGCGATGACGAGGTGCTCTTGAGTCACCACACCCTTAATTTCTTAAGTTGTAAGCGATCGAAGGAGCGGCCTCATAGGATTATATGGTGCAATATCTTCTTTAGGAAAACATGCTCATTCGGTCCGTTTATTATGCTTGTAGTGTACTATACTGAAAATTATTTCTTTAGAGACAAAGCAAAATAAAATTGCTGCTAGGCTAGCACAAGGCTAGTGTCAATTTGTTTATATTTGTGACATCAAGGATTCGACGGAAGTTTTAGTATCGTTGTGTAGATGTGCAAATTTTAACCTTCTCGAGATTCGTCAGTCACTGAAATTGAAGATTGCCGATCGGGTCACGATTTCCAATTTTCCTCAGCTTCCTCCTCTCCTCCTTTCTATCCTGTCCATCGCTGCCCATTTCCTCCTACCCCAGGGTGAGGAGGATGTTCTGCCTAGCAAAATATCCTGTCGGGTCGTCGGCCTTTAATCAGCATCCACACGCTTAGTGCGGACTCCAAACTATGGTGCCGTGAACGCATCTCCGTCTGGTGCCGCGATCGCGTCCTAAAATGTAATCCCTCGATCTGCGCCTGATGACAATGTAGAATTGCCATGCTGTCGCCAGCCGGGATCCTTGCGATGTCACACCAGTGGTGGTACGAGCAAAAGTACGAGCGTTCGCTTGTACGTTTTGCTGGCACTTCTAGCGCCTACCACCAGGATCACATCAGACAGCATGACACTTCGGCTCCTGTGACGTCGTTCGTTGCCAATTTTGGACCACTTTTGATCTATACTCTAAGCTTGTATCAACCAAGGGGCCTTAAAAACAAATAGAAAGCAAAACCAAGCTCCGCAGAACCGAAACAGATGTTTTCTTATTCGACAGCTGGTGTACGTCGGCTCTACGTAAAGGTCATGCGCTTTGTTCCTCCCGCTACACGAAGGAATTAACAGAGGGAGAAAATATAGCATACTGATGCAGAACGCAAGTTGCATTGTACGTGCACGAAAGGCGCACTTATGTAATGCTTGTGTTTCGCCGAGTTACAAACTGCTAGCACTCCGTTATGGTTGTTGGACAATGCAGGAAATTACCCTTCGCGTTGTTTCTAGCCTCTCGTTTGTTCCGTTCAGAAGGTATTCAATCTACATTACTACATGTGGGTGACCGCCTCAAAACGGTCTTTCATCTATCATCGTAAAGTCAAATTAGATAGCCGAAAAGCGAAAAAAAGTTACGAGTATCTAGAAGATTTTTATATGAACAGGTGAACAGGAACAGACACTCTAGAATTAACAAAAGCCTTCCCATGCAGTAAGGTGGTGAGTTCATTCCGATTGAACATCTTGAAATATAGCACACAAAAAACAAGGAATAAAGGAGAGGAATACATACACTACATACCAGTGCAAACTCCCAACACACATAAATTGCAAAAGAAAGAAAAAATAAAGAATGCGGAAGGAGCTTTAGCAAAAGTTCGAACAGGTCCAAGTGGAATGTGCTAATTCACCCATAAGCATAAGACTGTAAAAACAATTTCCTCGGCAGCTCAGGTAACAGACGGATGTGCAGACACATTGTTCGCCCATACTGCGAATAATAAAGTCCTAAAATAATTATCTTCTACACTTTTTAATGGTATCTGCTAATTATTCATGTTTTTCGTTATTATGACATACACGAGCAGTGTAAACAGTGCATAGGTAGGTGACAATCCATCGTAGATTTTAGAGACAGATTGAGCTGTTTTTATGTATTAGCCATCATTCTGTTACCTTAACTGACATAAAAATTGTTTTTTGTTTGTTTTGTTTTTTAATCTGCTCTTGCTAACAGATTAACGCCCGTTCGCACACTGGCGTAGCCTGCTGATGCTCATGTTTCCTGACCTTGTGGTCGTCGGTTCGAATCGCGGCAAGCGCTATTTGTTTTCTTACACTTTCTTTTCATTTTAAATGTTTTTTCTCACCTTTTTGTATTCGTTCTTATTATTTTAAATATTTTTTTCTCAGCTGTTTGTATTGTTTTTTTTAATTTTTTCTCACCTTTTTGTATTATTTTGTATTATTTTGTATTATTTTGTATTATTTTTTCTCACCTCTTTGTATCAGTTTTTATTTTAAATATTTTTCTCTCACCTTTTTTAATTCTTTTTTATTATATTAAAATTTTTCTCACCTTTGTGTATTAGTTTTTATTATTTTAAATTTTTTCTATGTTTATGCTGCCGTCGGCAAACTTCTTCAGGGTAACAATCACGCAGAAGGTGAAAATAAAAAGTGCGAGCCCACATTTGAATTGATGCAATTCAGAAAACCTGGCCCTCTTGTTTTGCCGGGATGATTCGCTCCCTCCGTGCTAATAGGTGGGTCAGTGTAGTAGGCAAACAGCGCAAGTCCTTTCAACGAAGAAATAAAATTAATAATAATGGGTACATTTAAAGCAAAATGGGAAAATGTAAGTGGTAAAACTGCCACAGTGATGAAGCCAAAGTTTTTCATGAAAGCGGCCCATCTTCACCCACTATTGATACAAAAATACCGCCATTTTAAGGCAGTAATTTAGTTGAGCTTATAGCTCATAAGCACATCTCTTAATTTTCTGACTTCCGGAAAGAGGTATTTAATTTGTTCTTGTAGATCAGCGCTATCTCCCGCGTGCCACCAGGTCTTACTTATACAGGTTGCGCTCCACAGTTTTACTTATTGTTCGGCCTAAACACTTTTTTATTCCTGAGATTCAAGTACAGCCCGGATAATTGAACTAGCTTTCAGAAATGCTGTCGTTCGGCATTGTGACATTTATTTTTCGTAGTGTCAAGGGGTCACATTCACAAACCCATCAGTGTGTACATCCACAACGCATTGGTGTTTCTCGCTTTTTTTTACTAATGAAAAAAAGTCTTTATATTCGCGTTCCTCTGGTACGGTATGTCGTATAACATAAGCTATTAAAAAGACGGATATGGTTTGGCTATGTGAACATTTAAAATATTCTCTTAGATGATGGTAACTACCACATAAAACAGTCGATTCCTGCCCTAAATAGCATATTTTCACACTAGATTAAAATCACCAATAAAATGATCCCTCAGGAGATTTATGTGCCTCTCGTAGCGTCATAAGCAATAAACCCATCTCTTACTTTCCTAGTCTCTGGAAAGTAATGTTTATTATTGTTTTGTAGCTCAAAGCGCTTGCTCAATCATGCCACGTCTTTTTTTCTTTTTTCATTTGAGGCTCCGCTATACCCTTTTTATTTTTTATCAGAGCCAAACACGTGTGTACATCGCCAGACCTTAAGTATAGTACATCAAATTAAACTAACTTCCTGAAAGAAGTGTCGTTCGGCGTTGTAAAATTTAATCTCCGTGGCGTAGAGGGTCAGATTCTCAAATCCTGGACTGCAAATTTTCCTCACGGCATTGTTTTTTTCTTTCGCGTTTTTGCGATAAAACACGTCAGCCTTGCCATGGTGGGATCAAATACGCCAGCGTCGGCGGTCATTTACGAAGGACTGATCAACGCAAACATTTCCACTCGCTACATATGAATCGCCGCAGTTCGGCGGAATCTCAATGACGTGACTGCATAGTGAAAAAGGCAAAAAAAAAATAGAACGATGCCGGTCAGTAAAAGTAAGTTCCCGGGGCTCGTCAGCCTACGAAAAGCAAAGCGCCGATGCCGGCCAGTCACTGAACTTCCATGTAAATACTGCCCATCAAAGAAAGCAAAATACCGATGCCGGCCAGTTACTGAACTTCCACGTAAATACTGGCCATCAAAGACAGAAAAATACCGGTGCCGGCCAGTTACTGAACTTCCGTAAATACCGGCCATCAAAGACAGCAAAATACCGATGCCGGCAAGTTACTGGAACCTCCTTGGAAAGACTAGCCAGCAAAGACAGCAAAAACCCGATGCCGGCCAGTCACTGTAACTTCTACGGCTGGACTGGCCAATGAGCAAGACGAAACCCCGACGCCGGCCGGGGCCGTTAGCTCCCCGGTGCCCATGGCCAGGCGCTGCCATCCTCTTACCATGGGCGGGCCGGCGTAGTCCAGATGTCCCGATACCGGCCGACGCGGAGTGCTACCTGCATCTACATGTTGACTGGCACCATATAGTGCCATATACAGGAGTATCAGGCATCCTATACTGTTATATATGGCAGCCACTGGCACCATATATGACTTTATCTGGCATTATATGTCGTCATATATGATGTTGCCTTACCATATCTGCCCTGATTTCAGCCCTTATATGGCAATATATGACCGTATATGTCTACTTATATGCCCATATAGGGTCCTATATTAGACATATCTGGGCCATATATGACATTTCTGTAAAGGTACGTTCAGTTGTGTCAGGTGGGTTTGCTTCCACTTTTTCGTTTGAGGAGAGTATGGCTGATCTTGCGGCTTGTAGTCTACTCCAGCGTAGTTCTCGCACTTGTATACGTTTTGTTCAAGTTTGAATCTAGGGTACTGACGAGATGTTGATTTGTGTTTTTTTCGCAGTTTATACGTCTAGGGTCTTCTGTGTCGCACTTGCTCTTGTCGTGAGCTCCACCGCAGCGACTGCGGCGACTTGTTTTCAAGCAGGTGCCACAGATATGACCATACGAACTGCAGTTCGGGCACTGTCGAGGCTCTTCGATGAAGGGCTCAACGTTGTATCTCCAGTATCCAATGGTGACGTAGACAGGTAGGGTGTTACTGCTCAATACTAATTTCACAACCTCTGACTTCCCAAGATGCCGAAGGTACAGAACGGGAGCTGTTCCCCGAACTGAAGATTCTAGCTGGACGTCACTGATGTCTCCCTGCACTCCGTAGATGACTTCCTTGGCTGCTTCAAGCGAGTGCGCTGCATAGGCTTGCACAGGTATTCCTCCGATGCTTTCAAGTTTTAGTAGAGCTTTCGTTGATTCTGTGTTTCTGCAATCAAGTGCGAGGAGGTTCACTCTTCGATTTGGCCTAACAAGAATGACACCATCTGTTGCGGTCATTTCGAGTTTTTCAGAGATCTTTAGAGGATTGATTTTCGCAAGTGACCTGTCGGAATCTGTGGGCTTCAGAATCACGTTGAGAGGGGCTGAAGCGGTGCTGTTGTGATTACGGTCGCGCCAGATGATACGGAGCTGACGGCGGTCCCTGGTCTCTTGCGGCGCTTTGGAAATTGGAAGGCTTCCGATGAGTCGTCAAGCTCACCAGAAATTTCTGCGCAGGATGAAGCGGCGCTTGATGAGGCCGTTAGATCTTTCATCTGGTTGTCGTTCGTTTTACATTCAGCCTCGTCTGGACCCGGGCAAGTCACAGGCATCGTTGTGTCGTCAAGTGTTGATCTAGGTGGCTTTGTTGAGCTTCTAATCTTTTATATTTGCCCGAATTAGCCGGAATAGAAATATCAGCGTCTTTCCGCCAGATCACTTCGTCGTCGTTTCACCCTACCAATACCTTATCTGTCTATATCTAAAACATATATAAACCAGCGCCAACGGGACCCTCTCTGATGAGCTAGCTCTGTTATTTGTTAGAGGATTGAGGCCCAGGGATGACAGATTCTAACCGGACTACCGGACGGTGAAGCCTAACTCTAACACTTTTTTGGCGATTTGTTGCCATAGACGCCAAACGACCACCCAACTTCCCTACAGGAAGCCTGACTCTGGCACATGTTAGGCGATTTAGGCCTAGAAATGCCAGATGAAAGCCGAACTATTAGGAAATATAGTCTAACTTTGCCACTTGTTTCGCGATTTGGGTCCAAAGATGCCAGATGAGAGCCAAACTCTCAGGCAGTAAGCCCAACCCTGGCACTTGTTTGGCGACTTCGGCCCGGATCAGGCAGATGACAGCCGAACTACCGAACTACCGAACTACCCTTATGTACCCTCGTGGGTTTCTGGATCGTTCGGCGTAGAAGGTTAGGCGCGTGGAACATTCTAACCTCGAATCAGCAAGACGGTTCTTGAATTCACCAGAACCTTACATTACAGTGTCAACAAAAATGCGTCTCCGCGGCCAGGAATCGAACCCTGGCTTTCAGCGTGGGAAGCAAGCGCGATAATCGTTAGGCCACGCGCGCGCTGCCTGCTTGGCCAGCTGCGCGCGCGACATCACTCCCTCCTTTAAAAAGTGCATCGTCCCGATGCAATCTGAAAACAAAACAAATAAAAATAACGGAAAACTAAAGAGTCATTTGGAACACATAACGTCCACAGTCCTATCGAGTGTAGTACGGCTTCAGTCGCACGACGTGAACGACTTCCGGACGTGGAGGGCGGCGTGACGAAGTCCGTGTTCCGTCGGGCATCACTTCGTAGTTCAGATCCCCGAGTCGACGAAGCACTTTGTAGGGTCCAAAGTATCGTTTCAGCAATTTCTCACTGAGGCCGCGGCGATGGATGGGCGTCCATACCCACACCCTATCTTCGGGCTGGAAGTGGACGTCCCTGCGACGAAGGTTGTAGCAGCCGGCGTCGACGCGTTGCTGGTCTTGAATCAGGAGTCGGGCGAGCCGGCGAATTTCTTTGGCGGGTTGAGCAACCGCCTGGGAGTCGTCGCTCTCGTTGTCAGATGGCTCATGGGGCAGCATTGCGTCCAGCATGGTCGTTACCTTCCGACCATGTACCAGCTGGAAAGGGGTGAATCCAGTGGTCTCTTGAACCGCCGTATTGTAGGCGAACGTGACGTAGGGCAGCACCTCGTCCCACGTCTTGTGCTCTACGTCGACGTACATAGAGATCATATCGGCGATTGTCTTGTTGAGTCGCTCCGTCAGCCCGTTGGTCTGCGGGTGGTACGCAGTTGTACGACGATGGCTGGTGTGACTGAGTCGGATGATTTCTTGGGTCAGTTGTGCCATGAACGATGATCCGCGATCTGTAATCAGAACTTCTGGAGCGCCGTGCCGGAGGACGATGGACTTAATGAAAAACTTGGCAACTTCCACAGCAGTCCCCGAAGGAAGAGCTTTCGTTTCGGCGTACCGCGTGAGATAATCTGTGGCGACGATGATCCAGCGGTTCCCCGACGTCGAAGGCGGAAAAGGACCAAGTAGATCCATTCCGATCTGCTGGAAGGGTGCAGTTGGAGGAGAAATAGGCTGCAGGAGTCCGGCCGGCCTCGTCGGAGGTTTCTTGCGTCGCTGGCACTCGTGGCATGATCGTGTGTACAGGTGGACGGTCTTGGGGAGCTTGGGCCAGTAATACTTTTCACGAATACGGGCCAGTGTCCGGCTGTATCCAAGGTGTCCGGACGTCGGGTCGTCATGACATGCTTGAAAGATCTCCCCTCGAAGGTCGGTCGGGATTACCAGCAGCCACGGCGAGTTGTTGTTCCCGAAGTTCTCTTTGTAGAGTACACCTTGTCGAATGGTGAAGGTCGGCACGGCTCGTGAGAAAACACGGGGTACGGTACCGCCGCGCCCTTCCAAGTGCTGGATTAAGGCTCGCAGCTCCGGATCGTCTCGTTGACGTCGTGCCATGTCATCGGTGTTCACTGCCCCTAGAAAGCACTCATCATCATCGTCGTCGCTGCTGCCGGAAGGTGTTTCGACAGGGGCCGTGGACAGGCAGTCAGCGTCGCTGTGCTTGTGTCCTGACTTGTAAACCACAGTCATGTTGAACTCTTGTAGCCGGAGGCTCCATCGAGCGAGGCGTCCTGACGGGTCCTTGAGGTTCGCAAGCCAGCAGAGCGAGTGGTGGTCCGTGACTACGCGGAACGGGCTTCCGTACAAGTACGGACGAAACTTCGTGATTGCCCAGACCACCGCAAGGCATTCTTTCTCAGTCGTGGAGTAATTTCTCTCTGCCTTGGGCAGTGTCCGACTTGCGTAGGCGATGACTCGCTCGGTGCCTTCTTGTACTTGAACTAGTACAGCGCCAAGTCCTGCGTTACTTGCGTCAGTGTGAAGCTCGGTGTCCGCATCCTGATCGGAATGTCCAAGAACCGGAGGCGTCTGGAGTCGTTGCTTCAGCTCGTCGAATGCTTGCTGCTGTTCCTCGGCACTTTCGAACCTCTCGGCGTCCTTCGTGAGGTTTGTGAGCGGTGCGGAAATCCGTGCGAAATCCCGAACGAAGCGACGATAGTAGGCGCAAAGTCCAAGGAATCTTCGCACGGCCTTTTTGTCTATTCGCACTGGAAATGACGCGACGGCGCGAGTCTTCTCATGGTCTGGGCGCACGCCTTCGTTGCTAACCACGTGACCTAGAAACTTCAGTTCGTCACAGGCGAACCGACACTTTGACGGCTTGAGGGTGAGTCCATTGTCCGTATGGCTTGGAGAACAGCTCGGAGTCGTCGCAAGTGCTCGTCGAAGTCGCTGGAAAACACCACGACGTCATCGAGGTAGACCAGACAGCTCTGCCTCTTCAGTCCTGCCAGTACGGTGTTCATAACACGCTGGAAAGTTGCTGGCGCCGTACATAGTCCGAAGCCCATCCGGCGTGACGAAAGCTGTCTTCTCTCGGTCCCGTTCGTCGACTTCGATCTGCCAGTAGCCGCTCTTCAGGTCCATCGATGAGAAGTATCGAGAGTGGCGCAGCCGGTCTAACGTGTCGTCGATTCGGGGGAGTGGGTAGACGTCTTTCTTCGTCACCGCGTTCAGCTGCCGGTAGTCCACGCAGAACCGAAGCGTTCCGTCCTTCTTCTTAACCAGTACGACTGGAGAGGCCCACGGACTGCTTGATGGCTGGATTATGTCGTCGTTCAGCATCTCTTGAACTTGCTCCTGGATCACCTCCCTTTCTTTAACGGAGACTCTGTACGGTGATCGATGCACAGGGCGCGCGTCGTCCTCGGTAATGATGCGGTGCTTCGCAACGGCTGTTTGGCGTACCTTCGACGACGTCGCAAAGCAGTCACGGTATTCGGCGAGGAGGTTAATCAGCTGCCGTCGTTTCGGGTCCGGAAGCTTAGGGTCGATGTCGAGTTGCGCTGGCGACGTACCGTCTTGCTGAGTTGGCGAAGATTCATCAGTAATGGCGGCGATTTCGGCGGAGTTTCGGAGATCCTCCACGTGGCCAACGGCTGCACCTTTTGTGAGGTGTTGCGTTTCATTCCGGAAGTTTGTCACGAGGATCACAGTGCGGCCATCCTGAAGTTCAGCTACTCCTCGTGCGACGCCTATTCCTCTTCCCAGGAGCAACTGGAGGTTACCTTCCAGAAGAACTTCGCTATAGGTAGCTGCATCGGTCACGACAGGTACGACAACACTTGATCGCGGCGGCAGATTCACGTGGTCGGCAGCGACTCGGACGGCGGCTGACTTAGTTTGGAGTTTCTCTGAAGGCGGAACAGGTGTCTGCAGCGTCAATCTGTTTTCTCCAAGGTCGATGACGGCGCCGTATTCACACAAAAAGTCAATGCCGATAATGACGTCTCTGGAACAGTCTTGTAGAATGACGAATTTCACAGGACACGTCTCGCCGTGAATTTCGACGCGAGTGGTGCACCTTCCGACAGGCGTGATGAGGTGTCCTCCGGCGGTTCGTATCTGCGGTCCATCCCACGGCGTCGTGACTTTTCGAAGGTGGCGAGAGAGCCTCCCACTCAATACTGAGTAGTCTGCCCCGGTGTCAACGAGTGCCGATGCGTTTTGGCCATCGATAACAACGTTTAGGTTGTTGGATACCGTTCCAGGCGCGTCGGTGCAATGCGGGGCGTCGAGAGAGTGGGAGCGCTACGGCGTTCTTGGAGGCTATTTGCTTCCGTCGTTTTCGGCAACGTTACCTCCAGGCGTTGCCGCAGTCAGTTTTCCCGACAACGCAGGGGAGACAGGCTTACTCGGCGGGATCGTGGCGCTGGGGAGGCTGAACGTCGTGGCGATGGGGAGCGGGCTTCACGGCGGAGAGACGACACTGGGGAGGGCGAACGTCGGAGGTACTCCTCGATGTCGTGAGGGCGTTCGCCGTACCTCGGGTGTGGGTCGTTCGGGTGGATCCCACGCAGGCCTAATTGCCGGTAGGGACAACGACGGTAGATATGGTCGGCCTCCCCGCAGTGCGAAATGCGAAATAAAATGCGAAAGCTTGAGCATATGACGTTACCTGGATCAAATGATACAGAATAAAGTCAAAACTGCCCAACGAGGAGACATCCACCAAGCCTGATATTTATGAAAACGAAATTTGAGATTACGGGGGCGTATTGCATGTATATGTGGGAAAACAAACTTGTCAGTTAAAAATACGATATTATATATTTTTTTTTGCTCAAAATTTTTTTTATTATTGACATAATTGATACGGACGCCCTGAATCTCAAATGTCGGTTTGATGAATGTTAAGCTTATAGATAAACACCTGATAAAAAAAAATGTTTGGATTTTCTGTCGTATTTTTTATCTAGGTAATGCCATGTGTTGTAACTTTCACCAATTTATTATCCCCTCGAGTGCCCCATCCGCAGCGAACTTCAGATTTATGCAGTGCGTAATTTCTATATTCGGCCTAAAAACCATGTTTCATTTCCTTCATCTCGGTATATTAATTTTTAGTACTTATTTGTCGCTTCCTCGGAATCATCTAATCTGCCCTGATTCGCACGTCGCCGAGCACAAGACATCAAATGCTGCTTAAGATTGGCTCAGACTTTCGCCTTTCCAGTAAGACCGAGTGCTTCGTACACCGCTTGTGACTGCTTACGACCAAAGAACGCATTGGCGCCATCTATCGTGTTGCCCTGAATCCCTCCCCACCTTTCTTCACTTTAGACATCATTCTGGGGTATACCCTTTGTCGGAATCTTCAACGAAGACTTTCACAATTTTCTACCAGTGGTGGGCTTAAAGAAAAAAGAGGAAACTTTCTCCTTCTCGCGGATGACAGGAATATTATCCGCGTTCTCGCTTCGCCAGCCGTGTGCCTGCTCAACGACTCCTAGATAAGAAAGCCTAACAAGTGAAGTTTCTTGCGTCACTAAACAATGTGCCATGGGGAAGAGATTGGACATGACTACGGCGTCAACGTTCTGCTAGGATTCGTGTCCAACCAGTGAAAACCCAAAACCTAGCGGAACACTGACGCCGCGGTCCTTTTCAATATCTGGCCTTCGGTGGCCTTCTTTAGTGAAGCAGGAAAATTAAGCCCTTAAGCTTTCATATGTAAGGGATGTTGGGGCTTGCTTTCTACTGAAAACTTTGGCGATATCGGACAAAATATTTTTCATTCACTTTTACAGAAGATTTCACCTTGAACAAAATAGCCACCTGTGACTATATATGCTAAATATTTAAAGGGGCGATGCAACAATTTTTGTGCTTTGCGCAAATACCGCTTAAAACGGATCCCTGACGTTAATGACCTATGAAACGAGCGTTTGTTTTTCACCCCACGCGATAGAAGTTCCAGAAAAAAAATTAAAGAAAAGCGAGCACCGTTCACCCCCTCAGCTCGCAGCCACAACAACCGGCCACGTGATTTGGAGCCGATTATATGCCGCCAATGTTAATCATAGCCACGTGCTGGGAATGGCAAAGCATAGGACACGCGCTGAGTTCCAGACATTGTTATGGCTCGGCTTTTGTCGTCGTTGCAGCGATTGGACACAGGCCACTACCCGAATGCATGTCGTGGCATCGATTGTCATTAGCCCAGATCGAATGCGTACGCAGTCTTCGCGTCTCCTGTGTGAGCAGCATTTAAATATCGCCACCGCAAAGCCGGATGACGCATTCCCGGGGATCGTACTCTTGCCATTGTCCTTACAGCTCCGTCATCAGATTTCGCGAAATAGCAAAACACAGCTTTGGAAGGAAAGACTGAAAAAAAAAGCTCCGCTTTCATCTTTTGAATTGCGCCACGACGAAGACGCTTCTTGGGCAGTGGTGTTGGGTTCGAGTATTCTCGGGTCCCACCAGAGCCAGGCAGCTGGTGTAAAGTAAGAAATATTCCTACCCAATGCCGTTGCCAGCGCCTTTAATCAAAATAATTTTTTTTAGAACATAAATTTTGGAACTTACCCGTGTACCTCCGAATCAGTTACTGTCGCTATACTGGCAACAACGAGGGGGCGCACTCATGGCGTCTAATTTTCTATCCAAGAGCAGATGACGCTTCCTACTTGACGGCATTGCGCGTTGTGGTAAGCGCCTGTGGTTTTGCGAATTCCGTCTAGTTTAAGCTGTTTACGGCATGCAATGGAGGGTAGGGAGAACTGATGAAGGGGTCGAACGTGCAATACCAGCACACACACAAAAAATCAGCAGTGAGACATCTTATTGGCTTTCGAAAAAAAAGTGTACTCGCACCCACAAAAAATAAGCCAAAATTAGAACAAAAGAAAGTTTGGAGTAGCCCAATCTAAGTCTCTGCATCTCAATAGATCCAGCCGCAGCTTGCTTCCTTGTTAGAGGGAGTACCTGCGCTCGCTTGAGCACGCGTTCACCTATTTTCACAAATAGACCTTCTGAAGCGGCGATTTTCGAAAGTTTTCTATTCCGGTAAACCATTCCGTTGACAAGCTTCTCTCAAAGATTGAAAAATGTATTTGAGATAATGAGCACAAGGTGCTAAAAAATGTAATTAAGAAAAAAGTGGTCAGTGCTTTTAAGTATATTTCGAAGATATCGAATTCCTAACAAAAGTAATTGAAATACAGCGTCTTGAGTTGAGTATTAGAGATAGGCAGAAGTCGATGCGAAACCTTCTCAATTTCAACGCCTAGAGCTTCGAAATATTTTATCTCCCGAAGGAAATTAGCTACGACCTTTGCATATAGATGAATGCTCCTCTCAAGAATATGGCTTTACATATATTTTTACATAACTATAAAAACTGTGACCCGGACCATCATTGTACGACCTGGCGCGGAAACACCCTCTAGCCGACGTAGTCCTCGAATGCTGTTTTGACCTTCCCTGCCGGCAACTTTAATGCCGCTTCTAAAGTAAACGAATATGCGGTTAATGCCAGTTTAAAGTTTTTTGCTGTTTTTCTGTGAGTGGAATCGCACTTTTTAAATTGAAACAGGGAGAAATTCGCGGAAGGCGTTCGGCGGAAACCGCTTTTGCACTTCCGTGCCTCCCAGCAGCTGGTCACGTGACATAATCATGTCTCGTTTACCATGGCGTTTACATGTAGCTTTTTTTGTTACGTCATCATACATACCAGTGCTCATGCCTTGCCGCAGGGGGAATGGGCACAACAAGCAAAGGCCACCGCAACTGCCGCTCATGTGGCGTCAGTTCATGCCATGTTTAGTATCCACCAAGATAAGCAAACCGCTGGTGTATTTTTTTTTACACGATTGAATAGGACCTTTTCAAAAGGTAATCTACTCACCATGTGCCGAGCCAAACTCGACGATCTTATGGCGGCACTACGCACCTTCTCGTTACTAGAAAAAGCGAACATCTTCGAAGGAATACTCTAGAAAAGGAAGGAATTGTTTTAAACAAGGAGGTCCCTTTAAGTCGCCTTTGAGTCACAAAGTTGGGGGCGGTTCAAGTTAGGCGACCGTGTTCTCCTATCACCGTAATTTAGCGAATAAATCGGAGCTATTCGCACTGCTAATAGATGACTCTCACGTTTCAAAAGTGGCACCTACGAAATGAATGCCACTTCCCGAGCACGTCACTATTTTTCATGGTTTTATGTTCTAAATGTTGTATATTGCGGTTGTAAAAGGCGCTGAAGATTTTTTTTCTTTTTGAAACGGTTTCTGACCGACATGCTGAGAGTTTCTACTCTTCATTTCTCAGCTGTACGTGTGTTGTTACACGGAAAATGCATTCGGCTGCACTGAATATTTTTAACTTTGCTTCAGCTCTTGCCGGTAATGTATGGATCCTATTTATCTAGAAGCATCTGTATGCCTTGACTAAGTTACGTATAATCGAACTTTTCATTTCTATAGGAGAATTCTCCAAGCTTCTGGACAAGGTCAACGGCTATCATGCAGTTACCGTACGCGATATTGCGGGCGAAAAAGATGTTCAATTACGCCTTGCAACACAGCCTAAAAAGGTGTAGTGTTTAAATGGGGTTGGGCAATTTTACTGCAGCGATTTTATTCATAGGTGCTTTCACAATCGCTGAGCAATAAGAAGCGCGGGATGTGGCTTAATATTTTAATTTTGATTTTTGTTTTCTTATTGGTTGTTTAGCGCTCTTATCGGCAAACCTCGCAATCTCATTAGTTGAAATGCGATAACGAGGTGCTCTTGAGTCAACAAGCCCTTAATTTCTGAAGTTGTAAGTGATTAAAGGAGCGGCCTCATGGAATTATATGGTGCAATATCTTCTTTAAGAAAACGTGCTCATTTGGTCCGTTTATTATGCTGGTAGTTTACAATACTAAATTTTTTTTCTTTAGAGACAAAGCAAAATAAAATTGCTACTAGGCTAACAGAAGCCTAGTGTCAATTTGTTTATATTTGTGACATCAAGGTTGCGACGGAAGTTTTGGTATCGTTGTGTAGATGTGCTAATTTTAACCTTCTCGAGATTCGTCAGTAACTTAAATTGAAGATGGCCGATCAGGTCACGATTCCCAATTTTCCTCAGCTTCCTCCTCTCCTCCTTTCTATCCTGTCGATCGTTGCCCGTTTCCTCCTACCCCAGGGTGAGGAGAATGTTCTGCCTAGCAGAATATCGCGTCTGGTCGTCTTCCTTTAATCAGCATCCACATGCTTAGTGCGGACTCCAAACTATAGTGCCGTGAACGCATCTCTGTCTGTTGCCGCGATCGCGTCCTAAAATGCAATCCCTCGATTCGCGTCTGATGACAACGTAGAATTGCCATGCTGTCAACGGCCGCGGTCCTTGCGATGTCACAACACTGGTGGTACGGGCAAAAGTACGAGCGTTCGCTTGTACGCTTTGCTGGCACTTCTAGCGCCTACCACCGGGATCACGACATCAGACAGCATGACACTTCGGCTCCTGTGACGTCGTTGGTTGCCAAGTTTGGACCACTTTTGATCTATACGTTAAACTTGTATCAGCCAAGGGGCCTCAAAAACAAATAGAAAGCAAAACCAAGCTCAGCATAACGGAAACAGATGTTTTCTTATTCGACAGCGGGTGTACGTCGACTCTACGTAAAGGTCATTCCCTTTGTTCCTCCCGCTACACGAAAGAATTAACAAAGGGAGTAAACATAGCATACTGATGCAGAACGCAAGTTGCATTGTACGTGCGCGAAATACGCACTTATGTAATGCTTGTGTTTTGCCGAGTTACGGACTGCCAGCATTCCGTTTTGGTTGTTGGAGAATGCAGGAAATTACTCTTCGCGTTGTATGTAGCCTCTCGTTTGGTCCGTTTAGAAGGTATTCAGTCTACGTTACTACATGTGGGTGACCGCTTCTAAACGTTGTGTCGTCCATCATCGTAAAGTCAAATTAGATGACCGAAAAGCGAAAACAAGTTACGAGTATCTATAAGATTTTTATAGGAACAGGTGCGAAAAACGTTAAGATAATAATTATTATTGATATAAACGCTGGGTAACAAGATAGCCTAGATCTTTCAGATTTTTCGAGTTTATTCTGTGGTATGGGGGGCCTTCTAAGGGCAAATTGAAGTGAAGCAAACTTGCCTATTTTCTTCATGATGCGCAAATTGAGGATGCATTCATCCGTTTGGCGCACATTAAAGTATGAGTAGCTTAAGGGATACCCAATAAAAATTTTTGGAAAATCCCAGAACATTGTAGGCCTGTTCAGGTGTGCGTTCGAGTCGACTCGAACGCTTTATATTTGTTGGAAGTGGCACGATTAATTTTCTTTTATTATTACGAACGTAAAAGGAGGTGATCACATAGCCTGTTTTGCTTTCCTTCTTCTCTGCGTTTTGAAATCACAAAATGTTAAACCAACGTCAATTTCGTCTTCGATTCCTGGATAATTTCGCGTGCAGTACATCGGGAGGTCATAATGCATCCACCAGACGGTGGGGGTGCCACAGTTTTCCGGACCGGTCTATTGGAAGATAAGGGGGGGGGGGGGGGGGGACACATGAATGATGGGATTGATGGCTTGGTCTGCTTTTACTATTTTACATCACCGAAGTATTGGCATTGTACGGGGGTTATTTTATTCTAAATTTAGAGGCTGTGTTAATTAATTTTTTCTTGTGAATTGAAACTTTACAAGAGAGTCTAGGCGCTATTTATTTTCTAACTATAACACCGTGACATGTGACCACAGATTTTTTTTTTTCATTTTCTTTTTGTCAGCAAGGATATGTTTGTTCCGGGTACGGCACGGTCAGATGACATTAGCGGTTACGTTTCAGGTGTCGTGTATTCAGCTCTGATCGAAATTAGGAGCGGAAATTCGAGAGTCGCTGTTCAACTGGCTGAAGACTATGTCATAAAATTGGAGGAATCCAGTGTTTTAGGGGACAGTCTGTTTTTTACTGAGGCTGGGAATGAAGGGGTGACTCACGAATTGGTGAGGAATGTTTATCTTTCTTAGAGAGGCATGAATCTTCCTCAGGTTTTCAAACTAAGCTGTACATTAGAAAACAAATATATGCCGCCTCTTTAGCCGGGTAGCATTAAAAAACTAAAATCAAGAAACTTGGACACTCGAAGCTGGGGTGGTTAAATGATGTGGATGTCGGTCAAAAGTTATTTTATACAAAAGTTATTTTATATTTAGTGGCATGTCCAACGATCGAAGGACTTTGGTTTCATCCCGCTGTCTGATATTGCGTGGCGGTATTCGTTTTCGCGCGATTCGCTGTCTGGAATATTAGGGACGAGAGTGAACTTTAAGAGCCGGCGTGTTGCTGAGTGCCCGTCCGTGTTTTAAGCTGTGGTGCACCGGACCAGTTCGTAAACCGTGCTTCGTCTATCGCGAGCTTCCCAGTGAATCAACGTTCACCGCTGACCTGCCTGGTTTGGTGCCACCACCATCATCATCGAGGGTGCTCCTCATCATGGGCGACACTCACTTGAGCGACTTGCCTGCTGGGGGAGTTTCTCCCGGGAGCCCGTCCGCCCCCCGCCGAATCAAGCCCCCCGGAGTCCGAGCCTTGAGGGAGGGGAGGTGTGGAGACCCTCTCCTCGGCCCCCTGTTCCTCCGTGACCTTCCCGTTTTCCACCGCCGTCCGGTCGTGAACTGTCCGATCACTCCGGGAGGCACGGGTAAAGCGCTCCCTCACTCATCGTTGACGTCAAAGGGTCGGCTCGCGGCAAGGTTTCTTATTGGACGGTTGGAGGGACAAAGCCAGGAAAGTGTAAAAAGGGGAAGTGAGACAGAGGGTGGCTCTCTCTTGCTGCCGACTTGGGGGTAAACGAGTCACGGAGTGGAGCGGGGACGGCGAGGTACACAGGCGCGGGGAGTGCGGGCAGTACGCCGAGTGGCGCACTCGAAAAATGGCCCGGACAGCGACCCTGAACGACGACGTCCCCATGACGCGGTGTGGAGGACTACCCCTGGGACTAGGGGCAGCTGCCATGGCAGCAGACATCCCGAAAGCCTCAGTGTTGACCATTCCCCGACCCCGAAACCCGCGAGGCAATAAGTGAGTTAATAAACTCCTTTCCCGAGAGCGAAGTATTGCGGTGTCATTTTGATCCGGAGGCAGGGTCTGTGGTAATCGGAGTAAGATGCCCGCAACACATATCCAAATGCGTCTCTCCCCGTAATATTGCACGCCTCAAGGGTACGTCCCCAGTCGACGTAACCATGGCCCGCTACTCTGCTGATCCGGACGTGGCCTCTCTGTGCCGACACAGACATCGTACACTTGCGACTCGTCTCAAGCGTGCTGTTTCTCCGAGAGCTAGCACCTGTGCCCGCAATCTCCGGTCGCAATCCACGAAGGTCTCTGTTGGCATGAGGCTAGGCAAATCTCGAGGACTGCCATTCATGCGCCATAGCGTTGGCGGGGCTGCAGGGAAGACCGTCACAACAACGATGCCACCGTATCGTCTTTTTTTCAACCGCAACAGAAGACATGTGTTCCAGAAGGATTCAACAGGTTCACTGCTCTCGAAAATTCTAAAGGCAGCTGCCTGCACGATCTTCAACGAAGTCACCTACCACAAATTTACGTATTGGTCTTTCATACAGTAGCCTGGGTAAAGTTTTACGTTCAAGGCCACACCTACAGATGCAAGAATACCAGCTCCTTCCACCGTGACGTCATGTGATCACTGTTGACAGGGGTGTCCTTGTTGAACAGGAGCATGATGACGTTTTGATGGAATATAGGTTGACATGAAATTTATTTTGAGGTCGAATTCTTTTCACATCACTCATGAGACAGACAGAATGTCAGGAAAGGGACCGCGGTCAATCCTTGACGGAAAGTTTTTGAGCCCATTGAAGACTCCTTGCCGCTTGGAACCGTACAGCGAGGCGACGTCGCTTGGCATTTTAAGCGGAAGGGCCAAGCCAGCGAGAAAGTAATTTCATGATCAAACACTTCCGCTTTAAACTTCAAGCTTAATCTCAGTTGGCGTCTCAAACAAATTTGTAAAAAGTATTGCAGTATCAGTATTTCAATATTTGTATTTCCGCCCTCACTGAAATGTAATCCTGTATTTGTATTTCCAAAGACTTTTTGCTTGTTTCTAATATGTAGTTCCGATACGTATCGCGATACATTTTTAGAGCTATATTTGAGTATCAGTATTTTTACACCTCTTTTCATATATCCCATTATTTTTATTTCCAAATCATCTTTGAGAAATACTGCCCAACCCTGGTTTGGACCTCATTTTTTGTCGACATGATTTATTGTCATTCTCGTTGCGAGCGGCGCTATCATGTTACTGATAACTATAATAGTTGCGTTTCGCTGTTACGTATACCATGTGAGATAAAACGCCGTCACAGGATCAACGGGAACATTAATCAGCTTTACTAACCCAAGACATGACGAAAGTATGGTCCTGCTCGAGGAGGCTCGGCGTGAAAGCGTCGGAGTCTTGGGCTCCCGCAGGGACATATACCGGTGTATCACTACACCACAGGCGTAAAAAAAAGGTCGGTTTAGATGAAAAGCTGGATAGATTTGCCGGAACGATCGCGGCGAGCTAAGCGAGGTACGACAGAAGCTTTTTGTAAAATGGACCCTGACGAGATTTGGAAACTGCAATGCGTCAGCCTGGAACAGTTTCTGCAGCTCTATTCAAGCGTGGAACTAAGAGCCGCCCCACAAACCGAACAGAACACAGTGATTCGCCAATTTTGTTTTTCCTCAGGAAACAAAAAAAAAGCAAAAAAACACAACAAAAAAAATTTGTTTACCTGTACCACACTAAATGCTTCTCAAGAGAATGAAGCGGTTTTGTATTTAAGGAAAATTACCAAAACTGTCTTCATGTGGTGGCCAAGATCACGAATATCGAGATTATTTTTCAATTTGGTGCACGGAGGCTGCAGAAATTATTTTTGAAAGTTATTATCAAAGTGCACGGGGCGTGGTGCGATACTAGGAGTTTTCGGAATTCCTGCTCTGACGCATCTTCAGCACCTCTGAAAGCTATGCGCGTGCATTCTTACTCTTTTCGAAAAGGTCCGAAATAGACGTCATCGACTGACGTCAGTGCGGAAAAATACACTTGGCAAGCTTCCGATTGCACTCGCTGCCCAAACGAGCGACACGCGATTGGCGGCCCAAAGACGACGTCACGACTGGCAGGAGGAGTTTGGGGTTTTTTCACGTTTAGTATAAATCTTCCAGGAAAATGAACGTACTATTCAAATTCACGGGATAAAAATACTCTAGGATTCTCCTCTAACTCGTTTTTATTTTTTTTTCAAGCATAGTTTTAGCTTCCCTTTAAATGCTCTCAGCTATTCAGTCTATTCACTCCGCGTGCCCGCGGACTGAAATAATATTTTATTCTATTGTAGTAATTTGTTCTGTGAAGAACATAAAATTTTCGTTGTTACTAATTTAAAAAAAAATCCGAAAGTTTTTTTGACAACTTACGATGAAAAACGAGGTCAAGCGAACTCCAATAATTTCGACGAATCGCCCGACGTGCCTCAATCGATGTCACGGTCCACGTCATTCATAAGCTGGATTTTTCCGTAGTCTCGGGCGTCCCTATTATCGGTCCCGGTGTGATTGTTGCTGGTTCTCTTCAATTAATTTGAGCCCCGGGCAAGGCAACATGAGTCTAAAATGTCGTAAAAATCACCTGCAAGACACTTGGCGTTCATATCAATCGTTAAACTTAACTTTAAAGTGGTCTTCATGGTCCCTTCAAGTTTCTTTTTTTTTCGTTTTTAAGAGAATCGCGTTTGAGTAATGACGAAATCCACTCGTCGTTTGGGCGCGATCCGGGACCGACCTTTTTGGAGGGCACGTTCGCCACTGGTCCTCTGAGATGAACCCGGATGTCTTTCGCACGTCCTTTTGGAGCAGCGCCAACTCTGATTTAGGGTTCGGAACGCCCAGATCTCGATCGGCTGATCTTCCCGGAGCCGAGTGGAAGCCAATCTCTGGGAGACGTAACTTCCTGGCTCGCCGAGCATGAGGGGAACGGCGATCGGCCGACGCCTGATGGCGCTTTCCAGAAGTGACGATAGCCCAGCGCGATGGGAATGCCGGGACGACAGTCGGTACCTCGCGGAAGCCTGTCGTCTTCCGCTGGTAGAGTCGGAGGCGCGGTGGCGCCGCACGAATCGGATGCTCCGTAGTGGATTTATTCTAATATGCAAATGTAATAAATGTACAATAAGGTGAACTCGCACCCCTAACCAAAGTAAAAAACAGCGTGCAGCCCGTGACTGTGACAAGGGACCAATGACCCAATGTTGCCGGATTCAGCTTCCTTTGTAGGTACTCTTTAGTCTAGAACATTTCGAACATGAACGAGCGATACGTTACAAGATGAGAACGTTAGAGCAGAGACGAAAAAGATAAAATGAGAAATTTGGCTGGTAGGTTCCTAGCCGCGTGCCTTCCCGTGGGAGATGCGCGGTGCCAACTCGGTCGTGAATATGTCAATAGAAATCACTTGAGTAAACGTAGCCTTCGAGAGCTGTTCTAAGCTTTCCTAGCAGCAAGTCAGATGCCGCTCATAAAGTACACAATTATTTAATCTCAGTTTTACGTGCAATGACTGTTATTCAGTGTACGGAATAGTACTTTTTTTCTATAGAAGCGACGAGAGATTTGAGGAAGCCATTTGCCGAAAACCGGTGTATTCTTTCGCGTCTCCGACGGGCCGGTTTCGTGACATTTGCATGTCTTGTTAACCGCGGCGTTTATGTCTGGCCGGCATGTGACGTCATATTACATACTTATTTTCACGCAGTGATGCCGAAGCCACGTGCTCAGCAAGCAATGGCCACCGGAATGGCCGCTGATGTGACGTCAATGCAAACCATGTTTAGTCTCTACCGCGATAACCAAGCCGCTGGTGTCTCTTTTTTGTGCTGCTTCAATAGACCCTTTCAAAAGCTAGTCTCCCTACTACGTGCAGAGCCATACTCGACGCTCTAAAAACACTTAAGGACAAGGACAGACAGCACAGTTCTTTCAACTAGCAACACACATTTACTGGTGTCTCCTTCAATAGTGCTATCTTCTTCCTAACGTTTGGGACTAAAGAGGAAGATGCGGAAATTAATATATTTATATACACCTGGAAAAAAAAGCACAAATTTACACCCAATACACTGGAAGATAAAGAATTCAGAAAGAAAAAAAAAAAGAAACAGAAAAACACTATTGACAAATTGAGATAGAGCGCCCTTTGGCTAATCCAGCTCTGGTTTCAGGTAGTTGATCTCATTTCTGGACAAGGCGAGAGAAGGGGCAGCGATGTTGTGATCGTCATGGGCTATCTTGTACGCCTCAATGATCTCTCTCCCGAGCTTGTTCTTATGTCTCCCAATCGTGCAGGTGTCCTGGAACCGGGCTTCACAGTTCGTACAGAGGCGTTGATGAACCACTATTGGGTGAAAAGTGTCGTCCGAAGCACGAGAGACCTCGAGGACGTGCTCTCTTAGGTGCGTGTTAAGGCAACGACCTGTCTGTCCAATGTATCGGTCGCCACAGGAGAGAGGGATGGAGTATACCACCCCCTCTTCACAGGGAACGTTCTGATGAGCGTGTTTGATGGAACATCTTTTGAAGGATTCGTTATTGTTCACGCGCCTGCACAGTTGTTTCAGGCGCAACTTGCACGAGAAGACAAGCGAAACGTTGAAGCGCGCTGCAATTGCCTTCAGTCTAGTTGTGCACATAGGGAATTCCAGGACACCTGCACGATTGGAAGACATAAGAACAAGCTCGGGAGAGAGATCATTGAGGCGTACAAGATAGCCCATGACGATCACAATATCGCTGCCCCTTCTCTCGCCTTGTCCAGAAATGAGATCAACTACCTGAAACCAGAGCTGGATTAGCCAAAGGGCGCTCTATCTCAATTTGTCAATAGTGTTTTTCTTTTTCTTTTTTTTTTCTTTCTGAATTCTTTATCTTCCAGTGTATTGGGTGTAAATTTGTGCTTTTTTTTCCAGGTGTATATAAATATATTAATTTCCGCATCTTCCTCTTTAGTCTCAAACGTTAGGAAGAAGATAGCACTATTGAAGGAGACAACAGTAAATGTGTGTTGCTAGTTGAAAGAACTGTGCTGTCTGTCCTTGTCCTTAAGTGTTTTTATTCTTTCTCTGACTCCCGTATTTTCACCAACACGCTCTTTCATCTTTGTCGACGCTCTAATTGCGGCGCTACGAAGCTTCTGCACTCTTGGAGAAGCGAACGCCTTTGAAAGCATACCACAGAGAAGAGGAGAATCTATTCTAACAAGTTGGCCCTTGAAAGTCGCCTTTGATTCACAACATCAGGAGTGTTTGAATGTAGACGATCTTGATATTCTATCACCGTCATTAGTGCGGAGAAATTGGAGCTATTGAGACTGCCACGAAATGGCTCTGATGTTGGAAAAAGGTCAATTGCCGGTGTGCAAAAGCTGTCTTTAACAACATAATAAATTCAACTTCCTGTGTGCGTCATTTCACGTATTGTGTTCAGTATCTCGCATTTTGTGTATTATATTAAAGGGCGCTTAACCTTTTCACCCTTTAAAAAGGTTCCTGACAAAGGCATTCTTTCATTTCCAATTATAAATTTCTGCATTGCGGACGTCTTTATGACGGAAAATATATTCGGCTACACTCATCATTTTCAGCGTAGCTACTGCTCACGCTGGTGATGTATTGATTCTATTTATGCAGAAGCTTCCGCATGGGGTTTTTCTTAGTGACGTAAAATCGAATTTTACGTTTCTCCTAGGCATAAACTTCCGAGCTTTTGGGCAGGATAAACCATTATCATGGAAATTCCGCACACATTATTGCAGACGAGAAATAATTTCTATTACGGCATCCACCATGCCCCCGAAAGGTGTAGGGTTTAAATAGGCTTGGGTAGACATACTCCATTGATTGTATTCATAGATTCCTTCATAGTCGCTGACAAATATGACGCACAGCGTGTGGGTTAATATTATAATCTTGATTCTTACATCGTGATTGCTTTTTTCGTGTTTTTATCCTCTAATACTGCACTCCTACAGTATGAGAAGAAATAATGAGATGCTCGTCAGTCAGCATGTGCTTCACTTAGGTTGTCAATGATTGTAGGAGTGGCCTCATATAAATATATGCCGCTATATCTGCCCGATAAAAGTACGGTTTGATTCGGATACTTCAATACGTTTGCATTCTATTGGGTGTTTCAAATAGCGGCCAGGCTATAAAAATCGACCGTAAAATTCGGTTTCTGAACCCATCGCGCTACGATTTTGTGCTGGATTTCCCACAGGCGGCGCATATGTTTCTATAAAATTTGCAAAGAGTGACGTTACCTAAGGAAAAAGTAAAGAAAGCAATAGTCGTAATTCCTGTGGAAACCTAGCCAAGCCACCGGTCTTCAATCAATATGGCACCCTATTATGACTGGTGACTTCGCTACGTTTCCATAGGAGTTAAGCCTTGTTTTACATTTTCCCCAGGTAAGTTCGCTCTTTGCAAATTTTATAGAACAAATGCACCACCTGTGAGCAAACCTGCAGAACATCGTAGCGCGATAGGTTAAGAAACCGAATTTTGCGGTCGATTTAAAGCGTTTGGCGACTACCTGATACACGCGGTACTACATCCTAATGTTTTCAAAAACACAAGCAAAATAAAATTGCGACTAGGTTAACGCAAACCTAGTGATTTTATGTTTTTATATATGTGACATAGAAGTTGCGAACGAAATTCTCCTACTCTTAACCAAATAAAGTAATTATTTTTTTATATAGATTTGTCAAAGCAACTTAGCTTAAGCAGCGTTCTTAAGTACCGCTGGCTCCAAAGAATGAATTGAAGCCAGCAGTACGTAAACCGCATTCCTCGTTCTAAAAAAGTAGTCCGTCTATTTCCGCACTTTGACGTCATATAAGTTCCATGCCATCGGCCAATATCCTGGCGGTGTCGCAGCGGTGGTGCTACGAGCCAAAGGTACGAGCTTTCCATCGTAATTTTGGCAGGAAATTCTAACACCAAGCGCAATGATTGCGACGACCGAAAGTATGACACTTTGGCTCCTGTGAGGTCGTTTGTGGACACTTCGGGATTACTATAAAGGTATGGGTGCGATAGGATCCAGAAAGCAACAGTCACAGATGAGTTTTAAAGGCATCACTCCACAGTTCAGCCAGCGAAAGGGCGTCACGAACAGGTAGAAAGAGACACCGAGGTCATCATAGCGGAAGCAGTTGTTCGCGTATTCAACGTCTGACGTACGTCAGGTCTACGTAAAGACTGTGCGTTTGGTTCCTCCTATTACACCTACAAAAAACGAGAGGTTGAAAATGTGGCTTATTAATCCGGAATGCCAATAGCATTGTGCGTGCACGGAATGCACAATCACGAAATATTGTGTTCTCCCGAGAAGATTACTCTTCGCGCTTTTCTTAGCCTCTGTTTGTTCATATTACGTGTACAATCGGACTTACCAAAAGTATGTGACCGTCCCAAAACGATGTTCGATTCATCATGGTGCCGTACAATTAGAGCGCTGAAGAGCGAAAAGTTTGATAGATATCCAAAAGGTTTTCGCAAGAACAAGTACGAAGGCTTGCTACAAAAGACTAAGATTATGACCATTATTAATAAAAACTTGGCACCAAGGTAATCTAGATTCTTCAGTTCCTTTGTTTTATCAGCTATGGCACTCAAATAGTATTTTGAAGTCTAGCGAAGTAGGATATCTTCCCATGAGCCGCAGATTAAGAAATCGATATGAATGAATAAATAGTATTAACAAAACACGATTGGAAGATGCCCCCCCCCCCCCCTCCGCCCCCCTCCCCCTCCCACGATTTTCCCAGTTTGTTCCCTTCGAACTATTCACATGAGTATAGGCTTGCTTCCCGTTGTTTGCTTTTATTGTATTACGTTTCCAACGTCTTGTCATTGCAGAAGGGCTTTCTTAATTTTGTTCAGTTAATTGTACTTCGTTTGTGAAAGGGATCTTTACTGGGATATCTAGGTACGATATTTTTTTATAAGCAAATTACCGTGACTTGTGACCACCCTTTAGTTTCTTGCTCTGTACCGAGAAGTTTGTTGTGAGTATGGAACGGTCGGATAACAGGAGCGGTTACGTTCCAGGTGTCGTGTATCCGGTTTTGCTTGAAAGCAGAAGCGGCAACTCAAGAGGCGCCGTTCAACTTTCTAAAGACTACGTCATAGACTTGGAAGAATCCAGTGTTTTAGGGGACAGTCTGTACTTTACCGAGGCTAGGTATGGAGAGGTGAATCACGAATTGGTAAGGAAAGATTATCTTTCACAAGAAAGCATGCTTCCGCCTCATTGTTTGAAATTCACTTAATTTCATTCGAAAATAAACATTCCACCTGTTTAACCGGTCACAAGTTATTTGATGTGTCCGCTAGTGCCTTTGGAGGTTTTCGTACTATTCAACATGCCGTTCAAGCAGAATTGTCTCCGCTCTTAATAACACGAATAACGCACATTTGTTTAAATAACGTGCCGACTCCCACGATTTCTTTTTTGCATTCTTTGAGAAAGTTTCACTTCCTCGATAATTTATGCAACCATTCACCCTGATATTTGTTCTGCCTCTTGATGAAATTCATTGAATGTAATCATTTACTGAGTTTTTATAAAATGCCGTGGTTTGCAAAAAAATCATGAGCAATTCCACTTTGAGAAGGTGGATGACCAGCGAAACTGTTTAGCACATGACACAGACGTGTCAAAGAATTTTGAACAAAGGTACGACCAGATTTATTGTCTTGATTGGTGGTCATCGTGACGAGCCGGAGGAAAAAAGACACCCGCGGCGGGAGCGCCAATCCGGGAGAGCGGAAGGAAAGGAAACAAAGTTCGCAAGCGCTTGGGGCGACTACAAGGAGAGGGCGGTGCGAGAGTAGAAATAACCGACGGGGGTCGCACAACGCCAAATCTATGAGAAACCTTTATTATCTACGTGAGAGTCAACTGATCTTCAAAACGGAGCCTATTGATAACTAATCTGCTGAATATGCATATCCAAGTGATGAGACATAATCTTTAGCATAAAATGAAGCGATTCTGCACCATATTTGGGAACTGAGTTTTTGTTGACGGACACAAAAAATACACAAAATTCTAGCCAGAAATAGCTTCGCTATAAAAATAACCGTTTAGCATTTGAGCTGCCAATATTATGAGTATCACTTCGCCGTTATATTAATCAAAATATGTTCTTTTCAGATGAATACTACAGACATACGTAATAGTGTTTATGAAAATTCGGAACACAAAGGTTCCTTTACAATTACTGAAACAGATGCGGGAATTGAAATGGTATCTACAAATACTTTTTAAACCATATATCAGGATAGGAACCGTAAATATGATTATACAAATGTACAGGAGGTTGTGCAATCGTTATTTATGAATCTTGTATATGTTGACTACTTAGATTTTCGCGGACATTTTATAAACCTGTAGTGCTTTTTGAAGCTTCGTAAAAATGAATGTGTATTAAGCATATTGGAAGTTCACATCGCCACAGTGTACAAAGAAGAATATTTATGAGAACTTTAAAATAAATATTAAGAATAAGTTCTTCATAAATTGCTTCCTAACCAATTTAATTTTTAATGAGGATAAAATGTTTGGTTACCTATTCACAAACGGGTCTGCAACAGGCAATTCTTGCAATATTCAGAAATTTTTTACATTTTCTAACAGGAAGGGTACCTAAACTTTACACATGGAATTGAGCCATTGCGAATACATGACAAATCCGGCCAAATCCCTCACAGAATATTTCCGCTCCCGACGCCTGAGGAGGCAATCCACTTGGAAAGTAGGTGACAGAATCAAACACTATACACTAGATATTTATTGAAAATTCGACCTTTAAAGGCTAGACTTCCTCAAGCAAAAATGATTAGAAATTTTGAACGTACGACCGAATTCCTTCCTTCAGCGTTCGCTTCACGTGCAGTGTCAATACTGCTATGCTCTCAGTTATTTGCCATTTATTCTCTCGATGAATTAATTCACCTCTCAACACATTCTGTTTAAAGAGTGGCGAAATGACCGCATTCATTGATTATCATTGAAAAATGAAAAGGAGAAGTGCTTGCAAAGGCGACGGCCCGTCTGTATCTTTTTTTTACTTGCATCACTTCAATGGCCCCTGTATAAGTGATCTGAGTATGTAATCCGATTTTCAGAGTATTCAGAGTATCAGAGTATGTATGATCTCAAATCGTACCAATAATTAGCAGTTTCTGAGTGAACGGAAGAGGTCTGTGGTTTGGCAATCGTAAAAATATTTCTTACATACACATACTGAAAATAACACACCCTAAGTGCGTACGATGTTGCCTGTTCTGTTTTTCCTAAATAATGTAATTGGTAGACTTAAGAGTTCCGAGAAAATATGTTTCTACAAACGATATTCAGGACGCGAAATATAGGGACAATTAGAACGTCCCTTATGTCATTTTGCTTAATTATACTTTCTTTTTAGGTAACAAATGCAAAAATATCACTTCGTCCTCCTTCTTTTTAAAACAAAGAGTTATCTATTTTATTTCGGCATGGTTCAGTCTTGAGGTGATGGTATTTTGATAAACACATATGCACTTATATTGCATATTTTAACAATTTGAGAAAATTATCTTGAAGATATCGTAACGACTAAAAACCGCAAAAACGGGACAGCAAAAAAAAAATACAAACAAAAACTAATTGACAGCAAAACACGAAGTGTTCCTCGATAATTTTGCTGAATAAGAATGCCTTCAAAAAGATATAACCTTTGAATTTGATTACATTTCACATTCAGTATCACTATGATGTTTACAGTTCCCGTTGAAGAACGTTCCGATGAAAGTCTACTGCCAAAAAGTAAGCTTATTTTGTTTTTAAAAAATTTAACTTTTTTCAGCAGTCCTCTCAACCAATTCTACAATAACCAAGAAGCTGGCGGCAATTCTAGTTACATGCGCGGCATACATACTGGCCATTTTATCACCATGATGCAATTTTCTGTACACAGTAGAAACCCTAATTTTTCTGCATGAGGATTTTGCTTTTAAATAATTCGGTAGACGTCAGCACGTGCTGCGCGAGTAACTACAATTCGAGACCGCACTTTGATGATATAATGAATTTGAAAACTTTTATTTGGAGAGACTGTTTCTCTATCTTGCACAGAAAACAAGATCAACTTATCTGGCAGCGCGCATATTTAAAAAACAAGTGATTACACAGTTCATTCTAAACTTGCGAAGCACTGAGGGCGTGCCAAGATTTGAAACCTTCTAGATGACACTGCAGAGCCACCCACCGTGTGGCGACCTGAAATGTACATCATGATTGACAGTGTAATACACAAGGCCCTCAAGGAAAGCAAATTAATGCAGGCTCGATACATCATCAGGCTTATGAACATCGTGCGTATGGTTTACATTTGTTCTTGTTCAGAAATAATATAGTAATGTCAGTTTTCATTCACAAAAAAGTGCTTATGGAGGCTTTCATGCTCCGATTGCGGACACCCGTTCGAATCCCTTATTTCTTCCACGAAGGTGAATGCAATCTTCAAGACGGTTCGCAAGCCCCGAATAAACCTCCAGCTTCTTGGAAGATTCCGCTTTCAGGTGCGTATTCATTGTCTAAACCCCACACTTTGGTATCCATAAATTTGAAAGTCTTGTTATTGCCGTCAAGTGTGCAACACAATTGTAAATTCAAAAGTTTTTGAAGAAAACACTTTTTCTTCAAATAAAGTCCCCTTTGTTATTTGAAACCGTTTGGATCAGATTGCGCTTTGCCAAGGGGACTCGAGTGAGCGGAATACAATAAATATTTGTTTAACCTTAAATTATTGGATGCCTATGATTTAAATCAGATTCATTTGCGTTATACCAGATTAATTTATTTTACTTTAGTATAGCTGTAGACTAGTGCATTTGATCACTAGATGTGTTTTTGATCATGAGAGATTGACTAATAAATCCATCCAACCACTGAGAATAATCCGGAAGAAATAATTACTGTATATTTAAAGAAGGGTTAAGTGACTTTTTTTAGTAAAAATTGACGTTGTAGAACAAAGAGCTTAATATTGTGTGGCTTTGATTTGCTTAGACGACTGCTTTATGCTTGATTTCAGTGCGTTATGAGATTTTTTATTTTGTTTATCGATTCCTTGACGTAAAAAGAAAAAAATGAATATACAAGCACCGCATGATAGAGAGTTGGTAAATTATACAACTAGTTTGGGATTATTTTTGTGGAAATGTTTTTATTCAAATTGTTGTAGTGAAACAGGTGTGATTTGAAGCAAAATCATGATCGAAATCACGATTTAGACCGTCCCGACTTTTATTCTCCACCATGCTGTTAACGCTCATGCTTTCTGGGTTGCAAGAATATTGTATTGGTCAGCTTGATACAATGTTGTGTTTTTCACATGATAGTGCTGCAGAGAAGGTTTGCAAATTGTACCGGATGGAAAAATATGTTCAGTATTGTTAGGTAAATAATGTAAATAATATTAGTAAATATAGAAACTACCACACGTTTAGGAATTTGTATCAAATGACAAAGGCAGTAAAATAGATAAAAATATCCGCAAGTGATTAACCCTTCCCAGTTACACAACTTTTTTTCTGAATTCGTGTGTTGGTCACGTGTCACGAAGTCACGGGACGTCATTTCTTCTGCTAAATTTAGCGGAGAAACTGAATTGGTGTTGAGGTCACGTGCCGCCAGTTTTTCTGCTAAATCCAGCAGGCTTCGTTTAGGTCACGTGACCAAGTCACAAAACATCACTTTTTCTACCATATTTAGCGGAGAAACAATATTTCCTTATAGGTCAGGTGACATCAAGTCATGTGACGTAATTTCCCCGTAAATTCAGAGGGGAAATAGCAGAGGTCGAGCACAAGTCGAGACTCAGAATTCGGTTCTTCTGTTTTCTGAGATGCATCGTGGGCGCTGCAACAGCATTGTAGACGTTACCGAAAAAAAATAACGAAATACGTTACTCATTACAGCAGATTATATCAAGGCCGCACCATTCATAGCTGTCGCCCATCTTTTGTGTTCTCCTCTACAGCGTATACGTAACACTGCATTAGCAACTAATACTTTTCCCCATGGCATGGAAATTCCAAGAGTTGCTGTCTTGCACAAAGCCCAGGTTCCTTTGACAACATTAATAGATATAGGCCCATATCTGCACTTCCCTTATTTTTAAAAGTATTAGAATATCCGATAAAAAAACCCTAAGGAAATTTTTGAATAATAGAGATGTCTTTGTAATGCAGCAATACGGTTTTTGACAAAAAAAAGTCAAAAGAAATGGCGCTATTTAGTATCAAAGAAAAATTAATCAACATTTTGAAAATCAACTATTTACTACTGGAATATTTTGAGACTATAGAAAAGCGTTTGATCTTATTAGATGTGATATATTGTTCTATAAACTGCCGTTTTTTAGAATTCGAGGTGTTGCTTTAGATTTGGTACGTAGTTACTTACCTTGACGGTTACAATATTCGTGTTTGAATGGATACCGGTTCAAGCCAGAACAAAGTTTGCATAAGGTTCCATATGGGTTTAGTTGAGGTCCTCTGATTTTTTAAATTATTTATATTAATGATATTGGTACCTATCCCAAACAGTCCTGAAATATTTTTGTATGCCGACGATACAAGCTTATTTTTTGCTGGACCATTTTTACGTCATCTAGATTTTACTGCTAACACGTGGCTCAACCTGTTATCGGACTGGCTTGACTTTAATCAACTTCAGTTAAATGTTACAAAAACAAAATAAAAAATGTGTAAGCCACGAGGTAAACCTGACGATTGTGAAATTTTCTTAAAATCCCATGACTCTGTGATAGAGCGTGTAAACGTTTATAAATTATTAGGAGAAATTTAAGCCTGAACACCTCATATAAATAAAATGGATGCAAGCATCTTGATATATATTGGTATTTTATACAAAATTAGGTTTCTGGTTCCATGCTGGTTAAAACGTCAGTTGTACTATACTTTAGTTACTTTCATCCCCATTACTGTTTATTCGTTTGGGGTTCAACAACTACAAAAAAATATTGAGAGGTTTCTTTCGCAAAAACAAAAGCTATACTTTGTACAGGAAACCTTGAGCATACTGACCACACGGCACCATTCTTTTAGAGCGCATATCCTAGGCGCCCGTTTGTGGCTTGAGCGGCGTCGGCGTCGCCGTCGGCGTAACCGTCAGGACACATGACCTGACGGTTATGTCCCGTGACCTCCGTGATTTCACGTGACCCCGTTGACATCACGTGACCTCCGTGAGGTCACGTGACACCGGGGACGTCACGTGACCTTCGTGAGGTAACGTGACACCGGTGACGTCACGTGACCCCCGTGAGGTAACGTGACCTCCCTGAGTTAACGTGACCCTCGTGAGTCCAGGTGACCCCATGTAGTCACGTGATCCCCGTGAGGTCACGTGACTCGAGTAAGTTCACGTGGCCCCGGCGACTTCACGTCACCCTTGTGAGGTAACATGACCCCCTTGACGTCACGAGCGTCACGTGACCTCACGGTTACGCCGATGGCGTCAGCGTCGCCGTCGCCATCGGCGTAGCTGTGAGAAATAGCAGGCAGGATGAGGAGGTGAGGAGGAGGGAGGAGTTTACGCTCCCCTCAGTACCCTCCCTCCCTCCTCCTCGAGAGCTGCGCTCTAATTCTGTTTTACAGGGAGCTGTACACTCTAAACAATTCCGTGAGTCTACTTTCCCGCTACAACCACTCGGAGATCCAATCAGCGCAACTTACGGAGGCACCTCAGCGAATGATGATACCGAAACATATGTTTAGACCAAAAAACGCAGTCTCAGTTGACATTAATCAATGCAAGCCTGACGTTTTGAATTGATTAATGTCACAACTCACACTGCGTTTTTTCGTCTAAAATTATGTTTCGGCATCGTCATTCGCTGAGCTGCCTCCGCAAGTTGCGGTAATTGGCTCTCCGAGTGTTGTGCGGGAAAGTAGACGTACGGGCTTTTCTTAGAGTGTAAGCGGCTTTCATATTTTAAACACAGTTTACTTACCACTCAAAATAATTAGTACCCCTCCCGTTTCTTTCTTGACGCACTTCCTCCTAGGAATACACAATACAATCTTCGACACCGCTCCTACAGAGTAACTTGGTCTTGGACGAACTATAGACATTCACCAATTAACATACTTGATACCTGATTTCTTAAATAAACATCCAGGCGTTAGGAAACAAAAACTCAGATTGTGGAACAAAACACAGCTTTAAAATAAGTCTACAGCGGGACCTTTTCTCATGTCATGTTGAGCTAATACTTCTAGATTATACTTTCGTTGTGTATGAGTTGTATTACCTGTCTTATTTATTTCCAAATTATTAAGTTCACTAACGATTGTACAAGCTCCGCACAAAACATATTGTGTTGATTTTTGCTGATGTGCATTTGTATCTTCTTGTAATCCTTAATGATTATTCTTTTTGTTTTCGCCTGCTGAACATTGTAAACGGGTGATAGGCTCACGTCAGGCATAGCTAATCGGCCTTTTGTTTTGTTACCATAGGCCTAGTGTCTACATAAATCCAACTCAATTCAATTACTTGCAAATAAAAGGAACGCGTTGCAGTTACCGATATAAAGTAACGCAGGTTATGTTGGCATTACTTTTTTAGTTATGAATGGATGTTTTGATGTTTTCACGTTACAGGTATACTTAATCGCCATATTTCTAGAAACATTATATCTATGCAGACACTGAACATAATTACATATATCTTTTATGGATTCACCCAAATACTCACAAAAGAAGCAAAAAAAACGCAAAAAAACCACTTAGCTTCGCGCCTTGAAGCACGGAAAAAAATTGCGTAATTTTCTTTTAAGTTTTAGTAAGTATTAGTAACCAGTAACGTAAATCCGTCACCCGTTACTTGAAGTGCATAACGTAAGTACATTACCCGTTACTCTTTTGAAGAACAGTAACGAGTACGTTACGCGTTACCGATAAAAAGTAACGCGTTACCGGTAACGTCGTTACTTGGAACGCGTTACCACAACACTGGCGCTGGGTCATAAAACGCTGAACCGTCTTTTTGTCAAAGCAGGGAACTCTATGTCCCCCTGGAACTCTAAAAGAAAACGTTGCACTCCGAAATACCCAATCAACCCAATCAACAGTGAGCCATTAGTCACGGCGATCTCCGGGTTTGTATAAAGGAAACGAAGAGAAGAAAAGCGCCTTTACCTTGAAGGTTAGATATGTCACAAACAGCGGCAGAAAGCAAACGGAATGGTTTCGTCTCGTTGCCGTTACACTTCATCAGGATGAGCGGCTTCAATTTTGACTGAAGAGGACAACGTGAAAAGCAGATCCCGTAAGTTGCTATAGTCGATTTGTGGTTGACGGTCTCTTTATGCACGATAGAAACCACTGATATTTGTTTCGTTTCTTATTTACTGTTACTAGCGCTACCAGGAACATGCTTAAGGGCCGTTAACATGCCATTGCACATTTAGTCTCATTTTACTTATAGGAGTCCATAACCATGCAACAGACGAGCCGAGGCTTTGAGGGACCAGCTGCGCTTGGCGCTGAAAACGTCAGCAGCACCCAACCAGAATACGCCGATGCCAACTTTGTTTAAGGAGGAGCTTCTCCAAACCTGCCCTGCAGTTTCCTTCCAAATTATTCTATCTACCACGCCTACAAAGTGTCATGCAAAGTTTGCTAAACGAAAACACTAAATTTATTTTAGGTGCCAGATGAAGAAGCAGCAGATGTGCCCAGATTGCCAGCCTGAAGGATTCAATGTATGGAGAAAGGAGCTCAGCGCACCTACCAGTTCCTTCATCGACGACACTCCGCAAGACAACGACGCTCACAAAAAGACAAAAATAGCAGAGCCCTTCATCATCGATGACCGCAGTGACCCTCTTCTTGAATAGTTGCCTTCGCAACATGAGATGGCATGCAAGGGCTGTCGTCCGTTAAAATTATTTTTTGGGACGGGACTCTTTTTTTTTGTATCTTACATGTGTGACCAACTCGTAGCTGTGCATGTTTTACCTGATGGAGTGCCCAGCGCAGCCGTTTGCTTTTGTTGTCGGGTCGGTTCACTACAAATTTACGCCCGTGCGTTTGAAGGGCTATAATTACATTCACATCTGCTGGGATTCCTTTCTTAACCCCTGAAAGTTTCATGGCTCATTTTGAGCAAGCGCTTTTCGGTGGTCTGCGCGTCGTGTTTCACCAAAGCTGCTCATCGCGGGTGCCACTTTCATTCCTGCGCAAAAAGTTTGGACTTCCGTTCAAGGGGCTTGGCTCCAAAGCGCATATTCAAGAAACGGCCAGCTAGTTTGTCATTCTTAAGCTCGTGGTGCTTTCCTTTGTTTCGCCTTCTGACATCCCTCGTCCTTCTGTGTTTCTGCTTCGGGGCGTATATTGATCGATATTCCGGAGCTTATTGGATTACTTGATTACTTTGACGCGACTTGGATGAGGGCATTTTCCAACTAGAGTGGTGAAACCGTCACGGAAACAGGAGATCCAGAACCAACAACCAATTAGATGCATGGCACCGAAAAATTAAAGCCATGTCGCGAAGATCGCACCCGAACCCCTTCGCGTTCATTGATTTAATCGAGAGAGACGAGGCCCAAACAAGAGTCATCTTGCTTCATGTTGGGAACGGGGGAGCTGTACGTGCGCGAGGCCGGAAGTGGGCTAAAAAAGTAAGAAAACTGGCGGAGATTGAAGTACGTTGTCACAGTGTCGTCATTTCTTTTTTTTTTCATTTCTGAACAATGCTCAAGCTTCTTTTGAAGTATAGGCATTGCTGAGAGCTTTAGCCGGAGAAGTAAGTGTGTGAAAAAAGTTGCAGTCGATTCGTTGTACCAGTGTGTTATGTGTAAGAAATATAACCAAGATACGTTTGCTGCAAGCACATGAAATCTTTCTAATCGAATGCAGAAAAATGGTTTCGAACAAGCCTGAAGAAGGAGGGGAGGGGAAGGGGGGTGCTAGTGCGTGCCTGTGCACATATCTTATATCTGATGGTATGTTGGGGCCCCGAACAAGGTAAGAAAGGAGCGTCAGTCTGTGTTGCGAAGAAGGGTTCCTACGGTTTGGTGAGGGTAACAAAGAGACCACTTATTTCAGCCATGACCTTGCACTATTTTAATGTCGCAATTACATAACACCATGCAAATGAATAAGAAAAACGAAGACATATGTCTCAAGGGCAATTGGGTATTTATCTGTCTAAATCAAAGGTATAAAATCGCGTCCGTTTGCGCAGTCAAAGTGGTCGGTTTTATTTCGAAGTTAGCAGCTTTGGTTTTCTATTTCAATTTTGTAAAATATTAATTTTGTCGTGACAGATGACGCTGTCAAAACAAAACTAGCTCCTTTCTAATTCGTTTTCGTAGAGGTCCGTATGCTTCACTTAGCTTATTTC
Source organism: Ixodes scapularis (assembly GCF_016920785.2). Taxonomy (NCBI): domain Eukaryota; kingdom Metazoa; phylum Arthropoda; class Arachnida; order Ixodida; family Ixodidae; genus Ixodes; species Ixodes scapularis. The sequence continues at coordinate 66,430,301 of NW_024609881.1, forward strand.
CCTTAGTAGACTCAATGCCAAGTATCTTACAATTTTATAAAGAATTAGTCCTAGAAAATTATTGCATCTAGAAAGTACTAATTATCGATGATAACCAAGCACCATCTTTAACAGCGGTCTAATTTGTGATTGGAAAAGTAATAAAATGTAAATATTTTCGTTTAATTCTTTATGTTTACAGACGAAAGAAGATGAGTATTTTGTTGTGGAGGAAGATAATATTGTCTCAGCGTTTGACTCAGTAAAAGCCTTTTGACAATTCACCGCAAACACCACGTTCGCAAGGCTTGCCGATTTCTACCTGATGCTTTTTGGGTAAGCAAGATCACGTAATTCCTGAGTTCCAGTTGTGCGATTGAGGCAGAGATAACATATCCTAGTTCCTTATGGGGACTCATTGCTCACAATAAATAATACACTGCTTAGATAAAGTCTTTGACTTCCATAACCCCCCAAAACACAGATTAGCTTTTATTTCAACTCAAAAGCAGTCGTAGAATTTTTTTTACAGAAACGAGCACAGTTAGCTTTCAATTTTTTTGCCTAAACAAGTGGCCACATGATCTCCTTTTACGGATTCTAGGGAGGCAAGTGGCAAATTCTTGGCCGGGGCCAGAGGGGTATTACTACAGGGTGATTCCAGGAGAGGCCAGGCTTTTTGAATCGACCGCAAAGTTCGGTTTCTTAACCTATCGCGCCACGATATTGTAAAGCGTTGCCCAGAGATGGGGCATTTTTTTTTTTTTGTAAATTTATAACGAGCAAAATTTCCTGAGAAAAATGTAAAGAAAAAAATGGATTAGCTCCTATGGAAACGCAGCGAAGCCAGCGCTCTTCAAAGAACACGGCGCCGTTTCGCACCGGAGACAAGTGATGCCGCAAGCGGTCACGACGCCAACTGTCGCCAACGGACGAGCATACGACACCTTTAGCAGAAAAGGAACTGTAGTTCCTTGTTCTTACCGCGCCTGTTTTTGTTTCTGCGACTGTCGCCGCCTGCGGAACGCGCGCCGGTTTTGAGTCGAAAAGGTCGTCTGCTAAAGACGCCGGCTCTCGGCGCCGTGTGCTCGTTTGTTGGCGGCGTTCGTTGCGCCATCTATTGTCTCCCATGCGAAACGGCGCCGCGTTGTTTGAAGACCGGTGGCGTCGCTAAGTTTCCATAGGAGCTAAGCTTTTTTGTTTCTTTACTTTTTCCTCATGTAAATTCGCTCTTTGCAAATTTTACAAAAACAAAATGCACCATTTCTGGGTAACACTGCGAAAAGTCATAGCGCGATAGGTTAAGGAACCGAATTTTGCAGTCTATATGAAGAGCCTGGCCTCTCCTTGAATCATCCTGTACAGCTGGGCGATTCAGTGCACCGCAGTGATTAGATACAAACTACTACTGAAATGTTCGTGTAGCTGTTCATTCTCACGAGCGTAACTCGAGTAATTAAGCAGTGCTAATGTGGAATACTTAAGCCGTTCTCGACACTTTACCCCATGTGATGTGAACCCCGTAACTACGTCGTTAATTTTTACGAAGCAGAATAATATTTTACCAATACAGGGAACCTCCTGAGCTAATAGTGTTTCCTGGGAGTACAGTGGGATATATCGAAACGTTTCCAAAATGAATATCAAATGAAAACAAAACCATTTAGATTTTGTATTTAAAAAGATAATCCCCTCGAAGATGAACGCACTTAATGCAAGGTTTTCCAGCTTTTCTATTCACCTTTGGAACGGAATTTCTTCGAGACCCTCAAATGCGCAATTGAATTCCTCTGTTACCTTTTCAAATGATCGAAATTTCTTTCTAGCCAAGACTTATTGAGTTTCGGAAAAAATATAAAGTTTGAGGTAATTCAAAGTTCTATCGTGTTATGATTTTTTGTTTTTTTTTTCTAATCGGAGCAAATACCGAAGGCAGATGAATTGCTACGCATTAAGAAAAGGCGACACTCATATTGCGGAAAGCTCTCTGTTTTTTAATTCGATTCATTACGTAAAATATTATCTACTGGGTGACGAGAGATGCCCACGGCTTCCTCTATTCTACGCATTTTATTCGGCGACATGCAAAACATTTCGTGTAGACTGTGCGATGTGCTGACCGTTTCACTGTATAGCGAATCTGATTCTTCGCTGGATGTGTGCCACAATGCTGGAGCTTCGAAACACCCAAAACTCACAGTTGAAAACGATATATATATATATGTATATATATATATACAACACGGGCACTTCACGTCATCGTACGCGGACTCCGAGGAGGATATAAACGAATATGTGCAGATGAATGAACCGTACTTAATCCAATGAATCAAAGAATCAAATTTTTCAGGAACCCGCCGAAACCCAAAAAACGGCGGAGCCAGGATTTGAACTCTGGGCCTCCCAATGTCCGGTCGGGTGTGCTAAACACTACACCACTCCACCTTGGCTTTCTGGCATTCCTACCTGTCTTATTAATGCACAAGAAACGAAATGTGTCCAATCGGAGGTGTTCTGGAAACACACGCCGCCGCGTGGAACGCGGTACGACGCTTAGTGTCACGTGGTACGTGCTCGTTTGTGCTCCAGAAATCCTCCCACTGTTTGTCTCGCCCCGTGTACATGTAGTATTCTTCGTTTTATGAGCTTTTAGAGACACGGTATCATCATCATCTGCGAGAATCAAGAGCCACGTTATTGAATATACAACACGGGCACTTCACGTCATCGTACGTGGTCTCCGAGGAGGATATAAACGAATATGTACAGATGAATGAACCGTACTTAATCCAACGAATCAAAGCATCAAAGTTTTCAGGAACCCGCCGAAACCCAAAAAACGGCGGAGCCAGGATTTGAACTCTGGGCCTCCCAATGTCCGGTCGGGTGTGCTAACCACTACACCACTCCACCTTGGCTTTCTGGCATTCCTACCTGTCTTATTAATGCACAAGAAACGAAATGTGTCCAATCGGAGGTGTTCTGGAAACACACGCCGCCGCGTGGAACGCGGTACGACGCTTAGTGTCACGTGGTACGTGCTCGTTTGTGCTCCAGAAATCCTCCCACTGTTTGTCTCGCCCCGTGTACATGTAGTATTCTTCGTTTTATGAGCTTTTAGAGACACGGTATCATCATCATCTGCGAGAATCAAGAGCCACGTTATTGAATATACAACACGGGACTTCACGTCATCGTACGTGGTCTCCGAGGAGGATATAAACGAATATGTACAGATGAATGAACCGTACTTAATCCAACGAATCAAAGCATCAAAGTTTTCAGGAACCCGCCGAAACCCAAAAAACGGCGGAGCCAGGATTTGAACTCTGGGCCTCCCAATGTCCGGTCGGGTGTGCTAACCACTACACCACTCCACCTTGGCTTTCTGGCATTTCCTACCTGTCTTATTAATGCAAAAGAAACGAAATGTGTCCAATCGGAGGTGTTCTGGAAACACACGCCGCCGCGTGGAACGCGGTACGACGCTTAGTGTCACGTGGTACGTGCTCGTTTGTGCAAAAAAACGACAAAAAAAAAAAAAAGCCGACCCGATCATATACAACATTCCCATATTCTAAACTTTAGCGTAGTGAATTTTTTAAGCCGGCAGTATTTTGCTAGGTGAAAAACACCTGAGGAGGAGTTTATTTAACCTCCAAACCGTGCCCTACAAAGCTTTGATTTGTTTTTCTTATGTCATCCGTATCATTCGTACTACTGGCAGATAATTGTTCCACCCACGTTATGCAAACACCATCTAGATTACGGGTTCAAAGCAATAGTACATTTTCCTTTTTTTTTACGAAAGACATCTTTATTCTTATTTCGGCATAGCTCAGTTATTCGGAGGCGGTATCTAGTTACACACATATGTGCTTATATGTGTCTAACCGAATATGTGCTCAAGAGAGAACATATATGCGCTAATATCTCTTTTTTTTTTTTTGCCTTCGTCTTTCTCTGCGCTGTACTTACCTTACCTAGTGATAAGCGTACTCGCCTGCATCGCCACTTTTGCTACCCTCGTGCTTCGGTCCGACTCGTGCCAGCAAGTTTAAGTAAAAAGCATTTCAATCCAAAATTGTAACATGCCCTCCTTTTTATGTGCCCGTCAAACTGACTTTCCGGCAAGGCGACAAGAGACGTGTATAAAGAGTTTTGTTGCCCCTCAAAACGAGGGGTAGAGGTGCATGATTTTGGCTAATACGCGCTGCATGCTACAAGCTATTCATGTATTATTTCCGAGGATATCAAAACCCTTTAATTATGCGAATACTAGTGATCTCAAATGGTCAGTACTAAGCTGTCCCAGGCATCGCAGTTTCGGTTTTAAAATTTCCTGTCAGCAGACAGTAAGAAACAATTTCCTGGAAACAATATTTCTCTTGCAAATATTAAGTGAAGTCTTCGATTTTTCGATTGTTCATGTAGAGGAGTTTAGCGGATATTTCATATTTCTTGCGGTATCTTAATGTTCTAAATAAACAAAAAGCTTATGCTTTTCTTGACGCACAATATTTTTCTCTATCTCTACGTTTGGTTCAAAGCGATGGCCCAGAGGAAGGCGTGGTGAAGGCCGCGGGTTAATATTACATTGAAAATCGAGTTTTTTTTAGGTTCGCAGGGCTGGTGACGGGTAAACGCAGACGATTATATTCTCATCTGAGTTTTTGCATCGCCAACCTTGCACCGATTTCACGGGTGGTAATGTCAGCATGCCCATAGCCCTTCCTGAATCTTCCAAAAGTTTCTAAAATCGACTAATTTAGTGTTTTTTGATGATGCTGAACTAGGTTATAATTAGAATGATGTTTTTTCTTACAAACTGGAACGTTCATTTACAAGTTTTAGTTAATAATCTTACTTATCGTGACAGCTCCTCTGTTACGTCCCCATCGCCGTGTAACTCATCTGCCGTGACTGCAAAAGTGTGGCTTTCACGGCGTTTCTATAAAAAGGACACGTAAAGCCTAAAAAGCACAAATTATATGTACATACGGTGTTCAACTTTATTAATGTTCCTAGCGCAGGAATGCGCATAATTAGTATTTTTATATTTGCATTTCAGGCGCCGCTTAGGGAGACGTAGCAGGGAGACTAACAAATTAATTCCTGATCTTCAAGGTAAGCGAGCGGGTCAGAAGATGCTACGGACCACAGATTTATGCTGAATCTTGAGAAAATCTGAGTTTAACCAGGTATTTCCGAGGGATGTATAACGAATCGCGATTGATATTCGCCGTTTCGGCCAGTTGGTAACGCGAATTACTGAGTGCGATTTGTAAGTTGGTAGCCGTTTTCACAGAAGATGGTCTTTACTGAATAGAATTAACATTGTTTGCTTTGAAGCAGTTGGAGAAAGTCAAATTCAAAATGTTTTTAAAAGGACGTTATGGCCAATTAGTTCACAAATAAAATATGACGAGAACGGTTGTCGTCAGATGATGATCATAAAAATCACATTCAACGAATATCTCTGGGAAATTTCACTTATATTCGTGGTGAGATCTCTGCAACACCAAACCTGAAAATCAAAAACAAATTATGACTGTATATTTTTACTCTACGTAAAACTCTAAGGCCGCAAATGCACGTGTGTCGTCGAAAAATGGTGTTTTTCATGACAAGATATCCTACGCGTTGCCCAACGCTTAGTACACTCCAAACGGAGCTCTAACGATACAACCTGATGCCAAAGTTTTAAAACTCACTGTTTGCAGATTCGAAAGTTAGAAGCAATTTATTTTAATTTTACACTGGCAAAATGAGTCCCGTTTTCGGTAGCCGACGTCGCTCCTTTTCATCCGTTGCTGGACTTCGTCGACTGCCCTCGTCTTATAGCGAAAGTTCGTAAAACTGTTCACAACATTTGAGTCAGCAAGTTCTAAAACTTTAGCATCAGGTTCGAGCACCGAGCGCTACATTTGGCCAAAGACTCAGCGTTTAGTTATTCGTAATTTAGCTTTGCGCTGAAGCATGCAAATGTAGATGTTTGTTTGCGTGTTCGTTATGTTTGTTCAAGCACACCACCAAACTTCTAGATACGGCTTGTTCCCTTGGCATTTGAGAATTTCGCACAAGCGGTCACGCCACGGCCAATTTTTTTTTTTTTTTAATTTTAAGTGGCTGAACGCTTCGTAACTCTAAATAGCAGCTTTTCCGAAGAGAGGAATTTTCACATCAAAGGGTATTCTTACAGCTTCAAAGAAACATTATTGAATGTATTTGGAGAGCAACAAATGGATTATTTACAGGTATCGCCTATTCTGGAATGGTCTGCGTGAAAGGCTGGAATTTGGGAATTTGCGAGGATGAACCTCCTCTGTACTATGGATTCACCAAAATAGCCCACGAAATCGGGCATATGTAAGTATCTTGTCGCTGCCTTTATAAACACATGTGCACAGCGTATCACACGTGAAAAGGTTTTTTCGTAACCGTTCGTAAATCCTATGCCTTTTTACTATCGCTACGGACAATGCGATAAGGGCCGATAAGAAGCATGGCCATACTGAGCTTTGTTTTGCGTTTCTTAATCTGTCCCTAATTGTAGCGTTGAGCATTAGATGGTTTTCTTAGCATCAGCAATATTTTCGCAGGCTGGGGAGCACGCACGATGGAAATGGTCCCTTGAAAAATCTGCGAAATCATCCTGGTGCTGTTGACTGCAAGTACAAAGAGAAATACATTATGTAACCTCAAGGGCCTCTTGGACCGCCTTTCGCGTTTTCGCACTGTAGTGAGCTGCAGATGCAATTTGTTTTGAATTAAGTATTTGCTTGAACTTCCTTAGGCGCTGGCATCAACGAACCTTTATTTTTGTTTTGCCCCGTGGCATTTCCTATGCTATTATTTCATCCTAATTTTGAATGTATCGTTTGCCAGTTGACGGGGATGTTACTTCCAATCGTAGTTACTTGAATTGTAGTTCACTGAAAAGGTGGCTGAATCCACCAAAGGAATGACGACGCTAAAAGCGCTACCATAATACGGGCACCATGTTCCTTAAGCTATCAGTGATAGTTGAAAGGAACTTGCAGCTCACCTGTCATCAGAGAGGCAACGAGGCTGCAAGTTCACAACGAAAATGCATAGTATTGTGGTTGTCCTGTTATTCTCGATATAAACAAATTATGGTCATTATATCGACTTTAAGAAACATCAAACCGTTTATCAAAAGCTAGCTGAATCCATTAAACATGACAAATAATTTTTCTTTCCCTGTCCTGGTACATTTGTCGGTTGTTTGGTGTAAACGAACTGAACCGAAAGAAACGCAAGGTTGATTGTTTCGAACCCCTGATGCAACCAGTCGGACAACTCTATTTGGCAAAACGAGAAAGACGCGTTTTCGGTGACCCTCTCACATCGCGGCAACAAGAACAGCAGGGCAACATGTTGCTGTCGCAAGAATTCCGTGTTGGCCGATTTTTTGTCCGACCACGCTATCACACCGCGCTGACGCCGTGCCCAACCCTTGGAACACTCCGCCATCTTGATTGTTTACCTTCGTTCGTGTGTGGCGAAGCGTCGCTGGAAATGGCGACTCTTCAACACTCTAAAAAAATCTGTGCCTCCACTTTCACGCACAACATTCGGAGAACCAATCAGTGCAACTTGCGGAGGCAGCTCAGAAATATCTATGGCGAAATATTTGTTCAGAACCAAAAAACGCAGTCTGAGGTGTGACATTAAGCAAAGCAAGCATGCCGTTTTGCATTGCTTAATGTCACTACTCAGCAGTCTTATACACGTTACTAAAAAAAAGTAATCGATTACATTTACTATCACCCTTGGCTAAAAAGTATTCGATTATATTACTTGATTACTCGACGGAAAAAGTAATGGGACATTACTTAAAGAAGTAATCGTTACTTTTCCGATTACTTTATTGTGTGAAGACACAGCTTTAGTGCTCATTACAATGAACTACTTCCATCCTATATTCCACATTTGCACACATATTGAAAAAGAAAAATTGGCTCCGTCTTCGTGGTCGTTGCACCTTCACAATGCGGACACAAGCATAGAATTCGTTTGAAGACGTGTAATGATTTCGGCGTTCACCAGTGTGTGTGCGTGTGTGTGTGGGGGGGGGGGGGGGCGCGGAGGGGGTTCTAGATCTTGTTAAGCTTGAGCAAGGGTTGTCCCTCACAGTTTCCGTCGCTCATTTTATTATTCGCATGTGGATGAGCTCGCATGTTATGCAAAAGAGCAAGAGCTTCAGGATTTGAAACGGATCATGTGTAGTATCCATTAGCGGAAGAGATCGCCCCGACATCTTCTCAACTCGAAACATTGCTTGTCACAGAGTCAACATAGGGGAAATGGGGAAATATTTCAACTGCCTTTGTTATATTTTGCATCCACTTTAGGCATTCTTCGGTTCTGGTTCTCCTGCAAGCTGCGAGTGGGTACCCTAAGCAGGATTTTTTTTTTATTTCTGTGTGTGTGTGCGTGACGGGGGCTAGTTTGAACGAAGGACTCAGAAAGCTACATTCTGCTTAATAAAACTTCGCCCAGAATGGCCTTTGTCACGCACTGCGGCTTCCCCAGGGCTTCCCACTCCCAGTCCCCAGCTCGAAAAAAAAAAATAACAAAAAAAAACGGACAATCCACAGAAACTGTACATAGAAAGAGATTGACCTCGTTTTCTACAGCTCTGCAAAAATCTTTCTTTTTTCTGTTGGAAAAAAAAAGCAAATTTTATTTTTGTCAAGTCATAAAAACAAGGCGTGTGCCCGGGGGGGGGGGGGGGGGGGAGGGGGGGGGGGGTCCCGTGGACAAATTGTAACGGTTACAAGTAATTTTATTACTTCAAAAAGTAATCAGATTCCTCTTGTGATTACTGCGTAATAAAGGTAATCAACTGATTACAAAATTTGTCCAAAAAGAAATCGATTACAACTAATTTGATTACTAGTAATGCGTACGGTACAAGTCTGCAACTCAGACTGCGGTTTTTGGTCTAAATATATGTTTCGGCATCGTCATTTTCTGAGGTGCCTCCGTAAGTTTCGTTAATTGTCTCTCCGAGTATTCTGCGTGAAAGTAGACGCAGAGAATTTTCTTTAAAGTAAATGTGGTTCACTCTAAGTGAGTGTGTGGGTGAATGAGGTAGAGCGTTCGAAGGGCCGGAAATTGCTACGGCACGACATCAACTAGTGACTGTGGTTTGAAAGCTCGACACGGGGAGTACTTTCAACCTTTATTTTATGAAGATATTCTTCATTCGCTGACGACAATATAGCACTATACGAGGAAAATGAAATTGCCGATATATGTTAGGAATTTACGACATCGTATGAGGAATTGCTGTTCAGTTTTTTTCTCTCATGCAATTCCAATTTCTACTGTAAAATTCAGTTAGCACCTGCAGTTCCCCAAAGCGTATTTTGTAGCGAGGTGTTGAGCTGAACTGACAGTGCTTAAAAACTGCGACACCGACACTATCGGCCTTCATAACAATAGGTAAAATGATTATTTTTCCACTCTGTATATTTGCTTCCGCCTACTATGTGATAGCTTCATTCTCCAAGACGTCCTGCGGATTTTACAATCAATTCAGGTGTCTGGTAACGGCTGTTTCCTAGTGCCAAGCAAGCAGGCTAAAATATTGCGTTCTTTGATTGCATTTGCAAAGTAGGACAAAATCCCCCAAATGTGTGTAAATGAAACAAAGAAAACGAAAAATTAGTTCTTTATAGAAGACGTACGCGACCTTATAAAAACGAACTTGAAATAATTTGGAATGCAGTTAACCGCAAGCACACTTCCACTTCCTTTCACTTTACTGATTCTTAGAGAAACGAGCTGGATGCTGTTGATGTATGTGAACGATTTGGCAATTTGTTTAGCGAATTATTTTCTGATTAGTGAAATGTTTTCTGATGAGACCTTTACCTGGCTAGTTATTTTACTTGAAGATAGTATACTAACTCTTACGGCTCCAATTGCAATGTGTGCGACTGATACTCAGAAACTAATAGAAAAGTTTCGACCAAGTTCAGCTTCAGTACCTTATATTATTTCAACAAAAGTGGTTAGGCTCTGCAAATAAGAAGCTTCCTCCTTTTCTGTGTTTACTTTTCCAACAATCCTTATGTACTTGTAAAATGCCTGCGATTTTGAAAGAAACAAAAGTCACCCCACTTTTTAAGACCGGTCAAAACAATGAGTTTACGAATTATAGACCAATCTCTCTGACAAACGTACCTAGTAAGCTGAGGGAGCATGCAATTTTCTGGAATATTATGGATAATTTGTCGGACAACAACTTGCTCTTTGTAAACCAGCACAGTTTCCGGCGGTATCATTCTTGTGAAACCCAGCTTTTTGAATTTGTTCTAGACCTTCATCAGAACCTTCACTCTAAAGTTTACTCATGCAATTTTATGGACTTGAAAAAAGCATTTGACCAGGTACCACATCAACGGCTTCTTCTTAAATTACGCGCTTTGCAAATAGAACCATCTGTCATACAGTGTAATTGAACTTCCTCGTCGACCGCTCGGAAAGTGTCTGCTATGAACGCGAAACCTCATGTCATCGGGAAGTAAAACCAGCAGTACCACAGGGGACCGTCCTGGGCCCACTAGTTTCCTTTTGTACGTAAACGACTTGTCCGCTACTATCCAGTCCACCATCCGTTTTTAGGCCGATGATTGTATGATTTATAGAAAACCATTTAGGCATTCATAATTATATTCAACTTTAGAACGACCTAATAAAATTAAACATGGTCTCTAATGTAACAAATGAAGATAAATATTTCCAAAAACAAAATGTCAAAATTTTAGTACTAGGCTAAGTCCAGCAGAGTTTAACACACACTCTCTTTGATGGGGTTCTTGAACATGTGCATGCATACATATATCTTGGGGTTCATTTCGCATCAAACTTGCCTTGGAAAGCCCACATCAATCACATAAGTGTAAAGGCAAATCAAAACCTCGGTTTTCTAAGTCAAAATCTTCACATGGCCACCTGGGAATAAAAGCTGGTAGCATATACCGCCCTCATTCGATCTGAACTTGATTGCGCTTCTTTAATATGAAAACCACATCAGTTTTATTTGACACAAAGACTAGAATCTGTGCAAAATAGAGCCACACACTTCATTCACAAAAACTACACGCGCACAAACATCAAATCACTAAGGAAAAACTCAGAGTAGCAACTCTTGCACACAGAAGGAAAATCTAAAGACTTGCACCATTAGATACATTGTACTACCACTGCCCATCGAAGAGAGAACTGTATTGCCGGGCTGCACCACATATTTCGACGCGTAGTGACAATTCGCAAAAACTTCGTTTCGTCTCCCCACGAACAAACCGTTTTAAATTATCCCCATTAAGGTTGGCTACATACGAATGCAACTCCCTTCCTGATAATATTGTAATCATGCAAGAATCCTCGGGTTCCAGAGCTTCTCTTACCATTTACTTAAACCCATGGCAACCGTAACACCTGTTTTCTTGTTTTATTTATTTTCTGTTTGTGTTTTGAATAACGCTGTTCTTGCCCCCTTCATGTAAAGCCCGATGGGCGCCTTAAGGGTATAATAACTGAAATAAAATGAAATCAAGAACCATGATCATAGCCATCGTTTTAATGCTTTTGTTTGCTAACCGTTGCTTTCTTGCGTTATTTTAATAATAGTTTATCAGCAGGCGAGTATGGACACGCCAATTTATTTCACTAGCAGTAATGTGAGCTGGGTCTCTCGGTAGTTCTAATTTCAACAACAGTCTGTTTGTTCGCGACCGCCACTGTGACCTTTTCGACAAGCACTTGCCATAATTATGCAGTGAATACATTCATATGATTATTTTAGAGGCACTGCTTTCTTAATTATTGTTGGATAACGTTTTCCAAGCGTTTATATCAGTAAGCTTATAAGAAAATGACGTTGACAAAAAACTAGCTCTGCCCTAAAGCCCTCCGTGTTGTCTTGTTGTCGGCCTGAAATTCGCCCAGCCAGTCATCAGAGCAGCACACGTTGTCCAGAACAAGTTGCTTCTGTTTTTGTTGCCGAAAGCTGTCATACCGAAGTAACTTTTTCGTTGTCATCCATGCTGTGCTACTGTTGCCGCGATGTGACAGAGTTGTCGGACAACTTGGGAAGGGAGCAACAAGTTGCACGGTTGTTGGACAATATGTTGTGTTGCTGTTGCTGTCGTGTTGCTTCAGCGTGACAGGGCCCTTAAAATTTTCGTAGGCACGCATTTTGGATAATCACTCCAATTAGAGAGAAATTAGTATATCCGCTGCCTTATGCTAGTGGAAGAATACTTTTCTCTTTTTCTTAGTGTGTGTTCATTAACATTTAAATGTTGTATTATTAATCTAATCTCACGAATCAGGAAAACATCCGTTATTAAAATATTCCCTGGAAAAAAACAACAAGGCGGACAAAGGAAAACACATATCGCCACACACAATTATTTCTCTTAGCTGTGTGAAGATTTGTGTTTATCTTTCGTCCCCTTGTTCTTCTTCTGCAGCGATTATTTTCAACATGCTTTTCCAGCTCGCTTGCACCTTTGCATTATTTTCCATTATCATAATAACCTTATTATGCAGGCCGTTTACCCTTGTGTATTAAAAAATCTTATTTGTATGAGAAATTTCCCCGTCCAATAAACACATATATAAGATATATAAGAACATAAAAAACTATATAAGAAATATAAAAAGAAAACTTGTGAAAACTTTCTCAGATGCTCTTATATACCTTATATACTTATTTTAACGGTTCTTATATGGTTCTTATATGGTTCTCATATGTTGTTATAAACCTTGCATGATTGGTATGTGTTTATTGGACACAAGTAAGTTCTCATAGAAGTGGATTTTCACTGGGGCTGTTGATGTTCGACCGGCGGCAGCTGATAAAATTCGTTGGCTCTACTGACGCCTAACTCCTGATTAGTTCAGTTGGTAGAGAGCTCTACTGGAAATAGAGAGGTTCCTGATTCGATACCTGGACCAGGCGAACCGTTTCTGTCGTACACCAGTCACCTAGCTGTGTTTGGAGATTGGTGTTACTCTTTTGTCCCCGTTGTTCCTCTTCTCCAGGGAATATTTTATTCATTATAGTGCAGCTCGCTTGCACATTTGGATTAATGGCATTATCATAAAAGCCTCCATATTTCTCCCATCGCACACACCCAGATTTCGATATACTTTTATTTTCAGACATATAATGATCGATTATTTTTTATTTGCAGGCTACGTGGAGAGCAATGCTGAAAACACAATCCGACTATGACTTTTTTAACGTCACCAAGGAGGTTGCGGGCCGTTTCTTCACCGAGGAGAGGTTTTGTCAAAACATTAACCCGGAGCTATACACTTGGGCCGTAAGCATCACACCCCTTTTCCCCTTTGAATACCTTTCCTGTCCTTGAAATCCGCTCCCCTACCTCTCGAATATGCGCGCCGCATGCTGAAGGTCTGTCAAAACAGGACACGTTTTGTGCAGCCACAGCTTTTGCTATCGCTACAAATGAATGGTTTCTTTCGGTTCGGGTCCGCTTGCAAACTTTTCTTTTCTGTTTTTTTTTGCGTTGGGGGAATGCTATTCACGACTTGGGTTCTTGGAGAGAGGTTTTAAGGGTGCTCATCACCTGGATCCAGAGTCACACGCTTTGCTGGCTGTCGCCAAGACCCCACCATTTTTGGCAATGGCCAATCTTCTGAAAAAAAGAGAGAGGAGGGGACGAGAGAGGGGACGCGAGGAGGAAAGGCGTGCTGTTTCTATGGTTGATGCCCTCACTGAAAACGTAGGTGCTCGCAGCAAACTTCCCGCTTTTAAGAAGCGTGCACACTTTTTTTTTTGCCGTGCACGGCATTTTTTTTTTTATGTTTAGGCAACCCCTGAGTCGTGCGCTAATCAACACGTTTTTACTAAGAAAAGCCACCTTTCAAGTAATGCCGATTTTGTCTGTGCTATGTCATGAACATATGTCACGGCTCAGGCTCGCATAGAGCTACGTTCTTTATGGTTGGAGAAGTACAATCTAGACTTTTTGGCTTTGTAAAAAAGAAAATAGACTTGTTTAAATTTGTTGATTCATATTACCTCAAACGCCTCTTCGGCATTGCATATATAAGGACGAGACCGTTGGATATGAAACCTAAACATAAACCGTCGTGAAATCGCTAAACGGTTACCGGAAAAAGAACCTACTGCACAACACATTATCTTCCATAAAAAAATAACACAAGTACGACCAAAGTTCAATGTTTTCATCCAGTTAGGGATCTTACAGGCCCATAGGAATAAAATGTGTCAACACCTTTTATTCGGTGACCATCTATCTCAATTGTAAATGCCATCGCTTTCCGAGACCCTTAGACATTGGCAGTGTCTTTGGTTATGTGCAAATATGTTCTACACAATTTGATATCTAAATAATATTAAAAACGTAATCAAACATTTTTCCCACAGCCAATATTTAAAGTTAACTACCTTTCTTACTACAAATATTTTCAGAGTATGAAGAACTGCGTCATAACGTGCCGTGATTCGGTATCCGGTATGTATGCAACTGTGGACACCTACTTCGCTCCATTTGGCTACCCATGCGGAAAAAATGGAGAGGTAGGATATCACAAAATACACTTTCTTTAAGTTTTCATGCAGCTTAGGGGTATAGGTGTTTCTGATGAGTGCAGAGAAAAGAACCTGTCATTTAGGGGAGCTAGAGGACCAGCAATTTAAGAAACGCATTAAGTGCCCGGTACTGAACGTCTTACCATTGCTCGGTAGTCAATAAAATTTCGGTATCAGTGGATAAGAAAGTCGAAGAGCCGATCACGATCTCAGAATCAAGACCCTAATGGTCCACACCCTGCAATCTTTCAACTGACAGCGACTCTATGTGTAATATCCGGCTCCAGCGAATCTTCAGTGATACGCAGCCTGTTCTTTTAGGCTTTCTAAATTTGTGTTCAAAAAGGCCGTGATTGCTACACTAATACAGTCTGCCAACTTTAATGGTGCGAAAATATGTCGCCCCTAGCGACCCCCATTGGGACTCGAAGTCAACTACCATGCTTTAAAAAATACATTTTTCTTAAATAAATGCTGTGACGGTGCTTCTCAAATTGTCCTGCCAGGTGCACCTGAGTCACCCAGGGTGAATAGATTGGACAAAAAAAGCTGAACTTCTCTTTGTTGCACCATCAGAGGAAGATAAGCTCCTTTACTCTCGATAATTAGAGGTTTCCTTTTCCCCACTCTCCTCCTCTCTGGAGTTCCCTCTGGCATTGTGGAAAGAGGGAAGGAGTTCGTCAGAGGAGCTTATTGTGCAATGTTTAGGATCTACCTTTCTCCGAACCATTTTAAAAATATAATTGGCCTTTTTTTGTAAAGGGTTATGGGTTGGGTTCACCAAAAAGATGTTTTTTTTTCAATTTATGAAGAAAATCGGACAGTTAAAATACGGCATCGAATGTAAAGAGGTAACTAAAGCTCAAGCAGATTTGCAATACAAGCGGCACATCGATTTTTTTTTTTTAGAACTGAGATAAAAATATATATTTCACATGTAGCTTGAAAGAAAGATACAGATACTCAAAAGTTTGCCTAAGGTACTATCGGGATACATGTGTACCGCGACACTGCCCAGTTCTGTTTATCTCCGATTTGACATTTAACGGAGAGGATCGCCAGGAAGAGAAGTCTTTCGAACTGCGTAGAAGATAAAAAAGGCAGCAGATTTACCAAGCGCCGCTTACCCATTTCAAGCATTCTTAGTCTGTTGTTAATTACCAAGAACTCTTTTAAGTGAAGCTCAAATAAATTGGAACTGTGCTACCGGATGACTCGTTCAAAGCAACGAAACCCCTTTCGGCATGCCATATGTTGGTAAGGAGAGTTTGTCACATAAGGAGAGTTTGTCACAAATTGCAAACAGCTCAGTCATACGTAAAAGCGATATTGACGCAGTAAGCGTTTTTTCTATATTAGTATATACTGCACATACGTGTACCGGGTGTATGTTTTTTTGTCTTAAGTTGTTTGCACATGGATATACACCTGTACTACACATATATGTATTCAGACATATCTTCTTGCTAACTTTGTCCGATTTTTGTTGAATGCTTTTTTTTAGCTTATATCATGCTCCAAAAACTGAAACCAGACCAGTACGCGTAATAAAGAGGTCCCATGTTAAATCTTCTGCGTGGTGCTTAGAATCGCGTACCAAGCATAAATTGACGGCTGGCTAACATTCCTCGGTGTCTCGAAACGACAAATTTGAGAAATCTGAAATGAAAAGTTTTCTCTCTTTTTCAGCGGTGCTGGTTCGGAAACTGCACAAATATTGACCGTGAGGTCTCTTAAGCAGTTAAAAGGTGGAAAATTACGGTTTCGAATATCCATGCCTCTGAAGTATAAATAAAAGCGTTTCTTTTTGCTTTTCGCATTGAGTGTTATATAAGAAATTAATCACAATAAATATTTGTATTTACAATATCTTTTTACAATAAAATGCCTATTAGAACGTTTTATGAACTTCATTTAGCTTTAGCTGCAAAAATAACATGAAAAACGAAATACACGAACTTGACCTAACGGGTCATTTTGCTTTAAGTTTACTACAGTTTAAGATATACTTCTGGGCAGTCATTAGTCCAGGTCCTGATATATGCCGTGCTACAAATCAATGAAGGCCGAGAGCACTCCAGAAACTTGTATCTGATCAATCGAGGCAAATCAATTTTATTTATCAATTGCCACACACTAAACGACAGCATGCACAAAAAAGCCTTTGTTTCGGTTCCGCAGGATACCTTTCTGGTTATCGCGTATCTTTTCGCACGTGTCAGTATATTTCGTCGCCGCTGCAATAAAACGGAGTCATGGGTAAACTTAAAGCACATAGTTAGTTCTAGATAATAAAACCGGTTTTACTTTTTGCACAATAAATCTACGTATCTCAGAAATTGAGAACTTCGTGAATAAACCGAATTCAAACGCATTCAAACGCAACTGTCTCTAGGAACCTTATTTCTTGTCGACACTGTTCATTGCCAATCGCGTTGTGAGTGGCGCTATCCCATTACGAAGATCAATAATCGTTGCGTGTCGCTGTACCGCACCAAGTGAGACAAAACAATGTGAGAGACTGAACGCAGAGTTCAATCAGCTTTGCTAACCCTAGATCTGACACAAGTGTGGTCCTGCTCGAGGAGGCTCAGCGTGAAAGAAACGCAGTCTTGGGCTCGCGCAGGGACGTATACCGATGTTTCAGTACATCACAGGCGCAAAAGGGTCTTGGATGAAAAGCTGGATGAATGTGCAGGAAAGATCGCGGCGTGCTAGACGAGGTCTGACAGAAGCCTTTTGACATGAACGCGCAAGAGTACAGGAAACTGCTGGCGTCAGCCGAGAACAGTTTCTGCAGCTCCCTTTACGCCTAGAACCAAGAATTGCGGCACAGCCCGGACAAAACACAATGATTTCCCAGTTCTGTTTTTCTCAACAGAAAACAAAAACAACAACAACACGGTGTTACGTTGATACAACACGAAACGCTTTTCAAGTTACACGCCTCTCGGCTCTTCAGTCTTTTCCCTCTGCGCGCCCGTGGACTGAAATAATATTTTATTTCTATAGTAGTAATTCGTTCTGTCCAAAAACAAAATTTTCGTTGCTATTAAAAAAAAAAGAGACATGAATCTGTTTAAAAAAAAAAAAAAACTTAGAGTCGAAAGAGAGGAGGAGCGGACTACGCTCATTTCGGCCAATCACAGGACGAGCCTCAATCATAGGTCGTCTTTTTAAGCTGTCCTCCCTCAAACTCACGATCACCATTTTTTCCGCAATCAGAACTCACGCCCACTCACAATCCCGATTTATTCAAAATAGGGTCACCACCGGGACTCACCTTCACGGTTCAACACAAAACCAAAACTCGCTCGCCGTCATCATCACGGATGTCACGCTCACAGATTCTCACGGTCATCACACTCACAGGTCCTCACGGTCCTCACACTCGCAGGTCATCACGGTCCTTCGGCCCTCACACTCACATGTCATCATGCTCATCATGCTCACATGTCCTTACGGTCCTCACACATCACAGTCCTGACACTCACAGGTCCTCACACTCACAGCTCCTCACGGTCCTCACCAGGGTGTAAGATAGACAGGTGAGGAAACGGTCCATAGAAGCCTACCGCAGCGCCGTGACCGTATTGTGTACTCGTCTGCTTGCGGTACCCCCGACTTGCGACAGATGGCGCTGCGGCGAGAAGGAAAAAATCGGACTCGAATTTGCGTGGAACTTTATTGGAGAGTGCGCAAAATCAACCGAGAGCACGACAGTCCTTCATCGAAAATCCACGAGAACCCATCTCCGTCAGTTTAGCCGGTCGCCACCGGTTGCCCACCTGGGCCGGTTTTCTCGAAGCGATGGTAAACCCATTTTGGTAAACCACGGTGCCTAGGAAGGGAAAAGTACCTAGGTACTGTAATAAACGGCTGGATATAGAACAATAATTATTTTTGATTGGGCAATAAGATGCGCCATCTATCGGTGAAACAAGTAGTCATTTTGTTTATCCTCTTTTTCCGCTGGTTGTCATCGATCTAGTATGGTATTTTAAGTCAAAATATAGTAATGTTGTACTTGAAGACCAAGTTATTTGCTTCCGATGGTACGAAGAAATTTTAGCTACTATGCTAGAGTTTGTCGACGAATATTCGAAAATGTAAGAAACATTTCCTTCAATATGTTTCGCCATAAACGACGCATAACTTTCCCGTGTTTCTTCCAGTCTGGCAACGCCGGTGCTGTAATCTCGTTTTCGTTCCTTGCGACGCACGTTTCTGCGATTCCTGCTGATCTCAACTGTTTGCCCTCTCTTCCGTTTGCCCAACCGATTTACCGGTGACGAGAAGCTGAGCTTCTCGTCACCGTTGCATTGCCGGCCACCGGGGATACGTAGAAACCTCAATGCTGTCGGCATACTGTCGGCGCACTGTGAACAAAAAAAACAGTACAATGTCTCAGCTGTTCACCCGGAACGAAGACTTTATTGAGGATAACCACCTTTCCCCGCAAAGTAATCGCTGCTCACGAGTTGGCGTGCATAGTGTAACATATTAAACGTCTTAGTATAAATATGTACCTACACTCGTTCACAAAACATTTTTTTTACTCACCATAAAAACACTTGCAAGGCTTATGTACCGTCATTTGTCTTGGATCTCGGACTGCTGAAGAATGATGCGTTCGCGGAATGCTGCCGTCGGTTAGTTTAGTAGTCCCTCTGAACTATCGCTTTGCTTGACGTGCTAATAGGTTGATGGTGCATCATTAATATAACAGCCAGTTCGAAGTTAATGTTCAGCAGAACCGAGCAGAACTATTAGCACTCATTAAGCTACGCCGCGGGCATTTTGCTTCTAGGTACTGCTCCTCCCTCGGCGCCCCTGCTCTCCCAGTCACGTGACCTTGAGTTCCCCCTTCTATGGACAATAGTTAACTTTAAACCACGGTTCGCGTTCGAGAAAACGGGCCCAGGAATGAGAGTTCGCGGTGCACCACATAGATGGCGCCACAAAAAAGATTAAACCGAGAGGGACGCAATGCCGTCACTCATTTGACTCTCGTTTCCCCACCTGTCTATCTCACACCCTGGTCCTCACACTCACACAGATCCTCACGCTCATCATACTCACAGGTCATCACGCTTACAAGTTACTTTCTTCCTGTGTTTTTTTCTCGCAGGCCGTTGTTTTGTTTTCTCCGTGAGTAGTATGGTGGAGAAACTACCCCAAAAAAGTAAACTTCTGAACCGCCTATTCAATTTGAACGAAATGTACTATGTTTATGTTTATGCTTCGCACATCTCTACCAAATGTTGTTAACCTGGATGAATTACGAAAGAAACTAAATGCAAGCTGACGAAAACGGCGGTAAAACACAAATGCGCCTCCCGACAGGTTACGTAGACAACGTCGCAGTGATTAGAGCATCGCCTCGCTGTGCATACCTCGCTTAATTGTACACAAATGAACGATTATTACATTTATCTCCTCCATTTTTTTCTTTTTTTGTGCCACCCACACGTATTTGTACGGAAGTTTATGGAGCATATATATAAACATATGCATCGACCATTTTTTTTATCTGTTTTTGGGGGGCGTTTATATTAGGTAATCTGGTTTCACTGGACGTACCTTCGGCTTGAAATCTCAACATGATCCTTGTTGGCAGTGGTGTCCGTCAATCGTATGCTATTCTATGAGCAGAGGCCGCGGAGGTCAAGTTTTCTTGTTCACTCGAGTTGCGTCTGCTTTTGTTGATCGACCGTGCTTGTCGGAGTAGGCGGCGATTTAAGGAATCATCGGCCGGCATTGTTTTTTAGTCCTCTCGGCCTTTATAAAATACAGTCAGCGTTTATTTTCTTGATACCTGCAGCCATCCTTGAAATGGTTTTGTTTGGATAGGTTTAGCATGGCTTTCTTTGGTTTGGTTTGGAGTGGTTTGGGGGTTTGGGGTCGTCCCCGTGTTTCTCTCTGTCACGCTCTTGATCACGTAGGGCGCGCAACTTTTCATGTGGCAAGCCGCGTCATTGTTGGTGCGCAGTTTTATAATGGGCAATCAGTTCATCGAGCAAGTTTTTATAAACATATCGTTTCATCGACATTACGATGTTTCATCGGCATGCAGATCGTTTCTTCGACATTTGATGCTCGACAGAGCGTGCTACATTTCGTCGACACTATTTTTTTACTCGGACGTCTAGACGACATTTCTTTTTCTCTCCCTTTCGCCTACGTTGCTGGAGTGTTACGTACGGCGTGGCGGCCTTTTGTATACGTTTGGCAGTTTGGGCACGTGCTCGGCCTGTCTTGCGGATATTTGTTTACGTAACGGGAGAGTCCCCTATGAAGCTGAGGCTGGGCGCTCGGCAGCGAGGCGGCCGGACGTAATTGTTGCTTTCTGTGGTGCTCTTGGCTGCGTGCATACTCGAAGCTCGCGAGATGATCAATCGTTCCAATCTTTTTCTAAATAGAGTGTTTCTCGACGCAGTGGTGGCCTCGAATACCGCTCCTTTTTCCATAAAACCACGAGAGGCTTATTTTGTTCTTAGTAATGCACGCGACAAACCAAAACTGATGTTTTGCATTCTCGTCTAGCAAAAGTTCCGAAAAGGGTAGTGGCGTAGAGATTAACCCGTCGGTTTATGTAGTCTTTAAGAGCCGATGAACGAGGTATTGACATTGTTGTAGCTTCTAGAGTTGGAGCTGGCCGAGATCTATCGTCTACGTCGTATTCTTTGCCATTTGGGCAGCAGACCGATTCTACGGGCTTGAGCTCTCGCTGGAAGCGTAATCCTATTTGTATAGTATTCAACAGTGCTTATTCGTGTTTACTGTAGTGAACATTTCAGGCCCGACATATCGATAGTTTATTGCTATCAACCAGGAAAAAAGAATATCTGTAAACTCCTCCCTACAAAGAAAGAAAACGAGAGCTCGTTGTTTGCTTTGACCGACAGACCTATATAACCAACTGTCTGGAGCGTGTACTTCACAGGAGGCTGCGGTAGTGCACGAGACGGCTCGTGATCGAAACGCGCAAGCCTACAGCGGCGTTGACCCTCGTGCGGAAAGACTACAGTTCCCGCAATGCATTGCGCCACAGGAGAGTAGCGAAACTGGCGGTCCATTACCTGAAGCCCGGTTCTCACTTCTGCGTTCTGAGCAACAGAATCGACAGAAGCAACACAAATGGCATGGCATCGGGGCGATTTTGTTCGCATTACAAAGCGTGCCAGATAATGTAATGAGCAGCTTTATCAAGCAATCATGTGTCTCGGTTGTCGCGGTGTCTTGTCGTTCCTGTCGTTTCTGTCTTTCCTGTAGCTCGGAACGCAGATGTGTGAGGAGGCCTTTACGAGCGAGCATATACGCTCATGTTACGCTTGAACGTCATAGAAAATCGGTCTTCCCACCTTTTTGATGTGTTGCCAAGGGTAGGAATACTAGCGGAGTCTATTCAGATGATTTGTTCGGCACACAAGCGTCAGTACAGGTTATGACTTTGTCAACACTGTCTGAAGCCTATATTAATCGTAAAATAAAATCTCGAAGGCGCTTCCAAGGCCTCTTTAAGTGTGCGTGCTTGCACGACATGAAGTGTCACAGCTTTGCGACCGCAACACCTTACGCGGGCACGAAGTCCGCTCATATCAAAATCGAACTGGGCGGTGTTTGTAAATACAATATTCAGCATTATTTAGCGCATTTAGTTCCCGGAAATTAGCAGCACTTTCGGGAAGCTGAAGTTGCGGGGTATTTTAAATATGACAAACGGTTTGTCTACTTATTTAGTCGCACATTCACAAGAAATATTATAATTTATTTTACATAATCATCAAACCCTCGGCGTTTCTGTAACCATCAGTTCTAGACAGATTCTCTGTCGCTCGGTTAACAACTATTCATTCAACGCCGTAGCGCACTTCACAGGCCCCCTGATCAATCTTACCCTCTGCTACACCATTGTAAAATTTTATTACGGGCTTGAATCATCGCGATATGTATCATAGGCCTTTAAGCGATAAGAAGTGTTTCAGAACTGAATTGTAAAAGGTTGGTTATTAAATATATTTATTCTTTCTTGTATTACAAGCAATCATTACCTCACTCTGAGTACCTGTGCCTTCAACTATAATAACGTAAACACCAAACATGAGTAAACATCGGGCAAGGGGAGTACAGAGCGTCATGCACAAAGCCCGAGAAGCCCGGACAATGGGCGCCTCGGTGTCGCGGCCAGCCGGCGCGCCAGCATTCCGGCCGCGGCTGTGGCCGTTGGGCAAACGCCGCGACGTAGTGGCGCCGCGCTCCGCCGCCCTAATGAAAAATACACCAGGCAATCCTGGTGTGACATTAGAGAATCTTGGTGTGACACCAGAATATCTGGTGTGCCCACCAGCGATGCTGATGTGCCGAGCACAACAGCCTAGTGTGCCCACCAGAAATGCTGGTGTACCCGCAGATCAGCCTGATGGGTACACCAAGAGAGTCTGGTGTCACGCCACAAGGGCTCATGCGCCGACCAGGCAGCCTGGTGTGCACACCACGCTGTTTGATGTGACACCAGGGTTGTGTTTTTGTTGACATTTCTCCCCGTCCGCGAGCGTGTTTTCTATTAGCTTGTGTGCCGCTCCGTCCCCCGACGGGGTGCCTTGTTTCCTACCGTCTTGGTGGTCGCCGGAGGTCTCGCGGCGGGCTCCTTTGTGCTCAAGAAGTGTCCCCCTCGTCCCGAGCACTTTCCCGGCGGCCTTGAGCAGCTTGGGGCGCTCGGCGGCTCGCCTCTTCGAGGGTTTCTCTTTCCCTTTCCGGTGGTATTCCTGTTTAAGTTTGAGAAAGTAGAGAAGTATTCTTTGTGAGTCGAAGCCGAAATGATGTGCTGGTGCGCTTTCCTTAGCCCAAACGAGCTTGGTTTGGTAGCAAAGTAACAAAGGAAGCTAGTAATTATTTCAGTTTTTGGGGCCGAAATGCCTACTAGGGGCGAGGAGGGCGTCGACCGCCTGAAGCGAAAGAGGATCACCCTGCGAGCCGCCACAACAAAGTTCATCAACGAGCTTGGCGTCTGCTGGCCACGGATCCAGCCGACATTGGTGAGCTCGAAGAAATATTTGATATTCTCCTACTTAAGGAGGCTTCCCTGAAAGAGCTGGACAAGGAAATGGAGCCATTTGTCGAATATGATGCCTTAGAAGAGGAAAGTTCTAGTGCGGAGGGGTACGCGGAACGGATCGGCGTAACTAAGACACGAATCAACCGCAAGCTGAAAGGCCGAGAATTGTGGAACGACAGGGCGTCCGGTTCTTCTACGCAGGGTAGTGGCTCCGAACAAACTCCAGTTGATCACGGCCAACTCCCTACAACAGTAAAGCTTCCGAAGCCTTACTGTTTTGCTTTTTTGCTTTTTTGAATAAAGTAATTATGGCAGCAGCATTGTCGTCAAACTTTTCATTGTACCCTTTTTTGAGAGTAAAGCAACACCCAGTCAACAGGTGGTCTGGTATCACATTACAACAAAACCTGATGTCCCGCCAGAACACCAGATTTCTGGTGTAACATCAAAACACCAGATTTTTGTTGTCGTGCCCACACATCAGATTTCTGGCGTCACACCAGAACACCAAATTTCTGGTGTCACACCAGAAAATGTCCCGAATCACATCTGTGAAAAAGTCTGGTGTAACATCAAGTCACACCAGCCCTCGAGTTTGTGTATTTTTCACTAGGGCGTCCTCCACTTCTCAGTGTAAGCAGTCACACGCCACACGGCGGATTCTACGAATCCCGATGAACCAGTAAAATCAGTGGAGTGAGACACGTGATAGCGTCTCACAGGAGTCCATTCAAGATGCCACTTGTATATATGCGATGCTCAATTGGCCCACTGAGTCGTAGCTTCTACAATTTGCTAAGTCACACTGAAACGGGCTTATTGGTGCGCATACAGCCAATCAGCAATGAAGTTTGGCACTACACGCTGAGCCATCTAGCGGCTGCAAAATAAAACTACCCCATTGAAAAATCCACCACACCGGTTTGGTGTGTCCTAGTGTTTTCTGATGTAAACGTCAGACCGGCCTGGTGTGTTCTGGTGCGCACATCAGACCAGCCTAACGCGTTCTGTTGTCCCCACCAGAACACGTCAGGCTGGTTTGGTGTGCCCATCACATCATCCTAGTGTGGTCTGTTGTGCACATCAAAACACACCAGGCTGGTCTGATGTGCACAACACAGCACACCAGAATGGCTTGATGTGCACACTACGCCACACCAGACTGGTCTAATGTCCACACCAAGGCACACTAAACTGGCCTGACATGCACACCAGGGTGCCTCTGGTGAGCACACATTACGGATATATGTATGGTGTTGAATGAAAACATGTGTTCTTGTAAAATTAAATAAGATGTACAGAGCTAAAACACCATATTGGATTTTATAAGGTGCTTAATTGAAGGGACGATGCAACGATTCACTTCAAATAATATGTATTTTGCGTAAGCATGTTGGCATATTGTAACAAACGTTTACCTATATGCAATAGCCTGATGGAAAGAATACAGGTTTGTCTCGTCAACAATCGTCAGCAGCTTGTCATCAATGAAAACTTGAAAATATTTCAGTGGGCATTAGACATCATCAGAGGCCGTAAACATGGGTTCCGCAGGCTCCAGAAAACAGCGGTCCTCTTTTTCCCAGTCAAAAACTTGCGGCGGTGACTTTTGCTTCTTTCTTGACGTTGACAGAAGTGGACAGGCGGGCGTTCTGCCTTCAGTTTCGTTATCACTTGGAAGTTCTGTTGTTAGGCCCTTCGTTGGCAAGTTCTCCTCGTCACTGTCACTCACTTCACTATCACTAGGTCCCGCATCAGACACTGTTCCACTTTCTGGAATCAAAACCACACATGGACGATCGCGACACCGTGTCTGGTAGAAAGATTTCGATGGAATTTCCTTCGGGCAGCAGTAGAATACGAAGCCTAAAAGAAAAGAGCACCACGTCAAATTCTACCAGAAAACAGGGATGTACTAAACCACGCCAAACAGGAAGCTTTCTCCCGACAATTACAGCCGATTCCTCGTGCACAAGTATGTAAAACTCAGAGTGAACGCCCGCCCCTAAAGTAAACTACTGAAACACTGCCAAATCTAAGCACGGAACGGAACACCACAGAAATCACAGAGCTACTATGCGACTCCTCTTTTAAGACAGTTTCACATGCAGCAACTGTGCGAAAAAAAAATCGGTGCGACAGCGGACGCAGCGAGTGCGATCGCAATATTTGGTTTCGCATGCTCCAACAACCGCGCGATTTCTGTCGGAGCGGCTGGCGCTTCGGACACGGAGGCGACGCGTTTGACTTTGTCTAAAATACAACAAAAACGTCTTAATAAGCGTACATGTTATAGGAATGCAATAAGTAACCAGAAATTTATAATAATGAAGCATTAAACCAGAAGCTTTTATGTGCCTACATTTATTTTCGCGGATGAAAGCTGGCTAATGAACGGCTGATTGACGAGAAAGCGATCGCACCGGCTTCGCGGCAAAATACCAACTTGGTGGAAACCAGTTGCAGAGCCGCTGCGACAGTGCGACTGCGATTTTAATCGCACATATACTAGAAATCACACTGGTTTCGGGCGAGAATCAGAGCATGCGAAAGAGCCTTCGCATATCTACTATGTACTTTTTTTCCCCGACCTTCATACGTTTCAGGGTAAAATACGTCAGCGCTATGGAATCCAGAACTTGTAAACATTTAAAATTAGCATATTTCATAGCAAAGTACTGCTTACCTTTGTAACATCAGGTCGAAGTGCGTTGCACGGCTTGGACGATACGCATCTTGGGCGCCGCCGTGCACATCACAGCCGACCGAGCGACGTAGAGTTTCTGTATTGCTACCTACGGTAGCAGAGTTGCGCATTCAGCCTCGGCGAGTGGCCATTGCGCCGGCTTTCCCGCATGCCCTGGTTGCTTTGCTCCTCACGTGACTAAATTTGGCGAATAGTGGCGCCGCGCGCGCCGCCGCGCATGGAAAACAGGAGAGGAGGAGAAGGTGGGCGAAAGCAGGGAAACATACGCCGGGGCGCGAAAAACGTCGGCGGAGCGACCGTAAAGGTGGCTTTCTTGCACGCCACCGGATGCTTTGCTCCTCACGTGGCGGGTCTCGGCGAATAGCGGCGTAGCGGCGCGGGGAAAACAAATGCGCAACTCTGGCTCCCGTAGGGAGCCTATACAGGAACTCTAGAGCGACGGAGTATCTGGAAACCCCTCGCGGCGAAAAGTCGAGACCGCGAAACCGAAACCAGAAAATGCATTTTCTAAGATACGTTAAACATTTTGTATGAGTATTGCTTTGGGTCCCAAAAACACTATTTTAATATTGAATGTGTCCTAAAAATACACAAACAGTTTTTAAAGTACTTAAAAGGGTAAATAAAAATAAAAACGAAAGGAACCCGAAGGAAAAATCCATCAATGTAACCCTGTTTGGCAGTCAATGTTTTCTAGTGGACCGCTGACTGTGCCTGACTGTACGTCAAGCATGTCTGATTGGCCAACAAGCTACTCTGACCGACAGTCAAACTCCAGTCAGACTCTGCTTGTCGGCTTTCTGATGGTTTCCTGATGGCAGTCGGCCGCCGCGAAATTCCATCAGGATGTCTTGGTGGCAATTCTGACTGTACATCGATTGTCTCTGACTGTACGTCAGAAAGCTTTGACGTGCAGACAGACGTACGGTCAAAGGACGTAAAGTTCGTTCGGACACCACTATTTCGTCAAATCTATGAATACGAAAAGTAATCTATGCGCGAGAAAACGATTTCTGGACGGGAGCCCATAAAACCGCTGACGTTAGATATTTGACACGCAACCGACCGACAACCTTGATCAGAAGCCCGCCGAAGCGCCGAAAATGACACTTCGCCACTTCGCTTCGCCCATAGAGGCTTCGCCGCTTCGCCGAGCTTTCATGAAAGATCGCTCTCGACTCGTTTTGTTTGCCCGCTTGCTCCAACCTGTCGATCCTGCCAGGATTCTACAATGTCTTATGTTTTAGTAGAATTTCTACCCGACAAGACCCAGCCTGTTGTGAGTTCCGACGATGTAAGGGACTTTAGCGGTGTAGTTGAAGACGACAAGGTGTACCAGGTCTACTGGGCCGGTGACGCGCGAACAAAAGGATCGTTATACGACGCGAAAGTACTCTACATGGCAGGTGAGTAGAACTGAAGTACGGCGAGTGATGTACGAGTGCTTTGCATAACATGCTGACGGCTTAACTGCATTTGCAGCCGAAGCATCTCGTATAAAACTATTAGTGAAATCGAGTTTCAAAAACGGTTCCATAGCATAGCGGTTACGGTGTGCGATTTGTATGCAAGTGGTCGCGGGTTCGAATCCGCGGTTGTTCTGCCTTTTTTTTTCTTTTTTTTTTCTCCAACATTTTGTTTTATCGAGGCATTTGGGGATATTTATGAGTGCGTATAGCTTTACTCTTATATAAATGCTGCCCTTGTTGATGAAATTCCCTTGGCAGTGGCAGTCAGACGTCATCTGATGGACCATCAGATGACGTCTGATGGTCCATCACGTTCCACCAAGGCTGCTGACTGGCAGTCAGTGTCCCAAATTAGTACCTTGATGGAATTTTCAATAGGGAAAACTTTAGTGTTGCTAGAAGTTCTAGGAATCGTCGGCGGCGTCTGTGCACACTGGGCAATTTGCCCCGCAAGCGAGCTGTTGAGCGCGAAGGAAAAAACGGTCGTGGGAGAAAAGGTAAGGATTAAGGATATTTCTTTGTTTCTTTTTGTGCTTGCTGCATTACCATGTGGGGATTTCGCATTATTAGGTCTGCTGAGACACTTGTAGCTTTATTTTCAGTGAACGATTCGAGCCTGAATGTATAGCTTAACAGAAGAAAAATTTCCGGGCGGCTATCAGTTCGAAAGTCTTTGTTACGCAGCATTGCTAGCCGGCAAGCATATTCTAGAGTTGTCATTTGGACACCAGTTTGAGTTGTCTTCACCACTTGTGGGGTCTCTCTGTAATAATCGCCGCGCGATCGGCATGTGCTTCGCTCGCCTCCCAGGGAGTGACACAATACAACGAGAAGATTGCGAATCGGTTTACTATACTTCCCAGTTGTCCGTCTTCGAGAGCCGGCACTGCGGCCCGCCGAGCCGGGTTGTCACCCGTCATTCAGAGCTCGCAGTCGCTGTCCGTGTCCAGGCCTGCGGATCGTCCTCCCCACGCCAGCGCTGCACAGGCAAGCTGTTCCGGGCTATCACAGCCCGAGTCTCGCTGCGGAACCACTCCGGGATCGTCATGGCCTAGGTCGGTGTGGCCAGGGCTCGCCGTTTCCGCCGGTCCTGATCTGAACCTCGCTGGCGGAACGCTCCAGGAGTTGCCATAAGCCAGACCAGCCAGAACGGGTCCATCGTTCCTGCGCGGCCCCAGCCTGGTGCGGCACGCTCTTCCTGTTTCCTCGCGCTCGCCCCCGGCTAGAAAATGTGAGTACTTAGAAACATACTCTGCATGCTAGAGAACAGTATGCACGTTACAATGGCTGTACCGTGATATGCAAGCCTGGTGTGAAAAGGTGACAGGCAACAAAGTGCACATGTGAGAAGGATATTTACGCTTCACTTGAGCTTTTTCTAAAGAAAAACTTACGCATCCTGTTTTCTGCATGCCGTCACATTTGTTACCAGATTCAGCGTTAAATTTTGTTGCCGAAACAAACAAAGCTTTATGTGCTGCGAAAATTTACTATTAGAGAACTCGCAGGTTTGGAAGGTTTTGGTTACGACCACGCGTGTGCCGAACGGCTATGTGCACATACAACTACGACTGCCGGGACGGGCCTTTCGCTTCTTGAAGGCCTGATCGCCTGATTCTGGACGTCACAGCGAAGCAACAATCGGCCCAATTGTTCCCATTGTATTTCCCTATGTGGTGTCTATAGTCTGTTGCAACCTAAGAACGAAAGGCGTGGGTAAGACGGGCCGGGGAGGAGGAAGCAGGCGGAACGCTAAAGAGAGAAAAAGGTTTTCCACTCTCTTCTCCAGCGTTCCGTCTGCTTCCTCGTCCCCAACCCGTCTTACCCTCGCCCTTCGTTCTTAGGTTGCAACGGGCTATAGTGCCTCGTAGAACAACTTGTATAAAAATTTTATTTTGCTGAGTAGTCTGCAAAACAAGTTGGTCAGACCACTTTCCAAGCCTGCACATCTATTTTCGTTCACTTCAACAGCAACAATTACTGTAGAATTTACTTACCCGATGGATCGCACTGCAGTGATCCACTTCTGTTGCCGTGTCACTTCCGAAGATCTTGAGGGGAAGCGGTATAATTTGACGCTTGAGTCGCCTTCGTGACTGTGACAGTTTTTCACGCAGCAGTAGCGACATTTATTTTTTGGGGAAACCCTATCGAACCCCAGCGGGTTCCTGTGGCATCTCACCTACTCCTATAGGAGTAGGCAAGATGCTACAGAAACCCGCTGGGTTCATGGAGACGTGAAGCCGGGACTTACTTTTAAGAAGAACGGTTCCCAAAAAGGCTGACGCCGATCCAAAATGCCACATTCACACTTGGTTTCTAAATGCACCCGCCTGCGCAGTCCTTGCGATCCGGGCTGTCCTGGCATACCCAGTCTTTTATTTTGCAGCCGCTAGATGGCGCAATACGCAGTGATAAATTGCATTGCCGGTTAATATTTGGGTCACTTAAAGTGAGGGGAGTGGGTGGAGTGGAATGGGGGGGAGAGATTTGTTTTATCGAGATTCTGCTGAGTCGTTGCCCAAGACGCCTCCGACTGTACGTAGCAAATCTTAATTTGTTTTTCATCTGTATAAAAGCAGATATTAATTTACTGACAGGATGACAGTGCTGGCGGGCCCAAATCTAATTATGTATTTGCAATCTGAACTGCTGATAATGTAGTTGCAGGTAGTGACAATCTCAATTTAGGGGAGCAAGTCAATTGATTGTTCAGGAGAGGCTCTGCCCAGTACTGTTATTCACATGCTACAGGCCCTTCTACCGTTAAGAAAATAGTGTTTCACCCTCTTTGCATACAGGAGCCGAGGGTTCAAAAGTCGCTTTTTTAGAGGCAGGACAACACTATCATACTACTATAGCCAGACTTTTACCTCAACAAATGGTTGATGACAGAACAGGAAGACATCATTTCATGACTTCTTTATGCAGCGTAGCACGATACAGTCATTGCTTACCTGACATGCGAGTAGTTGTAATAACGAGAGTTGGTAAGGTTGCCAGTATCCCACATGAATAAATACTATCTTAAAGGCGTGATTTCAAAAGGTAGTGTTAATTTATTTAGTGTATAAAGCAGCCTGGCTGTGGCAACAACATAAGCAACAATACCACCTTAATGGTAGTGACCGTAGCCCTTGTGTCACCTTACTAAAAGTATCGCAAGAAAGAGCTGACATTACCTCTACAGGTTTGCATCGTCATAAATCAAGTTAAAGCGATATGCTATTGGTCTGAAAATCTTAAGACAAGTGAAAGTGATTTACTGGTGGAGTGAAATTACGAAACATTTTGAGGGCATGCATTGCTGAAATCTCACCCTATTAGCAACTGTAGCATATATTTTGTTTGGGCATATGCATGCTTCCTGCTATTACTACAACAAAGAAATGGGGTTCAATGTTTTGACTAAGATAGCTCCTGAGCATAGGGCTAGATTGACGTTGTGAAGGAATTTTGTGCTTTATTTATACTGCATTGCACGTCATTTTGTATATGTTGTGCGGCTATCTTTTTCTTTATTACAGCTACAGTATGTCCTAGCGTATAAACAGATCAAGACCTTGATGTTACTCGTTGCTCTAACCTTTAATTTGCTATCCTGGGTGCTGCAGTGGCTGCTCCACCTGGTGAGGCCGTGGCCTCCTCTTGGCCACCGCTCTTTGCTGTCCAAGATGGTGAGGCACGTATCTGGGCCTACAAAACATTTTGTCTATTGTTTTCATTTCATTGACTTGTTTAGGAGAACAGACTAATGGCAGAAAAAACAAGGACACAAACAGGCAGGCACACAAAAAGGCAAACTCAGGTACTGACATAAAGGTGCACTAAAGATTTTTCTCAGATTGTCTGTTCTTGGTTATACCTCATTCGACACGCTCTAAGCATCCTAAATATCCAAAAAAATTATGCTCGTTTCATTCCTATTTTCCTTATAAATATAGAAATAAAAGAAAATACTTAAGGCTTGCCATAGGACGAACAGGTGAACTATCTTTGAAAAAGTGTACATGCGGATGAGAGTGACATCAGTGCTATCTGATAGCCGTGTCCCACAAATTACAGTTTAGCAGTGCCAATAATACCTATCCAGGGGTTAGTAAGGTAGCCCGCTTCACTAGTATAGACTAGCAAAGAAGACAGAGTATGGATGGATGGTAAGGGCTATACCCTTTGTAACGGGCGGCAGCTTGTGCCATCTAGCCTTACATTTCGTCATCCCTTCTTTTTTTATAAATTGTATAAATTTTGCTCTAACACAACCCCACCCCCCTTTTTAAAGTGATTATATTGCTTATCTATATCATTTTGTTTATCCTTCCCTAGATCTTTTCCACCAATCTTCCAATCTCCTCTTAGTTACCGCAATTCTTTCTCTATCCATTTGTCCATCCATGTCCGGAAAACCCAGTGCTCCCTCCAAATCCGTAGTTATCCGCTCAAGAGGGTGGTACGAAGCCCCGTGCGCCTTAAAATTACATGTTCTATAGTTTTCCTTTCGCGGTTACATACGTCGCACAGAGCGTCCACTTCCTGGAATTTAGCCCTTTACGTTCTCGTTCGTAGCACCCCCGTTCTAACTTCAAACAAC
Source organism: Ixodes scapularis (assembly GCF_016920785.2). Classification (NCBI taxonomy): domain Eukaryota; kingdom Metazoa; phylum Arthropoda; class Arachnida; order Ixodida; family Ixodidae; genus Ixodes; species Ixodes scapularis. The sequence goes on from NW_024609881.1 coordinate 66,462,731, forward strand.
AAAGAGCTGCTCACTGAATTATCATACAGCTGTTATTTCTTTATTTTTTTGTTTTTATGCCCTGTATATTGTTAAAGCTGATTTCCCCTGCATTCCTTCTTCCCACAATTTCCTTTCTGTTTCCTTTACTCCCTTTTCTTCTGATATGCTCTGATCGGCTCCATCTCGTTGAATGTACTTAAATATCAGCTTGCGGGTTCGGTTTGTCCACTTAGTGTTTAGACTTTTTATATATAGCTACTTGTACACTTTCGCTGCCCACCGTGTCTCCTCAATTTCACCTAGTCTTATTTCAAATTTAACTTTACTTATCGCCTCTCTTCTCGAAAGATGCCCAACCCATGTCCCCCTCTACTCTCTCATTTGTAGTATTCCAATGTGCCCCCAATGCCAACCCACCCACACTCCTTTGCTGTATCTCTAAACCTGCCTGGATTTCTGACCTCATACACAATACCGTATTCCCAAATCACAGTCCTGGCACCATGACCCCTTCCTTACACCCCCCACAACTTCACATCTATTATAGTTCCATAGTGCCCTGTGTTTTATGACAGCTGAATCTCGTTTCCCCTTCTTTATTACAATATCTTCATGGTCTTTTAGACACTGTCTTCCTTCACTTAACCATATTCCCAGATATTTGTACGTTTCTATCTGTTCTATCAATGTGTCCTCTATCTCAAGGGGTTCCCCCTTCTCGTCTTTATAACCGACTGAGATTATACCCGACTTGTCCCAACTAAATTTTAGTCTTAAATTGTCCCCTTCTCTGCTGCAAATCCTGATGAGTTCCCGTATTCTGTCACGACTTTCTGATACTAGTTCAATGTCGTCTGATACATTAACCGTGGCAATATTTGATTTACTTTATGTCCTTCCTTAATGTTAGTCAAATCAAAACCTAGGTTGCACTGTTCTAACTTTTTCCCATCTCACTGAGGTATATCATAAAGAGCAGGGGAAACAATGGCCAAACCTGTCTGAGATATATTTTTATTGCTGCTGGTCTTGTAGTTTCGGCTTCCCATGTTTAATCACCCCTATTTTCTGTATAAACCCATTCCAGAAACTTAACCATGGTTCCCTCTAGCCCATATCCCTTCAATTGGTTCCAGAGTTTTTCCTGATTCACATTGTCATATGCCCCTTTGATGTTTAAAAATGCTACCCATAATGGCCTTTGACTTGTCATTGCTATCTCTATGCACTGAGTGATTATGGATAAATTTTCATCCAGTCGTCTACCTTTCCAGAAACCATTTTGAAGCTCCCCCAGAATCTGTTCTCTCTTTGCCCATTCTTCCATTCTTCTTTTTACAATTTCCATAGCTAGTCTGTATATTTCTGAAGTTACTGTGGTTGGTCGGTATGGTTTGACACTGTCTTTTTCTCTGTTGCCCTTATGTAATAATCTCATCCTGCTCAATTTCCAGTCCACTGGGTACCTCCCTCCCATAAGTATCTGGTCAATCACCTGCCTTAGTTCCAATTTGCTTGTTTTGCCTAGAACTTTGATCAATCTCATTGGTATGCCATCTAGACCTGTTTCCAGTGCCAGCCAGAACCTTTCTTTCTACTTTTTTTCCCATTCCTCTGTGGTCCTTTCCTCTTCCTCACTATGATCCTCCGCGTGTGTTGTGTAGACGCTACTATTCCCTACGGCCTGATCTGATTCTAACTCCGAAAATGCTGCTTCGATTGTATGTCTAATGTATTCTCTTGCCTCTTCCCCCTCTATTTTTGTCCCTTCCTGTGTGGTTAGTGTCTGCTGGTACCCCTCGGTTTTTTTTCCCTGTGCACTGATGTGTTCCCAGAACCTTTTTGCAGCATTCCTATCTTTCTGGTTTATCTTTATCATCCACTGGACCCCTGCTCTTCCAATGTTGGCCTCTATTAATGCTGATGCTACCCGCTTTCTTTCCTGAAATTCCTCCCATTTTGACGCTACTTCCGTTAGTGTGGCCACCTTTTTGTTCTTTAGATGCCGCTTGGCGTCTCGATATTGCTGCCTTAACCTCTTTATCCCACCAGCTTTTTATCTTGCGTTTTAGTTTTCTTCCTCCTTGTTTGACTCATTATGTCTCTAACTCTCTTTTGAAAACACTAAGGCTTCATATCTCCATTCTCTTTCCGTTGGCTTGGATACTATGTTATTGATTCGCTTAGATACCTCCTGTAACTGTTTATCATTTAAGTTATTCCTACCCTCTTGTTTTTGATTTTGCATTTCTGGTTATATTGTGCCAAATCTGATCTTGATTCTCTTATGGTCGCTCCCCAGACTTTTTGTGCCTTCCTTATCTATTTCCATACCGCCTAATCTGTTGTATATCTTACGCGATATTAAACAGTAGTCAATAGTCGAGTGCGAGTTCTTTCTTTCTCATGTTATTTTTCCATCACATTTTACCTGAACGTTAACCAATACCAGATCAAGAGCTTCGCAGAACGCCTCTAACATCCTCACTGTTGTATCGGTATGTCCATCAAAGTCTTCCAAATGTGCATGCATGTCTCCCAAGATAATTATTTCCTTGTTAGTGCCAATTTCCATAACCTCTCCTGATATACATGTCAAGTGTTCTGCATTTTCCTCTCCTGCATCACTCCTTGTTTTTAGATACACAAAACCGAATATTGTGTCTAAACCCCTAATATTGCCTTTAACTAAGATGTATTGCGTGCATTCATCTCGTTCCCTTTCCCATTCCTGACCCTTCACTAACACCCCTAATTCACCTCCCTAGCGTTCCCCATTGGCCCGGTTGCATCCCATCCAATGATATCCTAATATCTATGGTGGTTTTTCTATATCCCTCAGATGTGTTTCTGCTAATCCATACACTGCAAAGTTGTCGCTTTCTAATCGCTCCTCAATCTTTTCCCACTTTATTCTGTTCCTGCCCTCCTGCATGTTTGTGAACGCTGTTTCTTTTTCCTAGTCCTGCAAGGCTTTCTCTCACCCTCCCAAACCCTCCCCCCTGTATCTACATTTTAGCCCTCATTTACACCGGCGCCCTCAGGGCTCCGGGGCTCCGCAAAAAATGTATGATGTGACATCCAATCCTATCGCCTACCGTGCTCCCAGTGGTTCCACTGTAGTGGATGCCCATTGTAAAAGGGTCGGAGCGAGCTTCGTGCACCGCCCTGTTTACTTTCATTACTCCATACTCAAATCGTCGGCTCAGCCCCCTTATCACCCGGTTAGCTTCCACCACCCGCTTCTCTATCTGCAAAGACTGTCCCCAGACCTCTGGGACGGTGCATATTTCCACATGCACAGTCTCAGAGACGTCCCTCAGCTTACGTAACCCCAACTCTATCTGCCTGGCGAGGTTCTGGCTCCGTCCCTTTAACACATCATTTAGTGCTGCGTGTACAAACACTAGGCTCTCTCCTTCCCTGTTTTTCCACACATCCACCTTCGCTTTGGCCATAGCATCTACCGTGCACTTTCTTGACTGAGCCATACAATTACCCTCCCATCCACTTTCACCCTGTCCAGCAGCCCCTCCTTAACCCTTGTTATGTATGAGTCCTACCACCAGCACCCTCTTAAGCCCCCACTGCCTGTCTTCACCCCCTCCAGCTCTCTGTGCTCTCTCTGCCTCAAGTTCTGCTGCCTTTCTCAAGCCCTGCTGTACTGCAGTACTATAGAGCTGTGCAGGCTCTTTTCCTACACAGTCAATCACCTCGTCACTATTTAACTGGCCCCCTTGTCTGCCCCCCCCCCTCCTCGCCGTCTTCTCTGCCACCTCACCCGTTTTCTTATTAACTACTCCTGTCAGTTGCTGCACCATCTCCTCATACTTCTTATGCTCTTCCAACTCCGCCTTCCACTCTTCCCCTAAGCTTCCCTACCTGTCGCTCAACCTCGGCTCTCTGTTCCTGTTATCGTCTCAGCTCTCCCGCCACGCTCCCTACCTTACTTTCCCATTCCCTGGTCATCTCCACCACATCCGCTTCGGCCCTCTCATTCATATCTCCGACCTGGGCCTCGAGCTGAACCCGCTTCTTCCGCTCTGCCCGTATCTCCCACTTCGACTCCTGAACCGTATCCGCCCATTCCCTTCCTATTCTCCCAAAACCAAGCTCTACCTTCTCGCAACTCCGACAGGTAAAGTTGCTCTCTTCGGCTTCTGTTACAGTTTTGAGCTCCAACTCCATTATGCAGCACCAACGGCCACACTCCTCAGATTCTACATCGGGTCCCCCTTTTACATTAGCCTGCGCATTTTGTTTCCTTCGCATATTCACCATTGCCTACGGACACAGAGCGCGACCCCACGAAAAATATCGCACCAAAACCAAAAAAAGCCTGGGTAACGTCTCTGTCCACAAAACCAACTAGCCCGCCAAAAGTTTCAAACGTGCAGGTGGTTTGGTCTTGTGACCCTACCTAAAAAGCCTGCTGTAACCCAACTATCCTATCGATACTTTAAAAAGTGCTTTCTGCTACCTCATAAAACCACCAGAGTTAGAGCAAAAATGCTTTACAGCAGGGTGGTAAACCTGGAGGATCAACCCCAATGGGGTGTGCCCGCACAACACCACCAATGAAGCAGATCCAACAAGCAAGCCTATCCTATTGCTACTTTAAAAAGTGCTTTCTTGTACCCATAAACACACTCGCAACTAAACTAAATACACCTAATATTGCTTAGCTTCGCAGGAGCTCTGGAAAACACGTCCTCTTTGTCAGCTGATAAGCAGCTGACTGGTGAGACATATTGATGCCTATTTCGGAACACCGAAAGGGAAGGTAGTGAGCTTTGGTAATAGCACACTCATTCGTGTTTTCTTTTTCATGTCTTGTCATAAAGTGGAGCCAAAGTTGTTTTTTTTTCACATTGCTCGGCTGCTTGAGGTTGCAAATATTTGTACAAAACATGGGAGTGCACAGCAGTATACTTCCTCCATACTTGGCGATGTCGAATTTAAAAATTGTCAAATGGTCCATTAAAGTCAAGCTTTCATGAAACAATTTTTTTATATCATTATTAGTATTTGATGTGTACAGCAATAATGGAACTCCTTTCTTAATGCATATTCCAAAGCTGAAATTACTTCTCTTAAAGGGGCGCTCGGAAGCTTTCTATCACGGCCTATTTATGGCCGTAACACATTCTATGTGCTCTAAGCATCCCAAATATTTAAGTTTAAATCATGTGCAGCTTAGTTCACTAATAAAAATGTGATAAAAGATACTGAATCTCAGACATACAAATGGCGGCACTGAACCCGGCCGAATGTAGGTGAGGAACGAACGGGGCTCATCAGACAATCACAAGCTATAGCTTCACGTCCGGACAAGCAGCCAACCAGCCCTGCTCGTCTGCACAAGAGGCCCTCGCTTGCAATTGACTGACAAACGTCTTTCGCCGTTCCACCCTATTCGCCTTGATTTGGTTCAACCGCATTCGCTATCTTTGATCATATTTTTTAATAGTGAAGTAGGCCACACATGATTGTAAGTTTGGACTTGTGGGATGTTAGAGCACATAGGTTGAGTTAGGAACATAAATAGGCCATCCTGGAAGACTAGAGAGTGCCCCTTTAATTTATTTCATTTTTTTATATATATCTACAGTTCAGCATTTCAGTGAAACAAAGCAGGAACATGGTTGCAGATGAAAGTGGAGAGTCCATTTGTGTTGCCTGCATTTCTCCACGTTTTGTGCATTTTCTTGACAGTGTTACTCACTGCAGATTCATCTTGGACCTGGCATCAAAATGCGAGAGGCAGCATTTACACACGCCGTGGAAAAGGCTGCCACTCCTGGCCGCTCTCTCAGAATGGTCAGCCGATCACTGTGGGAGCCTGCGGAGCTCTTCGACAAGGGTGTGTCAGGGCAAGCCTGCAGGCGTCTCCTCTAGGAGGGTGTGGTGGGAAAACAGCCCCTACCACACCAGGGGGGTATTTCTGATCAACCTGAAAGGGCACAGCACGCTGTAGATGAGCACACGCTGTAGATGAGTCACACGCTGTAGATGAGCAGCGTGTGACTCGTCGCAACTTTAATGGCAGACATAATGTTTGTTTAGTGTGAGTTATGATTTACTATGATTTGAGATTTTTATGAACCTATTTATTTTGCCTTGTGCAGCACGCATGTACAGTGAGAGGCACTAAGAGACAAGGTGGATGTGGACAGAGCAGGAGAAATGCCACTTGGGTGCAGCGCGTTCTTTGCTCACTAAGAGCGAGGCCATGATGTTCGATCTGCAGTCAAACCTGATATTATCGAACCCGGTTAATTTAAGGGCACATGGTAAAGTAAAATTAAAAAAAAAATCGATTTTAGTTTTTTTCGCATATTGAAAAGTTTAGTTCTTTCTGCACATTTTCCATTGTCCCAGTGTTTTTGGAAAGCTATATTTCGGGCTGAAAATCACTTCTTCCGAAAGCAAGTAGCAGGTGACTACGCCTCCTTTTGGGATACACTCCCTGTTTATTGATGAATTCTCCAACAAAACCAAATCAACACAAGACCTAAAAGCTTGTCCAGTAACAGATAATCTAAAAAAATTATTCCGCAACTATTGCATAGCTTTTTTTTCAACCAAGACAATCACGAGACGCTGCGCACGTTTTACCCAGGTGTGTAACGTGTGTACATTCAAGTGTTTGTGTTTTCATAACGACAAAATGGCGCCATTGAATGCTGTTCCTTTATTCAATGGTGGCAGCATTGCACAAGCCAATGTTTTGAAGTTTTGTGGATGGAACCCTGTTTGGAAAGCCATCAAGTGGCTGAGAGAAGTTGACATCACTCTAATATACTTCACGGACCAAGCGACATGGCAGGTCACAAAAGAGTCCCGGCAAGCAAGGTGATAAGCCTAAAGGCGAAGATATGACTTTAGCAATGCCTTTCAAGCTGGCGGCTATTGAAAAAATGACTGTAAGGCTGTTGGTGCCAATAGAAATTTGTTATTCACCAGTTTTTTTACATTAAACTTAATTATCTCAAAACAGTGTTTTTTAATACAAAGGTACCATTTTTTCCTTAGCCTGACATTACAGAGGGTTGATTTTTTATTCCTACCGCATACATGGGTGTTCAAAAATACTGAACTAAAATTAAAAATATGCACCTAGCCGTTTTTGAGTTACAAAGTTTTTAATAGATAAAAAAAAACTAAATTTCAATACTAGAATAAAAAAAATATAAAAAAACTTATTTTAAATTGGTTCAAGTAATTCTAGTTCAGTGAATAAAACACAATATTTCGAACAAAATGATATATGCATAACAGAAATACTCCTAATTGTCACCGAGAAAACTGTTCCTCAACATGGCCTCAAATGCATGGGGAGTATAGGACTTACCTTGTGCCCTTAACCTATTTGTAAATGGACAGGTAACTGCAATGAAATTGCATAGCGAAAAATGCAATTACATCGAACGAAAATTGCAGCGTCTCCTTGTGGACCGATCTGCCGAGAGCGCTGTTTAGCTCTGCAAGCTGGCTTTCCCCCAGCATTAGAATCATCCTTGGGGGAGAGCCAGCTTGCAGAGAAAGCTGGCTTTTTTTCTTTTGAGCAGCCGCGTCGGCCGCCGAGGAGTTAAAAAGAAGTCTTGTGGGGGGAGAGGGTGAGCCGGTAAACAAAGAAGCGGCCACTAATAACTGCAGTCGGCGTCCCTCATGATGCACAGATGCCCCTTCGAGCGTGAACAACTTTTCTAAATGTGGCGTGCTGGTTCGTTGTGAAATTCATTAAAACTTCTATAGAGAATTGCCCGCCATATCAAAGTGGTAGACGGTTTTTTGAGAGTTCGATATAGTCAGGTTTGACTGTATTATGTTGCCCACAGGTAGGCGAAATCAGATAGAACGTGGGAGGGCGGGCCGAGTGATAAATTGACTGATTATCAGGCTCGACACGACATAACCTCTTGTTTACTGTTGTAGTTGTGATTTTATTATTTTAAGGGTTTTTTTATGAATAACTGCTCGTGTATTTCTTTTTATGCACTGCAGGTTTTATCACGCAATACCGACTTGCCGAAGCCATCATCTTAGACATCCAGATGTGCTGGCAAAAGTGGCATGAAAGAAAAGAGCCATGGACAGCCCAGTCTGCATGAGAATGTTTGCGAGTGGTGCATGTTGGGAAAAAAATAAAATAGTAAGTTCCATTCTCTTAGTGTTTGTAGTTTTGTTTTATGGCACAATAAACACCTAAACCTGCAAAAAATTAGCAATCTTTTTGCACAATTTGCTAGCTGTTGTCATCAGCAGCCCTTTCTGCATCTAAATTATATTGTGCATGCATGACCACGTCACACCAGAAGACACTAGGTCGTTCGGATCACATCAGAACATGCCAAGACACTAGAACACGTCAGGATACCAGAACACGTCAGGATACTAGAACACGTCAGGACAACAGAACACACCAGGACACCAGAACACGCCAAGACCCGTGTCTGAATTTCCGCTCTGATGTAAACGTCAGGAACACACCAGACCCGGGCTGGTGGATTTTTCAATAGGGTAATTGGGTAGGCAAGGCCGGCCCGGGTCGCGGGAACTGGCGGGGACCACATTGGTGGGGACTGCGGGCGGGCGCATTTAGAAACCACGTGTGAACGTGGCATTTCGGATCGGCGTGAGCCTTGTTGGAACCGTTTTTCGTAAAAGCGGGTTTCAACTTCACGTCTCTATGACCTCACCGGGTTCCTGTGGCATCTCGCTACCTCCTAGAGTTTCCCCCAAATATGAACATCTGTACTGCTGCGTGAAAGACCGCCGCAGTCGCGAAGGTGACTCAAGCGTCAAACGTTACCGCTTCCCTTTGAGATCTTGCAAAGCGACGCGACGAAAAGGTGGATTACTGCCAGGGTTGGCCTTTGGGGTGGGCGACCTATGGAGCCGCACAGGGCGCCATTCATAGAGGGGGAGGTCGGCGGGGGGGGGGGGGGGAGGGCGGGGCGCCGAAATGGCAGCCGACTGAAAATCATATGTGTAAAATACTTTGGATCCGTAGCTATTTCTTTTGTGTGTGTGTGTGTGGGCGACCAGCTACGACTCCGGACTCGCAATGCCGATCAGCGTTGCCAAGTCAAAATTTAGAAACCTGCCGCAAGAATCCCGAAAACCGCTACAAACCGCTACAAACATTCGGTCCTAAAAAGCCTTTGCGACTTTTTACGACCGAATGCGATGCAGCGGAACTGGTCCTAAGAAGTCGCTAGAGGCTTAAAAACCGGTCTGGTCTCTCTCTGTCTAACTCGGTCGCAAGAGTGTGAACGGGCCTTTACTTGTTTGACTAAAACTGGTGGCGACAGGTGGCATTAAAAAAAAAAGATGTCAGCAAGAAAACTGCGGGAATACTGATAAATTGGCAACACTGGTGCCGATCCCTTTCACTGCTGTTTTTTGTTGGTGAAAGATTTACTATCTTATTTGTCAAGGTAAGGCAGTGCATAATTGTATTCAGCTTATTGGCACGAAGATCCTGAAGTGCTTTTGTTCCGTTTCCAGTGGGCTCATCACTGCGTAACCCCTATCACTGTGCGTGCACACCTGAGTAACTTAAACTCTTCGTCGTGACACAAACATATTATTACCTAACGACTGCTAGTTTCTAGAGTCTGATTGTTAATGCTCAGAGTGCACGTGTTGCTAAATGTAAACTGGAAGAATTTTCATCGGTTGGGTCACTGTTCTTTGCGTTGACTTTGACCTTCGGGCTCTGTATCACGTAATCTGGTGCTTTGCCTACGGTACTGTATAGCAGGTGCCATGATCTCCACAAAACTATTGTAGAATCTAAGGGGGTCACATAAGGACCGTCTTCGGGTTCTGGTAGACGATAATTTTTGTGTTCCTGAGTCTCGTGTTTTTATTACCATGAATCACCACAAGCTAGCTTGTCTTTTTTTTAATTATTGTTACATTATGCAACGTGTCAGGACGGCTGGTGTAAAATTTATATTTAGTCTGATGGTTGAAATTTCAGCGATATGCCATTTTTTTTCAAAGAATCCATCAGGAGCGCACTACAAAAAACGAATATTTGAAAAAGATCGCGAATCCAGGAAGAGTGCAGATGCCATGACAAAGTATGTGAAAGTAAACGAAGGCCCCTTAAGTTCAGGTGAACCATCAGAGGGAGAAACATTGCACGAAAGGTTGAATGCTGCGAAATACTACTCTCTCATATCGGATTGTACACCTGACACCTGCCATATTGAGAAGATGCCATTTTATCCTCGCATCTTGGACACGATCGTTGACAAATTCATAATTCAAGAGCATTTCATTGGTTTCGAGACAGTTTGTGAATCCACAGGAGAGGGCCTCACCAAGGCTCTTATGTCGACACGGGAGGAGTGCGACATTATGATTGAGGACTATCGCGGCCAATTCTATGACGGCGCCGCCAACATGAAATGTAAAAGAAAAGGTGCGCAGAAAAAAATTTTTTAGAAAAATCCCCGAGCATGTTCATGTGTATGCCACTCGCTATCTCGTAGTAGGGGATGCAGCAGCATCTTCTACAGAATCTGTCACGCTCTTCGGCGTACTCCGGAGAAGTTATGTTTTATTCTCTGCCTCTGTTAATTGCTGGAAGATCCTGACAGATTACGTCAAGGGGCTTACTTTAAAGCCGCCATGTGACACACGCTGGGAATGCAGAGTTAACAGCGTCAAACCCGTCCGCCACCAGACAGCTCAACTTCATGATGACCTTGTTGGTTTGGCCGAATCACAGCAGGTAGACCCTGGCGTCCGATATGAAGCTCGAACTCAAGCAGGGCAGCTCGTACGGACCTTAAGGTTCTCGTTTCCATTGTAGTGTGGTACGACATTCTTTTCAATTTAATGTTGTAAGCAAGAACATGCAATGCGTAACGAAGGACATCGTAGCAACCACCCAGCTGCTGAAGGCGTGCAGCTATTGCGTCTACTATTATTGCGATATCGGGTACGAAATTGCACTGGAAACTACGAACGGTAATGCCGAGAGCATGGGTGCTGACATTGTGATGAAACCGACCCCTCGGCTGCGTCGGAAAAAGCACCAAATCAGTTATGAACGCCGAGACAAGGGTGATGATGTTAAGACATAATTCAAGCGACAGTTCTCCTACGAGATGGTTTATTCTGTAAATATCTCGATTGAAGAACGATTCACGCAGATAGAGCAGCAGGTGAGCCTCTGGGGGATCCTTTGCGACCTGAACCGACTTCCGAACAAAGCAGAACTTCTTAAACTGTGCCAAGGCCTCTACCATGCACTGGGACACATAGAAAGTGCACACAGTGACCGTACAAATCTCTGCAGGGAGCTGATCTACCTATGCAGCCTGCTGTCAACTGGGTGCAGTGCTCCCCAGGACGTCCTCCAGTTACTCGACAATTATCGCACTGTCGGATACGAAACCGCACTGGCAACTGCGATCGGTCTTGCCGAGAGCATGGGTGTTGACAGTGTGACGAAACCGGCCCCTCAGCTGCGTCGGGAAAAGCGCCAATTCAGTTATGAATGCCGAGACGAGGGTGATGATGTCGGGACAAAATTCAAGCCACAGTTCTCCTACAAGATGGTTTATTCTGTAAATATGTCGATTGAAGAACGCTTCACGCAGATAGAGCAGCAGGTGAGCCTCTGGGGGGAACCTTTATGACCTGAACCGACTTCCGATCAAAGCAGAACTTCCTAAACTGTGCCAAGGTCTTGACCATGCACTGGGACATATAGAAAGTGCAGACATTGACGGTACAAATATCTGCAGGGTGCTGATCTACCTATGCAGCCTGCTGCCAGCTGGATGCAGTGCTCTCCAGGACGTCCTCCAGGTACTCGACAATTATCGCGATGTCGGATACGAAACTGCACTGGCAACTGCGATCGGTCTTGCCGAGAGCATGGGTGTTGACAGTGTGATGAAACCGGCCCCTCGGCTGCGTCGGAAAAAGCGCCAATTCAGTTATGAATGCCGAGACGAGGGTGATGACGTCGAGACAAACTTCAACCAACAGTTCTCCTACGAGATGGTTGACCTCGTAAAGGTGTCAATTGAAGAACGCTTCACGCAGATAGAGCAGTAGACGAGCCTCTGGGGGATCCTTGAAGACCTGAACAGACTTCCGAACAAAGCAGAACCTCTTAAACTGTGCCAAGGCCTTGACCATGCACCGGGACATCTAGAAAGTGCAGACATTGACGGTACAAAACTCTGCAGGGTGCTAATCTACCTATGCCGCCTGCTGCCAACTCGATACAGTTCTCCAGGACGTCCTCGAGTTCGTTCTGGACAACCATCTACGTGACAACTTCTCTTATGCGTGGATGCCATTGAGGATCCTGCTCAATTTGCCAATGGCAGTGGCCACCACCGAGAGTGTTTTCTCAAAATTAAAGCTTCTTAAGATAAACCCAAGATCAGCCATGGCACATGACAGGCAATCGTCATTGGCAGTTTTGACCATTGAAAACAGGATAGCGTCTATCTTGGATATGTTGCCATCCGCAGCCCAGTTTGCGACGTAGAAGGCTCGGATGGTTGCCTTCTAGGGTATCTGACTCGGTTAACTTGTGCTTTTGTTTTGTCTGTTCATCCGACGTTAGCTTGCTATGACGGAACCAGAGCCAAAAGTTGGTTAATCTGGGAAATAAATGTATATTGAGCCATTTAAACACGGTGCCGACAAATCTCTTAATGCTCGCGAACGTCGTTCGTTTTTAGGATGTGGTTCTCGACTGACAACGACAAAATCGCGACAATTCGCGCTGGGTTACTCCGACATGTTTTCTAACAACCTGATGTTCGGTGCGAAAATAGGGGGGGGGGGGGAGGGGGCGCCAAAGTCCCAGTTTGCCCATGGCGCTTGCTGCTCTAAGGCCGGCCCTGATTACTGCAGTGCGACGCATCAAGTAAGTGAATTTTCAATGATTTGTTGAAGTGAACGAAAATAGATGTGCACGTTTGGAAAGTGGTCTGACAAACTCGTTTTGGAAGCTACTCGGCAAAATAACATATTTATTCAAGTTCTATTGCGAGTCTCTTAGACAGGCACCTGAAGAAATAAGATATGAAAAATCGGGCCGATTGTTGCTTCGCTGTGACGTTGAGAATCAGGCGATCAGGTCTTCAAGCGAGATGCCCGCGGGCCCGTTCCGGCACTTGCAGTTGTATAGCCGTGCATTTTTGTTGCGACCGCCCGCGGCGTTCGGCACGCGCGGTCGCAACCAAAACCTTCCAAACCTGCGAGTTTTTTATTATTGAATTTTCGTGGAACGAATTTTTGCTTATTTCGGCTACCGAATTTAATTCTGAGTCTGGTAAAAAAAAATGTAACGGAATGCAAAAAACAGGATGCGAAAGTTTTTTATTCTTTTAGAAAAAAATTTATACGAAGCGTAAATATCCTCTCTCGTACACTTTGTTGGCTGTCGCCTCTTTACACCAGGCGTGCGTACACCATGCGGAGTTTGGTTCCAATTACCCACATTTTATTCTAGTGTTGGGGGCGTCGGGAGAAGAAGAGGACGGTCGAGCGAGGCGCGAGTGGGGGCCAGCCGGCGAGGTAGGAGGAAGAGCGTGCTGAACGAGGGTGGGGCCGGGCAGGACCGCTAGAGCCGTTCTGGCTGGTCTGGCCCATGGTGATCCCCGGAGCATTCCACCAGCGAGGTTCCGACCAGGACGGGCGGAAACGGCGAGCCCTGGATATACCGGCCAAGGCCTGACGATCCAGGAGAGTTCTGCAGCGAGGCTGTGGCTGTGATAGCCCGGAAGAGCTGGCCTACTCAGCGCTGGCGTGGAAAGGACGTTCCGCAGGCGTGTACACGGACTCTGTCTGCGAGCTATGAACAACGGGCGACAACTAGGGTCTTGGGGTCCGAACTGCCGGCTTTCGAAGACGGGGAACCGAGGAGTACAGTAAACCCGTTCGCTGCCTTCTCATTGTGTTGTGTCACTTCCTTTGAGACGAGCGAAGCACAGACCGATCGGGCGGCGATTATTATAAAGCGACCCAGAAGTTGTGAAGACAACTCAAACTGGTGTCCAAATGACAAGTCTAGAATATGCTCTAAACACTTAGACCTATCAAACCACCGACAGTGTTAAAAAAACGCATAAAAAAACAAGTAACCTTGCGCGCACGTGCACACAGGGACAGCTGAAATTGGGGTCTCCGCCGCTCACCGCGGCCCGACGGGCAGACTGGCCGCCCCATTAACAGCAGCAGTCCCGTGGCGCCGCCTGGCCATTGCCGGCTGGCTATCATGCCCTTGCGCAATCTTGCCCCGAACGACACGTAAAAGCATGATGTCGCACAATGTGAAAGATCTCACTCGAAGCTTCGATCGATCATGACACCGCCTTTGTTGCTCTTCCTGCGTGATGACTCATTTGCGAAAGGTACGGTGAGGTGCACGGAAAAATAAAATTATTTGTGCGACTGGGTGCTGATGAGAATCATGTGAGTCCCTTAATTTTATCACAGCCGTGCGAACGTTATAATTGACGCAGTCATAAAATGCTATATGCTCACCGGCACCAACTTGGCAACAGATGCCGAAATCCAAACGAGCCTTTCTACGCCACAGAGGGAACAGCGCTTATCGTTTGGAGCGCTTCCTTAACTCCGACGTTACCGCGCCGGCTCGAGGCGCCATCAATCCGTTGGCGTCTCGCCTTTCTGCCATGAAGCGAAGAGCGAACCCCGAGGTGAGACGAAAGCGAACATCCCCCCCTTTCCCACATACCCCCTACCCTCCACAGCTTGTTGAGACATTGCGGAGGCCGCTGGCAAGGAGGAGCCTGCAAGAACAAGCACCCCCCTCCCCCCTCCCCCCCCCCTCCTTCTCCGCCCTCCACAGGACCCAGCGGGCTTACAGGGCGGAGGAGCCGGCGAGCGACACCCAAAATAACTCTGAACCCCACGCAGTTGTTGCGAAGCGAGAGTCTCCTCGCCCATTAAGATGGCCCGGGAGCTCAGGTGACCAACCCAGCTAAGATAATACCAGTGCTCACGGCGACATATCGTGGCCATGGTCCTCATACTCCGGTCATGACGCAGGCTAATGCAATCACCGGACTCATATCCTCCCTACGACTCACGTCTTGATTCGGGCTCACGCTCGTGAGCCTCGAAACACACAATCACACTCAAGAGATTTTAAAACTCACACTCATGAGTACTTCACTTACAAGTCAAGCTCGCACTCACACTCATGAATCCTCAGAACTCATGCTCGCACTCACGCTCATCAGTTTTCAGAACTCACGCTCAAACTCATGAGTTCTAAGGACTAAAACTCACCCTCAAGTTTTCAGGACTCACTATCACACTCACAATCAAACTCACGCTCATGAGTTCGAAGGGCTCACACTCAAGATCAGACTCACGGTCATGAGTTATCAGGACACACTAAAACTCACCCTCATGAGTTCACGTAATCCGCAATCACACTCACACTCGCAATTTTTTGAGACTCGCGGCCTCACTCACGATCACCTCAAATCTGACGGTGACCGTGAGTGTTCGTGACTGATCACACTCATGGGTGAGAATGCCAAGGTATGGCCTCAATTGATGTCATGGTCCACCCATAAGCAGGATTTTTTCGCAGTCTCGGGCGTCGCCCTCATCGGTCCCGGCGTGATTGTTGCTGGTTCTGTTAAATTTATTTCTGCGACCCGCAAGAACAACATCGGGCTAAAACTTCGTTAAAATTACCTGCAAGACACCTGACACCTGTATCAATAAGACACCCTGATGGAAAATCTTGATAATGGAAAGATGATAGAAAAAGCCTCATACAAGCAGGTGGTATTATGGGACGTGCTATACCAGCGAAAAAGCCGGCTCCAACGTAGTTGATTTAGGCGGAACGATACACGCGGACGGAACCATACAAGCGTGTCGTGTTTTGGGACATCCTACACCACCCTAGTGGATTAGGACAGAACCATGGAAGCGCACGGGACCATGGAGGGGGACGGAACCATACAAGCATAACGTAATCAAAAAACTATTTCTTGAGGACACCCGGTCAGTGCAATCCCTGTAGCAGAGACTAACATTTTCAACTATTCAACCCATCATCCTCTCAGTTTTCTCTTCTCATATTCATTAAGCACCTCACTTCACCTTTTTATCCCTTAATCCTTTTCCCTGTGCAGAGTAGCCAACTAGGACAAAAGTCCAGGCTTACATCTTTGCCTTTCACTCATAACTTTAATGATAAAACAAAACGTAATATGGGACACCGTATGCCAGCGAAAAGGCGATCCCAGCATTATGCAGCTATGTGGGAGAATTCACCCTTATGACTGCACCATGCTGGTATCGCGTTTTTTAATCCGAAAGCATAAACTGTTTCATGGAGTGACCGACGTCATCAGCTGTGAAACTATGCAAAACGGCACCTTAATGAAACCACGCGCAAAAGCGTGGTTTCATTGGCTGGCGCGCGTTGGCGAGGCTTCCATTGGCCGCTGCGCCTCAATTTATGTGGTGTCATCCTGACTGTGCCATCACCCTGTTGTGTTATGAATAATAACTGCTTTCGCTCGCCTTTTATCGGTTGTACAGCAGGTGGCATTATATACGGCGCATGGAATAAACCAAGGGGTTCGTTCTGCCTGGAACTACGTTACTGTCTTGTCCATCCTCGCGCCGCAAGGCACACAAGAGTTTGAACGATCGCTCACCCTATGGTGGTGCGTGTCCGCGAGGCAGCGGCTTCACCGTTCCATGCCCAAAGTCAGCGCGTTTACGCCCCAGATTAAAAAAGGGAGCGAAGAGTGGCGTGCGTGCTTTCGCATTCACGACTCATAAGAAGTGCTTAGGTGTACCTCAACCCTTTTTCACTGGTATACAGGGTGATTTTTTAAAGCTTTACATAATTGTTCTAAAAGGTCGTGAAAGCTATACTCTCTGGTTTCTGCAGGTGAGTTATAAGGCAATGGGGACGTATTACAGGGACCTAATCGTAAAGATAGTCCGATAATTACATACAACTTATGACTTTACTTTTTAATTAGTGAAAATGAACATATCGCTTTAATTATAAGATTGCTGAGAGTCATCCAAAGACATTAAATCAACTCTTTTTAGAAGGATATAACGCAGGGGTAGTATTTTACGCGTTCTGTAAAAAACGCTTCAATTGGACGCGTTTCTAGGTTTCGGTTTTTTATCGGAGCGCATCTTTGCGCCCACGGTCCTGTTCCCCAGGGGTGGCTTGCTCATCTCGCGGCCGCGAACACGGTTCCGGCCAAGAGGGAATTCTTTGTCACGTGACCAGCTCTATGGGGAAAAGAAGTGCCTAGCGTCCCTGCCTAATTGCTGAGAAATACGTGTCACTTCGAGTACAAAATTTTAAATTCGCCAGTAGAAAGTGACAGCAGAGGCTTTCAACTTGAGTCCAATTAACCGCCCCTTTATATTTTAGGAGCGCCAGGTAACGTTACGGCAAGGGAAGGTAAATATGAGCCAAAACAAAGAAAGAGCCACGCAAGGTAAAAGCGGTGGCAGTGTATTTATATACCTACGCCAGCGTCGAACGCCTTAGCCTTCCGGTGTATGCGCCTTGCAGGTGGGCGCATATCGGTCTTCTGCGCATGCGAAAGGAGGCGTGAAGGTGGGGAAGGAGGTTATATTGAGCTCCGCCTCCTAGGGGGGGGGGGGGGGGGGGGGCGGGGAGGGTGGAGGTCGCGGATGTAAACATTTCGGCGTCAGTAATGGCGGACGTGCAGGAGCAGCTGTGGCTGTAGTCGTGAGTCCTTCGCATGGTTGCTGGTTAAAAAAAAGAGAAAAGAACGTTACACTTCTGTATTGTGTGATGTAGAGGTCGGCTACGACCAGGCGCTGTCCAAGGGCAGTCTTCATAGGGGAAATGAAAACGTGCTGAGTCTTAGGATGTGGTGGGCGCATTCACAACGGTGTGTCGCAGTTTCAATTTCTGGCACGATTGACAGATTGAGAGCTTTCTTGATTCGGTGGATGGTTGTGCATGTCAATTTTTAGTTGGTGGAGCGATTTGTCTGCTTAATTCTCATAACAAACGAGTCTTTTTCCTATTAAATAGGTGCGTGGCTCTCTGCACTTTGCATCCTTCTAGAGACAAGCAGCTCCTAGCCGCCCGAAAAAGAGCAAGAACAGGTTTGTGATGCCCTTACATGTCTGGGGCTGCACGCGCACTACGCTGAAGGAAGAAGCGTGTTTTTATCCCTGTATGTTAAGACAGTAAGCTGAGAAAAATGTGACTTGAGCAAGTACAGACGGCTAATATAAGTCCATCGGATTATCGCTGAGCAAGTGTTCCTCTGTTTAAACAGGGCATAGAAAAATAAGATTTCATCAAATTTCGCCCAAAATAAAATATACACCATCTTCCCGAGGGGAACCATGGGGTGATGCGGAGCATCGCGGATCGTTATTAACGGCGTTATTAACGGAGTTAGTAACGTTGTTAAACTTCACGGTCCCGAACCTCAGGTTCTGCTGCTCGACGTTCACAAACCAACGCGGCTTCCCGTTCTCGAAGGTCGGGTTCAGCCGCTCGCTTTGTACGTTTACGTTGAACTTCACGGTCCCGAACCTCAGGTTCTGCTGCTCGATGTTCTCGAACCGCCGCTGCTTCACGTTGTCGTAGATCAGCATCCGCCGCTCGACGTTGACGAATGGACGCCGCTTCTCTTTGCCGTAGTTCAGGGTTTGCCGCTCGGTTCAAGCGTTTGCGCTCAGCGTAGCGTGCCCTTCGCTGCGCAGCTTTGTCTCCAGTGGACGTAGCGTTGCTGTTAGTTTGTGTAATGGTGCTGACGCTTGCTTTGCGCCAACCCACTAACTGACGGGACTGTGGCTTTCATCACACTTCACGGAAGAACGGAGTGAAATGGAGTCAAGAGTGGTGAACTGAACACACTCAGCGCGCTACCGCTGCTCATATTCACACTTGAAGGAGAGAAGACTAGACGAGGAGAGTCGCGCATGCGCGCGCGGTGTGAGTAGAAGCGAACGCACGCGAAGTGCACGCAGCTGGTAGAGAGAGAGAGCGGAGAGAGTAACGCGCAGCTATTGGAGAGAGGGAAGGAGGAGAGTTTTGCATGCGTAGTGTGAGTGCGGACTACGACGCCGCGGGACATAGACCCGAGCAAGAGATGCTCCGCATTTAAAACAAAAATTACTTCTTGGTGTCATCAAGCCTACGACATAACTTCCGCAATACGCTCGACACCGCACACGAAAGGAGGGAACTTGCGGACGGTAACAATCCTCGTTCTCGGTTGTGAGCAAACAAACCTCGGCGCGTTGGCTCCCTCGCTCGTGAGTCCTTTGGCTTCGCTCCTTGATACGTGTCTCCTAGTTGTTTGATAAAAACACATTAAACCGCTACACTTATTTCGTCTGTCCTCTCTGAAAGGTGAAGTCGAGCTCGCTCGTAAAGTAAGACAGCTGTTGAACAGCAAGCGACGTTGCAAATAAGCAGACGACGCTCAGATAGTGGGTCGCGGCGACCCGCTATCTTTCCACTCCAGCCAATCAGAGCTCGGCGTTCAGACGTCACCGCAACCCCTGCGAAAGAAGCAGACGATATTTCCCTCCGCATAAGGTAAGAACGCCGGGACTTGTCGCGGCGTGAAACTTCGAAGTTCAGATCGCGCCAGGAACTGAATTTTTTATTTATATATATTTTGCACGTGTGTCTAAGTTTTTTAACTTTGATCCTTTTTATAACTCGTCCAAATCTTCCACTTGCACTACTGCGACTTACACGGTTTTTACCACTGATCTCAATGACAATTGCTGGATCGCGCATCCCCGCACGTTCGCTGTAGCGCGAGTGCGGCCACCGGACGGCCATCTTGCATAGTAATTTTTTTCGTTTTGCTAGTTGCTGCGGTTTTCCAGCATGCTATGACACGTTTTCTACTCGTCCGTCGCCATTCGCCGAAGGCGTTCTTTAAGATCCTGGGTGAGGCGTGATACTTGCTGATGAGAACACGTAGAAATTTTTACGAAAGTGCGGTGCCACAGGAAAAAGGCACAACTCGTCGAAAGCAAGTTTCGCCGGTGCGGCGGCGTGTTCAAAGCTTTCTCAGCAATCCGAAGTGCTGTGCCTCTGCGCTTTCGCACGCTTTATACCGTTCAAGTGTCGGGGCCGAGTGAAAATGTTTTGCGAGTGCAATGTGCGTTAAGCCGCATGTGCCTCTGGATCAGCGTCTTAGTTTACTGTGACGACTGTACACTTGCGGCATTCGCGGTCCAGAAACGAGCTTAATCCAGCGTCCAGTAGCGACGGAGGAGGTGTGAAGGTACATTTTTTTTCGTCCTCAGACGATTTACAAAATTCTGCGCAAAACAGCTTCTCATCAGTGATCACTGCTGGCTCATTATCAACCTACTTAATTGCTCTTGACGTTCAGCGAGGCTCGCTTAATTTTGATTGGTTAACAAATTGCAGATGACCATATGGGCCGCACTTCAAGGATTTTATTTCTCGACGTCTTGTACTTTTGCTTTCGAAAACCCTCCTTGCTCCACAGCTTTGCTCTATTCGTGCTCCCATGTGATCCATTATAGTAGATTTGGAACGTAGCCATGGTCAATAGTACATAAGAACACGTACAGATCCCCCCCCCCCTTTATTGATAGCAACTCACCGGAACAGCTGGAGGATCCAGAACTACGTGGCCGATATGTACATAAATTATCTCAAGGAATCTACGCGCGACACACGTTCAGAACTTTGGTACGGCGTCGATTCTTGATCAGTTTATAAGCGTGCGAAGGCACAAAGATGCAGCACTCGGCGTGCCAAGGAAGCTTTCATTACGCCGCGAGACCGGCGACACTTGCTTTCGACGAGTTGTGCCTTTTTGCTGCGGCACTACGCCTTTGTAAAAATTTCCACGTGTTCTCATTGGCAAATATCACGCCTCACACAGGATCGTAAAGAACGTCTTCGGCGAATGGCGACAGACGAGTAGAAAACGTCTCTATAGCACGCTGGAAAACCGCAGTAAAACGCTAGCAAAACGTAAAAATTTACCATCCAAGATGGCCGTCGGGTGGCCGCCCTCGCGGAGCGTGGTTGTGCGATCTAGTAATTGCCATTGAGGTCACTGGTTTTACTGCTGGTCCACCTGTTGAATCGACACTCCAGAAAAAAAAAAAAAGATCAAGTCAAGTTAACGCGCTAATACAATCGTTTCATACTGTACATTAAAAGTAAACCATGACCAAGCCAAGTTAACGGGCTAATACAATCGTTTTATAATGTTCATTAAAAGCAAACCGAGATTACACCATCGATATGACTTCACACGAACGAGGCCGAAACAAGCATCCTTTCCCCAGCAATCACACTTTTGTGCGTTTTTAAATATACAACGCTCTTGCTACGACTCTTTTCAATAACCGGAGACGCCAATTTAGAACCAATACACACTGCAATCGTGACGATAATATTAATAATAAAAAATCTAAACCGTGAGTGCGCAGGCCAGCTGGAGGAAGTTGATCATGATGTAGAATACCCGAGACTGGTAAATGCTGGGAAACTTGGTCGAAGGAAAAAGACAGAGAACGAAAAATAAATAAAAGAACAAAAAAAGTTTCTAGCGCTGTTTGAACTCGGAACTTTCATGTCGCGACAAAAAGTCTTGGCGCTCTTACCTCTCGACTACAGGAAAATTGAATCTCCAGCGCTGCCGCAGGTATGTAAATATACTGGCACCGCTTTTATCTCCCGTATTGTTTTCTTTCTATTGGCTAATATTTACCTTCCCTTGGCTGCCACTTTACCTGCCACTCCTAAAGTTCAAAGGGGCGGTTAATCGAACTCCAGTTGAAAGCCTCTGCAGTGGGCTTCTGCGATCGGAATTAGACTTTTGTGTTCGAAGCGACACAAACTTCTCTGCCATTAGGCAGGGACGCTAGGTACTTCCTTGTCCCAATGCAGCTGGTCACGTGACATGAAAATCCCTCTTGGCCGTGGTCGCGGGCGCGGCCGCGAGATGAGCAACCCGCCCCAGGGGCCTAGACGCGCGACCACACGTGCGCCCTGCTTCCCTCCATCCTACCAAGGAGGCGAGGGGTGGCTTCGCACTGCGGCCGCTGGGCAGCAGGATCGAGGACGCAAGGATGCGCTCTGATATATGAAATCCAACTCTAGAAACGCCTCCATTTTGAGCATTTTTTATCACTGTTGGAAAAAAAGGGTGTAGCACCTGCACCCCTTGTCACGTATACGACACCCCAAAACTTCAGTTCGCCCTACCGCGCACTGACATCGAGCTGATGGCCCCAACTTTTACGAGAGGTTTGATGACGGTGCGATACAAGATATTAAACAGTTAAAGTACGCCTCAAAGAGTGCAAACAGAAGACACCTAGGTTTTGCAGTAAGCCCAAGAAAGCCCCGAAAACGTTTTTACAGCTGTTTACACTTACGTAAGCTTTTGTAATAACTTGTTCAAATCGGCTATCAAGCCGATCGTAAAAGTTGGTAGCGTCCGTTCAACGTCAGTGCGCTGTACACCCAACTGAATTTTAGGGTGTCGTATACGTGACAAGGGGTGTAAGGGCTACACCGCCTTTTTTTTTAGAGTGTAAAATGCCGCGAAATGCTGCTCCTTTGTTTTATCTTCATAACAAGTGTCGATTTAGTGTTGTTCGATAATGCTTGGCAAGTTTCAAATTTGAACAATGAGTCTATTTTCACTAATTAAAACATTAAGGAACATATTACACTTATAGGAAGCTGAAGTGGTTTTTTATTTGAGGAAACACATTTCAATCTTTCTTTGACCTCCAGGATCTCGAATATCAATATTATTTGTTAATTTGGTGAATCGAGGCTCCATAGAATCCTTTTCAACGTACCGCTGAAGGCCCTCTTTCTCGGAGGGTGACGTCACCAAATGAGCTTTCGAAATCTCCGCTTTCACGCGTCTTCAGCACCTATTAAAGCTATGCGCGGACGCGCTATATTTAAAAAGGGCACAAAAAGACGTCATGACTGGTGCCAGTGCGGGAGAATATACCTCGCAAGCTTGCGATTGGACCCGCCGCCCTCAAGCAACACACACCTTTGGCGGCCAAAAGGTCCTTTTATGACGTCCCTACTGGTCCGATGTTTTTTTCTGCTTTCTCACATTTAGTTGTTATATCTTTGGGGAAAACGAACGTGATATTCAGATTCACGAGATAAAGCTTGGCTAGAGTCACCTCTATTGAGTTCTTTTTTTTTAAGAAGTGTTACGCTTTCTTTGAATAAGCCGACTCAGCACTACAGTTGGCCCTTTATACTACGACCCCCTGGTCATATAACTCACCTGCGCACAACGCGCAAGCGTAACTTTTACGTTCTTTTTTTTTCAAGAAATATGTAAAGCACAAAAAAAAAGCACCACAGAATGACCCTTAATACTATATGATTGTATGGTTCCTTCGCCGCTTGCATCGTTTGGGAGAGACTCGCGGACAATGTCAGCGGGTTTCTACATCAACGAGTCCTTTCAAACAAGTATGATGTTTGCATACTAATAAGCTCTCATCCGAGGTCCCCGAAGCTTTCCAGGATCTTTTCCTTTGCTGCGTGCAATCCTTTCTAGAAGAATTGCACACAACAAAGCTCAACGTTTCTCGAAGATGATAAATACAAATACAAATTCAATACTGAACAAGGGTGTCCCTTGAGTTCTTGAGCTCAGGAGTTCTTAATTTGCTCGTAGAGGATCAGCACAAGCTAGATTTGTCCTGCGAGCACACCTCCGAAATGAAATTTGAATGAACATAAGATGAAAAATGGTTGGCGTTTACAAATCTCTATGTTGCGAAATTAGAGTGTAGATGTTGAGGAGGAGGATGGCAGGGTACGGAGGGGAGGGTATGCCCCCCATTCTCTTCTGCTCCCTCTTACTTTGCGGGAAATTTCCCTAGTTTGGCATAAAAATTGACACGCTAAATTTAGTGGGAATATTTACCCGTTAAAATTAGCTAGAAATCTTTCGCTACTTTTCACGCTAAATTTAGTGGAAAAATGTTCGCTAAATTTCCCGGTAGATATACCGGGGAAAATTGTCCTCTAAATTGAACGGGTTAATTTACCCCGCTAAATTTAGCGGGAAATTGACATCGCATGACAACACCAATTCAGATTCCCTGCTAAATGTAGCGGGGAAAATGACGTCACATGACATGTTGTCACGTCACCCATGAACGAGTTCACTTTCTAAGCCAGAATTAGTGAAAAAATAAAGGTCACGTGACCTGAACATTAGTTTAATTTCCCGCTGAGCTTAGCGGGGCACTTACGCCAACGCTGACGCCGCGAAACGGGTCCCTAAAAGATGCGCTCTAAAAAAACTAAATGCCTTACATGAAATATAGTGAAAATTAGAGATAAGACAAAGAAAAGAAAATCAAAACTACCGCTCTAATATCATTCCTTTCGTTCATTCTCAATTTTTGGTTTGAAGAAATGTTTATCTCTTCATTCGTAGCCAGAGAACCCTTCCGACATTCAGCATGAATGCAATAAATCAATGCAAACTAGACCTTGTAAACCATAATGCACATGAAAATGAAGAAAATATTTTCCACATAGTCTTGTATGAGTTGGTCGCTCAAATCTCTAAATACATTTCTGGTGGGGAACGTTCTTGAATAAAACTTCTAGGCTGTGAGTTTGGCAGCTTAAAGATTCATAAGGAACACTCTATGCCACTGAGTTCTTTTATGACACATCCGAAATGGCGCAGCACTGTGATACTTGCATAGCTAACAAGAGTTTGCATTTTTTTTAGCATGGCAAGTGCCCTTCTTATGCAGATACAGCTCCCTTTAACAAATTTTTCTTTGTAGAGATGTGTACTGGTCTTGCTTAACTCGCATGACAGATTCGGTTCCTTGAGCTCTCACTCGGCATCAACACTTTTATATATTGATTTAATACTGAAAGACAAGACGTATGGGCATGAGTACGACTCGACGAGCTTAGATGTGCAGAAAAGTGTTGTCGAAAACTCAAGTGTCAAAATAAAAACTTAACTTTTAGGTAGAATGTGGATACAAATATGGATATGGTCGTGAAGAAAGTTAGCACATTCAATGTGAAGAATATGTCTTTGACGCACACTCTAAGAAACATGTTGCAACTACGCTTATTCAAATTACTTCGGAGAACCAAGTGCTGTAGTCTAGAGAGGGAGTTCGGTGGATGAGTGTGCCTAAAATGAGCATAGACGGAAAAAGCAGTTTGATAGGCGACAATGAGCATTTTATACGCAAGTGACATGCCATTATTACTGTTACAAAGCTGACTGTTTCTTATAGATTTAAACAAACTGTCAGCCGGGACATTTGGTGTGTTCGCTCGGTACATTACAGGGTTTGGATCTCTCGAATGCTTTGCGAGAAAGTTGAAGAACTGGAAGCATGTAGCGTACTTCCAGAAAAACTATTTGCAGAATCTTATCTCAGCATTGCAAAGAATATAAAATGTTTGCTAGAGACAAGGTTAGCGCAGGAGTTCAATAAAGAATACTTAGTTTTGCGGACCCATCTTGCCGTAGTAACTTGTAAAGTTCCCTTAGGTACAGCTAGTCATTACACACGATTGTGCCCATTGCATAGCGAACGAAATTTAATTTGCGACCTACAATATTTACAGGCTTAATCAATTCTGAATAAGTGGAACACTTGAGATCATAGATTGGTCTCACCAGGAGTGTCTGCAAACATCCACGTAATAATTTCCATAAACCTGTGTATTTTAAGAAAATACTTGGTTGGAGATGTTTAAAACTGCAGAAGACATTTTAAGACTAATAGAGATCCTGTAGTGCACCACTACCTTAAGCAGTTTTCACTTCATTATGAAAAGCAATTTCACATATGTGAACCTTGAAACTAGACCTGCATTTTTTTAGGTTGAATATGCTATGCTTCACTATATAAACATTTGCAGAGCTGACAATGTGCACGTTCCTGTTTGTTTGTTTTTCTATTTCACATCTCGCGACTAATGGGCACGATGGGTACATAAAATTGATGACTCAAACGTAACACAATGATCATTTTAAGAATTTGGGTATAGCACGAGCCAAGCCATCTGTGAGAAGTTATTTCTGTGACACCGACGAGCCTGTATCCGCGGATTTTAAGTTTACATGTTGATCATGCCAGCAGACTTCTTTTTGTAATTGGAACTCCATCCAACTCAAGATTTCAATATGCCTTTTGGATTTTAGGCTTAGTTGGGCTTTTGCTGTTTCACTTAAGGAATAGGTAAGAAGAATGCTTATTTCGAGTGGCATACATAACACCAGGTGGCACGAGGACTCCCATGTCATGACGTTAACCAAAAGTCACAAGCAGGGAGATACTGCTATGTTCTTGTTGCTAGGATTACCTCCCCCATGGTTCAGGCCAGACCACACAAGAAGATTGAGTCCGAGCTTGTGGCCACTAGGATCTCCCGATCTTGAGGCACTCAAGTAGTTGAAAATAAACACAAATAACACTTGAGTACTTGGGACATATATCCTTTTTTTATACTTTGTACTTGTACTTATAAAAGAACTGCTCTTTTACTGCAACAGCCATAGTCACTCCCAAGGACAAGGCTACTTGAAATGACGGCTACCTAATTAAGGTAAATGATTAAACGTATTCATTGAACCCTCCTTATTCCCAACCTGAGAAATTTCTGTGAAATATTTACACTCAGCTGTAAGACTATTAAAAAAGCTACTACTGCAATAAAAACTTTTTCTAGCCTCATGCTCAACCAGTCTTTCCTGGGGATAAAACTAAAGTTCATGCACTCACTGAGCATGAGGGTAGAGTGTACCAGCAGTGAGCAGGTGTCTGCATCGAAAGAATTTAGTTGGCGCATTAAGAGGCCAACCGATATAAATGGGTACTACTTTCAGCAAAATGCCAAAAATGCGCCGATCTCGACTTGGCACTAACAGTGGCACACAGTATCGGTTTTACTGACTAAGGGGCACTCAATCATTATTTTCAGCTACCTAATCAAACTAAATATTCTTTAGGGCTTGCTTTTTAGAAAAATCTCTAAATATTGTAAACGACTAAATTTTCGCGAGGACTTAATTTTCGCAACTTTCCCGAATCGCCTACAATTAGCGGAAAATACGTCCCGGGAACAATTCGGTAAATATGTGGACGCTACAGAAGCTATACTCGATTAGCGAAAATCAGAACCCGGGAATAATTTCAAAATTTATGCTTTGGCACGATTCGCGAAAATGGGAGCCCGCGACAATTAAGTCGTTTACAGCGTTCAATAACTGTTGGGACAACTGCTAAAAAAAGCATTGGAAAACCAACATTCGAATTTGCCTTCTCTCTCCAGGAGCTCAAGTCTATGGCGTGCTGGCAGAGCTACATAATGAGCAACCAGTCTAAAAAACAGGGTATGTCTTATGCAGTGCCTAAAGTCTCCCTTAAGTTGAGGGGGGTCACTGCAAGAAAGTGGTGGCTAGGGGGGGTGTTCTGATGAGATGTAGTAGATGCAGATAAAATAAAAAACACTGTTGACTCTGCCCAAGCTTTATTTGCAACCCTCAAATTGCTAATCACTGTGATATTCCTAAAAAACAAGCTATTTTATGGCAATATATAATTTTGATATCACTAATGCTGGGGCTTCGGAGGAGGATCTGAATCTGCCCGTTAAAATCAGTGGGGGCTCTGAGACCGACTGAGACCCCCCAGAGATTAAGCCCTGTTATGTATATATTGCCACGCGCGCATGTGGCCAAGCAGGCAGCGGGCGCGTGGCCTTTCGTTATCGCGCCTGACTTCCGCGCAGAACGCCCGAGTTCGATATTGGCCGGGAAGACGCATTTTTGGTGATTCTAACGTAATGTTCTGCTAAATTCGAAAACCGTGTTGCTGATTCTCGGTTAGAATGTTCGACATGCCGAACTTTCTACGCCGATTGTTCTGGAAGCCAACGCGAGTGCAAAAGGGGCTCCGCGTCGCAAGCCGGAGTCAGTTTCGCCCCAGCGTTCAACTCTGCTGTCACGCCGACTTCGACGCCCGCGACGCTCTGCTTTATTCTGTTCCCTTTGTTTTATTTTCGGCACAAGTTCGTCCCATTAAACATTTAGTTTCTCCAGTTATTATCGCCTCATCACTTGTCATTCGTGACAATATTTTATCGCATTGTAGAGAGAGTGGCAGAGGAGGTTTAACGCAACCATTTTTCATAACCAAATTTTTTTGCAATCAGTTGAGAACAATTTCAAGCAGTCAACTTGTTCTCGCCGCTGGCATAACGTTTTAGTGTTACCCATGGAGAATTTCAAATAAATGTGTAAATAAAAACAAGGAAATCCAACCTTCAAAAAAAAATTGCAACTTTGGCGAAGATCTTGACATATCTTGACATATCCCGCATATCTTGACAAAGATATGCGGGATACTGTTTCACAGCGTCTATTCGTGTGCTTAACAAATTTTTAGGCAAATCTGCGACAATGAAAAGAAAACTCCCGAGTACCAGAGAAAGACAAAGGATGCATACCTACAACAAAAAAGTTTGTAACTGATGAAAACAGGCAGGGAACTCTCGTGATGCTGTTGAAGTGACTTCCTGCAATGGGCCTGCACGGATCACAGAACAAAATCCGTTCAGAGGTTGCAGCCATAAGGTGCTTCATACCATAAAGCTCCATAAGGAGCTTCAAGGGGAAGTAAGGCGCCTTTAATTTCTCTGCAAAACGGAAAGTTTAATAACTAGTATGCATTTATTAGGTGATACTATCAAGAATGCGTTGACATTTAAATGCATCACTAGATCACATAATTGTTAACTGTAGCGGGTAACACAGAAACCGGAAGCATTATTCCAACACCATCTCAGCTTAAACGGGAAGGGGGGGGGGTGCAAAGATTTCCGGTCTTCAATCCAAAAAAGGTGGAAGTAAAGAACAGAAAACCGATTTCGCTTGCGTCTCCTAGTTGTTATGTAAAAAAAAATAACTATTGACATTTCTAGCACCCCTTAACTCACTCACAGTCTTCAGAATCACACCTGGTCGCACTCCTAGTCACGTAATTCGGGGTGCCTTGTAGGTTCCCGTGTGCTCTCTCGGAGGACGCTTCCTCTCCCTCTCTCTGCTGACATTAGCGGGCATTGTGCTGCAGCTTTGTGCCGAGCGAGGTCACGTAAGCTTCTCGCCCAGATATGTGCTCGTTACTTGAAAATGTAATGGATTACAATTACAAATTACAGAGCTTCAAATGTAATGGATTACTGTTACCAATTACTTTCGCTGAAAAGTAACGGATTACTTTACTTGATACGTTACAAATTACTTTCACTTTAATTTCTCCGTTCACTTATCCAGAAAACAATAGGAAAAATATTGATAGTTTTCAAAATATTCCGCAACACTTTTCATTTCTCATACGCCAGTATTATGGTAGTCCTTGTAAAAATGAAACATTGTATTTAAGGGAATGAGTGTAGGTGAACTCCGTTCACCTGTAAGCTGACAAGGCACCGAAACCTGCAACCACCATCCCGCTAGCTTATGACCTTCAGAAATGATCCCTGGAATTTTGCAGACAAAGCGATTGGTGCGCATGTTCAGTACCAGCGTGATTCTCCGCTACGAGATTCGGAGCTAAAGAAGCGATCTACGAAAGCTCCATTCTGACTCGGGTGATTCGCCTGTCATTCACAAGTAAAGAAAAACTTGGTTCTAACGATACAATGTATAGCCAATTCAAAATGCAGGCGTGCCAGCTTACCTTGATGTGTTTCCGTGGATTAGTTTGTTGTTATTGCTGATGACAATGCGTGTTTTTTTGGCGAGCGAAGTATGCACTGAAACTCTAGGTTTCCGTTCTCCGTAATGAATTTGAATTTTGAGCATCTCATTAAGAGATGGCCATGAAGACGACGGACACTCCATGACATGACCGAAAACTTGACCAGTCAGAAAAAAAATGACAGTTACGGGTTGTCGAGCGTTCATCGATTCTCGCTTTAATACCAATATTCGTGGAGGCCACTGAAGGGGAGAGCATAGAGAGCAAGAGAAGCGGTGGCCATCGGTCTCACAAAACAATAAAGGATCACGTCACTTTTACACGTTCTCTCTCTCTCTCTGTCAGGAATCCTTAAACGGCCTTACGCCCCGCCACTACCCCCCGCCCCCCCCCCCCCCCCCCCCCGCTGTAATGTTGAGAGTTGGCTGTAAAGTGAGGAGTGGACTCGACCACCATGGCCAGACAAGTAAAACACAAGAAGTGTCGTCCGTAGCCTCGAAGGTTGTTCTCTTAGCCTCGCGCCGGGCGCTTTTCAGCCGTGCCTCAAGAACGTGCTGGAATCCAGAAGCGCAGATTAAAAACAAATAGGACTCGACCCTCGCGCGAGGCTACATCATCTATTACGCCAAGCGTGAACCCACGGAACGAAGGGGTACGGAGCTGCATTTGATGTCTGTGCAGATGTCGAAGTTGGAAAGGGTAAAACGGTGCAAAAGACAAAAACAAATAAACACGAAGCGCCTTCACTTGACCGGGAGAAGAAGAAAAACACAATGAAAGGTGACGGAGGGCCTACTTGACGTTGTCTTTTTTGATATTTGTCTTTCGTACATTTGTACGTTCCTTGCCCGTTTTTCTAGTGGTTCTTGTGACCGATCATTGAAAAATCGTGTTTTCTTTACGGCTATTCTCCCCTTCCTGATGTTTTGTGTTTTGTTGAACTCGCGCTCTTTATGCTGGTGAATATTCTGCTCGTATGGCTAAGTTACTGTATTATGCTCATATTTTTAAAAAAGCAAAGAGTAACTAAAGTAATCCGTTACCAATATTTTGTAACGAAATTACATTACAAATCACTTGCGAAAAAAGTAACGTGGCAATTACTAAATTACTTTAAAAAGTAACGGATAACTTCCGAAGTCTGTTCTCGCCGTAGTTCCTTCGGATGCCGGTCGCGCCTGCAGGTGGGGAAAAAAGTTTGACTTGTGCTTTGCGATTATGCGGCGGAATCGCAACATTTATTAATGAGGGAGATGTTTTCTCGATCATCCGGGACACAATAAACAACGTAAAAATGACGAGATGAAAATTCTTTTGATCTTAAAATAGTTGCACCCCCCCCCCCCCCTTTAAAGTTAACCACGGCGGATACTTCAAGCCAATATTGCGAATTCAGGGCAGAAAGCAAGCCATGTGACCTTGCAGTTGGACGCCAGGGTACGTCGAGTGTGTCATGTTGTTTTTGCTTCTATGGCTTGTAGTGCCAAAAGTGGTCCAGCTTAAAGAGATACAAAGTGTAGACGTTTGCAAGTGGGCCCTGGGCCAATCTTCAGCTACATTGCGAAGTAGGTACTTAGAAGTTCCAAACGGGAGGTTTGCTGCCTGTAACCACCCGACCAGCTTCTGCCGAGCAATTGTTCGAGCTGAGTGCAGGACCTCGACAGTGTCGTTATTTGACAGGCAACTTTATGAATGTTTAAAATGACTTTGACCTACAGAGAGATTGCGTCTCAATGACTAATACGACTTTGGATACGTAACTGAATACTGATATATCAATTAAGTGCAAAACAATTATCTGGCAGGCATTATATTTTTCAACAGGCTGAATCGACTCCGCATTTAGTCGAAGGAGTCGATGCGTGAAAGGACAATACAAAAAAAATGTGTCTTAGAATTCTTTTCGCGCCCCTCAAAATATGTTTCTGAAGCCAAGATACACAAGGTACTTGGTTTAGAAAGAGCCTCAGCTACACAAAGGCGTACGCAGTATAAGGGCACTCGCCAGGCCTATTCTCCTCAGCTCTGTCCATGTTAAGCCGAGTTAGAGAATAAAAGTTACACGCTCACTGGCAGAGTGAGAAAGGCATGGGATGTAAAATTCTCAGTTTTTCCGTCACCAGCCCGCCTGCTACCTTCCATGACGTTTCTACGTCTCATGAGCCTCGAGCGAGCCCATGCGTCCAAAGCAGGGTGAAAAGTACAAGCGCATTCTGGAGGACGCCCGGCCATTCTCTTGTTGTCATTGGCTATACTACATATTTTTAGTACGACATAGTTTTAAATGAGAGAAAATTATTGCAATATGCAGTCCATCTTTGACCATTATAACGAATTATAATAAAGATAGCAACGGTGTGTGTGTATTGACATTCAGTATTTTCCAAATAAGTGCTCCCGCCTATCAGAACATCTACATACGTGGTGCGCGAGTGGGTTCAGGGCTGAAAGGCCAGAAAGCAAAGCGCTCACAGGGCTTGTCTGGCTATTTTGTCCGTGTGGGTACATTCATCCCGAACCCCGACTTCTAGCCAAATTTATTTTAGATTGAGCAAAGCTCGTCCACGCTCGAGGTAGATTACTCAATCATGATTATTCCAGATTGTGCGAATCCTTCTTAAAACTGCGGTACAACCTGCAAATGAACTCTGTTGTGCTCAAGCACCAGTCCATACTGCCTGCAGCATGAAAAAAAGAACAACAAAAAAACACATTGTTGAAAAGGATATCCCACGATGAACCGTCGAAAATGTTTAATGAACTAAAATAAATTCATATCACTTAATGGACTCAGATAGGCTCGAAAAAGGACGACACCATGATTGTTGTTGTTGGTTTTCCCCCTGCGTAGGTACAAAAGTGCCTCTTTTTATGTACAGTAAAACTTCTTATCTTCGCCGCCCCTATTTCTTCTCGAATCGGTCACAGAGGACATAACGGCGGCCACTAAACTTAGCAAATTTAAAGGCCCCACTGAAACTCTTAACGACCGAAATTTCCCCGTGCCCTTTTACTTCGCGAATTTTTAAATTCGGGAAAATTAAGGACTGAGGAACATTAAGGGGTTTACAGTTTTTTCGTGTGTCACAGCATGTTAACATTTCAAGTAGGCTGAACGTTCTCGTTTAAGAAAAAAATGGCCTCTACAAGAAAACGCCCCTTCTCCAGGTTAGACACCGGGAGCCTCTTCCGTATTACCTATAAGACGGCAGAACTGTTTTGGCGTAGCTTTTGGTTAAACGGTGTCTCAAGATATTAGAGTAAGAGAGCAGGCGAGCTGGTAAATGTTAACCATGTTGAATAACCTGAGACTGGGGCAGAAGTGAACAAATAAATTGAAGGAAAAGAACAGGGCTACGTCTCAAACTCAGCTCAGGAAAGGGGACAAGCCTGCTTTTGGGATGATCAGAAGTAATATAGTAAGGGTGCAGGCGAGCTGGTAAATGTTAACCATGTTGAATAGCCTGAGACTGGGGCAGAAGTGGACAAATAAGTCGGAGAAAGGACAGGACGACGTCTCAAACTCAGCTCACAGGACTTGTCGAAGGAACAGAAAAAGACAGGACAGTGTTTGAGACGTCGTCCAGTCCTTTTCTATTACTTCGGCTTATTCGTTCACTTCTGCCCCAGTCTCAGGTTATTTAACATGAGTCTCAAGACTAGCTATACTCGGCGTCAACTATTTTGTGCTGCATTGTCAATGCTGGAGTAGCTTCTACAGTGCTTCAACCCAGCACTGCTGTAAGAGCATGTGGTTTAGTGTTGCACCTCATTTTCATGGTCTTGAGAAAGTAGCATTGACATAGTTGGAGCCCTGCGGAAGCTACTCTAACCTTGACAGCGTAACACATTATAGTTGATGCCGACTATAGAAGATTCAAAAGAGGCGCACATGCAAACTGTGCATTTCTTAAAAGAACTGGATACGAGCAAAGGTAAAAAGGAATGTTTGTACTTACAGCGGCTATACTTGCATTTCTCAAGCATGATGATTTGTCTGTCGGTAGCACCATTTGGTAAGAAGCACGAGTAACACCCCCGTGAGGCACCGCTGACTCCTGGATTGAATGACAACGACCCGCCTCAGGTCTTGGAAGGAGATCCGAAACACTGCTTTATGCCAGATGTAGTATCTGGCGGAGCAGGGGCTAAAACTAGAAATTTACAGATTTATCAGAAGCGATAGATTCCTAGACCATAAACTCTAGGATGGCAAGATTTTTCAGGTCAGCGATGCGATTTCATTAAAAAAAGAAATTGCTGGCTTTTGTGATGAACCGGCAGTCCCCGTTTTGCATAAATGTAATCCAGAGGGTGAAACACATCGCGAGTATGAGTTGGTCAAGAAAGCGCTCGCGGTGTATAAACGCGTCGTTCGATATACATGCACCTCCTGCACCTTTGCAGAGAAGTATAGGGCGGTGCACTTCATTTAAGCGACTTGGCGAGTGACGAGACAAGCGGCAGCGACGAGGGCCCGCTGTCACTCAGTCAGCCGCGTGACGAGACACACCTTATGAAAGCAAAGGGTGGAAGTGACCAAGGCGGCGAGCGACGTTTCTAGAAATCTAAAAATTGAGCTGGTGGCTTGCACTTGTGGTCGTCACTGGTCTTTTTGCTCGCTAAATTGCTTACATGCAGTTCAGAAAGGCGCTCTAAGTGCTTACGGCTGCATTGGGACCAACTTCGCATGCAGCCATAACCATAGTTTTTTTTTGTTGTTTTTTAAGCCGCCCAGGTAGAAGTTAACATCGCACACTGTCTTGAAGCATGGCTCCGTGAAGATTGTAGGCCTAACATGGAAGTCCTCGGGTGGTCGAGCGAGGCCAGCCGGCCGCGCCGCTGACCTAGGCTGACAACGCCTGGTTCAACTGTGAGAGGTACCGTCGAGTTGAGAGCAAGTCGGAGTAGAACCGGACCGCCAGACGTCTGTCGCGTAAACCGTAGAACGAGCCGTCGACCCGCTGGGTCTTCTGCCATGCCACTGCGTCTCTGTGACCACGGAAGCCACGGAAGCGAAAAAGGAAGCCTTTGTGGCGGAAGCTTCTCGTTTCACTCATCGCCGACGCCGGCAGCGGTGGCGGGGTAGTGGCTGATTGCGGCGGCGAGAGGCGCTCCTCCGCCCTCGGTAGCACAATAATGTTAAAAAAAAACCGGTCTGATTGTCGTGTTTAAAGAAATTTGTAAATCTGACCACGGCTCTTCGGTGGAAGGAAGTCACCGTGCACGTCTGACGCTGGAATATTACACGAAAAGCCGGCCACACATACCTACGCTTCAACAGTAAACGTACCGATCGCTTATTTGTGTTGGTAAATTGGTAGTGGCACGTTAGTGGGATCAAAATGGCTGTAAGCATTACAATTGTAAGTATGATGGAACCTTAAAGGAATCTCGATGATTGCATTTCATAAGCATGACGGAAAAATACAGGAACCAGTCTGGCTGCACCCATAGAGATTATAAGCATGGCGGCAAGATGCAGAAACCGTGGTACTTGCATGCATAGCGATTATAAACAAGTTGGCAAGATGTAGGAACCGTTTTGGTTGCATCTGTAGCGATTATAAGCATGATGGCAAGATACAGAAACCGTGTTGGTTGCATGTACGTATGACAAACAAATTAAAGGTTGGACGCAGATGGAATCATAGGAGCTGCTTGTTTGTTTCCGCTAATTTTTTCCAATAGTTAAACGAAACTTCAAATTCATCTTGATGGTGTCTTGAAGATTTTTTTGACAGATTCGCGTTTGAGTGACAACGATTTACACTCGTCGCTTTGGAGCGCTCCGGAGTGGACATTTTTGGAGCTGGCGTTCACGCCTGGTCTTTTGGGATCAACCCGGATGTCTTTGGGCAAGTCTTTTTGGAGCAGCGCCGACTCCGGATCTCGTTTCAGAACGCCCAGATCTCGATCGGCCGATCTTCCCGAAGCCCAGCGGAAGCCGATCTCTGGGGCACGTGACTTCCTGCCTCGTCGAGAATGACGGGAACGGCGGATGACCGACGCATGAGGCGCTTTCCGGAAATGACGATAGGCCAGCGCGATGGGGAATTCCGGGACGTCAATCGGTCACTCCCGGAGGCCTGTCGTCTTCCGCTTGTAGAGTCGGAGGCGCGGTAGCTCCGCACGAATGGATTGTTACGTAGCGGATTTAGGCTAGGGATCCAAAACGACCAGGGAATGTTCGTTTGGAAACGCCTGTGACCGCTTACAACGCGTGAACACAGTGGCG
This sequence comes from Ixodes scapularis, assembly GCF_016920785.2. Taxonomy (NCBI): domain Eukaryota; kingdom Metazoa; phylum Arthropoda; class Arachnida; order Ixodida; family Ixodidae; genus Ixodes; species Ixodes scapularis. Next base: position 66,498,759 of record NW_024609881.1, read on the forward strand.
TCATCTACCGGGCGGCCCTGGGTCCCTCCAGGTCTCCCTACAGTTTTGGGTGTCATCCTTAGGCAGGCCCATATATTCACGAAGAGAAAAGTAGGCTTATTTAAAAATTGAAAATAAATGTACATTAAGGAGAACTTACACCCGTAATTGAAGCAAAAAGAACAGCGCACATCCCGTGACGGTGACCGACGGAGTAGCGACTGACCCAATGTGCCGGACTCAGCTTTTCTTTTTTTTTACAGACTTTGTGGTCTGGAGCATTTTGAACATGAACCAGCGATACGTTAGAAAATGGGAACGTTCTAGAAGAAATTAGAAAGGTAAAATGAGAAGTTTGGCAGGTGGGACTCGAGCCCCTTGACTTCGCGTGGGCGCTGTGCGCGATGCCCTCTCGGTCGTCTCGGTCGTGAACGCGTCAATTAGAAATCACTTCAGCAAACGTAGCCCTCGAGAGCTGTTCTGACCTGCCCTAGTAGCAAGTCAGATGCCACTCATAAAGTAAACGACTGTTTAATCTTAGTTTTAAATATTGCTACTGTTATTCTGTGAATGGCATCGGAATTTTTTTTTTTTTCAGTCGAAGCGACGAGTGATTTGAGGAAGCCATTTATCCAAAACCGCTTGTATGTACTTCCACGTCTCGGAGGAGTCGGTCTCGTGACATTAACATGTCTCCTTAACCGCGGCGTTTATGAGTGGCCTGCATGTGATGTTATAGTACAAAAAGATTTTCCTGCAGTGATGTAGAAGCTACGGGCTCAGCAAGGAAAGACCACTGCAATGGCCGTTGATGTGACGTCAGTGCAAGCCATGTTTAGTCTCCACTGCGATAAGCAAACCGCTGGTGTCTCTTTTCTGACACGCTTTAATCGACCCTTTTCAAAAGTTGATCTACCTACCTTGAGCAGAACCAGACCAAATCAAAGGGGCATGTGACAATGTGAATCAGGAAAAAATTTGGGACCCATTGAAGGGATATGTGCTAGGAAGAACCATGGTTAAGTGTCTAGAACGGGTTTATACGGAGAATAGGGTGGTTATATCATTGGAAGCCGAAACTACAAGGCCAGCAGCAATAAAAAAAAGAGTTAGACGGGGTTGCCCATTGTCTCCCCTTCTCTTTATGATATATCTCAGTGAGATAGAAAAAGATTAGAGCAGTGCAACCTAGGTTTTGACTTGACTTATATGGAGGAAGGACTTAAAGTAAATCAAGTCTTGCCAGGGTTAATGCATGCAGACGAAAACGTAGTGAAACAATACAGGAACTGATTAGGATTTGCAACAGGAAAGGGGACCGGTTAGGCCTAAAATTTAGTAGGGAGAAGTCGAGTATAATAGTTTTCAACGACGAGAAGGGAGAACTCCTGGAGATACAGGACACAGTGATATAATACGTAGGAAAGCACCAATATCCGGGAGTATGTTTAATTAAGGGAAGAAAGTATCGAAAAGAACATGAATATATTGTAATAAAGAAGAGGGAAACGAGATTCAGCTATTACGAAACACAGGGTACATGGAACTACAATAAATATTTATTTATTCATTTCAATTCCCTCATTGCCCAAGGGCATTAAAGATGGAGTGGACATAAAATATTGCTGTTAGATAAAATTCAAACAACAAGGCAACTTGGTTAAAAATGTTAGTACAGCATAATCCCAGTAAAAGTGAGTAGTTAGAACTTTTTGAAATGAATCTATTGATGGAATAGTTACTAATGATGCGGGAAGGTGGTTCCATTCAGATGACATACAGGGATAAAAGAGTTGATGTAAGCTGACGTTTGTTTGACGGGAGGGCTAATGAATAGTTTGTTTTTCAGCGAAGTGTTGGAATGGTAGATTTTATGGAACATGCATAGACGAGATATTTTTCGACGTGAGGAAGGAAGATGCAGGGCTAGGGTGGTTTTCATAGATGAGACCCTTGCGTTGCCGTGCGATGATAGTTGCAGACTATGAATCTTTCGGCGCGATTTTGCAGCGCTTCGATGTTTGTTATAAGCGTTGAGTGACCTGGATCCCAGATTGCTGCGGCATATTCCAACTTTGAACGTACTAAAATCTTATACAAGAGAAGTTTCAGGGACATAGGGTTTAAGGAAAAGTTTCTTTTTAAATATCCAAGCACGGAATTTGCGGTAGCGATTATAAGATCAGAATGAGTTTTCCATGATAGATTAGAAGTGACGTGAGCACCGAGATACTTGAAAGAGGTTACAGATGCCAGCTGAATGTTATATATTGAGTATAGTGATGGAAGTGAAGTCGTTAGGGTTGTATGGAAGGGAGTCATGGTCCCAAGACTGTCATTTGGATATTCGGTATTGTGTATGAGGTCAGAAATCCAGGCAGGTTTAGAGATACAGCAGAGGAATATGGGTAGGTTTCCATTGGGGGCACATGGGAATACACCAAATGAGGGAGTACAGGGAGATGCGGGTTGGGCATCTTTAGAGTGCAGAGAAGCGATCAGTTAAGTTAAATTTTAAAAGAAGACTAGCTGAAATTGAGGATACATGGTGGGTAGCGAAAGGGTGTAGAAGTATCGATATATGAAAAGACTAAACACTAAGTGGATAAACCGAGCCCGCAAGCTGAGATCTAGATACATTCAACGAGATGGGGCCGATCAGAGCACATCAGTAGAAAAAAGAGTAAAGGAAACAGAGAGGAATTTGTGGGAAGAGAAGATACGGGGGGATCAGGGATTTAACATTATACAGGGCACAAAAAAAAAATAAAAAAGGAACAGTTGTGTCATAATTCATTGGGGAGTTCGTTGATGTTTGAAGCTAGAACGCGGGTGCTATAAGAACGAAAACATATAGGGCTAAATTCCAGGAAATACACTCCATGCGTCATATGCAACCGCGAAAGGGGAGCTATAGAACGTGTAATTTTAAGTTGCACAGGGCTTCGTTCCAGCTTCTTGGGGGATGACTACGGATTTGGAGTGGGCACTGGGGGATTTCCAGACTTGGATGTACGAATGGATAGGGAAAGAATTGCGGTAACAAAGAGTAGATTGGAAGATTGGTGGAAAAGATCTAGGGAGGAGTAAAAATACAAATAAAAAAATGAAAGTCGTTCACAACTCCCTGTAACGCCGAATTAGAGCGCAGCTCTTGAGAAGGAGGAGGGAAGGGTACTGAGGTGAAGGTATATCCCCCTCCCTCCTCCTCACGTCCTCATCCTGTCTGCTACTCCTCCCTCCGAGCGGCGTCGCTGTCATCTCACGAGGGTCACGTGACCTCACTTCACCTCACGAGGGTCACGTGACCTCAAGATTCATGTGACGTCACCGGGGTCACGTGACTTCACGGGGGTCATGTGACCCCTACGATGTCACGTGACAATGACGATGACGTCATCAGTGACGTCACCAGGGACGTCACTGTTGGCGTCATTATAACTAGTGACATCATCAGTAACATTATCAGTGACGATGACGATGACGATGCGAATGCCGATGACGTCATCAGTGACGTTACTGATGACGTCACCGTTGGCGATGACGATGACGATGCGGATGCCGATGACGTCACTAATGACGTGCTCAGTGACGATGACGATGCGGATGACATCATTAGTGACGTCATCAGTGACGATGCCGATGCCGATGACGTCACTCATTACGTCATCAGTGACCATGACGATGGCGATGCCGATTACGTCACTGATGACGTCATCAGAGATGTCACGCGTCCCATAATGCACCGCGCGCTTACGCCGACGGCGACGCCGACGCCCCTCAAGCCGGGAACGGGCGCCTAAGAGCTGCGCTCTAAAATAAGCAATAGAAACGCTTTAAAAGGGGGGAAGGGTTGTGCTTAAACAAAATTCATACGAACTTTAATATAGAAAGGATAACGAAATGTTAGGCTATGTCGCGCAAGCTGCGACCCGTTACAAAGGGTATAGCCATTACCATCCATCCATCCATCCGACGCTCTAACGGCAACGCCACGCTGGGTCTCCATTTTTGGAGAACCGAGCGTGTTCGAAGGCATACTATAGAGAGGCGGGTAATCCAATCTAATAAGTCTGTCCTTGTAAGTCGCCTTTGATTTAAAAAAAATCAGGGGTGTTTGAAGATAGACGATCTTGATCTTCTATCACCGTCAATAATGAGGAGAAATTGGAGCTATTAATTCTGTCACTAGATGACTCTGACGTTTGAGAAGGGTCAATTGCCGGTGTTGATATTTGTCTTGTGAAAAAGCTCCCTTTTACGGCCGAATCAATGAAACTTCCGTGTGCGTCATTCGACTTTGTATTTTCATTTCCTTGTATTTTGCGGAATGTTTTGTAAAGGGCGCTGACTTTTTTCACCTTCAAAGTTGTTTTTGACGAAGGCATTTTTAGACTATTAACTATAATATTTTCGCGCCTGTTCGCCCATTTTTACACGGAAAATGTATTCGGCTACTCTCATTATTTTCAGCGTTGCCACTGCTCATGCCGGTGATGTATCAATCCTATTTACGTAGGTGTTTCTACATGACTGTCCTTTAAGTTACAAAAAATCAAATTTTACATTTCTCTTAGGCTAAACCCTTCGAGCTTTTGGGCAAGATAAACAGTTATCGTGGATAATCCGCGCACGATATTGCAGACGAGAAATAATTTGTATTACGGCACGCACCACACCCCTTAAAGGCGTAGGGTTTAAATTGGGTTGGGTAGGCTTACTGCACTGATTTTATTCATAGATTTTCTTATAGTCGCTGACAAAAAAGACGCGCAGGATGTGGCGTAATATTATAACCTCGATTCTTACTTCTTGATTGCCTGTTCCGTGTTCTCACTGATTGAGAAGAAATAATGAGATGCCTGCCAGTCAGCACGCCCTTCACTTCTTAAGTTGTCACTGATTACAGGAACGGCATTTAATAATTGTATGCCGCTATATCTTCAGGTCGCAGGACGGGTAGATTCAGACACTTTAATACGTTGGTATTCTACTATATCCAAATAATGTGTTCAAAAACACAAGCAAAATAAAATCACGACTAGGTTAAGAGAAGCCAAGTGATTATTTGTTTTAAAATCTTTGACATAAAGTGGCGAACGAAATTTTAGTACTCTTAACCACATATGGTGATTTTTTTTCTTTATATATTTGTCAAAATCCCTTAGCTTAAGCAGCATGCTTACGTACTGCCGGCTCCAAACAAAGGTGCCCGGAACACGTCTCCAACTGCTGTGTTTACCGCGTTCTGAAAAGTTGCCACGTTGTCTTTCAAAGTCTTTCGATTCGAAAGTTGTCTCCCGAAGTCCTTCAATTTCCGCATCTTGGCGTCATATGAGTTTCATGCCGTCAGCCAAGATCCTCGCGTCGTCGCAGCAGCGGTGGTACGAGCGAAAAGTACGAGCGTTCCATCGAAATTTCGGCCGGGAAATATAGCACCAACCGCCAGGGTCGCCACAACCAAGAGCATGACACTTCGACTCCTGTCAGGTCGTTTTTTGCTGCTTCGGGATTACTTTTAATGCATTGGTGCGATAGGAGCCCGAATACACCAGTAGGAGACGAGTTATATAGACATTGTACTCCATACTTCAGTCAACCAAAGGGCGTCGCAAATAGATAGTAAGCGAAACCCGGGGTCATATACCGGAAGCAGATGTTTTCTTATTCAACGGCTGACGTACGTCAGGTCTACGTAAAGATCAAGCACTCTGTTTCTTCGATTACACCTACAAATTTAGAGAGGGTGCAAATGGGGCTTATTAATGCGGAACGACAATTACATTGTGCGTGCACGGAATGCACAAATATGTAATTTTTTTTTTGCCGAGTTTCAAACTGCCAGAAATGTTTTTGTCACGTTGGACACTGTAGAAAATTACTCTTTGCAATTTTATTAGTCTCTGTTTGTTTAGATTAGGTGTACCATCGAAGTTAATAAATATAACAACATCAATGTGACGTGCTGAACTAGTTGGTTTGAGGTGAACATCATGGGAAGGAACAGCGGCAAAGGAACTTGGACGAGAGTAAAGAAACAAACAGGAAAGGACGGCGCTGAAGTAGCAATTGTTGTTTATTACACAAAATGGGGAAGGAAGTAAACAAAAAGCATCTCAATCAGAAAAATAGACACATATACACACGCCAACCAAGCAGCATTTTTTGTCACGATAGGCCAAATCCGTGACTACATAATGCCCCTCATAGTCGATTGCAGGTGCCTGAATTATTCTTCAGATAACGCCACTTACTGTTCGCTGACGCATCTCCCGCCAAGATCTGAGATAAAAAAAAAAAGCCCCGACAATTTTCCTTGTCACTCTGTCTCTATGTCTATCTAAAACAGTGACTTCACTACAATTAGGCAGGCACTTACAGTCCCCGCAGCGTTACTACCTTTGCACTGCAGGGAGTGCAAGTGCCAGCCTAATTTTAGTGAATTCACTGTTTTAGAAAGACATAGGGACAGAGTGACAAGGGAAATTATCGAGGCCTTCTTCATCCCAGAACTTGGCGGGAGATGCGCCAGCGAACCGTCAGTGTCGTTATCTGAAATATTGCCCGCATCTCCACATGGTGAATGATGTGGATTGGGGCGAAGCTCTTGTGGTGCTTGCCTGCATTGACGTTGAGCCGCAGCACGCCGAGTTTTTGTTCGTTTTCATCCATGTCAGAAAGAGAATGCGTGGTATGGAACAAGGTTATATACGCATTCGAGCGCAGCGCCGTCTCGTGTATAAACGTTCAGCCATGCATGCAATGTTTAACGCGATTACATACGCATTTGACCGCAGCGCCTTCTCCTGTATTGACGCTTTTCGGCTACATGCAACGTTTCATCCATGACATCCCCAGCTCTTGAGTTACTACCACATCTCAGAGCTCCCCCCCCCCCCCCCCCCCCCCCCCTACTCGTCCGGCAGTCGTGGCCGAGTGGTCAAGGCGATGGACTAGAAATCCATTGGGGTCTCCCCGCACGAATTCGAATCCTGTCAACTGGGCAAACATGTTTTTATCGTTTTTTTGCCCTACACGAGCACGTGAGCTCACGAGCACGAGCACGAGCACCAGCAAGATCGATGTGAGCACGGACGCCGGACGGACAAGGCTGGACCCTAAGGAGCTTGGCCCCTAAAAGAATTCGGGTACATGCGATCGACTATGAGGGGCATTACATAGCCACTGATTTGGCCTATCGTGACAAAATATGCTGCTTGGTTGGCGCGTGTGTGTGTGTGTTTTTTTTTATTCAGATACTTTTTGTTTTCTCCCTTCCCCTTTTGTGCAATAAACAACAGTTGGTAGTTAAGCGCCGTCCTGTCGTGTTTGTTTCTTTACTCTTGTCCAAGTTCCTTTGCCGCTGTTTCTTCCAAGATGTTTACTAAATATGTGTGACCGCCCCAAAACGATATTTCACTGGTCACGAAACCACTGAATTAGAAGACCTAAGAGCCAAAAGTTTAACAAATATCCAGAAGATTTTCGCATGAGCAGGCACGAAAGCGTTGTAGAAAAGATCAAGATTATAATTATTATTGATAAAATGTTGGTAACAAGGTTGTCTACATTTTTCAGTTCATTTGTTTTATATTGTGTGCTACTCTAATCGCAAATTGAAGTAAAGTGATGTAGCATACCTTCTCGTGACCTCCATATTGAGAATGCATATGGAATTATAAATAGTGCAAACGAAACGCGATTGAAGCACCCACTTCCCCTCTCCCCATCTCCCAAATCTGCTTCGTTCAAACTACTCGCCTGATGATAGGCGCCATTTATTTTATAAGAATGGCACCGTGACTTGTGACCACCGTTTTGTTTCGTCCTCTCTACCGAGGAGTTTGTTGCGAGTATGAAACGGTCGGATAACAGGAGCGGTTACGTTTCAGGTGTCGTGTATCCGGCTCTGATTGAAAGCAGAAGCGGCAACTCAAGGGGCGCTGTTCGACTTTCTAAAGACTACGTCATAGACTTGTAAGAATCCAGTGTTTTAGGGAACAGTCTGTTTTTTAGCGAGGCTGGAGATGAAGAGGTGAATCATGAATTGGTAAGGAAAGTTGGCATTTCACAAGAACGCATGCTTCCGCCTCATGATTTGAAATTCAACTAATTTAATTAGAAAATGGACATTCCACCTCTTCAGTTGCTGAAGGGATATTTCATCTGTCCGCTAGTGCTTTTGGAAGTGTTGTTATACTTCAACCTGCCGTTAAAGCAGAATTGGCACCGGTTTTAAGAAAGCATGCATGTTTAATGTCTTGATTCTTGGCGTTCATGCGGATGAATTATGACAGTTGATATCATCGAGATTTGTTTTTTTTTTTTTATTTTGCGTACGCTCGCATAAAATGCAATACCTTTTTCTTGACAAACACCGAACATATGCTTTGCTATTGATGTCCTTATAGTTATTACTATATTCGTAATACATTATTAGTAGTATATTTACCTATGTTTAAATATGTCAGAACCCTTCGTTTGTTTCAAGTGTAGTTTCAATGACCCCTCATTTCTTGTATCTGAAAGACACTCAAATAAAAACACCCACTATTCCTTTTTTGCGTTCTTTTAGAGCGTTTTACTTTCTCGATAATTTGTGCAACCATGCACCTTAATATTTGGTGTGCGTCTCGTCGAATTTCATTGAATGTAATTTTTTACTGAGTTTTTATAAAATTCCACATTATGCGAAGAAAAACTAAGAGTTGAGAATTTCCGCTGCTACTATTATGAAAAGCACTGCGCAGTTATTTTACTCATTACTTGCTCTTTTCGGATGGATACTACAGATATATGTAATAGCGGTTTTCAAAATTCGGAACACAAGGCTTCCATTACAATTACCGAAACAGATGTGCGAATTGAAATGGTATGTACCACTATTTTTTAAAGTATATATGTGAAGATGAACAATAAATACTATCATAAAAATGTAGAGCAGGTTATGCAATCGTTATTCGTAAATCGTCTATTTCTTCGCTACCTAGTTTTACGCAAACATTTTATAACCCTGCAGTGTTTTTTTTTTTTTTTAAGTTTCGTAAAAAGGAAGATGTATATATATATATATATATATATGGGTGGTTTCATCTCAAATCGTGCAAGCAAAAAGTGTCGAATTTTTAATTTCGATGAAAAAAATATATGTTATGGCGCCGTTTCTAAAACCGCAGTCGACACAAACCGCAAGTTCGTCGGATTTTTGGTTTTCGACTTATGAATTTTTAAAGAGGCCGGGGCGAAAAGCAGTGTTTTTCACACCCGTCGTGGGTCGGATGTTTCGCTTGATCTCCCGCCATGGATTTTTAGTCCACATTATATTATCTTTTTTGAAGCACTCTGTGGACACATTTAAAAGTCTCCAATACCATGAAATAATTTTAGGCCTTTTGTTTTTTTTCTGTAAAATTGTCAAATACGCCTCCTCGGTCAATTGTTGACGAATTTTGACAATTAATTACTGGCGATCTACATGGGTTACACCGATATTTTTTATGTCCACGGAGAACCCAGAACACGCTATTTATATTTATTATAAAATGCCTTGGCTGTATAAAATATCCTTTGCGGTACGTTTACATTAATATTATGCAAAAACCAAAAAGTGCCATTTTTGAAATTGATTTTTTCAAAAAAACATTTTTTTATTTTTTTTATTTTCTGCTCAAACGTAGGTATGATAGTTATCTACACGAAAATTAAGCCTAGAAAGTGTATATTTTGTTTGCATATTTTATATTTAGGCCTCAATATCGGAAAAAGACGTCTTTGTTTTGCAAGACCTAAGTCAGACATAGCGACCCATGCGTCTCTATGAATTGTGAAAAAGTTTTCTAGAATTTTCTTCTGCATTTTGTAATCAATTATAAGCGGATTTTGGGATATTGAATATTTATGTATGTTTTGATAAGAGCGGGAACCATGAGATACATAGCTAACCAAATTAGCAGGCCTAGTAGACTTTCAATAACCAAAAGGCACAGACGTTGTATTCTTTCGATTTATAAACCTTTCAAAGTGAACTAGCACGACTAGCTATTAGCTGTCATATTACTAAGACAAAGAAAGTCACCACATCGTCGATATATTTCATACAATTCTTTACGAAACCCAACACTGGGGCTTGTTCACCGCACATCGCACAGGTCACCAGGGAATGTCCTTTCACTTCCGTAACACACAAAAGTGGTGACACAAAAACGGTCCGAAACACACAGAGAGTGTGTCATTGAGAGAGGTAGAAAATAAAAATAAATGAATAGGAATTAAATTGCCCAACTCCGATCTTAACGAAAATTGCGTTAAAAAAATAAAGTATTTAGGTTCGAGCGGTGGCAAGGCGATAGGTCCACGCCTGGTGGAGAGTCAGACAAAGAAGTCGACGGCACGTAAAGGTAAAACCAAAAAAATCAATAATTTAATAAAGACGGGAAAACTCAGCCGCACATGGCAAGAACAAAAACCAACTCCCCCGGGCATTCCCTAAACGGGACGCAACCAAATCCGTGCGAACACGCTCTCTACATCACCGCCAGGCCGCTACGCCATGACGAAATAAACCCAACAACTGAACAGTGCTAACAAACAGTTAATAAGGAAACATTGAAAGAAAAAAAGGTTCAGAAAAAAACGCACCCGAGAAACAAAGTTCAGCGGGGCGAAGAAACACACACGAGACGGTCCCACGACATTGAAGTCTGGCAGGATGACGGCGTCCAGATGATGCTCGAATTTGTTCCTCCCTCTATTACGCACATCCACGACGGCTGTGCGGAACAGTGGCTGTACGAAAGAAAGTGAAGAATAGATTCGAGCAGACGATGCGCGAGAAGGTAACCGAGACTATGCTTTAAGCTTCATATCGGGAGAGGAGCTTTCGAGGTAGTTTCTGCAGTTACTCAAACTTTATCTTTCCCCTTCCCTTTTTCAAAAGAACACGTCAGCCGGCGCTAACGTTTCATCTCGGGAGAAGCCCACTCTTCACAAACGGTTATAGTTGACAAGGAGGCTGACTTCGACCCAACTAGTCTCCGGGCAGAATACAAACACAAGTATATTTACCAACACGCTCGTTTTAATGTCAGTCTCCGGGCTTTGCTGTTTCCTAAAGAGATATTCCTTTATAAGGAGAGAACGAGCGGGTTGGTGGCAATAATTAAACTTAAACACTCCCTTCTCGTTTTCTTCCTCAAGTTTAATAGATAACCCTTCGGTGCTATCGGATCTCCCCGGAGAGAGAGAGAGAGCACGGCCGTTTCAAGGTAAGGATAGGGCGCTCGAAGCTAGGGCAAACAGGCGGTATCGTTTCACGCATGCACGGATGGCTGGTTTCAAATTTCCCCACATCCCTAAAGAAACCGGCCGTGTGTGCGTCTGCAGGATTTCTGTCCCGCGCCGCCGGTTTTAGCGCGCACGCGGCGTTGTTTTGGCTGGCAGAACAGTTGTTGACCGTCGACATTGTAAGGCCGTGGTGTCCTCATCCTTTCAGGCAACGATTCCTTTGCTTTCCCTTGTGCAATACTCTGACAGACTCATCCTGAGTGGCTGTCATTGTTCGCCGCGTCAACGACACAATCGTACCATTTCACTTCTCGTGACACAGGGTGCGCTGCTCGCTTTACTGTCACGGGCCGTCCCATCTAACACAACGAGGGCGTAAGGTCGTGGTCATCTGCTGGCTCCGAAAGGGCGGGGCGTTCATGCAGGCCAATGAGGGCCCCGAATCAATAAGACGTCTGCCGACTCCTACACGTTAAAAATTTACACCTGCTGGTCTGTTAAGAAGTGTTGCTTTCTCTTTTTGGAACTCCTCCAATGTAGCTTGCCGCCTATAATAAAATTTAAATAATCAATAAATATATCAGGGTGGAAATACTGTATTTCATTTTTATGTGGGGACGTTGGAAAAAGAAAAAAACTATTTCCAAGCTTGTGAAGACGCGCAATTCGCACGTCCATTTCGAGCCGTAAAAGCACGTTTTTGTACGATATTGATGCTTCAATGTAGAACATACAAACAAAATATACACTTTCTAGGCTTAATTTTCGTGTAGACAACTATCATATCTACATTTGAACAAAAAGTAAAAAAAATAAAAAAATGTGTTTTTTGAGAAAATCAATTTCAAAAATGGCACTTTTTGGTTTTTGCATAATATTAACGTAAACATACCGCAAAGGATATTTTATACAGCCATGTCATTTTATAATAAATATAAATAGCGTGCTTTGGGCTCTCCGTAGACATAAAAAATATTGGTGTAACTCAAGTAGATCGCCAGTAATTAATTGTCAAAGTTCGTCAACAATTGACCGAGGAGGCGATTTTGACATTTTTACAGAAAAAAAACAAAAGGCCTAAAATTATTTCATGGTATTGGAGACTTTTAAATGTATTCACAGAGTGCTTCAAAAAAGATAATATAATGTGGACTGAAAATCCATGGCAGGAGATCAAGCGAAACATCCGACCCACGACGGGTGTGAAAAACACTGCTTTTCGTCCCGGCCTCTTTAAAAATTCATAAGTCGAGAACAAAAAATCCGACGAACTTGCGGTTTGTGTCGACTGCGGTTTTAGAAACGGCGCCATAACATTTATTTTTTTTATAAAAATTAAAAATTCGACCCTTTTTGCCTGCACGATTTGAGATGAAACCACCCATATATATATATATATATATATATATATATATATATATATATATATATATATATATATATATATATATATAAAGAGTGATGAATGCTGACAAATGCTTCCGTTGATATATGGGCAGAAGTGATGTGCGCAGACACAGCAGCCGTAGGATGAAAAGAATAAAATTCTAATTTAATGGCGAAAAGAAGGAAGAAAGAAGGCAGAAAAAGGGTCTGTATCTGGGTGAGGACGTACCAGCCCTCGGGGACAAGGAGAAAGAGGGCCCCAGACGACCCGGTCACTCAAGGACGCTACGACTCACTCACTGCACCGTAATTACCCGGGAAGGCAGCTTCCGAACAAAATCCACAACCTTAATCCCTCACCGCGACAAAAGTGGACTCATACCCCCTGGCGCTTCCTCTCCCGGCAAGCTCCTTCTGCTACCAATGCACCGGCGAACAGAACCTACAATTGTCATGCCTCATTCCGTCAAGATTGGACTTTGCCCTCTGTGTGTATATATATATATATATATATATATATATATATATATATATATATAAAGAGTGATGAATGTTGACAAATGCTTCCGTTGATATATGGGCGGAAGTGATGTGCGCAGACACAGCAGCCGTAGGATCAAAAGAATAAAATTCTATTTTAATGGCGAACAGAAGGAAGAAAGAAGGAAGAAAGGGTCTGTATCTGGGTCAGGACGTACCAGCCCTCGGGGACAAGGCGAAAGAGGGCCCCAGACGACCCGGTCACTCAAGGACGCTACGACTCACTCACTGCACCGTAATTATCCGGGAAGGCAGCTTCCGAACAAAATCCACAACCTTAATCCCTCACCGCGACAAAAGTGGACTCATACCCCCTGGCGCTTCCTCTCCCGGCAAGCTCCTTCTGCTACCAATGCACCGGCGAACAGAACCTACAATTGTCATGCCTCATTGCGTCAAGATTGGACTTTGCCCTCTGTGTTCTTCTTCCCTACGTGCTCCTCCATACCACCAGTGCACCAGTGAAAAAAAAAAAAAACCCAGAACCGCCTCCCTCATCGCGACAAAATTGGACACGTCCCCCCCCCCCCCCTCCCCCCGTGCTTCCCTTACCCTACAAACCCCTTCGAACTTTCGCGTTAACTAGCCCTCCCCCTAGATATTTTATAAAACTAACCTACCACGCCATATGGGCCTTTTCTTATTTTTATTCACTGTCCTGAAGAAGGCAGTGCCACTGCCGAAACGTCGACGGACGTCAGGCCCTTTTCTTATTTTTATTCATTTTTTTTTCAATTCTTTATTTTATATTTCATTTAACAATTAATTTTTGTAAGTTCTTGTGTGTTAACTTTGACTTTTACTCCGTCCTGTTTAGAAGTTTCTTTCCCGCGTAATTAGCGTTCTTGTGCCTAGTCTTCATTATTCCCGTAAACTAATAGAACTTTTTTTCGGCACTTCACCCTTTTTTCTTGCCTGACTTTTCTCGCCATTAAATTAGAATTTTATTCTTTTCATCCTACGGCTGCTGTGTCTGCGCACATCACTTTTGCCTATATATATATATATATAGATATTAAGCATACTGGAAGCTCAAATCGCCACAGCGGCTGAACTACATCATTTATTAAGAAATTTAAAATTAATATTTAGAATATTTTTTTTAAAGGGCAACTCCGGCCAAAACTCAAAATGAATTAAATTACTGGTATCGCTTTAGTGACACAAAATACGACCCCGGCCAAAATTTCACGTCCGTGGGACGCCGCATTCTCAACTAATGCCGATAATAAAAACGCGACCCGCCGCGAGCCGCTGCTCCTTAGCGGGCGGCCAGCGGGTTGCCGATCGCTAAAGCAACATTGGGCCGTGATGTCAACATCGTTCTCTTTTTTTCCTTCGTTCCGGACGGGAGCACGGCGCAGCCGTCGCGCGCTCTTCTTTGTGCCGCTACCACCGCTACTTCGGCTTGTAATTGCGTGTTTAGCCGTTGCTTTTACCTGTAGCCCGTGTAGCTTCGGTATAGCCTTTTGTTTATTTGCTTGTGAGGTCTCCTAGACTCGTTTTAGCGAGCAACTCGGTGCGCCCAAGACTGCCCAGCTGTTCCTCGAAAGATGCCGAGTACAACTTAAAGCGCTGTGGGCTGCTCAAACAAGCCGCTGCGCAACCCGGAGGTGCTTTTTCACAAGTTTCCAACGGATCGGAAATTGGAGAAGGTGTGGGTGAACGCTGTTCGACGAGTGGACTTTGGAAAGCCTTGGACGTCGACCCCCAGATCGAAGCTCTGCTCCGATCATTTTTCGCCGGAGAGTTACGAACGAAACCTACGGGTGTTGGTTGCTTGTGGCTTGTCAGCGAAGGGGTCGAGGCTTAAAAAGGATGCCGTGCCGTCGCTCTTTGCCCATCGTACATGTACAGAAAAGGTAAACACGATAAAAGTATCCTGATCAATAAATAAAACAGTCATTGTCAAGTGCAGTGTTGAGGATTGAGCATTCATGCTCCATTGAATGTCTGTTGAATGGGGAATGGTGGGCATGTAGAGTACAACCACTAACTAGCTCCAAACACAGAAGTTTGTAATGAAAACGAAAACGATGTTCTGCTTTGCGTCACTGCTTGTTTACTACGCAATCTCGTGCGTAGTATTCAGGTCCGTAACGACTACTAGCGAACAGCCGGCGCGTGATGCTCATGCGATATAAACATTCGACTCCCAATCGTTCCAACGCGTTACGCAGCAGTATTAATTAACTTTGCTCTTGTGAATACCACAAAGGACTTTAAAGAAATCGCGAAAGTTCGGATTTGTAAGTTACAACTTTCTCATTTGCCCGAGTTCGGCTGGAGGTAAATATAATATTTAAAAATGCAAAAAAAAAACAAAAAAAAACACTTGCCTTAGTCAAAAGTTACGAAGGAAAACTTAAAATCCTATGTATTCTAATAAAAAAAAATTGATGTGGGTGGGGGTGGGAATGCGGAAGGGAAAGAAAGTGTTCTCACCTTGCTAACGTTCTCTGTTTTCCTTTATCACCCACAAAAAATTTTGCTAGCTTTGAGAAAAAAATGACTGCCAAAAGAACTTTTTTTTTTTTTTTTTTTTTTAGTGCGGCAAGTTTTTTTTTATTTGTACAAAGATCCACTACCTGGACGAACTTATGTGGTGAACTAGTGTCGTAGCTTACAAATTCGGCTTTTATGCGCCTGAGGAAAAAATAACGAAAAAACAGACGTCTACAGCTTGAAGGGCCATACGCACATTCGCGTTTGAACGCGTTTGAGTGCGTTGCGGAGTCCTTGCGGCCAGGCGCAGTCGCTTGCAGAGCGACGCGCGCCTTTCCGCAACGCTCGGTAGCGCGATGCAAGCGAGTAGGGACTCGTTCAACTTTCCGAAGCGTTGCGGTGCGTTCGGGTGCGTTCGACCAATCAGAAGCCGAAAGAGGAGAGGTGGTGACGTGTTCGCTCGCCCCACCCGGCCGACTCGGCGAGACGTATCCGGTTCGGCGGTCGCACTGCTTCCTTTTTCGTTTTGGGGAGCGGTGGGGACTGTGTTTTCCAAGGCTGCGATGGTTCAAGCTTGACAAAACGTCGGGAAGCCGGCGAGATTGTCCCAAGATCGAACACCGACGCTGTCGCTGTGCGCCGCCATGTTGCCTTGGATTTCGCTTACTATTGGTGAGCCACTAGCGACGATAGCGCGTTCTTATTGGCTCTTGACTGCGGTTGACTGCGTGTCAACGCAACTGTGCGTACAAGCTTGGCGCAAGCGGTCTTCGCAACGCAACGCGTCCGCTTGCCGCTACGGAACGCACCGCGCTCAAACGCGAATGTGCGTATGGGCCTTGACACACGTCTGTTCGGCTGTTGCGGAACGCGCCGGAGAGCCTCAAAGCTTCGTGTCTGGGACTGACCCGCCGCGCGAAAGCGCCAGCACTGTACGTCACTGGCACCGCGGCGTAGAGCAACGCCGCTCCATCGACGGAGCCCCGATGACAATTTAGGCCTAGCGACGAGTGCGAGAGACCGCACGCACGCCGACAGCTGCCGAGTACGGCACCGAACGAGTTCACTCGTTTTCCAGTCGCTAGCTTTTGGGTATACAAGCAACGAATACGGCACGGCATAGCGCACGCGCGGCGGCGGCCGCCCAGTACGCCACCGAACGAGTTGACGGGTTTTCCAGTCACTAGCTTTTGGGTATACGCACTAACTCTTGCTACATATGCTGGATAACTACCACGTATACAGAATTAAAACAAAATCAGTTTACCTTCTATCTTTAGATGACTAGCGCAACACAGGTAGGTGCCGCTTGGACTCCGTACTCGCTGGACGAGAACGATGTTGGCGTCACGTCCACATAGCGGCTGATTTCCAGTGTTGCCGGAACCTCGAGCGGCTAGTTTCGGTTTTGTCGGCCGCGCCCCAAACAAAACTTTGAGACGTCGATATCTTTAAAACTACGCACAATAACGAGAAAAAAAATACACCTTGCAACTCAGGGGCGCTAACTGCATTCAAAACAGCCATAATCCCAAAATCGAAAGTATGGACCGGAGTTGCGCTTTAATTAATTGCTTTATATAAAAAAAATTCCTAATAAGTATACAATGTTTATTTAGCAGATTCTCAAACGGTATGCAACTGGTAGTGGGTGCAGTATTTAAAAGAGTTAATATTTTAACAGGAAGGGTACCTAAACTTTACACATGGAATTGAGCCATTGCGAATACATGACAGGTCCGGCCGAGTCGCCCACAAAATATTTCCGCTCCCAACACCTGAGGAGACAATCAACTTTGAAAGTAAGTGACACAATCAAGAAGTACTCTAGATATTTGTTGAATATTCGACCTTTGAAGGCTAGACTTTGTGAAACGAAAATTCTGCGAAATTTTGAATGAGGGACAAATTTCGTTGCTCGGCGAGCGACGAAGGCTGCTCGCGGAAGAAACGAAAAAATACATATGATGTTCAGGGCGTTGAGAATCGAGGGCAACCATTGATAAGCGTTGGTAAAATGAAAATGTGACGTGCTTGGAAATCCAAAGCTACATCGGTATTTCTTTTTTTTACTGGCATCATCTCAATGGCTACTGATTTAGTTATCTGGGTATGTAATTCGATGTTTGGAGTATTTCGTCTGATTATTATCTGAAATCTTACCATTAACTAGCACTTTTTGAGTTAAGGGATGAGGTCACAAGTTTGGCAATCGTAAAGAGGCACTAATATTCCTATACACAAGATAACACACTTTTAATTGTGTTCAAAGTTGTCTTTGTACTTTGCCTTAATAATTTTATTGGTAGGACTTATCAGTTTCGAGAAAATATGTTACTACGAATGTTATTTATGTCGCAGAATATAGGGACACTCAGAGCGTCCCTTATATGTTTTACTTAATAATACGAACTTCTTAGATTACATGCGCAAAAAATAATACTGCGTCGTGTTTTCTTTCAAACAAAAAGAGTTATCTACTTTTTTTTGGCATGGCTCTGTTTCGAGGTCATGGTATTTAGATAAACACAAAGGCATTGCATTGGATATTGTCAAAATTTAAGGAAATTCTGTCGAAGTTATCTTAAGGACTAAGCATGTGAGACTGGCAAGCGAAAAATAAACCTCAAAGGGATACTACAACGAAATGTCAGCGCTCATTCTTTGGTCTATATCTGTACAAACGAGGAGTATCACATCGAACATATAAATATCTTGTTAAAAAAGTCTCGAAAAGGAATTTTAAAACGAATAAACGATTAGCAAAAAGCACCTGGTGGATGTCGCTACGCCTCGCTTGTAATGCCCGTCTAGGAACCTTGACAGCTAGTGACGGTGCGTGTCTGGCCTCCAGCCACGACGAGAGAAGAGGGGAAGGAGGAACTCCCCTCTTCCCGAGAGTGCCTTTTGTGTGTCGCAGAAGTCGCTATTGTCCCCCTACAAGATTATAAAGATTAAACGGTCACTCAAAAATCGTAGAAAGGCAGCCGCTTCGGTGGCTGGAACGCTAGGCCATCGTCTCAACGTCAGCCTCAACGCAGCTTTGCTCGACCCGAGACGACCTACGTCAAGGTTGCGTTGAATGTCACGTGGTCTGCGCTGGGCCTTCTCCGAGCGCTTGCCAGATTGGGCCGTTTATAACGAAAAATACAGCCACCAGGCTCAAAATACAAACGTGTGATTGTCATTTACGGATATTGTGGATCATATTCAACCTATTTTTGAACACGACGGGAACATTTCAAATTTCGTTGAAGTATCCCTTTAAGCGACAGAAAAACGCAAAATGTTCCACAATGCTTTTGCTGAAGAAGCATGCCCTCGAAAAGTTATAACTTTGACTTTTCGTTACTTTTACATTAAGTGTCCTTATGATGTTCACAGTTTCCGTTGAAGAACGTTCCGACGAAAGTCTACAGCCAAAAAGTAAGCACATTTTGTTTGTACAGCATTCTATATTTCTCAGCAGAGCTCTCACCTAATTATAGAAACACTAAGGAGCAGGCTGCAATTCCAGTTACATGGGCAGCACATATACTGGCCTTTTTATAACTCTCAGGCAATTTTCTGCACACAGTAGAAATCCTAATTTGTCCCCTTTAAGTTTTTGCTTTGAGATATTTCGGCAGAAATCAGCACGTGCTGCGTGTGTAACTATCACTCGGGACCACCCTTTGATAATAAAACTAAATGTACAAACTTTTAATAGGAGAGCCTGTTTTATTATCTGGCACTGGAAACAAGATCCAGTTATCTGGCATCCTGCAGAATTAAACTAAAAATTCCTGCAAACTCTTTTTCAAGATTGCGAAGCACTGAAAGCACATCATGATTTGTAACCTTCTAGATGACACTGCAGAGCCTCCAAGCGAGTGGCGGCCCGAAATGTACGTTATGTTTGACAGTGTAATACAAAAGTACCTCAAGGAAAGCAAATATCTACAGATTCGTTACATCATAAGGCTAATGAACATCGTGCGTATGCTTTATATTTCATCTTTAGAAATAGTATAGTAATGTCAGTCTCCATTCACCAAACCCAAAGTGAGTATTGAAGCCCTCGTGCTCCGATTACTTACGTACGTTCCGATATCTCATTTCTTGCACGCAGGTGAATGCAATCTTCAAGACGGCTCGCAAGCCCAGAATAAACCTCCAGCTTGTTGGAATATTCCGGTTTAAGGTGCGTATTCAATGTCCAACCCCCGCACTTTGGTAATTTTAAATTTGAAAGTCTTGTTATTGACCTCAAGAGTAAAACGCTATTGTAAACTCAAGAGTTTTAGAAGAAAACAATAGTTTTGTCATATAAAGTGACTGTTTTTTTTCAAACCGTTCCGATCGGAATGCGCTGTAAAGAAGTGACTCTTAACCAGAGAGGTAAAAAATAACGATTTGTTTCAATATAAATTGTTGGATGTCTATGATTTAAATCAGATTCATTTGCGTTGCGCCAGATTAATTTATTTTAAATCAATTTAATATAAAATAGTGCATTTGATCGCAAGATGTATTTTTGAACCTCACTGATTAATTAATAAATTCGTCCGATTTCTAAAAATAATTTGGAAGTGTTATGTACTGTAAATTTAAAGTACCACTTAGGTGTTTTTTTTAGTGAACATTGACATTGTAGAACAAAAAAAAGCTTAGTTATTTATTTTACTTATTTATTTGGTACCTACATCGCCCGGCGGGCATTACAGTAGGCGGGAAAAAGAAAGTTACAAAAGCAAACGCACAGCAGCGCAACAACAACAAATAACAGGACAATCAGGGGAAACATGCTAATATATACAATAATATGAGAAAAACTAATAACAGCGAAATAACCAAGTCAAACAAGAAAAACAAGTCAATATATACTGCAATATTATGAGATAATGATTAACAGCATGCAGAAGTCTCACAAAAAATCATCGAACCGACTACACCAACGTAATTTCATCAAAAAATGATTGTACGTTAGGAAGCTCTACCAGTGAGTCGGGCAGTCATTTTCAGTCATTAACAGTCAGCGGAAAAAAAGAATATTTTAGAACGTCCGTCTGTGCGCAAAATTTTCGGATATCTTTTTAATTACTAGTTCTAAGAGAAACGTAAATAGGTTCCAATAGGCATCTCGACTTATATATACCGATAATACCGTGATAAAGATTAAACATACACTTGAGACGGAGGCACTTTTCTCTTAATTGTAAAGGTTTTCATCCGAGCTAGAGCTTTAATCTAGATACACTATCATAAAAATTATTAATATTTAGCACATATCTCGCCGTCTGATTCGGAATTTTTCGATTTTATTTATTCATGTTTGCGTGTGTGGGTCCCAATGAATACAAGCACAGTCCACAATTGGGAGGACGTAATAAAAGTAGAGGTTTTTTTTTTCAAATGAGCCGACACTTTTCTGAAATTGCAACGCAAAAAATGGAGCATTAACGACGAAAGGCTAAAAGCACAGGCGAGCTGGTGAAGAACTTCCATCGTAAACCGGAGACACGGAAAAATAAAAAAAACGGACAAAACAACAAGCCTTTGAGACTTGTTGTTGTTTTGTCCGTTTTTTTTTATTTTTCCGTGTCTCCGGTTTACGATGAAAAAATGGAGCATGCGGCTGGCCTTAGAACATAATAACTTCACATGATTATTCCATCTTAAATCAGCGGTTAAACGTACCCTGAGACATACATCCTCAGTGCCATGTTCCAAACGAAGAATGTTTAGTTTAAAAACGGCAGACGCATTTTTACGTTTTCTATTAAATCGAAGGTGGACACATTTGGATACATTGAGGAACATTTTCCACTTGTCTCACCACTCTGTGATCTTGTTTAAATCACCCTCTAGGGTCTGGACGTCGTTGTCATCGGTCACTTGTTTGCATGAAACGCAATCGTCAGCATACAAACTTATATTCGATGAAATTCCCTTCTGATTTTTTGTCTATACTCAAATGTATACTACGTGCACAAATGTGAAATAAGTGTTTTGCATATGTGAATGTGATGAGTGTGGAAAAGGTCTAATCCAGCGATAACATACTTTTTTACCAATTTCGAATTAGACGTCGACTGGCGCCACCTAGGTGTGTACGGGCGCAATTTAGTAATAAATGAGGTAAGGGCGCAACATTTAGTTCCAGTGGCCTAAATGCAGGGGTGCAAAAGTATCTCCTGGGTGTTCGACTTTGAGGGACTAATGGTAGGGGAGAAAAAGTTTCTCCTGTTACAGTTGCTCCCCTAGGGGAGAAATGGTTGTGTCAGCGTATTTTCTGCAATGAAAGAGCAAGTCACGCTCTCTTTTTTCTGAAAGTGTGATATCAGTAATGAAAATTAGAGAAAGGCGGGGGCCTAAAACAGAGCCTTGTGGTACACTTCACATTACATCTACATTACATCTACATACGATGAATGAAATCCATTTATGATGACGCGCTGTTCCCTAGCATTAAGATAATGTGCTATCCATTGCAAAACCTTTACATCGATGTTTAGGTTATGTAATTTATGAAGAAAGAGCGAGTGATTAACCACGTCAAAACTTCCCTTAAATGTAGAAAGATACAATTAGTTTGGCAGCATTTATCAAATGCACAAGCTAGGTCGTGATAAAATTCTAGGAGCTGGAGGTTACATGATAACCCTGTGCGGAAATCGTGTTGAGCTGAGAAAAAGAAATTGTTAATATTTGAATGATTAATGAGGTTAGAATAAATTATATGTTCCATTATCTTACAACATTCACTCGTTAGGAAAATTGGCCTAAAGTTTTCGACGCTTTTTTTACCGCTCTTTTGTATTAGGACTACATTACCAAACTTCCAATCATCAGATAGACGTCCACTCTCTAGTGACTTCGTCCATATCATTAAAAAGTGTGAAGCTATAACATCGGAACCAGATTTCAATACGATATTTGGAATTCCATCCGGCCCAGGTGCTTCTCTTAGTTTTATAATGCCTAGTAATTTTCTTATGCCATTTTGATCGAACGTGAGTTTGTTGATTTTACCGCTAACTTTATCATCCGTCGGCGGTAGTGATAAAAGTGCGAAAGTTGAAAACACAGACTTGAAATATTTATTGAAAGGAGCTGCTTTGACGCTATTGTATGTAGCAAGATTATCATCAATGAGAAAAGAGGGGACGCCATCCGTATCCTTTCGTGCCGATTTTACATACTTCCAAAGTTTTCTAGGAAAGTCCTTAAGTTTGCTATCATGTGAGAGAAAATATTGTGATTCAACTTTTTTATTATTGCTTTGAGATCTTTTTTTAGATTTTTTAGCTGGTCCAAGATCAGTGAATGGTTACTCTTTTATATCGTGCAAACACACGTTTATCCTTATTTACTGAGCGCCTGATTTCTGAGTTCATTCATGGCTTATCTTGTTTGCGCTTCGCGCTCATCACCTTTGCTAGAAAATAAATGTCTACCGATTCTTGTACTTTATTTTTAAAGATGTTCCATAAGGTATTCAAATCACTTGACGCACTCTACACCTCAAAATGAGACAAAAAAAATCCTAAGTTCAAAACCTTAACTATCATAATCCCCTCTATTGAACATGTAGGCCATTTTGTGGGTTTCTAAATCTAGGCACATTCAAATATTTCACAGTCGCTACTACTGCCTCATGATCACTTTTTCCTGGAACTACTGAAACAAAGGTGATCGATGGAAACCTATTATAAAGGAGAATATCCAAAACACTTGCACGACTATTGGCAAGTCTTGTGGGTTCGGTAACAAACTGATACAAATGGAATTTATTATTAATGTCCGAAAATGCGACGTCAAGCGAGTATGAGTTCTCAATCATAGGGCGGTGATCTAGCCAAGTAAAATCTGGTAGATTAAAATCACCACGCAAGACTACATGAAGCGGCGCAACAACAGAAAGTGCATCATGCAATAAAAGAAGCGGTTGTACAGTGCTCGATAGCGGCTTAATCTTAACATTGATTTGTTGCGATTTCTCAGACGACTGCTTTATTCTTGTGCTCAGTGTGATATGTGTCTTTTTGTTTTACACTTCACTGATTAAAAAAAAAGATAGTTAAAGCATCGTATGAAAGAGAAATGGTAAATAATAAAACTATTTTGGATTATTTTTGGGGAAATGTTTTGATTTAAATAATCGTAGCGAAACCGGTCTCATTTGGATCACGAGTGAAATCATATTAGAAATCACGATTTAAATCGTCTCGACTTTTACTCTTAAGGCTCATGCTTCTTGGTTTGGGAGTATTTTGTGTTGCCCAGTTTGGACACATCGTCATTCAAAGAGTTTTACACAATTCTGCCAGGTGCAAAAACATGTTCAGTGTACTGATTTATATGATAGGTAAATAAAAGAAAAAGGTCATGAGTCATTATATAAAACATCACATGTTAGCAATTTGTATAAAATGACAACAGACATGGCAGTAGAATGGATAAAAACCCCGCAAGTTAATTACCATTCGCATTTAGAGGAATTTCTAATTAAGTTCCGTCACAAAAAAAAAAAATGTGTTGCAGATTGCCCCGCCATTGTGTTCCTACACAAAATGTTTTTGGTTTAGCGCTAGTGGTGCGAGAACACTAGCGGCAAACCAAGTGTTTAGTGGAGGTAGTGGTGCGTTAGTGTTAGAGTTAGGGCTAGTTTTCCCTCTACATCTAGCTGTGAAATCGAATTCGTATATAGGTGACGTGACATGAAGTCATGTAATATTATTTTCTCCGCTATTATTAGCAGGGAAACTGATTTGGTGTTGAGGCCATATAACGTCAATTTTCCCGCTAAATCTGGCTGGGAAACTGAATTTGTGTGTAGGTCACGAGTCACAGATTCACGTGACGTCATCGTTTCTTTAAATTTAGCTTGGAGTCTAAATTGTTGTTGAGATCACGTGGCGTCAATTTTCCTGCTAAATCTAGTAGACAAACTAAAATTACGTTTAGGTCCCGTGATTAAGTCCTATGACATCACCTTTTCTGCTATATTTAGCGGAGAAACAAAATGTTTGTATAGGTCATGTGATATAAATACATGTGACGTACTTTCTCTCGCTAAACTCAGCGGGGAAATAACAGAGTTTGAGCAAAGATCGGGACTCGAAATTCAGTTGTTCTGTTGTCCGAGACGGATCGTGGACGCTGGAGCAGCGTTGTAGGTGTTACCGAAAGAAAAGGTAACCAAATACGTAGCTCATTACTTGCTAATAAAAGTAACGCGTTACCGACCTACGTTACTTCAGTATAAAATGAACCCGTTACCGTTACTGTTACCAATAAAAAGTAACACATGTTATTCTTGCGTTACTTCTGTTCAGTTATGAATTGACACGTTCTGTTACTTTCACGTTACAGGTATGCATACGCGTCATATTTGAAGTAACTTTACATCTATGCAGAAACTAAACTTCATTAGTTTATCTTTCTCACGACTTCATCCAAATACTAAAAGAAGACACTAAGAAAAACGCAAAAAAGCTCACAGCTTGGCGCCTAGAAGCACGAAAAAAATTAGCGTAATTTTGTTTCAAGCTTTAGGAAGAAAAAGTACAGAGTGACGTAAATCTGTTACCCGCTACCCGAAATGCATACCGTAAGCACGTTACCAGTTACTATTCCGAACAAAACAGTAACGACTACGTTACGCGTTACCGATAAAAAGTAACGCGTTACCGTTACTTGCAACGCGTTACCGCAACATTGACGCTGAGTCATAAAATGCTGAGCCGTCTTTTTGTCAAACACGAAACTGTATCTCCCTCTCGCACTCAAGAAATTAACGCTGCACGCCGAAATGCAGCACGACCCAATCAACAGTGAGACATCAGTCAGGGGCGATGTTGAAATTTCGTACAGAGCGAAACGAAGGCAAACAAATGTGTCTTCGCCTTAAAGCTTACATGTATCACAAACAACGTCAGAATGCAAACTGAACGATTACGTGTCGTTGCGTTTAAACTTCATTAGGATGCGGGGCTTCGATTTTGACTGAAGATGACAACGTGAAAATCGACCACGTAAGTGGCTAAATTCAATTTCTTTTTAGCGGTCCGTTTATGCATGATAGAAACCACTGTTTATTGTTATCGTTTCTTACTAACTCTTACTAGCGCCACAAGGTACATGCTTAAGGGCCGTTAACACGCCATTGCACATTTACGCTCCTTTTACCTATAGAAGACCACAACTATGCAGCAGACGAGCCCAGGCTTGTGAGGGACCAGCTGCGCTTGGCGTTGAAAACGTCAGCAGCACCCAACCCAAATACGCCCGTGCCAAGGTTGTTTAACGAGGAACTTCTCAAAACCTACTCTGAAGTTTCTTTCCAAATTGTTACATCTATCACGTTTACGAAGTATCGAGCAATGTTAGCTAACCCAAATCGCTAAATTTATTCAGGGTGCTAGATGAAGACGCAGCAAAAGTAGCCACCTTTGCCAGCCTGAAGGATTCGATGTATCGGAAAAGGCGTTCAGCGCAGCCACCGCTTCCTTCATCAGCCGACACTCTGCAACACAACGATGCCCCCAAAAAGAAAGAAATAGCACAGCCCTTCCTGATCATCGACGACCTCAGACACCCCTCGCCTTGAAAAGTTTCCTTCGCAACACGACATGGCATGCAGAGGCAGTCGTCAGCCAAAATTATTTTTTGCGGGCGGGACGTTTTTTTGTTGCACCTTATATGTTTGACCAACTTGTAACCCTGCATGTTGTAACTGACGGAATACATAGCGCAGCCGTTTAATTTTTGTTTTCGGGTCGGTTCGTGCGTTTGAGGGGATTTAATTGCATTCACATCGGCTGGGGATTGCTTTCTGGACCTCTGAAATTTTCTTGGCGGATTTTGAGCAGTCCCTTGTTAGTGGTCGGCGCGCCGTGTTTTCCCAAGTTGCTCATCGCGGGAGACACTTTCATTTTTGCGCGAAGAGTGTGGGCTTCCGTTCAGAGTGCTGCCTTCCAAAGCACTTATTTAAGTGATGAGCTAAGGACGTTCTTTCGCAAGCTCGTGGCACTTTTCTTTATTTCGCCTTCTTACATCTCTCGCGCCTGGGCGTTTTTCGTCAGGAGGGTTTATTGCTCGGTATTCCGGAGCTTATGAGATTATTCGATTGCTTTGACGTAACTTAGATATGAGTGGCATTTTTTCAGTGGATCAGGTGAACCACCACGGAAAAAAGGCATCCAAAATCAAAACCACATGGAGGCACGGTATCGAAAAATCAAAGCCTTTTCAAGAAGAGCGCACTCGAACCCCTTTGCATTCATTGGTTTAATCGAAAGAGAGAAGGCCCAAACAAGAGTCATCTTGCTTAAAGTTGGAAACGGGGGAGCCGTACGGGCTAATGAAGTCAGAAAGCTCGCGGAGCTTTCTGAACTAAGCCCAATTCCTTTCTGAATTATAAGCATTGCTGAGAGCTTTAGCCGGAGAAATAATTAAGTGAAAAATGATGCAGTTGATTCGTGGCACCAGTATGTGAAATGTGAGAAATTAAACAAAGACACGTTTGTCGAAAAACACAAGGTGTCCCTCTATTCGAATGCAGAAAAATGATTTCGACGAAGCCTGAAAAGGGGGGATAGACACCATACGATTTTAAGTGCGTATCTGTAGACATATTATATGTCTGATGGTATGTTGGGGGCCCCGACAAGGTAAGAAAGGAGCGTCGATCTGTGTGGCGAAGAAGGGTTCCTATGATTCGGTGAGGGTTACAAAAAACAAAAACTTAATACCGCCATGACCTCGCACTATTTTCTTGTCCTGCTTACATAACACCGTGTAAATAAATAAGAAAACGAAGACATATGTCTCAAAGTGATTAAGCCACGGAAGAGCAATTGGGGATATCTCTCTAAATCAAAATTACGAAGTGCTATGTTCGCTTAGTCAAAGCCGTGTGTATTATTTCGAAGTAGCCATTGGCTTTCTTTTTCAATTTTGAAAGATAATAATTTTCTCGTGACAGATTGTGCAGTCAGAACAACCATCTAGAATGTACCTGAGACTGGGGCAGCAATGAACATAAAAAGTCGAAAGAACAGAGAGGGACAGGACGACGTCTGAAACTCAGCTACCACGTTTATTTAGTCCTCCGCCTCACATAGCCTACAATCAGCCACCACCAACACAAAGGGGCAACTCTAACCAGTTCAAACGCCTGCACCCTTACTTACAAAACTAGCTCCTTTCTAATTATTTTTCGGCAAGGTTCGCATGTTTTATTTAGCTTATTTTACTTGGTGGACTCATTGCATATTTTTATAATCCATTAGATCTAGAAGCATTCTTGTATCTTGAAAGTATTACTTTTCGATGGTAACCAAGCATCACCCCTTTAAACGTTGGTTTAATTGGTAATTGCAAAAACAAAAAAGTTCGTTTAATCGTTTTTATGTTTACAGACGAAAGAAGATGAGTATTTCATTGTGGAGGAAGATAATATAGTGTCATCGCATGAGTCATTAAGAGCCTTTGGGCAATTCGCCGCAAACACCACGTTTGCAAGGCCTGCCGATTTCTACTTTATGCTCGTTGGGTAAGGAAGGTCACATAAATCAGCCTGAGGTCGAGTTGGGCCGTGAGGCAGAGATAACATACCCTAGTTTCTTATGGCTATTGAATGCCCCCGAAGGATATGTGATAAATTAAAGCGGTTGTGAGGTAATTTTCGGGTTTACAATAAATAAGCACCGTTCAGATTAAACCTTTGACGTCCATATCCTATTAAACACAGATTTGCTTTTATTCTAACGCAATGGAAGTGGCAAACTATTTTTTGACACAAACGAGCACAGTTTACCCCCTCAACTCGTTGCCGGAACAAGTGGCCACATGATATTCTATTACGGATTCTACGGAGGCAAGTGGCAAAGCCTTGGTGGAGGCCGGAGGGGTATTGTTAGAGTTGGGTTATTCACTTCATAGCAGTGATTAGACACAAACAACTACTCAAATGTTCGTCTAGCTCTTTATTCTCACGAGCCTAAGACAAGTGATTACGCAGTGCTCGTGTCGAATACTCGAGCCGCCTTCGACATTTACCACATATGGTGTGATCCCCGTAACTACGGCGTTAATTTTTACGGAGCAGAATAACATTTTACCGTGACAGTGAAGGTCAACTGTCAGTAGTATTGACATGGAGATCGGAAAATTTGCGAAATGACTATGAAATCAAAACAAAACCATCTCAAGTTATTTTGTTATAAAACATATTACTCTCGAAGCTAAACGCATTTAATGCAAGGTGTTTCCAGCTTATGTGTTCACTCCCGGAAAGGACTTTTTTGAGGTCCTTGAATACGCGGTTGAATTCCTCGGTTATCTTTTCATGCGACCGAAATCTCTTTCTAGCCAAGAAATAAAGAAATATTGAGCTTTGGGAAAAAGATGAAGTGTGAGGGTATACAAACTTCCGATCTGCTATTAGAATCTAACCGGAGCAAATGCCGAAGGCGAGTCATTAATACACATTGAGGAAACGCGGCACCCGCCTTGCAGAAAGCTTTCTGTTTTGAATTATAATCTTTACTTAAAATGTTATCTACTGAGTAACAGGAGATGACCACGGCTTATACTATTTTACTCACTTTTATTCAACGATATGCAAACATTTCATCTACAATGTCTGTTGTGTTGACCGTTTCATTATGTACTGAACCTCAACCTTCGCTTAATGTAAGCCACCAAACTTGAGCTTCAAATCACTAGAAACTAACGGTTGAAAAAGAAGGCGAGGAATCAAAAGGGTATGGAAGCTGAATTTATTTTCGTTTCTTTCCTCTATATAGTAAGGTATGGGTTTGTCCGCCGAGACTCAGCGACCTTTGCCATGCACAGCCGCCTAGGGGAGGAGAAACAAGCAGCAGCGCGAGAGTTTTGTTAGTTCCGGCGGTTGGAGTGAGCGGCCATGATTTACGGGTGTCTTAGATCAAGTGTTTAAAAGACGTTGGAACCTGACTATTGGAGGCTCGTCCGGAATAAAAGATGTCGCAGCGACCACGTTTTGTGCCTCTGGACGTTCTCCGTGCGATGGTGGAGCAATCGGATGGTTAAGCGCTCCGTCGGGAACAGATCGGTGCCCACATTCGGGAGTTCTTGATTGCAGCGCCCATCGAGCTTCCAAAAGGTGATCTCTACCCTCAGCTGTTTCAGGCCTTGCATTCCTTGTTGCCTCAGCCCTTGTGGTCCTTATTACCCGCTCCGTGGGTAACGCCAGCCGTCACTGCGACCAATGGAGCGTCCGATCAAGATCGATTGTATGCCATTTATGTCTCCGACCAGCCTCCCAGGTTTTCTGGCTTTGGAGATCTACAGTGGTCAGAAGGGTTCATAAATAAGCTCGAGAGTTAGTGCCAAATGCACGGTGTCTAGCCAGAGGATCGCAGCAGCCGTGTCTTTCCCCCAGTTCTCTATAAAACTGCCAAGCTGTGGTTTCGCTTCGCGGGGGAGTTTACGAGCTGGGCCAGCTTGGTCACCGCGTTTGATAGTGAGTTTGCTCCGGTGGACAAGAAGAAGCGACTGAAAGAGGAGCTGCGGAAACGAACTCGACACGCCTAGGAAGACCTTAAGCAGTTCATACATGTCATCAGCGGTTACTAGCACAGGATCGCCGAACCTGTGACAGATGCACAGAAGGTGGAGAGGGTACTCCGACATATGGTGGCACTCGCAGTTCCGGGATCTTGTTGAAGAAAGGACCTTTGCAACACTGAAGGAACTCGCTGATGATTCCGATGGATTATTGAAGCGCATGTGGCGACGTCTCTAATGCGTACCCCCTCGCAAATTTTCGAACCAAGTGGCCCGGTCTGTGGTGTTCCAAAGTCGAATGGCAACACCAGTGACTAGTCCAGTTCCGGTGGCTAATCAGAGTATAGTAGCCTAGACAACGCCCACCCTCGCTGCTCCAAACACGTGCCCCTGGTACCTGCATCCGAAGGCCCTGCAACCTTCATACTACAGAAACCAACTTGGTGCTGTCGTGGCGCACAGCGTATTACTATTCCACGTGGAATTCGGCAGCCCAATCGGACAGCGGGCCGTGATCCAAGAAAACAGCTATGATCGCCAGCTGATGTGTCACCAGTGAGGGGCGTGGGACACATGTCACCCCGTGTCCCACGGGCGTAAGCCAGAACCGGGGCCGACTTCACTGTTTTCGCTGACCGAGCCTGGACATATGCAAGCGAGTTGTCCGGGACACGGCAGGCTGCAGGCGACATGCCGGGAGGCGTCTACTTGTCAGTGCAGGTATACTGCAGCAGCCGGTCAAAAAGAGACACTTCTGGAGCTTGGCATAGGGGACAGTATCTTTCGCGGACTCCTGAACACCGGAACAAGCGACAGTCAAGCGGGAAATGAGATTGAGACAGCAGTGGCTGAAGGAGCGACTGTTCGAAAAGAGCAGCACTGCCTTAGTCTTGCAGCCAGTTGGTCTCAGACAGGAAGCTCCGTACGATGCTGAGTGCATTGGGTGGGGTGATCAATCAAACAGCGATTCCTCTATATACCAGGCCTTTGCAGGGAAATTGTGCTAGGCAGTAACTTTCTTAATGCTACTGGCATCTTCATACATATTTCTTCGTGCGCTTGGATGATAGGGTCTGAAAAACAGAAGCTTGTTCTTTTTTCTATCGGTGAAATTCAAGGAGAAGAGTCCAGTCAGCTTAGTAAGGAACAAGTGTACAGCTGAGAGCGTTTTTTCGCCCAATCAATTTAAGAACCTGGTGTGCAGAGAAAGCAGCCTGCAGATGATCAATTCCTACTAGCAAATGACAGGCCTCAGGCCTATGATAACAACAAGATGCCTACAGACGATCGACATCTGCTGCACAACGACAATCCTGACGTTGACTTTGCAAAGCATCCGGACGTTTTAACCATGCTGGCAAAGTTTGACACACTATTCCACAAACGTCTTGGGTGTACGCGACTGAGGGAGCAGACCATCAACACTGGAGATTCCGCGCCGATTCGCTGCAGGCTTCGCCCGGTCAATGCCCATAGAAGGCAGATTATGTATTCCTCCATCGATGATCTCCTGCATCAGAACTTGATACAACCCACCTCTAGCCAGTGGTCGTGTGCCCCAGTCGGGGTTGCGAAAAAGTCGGTAGGGTACCAACTAGCCGTGGATTACCGGCCGCTCAATGCTAAAGCCTAAGTTCCCGTGTACCCAATGTCACGGACAGACTGGGTACTCGCAGACTTGGGTCGAACTTAGTGGTTCACAAGCCTCAGCCTGTCCCAATGCTTCCTCTAGATTCCTGTCTGCCACGAGGATATCCCAAGGCTGCTTTTCTATGCCAGCAGTGTACATTTTAATTCAAAAGGATGTCCTTTGACATGGCTGGTGAACCAGCCGCATTACAGGTTCTCGTGGACAAAGTACTTCTGGGAATCAAGCGCCAATCTTGTATGGCCTTCTTGAATGATGTCCTGATTTGCTCCAGTTCATTTGAACATCATTTGCTGCATATGGAAGTGGTCTTATCTAGGATTGCCCATTCTGAACTTACCATC
Source organism: Ixodes scapularis (assembly GCF_016920785.2). NCBI lineage: Eukaryota > Metazoa > Arthropoda > Arachnida > Ixodida > Ixodidae > Ixodes > Ixodes scapularis. The sequence goes on from NW_024609881.1 coordinate 66,530,922, forward strand.
AATCCGACAAAGACGCAAGCCTGCAGGTGGTCGCTCTAGTTTCTAGGGCACATAATTTCACCGGCAAAGTGCAGGCATTATTCGGATAAAGTCGCAGCTGTACGCGACTTCCCAACCCAAGAAAGTTTCAAGGGCATTCAAGCCTTTCTTGACTTGGACGGGCACTACCGTTCTTTCCTGCCAAATTTCCCTGAAGTGGCCCGACCTTCGACCATTTTTCAACAGACGAATGTATCCTGGCGTTGGAGCAACCAGTAAGGAATGGCACTTTAGCAGCTCGAAACCATGCTGGCAGTCAAGGTGGTGGTTGGACTCTCTGATCTCAACCGACCGTCTATGGTGGAGACCGATGCGAGCGGCACCGGCATCGCAGCAGTCCTCTTGCAGGACACGGAGGGACAACTGTGGCCACTGTCATTTATTAGTCGGCCTCTGAACGAAGGTGAAAAGAACTGCACCGTTTAAGAATTGGAGTGTTCGGCCGTAGTCTGGGCCATTGTAAAGTTCAGGCCTTATTTGGAACATACCAAGTTTTAAGTACACACCGACCACGTTTCTCGCAAGTGGATGCTCACCGCGGAACAGACTTCAAGCCGTGTACGTCGATGGGTGCTACGCTTGCAAGGTTTTGATTGCCTCATCAGACACCGTGATGTAGCAGTAAACATCCCAGCCGATGCTTTCAGCATGTTCCCCGCTCCAGTCACAGTACCGTCGTCGGAAGCACTGGGCACCAAAACCTATGAATGGTTCCCCATAGACCCGGCGGAGCAAGAGCACTGACTTCGGTTCGATGAGAATGCCACAGTGGAGGAGAAAAAGATTCACTCTTCCTTAATGCATCCCAGCTCTCCGATGAAGAGCAGAAAGATCCCCAAATCTCCGAGGTAATTGGCCACCTCCAAGGCCGAACCCTACCGCATGACGAAACAGAGGCACGCCGAATACATATTTTCGAGGACAGTTAAATCGACCATGACGAGCAGGTCACTGAAAATTTCAGGGGAACAAATTATCTGGGTTCCAAAACAAGTACGCCAGACGGTACTGCAGTTGTCGCAAGATAACCCTTTAAGTGGGCATTTGGGATACTTCAAAAGTTTGAAGCGGGTAGCTGAGAGGTATTTTTGGATGGGTATGCGGTCTGACGTTTAACGTTATGTGCGATCTTGCTCGTCCTTTCAGACTCTAAAGCCTCGCCCTCAAAACCTGGGAGGAATCATGGACAGCACCTGGGCAGAATAACCAATGGCAAAGCTGAGCACAGACATTATTGGGCATTTGCCTAGATTAAAACGCCACCACAGACATCTCGTAGTGGTCATCGACAACTTCATGAAGTTTGTTTAACTATTTCAACTTCGATCTCCGACCAGTAAGGCCATCCTTCAAAAACTAATTGAGGTGTTTTGTCGGCATGGCTTCCCAAAATGCATATCCAGTGACAATTGAAGAGTCTTTTCTTCCCGCCTGTGGAAGGGCGTATTGAAGCACCTCAGCATCAAAGACCGCCACACGGTAATGTACCGCCCTACAGGGCAGACGGTAGAGCGGCATATCATAACAGTAAAGCAGTGCCTCATGGCATACTGCAATAAGCACCGTGACTGGGACCAGCGTATCCCTGAAGCTTCATTCACGATGATAACTTGCGAGACTGTGAAAACCAATTACGCACCAGCTTTTCTGTGCTATGGGCGCCACCTCCGCAAGCCATCGGAACAAAACCCCGGTCCACTTCCTACACCCGACAGTCGAGCTCCAGGCTTAGTGGCAGAGGTGACGTTTAGACTGCAAGACGCACACAAGTTTTCGCTAGAGAACCAAAGAACAGCAAAGCAGCAGCGCCGCTACTACAACAGAAATCGACGACAGTGCAAGTTTAGGATCGGTGACCTTTTGCAACCAGATATGCACACTTTGAGCGACGCCAGCAAGAACGTGGCGGTAAAATTGGCACTGAGGCGCTCTGCGCCATTTGGAGTGGTTGGGAAAGTGGGGTTGATCGACTATCGGCTTGAAGGACCGCAACACTTGACGACCAGCAGGACTGGCACATAGTGACCAGGTACTGAGGTTTCATGAAGATCGGCTGAACATTTAATCTAAGGGGGAAGGACTCTAAGGTATGGGTTTCTCCGGCGAGACTCGGCGACTGTTGCCATGCGCAGCCGCCAAATGGAGGAGAAAGGAGCGCAAGGTTGTTGTTGGTTCCGGTGGTTGGAATGAGCGGCCATAATTTATGGGTGCCTTAGATCAAGAGTTTAATAGACGGTGGAACCTGACAATATAAAAAAAAACCTTATGACCGATGGGCCATTGATTTTAAATATGAATAAAAATGCACAAGTTTGTTTCATTTGAATGTTTGTCAAAACTAGACTATTGGATAGATTGATTTGATATTTTTATTCAATTTATTTGAAAGAGTGTTCAACACAACGCTATAACAATATCTAACGGAAAAATAAAATTAGCTGGCGGTGATTCCGAAAAGTTTTCAATTTCTCTTTCTTCTAGAGAAGGTAAATACAGCGCAGACGAATAAATAAAGAATACAGGACAAGCGCTAATAGAACGACCCTTAAAAACAACATTACAAAAACGACGCAACGACAACAAAAAGAAACCGGCTCAATCAAAGACATCATTCGCATTTACTAAAATGGGAGGTAGTAAATTTTGATCAAGCAGACCGCTTTTTGTTAGGTGAAAACCACCCAAGGAGGAGCTGTTTTAACTTTCAAAACTTGACCTGGAAAGCTTTGATATGCCTTTCATAAGACATTGGTATCATTCTTACTGCTGGCAAACATAGGTTCCACTCGCACTATACTAACACCATCTGAGATTGCAGGCGCAAAACAATTATATATATATTCTTGTTTTCTTGCAGGCAATAACACATTTTTATTTCAAAAGAGTTTAGTTATTCGGAGGCGGTATCTAGTTAGACACATATACGTTGGTGTATGCTTAACTGAAATGTGTCCAACAGAGGAAACATATGGGCTCTATTATGTGTCTCCTCTTCGTATTCGTCTTTCTCTTCGCTGTAGTTACCTTACCTAGTGATGAACCAACTCGCCTTCATCGCCCCCTTAGCTACAATCGTACTTCGGTCTGATTCTTCCCAGTAAGCTTCTGTAAGGAGAATTTCATTCCAAAATTAAAACATACCCCCTTTTAATCGGCCGGTAAAATTGATTTTATGGCAAGGCGACAAGGAAGGTTTGGAAAACGTTTAATTACCACTCGAAACGAGGGGTAGAGGCGTATAATTTCGGCTAATACGCTGCATGCTACAAGCTATTCTTGTAGTATTTCTGACGATATCAAAGTCATTTTTGTATGTGAATCCTAGTTTTCACAAACTGTCAGTATTAAGGTGTCGCAAGCGTCGCAGTTTGAGGTTTTAAAATTTCCTGGCAGTAGATATTAAGAAACAATATCCAGGTAACAAAATCTCTTGTGCAAAGGTTAAGTTAAATCATTGATTTTGCTCGGTTGTTTATGCATTGTAAGTGAGGTTAGCGGATCTCTAATATTTCATGCGGTTTCTTAATGTCCTTAAATACAAAAAAAAAAGATTCTGGTATTCTCGATAAACACCTTTTTCCACCTCATATGATTGTATGAAGTTTTTATCTGCTATCTCTTCGTTTGGTTCAAAGCAGGGCAGTTTAGTTCAAAATGAATTTATTGTCCTTTCAGGAAGGGGGTTGGGACGGGGGGATCAGATAGTTTGCTTCCAAGCCTGTATTTAAGGCCAGGGGAGAGGGATGGACGAGGGTCATAGATTAGGGTGCCTACATGTCCATCTGTCTTATGCCCGTGCCCCACTAGAGCGACAGACAGAAACAAACGACAGCGACAAGCCTCAAACCAGAGTCTTAGCGATTTGCGAGGCTTAGTAGAATAAAGGAGGCTATGCTCAAACACGAGCATCATGCACGTGAGGTTATCTTTGACAGGCAATCGCACGTGCTTACTTCACGAGCACCGAACAACTAAACGCCTGCCAAAGGTACCATTGTGAGCATGCTGCATAGGTTTGAGGCTTGTCGCTGTCTTTGTTTCTGTCTGTCGCTCTAGTAGGACACGGTCATTAGGGTGAAGACATTGTTTGTTGGACTTAGTGTTCGGTTCATGTTGCGCTCGCGCACAGAACCGTGAAGCATGCGGTAACATGACGTTTAAGCATTAGCCAAGTTTACACGCTCGAGTTCAGTCACACCGATTGCACGCGCTTCAGGATTCATACAAACCGATTGGGGGAAAAATGGCTGAGATATCACCACTCAAGCAAATGAGAGTGTGTGTATGAAGGTTCTTATAGATAGGGCGGAAAGCCCCGACTCGTTTCGAAAATTCAGAAGCGTCGTCATGACAGCCCAACGTCTGTCGGGAGGGCCCGGATGATGGGCTCATTCCTAAAGCCCCTTAGTGTTTCAAAAGTACCGTAAGGTGCGTCGATGCACGAGGCACGTGCAGCGACGGGAAGATCATGGTAGCACAGCGCAGCACTGAGATACACTCTAACTGAGCTGGATATCAGACGCCATGTTGTTCCCAGAAGTGGCGCGCGGCACGTGTCTCGAGCATTTTCTGAACGATGAATCGCGCCACCTTTCCCACGATACAGGGCCGTTACGCATTCCTACATGCTGGATACGCCTGGTGGTATCTGTTTTCGACGTACTTCTTTCAATTTCGGGTAGTCCAAAATAGGTGGCTTTGATATGCGAGATGTATCAAATTATCGGTCACTCTTTTCATCCTCAATTATTAAGTTGCGAACACGTGGTCCCCTGCAGGAAGATTTTCTCTTCCTGGTAAAGACAAGGCAAAGCATACAGGCAGGCAGATGAAGATTACAAGCATCTTCAGTCGAGCAGCTTTGGTAAATGTTGAAAAAGTACATAAGTGAGGATGAAGAAAACGACTGACCAGCAACTTTGATAAATGAAGTGGTAAAGGCTCGTAATAGAAGACGGAGAGGGAGTGTGACCAGCAAATTGAATAAATAAATCGGTATTGTAGGAGGAGGGTGAAAAAATCAAAGCGTCCCTTTTTATTATAGAAGAAAAGAAAAGAGGAAAAAGGCGGCACTAAACAGTTACTTGTCTAGTGCTGTGAAAGTATAAATTGTCTGTGTTTTTTGTTTTATTTATTCAGTTCAGCTGGCATCTTCCGCAAGTAAATAACCAAATTGCTCAATTCATGAACTCTTCTCGCCACCGGAAATGACGTCTGTTGTAGTTCGCGACGAAGGGCGTCCATCGTCGATCTTGCACAATCCTTTAAAAAGACCGCGGCATTTGAACTTTGGTCTGCTGCGTGCCAAGCGAATATGTTACCACTGAGCTACGCGACAGCGCCGATAACCAAATCCACCCTCTGGGTTTCTAAAGCGAGAGCTTCAGGGAGCTCGTGTTGCAGAAAAGCCGGCGTAGATTGCGTTTGGACGGGAAAATCCTGATTGGTCGATATGGGCATGACGTCACAGACACATCACCTCGATGGGACTTAACCCGAGACTGGGGTAGAAACAGAAACTTAAAAGTAGAAGGGACAGAGACACTTGTCACTGTACCTTCTACTTTTAAGTTTCTGTTTCTACCCCAGTCTCGGGTTAAGTTCCATCATGGTAAATATCCACCAGCTCGCCTGCACATTAACCGTTTTTTCACATCACCTCGAGCGAAAATTTTAAACTCACAACACTCACATGAAACGTGATGCCAGGCGTAGACTGAAAGTATTTAAACATGACATGCATTTCAAATTAAAGGTCGCGGCACGTCTCAAACGATTTCACTTTACAAAGCAACAAAGCAATTCATTTGCCTTAAAGAAAGGTTATGAAGAATTTTAGGCGGGATTTAAATTCAAGGATTCGTCGGTTGCGAGCCAGACGAGCTAACGACTGGGCCACGCAGGCACGCTTGCTCGGCTGGGGACGAGCGGGACTTTATATGTTGTGGAGGTCTCAAGGAGGTACGAGGCGTCCGGATAGGAGGCCGATCGGATCAGAGTCAGCACTATGCCAGGTTCGACTGCTGGCTGCACCCGCTAGCCGGGACTCAAGAAGGGGTACACGGACACGCAGAATAGAGGGACCCCCGGGGTTTATTAGCTGCGGTTAAATACAAAGATAAAAAGACTAGTAACGGCAAGGGGGAGGGTGTCCTTACCTTGCCACACTTTCCCGAGAGCCTGGACGGAGGTGGGGCAGCAGAGTGCGTGGCCGCACGTCCGAACAGTTTCAAGTCCAGCAGAACCCAGCGTAGCGCTGACTCTGATCCGCTGCGGTGTGCTGGTTTCGCGGTCGGCCTCCTATCCGGACGCCTCGTACCCCCTTGAGACCTCCACATTCTGGCGCCCAACGTGGGGCCATGGCACCTATTGTTGTCGTGGCACTGCTCCGCCGCGCCATGCGAAAATGGCGAAGCCTCCCTTGGGGAGGCCGGCTCCAACTGTGAGCCGCCATGATGTGAATCCCATCGGTGCCCGGATTTGAGAACCACGTCCAAGAGCCAGTCCGGAAACCTGAGTGAGTCAGGATTTGTTCATTCCTTTTTCGTGTCTTGCCGCAGGAGACGCTTTATCGTACCTGTCCCCTCTGGTGATGGGCGTCGCTAGCAACAGTCCCCCACTGCCTGACAGTTGCCAACTCCGTTGCCAACCCCCACCTAGTTAGAGGGTCGTCACCTCTGGCGGCGTCCTCAGAGCCTCCGTGCCATGGAAATCGCGTTGCATTGACCCCCGTGGGCCTAGCGACGAATGTTCTTAGCAGCAAAGAGCTTCTTACGGGTCAGCTGGACGATCTGGGTTTGTAAATATGCGCGTTTCTTTGACACTGAGTTGTCGGACTCTCCGGGAGAGTCGGGCGGTGCGTCTGCCATTAACGTCGCCAAGTAGCTCGGAATGCTACCGACGGGCTCCGGGAGCCGTAGGCCACGCATCCGCCGGCGTCCAGAAGCAGTTTTCATACTGTGGGCGCGCGCTATACGCCACTTGTATTGTGGTTGGTGCGAGGGTTTTCTTCGGGATAGATTGGTTTTGCTGACACCTTTGAGCTTCTGTTGATTTCCGGGACTAACGGCTTTGCGTTATAATGGCACAACGTACTATAGACGGGGCGGCGTTTTAGCTACCTCGTTCCGTGCGCTTCGCTAGGGATGCGTGCAGCTCGAAGACTCTACGGAGTTAGTGGTTTTCGCACTCCCCGGCCCGGCTCCTGGTGCAGCCACCGCTGGCAGCGGAGAGTCGCCGGCTCAGTTCCCGGCGACTGCAGTTTGCGTACGCAGGGTGCCCTCTAATTATGTTAGTAGCACCGCGTGGCCTGCCCTCCAACTTGAGCTTCCCACCCTACGGTAGGCCGGTTAATGTGCGAAAGCAGCCGAGCCCAGATACAATTAGGACCCGGCCAAAAACCTGTTTTCGGGGATCATTGCTTCCCCTCGGCGGCAGTGTGTCGACCGAGAACAACGATCTCTACCTTCGACCTTGCCATACTGCGGGCGTGAAGAGGGCGAAGGGATATTTGCGGGGTGCTGCGTGGGCTCTTCTTTCCGTCATTCAGGAAGTTGCTCGTGCCCCCCCCCCCCCCCTCTTCCCTGCCATTCCCCACTACGTGCGACGGCGAGGGACACGCAAGCGGCTGGGCGGGGCCTGCCGGATGCGCGTCATCGCTGACGCTGCCGGGAGTTTGCGAACCCGACGGCGGCCGGGAGCAGCAGACGAGAAGTGCTAACTTCCGTTCGAGGCAAGATGGCCGCTGTTCTTCTTTGGTCGTCGGACCTCACCGAGGCGCCCAGCTGAACCCGGCTTCCTGATACGGGCCTGGTCACATCACCTGATGCCGTCCCTGAGGTGCGCTTTCGACTTCGTTGGCCGGCGTTTCCCCTTGCTGCTGGTCTCCTGCCTTCATGTCCTGAGAGTGACCATGGACGGACTTCTACGCGCGTCACCGTGTTCGTTTCGACGGAGGTTGTCCCACGACGAGTCGACGACGTGCAGCGTAGGCCGTGCGGCACCGCTGAGCAGCACCGCTGAGCATCAACGTTCCTGGTGAGTGGTGCTCCGTGTTGCGGAAAAACTGATCTTTCGGTATCGAGGAACTTTGCACGGCTTCATTCAACAGCATCCGGAGTGCATCGCTCCACCAGTGCGTCGTGAACTCCGCTATGTTGACCATTTACGGCAGCAGTTCCGGGGACTGCCGAGGCCCCCGATTCAAGTTTTTTTTATTTGTGAGCGCGACTGGCACCCGTGCTGTCAGCGCGCAGGCCTGTTTTTTGGGGGGTTTGAGAGCCAACGCCCCTTTCTTTGAAAGGGGTGCCAAATGCTTTAAGGAGTAAAGGTTTGTGGGAGCCACTAGTTCCCCTTCCCCGAGGGCGTTCCGGGCGAAGCCGTCTGACTTCGAGCCCGGTCGGGCCGTATCGTGTCGGAGAGACTACGCCACCATGCTGGCTTGCTCTCTCACACTCCTCCGCGCGTCTCCCCAATTTCGGGGGAACAGCGAGACCGCGCAAGAAGGAGAGTCGGGCCTGCCCTCCGAGTGGACGGTCGTATGGTCGAGGAGTCCTGGATTGGACTCAGGGCAACGGGTCGAGTCGCGGCGCGAGCTCGTCCGACCGGCGATGACTCCACGCTAGCGATTCCCCTGGCTCTGACAGTCGGCGTCCCCACAACCTGTGGACGTCCATCTGCCGAGAGCCCCGGCCCCGAACCCCTGCGACGACGGGTACCGGCGTGAGCTCGCCCGACCGGCGATGACTCCGCTCGCAATTACACCTTTGGCTCTCAGGTCGGCGGGCGATGCGGGCACACTGTGTCCGCGGCTCGCTTGACCGCAGTGTCTTGTTGGGGACCCCTGGTACTCAATAAACGCTGTTGGATACCGGGATCATCGTTGTTGGCATGGCGTCGGCCGAACCCGGCGCGGCGACCGCCCTCGCTGGTAGTAGCCGTCGGCCGCGCAGTGGGACGGGCATCGGATTTTCCCCTTTGAGTACCGGACCGATCTCCGGACGTAAGAGGCACGTGATCGGCCCTCCTTTTATTCCCACAATGTACAACAGTCGAGTTCCACTCTTCAAGGCGAAGTTTAAGCGTCCTGCAAGTTTTGTATTACCATAGCCCTCTATATGCTGATATGGTAGTACGTGATGTCCACTGCACGTGCTCTCTGGACATAGAAAAAGGTAACGAAATTCCGTTGTAGCACAGTCAATGCCAAGAGCTCGTGCCAGGAGGCGCGCCTTCGCGCGATCCGGATAAAAAAAAAAGAAGCAAAAGCATTTGGAACCAAAGGGAACAAAAAAAAAACGATTCTGAACAAAAGAATGTTCTATTTTGTCCCGACATCGGCGTGCCACGATTGACCGAATGCTGACTATGATGTCAGCAAAAGATTTCTCATCGACGGAAATAAGAAGAATCTAAGAGCTTCAATTTTGACGGTGTTGGGAGTGCTGCTTTGGTTGCGCAGTAATTTCAAGCCTCCACCATGCTAATTAGAGACACCATCGAACTTGTCGTTCATATGGTAATGGCGTAACGATAGGTAACCATACGAGGGCGCTACCAAAACATCTCGCCCCTAATACTGACAAAGCCTGGCAGATCGCCACGAGACGCGGCCGCTGAAGTTGAAAAAGTAGAGCGGCCACTGATCTCTATTGTAGTAGGCTGGATCGCGGATCGCGGCCTCGGCAGCTGGGGCCGAGTTACACTGTAGCCGAGTGTCGCCACCGGCGGTCATTGATTGACACCATCCAATGCAAGGGGACTCTATGGGGAGAACTAGAAAAAGTGCCGTTTCCCCCGTTTCTAAGCTGTTGTCGGCACTGAAACGTTTTGGATGCTTTTCGATAAGCCCCCCGAATGGCTCGCGTACAAACATTAAAACTGACAGCCCTCGCAGTTTTTATAAATAAATATTTTGTGGTCGAGAGTAACTCTGCTGTAGTGCAAATCAATGAGGCGAGAGTTACCTAGAGTTACCGCGGAGTCGATGGCGGTTTCGTTGAGTTGGGTTTAGCAGACGACAAGCTGGAAGGCTTCGCTACGCGGAATTCGCTCACTCCCAGAAAGCCGCTGTCCAGAGGAAACTTCTTTGTCGTTCATCAACTTTTGGGCTTCCCCGAGGACGGTCTCTTTGACGGCAAATTCCTTTGCTTATTCCACAACGAGAGCAAGCTTGCCAGTTCAGCCGTGGGTGCTCCTGTACGTTTGATTTTATTAGTCGGCGTTCGAACGTTTCACAAATACCGATACGACCTGCAAACACCCGACATAAGGGTCGCAGCACTCCACAAAATACTCGCCCCCGAGCACAACCTACCATGCTTCAATATTCTTACTTTTGTGCGTTTCTCCTTTAGACTTGCGTGTATTGCCTGGTGTCATGCAATGGCCGCCGGTGGCGACACGGACGGGCTCCCGATCCGCGATCCAGCCTACTAAAATAGAGATCAGCGAGAGCGGCAGACAGTGGCGGCAGACAAAGGATGAGAGGAGAGCCACCTGACGGGTGCCCTGCTGCGACCGAGCGCCGAAACACACTTCTCTTGAGAATGGAATGTCCGCTCGTGCTCCTCGCGCTACCGCTTTTTTTCTCGTCGGGTTTGAAAACCATGTTTCGGGTCGTCACCGCTCCAAAAGCTGTGCACAGACTACAGGCTCCTCGAGATATGCTCTGCGCTACCAGATCCTCGCGCTCCAAATCTTCCACCGGGCACTCTATGGCTCCGTCGTCGACCTGTCAGGTTTTGTGAGTATGGTGGAGAATATGGTTCTGAACGCTTTTGTTGACGCGCTCCCCTACTGCCCCACGGAATGAGTGAGCGCAGCGCCGATGCCCAGCGACTTCCCCTTTGACATGCAGCAGGTATCGCAGCGACTGTACTGTCATAGCCTCCTATATACTGACAAAGCCTGGCAGATCGTCTCGAGAAGCAGCCGCCGAAATGAAAAAGGTGGAGCGGCAGACAACGAATGAGAGGAGAGCGACGTTACTGGCACCCCGCTGCGGCGAGACGCCGGAAAACACTTCTGCCGAACGAACAAGTGTTTCGGGCCCTCGCCTCTGCAAAAGATGTGCGCTGACGTCCAGGTTCCCCTAGAGTTCCTGCATAGGCCAGAGTTGCGCGTTCATCTCCGTAGCACCGTCTTTCCTGCACGGAATGTTGATGCCGCTCGTCACGTGACTGAATTCGGCGAATAGCGGCGCCGCACGTTCGAGGCGCGCGGCGTGCTAAAAAGAAGGGGAACGTACGCCGGGGCGCGAGCAGCGTCTACTTTCCTGCACTGCGCTTGATCCGGCTCCTCAAGCGATCGCGAAATCTACAGGAAATCTACGTTCCCCGAGAAATGGCTCCTTGATGATCTGTTCTACCAGATCCTCGCGCTCCGAATCCGCGACCGGGCACTCCATGACTCCGTCGTCCAACTGGCAGGCTTTGTGATTACATACTGCAGAGGAGGCTATAATACCGTACGTTGACACAGGACTGCTTTTTTTTTAACTGGAGACAGCAGGGTGTGTCAGTAAGGGGAGCTACAGCAACGACCATTTAAGAAACGCATCAATAAGATGGCGGCATCAAAAGGTGAGAACACCTAAGAGGGAATCACTGAGGCAGAGTCGAGAACATTCTATTCCACACGCTGCGGTTCTTAAGCTCTCTATGATTTTAAGTGCATTTTAATAACGGCTCACCACTATATGTTTTCCTAGCGAACACGCGAACACTTGGAGCACAGTTAATTTCATATATATTTTAATTAGCTCGAATAGTTAGAGGTGCCAGTAATATCTGGCTCCAATACATATACTGTAATATACAGGGCCTTTTTTAGTCTTTACTACTTTGATTAAAGTGATCCCACGGCCCTATGAAATCGGTGGTAGCTGTGCTAAACGCTCCTCTTTGCGTTGCAAATACCGTATCTTTGCGTGAGTTACGCATTTCGTTATATTGGCGAATAAATGGTCACTTTATCATGAATGGTTTAGTGTAAATATTGACTTACGGATCAACAAAAAACAAAAAAGTGCTAGTTTTAATATTTTCGAAGACATGCCTCTACGCATTCCAAGTTTCTAAAATTGTAATGCACCCAAGACGAGTTCTTATTGTTTTATTGAATAGATAAAGGACGTGTCTCGTTCTGTGTACGCGTTTTTTTTCTTAATTAGCGCACTCACGTTTTCTTTTATTCAAAAAGTGATTTTTTATAGGATTTGAGGTGTCGTAACTCAGTTTTACGTCATAACGCAGCGACGACATCGAAGGGCATGCTCCTGGTAAAGATAGGAACTCAGCACACAAAACAAAAGTATTAGAAGTGACACGCCAGCAGTTCTTTGGTAAACACCACTTTATGATATTAACATTTGAAAGAATTATCTTCACGCGTTGCCTATTTTCTTTTTTATAGAAATAATTCTTGCATCCAGTTAGCTTTTTTTTTAATTGTACTCTAGAGAAATTAGGCAGGTTTTCTGTAGGAATAATGTTGTATTCATATTCATATTTGTATAACCATTTTTAAAAAAAAATTATAATAACATTTTAGAGCTTAGCTGTGTGCGCAAAAAATGGTGCCGGAGAAAAGGACAGCTATTTAAACAACAGTTTTTAATTAGAGATTTTCTCGTTCTTTTTAAAATCATTTTTTATGAAAGTAATTTTTTTTAAACCGGTCTAATTGTACTAAATGTCAAAAATAAATTATGTCGTAGCAGACGACGCGCATTTGCTCCATCTTTTTAAAGGTGGCTGAAATTTGAGGCTGATTAGTTCAGAAAAGTGGCGCTGATTCCCTACCTGGCATAGACGATTTTTGTCTAAATGTGTTCTCGCCCTGCCTCCTCGTTCTTGCAGTGAATAAAAATTATTGTTACGAAAACAAAAGCGAGAAGCGCGTCACAATGGTAACGAGGATTTCTCGAAAGCACCTAGTTCCTATAAATAAGCTATTTAATGCTGCCCGACATGTTCCGACGCCATGAAAGGTACAAATGTTGAATTATCTAAGATAGCAACGACATAGCGCAATTTTTTTTCTGCACTTCACCATAAACAAACAGACAAACTTTAAGATTCCAGCCTTCCAAGCGCACCAGTTCTGTTCTGTCCAACATCGTGCAGAAATTCTTGAGGTTTCAACGTTACCCTACTCCTAGATAACTCACGGCGAGTGTTATGTCCGATTCTTTTTTTTGGCTCAAATCTGACATTCAGCAAAAAGGTCGAATAAACCCGTTTCCCGGGAAGTGGGCTATCAAAAGCGTTATACATGGGCGAGACTATCCCTAGGTCGACTTTATTTTTATTAATTTATATTTAATTTATTGAAATGAGAGTAATTTAAGACGGTCAACTTTCGCAGTTTTGGCTTAATAATGCGACGACTCCGAGCTTCCACTTTGTGCCTTACAACAACCATGACTCTTGTCCTTTGCAAATAATGATAAGCAGTCAGGGCCCACGCGTTAGAAACAGCGTCTAAGACTGGGGTAAAAAAGCACTGCCCAAGCCAGCGCGTGCACGAGCTGAGTGGGACTCAAGCCTCGTCTCAAGCAACGTTACTTGAGCAAGCTCAGTTTCACAGCTCCGCCTGCGACGTCGGCACAGTGGCGGTCACGAAAACCAGCAGCGCTGCAGTCGAGTCTTACTTCCGGATTGTCTAGCTCCTGAAGCTTCAATAGCTATACTTGAGCTTGGGCGGGTCGGCAACTCATACCAACACTTCACAACCCAAGAAAACAGATGTACATAAAAGAAATTTCAAACACTCAAAGAAAAAACACTCACAGTGCGCTGACTCTGATCTCTGTTCAGTTCAGTTCAGAAAGAGTTTTTGGCCGTTTCGAGAGGGAGGGTGGAGCTGAGATCGGTGACTTACAAGCCTGGATCTACGGCCAAGAAGACGGTTTGAGGGGGTTATAATAGGCGGTTGGCCCCGCATCGTGGATGAAATCAACGAGCGTGGTCACAGCCGCCCGACGTTCGTCGGTAGGGCCCTGAGGATGGACCCATAACTCCATGCTAGAGACGTCTGGTGGTGTGTGTTTTCGAAGAATCTCTTCCAGTTACGGGCAGTTTTAGAGTAAGTGGCTTTGGTCGGCAAGAAGGCTGGGGTCTTGACAGAAACTGCAATGGGGTGATGTGGGTGGCGTGGCCCAATGCGCCCTGCGTGCCGGTGTGCATGTGGTGTTTGTGATTATCCTTCGGAGCAGCACCGTTGATCCCCTGTCCATTCCGCTTGAGAGCGGGTTTACTCAGGGGGTCAGGGCTACCCTCAGGGTCTGTCTTGAGGCTTCTTTAACGACTTGTTTTGCCTCCTCAGGGTCGTAGTCGGGGTCTTCGCCATCTTCGCCAAGCTCAGGCGGGAGCGAGTACCCGTGTTCTTGTAGGTGACTTGGCACACTACTGGGCTCGCGGAGGGAATCCAGATACGCGCGGGCCATGCAGTGAGCTTGTTCGTTGCCCTGAATGTCTGCGTGGGCAGGTATCCAGGACAGTTTGATGGTTGTACCGGCTGCAAGTGGGTCGGACGCCATCCGTCGGAATGCCTTAACTCGCTTGCTCGGGGAGTGGTGGGAGCGACATTATATTAATGCAGCCGCAGAGTCGGTGAAAATGTGTAGATGTGTCGGTCGGACTTCCTTCTCGATGATGGTGCGCAGTGGCAGCTGGATAGCTCCAAGTTCTCTTCCCTAGACCAATGTGCCGCCGGCAACGTCTCGGCCATGGTGATTCCTAGGCGGGGAATCACAACCGCAGTGGAGGAAATCGGTTTAGGGAAGGAGACAAAAGCCGCATCAGTGTATAGTGCGAGCTTTTCAATGGTGTCCGTCCACTCTTGGACGAGTTTGCAGTGTTGTCGCACTTGGCAGGCTTGCTTGTCAGGGCGACTGGGCCCGGCTCCCCTTGGTACCGGTCGGTCGTCCACGACACACACGTCGTCGCTCCATGGGGGGTCAACCTCTGGAAGAGTGAAAAGAGCTCTGATATCCGAGCCCATCATCTCTAGGATTTGTCGTCCGGAGGCTGAGTGTTGGAGTCGTTCTAGATGAGCGCGTGCTCTCTCCTCCACGGTTTCTCGAGCCGTGTTGAGCTTTGCGTGTGCCTCGAGCTTGTCCAGCGGTGTATATCGGGGGAGGCCACTGACAATCCGAGCTGCGTTGTTGGTAAGGATTTCCAGTTTCTTCCATTCTGTGTTTGTAAGTCGGTACTGGGGGGTACCGTAGCAGACCCGGGAGGCGATGAGGGTTTTCATCATGCGGCTGGCAACTTTCTTGTCAGCGCTTCCTGTGGTGCCTTTCATCCTTCTAATGAGGTTTAGTGCTGCCTGGCACTGTTGGGTGACCATTGTTAACCAAGCCTTTGTGGTGCCATCCTCATGGAGTTGGAGTCCTAGGATGCGTACCTCAGTCGCTGATCTGATCCGTTGGCCGGGGAGAGTCAAGTGAAGACTTGAGCTAATGTTCGCGCTCTTTCCCGTCTGGGGGCTATGACTACGTAGGTTGTCTTATCCGACGATGCGGTTAAGCCTACGCTTTGTAGGTGACTTTTCACGATGTCGATCCCCCATTGGAGGATGCGCTGTTGTTGCGAAACGTCGCCGCGCACTGTCCAGAGGGAAACGTCGTCCACATAGATGGTGAAGTGGAGGTTGGATACCTGTTGCAGTCGACTGGGGAGACGTGCCATGGCCATATTGAATAGGAGTGGGGACAGAACTGACCCTTGTGGAACTCCTACTTTGTTTGGTCTTGGCGCTGCCAGGTGTTTGCCAATCCGGACGGCGAAGGTGCGAGTCTCGAGGAAAGACTTGATGAAATTTATGGCGTGGCCTTAAATGCCGAGGGCGCGCGCTTCTTGGGCAATTGCCCAGTGTGGGACGCTGTCGAAGGCTTTTTTGACATCGATCGTGACGACTGTTCTGATTTTAAATTTCTGTGGAATGGGCATTGGAATAAGATCTTAGGAGAGTAGGATGAGGCTGTCCTGTGTGGCCAGGCCAGTTCTGAATCCTGTCTGCGTCGGATGAAAGGCTTTCGTCCGCTCCAGATACCAGGCGAGGCGGCCAAGTAGCATTCTCTTCACCAGCTTGCAGACGCAAGAGGTGAGAGAGATTGGACGGGAGTTGGCTAGGGTGGTCGGCTTCTTGCCTGGCTTAAGAATTGGAATAACCGGAGAGTGTTTCTACTGGTCTGGAATGATGGTAGTGCGCCACACTTCGTTAATGTCTTCAAGAAGCCGAGGTTTTGTGGCTTCGGGAAGGTTTCGGAGAATGGCGGTGATTATTCCGTCCGGACCTGGAGCGCCGTTACGTTTCCCGTGGTGCAGAGCGCCCTGTGTCGTTGTCAATTTACTCTTTGTTGCGCCCTGTGTCGTTGTCAATCTACTCTTTGTCCGTGTTTTTTTGGCGCTTATTTGCGCCCTGTGTCGTTGTCAATCTACTCTTTGTCCGTGTTTTTTTGGCGCTTATTTTCCCACGGTGCAGAGCGTCCTCCATATCTCCTCTGGTGAAAGGTTGGTTCATGGGGTCCTTCTCATTGATCTTGACCCTTTCGTATGGGTCTCCCACAGCTGGTGGGGTGCTGGTCGCCGCTGACTGGGGGAAGAGAGTGTCTCCAGCCTCTTGTGCCAGCGTTTCAACCGTCTTGTTTGTCGTGCGTGCGAGCGTGAGGGTCGCTGCGCGGTCCTTTGTTTTGCCCAGCATGGCTCTGCTGACTGTCCATAGTTTTTGAGCCGATGTTTTTTTGTTCCAAGAGCGAGGCACTGAACTCCAGAAACCTTTGCCGATCCAGCTGAACCGCATATTTGCGTGCAGCTACCGTGGCTCTTGTGACCTCCCTCAAGGCTCTCGCGGTTTTCGGGCCTCTTTTGTAGCCTTGTAGAGCCCTCAGCCGCCGAGCCGAGAGATTTAACAGGTGAAGGTCCGCGGTGGAAGTGTCGAGCTTTATTTGTTTCTTCGTGGTCGCGGTTAGGAGGGCCTCCTTGAGGGACTCGAAGACCGTTGGTGCTGTGCTGCTTTGGAGTTCGCTCCAGTACAGATCCCAGTTCACGACATGTGCGAGCCGTTTCCCGGGCTTGGAGGCCGCCGATCCGTCGAGAGCCAGGCCTATCCTGATGGGTAGGTGATCGCTCCGGCGAGTGTCGGCCTCCGGCTTCCAGGTATGGTTGGCCATGTGTGGGTTGTCTGTCCAGGTGAGATCTGGGGTGGTGTGTTTCTGCCGAGCGTTGCAGCTCAGCAGTGTCTTCCTCCCTGCGGTGTTCAGCAGGGTGTAACGGTAGTGGGTCATCTCATCCAAAAGATTTTGGCCTGCCGAGGTGTTCTGGGCGTTGCCCCACGCTGTGTCTTGGAGGTTGAAGTCTCCCCGGACTGTCTTCTGCTCTTTTGGGTAAGGAACATTGAGGTGTGCAATCCATCCGTGATCCCTGGGTTCCCTGACGGAAGCCCGAGGTCGGTAATACACGGACACCAGAATGACAGGAATCTCTTGCTGGGTAGTTCGGACGGCTGCCAATTCCTGATGTTCCGTGCGCCATTGTTGAATGTCGATCTTGTGCTCCGGCCAGTGTTTCTTGAGGTAGGCCTTGACTTGTCTTTCACGGCCTCCGTACTGGCCCGCCCTAATGGACGGTTATCGAGGAATTTGCGTAGGTCTTATAGCCGGTCAGCTTGACGGCGACACAGTAGACTTTTTGCAGTAGGTAGGCGTCTGGACGTTCCTGTGGTTTGTTATGATGCTTGGTTTTGAGTTCTGCGGCACGTAGCCGCAAACCTCGGCAGTTCCACTGAGTAACGTGTACTTCCATGCTGGGGGGTTCGGGTTGCTATGTGCGGCAGTGCCCATTTGGGCAGCGATGACCGTGAAGAGCTGGAGCAGCATGGCAGGGTCGATGGTAATCGTGGTAGGAGGAGTTAGCTGGGGCGAAATCTGTTGACCGTCTTCCCGCTTCTTGCGGTAGTCTTGTCATTTTCGCTTTGAGTTGACTTAAGACCCCGAAGGAGTGGCACGCCGTCGCGCCGCCTCTCGAATTTTGCGGAGAATATCAAGTCTCCTTGGGCAGTATTTGTCTGTAGCCAGGTGTAAATTCTTTCCGCACATTTGACAGAAAGGGATGGGGGAAGGGCAGGTCTGGTTTCCTTGGTCGTCCTTTGTCTCTTCGTGGGGCTTGCCGCACGTGGAGCAGACCTGTGGTTCTGGACAGTTGTCCGGATTGTGGCCGATCTTATGACAGTTGCCGCAGGTCACAGCTCGTGCCCTGTACTCGTACACTTGCAGGACGCTGCTCCTGTACTAGACGTGTCTGGGTAGATGGGCTCCCTGGAAGGTGAGAAGTGCAGTATGGCCTCCTCGGCTCATCGGCCCAGCTGCCACAACCACTTACCCCTCTGTCTCCAGGCCTGCCAACAGTGAAACATTGTCTTCTCCCTGGTCCATGCCATAGATGACACCGCGGATTTGGTTGTTGCATACTGGCTTGTATGCCTGGATGGGTAGAGGGGGTTTCCCAGCGATATGGATTTCGGTATGGCCAAAAAGGGTTTGAGCGGTGGCCTCGGAGTTTACCATGAAGGTTATTGCGTTAGTTTTCTTGATGGTTTTAATGGAGACCGCACTCGGTGCTAGCTTGACGGAGGCGGTGGTGGCCTCCATTAGCCCTTTTTTTTGGAGAGTTGTGACGTGTGCCTTGGTCTTCGGGTGCAGTGTGATTATGTGGTGCTCTTGCGTCTTCGGTGTAGGCGGGAAGTCTACGGTGCGCGTGTTGAGGCATGCTCTCGCGCGTGCTGAGGCATGCTCTCTTGGCCGCTTTTTCGAAAGCTTTGTCTCCCATGGGTGGGGCGAGTTGTGATCGTTGTTGGTGCTTTTTTTCTCTGTTAGCTGTGAAGGTGAACAGCGACGTTGAGGCCGCGGAAGCTTCATCAGAGCAAGAGGAGAGCCTACTTGGGGAAGGATTGTGGGCAGCTGCTGCCGCCGACGGGGTCATTTCTGACGACCCCGTTTCCATTTCTTGGTCGCCGGGCGCGTGGTGATCAATGGCGACGTCGGCGTTGTTGAGTTTTTCTTTGTGGTTTTCGTGGCGGGATGGTGGTGGTTTGCCCGCGTTAGGCTTTGGAGTGGACGAGGCTTGGTTTGATGGATCCTTAGTCAGGCCGAGTTTCGAGTTGTGTTTCAAACGGACCTCGGAAATCTCCGCCTGAAGGCAGGGGTGCATGTCGGCTTCGGATGCTTGTTCGAGGTAGCGGCCTACCATCGATTTGCAGAAGTTGAGCATACCCTGCGGCAGGGCGTGGGCGGGCTGGCGCTGGGATGCTGTCACGGCGGTGGATACGGCCGGTGTTGAAGCCCGTTGGAACCATGGCGAAGTGGCCGGGCTGATGGGTGTCGCAAGTTCTCGTTGAGCCGGTGGCTGGGCCAAGGACTGGCGTAGAACTGCAGCAAATGCGGCTGCAACTTTGTCGGCCATTATCGACTTGCGCGCGCTGGGTTGTGTTAGAGAGAATCGAAAGGACACGTCCTTCCTAGTCGGCGGTTAAGCGCGCGGTCCTCTGATCTCTGTGGTGTATTACGCTTCATCTTCATCATTTGTTTTTTTGATATTATACATATGAAAGTAAAAAAAAAGAAGAAAAGAAAAAAGGAAAGCAAGCTCTCAACCCGGTGGTAGTAGACGACGCGTTGGACAGGGAAGCAAGATCCGACTGCAGCGCCGCTAGTTCTTGTGACCGCCACATAGGCCAATCGCCTCTGCAGGCGAGAATAGACCATTTCCAGGATTTTCAAGCGCCCCGGTTCGCACTCAAGGAATCATGGGAACGGAGTTCCTTCAGCTTCCTGTTCAGAAAAAGTTTATTGACGTCGATTCAATGGAACTGGACACATACATAATACACACACGGGTCTTTAAGTTTATAGTTATTGGATCCTTCGATACATTGGGTACAGTTCACACGAGAACTGAACACACTATGTTATCCTTCACGCAAAAATAGCGTACCAAAGGCACTGATTCAGGAAAAAAAAAGATACGTGAGGCGAGATAAAAACGGCAAACTCGGATGCCATTACGGTAAAGGCCCTATCACACCAAGGGAAGTGGCGTGAAAGAAAGAAGGGTTCGGCCGTTGGCCAAACGGACGTAGAGGCAGGACCATCGTCTCAGGAACTCCTGCTCTCCCAGCCAAAAGAGTTCGTGGTCTAGATAACGATACAAGAAACCACGAAGACGGGACAGCAGAGGCAACATGGCTCGCGTACGACGCTGCTGGCCCACTGCAGCACAACGATTTTGCCAAAGCACATGCTGGCCGACTGCTAATAGGAGGAGGGCGAAGCCTCCTCGAGGATAGCGGCGGCCCGAGACGTAGTGCACAATGTCCAGATTGCGAAAACCATGGTGCTCGAGGCGCCAAAATGAACGCGCAACGCTGCAATTCGCAAAAACGTGGGAGTTCGTCTCCACTTCTCCACAGTACGGGCACCGGGAATCGGGCACCATGCCCCAACGTTGCAGACGATCCCTTGTCGGAAGAACCCCCCATCCTCGGCGCCACTCGAGGTCCTCCACGGGCCCAGGAAGACGGCGGGAAACTAAGGAGTCCCACGGAAAAGCGTTTGCCCGTACTCGCTCATCAGCTGTGATCCGCGTCAAGCAGACCTCCTCAACTATACGAGCCTGTGGCTCGTCTCGCACCATTAGGTCTGGCACCATTTTGCCTAAATCCTCTTGAAAAGTTACCACCGTTTGGTAGAAACGGGGTGTAATCTCAGCGCTCGGGTAGAGGTTTCCTAGAGTACAAGGCACGAGCCTTCGACACGAGGGACCCAAGAAATACAATGCCAAACAGCGCGCCGGGTTTTCTGTGTCGTCAAGCACCCCCAAGATGGTGCGAAGCGCGAGTACTCGCGACATGGTATCGATACAAGGCATTCCCCTTCCTCCGAGTGACGTCGAGAGGCGGATGACAGCTCTGGTCACGAGCTCCGTGCCCTGGCCCCAGTAAAACCTAAAAAGGCAAGTCGTTACACGCCGGCAAAAAGGAGGCGGAGGGAGGCCGACATGGGCCGCATAAAAAAGTTGACCGCAAAAAACTGCTCTCACAAGATACGCCCTGTCGCGAAGCGACAAAGCAAACGTTTCCGCCACGGCAACTTGGCGCTCGACCGCAGTGATTATAGTCTCCCACGTGCGTGGCGACACTCCACAAGAGTCAAAAAACACTCCTAGGACACGAACCACGGCTACAATTTGGATGTCTGCATGTAAGGAAGGAGGGGAGCTTCCGAAACGAAGAGCTTGGCTTTTGGAGGTGGTCAAACGCGCTCCCGAAAGGAAACTGTACCCTGAAGAAATCTGCGCAGTGGACTCAAAGCTCTGCGAGTCACGCAAAGACAAACTAACATCGTCGGCGTACGCGCTAACAGCGACATTACCGCGGCCGGGTAGCGGAAAGCCGCGTATACGGGAGCAAGACGCAAGGCGTCGGAGGAGAGGGTCCAGACTTAGGACGTAAAGCAGAGGAGACAGGGGGCAACCCTTCCTTACTCCTCTTGTCACGGAAAAGGGAGCAAGGATCCCCCCATTTACTTGGAGATGGCTTCTCAGCCCACTGTACAGAGATCGCAGCAAGTCTATAAAAGCGTCAGGAAATTCAAAAACTTTCAAAACTTCAAACAAAAAACAGTGCTCGACTCGATCGAAAGCCTTGGCGTGATCGAGAGAGACGAAGCACCCTGACAGGTGTGTAAAATTGGCGTACAAAAAAAGATCCCGCGTGAAGGACAGGGACGAAAAGATGTTCCTGTCGGGTATGGAACACGTCTGTGTTGGGCTTACAACATGGGGCAAAATGTGGCGCAGACGGGAAACAAGCAGCGACGTCAGCAACTTGTAGTCGGGTGTTCAAAAGCGTTATGGGCCGCCACGCCGAAGGGTCCGACGATAAGCCACTTTCCTTAGGGACAAGCACCACGCGACCACGTTTGAATGATGGCGGAACGGCGCCGGTTTCCAGAATACCGTTGACCAGCTGGACAAGAGGGACCCCGAATATTTCCCAAAAAAAAAAACGTAAAATTCGGCTGGCAAGCCATCGGGCCCTGGGGCAAACCCAGTCTTCATAGCACGAAGGACCTCGAAAAGTTCATCGCTGTCGGTGGGACGCACCAGAGACGAGGCCAAGAACTCGGGGCAAGCAGGAACGTCGCCATAAAACTGGCGAACTTTCTCAGCAAAGTTTTCAGATGCAAGTTGATCCGAACAAAAAAGTTGTGAAAAGAAATCTCTGGAAACCGTGTCTATGTCGTGTGGATCGTCCGAAAAGCTCCCGTCCGCAACTTGGACATTATGAATAAAAGGCGGTCCGCCTCCACCAGTTCGCACGGCGCGGAGGCACCGAAGAACCTCTGGGTCATCCACAGGCCGGTCCTGCAGTCGCTGCTTGGCACCCGTTCGCGAGGACAAGCGTAAAAGGCGCTGGTGTCGATCACGGACGACCGCTAGGTATTCCGACATCAGGTGTGTGCGCGCGCCTCCACGCTGCACTGCGCGGATGCGGTTGACAACCTCGTTTAGAGCGTCGGTGGTCCTGCGTCGAAGCATCTTCCCCGCTGCTGTTGCAAGAAAACGGCAGTCAGCCTTGATTCCATCCCACCGGGTGTGAGACAGGGGAACGACCGTCAGTGACAGCCCTATAGATCGACGCAGGCTCGAAAGGGCTTGGTCATCTCGCAGAAGGAAGGCGTCCATTCTCTATGTGTCACCTCGCGGTTGCAAAAAACTGGAGACGTCGAAAACAATGGACACCGGGCGATGGTCCGAAATGTAGCCAGCGGCTGTCGGAAAAGAAAGCACCGTGCAGGTGCTTTCTTGAGCAGCTAGGCAGGAAGGAACATATACCCGATCTAGACGGCTCGACGAGGATCCTCGAGACCACATGGACATGTACGCCGTTCCATTCAACTCCAGCCAGCCATCTCGCAAACTGTAGAGCGTAAGTATTCGTACAAGCTCACGGGCATTCGAAGTGGGACGCCCGCTTTCAGGGCCGCGAACATCTCGAACAGAATCTTTTACACAATTGAAGTCCCCGCAAAGCAAAAAGGAACCGTCGTCGGGAACATATTGAAAAAGACTGCTAAAAAAACCGTTAGACGCCGAAGCACGCGCAGGCGCCTAAACACTCGCTACCCGAAACTTAGCATGACCCACAAAAAAAGAAGTATACAAGGACGCGGTCGTCAGGATCACAAAGAGAAAAAGCGCCTCTGAGGAAACAAGTGCGATGGGTAATTTTCGACAACTCCATGGTTACGCAGTCATAGAGACATCTACACAAGGGAAAGAGTGGCCACTCGAGCCGTTTCGCGGCCGAGCGTTTAGTTTTCTCACCGACCGCTAAGTGGTGCCAGTGTGCCAAAGAATAAAAATATTTCGTGAGGTTTGTTATAAATAAATACTCAAGTTTTAATTTTATTATATTTAAAATTGTTGCAAGTATCATAAAAGGTGAAAGAGTTTTTGTTTCCTACATTAAGAAGATCACGTGATGTACGGGCCAGTTCCGGTTCCTGCAGTTGCTCTGAGAAAGCGGCTGGCGTGGCTAAAGCGGGACGGACGGATGGACGCGTGCGCGCCTGGACGGCGTGACCGCATCGTGCCTGACACCTGTCAACGCGTTTTGTGCTGAGCACATGTGAGCACAACGTGGATATTGTCTGCGCCTCACAGGTTTCTTCAGAAAGTAAGACGTTTTCTCATTTCTTTGTTATTGCTTAGCCGCGAGCAAAACACCGCGTGCGCATACATGGGCAAGAGAAAAAAGCGAACTGTATTGTGTCCGTTGGTTTTACCCGTTATTTGCATGCTCGGAGGTCCAACAGACGCTGCGAAATAAACCTCAGACAGCAGCCGGCTTTTCCCGTGTGTGTTATTATTGTTACATGGGCTGCGCTATCGTACTAAGAGCTACGAATATTTGTGTTTATATCTTACATTTTGTTCTTTCTCAGATGCCCTCCGGTTGCTACTACGGTAGCTACTGCTGAGTCGCATGGTGCAAAAACAACGGTAAAACGCAATTTTTCCGAATACCACGTGACGCAAGGTAGGTTGGCGTGAGCTCCTTCTTGTCAATAGTTCCTTAAAACCATTTGCATACTTGAGCATATAAAAAAATCCCAATAATTTATTTTTCTTCACAATATAATTAATTACTAGAATGCGCTTTTAAATCAAGCGCTAAAGTTGACTGGATGCCTTAACTGTAATGTGGGGATTTTGGCTAAGCGATCTTAGGTCAGTTATACTAATTTTAGTACTCACTTACCACTTCGTCTTTGAAGATAAAAACTGACAAACTAATCTTATAAGACAAAATTGTTAAGGAAAAGAAGCAGCCCTTGATTTGTCTCATACATAGCTTGAATGTATCGTTTTTAATGTGGCTCTAAATTGGGGTTATAAATGTGCTGCTTCATGATGGGGTGAATTTTCGTGTTTTTTTAATGTGGCTCTAAATTTGAGTTATAAAAGCGCTGCTTCATGGTGGGGTGAATATTGCTCTCTACTGATACTGTCTTTTCCTAAAGAAATGTGAATGTGCACCTGCTGGTAATTAGCTATAAAATGACCTGTTGTTGGGCGAGTTGGGGAACGTTAAAAATCATGTTTTTTTGTGCGAAAGGACAAACACAAGGGTGGACAACAAGCACAAGCGTGCTTGTGCTTGTTGTACTCTCTTGTGTTCGTCCTCTCGCGCAAAAACCATGATATCTTAGTTTAGCTACTTTTTCACTACTCTAGAGCAGGAGCCCAAATTTGTCTGTGTGCGTTGAGACATACAAAGCAAACCTGCCAAATAAGAATATGTCCCCATCGCTTGCAAGAGGAGCCAAAATGTCCAAGAGAGGGTTGCTGATTGGCATCTAACATTTTGTTCCAAAGTGTACATTTAACACATTTGAAAATAATATATATTCCAGGTCAAAGGCTTGGCTCGACTATGCCAAGAGGTGCGATCTTCTTGGAAAGTCTGCTTCGCAAGTCTATGCCACCTATCGCGTCTGCAGTGATCACTTCACTGCAAAAGATTTTATGGACCTAGGGCAAACAACCCTAGTGCGATCAGCTGTGCCTATTGTTCGTCCTCCCATAAACTGGGCACCTGCGATAGGTGATTGTAATAATGTGTTTCTCTCATATACACAAAGGTACCAGTAACTTCTCTATGTACGCTAATAAGCCCATTCTTCCAGGTCCCACTCAGGCAACCAGCTCATCTGGCCCTTCACTCCACTGCAGCTCCGTCGCAGCGAGCCGTGCTGTGCTTGGTAAGAGGTTATCTCGTCATGGTGCACTTCTGTGTCTAATAATGAAACCTTTCCAGACCAGGCAGGGCCCGACAGACTGCAGAATTCACCCCTCCTATGCAGCTCCGCAGTAATGCACTCTGCAGCACTCGGTAATATAGTTATTTTAAAGCACCAGCCTGTGCCTAATACGCGCACTCTTCCAGACCCAAGTCGGGCAACCAGCTCTTCTGGTCTTTTCGCTGGCCACTGTGGTCCAGGTCAACACTGTAAGTGTCCCATTTTGCTTTAGCCACTTTTTGAAACATATTTGTGTGAACCTACATAGCCAGTAGATAATACAATATGTCCCAGAAAGATCAGTTTAAAGAATTCTAGGTCCCTTTATAAGCTATTGTCTTTGCTTCGTGTGTGTGGCATACCGATCTAACCATTTGTATTACTAATGACTGGGGAGGTGTGTGAAAATGGAACACACATATCAGGCGGAGGTTTCAAGAGAATTTGTCATGGCTGTTTTGTGTTTTTCATGCTATTTCAGCCTTTCGAACTTGCAAGGTTATCAAGGATTTTACGTGAAGACATTTAGTACAAAACATTTTACATGACTAGTAAAAGAATAACGTAATTGGTGGTCAGAAGTTTCACTGGCTTTGACAGTGCTTAAATTGTAAAGCACAATAAGAAAATTCATGCTTCACTCCACACCTTACCTGGTATGCTACTGGTTAGTGGTGCTTGTACTGGTTAAATCGTATCGCACTTATTGCAACAGTTTTTAATCTAACTGACTTGTTGCCATTTTTATAGCTGGTCCAAACCATCCTGCACCTGTTTGCCGCAAGCTCACGAAAAGGCCCGAGGACGTTATCAAGCGACTCCAGGCGAGATTTTCCAACTACAAAAAGACGATAGCCAGACTGCGGAAACAGCAGCTGAAGACGCCTCAGGCAGCTTCTCAAGCTTGTGGCATTCGCCCTTTTGGGGCTGTCACCACTTAGCAACACAGAGGGTTCGTTGGGTCCGGATAAAGACGTGTTTATTGACTGCAATGTCAGCACGCTTCGCTCTTAGACAATGAAAAGTCTGGGCGCTGGCTCAATTGCCAGTACCACCCGGTCGGTTTCCCGCGCTGCCGCATTAGACAGATTCACGGGAAGTCGGAGGCCCACAAAGAAAAACCGAGCTCCGTAGAGCCAGGGCCTCCGCCGACGAGAGCCCCTGGCCCACCTTCGGGGCCAGCTTATGTAGCCTCGGAGAATGGACGCGCCCGGGGAGGCCACTAGCAGTCGCGTCCATCATAGCTCTCAAGGGTGTGCCGAAGGCGCGTTCACCCAAATGGGCAAGGGAGAGCCGGCCCCTTCGGGGAATTCGGCCTCGTGGTTCCTTGTATCCGGGAGGCCGACGCCATTGGTGACGACGACTCCCACGGCTTGCTTGAAGCTAGGCCTGGATAGGGATAGAGGGAACCCAATGGTTCCCACAAGCTCTGGAAATAATTCGGCCTCATGTTTCTGAAGAGGTATTTCACCTCATATCATCGCATATAAAGAATAGGTCGAAGGGCAAGGGGAAGCGATTTCCACTGTGGCTGAAGAAATTTGCGCTCCATCTGAATTTTCATGGACCGCGGGCATACCGATTTATGTCTTCAGCGTTCACGCTACCATCTCAGCGTTCACTACGAAGGTGGCTCGCCAATGTCAAAATGACACCAGGTATCATTCCAGGCATCATGTCATCGATTGCGTCAAAAACAAAGTCATGGAATGAACGCGACCGCATTTGTACTTTAGTGTTTGACGAGATGATATTGAAAAAGAACTTGTCATACGATGTGGCGCAGGATGTTGTCCTCGGATTTGCAGATGATGGTGTTGAGCGAACTTCCAGTATTGCTGACAGAGCCCAGGTTTTCCTCCTCTCTGGAGTTTCTAGGAGGTGGGTGCAACCTGTAGCATACACTATTGGGCATACGTCAACACCATCCTCTGTTACTCGTAACCTGCTTATATCATTGATTGAGCAGCTGAAGGACATTGACATTACTATCAAAGCAGTGGTGTGTGACCAGGGTGCCTCCAACGTAAGTTTGGCGCATCAACTTGGAGTGTCTGTTGAGCAGCCATTCTTCAAAGTAAGAAATGAAAGTGTCTATCTTATTTTTGATGTGCCGTACGTGATAAAGACGACCCGTAACAACCTGCAAGCCCACAAGCTTCACATCGGGAGTGAAACTGTAGACTGGAACTACATTGTGCAACTTTACCACTCCACGCACGAGATGCGACTACGATTAGCCCCGAAACTGACAGACCGGCATATTTACCAGAAACCTTTCAGTAAAATAAAGGTGAAACGTGCGACTCAGGTCCTCAGTTCATCAGTGTGCGTTGCACTTTTAGCTCTTGTGTATGCCAGACAGCTCCCTGAGGCGGCCATGTGCACGGCATACTTTTGTGACCGTATGGACAAACTTTTTGACTGTCTTAACAGCTCGAGACCAAAAAAAATCTGAACAAAAGTTACGCTATGCGATTAGCAAGGGCGACACTGAAATCGTTGATTTCCTTTGCAACCAACTTCCATGGGTGGCAGCCTGGAAGTTTGAGGGTAGACGGCAGCTACAAACAGTCACTGGGTGGCAGGTTACTATCAGGGCCGTCCTCATGCTCTGGGAAGATATTTCTGAGAAATATAACTTCAGCTTTCTTTTGACACGGCAACTGCAGCAAGATGCCCTCGAAAATATTTTTGGGCAGATGAGGCAACAACACGGCTGCAACACCAATCCTGATGTGTATCGGTTTACTTGTGGACTGAGGCACATTGGGATTAGGAAGCTCCTAAAACTCTCGGAAAAGGGAAATGTTGAAGATGACAACACTAACCTCCTTCAGGAGATTCCCCGTTTTCACTAGAGACAACCTCAATCGCTGATGCCGTGGGATGTGCCCCCGTGGACGACTTCCCTTCATTGGACGATATTTCTGAACTTGCATCAAGTAAAGACTCTAACATAATAGACGACTCTGATACATATTATGTTGCAGGATTTCTAATCAAGCTGTTCCTGGAAAAAAGTTCACAGGGTTCTCTCTGTTCTGGGTCACTGAGGGAAGGGTCTGACAACTTGAACTGGCCCCACCAAGATTTTACGATGCTTAAAGCCTTTCATGTTCCAGGAAAGATGTTCGGCAAGTGAACTGTGCCTTCGGAGGCTACTTTCGCTTACATTCAGAGCCTGGAATTTTACTTTATGCGTGTTATAGAAAGCGTAGCACACCTCCGCAATATTTGTGATGTTTTGTATCACCATCTGTCGCGTATTGGTTTTTTGCATTTATGCTCCGAGGAGTGTCAGCGGAGGTTTTTGAAGATGTTTTGCAGGGTGCGGTTGTGCTGGCATGTGCGCTTTATTAATCGAAACTCGGAAAAAGTTCGGTTTCATTCTTCTGTTGCTGGCGCTCAACTCGAGAAGTTCAAAGCTTAGTATGGTATGGTGTTTCAGGCGCCTATGAAAGAACGATTTTTAATTGGGTTGTGCAGTTTGCATGCCGATTATATTTCTGGCTTTTTTGCACTTTATAATGCAAGACATAGTTTTTTTATATACGGGATGAGGACGTTTTGTAGCAAAGTGATCTTTAAAGGGTGCGTGCGTGGAGTATATGCCGAACATGTCCGATATGTTAAGGTTTTAATCAATGTGCCTTGTATATTGACCAAATGTTGTATGATTACTTTGGTAACCGATTTTTGTATATTTTTATAACCTAACACTGTTAGGTGGTTTGACCTTAGCTGCCTGTTCTTGCTGTAATTTCCCACAGGCCCTGTACTAGCATTGCTATATTTTCTGCTGTACACACATTGTGTTGAATATGCATGGGAATGTTGAATATTCCCTGGGCCTTTATGAGGTCCTTTTTATTAGCCTACGAGAAGTGTTAGGCTACTAAATAGTGAAGTGTATATTGACATTGAATCTGTTTCTTTCAATTCTGTGCAGTCTAGGCTGTACTCTAATAGCCTAAACGACCTAATCTTCGTGTGGACCTAATTTTCGCCAATATCGCGATTTGATCAAGTTCACAAGAAATTGGTAATGTGAATAAGTTGCCCTATGGACATAAATACATGCAATGTCACCCACGGTGGTGAAAGTTTGTGCCCGTGAAATATTCCCGAAACTGGCACATCGCTAAATGTCGAGCTCGCAACAATAAAGTCGCTTAGAGTAGTTGTTAATGATAGCTATGGCAACATGCCCACATTACTGAAACTGCTCAGCATTGTGACAACCAATGATTAATTCAATCAAACCGTTTAGCATCACTGGAAAGTTCTGGTTTGGAGTGTTGGCAAATGTGGGACTCTTGTAACGTTTCTTATTGATATGAATGTGTGTGCCCTCATGAAGAATACTTCGCGATTCTGAATTGTCCAAGTCTGTTTATGATTGACCTAAAAATAAATCATTCTGAAGCACTTTTTGTTGTTGCCTGAAAATACTTCGTAAACACGTAAACAAACGGAAGCAGTATGACAAGAATAGATATCTTAATATTTCATAGCAGTAAAGACAATAATTTTTGCTCTTTCGTGGTGTGAAGCTTTTTATCAGAAGCATTTGTTCCATCAAGTAAGAAAAGCCGTGCGACAGCACGCTCGGCAAAAAAAGCGCCGGAAACGAAACCGAAACCACCGGAACCGGAATTAAGAGTAAGCTTTTCTCATCGACCGTTTGGCGCGCTAGTTGGTATACGGGACGCTCGGGCCTACGGCAGCGTCCGCTGTTTACCGTGTGTAGATTACTCTATGACGCAGTTTTTGACCGTAATTTGAGGTAACCCTGAACAAGCACCTGATATGCCCCAAGGACCTTTCATATCACTTCTAAACTTGCTTGTCAACGTCAGCATTCTCGATATTGCGAATGCGGTCCACCTTTCAACCTGACTGAGCTGCAAAAATCGCTTACAATATTATCATTCTCGTGATTGTTGTTTGAGCAGGAAGTGCTAAAAAAGCTGATAATTCACAACAAAAAAAAAAAAAAACAGAGTTAAGCTGGGAGCCCGCGCGGTTGTTTATAACATATTTAGATTTTCTAACTTAATATCAGCATGATAATAATGTAAGAGATTTCTGCAGCCCATCCAGGTTGAAGGGTGGACAGCATGCACAAAATCAAAAACGCTGACATTGAGAAGAAATTTTAAAAGCGATATGACAGGTCAGTGGGGTATATCAGGCGCTTGTTCAGAGTGACTCCGAATTACGCTCGAAACCACTGTCAGCCGAATGTATCAAAGGGAGTTCCCGGATGGGGGTATAGGGGCGCCGCGTCGGTGGCTTCTCTCTCTCGTACGTCCATCCAAAGAGCAGATTTGTCGGTCTACCCAACCGACTCCGACCAATCTCTCATGCTTATATTCCCCGCTATGATTTTCAGCGCCAGCGTCTTGTATATAATCTTAACTACCGAAACCGAAACACCTCTGGGCTCTTCCGACCAATCATCAGTAAGGGCGAAAGCAAGGCAAACGAGCGTTTTTTTGTTTTTTTTTTGCGCGCGCGTAATTTCTTGTTTTTAAACCATTTCACGCGTGTTGAAACCGAAAGTGCAGATTTTACGGCACTACAGAATACGGAGCTGATTAGAGAAGTCTCTAGTTTGGCGGAGATTCTGCCGAGCGTGTTGTTTGTCTCATGTCGAGGATTTAGGGAATCCACTGCGAGGCAAAGTGGTGCAACAATTCTTCGAAAAAAAAAAACAACTCAGAGTGCTCACGAAAAAATATTCAGAGTGCAAGCGAGCTGGTGTAAGTTGAACATGATTGTGAGCCTGAGACTGGGGCAGAAAAGAGAACACAACAGAAGGTACAAGAAGGCAGAAGGTAGAGTTGAGACGTTGCCTCCTCTTTTTCTACCTTTTCTTGTGTTGTCTTTTCTTCCCCAGTCTCAGGTTTACAATTAAGTTCGGAGTGCTCATTCTTCCGATTTCCGACAGACGACAGGTGATCCTCTATATCAAACGTTTTTGCCAGCGTTCGAAACTGGAAGCATTGAAATATACGATATTCCTCAATCTTTTCATTAGAGCATCGAAATGGATTGCTTATGCAAATCGTCAAGACCTCAGAAGCCGGCCGATGAGCAAGCTGTGCCAGCGTCGTCTGTGGAGCGAGCACTTTGACGTTACCGTATTTGCCAGCTATAGGAAGTCTCGTTTGAGGAAGAATGCGTGCCCCACCGTTCTTGTGACTAACCCAATGGTGCAAGAACTGGTTCCCCCAGGTGAGCTGTTGTCAGAGCAATCTTCAGTTAATTCGTCAGCTTCGTGTTTATACCTTAGTTTAGAGTACCGAAAAGCACCCACAGTCAGATACATAGTCACTCCAAAATATTAGGTGTTGTTTCTTCTTTGCGTTGCCAATTAACAAGTTTGTTTATGGTTTATTTATCGTTTATTATGGAGCTCGCATGCAACCATGTGTTAGTTAACTTAAAATGCAAGCCTCGGAAATAAGAAGGGAACTGAAATTTCTGGTTGGAGAGTGGCAGCGCAATATATTCTGCATAATGCTGAAGAGGTTTATTTGTTACATAATACGAGGAAAGCACGTTTCAAACTCCTAATGTGATCTGCACATTTCGAAAAGCGTATCCCTCGGTTAATTTTGTAGAGTTCTTCGCGCATGGTTCCGAGTCGGATGCCGGCTGCAGTTCATCTAAGGAATATTTTATATTACTCTGTGAATCCTTCCAAAAAACATTTTTTTATATTGTTCGTCAACTAATTTATTGTTATAATTAAGTGTATTTCATTGCCCTTGTTCAGTTATGCCATCCCAACCTCCGCAAGACGCTCCCCAATAGCAACAAATGAAGGGGCCCCACCTTGGTGAGACTTCGTACCGACATGTTATCAGTCGAAGGCTTTTAAAGGGTCACATAAGAGCAATAAAAGGACAACTGGCAATTGCTAAAGTCACGTGTCATTTCTTCTGTTCTTCTTTAGCTGTTCCATCACCACCACAGGACGCTCCTCAAGAGCAAGAAAGGCAGGTGCCCTTAGTGTTAGTATAGTTCCTAGTGTTTTTAGTTATTAAAACATTTTAGTGCTCACAATTTGCGCTTATTAATTGTATCTTTTTATGTAACTTTCGATATTTGCAGAACAGTTTTTATTTAGTCAACTTAAATAGTACATATTATTTGTTCTTCTTTCGTAGTCCCATGAGCGACCCTCCTAGACGCTGGTCCTGAGGAAGGAGGGACCGGGCCCCACCACGGTGAGACATTTGTAAAGAATGGGATAGTCAAACCGACTACTGTAGACGACTTGATTTTCGCGAAAACCTAATTTTCGCGAATTCCCATTGCCTCGCGATAATAAGAACCCGCGAATTTTTCCAAAACTTCAGCTTTGACCTAAACCGCGAATTATATTGAGCCCGCGAAAAATAAGTCGTTTACTATATAGCATAACGATATGTTTGGTGTAGGCTGCTGTTGATATACTTCTGATGCAATTTTAGTCCGCTTCTAATCACAAGTAACGCGGTGCGGAGCTGTGCGCCTATAACAACAAAAACAAAACTTTGCAGAGTTTTTTTATTTTTATTTTATTATTATTATTATTATTTTGGGGGGGCGGGGGGGGGGGGTCAGGATTAAACTTTGAGTGATAAAAAATCAGAAGAAAATTAACGTCTGTGTTGATGTCAATCGCACAGTGCGAGATTTGTGAACGTGCGGCTTTCTCCTTTGAAGTTCTTGCAGCTCCGAGCTCGACGAGTACGGCGTTGGAGCATCGCACGTCACGGTGTCGCTGACGGGGAAGTTGGGAAAGTCAAACAGCTGTACTGATTGGGGCTCTCCTATCTCTTCTGGCCGCACAAACCATGAGGTCCGTTTTTCTTTGCGTTTGCAATTGGCAGCTGGCTACACCAAGGTGCCTAACTTCACAGTAGTTGCTGATCGAATTAATATAGTGCAGAGTTTGTGTTCTTTATGAGTTTTCTTCGAAGTATAGTTTCTTTGAAGCTTATGTCACAATATTTAGTTTAGTGAGCTCACAACAAGTATTAATTGCTCTTTTTACAACAGTCTTTTCAAACACCCCATGACACTCCTCGGGAGCAAGGGGAAAGACCCGTCCTCCACCTTGGTGAAAAAGAAATCCAATTTCTTTGTGATACTTTCATTCAGAAACACATGAGTAATAATTCGCCTTGTAGTTCTTGCTATTTTCTCTTGGTTAATTACAGAGTATAATAATGTATTTACATAGCTTCCAAAAATTCGTGTTGTTTTATTCCAATTGAAACTTACAGCTGTTGATGTAGCATATGGTAATGTTAAAATTTCAACATTCAGCAAAAATTAAATGTAAGTATTTATTACTTCGTTCAGGCTTAAAATCTTGTACTTTACAAGGTAGACATATATTTAGAACTTTATATTTTTAATTAGACGTATGTTTCTGGAATGTCGGCTCATACTTTACAAAAAATGTTTATTTCCTTTCATGAGTAGTCTCATCACCACTTCCTCAAGCCACAATTCATGAGCGACAGGAGCAGGGTCCACTCGTTAATTAGATGAAGAACATCTCCTTACTGGTATTTCTAATCATAAAAGCATGAATTGCAGGGTGCATAACTGGTGTTCTTTGCTCATGTATCTTAAAGTAACCTTTGATGCTTGTAAAATAGAGCAGAACTTCGGGAACTTACAAGTTACGTTTGCAATTTCTTTTCGTCAGTTGCCCCGGATGATCCTCAAGATGAAGAGGCCCAAGGGCCCCACTTTGGTGAGAACCAGAGATTTTACTTACTGCTGTTACCAACCATAACAGCATAATATATTTTAGCGCAAGTTAAGGCAGTCAGTCTTTTATAGCGCAGTAAACTTGAATTGGTGGTGGAAGCTGGAATGTAGGTACAGTGTGTAATGAAAGCACATCAAAATTAGCTAGGCCTCAAAAAAACAACAAGAATGGTGGCAAAGATAAAAACGATATGTGGTCAAAGTCAGAAACAGCTGAAAGGAAATAGTAGAGCATAGATGAAAGTATGGCCATGCATAAGTGCTTTGTGGTGTCTTAAAATCACTTTCCCCTGCAGGTGCTTGGCTGTTTTCTCGTTTAGTTATGCCTAGTCACAGAGAAGTAACTTCACCATGATAGCTGTACCGAATTCCGCTTAATCTAAAGCTAAAGAGCGGTTAATTTCTAAAGGTTACACTAACTTTCTTTAACAGATACCCGCCCGAGGACGTCGATGGGCAGCACTGCGGCCGCCGTAGCTGGCCCTTCGTCAAGCAGCACGGCTGATTTAAAAGCAACCCAAACAACCAGCACAGCTGATCGCAGAGCAACCCCAAAGAGGCTATTTGGAAGACCCAAGAAACCGTACACACCCCGCGCAAGGAGCACATTGGCACACTTAAGAAAAACGAGAGATGGATTGCACAGAAGCCTTTTTAAGGCATCGCAGAAAACTGATTTCGCTGATTTGATGAGACATCAGGTCCTTAACAGTGCATCGAAATTCATTTCCAAAGGAGCACTTGATCTTTTCAAAATTCAGTTGCATTTGTAGCCTATGAACTAGTTCGGACGAAGATGGCCTGATGAGTTCAAACCTTTTGCCCTAAACCTCTACTTCCAGAGCAGCAGGGCTTACAAGTACCTTGCCAAGTACTTGAGCTTGCCATCAGTTAGGTCGCTGAAGAACTGGCTGTCTCGAATCGCTATGCACCCTGGAGTTGTTCCCAGTCTCATCACAACTGTTCTAATCAAATTACACGATTGGCCACTTAAAGATCAAGCATGCATTCTGATGTTCGACGAAATTTCCCTCAAAGAAAATTCCTTTCTATGACTCTAAATCCGATATCATACATGGCTTTACAGACGACGGTAAGGAGCGAACTGCTGATGTTGCTAATTCAGGTTTGGTTGTTATGCTGGCAGGTATCTCTAAGTCCTGGGTTCAACCAATGGCTTTCACCTATCAAAAACAAAAGTTTCTGCTGGATGTCTTCACGACTTGTTGACAGACATCATTCAAAGTCTGACTTCTCAAGGAATCTTTGTGAAGTCTGCGTTATGTTACCAGGGAGCCAGTAATTGCGCTCTTGCACGAATGCTGGGTGTCACACCAGACCATTCGTTCTTCTTTGTTGGTGACAACCAGGTCTACTTCCTCTTTGACACACCTCACCTCCTCAAGTGTGCACGAAACAACCTTCACAAGCATGACCTCAGCATTGGAAAAACATTGATATCATGGAAATATATTGTTGACTTCTACAAACACACGCATCGTGTGCGGTTGCGATTGGCACAAAAAACTTACGGACAGGCACATCTATCAGACCCCATTTGGGAACATGAAGGGGAAATTTGCTGCGCAGGTTTTAGTGACACCCTCTCTGGCGCACTTGCGAGTTTCATTTCCTTCAATCAGCTGCCTCCTGAGGCTCAGGCCACATGCGACTTCCTTGAAGAAATGGACCAAATTTTTTATTCGCTAAACAGCCAAAGTCTTCCATGTGACCAAGGAAAAATGAGATTTGCTTTTAGTTCTACATCGGGACATGTTGATTTCTTGCGCTCAAAAAGCTCGAGGATATCGCAGTGGCAGTTTCGTTCTCCTAGACAACCTCAGACACTAAAAGCGTGGCAAATCCCCATCAATGCCATCCTCTTACCGTGGCAAGATCTCAGGCAGAACTTTAACTTTGAGCACCTTCTAACTAGACGACTCAACCAGGACCCGCTAGAGAACATGTTCGGCATGGTACGGCAGCAGCACGGCTGCGACGAGACACCCAATTACTACCAGTTTGTGGCAGGTCTAAAACACACTTTCCTAAGAAAGATGTTTCAACTTTCTCGTGGAGGAAACTTTGAGGTAAACAATGCCACATTGCTGGTGGAATTGAGGCACCTCCCAGTGTCGGCTGCAGCCAGCCACCAGCCTGAGCCATTGGAATCAATTGATGCTGACGATTTTACATTACCCGATGATCTAAATCAAAACATTGTCCAGGAAAACAAACTGTATCACTTCTCTGGGGGCCTGGTTGAGTCATTTCTTAAGAAGGTATCTTACCATGTTAGCCCGGACTTGTTGAAAGCTGCAAGTGGTGAACTAACGTCGGAAGTTCAATTCCATGCCCTGCTTCAAGCGAACGCACCTGGCTCAATTTTTGGCTCTTTTTGTGCTCCATCTGATTCTTGTTTTTCTTTGTTTCAAGGTGCTTGAGCATATTTTCCTTGAGCAGGTTGAGCAGTAGCAGATTCACAAGCCCAAGGTAGCAGAACGCATTGTTCATGCCCCAGACTACGCTGCTTCAATTGCCCCGTCTAAATTGAAGACCGGTTGCCTCATCCCTGGCAGACTAACTTCACACAAACCATTATAAACTTCACACAATTCACCTTTGATATGCACCCTACAGACCTCATGTCTTGTCACTGGTACTCAAAAACATAGGAGGTAGCGTAAACACATTATTTGCGCACTTACTCTTTCAGATTTAATTGTACATATTTGTTAGATTAAATCTTGCGAATATCTTCAGGGTTAATTTTATAAGCCTGCTTACCTGCGCGGTAGGTCTTGGTGTTTTTTTTTTTTGTCCACATTCCTGCTTTCTAAAATCCTGCAGAACGCTTAACAAGTGTAATGAGCGTGATTTGTGGACCTGCATTTTTGATTATAGGGCTGTCTGCACTTCTGTATGCTTATTGAAATTTAAATAATAAATCAGATTTGCTTTATTTGGGAGTTGATTTGTTGTTTAAATATTCAGCAATTTTGTTTGTAGGAGTTGTTTACAGAGTCATTTAGATAATTCGAAATATGATAAGTGCTGTTCTGTCAGTATGTACATTAAAGTAATTAATTTCGTTCTACATATTTGACAACGTTTACTGCCTTTTACAGTTAGTGGTTTCCTTTGTAGGGCGATGAAGTGCCAATGTAGTTTGTAAATACGTGTTTCGAATACCGCAACTCATGTGAATGGTGTTCAATAAAAAATGCATTTCAATGAACCTGCTGTTTCTGTTTTAGTGCACTGGTAATGTCACGCGAAGCGCATTTGTTGCGAAACGCCGTGCCATGCTGGCCGCTGCGAGCGGCCAGCACGGCACTGGTCGAGCAGACGAGCCGCGCGCAAACAGCAGTAAAGCAAGCAAACAAAAAAAAAAAAAACAAAAAAAAACAAAGAGAGAGAGAGAGGAGGAGGAGGCGAGGAGGGTGCACGCCGACGACCGTAGTGGCGCCATCTGACAGTCTTTTAAGACAGATTTTCGTCTCCGACGACGCGTATGTTCGCCTTGCTGCCACTAGCATCTTGTGGCGCTAGTTTCTCCCTACCACGGTGGAGGCTACAGTTGCACTCGGCTGCCTGTGTCACCAAGAATAGGGTTGAAATACCGGTCACTAAGGGGCTGAAGGGACACCGTTCCTGTACCATATGCTAGCGTGAGCAACACTGCGTGCACGCGAAGAGACCAGAGAAGCGTGCGCTCAAAAATAAAGAAGTTGTTCTTATTGCTGGCACTGATCGTGAACACACTACCTTTACATGGTGTCAGAAGTCCAAAGGTGAAACCTCACGGCATAATGACACATCTTCGACATCCGGAATCGCTGCAACTTGGCGACAACGCGGTGAAGTCGCGGCAAAGCTTCAAGCAGCGCATTGAGCTTTACCTCCTAGCAACGGAGCCCACGAAGCCTCGCAGTAAGCAACAGAAGGCCGCCTTATTTCTACATGCAGAGGAGCAAGCTGACTATGACGTACTAGTCAAGACTTTTGAAGACTACTGCCTGCCCAAATGTAACAAAACGTACCACCGCTACGTGTTTCGCACACGTCGGCCAGCTCAAGGGGAACCATTTGAACAATTTTTAGAGACCTGCAACTAAAAGCAAGGACGTGCTACTTTGCAGATTTGAAAGAATCTCTGCTCCGAGACCAGATTGTTTACGGGATTTCGAGCACGGTGTTGCGAGAAAAGCTGCTTCGAGAAAAAAAAACCTAACTCTAGAAGTAGCAGTAGAGTACTGCAAGGCTGAGGACCGTGTCGAAGCACAGAACAAAGCGCGGGATGGCGAAACTGTGAAAATTGACCCCGTTCAACAAGGACAAGCCAAACAGCGTGAGAAGAGAAGGTGCACTTATTGTAATTTTGGTCATTCGCCGAGGAAGTGCAACGCGTATGGAAAGACATGCGCCAAGTGCACAAAACGTAATCACTTCGCAGTGTGCTGTAGGAGTAAGAGGGCAGCGGTACACGACGTGGCCGAAGGGGACGAAAGCGATGGTGACTTCGACGTTCTTGAAATTTTGGCGACCGGGAACCAGCGTTCTTCCTCCAATCGCGACTGGATTGTCACCACGCGCATCGAGGGAACCGTGGTGAAAATCAAGGTCGACATGGGAGCGCAGGCAAACCTATTGTCCACAGCGTTGTTTGAGACGCTCAGGACGAAGCAGAAACCCCGTCCAACCAGAAGCATTCTTCGCCACTACGGGGGCGGCGAAATTCAACACAGCGGAAAGATTCGTCTGTCGGTGCCGCTCGACAAGCGACCAGTGCAGCTCGATTTCTTCGTAGTGAAAAGGAACCATGCTCTTCCAGGTCTCCGTGCATGCGAGCAACTGGGCCTCGTGAACCGAGTAAGTTCAGAGGAGAACAAGGCCTCCAACCCAAAAGTAGAGTCGAAATTCCCGGGACTGTTCTCGAGTATTGGCAAGAAACGAAGGGAGTACAAGATGGTACGCCGAGATGACGCCGTACCAGTGGTCCAGACAGCCAGACAAGTGCCGCACGCACTTAGGGAACCTCTCAAGAAAGAACTGGAACGCATGGAGGCAGCTGGAATTATCGCAAAGGTTAAGAAACCGTCCGACTGGGTGAGTCCCTTAGTCATCGTACGAAAAAAAATGGCAAATTACGAATCTGCATGGACGCTCAAAACGTGAATCGGGCACTAAAAATAGAACATTTCCAGGTCCCACGTGGCGAGGAAATCGAGAGCAAGCTAGCGCGTGCCAAGTATTTCAGTCGCCTTGAAGCTAACAGCGGATTTCATATGATTCCGCTTGATGAACAGACCTCGGAGACTTGCATGTTCAGCAGTCTGTTTGGTCGTTACCGATATCTAAGACTACCCTTCAGAATCGCTTCAGCTCCGGAAGTATTCAAGAGCACAATGAGCCAGATATTCGACGATCTTCCTGGTGTGCATGTGTACATAGATGATGTACCGGTGTGGGGCGCCACACGAGAACATGACAAAAGGCTTCGCCAGGCGTTGGCAACAGCCCAAGCTGAGGGACTGAAGCTGAATGCGGACAAATTCATCTTTGGCCAAAAAGAAATTAACCTTCTTGGTGACAGAATCAGCTCCAACGGGATTTAACCGAACCCAGACTTGATAAGCTGCGTTGCACGGCACCCTACTTCAACGACAAAAAAAGAAGGTCAATGCCTCCTTGGTGCGGTGAACTACTTCCGGAAATACTTACCACACCTGTCGTCCCAAACGGAGGCCCTACGCAGTCTCGTTAGGAACGACACCATTTTTGAATGGACCAGTGTGCATGATCGTCAGTGGGAGCAACTAACAAAAAATGCTGACGCAACCCCAGTTCTAGCAATCTATGATCCCGAGTTGCCCAGCAAGTTGTCATCTGATGCGTCCGCATTTGCTTTAGAGGCTGCGTTGCTTCAACAACATGGAACGGACTGGCGTGCGGAAGGCTACGCGTCCCGGGTGCTCACTGATTCTGAACGCCGGTATGCTAAAATTGAGAAAGAGGCCATGGGCCTCTTTTTTAATTTGAGCATACCGGCGTTCAAAATCTGGCGTTCAGAACCATTCAGAATTTGAGCATACCGGCATTTTGTACAGGTTCTGTACAAAACGTTTAACGAATACGTACTGGGAAAATATATCGCCATCGAAACGGACCATCATCCGCTGTTGGCTATTTAAAAAAAAGAAATAGGAGACATGCCTCCTCGTGTCCAACGACCATTTTTACGACTACTGAAGTATGATTTCAAGTTGCGGTTTCTCCCCGGTAATAGGTTGCTGGTTGCTGACACTTTATCGAGAATTCGATCCGATTCATCACAGGAAGAGGCCACGACGGATGGAAAAGTGCATGCGGTGGGCTTCCTATCTGAGCTAGTGGGCCAAGGCACACTAGCTTGCCTACAGGAGGCGACAGTCACCGATCGCGCTCTCTGGCGAGTCATCACCAGCCTCCGATTCTCGAAGCTTGTGGAAGGTGAGCTGAAGCAGTTTACACCAGAACTTTCGGTGGTTAGTGGAGTACGTCTAAAATGAAAGAAAGTAGTCATTCCGACAGCTATGCGAAGAGAGATGCTGCGACGACTACATCAAGGCCATCTGGGGCTGGGTAAATGCTTGTCTAAGGCCCGAAGATTGATGTATTGGCCAGCAATGACCGCCGATATTACCGCTTTCATTGACAGATGTGAAAGTTGCAAGAAGTTTGCCTACCGACAGCCAGACGAGCCTCTCTCTATCCCCACCGTTCCCAACTATCCCTTGTCCAGGGTAGCTGCAGATCTCTTCCAACACTCCGGTAAACACTACTTGTCTGTGTACGACGCCTATTCAATATTTCCAGAAGTGGAACACCTTCGAGAAACCACAGCAACGGTGGTCATTGACAAGTTAGCTCGAATATTTGCCCGCTATGGTTTACCTCTAGAAGTTTGCACAGATGGGAGCCCACAATTTTCCCCGATGAATTTGAGGATTTTGCTGTACATTATGATTTTCGGCATACTGTTTCAAGTCCAATCTTTCCAAGGTCTAACGGTCTGGTTGAAAAGGTGTACAACTTGTCAAGCGTCTACTACGCAAAACGTAGGGTGCCAAAGAAGACTTTTGATTGGGCCTCCTCAACTACCGGGCAGCTCCCCTTGAAGATGGCCGCTCACCCGCAGAACTACTGATGGGCCGAGAACAACGAACCCTACTTCCCGACTTCACCGCGTCTCCCACATTTCCGGTCAGAAAGCGCGTCCAGAACTAGACGAAAGGAAGACAGCTAGCTCCTCTTCAGCAGGGAGACATCGTGCAAATCTTTAACAACGGGCGATGGGAGCGTAAAGCACAAGTGCAAGGCTTGGTGGCCCCAAGGTCATACACGGTGCTTACCGAGGACGGCTGGGTTCTCCGCCGTAACCGACAGCATCTTCGAAAGTCACCGGAAGGATTCTCAATCTCCATCAACGACAGCGACTCAGAGGACGACAACGACGATTGCTTGCCACCATCAAGGGAGGGATCACAGCCCCCCACACCACCAGAGCCTCCTCGATACCAGGCGTCGCCTCACCCACCAACCTTACCCATCCTGGGGCAGGCGTCATCAGGAGCAGGACCTCAGTCCAAGAGACCTAGAAGGCTACCACAACGCGTGGGCTACATAAAAGGCTTCCAACAGGCAGAACTAATCTGAACGAGTACAGCCCGCTTCACGCGCAGCCTGTGGTTGTTGTGTATAACTTTGTTCCTTCAAAGAAAGGGGGATGTACTATATGCTAGCGGGAGCAACACTGCGTGCACGCGAAGAGACCAAAGGAGCGCGCGCTCAAAAATAAAGAAGTTGTTCTTGTTGCTGGCACTGATCGTTAACACACTACCTTTACAGTTCCCATGATTCTTTTAGCGCGGGCCGGGGCACTTGGGGGATATAGCAAATGGTCTATAGGGGGCTGCGAAACTGAGCTTGCGCCAGTAATGTTGGTCTCAAGACGCTCGTACGCGCGTTCCTTTCCAGTGCTTTCTTTCACCCAGTCTCAGTTGAGGCGCTGTACTAGCAAACTGGCCCAGGATCACAACTCGTGAAGTTTCCTCGTGCTTCTCTTTCGTTCTTGCAAGAGCCCACAATCAATGTTGCGAAATAAAATCAAGG
This sequence comes from Ixodes scapularis, assembly GCF_016920785.2. NCBI lineage: Eukaryota > Metazoa > Arthropoda > Arachnida > Ixodida > Ixodidae > Ixodes > Ixodes scapularis. The sequence continues at coordinate 66,573,265 of NW_024609881.1, forward strand.
GCTAGAGAGAGAGAGAGAGAGAAAGGAAGAGATATTACTGTATTTTTAATCAAATAAAAAAGCTAGTCCTCCGCTAAGCGGACGAGAGTCAGCTCATCAATGTAAGCCGCCGAGGCCAGCCCCACCGCCTGTGTGGCCAGAAGCTTAGTGCTGCCTGCCACATTCTTCTCAGGCCGGCTAGAGAGCAGCTTTTCCTGTTGCCTTCAATCTCGCCTAGGAGCGATGGGACATCTTAAGCCACGTGGGGGTGCGACCACACTACCATGCCCAACACCGCCTGAGACATCCTGAACAACTCTTCTCCGACCACTGCGATTGCAAATGTGTGCCATTATACTTATTTGAAAAAAGCTTCTAGTGAGCCGAATCAAATATGTTTCGGCTTACGAAAATTGAATGCTTGTTTATGAAAACTCGTTTCTCGAGAAGACGAAAAGAAAGAGGTGTTCCACATAAGTCTCTGCAGGCAAGTGGCCTCATGATCTGTGGGTCATAATAATCATAATCATCTTTATTTGCTCAGGAGAACCGGGGCACCGCAGAAAGGCAACAGCCCGTACCAAGGAGGCCCGAGGTGCCGCGTCTAGTGAAGAGGATTATGTGATGATGTAATATACAAGATGAAAGTTCTGATGATTAGGATATGTGTGTTAGGCCTAACAGCATTCTTCGCGGTTGTGGTCTTTGCGGTGCTGCTGTTGGCTGCTTACTTCTAGCAGGCCGGTCTCAAGCACCTGGAGTGGGCTCCTCGCGTGTCCGACTTGCATAGTAGCCAGCCGAATTACCGGCAACGCAGAGAATTCATCACCCCCGCGGGCGGGCTCCAGGGGTTGGCGCCAGTGTTGGCCGAGCGGCGGTCTTTACGAAAGCGGGCCTTGGAGTCTTTCTTTCTTTGGGTCGAACTACTCTACAACCTTCTCCAACTCAACCCCAGAGCAAAGAGGAAAATATGGTGAGGAGCAGCTGCCTTTCAGAAGAAATTGAAGCGCAATACCAAGGGTAAGGTTACAGCGACCCCTTGGAACTGCCGCTGAAGGAAGCAACTACTCCTTGTGCAAAGGCCGTAAGAGATAGCGCCTGTTCACTCCAGCTCGGCCATGATTCTTCCAACTGCTGAACGAGGCAAGCGCTTGTTATTTAGCACGCAGAGAAAAAACTTGAGCTGCAATACCAAAGGATCATCGACTCGCACCACGCCGCCGCCAGTTTCGATCTGGATGAGCCATCGCACCAGCGTGCTAAATTTATAGCTCACGTCGGAAACATCAGGCGCCTTTTGTGACACTTGAATGTCACCATTCTTCTTTGCTCTTCTAATATATTTTCAAAATGCCTTCCCAGTCTCATGTTAGGATTAGAAAAAAAAAATATTTATTCGGAAAGCGCTACGAATCGTTCGGTATCGTCCGTGCTCGTGTATCCGAATCCCGCTCGTCCCTCTTTTTCTTTTTCTTACTCGCACTGATAACAAGACCCACAACAAAGTTTGAATTGTCCTCAATTCAAGTCTGTACATCACTTCAGTTTGTGATACAGTCTCGGAGGCCGGCTGGAGCCCTTCGTTGCTCTGGCATACGTGCTGATGTTGCATCCTGACTTTATATTTTGGGATTTCGTACGATCCTTCAAGTAAAGAGTCCAGGGCTCCACGCGGAGATGCTTTGATGCAGTATACGAAGTAACCGACGTTAAAATAAGGTCCCCTCTCGTCAGCTTCGTACCGGGCTTTCGCCAGCGTCTGGCTATTTTCCAAATTGAGCTTTGCAGCGCATCGGTTGCTGGCAAGGTTGATAAATCTTTCGGTTTTGGTGAGGTCATTATCAACGCTGGCAATGTTTAGTTCGCCTTGGAAGTTCGGGATCACACCCGTGCATTAGCCAGAAAGGGCTGTTTCGCGTTGAGCTCTGTCTCGTGACATTAAAGGGCAACTCCGCTTCATTTTCGAGATTTAGAAAACCATGCAGCCCTCTTCAGTATCATATAGGAAGACCCCATGTCAAATATTACGATCTAATTCCGTTTATATATTTAATAAACTGGCCAGCAAACCTTCAAGTGAGCCAAGCCGCCAAAATCTGCCAACTCTAGCGTGCGACGTGAGGCGCAATCGTCAGCGCAGTCAATGCGACGGTGTTGGAGCGGCAAACGTTAGGCAACTACGTCAGAGGCATGAGTGCGTCATTTACACGTTTTGTTTGTTTTACTTCTCAGAACAAAATTTAACGATGACGTCATTAGTTTCTCCTCCCGGTGTAGGCTGAACGGCGTCCACGCGATCACCGTAACGTGGATGCGCTAGTTTGCGCTGCCCTACGCACTAATCGGTCTGTTTCTCCGCTCCCCCTCTCCTCTTTCGCCTGCTCCCCTTAACCCTCTCCCCCAGCCATTACCGTCCACGCCATGCGAAGCGACGTGCCTGCGTCCGGAGTCCTGTCCCTCGCCCCCCCCCCCCCCCCCCCCCCCCCCGTACGTCACAAGACCACGTAGTTCGACGTGACGAGGCCATGACTCTGAAACCACGAGACCAATGTTGCCTGACGCAACCGAAACTCCGGTTTCGGTATCAGCTGATGTTTATTTTCGCATTACACAAATAATATTCCACATTTCGCGAATCCGAAGACGTAGAGCTGTTTAGTAGTGCCTTGTGAAATGGAATCACATGTAAACATAAATTTTTCGGAATTCAGCGGTGTTGCCCCTTAATGGCGGTTACTGCATCTTGCAATGCGATAAGCCAGTCGAGATGATTGTCCGCACGTTTTCATAAGACTTGTTTGAGTGTTCTTACCATTCTTTCGATAAGACCGTTTGCTTTCGGGCAATTTCGTGAAAATGTTAAGTGTGTCACAACGAGACGTAGATAAATTCTCTCCGTGTTTCGGGTCCCAAATCTTCTTGCTTGGTCTTTGATGATTATTTCCGGTAACCCAAATCTGGGGATCCCTCTTTTCGTCCTTCAGTTGATGTAACGGATGGAAGCCGTACTGGAGACAGCTGATGCGTCGACGTAGCCGGATATCGTGGTCAATGCATACCCAAATATTTTCTTCTTTCTCTACTATTGGTCTAAATTGATCAAGCGGGACCACTTTGTTTGGTTGTTCAGGGATGTCTCTTGGGTTAAGGCATCTTCCTTGGCCGTTGTGCATCAATTTATTTTCCTACATATGTCACACGATCGAACATATCATGCGACGTCTTTGGTCATGGACAGCCACCAGTAGCGCTTCAAAACCTGATCTGAAGTTCTTCTTCTGTCCATATGTCTGACCTTATCATGGCGGAAGCACATTACAATGTCGTGCAGTGCGAGACGTACTACGATTCGCGTGCTTTGTCGTCCATTGCGGATCAGTTTTCGTACAAGGATCCCGTTGTCAATTTCCAGGAGATTGTTCTTCTTGTTTCTTAGTAGCTTAAGACGTTGGCATTCCGGATCAGACATCTGGAAACTCCTGAAGTGGGAGTCCTGGCTCAGCACAATCGCCAAGCACTTCAGCGTGCATCCAGCCGCCTCGTTGTTGATGAGGACTTCCTGGGCTCTGTCCGGCATGTCAAGTCGTGACGTCACGTCTGCTGCTCCGTTGAGTTTTCCAGATCGGTGTACAAGATAGAATTCATATTCCACTAAGTCGAGTGTTCGCCTGGCGAATCTGCGGTCGGTTGTACCCTGTTTAACGAGGTACGTAAGGCTCATGTTGCCCCTGACAACCGTGAATCGAGGTTCTGCAGAAACAAAGATGTGGAATTTTTCGGTTTCGGCCCAGTGAAGAGCCACACATCCGAGAGTATTGGAATTGAGCTCCGAGTCGTGTTCATTGAGACTGCGGCTTGCATACTCGATTACTTGTTCTCCCTCTTCTTGAAATTGAGCAAGAAGGGCTCCGAAACCAGTGTGACTGGCGTCGACGTAAGTTGTTGTTGGGCATCCGTACCTGAAGTTCCTGATTAGTGCAAGATTGTCAATGTTCTCTTCACGTCACTGACGATCTTGTCGTTAATTTCAGTCCAGATAAAATCAGTGTCACGAGCCAGCAAGGTACGTAGAGGAAACGTGATGGAAGAGATGGCAGAGAAGCAGAAAAGATGTAGTAGAACGTTGACTTCCCTTTTGAGAAGCTCGTTATCAGCATGAGAGCATCTATACGGGCAAGATGTGACTGGTATAGTTTTTCTTAGATCAATCGAGTTTTCAGAATGGGGGCATAGCCCTATTTTGTTCTCGCCATCGGCAAAGGCTGAGAGATCTGTCAGTAGAAATTGACGAAGCTGGTTCTGTCGATCGACCGATGCATCTTGAGTCATTTCTTTGAGGGCCACTTCGAAGTGCTTGAGAAGTTCGGTGTCTGGGGCACTCGCTCGCGTTTCTAGTTTCACAAATTTATCGCCGTGCTTCGTTGCACTCATAGGAATTGTGGCAATAAAAACTTCGCGTTGACAGAACGATGCAATGAGTGTTTCACCGGCTAGCTCACTTCATATGCTTTGACTACAACGTTCAAGCATGTTTCGTTGAGGCAGTTGAACTACCGTAACGTCGTTGCTGGGGTGGAAGGTCCCAGGCAGCAGCACCGAGTTCTGGGCCAAAACTTGGCTTGCGTCTGGCAGTTTAGGGCATTAAAAAGCCCGAAGAAGCCAAAGTAGTACCAAGCCTGACCTCCCTTGGCAACAGTCTGGGTATCTTGGCCCCAATTCGCCATACAAGTGCCAAACTTAGGCTTCGCTGCCGGGTAGTTCGGCTGTCGTCTGGCATCTTCAAGCCTAAATCGCCTAAAAAATGCCAGAATTAGGCTTACTGCCCGGTAGTTCGGCAGATCTTTGGCATTTTTGGGCCAAAATTGCCAAACTAATGCCAAAGTTAGGCTTCACCTTTTGGTAGTTCGGCTATCACCAGGCACATTCGGGCCAAAATCGCCACAGATGTGCCAGAGTTAGGCTTACTACCTTGTAGTTCGGCAGAGCTTTGGCATTTTTGGCCCAAAATCGCCGAACTAATGCCAAAGCTTGGCGTCACTTTTCGACAGTTCGGCTGTCACCTGGCATATTCGGGCCAAAATCGCCACAGATGTGCCAGAGTTAGGCTTTGTAGTTCGGCCTTGTAGTTCGGCAGAGCTTTGGCATTTTCGGGCCAAAATCGACAAACTAATGCCAAAGTTGGGCTTCACTTTTTGACAGTTCGGCTGTCACCTGGCACATTCGATTCAAAATCGCCACAAATATGCGCGAGAGTTAGGCTTACTAACTTGTAGTTCGGTTGAGATCTGGCATCTTTGGGCCCAAGTCGCCAAACGAGCGCCCAAGTTAGGCTTCGCTTCCCGATAGTTTGGCCCTGGCAGCTGCGGGCCAAAGTTGCCAAACAAGTGCCAGTACTAGGCTTACTGCCTTGGAGTTCGGCTGATGAGGTATTTGATGTACGCGGGTGGTCTTCATCTTAATTAAATAGAAATCAAGTTTTATTCGTCTGGCAACTTTATCTTATTTTGGGTGTCTCTTAATTTCTGCAGTCCAAAGGTTGGCTGAATGTTTTGACGCGGCTGGAGCAGGCTTTGCAAACGCAAATTGTGCCAGATGTCGCACTCCCGCGTAGGCACACAAGCCAATATCGGGACGCGCCGTGAGACTGGTTCGACATTATGGCGCGTTCTCACCGGCGATGCGATCTAGTCGTGCCATAACTTTCATCGCAAAAGCGACTATCGAGGGCAAAAAGTGACTATTTTTGAGCAGTCGCTTGCTGACCCGACTTTTTACGATGCACTCTAGTCGCGGAGAGGCCGAGCCAACCAACGGCGTTCGGAGCGAGAGTTTTTGAGCAGCGACTCGCCAACGAAGGCGTTGGACTCGCTCATCGCGCACGCCAAATTGACCAACTAATTACTTGTATTATTTTTTTTTTTGCGATGCGATTTAGTTGGATCGCGCGACTGCTTACATCCCCGGTGTGAATCCGCCTTTACAGAAAGTGCTGCCATTGAGCTAACACTGCGCAAGACGGATGTACGCACGTTTCCACAAGAGATATCATTAATAGGCGGCGCATTGCAAAAGCGAGCGTGGCTCTGTGCTTGTCTTGCATTGTGATCGAGCACTGTCAAATCCTACCAATAACAAAGAGCGGAAACGACCGGGGCTCCGTGGCGCGGCTCCCGCACCACACTTGGGGAATGAAAATAAAATCCCGGAAATTGTACTATTTTAGCGTGTTGATACTTTTTAAACACTAAAAGTGGAGACCTAAAAGGGACAATACAGACAGGACAATCTGAACTCTAAAGGCCGCTGTACAAACGGGACGCTCTACAGAGAAGAACCTTCTCTCCCGAAGCTGGGGGACGGGGAGGGAAAGGGCCATCGTTGGGTGGAAAGAGCGTCTAGAGAATGGGATTAGCCTCGGGGCGAGCCATCCTCTCCAGAGGGAGTGGGGACGGAACAAAGCTGCCATGGGGGTTCCGGCTTAGAGGTAGAAGAAAGTTAAGCTTGTCAAACGGCGGCCTCGGATCCGAGGACGGGCACGTTAGAGAATTTGAAAAAAGCTGCTTGATTAGCCGGACAACCCAGTGCAGTCTACTGGTTCTAGAAGATGACTCGGATGAAGAAAACTCGTTTTGCTCGAAAACTCTAAAAGCATTCTGGACGTGAACTCTTGCCACAGATAAAAATAACACATGCATGAAAAACTACGAAGGCAACTAAGCTTTCTCCTATGCTGGGAGAATGCGCGAGCATTACAGGCAGAGTTATGTTGGCGCAACTTGCAATAAAGAAAGAAAAAAAAAGTTATGATCGCGCAACGAACAGCGCGCTAGTTTCACGATCAAGAGGGCCTAGCTTCGAAACCGGGCAGGGGATCGTCTCTTTTCTCGTGTTCTTTTTTTTTTTTTTTTCGTTTTTTTTTGTTTGGTCACGTGACAAGAAAAATCACATGAACAGAATTTTTTTTTTGTTAGCCACGTCACCAGAGATTTTTTTTTTTTATTATTTCTCCTTTTCTTCAGTCTTTCTTTCTTTTTTTTTCCTTTTTTTCTGTTTACGCCTCCTATCGCAAAACTCTTTGCACATATTTTGCGTTACATTGGCGTTAGCCAAATCCTTTTATTTATGGCAGGGAATTCTGCCGTACGTACCTTATGTTGCTATTACAAACCCTGGCTTGCAATTTCTGCTATCCAAAGGACTGGACTATGCCCTTGCTCCATGGTACGTTCCAAAACGTGACTTCATAATTGAAAATGAAGAGAAACTCAGATGTGCACGATGTCAAGGGGTAAATCTCGCGAGAAGCCGCGTTGTCAGTGTTTTGAACAATGCGAAACCGGCCGGGTCAAATTTAGATCAACAAGAACGCATTGCTCTTAATGAGTTGAAGTCAGACAGCTCCATCATGATTTTAAAGGCCGACAAAGGAAAAGGAACCGTCGTGCTTGATAGGGATGACTACATGAAGAAGATGTGTGAAGTTATAAATGACAGTCGCTATTTCGTGAGGCTATCAAGAAATCCCGCTGCTAAGCCCGAAAGAGAGTTAGTTGACCACCTTCGAGAGCTGAAAAAGAAAGGACGCATCAGTGACGACCTACACCGTCGTCTCTTCTACTTTGACGCCGCGACACCCAAGATGTATGGACTCCCCAAAATTCACAAACCGGGTTACCCCCTACGGCCGGGTGTATATGTTATTGGTTCATCCACTTACAGCCTTTCCAAATATCTGTTTATGATTCTGAGCCCTCTTACGAGAAACAATGAGTTTAGCGTCCGGAATTCCCGTGACATTGTTGAACTTATACGCGCTCAGACCCTGGTACCGCACGAGGCTATGGTATCCTTTGATGTGATTTCAATATTTACGAATGTCCCCAACGCCCTGGCGGTTGATGTCGCCCGTGACAGGTTGTCGGCAGACCAGTCATTGTCCACTCGCACAACTCTCCTTGTCGATGACGTTATACTCCTTGTGCGTTTTTGTCTCAACCAGTGTAATTTTAGTTTTAATGGGGACATATATCATCAGGTCAGCGGATGCCCTATGGGGAGTCCAGTTTCCGTAACCGTCTCGAATCTCGTCATAGAATATGTTGAGGAAGAGGTAATGTCTGGCATTGATTTCCCCGTGAAGTTCTACCGTCGCTATGTCGATGACACTTTTGTAATAGTTAACAGAGAGAACGTAACCGGTTTTCACCGCAATTCGAATAGTGTCCACCCCTCAATTCAGTTCACCTGCGAACATAAAACCGACAGTACCTTGCCGTTCCTAGATGTACGTGTCCATATTACTAGTGAACCTTTCTTTAAAATGGAGACATCCGTATATGGTAAACCATGTTACAGACAAAACGTTCTTGACTACCATTCTAATCACCCTACTCAACACAAAAGCTCAGTTGTAAGATCGTTGCCTTCACTGTTCAGAAACAGTCCCGTCTAACTCAACACTTAGCGATCAAGAACTTAGCCATGTGCGGGAGGCTTTGAAGAAACGTAACTACCCCCACCGGTTTATCAATCACGTTAAGAAACAAATGTCCCGTCGGCGCCCGGATCGAGCCGAACGAACACGTGACGTCGTGTGCATCCCGTACGTTAAGGGGGTTTCGGCGGCATTGGGACGCGCCCTTAGGCCGTTGGGGGTACGAACTGTATACAAACCCTACAGAACAATTGCCAATGTTATCTCCAATCCAAAAGACCCGACCCCGCCAGAGGCAGAAAGGGTCGTGATCTACCAGGTGCAGTGCAAGGAATGTGACGTTTCCTACATTGGAGAGACGGAACGAAAAAGAAAAACAAGACTAAAAGAGCACGCACGGGATATCGCCAATTCCACAAACGCCACCCGCTTCACGTCCGAACTCGTCGACCATCCCTGGACGTCAGGACACCAATTTGACTTTGACAATGCGAGGGATAAAAGGTGGGGACCGAGGAAGCTGCTGGAATCTTGGTTCATCCAGAACGATAAACGCGGAAGTGATTCATCGCTGGTAAACAAGAACCGTGGCCCCCTGCCGGACGTGTACACAAATTTTATGCCTAAATAGCCGAACGTTTTTGTGCGACTCTCACTCGGTCTGCGCTCTATTGAAGATGCCTCCCGCATGGGAGGCGAAACGTTTAATTAAATTGTTATTTTTTTATGTCAAGCCGTTTTTGTTATTACATTTATCATGTATTCCCGCGGCTTCTAGAGTATTTTTGCGCTCCTAATTTCACCGGCACGACAGCCATGGGAGGCCACTGCGAGCGAGTGGGGACAGAAATAATTGAGGCCTATCGGATGGCGACAAGCCCGAAAAACTTAACCACCCTGTCCATTTCGCTCTCAGGAAAGGAGATTATCTTTCTGAGGCCCTCAATGGAAGCCGAACGCAGACAGACTAGGCAAGGCGACAAGGTCACCGGCAAAAGCGGCCTTTCCTTTTATGCGTTATTGATTCCCCTTCGACCTCGCCTTTTGCAAATCCTCCCCACCTGCTTTTGTGTCTTCGTGTGGCTGTCAGCGACCGCGACAGCCGCTTTAAGCAAATCAAAAGGGTGAAGCGAAACGCGTGACCCAACGTGACCTCTCTACGTAGGACGCGTAGGACAAAAACGTTTGGACGAAAATTTTTCACATGACTTTCTCTGTGACGCTGATGGGATCTCTGGGGCTGTCGTTTTCGCCGTTTGCCTAGTTATAGAAATAAGCGGGCCACGTAGGTCCGGTTTTCGAACTGCTCTTCAGTGTTCTGTTGCTTTCGTGCGTTGCAGACGCGGCTGTGTTTTTTCGTCGTAAACGGTCGGAATACGTCCATGCCAATTTTTCGGTAACAGCCATTTTTTTTGCACCGGAGTTGGTGGAATACTTGTGATGCGTTTGTTGGACACGCTTCGACAAAAACTGCTCTTCGCCGACGACGAGACGTCAGTCCTCGAATCTTCGAATGTGTTTGTGGGGTGCCTGAGTTGGATTATCCATCTATCAAGGATTACATGATATCGCTCTTTTATTAGTAAGTGCACTGCAAGCATGATTCTGATAGTTGTCCTGCTTTCCTCTCAATCTCCGCGGTTTTTGTGTGATGAGTTTTGCTTGGCATGAGGACAGTGTTAATTGTATTTTATAATTTGCTTTTTGTTTTACAGAGAAGTGTGACCTTTGTAAATATGTTGAGAATACACTGTGTGCAATGATAGTTGTTTAATAAACTTCTGGGAGCGATCGAAAAAAATTGGTTTGTCCGTATAAGTGATTGGATATGCAAGAAATGACATGCAACGTACACATACTTGCACAACGTTCGGCCAATACGGAGCAGACGCATCGTACAGTTTTCGCACAATATTGCGCGAACGCTAGGCCGGGGCGAAACAGCTGTACGGCAATACCTGCCGGGTATCAAACAGTGGTGCAAAACTGGACAGTTGAGCGATATTGGAGCCGACTTTCGGCCGGCACTGGCACGATAGTGCAAAGTATTGCCGTGCTGCTTGGGAACGGAGGTGATGACATCTTACCATCGTGTTTCCAACGCTTATTGAATTTATTTCTCTTCTGGGACGCGTGAAAGAGCACTTCTGTGACACACCAGAGATATTCGAAACTTGGGCTGGCCTCTCGGTTTTTTTTGCCACTTTTGGCACTTATTTGGCACTTCAGTGGGTAGCCAGAGAAAAGCCAAACTTCGGCATGCCCCGAATCGACAAATTAAGATTTACTGCGGCAGTTATGGCTCAAGTCTGGCACTTACTATGGCACAACTGTGGCGGTCCAGAGAAAAGCCAAACTCGGCGAGGCCGAAGTACCGAAATTAGGCATTCCTTTGGTAGTTAGGCTGAAGTATGGCACACTTCGGCACTCCTGCGGCGTACGAGAGACGCCAAATTTTGGCGTGTCCGAAATACCCAAATTAGGCGTTGCTCTGGCAGTTGTGGCTGAATTATGGCACCAACTTTGACGCTCCTCTGGCGGACCAGAGAAACGCCAAACCTTGGCATGCCCCGAATTCCCAGATTATGAATTACAATGGCAGTTATGGCTCAAGTCTGGCACCAACTTTGGCGCTCCTCTAGCGGACCCGAGAAAAGCCAAACTTTGGCACGTCCCAAATACCGAAATTAGACGTTACTCTGGCAGCTATGGCTGGAGTATGGCACCAACTTTGGCGCTCCTCTGGCGGACCAGAGAAACGCCAAACCTTGGCACGTCCCAAATACCGAAATCAGGCGTTGCTCTGGCAGTTATGGCTGAAGTATGGCACCAACTTTGGCGCTCCTCTGGCGGACCAGAGAAACGCCAAAGCTTGGCATGCTCCGAATTCCGAGATTAGGATTTACTATGGCAGTTATGGCTCAAGTCTGGCACCAACTTTGGCGCTCCTCTGGTGGACCCGAGAAAAGCCAAACTTTGGCACGTCCCAAATACCGAAATTAGGCGTTACTATGGCAGTTATGGCTCAAGTATGGCACCAACTCTGGCACTCCTCTGGCGTACCAGAGAAGAGCCAAACTTTGGCATGCCCTAGGATCGCCCAACTAAGGCTATAGTTAGGCACCGTACTTTGGCACTGATGAGTGCCATGGTGCAAAAACCTAACTGCGCCAAAGTTGGGCCCTTATGTTTGCCAGACCTTTGCCCAAGTTGGGCATTCCTCTGGCGTGCTACCTGGGGTAACATACACGTTGGCAAGTCGTCTCCAATCTGATCCAAGAACGACGTCGACAGGAGCAGATAGTTCTAAGACGAACACCTCTGGTAGCCAAACTTGAGTAGTGCCTACCGTGATTGTGATAGCTGTGACTTTCTCGGGTCTTACTGGTATTCCAAGAACGTTTATATCAGATCTATTAAGATGAACTGTGATGTTTGAGTTGAGCGGAATGGCTGCGGAGCGAATGATCGAGACGTTTGCGCCCATGTCGATGCACACTTTCACAGTTGTTTCTGAACCAATTATGCCACGAACAATGGGTAGGTCGTCCCCGCTTGTACGTAGGAAGCAATGAACGTTTCTTGACATGGTAGTACGGCTTCAGCGTTCGTCATCGCTTTGCTCAAAACGTCTTGGAGAGGACGCCGTCGGACTGTGTGCGCTGCGTCTTTCTTCCGCCCGAAGAGTGGCGGGTCTCTTCGGAATGCGACATCCTCTTGAGAAGTGTACCGGCTTGACACAGTTGTAGCTTTTAATTGTGTTGCGCTGTGTATTATCTTCGTAGCGTGCAGCTGTCCTCCGGTACAGCTCTTGGTGTTCCTCGTTTGCGTAGTTGCTCTTTTTGAGTGGCCGTCGGCTATCCATCCACATTGCTTTGACAATACGTTCGAGCACCGACCTGAAATTGTGGGACGCCAGAGGGTTCGGCCATTTGTCATCGGAAATACCAAGCAAGATCAATGAGATTCTGTCCTAAGGCACTGATTCATACGGCGACTTTTGTAGCATGGCATTCGTGGTGTAAATGTATTGCACAAGAGTTTCGCTGGGCAGGAGCTTCCGTTGGGCCTGATACTCGATGAAGTCTTGCATGGTCATCTTCCTTTTGAAACGTTCGAGGACTGCTTTCTTCCAGGTTTCCCAGTCACGTATTGGTTTGCCATATACTGTCTGCCAGTCCTTAGCAGGTCCTCTGAGTCGACTCAACGCATTCAGTATGGTGAGTGATGACGTCCCATGTGCAAGAGAGGCGACACGGTCGACATCTTCAAGCCAATGAGAAACGTTAGTCTCTATATCTCCGTTGTAAATGGGTTTGGCGGATGACGTGTCAATCGTAGAGTGGACTTCGAGGGGACGTGAGTTTGTCAATACGCACTCCACGATCCGTTGTTGAGTCTCTGCGATGATGGCGAGAAGCTCGTTGATGGCAGGGATCGCAGGCTCTCGGCTGGTCGCCTCGTGGACCCTCGTGACTGTTGCGTCTATGACTGTTGCATGCTCAAGATGTGTGACTGTGTCCGGTGTTTGCGGCACTGAACCCGCGGCCGGGCGTTGTTCTTGACTTTGACGTACATGCTCTTTGATCGTCGTCATATCAGTTTCAAGCTTCTCGTCAGCGATTTGAAGCTGTTCATAGCGCTCCGCGAGATCGTTTCTAGAGTCGGCCTTGTCTTGCGTCAATTTGGCAGGCGTTCAATAAAATGCATGCTTGGGTCGTGTGCCTCAGATAGCACGTACCTGTGATTCTTGTCGGTGTCCACTGCGCCACGTTAGGATTAGAAAAGAACTGATTTAATCAGAAAGCGTTACGAATCGTAAGGTATTGTCCGTGCTCGTGCATCCGAATCCCGCTCGTCCCTCTTCCTTTTTTTTATTACTCGCACTGCTAATAGTCAGTCTTTAAACATCATGACTAATACGCACCAGCCCGCCTGCAGATACACATTTTTTTTTAAACTTTCCGCTGCCTAAACATCTAACCACAAATGACGTGTATTCGAAAAAGGTTTTCTACACTTAAAACGACAGACGTTATCGCGTTTCGACGTCCCGTGCGCCATGTCACGAATACTTGCTAATCCTCTAAGCCACCCCGCCGAGAGCTGAGAATTCTCCTACCGTTCCGTCAAGAAAATAATATTGCGTCAAACGACAAGTTCGATCTTGTGTCTTGAAAGCATCGCAGCAATTTGAAGGTGTCACCCTCTTGCACCCAACGACGCCAAGGTTGACCGTCTGATATTGGGAATAATTTTGTTTCAACGACGTGAATAGGAGCAACGCCAGACTGTCAAAATTGACGCTGTTGGTTTAAGGATGCTGCGACTTCAAGCATCCACTATGCTTTTCACGATCATCAAAAAACTAATCGAACTCATCGTTTGAAGCCATCTCTCTTTCTCGCCGGAGCGATGGGACAGTCCGTAGGAATGGAACACTTTGTCCTTGGCTCCTTGCAGAGTACGGGGAATAGCAAGCGTCAGTGACGTGACCCGCATAATCTCAAAACACAATGACATATGCTCCTCTACCTAGAGAAAATCCTTGTCGTGTGAGTCCACCACAAGATCAATATGGCTCCGTCAACTTTAGCGCTTTTGGTGTAAGGACGCGGCGAGTTCAAGCTTCCCCCAAGGCTTTTGCACACGCCATCGAACTTGTCGTTCGACGCCATCTTTTTTCTTGCCGGAACCATGGGGCAATCCTCGCCTCTTATTGGAGTACCGGGATGAGCAAGCATCCGTGAAGTGGCGCATGTGACCTCGAAGCACAATGACGTTTGCTTCTCTCTGTGGAGGAAATCTCGGTCGAATAAGGACACTTTTAGAAGCTTCACAAGTAGAGATACACAGTGGCGTGGGAAATCCGGTTCTCGCATTCAGTGCTGCATAAAACGAACTTCCATCTTGCGAAGATTTAGCGTGACATTCCACCAAACCAACAGTATTTACACGCCGACATTGTTCAGAAACAAGTTGGCTTTCACTCGGGTACGTTAGGTACATAACTCTACAGGCTGGGTGGTGATCGGGGAGTCAAGACTTCACCACACAACTCGACCGTAGGCCAAGGATTAGCACAAGAAGTGTAAAAATGAACGGCCAGGGAATAGCACAAAAATTGTAAAGATTAACAGCTTCGTGTCGGCGTTAAATTAGGGAAGCACTTTGTTTCCGAGGGTGTATACAAGTTTTCATTGACACAAGCATGAAAAAAAAGTTAAGAAGTCTTAAAACGAGACATTCGGTTTAGAGTGCTTGCAGAAGCGGCAGTTTGAACAGTGCGAAACTCCGAGCTAGACTTCTCTGCGCATCGATGATAACCTGTTTGCCTTAGGTGCCCTGGTAATCCCGTGTAAGGCTTTTAAAGGGTAATATTTATAGTCTTATTGTCATAAGACAATTTCAGTAGAATTTTTTTATCTCAAAGGCAGGCAGAAAATTGAGGTAAAAGTTTTAATTTATGCAAAAAAAAAATTAAAGGCGTTTAGAATTCTCTCTAATGCCGAATTACAGCGCAGATCTTGAGGAGGGTGATAAGAGCCCTATTGAAAATATTTCTAAAGGGCCCGTCAGCCTTGAAGGATTATGGGACCTCACAGGCCTTCAAAACCCTTCAAAAATACCCCACAGAAAAACCCTTCAAGGATACCCCATAGAAAAACCCTTTAGCCCCACAGCCCTTCAACCCGTCAGGCCCTTTATCCCATCAACCCTTTAGACGCCCAAATGACTGTGAACCATAGACAAAAATGCAGGTCAAAACACTGAAAATTTATTGCCGACATTTAGTTTTACATGCGTATTATAACTCAAAAAGCAACGCTTGTTCAAACCCGGCGCAAGGAGCTGTAGACGAAAGGGATCACATCAAACAGGGACAACTGACATCCTTATCACAAAGAAAAATACCTTTCAAAGTACTCACAATGCCGCTGGGTATATTCCTGAAGTACGGTAGTTGAGCTAATAAAACCGAGCAGGTGCACCTCACGGGCACATACACAGTCTCAGTAAGCACGTTTAGCGAAAACCACGAACTCGTAAGCAGCACCCGCCGCCGTTGAGAAATCCCGAGCACAGTCACGGTTTCGTCCATGATGAGATCGCGCCGGAGTCTTCGGCGTATTTTTCGCTCGCTGGTCTGAAGTCGGACGGACGAAGAGGCGCAAGGAACAAGTCCGGACAGCGGCCGTCATCCACTGTCTCAACACCCACAGTGCCGTAATCCCGGTGCGCAGGCACAACATGCGGTGGGACGCTGACCCCGACTGCCAGGCTTTGCAGCGAGTAAGCCGATACCGGCCACCATCTCCTTGAATGCGCTGAACACAATGGCGCTCGAGCGGTGCAGAAGGCGGCCTGCGCCGAACTATGGTTCATCTGCGGTACCAAGAAAGAAACTGCAGGGATCAAAACAGACCAAGGGGCGAGCCCTCAAAACCATGCATGCTCACCTTCCTGGAGGAAATTGGTCCGCTCCAAACATCCCGGCTCGTGGGATAACCGGAAACGCACACGAGCAGAGAGAAAATGGCTATGGCCTCCCCCGCTTGCACACACCACCCTCCTCCCCCCGACCGCTGACCTGACAGCCCTGCACCCTCTCCCCATCGCCGGGCGGAGAGAGGCGATTGCTTTTTGGGGACAGTCCCCCGTGGGGGGACCGGTTCCCGGAACGAGTCGCTCCCGCGTGCATCCCTGTTCCTGGAAAGCGCGCACTGCTCTCGGCTTGTTCTTTTTTTCTTTCTTTTTTTTTTTTTTTTATACATGGTTGCACGTATTTCGCCTCGAGCGGACAGGATTGCGTTCGCCTCAAAACGCCGCTCGGCCAATACCACTCGGCCCGCGGCTCGTCAATTCTCCACATGGGCGGTCGCCCTCAGTAGCCTCTTTCGCGACCGAACACCCGGGCAGTGACAGACGGGTCCAGGAGCCCACTCGTACTTGATAGAAGAGCAGTAATAAAAATCTGACCGTACTCACACACGATCGGCATTCTCCAAATACTTATTTTTTTCCCCGTAGCGTACAATAAGCAGCTATGTTCATTAATTCTGCGAAATGTGTTTTTTCCACCTTGGCCGTTGCCCACAGAGACATATCAAGAGGCCTGAAGGTTTTCCCGACCCCATTAGAAAAGTTCTTGACAGGCTTTCAGACATTTCAAGGCATCGTAAAGGGGACTTTAGACATTTCAGGAGAGCCTCTGACGGGGCCAGTGAACCCACCAGGAAATATCGGTGCCCCCGTTAAACATCTCAGAAATTCCTGAAGTCCCCTTCACACCCTTTAAAAAATCCCGAAGTCCCATCAGAGCGATTTTCAATAGGGAGGGTACGGAGGGTAGGGCATACCCCTCCTCTCCCTCTGTACCCTTTCCTCCCATAAAGCATTCAATTTTACATAAATTTCCCGATAAATTCAGCGAAAATTTCCCCTCTAGATTTAGCAAGGAAGCTGAATTGATGTTGAGGTCAGATGACTTCAATTTTCCCGCTAAATCTAGCGAAAGAAGTTTTCCGCTAAATTTCACGTGACATCATATTCATTTACTTGACGTCACATGTGGCGTCACTTGTGACGTCACGAGTGTAAAATTTACCGCTAAATTTGGAAGGAAACTTTACGGCTGAATTTAGCGGAAACATTTTTCCGGGTTGAGGCTTCACGTGTGACGTCACGTCACGATGGTAAAATATTTCCGGTAAATTTGGTGGAAAAGTTCTCCGCCGAATGTAGCGGGAAAATGTTTCTGATGAATTCAGCGGAAAAATTTTCGTGCTAAATTTAGCGGAAAACTTTCCTCGTTAGGTTTAGCGCAAAAATCTTCCTGTTAAATTTAGCGGGTAAACTTTACCCTCGTGACGGCACACGTGACGTCATTATAGGGAACGTCCCATAATGCAACGCGTGAATACGCCGACGTTGATGGCAATGGCGACGCAGCTCAACTCGGAAACAAAAGTCCACAAACTACGCCACAAAAAACAAGAAAAAAAGACAGGTTTGAGAGTAATTTTTGCAACGAACAACAGCGCATACAGGAAGCTTGGCGAATTTGTTTTGCTTTAAAGCTATTGTTTATTGCAGCTGCCAAGGCGGAAACTGACATTTTTTCTACCTGTCGGAGATCGCATGTTTGACCGCTCGGTGTGCATTCTCTTCTCGCACTGCTGCACGAGAATCCTTCTGTGACGCTTGAAAAATAGAGGTTATGACGCTTAATAATAATATTAATACTAATAATAATAATAATAATAATAATAATAATAATAATAAATATAATATAACCTAACTTATTCACGAATGCATCGATCTCTAAGATGATCATCGAGTCAGGTCAAAGTAGGCAGCGGCTTGCAGGACGTGACTCAGTAAATTAATAAAATTTAAAAAGCTAGTATTTTAAAATAATTTTGAAAAGTTGAACTTTCTCAATTTTATAAGTTTTGGTGAAGTTTTATAAGTTCTTACACGTGACCCACATAAGTGGGTCACACAGTTCGAGTATTCTTGGTTCCCATCAGTGCCAGGCAGCTGGTGTAAAGTAAGAAATATTCCTACCCAATGTCGTTGCACAGCCCCTTTAATCAAAATAATTTTTTAGAACTTAAATTTTGGAACTTACCCCCCGTGTACCTCCGAAAGACATACTCTCGCTATACTGGACACAACGCGGGGGACACTCATGACGTCTAATTTTCTATCCAAGAGCAGATGACGCTTCCTACTCCACGGCATTGGGCGTTGTGGTAAGCGCCTGGGGTTTTGCGAATTCCGTCTAGTTTAAGCTGTTTACAGCATGCGACGGAGGGTAGGGAGAACCGATAAAGGGCTCAAACGTGCAATACCAGCAACACACACAAAATCAGCAGAGTGACATCTTATTGGCTTTTAATATTTTGTCAGTTGTGTGCGGTTCTTGCGCTCTGGTAGATTGTTTTCTGTTTTCAAAGATGCGGTTGTGTTTTATAGGCGCAAACGTTGTATAGTAGGCGTATGTACGATATCGGTATACAGTAAGTGGTCATAATTTTTAGATAAGGAATAGTTTTCCTCTTACCTACCTCTGGAACGTGTAGCGTGACGGTCTTCATGCTTTGTTTTTATTTCGTATCGCGTCCAACGATCGAAGGACTTTGGTTTCGCTCCGCTGTCTGATATAGCGTGCCGGTATTCGTTTTTGCGCGAGTCGCTGTCTGGAATATTAGGGACCGAAGCGAACTTTCAGAGCCGGCGTGTGCCTGAGTGCCCGTCCGTGTTGTGAGCTGTGGTGCACCCGACCAGTTCGTGAACCGTGCTTTGTCGGTCGCGAGATTCCCAGTGATTCAACGTTCACCGCTGACCTGCCTGGATTGGTGCCGCCACCATCATCATCGAGGGTGCTCGTCATCATGGGCGACACTCAGCTGAGCGAGTTCACTGCTGGAGGAGCTTCTCCCGGGAGACCGTCCGCCCCCCCCTTCCTCCCCCCCCCCCCCTCCACCGACTGAAGCCCCCCGGAGTCCGAGCCTTGGGGGAGGGGAGGTGTGGAGACCCTCTTCCCGGCCCCCCGTTCCTCCGTGACCTTCCCGTTTCCCACCGCCGTCCGGTCGTGGAATGTCCGATCCCTCCGGGAGGGACGGGGCAAGCGCTGCCTCATTCAGCGCTGACGTCGAAGTGTCGCCTCGCGGCAAGGTTTCCGATTGGACGGTTGCAGGGACAAAGCCAGGAAAGTCTTAAAAGGGGAAGCGAACCAAATGGTGGCTCTCTGTTGCTGCCGACCTGGGGGTAAACGAGTGACGGAGTGGACCTCGGACGGCGGGGGACGCTGGCGCAGGAAGTGCGGGCACTACGCCGAATGACGGACTCGACCAACGGAGCGGACAGCGACCCTGGACGACGACATCCCCATGACGCTTTGCGGATGACTACCGCTGGGACTAGGAGCAGCTGCCATGGCGACGCACGTCCCCAAGGCCTGGCTGTTGACCATTCCCCGACCCCGAAACACCCCAGGCAATAAGTGAGTAAATAAACACTTTCGCCGAGAGCGAAGTATTGCTTTATCATGTTCATCCGGAAAGAGGGTCTATGGGAATAGGAGTTAGAAGCCCGCAACACATATCCGAAAGCGTCTGTGACCGTAATATTGAACGGCTCAAGGGTACGCCCTCAGTCGATGTGAACGTGGCCCGCTACTCTGCTGATCCGATACCAAGGTAGGAGGCCAGACGTGGCCTCTCTGTGCCGACACAGACTTCGTACACCTGCGACTCGTCTCGAGCGTGCTGTTTCTCAGAGAGATACCACCTGTGCCGGCAATCTCAGGTCGCAATCCACGAAGGTCTCTGTTGGAATGCGGCTAGGCAGAACTCGAGGACTGCCATCCATGCGTCATAGCGTTGGCGCGTCTTCACGAAGGACCGTCACAACAACGATGCCACCGTATCGTTTTTTTTTTCAACCGTAACAGAAGACATGTGTTCCAGGATGATTCAGGTGGTTCACTGATCTCCAAAATTCCAAAGTTACGTCACGATTTTCAACGAAGTCACCTACAACAAAATTACGTATTGTCCTTTCATACAGCAGCCTCGGTAAAGTTTTACGTTCAAGCCCACAACTACAGATACACGAATACCAGATCATTCCACCGTGACGTGATGCGATCACTGTTGACAGGGGCGCCCTTATTGAACAGGAGCATGATGACGTTTTTATGGGACTTAGGGTGACATGAAATTTATTCGAGGAGGAAGTCTTTTCGCATCGCTCATGAGACACACAGAATTCCAGGGAAGGGACCTCGGTCAATCCTTGACTGAAAGTTTTTGAGCCCATTGAAGACTCCTTGCCGGTTGGAACCGTACAGCGAGGCGACGTCGCTTGGCACTTTAAGGTCAAGTGCCAAGCCTGAGAGAAAGTAATTTCGTCATCAAAAACTTCCACATCAAGCTCAATCTCAGTTGGCGTCTCAAACATATTTTTAAAATATATTGTAGTATCAGTATTTAAATATTTGTATTTCTGCCCTCAGCGAAATGTATTCCTGTATTAGTATTTCCAAAGACTTTATGCTTATTCTTAAAATGTATCTCCGATACGTGTCGCGATAGATTTTTCTAGATATATTGGAATATCAGTATTTTTGCTCCTTTTCTCATGTCTTCTAGTATTTGTATTCCCGAATACATTTTTGAGTATTTCTCCCCAACCCTGGTATGGACCTTAATTTTTGTCGACATTATTTATTGCCATTCACGTTGCGAGTGGCGCCATCATGTTACTGAGAACTATAAAAGTTGCGTGTCGCTGTTGCGTATACCATGTGAGATAAAATGCCGTCACAGGCTCAACGTAAACTTCAATCACCTTTACTAACCCTAGACATGACGAAAGTATGGTCCTGCTCGAGGAGGCTCGGCGTGAAAGTGTCGGAGTCTTGGGCTCCCGCAGGGACATGTACCGATCTATCAGTACACCACAGGCGCAAAAAGGTCTGTTTGGATGAAAAGCTGGATGGATGTGCCGGAAAGATCGCGGCATGCTAAACGAGGTATGACAGAAGCTTATTAAACTGAACCCTGACGGGTATTGGAAACTGCAGTGTGTCAGCCTGGAACAGTTTCTGCTGCTCCATTCGCGCGTGGAACTCAGAGCCGCGCCACAAACCGAACAAAACACAATGACTCGCCAATTTAGTTTTTCTAAAAAAAAAGAAAAAAAACTTATTTTACATGTATTACACTAAATGCTTTTCAAGTTAGAGGGAGACGGAAGTGGTTTTGTATTTAAGGGGACACACCCCCAAGGGGGTCAACTTTTGAACTCTTGGAGTAAAATTAATGAAATTTACAGGGCGGGCTGAACGTCGTGCTAGAGGATGCATAACGAAATTTCGGGTCTGTCGGCTAAACGGAAGGAAATTAGAACAGCTTCTATCAGTAACACGCCTACATTGCTTAGTTAATTTACCGTTGAAAAACTATCACAATATTCAAATTTTTTGTCTGCTACATATGTGGCAGAATGCCCAGGGGGTGCGGCTATGGAAAGATTTTTGTAAAAATGTAATTTATTTCTTTAAATGTTTTCTTCTGCAAAGTTAGTCAACTTTTTGGTCTTCTCTGGCTTTGACAAAATGTTAACATTTGTTTATAAAAGACATCCGTAAAGTAACAAAACAATTCCATAGCCGCATTCCTTATTAAATTTTAGTCAGGAAAGGTGAAGAACAAGCCGTCCCTTTATCGCCATTATCAAACGATAGATTGAATAAATAGAATTTCTAGCAAAAAGCGGAACAGAGAAAAGTGTGTTCAAATCGCTGCAAACCCTGCCTTTCTTTAGCTTCACTGGACAGAAAATACTGTATAAAAAGTTAACTATGCAATGTAAACCAATTAAACTTTCTGCGGTAAACCTCTAGATGTTAGTGGATGCAAATATCTAATTTTTCAGAATCAACTTTTCTTGCAAATCTTTTTTTTTTTTGTTTTGTTTTTTGGTTAGTGGCTTTCCTTAAGGAAAAACACCAAAATCGTCTTCATTTGGCCTCCAAGATCCCGAGTATAAAAAAATATTTTTCAATTTGGCGCACGGAGGCTGCAAAAACTATTTTTTAAAGTTAATATCAAAGTGCACGGGGCGTGGCGCGATACTGGGAGTTTTCGGAATCTCTGCTTAGCGCATCTTCAGCACCTGTCAAAGCTGCGCGCGTGCACTCTTGCTGCGTTCGAAAAGGTCAGAGATAGACGTCACGACTGACGTCAGTGCGGAAAAATATACCTTGCAAGCTTCCGATTGCACGCGCTGCCCAAACGAGCGACACGCGCATGGCGGCCCGAAGATCCTAGTGTGACGTCACTACTGGTCGGAGGTTTTTCGGGTTTTCTCATGTTTTGTATAAATCGTCGTGGAAAATGAACGTGGTATTCAAAGTCAGGGGATAAAAATACTCTAGAATTCTTCTCTAACTCGTTTCTATTTTTTTCAAGAATTGTTTCAGCTTCCCTTCAAAGGCTCTCAGCTATTCAGTCTTTTCACTCCGCGCGCCCGCGGACTGAAATAATATTTTAATTTATTGTAGTAATTTGTTCTGTCAAGAACATAGAAGTTTCGGTGTTACTAAATGAGAAAAAATACGAAATCTTTTTTGACGACTTACTATCAAAAACGAGTACAAGAGGACTCCGTTCATTTCGACCAATCGGCCGACGTGCCTCAATTGATATCACGGTCCACGCCATTCAAAAGCTGGATTTTTCCGCAGTCTCGGGCGCGACGACCGAGAAAAAACATTGAAGAGACCATGAAGACCACTTTGAAGTTAACTTTAACGATTGATACGAACGCCAAGCGCTTGCACGTCGCACACATTAATTGAATAGAACCAGCAACTATCGCACCGGGACCGATGAGAGCGACTCTCATCTGTTCCGGTGTGATTGTTGCTGGGTCTATTCAATTAATTTGTGCGACGCGCAAGAGCTTGGCGTTCATATCAATCGTTAAAGTGAACTTCAAAGTGGTCTTCATAATTCTTAAAGGTTTTTATTAAGAGATTCGCGTTTGATTAATGACGAATTCCACTCGTCGTTATGGCGCGTTCCGGGATGCACTTGTTTGGAGGGCGCGTTCGCCACTGGTCTTTTGAGATCAACCCGGATGTCTTTCGCACGTCCTTTTGGAGCAGCGCCGGCTCTGATTTAGGGTTCGGAACGCCCATATCTCGATCGGCTCATCTTCCCGGAGCCGAGTGGAAGCCGATCTTTGGGAGATGTAACTTCCTGCCTCGCCGAGCGTGACGGGAACGGCGGTCGACCGACTTGTGATGGCGGTTTCCGGAAATGACGATAGCCCAGCGCGATGCGGAATACCGGGACGATAGTTGGTCACTTTCGGAAGCCTGTCGTCTTCCGCTGGTGAAGTCGGAGGCGCGGTGGCTCCCCAGGAATCGGATGCTCCGTAGTGGATTTAGACTAGGGATCTAAAACGACCAGGGGAATGGTCGGTTTGAGACGCCTGCGACCGCTTACGAAGAGTGAACACAGTGGCGTCATCTAACAGGCAGCCCTGGATACCTCACGGTCTCCCTACAGTTTTGGGTGTCAACCTTAGTCATTACTGTATTATCTCGGATAAAAAAGTAGGTTGATTTAAAAACTGAAAATAAATGTACAATAAGGTGTACTCGCACCCCTAACTAAAGCCAAAAGAACAGCGTGCATCCCGTGATGGTGACAAGGGACCAATGTGCCAATGTTGCCGGATTCAGCTTCTTTTGTACATACTCGTTAGTCTGGAACATTTCGAACATGAACGAGGGATACGTTACAAAATGATAACGTTCTAGAAGTGGGGAGAAAGGTAAAATGAGAAATTTGGCTGGTAAGGCCCTAGCCCCGTGCCTTCACGTGGGTGACGAGCGCGGTGCCAACTCGGTCATGAATATGTCAATAGAAATCACTTGAGTAAACGTAGCCCTCGAGAGGTGTTCTGAACTTCCCTAGCAGCAAATGAGATGCCGCTCAGAAAGTACACGATTGTTTAATCTCAGTTTTACGTGCTATGACTGTTATTCAGTGTATGGAATCGCACTTTTTTCTATCGAAGCGACGTGAGATTTGAGGAAGTCATTTATCAAAAACCGCTGGTGTATTCTTACGCGTCTTCGACGGTCCGGTTTCATGACATTAACATGACTCGTTAGCCGCGGCGTTTATGTGTGGCCGGCATGTGAGACGTCTTATTCCATACTTATTTTCATGCATTGATGCAGAAGCCACCTGCTCAGCAAGCAATGGCCACCAGAATGGCCGCTGCTGTGGCGTGAGTGTAACCCATATTTAGTTTCCACCGCGATAACCAAACCGCTGGTGCCACCTTTTTGACGCCCGCTTCAATAGAAAATTTTCAATATTTAGTCTCACCTACCACGTGCACAGCCAAACTCGACGCTCTAATTGCGGCGCTATGCAGGTTCTGCACCCTTGGAGAAGCGAACGCCTTTAAAAACATGCCACAGAGAAGCGGAGAATCCATTCTAACAAGTTGGCCCTTGAAAGTCACCTTTGATTCACAAAATCGATAGTGTTTCAAGGTAGACAATCTTGATCTTCAGTCACCGTCATTAGTGCGGAGAAATTACTGCTATCGAGACTGCCACGAGATGCTTCTGACTTTTGAAAAGGGCCCATTGCCGGTGTCAATGCTCGTCTCGTGCAAAAGCTGTCTTTAACAACATAATAAATGCAACTTCCTGTTTGCGTCATTTGATGTATTGTTTTCATTGTCTCGCATTTTGTGTAATGTTTTAAAGGGCGCTGAACCTTTTCACCCTTTAAAAAGGTTCCTGACAAAGGCATTTTTTCATTTTCATGTGTTTTTCTCTCCTTTACGCACGTTTTTACGACGGAAAATGTATTCGGCTACACTCATCATTTTCAGCGTAGCTACTGCTCACGCCGGTGATGTATTGATTCTATTTATGCAGAAACTTCCGCATGGCGTTTTTCTTAGTGACGTAAAATCGAATTTTACATTTCTCCTAGGCTTCAACTTCCGAGCTTTTGGGCACGATAAAGAGTTATCATAGAAATTCCGCACACAATATTGCAGACGAGAAATAATTTGTATTACGGCATGCACTATGCCCTCGAAAGGCGTAGGATTTAAATTGGCTTGGGTAGACATACCCCATTGATTGTATACATAGATTCCTTCATAGTCGCTGACAAATAAGACGCGCAGGGTGTGGCTTAATACTAAAATCTTGATTCTTGCTTCGTTATTGCTTCTTTCGTGTTCTTATTCTCTAATACCGAAATCCTACTGGATGAGAAGAAATAATGAGATGCTCGTTAGTCAACACGTCCTTCACTTTGGTTGTCAATTATTGTAGAAGCGGCCTTATATAAATATATGCCGCTATATCTCCCGATAACATGACGGATTGATTGAGACACTTTAATACGTTGGTATTCTATCGGGTATTTATATAGCGGCCAGGCTATTTAAATCTACCGCAAAATTCGGTTTCTTAAGCCATCACTCTACGATTTTGTGCAGCGTTGCCCACAGGGGGCGGGTATTTTTCTATAAAATTCGCAACGAGCGAACTTACCTGAGGAAAAAGTAAAGAAAGCAATAGTTGTAATTACTGTTGAAACCGAGCCAAGCCACCGCTCTCCAATCAATAGGGTGCCCAATTGTTTGAAGACAGCTGACTTCGCTGCGTTTCCATATTATTTAAGCCTTTTTTTTTACATTTTTCACACGTAAGCTCGCTCTTTGCAAAGTTCATAGAACAAACGCACCACCTGTGTGCAAAGCTGCAGAACATCGTAGCGCGATAGTTAAAAAAAAAACGAATTTTGCGGTCGATTTAAAGCGTTTGGCCGCTTCCTGATACACCTGGTACTACATCTAAATCTCTTTAAAAACACAAGCAAAATAAAATTGCGACTAGGTTAACGCAAACCTGGTGATTATATGTTTTTTTTTTATATCTGTGACATAGAAGTTGCGAACAAAATTCTTGTACTCTCAACCACTCTGACGTCATATAAGTTCCATACCGTCGGCCAGGATCCTGGCGGTGTCGCAGCGGTGGTTGTACGAGCCAAATGTACGAGCTTTCTATTTTAATTTTGCCCGGGAATTCTGGCACCAAGCGCAAGGGTTGCGACATCCGAGAGCATGACACTTTGACTCCTGTGAGGTCGTTTCTGCAAAATTCGGGATTACTTTTAAGGTATGGATGCGATAGGATCTTTAACACACCAGTCACAGACGAGTTCTAAAGACATAGTACTCCACAATTCAGCCAGCGAAAGGGCGTCACGAATAGGTAGAACGCGACACCGAGGTCATCATACCGGAAGCAGTTGTTCGCGTATTCAACGTCTGACGTACGTCAGGTCTGAATAAAGACCATGCACTTGGTTCCTCCTCTTACACCTACAAATTAAGAGAGGATGCAAATGTGGCTGTTTAATGCGGAACGACGATTGCATTGCACGTGCACGGAATGCACAATCACGTAATGTTTTTGTTTTGCCGAGTTCCAATCTGCCAGAAATCCTTTCGCGTTGTTGGGTCTTTGAGAAAATTACTCTTTGCGCTTTTCTTAGAGTCTGTTCGTTCAGATTACGTTTACAATCGGAGTTACCAAATGGATGTGACCGTCCCAAAACGATGTTCCATTCATCATGGTGCCGTACAATTAGAGCGCTGAAGAGCGAAAAGTTTGACAGATTACCAAAAGGTTTTCGCAAGAACAGGAACGTAGGCGTGGTACAAAAGATTAAGGTTATAACCATCATTAACAAAAGCTTGGCAACAAGGTAATCTAGATTCTTCAGTCCCTTTCTTTTATTTGGTATGGCACTCTAATAGCATTTTGAGGTCTAGCGAAGTGGCATATCTTCTCATGAGCTGCATATTAAGAAATGCATATGAAAGGATAAATAGTGTTAACGAAACACGATTGGAAGATGCCCCACCCCCCCTCCCTTCCCCCGGTTTTCTAAATCTGTTCCGTTCGAACTATTCACATGAGTGTAGGCTTGCTTCCCCCCTTGTACTTTTATTGTATTACGTTTCCAACGTCTTGTCATTGCAGAAGGGCTTTCTTATTTTTGTTGAGTTAATTTTCCTCTGTTTGTGAAAGGGAACTTTGCTGGGAGATCTAGATAAGATTTTTTTATAAGGAAAACACCGTGACTTGTGACCACCGTTTTGTTTCTTCCTCTTTACCCAGAAGTTTGTTGCGAGAATGGAACGGTCGGATAACAGGAGCGGTTACGTTCCAGGTGTCGTGTATCCGGTTTTGATTGAAAGCAGAAGCGGCAACTCAAGAGGCGCTGTTCAACTTTCTAAAGACTACGTCATAGACTTGGAAGAATCCAGTGTTTTAGGGGACAGTCTGTATTTTTCCGATGCTAAGTATGGAGAGGTGAATCACGAACTGGTAAGGAAAGATTACCTTTCACAAGAAAGCATGCTTCCGCCTCACTGTTTGAAATTCAATGAATTTACTTAGAAAATAAACATTCGGCCTGTTTTTTCGCTCAGAAGTTTTTTTATGTACCCGCTAGCGCCTTTGGAGGTTATCGTACATTTTAAAATGCCCTTCAAGCAGAATTGTTACCGCTTATAATAACGTTAATAACACACATTTGTTTAAATGACGTACCGACTCCCACGATTTCTTTTTTGCATTCTTTGAGAAAGTTTTACTTCCTCGATAATTTACACAACCATTCACACCGATATTCGTTCTGCGTCTTGTTGAAATTCATTGAATGTAATCATTTACTGAGTTTTTATAAATTGCCATAGTTTGCGAAGAAAAAAAGCATGAGCAATTCCTCTCTGAGAAGGCGGATGACCAACGAAGCTGTTTAGCACACGACACAGACGTGTCAAAGAACTTTGAACAAAGGTACGACCAGATTTATTGTCTTGATTGGTGGTCATCGTGACGAGCCGGAGGAAAAAAGACACCCGCAATGCGGCGGCCACCTGGCGGAATGTAGACGCGCGCGAAGCGACCGCCAATTCGGGAGGGCGGAAGGAACGGAAACTAGGCTCGCAAGCGCTCTGGGCGACTACAAGGAGACGGCGGTGCGAGAGTAGACATAGCTGACGCGGTTCAAACAAAGCCAAATCGTTGAGAAACGTTTATTGTCTACCTGGGAATCTACTGATCTTGAAAATGGAGTCTATTGATAACTAATCTACTGAAGATGCATATCCAAGTGATGAGACATAAACTTTTTCATAAAATTAAGCGATTTTGCACCAAACTCGGCAACTGACTTTTTGTTGACATACACAAAAAATCCACAAAACCAAGCAATAAATAGCTTGGCTATAAATATAACTGTTTAGCATTTCAGCTGCAACTAATATGAATATTACTTCGCAGTTATTTGTCTGATAATATGTTCTTTCCAGATGGATACTACAGACATACGTAATAGTGTTTATGAAAATTCGGAACACAAGGCGTCCTTTACAATTACTGAAACAGACGTGGGAATTGAAATGGTATGTACACATTTCTTTAAGTATATATTCTTATTGGAACAATAAATACGATTATACCAATGTACAGGAGGTTATGCAGTCGTTATTTATACATCCTATATTTGTAAACTACATAGATTTTCGCGAACATTTTATAAACCTGGAGTGCTTTTTTAAGTTTCATAAAAATAAAGGAGCATTAAGCGTACTGAAAGTACACACCACCTTAGCGTCTAAAAACATTACTTACGAGAACTTTAAATTATATATCTAGAATACTTTCTCCATAAATTGCTTCCTAATCAATTGAATTTTTATTAAAATGAAATGTTTGTTTAGCGATTCATAAACGGTCTGCACCGGGCAATGCTTGCAATATTCAGAAATCTTTCACTTTTTAACAGGAAGGATACCTAAACTTTACACATGGAATTGAGCCTTTGCGAATACATAACGAATCCGGCCGTGTCCCTCACAGAATATTTCCGCTGCCGACGTTTGAGGAGGCGATCCACTTGGAAAGTAAGTGACAGAATCAAACACTGTACACTAGATATTTGTTGAAGATTCGATCTTATAGGCTAGACTTCCTGAAGCAAAAATGATTTGAAATTTTGAACGTACAACCGAATTTCTTCCTTCAACGTTCGCTTCACGTGCAGTGTCAATACTGGTATGCTCTCAGTTATTTGCCATTTATTCTCTCGATGAATTAATTCACCTCCCGTTTTTTTTCTCTCAACACATTCTGTTTAAAGCGTGGCGAAATGACCGCAATAATTGATTATCATTGAAAAATGAAAAGGAGAAGTGCTTGCAAAGGCGACGGCCCCTCAGTATTTCATTACTTTTTTACTTGCATCAGTTCAACGGCTCCTGTATTAGTGATCTGAGTATGTAATCCGATGTTCAAAGTATTCAGAGTACCAGAGTATGTATGATCTCAAATCGTACCAATAATTAGCACTTACTTTCTGAGCTAACGGAAGAGGTCAGTGGTTTGGCAATCGGAAAAAGTTCTCATATCCTTATACTCAAGACAACCTTCCTTAAGTGCGTTCAAAGTTTCCCTTCTATTTTTCCTAAATAATTTAATATGTAGCACTTAAGAGTTCCAAGAATACATGTTTCTACAAACGATATTTTTGACAGGGAGTATACTGGCGATTATAACGTCCCTTATATTTTTACTTAATTATGCTTGCGTTTTAGGTAACACATGCAAAAATATCATGGGAAAATAAGCGCCAAAAAAACACGGACAAAGAGTAGATTGATAACGACACAGGGCGCACTCTCAACTGAATTTATTAGAAAAAAACACAAACTTATATACCAATGGGAGCACACTATCAGACACCACACGTCACGTTAGTCTCCGCCCAGACCACGTTTCAAATATTCAAACTCATTCGTAGACAGAGCCAATGATGTATCGCTAATGCATTTTTTACCCCTTCTCCTAATCCCAAATGCCTCGTGAAGCTCGCGTGACACTTTGTTTCTGTACCTCGCCAATATTTTAGTGCTGTCAAATGATGGGTCGCAAGTGCATCTTTTGCAATGTACAGCCAAATGCCCTGACGGTGTAGTTCTAGTTGAAGCGGCGTGCTCGCGGACCCGATCATTCATACACCTTCCAGTCTGCCCTACATAGCTTGAACCACACGTCATTGGTATTTCATAAACGACGGCGGTTGCGCAATCAGTGTACTTATTCCTGTGCTTAGTATGGCACGGGTCAGTTATCGGTTGTGGATCGATCCACAACCGATAACTGACCCGTGCCATACTAAGCACAGGAATAAGTACACTGATTGCGCAACCGCCGTCGTTTATGAAATACCAATGACGTGTGGTTCAAGCTATGTAGGGCAGACTGGAAGGTGTATGAATGATCGGGTCCGCGAGCACGCCGCTTCAACTAGAACTACACCGTCAGGGCATTTGGCTGTACATTGCAAAAGATGCACTTGCGACCCATCATTTGACAGCACTAAAATATTGGCGAGGTACAGAAACAAAGTGTCACGCGAGCTTCACGAGGCATTTGAGATTAGGAGAAGGGGTAAAAAATGCATTAGCGATACATCATTGGCTCTGTCTACGAATGAGTTTGAATATTTGAAACGTGGTCTGGGCGGAGACTAACGTGACGTGTGGTGTCTGATAGTGTGCTCCCATTGGTATATAAGTTTGTGTTTTTTCCTAATAAATTCAGTTGAGAGTGCGCCCTGTGTCATTGTCAATCTACTCTTTGTCCGTGTTTTTTTGGCGCTTATTTTCCCACGATGTACCAACTGGCCCATCTAAGCATTTTATTGCAAAAATATCACTTCGTCGTCTTTTCTTTCAAACAAAAATAATTAAGTACTTTATTTCGGCATAGTTCAGTTTCGAGGTGATGGCATTTGAATGAACACATGTGCGCTGACATCGGATATTGTAACAATTTGAGAAAATTATCTTGAAGATACCTTAACGACTAAAAGCCGCAAAAACGGGACAAAAAAAAAATAATTGACAGCAAAACAGGAATTGATCCTGTATAATTTTGCTGAAGAAGAATGCATTTGAAAAGTTATAACCTTTGACTTTGATTACTCCTTACATTCAGTATCACTATGATGTTTACAGTTCCCGTTGAAGAACGTTCTGATGAAAGACTACCGCCAAAAAGTAAGCTTATTTTGTTTTTAAAATATTTAACATTTCTCAGCAATCCTCTCGACCAATTGTAGAAACACCAAAGAGCAGGCTGTAATTCCAGTTACATGCGCGGCGTACATACTGGCCACTTTATAACCTTGATGCAATTTTCTGTACACAGCATAAACCCTAATTTTTCTTCCTTAGGTTTTTGCTTTGAAATATTTCGGTAGACGTCAGCTCTTGCTTCACGTGTAACTACAATTCGAGACCGCACTTTAATGATATAATGAATTTGAAAGCTTTCAATTAGAGACTGTTTCACTATCTTGCACAGAAAACAAGATCGACTTATCTGCATCGTGCAAATTAAAAAAAATGATTACACAGTCAATTCTAAACTTGCGAAGCACTGAGAAAATGCCATGATTTGAAACCTTCTAGATGACGCTGCAGAGCCACCCACCGTGTGGCGACCTGAAATGTACGTCATGTTTGACAGTGTAATACACAAGTCCCTCAACGAAAGCAAATATATACAGGCTCAATACATCATAAGGCTTATGAACATCGTGCGTATGGTTTACATTTGTTCTTGTTCAGAAATAATATAGTAATGTCAGTTTTCATTGACCAAACAAAAAGTGATTACTGAGGCTTTTGTGCTCCGATTACTGACACCCGTTCGAATGCTTTATTTCTTCCACGAAGGTGAATGCAATCTTCAAGACGGTTCGCAAGCCCCGAATAAACCTCCAGCTTGTTGGAATACACAGGTTTCAGGTGCGTATTCATTGTCCAACCCCCACATATTGGTATCTTTATATTTGAAAGTCTTGTTATTGCCGCCAAGAGTGCAACGCAATTGGAAACTGAAATATTTTAGAAGAAAACAAAATGTTTGTCATATAAAGTCGACTTTTTTATTCGAAACCGTTTGCATCAGATTGCGCTTTGCCAAGGGGAATCGAGTGAGCGGAAAACATTAACTATTTGTTTAACTATAAATTATTGGATGCCTATGATTTAAATAAGACTCATTTGCGTTATACCAGATAGTATTATTTTACATTAGTAAAGCTATAAAATAGTGTATTTGATGACTAGATGTATTTCTGAACATGACAGATTGACTAATAAATAACCGACCACTGAAAATATTCGAGAAGAAATAATTACTGTAAATTTAAAGTACGGTTTAAGTGACTTTTTTCTTTGTTTTTATTAAGCTGGGACTTTGTAGAACGAAAAAAAAACAGCTTAATATTGTGTGGTTGCGATTCGCTCGGCCGACTGCTTTATGCTTGATTTTAGTGCGTTATGAGATTTTTTTTTTTTGTTTAGCGATTCCTTGATATAAAAAGCAAACAATGCATATAAACTGCATCGCATGATAGAAACATTGTAAATTATAAAACTATTTTGGGATTATTTTTGTGGAAATGTTTTTATTCAAAATATTGTAGTGAAACATGTATGATTCAAAGCACTATTGAAACATGACAAAAATCAAGATTTAAATCGTCCAGACTTTTATTCTCCCCCATGCTGTTAACGCTCATGTTTTCTGTGTTGCAAGAATATTGTATTGGTCAGCTTGATACAATGTTGTGTTTTTGATATGATAGTGCTGCAGAGCAGGTTTACACAAGTGTACCGGATGCAAAAATATGTTCAGTATAGTGACTTATATTGTTGTAACCAGGAATATACCTCCCAACATACTTTTTATGTACAATATTTACAAAAGAAATGAAACTGTCCTGGGCATCGCTCGATGTAGCCGCCGGGCCGCTCGGTCGCCGAATTTCCCAGCTCGTGGTGTCTCGTTCTGTGTGTTCGCGCCGAGATGCTTCTTTTTCATCGTCGCGGAAGCACCACTAGCTCGGCTGCTACAGATGCCCCCCCCCCCCCCCGCCCCCCTGGACAAGTGGCCTGGGCCACTTGCGCACCAAGTGGGGAGTGCGTTGGAGCATTGTTCTGCAACGCAGGGGTAGTAGTTGTGTCGAGGGCTGTGGTGAAAGCAGGTTTTAGTCGGTCCAGGGAAACTGTATCTCGACGTCCCTGTATAAGTACCGTATAAAACTTCGGTGTTCTGCCTACGACCTGGTATGGGCCATCGTATAGAGGTCTGAGAGGTTTCTTTACCGCATCTCGACGTATGAATACCTATGATGATTGGGCGAGGGCAGGATGAACGAAGACTTGTCGTGCGCTAGGTTGCCGTGTCTGTACTGGGCGCAAAAAGTTCATGGCTTCCCGGAGTCGTTGTACGTAGGAGGCGGGGTCCATTAGTCTTTGTGCCGTTGATGGTTCAACCATGTCAGCAGGGAGACGAAGGGGAGAACCGTACACGAGTTCTGCCACTGTACAACCCAAGTCGGGCTTCAAAGTTGATCGCATGCCTAGTAACACCTCTGGTAGGTTGTCAACCCATGCATCGGGAAAGGTTTGTGATCGGAGCGCAGACTTCAGCTGACGGTGGAGTCGCTCGACGAGGCCTTTCGCAGCAGGATGATATGCTGTCGTGCGCGTCCGTACTGAGCCCAGAAGAGATGTTAATTCTTTAAATATCGCGGACTCAAACTGGCGCCCGCGATCGGTGGTGATTGTGGCAGGCACACCGAAGCGGCTGATCCAGCTGGATATGAAAGCGCGTGTTACTGTTTCAGCGGTGATTTTTTCTAGTGGTACCACCTCTGGCCAGCGAGAAAATCTGTCGACGCATGTCAATAGGTATGAAAAATTCCGTGAAGTTGGAAGTGGACCAACATTGTCTAGATGGACGTTCTCAAAGCGTGTGGATGGAAGAGGAAACTTGCCAAGTGGTGTATGGGTGTGACGCTGCACCTTCGACCTCTGGCAGGCAAGACAAGAGCGTACGAATTCCCGTATGTCGGCGTTGATTTTGGGCCATACGAAACGGTTCGTTACCAGCTCTTGTGTTGCGCGTATGCCTGGGTGGCAGAGGGAGTGAAATGACGAGCACACCGCATGACGCAGTTGGCGTGGCACATACGGGCGGGGTTTTCGTGTCGAAGTTTTACATATCAAAGTGATACCATGATCAGGGAGGGTTACCTCTTCGAGGACGAGGGACGTGCCGGTCTTCATGATGGATCGAAGTTCTTCGTCCTGTGCTTGAGCCGCAGCTAGTTCAGAGTAGGTGAACTGATCTTTCTTTGCGTTGAGGGCATTCAGCTCCAGACGTGATAATGTGTCTGCGACGGTGTTTTATTTTCCTTTCACGTGTCGGATATCGGAAGTGAATTCCGCGATGAAGGAAAGATGTCGCAGCTCTCGTGGTGAATGATTTTGGTTCGATGACTGAATTGGATAAACCAGCGGTTTGTGATCCGTGGCTACCCTATTGAAAATTCCATCAAGGTACGTAATATGGGACACTGACTGCCAGTCAGCAGCTTTGGTGGAACGTGATGGACCATCAGACGTCATCTGATGGTCCATCAGATGACGTCTGACTGCCACTGCCAAGGGAATTTCATCAACAAGGGCAGCATTTACAGAAGAGTAAAGCTATACACACTCATAAATATCGCCAAATGCCTCAATAAAACAAAATGTAAAAAAAAAAAAAAAATCTGGTCCACAGCGCATCGAATCCGCGACCACTCGCATACAAATCGGGCATCTTAACCACTATGCTACGCCTCCACTTCCGAAACTCGCTTTGACTATTCGATTTATACGATATGTTTCGGCTACAAATGCAGTTAAGCCGTCAGCGTGTTATGCAAAGCACTCGTACATCACTCGCCGTACTTCAGTTCTACTCACCTGCCATGTAGAGTACTTTCGCGTCGTAGAGCGATCCTTTTGTTCGCGCGTCACCGGCCCAGTAGACCTGGTACACCTTGTCGCCTTCAACTACACCGCTAAAGTCCCTTACATCGTCGGAACTCACAACAGGCTGGATCTTGTCGAGTAGAAATTCTACTAAAACATAAGACATTGAAGAGCCCGAGCAGGATCGACAGGTTAAAGCAAGCGGGCAAACAAAACGAGTCGAGAGCGATCGTTCATGAAAGCTCGGCGAAATCTCTATGGGCGAAGCGAAGTCGGCGAAGTGTCGTCTTCGGCGCTTCGACGGGCTTCTGATCAAGGTTGTCGGTCCGTTGCTTGTCATATCTCTAACGTCAGCGGTTTTATGGGCTCACGTCCCGAAATCGTTTTCTCGTGCATAGATTACTTTTTGTATTCATAGATTTGACGAAATAGTGGTATCCGAACGAACTTTACGTCCTTTGACCGTACGTCTGTCTGCACGTCAAAGCTTTTTGACGTACAGTCAGAGACAATCGATGTACAGTCAGAATCGCCACCAAGACATCCTGATGGCATTTCGCGGCGGCCGACTGCCACCAGGAAACCATCAGAAAGCCGACAAGCGGAGTCTGACTGGAGTTTGACTGTAGGTCAGAGTAGCTTGTTTGCCAATCAGTCATGCTTGACGTACAGTCAGGCACAGTCAGCGGTCCACTAGAAAACATTGACTGCCAAACAGCGTTACATTGATGGATTTTTCCTTCGGGTATGAAGAAGGCACGCCCTTCCAGGAAGTGTCGGAAATGTTTGATGGCTAAGTAAGCCGCAAGTAACTCTCTTCCGAAAGTACTATACTTCCTCTCTGCGTCTTGCAGTTTACGTGAAAAAAAAATGACATGGGGGACCATATATTTGCGATCTTCTGCTGCAACACACCTCCGACCGCGACGTCCGAGGCATCGACCATCAGGCACGTTGGTGCATCTGAAGACAGGTGTACGAGGAGTGTGGCATCGGCTAGTTCTTTCTTCACGCTCTCCAATGCTATCGACGCCTCCGGGGGCCATGGCAACGTTGATTTCTCGCCCTTGGAGGTGCAAAGCAGTGTCTCCAATGGCTGTAGAAGCTTGGCAAAGTGGGGGAGAAAACGCCTGTAAAAGTTTACAAGCCCCAGAAATCGCCGGAGGGTGCGTTTTGTTGTAGGTTGTGGACAATCGGTGACGACTCTGACCTTGTCTGGTAGTGGTCGGATACCTTGACAGTCAATGTGATGGCCAAGAAAGGTCAGCTCTGGTACACCAAACTGGCATTTGTCCACGTTTATTATAATGCCATACTCGTGTAGCCTGTCGAAAAGTGTGGTGAGATGGCGCTTGTGTTCCTCCGGGGTTTTGCTCGCTACGAGGAGGTCGTCGAGGTAGGCAAAACAAAAAGGCAAACCGCGGATGACCTGGTCAATAAATCGCTGGAAGGTTTGGGCTGTGTTACGCAGCCCAAATGGCATTGTGACGAACTCAAAGAGGCCGAAAGGAGTTGTTATGGCCGTCTTGTGTATGTCAGCAGGTTCAACCGGAATTTGATGGTAAGCCTTTATGAGGTCTATCTTCGAGTAAATGGTGGTATCCCTCAAAAAGGCAGTGCAATCTTGAACGTTTGGGATCGGGTACCGGTCAGGAATGGTAGCTGAGTTCAGAGCCCTATAATCCCCGCACGGTCGCCAATCGCCGCTCTTTTTGGGCACCATGTGCAGAGGGGACGACCAGGGACTAGAAGATGGGCGTACGACTCCGAGTTGGAGCATATGCTCGAATTCCTGCCGTGCGACCTGCGGCTTTTCAGGTCCGACTTGACGTGGTCGGCAATGGACAGGCGGGCCCGTCGTCACGATATGATGAGTGACGTCATGCTTAGGTACCTCGCCGATGTTGTGCGGGTTGATGAGGTCTGGGTAGTTCTCGAGCAGCCTGGCAAATGAATTGGAAGGTGGCTTGCCGAAAGTGGGGCTAAGAGCTGGCGCTCGAGACGCAATACCAGAGACTTGTAGGTGAGTGGTCGCATCAATTAGCCTTCTTTGTGTCATGTCCACCCAGATGTTGAAGTTCCGAAGGAAATCTGCTCCAATTATTTTGTCGCTGACGTCTGCAACCCAGAACAACCACTGGAACCGTCGTCGGAGGCCAAGGTCCAACGTTAGTGATTTTTGTCGATACGTTTTGATGGGAGAAGCGTTGACAGCTTGCAATGATGTAGTTTGGACGCGATTCCGGCGATCAAAAAATGAGGCTGGAATGATGCTGACCTCAGCGCCTGTGTCCACTAAGAAACGGGTGCCGACGATCTTGTCGTGGATGTGGAAGGGGTGACTGGTGGGCCGATATGGGTCGCTCGCCGCCACTAGCGATCGGCCGTCCCGTTTTTATGGTTCCAGGAACAGGGTGAACAACAGCGGCGGGCATTCGGTCCGAACTGTCGGTGGTACCGACATAGCGACGTGTCTGGAGGCCGAGGCGACGGCGATGGTCAACGGCGACTTTCGCGACCAGAGTGTTGCTGCGACGATTGAGCATGGTCACGGGATTCCCGCCGAAGCTCGGACACGATGGTCGTCAGGTTCTGCACTTCTTGACGGAGCTTAGCGATGTCCGAAACAAGGTCTGGAGACTGCTGTGTTGCTCCGATGGTGGGACCGGAAACCTCCATAATTCGATCCGCCAGCTCGGCCAGTTCTACAAGCGGAAGCCTGTTGGCTACCACTAGGCCGACACGAACAGAAGCCGGCAGCCGTTGTAGAAATAGCTCACGGAGGATGGCGGCGTCGATGGAGGCCGCCTTGTCGCCCAGAAGGTGTTGCAGGTGTCACAAGAGCTGGGTGGGTCGACGGTCGCCTAGCTCTTCTGCGCTGAGGAGCTGCTGAAGGCGTCGTTGTTCAGAGGCGACGAGGCGACTGACCAAGGCTTCTTTGAGAACTTCGTAAGGAGTGTCACCGCTTGGGGAAAGTAAAACGTCCCGCACCTCGGTAGCGGCTTGCGGCGGGAGGGCGTCAACGAGGAGCTCGTATATCCGGGTCTGGGAGGTTCTGCGGTGCAAGCGGAATTTGTTCTCCACTTGTACGAACCAGAGCGCTGGATCCTCAGCCCAAAATTTCGGTGAAGTGAGGACCGAGGTAGCGCGATTCCCAAGGTGGCGCTTGCTTGGGAGGCACTTGCCGGTTGTGCAGGCTCACCAGACTCCGTAGACATGGCAGAATCACGTCCGGGTCACCAATTATGTTGTAACCAGGAATATACCTCCCAACATACTTTTTATGTACAATATTTACAAAAGAAATGAAACTGTCCTGGGCATCGCTCGATGTAGCCGCCGGGCCGCTCGGTCGCCGAATTTCCCAGCTCCTGGTGTCTCGTTCTGTGTGTTCGCGCCGAGATGCTTCTTTTTCATCGTCGCGGAAGCACCACTAGCTCGGCTGCTACAATATAATAGGTAAATATTGAAAATATTATTAGTTACTATAGAAACTACCACACGTTTAGCAATTTGTGTAAAATGACAACGGACATGGCAGTACAATAGATAAAAATGTCCGCAAGTGATTTACCGTTTCTACTTAGACAACTTTTTTCCTGAATTCGTGTGTTGGTCACGTGTCACAAAGTTACCGGACGTCATTTCTTCTTCTAAATTTAGCGGAGAAACTGATTGCTGTCGAGGTCACGTGGCGTCAGTTTTCCTGCTAAATGTAGTAGGCAAACAAAAATTCCGTTTAGGTCACGTGACCAAGTCAGATGACATCACTTTTTCCGCCATATTTAGTGGAGAACCAACATTGTTCTATAGGTCACGTGACATAAAGCCATGTAACGTAATTTCCCCGTAAATTCAGAGGGGAAATGGCAGAGGTCGAGGAAAAATCGGGACCCGGAATTACATTCTTCATTTTTCTGAGATGCATCGAGGGCGCTGCAGCAGTATTGTAGGCGTCACCGAAAAAAAGTAACGAAATACGTTACTCATTACAACAGATGATATCAAGGCCATACCAATCATAGCTGTTGCCCATCTTTTATGTTCTCCTCTACAGCATATATGTAACATTCCATTAGTAACTAATGTGCCGTTCACATGTATGCGCCCGAGTACGACCGAGAGAGACCAGACCGGGTTTTAAGCCGTTTGCGACGTCTTAGGACCAGCCCCGCTGCAGCGGAGCTGGTCCTAAGAAGTCGCAAAAGGATTAAAAACCAGCCTTGTCTCTCTCGGTCGTACTCGGTTGCAAGAGTGTGAACGAGCCTTAATACTTTTCCCCATGGCATGAAAAGTCCAAGAGTTGCTGTTTTGTACAAAGGCCAGGTTCTTTTGACAACATTAATAACTCTAGGCCCATATCCGTACTTCCCTTGTTTTTAAAAGTATTAGAACATCTGATACAAAACGCCTATGCAAATTTTTGAATTAAAGATACGTCTTTGTAATTCAGCATTAAGGTTTAAAGAGAAAATAAGGTCAAAAGAAAAGGCGCTACTTAGTATCAAAGAAAAATCAATCAACATTTTGAAAATAAACTAGTACCACTGGAATATTTTTAGACTATAGAAAAGCGTTTGATCTCATTAAACTTGATATATTGTTTTAAAAACTACCGTTTTTTAACATTCTAGTTGTGGCTTTAGATTTCGTACGTACTTACTTATCTTCACGGTTACAATATGCGTGTTTTAATGGATACCGGTCCAAGCCAGAACAAATTTCGCATGGGGTATCATAGGGGTTTATTTTAAGTCCTCTGTTTTTTTATTATTTATATTAATGATATTCTACCTATCCAAAGCACTCCTAAAATAGTTTTGTACTCCGACGATACAAGCTTATTTTGTTCTTATCCATTTTTACGTCATCTAGAAGTTACTACTAACATGTGGCTCAACGAGTTATCGGACTGGCTTGACTCTAATCAATTTCAGTTAAATGTTAAGAAAACAAATATGACCTTTTTAAGCCACGAGGTAAACCCGACGATTGTGAAATTTTTATACAAATTTATGACTGTGATCGACCGTGTAAACGTTTATAAATTGCCAGGAGAAATTTAAGCTGGACACATCATATTATTAAAATGCATGCAAGCATCTTGATATCTATTGGTATTTTATACAAAATTAGATTGATGGTTCCATGCTGGTTAAAACGTCAGTTGTACTATACTTTGATTATACTTTCATCTCCATTACTGTTTATTAGTCTGGGGTACAAGAACAACAAAAAAAAAAGATTGATAGGCTGTTTCTTTTGCAAAAACAAAAGCTATAGGATGTGCAGAAAAACTTCAGCATACTGACCACACAGCACCGTTCTCTTGGAGCGCAGATCTTAAGCTCTCGTTTCTGGCTTGAGCGGCGTCGGCGTAACCGTAAGGTCACGTGACCCCGGTGACGTCCCGTGACCTCCTTGAGGTCACGTGACCCGGGTGACATCACGTGACCTTTGTAAGGTAACTTGACCCCCGTGAGGTCAGGTGACACCCGTGAGGTCAGGTGGCGTAACCGTGAGGAGTAGCAGGCAGGATTAGGAGGTGAGGAGGAGAAAGAAGTATGCGCTTCCCTCAGTACCCTTCCCTCCTCCTCGAGAGAGCTGCGCTCTAATTCGGCTTGACAGGGAGTTGTACACTCTAAAACAATTCCGTGAGTCTAATTTCCCGCACAATACTCGGAGATCCAATCAGCGCACCTTACGGAGGCAGCTCAGCGAATGGTGATACCGAAACATATGTTTAGACCTAAAAAAGCAGTCTCAGTTGTGACATTAAGCAATGCAAGTCTGACATTTCGTATTGATTAATGTCACAACTCAGACTGCGTTTTTTTGGTATAAAAATATGTTTCGGCATCGTCATTCGCTGAGCTGCCTCCGCGAGTTGCGGTGATTGGCTCTCCGAGTGTTGAGCGGGAAAGTAGACGTACAGGTTTTTCTTAGAGTGTAAGCGGCTTTCATATTTCATATAAATTTTCTTACCACTCAAAATAATTAGTGGCCCCACCCGTTTTTTACGCGCTTCTTCCTAGTAATACACAATACAATCTCCGACACGGCTATTATAGAGTACCTTGGTCTAGGCGGAATTATGGATGTAACCAATTACCATACTTGATGCCTGATTTTTTTAATAAACATCCAGCCGTTGGGAAAATAATCTGAGATTGTGGAACAAAACACTGCTTTAAAATTAGTCTACAGCGGTACTTTCTCTCATTACATGTTGAGTAAATACTTTTAGATTACATTTTTATTGTGCAGGAGTTGTATTAACTGTCTCATTTATTTCCAAAATATTAAGTGCACTAACGATTGTATAAGCTCTGTACAAAACATGCTGTGTTGATTGTTGCTGATGTGCTATTGTATCTTCTTGCAATGTTTAATGAATATTGTTTTTGTTTTCGCCTCCTGAGCGTTGCAAATGGGTGATAGGGCCAAGTCAGGCAGAGCTAATCTGCCTTTTGTCTTGTTACCTTAGGCCTAGTGTCTACATAAAGCCAATTAAATTAAATTATTTGAAAATGAAAAGAACGCGTTACAGTTACCCAAATAAAGTAACGAACATTATCTTGGCGTTACTTTTTGAGTTATGAATTTATATGTTTGATGTTTTCACGTCAAATGTATACTTAATCGCCATATTTCTAGAAACATTACGTCTATGCACACACTTTACATAATTACTTCGTTTTTTATGGCTTGCCCCAAACACTCACAAAAAATGCAAAGAAAAACGCAAAGAAAACAACAGAGCACTTAGCTTGGCGCCTAGAGGCACGATGACCAATTTTTGTAACTTTGTCTTAAGTTTTAGGAAGTAAAAGTAACCAGTGACGTAAATCCGTCACCCGTTACTCGAACTGCGTAATGTAGATACATTACCCGTTACTGTTTTAAAAAAGTAAAGTACGTTAAGCGTAACCGAAAATAGGCAACGCGTTACCGGTAACGTCATTACTAGTAACGCGTTACCCCAACACTGGAGCTGAGTCTTCAAACGATGAACAGTCTTTGTGTCAAAACACGGAACTCTATGTCCCCCTCACACTCAAAAATATAACGTTGCACTCCGAAATAGAACGCGACCCAATCAACACTGAGACATCAGTCAGGGGCAATGTCTAGGTTTGTATAGAGGAAACGCAGAGAAGAAATGCGCCCCTTCCTTGAAGGTTACATATGTCACAAACAGCGGCAGAAAGCAAACGGAATGGTTTCGTCTCGTTGCCGTTACAATTCATCAAGATGCGGGGCTTGGATTTTGACTGAAAAGGACAAGGTGAAAAGCAGATCCCGTAAGTTGCTCTATCCGATTTGTCTAAGACGATCTATTTATGCATGATAGAAACCACTGCTATTTGATTCGTTTCTTACTTACTCTTATTAGCGCCACCAGGTATATGCTTAAGGGCTGTTAACATGCCATTGCACATTTACGCTCCTTTTACTTATAGGCGACCATAACCATGCTGCAGACGAGCCGGGCTTGTGAGGGACCAGCTGCGCTTGACGCTGAAAACGTCAGCAGCACCCAACCCGAATACGCCCATGCCAAGTTTGTTTAACGAGGAACTTCTCCAAACCTGCTCTGCAGTTTCCTTGCAAATTATTATATCTATGACACCTACGAAGTATCCTGCAGAGTTTCCTAAACGAAATCACTAAATTTATTCTAGGTGCCAGATGAAGGCGCAGCAGATGTACCCACGTTTGCCAGCCTGAAGGATTCGATGCATCGAGGAAGGCGCTCAGCGCAGCCACCGGTTCCTTCATCAGCCGACACACCGCAAGACAACGACGCCCACAAAAAGACAAAAAGAGCGGAGCCCTTCTTCATCATCGACGACCGCAGAGACCTCGTTGAATTGTTGCCTTCGCAACATGACATGGCATGCAACGGCTGTCGTCAGTTAAAAGTATTTTTTCGCGGACGGGGCTTTTTTTGTTGTACCTTACATGTGTGACGAACTTGTAACTCTGCATGTTGTAACTGACGGAGTGATTGGCGCAGCCGTTCGCTTTTTGTTGTCGGGTCGGCTAGCTACAAATTTATGCTCCTGCGTTTGAAGGGCTATAATTACATTCACATCTGCTGGGATTCCTTCCTCGACCCCTGAAAGTTTCATGACGGATTTTGAGCAAGCGCTTTTTGGTGATCTGCGCGTCGTGTTTCCCCAAGCTGCTCATCGTGGGTGCCACTTTCATTTTTGCGCAAAACGTGTGGGCTTCCGTTCAGGGGGCTGTGCTCCAAAGCGCACATTCAAGAAACAGCCAGCTAAGGGCGCTCATTCGTAAGCTCGGGGCACTTTCCTTTCTTTCGCCTTCTGACATCCCTCGCCCCTGGGCGATTCTGCGTCCGGCCGTATATTGCTCGGTATTCCGGAGCTTCTAGGATTATTCGATTACCTTGACGCGACTTGGATGAGGGCATTTTCCAACCGGGACTGTGGAACCATCACGGAAACAGGGGATCCAGAACCAACAAACAGATGGAGGCATGGCATCGAAAAATTAAAGCAATGTCGGTAAGATCGCACCCGAACCCCTTCGCGTTCACTGATTTAATCGAGAGAGACGAGGCCAACAAGAGTGATCTTGCTTTAAGTTTAAAACGGGAGAGTCGTACGTCCGCGAGGCCGCATGTGGGCTACAAAAGTCAGAAAACTGGCGGAGATTGAAGTACGTTTTCACAGTGGCGTCATTTCGCTTTTTTTTAATTTTTGATCTATGCTCAAGCTTTTTTTGAAGTATAGGCATTGCTGAGAGCTTTAGCCGGAGAAATAAGTGTGTGAAAAAAGTTGCAGTCGATTCTTTTTACCAGCGTGTGATGTGTGAGAAATAAAGCCAATACGTTTGTCGCAAACAGATGGTATCACTCTAATCAAATGCAGAAAAATGGTTTCGAACAAGCCTGAAAGGAGGGAGGGGAACGGGGCGGGGGGGGGGGGGGGGGGGTGCTAGTGCCTGCCTGTACACATATCTTATATCTGACGGTATGTTGGGTACCCGAACAAGGTAAGAAAGGAGCGTCGGTCTGCTTTGCGAAGAAGGGTTCCTATGGTTCGGTGAGGGTAACAAAGAAACCACATATTTCCGCCATGACCTTGCACTATTTTAATGTCGCGATTACATAACACCATTTAAATGAATAAGAAAACGAAGACATATGTCTTAACAGCAATTGGGGATTTATC
This sequence comes from Ixodes scapularis, assembly GCF_016920785.2. Taxonomy (NCBI): domain Eukaryota; kingdom Metazoa; phylum Arthropoda; class Arachnida; order Ixodida; family Ixodidae; genus Ixodes; species Ixodes scapularis. The sequence continues at coordinate 66,617,359 of NW_024609881.1, forward strand.
TGTCTAAATCAAAGTTATGAAATCGCTTCCGTTCGCGCATTCAAAGCCGTCGGTTTTATTTCGAAGTAACCACCCGGTTTTGATTTCAATTTCGTACAATTTTTATTTTTGTCGTGAGAGATGGCGCTGTCAAAACAAAACTAGCTCCTCTCTCATTCGTTTTCGCAAAGGTAAGTACGTTTCATTTAGCTTATTTTACTCAGTAGACTCAATGCTAAGTATTGCAGAAGTTTATAAACAATTATAGCTAGAGACATTTTTCAATCTAGAAAGTACTACTTTTCGATGATAACGGCGGTCTAATTTGTGATTGAAAAATTAATAAAATATAAATCTTTTCATTTATATATTTATGTTTACAGACGAAAGAAGATGAATATTTCGTTGTGGCGGAAGATAATGTAGTCTCAGGGCCTGAGTCGCTAAAAGCATTTGGACAATTCACCAAAAAGACCACGTTCGCAAGGCCTGCCGATTTCTACCTGATGCTCTTTGGGTAAGCAAGATCACGTAATTCCTGAGGTCTAGTTGTGCGGTTAAGGCAGAGATAACATATCCTAGTTCCTTATAACGATGCAATGCTCCCGAAGGATATGTGATAGATTCAGGCGGACGTGCGAATAGTTTCGGGCTTAAGATAAATTACACACTGCTTAGATCAAATCTTTGACTTCCGTGACCCTTCAAAACATGGACGAGCTTTTATTTTCACTCAAGGCAGTCGTAGAAGTTTTTTTACAGAAACGAGCACATTTAACTTTCAACTCTTTGCCGGAAAGAGTTGCCACATGATCTTCTATTACGGATTCTGGGCAGGCAAGTGGCGAGACCTTGGCGGAAGCCGGAGGGGTATCACTACAGGGTGATTTAAGGAGAGGCCAGGCTCTTTAAATCGACCGCGAAATTCGGTTTCTTAACCTATCGCGCTACGATTTGGTGCAGTGTTGCCAAGAAATGGTGCATTTTGTTTTTGTAAAAGTCGGTAAGAGCGAACTTACTTGAGGAAAAAGTGAAGAAAGAAAAGGTCTTTGCTCCTATGAAAATCCAGCAAAGCCACCGGTCTTCAAACAACATGGTGGCGTTTTGCACGGGAGGCAAGAGATGGCGCAAGCGGTCGCGACGCCAACTGCCACCAACAAATGAGCATACGACGTTTTTAGCAGACAAGGAACAGTAGTTTCTTCTTGTTACCGCGCCTGTTTTTGTTTCTGCGACTGTCGCCGCTTGCGGAACGCACGACGATTTTGAGTCGAAAAGAGTGCCTGCTAAAAACGCCGGATCTCGGCGCCGTATGCTCGTTCGTTGGCGGCGTTCGTTGCGCCATCTCTTGTCTCCTGTGCGAAACGGCGCCGTGTTGTTTGAAGACCGCTGGCGTCGCTCCGTTTAAATAGGAGCTAAGCCCTTTTCTTTCTTTCTTTTTCCTCAGGTAAATTTGCTCTTTGCAAAGTTTACAAAAGAAAAGTGCACCATTTGTGGGCAACGCTGCACAAAGTCGTAGCGCTATAGGTTAAGAAACCGAATTTTGTGGTCGATTTAAAGAGCCTGGCCTCTCCTTGAATCACATTGTAGAGTTTGGCTATTCACTGCACAGCAGTGATTAGACGCAAACTACCACTGAAACGTTCGTCTGGCTGTTTTTTCTCACGAGCCTAACTCAAGTGATTGCGCACTGCTCGTGTCGAATACTCGAGCCGCCTTCGACACTTTACCCCGGGGGATGTGATCCCCGTAACTACGTCGTTAATTTTTACGAAGCAGAATAACATTTTACCAATACAGGGAAGCTCCCGAGCTAATAGTGTTTCCGGTGAGTACAGTGGGATATGTCGAAACGTTTCCGCAATGAATTTGAAATGAAAACAAAACCATTTCAAGTTATGGTACTCTAAAACAGAATCACCTCGAAGTTGAACGCACCTGATGCAAGGTCTTTTCAACTTTTCTATTCACTCTTGGAACGGAATTTCTTCAAGGCCCTCAAATACGCAATTGAATTCCCCTGTTACCTTTTCATTCTACTGAAATCTCTTTCTAGCCAAGACTGTTTGAGTTTTAAGAAAAATATAAAGTGTGAGGGAGGTCAAACTTCTATTATCTTTTTTTTTTTCTAGTCGTAGCAAATGCCAAATGCAGATGATTTGCTACGCATTAAGAAAATGCGACACCCATCTTGCGGAAAGCTTTCTGTTTTGAATTCAATTTATTACGTAAAATATTATCTGCTAGGTGACGAGAGGTGCCCCACGCCTTCCTTTATTTTACGCACTTTTATTCAGCGACATGCAAAACGTTTCCCCTACAGTGCCTGATGTGCTGACCGTTTCACTGTGTAGCGAACCTGATTCGTCGCTTAATGTCTGCCACAATGTTGGAGCTTGGAAACCCACTAAACTCACTGTACAAAACAAAGGCGATAAATATCAAGGGCATCAAAGCTGAATTTCTTTTCGTTTTTTTTTTACTTTTATATATATATATATATATATATATATATATATATATATATATATATATATATATAAATAAATTATGACAACTGGGCCTTTGATTTTACATTTAATTAAAAATGCACAAGTTTCTTTTACTTGAACGCTTGTCAAAGCGCTATTGGAATAATCGATTTGATATTTTCATTGAATTCTTTTGAATTAGTTGGATTCCGGAAAGTTTTCACTCTACCCTTGCGCAAGAGAAGGTAAAGACGCCGCACAGACGAATGGCAAAAAGAACCCAGGACGAGCGCTAGAGCAACAAACCTTACCAACAAACTGACAAAAAAAAAGCCGACTCGATCATAAACAATCTTCTCATATTCTAAAATTGGGCGTAGTAAAGTTTTGTAAGCAAGCAGTTTTCAGCTAGGTGAACAACACCCGAGGAGGAGTTGTTATAACCTCCAAACCATGACCTGCAGAGCTTTGATATGTTGTTCTTAGGTCATCCGTTTCATTCCTAATACTGGCAGATAAGTGTTCTATTCACATTATGCAAGCACCATCTAGATTATGGGTTCAAAGCAATAATTCATTTTCATGTTTCCTTAAAAAAATTCATCTTTTTTTTTATTCAAGCATAGTTCAGTTCTTAGAAGGTGGTATCTTGTTACACACATATGTACTTATATGTGTCTAACGGATATGTGTTCAAGAGAGGACACAAATACGCTGATATCTGTCTCCTCTTTGTCTTTGTCTTTCTCTGCGCCGTATTTAACTACCTAGTGATGAACAAACTCGCTTTTATCGACAACTTTGCCACCTTCGTACTTCGGTGCGACTCGTGGTAGCAAGCTACTGTAAAGAGCATTTCAATTCAAAATCGTAACATGCCCTCTTTTTTATGTGCCAGTTAAATTGCCTTTACGGCAAGGTGACAATAGACGTTTAAAGAAATTTATTGCCCCTCAAAACGACCGGTAGAGGTGCATAATTTTGGCTAATATGCGCTGCATTCTACAAGTTATTCACGTATTATTTCGGAGGATAGCAAACCTCTTTATTTATGCAAATCCTGGTGATCTCCAATTGTCAGTATTACGCTGTCGCAAGCAAGACATTAAGAAATCATTTCTTGGAAACAATATTTCTCTTGCAAAGGTTATGTGAAGTCTTCGATTTTGTCGATTGTTTATGCATAGTAAATTAGTTTTGCGGATATTTAATATTTCTTGTGGTATCTTAATGCTCTAAATACAAAAAAAGCTTATGGTTTTCGTGATGCACAATCTTTTTCTCTATCTCTACGTTTGGTTCAAAGCGATGGCCCAGAAAAAGGCGTGGTAAGGGCCACGGGTTAATATTACATTCAAAATCGATTTCTTTAGATTGGGAGGGCTGGTGACGGGTAAACGCAGACGATTATATTCTCATCTGAGTTTTTGCATCGCCAACCTTGCACCGATTTCGCGGTTGGTAACGTCAGCGCGACACAACCCTTCCCAAGTGTTCGAAAATATTCTAAAATCGACTAACTTAGTGCTTTTTGATGACGCTCAACTACGTTCTGTTTAGAATGATATGTTTTGCTTACGAACTAGAAATTTCATTCACAAGTTTTAGTTAATAATCTTACTTATCGTGGCAGCTGCTCTGTTACGTCCCCATCGCCGTGTAACTGATCTGCCGAGACTGCATAAGTGTAGCTTTCACGGCTTTTCTAAAAAAGGAGCTATAAAGCCTAAAAAGCACAAACTACATGTACACACACCGTTTCTCGTGATTAATGTTCATAGCAGCAGGGATTTGCATAATTAGTATATTCATAATTGCATTTCAGGCGCCGCTTAGGGACACGTAACACGGAGACTAAAAAATTATCTCCTAATCATGAAGGTAAGAGAGCGGGGTCAGAAGATGCTCCGGACGACACATTTATGCTGATTCTTGAGAAAATCGGAGTTTAACCAGTCATTTTCGAAAGATGTCTAACGAATAACAAAAGATATTCGCCGTTTCTTCTAGAGGGTAACTCGAATTACTGAGTGGGATTTGTAAGTTGGTAGCCGTTTTCCCAGAAGATGGCCTTTACTGAATAAAATTAGAATTGTTTGCTTTGAAGTAGTTGGAGAAAGTCAAGTTCAAAATGTTTTTCAAGCACGTTTTGGCCACTTAGTTCACAAATAAAATTTGACGAGAAGGGTTGTCGTCAGATGATGATCATAAACATCACATTCAACGAATATCTCTGGAAAATTTCACTTATATTTGTCGTGAGATATCTACAACACCAAACGCGAAAATCAACAACAAATTATGACATTACATTTTTATTCTACGTAAAACTGTAAGGCCGCAAGTGTACGTGTGTCCAGAAAAAATCGTGTTTTCTCATTACAAGACAGCCTACGCATTGCCCAATGCTTAGTGCCCCCCAAATGGAGCTCTAACGGTACACCCTGATGCCAGAGTTTTAAAACTCAGTGTTTGCAGATTCAAAAGTTAGAAGCAATTTCTTTTACTTTTACACTGGCAAAATGAGTCCCGTTTTCGGTAGCCGAGGTCACTCCTTTTTGAAGCGTTACTGGACTTCGTCGACTGCCCTCGTCTTATTGGGAATTTCCTAAAACTGTTCATAACCTTTGAGTCAGCAAGTTCTGATACTTCGGCATCAGGTTCGAGCACCGAGCGCTACATTCGGCCAAAGACTGGGCGTTCAGTTATTCCTAATTTAGCTTTGCGCTGAAAAAATTAACTGTAGATGTTTGTTTGCGTGTTTTTTGTTTTTTTTTTTTGCTTGTACCTTTCTAAAAACAAATTTTCCCTGTAAGCACACCGCCCTACTTCTAGATACGGTTTGTTTCCTTGGCATTCGAGAATTTTGCACAAGCGGTCACGCGTCGGCTAATTATTTACTTTAAGTGGCTAAACGTCTCACAATTCTAAATACGTGCTTTTCCAAAGAGGGTGATTTTAATATCACAGCTTATGCTTACAGCTTGAAAGAAACGTTATTGAATATATTTGGTAAGCAACAAATGGATTATTATTTCCAGGACGTGCCTATTCCGGAATGGTCTGCGTGAAAGGCGCTAATGTGGGAATTTCCGAGGCAGTACCTCCTCTGTACAGTAGATTCACCACAATAGCCCACGAAATTGGGCATTTGTAAGTATCTCGTCGCTTCCTTTATAAACACATGTGCTCAGCGTATCACCCGGAAAAAGCTTTTTTAGTCACCATTTGTAAATCCCATGCCTTTTATCTTCGCTATGGACGATGCGATATGGGCCGATAAGAAGCGTGACCTTAATGAGCCTTGCTTTGCGTTTTTTAATCTGTCCCTGATAATAGTGTCGACCATTAGATGGTTTTCTTAGCATGAACAATATTTTCGCAGGCTCGGGAGCGCGCACGATGGAAGTGGTCCCTTGAGAAATGTCAAGAATCATCCTGGTGCTGTTGACTGCAAGTCCAAAGTCAAATACATTATGGACTCTGGAGGGCCTCTTGGACCGCCTTTCGCGTTTTCGCATTGTAGTGAGGAGGGCATGCAATTTGTTATGCAGTAAGTATTTGCTTGAACTTTCTTAGGCGCTGGCATCATCGAACCGTTGTTTTTTTTTGACCCGTGGCATTTCCTATGCTATTATTTCATCCTAACTTTGAATATATCGTTTGCCAGTTGACGGGGATGTTACTGCGAATCGTAGTTACTTAAATCGTAGTTCACTTAAAACGTAGCTAAATCCACCTCACGAATGATGACGCTAAAAGCGTTACCGAATTACGCGCATCATGTTCCTTGAGCTGTCAGCGATAGTAGAAAGGAACTTGCAGCACATCTGTCATTGGAGAGGCAACGAGGCGCCAAGTTCACAGCGAAAATACATTGTATTGTGGTTGTACTGTTATTCTCGATATAAACAAATTATGGTCATTATCTCGACTTTAAGGAACATCAAAGCGTTTACCAAAATGTAGCTGAATCTATTAAACTTCACAAATAACTTTTCTTTTTTGAGTCCCACTCTGTCCGTCGGTTGTTTTGTGTAAACGAACTGAACCGAAACAAACATTACAAGGTTGATTGATTTGTACCCCTGAGGCAACTGTCGGACAACTCTATTTGGCAACACGAGATATACGCGTTTCCAGCGACCCTCTCACATCACGGCAACAAGAACAGCAGGGCAACATGTTGCTGTCGCCCGAACTCCGTGTTGGCCGATATGTTGTGCGTCCACCCTATCACACCGCGCTGACGGCGGGCCCAGTGCTTGGAACACTCCGCCATCTTGATTGTTTACCTTCGTTCGTGTGTGGCGAGGCGTCCCTGGAAATGCGAATCTTCAATGTGCTAGAGCATTCGGCGGGCCGGAAATTGCCACGGGACCGCATCAACTAGTGACTGTGGCTAGAAAACTTGACACAGGGAGTATTTTCCACCTTTATTTCATGAAGATGTTCTTCATTCGCTGACAACGGTATAGCCCTATACAAGGAAGATGATATTACCGATATATGTTAGGAATCTACGACATCGTATAAGGTGTTTCTGTTCAGTTTTTTTCTTTCATGCAATTTCTATTTCTACTGTAAAATTGAGTTAGCACCTGCAGTTTCCTGAAGCGTTTTTTGCAGCGTGGTGTTGAGCTGAACTGACAGTGCTTAAAAACTACGACACCGACATTATCGGCCTTCATTACAATAGGTAAAATGAATACTTTTTTACGCTGTATACTTGTTTCCGCCTGCTATGTGATCGCTTCATTCACCAAACGTCCTGTGGATTTTTGTATCAGTTCGGGTGTCTGGTAGCGGCTGTTTTCTAGTGCCAACCAAGCAGGCTAAAATATCGCGTTCTTTTATTCCATTTGCAAAGCACGACGAAATCTCCCAAATGTGTGTGAATAAAATAATGAAAGCGCAAAATTAGTTCTTTATTAAGGACCTACGCGGCCTTATAAAAACTAAGTCAAAATAATTTGGAATGCAGTTAACCCCAAGCACATTTCCAATCCCTTTCACTTTACTGATTCTTCGAGAAACGAGCTGGATGCTGTTGACGTCTGTGAACGAGTTGGCAATTTCTTTAGTGAAATGTTTTCTGATTACTGAAATGCTTTCTGGCGAGACCTTTCCCTTGCTAGTTATTTTACCTGAAGATAGTATACTAACTCATATGGCTCCAATTGCTATGTCTGCGACTGGTATTTACAAACTGATAGAAAATCTTGAACAAAGTTGAGCTCCAGTCCCTGACATTATTTCAACGAAAGTGCTTAGGCTCTGCAAATAAGAAGCTTCCTCTCTTCTGTGTTTACTTTTCCAACACTCCTTACGAACTGGCGAAATTCCTGCAAATCGAAAAAAGGCAAAAGTCACCCCACTTTTTAAGACCGGTCAAAGGAATGAGTTGACGAAATATAGATTGATCCTTCTGACAGGTGTAACTTGTAAGCTGATAAAGCATGTAATTTTCTGGAATATTATGGATCATTTGCCGGACAACAAATTGCTCTTTGTAAACCAGCACGTTTTCTGGCAGTATCATTCTTGCGAAACCCTCTTTTTGAACTTGTCACAGACCTTCATCAGAAACTTCAGTCTAAAACAGAAACCCATGCAATTTTATGGACATAAAAAAAAAAAAACATTTGACAAGTTACCACGTCAACGACTTCTTAAATTACGCGCTTTGCAAAATAGAACCACCTGTCATACAGTGTAATTGAACTTCCTTGTCGAGCGCTCGCAAAGTGTCTGCTATGAACGCGAATCCTCATATCCTCCGAACGTAAAACTAGCAGTATCACAGGGAACCGTGCTGGGCCCAATACTTTCCTTTTGTACGTAAACGACTTGTCCCCCACTATCCAGTCCACCATCCGTTTTTACGCCGATGATTGTGTGACTTATAGAAACCCATCTAGCATTCGGGATTGTATTGAACTTCAGAACGACTTCATTACAATTAAACATGGTGTCTAATGTGGAAAATGGAGATAAATATTTCTAAAAACAAAATGTCGAAATGTTAGTACTAAGCGAAGTCCAGCAGAGTTTAACACTCACTCTGCTTGAACATGTGCATACATATAAATATCTTGGGGTGCATTTCACTTCAAAATCGTCTTGGGAAGCCCACATCCTTCACATAAGTGTAAAAGGAAATAAAAGCCTCGGTTTTCTAAGTCAAAAACTTCACATGGCAAACTGTGAAACGAAGCGTGTGGCATATACCGTACCTTATTAAATCTGAACTTGATTGCGCTTCTTTAATATAAAAAGCCACGTAATTTTTATTGGACACAAAAACTAGAATCAGTGCAAAATAGAGCCGCACGCTTCATTCTTAAAAAGTACACGCGCACAAACATCACCTCACTAAAGGAAAAACTCGGAGTATCAACTCTTGCACACAGAAGGAAAATCTCAAGACTTGCATCATTCCTTACTTATTACTACCACTGCCCATCGAAGGGAGAACTGTATTGCCGGACTCCACCACATATTTCGTCGCGCACTGACCATTCAGAAAAACTTCATTTGGTCACTCCACGGTCAAACCCTTTCAAATTACCCCCATTACAGTGAGCTACATACGAATGGAATTCCCTTCCTGATAATATTGTAATCCTCCAAGAATCCTCTGGTTTCAGAGCTTCTCTGACCACTTACTTAAACGCATTGCAACCGTAAAGCGCGAGACACATGGACGACAGAATCGTCCGATCCGACGTCCGATCCGACAGTCCGAACGCCGCTCCGAATTGCCGCACGCGACAGTTTGAGACACACGCTTCCGACCTCGCATGCGACACGACAATCCGTTCGGCTCCGCCCAGGAGATCCAAGTACTCCAGCGGAGGTCCGCGTTCATAGATCTCTGGTCTTAGATTGACGGTTTAGCTTGCACAAGCGAAGTTATTAGCTTGTTCTCGCTAGCGCGTGCGTTCTTTGCCGGGGTCATCTTTCTCGAATCGGTCGGCGGGATCCACGCGTCCGGCTTCCCATCGCCCGTCCCGTTATCGCGTTCGCTTCGTCCCCGCCAGACCCAGTGCGTCATCATGACGTTCGCGCTAGCTGTGCTGTCATTGGCTGGACGCATACGACAATCCGTCCGCCGTGCGAAAGTATCTGGCGCGTTGGACGCACGTCGGATCGCCGATCCGACGTCTGATGCGACCAAATTTTTCGGATCAGGCAGTCGTACTGCCGGATCGGACGTCGGATCGGATGGATTTTTCGCGCATGTGTCTCGCGCTTAACACCAGTTTTCTTGTTTTATTTCTTTTCTGATTGTGTTTTGAATAATGTTGTACTTGCCCCCTTTATGTAAAGCCCCATTGGCGCCTTAAGGATATAATAAATAAAATGAAATGAAATCAAGAATCATTTTCATACTGGTCGTTTTAATGCTTTTATTTTTTAGCCTTTTCTTTCTTGCGATATTTTAATAATACCATATCAGCAGCCTAGTATAGACATGTCATTTTATTTCACTAGAAGTAATGTGAGCTGGTCTCTCGGTAGTTCCAAGATCAACAGCAGTTTGAACGTTCACGACCGCCTCTGTGACCATTTTGACAAGCACTTGCCATAATTATGCAGTAAAAACATTCATAAAATTACTTTAGCTGCACGACAGCATAAATTATTGTTGGAAAACGTTTTCCAAGCCTTTATTTAAATAAGCTCATAAAAAGGACGTTGATAGAAAACTAGCTATAGGTGTTGTCTTGTCGGCCCGCAATTCGCCCAGCCAGTCATAAGAGCAGCACGCCTTGTCCAAAACAAGTTTTTTTTTTTTTTTTTTGCCGAAAGTTGTCATACCGAGGTAACTTTTTCGTTGTCATCCATGTTGTGTTACTGTTGCGGCGATGTGACAGGGTTGTCGGACAACATGGGAAGGGAGCAACAAGTTGCACGGTTGTTGGACAGCATGTTGTGTTGCTGTTGCCGTCGTGTTGCATCAGTGTTACAGGGCGCTTAGAATTTTCGTAGGCACGCATTTTGGATAATCACTTCAATTAAACAGGATGTAGTATATCGGCTGCCTTATGCTAGTGGAAGGATACTTTTCTCTCTTTCTTCTTGTGTGTTCATTTAAGATTTAAAAGTTGTATTATTAATCTAATCTCATGAATCAGGAAACCACCCGTTATAAAAGTATTCTCTGGAGAAGAACAATGGAGACAAATGACAAACACATATCTCCAAACACAGTTAATTTCTCCTTGCTGTGTTGAGATTTGTGTTTGTCCTTTGTCCCCTTGTTCTTTTACTGCAGCGATTATTTTCATCATGCTTTTCCAGCTCGCTTGCACCTTTGAAATATTTTCATTATCATAATAACCTTAATAGGCTGGCCATTTATCCTTCCGTATTGAAAAATCTTATTTGTATGAGAAATATTTCCGTCCAATAAACACATATGAATCATACAAGATATATAAGAACTATATAAGAAATATAAGAATCTTGAGAAAAGTTTCTCATATGTTCTTATGTCTTATATAGTTGTTTCTATGGTTTTGTATGGTTCTTATATGTTCTTATATATCTTGCATGATTCATATGTGTTTATTGAACACAAGAAATTTCTCATTCAAATGGCTTTTTCTTTAGGGTTGTTGGAGTTTGACCGGCGGCAGCTGATAAAACCCGTTAGCACTACTGACGCCTAACTCCTGATTAGCTCAGTAGGTAGAGAGCTCAACTGGAAATAGAGATGTCCCTGATTCGATACCAGGACCAGGCGGATGTTCTCTGTCGCGCACAAGTCACCTATTTGTGTTTGGAGATTGGTGTTTTTCCTTTGTCCCCGATGTTCCTCTTCTCCAGGGAATATTTTCATCACTCTAGTGCAGCTCGTTTGCACCTTTGGATTAATTGCATTTCCATAAAAACATCCGTATTTCTTCCATTGCACACGCCCAGATTTCGATATATTGTTATTTTAAAACATATAATGACCGATTCTTGTTTATTTGCAGGCTACGTGGAGAGCAATGCTGGAAAACACAATCCGACTATGACTTTTTTAACGTCACCAAGCAGGTTGCGGACCGCTTTCTCACACCGGAGAGGTTTTGTCAAACCATTCAACCGGAGGGATACTATTCGGCCGTGAGCATCACTCCCCTTCCCTTTTGTATACCTACCCTCTCCCTGAAATCCGCTCCCCTACCTCTTGGCAATGCGCGCAGCATGCTGAAGGTATGTTCAAACAGGACACTTTTAGTGCAGCCACAGCATTTGCTGTCGCTACAAATGAATGGTTTTCTTCTTTTCCTGTCGCCTCGCAAACGTTTTTTTTTTCTTGTTTTTTTTTGTTTTTTTTTGTTTTTTTTTGCTCGGGAAATGCTATTTACGACTTGGGTTCTTGATAAGAGGATTTAAGGGTGCTCATCACGTGCATCTGGAGTCACACGCTGTGCTGGCTGTCGTCAAGACACCACTGTTGTTGGCAATCGCGAATCTTCCGAAAACAAAGGAGAAGAAACGACGATAGTGGGAAGGCGAGGAGGAAAGGCGTGCTGCTTGTATGGTTGATGCCCTCACTGAAAACGTAGGCCCGCGCAGCAAACTTCTCGCGTTTTAGAAGCCTGGACACTTTTTTTTTCCCTACACGGCATGTTTTTTTTCTGTTTGGGCAACCCTTGATTCGTGCGCTAACAAACACGTTTGCAATAAGAAAAGCTACCTTTCAAGTAATGCCGACATTGTCTGTGGTGTGTCATGAACATACGTCACAGCTGAGGCTCCCATAGAGCGACGTTCCTTATGGATGGAGAAGTACAATCTCGATTTTTTGTCTTTGTAAGAAAGAACAATGACTTGTTTTAAATTTGATCATTCACATGAATTCAAACGCCTCTTAGGTATTGCATATATAAGGACTAGACCGTTGGATATGAAACCCAGACAAAAACGTATGTGAAATCGCTAAACATGTACCGGAAAGAGAACCCGGCAGATGCCCGTCGTTGGTTTGGCACATAAAAACCCCCAAATTTGACTTTGCAATAGAACCTACTGCACAACGCATTATCTTCTATAAAAATAATATAAGTATTACTAAAGTTTAATGTTTTCACCCAGACATCGCTTTCGGAGACCATTAGACATTTGCTGTAGCATCTGTGGTCATGTGCCCATATGTTCTACAGAATTTGATATCTAAATTAATATTGAAAATTTAATCAAACATTTGTCCTACTGCAAATATTTGAAGTTGACTACCTTTCTTGCTACAAATATTTTCAGAGTATGGAGGACTGCGTGATAAGGTGCCGTAATTGGGAATCCTATTGGTACGTAAAGACGCACATATACTTCGCTCCATTTGGCATCCCTTGCGGGGATAATGGAGAGGTAGGATATCCAAAAATACTTTGTTTTTAAGTTTTCAAGCACCTTGGGGGGCATGGGTGTTTCAGATGAGTGCAGAGAAGGGAACCTGTCAGTTAGGGGATTTAGAGCACCAACAATTTAAGAAATGCATTAACTGCCGGGTACTGAACATCTTACCATTACTCGGTAGCTAATAAGATCTCGGCATCAGTGGATAAGAGCGTCGAAGCGCCGATCCCGCTCTCAGAATCAACACCATAATGGTCCTCACTCTGTGATCTTTCAGCTGACAGCAACTCTATGTGTGCTTCAAGAACGGCTTACCAGTATATATTCTACTCGCGAACACTAGGTAGAAATTAATGTTATATATATTGTCACGGGTGGTGACCAAGAAAGACAATAAATAGGCAGAAAATAATAAACGTTTAATGTGGCGAAATGGTGCCAAAAATACATGGGTACAAAATATAATAACAGAGCGTCGCGGGCGTCGAAGTCGGCGCAACAGCAGATTTTAATGCTGGGGCGAAACTGACCCTGGCTCGCTATGCGAAGCCCCCTATATACACGAGTGAGCTTCTGGAATTGTGGGCGTAGAATGTTCAACGAGCAGAACATTCGGACCTCGAAAAAGCAACAGGGTTCTCGAATTTACCAGAAAAATAAATTGCAGGAATAACAAAAGAGGCGTCGCTCCCAGGAATCAAACCCTGGCTTTTCGCGTGGGAGGCAGGCGCGATAACCGTTAGGCCAAGCGCGCGCTGGCTACTTGGCCAGCTGCGCGGGCGGAATAACTCCCCCCTTTAAAAAGCGCATCGTCACGATGCAACACAAAACAAAACAAAGCAAATAAAAATAACGATAGACTAAAGAGTCATCTGGAACACTTAAGGTCTACAGTCCTATCGAGCGTACTACGGCTTCAGGCGCACGACGTGGATGACTTCAGGTCGTGGTAGGCGGCGCGATGATGTCCTTGTTCCCTCGGGCATCAGATCTCCAAGTCGACGAAGTACCTTGTAGGGTCCGAAATACCGCTTCAGGAGTTTCTCGCTCAGGCCACACCGGCGAATCGGCGTCCAGACCCATACTCTGTCTACGGGGAGGAACTGGACGTCCCGACGACGAAGATAGTAGCGGCCCGTGTCGACACATTGCTGGGCTTTAATCCGGTGTTTGGCGAGGTGACGGACTTCTTCTGCCCGTTGGGCAACCATCTGGGCGTCGTCGCTTCCGTCGACTGCCGGTTCTTGAGGTAACATCGCGTCCAGCATTGTCGTCACTTTGCGACCATGAACAAATGGCCGTGCAAGAGACCTTGTGATCTCTTGCACGGCCGTGTTGCAGGCAATGGTGACGTACGGCAACACCTCGTCTAATGTCTTGTGCTCCACGTCGACGTACGTGAAAATCATGTCGGCGATGGTCTTGTTGAGTCTTTCCGTCAGCCCGTTGGTCTGCGGGTGGTTCGCCGTGGTGCGACGATGGCTGGTGTGGCTGAGACGAAGGATTTCTTGGGTCAGCTGTGCCATGAACGATGATCCGCAATCTGCAATCAGAACTTCGGGAGCGCCATGCCGCTCCCGAAGTTGATAAAAAACTTGCCGACTTCAACAGCAGTACCTGAAGCAAGGGCTTTCGTTTCCACTTACCGCGTGAGATAATCTGTGGCGACGATTATCCACCGGTTTTCCAGGCTCGACGGCTAAAAAGGACCAACTAGATTCATTCTGATCTGCTGGAACGGTGTAGCTGACGGAGGAATGGGCTGCAGGAGACCTGCCGACTTTGTTGGCAGTTTCTTGCATCGCCGGCACTCGTACGTGGCAGGATCGGGTGTAGAGGTGGACGGTTTTGGGGAGATTGGACCAGTAATACTTTCGCGAATACGGTCCAGTCTCTGGCTGTAACCAAGGTGTCCGGACGTAGGGTCGTCGTGACATGGTTGAAGGACCACCTCTCGAAGGTCGGCCGGGATTACCAGCAGCCACTGCGAGTTGCTGTCCCAAAAGTTCTCTTCGCAGAGTATACCTTGTCGAATGGCGAAGGTCGGCAGGGTTCGTGAGAAAACACGGGGCACGGTATTCCCGCGCCCTTCCAGGTGCTGGTTTAATGCGCGCAGCTCAGGATCGTTTCATTGACGTCGTGCCAGGTCGTCGTTGGTCACCGCTCCTAGGAAGCACTCGTCGTCATTGCCGTCGCTGCGGCCGGAAGGTGTTTCGACAGGGGCCCTGGACAAGCAGTCGGCATCGCTGTGGTTGCGGCCTGACTTGTAGACTACAGTCATGTTGAACCCCTGTAGTCGGAGACTTCATCGAGCAAGGCGTCCTGAAGGAACCTTGAGGTTCGCAAGCCAGCAGCGCGAGTGGTGGTCTGTGACTACGCGTAACGGTCTCCCCTACAAGTAAATGCGGAACTTCGTGATTGCCCAGACGACCGCAAGACACTCCTTTTCAGTCGTGGAGTAATTTCTCTCAGATTTGGACAGCGTCCGACTTGCGTAAGCGAAGACTCGCTGGGTGCCTTCTTGCACTTGAACCAGTACCGCTCGAAGTCCTGCATTACTAGCGTCCGTGTGAATCTCAGTTTCCGTATCCTGATCAAAGTGTCCTAGGACAGGAGGAGTCTGGAGTCTTCGCTTCAGCTCGTCGAATGCCAGCTCCTAGTCCTCGGCCCATTTGAACTTTTTGGCGTCCTTCGTGAGGTTTGTGAGTGGTGCGGAAATCCTTGCAAAATCTCGAACGAAGCGCCGATAGTAGGCACAAAGTCCGAGGAATCTTCGCACGGGCTTCTTGTCTTTCGCCGCTGGGAATGCCACGACGGCGCGAGTCTTCTCGGGGTCTGGGCGGACGGCTTCGTTACTAACCACGTGGCCTAGGCAATTCAGTTCGTCATAGGCGAACCGACACATTGACGGCTTCAGGATGAGTCCGGCAGTCCGTATGGCTTGGAGAACTGCTCGGAGTCATCGCAAGTCTCGTCGAAGTCGCTGTAAAACACGACGACGTCGTCAAGGTAGACGACACAGCTCTGCCACTTCAGTCCTGCCAGTACGGTGTCCATGACACGCTGGAAAGATGCTGGCGCCGTGCACAATGCGAAGGGCATCACTTTGAACTCGTACAGTCCACCCGGCGTGACGAAGGCTGTCTTTTCTCGGTTCCGTTCGTCGACTTCGATCTGCCAGCAGCCGCTCTTCAGGTCCATCGATGAGAAATATCAAGACTGGCGCAGCCGGTCTACAATGTCGTCGATGCGGGGGAGTGGGCAGACGTCTTTCTTCGTTGCCGCGTTCAGCAGCCGGTAGTCCACGCATAACCTAAGTGTTCCGTCCTTCTTCTTAACCAGCACGACTGGAGAGGCTTACGGACTATTATGTCGTTTCTCAGCATCTTTTGAACTTGCTCCTGGATTACCTCCCTTTCTTTAACGGAGACTCGGTACGTCGATCGATGCACATGGCGCGCGTCGTCCTCGGTAACGATGCGGTGCTTCGCAACGACGGTTTGGCGTACCTTCCACGACGTCGCAAAGCAGTCGCGGTATTCGGCAAGGAGATAAAGAAGCTGCCGTCGTTTCGGGCCCGGAAGCTTAGGTTCAATGTCGAGCTGCGCTGGCGACGTACTGTCTTGCTGAGGTTGCAAGGTTACATCAGTAATCAGGGCGATCTCGGCGGTGTTTTGAAGTTCCTCGACGTGACCCACGGCTGCAACTTTCGTGACGTGTTGAGTTTATTTCGGAAGTTCGTCTCGAGGACCACCGTCCGCCATCCTGAAGGTCAGCTACTCCTCTTGCGACGCCTATTCCTCTTCCCAGGAGCAATTGAAGGTTGCCTCCCAGGAGAACTTCGCCGCAAGTAGCTGTCTCTGCCGCGACGGGTACGACAACACTTGATCGCGGAGGCAGGTTCACGTGGTCGAAGGCAACTCGGACGGCGGGTGACGCTGGTCGGGGTTTTTCTGAAGGCGGAACAGGCTTCCGCAGCGTCAATTTGTTCTCACCCAGGTCGATGACGGCCCCGTATTCGTACAGAAATTCCATGCCGAGAATGACATGTCTGCAAAAGTCTTGTAGAACGACCAATTCCACAGGGCACGTTTCGGCGTGAATTTCGACGCGAGCAGTGCAAATTCCGACAGGCGTGATAAGGTGTCCTCCGGCGGTTCGAATTTGTGGTCCTCCCCAGGGCGTCGTAACTTTTCGCAGGCGGCGAGAGAGCCTCCCACTCATGACTGGGTAGTCTGCTCCGGTGTCCAGAAGTGCCGATGCGTCGTAGCCGTAGATAACAACGTTTATGTTGTCGGACACCGTTGCTGGAGCTTCGTTGCGACGCGTGGCTTCGGGAGAGTGGGAGCGCTCCGGCGTTCTTGGAGGCTCTTTACTTTGGTCATCTTCAGCAACGCCACCTCCAGTCGTTGCCGCACTTTGTTTTCCCGACGAGATAGGAGAGATAGGCTGTCCCGACGAGAACGGCGGAAGGGTTAAAGCGCACGTCGAGGCGAAGGCGAACGGGAACCTCGGGGTGGAGTCGGCACCGGAGACAGGGGTCGTCGGAGGTACTCCTCGATGTCTCTAGGTCGCTCCTCAAGGCGAGGTCGCGGGTCGCTCGGCGCGAAGCCTCGCAGGCCAATTTGTCGGTACGGGCACCTCTGGTAGACGTCATCGGCCTCGCCGCAGTGATAACAGTGTGGTCGTCGATCGGCCGTGCGCCAGACATCTGTCTTCCTAGGCGCCGGTTGTTCAGTGCAGGCGAGGTGGGGTGTCCTTTCTCGACGTAGGAAAGTCTGCGGCTCTGGTAGGTCCCGTCGAGGTGTCGCCGTATATGGGTGAGGGGCTGTCGTCGTCGGGTAGCTGTGCCGTAGCTCAGCATCGGTGGTTCAGGAGAGGCGCTGGTGAGAACTTCTGACTGCAGCGCCTGCTGAAGTTCTTCCCTGACAATCTCGACGACTGAGGGCATAACCGGCCTTGTGGCAGCAGGTAGCAGCTTCCTGATTTCCTCCCGCACGACGTCCCGTGTAATCTCGCGGAGGTCCGGGCTGTTGCAGCTGGAAGTAGAGATTGCAGCGACGCCGGGAAGTCACTGGTAATGGGAGGCCCGTGCTTAAAGGGCACGTTCGATGTTTGTTGCCTCCGTGATGAAGTCTTCGACGGTGATAGGCGGCTTCCGCACAAGGCCTCGGAAGATGGCCTCTTTCACCACTCGCATAAGGAACCGCAGCCTCTTCTCGTCAGGAGCCTTTAGGTCGGCGCGGTTCATGAGGCGGAGAACGTCCTCGAAGAAACTTGAGACGCTCTCGTCTGGCCCTTCGCTTCTTGCTTGAAGAAGATCCTCGGCCCGGTGACGTCACTGCTGGCTGGCGAAAGTACGTCGAAGCTCCGCCTGGAAGTCTTGCCACGACGAAATTGACGCTTCGTGGTTCTCGAACCAGGTGCGTGCAGTGCCTTCCAGAGCGAAGTAGATATTTTGCAGGCTCTGCTCCGGACCCCATCCTTTGAACCATGCGACGCGTTCGTTGTGGCGCAACCAGTCGTCCACATCTTCATGAAAATTGCCACTGAAATTCGGCGGTGACCTTGGTGGGGCAAACACGTAGACAATGGACGTCTGTGGCGTTCCGTCCGGCTGCGACGTGGTGTTCATCGTCGGCTTCGGTAGCTTCTTTGTCCTGTCCGGCAGTGGTCCAAGTTCCGTGGGTAGGCCGGGTTTGCGGCGACTTGATCGGGTCTCGGTCCTCTCTTCGATGCGTCCTCGGGGGCTCGGTATCGGACTTGCACTGCGGGCCCTCGTAGGGGTGTGCTGAACGGACATGCGTACAACGCACCTTCACCAAAATGTCACGGGTGGTAACCAAAAGACAATAAATAAACAGAAAGAAAGAAACGTGTAATGTGGCGAACTTGTGCCAAAAATAAACGGGTACAAAAGATAATAACAGAGCGTCGCGGGCGTTGAATTCGGCTTAACAGCAGAGTCGAACGCTGGGGAGTAACTGACCCTGGCTCGCTATGCGAAGCCCCTTGTGTACACGAGTGAGCTTCTGGAATAGTCGGCGTAGAACGTTCGACGCGTAGAACTTTCGGACCTCGAACAATCCCAACAGGGTTCTCGAATTTACTAGAAAACTAAATTGCAGGAATAACAAAAGATGCGTCGCTCCCAGGAATCGAACCCTGACTTTTCGCGTGGGAGGCAGGCACGTTAACCGTTAGGCAACGCGCGCGCCGCCTACTTGGCCAACTGTGCGTACGGCAATAGTTTTAGTTAGCTCGACTCTCTAGAGGTGCAAGTAATATCCGGCTCCAATCAATCTTCAGTGATACACAGCCTGTTCTTTTAGGCTTTTTAGAGTTGTTTTCAAAAACGCCGTGATCGCTACACTAATACAGTCTGCCATTGTTAATGGTGCTAAAATATAGTGTCGCCCCAGTGACCTACTAAGTGCACTTGAGTCACCTAGGGTGGATAGATTGGACAAAAAAAGCTGAACTTCTCTTTGTTGCACCATCAAAGGAAGATAAGCTCCTCTACTCTCAATGATTAGAGGTTTCCTTTTCCCGACTCTCCTCTTCTCTGGAATTCCCTCTGGCATTGTGGAAAGAGTGAAGAAGTTCGAGAGAGGAGCTTATTGTGCAATTTCATAAATTCTACCTTTTTCCGAACCATTTTAAAATATAATTTAGGCCTTTTATTTTGTAAAGGTTTATGGGGCGGGCTCAACAAAAATATGGTTTTGAATGTATGGTAAATATCTGACAGTTAAAATTCGGCATCGAATGTAACGAAATAACTAAGCCTCTCACAGTTTTGCAATACAAGCGGTACATCGGTAATTTAGTTTTTTTTTTTTTAGAACTGAGATAAAAAAAAAATTAGTTTACATGTTGCTTGAAAGAAATACAAATACTCAAACGCTCCTCTAAGATACTATTGGAATATATGTGCACCGCGACACTGCCCAGTTCTGTCTATCGCCGATTTCACATTGAACAGAGAGGATCGCCAGCAAAAGCCGTCTTCCGAACTGCGTAGAAGATAAAAAAGACAGCAGATATACCAAGCGCCGCTTACCCATTTCAAGCATTCTTAGTGTGATAATAATTACGAACCACTCTTTGACGTGAAGCTCAAATGAATTGGACCTGTGCTATCTGATGGCTCGTTCAAAACAACCAAACCGATTCGGCATGCCACATGTTGCTCACAAACACATTATGACCGGACGGAAAACAAATAAGGAGAGTTCGTCACAAATTGCAAACAACTCAAACCTACGTCGAAGTGATATTGACAATGGAGGCGCTATTTCTATGTCAGTATATAGCTCGTATACTTGTATGTTTGTTTTGTCTTGAGTTGTTAGCACGTGTATACACAAATGAAGTACAACTAAATGTATTCAGACGTAGCTTCTTGCTAACCTTGTCAGATATTTGTTGAAAGCTTATTTTTAACGTATATCTTGCTCCAAAAACCGAAAACAGACCAGTATGCGTAATAGAGAGATCCTTCTTCAAGATTTCTTGGTGATGCTTAGAATAGCGTACCAAGCATAAATTGACGACTGGCTAACATTCCTCGCTGTCTCGGCACGAGAAATTTGAGAAATCTAAGATGAAAATTGTTCCCTCTTTTTCAGCGGTGCTGGTTCGGAAACTGCACGAATATTGACCACGAGGTCTCTTAAACAGTTACAAGGTGGAAATTTCCGGTCTAAAATATCCATGCCTCTGAAGAAGTATAAATAAAAGCATTTATTTTTGCCTTTTGCATTGAGTGTTGTATGAGAAAAAAATCACAATAAATATATGTCTTTACACTATCTTTTTACAATAAAATGCCTATTAAAACTTTCTATAAACTTTATTTAGCTTTAGCTGCAAAAATAACACGAAAAACGAATTACAAAGACTTGACCTAACGGGTCGTTTTGCTTTAATTTTACTAGAATTTAAAAGATTCTTCGCGGTAGTCATTAGTCTAGGTCCTGATATCTGCCGTGCTGCAAATCAATGAAGAGCGAGAGCACTGTAGCAACTTTTATCTGATCATTCGAGGCAAATCCATTTTATTTATAAATTGCCACAGAATACACAACAACATGCACATATCAAGCCTTTGTTTCAGTTGCGCAGGATAGCTTTCTGGTTATCGCATATCTTCTCGGTGTGTCAGCATATTTTGTCGCCATTGCAACCACACGTCTTCATCACGTGACAAAAATATAAAGTGAGCAAGAAGTAAATCAAAGGAAATGCTGTCTCAGTGGAAAGAGTCATGGGTATTTAAAATACAAAGATAGTTCTAGAAAATGAAACTGTTTTTTTTTTCTTTTTGCACAATAAAACTACGTATCTCAGAAATTTAGACCTTCGTTAATAAAGCGAATTCAAACGCATTCAGACGCCTCTGTGTGTAGGAACCTTATTTATGTCGACACCGTTTATTGCCAATCGCGTTGTGAGTGGCGCTATCCCATTACGAAGATCCCTAATCGTTGCGTGTCGCTGTAGCGCACCAAGTGAGACAGAACACTGTGAGAGACTGAACGCAGAGTTCAATAAGGTTTGCTAACCCAAGACATGCCACAAGTGTGGTCCTGCTCGAGGAGGCTCGGCGTGAAAGAAACGCAGTCTTGGGCTCGCGCAAGGACGTGTACCGATGTTTCAGTGCCCCACAGGCGCAAAAGGGTCCGGGATAAAAAGCTGGATGGATGTGCAGAAAAAGAGAGAGATTACACTTTATTAGGCCCAAAGAATATGAGCAGGGGGCCTCAGTCCAGGCCCTCTCTGGTGGCGTACTCCAGAGAGGACTGGATGTACGCAGCCACGTAAATCAGCCAGGTAAGCCAGGTAAAAGGTAAAGGGAAAGATCGCGGCGTGCTTGACGAGGTCTGACAGAAGCTTTTTGCCATGAACGCGGTGGAGTACCGCAAACTGCAGGCGTCAGCCTAGAACAGTTTCTTCAGCTCCCTTCACGCCTGAAACCAAGAATCGCGCGACAAGCCGGACAAAACACAATGACTCCCCAGTTTTGTTTTTCTCAACAGAATACAAAAATAACAACAACACGATCTTATGTTGATACCAAACTAAACGCTTTTCGAGTTACACGCCTCTCGGCTGTTCAGTCTTTTCCCTCTGCGCGCCCGAGAACTGAAATAATAATTTATTTTATAGTAGGGATTCGTTTTGTGAAAAAAAAAACGTAAAATTTTCGTTGCTGCTAAATAAAAAAAGCACGAAATTTTTTAAAGAAATTACAATCGAAAAGGAGGAGGAGCGGACTGCGCTCATTTTGGCCAATCACCAGACAAGCCTCAATGGATGTCATGGTCCACCTATAAGCTGGTTTTTTTTTTTTTGCAGTCTACGGCGCCAATCTTATGGGTCCCGGTGTGATTGTTGCTGTTTTTGTTAAATTAATTTGTGGGACACGCAAAAGCGACATCGTGCTACAACTTCGTTAAAGTTATACACTCTAAGAAAAAGGGGAGCGCGGCTTAGTACCACAGGGGAACAAGCTCGTTGACACCACCATTAGTCCCTTCGGGGAGTAACGGGAAGGGGAGTAACAGTTGCACCCCTCCTTTAGTGTCGCGCATTAGCACCGTTGGGACTAACTGTCACACCGTTTCAATTGTACCTCAAGGGACAACTGTTAGGCCCTTGCACTTGGTCCTTTGGGACCAACTGTTACACCGCTTCAATTGAACCCCGAGGACGAACTGTTAGGCCCTTGCACTCTGACACTGAGACTGACTGTTGCAAAGTTTCAAACGAACCCCGAGGACCAACTGTTATGTCCTTGCACTTGGACTCCTCGGTCTAAACGTCAGTCCTTGGATTTAGACCCCTGGGACTAAAGATTTATTCTTTACATTCGGTCCCGAGCCACAAATCTCCGAAACGAAATTGTGCAGTTAAGTTAAACACAGCCTTATTGCCTCGTAGAAACACATCGCATTCAAGGATGGTTGAAGTCGAAGTTCCTGAGCGGTAGAATCCACGATAAGGCCAAATTCCGAAGAGTGCACTTGCGTCGACGATGGCTTAAACACTGTGACGTCTTTCCAAACCGGTCGTGGTCCACGCACCGTTTAGCTCCTTGCCTGTTTGCGAAAAATTTGGAATATTAGCAACAGGGGCAGCGTGAAATACACGATCGCTCAGCAAAAGTATGAGATATAACACACGCATAATAAAATATTGAATAGGCTACAAAAGTGTTACAATGGCTTACATCTAACATGCGATCTGTTGACAGCAGACCAGCGCACTATGATACTTTTAGTAGACTGTTCGCTGCGAATTACAGACCAAGCGTGTGCATGCTCAAACTATGCTTCAAACTGACGGAACCAGGTCACGCCATCAACCCGAAAGTCTGTACTATCGAAGAAAATGTCTCCATTAAGGCCGGTTCTCACAGGCAACGAAGCGCTGAAGTAGCGCTGCTCACGTGTGGTGAGCTGCTTTTCGTCTGCCATGAGCAAGAGTTTTGACGGTGCGATACAAAGCTGGTGAAATCTCCCGTCAGCACGCGCTTAGCGCTAGGTCAGTCCTATGCCTGTAGCTCTCTGCTGCATGTGTGAACACGCATTTATGGCAAAAAAATCCTGCCAGGGTCTGCAAAACGCAAAAAATGAGCCATCGGTATAACTGGCGTTTTGCTTGACACGATTGAATATCAGGTCCCTGTGCTCATAACAAAATAAGCAACCATGGTGCCGAAAAGAATAGAGCTTGGAGCGCGCTTCGGAAGCTAAAGAACGCGCTCAAAATAAAACACTTTCTGATGTCGCAGTTATTGAATATACCATAAACAGAAGTACTTTGACATACCTTAATCGGGTTCGCTTGTCTTGTGACTTCAGAACAGATCAAGTGCCGTATTGCAGCACCGCGAATCTAAACCGGATCCCGCAATGATCGGCGACGACCAACTTCTAAGTTCTGAAAAAGCCTATTGTAAAAACAGGTTCTTTTCAAACAAAGTCCCTTTTCCATTTTCCCGACGAACCCTCTCTGCCCCATCTGCCCCACCCCCGCGTGTACGAGGAGCGCAAGAAAAAACGCGGAGTAGGTTGTTGGTGGGAGGGGGAAGGGCGCGCACACGGAAATCTCTTTTCCCCCTCCCACTGCAGACACTGCACACGGACACAGCAATGCTTCACGGACGGGAGAAGGTCAAAGGTCGCCATTTTCAACACGCCAGTCAAGTGCCGTACAAGCAAACACGTTTTTTGTTTTCTCGCTTTCTCTCTTTTTTCAGTTTTTTCGGCAGCTTTTTTCTTTAGTTCGCATTGGTTTTATATTAGCAGTGTGTTGCCATGGATGACGATCCAGGGACGGTTCGTTCTTTTTGGTTCATCTGGAATGTTATCTGAAACAGTGACGACGATCGTATGAAGGCGTTTAGATACTGCCCCTGAATGTTCTTTTTAAGTGGTACGTGCCGTGCATCAAGTGTGTCGTTGCGGATTTTGAGTTCGACGTTGGACTACCAAGAAAGGTTGGTTACTAGGAGACGCAGAAACCAGGCTCGACGTATTCTGAGTAAGTAAAGTTTGAACGATTGAAGTGACCATTTATTCTGACTGTGAGACTCCGGTGTTGAAAGCGCGTCTTCTACAAACTCTGAAGTTTTATTTCAGAAAAAAAAAAAAAGTGTTAGTGTTTGGAGGTGTTGCGTTTGGATAAATGCTCATTTTTTGCGCGAAGACAAATGACATAAATGGGACTTGTGAAATGTCAACAGACCATTTTTGCCGAGATATTTGGGAGAAGTAGAGTCAACGCATTCGTTAACTCGCATTCGCGCAACGCGAAAAGTTCTACCATGTGATGTCTGAACGTTCGTGGCACATTAAGCAAATTCGCCAGTTTCGTCCGAGTTTTGTCAACACTTTCAGCCGTGCTGGGCTGAGTCTCGCCGATCCCCAAGACAAGCGAAATATCATCCGTCCTCATGGCGAACATTCCGTTTGTTTTAGGGGACCAAATCACATTGATGCACCCTGTCTGAGGGCTACTGATGGCTGCTTTTGCTCGCGCACGCCGATCGGGTAGTTCCAGTCGAGCGCAGTTAGTCCCCAGCTTTTGCGCACGGTACCTAGCTTGAACCAGATAGTCCTTCCGGGGAGCAACTGGGATTTCAGAGGACCAAATGCTGCCGTTAGTCCCTTGACGCCAACTTTTTTCTTAGAGTGTACTTGCCAGATGCGGAGTTCCGGAAAGCCAAGGCCGGGGAAGCATCGGAGAAGTCGCCGATACACGTCCTATATCTTTCGCGGTCACCGGACGAGTCCCTTTTTCGAAAGCGGGAAAACAATAGGCCGAACCTCCTCGCCTGTCAGCAGTGATTCACGTCCGAGGGGAGGAACGGAAAAAGGTCCCTGCGGGCCCCGGGAGAGAGTGATGAAGAGAGCCTCACGAACAGGTAGGGGCCCACGTGGAAGGCGGCCCAACGTTCCGACCCGCGGTCGTTATCACAGCCATCGGGGAATGGAAACCACAGGTATCCCCTCAGATGCTGGCAAACAATGACTCATGAAATTCCTATCTAGGGACCTGCGGCAAAAGACACTTTGACTCCACTCTTCGAACGCTACCTGGTTCGAGTCCCCGGCAACGCAACACCTGTCAGATGAAAAAAATAGTTCAGAGAATCGGAAGGAACCTTGGTCAGCATAGTAACATTGCCCCAGCATCGCCTTGAGCGTGGGGCCCTCAGAACGTAAAAAAAGGCGTGCGGACTTAGGCGTTGTTTTTCGGGGCGAAGGATATTTCTCAAGAAATGTAAAGAAATATACTTCATCATGATTTAATTGCAATACAAAGAAACATTCCAAATGTATTTTGATGCAGGAATACAAATACTGGTGAAAAAAATGTATCGCGATACAGAAATATAGATGCGAAATGTATTTCTAAAATACTATCGCGATACATTTGTATCGCGATACTGCCCAACCCTGGTGCATTCCCACAGTTGCCTTTCGATGCGTTTAAATGGGTTGACTGCGTTGCGTCGACAAGCGACCGGTATTCATTCAAGCTTTGTGTGAAACGTGGCCACCTATTCAAGGAGTAGTTTGGCAAGCTGAATACGAAGGCACAAATCTCCTGGCTCGCACTCGTAACGCGGTACAACGCTCTCAAACTAATAAGTGTCGCTACAGCTCACCGCGTCATCTAAGTTCATGACTCCTAAATTTTTGCCAGGACCGAAGGTTAAAAGTTGACGTCACCTCCGTCTTCAGGGAGGCTGTATGTTGGGAAAACCGAACATCAGTTTCGGTTTCGGTGATTTATTTTATGCGAAATAATAGACCTCATAAAACTCCATAACAAGATTGAGAATATTGCCAGGTCCACATAGAGCCCACAAACACCCTTTCCTAAAACAAAAATTCAAATTAGTTTGAATGGCAAACTGCTGCCCGTTAGGCAGCAGTTTGCCGTGTTGTACCCGGCACTGTTTGAACCAGGGCGGATTAGAGAATGCCGAGGAAGTGATAACTACTTTTTCCAGTAATAATATGTAAATATAGTCACGGGGTAAGGCGAAGAGGCGATAAATTATGAACTCAAAAAGAAAAGTTTAATTGGCAACTTGGTGCCAAACAATATAAACAAGGAGCGGCGAGGCAGCAGAAAACCCGGCGAAGATTTGGCGTCGTAACAGGAGGCGAGAGCGACACTTACTCGACAAGGTGGCGGGCCGCTCCTTATCTAGTGTGCGTCGGCATTACGAAAATTTGGCCGACAAAGTTCGAGCATCGAGAATTCGGGGTGAGAATGCACAGGCCCTTTTGAGAACAGGAAACTAGGGTGAAATGATAAAAGTTACGGCTTGAGTAAGAATAAACGCGAAACTTCTAAAATACCGTGACCGGGCGCCACTTGCCCGACCCTGTGCGCGGTATTATACAGGAATCGATTGAGAAAATGAAAGCCCGTAACCAAACGATTTGTAGCTGAGGAATAACATTAATCTAACCGTAATCGCACGTCGTCCTCGAACGAGGGATGTAAAGGGCTGAGCCCACGCACAGTTTTCCGATCGAACATCATTTTCAAGGCCCCGCATATGAATTTCCGCGATGCAATTTCGCACCCATTGCACCCCGCTACAGCGGAGAAGCATCCGTGACAGAGCAGAGCCTCAATCATTATCGGAATCGCACTTCTCCGTCACGCATGTCGCCGGCTGCGCTGTAGTCTACGCTCGAAACAGCGGGTAAATAGCACTAAAGTTCAAGATATTACGTCACAATCTCCACCGCACTCGCAGTAACGGAAGTATGACACGAAACAATTTTTCAAGACTGACTAGGGGTGCTCCGTGCCGGGCTTTCTCGCATTTTGTGTTCCGTGCCTAAAGTTGGTTCAGATATTTGCAATTTATACCCTAGTTGCACAAGCAACCTTAGTTGCACGCACAAAGGGTGTGACTGAGGAGGAATGACCTAAATGGGGTTAGGACTGTCCGAAGGGCATTCTAAATCGCAATAACACTGAAGTATAGCAAGGCACAGGGCGCGCCATTTTTAGCTGTTGCATTCTTACAATAGTGCACTGAGGGAGCGTCGGAGTGGCGCCTGGTGCTTGCAGAGTCATCAGCAATAAAAACGAACCCTTCGACGATCCAGTTTGAAGCTGATGTGGGGATTCGCTTTTGTCAGGCCCCTATACTGCTTTCGATGTAGAAATAAATCAACCTTTATTCTATACTCTAAAACAAATCACCACTGATCAAACTGTGTCTAGCGCCGCCACATAAACTGCATCAGCGAACCATTCTTTCATAGTGTGGGAGACTGTACACCTAAAGCCCCTTCATGTTTCAAAAGTAGCGCATGGTTCGTCGATGCACGAGGCACGTGCAACGCGCAGCTCTTGGGAAGATCATGGCGGCACAGTACAACACTGATACAGTGTACTAGAATACTTGGGTAGTGTTGGGACCGGAGGGGCTCGCCTGAAGCGCGTGGTGTTGATCGCGACAGGTGTCGACACCGGCGCGCTATCCAGAAGCTGTGCGCATGCGCGGCTGCACGCGCGAAAAAATGAAGCTTTGGTGCCGCTTTGGTGGGGTGCACATAGGATTTCTGATACAGCTACGACCTCCCAGCGGTCGTACCGCGGCATCAATTACGCTGCGGCACGATCGTTAGCAACACGATGTTTCAATGTATGGTACAAGCTACAGTACCCTTCCTTCACATAAAAACAATTGCGACTTTAAAGAAGCGGATTGCAAGTTGTTTCAGCGTAAAATTAGCTGCCACTTTCGGTTTGTCGGATGGTGAGCATATTAAATGAAACGCCCATTTCCTTCGTCGCAAAGGCCGAACATTAGATCGTAATCGTAATCGTAATTTTTATTGGCTCAGGAGAGCCGTGGCACCGCGGAAAGGCGACAGCCCGTACCATGGAGGCCCGCAGTGCCACGTCTAGTGATGATGATTATGAGATGATATATACAAGGGGGAACGACGCGGTCTTCTCAACATCGCAAGCACCGTTGCTTGAAGGTTCGGGGTGTGCCAAGACACTTCTACCAGCTGTAAGAAGTGCTTGGGCAAAGATATTTGAAAGGGATATCTAAAGCTCGTAAGCAGTTTTTCTTGTTTTTTTTTTCTTTTTTTTTTCCTATTTTATTTTATAATGAAACGAAACGGCACATACTAAAGTCGGAGAATGTTTTAGTATGTTTTTAATACCCCAGGTTAACTTCTCTGTCTTCTTTTCTGCCCGTCTTCTTTTTCTTGACCTTAAAGGGACCCTCCGGAGCGTTCTGCGATGGTCTATTTAAGGCGGTAACTCAAACTATGGGCCCTAAGGATCCTAAAAATTATAAAATTACGGTCATGCGCGGCAGATTTTTCTATTAAAATTGCTATCAAAGTTCCCGGCACGCCCCCCTTTCTGAGATGACCCCGGAAAACGGGAGGGGCATCTCTTTACGCGTCAGCCAATAGCAAGCGAAGGATTCCGGCGTCTTTGTGCGTCGCCAACACGGCTGACCGCCGACCCGCGGAGGAATCTCTCGAACACGCGCGGACTGTCGTCAAGGAGCCCGGATTTTGTGCTCGGCAGTCGTAGTTCGTCGCACCGCACCGTCGCGCAATGGACCTTTCGGACCTGACGTCCCTGCAGCTTGAAATCCTGAAACGGACAGCGACATGGGAGCCATTTCGTATGAGTCGACCCCGATGCGCGTGTCCCGCAAACGCACGCCTGCACAGTGCACACGCCCCGGGAAGCAGATGAGCCGACGCGCCGACGCATCACCCCATAGCAACAAGCCCGCGAGGAGAAAACATACTTCGCTGGTTTTCGAACGATAATTGTGAACCTCATGAAACCTACACGCTCATAACAATAGATTTAACCGACAGCTGCTTTCTTACAACCAGGTAAGTTTCGCCTGAGCTGGGTATTCGAAGACCCATGGTTTCACAGGGGGCGTATCTGGTTCACACAGACATACAGGGTGTTTTTATTTTATTCTTTACAGAACTTTACATATTTAAAAAAAAAAAAGATGTGGCAGATATGTGAATGCCGTCTTTCGTTAGGTCTGTAGGGCTCGGTAGACAATAAACGAGTGAAAAACCGTTGCTATGTTTAAGAATTAACCAAAATCGGTTAGTTAACTTTGTTTATTAACGGCTTAATTGGCCATGGTGCAATTGCAGTTCTAAAAGGAGTCATTATTAAAGGCAAACATAATTTCGATAATTCGCAAAAAGGCAACGAGGTTCGCGAAATACATCGTAAAAGTTTGCCTTTCTTCGCTTCATTCAGAAACCGCGTAATGAAAATAATACGTAGAATAGTGACTTAGTCGTCTTGATGTGTGGCGCCGGCGAGTTTACCAAAGACGCGCTGTCGAGTTAGTGACGAGGGGATAGAAACAGCGGTGTCATTCTTCAACGCATCAATATCACCACAACCTCATTCGCGCTTTCAGCGCGCGGTTTTTTAATTAAGCGAAGAAAGGCAAACTTTTAGCGATGAATATCTCAGTACAGAACGAGCGGGTTGGTATAGATAATTAAGCTTGAGGAAGAAAGCGAGAAGGGACCGACAAACACAACAAAAACAAGCGCTTTGTTGCCTTCGCTCAAAGCTGTTTTTTTTTTTTTTTGCGAACTTTCTAAATCATGTTGGCCTTTAATAATGGCTGCCTTTAAAGCAGCAATTGCAACATGGCTCATTAAACCGTTCATTAACCCTTTGCCTACCGCGAACATTAAAAAAAAAAAAAAAAGATTGGGAAATACCGATTTTTTTTATGTGCCCTATTAGCAATGTGCGCGGCCAAAAGCGTCGCTGTGGTCAGCTTTCCACGATTGGCCAAACCATGGGCATATGAGCGCTGTCAGATTGTCAACTTTGACGGTGTTAGTTTCGGATTGCGATGGCTCCTAGCTTCTACTGTGCTTTTTAAACACACCATCGAACTTGTCGTCGCACCGGAAGGTAAGTAGCCAGAATAACAACGGGTGACGTCACGGCGAGGCAAATCCCCGTCGTGACGTCACGGAGGGAAATCATAAGAGGGCGCCACCAAAACATCTCGGCGCTAATACTCTGTTTCACCTTGTGTTGTACCGCAGGAAACACTACAAGCCTGAGCTCCCTGCTCTCGGGCAGACCTCGGCGGCACAAGCTCACGTGCATTAAGGGCAGCTGGCATCGCTATGAGCTCGCGCTTCTATCCTTCACTGCGGTACAACATAAGGTGAAACGGAGTGTATAAAATCGTGGTACCAACACGTGCACCGCTCAAAGAAAAAAAAGAAAGAAAAAGGTGGGCTGCGCGAAGAAACACTTGCTAAAGAAATAGGCCTATAGTTGCATGTGCTGGTTTTATCTCCACTTTTATGTACTGGAACCACGTTGGCGCTTTTCCAGTCAAGAGGAATTTCGCTCTGTTCAAAAGACTTTTTAAACAACACGGTTAGATAAGGGGAAATAGAAACAGCACAGTTTTTCAGAATGAAGTTGGAAATACAATCTGGGCCTGGGGCACTGCTTACTTTGATCCTTTGCAATAACGACACAATGCCACTTTCCGAGAAGTCGATGTTATCCATGTGTGTAACGACGTTTGATGTCGGTATTCTATCTACCGGGTGACCCGGCTGAGTGAAAACTGTTTCAAAATAAAGATTAAAGGTTTCAGCTTTGCTCTTTAGGTTGGTTTCGTAATTGACACCATCTATGACATCGGGGATAGTGATGCTAGGAGTTTTCTTGTTTTTGACGTATTTCCAGACTTCTTTAGGATTTCTTCTCAATTTGGCGGGTAGAGTGTCTAGATATTTATTTTGCGCCTTGCGCATTTCTTTTGTTATGATTTTGCCTAACTCCTTCATTTTGGATTATAATCTAGGTTCATGTGAACGATAATACCTACTGAACAAACAATCCTTTTGGTTTATCAAAGTTCGAATATCCCTATTCATCCACGGCCTATCGTTCCTTTTTTTTTTCCTGATATGATGCGTGATGGAACCTATGTCTGTGTCAAAGACAAAAGTTTTGTTTTAAATAAATTCCAGGCAGAATTCACATCCAAGTTTGAGATATGCGATTGGAATTCAGGAAAAAATGAATCCAGTTCACGGGATAGCGTTACGTAGTCGCCTCTTTCATAAAAAAACACCTTGCGTGGTTGTGCACAGCGCCGTTGTATAGCATAACAGGACATTCTTGTAACGACAACATCATGATCGCTTATTCCCAGTATCACATTGACGGATTAAACAAGATTGGGGTCATTGCAAAAAAAACAAATCCAACAGATTAGTGCTGTTAGGACCCAGTCTTGTTGGAGTTTAAACTAACTGAGATAAGGAGTGGGCAATGACCATTTCACGGAAAGCAGAATAAATGGCAGATGTAGTCTGAATGATTGGCTGGAAATAGACCCAGTTTATATTAGGGAGGTTAAAGTCACCGGCGAGGGGACTGTGTGTGTTGGCTCCAGACTTAATAATATACCGCTTAATTGAAACAAGGGTTGGCAAGAGTTTGAGCCAGGTGGCCTATAAAATGAGCCTATAGCCACAGAGGAGCCATTACCAAGCATGACTTTATACCAAACAGTTTCACATGATTCACCATCAACATTAATAGGGACACTATTCAGACTTGTGAACAAGCACAAAAACACCACCCCCGTGTGTGCTGCGGACTTTTCGATATGTAGTGTAATTAGAGGGGAAAAGTTCACTATCTGCTATGGTATTACCCAGCCAAGACTCAGTTCCAAAATCTGTATGAAGCTTTGTTGCTTCCAAAAGTGAAGCGAATTCCAGAGTTTTATTTCTTAGACTTCGACAATTAACTACAATACATATTAAGTCCCTGCAAGCTGACACCCTGCTTTGGGTCGCTGTATTCAGTGGTTGCCAGCTGTCTAGTCTAGTGACGGCATCTGTTTCGCTATTATACATGAAAAGTTGCCCATTCATTCTAAGCTTATTAAAATTTAATTTGAAATTTCCTCCACGTTGACGGGCGAACTGGATGAGTTTTTGCCTTTGAAGGCGCACCTTGTTCGAATAGTCTTCACTGATTGCAAACTGGGACCCCTTTAGTCTAGCGGTGACTGTAATTACACGTTGGTTGTCTTTGAATGACAGAAAATTTACTATCAGAGGTCGATCCTCTGCTTCCGTGTAGCGTCCTAATCTATGCACTCTCTCGATAGCTTCGGATGCGATCGGCACTTGCAGGTTTTCAGAGCAAAAATATAGTATTCTACTCTCGGACTCCGCCCATGTTTCATTTTGATTATCTTCGATACCGAAAAAGATTAGGTTATTTCTTCGCGACCTATTGTCTAGGTCACCCTGGTAATCCCGCAAATTTGTACACGCAGTAGAAAGTTTACCTGAATAGTTTACAATGCGAGCTACCTCGGCTTTTAATGGAAGGAGAGACGCAACGTTGTCTTCAACTTGCTTAATGTTGTTCGTTAGCTCTGTCACTTTCTGTTCAAGAATCTGCTGTTCAGACCGGATAAGTTGAATTTCGTTAAGAAACTCCGACTTTTCCTGCTGAATCACTGGTATTTTCATAATAACCTTGAACATGTGCTGTTCTTGCTGCTCCGTGAAGGGTCTAGGATTTCGTTCTATATCACCGGCAAGAAGCAGCAAGTTTCGTAAAAGGTGAATACAGCGTAAAAAAAAGAGAGTCATCCGTCGCATATGCATGCATACCGGCGTGGTGGGTTCTGACGCCAACTTTTTGAACGCTCTGCCATTGAAAGAGAGATAAGAGTAACCAACCTGAAGAAGGACAAAGCGTAAGTTTCTGGCAGCCATGTCGGCGCCAGATCCCACATTGGCGAGGTGAGGCAGCTGCTTATGTAAGTTTATGCCGTGTTGAAGTGCCCACGGTTGCCAGTCCATGCAATTGCCGAGAAGTGACGGTATCACTGTCTTATCCAGCGGCAGGCAGCTATCCCAGGGGAGCGGGAAAGCCGAGCAAACTTGATGTTCATGGCCGATGTCGTCTCAGGGAGGCAGGAAAGTCGGGCAAACTTGCTCATCTAAGTCGATGCCATCTGTGACAACACCAACGTCCGTCGCAGCGTCGTGAAAAGAAGCCACCATACACACCACCTGAAAAAGGACGAAACGTAAGTTTCTGGCGGCCATGTCGGCGCCAGATCCCACATTGGCGAGGTGAGGCAGCTGCTTATGTAGGTTTATGCCGTGTCCAAGTGCCCACGGTTGCCAGTCCATGCAATTGCCAGGAAGTGACGGTAGCGCTGTCTTATCCAGCGGCAGGCAGCTATCCCAGGGGGGCGGGAAAGCCGAGCAAACTTGATGTTCATGGCCGATGTCGTCCCAGGGAGGCAGGAAAGTCGGGCAAACTTGTTCATCGAAGTCGATGCCATCTGTGACAACACCAACGCCCGTCGCAGCGTCGTGAAAAGAAGCCACCATCCACACCACCTGAAGAAGGACGAAACGTAAGTTTCTGGCGGCCATGTCTGCGCTAGATCCCACATTGGCGATGTGAGGCAGCTGCTTATGTAGGTTTATGCCGTGTCCAAGTGCCCACGGTTGCCAGTCCATGCAATTGCCGAGAAGTGACGGTAGCGCTGTCTTATCAAGCGGCAGGCAGCTATCCCAGGGGGGCGGGAAAGCCGAGCAAACTTGATGTTCATGGCCGATGTCGTCCCAGGGAGGCAGGAAAGTCGGGCAAACTTGCTCATTGAATTCGATGCCATCTGTGACAACACCAACGTTCGTCGCAACGTCGTGAAAAGAAGCCACCATCCACACCACCTGAAGAAGGACGAAACGTGAGTTTCTGGCGGCCATGACGGTGCCAGATCCATGGATGCGCTGCACATTGTAACCACTATTTCAATGTCGTGCTGTAAACTATTACAACTTTTTCCTTGCCTGATCCACGTGTGCTCATGTATTCTGCTCAAATTGATGTGAAAAAGTTGCTTGTCTTCTTTGAATCTTATAAAGCATTACTTGTTCAGCCCACGTTGTCTCAGTTTTTGGACTTAAGTTCAATGTTAAAACACGTGATAAAAATTGTCACGGCTTATAAGCCATTTCTTACAAGCGAAGGTCGGGTGGCCCTCGGATGGTCCTGGCAGCCATGAAGAAATAAAAGATTATCACCCCTTTGCGGCCGTGGCTTGGGTGGTTTGTCGCGTAAATGAACACAAGAATGAGTGACAAGTGAAGCGATCTGAATAAGGTCAAGAAAAAGAAGATGGGAAGAAAAGAAGACAGAGAAGTTAACTTGGGATATTAAAATATAAAAAAAATCATGGACTTCAGTGTGTGCCGTTTCGTTCTATTATAAAATAAGATAGCAAAAAAAATCTGCTTCCGAGTTTTAGATATCCTTTTCAAATATCCAATCTTCAGCCTCTGCGACCGAGGAAATGCGCATTTCATTTAAAATGCTCACCATCCGACAAACCGAAAGTCGCAGCTAATTCTACGCTGAAACAACTTGCAATCCGCTTCTTTAAAGTCAGAATTGTCTTTATGGGAAGAAAGGGTAGTGTAGCTTGTATACCGTCGGATACATTGAAGCATCATGTTGCTAACGATCGTGCCGCAGCGTAATTGATGCCGCGGTATGACCGCTGGCAGGTCGTAGCTGTATCAGAAATCCAATGTGCACTCCATTAAAGCGGCACCAAAGATTCATATTTTCGCGCGTGCAGCCGCGCACACGCACACCTTTTGGATAACGCGCCGGTGTCGAAACCTGTCGCGATCAATACCACGCGCTTCAGGCGAGCCCCTCCGGTCCCAACACTACCCAAGTATTCTAGTACACTGTAACTGAGCTAGATTTCAGACGCCATGAATTTTCCAGAAGTGGCGCGCGGCACGGGCCTCGAGCATTTCCACAACAATGAATGGCGCCACTTTTCCTAGGATAGCGGGGCTTTATGTACACCCCCCCGCGGAATACATGAGCTGAAACAACATATACAACCTGTTTGTGTGTCTACAAGGTCGTCACAAGCTCTAACCTATCAGTGTGTCAAATAGTCCCAAGTATGAAACCTTAACTTTGCATTTCATTTCTAGTTTGAAGCACAGCTCTCTCAAAAAGTGGCACTTGTGCCCAGTGTTCTACACGTTCCTCAAAAGAAGGAACCAAAGCTCGTTCCTCGTATTTTCTGATTTTTGGAATGCGTTCCCGTTACTAGTTACATTTATGAAAAAGGAACTCGTTCCCGTTACAGTTTAAAAATAGAACATATCGTTACATATACGTTACATTTGTATTTTGCTAATTACTATGTTTAGTTAAATCAAGTAAAGTTTTTGTTTATCTATCCCATCAGTAGTCAACATACGAGTTTGTATGTCGTCATGGAAGGGCAACAGAGAAGAAAACAAGTGGAAGCAGGGTTTCATTTGTTGATATAGTCAAGTAAAAAATATCAGGTTTTAACCATATTTATGTTTGTATTTGACGATTCAGAGGAGCCGAATGTACTTTTGCCCAACATTGTACGAGCGTTTTACAACAACTCCACACGTTGGAATTCAACAAAATCCCTTGTTCGAACTTAGCAACAGTTGCTTCGCGATGTTGCTGTCCGCAAGACCAGCAAGTGGACTGGGAGGAGACTGTAAGGCTTTAGGAAGGTCCGTTTTAAAAAACTACAAACACTTATTTGTGATGTTCGCTTTGTTGTTCATTTTGAAGGTGGGGGACAAGAGAAGAAATAAAGGTTATTTTTGTGTATCTTTTAAGTGAGCAATGTTCGGGATACAATGGTGCGTTCGATGTTTGCCAATCTCTGATCTTGTTGTAACTGTAGGTCTCGTTATGGAAGTTCACAAGTGGCTGTAGTCGGACTTGGATTTCTGGGTGTATGAGGATTCGAGTAACCAAAGAAAGCCAGCTGAGTTTGAAACAACCCTCTTTCTTTTTCTTTTCCTCTGACTTGCTTTTTGTAGCGCAGTTTCGGGCACTCAGAAAATCATAAATGTCCACCATCTCTCCTACACCCGAAACTGTTAGCAAGCGAGGACCGCACAAAATAATCTATGAGATTAGTAGCCAAAAAAGTAACTAGATCCTGCACTTCGTGAAAATATAGTTTTTGTACATGTAAAATTTCTCTGTTGGAAATAAAATAAATATTACCCCACTGAACGAAAAAAGGGACGCCTTTAATCTTTCCGTTCCTGTAAAATGTCACGCGTTCCCGTTCCACTTCCAGCCATGCAAAATGCAACGGCGGCGTTCCTTCGTTCCTCCTAAAAGGAACGCGTTCCAGGAACGCGGTTCTGGACAACACTGCTTGTGCCAAAGAAGTGTGATACACTGTTTAACGCATATTGTCCGCAATAGCATGTATCACGCAATTTCATATAAGGTAAAGCAAAAAAAACATTAAACAATTGTTGCACGCCCTGCTGCACACTGCCTGACGTCAGGAATACCGATTGGTACAACTGAGATACTGAACGTCTCAATTTAGTTGTACACGACGAAGAGGCCTAACTCGCAACAAAGTCAAGAATCGGACCAGTTGAAATAGTATTTAGACATTATGAGTTGAAGCAGACCTTCATGCTTTTTAACGTAAATACCTGTCCGGTTTTGAAAGAGCTATAGGGTTTAAAATAGTAATGGTTTCTATATATACTTCGGAGCTTGTGGCGACCGTAGGAAAACAGAAATATTGGATCGGGCGTTTCAAGCTCATATTGTCTACGTGGGCACATTAAGAAGCAGGATGAATATCCAACCCCGTTGAAGAACGAAGTTTCAGGGATAAGCCTTACAAGACAAATCAGGTGCTCTCTCGTAAAAGACGTTTTTACATGCAAAATAAAAAGGGTAGAAACAACGCACAAAATGCAGGCGAGCTGGTGAACACTCAACTTCTTGGACACCCGATACTAGGAACAAAGGACGAATAACAAACACACAAAAAAAGGTCTATGTGTGTTGTCCCCTTTTTGGTTCCTAGTGTCGGGTGGTCAAGATGTGCAGAGGGTGATTTAGGCAGTTTAATAAAAGAAGGGTTCTCTTTCTTCACTGCTTTTCTACGGGCTTGGTCGAAGTGCGCCTTCGTTTTTTATACCTACACTGTAAAAAATCTTTCGTAGAAAAAACGAGAAAATGCTTGGCAGCTCTATCAAGAGGGGATGCCCATTAAAATAATGTGCCCCCATATTTTGAAAATATGTGAAAAGAGTCGTTAATGTGATGTTACCCATTTTTCCAAAATATAAGGATGCCCATTAAAATTACGCAAGCACATAATTTTAACGAGCGATCCTGTACTTTGGTAAAATGGGTACCGTTGCATTGACGTCTTTTTTCACAGTATGGGGGCACATTGGTTTAATAGGCAACCCCTCTTAATAGAGCTGCCAAGCGTTTCATCTTTTTTTTTATGAAATGTTTGTTTTTACATCTCTTTTTATCTGAGGCACTGAAGTAGCTCATGCTCTGCTGTCCAACATTTTTCACTCACTTAAGTTTCTGTACAATGACATTTGAAAATGTGACTTCAGCATCTTTGATGCACCTGAAAGTATGAGCTATATATTATGTGAATTGCAATGCAATTAAATAATTAATTCATGCACTTTAGAGCAGCTCTGCTTCTATGCCTAAAATGAGGAGGAAATAATTGGCACAGAAACTTTAAGCGAATAAGCGAAATAGCGTGCAGCGAAACAGCAGCTAGCTACATTGTTTCTCACGGGATGCACCTCCACACACAGCTGTCAGCTGTTAAAGCCTATTGCAAGAGAAGAATAGTAGGTAAATGGAAAGAAGGAAATCATCATTGCGCCGTGATTGGTTTTCTCACTCTCCTGCTCTCCAGCCACCGCTCTGCTCATGTTGAAAGAGTGGCGGGCTCTCTGTTAGGGGCTTGCACCTGCTGTTCTTGAGTTGCAACAGACCATAGCGACCTGGAGGTTTTCGAAAGTGCAGCTCAAGCTGGCCGGAGCATAATAAAGTCTCATATCGGCAGCAAATTCTCACAACATAAACACCCTTGAGAAAGGGTTCAGAATTGAGACAGCAGCCAAAACACAAAATAGTTTGTTCGGTTGTTTGTAGATTATTTTGCCTTAGCGCTCTGTAGCTGTTTCCTTCGAGCTCATTGTAAACTACAAAAAAAAATGAAAGCCGTTTACAACTCCCTGTAACGCCAAATTAGAGCGCAGCACTTGAGGAGGAGGAGGGAAGGGTACTGAGGTTCACGTGTTATCGGGGGGGGAGAGGCGGTCAGGTGACCTTGGAGGGGTCACATGACCCCCTCGCCAAGGTCACGTGCGGGTCACGTGACCTGGGGGTGTCACGTGACCTCGGGGGGTCACCTGACCTGAAGAGAAATTTTTCCGCTAGATTTAGCGGGGAAATGTTTCCGTTAGATTTAGCGGGGAAATTTTTCCGCTAGATTTAGCGGGGAAATTTTTCCGCTAGATTTAGCAGGGAAATTATTCCGCTAGATTTAGCGCGGACATTTTTCTGCTAGACATAGCGGGAAAATTATTCCGCTAGATTTAGCGGGGAAATTTTTCCGCTAGATTTAGCGGGGAAATTATTCCGCTAGATTTAGCGGAATAATTTCCCCGCTATATCTAGCGGAAATGGTGCTCCCTCATTTGCCTCGTATAGATACCAATGAATGGTTAAACTCTCTCTATGTACGTCTCTGAACCAGAGAACACATGAGCGACAAAAAGGGGTGCTGCGCGGCAGTTTCCACAGCAATTTGCGCGGATGCTGTGATGAGGAGGCATGACTTTACGTCGCAGCGTTCATGCAAGTTGCTATAGAAACTGCAGCGCAATGCCTGTTTTCATTACTCATGGGTCCCCGCTTAATAGTCTATAACAGACGCCTTTTTTTGCTGCTTGAACAGACTTAATTTTGTTTTGAGGTGTAATGTTCTGCCCAAACAGTCCCCTATAAACAACATTCTTGAGGGGTGAATAAACTTGTGTTATAAATTTCACCATGTTTCATGAGTGCCATACCTGCTTATGATAAGTAGGCCTGTGTAGAGGAAATCATCAAATATCTGTTTTGTGTGTGTAGCCATCCATATAGCAAATCATAATTTATTTTGCAACATATTTCGATGAACTTCTGATAATTCGAGCTATCGATAATTCATGCGAAATTCGTGGCTTCCTGGAGTTCGAAATAATGAGAGTCTACTGTATGTCACATTCAAATTAATGGTTGAGCTCTTGGGCTTAATGGAATCTGAACCCTTCTCCACTGGCAGTGCATTAAAAGCAAAATAGTACAGTAATGTATTTGCTCTAGTTTCCTGCACTGGCACAGGCTTGTGCAATTAAGTCAAACTATCATCAAAAAAAAGCTGAAGCACTTTTTAAAGGGTAACTGCAAAGAAAAAAAAGTTTTTTTTTTTTTAAACAGCCTAATTGGAACAAGCATGTCACAAAACAAATGTTCCGCGAAAAAACAATATTTTTTATCAATATTTACGCCACAGTACGTAATTTAGTCGGAGTCAGAACATCTCCCCATTTGAAACTCCCGCTCTTTCGACCCCCGCGGAGGACAACTAAGCCCCGCCAAAAAAATTGGGTTGTGTGTATGTTTATACAGCCTAGAACTTGGTCTGCCTCACAGGGGCGACGAGTCTCCCAGCTGTAGATGAGAAATTTAGCCAGTGCGGTACAAACCGCTAGCCTGGGGTCTTTAACGTGCGTCACGCAGTAGTGATACACGACCGCACGCCGGTACGATGCTCATCCAGATCGAAACGGGCAGGGGTGGGGCTCGAACCCAGGATCCCTGGGTTCTGCAGCGCGAGCTTTCGCTCCACGTGCTCCGAGCTGGTGTGCGCTAGACCACTCGGCCACCGATCCCCCCAAAGCCCCGCCATTTACTCTTGGATTTGCTCTTTTTGTTGACTGGGCCGCCGAGTTGAACGGCGCAGCGTCTCAACTTCCGGTAACATCTGGCAACAACGCACGGCGGCGGTATTGTTTTGGTTTGACGCGGTTTGCGAGCACATGTAGCGAAGACGTGACCGGAAAAGTGCCCCTGTGATGTTCCCGGAAGATGGAAAGTATCATCCGTAATCGTCGTGTGTGCTTTGAAAGCGAAGGGAGTCACAGAATCCACGAGTGCGCAACCACTAGCCAAGGTTCACGACAGCGCTGCGTTGGTTTCGGCGATCTCGTTCTGTTTGGTGCAACACGCCGATGCGACAAAGAGCTGAAACGTTCGTGGTGTGTGTAATGCGGTGCTAACACGGAGCGCAAATTGGTTGTTGTGGGGTTGACGTTCAACGAGTTCAGCCCCGTCGTCGTCAGCTGATCCAGTCAAAATGGTCCGGGAGGACGCAGCCAGAGTTTCTAAAAGTAAATCTGCCTCGTTCTGTTTCAAAATGTGGAAGTTTCCCGACGTATACCATGAGTAAAAGCTGCATGGCGCGCGATTCAAAACGGACGAAATAGCCGCAAACTAAAATCGGTCTCACGCAGTAAATAATGCTGTAATTTTTTTTTCTCGCGGAAAAATTGTTTTTTTGACATGCTTGACCCAACTAGGCTGCTTAAAAAAATCTTTTTTTTTTTTTTTGCGTTCACTTTTTAAGGAATCTGAGTTAGGAGTGGACTTCCATAGCATTTTGTCCCATGAATTCGGTAATCACACTGAACTTGGACGAGAGTCAATGTAAACTACATCTATATTCAAAATATGTGCAGCGATTGCCACGGTATGCAGGAAGTCTCTCTTCCCCCTGTAATCTGTCCAAAGCGTCGTGACGTCATTGTTGGCATCCCTAAGTCACCTTAATAGTGAGTAAGAGACCCTGCCGATGACGTCACTTAGCTAGTTTTTTTCTTTGTTTTCGCGCTCTGCTTTTTTCGGCGTGCCGCAACATACAGGGCTACATGGAACTTTTAATTAACGATTACGACGCTCCTACTAACGATTACAAGATAACTTTAGACACCACTTTTAAGGTGCCCTCCCTAAACATTTTTTTTTTGAATTCAAGGACTTTTTTAGTGTTTCTTTAAACATGGTACCCATGAAGTACTTCATGAACCTGAAATACTATACCCATTTTCACCTCAAGAACCGTAGTAAAACAAGATTTCCCACACTAGTGTTCAATTAGAACAATGAGAGCAAAGTTGTTTTGTTAAGAGGTGCTCAACTGATAGTCAGCTGTGGAATCAGGCATTGACTCATTGCTCCCAGAACTGAAGATCTGGCTCTGTAAGAAGAAAGTATTGTTCACCTTCCTGTGCATATTTTGTGCAATAGAAAGAGACAAGAGATATTGTTCAAAATTAGCAATCCTTCTGGGCCCGTTTGCTCGAAGTGCTAACCGCGGTTAAAGTTAGCCGCAGTACCTAGGAGAGGGATTTTGAAATCACGTGACGGTCTCGTTAGGGATGCGGGGAAACATGGCGGTGCCCCGGTAACTGAGCGCCGCTCGCTTTGTAACTAATATGTTGTTGTAGCTGCAATATCGGGCGCGTAGTCAGCAACGAATGCTGCAGCATGGCTTTCGCTTTGCCTTACCTCACTTAAACCGCAAAGCGCGAGCAATGACCTCGCCGCATTTTTTAGATAATTTTTCGATTCTGGCAATTCCTAAGCCTAATGAACGCGATAATTTTCGGCATGGCAACGTCTTTGTAAAGCGGATTGCCTTGACTCAATCGGCCGGGTATTAATAGCACACAAAAGCAGACAGCGTCCCAATATACCTTTTCCTAAATTACCCAAGCATCGAGGAGAACGCTGGAAGTGTAATTCTACGGTCTGCGCGCGCTGGCCACCTTCTTATAAAAGATTCGAAGTATATAATCATAATAACGCTTTGACGAACGCATGTGCAAGGCAAAATTTGTTTTAGACTTTTTGCTTTTGAACAATTACCACTGCAGACGCCAGCACCTGTAACGTGTGTGACTACACTCGTAGCGTGCACCTCGGTGCTTGGGAAATTTAGAAAAAGGGTTTATGGGACGCTGTCAGCTTTTGTGTGCTATCAATACCCGGCCGATTGAATCAAAGCAATCCACTTTCCAAAGACGTTGCCATGCCGACAGTTACCGCGTTCATTTAGGCTTAGGAATGTCCAGAATCAAAAGACTATTTAAACAATGCGGCGAGGTCATTGCTCGCGCTTGCTTTGCGATTTAAGTGAGGTAAGGCAAAGCGAAAGTCTCCTGCACCATTCGTTGCTGACTAACGCGCCCGATATTGCAGCTACAACGACGTATTAGTTCCAAAGCGAGCGGCGCTCAGTCACCGGGGCACCGCCATGTTTCCCCGCATCCCTACCGAACCTGTCACGTGATTTCAAAATCCCTCCCCTAGGTACTGCGGCTAACATTAGCCGCGGTTCGCGGTTTCGAGCAAACGGGCCCAGATGTGCGAACTTTACTGTTCAAGGCTGCTACACTCTAAGAAAAAAGTTGACCTCAAGGGACTAACGGCAGCATTTGGTCCTCTGAACTCCCAGTTGCTCGCCGAAAGGACCATCTGGCTCAAGCTAGGTACCGTGCGAAAAAGCTGGGGACTAACTGCGCTCGACTGGGACCAACCGATAGGCGTGCGCGAGCAAAAGCATCCCTTAGTCCCCCTCAGACAGGGTGCATCTGTATGATTTAGTCCCCGAAGGCAAACGGAATGTTCGCCAGGAGGACGGATGCTATTTCGCTTGTCTTGGGGATTGGCGAGACTCAGCCCAGCACGGCTGAAAGTATTGACAAAACTCGGGCGAAACTGGCGAATTTGTTTAATGTGCCCCGAACGTTAAGACATTGCTTGGTAGAGCTTCACGCGTTGTGTGAATGCGAGTGAACGAATGTGTTGACTCGACTTCACCCAACTATCTCGTCTAAAATGATCTGTTGACAGGCCACAAGTCCCATTTACGTAATTTGCCTTCGCGCAAAAAATGTGCATTTATCCAAACGCAACACGTCCAAATACTAACACTTTTTTTTTCTTTTTAAAACTAAACTTAACAGTTTGTAGAAGCCACGCTTTTAACACCGGAGTCTCGCAGTCAGAATAAATGGTCACTTCAATCGCTAAAACTGAGCATTCCCACCGGCGATATAAGCAGTCGCGCGATGCGACCAGATAGCATCGCAGAAAAAGTTAGATGGTCACACCGGCGTGTGCGATAAGCGAGTCCAACGCCTTCGTGGCGAGTCCTTTCTCGAAACCTCTCGCTCCGAACGCCGTTGATTGGCTCAGCCGCTCCGCGACTAGATCGCATCGCAAAAAAGTCGGGTCGAGAAGCGACTGCTCAAATCGCGTCGCTTTTTGCACGCGATGGTCGCTTTTGCGATGAAAGTTATCTCGCGACTAGATCGCATCGCCGATGGGAACGCGCCTCCGTCTCTGCGTGACAAACCTTTCTGGGTAGTCCAATGTCGAACTCAAAATCCGCAACGACACACTTGATGCACGGCGCGTTCCACTTAATGAGCACGTTTAGGGGCAGTATTCAGACGCCTTCATGCCATCGTCGTCGCTGTTTCCAAAACAATC
Source organism: Ixodes scapularis (assembly GCF_016920785.2). NCBI lineage: Eukaryota > Metazoa > Arthropoda > Arachnida > Ixodida > Ixodidae > Ixodes > Ixodes scapularis. The sequence continues at coordinate 66,661,227 of NW_024609881.1, forward strand.
CAGATGAACAACGAAGAACGAACCACGCCCGGAACGTTACACCTGGCAGCACCCTACTAATACAAAACAAATGCGAACTAAAAAAAAACCACTCGAGAAAGCTGAAAATGCTTAAGAGAGAGAGAGAAAAAAGAAAGCAAAAAAAAAGTGTTTGCTTGTACGTCACTCGACCGGCGTATTGAAAGTGGTGACCTTCTCCCGGTCCTTGGAGCTCTTCGGTGTCCTTGTGTCATGTGTAGTGGGAGCGGGAAAAGAGATTATCTTCTGCGCGCGCTGTCCCCTCCCCCCAATCCCCTACCCCGCAATCTTTGCTCCTTGGGGTCGGTCGGGAAAATGGGAAGTGTATTTGAAAAGAACCTGTTTTTAGTAAGTTGAAAGTCGAAATACAGCCTTCGTCGGAGGCTAGTCGCCTTGTGTCGTCTCCAATCATGGCAGGATCCGGTTTGGATTCGCTGTACTGAAGCACTGCACTTGATCTGTTCTGAAGTCACAAGTCAAGGGAACTCGATTAAGGTATGTCGAAGTGCTTCTGTTTCTGGTGTATTTATTAACCGCGGCTTCAGAAAGTGTTTTATTTTGAGCGCGTTCTCTAGCTTGCAAAGCGCGCGCCATGCTCTATTCTTTTTGGCACCTTGGTTGCTGATTTTCTTATGCAGCACCGAGACCTGATATTCAATCGTATCGAGCGAAACGCTTGTTCTACCTATGGCTTTTTTTTTTTTGTGTGTGTGTTTCGCAGACCCTGGCAGGATCGCTTGACCATAAACGCCTGTCCACACATGCAGCGGAGCGCTACAGGCATAGCGCTGACCTTGCGCTAAGCCCGTGCTGACGGCATCGGTCATCAGCTCTGTATCGCACCGACAAAACTCTTGCTCATGGCAGTCGAAAAGTATCTCATGAAACGTGAGCAGCGCTACATCAGCGCTTCGCTGCGTGTGAGAACCGGCATTAATGGAGACATTTATTCGATTGTACACTAGACTTTCGCGTTGATGGCGGGAGATCGTGCCGTCACTTTGAAGCATAGTTTGAGCACGCACGCGCTGGGTCTGTAATTCGCAGCGAACGGTCTACTAAAATCTAATATTGCGCTGGTCTGCTGTCAACAGATCGCATGTTGGATGTGAACCATCGTATCACTTATGCAGCCTATTTGTTAATTTATTATGCGTGTGTTATAACTTATATCTCATATATTTGTCAAGCGATTGGGTATTTACGCTGCCCTGTTACTAATAATCCAAATTCCTCGCAAACAGGCAAGAAGCTGCCGGTGCCCCAATAAACGGTGCTGGGACCACGACCGGCTTGGACAGACGTCCTAGTGTCCAAGCCATCGTCGACGCAAGTGCACTCTTCGGAATTTGGCCTTATCGTGGATTCTACCGCCAGGAACTTCGACTTCAGTCATCCTTGAATGCGATCTGTATCTACGAGGCAATAAAGCTACGTTTAACCTGAACTCCACAATTTCGTTTCGGAGATTTGTGGCTCGGGACCAAATGTAAAGGATAAACCTTTAGTCCCAGAAGCCTAAATCCAAGGGCGCAACGTTTAGACCGAGAGGTCCAAGTGCAAGGGCCTAACAGTTAGTCCTCGGGGTTCATTTGAAACGGTGTAACACTTAGTCCCAGGGGTCCAAGCGCAAGGGTCTAACAGTTCGTCTTCGAGGTTCAATTGAAACCGTGTAACAGTTGGTCCCAAAGGACCAAGTGTAAGGGCCTAACATATAGTCCTCGAGGTGTAACTGAAAGGGTGTAACAGTTAGTCCCAACGGTGGTAGTGCGAGGGACTAACTGACGGGGCGCAACAGTTGCTCCCCTAGAGGACTAATGGTGGTGGCAGCGCATTTGGTCCCCCGAGGGACTAAGCCGCGCTCCCTTTTTTCTTAGAGTGTAGGAGCAGTTTACGACACTAGTGTTCAATCAGAACAATTAGAGAAAAGTTGTGTCTTTAAAGTAAAAACATTATTTAAAATTGGAAGTGACTTTGACCTTCGAAGTGCTATAACACATGAAATACAGTATTTAAAGTTTTTTTTTTATTTTAAACTGAATGTGTGTATAGGCCACATGACGTCAGATCAAGCGACATCAATTTTTCTGCCCAATTTAGTGGGGAAGCTGAATTGGTACATAGGTCACGTGACATCCATTTTTCCGCTAAATTTGGCAGGAACCTTACTTTGTAGGTCACATGACGTCAGATTACGTGACATCAATCTTTCTGCCAAATTTAGTGGGGAAATTGAATTAGTGCATAGGTCAGATGACATCAATATTTCCGCTAAATATAGAGGGGGAAATTGAATGGTTGCATAGGTCACGTGACGTCTATTTTTCCGCTAAATTTATCAAAGAGCTTGAAATTGTCAGTAGGTCTCGTGACATAAATTTTTCTGCTAAATTTAGAGGGGAAACTGAACTTGTGTAGAGGTCACGTGACAGCAATGTCCCCACTAAATTTAGCGGCAAATAAACGGATGGATGGAAAACATTTTGGGATTGGAGGGTAATGTTAAAAAGCACTTAATGTTCTTAAAAAAAAAGCTGCTCACCTGATACGCATCTCTGGAAACAGGCTTTGACTAGCAATGAATTGTAGCCCAGGACTGAAGTGCTGTTTCAGTAATGCTTCCTGCACAAACAATTTAAATAAAAATGTAAATACACAAGCCCCAAAATTTTGTTGCCATTCTCCTTCCCCTACTTTTCTTTGCATTTAATTTATTTCATCCCTTGACAATTCCTAAAGATTTCGAAGTGCTTATCCTACGTCGTTCTGTCAGAGCCCGGTTCATGTTGCAGAAATTTGGCCGAATGGGTAACCCGGAGCATTTATTGTTCGTCGAGACACTTTTCCTTTTACTCCATCCTGTTCTTGACAGCAGAAACTATTCTCCCTTGACCACAGTCATTAAAGGGATACTGAACCGAAATTTCGATTTCGCAAAATAAGGCTGCAGAAGCGTTGAAAGGGACGCTACGAACTCCAGGACATCACTCAAACATTGATATCTCAAACGGATCGCCGTACTTTTAGAAATGAAGGGCACGATCAAGCGAGGTCTTTGACGTAATTGTCCTACGGGAAAATTTGAGAATGAGGGGAAGCGGCCTCGCTTCTCTCCTTCCTGCTTCGGTTTACCAACTCGAGGGTACGTAGCGAGGTGAAGAGGGAATGGGAATCGTGACGTGCCTTGTCTCGTCGGCCTCGTCAGCCGTGTTTTCTATCGCGAATTTTTTTTCTAAAAATACGGCAATTCGTTAGAGATATTGCTGTATGAGTGATGTTTTTGGGTTTTGCAGCGTCCCGCATATCCGATCAGCCTTGTTTTGTGAGCTCGAAATTTCGATTCAGTATCCCTTTAAGGAATTTTCAGAGAGCATACACAGGAGGTTGGCATGGCCAATACAAGCTCATGTCTTCACTTTGAGCATGGAATGAGCAGATGTCTGCAATCCGCAATGTCGGATCTACAGAAAGTTTCCGTTTTACCAAGACTCGTACCATTCCATTGTCAAAGGAGCAGGCACTCTTAATAAAAGCCTACTTTCATTACACTGTTTTAAAGAACAATTGTTCTTTCTTAGGATCAAATGATCATATCAGGATAATTGACAAATAATGGTAGATTCACATGATGAATCAAATCGCAATTTTCATCCGTGGACCGTTTGTCACGTTACCATCATGTCGGCTATTCCTACGATTTACGTCTCGTCAGCGGACTCCCAGACTGTGAGGGCAGAGTGCCTTTTCACGCGCATATTTCTGGCGGGTGAGTAACAGTAAAAGCGTTTGCAGTCGCCGACCGTTTTTTCGGCCTCCAATAATTCGCACTTGTTCGATATTTCGGACCTAAAGGAGGAATCGTAACTTACCCCATAGAAATAGTGCATATTCACGACCAATGTTTCGGACAGCTTGAAGTGCAAAAGTTTGATTATTGGGACAAAATCATCGCTAGCGAGCAGCGGGAAACACCTCTTAGCAGCGGCCATTTTGAATTCTATGTTGGCTGCAAATGGATTGGCTTCGTTTGGCAGCGCTACTTGAATACTCCTGAGTCCTACAGCTAGGTGACGCTATGCCAGCCCTTTTTCTCCATTTAGCTCATTTAGCTGTATGTGATCATCATCATCATTATCATTTTGCTTTGTTTCTTTTCACCCCTTCGCACCTCCTCCCCATTACAGTGGCTTAAAGGGGGCAGTGTGGTTATCGCGTAGCCTCCACCATGCATCGGGAACGGCCACTTGTGCACACTTGCGAGTGCAAAGTGAGTGAAGACATGTCAAAATGCCCTTTGCGAGCCCAGGACTTCGTCGCCTCTACCCCAAAGCCTCCTCGAGCAGGACCATGCTTGAGTCTCTGTCATGCCATGGTATATATAGTAAAGCTATACTCCGAGACAACCGTCCTTGGCAATGCAGTGGAAGGTACAGGCACGCGTTCCCTTTCCCATTTTGAGCACTGAATAAAGCTGTGCGCGAGCTCTCCTCCTCTCCCCGGAAATGCCAAGAAAAGTTGTCGCAGAGTATAGTAGCGCTTCGCACTAAGCCTATCATGGTGTTATGTTTCGCTCTGCACATAACAGCGGCACACAGTTCTTGTTCGAAAACAGCAAATGTCGATTTCAATCTTGGACAATGGTGCCACAGTGTGATCGTGCAATGTTAGAGTGTCACGGCGCTATGGGGTCGCGAATGGGTCCGGTTCGTGATGGCTGTCATTTGCGCATCTGCTCCTTCGTGTGGATGCGCTTGGGAGACGGACGAACCGCGGACATGATCAATCCGTCGTGTGAATCAGCCATCAATGAAGAGTGCTGTTCATTTTGAAATTATATAAATTAACTGAGCAGCACCATTTTGTAGGAGGGCTAACCCCACCTTAAACCCCTGGATATGTCTGTTAGTTTCGTAAGTGGTGTCAAAGTGCCAGCGCACGAGGCCCGTGCAGCATTTGGAAGCAAATGCCAGTTTAGCTCTGAAATGAAGGGCACTTGGAAGTGAGTGGCACTGTCTCTCGAGTTTACACAATGAAGGCTGAACCGCATGTACGCGATTTAGCGAGCGACGAAGATTTCTCACTGTAGCTCGGTTTTTCGATTTCTAGAAAACGTTGCTCATCGCCTTGGTCGCTTGTTCTCGTCGTTTTCGTGTGATTCGCCTCGTCGTGCGGCTGATCGAGCGATTGCGAAAAGGGTTGCCATCAATGGAGCTACCAAAGTTGACATACTTGGCAGGAACTTGCTGTAATACGTGATCAGGCCAAGATAACACCTTAATTCTGACACCTTACGTGGCCTGGGAGCTAGCATTTTTGCTTCCAAATTTTCTTCTTTTGGGTGAAACCCCGACGAGTTCATTTTATGGCCAAGGTAGTTTACCTCTTTTTGTCGAGACTTGCACTTCTCCTTGTTGAGCCTGACTCCATAGTCCCGCAGCCGTAGCAGCACCTGCCGGAACGTCGAATCACCCTTCTTCTCAGCCACCAAGATGAAGTCCAGGTATACTTCAACTCCGGGCAGATCCCCCAAAATGGATTCGATCTTGCGCTGAAAGATGGCCGGTGCAGATGCAATTTCGAACGGTAGTCTATTGTAGCAGAAGAGTCCCTTGTGCGTATTTATAACTGCTAGTTGTTTTGAAGCCGCATAACTGCTATAACTGCTAGCCTTTGAAGCCTGCTACCAGAGCTGGTAGCAGGCGTTACTCAAGTCAAGAGTGCTGAAGAACTCCCCACCGCGAAGAGATGCGAAGATGTCGTCTATCACGGGGAGCGGGTGCTGTTGGGTATGGTACGCCGCATTCACGGTTAGTTTAAAATCACCGCATAATCGGAGAGCACCATTCCTTTTAACTACCGGCACAATCGGTGCAGCCCAGTCGGAATGGGGCACGGCAGACAACACCCCCTCCGCCACCAGTCTGTTTAGCTCGTCGGTTACTTTATCGCGTAGCGCGTACGGCACCGGCTGCGCCTTTGCGAACTTCGGTTCAGCATCGGATCGGACATGCAGACTCACCGGTGGTCCTTTCACCGTTCCCAGACTGGGCTCGAACAAATCCGTGAACTCTTCAAGAAGCAGTTCCAAGCTCCGGTCGTCTGATGACACCACGGTGGGCTGAACCAAGGCTTGTGGGAGGCTGCCTGAAAGGCTGAAAACGGGAGCTCCCCGGGCATTCATGTCCCTGATTAGGTCTCTGCCACACAAGGAAGGACCAGAACAGCCGAGCACGATGAGAGTCCCATCTGTAATTTTGCCTTCGTGTTCCACTCGCATGTTCAATTCGCCCAGCACAGGCAGAGTCCCCAGAAAGCACGAGAGGCGAACTGACGTCTTCCGGAGCCGCGGCCACGAACTCCTGAACTTCAGGTACACGTCCTCCGGTATTACACTCACGGGTGACCCTGTGTCCACCACCATCATGAGTGGTACCCCGGACCAGACGAACTTCCGCATGACGGGTTTCACCAAACCGACTGAATGATCAGAGTTGGCGTGGGAGCACTGAACTGTAAACAAACTTCCTTCTTCGCTCGAACCGTTGTTGTCCCCTTCAATAGCACTTGTGGCGGCTGATTTGTGCTTACGTGGTCCGTATTTACCCGTAGTGTGAGCCTCTCCTGCGCGACAGCACCTTGCAATGTGCCCGATTCGTCTGCAGCGATAGCACGTCGCGTGCCGAAGCCAGCATGACTCGGCGTTGTGGGAATCGCTTCCGCAGCGCGAGCACGCCAGCTTGAGTGTCGTTTTGCGGGGATGGCGGGCTGCTCGGTGAGTGTGGTCTGGCGTGACCGCGTTGACGTCTGCCTCCGAAGAAGGAGACGGCTTCATGGCTACCGAATTCGCTGCGGCGGCTTCAGCAGCAAGGACGAAATCTTCAGCAGTCTTTAGGGTTAAATCCCCGCTTGGCAAGTGAAAGCTTCTGAACTTCTTTGTTCGCAATGCCGCAAACGATGCGGTCGCGTAGCAGGCGGTCACAAGAGGCGCCGAAGTTGCAGTGCTCAGCTAAGCGGCGAATCGCCACAATGAAATCTTGAACTGTTTCACCCTGTTCCTGGCTCCGGTTGAAGAACTTAGAACTTTCAGCGATTTCATTTTGCTTGGGGGAGTAGTATGCACCCAGTCGTTGTACCACTTCAGAATAGCTAAGCTTGTTGACTGTTTCAGGCGAGCATGATGCTTCAAGCACATTATTGGACTTTGAGCTCAATGCCGAGACGAGTAAGGGCCGTTTCTGTCCGGCTTCTGTCACCAAATTTCCTCGAAAAACGCCTCCAGACGAGTCAAGTAAGATGTCCACTTATCTGTAGCTTCGTTGAAGAGGGGCACCGCGTAGTTCATGCTGCCGCTCGCACGCAGAGCGGGCTCAGGTGGCCTCGTCGCCAGTGTAGTGAAGACGCATGGGTCCAGCCAAAGAGCGTTTATTCGTAATTGGGAGGCCTTTTATGGGTAGAGGGAGAGGGAGAAGATTGGCAAGAGAAAGAAACCAGAACAGCAGCGCACCGGCTTGTGCGCTGCGTATTTGCCGAGTCATTCGCTTCCTTGCAGTCCCGTTGCTCGCTAAATTGCTTACATGCGGTTTATCAGGCACGTAGCCAGGGGGTGGAGGCATGGGGCCCGTGCCCTCCCCCCCCCCCCCCCGAAAAAAAAAATCTTCCATTTTGCTGGGGCCTCCTCTCCCCCTACCCCTCATACAGCATTTTGCAATAGGCGAGCCGCCCCCCCCCCCCAAAAAAAAAAAAAATAAAAAAATAAAAAATCTTGGCTACAAGCCTGCGGTTTATACTTTACGGTTGTCAGCACTAGCGAAAATGTGAAGCGTAAATTTTATCAAGGGCTTTGCCTTTGCTGACTGTCAGACTGGTGGGAAGACTTTGGATTCCAGTGAAATACTACCACATGATTTCTCGCTTTGCTTATGAAGTGAGGAGGTGGTTGTTTGAAAATTAGTTCATGGTCTTTCGAGGAAGTTGTTTAAAACACCTTTTTTCTGTTTCTTTTGTCACTACTCAATGCGCGTTTTTTTGTTTTTTCTTCCAGCCTTCTCAATCAAGTACTTCCAGAGGGTTAGTAAATAAGCGCAACATATACTGGATCTTGTATAGAAACTCAGTGCCCCCTTCGAAAAAGAACTCTTTATACTCTCCGCAAACAACATCATCAATACAGACCCTACTTCTAAAGGCGCACGTCACGCAATGTTTCGAGCAGTTTCCGTAAACAAAAAACGAACTAGAATCCTACCCCCCACAGTGGAAGCGAATACGCGTGCCAGCACGCTAACGGGTACCTTTACCAGTCATGGGTTCTGCAAAACAGACCGCCTAGCTAGTCGGTACCAAGACATCACGCGATTTGCAGCAGTCAAGCCTTGTTTACCGATCTACAAGATGAAGCTCCGATATAATCACCAAGTGCCTCGCTCGGCCGCCCCAGCTGCCTCTGGTGGAACCTTTGCCTCTGGGTGCGTTCCCGCAATCTGACTCCTCGCTCAATGACATATCGGTTCCGGGACTTCCTTGGCAAAAGCTCAAGGGCCATCCAATGCGGAACGCACGTGTGCGACAAGGAACCGCTCACGGTCGCTTTCACTCCGTCTGCGCACACAAGAACACGACATAAACGCTCCGAACAGAAAGGACAGAAGAAGTAAAACGAATCGGCGAGCACTCACCAATTTGACTCAACTCCACACCTGGTCCCATGGGCCCGCCGGCACCTAAGACACTTCCTTTTTCCAAGAAAGTTCTTCGATGTTCTTTTCCGAAAGATTGGAAGCGCCCAACATTACGCCCAAAAGTTTAAAACTAGCTTTGTTTTTGTGTTTTGTTACGCTGGTGATGGCGATGCGGCGATGCTCATTTGTTCCGGCCATGCACTTGGTTCCGGCCACTGTGGTTCCGACCAAGCTCATTTGACGTATCATAAGTGTGCTTGTTTTAGTCGACTGAATTTCAAATTTTCAAATACAGAAAGTTGTTTTAACATTTATATAATTATTTGTAATAAACCACGTTGTAGTGTATTGTGTACTAAACTGAAACTTGGCGAGGCTTTGCCAGCTTGGCTTCGTTTCAGTTTATCATGGCGGCGAGCACCACTGTCCCATGTACCGTGCTCGACATATTTACTGTGCGTTGGTTGTCTTGTTATCCACCTCCTGCAGCATGCTGTATTGTCTGCTCGCCGGAAAGTATATCCAGTCTTCTTGGAAGCAAGGCCCCCACTAGGGTTGCTCGGACGTCGTCGGCACCCACGAACCGACTCGGCAAGCCTCACGTCGTTGCTTGGTGCCTCCACGTTTCCGGCGATGGATCCCCAAGCCCTGGCCTCAGCCGTATATGACGTAGCCGGTGAAAAATAATTTACGACAACGCGGTGTCTTTTGAATGCGATTACTACGATCAGTGGCTCTTAAAACCTCAGTAGCCCCCCTTCAATGGTAAGCTCTTCGATGTGAACGCTCTTAACTTCAGCGTCCGGAGACTGCTGCGATCCTCCGACGAGAACGGACGACTTTTCCGGGCTCCGCAAACCCTAAAAACTGTACGTGATTCTGGTATCAATATCGCCTCGCACTGTCAGCCCGCCGCAGCACGTCCAGGGAGAGATCCGCTTGCTCGAGTCTCGTTCTGTGAGCGGCGCGCCCGTTTCTGCTTCTAATATGGCTTCAGCGACACCGCCGCTTCGCAGCTCACCAATATCTCTGCATCCATCCTGAGCCAGGACGTGGAGATCCCCCTAGAGGGAGACGAGCTAGGTGGAAAATGGATCACCCCTAGAAAGCCCCGAAAATCTCGTCTTTCTGCCCACCCCAACCCCGAACTTCACGCAGTTATAGTGCATCTCCCAATCCTTCCTGCTGGCGCAGCTGCGCAGCCTGTTGAAATTTTGCCGGCGTTCTCGCAAGCCGCACAGCTCCCTGCTTATGCATGTGCCGACGTGTCGCTTCACCTCCATCCAAATAACCGTCTCGCCGTCCTCCGCACCCATCACAAAGCGATCGTTAACCGGCTACTGCGCGTCACCAGCATCACCCTACAAAACACTTCCCCTCCCGTCCACTCCTACCTAGCCGCTCCAAACAACTCCTGCCGAGGTGTTATATATGCAATTGCCTTGGGAGCCATTTACCGACGAGATCATCAATGATCTGGATTCTAGAGTCTTATCAAGCTGGCATCCTTCACGCAACGCAAATGGACACAACAGGTTCAGCCATCATCACCTTCATCGGAACCCATGCTCCTTACACGGTGTACTACCGTCGCCTCGAATTTCGCTGCCGTCCCCCCAAACCTCGAGCCCATCATTGCAACAACTGTGTCGAGTACGGGCACCGTACGCTGGCCTGCCCGGGCAACCAGCGACGCTGCCCCACGTGCTCCACCATCCTGGCCCGCCCGGACGAACCTCATCCCTGCACACCCTGGTTTGCCTTGCTTCAACTCGCAGTGTGGTTCTCAAACAGGGCACCTGGTCCCGAATAAGCTGCTGCACCTTAACTAACTCCACGAGACACATCCCTCAACAGTTCTAGCGGTATGTAAAGCGTGGATGCAGGATTCGGTTTATGACGGTCACATTGTCGATTGCTACAGTGGAGCACGCTGCTTACAGAAAAGATTGTGCTAAGAACTGTAGAGGTGTGCTAGTCGTGTTACCTTTACCATTACCCTTTTGGTGACGCCCTAACCTGAAGCTGGAACCTCCCACAAGCATGGCAAGGTGCTGCTATACTGTGCGTGATTCCCGGCTTCCGTGAAAGCTGAGTCCTATGATTTGCCCAGCGTGCCGCTGGTGCTCATTAACACAAATTAATTAAATGTGTGCGTACTAGAAGTCTTCCAGTTGAGTCGCTCAGAGTGCAGTGTATACCATGGAACAATTTCCAGTAGCCCAAACGCTCGACAGTTTAACGAAACAGTGTGCTCAATGCAATTGTTCTCAACACGTTTACTAATCGTGATAATGCCTGCCTGATATCGACTCCCCTGCTGCTACGGATGACCAGAAACCACGAGGGTTCGCAGAACAACATCGACAAGGTCTACTATAAACAAATACCTATGCTTCTTGGCATAGCATTTTAAGCAGTTTTGTCCAAAACATGCGGAACACTGGATCTTTTACTTGGCGTATCCAGTGGATGAATGAATGAATTTGGAGTTTTCTGACGCAGCAGCAAGCGTATCCAGTGGAACCAGCCATAGCACACTTAGGTGTTTTCCACATCCCTGGTCCTGCCACACCTAAAGTATTGCAGCTCCATATGAGACTCCTATGAGGTTGATCTTGTAATATCAGTTGAGTGTTCAGCAAAAGGGGGCAGCTTACGCTATTCTTCGGCAGCCAAGCTCTCTACGGATCACTCACTGCTCCGACATTGGCTAGAATTCTGGCCCTTCACTGGTGGGCCAGAGGTGACCTCAAGTGTGGCCCTTTAGTGGGTGGTCTTATTCTGCCTGCTAAAGAACGTTGTGGAACTACAAGGTAACGAGACAGCGCTGAAGGGAGTTGTTCGCAAGAGTTGTGCCGGTGCCTTTCAACCGTTTCCTACCATAGAGCAACAACAATCCTTCGTGGTGTGGTCTTCACTGTTCTGGCAATCTCTTTTTGTGCACTCATGCAGAACCCCCCCCCCCCCCCCCCCCCTGATGTCCAGGATGCCGAAGCTGGACGGCGAGAGGGCAGCGAAGCCGGGAACTGTCCGGTAGTGTGAGGCCCGTGAGTGAAGGGCACGTTCGATGTTGGTGGCCTCAGTGATGAAACCTTCGACAGTGGAAGGTGGGCTCCGCACGAGGCCCCCAAAGATTTTTCTTTCACGCCCCGCATTAGGACCCGCAACTTTTTCTCTTCGGGAGCGTTTGGGTCGGCGCGGTTCATGAGGCGGAGAACGCCTTCGACGAAGCTTGTGGCGTTCTCGTATGGCCCTTGGTGTCTTGCTTGGAGAAGTTTTTCGGCACACTTTCGTCGCTGCTGGTTGGCAAAGGTGCGTCGCAGCTCGGCCTGGAATTCTTCCCAGGACGAAATCGACGCTTTGTGGTTATTGAGCCAGGTGCGCGCCGTGCCTTCCAGAGCGAAGTAGATATTCTGAAGGCAGTGCTCTGGTGCCCATTAGTCATGACGGGCCACTCGTGCGTAATGCTGTATCCAATCTTCCACATCCTCATGGGCCTCACCATGGAATGGCGTCGGATATCGTGGGGCGACAGGCATGAAGACGACGGATGAAGCGGTCGAGGACTGCGGCGACTGGTTGTTCATCGTCGTCCTGTTTGACTGCTCGGTCGTGGGTGGTAAAAGTCCAAACTCCGGGTGTAGGCCTTGAATGCGGCGACTTAATTGGGTGTTGGTAGTGTCTTCGTCAGGTCGTCGGGGGCTTGCTGTCGGACTTGCACTGCGGGCCCTCGGAGGGGTACGCTGCAGGGACATGCGCTACCCCGCACCTCTACCACAATGTCACGAATAAACAGGCGAGGAAACAAGAAATAACTGCTAAAACGGAAAAGTTTATTGAGGGCGAACTTGTGCCCAAAAAATAAAAAGGAAACAAATGATAGCAACAGAACGTCGAGGTCGGCAAAAGAGCAGAGTCGAACGCTGGGGCGAAACTGACTCTGGCTCGCTATGCGAAGTCCCCTGTGTACCCGAGTAAGCTTCTGGAATAGTCGGCGTAGAATGTTCGACGCGTAGAATCTTCGGGCCTTAGAACCGTAGAACCTTACCTGGCGAGACGCATGGTTCTGGAGAGCCGAGACCGGGGAAGCATCGGAGAAGTCGCCGACACACGTCCGATCTCTTTCGCGGTCACTCGGACGAGTCGCTTTTCCCAAAGCAAGAAAACAAGAGGCGAAACCTCCTCGCCAGTCAGCAGTCATCCGCAACCGAGCGGGGGAACGAAAATCGGTCCTCCCGGGAGAGAGTGAGAGGAGGGCCCCCCAAGCCAGGCGACCTCCGCCTCACGAACAGGTCGGAGCTCACGGCGAAGAAGGCCGAGCGTTCCGACCGGCGGCCGTTATCACAGCCATTGGGGAAGGGAGACCATAGAAATCCCCACAACATATATATATATATATATATATATATATATATATATATATATAGTGATATCGGTTTAAAAGTCCACAACCTCCCCTCGTCTTTCCCGTCTTGAAGTTTATTATGTGAAAAAAAGGGATATGTATGTGTGTGTGTGTTGTTTTTTTACGCAATGAGGAGGCGGCTCGTGCACCGCTCGTACACCGCTTGGGGCAAGTTTTCCCAGAAGCTGCAACCGTCTTCTTTTTTGTTCATTTTCCCTCTTTCGGCGAGGAAGTCCAGAACCACCCCTCGTCTTCATTGTCTTGAAGTTAATTACGTGAAAAAGAGATATGTATATGTGTGTTCTTTCACGGACAGAGGGGGCGGCTGGTGCACCGCTCGGACACCGCTCGAGGCATGTTTCTCAAAAGCTGTTTTTTTTCCCCTCCCGGCGAGAGTTTGGCGGCTGCTGTTCTTGTGGCTGCCCCTCCTCCTCCCTCCCCCACCGCTTTGCTTCAGTTAGATTTTCCGATATTGTGCGAGTTTTTTCGCCAGGGTCAGGTTTACGCGGGGGGGGGGGGGGGGGGGAAGGGGGGGGGGACGCCTGCGTCGGGTGTACCGTCAACTCTTGAGAAAAACCAGATGTTTGAAATACCACGTGACGAAGTCAAGGAGCGTCAATCTGATATCTCCTGTACCAGTCTCGAAAAAGGTCTGGCTCAGGCCGAAACGTCGACCTATATGTAATAAAACTCCACGAAAAGCTTCGAGGTACGTACGTTTGCTTTCTTATGCACGTTTCGTCGTCCTACGCAACAGTATTTCTCTCTCTCTCTCTCTCTCTATATATATATATATATTCATGTATGTATTTTTTTCTTTTTCTTTTTTCGCTCTCGAACTACATCTTTTTATTTGTTCTTAAAGAGAGTTTTGTTCATTACAGCGGTTTGGATTTTACATCTATCTTTTACAAATAATTCTGAGAACCCACCTCGAGAAGGGTGGCCGAATGCAAATGGAACCACCCACATCAGTATACGCCTCGCAAGTGGGCTCATTTTCGTCTTCTGCGCATGAGAAAGGAAGTAGTGGTGACGTCAGAACGCTGAGTCCTGATTGGCTGATCGCGACCCCCTATTGAGCGTCGTCTGCTCCTTTGCAACGTCGTCTGCTCGCAACATCGTCTGCGTCTGTCTTACCTTTCCTGCGACTTTTGGAGCGAACTCGACTTCGCCTTTAGGAGAGGGCAGACGAAATAACTCGAGCGGTACGTTGTTTTTGTCTAACAACTAGCAGACGCGCATCAAGGAGGGAAGTCAAAGGACTCACTGGCGAGGTGTCCCGGGGCGCCGAGGTTTGTTTGCTTAGAACCGAGAGTGAGCGTGTTAGTGTCCGCAAGTTCCCTCCCGAACACTTTTTCCCTCCATTCATGTGCGGCGAGACCCCTTACTCTTTAACGGCGCCGGCGGGTTGGCGCAGTTAACGTCGTATGCTTTACGTCTGCTAGTCAAAGCGATGGCTGCTTTACCTTTCCTGCGTCTGTCGGAGATTCACCGCTTTTTAACCGGCGAGAGTCACCGTTGCCTCGGTAAACAAGGAAATAACAAGAGGAAGAAACTGACCTCTTAATCTAAAATTGAGGTCAGCGATCAAAGTATAACACGGGAAGGGTTCACAAGGGTCGCGCGGGCATATTCCATTCAGCACGTCAGCCGGTCGTGGGCAGACGGTCGCCGAGTCGCGGAGTGCCTGCTAGGCCTAACTGCCCGGCTCGTTTGGTCGCGTTCGGTGAAATCGTGGCCGTTGGAGCTTTTCACCGGTGTCTGTGGATCCAGCGTTCTTGTTCGTCGTGCTCTGTTTCAAGTAATTTTTACTTTTTTCTTGCTGCTTGAAGTCAGGACGCGTGAGAAGCTCACGTAGAAAAATAAACGTCCGTGGGTCGTCGCGACCGCGACGCTGTCGGCCATGCTGAGTTGATCGTAAGAAGCGCGTAAGACAGCTTCGGAGCTGTCGTAGGATTTCGCCGTAACCTGCGCAAAACTTACGAAAATTTCGTTTCGTGAATACGAATTTGTTCTTAAGTTTTGTCTTACGCACATTTTTGGCTTAAGATCGTTTCGTGAATCTGGCCTCTGCACTTCCGAAAGTCGCAGGAAACGTAAGACAGACGCAGACGACGTTGCGAGCAGACGACGTTGCAAAGAAGCAGACGACGCTCAGATAGGGGGGCGCGATCAGCCAATCAGGGCTCGGCGTTCTGACGTCACCGCTACCCCCCTGCGCAAGGAGCAGACGAACTTGCCCTCCGCATATTTGAACAGTAGCGGTGACATGTTGAGTGTGACCGAGCTAGACGTGCCAAAGAGAGACCAGATTAGAGAGACCCCGACGTTTGGCTACACTGTAAAAAAACGACGTTAAAAATACGTGCATTTGCGCCATCAAACGATACGTTGCAGCCTCGTTTTTTGGGAAGATAAGTTTTCATCGTCATCCCGCGCGCGCGCCAGCTCGCGAGCTGCGCGTGAGAGCCTGCGCCGTAGCCACGCATGCGCAGTGAAACGCGAGCCCGCGGCGGGCCTCGTCGCCTCGTCAGCCTCGTCGCGCGACCACCGACCGACGGTTTGACGCAACCAATGAAGGGACGCAGCCAACACAGCACCCTGCCTGGTGCCTTCTTGACAGTTCTTCGCGCTCTTTGCTCGTCGGCTCTGAACGAACCATCACGCTTGCGATCTCTTCGAAAGGTACGTGTACACGACTTTACTACCTGCAGCGTTGAAGTATAAACATCGAAGGACAGAAAGCACACATCAAGTTTTGAAATCGCAGCTTATTTGAAAGCTTCCAGGTGTGCTCTGTTACAGGCGTCATACTCCAACGTAACGACAGTCAGTGTTCACACTCGCGTAGCTTCGCTATCTGTTATCTCATGTGCGAGATGAGGTTCACGTAGAAACCAGGCCGCCGCGTCTCTTTCGGATTTGAAACCTCCAACCCCCTGGATTCCGGCGTGCTTGGCCGCCGCAAGCGATTGACGCATTGGATCCGCCGGCTCGTTGGAAGAAGCGTTGTCTGAGGCTCGAGAGTCGCGCAAGTGTTATCGGACCTCCTTATTACGAAGGTGGCGTTCGACGCTCGGCCGCTCGGTTCTGCGTTCGTACTTTTCTCCTCCCGGGACCCAGGTAGACCATGAGTGCCGACCACTGATCCGTGGTGGCGACAGGCGCCGAACGAAGTTGAGAAACGCTAGCGAGTGCGTCAGATTTTCGTGACGCGGCCAACTGCCCTGCTATCGGCTGCGCAAAGCGAATGGTGTGAAGAAAACGGCACGCGTTTTTCTATCTTCCCGTCGGCCATGTTTCACCTCAGTCAACGCATAGTGAATTTCGGCTGTATGTCAGTTGACTCCCGATTACTGTTCCTAGATTGTAGGTTGTCCCACTGCAACGGAGCCTCTTTGTTGTGATCTTATTCTGATGATCGTTACATCTTGCTTTTTTTAATCTAGGATGCACACTTCTAGACGACCTTCTACAGGTTGCACTCCTCGTCGACATGTCGCTGGTGCCTGAGACAAACAAATTGGAAGTCACTGCTTGAAGGCACCCTGGAGTTTGTTCAGAGGTACCTCAACATACTATATTAGAGTGCCGTATTGTGTGTTGTACTTTTATTGAAAACCAAATTGCATTTTGTTTCTAATATGCATTTTAACTGTTCACTAAAATTAAGGTTGCAATAAAACATTGGCCACGAGAGATGACTCGGCCAATGTAGCCGAGAAATTCTTCGCATACTTTTTTCCATGTGTGGTTTTGGATGTTGACATATGTTCTCATGAATAGTGAGTGTTATGCGCATGTGTTTCTTCTACTTTTCACACAGGTTCTTCTGTTAGATAAACCCAAGCAAAGGCAGCAAGACAGTCCCCTAGGGTCACACCAAGGTTAATGGCATTCCTGCTCGAGTCCAGAGTCCTGCCAACAAACTTCACTGAACCTAATGGCACATTCCCTTTCCTTAACTTTTCCCTCTGAAATTTGTGTGTGTGTGTGTGTGTGTTTTGTTAAAAGGTTAGTATAATGTTTAAACAGCCAAACATTCCTAAGTGGTTCCTCTACAAGACAATAGGGTGTCCTAGGCCCGCTTCACACGGGACAATCTCGCCCAGTTACTTGACGTCGCAACACTGGCTGCCCGCGTTCACACTCAGCAACCAACTGCTGCATTTGCCATCATCGTTAAATTTTATTTTTCTTCCACTATTTAGACGCACAATTATGCGTTATAAACATATTTTTATACATTTAAGTGTCGTCGAGAATAATGATGCATCTTTCTGAAACGGCTGATTTCCAAAAATGATCAATTTCAAACCAGAACCAAGTCTTTAGTTGTCATCATCACTGGCACAGAATATCAAGTGAAAATATCACGTCCTTGATTGGCCTGCTGCAGCTTCAAACGTCTTCGAATTGCTCCGAGTTGCTCACTTGTTTTGAGCCGGATGCGATTTCAGGAATTAGTGTCAAGCTAGGGAAAGCTCGGGAACAACCCGCCAGCAGCCTGAAAATTGCCGAGAAAGTTAGAGAACATAATTCAAGGACCGTGGAACTCTGGGTTCAAGCCCACCTGGAGACGTTTTTTGTTTTTTTTTTTTGTTTTTTTGTATCATTTGTGATACAAAGATAGATACGTTTTTTTTTTTTAAATTTTAGCGTGTTGACACATAATTTCCACAGTAATGCACAGTTAGAAGCGCTTTTATTCACATTCTGTGGCTCCCTTGTGCAACAGCTTCTCGGTGAGCTACTGCCAGCTCTGCAAAGGGAGGGGCATCTTTCCACCCTTTGCAAACTGTAAACCTGTGGCTTACACAGCTCCAGCGGGTCGCACCTCGCTCGCTGCCTCCATCACGAAGCATGTGTGCTGTACAAGTCATGCCACACCGTAAGGCCATACACGATCGGGTCGCAGCACCCGGGACCATTCGTCACTGCACTCAGCTACGGTATGGTGGCATGGTCGGGGCATGTGGCAGGGGTACAGCTTGGAAATGCTGATCTTCGTTACATTTTAAACACATTTTTTGTTAATTTTGTGTTGAGTTATCAGCACTTTAAGGGTGAAGAAGCAAGCAGCAGCGACAGCAAGAAAACAATAATTTAAGGCCGCTCTCACGGAGAACCTATTATGAGTGCTAGGAAGCCACAGAGTATAATTAAAACGCTTCTAATGTAAATTAACGTATAAATTATGTGCTTTTGCCTCAAAAATAGAAAAACAAGTTAAATACAATAAATAAGGTTCAAAACATACATCAGGAGGACTTAAACCAGAACAAAACAGTCTGTAAGTTCGAAATTTGACCCCTCGAACCACCCAACCACCCCCCCCCCCCCCCCGATCTTATTTCCAGGTTGTTTATGGAGGCATATGAATCTCTTTCTCACCTGCCGGCTGCAAGAGGGATTGCTTTATTTTCATTTACTTGACTGCTTCCACCAAATCCGACAAGGCACCAAGAATAGAACCCTATTCGTCGGCCGAGGCACTGTGCTTGCATCAAGGCGAACTAGCCTGGCTTGCTAGGCTTATTATTTGTTTCATTACCTATGCAGGATTCCCGTTGCCATCCATCAAAAAACAAATAACCATGACTAAGTCTGACTTTTTCTGGTGTACAGGTACCCCTAGCAGTAAACTCTGTTAACTAAGAAAAATTATGTATAATTTTTTTAGCAAAGATGCATTGTATTAGCATGATGAGCCATACTACTTGACTATAGGTGAAGCAGAGAACATGCCTCGTCACTTGGCTCTGTTTTCATCTCCCGCATACACAATTTCCTGCCTTCTGCAGTCTTGTATCAGGCATTTGTGTGTCTTCGGCCAAAGCATCTGTGTTAGTCCAAGACTGGGTTGTTTCGGATATATGCAGGTATTCTTCGCAGCACATGGCTGCCAATCAGGAATACGAGTTCGTTCTCGGCCACCAAGAGCAAGTATTTTCAAGGTGAGCTATTTTCCGCCTATAAAAGTTTTTTGTTCCATTCCTCTTGGATGCCATTTCCTATCTGTAGTGGTCTTGCATTAGTCTTGTTGTCTCTCTTCTGCAAAAAACGTCCGAGTTCAACGAAGACCGGGTTCTTACTGATACATGTCCTGGCGGCAAGCACCAGCCAATCAAGGCCAGAAGTTTCTTGTTTGCCACTCATGCAGTGGCGTCACTAGGTTCAGCAGCACCCGGGGCGGTGGCCCGCGCCGACACATCCCCCGGAGCGCTGCATCCGGGGCGGTTCGCCCCTCCCCCCCTCCCCCCCGCACCCCCCTTGTGACGCCACTGCACTCATGACAAGTGTTTTCAAGGTGAGTGATTGATGCCTATCTGGGTTGTGTGTTTTACTACTCACAGACGCTCTATTTGCTGTCATTATAGTGGTATTGTGTCAGGCTTTTGCGTATCTGTCTGGCCAAAGCATCTGCAGGGTGTCTAGCGATCGGGAGGATCGGGAATTGTCAGGGAAATTTTAATTTCCGGGAAAAATCAGGGAAATTGTCAGGGATATTGTCAAAAAGTGAGCCCAGTCAGGAAAAATGAGCCGGAAACACCATCGACTGCCCTGAGCAAAGGCTTGAAGACTTCGGGGCAGAAAAATAGGCAATAAACTATTCTTAGAGTGGAGCTGCAGCTCTGCTCAGTGCTCACCTGATGAAGAGTGTGCTACCCGATGCAAAGGGAACCGCCGACAAATTCAGTCCAAACATTACATTACATTGGAAGGGATTGGATTGGGGGTGCGACACTAGGCTAGATCCAGTTAAAGCTGCTAGATTTAGTAAAGAATGGGAAAGCCGCAGACTCCAATCCAATCTAAGCCTTAAGCCGAAGTATCCGAAAGTGTGCAACTGGCGGCCATGCTGCCGTTCGGTCATTGACGTGTGTGGTTGAGCGTCGTGTTTTCATCATGTTTCCTGGGGCCTCTTCACTGACGATGTCGCCGACAAGAAAGTATTCGTTTAATCCGGACTGGACGAACCCGAATATTTTGGAACGTGTAAGTTGCATTAAGCGCATACTAACTTATCTTCTCAATGCTCAATGCCTCGTGTTGTAATGGTCTTATATACTTAACCGCCTCTACAGTTGTCAGGGATTTCACCTGAAATTGTCAGGGAAAACGTGAAAAACTCAGGGAATTAAAAAAAAATAAGTTGCTAGACACCCTGATTTGTATTAGACTAAAGCTGGGTTCTTTTGGATATGTGCAGGTATTCTTGGTAGCAAGTGGCTGCCAATCAGGAACACGAGATTGTTCTCGGCCTTTAAAAGCAATTATTTTCAAGGTGAGCTATTTCCCGCCTATATGAGTTTTGTGTTCCATTCTTTCTGGATCTCATTTCTTATGTGTAGTGGTCTTGCATTAGTCTTGATTAGTCTTCTTGTCTCTCCTGCAAAAAAACCCGAGTTCGATTAAGACTGGGTTCTTTCTGATACATGCAAGTCTTCGTGGCAAGCACGAGCCTGTCAAGGCCAGAAGTTTGCTCTTTGCCACTCATGGCAAGTGTTTTGAAGGTGAGTGATTGATGACTCTGAGTTTTGTGTTTCATCCCTCACAGACACTTTACTTCCTGCCTTTATAGTGGTCTTGTGTCAGGCTTTTGTGTCTCTGTTCGGCCAAAGCATCTGTATTAGACTAACACTGGGTTCTTTCGGATATGTGCAGGTTTTCTTTGCAGCAAGTGGCTGCCAATCAAGAACACGAGTTTGTTCTCGGCCACCAAGAGCAAGTAATTTCAAGGCAAGTTATTGCGCACCTATACGAGTTTTCCGGTCAATTCCTCTTGGACGCCATTTCCTATGTCTGGTGGTCTTGCTTTAGTATTTTGTTCCCTCTCATGAAAAAACACCCGAGTGCAAGTAATACCCAATTCACACGGCAGAGTAAGGGTATCTTTGGCACAGGTACCTATATTAAAAGGGGCTGGCGATCGTAATAACACGGTGCATAAAGGTCCCTTTCACTAAGGCAGGTTCTGTGTTAAACGGAGCTCGCCAAGCTCCCATTACAGCTACAGCTACACCCACAAACTCAAAATAAAAATCGCAGATCTAAAAATATATCTTGTTTAATGCATTATAACGAAATGAATATATATAAGTGGTAAATTATGAAATTATTGTGAACACAAATGTGATGAAATAATAAAATGACGAGGAACGCATACTCCAGCTAGCAGGCACCAGCGGCGGCACGTGGAAAACAATGTCTGCTAGGAACCCAAACGCGATGCACCAGTGTGAGCTCTTTTTCAAGGTTGTAGACAAGTCGTTCGACTCTCCCGCCCAGACATTTTATCCTCGTCGTCGTCCATCCCTTTCGATGGCGTGACTGGCGTAACCGTGAGACTCCGACGTGGTTCGTTTCTGCCGAGCACTATTTAGCTACTTCAGTGAGAACTTTGCAGAAAAATGGAGCAGCTAAACAGAGAAAGGGCGCCCACCTCGAAACCGAAACTCGTAAACGCAGAGGATTTAGGGCCAGTGTAGCCAGACGGATTGGACGTTTTAGAGCAAGTCTAATTTAGGTGCGCCCTTAGACTTAGAGGGAAAAGAATAAAGTGCCGAAAAAGCAAACACAAATAATATTTAGATTTTAAATGTGATATTTCACACACGATAATCAAAAACTGCGCATCAAACCGATTTCGAGGTATAATTGTTTATCACATCCTCCTTTCGCAGTTTATCAGAAATGCATTCGACATGAACTCAAAGTGCTCCGCTTATTTATTACGTGATTCAGAACGATGTTTACTATAGGTACCTTCAGCTAAGGGACCTAAGCTAAAAGTACCTTTACGCTGCCTTGTGAATTTGGTAAAAGTCTGTTCTTTCTGATACATGCAAGTCTTGGCAGCAAGCACCAGCCAATCAAGGCAGAAGTATGCTCTTGGCCGCTCATGGCAAGTGATTTAAGGTGAGTGATTGATGCCTATCTGGTTTCTGTGTTTCATTCCTCACAGACACTTTATTTTTTGTTTTTATAGTGGTCTCGTATCAGGCATTTGTGTCGCTGTCCGGCCAAAGCATCTGTGTTATACTATGACCAGGTTGAACATAGTTGCAGTTCCGCACACAAGGACAAGGACAGAGAAGAGGAACACGTAGACGACAGACAAGCGCACACTCACAACTCATGTATTGACGAAAGAGGAAAAGAAAGTGGTACAGAACGCGGAATCCGCTTGAGCGTTGGCCACACAGGCACGAGGGACCACAGGCCCGAGGGCTCGAGGGAACACGTAATTAAAATTACCCACACGAAAAAGATTTTAAGAAGGCAATTTCGTCCTCTGTTAATGAAACAGACGAAAAGCTAACACGTCACTCGCCCATGCTTAGGGTAATAAAGGCTTCGAAAATCTCTCTGGTCTGTTTTTCTCGGTACCTGTCTATTATCTTGGTTTTTGCTAAGTATGGCGTACAGTTAAAGGATTTACAGTGCAGTCAAGGAAGTGGTGTTTATTTTCTTAAGAGCCAAATGCTTATAACAAGGCTAAACCACGTTTTGCTGAAACTGCCTGGCGTATGCGGACATGTTTTTGTTTCCAAAAGCTATCAAACTAAAATTATTCCACTTATGCGAGAATCATTACTGCGAAAATTGTCACCTTAAGGGCTCAAATCTAATTTAATAAAGAAACATTTGCCTTTATCTCACTTTCTCTTTAGGCAGACTTGACTTATTTGGAAAATGCTTCTCATTAACACATCACGGCCCTGTAAAGTCATGCTGCTGGTATGATAACTGTACAATGCGATGAAAGGGTGCAGAAATATTACGTTCAAGTAGCTTTATTTTTGTACAAACACTATTGTTGTCTCTTAGATACTTGTATATTTACACAATGATTATCCTATTTTAGCACTGGTACAAAAACACCACTGTGGACTGAGGTCGTCTTTATGTTACCAGGTTATGTCATACTACAAATATGTCAGACTACAGAAATGTAGAATAGTCAATGACAAAAAAAGAAGGGCCGGGCGACCTGCAGCACTGCTTGTACTTTCCAGCATACTTTGGAGGGATAGGCTCGCTCGAGGCTCATTAGACCTTGAAACGTCATGGAAGGTAGCAGGCGGGCTGGTGGTGGAACAACTGAGGCTTCTCCATGCCTTTCTTATTCTGTCAGTGAGCGTGTAACTTCTATTCTCTATCCCGGTGCAGCATGGACAGAGCTGAAGAGTATAGGCCTGGCGAGTGCCCTTATACTGCATCCGCCTTTCTACAGCTGAGGCTCTTTCTAAATCAAGTACACTCTCAGAAAAAAGGGTCAGTACGGTCCTCCCTTAAGGGAGGAACGCTCTTGACACATATGTTCCTTCAGAAAGGGAAAAACGTTCGTCCCTAAAGCAGGGGAGCAAAAGTTCCTCCGTCGCCTGCATCTCATTATGGCGGCCACGAATCGAGCAAATCGAGCTCAATAAGACTTAACGAGAACGATAAGTCTATTGTACGGAGCGAGAGGAGCAACAATTAAAAACGTTACACGAGCTTTCCGCAAACTGTATTTATTTCCAAAGCCGTCTTCTCCCTGCAGGTAAAAGAACTTACATTTCGAAAGCATGCAGTCACTCAGTCTTCTTATCGTCAGTACTGCGATGTTAAACGGTGACAACCGGAACCCAGTTCGCGCACTTTATGTCTTACCTTTGCTATTCCTCGAGCCACATTCCTTCGTCAACCGTTGAGTCACGAGCACCTCACGGAGGAGTGGTAAACCATTCGCCTGCAAAACCAAAAGCCACTCTCAAAAAAAGCAAGTCCGAAGCAGCTGCTTGGCTCATTTCAGCACAGTAACACGAAATTATGGCGTAGCCGCGTAGTGTAAACGGACGTTAAATAGCTTGCCACCAGATGGCAGGGTCAAGCGGAGTAATCGCAAGTAGTTAGGCTAGGTGGCTCTAGGCACCGCCCAATTCATGTTCTACAAAAGATATTTCTATTTTCTCACGCCACCATCGCCGCTTCGGGAACCTTTATTATACAGACATGGAGACACATTACGCATACTACATCAGATGAACGTACATTAACCGCGTACACCTACCTCGCAAATGCAAACATCAATACAATAGCAACTAACCCGATCACTGCTCCCGAGCTCTGCGTTTTCGTCTTTTATACAGGTCGTTTTGAACGTACGGAATTTCTCGGCGACTCCCTAAGCAATAAAAAAATATTCCCAGCATGTTGATTTTTTCCAGCAATGTCATATATCTGAGAGTATTCTTAATGACTCAGGGGATGAATGTTTTCTTAAAGAGGAAACGCTCACTCATGCCGCAATTATTTGAAAGCCAATGAATCGAGCCGGCTCCAATGCGGTTCCAAGCCGATTCATTGGTTCGTTTCCCCGCACGGCTCTTCGTAGGCAGTATATCTATTGTAGTGTTTGTCTTTCTATTTGTGCTGTTCGCGCGCGGCTGCAATTGCCGTCTTGAATTAATCTCTGTTGAGCGGATATTCAGTCAGCTGGAAGTGATGCTTCACGGGCTGAGAAATCGCTTTTTGATCAACTTGAATGCAGTCAAAGCCGCGACTTGCTGCAGGTGTTAAGTGTACGAAGCTACGCCTTGGCGAGCTGGAAAACTTCTAGCGCTCATCCATAGCCTGGCGCGTCGCGTGAAAAGACGGCCGCCGTAAATGGGAAAGGAGGGGCGGAGAAACGGGAGCGGGGAGAACCTTGCCCGCTAGCGCCACAAAAGAGCGAGCGGCCAAACGCAGAAACAATCTTTTTTTTTTCTCTCTCTTTTCTTGTCGCTATCGCGGAGAGGAGAAACTCAAAGTCCACCCTTTCCCGTTTCTCCCTGCGCCCTTTCGAATCGCCGCGCCCGTTTCACCCGGAATACAAAAACGACGGTGACGAAAACACAAAAACTAGCGTGGTTCGGGGAGCGGCCGCTCATGACCCAAGCGCTCGCTGTCTAGGTCTGCCCTTTCTGCTCTGCGCTACCATATTGGTCACCGTTCGGCTTGCTCCTCCTCTCCTTTTTCCTGCGGCCGCGCGCTCTATGATTCTGTCGTCGATGTGCCGGGCTTTCTCCGTATAGAGGAGGCTATGACTCATCCCAGCGCGCCACTTGGAGGGCAGTTTCTCCAGGAACCGTAGTCTATTTAAACATCAAATTAAAGGATAGCTTTTTTTCGATTTTACCTTTTATTTTTTAATGCTAAAATTCCACACTCTAAATATACGTACTCTCCGTCGTAATGTCGTACTGTTCCGTCTTTTCCCCAGAGCGTAATCGCTCTCGGGGACCGGCAGCCTTATTGGCCACTGTACGATAGGAGCTTACCGTTCAGATCAGCGTTCGAACATGACTATCCGCACGTCGATCGATTGCACCTAATCCCTCAAGTGGTCTTAAACTCTTTAATGTAAAGCTGCACGTCAACCTGCGGCACCCCGCTCCCCCCGCTCACGGCCCGACCAGCGGCATCAATGACTGACAGCTTACGTCATCTCACCTTGTTACACCAGTGATACTCGAACACACGGTCACATCGGCGATAATTCTAGTTTTCCGTATAAAACGCACAACACTGCCATCACGATGCTGCTGCTATGCTGTTGACACCCAGAAATACAGATGCCCGTTGATTGCCGGTTGGCACTCGGCATCGGAAAACAGAGCCGAACTCAGCACGGAAGGCACCAGGGAACGCACCCAGGCAGCCGGCAGCAAAACCTGCCTGTCTTGGACGCAGTTCCTGCGATTTCAATAACGTCGAAAACGTCGACACT
Organism: Ixodes scapularis; assembly: GCF_016920785.2. Classification (NCBI taxonomy): domain Eukaryota; kingdom Metazoa; phylum Arthropoda; class Arachnida; order Ixodida; family Ixodidae; genus Ixodes; species Ixodes scapularis. The sequence goes on from NW_024609881.1 coordinate 66,687,091, forward strand.
GTTCCGCGTGGTTTCGCTACTGTAGTTCCGCTCCGCGTGGGTCCCGCAAACTAGGGGTGTCGCGAACCGGCCGACCAGGTCGACTTTTTCGAACTTTTTGCGGAAATTTCGACGAACCTTGTATTGAGGTTCGACTCGAGTGCGCATGCGCGACAGGCTGGCTGGTTGGCTTCGGATTGGATGGTATTGGCTAAGGGATGAATTAAGGGCACCGCTGATTGGTTATTTCACTTAGTACAGTACAAAAAAATATGTTATTAACGTCTTCAGTGATTAGAATTGGTTTCTTTTAATTACAACTGTTTATAAAATAAAATAACCCTTTGCATAAAAATAAATTCTCCAAACCTAGACATGCATGTATCAAGGTCTGGCCACACGGTCCGCAAAGTCGAACCGGTCGACTGTGCTGAAAAGTTTCGAAGGTTCGTCGATTCGGTTCGACTCAGTCGAACCCCGAAAGTTCGACCTAAAAATCCGGTTCGACAAACGTTCGCAACACCCCTACCGAAAACATTGCCCGCAAACCGGAGACGGCCATCTTACCCAGTGTATGTAGCGCTGCTGGCACTGCTCCGGAACTACGCCGTTTCTAGCGGCTTCGTTAGCTCGTTTGATAAAATTAGTGGTAAAACCGTCAATGCAACCGAAATGTTCTGCACGTTCGGACTAGAAGACGGAATTACAGTCGGTCTTCGCTGCCGCTTAAGCTCACTCAACTCAACAACATTTATTAAGCAACGTGCGAAGACGTGCTCAAAAAACGAAACTGAAAGATGAGCCGGGAAGGCGAAAGCTTTCTCCCGTCTGTCTGGAAAAGGGGGAAAACGTCTCGTTCCTCCCTTCTTCTCGTATCCGCTTGGGGGCGCGTCAGTAGAAGGGAGGAAGACCGCCGTTGCTGGCCTTTTTCCTCCATCTCTTCTTCGAGTGTACCTTGTGTATCTTGGCTTCAAAAACACATCTTTTGGGGGGTGCGAAAGGAATTCTAAGACATATTTTTGTTTGTATTGTCCTATCACGCATCGACTTCCTCGACTAAATGCGCAGTCGACCCAGCCTGTTGAAAAAGTATAATGCCTGCCAGGTAATTGTTTTGCATTTAATTAATATATCAGCATTCAGTTACGTATCCGAAATCATTAGTTACTGAGACGCGGTCTCTCTGTAAGTCAAAGCCATTTGGACCATTCAGAAAATTGCGAGTCAAATAACGACACTGTCAAGGTCCTGTACTCAGCTCGAACAATCGCTGGGCACAAGCTGGTCCCGTGGTGACAGGTAGCAAGCATCCTGTTTGGAACGTGTAAGTACCTACCTCGCAATGTAGCTGAGGACTAACCCAGGGCCCACTTGCAAACGTCTACACTTTGTATCTCTTTAAGTCTATGGCACTACAAGCCATAGCAGCAAAAACAACGTGACACGCTCGACGTACCGTGGCGTCCAACTGCAAGGTCACACGGCTTGCCTTCGGCACTGAATTCGCAATATTGGCTTGAAGCATCCGCCGTGGTTAACTTTAGAGGGGGGGGGGGGGGGGGGGTGCAACGATTTTAAGATAAAAAAAAAATTTCATCTCGTCATTTTTACGTTTTTCATTGTGTCCCGGATGATAGAGAAAGCATCTCCCTCATTAATACATGTCGTGACTGCGCTGCATAATCGCAAAGCAAAAGTCGAACTTTTTCCCCCATCTGCAGCCGCGAGCGGCATCCGAAGGAACTACGGCGAGAACAGACTTGGGAAGTAATCCGTTACAAGTAAAGGATTACTTGTAATCCCTTACTTTTTAAAGTAATTTTGTGATTGCCACGTTACTTTTTTTCAGAAGTAATTTGTAATGTAATTTCGTTACAAAAAATTGATTATGGATTACTTTAGTTACTAGTTACTTTTTTAGAAATATGAGCATGATACAGTAACTGAGCCATACGAGCAGAACATTCACCAGCATAAAGAGCGCAAGTTCAACAAAATAAAAGATAAACATCAAGACGGAGAGAATAGCCGAAAAGAAAACACGATTTTTGTATGACCGGTCACTACACTCTAAGATAAAATGGAGAAAAAAGGTAGCAACGGCGCGTCTTTATGCCTTCTACTGACGCGCCCCCAAGCGGACACGAGAAACAGGGAGGATCGAAACGTTTTTCTCCTTCTCCAGGCAGACGGGAGAAAGCTTTCGCCCTCCCGACTCATCTTTCGGTTTCGTTTTTCGAGCACGTCGCGCATGTTGTTTCATAAATGTTGTTGAGTTGATTGAGCTTTAGCGGCAGCAAAGGCCGCCTGTAATTGCGTTTTCTAGTTCAAACGTGCAGAACATTTCGGTTGCATTGACGTTTTTATCACTCATTTTATCAAAGGAGCAAACGAAGTCGCTAGAAACAGCGAAGTTCCGGAGCAGTGCCAGCAGCGTACGTACACTGGGTAAGATGGCGCCGTCTCCGGATTGCGGCAGAGGATTGCGGGACTCACTCGGAACTACAGTAGCGGAACCACGCGGAACTGCCTGCTGCCTGGGTGCCTTCCGTACTGAGTTCGGTTCTGTTTTCCGATGCCAAGTGCCAACCGGCGTTCAACGTGGTTCTGTATTTCTGCATGTCAGCAACATAGCAGTAACATCGTGATGGCAGTGTTGTGCGTTGTGAACAGAAGACTGGAATTATCGCCGATCTGACCGTGCGTTTGCGTATCAGTGGTGCAAGAACAAGATGACATGACGTAAACTGTCGGGCACTGATGCCGCTGGTCGGGCCGTGATCGGAGGGGCGGGGTGTCGCAGGTTGACATTCCGCTTTACATTAAAAAGTTTAATACCACTTGAGGGTTCACGTGCAATCGATCAACGTGCGGATAGTCATGTTGGAACGCTGGTCTGAACAGTATAAGCTCCTATAATACAGTGGCCAATGTGACTGTCGGTCGTCTCGTCCCCGAGAGTGATTGCGCTCTGGGGCAAGAACAACAGTACGAACTCGTGACGGAAAGTACGTATATTCACAGTGTGGAATTTTAGCATTAAAAAAGAATAGATAAAATAAAAAAGCTACCCTTAACTTTGCTGTTTAAATATACGAATGTTCCTCGAGAAACTGCCCTTTAAGTGGCGCGCTGCGATCAGCGCTAGAAGCTTTCGAGCTCGCCAAGGCGTAGCTCCGTACATTTAACACCTGCCGCAACTCGCGGCTTTGACTGCATTCAGGTTGATCCAAAAGTGATTTCTCTGCCCGTGAAGCACTTCCAGCTGAGTGAATATACGCTCTACAGAGATTAATTCAAGACGGCAATTGCAGCCGAATAGAAAAACACACGCTACAATAGAAATTCAGGCTACGACTTGCCGTACAGGGAAACAAACTAATGGCTTCGAACCGCATTGGAGCGGCTTGATTTATTGGCTTTCAAATAATTACGGCATGAGCGAGCGTTTACTTTTTAATAAGAGATTCTTCCCCTGAGCCATTTGAAATACTGTCAGAGGTATGCCATTGCTTGAAAACAACGAACATGCTGGGAATATTGTTTAGTGCTTAGCGAGTCACCGAGAAATTCCGTATGTTCAAAACGATTAGTATAAAAGACGGCAACACAGAGCTGGGGTGTAGTGTTCGGGTTTGTGTGCCGTTGTATTGATGTTTTTATGCGACATGTATGTGTATGCGCTCAGTGTATGTTCACCTGATGCATGATGTGTTACATGTGTGTATAGCACAGGTCGCAGATCCCGACGCGTGGTGGTGACCCGAGGAACAAAATACTTTTCGTAGATCATGAATTGGGCACTACCTAGCGCCATCTAACCTAGCGACTGGCCATTACTCTGCTTGACCCTGCCATCTGGTGGCAAGCGATTTAAAATTCGTTCACGCTACGCGATCTACAGCGGCTTCGAGTTTGTTCTTTTGAGAGCGGCTTTTGCTTTTGCGGATTGGTTTTCCATTCCTCCGTGATGTGCGGTTGACGAAGGAATTGTGACTCAAGAAACAGCAAAGGTAAGATGTAAAGGGCGCGAAGTAACTGGATATTGGTTGTCTCCGTTTAACATCGCAGTGCTGACGACGAGAAGACTGAGTAATTGCTTTCGAAACGGACGTTTCTGTACCTGCGGGGGGAATCTGGATTCGGAAATAAACACAGCTCGGGGAAAGCTCGTGTTACGCTTTTATTTGCTGCTTCTCTCTTCCCGTACAAGAGACGTAGCGTCCTTGTTAAGCCTCACTGAGCTCCATTTGCTCGATTCAGGGCCGTCATAATGAGATGCAGGCGACGGAGGAACTATTTGCTCCCCTGCTTCAGGGACGAAAGTTTATCCCTTTCTAAAGGAACATAGGTTACAAGACCCTACTGAAAAAACCTGTACAAATGTATACCGGCCTATACCGGTTCACACCGGAGTCGTGCATTCTCATATCGGTAACCGGTAGCTCTGTACCGGCGACCTGTAACCACGTACTGGCGAAGCCGATACGCCGTAGCGGCTGCCCATACCATGTACAGGCGGCCGGTAAACACGTACGGGCACAGCCGGTAGGCCACACCGGTAACCGGTAACCACGCACCGGCGAAGCCGATACGCCGTACCGGTTGCCCATATCATGTACAGACGGCGAGTGAACACGTACAGGCGAAGCCGGTACGCCACACTGGTGGGCCGTATTAACGTACCTGTGGCCAGTAATCGATGCGCGGCTAACAGCAACCACGTATCGGAGCGACCGGTAACGCCTTACCGGCGCCGGCACTTAAACCGGCGGTCGGTAACCTTGTACAGGCTCTAGCGGTATACACAATAGACCGATCTCACTAAGCATTGGGCGCATGCGTAAAGCCGCCATAACTTTAGTTCACAGGAGGCAGACGGCCGTGCACGCGAGGGTTCGTGCCTTCTCGTTCTCTGCACGCGAAGAGCTCCAGCGAGGTTGTCGCACGTGCCCAAAAACTAAGTTCCCTCGCTCCATTGCGGCAGCGGTGGCGTAGTCAAACTGGCCGGTGAGATCGGTCTATTTAACGCGACCAGAAATTATCAGACCTCGACGGGAACGCGCTCACCGCGAAACTAGACTGTGATATTTTTTCAATAAAGAATTTTAATCAAAAAATCACATATTAGGTCATTTCAATTTAACAGTTTCAGCTATCAAACTCAACCATTTTATGACATGCATATTTAAAGTCATAAAATTAGAAAACCAAATCCATGGGAGCGAGGCCGAGATAAACGAGAGTTTGCTTCATAGCTTTGAGCCCTGTGCCACGGTAGTTTCGGTTTCGGTTTATTGACGTCGGATTGGATTGGATTTCGTAGCTGCAAGCCAGAGTGCAGAAAAACAACCAACAACGGACAAACAATGTTTTTCTTAACAATAAATAAACTTAACATGGTAAGTTTCTATGCTTTTAAATGTTCGAAAACTATTTTCAGTAATAATAGTACTAATATAAACTAAGGCAGATTATTTCTTCAATCCAATCCAATCCTTACGTACCAGCGCCGCTGGCTTGCCGGCCATTGCCAGCCAGTACTCTGAACCAAAGCCGCATTGAAGTTAGGGCTATCTCGATCGGTGTGTATCGGTGTCGATATGTACTAAGCGTACGTGATTTATATTGATGGCGCGAAGGCAATAGTCAGCGTGAACCGTATCAAGAAGTTCAAACCGGCGAGCGTTGGCGACTTCGACCCCGACGTGCCGAAAAGCGTCTACTGGGAGGCTGTTGGAGCGTGCGCCGGGGAATGGTAAGTTGTTTTCTACGCATCAGGGGCTCGAAGCAGAACGTATACTGCAAACCGTTAATAGGGAGTTTGCGTAGATAGTTTTCGCTGTCCCGCAACGCCCTCCGCAACTCGCTATATACCCGGAACTCTACAGTCAAGGCTATCGGCGGGCAGTCGCATCTTCGTTGCGGAGGGGGAAACGCGGTCTACGAACACTCCCTAATGTTCGCCAGCCCCCGATTTTTTGCAAACTCCACGCGTCCAAAAATTAGCGAAATTTAAGGACTCGTGGAAAGCGGAAATTTCGTTGGCCCCCGTTCCGGCGTCTTAAAATTCGCGAAATGTGGTGGGCACGAATACGTCCTCGCGCCCGATTTGTGAAGAACTGGGTGGCAAGAGCAAAGGATTTTACGTTGTTTAACTACAGGGCACTCCAGATGGTATCCACGACACTCAAAATAAATCGCAACAAATCGGCTTTGTAAGCTCGACAAATCTACCACATAAGTTCGACTAGGTGGTGCATTTAATGTGTAAAAATATCGAAAAAAATAATTTTTGAAACAAGGGTTATAGCGCAGGCTACCTGGTGAACGGTCATATTTATAAACCCCAATACAAGGGGGGAAAAGAGACGAACACGACGACTTTGAGATGTAATTCAGTGTGCATGTTTTGTTTTACAGAGACACGAGCTGAGCTGGTTGCTGCTTTGAAAAAGAAGCACGTGGCCATCCCTATGGTATTGAACTCAAGGTTCAAGGTTTATGTGTGCCTTTAGGCTGTTTTTCTTACCTCATCTTCGACTCTGTTCAGAAGGAGGGGGTTCTTCTTTTGTTTCCCTTTTTCAAATCAGCAGCATACTTCACTTCCGTCACCAGTGGGCAGTAATTGAGGGTAAAATTGAACGGTTAGGCTAAAGAATATCTTGCATTTTGTTCGCTTCATGAGTAATTGTGTTCATTCAATATGGCTGATCAGGACTATTTGTACACACACTTTTTAAATTGCTTGCTATTCTGGTGCACAGATCCGGTGGGTAGATACGCTCTATGAAAGTGGACCACAAGCCGTAATTTAACACACAAAGTGCCGCAGCTTGGCCACTCCTAGTCTCAACAGTGCTGTAGCCGCAGTTGTCCCTCTTCAATTTCAATAGACACTCTCCTGCTTGTTTCTCGACCGTATTAAATCTGAATTCGACACTCTTCAGTCTTACGAGATGTGCTCACCTGCTCTAAGTCAAGTCAAAATCTCGCTGTACACGAAGTTACATCTCTTCTCCACTATCCCAAGACGTCCTCATTTGTTTGGCGTCCTGCTTGCGTTGCAGCCGAAGTTTCCTCTCTTTAATCTTTTCATCCGCTTCAATGGTCCTCTTGTTGCTACTTGCCTCTCCAGCTCTCAACAAGCATGTTTTATGTTGTTCCGAAGTACCCTAGGCACTTTGCTTTCACTGCGCCTCAGCACGCTTGCGTAATTTTCCTCTGGTAAGAAGTGCTTTCGCATACCGACAACGAAAGATGATACTCAAGTCTGGTTCACAGAGCTCTCCTCAGATGTGGCTATGTGTGACTGCGACCAGATGCGGCACACATTTCTATGGCAACAACGGCGTTGAGTCACTGGCACGTGCATCAACGCAGCTCTTGCCTGCAACCAGTAGCTCTTTCGCAAATGCTTACCCATGTATGCTCGTAGTGAAGCGGATACGATGCCCGGCTTAGACTCCAACAGTTGTGGGTTTGAGGTGCAGTGCCGGCGGCATGTTTTTCTTTTCTGAATTATAATGTGCCGGCACATGCTGTTTTCAAAAGCAGTTATAAATCCTCGGACCAACAGACGCCTAAAGTGCATATGCTTTGCTTATAGATGCCATCATATTTAAAAGCACTGAATTGCAAGTACAAAGCAACTGAGAGTTTACGTTCCTCATAGAAAGTACACAGGGTCCAATGTAGTATAATCATATTTTACTGTCGAACTAACTTAGAAGTACCTTTTTGACACAATATTTTATCATACTATTTCGTTTACCTACTCAGTGTTTTCTGCCAACAGGTATCGTCCTTTACACACTGGAGTATGTAAAGCACGATATACCAATTATTTCCTGTACTGACAGTGAATACCGGATATCTTGTCAGGGGCGTCTGGAAGCATTTCTTCAGGGAGGGGGCAATGACAGGTATAGGGCTGAAACCTACACCCAAAAAATAAAGGGGGGGGGGGGGGCAATTTAATGTGAACTTAGTGTGTCCCACTTATATGTTGGAGTTTATATTAAATGAATATTAAAACACCTGAACCTTTTTCTTTTCCAGATTGAGATGTCGCCATCCCCTGCAGTGGGTGGCAAATACAAGAAAAAAAAAGACAGAGGACAGGACGTCCACTGTGTCGCTTGGGGAGCATGCCCGACTGGTTGAAAAGCTGAGGTCGGCAAAGCAGAGTGTGCTGAACCTGGAGCAGGAGCCCCAGATAGAGAGCACGCTCTCAAGAAGCAGTTGCTGGCACTACTAGGTAAGCGTGGAGGCACTTTCAGTTGCTTACCTCACACACTACATATTATGTGCTCACACTTTATCTGAGGGATCAAAAGTAATTTTAATTTTTTTTGGTCGCAAACAGAAGTAAGCATATACTACAGGGGTGCCTCAATGTATCAATGAGTTTAAGAGGTGTGTATAATTCTCTTTTCTTCTCTTAGGGTGCAAATGGAGCTTTGAGAGTTTGTTTCTTGTTGCTGATGGCGATGAGCCTCTTTTGCTCGGCAGCACTTTTGCTTTGATTGAAGAAATATTTTTCTGCAGTTTGTCAAACGATCATGTCCACACCAAGACACCATGGTCTGTGCGCATAGATGAGGCTTGAAGTGGAGGTTTGTTCTGTCAGTCAAAACATTTTAAATATGCACTTTCCAATGAGCCCGGCCAGCGCACGTCCTTTCGTCATTGGGGAGAAAGGAGTTCTTTTTGTTGAGGAGGAGGGAGTGAAGAAGCTGGTCGTAGGCATGACCACAGCACTAACAAAACTGAACTTTAATCGGGCGGCAGATTGTGCCTAGCGACGCAACTGTGCAACTGGTTAAAAGGTGAGCAGACGATCTGCTACAGCATTGGATTTCGTCAGAAAGATTGAGCTTATATCTCGCAAACCGTTGGAAAATTATGCTTGGCATGAATATTTATTAACTATTCACCGGTATTTTTTTGTAAACTAAACAACCTCTCTGCCGCCCACTGCCGGCGAACTTGAGCGCATTTCTTTTCTTCCTCTTTTTCTTCTTTTGTTTTGTTTCTCACCCTTTTGTTTTGTGTCCTGCTCGCACTACTTTTCCAGTCCCGGTGTGTTACGGAAAAACAAATAAGCACACTGCCGGTAGTCTTCTGTGGCATGAAGTACTATGAAGCCCTCATGCCATCAACGAACCAGGAAAGTGCTGACGTCCGAATAATCAAGCTTGTCTGAATTTTTGGCGTCCGAAAACTCGGTTGACTCCTGTACCGTGTCTTGTTTCTAAAGAGTGTTTTTATTATGCTGCAGTGGACAATGTCCCGTCTGGCGGTGTTGGGTCAGCTCCTCCAGCTTGCCCAGCAGTGGTTCCTGCAGCTGGCGCTCCTGCTTCAGTTCACGTAGTGCGAGCTGGTGTGGATCACGCTTGACCTGTACCGGCCGCTGATGCTGCTGTTGCAGCAGCGGATCTTGTAGCAGGCCCGCCGGAGGCATTTCCCGAGTGTGTGTCAGTGCTTGCAGGGGTTGATGACGAGGTAAGTTCAGAATTTCATGGAATATTCATTCCAGATATTGGGCAAGTGACTAAATTTTATTGTTTCCACAGCTCCTTGAATGACGTAATTTGTACGCTTCCTTAAATTGAACCATCGGGCTGCTTCAAAATGCCGATGAATGTAAAGAGTAGGGCCGGGCATTGATAAGATATTTCTTCCCAATTAATTGGCACTTTTCTGAAACATTTTCTTTCTAGTGTCCTTGTCTTATTTCGAGCCTCTTCATAAATCATGTACCAAGTAGCTCAATTAAAATTGTGTTATAATTGGTACCCTTCTTTCGCTTTCTCTCTTTACTCTGAACTCACTTAAACGGACACTTATATTCGCAAATAAAAGTTTTCATTTTTTGCCAGCCGATTTATTATGGTGTCGAACGACTACCAAATTAATATTCTGCAACAGTCACATATATATTTTATTAAAGCCAAAAAACGCAACTGCTCAGAACCGAAACTGAAACCCGCGCACGGAGGTCGGAGAAGTGGAGAGGAGAGAGTGAGTGGGCGGAAGTCACGTGGCTACACCCGACCGTCAGCTTTTTTGTTTTCCCCTCCGTGTTTTTTTTTTTTTTTTTGCGTCTTAGCAGACGACATGCGTGGCTGGAACTGTTTGCTATGCGATTCCTTTGCAGTTATGTTTGTTCCACTCTCTGTTCTGTACTTCAAGATGAGTTGTTCTTTACATTGAGAAGTTGGAGATGAGTAGTGAGTGCCTGTGGTGAATTTCTGTGATTGGCTTCAAAAAGAATAACCCCAAGGTGTTTCGTGAAGAGGTGCCACGCATGTCCTACGTCCGAAAAAAGTGGCATTGTACGGCAGACGTCTGCACAAGTTTCCGAAAGATCAATGAGACCGGGACCAATGGCTGGCTGCATTTCCTGTAGAGCATTTCTATCTATTTCTAGGTTCACCTTTGCCATGGTGTCTTGGTGGAAAAGGACAAACTGTTCTACGTGAGGGGAGCCCGGGGAGACTCCATGTTCCTGAAAGAGGCCACGAAGTTGATCTTCGGCAGGGAGCACGTGCATGGGTGGAGTGTGAGGGGTGTCATGCCGGCGCTTCAAGGGCGCCGTCGCCAAGAGGGCCCTGATTCCAGTCAAGTTGGCAGCAATAAGTGCCCACTTCTCACAGATGTCTCATACTTGGTGAGTCACTCAAACTTTACGGCTTCTGAAGTTGCAACCTGCTACGACAAAATTAATGTGATAAAATATTCCAAGGCTTTCAGAACTTTCAGTGTTATAGGCTGTTGAAGGGTCACAGTTCGACTAGTTCGAGGTTTAGGAACGTGAAGCTCCGAGCGCAAAACCGAAATGAAGAAGCCCTATCTCCCTCTTTGTTTTTAATATATGAAGAAAAGTAAAGTGACCTTGTCACTGTCATCTAGGTCCCTTGGTGCTTTCTGATGTATTCACACTGAGGAGGTTTTACAGTAACATGGTCCGCATTGCAAATATATGCTAATCCCTGCAAGTTTTGGGGGAGGTCCATTATATCAGTAACCTGCTCGCAGGACCTTCTGCTGAGGCACTTATTTTTTTCTTTTGAACGAAAAGCTGGCACTAGCAAATTTGTGAAAGTGAGTCTGTTTGTGCACTAGAACTGCTACAACCGAACTATGTTTGGCTCTGTCCTTTGAGTACTGCCCATTTTTTCTGAACCGCCTTCTCATCGTGGGTGTTCCTCCTTTCTAGTGCTCAGTTTTCTTACCAGGGAACTATCTTGCATGAATAGACCATTAAAGGGTCGTAACACGGATATTAAATTAGTTAAATGGTTCTTGATATCAAATCTGTGTTGTCAATTTATATACATGCCCAGAACTACAATTGTTCCCATAATGACATTGTTGGGCATGAAATAAGTTAGAGCTTGTAGGCAATCAGAGGCCCATGTTCATAATTGAAAATACATATTTAGATTTATAGAACATACTTTTATTTAGTTAACAGGCAGGCGAGCTGGCTAAGGATAGACGTGGTAACCCGGGAACGTGGGGAAACAAAAAGGGACAGACAGACACGAAGCTCCGGAGCTTCGTGTCTTTCCGTTCCTTTTTGTCCCCTGCTCCAAGGTCTATAATTTTCATAAACACTGAAATGCAAGGAACACACTGTTGCAAGCAAACTTTAAGTGCATAGTTGTGGAAAGTCACACTAGGTCTTTTTGATTTGCTTGAACTGGCCGATCTAGTTCAAATAGTGTAAGAACTGACTCATTAGGTTCAACCGGAAGTTGCATGGACGCTGAACTGGCCTGTTCGATCTATTCCAGTGCTGCACGAGCTCAGCCTCAGTTCCACAGAATCTTGCCCTGGCCGAAGTCAGTTCAGCGTTCATGCAGTATCAGATGGGAACTCTTCGGTCTTTTGGAAACCAATTACAGGGTCGTTTGTAACGCTGCAGCTTAAGTTCACGCAGCCACAGCCCGACTTGCGCACTGCTTCTGCACTCCTCTGAACTCGGTCTGAACTGGTTCAAAACTTTCGGCCCGAATCATGCATGCCTGCTGTTTTAAGCAGACTGCGTAATCGTAAGAAGTTGCTCTTGGGGTCTACATGGTATCACAAGATATTAACAAAGCATAAATTGTAGTGGAAATTGCTTGCTTATAATTGCACGAACTAAAATATTCAATTTTTCAGGAAACTGTAGATATACATGACTTATTGTTGTATTCTTTTCCCCTGCAGATGCCTTCAACGAGTACCTATGGAGGCACTCTCGAGAGGCCTCTTTAGGGAAGAGGACAGCTCGGGTGAATCTACTGCAGTATGCAAATTTGTTAATATCCTACTGCAGGATATTAACGAGAAGTTTGACTTCTAAGCTTGCTTAGAGGTTAAGCTTCTTGTTGGTGTTCCGCAGATGCCAATTTGCGTTCCCTAAATACACATATAACCTGAAATGACCTGGCTCATGCTCATTCTTTGCATGACAAATGCATGCGAATTGTTAAACCTGCAAAGATACATCCATTCGTTTCCAAACGTTGGACACCATGTTGATTCCTATTACTGCGTCAGAACGGATAAACCTTTAAAGATATAGGTTTCTCGATCTGAACAGATCGTAAATATTGGTTTCTATATCTAAATGGGTCAACCTGTAAGGTACGGGTTCGTATATCTAAACGGGTCAACCCGTACAGGCACGGTTTCCCTTACCTAAACGGGTCAACCCGTACAGGTACGGGCCCTGTATCTGAACGGGTTCCTGTATCTGAATGGGTCAACCTGTACAGGTACGGGTTCCCAGTAGCATGTGGGAGACCCGTATCCCATAACACCGTATGAGATATACGGGTCAACCAGTATGAATTTTTATACGGGTTTTTTCAGTAGGGGACCGTTCCTCCCCTTAGGGAGGACTATCGCTACCCTTTTTGCTAAGAGTGTAGAACCACTAGAAAAACGGGCAAGGCACGTACAAATATAAGAAAGACAAAGATCAAATAAGAGAACGTCAATTAGACTTTCCGTCACCTTTCATTGTATTTTTCTTCTTCTCCCGGCCAAGAGAAGGCGCTTCGTGTTTATTTGTTTTTGTCTTTTACTCCGTTTTACCCTTTCCAACTTCGACGTCTGCACAGACATCAAACACGACTCCGTACCCCTTCGTTTCGCGGGTTCACAACTGGGTAACAGACGATGTAGGCTCGCGCGAGGGGTCGAATTCTTTTTGTTTTAATGTGTGCTACTGGATCCTAGCACGTTCTTGAGGCACGGCTGAAAAGTGTCCGGCGCGAGGCTAAGAGAATCGTCTTCGAGGGTACGGAAGACACTTCTTTTGGTTTACTTGTCTGGGCATGGAGGTCGAATGCACTCCTCACTTTACAGTCAACTGTTAACATAAAAGGGGGGGGGGGGGTTACGCCATTTAAGGAGTCCTGACAGAGAGAGAGAGAACGTGTAAAAGTGATGTGATTCTTTATTGTTTTGTGAGACCGATGGCCACCGCTTCTCTTGCTTTCTATGCTCACTCCTGCACTGGCCTCCACGAATATTGTTATGAGAGTGAGAACCGATGAACGCTCGATAACCCGTAACCGCCACTTTTTCTCTGACGGGTCGAGTTTTCGGTCATGGAGTGTCCGTCGTCTCCATGGCCATCTCTTAATGAGATGCTCAAAATTCAGGGCATTACAGAGAACGGAAACCTAGAGTTTCAGTGCATACTTTGCTCGCCAATAAAACACACATTGTTATCAGCAAGCACAACAAACTAATCTACGGGAACACATCAAGCTAAGCTGGCACGCCTGCATTCTGAATTGGCTATACATTGTATCGTTAGAGCCAAGCTTTTCTTTACTTGTGAATGACAGGCGAAACACCCGAGTCAAAATGCAGCTTTCGTAGATCGCATCTTTAGCTCCGAATCTCGTAGCGGGGGTTCACGCTGGTACTGAACATGCACACCAATTTCTTTGTCTGGGAAAATCCAGGTATCATTTCTGTAGGCCATAAGCTAGCGGGATGGTGGTTGCAGGTTTCGGTGCCTTGTCAGCTTACAGGTGAACGGAGTGCACACTCATTCTCTTAAATACAATGTTTTATTTTTACAAGGGCTACCATAATACTGGCGTATGAGAAATAAAAAGAAGTGTTTCGGAACTTTTTGAAAAATGTCAAAATTATTTTTATTGTTTTCTGGATAAGTGTACGGAGAAAGTAACGGACTAAAGTAGTCCGTTACTTTTCAGCGAGAGAAATTGGTAACAGTAATCCATTACATGTGAAGCTCGGTAATTTGTAATTGTAATCCATTACATTTTTCAAGTAACCAGCACAAGTCTGGGCGAGAAGCTTACGTGACCTCGCTTGGCTCTAACCTGCAGCATAACGCCCGCTAATGTCAGCAGAGAGAGGGAGAGTTAGCGTCCTCCGAGAGAGCAAACGGGAACCTACACGGCACTATGGTGCCTGGAACGCGTCTCCGACTGGTGTGTTTACCGCCTCCAAAAAAGTGGTCCCTCGATTTCCGCCTGATGACGTCATAGAAACGTCATGCTGTCGCTAATCGCGATCGTGGCGGCGTCTCAACAGTTATCGTGTATATGGCAGACGCCTGTTCTGCTGCCATATACACGACTGTTCTGCTCTCCACTGTGACAGTCCACGGAAGTTGAAGCAGCCGGAAGTTGGGACGCCTGGGACGCCGTGACGACAGCGACACTCACGTTCACTCGTGCTTTTCGCCAGCATTTCTACGGCCAACCGCCAGGATCGCTACAGGCAACAGCATGACACTCCGGCTTCTGTGACGTCATTTGTTGCCACTTTGGGACCACTTTTGATCTATGGGCGGGATAGGGCGCTAAGCACACCATTTGAAGACGCGCTCCAGGCACCATAACGGCACCCCGAATTACGTCACTATTAGTGCGACCAGGTGTGACCCTGAAGACTGTGATTTAAGGGGTGCAGAAATGTCAATAGTTTTCTTTTTTTTTACACAACAACTAGAAGACGCAGGCGAAATCAGTTTTTTGTTCTTTACTTCAGAAGTCTCAGAGGGCAACTTACACAAGTTTTTGATTGAAGACCGGAAATCGTTGCAACCCTCCCCCCCCCTCCTCCGTTTAAGCTGAGATGGTATGGGAATACTGCCTCCGGTTTTTGTGTTTCCCGCCACAGTTAAGAATTTGTTGATCTAGTGATGCATTTAAATGTCAGCGAATTCATGATAGTATCGCCTAATGGATGCATAATAGTTATTAAACTTTCCGTTTTGCAGAGAAATGAAAGGCACCTTACATCCAATTGAAGCTCCCTCTGGAGCTCTATGGTATGAATCACTTATGGCTGCAACCATTGAGTGGATCTTGTCCTGTGATCTGCTCACGCCCATTGCAGGAAGTCCCTTCGAGAGTATCACCAGAGTTGCCTGCCCGTTGTCGTTAGTTCTAAATTTTTCTGTTCTAGGTATGCATCCTTTTTCTTTCCCTGGCACTCGGGTGTTTTCTTTTCATTGTCGATAATTTGCCTCAAAATTTGTTAAGCACACGAATAGACGCTGTGAAACAGTATCCCGCATATCTTGGTAAAGATCATTTATCTTTGCGAAAGTTAGATTTATTTGTGAAGGTTGGTCTCGTTTTTATTTACAAATTTTTTTGAAATTCTCCATGGGCAGCACTAAATTTGTCCTCGCCAGTGGCGAGGACAAATTCACTGCTCGAACTTCTTCTCAACTGATCGCAAAACATTTGGTTGTGAAAAATGGTTGCATTAAACCTCCATCCGACTGGTGCTCTGCAGCGCGATAAAATATATACATAAGAGTACAGGGCTAAAAGTCGGGGGGGGGGGGGGGGGGGGGGGGGCGTCTCGGGGGGTCTGAGAGTCCCCACCGATTTTAACGGGTAGTCTGAGATCTTCCTCCGAAGCCCCCAGCATTAGGAAAATCAAAATTATATATTGCAATAAAATAGCTTGTTTTCTAGCCATGTCATGAATTAGCAATTTGAGGGTCGCATATAAAGCGTGGACAGAATCAATAGTGGGTTTTATTTTTTCTTCATGTACTACATCTCGTCAGAATACCCTCGCCCCCCTTACCACCACCTTCTTGTAGACACCCCCCTCAACTTACGGGGACTTTATGCACTGGATAAGACATACCCTGTTTTTTAGACGTGTTGCTCATTATGTAGCTTTGCCTGCATGCCATAGATTTGTGCTACTGGAGAGAGAAGGCAAAATCAAATGTTGGTTTTGTCTTGCCTTTTTTAGCAGTTGTCCCAACAGTTATTGAATAATGTAAACGACTTAATTTTCGCGGGCTCGAATTCTCGCGAATCGGGCCAAAGCAGAAATTTTGAAATTATTCCCGGGTTCTAATTTTCGCGAATTGAGTATAGCCTCCGTAGCGTTGACATATTGCCCGAATTTTTCGCGGGACGTATTTTTCGCGAATTGTAGGCGATTCGCGAAAATTAGGTCCACCCGAAAATGTAGTCGTTTACAGTATTTAAAGATTTTCCTAAAAATCAAGCCGGAAAGAATATTTAGTTGAATTGGGTACCTGAAAATAATGACTGAGTACCCTTTAGTCAGTAAAAGCGATACTGTGTGCCACTGTTAGTGCCAAGTCGAAATCGGCGCTGTTTTGGCGTTTTACTGAAAGTAGTAATCATTTTTATCAGTTAGCCTCTTAATGCGCCAACTAAATTCTTTCGATGCAGACACCTGCCGACTGCTGGTGCACTCGACCCTCATGCTCAGTGAGTGCATGAACTGGAGTTTTATCCCCAGTCGACACTGGTTGAGCATGAGGTTAGGAAACATTTTTCATTGCAGTAGTACTTTTTATAATCTTACATTTGAATATGCTTCGTAGTGCAGGCCCTCACCTCCCCATCAGAGGGATTAACGGCTCGGCACAATCTAGAAAGCTTGTGCGGGGGGGGGGGGGGGGGGGGAGGGGGGTGAACATAACATCCACTTCACATCTGCCTGCAATACGTTTAAGGTTGTGGGCCCCGCCATGCATATACGGAATGACGGCGAATTTTTTCTTTGTTTCTCGTCCTTTTCTACTGCTGGCAGGGATATCGCTCGTCTCAGGCAAGTTTTGGTTTCTTTGAGCAGTGACTCAGCAACAGCTGTCAACACGTGTGAGGGAAACCCAGCGACAGTGAGGCGTTCAGTTTGCTTGTCGAAGCTAGGTTCAACTTTGTCAAAGCAAGACCTTCGCCAAGCATGAGTGTAGCAGGTCCTCGCGATTGCACGTTTTACAATTTTTAAATGCGCGGACTTAAAGGGCAGAAGAGGCTTGCCGGCCCGAGGTTCATAAGCCCAACATAAATGTTCCGGGGACATTGTTAAAGTTAAATCCAAAAATTTTATACATCCGGCTTCAGGTACTTCGTGAGTTATAACAAGCGGCGAAAGACAGTTAGAAAAGATGCCTAAAATATGAGTCATTGATGAATGAAAGGACGAGACGTCAGTTCCCAAAAGGACTAAAAAATCGTCTATATTACGGAAAACCCTTGCAACCTTGGTACCCTCAAGGTGTTCTAAAATGATGCGATCAATGCTTGCTAAGAACAAGTCGCTAAGAACAGGGGCGATGCAAGATCCAATGCAAACTCCTTGACGTTGCAAGTAGGCAGTACCCTCCCAAGTCGCAAAGGTCGACCTGAGGTATTTGTCAAGGAGCTCTAAAAAACCCTCAACTGATATTCCAGCTGTATTTTGGTAACCAACAGCACCAAACCTGCCAATACAATCACTAATGCAGACAAGAAGTTCATCGTGAGGCAAAGAGTAATAAAGATCCTTAATGTCAAAGGAGCAGGCCATATAACCAGTGTGTGGGTTTTCCTTAAAGGGTAACTGCAAAGAACAAAAAGTATGTTCTTAAACAGCCTAATTGGGACAAACATGTCACAAAACAAATGTTCCGCAAAAAAAAAATGTTTTTATCAATATTTACGCCACAGGACGTAATTTAGTCGGAGTCAGAACCTCTCCACATTTGAAACTCCCGCTCTTTCGACCCCCGCGGAAGAGGTGCACGCCACGCCCCTCACTCTCCTTGCGTTGCGGAGTTGAACGACGCAGCGTCTCGACTTCCGGTAAGATCTTGCAACAACGCACGGCGGCGGTAGTGTTGCCAACCGTAGGGTAATTACCCTACTTGTAGGGTATTTAAGGCATTTTTGGTACATTGTTGGGTTGTAGGGGCCGTCCGGCCATTTCCCTGCCAAAAGTAGGGTGTTTTCAAACGTTGCTTCTTCAACGGCAAGCCTAATACAAAAAAGTAAAAAAAAGCTGATGTGAAAGCTTTGCATAACTTTACAACCCGTGTGCTGCCACACCGCGACATGATGCAAAACGAAAGTATCCAAGTTACAAGATGTGCTAACAGAGTGCACCACGCGCCAAGTTGGAGTTGTGGCGGTGCATCCCTGTAGGACAACCAGAGCCTTCCAAGACACCATGCTCTGAAGTGTCTACATTCTTCAAAAAGGAAGAGAAGGACGACGAGGGACCCGAGCTCGAGGCAGCCCTGCGCGAGACATAGGAGAACGACCGGCCTGACGGTGAAGAGACCGCACTGCGAGTTCCGCATGACTGCCCATGCCCAAGCTCTGGTTCCTTGCAGAGTAAAGTATTTTTAGTTAGATTTCCCGACTTCGTTGGTCCATACCCGACGCGCTCACGAGAGCGGTCGGGAAAGCCATAGTGGTGACCCGGTTTTCGAACTGCAACGCAACCAACGGAACCAGCCTTGTCATGACGGACAACGACGCGACAACTTCCTCTGGCATCTCTACAGTCACCTTGAAGCTGCCTCCTTTCTGGCCGGCGGACCCGGTGCTGTGGTTTGTGCAGGTTGAGTCCCAGTTTGCGACTCGGCGCATCACAGCGGACATGTCGAAATACCACCATGTCGTGTCAAGCCTCTCGCCTGCCATCGCCACAGAGGTGCGAGACCTCCTAATTTCACCGCCAGCGGAGGACGCATATAACACCCTCAAGGCTCAGCTTATTCGTCGGACAAGCGCTTCCGAGGAAAAGCGGCTCCGGCAACTATTAACAGCCGAGGAATTGGGCGACCGCACCCCCACCCAGCTGCTTCGCCGACTGGAGCAGCTACTAGGAGAAAAGGCGACGACAATTGACCAGTCGCTGCTCCGCGAGTTGTTCCTGCAGCGGTTGCCAAGCAATGTGCGAATGGTCCTCGCGTCCGCAGGGGACATCGGCCTCGCCAAGATCGCCGATCTGGCTGATAAAATCATAGAGGTCTCGGCAGCACCAACAACCATCTCAGCGGTCCAGGGCAGAAGCACTCCGGACGAGCTGGGCGAACTGCGAGCGGAAGTCCGTCGTCTCGCCGACATGATGGCGAAGCTCCAGGTTCCCGGCAGACGCAGCACGTCACGGTAACGACCACGGCGCAGGCCTCGCTCATCGTCTCGCACCAACTCGGGGGAATGTTGGTACCACCAGCGGTTCGGTCCCGCTGCTCGCAAGTGTGAGCCGCCCTGCTCACGAGCGGAAAGCGGCAGGGCAGAGCATTGACGGTGGCCAGTGCTCCCGCCAACGAAGACAGCCGCCAAACTTTGTTCTTTGTGTCTGACCGCATCACTGGTCTTCGTTTCCTGATAGACACCGGAGCAGAAATCAGCGTGATCCCAGCAACCGCGGAAGAGCGCCGGCTCCCCAGCACGTCACAGCTCCGGGCCGTCAACAACACGGCCATTGCAACGCATGGTGAGCGCTCACTGACACTGGACTTAGGATTGCGGCGCACATTTCGCTGGGTCTTCGTATGTGCGGCTGTTCCCCACGCGATTATTGGGGCTGACTTTCTGAAGCATTTTGCACTCCTGGTGGACGTCAAGAGCAGACGCCTCCACGACGAAACAACTAGTCTGACAGTGCAAGGCATTGCCTCGTCCCTAGCTTCCATCAGCCTCACGTTCGCGGTTACAGCGGATGAGACGCCGTACTCCAGTCTCCTCACTGAGTTCCCGGAGTTGACGCGTGTAAGCTTGGACGAGCGCCCCGTCAAACACAATGTTACACACCACATTCAGACGACAGGGGCGCCTGTTCACGCGCGCCCACGCCGACTGCCACCGGACAAGCTACGAATCGCCCGACAAGAATTCGAGCACATGCTCGAGCTGGGCATTGTCCGCCAGTCGGAGAGCTCCTGGTCGTCGCCTCTCCACATGGTCCCCAAGTCCACCCCCGGGGACTGTCGCCCATGTGGAGATTACAGAGCCCTCAATCGCATTACATCAGACGACCGTTACCCCATCCCGCACATCCATGATTTCACCGGAGCGCTCGATGGCACTACCATGTTCTCGAAGATCGACTTGGTACGCGCGTACCACCAGATCCCCGTCGAGCCCTCGGACATACCTAAGACAGCCGTTACCACGCCCTTTGGATTGTTCGAGTTCCTCCGGATGCCCTTTGGGTTGAAGAACGCTGCGCAAACGTTCCAGCGATTCATGGACCAAGTGTTGCGGGGCCTGCCTTTTTGTTATGTTTACATTGACGATATACTCGTGGCAAGCACATCTGCCGAAGAGCATGTCGCACACCTCAGACTGTTGTTCGCTCGCCTCGTCGAGTACGGGCTTGTCGTCAATGTGAGCAAGTGCGCCCTAGGCAAGACGGAATTCGACTTTTTGGGGCACACGATAAACTCTTCCGGAATCCGTCCACTCTCCATCAAGGTACAAGCCATTCAAGAGTTCCCGAAGCCGTCGACGAAGAAGCAACTCCGGGAGTTTCTTGGTTTGGTAAACTTTTACCGCCGGTTTCTCCCGGGCTGCGCCGCCAAGCTCGCGCCGCGGCACAGCATGCTCTCGGACGGGAGTAGCTCATCCACCGAGCTCACATGGGACGAGTGCACCACATCGGCATTTGATAGTGCCCGTCAACTCCTTGCCACTAACACAATGCTTTCACACCCAAAAGAGGGTACTCCACTCTCAGTTGTCACCGACGCATCGGATATCGCTGTTGGTGCGGTGCTGCAGCAGGAAGTGAACGGACATTGGCAGCCACTTTCCTTCTTCTCCCGCAAGTTGACACCGACGGAACAGCGCTATAGTACATTCGGTCGTGAACTTCTTGGTGTGTATCTGGCCCTACGACACTTCCAGCACATGGTGGAAGGACGACAATTTTTTATATTGACGGACCACAAGCCTCTCGTCCATGCGTTCCAGTCTTTGAAACCACGTGGGGGGAACCATTCACCGAGAGAGCTCCGGCAAATGTCCAGCGTCTCCGAGCTCACGAATGACATCCGGCACATCCACGGCGCTGAGAACATCGTAGCGGGCGCGCTCTCACGCATAGGTTCCTGCACGGTTGAACCTCCAGCCGCCATCGACTTCAACCGACTGGCTGCAGCGCAGGGTGAAGACGCAGAACTACAACAACTCCGTACATCCCCCGGTCGCCTCGTGTTTGATGAGGTCACACTACCCATGTGTACCACCAACGTCATATGCGACACATCAACAGGATCGCCACGCCCGTACGTGCCGCACCAGTTTCGTCGGCAGATTTTCGACGCCCTTCATGGACTATCCCACCCCGGCATCAAAACCACACAACACCTGCTAACATCCCGGTATGTGTGGCCCAATATCAACAAAGATGTACGTCAGTGGGCCCGCGCCTGCGTACAGTGCCAGCGCGCCAAAATTCAGCGCCACACAGTAACACCCCTCGGAACCTTCGACCACCCGGACGCGCGGTTCGACAATATCCACATAGATATAGTCGGACCGCTGCCGCCATCACAGGGGCAAACCTACCTGTTGACTTGTGTCGACCGGTTTACACGCTGGCCGGAAGCGATACCACTGCCCGACATCACCGCGGAGACCGTGGCGCGTGCGCTCGTGGCGCAATGGATCTCGAGGTTCGGCTCTCCGTCAACCATCACCACGGACCGAGGTAGACAGTTCGAGTCTCATCTCTTCGCAGAACTGATGAAGCTCCTGGGATCAAAAAGAATCCGAACCACAGCGTACCACCCCGCGAGTAACGGCATGGTGGAGCGGTTACATTGGCAGTTGAAGGCTGCGCTAAAGGCTTATCAACGACAGGACTGGGTGGAGGTGCTGCCCTTCGTGCTGCTAGGCATCCGCACGTCACTCAAGACGGATGTCGGCTGCAGCGCGGCCGAGTTGGTCTACGGGACCACCCTTCGCCTCCCCGGAGAATTCTTTGCATCGCCACCAGCTGACGCCTGTCCCGACCCCGCGGACTACGCCACCAGACTCCGAGAGACGATGAAACAGCTCCGCGCCACAGCACCGCGACTAAGCCGTGGCCCGTCTACCTTTGTGAGTGATGAATTGGCGACGGGTACCCATGTCTTCTTGCGACATGACGCCGTACGGAAGCCGCTCCAACCACCCTACGACGGCCCGTACAAGGTGCTGCGCCGAGGGACCAAAACAATGACATTGGACATCCGCGGACGGCAGGAAGTCGTTGCATTGGACCGCGTGAAGCCAGCCCATCTGGACAGTGCTCCGTCAACTACACTACCAAACCTCACTCCCCAACCGAAAACGCCGTCAGCAACAACCCCGATCCCACTAGATCACTTACGCCCTCAACATCCTGTCGATCGTGCGCACCCCTGCTCCTCGAGCACTCAACAGCCGCATACGAGAACACGCTCTGGACGCCATGTATACTGGCCAGCGCGCCTTGGCATTCCGGATCCTCAAGCACAAGCCGCTACCGGCCGTCTCCCATCACCCACACGATTTCCCCAGGCCACTGTGTGAGGCTGCTATTGAAACGTTCGCCTCCTCACTGGAGGGGGAGTAATGTGGCGGTGCGTCCCTGTAGGACAACCAGAGCCTTCCAAGACACCATGCTCTGAAGTGTCTACATTCTTCAAAAAGGAAGAGAAGGACGACGAGGGACCCGAGCTCGAGGCAGCCCTGCGCGAGACATAGGAGAACGACCGGCCTGACGGTGAAGAGACCGCACTGCGAGTTCCGCATGACTGCCCATGCCCAAGCTCTGGTTCCTTGCAGAGTAAAGTATTTTTAGTTAGATTTCCCGACTTCGTTGGTCCATACCCGACGCGCTCACGAGAGCGGTCGGGAAAGCCATAGAGTAAAGTCCCTCGATGTTTTTTTCTGTAGAATTTTGGAAAGCTGGGAGCAAGTGGGAGAGGCGGCAGGAGGTGGAGTTGCGCATATGGAGTTTGGAGCCAGAAGAGGTATCTTCCCAGTGGAAATGTTCCCGCCAATCTTTTTCTGATGACTCTGGTCCATCCGGCGGCCCTTGTTACACCTGCGAAACACGTGGCATCGCGGGCGGAACCAGGCCGATCCCACCAGAACCGGCAGCCACCTGTTCAACTGGACTTTTCTGCGCGCTGGCGTAATTAAGGTGCGCATGCTGAAAATAACCATAGCGGGAACTACCACTCGTACTGGGCGCTTTTTTTTTTTTTTTTTTTGTTATGGCGCATTGCAATTAACTCTCCTTACCACGCTTATAGAGCGCTGATCACGCATGATCGACGAGTGCGGAAACCAATTTCAAAGCTCCCGCGGAGCTTCCCGGCACGTTGTGCAGTCGGTAGGCAGTTTGAAGACTGTCTACCGACTGCGCAAGTAGTTGGGACTGGAGGCGTTCACTTGAGAGAATGACGTTTTAGCGAACAAAGTCGAAACCATCACGTTTCTTTGAATGACACTTCAGCGAATACGAAAGAGCCGTCGGTTTCCTATCCTCCCCCGGTGTAATAGCGTAGTTTGTCAAAATATTACCTTAGTTTGACGAATCCCTAGGCGGTTCACCCAAAGAATAAGCTAATATACCGTTCCGATAAGCTTCCTTTTGTAATGAGCCGCCTTGTCTGTCGCCGCGAGTGCTGGTCCCACGTAGCCCAGTTTTTATTTTATGACAAATCAGCTAAACATCTTGGTTGGGGATGTCTGTGCGCTCGAAGCTACACTGTTGTGCTGATGCTACACAGCGCGCATGCAAGCATGGTGTTCTAGAATAACCCAGGTATGCGCGTGCATGCGTACCCTGTCGCTTTGTACTGTATTAATACTACCCTATATCAGCATAATCCATGCAACAACCTTATTTGAACAAAGATTTGCCTCGTACGGTAGAAGGCAGGGTAATAAGAAATATTCGTAGGGTAACATAGGGTTTTCTGGACGCTGGCGTGGGGTATTTCCAAAAAATAGGTTGGCAACACTGGGCGGCGGTATTGTTTTGGTTTGACGCGGTTTGCGAGTACATGTAGCGAAGACGTGACCGGAGAAGTGCCCCTGTGATGTTCCCGGAAGATGGAAAGTATCATTCGTAATCGTCGTGCGTGCTTTGAAAGCGAAGGGAGTCACAGAATTCACGAGTGCGCAACCACAAGCTAAGGTTCACGACAGCGCTGCGTTGGTTTCGGCGATCCCGTTCTGTTTGGTGCAGCATGGCGATGCGACAAAGAGCTGAAACATTCGTGGTGTGTGTAATGCCGTGCTAACACGGAGCGCAAATTGGTTGTTGTGGGGTTGACGTTCAAACAGTTCAGTCCCGTTGTCGTCAGCTGATCCAGTCGAACTGGTCCGGGAGGACGCAGCGAGCGTTTTTAAAAGTAAATCTGCCTCGTTCTATTTCAAAATGTGGAAGTTTCCCGACGCATACCGTGAGTAAAAAGCTGCGGGCGTTTTCAACAAAATTACGTCGTTTTAATTGAACAATGGATTCCGAATTGTGGTCCTAAATCTGCCGTTGTTATGCTTCGTGTTGGACTGCGTTTGCACAGCGACGTGTTGCATCGTGCGGTGTGAATAAATTTGGGCACGATTTTGTACCTGCCTACAGATGCATGAACTGAGACCACCTTTTACGTAGCGAACATAGTGCATTTTTATTTTGTGTCTAGTCGCGGGCGTTAGGTGCACACGGGGCGAATCTCGACGGCCTCCAGAGCGATATGACGAGAACGTAACTGGACACGTTTGTCGCTACGCGAACGCCCGATTGTCTCCAGCCGATAGCATTCCTTTCGGGGCGAAATGGCTGCTGGAAGGCTCACTGTCGGGATATCACTCATCTGACATCTCCGAAAAGTCGGTATTTGCACGCGCAACCAAACAAACAAACAAACAAACAATAAATCACGCTAAGCCAGCAAAGAGGAAAACCAAAGAACCGCGCTATGAAAGTCAAAACCCCGCGTCGCTTCCTATCACTAGCACCTCGAGAGCTGCTAAACACACACTACTTCACTTCAAGAGGTCTCACTCAAGCACCTGAGTCAGCACGAAACACTTATCATTTCGGCGAAACGCTTAGTCGAGGTAGGCGAGACAGGCGGGAGCAGAGACTTCGGCGGCCATGAAAGAATGGCGAAGCTTTTGTTTGTCATGGTATGAATCCAAACGGAAGTGCCCGTCTTGTAAGTATTTTGTAAAGATTAATAACTCTCATCACATGGGTTATTCTTTAAACGTAAAAATATGCCTTTCAAAAGAAAAGTGCAACATATAAAAGGTTTTAACAACCAATATCTAAGCTGTCAATCAAACTCTTAGCCAATGAGAAGTATGGCAGCCGATTGGTGTTCAACGTCACGGAATAACAAGTTCGTGGCGCGCAATTCAAAACGGACGAAATAGCCGCAAACTAAAATCGGTCTCACGCAATAAATATTGCTGTAAAAATTGTTTTTTGACATGCTTGATCCAATTGGGGTGCTTCAAAAAAAACCTTTTTCTCTTTGCAGTTACCCTTTAAGAAACGAAATGATTTAGTTAGAGCTATGCACAAGGAAAGGATCGTCAGTCTTTAACAAATTCCATCCTTTCTGTAGGAACAATGCGACAAGCTTTTGCCAGGTACCGGCCTCCGAGACAATGACGCGCAAAGGGCACTCTACCTTATGCGTCTTAGCAGTAAACAATAATTGTAAACTTAGCTGCTTTCATGCGTCGATTCTTTTGACAAGCTGATCCAGGTTTAGCCTTCTACACAGTTGTTTGGCCTCGGATTTAACCTTTTGTAGGGAGATGTCGGTATTCGACTGGAACACAGACGATATAGCTTCCCGTGCCTTGACTTTATAGAGGTCAACTGGGAGGACGAGAAAGAAAGAAAAAATTGCCGTCATTTCGTATATGCATGGCGTGGCCCACAACCTCATACCTATTGCAGGCAGATGTCAAGTGGATGTTTTGTTCACCGCTCCCGACAAGCTTTCTAGATTGTGCCGAGCCGCTAATCCCTCTGATAGGGAGGTGAGGGGCTGCACTACTAAGCTCCGCAATCGTTACGTCACCTGCGCTGAGGGAGTTGTGGATTCCCTCCCTCTGTCTTGCGGCAGGCGTTATGTTGGCCAGACAGGGCGCTGTCTCAACGACAGGGTAAGGGAACATGCTTACACCGTCTCTTCGACGGTTTCCGGTCATCTCGGCATACATCGCCGTGACTGCAGATGCCACCCTCAGTTCCAACAGTGCGAGGTCTTAAAACGCCACCGGGACCAGCTGACACGTGAAATTTTGGAGGCTCTAGAAATAGACAGATTGAGTGTCATGGTCTGTCAGCAGCCCTTCTGTTGCATTATCTAGGAAGGAGATTGATTTTCTGGACACTTGATTAGCTTTGTTTTATCTTTTTTGAGGTGATGCTTCGTGTTTGTTTGTTTTTTGTGCTTTTGCTTTTGGGTGTTTTTCAGGCTGATTTTCTTCTTTTTGCTCTAGATTGTGCGTATATATTGCACCGTTGAGTTCGATAAAAATTTAATTGCGAGTCAGCGCTCTGTCTGTGTCCTTCTTTACCCTGTCCGTTGTCTTTTGGGCGGTTTTAACCTTTTAAGTATTTCTTTTATGAGTACAAATACAAACTATAAAAATAAGAGGATATATGTGCTGATCCCAAACGAATATGCTAGCCTTTGTAAGGTATCTCTGCCAAGTACTTAAGGTTATTTGAGTTTATTTTCAGCTACTTGAGAGCCTCAAGATCGGGACATCCTGGTGGACACAAGCTCGGACTCAATATTCTTGTGTGGTTTGGCCAGATCCATGGGGGAGGTAATCCTAGCAACAAGAACATCGCAGTATCTCCCTGCGTGTGACTTTTGGTTAGCGTCGTGACAGGAAGTCCTCGTGCCACCAGGTGTTAGGTACGGCACTTGAAATAAGCATTTTTCTTACCCATCCGTTAAGCGAAACAGCAAAAGCCCCAAAATGCAAAAGGCATATTAAAATCTTGGGTTGAATGGAGTTCCAATTACAAAAAGGAGTCTGCTGACGTGATTAACATGTAAACTTAAAGCCCGCGGATACAGGTTCGTCGGTGTCACAGAAATAAGTTCTTACAGATGGCTTCGCTCGTGCTATATCCAAATTCTTCAAATGATCATTGTGTTACGTTGTATGGCGCACCGTGCATTCACGAGGGCGCCCATCAAACCACTCTGCCGTCTCGGCCGCGAGGCAGCTATGCAGTTGCCTCGCCTCAGACATGATCACATGGGCGTGTCGCCGCGGGGTCGATCGGGATCTCGAATTCGGCTCCCGACGAGCCGCTTTCTCCCCTAGCCACTGGATGGCGCTGTAGGCGCCCCTTGGTGGGCGAGGAGAAGCCTCCTTGCCCATTGATCGCTATATACCCAGTAGACAGGGGTCGAAGAGTAGACAGGGGTCGAAGAGAGACAAGGCATGAAATCGGTCGCGTCGTACCCCTTCTAAATCTGAATAAAACGTATCCAACAACAACTTAGAACTTCGGACGCTACCGAGTCCAGGCAAGCGTAGGGCGACCGGATCTAGGGTAATCGCGGGACACGAGGCCTGGGGGCCCTCTTTGTGTTTAGCTTTGGGCTTAACGTGCGTTTATAAATATTTGTGTAGTGTCGCGTGTATTTGTAGTTTAAATTGAGTGTTTTGTAGCGTTGCGTTTCATTGTACATAAAAACGGGGAGCGGAATCCCGCGCCCGTGAAAGAACCAGAGTGGACTTGGGTTGTTGACGGACAACGTGGGATCTGGCGTATCGGCGGCGGTACGCGAATTCCTACAAATGACGCCCAACGTGGAGCCCGAACCCACGACCCTGAGATTAAGAGTCTCATGCTCTACCGACTAAGCTAGCCGCGCTGAGGGACCAGACTTTTGATCTCGTCCGCAGGACAGTTCACATTGGGACTTCTTCTAATCGATGACGAAGGGGCACCCACTTGGCGGCCAACGCCGCCGAGAAGAACTTACTCGCCTTGCTCTGAACGTGACCTCGCCCAAGAACGGTGCGCTTTGTCATAGCTGTTCTTCTGCTCCGCCTGCGCAAGACCACTGTTTCCGCGAGCGGCGTCCAGCGCCCGTGACAGTCGCTCTCTTGTCCGCGTCGCGAAGTCCTCGAGCGAGGGCACCGCTCTGGCGGCGCTCTGTCGCGGGCAAAGAACCGCATCGGTCGGCGTAGGGAGTTCTCTGCCGAAGTTCAGCAGCGCTGTTGTGAACCCAGTGCTGCGGTCGAGGTTGGACCGCAATGCAAACGAAATCGAATCCAAGTGCAGATCGCAGTCCCGCTGCTTACGAGCATACGCCCCGAGCAGCGGCTTGATGTCGCGGTTCCGCCGCTCGGTCAAATTTGCTTGGGGATGGTAGCAAGAAGTCTTACAACGCCTAATCCCGAAGGCCTGGCAGGTTGCCGCAAAGACTTTCGAGCAAAATATCGATGCGTTGTCACTCACGAGTCTCTCAGGGAACCCGTAGCGGCACCAGACCTCGGACAGCCTGCTCAGGACTCCCTTGGCTGTCTCCTTCCGCATTGGAAACATCCCGCCAAATCCGGTGAAGTGGCAGGTTACTACCAACACATGTTGACAGCCTCCGCTTGACCGCGTCAGGGGTCCCATCAAGTCGCAGGCCACGATCTCCCATGGCCTCGTACTCACGATGGGTTGAGCAAACCGGGTGGTCTGCCCCCCCCTCGGCTTCCGCTCTTGGCACACTGCGCAGCTCCGGACGTACCGGAACAGGTGCCCCGTAACGGCGCAGCTTATGCCACGACTTCGGCGCACCGCCGTGACCGTCCGCATTGTGGTAGTGACGCAGCGCTGCCACTCTGAGATCACGGAGAATCACGGTCTTGAACCACTCACTTGAATCGCTCTCTTCCGGGAAGCAGCGCAGCAGGACGCCGTCCCCATCGATCAGGTAAGACTCCAGCTCACCTGCTTCAATGTCTGACTCCCGGGCGGTGGCACTTGGCCCTCTCGGTGTTCCGGAATGCCGGAGCGTCTTTTCGCCTGTCTGGTCAGGATCCATCTCTTGCCTGAGCCTGTCGAAGATAGCGTGACAAAACGAATCGTTCTGCTGTGCTTCGAACAGTTCCTTTCGGTTGAACGCCGGTTCCAGTGAGGTAATCGCCTAAGCCAGCTGCTCGACGCCGCCACAGTGGGGAGCGGAGCGCGAGGCGGGATTTCCCGTCTCCCGGTGGATGGCCCCGCCTCCGTAGTCTGCTGCCTCGCGCGGTGGGGGATCCAGGGGTGCGCGGGAGAGCGCGTCGGCCGCCACATTTGTCGTGCCCTTCTGGTACCGAATTCGGTACTCGTACTTCCGCAGTGTCAAGACCCAGCGCGCCAGTCTTCCGGCGGGTTCCTTGATTCGGGAGAGCCACGCGATGGCCGTATGGTCCGTCTCGATCGTGAATTTCGTCCTCTCAACATAATGATCGAACGTCTTAAGAGCAAAAATGATGGCGAGGCATTCCCGCTCACTCACCCTGTAGCTCTTCTCCACCGGGTTCAGCTCCCGGCTGGCAAATGCCACCGGGCGGATCTCTCCCTCTGCTTACTGCAAGCGTACTGCGCCGAGACCCTGGTCGCTGGCGTCCATCTGGATCGTGAAGGGCCTATTCAGGTCTGGTAGTTTGAGGGAGGCTGTACGCGCCAAGGCCTCGGTCAGCTGGACGAACGCCTCCTCCTGCGGCGCCTCCCAGCTCCAGGGAGCCGCTTTCCTCAGCAATGGACGCGTGAGGGGTGCCTGCATGGCTGCGCAGTTCGGGATGTAGGCTCGGTAGCATCCTATCATGCCGAGAAAACGGCGCACTCCCCCGACACCGGTAGAGACTGGGAACTCCAAGATCTCCCGCAACTTGTCCGCGTCGGGGGTCTTTTCCTCTCTTGATCCGGAATCCCAACAACCTGATCTCAGAAGCTCCAGTTTGGGCTTTAGTCGGGTTTAGTGTGAGGCCGGCGATCCATAGTTTGCGCAACACGTCCTCGAGGTGACGAAGGTGGTCCTCGAAAGTTTCCGACTACACAATGATGTCGTCCAGGTACGCGAGCGCGTACTGCCACTTGGCATCTCCGAGCACCCCGTCGATCAACCGCTGGAATGTCATCGGTGCGCCTGTTAATCCGAACGGCATCCAAGTGAACTCGAACAAGCCTCGATGACACACGAATGCAGTTTTGCTTTCGTCGCCCGGGCTCATCTCCACTTGGAGGTAGCCTTTGCTTGCGTCGAAGGTAGTGAAATAGTTCGCCGTCCCCAGATTCGAGATGATTTCTTCGATGCTCGCAAATGGATACGCATATTTTACGGTCAGCTCGTTCAAGCGTCGATAATCGACGCAGAGTCTTGATGTTCCGTTCTTCTTTGGCACCAAAACCACCCGGAATCCCCAGGGTCCTGATGACCGGCGAACGATTCCGGACTCCAAGAGCTCATCGACTGCGGCATCTATCGCTTTTCGCTTCGCCAGGCTGAAAAGACGCGGATTGCACTTCCAAGCGCATGCGTCCCCAGTTTCAATGCGATGCAGCCCGGCTGTTCGGTGAACATCTCGTCAAAGTTGTGCAGCATAGCCGCCAACTTCTCTCGCTCTGGGGCCCTAAGCTGGGCGGCGGCGAGAAGCGGCGAGAAAACTCGCCGAGGCGCCGACCGCCGTGATTGGTCGGCGCCGCGACTGACCTTGTAGCCGGCAACACCCTAGACGCTGACGTCACCGTGGCGCGGACAGAGTCGCCCAACTTGAAAACGCAATCTCGCCGGCGAATTCCCCGTGACGTCATAGTGATGTCACGGTGACTCGCCGCGAGTTCGGAAAGCGCGCCCGGTTGGAGAGGGGCGAGCAGTGGCGAGATCGAGCGAGAAGCGAAGATGGCGGTGTACGAGTTGCTGTACTTTTGGTTTCGCCGACGACGGCGTCTTTTCACGCACGTCGACGCGTTTGTTATGAACGACGACGAGTTCCGCCGGCACTACCGATTGTCTAAGAACATCGTGCGGTGGCTCTGCGACGAACTTCGAAACGACGCGGCCTTGAGGCGGCAGCGATGCCCAAGGACGGTGATGACGGTGGAGCAGCAGGTGCTTTGTGCGCTGCGATTCTACGCCACTGGAAGCTACCAGGGACAAGTGGCCAGCGACCGGCACCTCGCTGTTCGCCAGACCACGGTCAGCGCATGTGTTCGCGCCGTGTCTACGGCCATCGTGCGCCGCCTCGGTCCCCGGTGGATCGCCTTCCCCCAGACCGCGGAGGAACGGGCGGCGGCGCAAGAAGCCTTCCTTCGTCGCGGTTCCTTGCCCGGAGTCGTCGGGTGCGGCGACGGCACCTTCGTCGCAATGAAGGGACCCTCCAAGGACGACCCTACCGTGACAAAGGCGCTCTACCGTTGTGTAAAACTGTACTACGCCCTGAACGTCATGGTGGTAAGTGCAATATATTTTACAGTTCGCGCTCATCCCAGA
Source organism: Ixodes scapularis (assembly GCF_016920785.2). Taxonomy (NCBI): domain Eukaryota; kingdom Metazoa; phylum Arthropoda; class Arachnida; order Ixodida; family Ixodidae; genus Ixodes; species Ixodes scapularis. Next base: position 66,718,832 of record NW_024609881.1, read on the forward strand.
CTCACACGAAGTGAATACGAAATCGTATTTACACCGATAGAGTTAGGTCTCGTATAAAACGAATATCTGAAGTTGGAGCGTAACTTAGTGGGAAGGTGTCCGCCTGTCACGGAGCGGACCCGGGTTCAATCCAGAAAGTGGACATACTTTTTGGCGATGTTTAAGGCATTTCATTTTTTACAATTATAGGTGAAAAAAAAAAGTTGTCGACGAGACTTTGCTGAATTAAATGGTATGGGACTCCCTTTCCGGAGGCCTGTAATGACGGACAGCGGGGCTTGAGTTGCCGGCTGAACACCGCGAAGCGGCGTGTACGGGGGACGAACTGGGTTGATAGTTTTGTAATGAGCAGCCGCAGATTGTCGCTGCTAAGCGGAGTGAGCGCAAGGGGCAGGGGGGGGGGGGGGGGGTTGGTCGGGTTGGTTAACACGTTTCACAGTGATACACGCGCCGTCCGAAAAGGGTGACCCAAATGGCATTATCCCTCCGCGTCGTGCGTATGGCCATCTCCGGTCAAGGTGCACGACGTCGTGCTGTAGCCTTACTCTTTTTCGTAAGTGTTCTGGCCAGGCACATTCCCGAGTCGTATCGGTTCGTGACTCCGGAAGGCGCAGTGGCGTAGCCAGGAATTTTTTTCAATAGGGAAGGGGGGGAGGTGATTGGGATGTCCATGACTTGGGGGGCGAAGCGGTGGAAGGCTCTAAATGTATGTGTATAGTATAGGGTCGGCTGGGGGGGAACGTGCTGAAATCCCAAAAGCCTCCCTCCTGGCTATGCCACTGGTTAGGCCTGGTGCTATTCGAACTTGTCAAGGAACACTTGTATGACAAGAAAGCGACCTGTAAAAATTGAGGAATGTGCGCGACAACTGGACAAACTGTGCGCCAGCATCTGTCCTACCTCCCTCTGAGTGCCCTCTTTATTCTAGGTGTCTGACGCCGACCTGCGTATCCTGGCCATCGACCCAAGGATGCCCGGCTCAACCCACGACTCATATGTGTGGAGGCGTTCGTGGGTGCGCCAAGAGTGCGTTGCTGGCCATCTTGTCAGGCACAATGAGTACCTGCTTGGTGAGCGATCTTAGCTCAGCACCGTGAAGGCCCGTTCAGACAATTGCAGCCAAGTATGACCAAATGAGACAAGACCGGGTTTTAAGCGTCTTACTACGGGATGCGTTGATACGGAGCTGGTCGTAAGCCATTACAAGAGGCTTAAAGACCGGTCTTGGCTCAGTCGGTTGTAGTTAAACGCAAGTGTGTGGACAGTCCTTAAAGTTTCAGTCAAAGGCGACCACCATTTAAGTCAAGTCAAGGATCGTGGAGAAATTTTAGTGCTTGAGATACAGGATTAGAACATGCATTAGCAGTTTCAAAGCATCTTTGTTATGAAGCACATACTTTTCACTCGTAGGGAGTTTTAGTAGAGCATTCTATACCTCCAAGAACGACTCACTATAGGTCAATACGACGCACGCACAAAGGCGTCAGCAAGCTACTGGGTATTGTTTTCGGGCTTACTGCAGCAATTGATTAAAACTAAATAATACCCGTTGATTGGTTGTTGTGAAAGCATTCTCCTCAAATGATACGAGTGAGGGACTATATACGTGATCAGTAGCACTTGTGCAAAGTGTAGGGAGTGGTTCAGATGTCTAAGGAACAGTCATACTTCTTTCCATGCAGGCGACAGTGGGTACCCCCTGGAGCCCTGGCTGATGACTCCTGTGCCTGGGCGGCCAGCACTTGGCACACCGGCTGGGCAATACAATCAGGCCCACGCCTCCATGAGGGCAGTCGTGGAGCGCTGCATCGGGCTGCTGAAGAGCAGGTTCCGGTGCTTACACAGGCACCGGACCCTTTACCATCATCCGAAGATCTCTCACAGGTTCCGGTGCTCGCAGAGGCTGCCACGATCGTGCCGATCGTGGCAGCCTGTGCGGTGCTCCACAATGTCTGCCTACTCAGGAGAGGCCAAGCCAGAGCCACAGTCAGACTCAGATAGCAGTTCTGACAAGGACAATGATGAAGAAGAAAGCGCTGACGCAGTTCGCGAGCGGAGAGGCCTCCAGTCGGGGCGTCTCTACAGTCAGGGCAAGGCTGTGCGGGACCGCCTTGTGCTTCTGCCGAACACAACCCACCTGCAACGCGTCCGTGAACGACTGCGTCGCACCCGTTGTCGCCGCCAGAACCAGTGATGCACTGTAACTCGTCACCGGGGCCTCTTTAAATTGAGTGTGTGCGTGTGTGTTTGTACAGTGGGGTGGATGTTGTGCCGAAGCCATTTTGGACTTCGTGTGTGCTTGTGTACAGTGATGTGGATGTGCCAGAGTCATCTTGTACCTTCTTTGTGCATGTGTACAGTGCGGTGGGTGTTATGCCAGAGAAATTTTGGACTCCGTGTGTGTGTGTGCTGCGCCGTGGATGTGCCGAAGCCATTTTGGAGTCTGTGTCAGTGTGTACAGTGCTGTGGATGTTGTGCCGGAGAGAGCTTGTTTGGACTCCGTGTGTGTGCGTAGGGAAACTGTTTTAATGTTTCGGATGTAAGCACCACAGGCTTGGATGCATGTGTACGTGTAGTGCTTTTGAATTATTTTCAGTGCTTTGGGCACAGACTCCACAGGTCTGGATTGCGTGGGGTACGTGTAGTGTTGTTTTTTTTTTGCTCCTTTTCAATGTTTTAGGTGCATGCTCCACAGGTCTGGATTGCATGGGGCACATGTAGCATTTTTCACTTGTGTTCAATGTTTTGGGTGCATATTCCACAAGTGTGGATTGCATGGGGCACATGTAGCATTTTTTACTTGTTTTCAATCTTTTGGGCACAAACTCCTCAGGTCTAACTTGCGTGTAAGCTTGTAGTGCTTTTGACTTGTATTCATTGTTTTGGGTGCAAGCTCCGCAAGTCAGACTTCCATGTGCACGTGTAGCGCTTTTCAATTCTGTACAATGCTTTGGGTGCAAACTCCACAGGCCTGGATGCAAGTACACGTGTAGTACTTTTGAATTGTATCTATTGTTTTGGGCGCAAGCTTCACAGGTCTGGATTGCATGGACACGTGTGCTTCCAACTTGTGTTTAATGCTTTGGTCGCAAGCTCCACAGGTTCCTGGATTACATGGGCACTTGTAATGCTTTTGATTTCTGCTGTGGCACTTGCAGCTTTTTTCTGGAGATCGGCTGATAAAGGTCCGTGACACAGTAATAACAGGACTGCAAAGGATGTTTGCAAGAAAGAAAAAGTAGTGCCATTCAAAGTAATTCTGCCCACGATGTTGCATCTTTGAGGTGGTGCACCGTGGCTGGGTGTGATTAACTTTGGTCTAAACTTATCTGAGTGAGCAACCTCATTTACCCTTGCCATATCTAGCAGATGCCAACAGGCAAAAACGTTCTTGCTAGCAAATGTGCATTTTTTTAGATTTTTCACCATACTATTGGGTTCGAATGAAATGCAAACACCAGAGCCCGTGGCTGTCAACAGATGCTGCACCTGCAGGAGGCATCCGGAAACTGATAAAACTTTGGGGTGGAGAATAGAGCGCTGCGAGCGGGTGCGTCCTATTTCGATGTGCTTGAGCCTTGCCCAGCACAACCCAAGCGTCCACAATGCACCGGTGTTCTGCTGTAGGTTCCGTCACTGTTCGCACTTCATTCAAACCCGATAGGACAGTCACTGTGTCTAATTCCGATTTCCCATATTCCTTCATGTGTTGCGAGATATGCAGTATTTTGGAGCAGATGCTTAGGTCTGTGCAGTCCACACATCTTATGGTAGTTAGTACCTGTCTCTGAATTAATTTGACATAAACAAATTCATGGCAAAGAGGTTCCGGGTGAAGATTCGCCACAGTCGGGTGCTTGTACGACTCGTAGAGTACGCTGTTCGAAAACATGAATGTTAGCGGTGTGTATATAGCCACGACGCTTAGTAAAAGAAGTGTTTTTTTGGTTTGTTGCTACGAAAGGTGGACATATTCAGCCGGTGGCCAGGAATGAGGAACCGCTGATTGCTACTTGTGTTTTTTCAAAAGACGCTATGTCGGATTATTGGCTACACTCTTAAAAATAAAGGAGTCCAAAGGGAGTCACTGCTTCCATGACTCTCTTTGACACTTCACGACTCTCTTAGAGAGTCAATTTTTCATGCGACTCTGTTTTGACTCTTCCCCTTCTCAACGGGAGTCACAGGACAGCAGCATTTGCCCTACCGAAAAAAAGTATGAATGCTGCTTCGCGGCGTCCAGCCGGCAACCCAAGCCCCGCTGTTTCCCTATGCACCCCTAGAAAGGGAGTCCGACACCATTTAGCTCAAAGCTTTGTCGACATTTTTTTTTTCAATAATGATTGTGCAAACAAAAAATTAAAAAGGAAAGGAAAAAAGAAATAATACACAAAGTTTCGTCGACATTAATTTTTCTCAACAATAATTGTAAAAAAAAATGTTTATTTTTTGCATCGAACTTGGGTTCGCTCCGTAAGAAGCGGGCATCTTTCCACGTAGCTATACCTGCGAGTACTCGTTTTGAAAATTCGTTTTATACGAGATTCAACAAGTTTCGCGACGTGCATATTATTCGAAACCGAATCCTGCGGCTGCATTTTACATATTTCTGGAACTGTCATGGGCTGCGTCTTTGGGAGTGAGTGAAGGTGCAGCAGCTCATTCAAGACTATACTCCGTTTCAAACGTAGCATGCAACGCAGTCAAAGCTAGCGCACCAGTTTGCATCGCCGACCGTGTCTACGTTCACCCCATAAAATAGTGCGTCCCCTGCAAAAACACTTATAAAATAGTCGAAAAATATGCCTCCTTGGAGCTAGCAACTGATAGTGGTGTTATGATTTCGACGGAGCACAAATTTTTTTAATAAAAAGAAAAAGATAATGTAAACTACTTTAAATTGTTTTCGTTTTCGTCCGTGCAACAGCCGCTGCGGGTTTTCGGGTTGTGTGGCACTGGCTGGTTTTGAGAAGATGGCGTCTTATGCAACAAGCTCAAGTACCTCTCCTGCTCGGATATTTTCGAAGATTCGTTGTGCGCAGACCTTGAAAGAGTGCAAGCAGGTGATCGCCAACGTGTACGCGAGTACAAGAACGCGTTTCCCGAAGACGTCGGTCGTGAAGTCCTGGAGACGGTCAGTAACAACACCGGAGTGTGCGCCCATACTGTCGCGAAGTACAAGGCGCAGTGTCTATCTGGCGAGCTGGCGTCCCCGAAGCGAAGACCTTTCGAGCACGGGGACTGTCAAGCATGCCGAATTCACACACAACACCATTCGCCTGAAGGTGCATCGCAAGTACCCCGAGAGGGGGATTCCTACCCTTGACAGCTATTCCAAAATAAACTGTTCAGGCCACAACTATTGTCTATTAACGTCCTATTATAAATTTTGGGGCAAGGCTGCTATCAAGGATATTCCTCATTCCACGCTGCACAAAAGAAAAATATAACTCGGTGTTGGAGGCAAATAACACTTGCAAAGCGGCAGAGCAGATGGTAGAAATGTGGCCTTTCGGCGACTTATAAATAAAAAGCAAGAAGAAAGGCGGAATTGAAATATGCAGTTCGGCAATGCGCACAATCTTGCACAAAAAAAATGTCTAAAAAAGAAAAAAAAAACTGCACGTCTAGTGGGTTTGAACCACTGCCGCCGAGACGTCGGTATTGCCAGAGCAGCGCTACCACTCGTCCACGAAACGCGCCCAGGAGCACATTTTGTTTTCTGTATTTTCATACGCACCACTTCAGTACCTTTGACAGCTTTGCACGCTATGTATGAAAATAGTTATAAGTGCCCATATTTAGAACCACACCACTACACTGCGAGTTAAAGCAACGCCGAACGCTTACGTCTTGCAGCGCCGCCTGTTGAATAACCATTTGAAGAGTTTGCACACTGTGAAGGTAAGAGCCCTCACACCGAAGAGCTCTCTTTACAACGCCTACACACACACACAGAGCTTTTTAAGAGCAACTGATCGTAGCAATCGCATTTCAAAGACGCCGCGTTGTCGTAGATTGTTTTTCACCAGCTAGGTCCTGTAGGGATGAGGCAAAGGCCAAGGCTGGGGGATTCATCGCCGGAAACGTAAAGGAACCAAGCAAACGACGTGAGGCTCGCGGGCTGGGTTCGTGGGAGCCGACGACGTCCAAGCCACGATCCGAGCAGCCCTAGTAGCAGCCTTGCTTCCGAGAAGACTGCATATTCTTTCCGGCGGGCACACAATACTCCGACAGCATGCTTGCGGCTTATGTGGATTGCAGGAGGTGGCTAACAGGACGACCAATGCACAGAAAATAGGTTGATCACGACACAACACGCAACGATTGTCGCCGCCATGTTGAAATAAAACCAAGCTGAGACAGGCCAAGCTACAGTTTAGTACACAACGAAGCTGAGCCAGGCCAAGGTTCAGTATAGTAAACAACCAACATACTTCGTTACAAAGAATTAGATAAATGTAAAAAAAAAATTTTACGTTTAAAAGTTCTAATGAATTTTGACTGAAACAGAAACATTCACGTTGCGTCAAATGAGTTTCGTCGTAACCAGCGAACGTCGCCGCGTCGCCATTGCCACGGTAACCAAAATAAAAAACAAAGCAAGCTTCAAACTTTCGGTCGGTTGCAGCTTCAAGCCTTTAGGCTTTAAAAAAAAAAAAACACCGAAGAACGTTCTCCGAAAAACAAAAAGTGTCCTAGGTGCCGCCGTGCCCTTGGGGCCATGGAACCAGCTGTGAGTTTGAGTCTAGTTGGTGAGTACTCGCCTATTCGCTTGACTTTTTCAGTGCTTTCTTTTCGGGGCGTTTGTGAAGTGCCCTTGTGTGTATGTGCAGGAAGCGTGAAGGCGAACGCGGCGAACGTGTGGGGCTCCTTGTCGCACACGTGCTTTGCGCATCGGATGACCTTCGAGCTTTTCCCAAGGTAGTCCCGCAACCGACCTGTCACTGAGCGAGCAGTCAGATTGCGGGAACGCACACAGAGGCGAAGGTCCCACCCAAGCCGCAGGGGGGGGGGACGGGACTCTGTAAGTGTATCGGGAGCTTTATCCCGTGGATCGGTGGACAAGTCGAGTTCGACAAATCGGGTGGCGCCTTGGTACCACCTAACTAGGCGGTGTGTTTCGCGGAACCCATGACTGCTAAAGGTATCCATTACGTGCTGGTGCTCGTATTTGCACCCCGTTTGCTTTCACTGCGGGTGTTCGAATTCAGGTTCGATTCTTTGCATTGATGATGTTGCTTGCGAGGAGTTCTTTATTGACTAGGGCACGAACTTTTTATACAAAATGCTGTATATGTTGCACTTATTTTCTAGCCCTCTGGCTGTAGGTTATTGTGAAGGTTGTGGGGAAAAACGCGCATTGAGTAATTACAAAAAAATATATATATATATATATATATATATATACCGGGTGTTTCTGCGAAGACTTTCAAAAATCCTAAAACTTAAAGCGTAAAAAAAAAGAAAAAACTTCGGGAACAAACTACCAGCCATGGCGGACGTCAGGAATTGCCAAAAACATAGTAATTACCCAACTAATTAATTAAAATTTGTTAATTAACTTTTTAATTAGTGGAAATAGACATATGGTTCTAATTAGAAAGTTGCTGAGCGTTATCGAAAACCACTAAATCAGTCACTTTCAAAAAGAATTTCGGCGCGTGAGAAGCGTAGTAGTGCACTAAAGTTACCGCTCTTTGAGCAGGTACAAAGCTAGCGGTTGCGATAAGGCGCCCGCGCGATTTTTCCGTCTCTTATCTATCCCCAGCCTTGTACCTGCTCAAAGAGCGGTAAATTTAGTGCACTACTGCGCTTCTCACGCGTCGAAATTCTTTTTGAAAGTGACTGATTTAGTGGTTTTCGATAACGCTCAGCAACTTTCTAATTAGAACCATATGTCTATTTCCACTAATTAAAAAGTTAATTAACAAATTTTAATTAATTAGTTGGCTAATTACTATGTTTTTGGCAATTCCTGACGTCCGCCGTGGCTGGTAGTTTGTTCCCGAAGAAAGTTTTTTCTTTTTTTTTTACTCTTTAAGTTTTAGCATTTTTGAAAGTCTTCGCAGAAACACCCGGTATATAAAAATAATGTAGTGTCGAGTACCGTCTAACGGCGCTCTTGCAGAACGTTCACGTGCCGTGCAATGGCACTCCACTCGCGTCTTCAAGTGCCGTCCGAATGTCTTATGTAAAGCGAATTGTCAAAACGAGTTTTGCGAAGTTGTAGCGTAGCTTATTGGAATGTGTAGCGTAGCTCGTCTCATAGGCAGCGGAGCCGGATTCGATCCACAGTGTGGGCTTACTTTTTAAAATCTTTTTCTCGAACATTTTGTTTCGTCGAGGCATTTGGCGATATTTACGTCATTTCTTTTTTACCATTAACACTGGGGAAAAAAAAAAGGATGTTGTCGACGAAACTTTGCTTAAAGGGGGCCCTGCAACAACTTTTTGAGTGGTTTTTCATTTGCACCGAACTTGAGCGCACTGAACAAAGTAACTTAATCTTTTCTCCAATTTCGCTTTATTTTGAAAGTTATAGGCAATTTAGAATTACAAAAACAAACAGAAAATAACCTCCTTCATGACGTCGTAGGTCCTGGCTTAACTGGCCGTGAACTAGAGGAGTAGTGAGCTCATAGAGCGCTCACGGCTGCCGCACTCCGTGTCGACGGCTCGAGAGAGCGCCACTAAAGCATGTTCTGGATAGGCTGTATGAGGCGGGTGGCCAGGGCGGCTTACATTGCATTTGCTACTCGATTAAGGACTAATTTGGCATAACACCTCATTGGCCACAAACTACAGCACACACGGTGTAAAGATCAGTTCAGAACGGGAGCCACTTCGCGCTGCCATACCGCCAAATGGCCAAATCGCCAGCCAAGCCCGCGCCGAAAGCCTTCGGAACGCTCGGAACCGGTCGGATCCTCGAGCCGGTATACGACCGCAGCGCTGCCGCGTACATCCGGGACCTTTCTACGCTCGCTGTTCGTCGGAGCCTCACCCCACAAGCCTTTTCGAGTATGCGCCGTTTTTTCCGCCGCTTGGTGGCGGGTTTGTTGATGAGTGTTTTCTTGTTTCCTTACTTTATAAACTGCATTTGTTTCTTTTCTGCTCTAAATTACCGAACAAAAACTACTTTTATACATAATTGAAACGGTTCGCGACACTTATATTTTGTATTTCGCCTAAAAAAAAGCTTTTAGCGGCTTAGACCAGTGGTAAGCCCAGGACCAAAGACGTCACATATTGCACGCTTTCGGCAATGCAGGTCGCCCTCGTAGGTGGAGGAGGTTTCCGCGTCTTCCGGTTAAAATATGACTCACTGATATTTAGTTACTCTCTCCGTGCCCGCTCGCTTGCCCGAACCTCAAGAGACGTGGAAACCGCAAAGAAGGTAGGCGCTTAAATATGATTGCAGGGCCCCTTTAACAAAATGGTATGGGCGTCCCTTTCCGGAGGTACATGGGGGACAGCGGGGCTGGACGCTGCGAGGCGTCATGTGCAATGGGGCCAAGTAGGTTAATAGTTTTGTAATTAGCAGCCGCATACTGTTGCCGCGAGGTGGCATGAATGTATGCAGGGGGTTGGTTAACGAGCTCCCCAGGGATACGTGTGCTGTTCGACTTTCTTTCGGACGGCACCTGTAGGCGCGTGTGGAGCATACCTCGGCAAACCTCACTCATGAGGGCCCTCACTCACCCTCACTCACCCTCATCTTCACAGGTGAGGTGAGGGTGAGTGAGTTTCTGAACCAGGAAAATTCATGAGTGTGAGGGTGAGTGAGGGCTGTGAGGGCGGTGAGGGCCGTGAGGGCGGTGAGGGCCGTGAGGGCGGTGAGGGCCGTGAGGGCCGTGAGGGCGGTGAGGGCCGGGAGGGCGGTGAGGGCCGGGAGGACCGTGAAGGCGGTGAGTGGCATGAGGGCTATGAGTGCGTGAGGGCCGTGAGGGCGGTGAGGGCCGTGAGGGCGGTGAGGGCCGTGAGGGCGGTGAGTGGCGTGAGGGCCGTGAGGGTGGTGAGTGGCGTGAGGGCCGTGAAAGCGGTGAGGGCGGTGAGTGCGTGAGGGCCGTGAGGTTCAGTGAGGGTGAGTGAAGGGCTGAAGGTGAGTGTGACTGTGAGGGTGAGGGTGAGTGAGGGGCTGAAGGTGAGTGTAGCTGTGAGGGTGAGGGTGAGTGAGGGGCTTAGGTGAGTGTGGCTGTGAGGGTGAGGGTGAGTGAGGGCGACCTAAAATGCCGACCTCTGGTGTGGAGTGCCGTCGGACGGCACTGTAGACAGCCAAAAAAACAACAAAAAACGAGGTGTTTCGAACAACTTTCTTGAAGAGATCATGAACTGATTTTTCAACTACTTCCTCGTCAGCTTTCCTCCTCAGAACATAAACAGAGTGAGAAACCATGTGGTCGTATTTCACTGAAACCCAAAGCTCTGCCAGCAGTCTGAGAGCCGGCATGGACAAAGCCCTGCATAAATTTCACTCTTCACATTTTTGCAAGCGCTGACAACCATGAAGGTAGCGACGGGACAAGCGATGGGGGGGGGGGGGGGGGGGCGACCCCTTTTGTTATCGCTCAGCCGCACGACGAGGCACATTGCATGAAAGTGATAGGAGCAAGCGACCAATGTGATGAGCGACGTTTTCTAGTAATTCAAGAACCGAGCAGCGTTACAAGCGACAGTGAGAAATCTCCGTCGCTGTTGCCGATGCTCGATTCGTTGCTCATTAAATCGCTTACATGCGGTCCAGCCTTAATTGTCTGAAAGCGAGAGACACTTGCCACGAGTGAGTGCCGTGCTGCCACTCACTTCCAAGTGCCTCTCATTTCAGGGCTACACTGCCATTTGCTTCCAAGTCCTGCACGGGCCTCCTGCTCAGGCGCTTTGATGCCACTTACGAAACTAGCACAAAGACCTCAAGGGGTTTTAGGTTAGGTTAGCCATCAGGTGTGTGTGCCGCACCATTCTTTACGGTGCCTCGACAGTCCACAGTCACTTCACAGTAACAAGTTGGGACGACATGATGACAGCGGCACTTGTGCCTGCTTGTCTTATTCACTTGAGGTTTGAAGACCAACTACAGACTTTCGACAGCATGACACTTTTGGTTTTGTAACACCATTGTTGCTTCCTTGGGACAACTCGTAACACATGGGAGGGACAAGATGACAATTGCACCAGTGGGAAATACGTCCAGGCACTATACCTGTACTAAAACTTGCTTGAGCACCTGTTTATTTATGATTACCTTTACTCTTGCAGCGTTACCTCCGAGGCGGGGTCTCCCTACCACAAGAAAAATTTGACTGGGCCATAGGCAAGGCGAAGTTCGACTCGCGCTGCTGATCCTGTTGTCCCGGTGCCTCTACAAGGGCGAGGACCTGGTCAATAGGAGTGTGACGGGCCAACCTTCCAGGCGTGACAAAGTATGGCGCCGTGGGAAGGAAGCCCATTACACCTGTCAAAGTGGATGCTATTGCAGGTGCGTGCCTTGCTGCTTATCCGCCTTCCCGGCTCTAAACTATGTAGAAATTGGCAAGGTTCAGCATCGTGCATTATATAGGTTTTATAGACCATACGCGAAATAGCTCTTGGGTATCATCATCATGCCGCTCGGAGCGACATGTGGTGGGTTTTGATATCTTGAATGTGCAAATGCCACTATACCTCGCCTCGCCTCAGCATGAACTAACTGCGGAAGCTGTGCAAGCGCAAGCGGGTAGCCTTGGCTGGAGGATGGAACCGCAGTATGTGTGCGTCCACAGGTTTCCAAAGTCAACGGCAGAAGCTTCCGAGGGTGTGCCAAGCATGCACCAGCAACTTCGGGAGGATACATGGGCACTACTATCCTGGAAGCACTTTCCAAGATTAAAGAAAATGAACACAGTTGGCAAAAACTTGAGTCTTAAGGCCCGTTCACACTCTTGCAGCCGAGTACGACAGAGAGAGACAAGGTCTGTTAAAACTTCCTAAAAGTTCTTAGGACGAGGGTACACACTGGCATTCTGGCGCCATCTATGCGGTGACCCTGGAATTGCATTTTACAAGAGCGAAGGTTTCGCGGAATTTCCGAGGTCAAACGTTTGTAATACCTGTAAGAAAGGCTTGTTTATAACGTTGACAAAGGTTTTTCGAGCCAAGAAAGAAAGGATAATGCTCAAGAGAAATAGTAAATATGCTGGACCGCCAAGTTTACACTGCTGCCCAATGGATGGCGCCAGTATGTCCTCTCGTAAGAGGTTTTCAGGAACCCAGTTTTAAGAGGTCGCAAGAGTGTGAACGGGCCTTTAGAGAACCATGCAGTGAACGGAAAACTTAACAGTTCCTGCGTTCTTGGCATTTCATCAGGTTGTCAGCAGGCCTCTTCACGATGTATAATATGTGCATTACTTTGGTATTGGTTGATTTTTCTGGAAACGGGTGCCAGCAGGTACGCGCATAGACAATGGTAATTATATTCTTGCATCTGTACAACTTTTTTTGTTATTTTATTTTAAAGCTTGCTATTTAGTTTTGAAAGAACTTCGCGGTTCCCATGGCGAAGTTGCAAACATTATATTGGTGTGCTCAAAACCAGTCTAAGGTCAGAACTAATGCCAAGGCATATAAAAAAAATAATGTGACAAGAAACAATGTCATTTATTATGTTGTCAAGCTAGGCCTCGCAAGTGTTAGCCCAATCGGGTCCACTAATACCCTCCCATGTAGGAGGGTGTCTTTAGAGCCCATGCTTGTTGTTTAATTAGACCTTGAACATGATTCCTTACTACGTAGGACTTGCATTACGAATGAGTTTTCTAGTTAACGGTGGTGTTCCTTGTAACAAACCATTGTATTAGGTGGGCAGAAAATAAGAGTGAAGAAGTGAACTTTGGTCTTTAATGGCAGGTAGGTTCGTATGGAATCATTTTTGCTTCAGAGGAGGCTCAAGTATGCACGACACTGAAAGGGCTTTCCTTTCAGTCGACGGAGACAAGGGTACCACAAGAGCCAGCGAGGGAAAGAGAGCGAGACCTCTTGGTGTCAACGCCTTGCCGCTTGCGTGGCTGTGCCCCGAATCGTGCAGTTTTTGCCGAGGTAAACAATTCGGCCTTTTGAAAGTTTTGCGGATAAAAAAAAAACATGAGTTACTTGCATGCCTTTCTGTAAACACTCCAATGCAGCACTGAAATTTGTGAGTTGCAGATAATGTCACAGGTAGGATAGATAATCTCTACATTCTCAGAGTTCTGTGGACAAAGGGGCTGCCCAAACATCACACAGCAGGATGGCGCCCCGCTACAGAGCACCAGTTTATGTCGTACCATAGCCTCCTTTATACTGACAAAACCTGGCAGATTGCCACGAGGAGCAGTCGCCGAAATGGAAAAGGTGGAGTGGCATACAACGGAGAAGAGTCTCGCCGCAGCGGACGCGAAACACGAAAAAATTATGTTTTGGGTCCTCGCCACAGCAAAAGCTGTGCGCTGACGTCCAGGTTACCCGAGGAATGGCTCTTTAATGCTCTGTGCTCTACCAAATCCCCACGTTCCAAATCTATGACCAGGCAGTCTATGACTCCGTCGTCGAACTGGCAGGCTTTGTGAGTATAGAGGTGCTATGGTCATACTCTAATCCACTTTACTCCTTTTTTTTCAGTGGGAGAGCATCTTTTTGTTTCCATTCTTAAAAAAGAGGGTTAGACTGTTATGATTAAATTGGTGCGGACAACCACTAACAAGCTCTGTTTGCTGTCGTCAGGGCCTACGCTATTCTTATCAATGCTGGTCTTCGCAAAAGAAAACAAGATGGGGGAAGGGACAAGAGCAGAGGAAAGCCGTGCCGTTTGCGTCGTCGATGTAACTACTCATGCTGAAAATAAATCACATGTAACTATGGTTGTTTAAGATAAATGCGTTTGAAAGGGTGTCTTTGCTATGCCAATCTGTAAACATATTTTTTTTTTTAAAACTGGAGACCAAGTGAGATAAATATCATCTGCTGTCTTCTCAACTGGTTATTTCAATATTTTATTAGGAGCACTTGGCCATGACTTCAAAACAAACCAAAGACCAGATTCGGGCTCATGTTGGAAGGCGGGTCTTTCCTTCCAAACTTCAGAAACATTTATCTCAGCAAAGATGATAAACATATTACTATTAGTTTCAATGTCCCGCCATTTCTGCATGCAAAAGATGCCTATATAGGTACAGCACACGAAAAGTTATAGGAGACGTTGTAGTGCAGAGATGCATTATGTACTCTTTTTTTTATTGTTGATGAGTGATGATGAAAATTGTAATGATCACTACCTTGTACTAGGCCTTGTACATGAAGCATTCTTTCACATGCACACAAATGTTAAAGCAAGCTTAAGCCCTCTCTAAATTCCATCGTGGCTTGCTTTCGTTACAACTAAAAAGGAAGCACAATAAGACGGGGACGAGAAAGGAAGACACAAGCGCTCACTACCAACTAGTTTATTCAGAAAAAAAAGTCTTCCCTTCCTTTCTTGTCCCTGTCTTAATGTACTCTTTTCTTTCATTGCAGCCACGAAGCACCTTGCCCAGCAAAGAATTTTATAATGCTTTCTTTGACTGTACTAGACACTCTCAGTAGATAAGCCCCAGTCTTGCCTAGCACCTAGCTTATGCAGGGTGCTGCAGAACAGGTTCAGCTAGACTTGGCATCCTCCCCTCTTTCCTCAGTAGAGACCGTGCCCCTTGAGCTTCAAGTGCTTTCAGTGCACTTACTGAATTATTATTTACGTTCCCTTTGAGCCTTAAATTGATATTATTTTAAAAGAAAAAGCAGACAATAGCAGCAGCAGCCTCCCCCGCCCCTCCACTCTCTATCTCTCTCCATGGGAATATTTTAGGTTCCTCCTGATGGCTAAAATAATTTTGAATGCAATAGTCTGCATTTTTATGGTGTCCATCTGTAACCTGATACATCACCAGGGTGTCTACCAACCTGAAATTCTCAGGGAAATCGTCAAAAAGTTGGCTTCATCAAGGAAAATGACCACTGAAAGTGGAACGGCGATACGAAACAAAGCTTGATGGTTGCGCATGGGCACGAGTATGCTGGATAATGTTTCCGAATTATGATCCTTTGATCCAGAAGTGGTCAGGAAGTTTTTATCAAAATAGTTAAGGGAAATTCTAGAAAAGTCAAGGAATTTGAAATCAGTAATTTGGTAGACACCCTGATGCACTGGTTCCACCTAACGAAACACTTCACAATCAAGTGAGAATTGGGGAAAGCGAAATATAGGAAGGCAGCAATGGGCGTCTGCCTCACTTGCTTTCACTCTGCTGCATGGACTTTCCATCTATGACACTGCGGGCACTTAACATGTCCTCGACAATTTTACTTTGCTCACCTACAACTTTGTCTGACTTCCAGAACTTATTTCTTATCATTGGCTTCTTTTTTCCCAGGACCCAGTAAAGACTTTCGGGAACCCGGCGTTACTTTTCACTGGAAAGCACCCATGGACATCTGGCAGAATGTGCCTCCTGGACTTTTCAGCAAGAATCTCTCGGGTATTAGCCATGTACTGAGCATAGGAAGGTCAGCATGTGGGGGGGGGGGGGGGGAGGAATCGACGAAGCACACTTTTTGTGCTTGAGCACCCTCATGGGTAAAAAAAATACATAGATTTTGGTAAGAGCTGTGAAAGTTGTGACAGCACTCGGAGCACATTCCTAGAACAGGGAAAAAGAATGACCAATATTGGTTACTGTTTTAATGTTTTTCATATGTATTTGGTGAATATTCCAGCTATAATACAAAAGTTTGTGTGTTCCATTGTGTATCTAAACTTCTGTTAGATTTTTTTTGTGCATCTGTTGATATGAGGATTCAAACCATAGAAGAAGAAACTGCAAAAAGAAAAGTTTGAAAAAACAGCAAGTAGGCAAACAAAGCTTTTAGGAAACTTGTCTTTTTTTATTCTTATTTAATCCTCAACATCAAGCAGGCAAAGCAAGCCTCCACGAAACTTGTTATTGTAATTTATTTTTGTTCTTGTCTAATAGTTATACCAGTTTTGTATATTAGTATTATTTCTTATGATGTTATTTGTTTAGTACGTTTGTGATAAAACCCCTGTGATAAGCCGAAGCAGGCTTTTGAGTCAATATGTATCACATTAGCTTCTAATAAAGTAATTGCTTTAAATACTTGTGGCTTGTTTTGCAGTGCCTGCATGGTAGGACTCACGAAGTTGCATTTGCACAAATGGCAGTGATATGAGCTGAGAGAAAACAGCTATCTTTATTGTTAAATTTGAAGATTCCTGCAATTTATTGCCACCCACCTGTCCACTCAAAGCAGGCATAAAGCAACAGAACATGCTCGTTCACACCAGCTCTTGCCAATAGTATAGACATGTGACAAAAAAGATATACAACCTATTGCAAATGATAAATATAACCAAACTAATAGAAAGTTAAGCTGCCGATTAAAAAAAACTTTTACTTTTTTTTGTAGTGGGCAAATTCCAATGTAACAAAACAATGCTGTCCTGAAAGCTTCAGTTGTGTTTCATGATAAATTTTAGAG
The DNA here is from genome assembly GCF_016920785.2 of Ixodes scapularis. Taxonomy (NCBI): domain Eukaryota; kingdom Metazoa; phylum Arthropoda; class Arachnida; order Ixodida; family Ixodidae; genus Ixodes; species Ixodes scapularis. The sequence continues at coordinate 66,735,377 of NW_024609881.1, forward strand.
CAGCATTCAGTTCAGCATCGTTAAGACCATCATCGTTCATTTTTTCATGTTTCATTACAGGAAATTGTAAGATATCAGTTCTGCATTTCGACGTTTACACTTGCAGACAATTGATGTTACCGCTTCTTTTAGGTGGAATCGAAGTTTCCATTTCAACCTTTATACTTTCACACAGTTGATGTTACTACCCTTGTTTTAGAGAAACTCAAGTTGAACCTCACAGGCGGAAAGAAGTCTCCTAACGATCACAATGCCTTTCTTTATTCAACAAACTGATACTTGACTAGGGCTGCTATACTCCGGACAAAGTGAAAGTCAGCACTGACTATCTTTCGGAGAGTCGCTCATACACTCCCATGACTCTTTTGCGATAGGAGTCGAGGGACTCTTCATAAAAGGAGCGTCCTCACAACTCTTGTTACAGAGTCACGGGGATTACCAGGAAGGAGTCGTGTGCCTCTTTTTCTCCGTTGGATAAAAGTCATTAAAGAGTCGCAGTTGACTACGTCACCTGGAGTCGCCCATACACTACCATGACTTCAGTATGATGAGAGTCGCAGGACCCTTCTTTAAATAAGACTCTACAAACTGGAGTCGCGGAAGAGTCAAATCTGTAGCTCGCAAAGGAGTCGTGGCGACTCTCTTTAAAAAAAGAGTCGAGGGACTCTACAAACTGGAGTCGATTCTGCGGCGCGCCAATACCCCCCAAAGAGAGTCATACCCTAGCAAAAATAATGGTTTGAAATCAGTCCGGAAAGTGAAATCCGGACTAAGATCAAACCGGAGTCACACCGGAGAGGTGGCTTCCGGTTCGCACAAACCGTGAATTTTCATATCCGGTTCAAAGTCAAATTGGAGGAATTCCGGAGAGGCGAATGCCGGTTCGCTCATACCGTGATTTTCCTAATCCGGTTCAAAGTCAAAGTGGAGGAATTCCGGACACGCAAATTCCGGTTCGCTCTAACCGTGAATTTCCTAATCCGGTTCAAAGTCAAATTGGAGGAATTCCGGACAGACAGATTCCAGTTCGCACAAACCGTGATTTTCCCAATCCGCTTCAAAGTCAAATTGAAGGAATTCCAGACAGTCAAATTCCGGTTCACACAAACCGTGATTTTCCTAAATGGTTCGATCAAACCGTGATTTTTGGAGTCCGGTTCAAAGTACAATTGAAGGAATTCCAGACACACAATATGCGGTTCGAACAAACCATTTTTTGTCAAATTCGGTTAAAAAACAAATTGGACAAAGTCTAGGCTGAAAATATCTGCTTTGCACAAACCATACTTTGCCATATCTTGTTCCAAAGAAAATCGGATCAGCCGCCTGATGCCGAAGGCTTTCAAGCGTATGGTTGAAATATCAAGTTGCAAACAATCCATCCCGATACCGTACGTACGGGCTGCTGCGTCGATCAAAGCTCAGACCGCAGAAGACAGCCAGCTGATATGCGGTGCCAAAAAGGAGACATCACGGCGATTTTTGTGCCAGTCATTGCCATCTGATTCCATCTAGAATTTTTATGCACTCTGCAATACTTATTCATTATTATGCTTAAACAACGTTTTGGTATTTTTTAGTTATTTTTTAAATAATTGCTTGATAACTGTCAAATAATTTTTTTATATAATTTTCTCCACATAAAAACAAACAAAAACAAGAACTAATTCGATGCCACAGCTAGATGTACACACAATCGGGAAGTGTCATTTCAGTATCTTTGACAGCTTTTCTGCGGTCTCCTTGTTTATGCCTGCATGCTGAACATTCTATTATGGTGCACACGCAGGCAATTTTAGGGGCTTTTATCAATTTAGGTACGCAAAGCAGGGATTTAAACCGTAACCGAAACCGAAAACCATTTAGGAACGAAAATTTTCAGTAACCGTAACAGAAACAAAATTGTTATTTGAAATTAAAAAAAAAACACGTAACCGTAAGCGTAACCGTAAAGTATTTACCGGTAACTGGTTTTAACCAATATTAGCCGAAAAATAAAAAATAAAAAAAATTTCTCATGTATGACTTGGAGGACGGATCTTGAAATATTGTGGCAATTTGACAGAGTTACTTTCAACGAGTGGTGCATCTGGTAATACGATTTCCGTTCAATCTAACTTTAGGATTAAGGATACTTGGTTGGAATCATTAGTCGTGCTTATAATAAAAAAATTATATTTCTAAATCTATGACGCTCCTACATCGCTACATGTGTCAGTACGTGTCGCCTTCAGTGTAATAACTAATAAGTTAGAATTCTCAGATGTCCATCCAATTCGGTTCTATCAAAACCACCAATGTTCCTGACATGCAGTAGCCAATATGAAGAAACGAGGTAAATTGACTGTCATGCAGAGCTGGCGGAAAAGAAAACATAGTATTCATTTAGTCTGAAACGTCGCTGGTAACGATTTTGAGACAACACAGAAAGAAAAAAACAATGTGACCGGTTTGACATTGGCGTTAAGTGTATGTTTCATATTAACCGTGATCCAGAGTTTATCAGAACAGAAAACAATCACAAAAATTAAAAATTATTTTGTGAAGTGAAAGCTAATATATCCTTTGATGGCCAGTATTTACATGGAAGTTCAGTGACTGGCCGGCATCGGCGCTTTGGTGTTCAAGCTGGCGAGCCCCGTCATAAAAGATCCGTTTACTGACCGGCATCGTTTTTTTTTTTTTTTTTTTTCGTCCTTTTCACTATGAGGTCAAGTCATTGAGATTCTGACAAACTGTGGCAATTCATGGATAGCGAGTGGAAATGTTTGCGTTGATCAATCCTTCCTAAATGACTGCCGACGCTAGGGTATTTTATCCCAGCATGACAAGGCTGACGTGTTTTATCGCGAAAACGCAAGAAAAAACAATACGGTGAAGAAAATTAGCTGCAGAGGATTTGAGAATGTGACCGCCTACGCCACGAAAAATAAATTTTACAACGCTGAACATCACTTTTTTCAGGAAGCTAGTTTAATTTGATGTACTATACTTAGGGTCCGGTGGTATACGGAGGCGTTTGGCCCTGATAAAAACTAAAAACGGTATAACGGAGCCTAAAAATGAAGAAAAAAAAAACGTGGCATGATTGAGCACGCGCTTTGAGTTACAAAAACAATAATAAACATTACTTTCCAGAGACTAGAAAAGTAAGAGATGTGTTTATTGCTTATGACGCTACGAAATTGAGTGCGAAAATATGCTATTTCAGACAGGAATCAACTGCTTTCTGTGGTAGTTACGATTATCTAACAGAAATATTTCGAACGTTCCCATAGCCAAACGATATCTGTTGCTTTGATAAATTATGTTATACGACATACCGCTCCAGAGGATCGCGAATATAAAAACTTATTTCTTTAACACAAAAAAGCGAGAAACACCACTGCATTATGGATGTTCACACTGCCGGGTTTGTGAATGTGACCCCTTGACGCTACGAAAAATAATTGTTACAACGTTGAACGATGCCGTTTCTGAAAGATAGTTTAATTATCCGTGCTGCACTTGAACCTCAGGAATAAAAACGTGTCTAGGCCTAATAAAAAAGTAAAACTGCGGAGCGCAAGCTGTATAAATAAAACCTGGCGGCACGCGGGGGATAGCACTGATCTACGAGAACAAATTAAATACTACTTTCCGGAAGTCAGAATATTAAGAGATGTGCTTAATTAATACGTAGCGCGCTATGAGCTCAGCTAAATTACTGCCTTAAAATGACGGTATTTTTGATTCGACAGCGGGTGAAGATGGCCGCTTTCAGACAAACTTCAGCTGCATTACTGTGGCAGTTTTACCACTTACACATTTTCCCATTTTGCTCGCAATATGCTCATTATTATTACATTTCTTTCTTCTTTGAAAGGGCTAGTACTGTTTGCCTACGGTTATGAATTATCCCGGCAAAACAAGAGGGCCACGGTTTGTGCTTTGCAACAATTCAAACTTAGGCTCGCACTTTTTGTTTTCACCTTGTCCGTGATTATTACCCTAAAGAACGGTGCCGACGACTGCAAAAATATAGAAAATATTTAAAATAATAAAATCTAATACAGAAAGGTGAGAAAAAAATATTAAAAAATATAAAAACTAATACAAGGTGAGAAACAATATTTTAAATAATAAAAACTAATGCAAAAAGGCGAGGAAAAAAATATTTAAAGTAATAAAAACTAATACAAAAGGTAAAAAAAGATTTAAAAGAATGAAAACCAATACAAAAAAAAAAAAACATAAGAAAGAGTGTTTTCCGGGATTCGAACCAACGTCCGCACGCTCTGCAAGATAGCGCGTTAGCAAACTAGACTAAAGTTGCCCGGTTATCCAAGGGTGTGTTCTGGAAAGATACATGTCTACTGAAGTCGTTTCGAACCGTTGTACTTACTTTCGTATTTAATATTTTCTACATATACAGGACTTATTCATAATATTATGGCAATAATGACGTCTGCAATAATTTATTATTGCTGTGTCTTATATGAGTTTTATAATGCGGTTTGCTTATCCTTTTATTTGAAACGTTTTGAAGATACGAAAACAATCTCATCGAATCAACAGCCTATGTTTCGCACGGTTTGCCGGCCGTATCGGCCGTGTGCGTTTGAATGCCTGCGTTCGCGACCGGATAACGGTTAAATTTCCCGATTAGTCGTGATGCGTGGAGTTTGCCTTAGTTTCAAACGTGTCCGAAAAAGACGGAAGCGACTGTGAGAAGTGGAACTTCGTCAAATCGGCTCAACAGCCAAGATCATGGCACGGGAACCGAAGTAAGTTTGTTTCTTTGTTCGTTAGGGCTAGCTTATTTCCTGCGTTCAGAAAGCTTGTTATTGTCTGTAGATCGCTTGCTTTTACCAGTATTATTAATTGTGCGTGAATGGTGTTATGCAAGGCTGTTTTTCTTCTTTTTTCCCCGATGCAGAGACTACTCGCTCAAGGTTCATCAGTAGCGGCGGAACTCTTTGGGAGACGGGGGGTGCGGGGGTGGGGGTCAAAGCGGGTGGGGGAGGATTGCCTCCCTAAAGGCGACGCCATTGCATGCCGACAGCTGGACCCGACAAAAAGCTTTCTGTGTAAGTCCTTTGTGTTTTTACTCTTTTTTTTATTTGTGTGTTTGTTGTTTCACTTTTTCTTATGATTTAGTCCGGGTTTCTGTTACTTATGTGTTCATTATTTATTAATTTTTTTCTTTATTAAGTTTTAGTTAAAAATATGATGCCCTCGTAATTTTCCAGTCCGGGCAGCGGTGGTGACCTCGTCGTGTTCAAGGAGCAGTAATGAACTTTTCATCTTGTATTGCTTCCGGCGAACAATGGTGTCTGTGCGTGTGTGTGTGTGCGACGTGTTGGTCACAAGGGATGATTTCGGGACTGAACGGAAAAACAAGGCCAGCGAGGAGCGACTGGGGGACTTTGAACATCGCACGGTGCAAGGAAGGACTTCAACGACGAGGCTAGCAAGCAAGCCCATGTCAAAACTGCTGTGCTCGACCGGAGAGTTGAATCAGAACTTTACCCTGTGAGTAAGGATCAACGACTTTGGAACTTTCGTATAGTTAACAGCTTAATTGTCGACTTCCTTTTGTTTTATTTTAATAGGAGTCTGTGTGCTATTACATTTTTAGTTTATTTTAATGGTTGTTCGTGTGATATTACTATTATTTTTTCTTGAACGGCGGAAGTGCTTGTTTGGAATTTTGGCGCTTTTATGTATAAACCTTTTTTTGCAAACCATATCTGTCTGCTCCCTCGACAACCAATCCCGCCAAAGGGCTGTGACTTTCAGACGTGGAATGATATGTTACAGTGTTTGCTAACTAGCGATCGCCTGCATTTGATTTTTGTAGCATACATATTTGTCGGAATTACAAATTTCAAACCAGGCCACTAAAGATTGGTCAGTGGCCTATTCTGCCGATGTATCTACGTAAACACACGTTTGGCAGTGTGGGATAGCAGTAAAATGTATATTTTGTGGATATTCATAGAAATGCATTATATGATCCCATGTCTGGACCTGAAAGTATGGTACCTGCCCCATGGCAATAATTTTAATGTAATGATAGAAGGAGCATCACATGAAAATTGCTTTATATGAGGTGGGTACCCTATTTGCCAGGCCCAAACACGGGATAATATAACGCAGTCTATATATGGTATATAAGGAATTGGGCAGATGTGGTCATATCTGCCCAATTCCTTATATATCCATATCTGTATTTTCATTATAAGTCTAGATATGACATTTTTGTAAGGGATGGCTTGTAGCATCAGCTGCAGTACATCGGAAGGTGAAACAGTAGGTGTGTCACTATATTAAACTACTTCTATTATATTCAGGTGTTGGCTGATACGGTTTAATATACGGTTAGACCCACTCCGGTGAAGCTCTACGGATTGGCCAGATACGGTTCAGCTTCCGCTTCGACCAATTACGGTTGAGTTTCCGGACTGGGTATTTCCGGTTCATTTACGGTTTCTAGAAATCCGGTTTGCTTAGGGGCCCATATGACGGATTAAAATTCCGGATTCATTCCGGTTTATTTTTAAACCGTTTTTTTGGTAGGGTAGTGGCTCTTTTTTTTAAGAGTGTATTTTCATCACATGTTTTTGAACCCACTTTCACGGCTTCGTCTTTAGGCGGCCAGGTGCTGTTAATATTTCATTCGCTTGAAATGGTCGGTGAGCGAACCTGCCTCCACAATGTTTTATTCTAGCCGATAGATGCCGACGATTTTGCAGGTGTTACCAGTAATACACTAGCCTCTTTCACATAATGCTACAATCTTGTGTACACATTTTAGGGCGCAGAGTTACGTTATGAAAGTAACCATCATGCACTGTGAGAACAAAATAAAATGGCTCCATCTTGTACAACAGAAGTTTATAACCATTCCATTCTAAGAATTACCATCTTGTGAAATAAATATTTACATTGGTCTGCAAAAAGAAATGTAGTTCTTGTGATTGAAATATTACGTACATTAGAAGGAAAAAAGAAACATTAAAGCCACGCCTTGGTGAACAAAAATAGATTTAAAAATAATAAATAAAAGAAAAGCTGCCAGGCGGCGGAGTGGGGGGCCTGCAGGGCAGAGCCAGGCATGGCTGCCGGGTGGCCGAGGTCATCAGGAGCGGCAGCAGGAGCACCAGTGTCAGCTACCGGATAGCCGAGGTTTGCTGGAATGGCAAACGTTTCGAATGATGACCATTCCCACCACAGGTCACCCATATAGAATAACCAGGGTTCACTGTATTTTGGCCATACTCTAAAGCCAAGTAATGCCTTACGCTGACTGCTTCCAATTGCAGAAACATACTTCAGTTGGCGTTGCGTTTCAAGGCATCTACATATTCATAATGGAACAGCACGAATTTTACAAGGACAGAGGAAGGAACTGGACAGGACAAGCGCTGACTAACAACTGAAAGGTTTATTATCAGGAAATCAACCTAAAGTCTCGCATGCTCTGGGTTAGAATCTCAGGAGAACTGAAATATTGGCACTGAGAGTACACCATGCTCCTCGGAAGGGGAGACAGCAACTTGTATCAAGATGTCTAAATAAACGCTGGGAAATATCACTTAATTATGTTCCTTGAAAGCAGTTGTGAATCTCTCTCTCTCTCTATCTCTCTCTCTATATATATATAAAAGTAGAGTGAAAATTACGAACGTTTAATGCTCCGAGGGTTATATATGCACTATTTTGTTTTGTGTGTACATATGTGTGCCCTGTTGAACTATGACCCTTATGCAGAGCACCACCTGATGATTTTGGAACATATCATGGCATATATGACAACGTGGTTTTTTCTAATAACTATTACTAAATTTTTCAGCCTGTCATAAGATGGCTGGGGGTGCCTTTTTTAACAAGTTTTATAAATTGTGCCTTTGTATACTCTTCACTGTCCTCACACATACCAGAAACACCGAATCGTGCCATATGTTATCTCTTTTTCTTTTTTCTTAACTATCATTGTAGTGACCAAACCACTACCTGGTCATAAAACTCTTCAAATGCATGCAGTGCCTTATGCGGCAGTCTTCTTGTCTTTGGTAACAAAGGAAAAGGCATGTGCACCAATACCAGTCATCAAGACATCAAAAAACTTCGTAGGGGATTAAGGAATTTGTCTTATACGGGTGCCTGCTCAAGGGCAGCAAGCCTAGCCACGGCCAGCTCCACTAGTCGCTGCTGACCTCTGATGAGTTGCTCGGACACTGTGTCGACAGAATGCCGCTCTGCTCGCGGACACCGGGGGCGGGGGCGGGGGCGGCTGGGCGGCTGGCTCTGAGCTAAACACAAAGGCGATTGTGAACCAAGCTGGGAAGGACAATAAGAAAAGGCAGGAACTGCAGCTGGCAGCGACGAGTGTACTATCACACCCCTTGGGCAGTCATTGCATTATGAAGACAGCAAACTGGTCCATATCGAGAGCGCATGCAGAAAAGACAGGCTGCACTCGAACCAATTTCTGTTTGCAAACAATTATAACGTAATAACCCCCTTCCCCCTTCACTAACTACAACATTTAAGGGTATAGAGTGGTTTTGTGGACTTATGTGCTGGACACCATATTCCTCGTCTGCCTAAAGTCTCGCATTCTTCCTGTTTCTGGATTTCCTTCGTATTTGTTAATATAGGCAGGATATACATCAACTAAAACTCAAATAACGACGCATGCTGTAAGAGACACTTACCGGTGTCACTGGTTCCTGGGACTTCCCCAATATATTCATTGCTGCCTACCGCAACTGGCGATGGTACAGCCTGAAAGTGACGGGGTTCAGGTGAATCTCGCTATCATCGAGCAATATTGAATTTGGCATTCCTAGAACCCTAGAGAAATCTATGATCACATGGAAACTTGTGTAATTCACGTAAAGTGGCTGCAGCTGTCTTCCGAGGACTTCATCTGACTGGCACTCTATAGAGAGGCTTCCTGTACCTGAACACGCTCAGAGTGCCATTATTCACTCTGTTACAACAGACATTGTAGTGATTTAACAATGTGTGCACTAACCATATTTATCACTGTCGGCAACTGCTAAGAACAATTACAATCCCTGTGGTTGCACAGGCTATGACATTTTGAGGTGAAGTCGAGTATAGCATGAGCTGCAAGTACATTTGGACCCCATAACTGAACAGAAGCATCAAGATTAACACTCTAATCATGTCGGCATGTGCGACGAGGCCTCACTGTTTATTGAAAACTTTAAATGCAGCCTCTTTAAGTATAGTATTTATGCTGCCATCTTTGCCAGATATAGTCGTGTGTTCTACCGAGTACCTCTTAGCAGCAGGCTGCAACTGCTACTTTCCGGTCAAGTAGTCGGTATTCATCAGGTAAAAGGTTTATAGATAAACATTTTGTCTAAAATTACCAAAGTGAGAAGCTGCAACTCAATATAAGTTTCGGTTTCACAAAATGTGCAGACAAATATTTTGTTTTGCAAAACATGTCTGAAAGTCTTGGGCAAAAACAAATGAGCTCCTTACCTGTGGCCCCGGCACCGCCGGTGCCCCGCAACCCTCCACGGCATCGAGGCCGACAATGGAAATTATCCTCCCGGCCTCGCCAGGTACTGCGCCTCCGCCCGTCCCTCTGAAGGAAAACGTAGCAATATGAGTTTTTATTTTCTCTTGGTCGAAACTATGGATTGAATTTAATTTTAGAGACGTAGCTTACTCATCTCCCTTGGCGGTTTATTTGCAATGCTAACCTCACACTCTAAAAAAAAGGAGTCGACAAGTGTCGACTCGACTCTTTTTGGGGAGTATCTGGGTTGTCGCAAACCACACTCTTTATTGAGAGTAACGGTTACTCTTCAACGACGAGAGTCAGTTTAACTCTCCCATGCGAGTGTTCACTTAACTCTTCCATAAAGAGTCATGCCAATACTTTTGCCAGAGTCAGCACTACTCTTTCGATGTGTAAGTGTGAGAGTTAATTTCACTCCTTTGTGTAGAGTAACTATAACTCCATAAAAAGTGTTGTCTAAACTCTTTGACGAGAATTAATATCACTCCTTTGTGTAGAGTGACTATAACTCTATCAAAAGTATTGCCTAAACTCCTTGTTAACGAGTTAAGGAGGCTCTCCAGGCAAAGTTACCTTCACTCCTTCATGTAGAGTAACTTCAACTCTGTATTCAAGAGTTACGCGTACTCACCAGGAAGGGTTACCTTCACTCCATCGTGTAGAGTAACTACAGCTCTATTAGAAGTGTGGCCTGAACTCTGTACTTAAGAGTTAAACATACTCTCCCTGAAGAGTTGATTTCACTTTTTTGTGTAGAGTAATGAGAACTCCATTAAAAGTGTTGTCTAAACTCTGTGTAAAGAGTTAAAAAAACTCTCCAGGAGGAGTTGATTTCACTTGTTTGTGCAGAGTAACTACAACTCCATTAGAAGTGTTGCTTAAACTCTGTAATAAAAAATTAAGCATGCTCTCTAGGAAGAGTTGTGATGACCATTTTGAGGAGAGTAAATAAAACTCCATTAGAAGTATTGCCTACACTTCACACTAAAGAGTTAAGCATGCTCTCTAGCGAGAGTTAATGTCAAATAACAGCACACTTGAGCAGTTTGTGTGACCCCTTTTCGAAGAGTGCTTAACTCTTTAATAGAGTTAATTACTCTCCACAAAGAATTGTGTAAAGTACACCCCCGTGTGCCTAAACTCTGTCTAAAAGAATTAAACACACTCTCCAGGAAGGGGTCACACAAACTCCACTCAATTATACTCTTATATGTTGTTTTTGTTGTGTTGTTGAGTGCAAGTTAACCCAGTAAAAAGTAACAGAAACGCCTGAAAAGAAAATTAGAAGAACAGAAGTGTAAATTTGGCTGTTTGTTAATAAAAAGTTTGCTGAAAAAAAGTAAAAAAAAAAAGAAAAAAAAACTCTACTGGCAATCAGCATTTCTAGCCAGTTAAAGTGCGACCACAGTACTTTTCTTTTTGCAATTATTTTATGAATGTCAATACCTCTCTTGATTTCACTGTAATGTGGAATGCTTTTGGCCTTATTGCAGGAGTTGTTGCATGCAACTAGGGACAACTCAAGTATTTTGCAATGAACAGTAGCCCTAAAATCTAAAATCGGCTATGTACATTTTTACAAGATAGTTGCATAGGAAATGTGGAACGGCACATAGATAATGAGCCTGTACAGAGGCTACAGGTCTTCATGAAAAGTCAGCATGGAAAGAATAAAAACAGTAGAAAAAAGCTTAATAAACCAAGACTTTAATTTTAGCACATGGCAAAAAAACCAAAACTGGCACCTAACTTCCCTCTGGCTAAAAGTTTCTAACTTTGATATCAGATCCAAAGCCAGGACGGACTTTATCTTGTACTTCAAACCAATGAAGTGCCCAATCACTGCGAGTGACCGGCTTGCTTTTTGACGGTAAGATATGTCGTGGACCCAGTGCAGTGCAAGAACGAGCACAGCACGAGCCACAATATCCGTCACCTCAAAGAAGTGGTCCTCCGACACCAGAGTTATGGCACTTGAGTCCTCTTCATCACTCCGCATCACCGGGCAGGTCGATCCGTCGTGCCACTCCTCCTGTGAAGAATGAATGCATAAATGTAAAGTCAGAAATATTAAAAAAGAGTAAGCTTTCTAAGTGCCCTTAGTTAATACCAGTGCACTCATTTGCAAGACAATAGACCATTTTCGAAAATCCCAGGAGCCATTCATAGAATATACTTGAATAGTTGGCTGGGACTTGCATTTTTGCCGATTGAACAAGAGTCCGAACCAAACACTTAGGCAGCACTCATGGCTAGCCACTCAGCCGCAACCATCCAAAACCATTAGTACCCCTTCTGACATGAACACCTAAAAGAAAAATAATCCACATCTCTCTCCCACTCTCTCTACTTTTTCCTTTGTATGCAATGGCAGCCGTAAGTGGTTGCATTTATTTATGGCATCCCCAAGCTAGCACCCCCTGCCAGTGGCATCGGGACAAGGGTGCAAGGGGAGGGGGCAGTTGCCCCCCCCCCTTTTTTCCTGACATTTGAAACAATTATAGCAAACGATATGGGAGAAGGAGACAGGGTTTAGCTTCCCTGCACATCACCCCTCCACCTTCCAAACGGTAGCAATTCAGCTGGCCTCTGCCCACAGTGGCAAAGGACATAGCTCTATATTTATACAGACTTTCCCGAAGGGTAGGATGAATGCAATTTCTTTACATCTGGATTTGTCCAAGTAGACTCGTCCAAGTTTTTATAGATTAGTTAGTGTGAACAATCTATTGTGGTGGTTCAGTGCTGACTGCCGTATATTATAGTTTATTTTACAACTTTACAAAAAAAAAAAAAGCTAGCGAATGCATGTAATATCTCAGTTTGGGGAGACCATTAATTAAAAGTAATTTCAACTCTACAAGGAGCTAATTTGCCATAAAGTATATTTTAACCTTAAAAAAAACAATTATACATACTTAAATGCACAAATTCTAAATATATATATATATAAAAGTACCCCAACCCAAGAACACACAGCTTTTGATTCGCAAGAGTTAAAATAATTGATAAATGTGCCACATGTCAAAACAAAGAATGCATCGTGGCATGCCTAAGCTCCGCCACAACCGACACTACTAGATAGTCAGCAAGCTGTTCATGTGTGCCACTTCATCATGCAGCTAGCTGCACAATAGATGGGGGCTCTAAATTTCTCGTTGCATGTGAATGAACTGGTTGCACCACTCTGAATGCATTGCATTGCAAGGTCGAATTTAGAGCTCTTTTTTTATTTTTTTCAAATAGTAGGAAGGTGAATCTATAAATTGCTTAGGCCTAACCTTGCAACATCATAGTGACCCTCAACCCTTCATCTAACCTTGAAGAGGCTTTGAAAAAAAAAATATATATATATTTTAAGCAGTTTGGTTGGGACACGCGTGTCAAAAAATAAATTTTATGCGAAAAAAAATAAAAATAATTTTTAGAGCAATATTGACGGCAAAAGATTCATTTGAAATTATGCGGGCAAAGTCCATGACATCACAGAATGGTCATTTGCTCTTTCCACCTCAACGAGATGGTCATTCGTTGTTTCCACCTCAACGTAAAGGCGAAGCCGATCGACCTCTCCTCCGCACGTCCGAATGCCAAGAGAAAAGCAGTTGAAAGGAGGTGACTATTGACTTATTTGCAAGGCACCTCGCGCCATCAATATTTCTCTAAAATAAAAAATTTTTTCACTTCAATTTTCTTTGACACGCGTGCCCCAACCAGATTTAAAAAAAAAAACATTTTTTTTTCCTTTCACCGGTTTTTAAGAACTGATAACTACAACCTCGCCATTTAAGTTCACACCTATATTTCTATGTTGATTTGAAAACAAACAAAAAAATGTTTTAAGGCTTACGGTATTCGCGGCACAGAAATATGTAGTCATAAATGTACCCATATTGCCTCCATATCATTTACAAGTTAAAAATCAAACCGCTGGCCTTCCTCTTCAGCTCACTAGCGTCAAATGTACTACTAAATTAAGTCGAATAAATACCCTGTTATAGGAAAGAACATGACATTTGAATGAATCAAGAATTTCAAATAAATCAGTCATATAAAAAGAAATCGTCGACTAAAGACAATTACTGGCAAATACATTCACATATCGCAGTGACGTAACTGACACTCCACTCGCACCCAACAAGCCGAATCTTGGCAAATAAGGACTAACTCAACACTCTGTGGCATTCGGTTTTGGACCTACTGGGAGGACTTTCCTACAGCACATATCTACCGCCAAGAAGACAGCCATATTTTAATAGCAAAAATGAAATAAACATGACTTCGAACACAAAAGTAACCAATCATAACGTCTTTCATGAACTATTAGAATAAAAAGCACTTACAAATAGCGCTGTACAGGGCCTTTCGCCGTGGATTACACGCTGGACTTCTCAGAGATTCCAGGTCCAGAGTTAGACACAATCCAAGGTCATCGGATCCTGACAAAAAGTACATACACTGTAAAAACAAATTCCGTCAAATTTATAGAAATTTCCAGCTAATTTTTGATGCCGGTACAATTACCGTTGTCTTCCATCATGATCACAGCATTAACTATGTCTTACGTGCATGAGAGTAATGAGGCCCTACGGTTTTCCCCGTAACTTGACCCGTAGAAGCATGGCAGAAAACTGTAGCTCTCAGTCACTGTACCGCACGTGATGCACGGATACGGGAATTGTTCCGGCATCAAAAATTAGCTGCCATGTTTTCCGTAACTTGCGACGGCGGGAATCGTTTAAATTAGCTGGCGTGTTGTTCACACCTTGAAGCAACGGCCACAGCCTGTTGAACTGCTAGCTGCAGTGACTTAACAAAATGGACGCCTCAGTGAACAATAAATATGGCATTTTACTAATATAATTATTGTTCACTGAGACGTCCGTTTTATTAGATCATTGCAGCTAGCAGTTCAACAGGCTCTAGCCGTTGCTGCAAGGTGTGGACAACACGGCAGCTAATTTTTAATGTGTGAATGATTCCCATTGTCACGCCTGACGTGCAGCTCAGTAATTAAGAGTTGCAGTTTTCTGGTGCCGCAAGTTACGGAGAACACGCTAACTAATTTTTGATGCCGGAACAATTCAAATTAAATATCTAGCGCCCATAAAATGTGATTAGGTTGTGGGCCCAAATTACTTTCAAGAGTTAACGCCAACTGCGCATCCCAGCGGTTAGCAGGTGCTTAAACAGTTAGAAATTTGAAGCAAGTGCACACAAGATACAGTACTAGGTAAAACATGTTCATACCTTTTTTTCTGAAGAAATAATTAGTGGGCCATTTCCAGCTTTCATGTAGAAGGCAATCTCTGATTTTCAGAGCAATAAAGTCCATATGAAGAACTACAGATCCTGGAAAAGCAAAACAGAAAATATGGAATGTGATTAGATTATTAACAGAGTGCGATGACAGAATAAATTTCCCAATTTCTGCAAACTATGAGTTACATGTAAGCGCATTGCAAGAGCCTCAGCTTAACTCCTCGCGAGAACTAGACAGCAAAACCAACTTGAGACTTATGCTACGAACTAACAAGGGAAGTCCGAAAATGCCTTCGAAGACAAAATTGCTGCAATCAATGAGTTTCTTCAAGCATGCTGTCACGAGTTACTTTCAAAAGTTACTGCCAACTGTGTCTCTCAGAGATAATTACACACTATGTTAGTAAGAAATTTCAAGCAAATGCACATAAGATGCAATACGGAGTAAAACCTGTTCATACTTTTATTCTTGGGAAAAAATTAGTGGGCCATGTCCAGCTTTTATGTGGAAGGTAATCTCTAACTTCCAGAGCAATCAAGTCCATACGGGAAACTACAGGACCTGGAAAAAAAAAGTGGAATGTGATTAGGTTCTGAACAGAATGCAATGACAAACTAAACCTCCCGATTTCAGCAAACTATGAGTTATACATAAGCGCAGTGCAGGTAACTCAGATTCATTCTGGCAGGCACTAAGCAGTGAAACCAACTTGTGACTTATGCTATGAAACCACTTTAACAAGGCAAGTTCGAAAAATACCTTTAAAAATGAAATTTCCACATTCAATGAGTTTATCAAGCCTGCTGTCACAAGTTAATTTCAGAGGTTACTGCCAAGTGCACCTCCCAGAGATAGGTGTTTGAACACCGTGTTAGTAAGAAATTTCAAGCAAGTGCACACAAGATGCAGCACTGAGTAAAACATGTTCCTATCTTTTTTCTTGAAAAATAATTAGTGGGTTACGTCCAGCTTTCAAGTGGAAGGCAATGTTCGTAACTTGCACAGCAATCAAGTCTATATGAACAACTATAGAACCTCGAAAACAAAGAAAAACAAAAAAATGTGGAATGTGGTTAGGTTCTGAACAGAATGCAATGACGAACTAAACCACCCGATACCTGCAAACTATGAGTTACACGTAAGTGCACTGCAGGTGCCAGTGTGATTCAAGAAAGCTGTAAACCCAAATGAAATTACTTGAAAGGGGTCAGGACACAGAAATTAGGCAAGTAAGAGTATTCATTACATGACAGCCCCATAGGTTACTGGACATACAGAAAACATTTCAGAATATTTAAAGTTCCAATATTTACAAAAATATATCTTTTAATGTTTCTGATTTCTATATGGTGGCCAGGATACCTGGGTGACCGGGCGATGCCTGAACATCAAACTCTGAGAACACCAAAACTCATTGCAAGGGACCTAATACTAGTATTTAGCGGTGCACTGTCGCGATTGCGGGTGCAAACCGCAGTTCTCCAACACCATTGTATTGTTTAAACACTAAGACCAAATGTGTAAGGAAATGAAGGAAAACTATTATATAATAAAAAACAGACCATCTTGAGTGAGCCAACCTTCACTGACTCCAACGAACAGTGAGATTCATTTTCTGGATCTTGGTTAGCATGTGGAGTGTGCAATGAAGAAGAAGAAAGTGCAAAATCCACGGTGCACCCTATGCTTGTGCGAACATAGTGCCATCTACACATTCCAATAAAAAATCAGTTGTTATTCAGCACTTATCCTATGTAGTCCTTCCTTTTTGTCCTTTTCCCTTTTGGGCTGTTTTTCACAAAGAAAAATTTAATCCATGATAAGTGAGAGAATCAAGATTCAGTGAGGAAAGTTTTGATATTAAATGACAGAGAGATACATGATCGAAAGCCTTAGAGTAATCAAAAAATATGGTATCATATTTGGGAGTTAGTGTTCATATTAACATGGATATCATGGGTGAAATCCGGCAACTGCCTCCAGCATGAATATCTTTTACGAAACCTGTACTGATCTTGGTAGAAAAAGTTGTAAGTAGATTCCAAATGTGATACTACATGAGAAAATATTGGGTTCTAACAACTTGCATACAACGCTGGTTATGATATAAGACGGTAGTTTCCCGCAGAGTGACGGTCGCCACTTTTGTAGATTGGAACGACCTTCCCAACCTTCCGCTCGTGTGGGATGCAACCAGCGGACGAATGCTGGAAAAGTAGACTGCATATTACGGCGTGCTTAGGGGTAGCCCAGTGGGCACCGCGCCCGACTGTCATGCAGAGGTCCCGGGTTTGAATTTTGGGACCGGCAGATGTTTTTATTTACTCCTAAGAGGATGCTTCTGGAAAATTTGAGAAGGCTGCGGTTAATTCTATATTTTAGTACGGAATGTTCGAGTACAAAATGTTTGAGTACAAAATGTTCGAGTACAGAATGTTCTAGAAAGGAAAGTGCTATAAAAGAAGCCCCACGTGGCCTTATGCAACCAGTTATCACTTGTGCTCGACCCTAGCTGTTGCATTGAAGACACTCAACGCCTCCGACGTGCTGTTATTTCCCTTTAATTTGGGCAAAGTTCGCCCCATTAAACGTTCATTTTGTTCAGTTTTACTTTGCCTCATCACCTATTTTTGGTGCCAATATTTCGCTGGTTACACCCTTGGTATTTTTTAGAATTTTTGTATTAATTGAGTCGACACCAGCCAAGCTGAAAATTTTGAGGTTATCATCAATATCGCAATTTCAGACGGTGTTATAGAAATAGTGTTCATATACCTAAATCGACATCTGGTACAAAAGGTAAGAAGGAACTATCTCCATCAGTAAAAGTAGACTAAAAGCAATTGTTCAAAACCGTAGGACATACAGCGTCCGAAATAACACTGCCATCATTGTTCATCAAGAGTATTGAACAGGATGACTGATATGAGAAAATAAGTTTCCAAAACGTTTTTTGGTTATTCTATAATATTAAAGGCAGGTCACAGTTATAAAATTTGTCTTCGAAGAAATGCATACGTACGATACAGAGTTTGGCCCAAGAGTTATATTTGGTCCAGGCTGCCTCGACATTCGGGTTTTTGGCTATCTTTAATAGTCTTTTCTTTCTGTTGCCCTAGTTTTCAAAATCTTCCTTGTACCGGGGTTTAGTGCTGTCTAACCAAATACGAAAGCATAAAACAAAGGCAAGAATAAATTCTAGCAACTTCTGTTTGGAAAGTAACTAGTTGTCATTAACTGTAAAATTAAAAAAAAATTACAACATAATTCTCAGAAAATTTCGAGAGAGCTATGTTAAATTTGGCAATCACTGGGCCACAATACCACTAGCAGACATTAGTTGCTAGAATGACAGCAAGCTGAAGTTTTCAAATAACCAACCTGCAGCAAAAGGATGTTTGAGTGCTCCATCACGGTTGTGGTAGCGTGCCCCGAATGACCGGCATGGGATAACGGCTTTTGTAGAGGCATCGCAGCTGACGACCAATGTTGGCAGGCTCCTAATGCTCCTAACTTGAAATCCACCAGGACGGGTTTTGGGAGCCACTGTTTCCCGTGGTTGGCTCGAAAATGATCGGTTCAGTGGCGTCCCATGGTCCGTCCAGCACATGGGCCCCGTCATTGCTGGCGATGCTCAGAAGTATAGTCTGCAACAAAAATATGTGTGAGCGCTCCATCATGGCTGTGGTAGTGTGACCCCCCCTCTGAATTCAGCTTTTGGAGCAGGTGGTTCCGGTTCATCACCTTGTAAAAAGCGATGAAAGTACTATAGAAAACCCCGCAGTTCCTCAGAGTGCCATAAAAACTATTTTAACTGTGATTAAGCACAGACAAATATTTGCAGCAAAAAGATTGTTGTTGGAAGTGTTGTAATAGAAGGGGATAAAAAGTAAAAACGCAAAACGCCTTTAAATCTCAATCCATTTACTAAATCAGTTCAGTCTTCGACAACTGCAGGGCAATAAAACTATTTCAACAGAGCGAATAAACCACACGTTGCATGCAACATGCATTTTTCCTTAAAGGGATGGTGAACCGAAATTTGGATTTCAGAAAACAATGCAAGAGCTGTAGGTGGGACGCTAGAATCCCTACGAGACTACTCGTAAGGCGATATTTTGAATTGACGGCCGTATTTTTGTAAAAAGAGGTCAAGATTGAACGAGGCCGACGAGGGACGTGGCGTCAACGTTTCTGGTTTTCTCCTCTCTTCGCTTCGCCCTATCAAGGCGGCGAGGCGGGGAAGACGCGAGACCGTTCCCTTTCCTTCTCGACTCTTCTCGGAGAAACGAGGCGTCAGCATATCTGTCAAATGCACCTACTTTTTTAGAAAATATGGTCGAGATATCGCTATACGGGTGATGTTTTGGTGTTTGTAGCATCCCGTTGCACGCTTTTGCCGCCGTGTTTTGTGGAATCCAGATTTCGGTTCAGCATCCCTTTAAAATGCAAATACAGCGAGGAAGAATCGTACGAGTGTTCCTCAAGTAATTGGGGCCACTGAGACAATGATTGACACCTCACTTCCTCCCATGCAAGGCATCAATAATCGTTCCAGCCAAAGGGAAGCAACCATAAAGGAAAAGTAAAAGTTGAAAACTTTGCTCGGAAAGTGGCTACTTTTCGCTCAAGCACATATTTTAATGGTTGCTTTTACGTAGAGAAATATAAGCGAGTAACTTGGGGTTCCTTAATTTCATGAAAGGACAAAATTGTTTGCGTCTATGGCAGAGTGCTTGCTCAGCTCACCGTGGGACAGAAGTGGTTCGTGTACCTCAGTCCTATTTATTATCGAGCGGTAACATATCATATCCGCTAAAAGTATTTAATAAATCATAGTGGCAAAAGCAGGTGGCACGTCTTCGTCTGCTTCCAGCCAGCATCTAATGATGTCGGTGGCGCCATCCTGCGGTACGTTATGCAAGCACGGTCGTCGTTTGCCTCGGTAGGCCTACCGCGAAACGAACGAACCACTGGTCTTTATGACAATTGCCGGATCACGCATTCCCACTTCCTCGCTGCAGCGCGAGTGCGGCCACCGAACAACCATCTTGCACGTCGAAAAATTGTTTTTGGAACGTGGCAGAGGCTGGCGGCAGCGAGCTGAAGACGTTTTCTACTTGCTTGTCGTCATTTGCCAAAGAGGTTCTTTAAAACCCTGTGTAAGCCGTGAAACTTGCCGTTGAGAAACCGTGGACATTTTTACGGCAGCAGAGTGCCACAGGAAAAAGGCATAACTGGTCGAAAGCAAGTTAAACCGGTCTAGCGGCGTGATCAAAGCTTCCCTGGCCCAGAAAAGTGCTGTGTCTCTGTGCCTTCCCATGCTCAGATAACTATCAGGAATCAATGTGTAAATGTGCTTTGCGAGTGCAATGTACATGAAGCCATATGTGCTTCTGGAGCAGCGTTTTACTTTACTCTGACGGCTGTATTTGTAACTTCCGGCACTAGCGGTCCATAAAGAGCTTGATCCAGTGTCCAGTGGCAACGAACGAGGAGAGGAAGGTACACATCACGACATTGTTAGCGCGAACACGACATCGGCACCTTTTACTTCCAAATAGTATTAGCGAACACAAAATGTTTTTGCTTACATTATATCAGCTCTTTCCGTAGCAATAATAACTTGGATGACATCTGTTGGTTTCAAAGAGAAAAACTGGAAAAACCAGCGATCACTTGTTCGCACAATTTGTGTCGCACTCAGCACGTCTTTTTTTCGTCGTTAGGCGGTTTACAGAATATTGTGCACGATAGCTCCTCATCACTGATTAGTGTTGAACCATTATAAACCTACTTTATTGCACTTGACGTTTGAGCGCGACTCGCCTAATTGGGATTGGCCAAGGGACTGCACACGACCGTATGGGTCGCGCTTCAAAAATTTTAATTCTCGCTGTCTTGTAGGTTTGCCTTCAAAAACCAAACTTGCTCCGCAGCGTTGCTCTATTTGTGCTGCCATGTGATTCATTAGAGCAGAAATGGAACTTGGTTAATAGCCATGGTTAATAGTGCATAAGAGCAACCGTCCCCATATTGTTTTCCCCCTTTATTCATAGCAACTCGCCAGAACAGCTGGACGACCCAGAACTCCGTGCCCGATATATGATGCAATGACATATACGCGCGACACACCTTCGAAACTTTGCCACGACGCCGATTCTTGATCGGTATCCAAGCGCGCGAAGGCAGAGAGACGCAGCGCTTCGGCGTGCCAAGGAAGCTTTGATCACGCCCCGGTTAACATGATCTCGACGAGTTGCGTCTTTTCCCTTCGGCACTGCGCTTCCGTAAAACTTTTCACGTGTTCTCAACGGCAAGTCTCACGGCTTACACAGGGTTTTAAATAACTTCTTCGGCGAATACCGACGAACGAGTAGAACACGTATCTTCAGCACGCTGCCGCCAGCATCCGCAACGCTCCAAATAGGCAATTTTTTTACATGTAACATGGCCGTCCGGTGGCCGCACTCGCGGAGCGGGGATGCACGATGTGAAACGAACACACCACTGCCTAAGAAGAGAACTTTTTTTTAATATATATATATATATATATAGACTAAAGAAAAGATGACATGCTCTCTTAAATTTCAGCACGCGAGAGCGCCCATTATAATTATTCAACGAGCGCGTTTCAGTGTTTTTGATTTCTTCTGTTCTTCTCACGGCGCCGGAAAGCGAAAAGGTACGAACAGGAAGTGTTCGGAAGAAACCAGAACAAACCAAACTCCCATGGCAATGAGCCCTTGTCCTGCACTCGTCAATCGAGTCGAGATTGATGCGAGGAAGCGTTGACCTCGTGCGACTGTATGGGGAAAGCGGAAGCAACAAGGTTGAGCGCGTTTCCTGACACAACACGCGCTATCGCGTTAAGTTACGCGTCTTTCATTCGTTCTGCACTTCGATTACCTCTAAAAGACGCATCCGAAAATGATCTACTTACCTTTTAAGTGCGGTTGAATGGTGACAGGTGATAGCGGCAACAGCGAAGTCATGGAAGAGCTGTCATCCGGACCGCCTGTGGTGGTTCCCGCGCGAGCGAGCGCACGCAGCGGTGTCGATGGTGCGGCCATAGAGTAATATACACAAGGTAAAGAGCGGACACTGCCATAGGCCCCAGCGGCCCAGATAGACCAGTGACAGGTAGCGCTCCTAGCGGGCGGTATTAAGCATAATCTGATTCCGTTTCCGGTCAAGTTAGTTTCGGTTTCAGTTTGGGCGTTTTTGCTCCGGTTCCCCAATACCCTTCTCTCTCTCTTTCGTCCCCGCCTCGCTCATCTCTCGGGAGCACCTTGATTCCCGAAGCCGCTGTTTTTTTTGTTTTTTTTTTCTTTTTAATACTGACACACTTTTGCTTTATATCTTACGATAGAGTCCGTGCAAAATGTGTCAAAAAATATTTTAACTTACTTCACAAAGCAGAAGTGTATATATTTCTTGATCTTTTTATATTGTAAAGCATTGAAGTTACACAATCACCGCATTGACTCCTGGCTAATGGAGCATTTTGGGGTCAACAACAGTAAGTGGTTCGAACACATTTTATTGGACCACATTCATGTACACATGATTTACTTCAGAAGCTCTGTATGTTTTATACGAAAGAGATCGATACTCACAAAAATTAATGAATATGAAGGACTTCGGCATTCGTACACTTTGTAATAGATTCTTTGCGGAACCAAGTTAACAAAACCCTTCCACGGAGAACATGCTGTATGATACATTCACTTTCACGCCGACTTGGGTACGGGAAGCGTAAAAATTAATAAGACATCGCTATCATTACCAGTCATAAGAGTATAATAACAGTGCGAAGCACATGCCGGATAGTACAAATTCCCGATTTCCGGCAAATTTAAAAAAACCCCAATTTGCATAGCCTCAAACTCACTGCGGGCGAGCCATTACCAAACAATGAGAACTCTATTCGAAATCTGACAAGATTCAACGTCCCTAAATATTCAACGAAATTGTTCAGAAAAGAAATATGGCTTCAGAAAAAAGCGGCTAAAAAACTATGGACAGTGGATACAAAAGTGGATACATTTTCTTTCATATATTGTTAGCCTCTATGCGCTATTTTCTATCGAATTTTTTTAGAAAGCGGACAAATATTTTTGTTGGGGAGCCGTGATAGACATTCGCTGGAAAAAGGGGAAAAAATATTTGGAGAACAAGCTGCACCGCTCACTTAATCACTTTTTGTTTTTGGTTTGGCAACCGCCTCTCTTAATACGCTATTAACAGTTAAACCTGTCTCGTTCTTACTAGCCACTGAAGAGTGCAACCGAATTTTGTCCGAATTCCGGTTAAGAAATCAAACATGTCAGCACAAGCGTATTCTGCAAAACAATTTTAAAAACCCTTTGTGGTACTCCTCTGGGCAAAGGCGAAAACCATCCAGACCTCAAAGTGTGTTAAACAAGGCGGCACACAATCCTCGAACATGTGTCACACTCTCTATTATGGGAAGAAAGTGATTTTCTAGTTGCTGAATGAAATGAAAGGCAGCCTGTGATGGTACTACTAAGTTCACGAAGAATTTTCCATGCACGTGGTATGCTTTAGGAACAAGACAGTACTGGTGAGGCCTGGTCAAGTTATTAGACTCATCCGATAGCAGCTGAGAACAGCCACAGCTGTAAGTTGTCTGTTCAAGCAAAAGCTTGATCAAATAGCCCCAAACGTAATAAAAACGTGGACGAGTCATCAATTATGTTAGACCTGATGTCTGATGCCAGCTCAGAAATATCCTCTAGTGGCGGGAAGTTATCAATTGGAAGACATTCCACAATGTCTGAAATTAAACTTTCATGGTGCGAAGATATTTGCAACTCCTTTAGGAGGTCAGCCTTGTCATCTTCTACGTTTTCATTGTCCGACAGTTTGAACAGTTTCTTTATCCAGAGGTGTTTTAGTCCTTAGGTGAACTGATGCACATTTGGGTTTGTGTTGCAGCCCAGCATTTGTCGTATATAGCTCCAAAAACGTTCTCAAGTGTGTCTTGCTGCAGGCGTAGTGTAAGTAAGAACTTAAAGTCATGGCTGCTTGAAAGCTCATCCCAGAGCATGAGGACACTTTTTATAGTAACTTGCCACCCAATGATGGCTTATGGCTGCCTCCTACTTTGGAACTGCCATGCTGAAATCCATCCGAGTTATTGGTGGAGAAAATCAAGTCTTTGAGGTTCTCCGTTCAGAATGGCATGACGCAACTTCTGCCCTGTCTTCTTGAATTTTTTAGCTATTTAGACAATCGAAAAGTATGCACATCCTATCACAGAAATAGGCTATAGCCATGGCTGCCTCAGGAAGTTCCTTTGCATAAACAAGAGATATGATTACAAGAAAGATTGAGGCACTCATTACCTGTGGGGCACAATTTTCTTCAATGTTACACAAAGGTTTTTGAATAAATGTGTCTCTTAGTAAGTTTCGGAGTCAATTGCAAGCTAATCTCATGGATAGAACAATGAAGTTCTACAATAGAAGACCGCTCAATGACCTCATTTCCTATGCAAATTTTTTGGGCTTGGATATGGCTCTTGGTTGTTTTGGGAAGGTGCGGAACATCAAAGACAAAGTAAACGTGTTCGTTGTCAACTTAAAAAATGGCTTATCAGTACACACACCAAGCTTACGTTTCAAGCCCCCTAACCACAGACCACAGCCTTTACTGTGAAGCCAACAGTCTTAAAGGGGCGATGCACTGATATTTGTATTTTGCGCAAATAACGCTTAGAACGAATCCCTGACGTTAATGATCCGTAAAATATACCCGTTCGTTTTCACCACACGCAATCGAAGTCGCAGAAAAAAATAAAGAAAAACGAGCAGAGTTCACCCCCTCAACTCGCAGCCAGAACAAGCGGCCCCGTGATCTGGAGACGATTATATGCCGGCAATGTTGATCATAGTCATGCGCTGGGGTTGGCAAGGCACAGGACACACGCTGAGTTCCAGACATTGTTATGGTTCGGCTGTTGTCGTCATTGCAGCGATTGGACACAGGACACTACCCGAATGTTTCTCGAGCTATCGATTATCACGAGCCCAAATCGAGTGTCCACGCCATGCTCGGGTCCAATCTTTGAGCCGTATTCAAATATCGTCACTGGGCGGTACTGCTACCGTCCAGCTATGTCATCAGGTTTTTCGAAGGAGAGATTCAATAAAAACACTGGGTTTTGTCCTCGAAATTACAGCGCAACAGAGGAATTTCTTGGTCAGTGGCGTTGCGTGCGAGTATCCTTGAGTCCCACTAGTGCCAGTAAGCTCGTGTGAAGTGAAAAACATTCCAATTGAATATCATTGCACCGCCCCTTTAAGCTCTCGAATGAGAGAAATGAGGAGCCTGCGTTAAACAGAAGACGTTGTTGGAGTGTGCACAACAGTGTGTGCAAACGCACCTCCTGGAAATTTCAGACAGTATAACAACCAAGGCTCTATCTGCAATGTTAGAGGTTCGTTCAACACCGTCATCTGTAAGCCCATGGGCAATGTCGTGTGCAGGGTCGTAAGTTAAATTCTTTTTTTAAAACAATCTCATCGAAAATCAACATGCACACACGTTCAAGTGCAGCCAGACAGCCCGGCAGAAACAACAGCGCGAGAAGCTCGAACCGATCGGCTCCACGAATTCACGCCGAGCATGCGAGCACGCGGGCGGTCATGCGCCACCTTGATTGATGCAAAGTCGACCGAACATGATGCAGCAGAAAGCACAGATGGACGGCACGCACGGCACAGACGAACGACGCAGGGACGAGCAGAGGCCGTGCAGAATGATGCAGAGGCGACGGCGTGCAGGCAGGCAGGCCATGGCAGCCGCCATTCATCACGTGGTTTTTGTGACGTATTTGATTTAATCTATTTAGTCGTTTTAAGTACTTTAAACAATTTTAAAGCATTGCCATTTAAAAAGGAAATACTTTTCACAGAAAGAGTTTTAATTAATTTTAACCAAATTGTAGAAAAGCGCCACGTAGCGGAGGGTATGAAACGCACAATCTGGGCCGCGAATCGGCCCCTGTGTCCTCTCTTTACGTTTACTATATTACTCTATGGTGCGGCCAGTAAACATCACGTGACGGACGTGTTCGTCCGCGAGCTGAGTGCACCGGCTTTCGTCCCCCTCCGCCGCTCCGATGGCGAAATGCCGCCAGAGCAAAGAGATCTCGCCTCGACGGCGTTTTGCTGCGCGCCGCTTCAACGCCTTTTTCTGTTCTTTTTTTTTTTTTTTACAGCGTGTGTGTTTTGCGGGTTGGGCTCCGTCACTCCTAAGCTGAAAGTGTAGAGGAAGCTAAGGTGTGCCCGGTGAACTAATCGCACGTCTGTCCATAATCACGTGATCACGCTTCCTCCTGTAACCACGCGCAGAGAGCGGGGCGGGTGGTAACTGGTCCGGTGGGCGCTTAGCTCGCCCGGCACTATCAGCTTAGGAATGAAGGGAGTTCCGCCTCAAGGACGCCGAGTCCGCTTACAAAGAGATTTGGAGATATTGGTGATGGTGTAGGGCAGTGTGGGGAAAACGGGTGGGGAACTGTCCTCTCGTCACCCTCTCTCGCCCTTTCCCAGGGAAAGATAGAGGTAGAGGTCTTGCACCAGGCCGAGCGACCTTGTAAGCATTCCTGTTTCGAGGCCGTCGGTGCGTGCGCCTTCCTTCACCCCCCCCCCCCCCCCCCCCCCGCCGTGCGTGGGAAGGGCACTTGAATTCTTTCGTTTGTCTCTGCTGGTATCTGCTTGCCGGATATCCAAAAAACCAATGTGGTAGATAGAGATTGCTTAGACATGACAGCTCTAGCAAGAAGACAAAGGAGTCTGGCAGACACGACGCTCCGAACTCAGCCTGAAGCCTAATGTCAACATTAAAAAGAGAATGATAAATCAAATGTCTCCCAACGAATAAAAAAGAGGCTATATTATTTTCAAGAAAATCGTCAGCCACTTTCGCGTTGCCTTGGAGCACCAGCGAAGCTCAAAAATAAACAAAACAACAAAACATGCGCACAAAAAAAAAAAAAACATGCACGCAAACATGTGGATTGCGCCAGATCGGTAGTCTAAAATACCAACCACATGTGGGCGATCGTACGGGTGTAGCATTATAGCCTCACGTGCAGAATCCCTGTGCGAGCTTCAACCAGCATTGTTCCATGTCTTAAGCTAATACGTTGAGGGTCTACAAATGACGGCATGATTACGTTACACACGCTCGCGTGCACACTTGCTGTCTCTTAATTCAAAGCAGAATGCTCCGCCGTCACGGTGAGGACCCGGCCATGTGATCTCGGGATTCGCGTCATGGACTTCTGATCAAGCTAGCCTTTTAAAGGCGGGGCTAAAGGGTGAGGTGTCAGTCGTGGGGCATTTGGCACGGGCTTTTGACATTGGGTGCTTTCGTGCACCACCAGATCGTACACAGGGCATGAACTTTCTGTAAAGCGGTCTCCCTTGTGGAACTTGGCAGTCCACTGTGATAAGCATTCGTATGATTTTTTGCTAGATAAAATACCTATTCCGGGCAAGTGGGTACCGAAAACAGAGGGTAAAATTTTCGAGGCATTCAAAATCAGTGTAAAGAAGGATGACGGTTGCATCAGTGCGTCGTCACTCGTTTCATCAAACAAGGAAATCAGATTCATTTGGGGTGAGGTATAATAATGTGTGTATATATGTTCGTGTTTTCCAAATAAAATTC
The DNA here is from genome assembly GCF_016920785.2 of Ixodes scapularis. Lineage (NCBI taxonomy): Eukaryota > Metazoa > Arthropoda > Arachnida > Ixodida > Ixodidae > Ixodes > Ixodes scapularis. Next base: position 66,762,889 of record NW_024609881.1, read on the forward strand.
AGTAGCCAGTAGCGCTCCGAGTGTGCACTCCTACTTCTTTGTGCTCGTTTTTTTTTTTTTTTTGCGTTTTGCAGTTGACGTTATTTCCGGCTAAACTCTGAATCAAAAACAACGTTATCGTCTGCTATCAGTGCCTTGGTGCCATGTTGGAGGCATTCGGCGTGTTATTGTGGCAGCAGTAGTGCCGTAAAGTCATAGAGCCGTCCTTGTATAACCACGTTTCAGAATATGTTCTTGTCCTGTCAATCGCAACGGGGTTCTTCACTGGACACGAAATGGAGTCCATAAACCCGTAGTTAGAGTACGAAACTTTTCTCTCGAGGTCATAGAGTCAACATAATAATCTGGAGCGAAAGGTCCCATGCATTTGGCCGCGACAGAACGGCGAGGCATTGACGCGGACATCGGCTGCCCCATTTGGCGGCCCCTATGAGCCCATATCGAGACATTTCTGATCGCAGTTTTCGGCCCCCAGAAACAAACATACGGTCCTCATATCAAGATCGGCAATGAAATAAAAAAAAAAATTCTTCATGCACCCTTTGCTCATGTGTAGTCGTAAAATGATGTACTTTTATCCGGGTCTCCGGAAAAAATGTGATGAGGTTTAGTACGGGTCATAAAAGCCTTTGTCCGGCAGAGCTCTTGTTCGGGATTCATGGATTCATCAGTGAGGATGTTTACATCGCCCGCATGAATTATAGTCACGTGACCTTGTGACTATTATATGGAGCGCTATTTCCACTGTGGTTACGTGGTGGCTCCAATCTGTTGTATGGTTACAAACGACCGACCGGCGGACCGTTACGGACGCGTAAAGTGCGCAGGGCTCGCCCATAAATGCTACCACAAAGCAAGCTATGTTATGAAACGATACAACGCTCGTTTTGATGAAACCGTCGATGGGACAGCACAGGGTGCCGACGAGACGATTTTGTCGATGAAGCATCCTCCAACAAACTGATTGCCATAGCGGATAAAACACGTCGATAAAACCCATTTTCCGGATTGCTAGTTGGAGGGGTTATTAATCATATGATTTGCGTAATACCGAGGCAAGAGAGCGGGTGCACTGCTGAAGGAATGCCCCCCGCTAAACCAAGAGCTCACGCGTTGAAAGCATCCGCCACAGAAAATATATTCAAACCAACATGTCCGAAAAAAAAAAAAAAAGTACATTGGATAGTGTTTGGCGTTTTACAGCGATAGCTCTTCGAATCTCTAAAACTCGCGAACGGTTTCCACGTTGCCTTCACTACAAAAACAGATCTCAGCTTAATATTTGAATGATTAACTGTCGTAAAGTGCCAACCTATGAAAGACTAATCGAAAATTATTCAATCAGTTATTAGCGCACCCTTCCCGCGGATATTTATTTGTTCTATTTATTTATAAAATACCTACGGTGTGCAGAGGGCATTATTTTAGGGATTAATTTCGTACATAAACTATCTAATTGTCACAGGTAGAGAAACACAGCGTCCGACTACATAAAAGTCCAGTTCTCAAATTGCAAAAAAAAAAAAAAAGGAATAATAAGAAGGAACACGATCCATCAAGAGCACAGCACTCAAATATCACGCCAATATTGCACTACACAGGTATCACTGGTGACCCGTATTCTCGGAGATCACTCCTATCACAAATCAATTTTTTGGGAAAAAAAGAATGAAGATTATTCACACAATTACAATCTGTTTCTAAAAGTGGTAGCTTGCGTTAAAAGCACTTACGCTACTTTCGCGAGCACTCTGCTTGTGAAATAAATGCGGGTGGCTTCCAGCTTTTCTCCTGCACTTCAAAATACTACAACACCACCAACATATATTTCCGCGCGAATGCTGCACGTGCCCGAGGCTTGTCCTTAAACAGCGAAGGCTACCGGCACGAAAGTGCAGCCTTCAGAGGTGCTTTCGCGGAATGACCGCTTGCGCTAGAAATTTTTGTTTCAAAGGGAGGTTTACGCGCTACCCCACGCGTGTCGCTGACTGGTTGGAGCTAGGAGCACGAGGAGCGCAAGCTCATTCTGTAGAACGTGCTATGAACACCAGGAATACTTCGTCTCAACTCAGCATGGACCATTGTTGGTCACACGTGCTAAAAGCGCGAGCTAATTGTTTTGGATGACGCCTCGGCGGGCACACGAGCGCTCGCGGGTGCACAAGCACTGAAACAGCATCTGCGGTTCATTCGGAGGTGAAACTAAGTATAGCGCGTGATGCACGTTAACGACCTCAGGTTAGCGGTCGTGCTGCACTATACTCTGTTTCATACTTAGCGTGCAACGCTGTCAGAGCTACTGGCGCGAGCGTGGGGCTTGATCTCGTTGATCATTTGCACGCGTTCTCGCTCAAACAAAACCATAGATGAAGCCACGCGCTCGCGCCAGTAGCTTTCGCAGCGTTGCACGCTAAGTATGAAACAGAGTATAGCTACGCGTGTCTCATGTACAGCGTGAACCAGTGACGCAAATCTTGAAAGGCAGACCGACCTCACGCCGAATAATCTCTCACGAACAGTTTGACCTTTGAATCGAGTGTACACCAACTCATTGCGTGTAAACAAGCACGCGTTTGCACACAAGAGCTCCGCGCACGACGCGCTGCATGTACCCATTTTCCGAAGTGTGAAGCGTTCGGCCATGCTCCGTTCAACAGGCTGCACCACCGCCTAAGCGCGACGTCATAGATTTGGTGTAGGTGGGACTCTTGTTTAATTAACGATTCACTATGGCACATCGACTGTAATTTCGCCCTCATTTGCTTTGAAATAATGTTTTCATCCGAAATACTATCTATAGATTACGAATGACGAGTCACTGATCATTTATACGCCAGGCGAGCACGGGATGGCGGCCCCTCTCATTGGAAATGCACCGGTGATTTTGGCACGGGTGTTTATTTCAAATTTATAATATAAGCACTCCTGACCTGTCCTATCAAAAAGATGTTTGCTTTTCTTGGCAGCAATGACAGCAGGGTTGCACAGAAGCATATATGCATTTAAGCACGTCCCTTATTATAGGGAAAATTTAATCGAGAAAAGTAATTAAGGTAAATTAACCTAAAGTTCTTTTGTATAAAAATAAAAAAAAAAAAAAATTCTGCCGTATAAGTGCACACGTCTGTACTTAAATGATTGTGTTGTTACCCATGAAGCGCGCGAGAAAGACCTTCTTGAGAAAAAATGTGAAACAGATACTTTTATAAATATATTAATTAATTCATTTATGTATTTTCCGTGTTCACAAACATAACAAATAAATTATCGTTGTCCTATATATTTATGCATAATTGCGCATGGAATGCCTACTATTAATGACACATTCATAGTGTCACTAAATCTTAGTTCTGTGGAGATGCCAAAACGGTATTCGGTCATATATTCCGAAACCGTTCGTAAAATCAAGAACAGAATTAAAAAAAAAAAATATGGCAGCGCTACTCTTCCTAGGCCCCATCGTTCGCAAGGCATCCGTTCTAAAGTTCCGGGAAGCTTGCTCGTGGGCAAAACGATCTTGTTGCTTTCAAGGTTGGAGGTTTCGCGCGCAGAAAGTGATGTCAGGCGATAACAGGCCGGAAATTGATTGTAGAGGTGAGCTCTTATTTCGTTCATCTCTAAGTTGACAATGCGGTGAAGCTAAGCGTTAGCCAACCATTCAGTGGCCTGACTCCTATCGCTTGATTTCGCTCGCCTCGCGTGTGTATGCGGAGAAGGGGTGATCACGTGGTGCGAGACTGACAGTCAAACGGTCTAACAAGCACGTAGTTTCCACCGCGCTGTCAGCTTACGGGAAATAAAGTCCCCGATCCATGACTAAAGGCTTTGTGTGGCAACTGAGGACAGCGTGTGCTTCCGAAGGCGGTAATGCAGGGAATCCGGACTCAACGGGCGCCTTGCTCGTTCCTTGCGCACCTTGCACCCAGCTTGCACTAATGCTCCATAAAAAAAAAAAATAAGAAAAAAATATTAACGAATTTTAGTGTCCGCAGCATGCCCATTCCACACTATCTTTTTTGTGTTTACTTATTTGTTTTTTCTAAGTTTTTTTTTTTTAAGTTTTTTTGTGAAAGTATTTGCGTCGTAAAAGAGCTGTTTGGTCGGTGCTGGTTTGTTGTCGATTCGGTAACTAACAAACACAGGAGACCAAATTAAAGTTCACAATCTTTCCACATCATGACTTTCAGCTGGCTTCATTGGTACCAAGACCAAGCTTATAAGTAAATTTGGCTGTCTGTAAAAGACAGATTTATTTATCTTCTAAATTCCTCTAAATTTGTTTACTCTCTAATTTCCTCTGGATCCTCTAAATTTCCCCTTTCGACACTTCCCTCACTTCCGAAGCAGTTCGATGGTGAAACATTTTTTGTGAATCGGATTTCTTTAGCTCACGGATGCGGCAGGCTATGCTTCTCGGGACGCGCTGACCCACGTCTTCTGTACAGCCCATTTAGGGCATTCGGACGGCACTTCAATGCGTGCTTAGAGTGCCATCGGACGTGGGCACTTGAACGCTTGGCAAGAGTACCACGGCACTCTAGACACAGGCTTTTTCAAAGGCATGCTAGATGGAGGAAGCTACCGCTAGTTACAGAACATATAGACATTTTCGCTCATTCATTTTAACTGAGCTTCTGTCGTCCGTGTTTCGTACCTCAGGAACATTGAACATAAGAAGCTTAGCATACTTTTTAACATATCGTAGGGCGACATAGAGCAGTCTACGTTCTCCCCCAAATAATTGAGCTATCGCTTGCTGTGTAGAATCAACTGAACGTAAGGTGAACCCGTCAATGGCAGTTTAAATGTGGCTCTGTTGGACAGCGAAATGAGACTTCTGTAATACACACTAATGTATATTTAAAGCCAGTGAGATCCGTACCACAAATATCGATATCCGGAATGCTACACGGTGCTTCCGCTGTACATTAGGAACTGTTTGATGAACAGCGGAAAAGAGCAGCGATCTTGAATGTTCTCTTATATCGAAAACCTTCCTGTCAAGGGAGCTTCGGAGAGTGAGGTTAAAACAGTTAAAGGATGTAGCAAACTGTGCAGAGTTAAAGGTTTAACCCCCCAGAGCTTTTCTTGAACAGAGCAGAAGACTAATCGACTCCCTCGCTTCGGAAAGTAAAATGTAAATATTGAAAAAAAAAGGTAGTAGTCAAGCCAAGTTTATTTAATGACTCAAAACAAAGACCGCATAACAAGTTTGGAAATCATCGCTAACAACTTTTCCAAACGCTCTGGCTCCGTCGTTTATTTTCTCCACGGCGGTGAAAATAAGGGAGCCCCTAGTGTCACGTACCATAAACCTGGCTTGCCGCCATGTATATGTTTTTTTAACCTATACATGGCTTCGAAACGAACGCCGTGTTTAGGGCGACGCTTTATGAAATGGTCGTCACGTGGCGTATGCAATAGACCGCGCGAAGCCGACCTCTTCTGTCACGGAGGGAGGTTTTCCTCTTTGCTTGCTTTTAATGCGAATGTGGAAAGAAATACATTTTTTTATACATATACCTGTTCCTACGATCAGTGAGGTCGGGCTCAGCAGTAACTTGAAACGACCCCCCAAAAATATAACAATGCCCCAAAAACATCCCTGGGCTACATAACAAACCTAGGCACTTATGTAACGAAACGTAATCGCACACGCGCGTCAGCATCCGCTCATACACCCGTTTACACACTGATCTATATGTTTATTGTTTAATATATCTGTGTAGCAAAAACATTTATTGTCTATTGCTTGGATAAAGGAGTGTCCCCCGCTCAAATGATCTTCCTGCCGCAGGTAATAATTAAGTTAATAAATACTGAAATATAAACCCATCAAGGCAGGCTGTACCAACTCATTTATTAAAACATCCTTGCCCATCTCCCCCCCCCCCAAAAAAAAAAAAATAGAAAAAAGAAGAAGAAATAAAAAAAGAAAAGCGGATAGGAAAAAAAGGTTTCCTTGAGAAAACGAAAAAAATACCTGCGCCGAACAGCGTCGAACTTGCGCCGAACCCATAGCGGCGCCATCTATCGACAGCCCGTGATATCGCGAGGAGAAACTAACTCTCGTTACAGTTACTCTCGAGGTCGAGGGAGGGTTAAGGGAGAGTATCATCGAAAGAAGCGGTCGGGAAAGAGTAACTTCCATGCAGATAGAGTTAAAGGAGAGTAAGTTAGGGCACTTACTCTCCCTTGACACCTTTTTTTTTTTTTAGAGTGCAGTCTCCAGACCGTAAATGGTACACTTGTCATGTGCAATTGTTATCCTCTAACACCGCGGAATACGCCATATTCGCAAGCCATGCATCCAATATCAGGAGTCGGGAACACTCACCCGCTGTTTCTGCGGAACTCATTGGCCTTCTTTTTGGCGGCCCGCACCCTGTCGGTCCAATAGTGTTGCCACCTCCTGTTTTTGATGGCAGGTCCGATGCAGACATGTACAAATTACTCAAAAAAGGTAGTTAAGTTAAGTTAGTGAGTATCGGCGCCAAAAGTAATTGGAGTAGAGTAGAAATTACGCATTCGTAATAGTAATTGAGTAAACTACTAACTACTGTAAAAAGTAGCGAGTTACTTTGAAGTTACTTTCGAAGTTACTTTTTTATATATATGTGGTAGAAAATGAACAGCAGTTTTGATCAATGAAAAACCCTGCGAGCCTAAAATAAATGCAGTCTATTTATGGCTTGCGTTTTCGCCAAAATAGTTTACTCGCTCGCAGAAGCAGTTGACTTTCAAAGTTCTTGATAGGAGAGTTTTCCCCTTTTCCTCCTAAAGACGTCCCCAGCCCAGCTGAATAGACGTTCCGCCGACGGGCTGGATGGAACGGCAGCGTTGAATTTGTGAAACAGGCCGTGCGGGGTCAGGTAAGCGAGTGTCGGCATCTTAGGAGTCTATGACGAAACTTGTGAGGTTTGCCTCGGGTAGAGGGTCTTTAATAACAAACTTTCCTGCTTTTTTTTTCTTCGTCAAGTTGAGATTGTTATGACTGGCCCCTCTTCATTCCGACGTCGTTCTGAGAGTACGCTGGGCGAGTGCACCAGATCGTCAAGGGTTCAAGTCTCGCGCCACGCCGATGAGATCATCCGGACGACTGCGCGTCACGTCGTAGTGCTAGTGCTACGCTACTGAAAAAAAAATTGGGTCCAACAAAAGGATCTCCCAAGGGTAACTCGCAATCCTCGCCGGCGACTACAACATTCTGACTCGCCTGAATCATTTTTAACAAAGAGGACGTCTCCCAGGCATGGATGGTCGGAAGGACGCGAAGGATTACGTGAACAAGCATCGTCGCTCGTATGCAGTTGCAGCTGTAAGAGGGAACGTGCTCCCATGGACGGATTATCCGTACCAGGGTTTGTGCGCGGGAGAGTCCGGCTTTGCAAAGACGTATGCGCTGACGACAAGGCGCCCAGCTGCGAGGTCATTCCAGTGGCGCCTCCCGTGGAACCTACCGCTTGAGTCAAAACTCACTAAAGACAGACAGCACGAAAACAACAACTCTCAGAGTGTCCCCGTCTTTCACGGTTGCAGCTGGAAACGCAGCGCTTGCGTGCATTACCGGATTAGGTCAATACCCGACCAAGGCTTGTTCAGCAAGCATCTCTTCCTGCGTTCGTGCGTGCCGGTGTTATGTTTTGGCTGCTCGTCGCCACCTTGGCCCAAGGACGCCTTCCCGAACAAGGGGGCCCCTTGTTCGAGAATGCCACTTCATCTGCCGGCGTCTTATTCATTTCTGCGCTCAAACTTTCGTGATGGGCAAAATTAGCATTATATAATTTTGAAAGTAGTTAGTAATTTGAGTAGAAGCTACCTGAGAAAAGTAGTTAAATTAAACTACTAATTACCCAAATCAAGTTGTAATTGAAAGTTACCAAGTTACTCGAAAAAGTAGTTAAACTAATGTAGTTTGAGTAGAGTAGTTGAACTACGTCCAAGTCTGGTCCGATGGCATTGAGCTCGGCGACGAGCTCAGCCCAGAGCTGATCTTTTTCCATCTGCGTGAATACGGGCGTGAGATCAGCGGCTCCCAGCGCTATTTGGGGATGTCGTTCCATAAAATTCAATAGTACCTCGCGCTGGGCTGTCGACACTCGTGGATCTAATCTTGACACCTTTGCTGTTGGCTCCATCTTTGCCGCCAATCGTAGCAGACGACTTAACACTCCGAGTGAAAGTGGCATTCATTATTTTATCGCAGATCACTGCAAGCAACACAAATTTTTCAGTTGTTATTCACTGCAAATCGATTAGATTCACGTCGCGGGCGCTATATGGGGGCCGCCATGGAGCGCCCTCGGAAACTTGAAAGAGGTGCCTGTGCCCCCTCTCGGTACCCGCCACTTGCCACGTCAATGATGATGCCGGTGTGGGCCAGGAAATCCCGTCCCAGATTGATGGGCACGTTCAGCCCGGCCAAATGGAAGAACCCCTGTCTCTGCGCGCGTTGATTCCAACGTACCAGGAGACGGACTGCTCCCCTCGAGGTCGTCGACCCACAAGCCAACTGGAAAGTGGTCTTCCCATGCCTCACCCGAACGGACTTCTGTTGGAGATTCCCCAGGACCTCGTCCCCAATTAGCGACGCACTAGCCCAGCTATCCAAACGAGCTGCGATCTCCTTTCCCGTCACTGTCAGGGAAATAAATGGGGCCGCGGTGCTTGTCGCTGTTCCGACTTGATACGCCGTCGGCACGCACACAGTCGATGGGGTGTTGGAGACCCGCTCGTTGGTTTGTTTCGCCGCCGATAACTTTATCGGCGGCCTCCTCCGTTTCCCGGAATCTCCCTTGTGCAGCCGCGCCTATAGTGCCCGATTTCGTGGCACCGAAAACAGCGGTCTCGCCAACCTGGGGTAGGATTCTCCCCAGTGGGGCGTCCGATGCGCTCACCCGTTTGTGGCAGCGGGTTGGCGGCAGCCTGCTTTTGTGCTGCGGCGATCCGTGGGGCGCCGGTCGGCAGGAATTCCGTCGCGTGGACGGCCGCGCTCCCTCCTCGGCGCGATCCTGGCTTCAAGGCGTCGTCCGTGAGCTCCCAGGGATTCCCGCTCGGCTCCCCGCTGGCCGCCGCCATTGCGGCATCCCCCCGTCGATACCCACGTGGCACCGGCCCGTGTCACGCGCATCGGGGCTCGAGCATGTCGATTGGGGCTGGCGGAAGGTGGTACCTGCGCTTCGCCAGTATGTCGGCCTGAACCCTGCGCGCGCGCCTCCTGTGCGAGCTCACTCAGACTTCCGAATGGGCGCCCACGCAGATACCGCGAAAAGGTGGGATGCGCCTGCCTCACCACCCGCTCGACCTGCTCCTGGTTCGTAGCATTCGGATCGGCGATCTGCACGAGTTCCTGCATTGCCCGCAGGTGCTCTGCGAAGGGCTCAGTGGGAGCCTGCGTTCTTTCGGCCAGTTCCCTGCGCATTCTTGGAAGGCAGTCTGCCGGCAAGAACTCTTGTCTGAAGAGAGCCGTGAACTGGTCAAGTGTTCCGGCTGACTCGCCCGCAAGGCGATGCCACCTAGCTGCCGGGGGCTACGGGAGCCACCGACAGAACCGTGCCTAGCGTCTCCTTCTCGGTCAGGCCGGTAGCCTTCCGATATCGCTGGATTGCCAGCAAGAAGTCGGTCGCGCTCAGAGCTCGATCGCTGTGTCCGCTGTACTCCGGCACCGGAATACGGATGAGGGCTTTTGGCGGCGGTCATTCCCTCTGCATGCTCTGTAAGGGGCGAGCGAACGCCGCAACCAATGCTGTGGATTCACGGGACATCTCCATGCTTTGCGGCATAGACACGACCGACGATACCGTCGGCGTGTCATGGCTCAGCGCTGCGGTGATCTCCGCCAACCCCGAGCGCGGCCGCTCTTGTTCCGCTTGCGTCGTCGCGACGTCGGCCAAAGGCATTAAATCCGTGAGCACGAACTAAAACCCTTTTTCCCCAGGTCAGGGGATGAGCCGATCAAGCGGCCGCAAAGGGGCATGCGCGGGCGCAAACGATCTCAGGATTTTTTGGGACCACCACGGCACAGCTACAACACGCGTAGCCTGTGGCAACCCAATGGGATCGAAACCTTGTTGAGTGCGTGACCCGGGAAAGGGTAGAAGAGGGGGAACGATCCAAAATCGGCGTTCTGGCATTGTTTTTTTTTTTCCTTTGTGGGTGGGGGGAAGGCAGAGCCTTTTATACTGGGAGAGTTCGGCGGATGGGAGGGGCTTACGGCCCGTTAGGTTTAGCGGATTCCACGGGTTCCGCTCCCGCCATGATGTGCCTCCCGGCAAGGGGGTCCCCATTGACGTGCGATGTATACGCGTGTAAGTTTTGCCGTTTGCGCTTCTGTTGCCGTGAGGAGAAAGTCGGAAAACAACCATTTCGTGATTCGGTGCTTTATTCATGTAAAAATTAGCAAACAAACCACCCATTTACCAATGGCACTCATTTATAAATGGGGAATCGCTCATAAACGATCGACGTCCGACACAGCTCAGCTGCCTTGTGCGCATTTTTCAGTGGGTAAGTTCGATTGCCTGGATCGCTCCCCAACTGTTTACCACATCGCAAGGTTTGTGCACCGTTGTTTGGAATTCGGCGGACCGATCGTGATTCTTCTTCACCTGCCGGTCTTTTGGGTTTTTTACTTTTCTGACATTCTTCAGTTTGCTGTGAAGAAGCAGCGTCGGCATCGCATTGTGCTTGAGCTTTTTGGAATCGACAACCGCTTTGGAATTCACTGTCTGCGAAGTGCACCTAAAACAAAAAGCATGGCAAGTAAGTATTTACTACGCGTATTAAAAAAAATAAAAATAAAGGTATCGCTAGCGAAACAAAAGCGCTTGCGAGACGGCAAAGCGGAGCTACGAGGCCGCTTCTAAAACCTCGAGCGTAGAGAAAGCTACAAGAGCGAGCTGCATGCTTTGAACATGCCGACAGAGCGCGTGCGCTCATACAGTGCACGCGTCGTTCAGCGCGACGTGCAGGCGCTTGCAGCGGTCGGCTCTGCTCGCACTTATACTGAAATGCAGTATATATACAGTTCAAAGCTCGCAAGCTAGGCCGCTCGCAAGTATGAGGTCTTGCGCAGCAGGAAACGGCTTCGTGATCAACGAACACTCACCTGACGCTGCCGCGTCAAGTCGCTGCACATGCAGTTCTAGTCAAAATAAAACGCGTTTAACTCACATATAAATAAATTATAATATTACCTGGCACCATTGAGAACTCGAAGTCGGCTCCCACTTGCCCCCTTTGTTTTGGCCTCCCGAATCTTGTGCCTTGGACGGTTTTCTGTTCCTTGCGGGAACCGGTACATCCTGAACCTTTTTTTCGTGCTGTTCGAGCACCCAACGGCACTACAGCACCCCATTCCGTTTTGTTCTAACGTCTCGCGGAGCGCAGAACAATCATTTTCACCGACGTCTCTCGCTCCACGCTAGTCAGACGGCAGCCGGCTCAAGACGACAGGGCACATCATGAAGGACAACGAAACTCGGAACGCGATGCGCACGGTTGCCAGGCTGTTCGATCAGTGCTGCCAGACTGGCGGCTGGATCAATAGACCGCCGAACTCTCCCAGTATAAAAGGCTCTGGGGGAAGGGTGCCTCGGAACCCTCAGTGTTTTTTTTTTCTTCTTGTTTTTGCTTTTAATATTTTTATTTTTGTGCACGGCGTTCAGCTGGCAAACTGTCATCGGCCCTGCGGCTGCTGCCTCGAGACGCAACTTGGTGTGCACCGAGTGGTCCTCTCCTGGGAGACGATGAAAGGATGAGTCGCCGTTTGGACTAACACCAGCCTGGGCTGAACTCCTTGTCTTCAGGCAGCGTATTCCCCGGCCGGAACCACAGCTCGGGCAGCCTCGTTGGACGTCCGCGACGCCACGCAGGACGCCGGGGTGCAGTTCTCAGTGACATTGGACTTCCAGCCCCGCATCGCTCCGGGTGGGCTGTCGCTACTGGGTCACAACCACAGTTCCTCTCCGGTGTACCACTCCGTGGGGGGGCCAGTCTCATGGTGGCCAGGCACACTGCTCAAGGACCCCGTTGCCCCGGAGGCCGCCACCAAGCCGAAGTCGACACAGTCTGCTGTAAGGTGTGCGGTGGACGCGAAACCCACGTCTCGGGCGAACTGATGGACCTCAGTGAGGACGACCCATGGGACCAGTGGTGTGTGTGTGCGTGTGGGGGGTCACCAGGCCAAACAAAGCGACGGTGATCCCGAGCAGCCTAGCCGTACGTCTGAATTCCGGCGTACTTCGATTTTTAGGAGATGGGAGTATGGCGCACCGTGCATTCACGAGGCCGCCCATTAAACCACTCTGCCATCTCGGCCGCGAGGCAGCTATGCAGTTGCCCCGCCTCAGACATGATCACATGGTCGTGTCGCGCGGGGTCGATCGGGATCTCGAATTCGGCTCCCGACGGGTCGATTTCTCTCCTAGCCACTGGATGGCGCTGCAGGAGCCCCAAGGCGGGCGAGGAGAAACCTCCTCGTCCATCGATCGAGATATACCCGGTAGACAGGGGGAGAAGTGTCTCTTAGAACTTCGGACGCCACCGAGCTCAAGCAAGTGTAGGGCGACCGGATCAAGGGTAATCGCGGGACGCGAGGCCTGGGGACTCTCTTTGTGTTTAGCTTTGGGCTTAACGTGCGTTTGTAAATATTTGTGTAATGTCGCGTGTATTCGTAGTTTCACGGGAGCGGCACGGAATGCCGCTCCCGTGAAAGAACCAGGCTGGACTCGGGTTGTTGACAGACCACGTGGAATCTGGCGTATCAGTGGCGGTACGGGAATTCCTACAGTTGGTGTCATCAATCTTATTCACCTTTCGTGCCCATTAGTCGGGAGATGTGAAATATAAAAAAACAAAAACTTGCACATTATCAGCTCTGCAAAGATTTATATAGTGAACAGAGCATAGCATTTTCAACCAAATAAAAACAACAACTCAATGCAGGTCTCGTTTTAAGGTTCACATATGTGTAATTGCTCTTCATAATGGAGTGAAAACTGCTTAAGTTGTGGCCCACTACAGGCTTTCTATTAGTGTTAAAACGTCTTATGGTGTTTTTGAATAGCTCGCACCAAGTATTTTCTTAAAATACATAGTTTAATGGAAATTCTTACGTGGATGTTTGCAGTCGTTCATGTAGAGACCAATCTATAATATCAAATGTTCCAATTATTCAGAATCAATTGAGCCTGCAAATATTGAATGTCGCAAATGAGATTTTTCTTTTTGCTATGCAATGGGCACAATGGTGCGTAATGACTAGCTGTACCTAGAAAATTTTTTTACATTTACTACGACAAGATGGTTCCGCCAAACTAAGTATTTTTTTATTGAACTCCTGCGCTAACCTTGTCTCTAGCGAACATCTTATATTATTTGCAATGCTGAGATACGATTCTGCAAATAGTTTTTCTGGAAGTACGCTACATACTTCCAGTTCATCAACTTTCTCGCAAAGCATTCGAGAGATCCAAACCCTGTAAAATACGGAGGGAACTCACCAAATGACGCGGCTGACAGTTTGTTTAAATCTATAAAAAACAGTCAGCTCTGTAACAGTAATAATGGCATGTCACTTGCTTATGTAATGCTCATTGCCGCCTATCAGACTGCTTTTTCCGTCTATGCTGATTTTAGGTAGACTCATTCACCGAACTCCCTCTCGAGACTACAGCGCTTGGTTCTACGAAGTAATTTGCATGAGCATAGATGCGACAGGTTTCTTAGAGTGTGCGCCTAACACATATTCTTCGTATTGAATGTGCTAACTTTGTTCATGACCATATTCATAATTGTATCCACCTTCTACCTAAAAGTTAAGTATTTTTTTGACATTTGAGTTTTCGACAGCACTTTCGTACACATCTCTGCTTGTCGAGCCGTACTCATTCCCATTCATCTTGTCTTTAATTATTACATCAATATATAAAAGTGTTGATGCCAAGTGAGAGTTCAAGGAACCGAATCTGTCATGCGAGTTAAGCAAGACCAATACAAAGCTCTAAAACAAAAATTTGTTAAAGGGGGCTGTATGGGCATAAGAGTAGCACCCTATGCCATGCTAAAAAAATGCAAACTCTTGTTAGTTATGCAAGTATCACAGTGCTGCGCCATTTCGGATGTATCACAAAAAGTTCAGTGGCATACAGTATTCCTTATGAACCTTTAAACAGCCAAACTCAAAACCTAGAAGTTTTATTCAAGAACGTTCCTCACCACAAATGTATTTAGAGTTTTGAGCCACCGACTCATGCATGACTATTTGGCAAATATTCTTTTTATGTTCATGTGCATTATGGTCTACAAGGTCTAGTTTGCATTGATATATTGCATTCATGCTGAATCTCGGAGGGGTTCTCTGGCTATGAATAAAGAGATAACATTTCTTGAAACCGATCATTTGAAAAAGAACGAAAGGAATGATAGTACAGTATCTTAGATTTTCTTTTCTTTGTCTTCTCCCTAATTTTCAGTCTGGTTCATGTAAGGCATTTAGTTTTTCAGAGTACGGTATCTTAGATTTTCTTTTCTTTGTCTTCTCCCTAATTTTCAGTCTGGTTCATGTAAGGCATTTAGTTTTTGAGAGTGCATCTCTTAGGCACCCGTTTCGCGGCGTCAGTGTCGGCGTAAGCGCCCCGCTAAACTTAGCGGAAAATTAAACTAATGTTGAGGTCACGTGAAGTTAATTTTTTCACTAAATCTGGCTGAGAAACTGAACTCGTTCATGGGTGACGTGACACCAAGTCATGTGACGTCATTTTCCCCGCTACATTTAACGGGGAAACTGAATTTGTGTTGTCACGCGATGTCAGTTACCCCGCTAAATTTAGTGGGGTAAATTAACCCGTTTAATTTAGTGGACAAATTTTCTCGCTATATGCAGCTGCCATTTTAGCAAACGTTATTTCACTAAATTTAGCCTGAAATTTAGCGGATGTTTTCCCGCTAATTTTAGCGGGTAAATTTTCCCACCAAATTTAGCTTGTCAATTCAATGCAAAACTCAGGGAAATTTCCCGCAAAATGAAAGGGAGCGGAAGAGAATGGGGGTGCATACCTTCCCCTCCGTGCCCTCCCATCCTCTTCCTCAAGGGCTGCGCTCTAATTTCGCAATACAGATAATTGTAAACGACTTTCATTTTTCATCTCATGTTCATTCAAATTTTATTTTAGAGGTGTGCTCGCAGGATAAGTCTGGGTTGCGCTGATCATCTACCCACAAGTTATGAACTCCTGAGCGGCAAGAGTGGGAATTTGGTCTGACAGCTCACGGGACAATCCAGTATTGAATTTGTAAATATCATCTTTCGAGAAAAGTTAAGCTTTGCTGCGTGCAATTCTTCTGGAAAGGATTGGAAGCAGCAAAGGAAAGGATTCTGGAAAGGTTCGAGGACCTCGAATGAGCTCTTATTAGTGTGCAAACATCATGCTTGTTTGAAACCACTCGTTGATGTAGAGACTCGCTGACACCCAGCGTTCCAATGGAATGCTGGGTGTCCGCGAGTCTCTACCAAACGATGCAGGCGGCGAAGGAACCATACCCAGGCAGCACCGAGTTCTGTGCCAAAACTTGGCTTGCGTCTGGCAGTTTAGGGCATTAAAAAGCCCGAAGAAGCCAAAGTAGTGCCAAACCTGACCTCCCTTGGCAACAGTCTGGGTATCTTGGCCCTAATTCGCCAAACAAGTGCCAAACTTAGGCTTCGCTGCCGGGTAGTTCGGCTGTCGTCTGGCATCCTCGGGCCTAAATCGCCTAAAAAATGCTAGATTTAGGCTTACTGCCCGGTAGTTCGGCAGATCTTTGGCATTTTTGGGCCAAAATCGCCAAACTAATGCCAAAGTTAGGCTTCACTTTTTGATAGTTCGGCTATCACCTGGCACATTCGGGCCAAAATCGCCACAGATGTGCCAGAGTTAGGCTTACTACCTTGTAGTTCGGCAGAGCTTTGGCATTTTTGGGCCAAAATCGCCGAACTAATGCCAAAGTTAGGCTTCACTTTTTGACAGTTCGGCTGTCACCTGGCACATTCGGGCCAAAATCGCCAGATATGTGCCAGAGTTAGGCTTGCTACCTTGTAGTTCGGCAAAGCTTTGGCATTTTCGGGCCAAAATCGCCAAACTTATGCCAAAGTTAGGCTTCACTTTTTGACAATTCGGCTGTCACCTGGCACATTCGGGCCAAAATCGCCACAAATGTGCCAGAGTTAGGCTTACTACCTTGTAGTTCGGTTGATATCTGGCATCTTTGGGCCCAAGTCGCCAAACGAGAGCCCAAGTTAGGCTTCGCTTCCCGATAGTTTGGCTGTGATCTGGCAGCTCCGGGCCAAAGTTGCCAAACAAGTGCCAGAACTAGGCTTACTGCCTTGGAGTTCGGCTGATGAAATATTTGATGTATGCGGGTGGTCTTCATATTAATTAAATAGAAATCAAGTTTTATTCGGCTGGCAACTTTATCCTATTTTGGGTGTCTCTTGATTTCTGCAGTCCAAAAGTTGGCTGAATGTTTTGACGCGGCTGGAGCAGGCTTTGCAAACGCAAATAAATTGTGCCAGAGGTTGCACTCGCGCGTAGGTACACAAGCCAATATCGGGGCGCGCCGTGAGACTGGTTCGACATTATGGCGCGTTCACACCGGCGATGCGATCTAGTCGCGCCATAACTTTCATCGCAAAAGCCACCATCGCGGGCAAAAAGTGACGGGTTTTGAGCAGTCGCTTGCTGACCCGACTTTTTACGATGCACTCTAGTCGCGGAGAGGCCGAGCCAACCAACGGCGTTCGGAGCGAGAGTTCTTGAGAAGCGACTCGCCAACGAAGGCGTTGGACTCGCTCATCGCGCACGCCAAATTGACCAACTAATTACTTTTTTTTTTTTTTTTTGGCGATGCGATTTAGTTGGATCGCCAGACTGCTTACATTTCCGGTGTGAATCCGCCTTTACAGAAAGTGCTGCCATTGAGCTAACACTGCGCAAGACGGATGTACGCAAGTTTCCACAAGAGATATCATTATTAGGCGGCGCATTGCAAAAGCGAGCGTGGCTCTGTGCGTGTCTTGCATTGTGATTGAGCACTGTCAAATCCTAGCGATAACAAAGAGCGGAAACGACCGGGGCTCTGTGGCGCGGCTCCCGCATCACACTTGGGGAATGAAAATAAAATCCCGGAAATTGCACTATTTTAGCGTGTTCATAATTTTTCAACATTAAAAAGTAGAGACACAAAAGGGACGATACAGACAGGACAATCTGAACTTTAAAGGCCGCTGTACAAATGGGACGTTCTACAGAGAAGAACCTTCTCTCCCGAAGCTAGGGGACGGGGAGGGAAAGGGCCATTGTTGGGTAGAAAGAGCGTCTGGAGAATGGGATTAGCCTCGGGGCGAGCCATCCTTTCGAGAGGGAGTGGGGACGGAACAAAGCTGCCGTGGGGGTCAGATCCGAGGACGGGCACGTTAGAGAATTTGAAAAAAGCTGCTTGATTAGCCGGACGACCCAGTGCGGTCTACTGGTTCTAGAAGGTGACTCGGATGAAGAAAACTCGTTTTGCTCGAAAACTCTAAAAGCATTCTGGACGTTAACTCTTGCCACAAATAAAAATAACACATGCATGAAAAACTACGAAGGCAACTAAGCTTTCTCCTATGATGGGAGAATGCGTGAGCATTACAGGCAGAGTTATGTTGGCGCAACTTGCAATAAAGAAAGAAGAAAAAAAAGTTATGTTGGCGCAACGGACAGCGCGCTAGTTTCACGATCAAGCGGGCCTAGCTTCGAAACCGGGCTGGCTTTTTTTCTCGTGTTCTTTTTTTTATTTCGTTTATTTTTTATATTTTTTTTGTTTGGTCACGTAAAAAGAAAAATCACATGAACAGAATTTTTTTTTTGGCCACGTCACCAGATTTTTCTTATTTCTCCTTTCCTTCAGTCTTTCTTGCTTTTTTTTTCCTTTTTTTTCGGTTTACGCTTTCTATCGCAAAACTCTTTGCACCTATTTCGCGTTAAATTGGCGTTAGACAAATCATTTTATTTATGGCAGGGAATTCTGCCGTACGTACCTTATGTTACTATTACCAACCCTGGCTTGCAATTTCTGCTATACAAAGGACTGGACTATGCCCTTGCTCCACGGTACGTTCCAAAACCTGACTTCATAATTGAAATTGAAGAGAAACTCAGACATGTCCACGATGTCACAGGGGTAAATCTCGCGAGAAGCCGCGTTGTCAGTGTTTCGAACTATGTGAAACCGGCCGGGTCAAATTTAGATCAACAAGAACGCATTGCTCTTAATGAGTTCAAGTCAGACAGCTCCATCATGATTTTAAAGGCCGACAAAGGAAAAGGAACCATTGTGCTTGATAGGAATGACTACATGAAGAAGATGTATGAAGTTATAAATGACAGTCGCTATTTCGTGAGGCTATCAAGAGATCCCGCTGCTAAGTCCGAAAGAGAGTTAGCTGACCACCTTCGAGAGCTGAAAAATAAAGGACGCATCAATGACGACCTATACCGTCGTCTCTTTTCCATTGACCCCGCGACACCCAAGATGTATGGAGTCCCCAAAATTCCCAAACCGGGTTGCCCCCTCCGCCCGATTGTATATGTTATTGGTTTATCCACTTACAGCCTTTCCAAATATCTGGTTATGATTCTGAGCCCTGTTACGGGAAACAATGAGTTTAGCGTCCGGAATTCCCGTGACCTTGTTGAACTTATACGCGCTCAGACCCTGCTACTGCACGAGGCTATGGTATCCTTTGATGTGATTTCATTATTTACGAATGTCCCCAACGCCCTGGCGGTTGACGTCGCCCGTGACCGGTTGTTGGCAGACCAGTCGTTGTCCACTCGCACAACCCTCCTTGTTGATGACGTTATACTCCTTTTGCGTTTTTGTCTCAACCAGTGTAATTTTAGTTTTAATGGGGACATATATCATCAGGTCAGCGGATGCCCTATGGGGAGTCCAGTTTTCGTAACCGTCTCGAATCTCGTCATGGAATATGTTGAGGAAAAGGTAATGTCTGGCATTGATTTCTACCGTCGCTATGTCGATGACACTTTTGTAATAGTTAACAGAAAGAACGTAACCGATTTTCACCGCGATTTGAATAGTGCCCACCCCTCACTTCAGTTCACCTGCGAACATGAAACCGATAGTACCTTGCCGTTTTTATATGTACGTGTCCATAGAACTAGTGAATCTTTCTTTAAGATGGAGACATCCGTATATGGTAAATCATGTGACAGACAAAACTTTCTTGACTACCACACTCATCACCCTACTCAACACAAAACTCAGTTGTAAGATCGTTGCCTTCATCCTTCAGAAACAGTCCCATCTAACTCAACAAATAGCGATCAAGAACTTAGCCATGTGCGGGAGGCTTTGAAGAAACGTAACTACCCCGACCGGTTTATCAATCGCGTTAAGAAACAAATGTCCCGTCGGCCACCGGATCGAGCCGAACGAACACGTGACGTCGTGTGCATTCCGTAAGTTAAGGGGGTTTCGGAGGCATTGGGACGCCCCCTTAGGCCGTTGGGGGTACGAACTGTATACAAACCCTACAGAACAATTGCCAACGTTATCTCCAAGCCAAAAGACCCGACCCCGCCAGAGGCAGAAAGGGTCGTTATTAACCAGGTGCAGTGCAAGGAATGTGACGCTTCCTACATTGGAGAGACGGAACGAAAAAGAAAAACAAGATTAAAAGAACACGCACAGGATGTCGCCAATTCCACGAACGCCACCCGCTTCAAGTCCCAACTCGTCGACCATGCATGGACGTCAGGACACCAATTTGACATTGACAAGGCGAGGGATAAAAGGCGGGGACTGAGGAAGCTGCTGGAATCTTGGTTCACCCAGAACGACAAATGCGGAAGTGATTCATCGCTGGTAAACAAGAACCGTGGCCCCCTGCCGGACGTGTACACAAACTTTATGCCTAAATAGCCGAACTTTTTTGTGCGACTCTCACTCGCTCTGCGCTCTACTGAAGATGCCTCCCGCATGGGAGGCGAAACGTTTAATTAAATTGTTATTTTTGTGATGTCAAGCCGTTTTTGTTATTACATTTAGCATGTCTTCGCCCGGCTTCTGGAGTATTTTTGCGCTCCTAATTTCACCGGTACGACAGCCATGGGAGGCCACTGCGAGCGAGTGGGGACAGAAATCAGACTTCGACGTAGTTCAACTACTCTACTCAAACTACATTAGTTTAACTACTTTTTCGAGTAACTTGGTAACTTTCAATTACAACTTGATTTGGGTAATTAGTAGTTTAATTTAACTACTTTTTTCAGGTAACTTCTACTCAAATTACTAACTACTTTCGAAATTATATAATGCTAATTTTGCCCATCACGAAAGTTTGAGCGCAGAAATGAATAAGACGCCGGCAGATGAAGTGGCATTCTCGAACAAGGGGCCCCCTTGTTCGGGAAGGCGTCCTTGGGCCAAGGTGGCGACGAGCAGCCAAAACATGACATCGGCACGCACGAACGCAGGAAGAGATGCTTGCTGAACAAGCCTTGGTCGGGTATTGACCTAATCCGGTAATGCACGCAAGCGCTGCGTTTCCAGCTGCAACCGTGAAAGACGGGGACACTCTGAGAGTTGTTGTTTTCGTGCTGTCTGTCTTTAGTGAGTTCTGACTCAAGCGGTAGGTTCCACGGGAGGCGCCACTGGAATGACCTCGCAGCTGGGCGTCTTGTCGTCAGCGCATACGCCTTTGCAAAGCCGGACTCTTCCGCGCACAAACCCTGGTACGGATAATCTGTTCATGGGAGCACGTTCCCGCTTACAGCTGCAACTGTATACGAGCGACGATGCTTGTTCACGTAATCCTTCGCGTCCTTCCGACCATCCATGCCTGGGAGACCTCCTCTTTGTTAAAAATGATTCAGGCGAGTCAGAATGTTGTAGTCGCCGGCGAGGATTGCGAGTTACCCTTGGGAGATTCTTTTGTTACACCCAATGTTTTTTTCAGTAGCGTAGCACTAGCACTACGACGTGACGCGCAGTCGTCCGGATGATCTCATCGCCGTGGCGCGAGACTTGAACCCTTGACGGTCTGGTGCACTCGCCCAGCGTATTCTCAGAACGACGTCGGAATGAAGAGGGGCTAGTCATAACAATCTCAACTTGACGAAGAAAAAAAAAAAGGAGGAAAGTTTGTTAATAAAAACCCTCTACCCGAGGCAAACCTCACAAGTTTCGTCATGGACTCCTAAGATGCCGACACTCGGTTACCCGACCCCGCACGGCCTGTTTCACAAATTCAACGCTGCCGTTCCATCCAGCCCGTCGGCGGAACGTCCGTTTAGCTGGGCTGGGGACGTCTTTAGAAGGAAAAGGGGAAAACTCTCCTATCAAGAACTTTGAAAGTCAATTGCTTCTGCGAGCGAGTAAACTATTTTGGCGAAAACGCAAGCCATAAATAGACTGCATTTATTTTTGGCTCGCAGGGTTTTTCATTGATCAAACCTGCTGCTCATTTTGCTACCACAAATATATAAAAAAAGTAACCTCGAAAGTAACTTCAAAGTAACTCGCTACTTTTTACAGTAGTTAGTAGTTTACTCAATTACTATTACGAATGCGTAATTTCTACTCTACTCCAATTACTTTTGGCGCCGATACTCACTAACTTAACTTAACTACCTTTTTTGAGTAATTTGTACATGTCTGACAGAAATAATGAGGCTTATCGGATGGCGACAAGCCCGAAAAACATAACCACCCCGTCTATTTCGCTCTCAAGAAAGGAGATTATCTTTCTGAGGCCCTCAATGAAAGCCGAACGCTGACAGACTAGGCAAGGCGACAAGGTCACCGGCAGAAGCGGCCTTTCCTTTTATGCGTTGTTGATTCCCCTTCGACCTCGCCTTTTTGCAAATCCTCCCCACCTGCTTTTGTGTTTTCGTGTGGCTGTCAGCGAGCGCGACAGCCGCTTTGAGCAAATCAAAAGGGTGAAGCGAAACTCGTGACCCAGCGTGACCTCTCTACGCAGGACGCGTAGGACAAAAACGTTTGGACGAAAATTTTTCACATGACTTTCTCTGTCACGCTGATGGGATCTCTGGGGCTGTCGTTTTCGCCGTTTGCCTAGTTAAAGAAATAAGCGGGCCACGTAGGTCCGGTTTTCGAACTGCTCTTCAGTGTTCTGTTGCTTACGTGCGCTGCAGACGCGACTGTGTTTTTTCGTCGTAAACGGTCGGAATACGTCCATGCCAATTTTTTGGTAACAGCCATTTTTTGCACCGGAGTTCGTGGAATACTTGTGATGTGTTTTTTGGACACGCTTCGACAAAAACTGCTCTTCCCCGATGACGAGACGTCAGTCCTCGACTCCTCGAATGTGTTTGTGGTGTGCCTGAGTTGGATTATGCATCTATCAAGGATTACATGATATCGCTCTTTTATTAGTAAGTGCACTGCAAGCATGATTCTGATAGTCGTCCTGCTTTCCTCTCAATCTCCGCGGTTTTTGTGTGATGAGTTTTGCTTGGCATGAGGACAGTGTTAATTGTATTTTATAATTTGCTTTTCGTTTTGCAGAGAAGTGTGACCTTTGTAAATATGTTGAGAATACACTGTGTGCAATGATTGTTGTTTAATAAACTTCTGGGAGCGATTGAAAAAAATTTATTTGTCCGTATAAGTGATTGGATATGCAACAAATGGCATGCAACGTACATATACTTGCACGACGTTCGGCCAATACGAAGCAGACGCATCGTAGAGTTTTCGCACAATATTGCGCGAACGCTAGGTCGGGGCGAAACAGCTGTACGGCAATACCCGCCGGGTATCAAACGGTGGTACAAAACTGGACAGTTGAGCGATATTGGAACCGACTTTCGGCCGGCACTGGCACGATGCTGCAAAGTATTGCTGTGCTGCTTGGGAACGGAGGTGACGACATCTTACCATCGTGTTTCCAACGCTTGTTTAATTTATTTCTCTTCTGGGACGCGTGAAAGAGCACTTCTGTGACACACCAGAGATATTCGAAACTTGGGCTGGCCTCTCGGCTTTCTTTGCCACTTTTGGCACTTATTTGGCACTTCAGTGGGTAGCCAGAGAAAAGCCAAACTTCGGCATGCCCAGAATCGACAAATTAAGATTTACTGCGGCAGTTTTGGCTCAAGTCTGGCACTTACTTTGGCGCTCCTCTGGCGGACCAGAGAAACGCCAAACCTTGGCACGTCCCAAATACCGAAATTAGGCGTTGCTCTGGCAGCTATGGCTGAAGTATGGCACCAACTTTGGCGCTCCTCTGGCGGACCCGAGAAAAGCCAAACTTTGGCACGTCCCAACTACCGAAATTAGGCGTTACTATGGCAGTTATGGCTCAAGTCTGGCACCAACTTTGGCGCTCCTCTGGCGGACCCGAGAAAAGCCAAACCTTGGCACGTCCCAAATACCGAAATTAGGCGTTACTCTGGCAGCTATGGCTGAAGTATGGCACCAACTCTGGCACTCCTCTGGCGTACCCGAGAAGAGCCAAACTTTGGCATGCCCTAGGATCGCCCAACTACGGCTATAGTTAGGC
Source organism: Ixodes scapularis (assembly GCF_016920785.2). NCBI lineage: Eukaryota > Metazoa > Arthropoda > Arachnida > Ixodida > Ixodidae > Ixodes > Ixodes scapularis. The sequence goes on from NW_024609881.1 coordinate 66,786,452, forward strand.
ACCGTACTTTGGCACTGATGAGTGCCATGGTGCAAAAACCTAACTGCGTCAAAGTCGGGCCCTTATGTTTGCCACACCTTTGCCCAAGCTGGGCATTCCTCTGGCGTGCTACCTGAGTATTATCATATCGTATTAAGGGGCATTCTATGGTGTTTTTTTGTGCTTTACATAGTTCTTGAAAAAAAAAGAAAACGTAAAAGCTTCATTTGCGCGGTGTGCGCAGGTGAGTTATATGGCCAGCGGGGCATAGTATAAAGGGCTAACTGTAATGCTGAGTCGGCTTATTAAAGGGAAGCATAACACTTCTTTAAAAAACACTAGATAAAGTTTTACTGTAGCCTAGTTTTATCTCGCGAATCTAAATACCACGTTCGTTTTCCCCAAACATGTAAGAACTAAATGCGAGAAAGCAGAAGATATATCGAACCAGTAGTGACATCATAACAGGACCTTTTGGCCGCCAATCATGTGTCGCTTGAGGGCCGCGGGCCCAATCGCAAGCTTGCGAGGTATATTCTCCCACACTGGCACCAGACGTGACGACTTTTTGTGCCCTTTTTAGAAATAGCGCGTGCGCGCATAGCTTTAATAGGAGCTGAAGACGCGTGAAGATTTCGAAAGCTCGTTTTGTGACGTCATCCTCCGGGAAAGAGTGCCTTCAGTGGTACTTTGAAAATGATTGCATGGAGCCTCAATTCACCAAATTAAAAAAATAATATTGATATTCGAGACCCTGGAGGTCAAATGAAGATTGAAATGTGTTTCCTCAAATAAAAAAAAACTACTTCAGCTTCCCTTTAAGCATAATATGTTCCTTAAAGTTTTAATTATTGAAAATAAACCCAGGGTTCCAACTTGCTAAGCATCATCGAACAACACTAAATCAACAATTTTTATGAACATATAACAGGAGCAGCATTTCACGGCGTTATATAAAGAATGCTCCATTTGAACGCGTTTCTAGAGTTCGGTGTCATATATCAGAGCGCATCTTTGCGCCCGCGATCCTGCTGCCCAGTGGCCGCAGTGCGAGGACACCCCTCGCCTCCCTCGTAGGATGAAGGGAATCAGGGCGCACGTGTGGTTGCGCGTCTAGGCCCCTGGGGCGGTTTGCTCATCTCGCAGCCGTGGCCGCGGCCAAGAGGAATTTTTACGTCACGTGACCAGCTCCATGGAGATAAGGAAGTACCTAGCGTCCCTGTCTAATGGCAAAGAAATCCGTGCCGCTTCGAATACAGAAGTCTAATTTTGCTCGCAGAAGCTAACCGCAGAGGCTTTAAACTGGAGTTCAATTAACCGCCCTTTTACACTTTAGGAGCGGCAGGTAAAGTGACGGCCAGAGCAGGTAAATATTAGCCAATAGAAAGAAAAAATCACGGGAGATAAAAGTGGTGCCAGTATATTTATATACCTGCGCCAACGTTGGAGACTCAATTTTCACGTATAGTCGAAAGGTAAGAGCGCTAGGATTTCTCGTCGCAACGTGAAAGTTCCCGGTTCTTTCTTTCTTTATATTTTATTTCTCTCTTTTCCTCTGTCTTTTTTCTTCGACCAAGTTTCCCAGCTTTTACCACAGTCTCGGGTATTTTACATCAGGGTCAACTTGCACCAGCTCGCCTGCGCACTCACTGTCTGGCTTTTTTTTATTACTGACACGACTGCAGTGTGTATTGGTACTATATAGGCGTCTCCTGTTATTGAAAGGAGTCGTGGCAAGAGCGTTGTATATTTAAAAACACACAAAAGTGTAGTTGCTGGCGAAGAGATGCTTGTTTCGGCCCCGTTTGTGTAAAGTCATATCGATGCTGTAATCTTGGTTTCCTTTTAATGAAGATTATGAAACGATTGCATTAGCGCGTTAGCTTAACTTGATTTTTTTTTTCGGTGTGTCGATTTCAAAGGTGGGTCAAACAGTAACTTGCTTTCGACGAGTTGTGCCTTTTTCCTGCGGTACTGCGCTTTCGTAACAACTTCCACGTGTTCTGAACAGCAAGTATCACGCTTCAACCAGGATCTTAAAGAACGTCTTCGCCGAATGACGACGAACGAGTAGAAAACGTCTCTATAGCACGCTGGAAAACCGTAGAAAAACGCTAGTAAAACAAAAAACGTTACCATGCAAGGTGGCCGTCTGGTGGCCGTACTCGCACTACAGTCAACATTCGGGGATGCGCGATCCAGCAATTGTCATTGAGAAAAGTGGTAAAAACCGTGTAAGGCGCAGTAGTGCAAGTGAATGATTTGGACGATTTGTAAAAAGGATCACAGTTAAAAAATAAGACACACGCGCAAAATATATTGAAAAAAAAATTCAATTCCTGGCGCGATCTGAACTTCGAAGTTTCACGCCGCGACGACAAGTCCCGGCGTTCCTACCTTATGCGGAGGGCAAGTTCGTCTGCTTCTTTCGCAGGGGTTGCGGTGACGTCTGAACGCTGAGCTCTGATTGGCTGGAGTGGAAAGATAGCGGGTCGCCGAAACCCACTATCTGAGCGTCGTCAGCTCCTTTGCGACGTCGTTTGCTATTCAACTGCTGTCTTTCTTTACGAACGAGCTCGACCTCGCCTTTCAGAGAGGACAGACAAACTAACTCGAGCGGTACGATGTGTTTTCGTCTAACAACTAGTAGACACATATCGGGGAGCGAACACAAAGGACTCACGAGCAAGGTAGCCGACGCGCCGAGGTTTGTTTGCTAACAACCGAGAACGAGGATTGTTAGCGTCCGCAAGTTCCCTCCTTGCGTGTGCGGCGTCGAGCGTATTGCGGAAGTTATGTCGTAGACTTGATGACACCAAGAAGTAATTATTGTTTTTATGTTTTTCGCAAAATTTTTTGAAATCTTATTTTCTGTGCCCTGTTGTTTAAACGGACAAACACTTGCTCGGGGTAACCCGATGGACTTCAATTAGCCCTTTGTATTTCCTCAAGTCACTTTTTTCTCAGCTTACTGTCTTAACAAACAGGAATAAAAATACGTTGCATTCTTCAGTGTAGCGCGCGTGCGGCCACGGACATGTAAGGACATCACATACCTGTTTTTGCTCATTTTTCGTGCGGCTAGGAGCTGCTTGTCCCTCCAAGTTTGCAATTTGCAGAGAACCACGCAACTATCTAATAGGATAGAGTTTCGTTTGTTATCAGAATTAACCAGACAAATCACTCCACCAACTAAGAACGTACATGTACCACCATCCACCGAATCAAGAAAGAGCTTTCAATCTGTCAATCCTCCCAGAAACTTAAAATGTGACACACCGTCGTGAATGTGCCCACAACATCCTAAGACTCAGCACGTTTTCGTTTCCCCTGGTAACACTGCCCCTTTTACAGCGCCTGATCGTAGCCGACCTCTAAATCACACAGGACAGAAGCGGAACGCTCTTTTCTTTTTTTTTAAACCAGAAACCGCGCGAAGCACTCATGGCTATAGCTACAGCTGCTACAGCACGTCTGCCATTGCCGACGCCGAAATGTTTACATCCGCGACCCCCCCCCCCCCCCCCCCCTCCGAGGAGCCGGAGCTTAGTATAAGCTCCTCCCCCACCTTGACTCCTCCTTTCCCATCCGTAGAAGACCGAAATGCGCCCACCTGCAAGGCGCTTACAGCGGAAGGTTAAGGCGTTCGACGCTGGCGTATTCCGCCACCGCTTTTACCTTGCGTGACTTTTCTTTGTGTCGGCTCGTATTTAGCTTCCCTGGCCGTAACGTTACCTGGCGCTCCTAAAGTACAAAGGGGAAGTTAATTGGACTCAAGTTGAAAGCCTCTGCGGTCACTGTCTACTAGCGAATTTGAACTTTTGTGCTTGAAGCGACACGTATTTCTCAGCCATTAGGCAGGGACGCTAGGTACTTCTTGTCCCCATGGATCTGGTCACGTGACGAAGAAATCCCTCTTGGCCGCTACCGCGGCCGCGGCAGTGAGATGAGCAAACCGCCCATGGGTAACAGGACCGTGGGCGGAGAGATGCGCTCTGATAAGAAACCGAAACCTCGAAACGCGTCCAAATGAAGCGTTTTTTTGCAGAACGCGTAAATTAAACCCCTGCGTTATATGCCTCTAAAAAGAGCTGATTTAGTGGTTTTCGATGACTCTCAGCAGCTATCTAATTGAAACCATATGTTCATTTTCACTAATTTAAAAGTTAATTAACAAGTTGTATGTAATTATCCGACTGATCGTTACGATTAGGCCCCTCTACTACGTCCCGCTGGATATATAACTCACCTGCACAAACCATATAATTGTAGCTGTCACGACCTTTTTAAACAATTATGTAAAGCTTTAAAAAATCGCTTTGTATACCAGTGAAAAAGGGTTAAGGTACACCTAAGTACCTCTTAAGCCCCATACGCACATTCGCGTTTGAACGCGTTTGAGTGCGTTGCGGCGTCCTTGCGGTCAGGAGCGGTCGCTTGCGATGCGACGCGCGCCTTCGCAACGCTCCGTAGCGCGACGCAAGTGTGTAGAAAGTCGTTCAACTCTCCGAAGCGTTGCGGTGCGTTCGACCAATCAGAAGCCGAGAGAGGAGAGGAGAGTGACGTTTTCGCTCGCGCCACTCGGCCGACTCGGCGAGAGAGAGAGAATGAACTTGATTTGTACTCAGGAAACCCTGGTCCAGGTCTCCTAGGGGTGGGGGGATGCGGTCAGGACCTCGTACTCCTGAAGCACTTGTGCCGAGACAGTCTTGGCATGAGCCGCGAGGGCTTGAAGAGTCTGCTTGGCGATGTGTAAGGGTGGCGCAGCCACTCCTCCCAGGAGGTGATTTCGGGGGGAAGGGGGGGATGAGGGGGGTAAAGGGGGCACGCCCAGTATGTGTGATGCGGCCAGGGGTAATTGTCACAACATTGACAATGGGGGTGGCTGGGTCGCCGGTGAATTCTATGTAGGACGTGATGTGATGGCAGTGAATGCGTTTGCGGCTGCCGGATAAGTGCGGCGTCTGCGCGTCTGAAATGGGTGGGAGGAGGGGGCAGCGTTTGTCGGTTCCTACGGTACACACTAAAATTTCAACACCCATGTTGGTGTTAAAAGGGTGTTTTTCCGAGCTCACACCCTTCCTACACCATTTTTACATGATTTTTGAATATTCAAGGGTGTACGGAAAGGCCTACACCCTTCGTACATCCTTTTAACACCCTGCGGCTACCGAAATCGTGTTAAGAGGGTGTTGCGGTGGTACACCCAGGATTTCCGAGTCGTCGAACTCGGAAACTACCAAATTGCAGACATACGCGCCGACAGCAGAAGTCAGGAAGCAGTCCGCTCAATTTAGCAAATTTTGTGAAGTTCAAGTAAGCACAATGGGCAGCTGACATCCAAGCCAAGCCAGCGCTCAAGTTGTTTTCAAGCCACATGAATGCCGGCGTTGTGTACAAGCTCCTTGGGTGTTTACGTGCAGGCGACCACGAAAATAGCATCGGCTACTCACGCACTTCTGCTCAAAATGGTGAGACCACATCGCTTCTATTATGATAGATTCCGTCCCATCTTGAGATGTGCTAAAGCGAAAGCTAGACGTTCGAGACGGTTCGGGCTCACAGCTTTACTGTGAGCCTGTACCGTAAAGGTCGGTTCCGACACTTGCGTTTGAGTGTGTTTGTCTGCGTTGCGTTTAGAACCGAAAACGAGTCACCGGCACATCTGTGCTTCGTATGAAGCGTGAATTCCAATTCAAAGAATCATCTTGGCACGCGATATAAGCAGCAGGGATGTCCTGGTTTCTCGCAGCCGCAACGCGGTCAAACGCAGTGAAACGCAACTGTTTGAACCAGGCTTTACGTGGTTGTCCTGTGCTTGTCCTTCGCGTTTTATTCTTTCGATTTTAATTATTCATTTTCAACTCGATCGCTTTTACCAGTACTAGTAGATACTCAAGCTGCACGAGGGTTCGTGCAGTGCGACCATCTGGCGATGCTATGAGCTCGTGCTCGAGCATTGGCTTTAATGCATCTTATACCCCATTCACACGGTCAGCATAAAGGTACCTTTAACATAGGTCCTTTTGCTACCGGCGGATGAGCCCGTGCTCTTGGGTCGCGAGCTCGCGCCACGCGCGGAAGAACGTGAATTCATTGGCCGCAGAGAATAAAGGTCCCTTAGCTAAAGGTACCTTTACAGTCGTGTGAATGGGGTATTAGTGGGGAAGGCAATCATCGGGGATATATGACACACGGGCTATGTTCCAAATCTTACCCGAGTAACCTGCCTCCTACGTCAGCGGGTAATACCACGTGACATCGCGAGTAAACGATCCGCGACTCGATTTTGGACTTGTTTTGGAACGGCCAGGATAATCACCTGGATACTACGCGGATTGGCTTCGTCTTGGGCGACGGCAAAAAGAAAACACAGCAGCGATGACAGAAAATAGCAGACGATCCTTTTGATCATGGAGAAAGCACCCGAAGAACGGTTATGTTAATGACGATGCGGTGTATTTTGAGGTGGATCCACCAGCTCCCTTTACTCACCTTCGTTTTGAGCTGTATATTGAGATCAAAATTACTTACTCCTTACAGCTAGACATGAAAAAATGGGTTTTTATTAATCAGCGAGATCGCTGCAATTCTAGGCACGGTGCCCTAAACGCATATATTCCACGCATTGTAATTTGCACCGATTATGTTTTGCAGAAATATATTCCACACGGTGTAGCGGTCCAGCGCGAGGGTGCTTTCTCCAGATTATGAAACTCACGTTCGCTTTGACGCGAATGTGATTACAGTGAAATTTTCGAAGCCTTCACTGCTTTACAAACGTTATCCTCTCATTACACACACTCTGGAGGAAACAAAAATATTACATTATCATATAACGAGTTCAAACATTTTCGGCCTTGAACGTGAGATTACGGCATCCCCCAACGCCGAGGACGAGGATGCGGAGAAGCTCCTGTTTACGCTCGCACTCAGATAATAACAAGTACACGTTCCCGGGGAAGGTGGACGGTCTGGATGTAATGCAGTCAATTCCTGCGTTGACAACAGCAAATCGCAATAACCACACATGCTGCACCTAATTCTTTGTCATTTCGAACGTCCGCCACCAAAACCAACGGAGCAAGCGAGCTTTGACGGCTGTCGGCGCAGAAAGCAGACGACGAACAGATCACGTGACGTATTTACTCGATTTGATCCGACTTTACCCCCCGATCGAGGAGGGTAGCGCGAGTAATTACTCCGGAGTGAACAACCCGCTTCTGGAACGCGAGTTCTGACGTCATCGAGTAAGCTCGAGTAAGTTTTGGAACGCCACGGTACGAAACTTTTACTCCGGAGTCGGATCGAGTAAATTTTGGAACACAGCCACGATGATGCCAAGTCTGTTCAAGGCGGGCTCTCGTGCTGTTTTGATTGGAGGAGAAGGGGCGTGTAAAAAATTGGCAAATAGAACATGGTTAGCGACAGCGCAAATATATGTTGGAAAAAGTTCAGAACGTTGACGTGCAGCAGCCCGAAACTTTGGAGTTGAGCAATTAGAGAATCATTTGAAGGCATCTTTAGAGATTCAGCCTCCTCTCCCCCCACACCAGTGTCGAAGGCTGCTAGGATATGGGTTCAGGCTAAGCCCTCTCTCTGTCTTTCAGTCAGCGAACTCGGGCCGTTCCACCTGACCTTGTTATTTCATAACCGATGTGTTAGAAAATGGAATGCAGATTTTCTTTACACGGCCAAAACATGAAGTGTTATCAAATAATACCTGCCATATTCATATTCTATGTTTACAGACCGGGGTCGCCCCGCCTGTGGAGGGCGAAGATACGAGCAGCCTCGAAGCCCACCAACAGTGGCTGTGTGCTGAGAGCGAAAGCTGGTGCCTGACGAAGGCCAGATTGATCTTCGAATGGATGCGACTGCCTGCCAACGGCTACATGCGTTGACATTGATGGGCATATAGACTGCACAGAATGCTTATCCCTACCTGATGAATGCTAGGAGGGTATGCATTTCATATTTTTTTACTAATTTCTACGACAATTGCTAAATTGCGCTTCCCCGCTCCGTGAGTGCGGCTACCAGACGGCCATCTTGGGACACGGAAAATAAACCTTTTGGAGCGTTGGAGAGGCTGGCCGCCAGCGTGCTGAAGACATGTTTTCATGTCGTTTGTCGTCATTGGGCGCGTTAAAGGGGCCCTGTAATAACTTTTTGACTGGTTTTTAATTTGGACCGAACCTGAGCGCACTGAACGTAGTAACTTAAAGAAACTTTTGTTTTTCTAAAATTTCGCTTTATTTTAAAAGTTATAGGCGAATTATAATTACAAAAGCAAGCAAAAAATAACCTCCTTCATGACGTCGTAGGTCCTGGCTCGAGTGGCCGTGAAGTAGTGAGCTCATGGAGCGCTCAAGGCTGCCGCACTTAGTGTCGAAGGCTCGAAAGGGCGCCACTAAAGCACATGTTGACTAGGCTGTATGAAGCGGGCGGCCAGGGTGGCTCGGATTGCATTTGACGCGCGATTAAAGACTAGTTCGGCATAACACTTCATTAGCCACAAACGACATCAAACACAGGGTAAAGATCAGTTCAGAACAGGAGCCACTTCGCACTGCCATACCGCCAAATGGCCAAATCGCCAGCCAAGCCGGCGCCGAAAGCCTTCGGAACGCTTGGAACTGGTCGGATCCTCGAGCCGGTATACGACCGCAGCGCCGCCGAATACATCCGCGACCTTTCTACGCTCGCCGTTCGTCGGAGCATCATCCAACTAGGGCTTTCTAGTGTGCGCCGTTTTTTTGCGCCGCTTGGTGGCGGGTTTGTCGACGGGTCTTTTCTTGTTTCCATACTTTATAAACTGCATTTGTTTCTTTTGTGATCTAAAATACCGAACAAAAACTACTTCCATACATAATTGAAACGGTTCGCGACACATATTTTGTATCTCGACTAAAAAAAAAAAGCTTTTAACGGCTCAGACCAGTAGTGAGCCTAGGACCAAAGACGTCATATATTGCACGCTTTCGGCAACGTAGGTGGAGGAGGTTTCCACGTCGTCCGGTTAAAATATGACTCACTGATATTTAGTTATTCTCTCCGTGCCCGCTGGCTTGCACGAACCCCAAGGGACTTGGAAAGCGCAAAAGGGGTAGGCGCTTAAATATGATTGCAGGGCCCCTTTAAGTCCACACTCCTTTACTCCTACTCCGACACTCCGAGTTTCCTACTCCAGGCACAGCAACTGAACGGCGCATGGCGTACAGGAGCACGACACACCGAATCTATCGACGAGCCGCACAAGCTCCTTCCGACCGCACGGTTATGACGAACCTGGCATCCCGTGGATACGGGTGGGAGAAGCCAAAATTATTTTGGTGCTAAATTAATTAAAGCCAGTGTAGAGCGGCAGGGAACAAAGTAAAAGAGACGGCGACGTTATGAAGTTTTTACGAAAGTTTAAATATTCCTGAGAGGTTTGGAGACTCGCTTCGAGCACATACGGGGAAAGGTACCTTGGCCGATCTGTTTATTGACCATGCAAGCTGTTCATAATTATTTAAAGACAAAAATTCTTGAACCTGCTTGTCGTCGCACGAAACCCTCAGACTTGCCAGATATTTCGTGGTTCCGTATTGCAGCGAGAGGAATTGGACGGAAGCTGTTGATGTGCTATGCCGATACCGGAACACCGTCGTTCAATAGATAGCACGTCCATTCGTTTGAGGCGAGACATGAACATGATGTTTCGGCTTTCCATTCGAAGTATCATGATTCTCTGGGTAAAGCATCCTAGAAAGGGCAACGGTCCGACTGTCTTCTCATCTCAACAAATTTTCTGTCGCTGCGCTGTCGGTAACCTACCGTTCAATAGATGAATTCGTTTTCAGGCGAGATGCATGAACAAACCTTTCCTGCAATGCTAACTGATGCTTCGGCTTTCCAATCTAAGTATCTTTATTCGCTGCAGCTGGACTGAGCATTTTAAAAAGGGCAGCCGTCCCACTGTCTTCTCGGCAACTTTTCTGTCGCCGAGCTATCAGCACGCTCGTTCGATAGATCACTTTCTTTTTAGGCAAGACGCATGAACAAACCTTTTCCTGAACGCTAACTGATGTTTCAGCTTTCCCATCGAAGTATTTTATTCGCTGGGCTCAGCATTATAAAAGAGGCAGCAGTCCGAATGTGTCCTCATTTCAGCAACCTTTCTGTCGCTGTGCTATCGGCACGCTACCGTTAGATGAATCAATTCGTTTTCAGGCGAGATGCACGAACAAACTTTTTGCGGAATGCTAAATGCTGTCTTGGCTTTCAAATCAAATTGTTTTTAACTGCTGGACTAAGCACTAATTGACTGAAAAGGAGCAGCTGTCCGGTTACGCCTTTCGTTTCAGCAATCTCAACAATAGCACAGCCATCTTGTTTGTGGACGTGACATCACGGAGCGCGAAAAAGTTACTTGTGCTCCAAGAAATGCCCTGAGCACGAAGAGCGCGCTCGAGTGTCAGTCTCCGACGGCGCTCCCGTCTGTTTAGTGAAAGGAGTGCCAAACGCTCGCAATGTATAAAAAATGAGAATTTCCTTTGAAAACACATGAAATTTTTTGCAAAAGTGCAGCACCGCAGGAAAAAGGCACAACTTGTCGAACGCAAGTCTCGCCGGTCTTGCGGCGTGATCAAAGCTTCCTTGGCCTGCCAAACTGCTGCGTCTCTGTGCCTTTTCACGCATGGTTACTTATCAAGAATCGATGCCATGGCTGAGCTTTGAAGGTATGTTGCACGTAGACGTCTTCTCTATCGCCCAGGTGTTCCAGCGAGTTGCTATCAATAGGGAACGAAATCGGTGGTTGCTATTATGTATTAACCATGGCTATGTTCCAAATCTACTCAAATGAATCACATGACAGCACAAATAGAGCAATGCTGTGGGGGAAGGTAGGTTTTCGAAGGCAAAAGTATGAAGCGGCGAGATCTAAAGTTTTTCAAACGCGGCCCGTCCATATGGTTGTGTGCAACCTGTCGCCGTCGCCATATCCTCCTACCCCTCCTTTGTCGCCACTGGATCATGCCCGTTTCTGGACTGAAAGTGCCGCAAGTTACAAATACAGTCGTAAGAGTAAAGTAAAATGCTGCTCCAGAGGCACATGCATCTTCATGCACGTTGCACTCACGAAACAAATCCACACAGCGTTAATTCTTGATCGGTATTGAAGCGTGCGAAGACAGAGATGCAGCACTTTGGCATGCTAAGGAAGCTTTGATCATGCCGCCAGAGCGGCGAGACTTGCGTTAGACGAGTCTCCTTTTTCTTGCGGTGCTAAGCTTTCGTAAAAATTTCCACGTGTTCTCAAACGCAATTCTCACCGTTCGGTGTTTTAAGAAACTTCGGTAAATGACAGCGAACGAGCAGAAAACATGCTTTCAGCTCGCTGCCGCCCAGCCTCCGCAATGCTCCAAAAGCTTGACTGATAATCTGTGTCCCAAGGTGGCCATCCGGTGGCCGCATTTGTGCTGCAACGACCAAGCGGAGGCGCGCGATACAGCAGATTGTCGTGGAGATCAATGGTATTGCTTGCACGGCGTACTATTAGTCTTCAGAGCAAACACAAGTGTCGCTGCGGTCGCCACGTCTTGATAGGGTGAAGTGTACCGTGATGTCTGGCGACGGACTCCGCTTCGCGTTCTGGCATCTGGCTTGCTCCCTGCACCCCTTTCCTCACGATCGGAGGTTTATGATCATGCTGATTTACTGTTCAGCGCTGCAGTGCAATTTCCAAAAAGAAGCCGGTATCATATTTTACCACCCGAAGATTTCGTGATTAAAGAAAGCATGGACAGTCAGACTAAGGATGAGAAAGAAAGGCACCGTCAACATCGGCCGGTGTGTGCTGTAAGCACATTGAGAAGCGGGACTTCGTTTACCCAGAGTACAAGACGCTGGGTGAAACTTATACCGACAGAATTTTCATAGCTTTTCCAACCGTGTTTGTCACGTTTACCTTTATAATTGGGTTATAAGTATGGAAAGCTATCGGTGGAGGCAATTCCGTCGATGAATCCCCCCGCCCCCTCCACACGATATAAGGCGATTGTGCAAGGGGTTGTGGAAGCGGCGGTGTAAGTGTTTCAGACACTGAAATTTTGTTCTTTGCAGGTCAAAGGCTTTTGGGTGGTCTCACTTGTGATTTTCTCTTTATGGCCCAGAATATATTTAACATGTTGCTCGGACACAAAGATTAAAAAACCTCTTAATTTATTCACATCATCAGCAGCGTTGAATGTGCGAGATGCAAATATATTGCAATGCTCCTGCTAAGTGGTGGCATTTCTTCCTTTTGATATACCAGCTGTGATTCATGCGCTGTCTGCCCTGGAAACCATGCTCGGAATGTTGGTTGAAGTTTTGCTTGCAGCTACAGACCATACCTCAATAAGGCCGCATATAATAATTCACATTTCCTACTTAAAACGCGCACAAAAAAGAAAACAGAAACTAGTATGCCGACAGCTAACGCCGTCTCGGCCTTTGGAGGGCGAGTGAGGGGATAAATTTTGTCCTTAGCATGACGTCACCCCGGCTCGCCGTAAGGGGTCGCCACCCAAACTTCTCGGTGCTAATACTCTCACCATACAATGCACCTGGTATTTGTTTGACCCCTGGCCATGAAATAATTCTCAGTTTGCCATTCCATCTCACCGGGAGCCCGATTTTGGTAATCGAGGTCTCAACCGGCTTGCACTGAAGAAGCTAATAGCGAGTTAGTTTCACGGCACTCGTGCCCACAAGTGTCCACTCGCAGCGTGGAGCGCGTTCGTTTGAGCCGGCACTCCACGAGTGGTTGCACTCTCCGAGTTCGTTTCATCGCTGACACCCCACGCGTGCATGCACTCGCTGCACCGAGAAAATCGAGAGAGCGCCAAAATGCAATCCCGTCATGCCTCGCTCCGGCGAGGCCGGCGAGGAGCGGGAGCAGACGACGAAAGTTCGTCTGGTACGATGTGTCGCGGAACTGAAAGGAAAAAAAGTAGTTTTCTGATAGAAATTGCGTCCTGCGGGCAACGGGATCAAGCGCGAGCTTGAAGTGTGAGCGTCTCCTATTTCATGAAGGAAGAAGTTGACAAACCGTGCTTTATTTGGAGGTTTTAAGTCGCTCTCTTGCCGTAAAAACGCTGAAATATACCAGTGTGTAAAGAAATGCTCGGAACGAACGCATCAGCGGCCCCCGAGATGTTTATCACCAACGTGTGCGGGTTAAAAATTGAACATTTGTCGACAAAACTTCCCCAGCAGAAACCTTTGACTGCCCAATAAGCATCAGAGAAAGCTAAACATAATGATTTTAACCGAGGCTTGGGCAACATCATCATGTTTAACATTTACCTACGTCAGCTAACTTGCCCCGTCGTATTTTGTTCGAGAAAGCTCTCGTTCTCGACGCCCTCACCAAGGCTAATATCTGATCCACCTGTAATGGCGATCGAAATCGAAAGTCCCACGGAAAGTTTTGCTGGATATTCCAGCAGACTAGTTTCAAGCCGTACCTTTTCAGTGTTCCACGCATAATGCCATGCTCAAACGGATCAAGCTTCTGCTCGGACAGCATCATCAGTTTTCTTCAGTGTAAAGGGTTAAGAGAATTGAAAGATCGCTACCAGCTGCTTTATGGACAGCCGGTTGTGGAAATTTACGCCGTCTGTCACTATCTCTATGACAGCCGAGTTGCTTCAAGTCATCGCGACTATAAACTACAGGCTGCAGCGACCAACGTTTGTAGATAAACGTTGGTAGCGACTGCACTCTCGCCCATCACTCCGAACAGCAAAGCGCCAGTTTCGGTTTGAGGTTGGTATTCTTTCTACAACATAGATGGCGGCAGCATCAGTCTTCCGCACTTGGTGCATTTGGCGAATTCGTTTGACTCCAGTTCTCCGTGCAACACTCTGCGAGTGTGATGCATTGGGGGAGAGAACCAGAAGTAAAATACGAGCTGCCTTCTTCAGAGGCTTTGTCTTATTCTAGTCTACTCACAGCTACGGCCAGTTGAAATCAAGGTGAATAATACAATCAAGAAAACACCTGTAGCCTGATTGCTGATAACATAGTGCGATCGCCAAAGTATGTGTCTGTGAAACTCCTGCCAGGATTGTTTCGATTTTCAAAATCACTAAAGGCTTTGTTTGTTTTTCTTGAGATGGCAGCTGCAAGTTGTGTGCCTCGCATACCTAAGTATACTTCAATTCATGACCAGCTTTATTCATTCATATTCATCACATTTCTCTAGTTCTCTGTGTTGTTTCCTAGTCATCAAACCATTAGGCACCTGTATGGAGTAGATACATTTTGTTTTTACGTTTTTATCAAAACGGTTTGCGTCACCATGTCTAGAATTCAGCACCCTTACTACGAAATGTCAAATTAATCTTATGTTGAGATACTTTCTAAAAGTGAAGATGACTGGCATTAAATGTTGTGTTTCTTTATCGCTCCTGTTCATACTTTGTATATTACTTCAGTCAAAAGACACCGCCAGTGTTCAATATGCCCCGTCCCTGCACAAGTTTTTCAGCCTGGATAAAGTGAGCGTGAGTGAGCACGTACTAAGCAGTATTAAAGGTAATGAGCGTGCACTGCTGCATTTTCAAAGTTTCAGAAATGCTCTGTTTTAGAAAAAAATGAAAGCCAGGCATTGTTGTGGTATATTCATAACATTGTGGCTTTCATGAAGAATGCGGGCATTCTGAAGGTGTTGCCGAAGGGTTGCCAGGGTGACAGCGCGGTCGAAGGCGACCAGTGCGAGCAAGTACACGCTCTATCGCAAGATCTTGCTCTGCGAAAGCACTTCGCAAAGTCGCTCTTGCATGCCTGTAGCCTTTGCTGCCCTACAGTGGTAATGGTAGGCAACTCCGGCTGACACAAGAAATCATCCCGTCACTGCCACACTCCGTTTGCCTTTAAAAAGATGGTGAACCGAAATTTGGATTTCAGAAAACGATGCAGAAGCCGTAGGCGGGACGCTATGTTCCCAGAACACTACTCGTAGTTATAAGGCGATCTCTCGAATGAACGGCCGTATTTTTGGAAAATGAGGTTGAGATTGAACGAGGCCGATGAGGCGCGTGACGTCGAGATATCTCGTTTCCTCCTCTCTCCGCTTCGCCCCCTCAAGGCGGCGAGGCGGAGAAGACGCGAGGTCGTTCCCTCTCCTTCTCGGAGAAACAAGACAAACAAATATGTAAAATGTGCCTCCTTTTTTTTTTAAATAAGGTCATCTGTTCGAGATATCGCTGTATGAGTGATGTTTTGGTGTTTGTAGCATCTTGTTGTACGCTTTTGCCGCCGTGTTTTGTGGAATCCAGATTTCGGTTCAACATCCCTTTAAGTGCAAGTGAAACCGAAATGCCAAGAACGAGCACGTTGTCCTGAACGACATTTGCACTGCACAAGCGCGCATGCTTAGCAACATTCAAAGCATGGAGCTTGCTCTTAAAGCCTCTGCATCGGGCTTCCTGTTGCAGCTCGTGTTACCGAAGCAAGCTTTTGGGCAGACATTTTTTTATGAGTAGAAACTTCACCTGCACCGCAGTGCTCCGACCGGTACTCGAAGTACTCAGTTGCGGTACTTTAGAGAAAACAGAAGGGCATTGAGCAGTGCAAACTTCGGTTATCGTCAGTTAAGAAGTATTCAGTTGCAGTAATTGTTTTGCTTTACATAGAAAAAGGGTGGAGTATGCTTAAATGCTGGGCTAGCAACATATTGCTACCAGGGGCCCTATGCTACATGACGGGACCAAGCGGAATCAAGGGACCAGGAGCCATCCAGCGACCGGGATGCAGGGATGGGTTCAGCTTCCACGGGATTGGTGCCACCTGGATCTTGTCGCAAAGGGCCAGCAGCAGCTGGATAGCCTCTCATTGCCATGCGGGGATGGGGATGCCGAGTGAGCTCGGGACGTGCCGCCGACTCAGTGTGAGGGCCAGGTGCTCCCACTGACTGGCTAGGTGCATGTTGATGAGTTCCTGGAAGGTGTTGTTTACACCCAGCCGCCAGAGCTTGGCGTTCGACGCGTACGGCGGCACTTCCAGTGCCAGCTAGTGAGGCCTTGCGAATAATCACGTCCATCTTGCCCTTACCTCTCGACAGCAGGTTGAGATATGGATTTGCGCAGGTGATGCGGCTCGCGGCGAGTGCTTGGGTCAGCCGGATCAGGTCCGACTCCTTGAGCCCGTGTCTGTAACTCGTTATCCTCTTCACCATGCGCATGACTTGCGTGGTTGTCTCGATGAGTCGGTTGACCGTGTACTTGGCTCTGCCGTCCCGCTGGAGGTGAAGGTCGCAGGATCCGAACCCGCTTCACCACCGGCACGGGGGTACCATTCTTTAACGTGGGGCGGATGTCCGCCTTCTTGTTCTTCGGGAATTGGCTTGCCCGCGCGGACGAGCAACAGCTGAGACTTATCGGGGACGCGCTGGAGGTTGCCGGCCTCGAGGTAGTTCTGCACCGTCTCGATGACCTCTTCGAGGAAGTCTTGACTCCCGCTGTCCGATCCCGACGTAGTCCGAATCGTCGTGTCGTTCGCATAGAGTGGCATAGAGTGTATGCTTCATCCGGGGAATCCGTTCCAGTAGAGGAGGCGGCTTGCACATCGCCAGGTAACAAGGTGAATGACGGGATCGAGCCTTGCCGGGTGCCCTTGCTGGGGATCGGAATGGTGCTTGTGCGGATGGACTCGACTCCGATGGTGGCCATCCAGTTGCTCAGGAAGTCCCGCACATAATCATATATCCGGGGCCCGCACCCAGTCGAGGCCAGGTTCTCGAACACCAGCGTGTGACTGACATGGGCGAAGGCGCCCTTTATATCCAGGGCCAGGACCACCCGCGTCGTCGTACAGGAGATTCTGTCAAGGATATCCTCCTTGATCTGGAGCAGGCCATCCTGCATGGAGGTGTGACCAGAGCCCGAAAATAGTGTTCAGGGTGGCATTGAGTTGAATACAGGATGGTCCCCTCAAATATCGCTGTAAACACCTCATCAGGGCATGCACATTTAAAAAACTGGAATGGAGTGTCCAGGTCTGTGACGCTCGGTGGTGTCTCTATATACCTGATGACCTCTATTTCTTTTGGACCTTTTCAAGGGAGTATATTTTCCACTTTGGGGGACTTTTCTTGTTTCTGGCACTTACTACTGCAGGAACTGTTTCACCCCCACTTTTTTCTTTGCTTTCACAGCACTTATTTGATGTTAATGCGGAAGGGAATTTGCCGGATTTTACTCTTCGTTCCTCTGTAAAATGTGCTGGCGTCCAATACCTGCCGTAAAAAAGGGTACTTAAAACTCCAAAAATGACGACACATGACGCCAGAATTTCTTTTTTTTTTTTTAATTCTCAATGAGCAACATTATATCATGCCAAAACTCCCCTTAAGTGCACACTGCATTTCACAGCGCGCTAAACTCTGACGGAAAAATCGGCGCCTGCACGCAAAGGGGCGTTGTTTCCTCAGCAGTGTATTTTACCTTGAAATTTTAAGGCGCGCCTTTCTTTTGCAGCTAAGACATCCTTAAAAATACTATACATGCGTTCGCCACGGACGACCTAGTCTTCCGCCGGCAAACGCTGTCGTTTGCATACGATACGGGTTTGAAATTTTTACCCCTGGTCGATCAGGCGTCGATTTTTCCGGTTGCTTTCCCATACCTTGAGCCACCCAGAAACACCGCGCGCCCCCGTAAATTAAAAAGTAAGAAAAAGAATGGAACGGCGTTGCGTGTTTTGTTTACTTACCGACTTTGTTCGTGGACTGCGCCACGTTGCGCTGCCTGACGCACGCGCGTTTTGGAACTAATTCAGTTGACAGTTCCCTCCGATGACGAAGCCACTGAAGCCACGGCGGTAATCGGACTGGTAGGCTGTTTCGAACGGGCGGAAGAAGACTATAGAGAATTCGGCAGCGAACGGGCGGAAACTCGATTACGTACAGCTTCAGTAGTCGACGCTTTGTTTTCTCGATTGCGTTCGCGGCGTTCACCGTGGACTCGCGCACTCGGCCGCAGCCGAACCAGTTGGACGGCTGCCGGCGCGCGTACCGAAAGCGTCACCATAGCAACCACGCCGCGAGTGTGGTTGCCAGACAGATTTCACACGATTTTTTTTCTCGTCACTCACGTTGAGTTACTAGAAGTTAGGCGCGTATCATTATAATACATTATGCTGAAAGAAGTTCTTAAGGGATATGTGTACCTACCTAAGACAAATGCAGAAAAAATATGATTGAAGAATATAATTGGCGTAATCTTTTCATATCTTGATTAAGACTAGCGTGGTCACAGGGCTAACCGATGTGCGAAATAGGAGGACATATATACCGCTCGGGGCACTCCTAGGTTTGTATATGTAGGATGTATGTAGTATTTGTTGTGGGCTGTGCAATTGTTCAGTGTTTGTATCCGCGCGTGTGACTGTGAGTATGTGCAGTGTCATGTGAAGTCCATGTCGTAAGTGAATGTGGCCGTGCGACGAACAGCAGAAAAAGTTGCGGTTTTTTTTTTAATATTTATCACTTTTTTTCGTTTCTAGATGGGGGTTGCCGCCGCCCAATTTGAAAAGTGTTGCGGGTGGTGATCTATAACTATTAGAGAGCTTGATTCCATTAGTCCATCCGTCGTGTTGATCGCTCCGATTTATTCCCGCTGGTAGCTGTGTCGCCGTGTTATGCTGCCTGATTGCAACAAAAGAAGGTTAGCCGGCTTCCCCAGCGCATGTTCTAGGTGCTGAACGCGGCTGTTCACGCACAAACGTTCATGAGTGGATAACGCACGTAAAAAAGGTGAGCACGGGCAATAGCTAATTGCGAGCCACACGGAGCGCGAGTGCGATACCTCCTAGCCGCTGTCGACAGAGTGTGTCGGAGAGATTCGTTGTCAACTTGTCGTCCACGGCAAGTGGGCGTTGTTTTCAATAAAGCCCGCCTGTCAGTGTTTGTAAATCTATCCCTTCTTTATAAATGCTTCTGATGCGATGAAAATGCGACCGGCATTGAGCAGGCCGAGCGAGACTTCGGCGACAATCTCGGCTGTTCAGCCTCCAGCGGTTTCGGCCTTACTCGTATTTCTTGCGGTGTTGGTGCTTTGACGTAGAGATGTTTGGAAAGTTTTTTGCACCTACAGATGACACCAAACGAACGTGCGAGCCGTATGCTCTTGCTCCGGCGAGAAGCCACGTTCGGCTTGCCAAGCCTTTTAATCGTATCGCCTGTCGCATACTGGCAGCCATATTGATTTATGGGTGTTAGCAGTTACACGATTTTCTTCACCTCCGGCGGCTAACACCCTTACACGAATAAAGGCGTTAGCCAGAGGACGAGCCATTTACACGAATAAGGGTGTTAACATTTTAAGTGTGTACTCCTGCAACAGTGTGCGGCGGTTGTGTTTAGCGAGAGCTCTCTGTGTTTTGGGAGAGTATGGGCTAGACCAGGTCAATAAAGGGTCCGGGAACGGGAACTCGGGTAAGCGCATTGGCTTTTGCATTGCCCTCCATTGAAACATGGCCTGGCACCCACACTAAACGAAAATGATGGTAGGGGCGTTGATGGAATGTTGGGGCAAGGTAGTTTCGAGTGCAAACATTGACTTTGTTTTGAAGGTAGCTGCGGAGTGCATCCTGTGAGTCTGAAAATTAAAGGTTGGGTGGTGTGTGTGGGATTCGGTGCAAGCATGCTCAATTGCTAGGGCAATGGAGTGTTCCTCTAAGTCATCGATGGCGGGTGGGTTAGTGGATTGCAAAGCATGTTCGTGGTGTTCGGAGTGGTAGGGAATCGTTCCAGTGTTGGTGTCAGTTTGAAGGCTCGCATCTGTGAAGTAGACGCGAGCTCCTACTTGTTTTAGTGTCAGTACTTGTTATGTAAGAGCTCGTGCTCTGAGTTCTCGGCACTTTTTGTTTCTGTCGGGGTCCATGCTTCTTGTGATAAGCTCTACCTGGATATTGGGGAGGATGCTCCACGGGGGTGGTTCTTGGGAGATGTCTGGGAGGGTGGAGGTATCGTAGCTGATGAGGGACAAGATATGTCTGCCCTGCTTAGACGTGTTCAGGCGTTGTAACTGGGACGCTAAGTGCAGTGGTATGAGCTCGTCTAGTGTGTTGTATGTTCCCGTGCCGATGACTTGTATTGTCGAGGCATACTGTGGGACCCCCACGCGAGGCGATAGGGTTTCCGGAGAGCTCTTTCCGTTGCTTGGAGTTGTGAGGCAGTGGGCTGCAGGTAGGGAAGCAGATATAAAATTTGGGAGCTGGTGAAAGAGTTTATTATTTTGGAGATATGGTTTTCACGGAGGCCTTTTTTTATATTCTGCTTATGAGATGTGCAATTTGTTGGATTCGTGTGTGTAGTTTAGCTAATGTACCGTGTGCCCTGCCGTTTTGTTGTATAGCAGGGCCTAGGACTTTGATTGTGGGTTTGTGTGGGACGGGCTGGCCGTTAATAGTCGGGTCGATGAGGCCCCGCTCTGGAACAGCTCCCCGTCGGTTGGAAACGACGAGAAGCTCGGACTTGTCCGGAGCCAGGGTGAGGCCCAGGGAGGCGGCGTAGTTGGAGACCCTATCGCAACCAGCCTGCAAGGCACCCTCCTGTTCTCCGGGCGAGTCAGGTGTTCGTCCAGAGGGTGACGTCGTCAACGTAAACTGAGTGGAAGAGGTCTGGGATTCCGTTCAGTTGTTGGGGAAGGTTGAGCATGGCTAGATTGAACAGAGTCGAGGACAGAATCGAGCCCTGTGGGGTTCCGTGAGTTAGGTAAAAGTTAGTTGATTTGTGCCCCGGTATATGGAAGGTGGCCGATCTGTTGCTGAGAAAGTCACTGATGTAAATATATATGTTTGCAACGCAGTTTGTTTTGGCCAGGTTTGTTAATATGATTTCGTGGTTTACGCAGTCAAACGCTTTCCGAATGTCTAAGGCCAAAATACAGCGTAGTTGGGCTGAGCTGGGCTGTTCGAGGATGTCGTGGTGTAATCTAAGGTGTGTGTCCTGTGTAGATATGTGATGGCGGAAGCCTGTGAGCGTAGGTGGCAAGATGTTATTTGTTTCCAAATGCCATTCTAATCTTGTGAGGACCTTGCCAGTGCAAGATGTCAGAGAGATGGGCCTAAGGTTTTGGGCAGCGTGGCCTTCCGGGTTCAGGGAAGAGTATGATTTTGGAGTGTTTCCATTTGGCCGGTATTTGCCCGGTGTCCAATATTACGTTGAATATCTCGAGCAATTTAGTGGACGTATCCACTTCTCCGCTCGCAGAACTTGCTTTTTCGTTTTGGGGAGCGGTGGGGAGTGTTTTCCAAGGCTCCGATGGTTCAAGCATTACAAAACGTCGGGGAAGCCAGCGGGATTGTCCCAAGATCGAGCACTGCGACGCTGTCGCTGTGCGCCGCCATGTTGGCTTGGATTTCGCTTACTATTGTTGAGCCGCTAGAGACGATAGGGCGTTCTTATTGGCTCTTGACTGCGGGTGACTGTGTGTCAACACAACTGTACGTACAAGTTTGGCGCCAGCGCTCTTCGCAACGCAACGCGTCCGCTTGCCGCTACGGAACGCACCGCGCTCAAACGCGAATGTGCGTATGGGCCTTCATGAGTTGTAAATGCGAAAGCACGCCCGCCGCTCTTCGCTCCCTTCTTTAATCTGCGGCGTACAACGCGCTGACCTTGGGCGTGGCACGGTGAAGCCGCTGCCTCGTGGACACGCAGCACCATCGGGTGAGTGATCGTTCAAACTGTCGTGTGCCCTGCACTCTTAGAAAAAAGGGTACGGATAGTCCTCCCTTAGGGGAGGAAGGGTCTTGTAACCTATGTTCCTTTAGAAAGGGAGAAACTTTCGTCCCTGAAGCAGGGGAGCAAAGTTCCTCCGTCGCCTGCCTCTCAATATGGCGGCCCCGAATTGAGCAAATCGAGGCCAATAGGCTTGACGAGGACGCTACGTCTCTTGTACGGGACGAGAGCAGCAGCAAATAAAAGCGTAACACGAGCTTTCCGCAAACTGTGTTTATTTCCGAAGCCAGATTCCCCCTACAGGTATAGAAACTTGCGTTTCGAAAGCAGTTACTCAGTCTTCTCGTCGACGGCACTGCGATGTTAAAGACAACCGATACCCAGTTCCTTCGCGCACTTTGCGGCTTACCTTTCGTATTCGCCGAATCACAATTCCTTCGTCAACCGCACATCACGGAGAAGGGCAAACTATATCCGCGAAACCAAAAGTCGTTCTCGAAAGAACAAACTCGAAGCCGCTGTTTATCGCATAGCGTGAACGAAGGTTAAATCGCTAGCCACCAGATGGCGGGAACAAGCAGAGTAATTGCAAGTAGCTAGGCTAGGTAGCGCTAGGTACCGCCCAATTCATGTTCTACAAAAAGTAATTTGCTTTTTTCAGGCTAGTGCTGCGCTTGGGGATTATCTACTACACACACATTACGCTTATTTTAAGCATCAGGTTAACATACATTGAGCACATACACGGCACATACAAATATCAATACAACGGAACACCACACTAAACCGAACACTACACCCGTGCTCTGCGTTTCCGTCTTTTATAGTGGTCGTTTTGAACGTACGGAACTTTTCGGTGACTCCCTAAGCAATAAAAAATATTCCCAGCATGTTGATTTTTTCCCAGCAATGTCATACCTCTGAGAGTATTTTGAATAGCTCAGGGGATGAATCTCTTATAAAAAAGTAAACGCTCGATCATGCCGTAGTTATTTGAAAGCCAATAAATCAAGCCGCTCTAATGCGGTTCGAAGCCATGACTTTGTTTCCCCCCCACACGGCACGTCGTAGCCTGTATTTCTAATGGTTTTTCTATTTGAGCTGTTCGCGCAGAGCTGCAATTGCCGTCTTGAATTAATCTCTGTAGAGCGGATATTGACTCAGCTGTAAGTGATGCTCCACGGGCTCAGAAATCGTTTTACGATCAACTTGAACGCAGTCAATGCCGCGAATCGCGGCAGGTGTTAAGTGTACGGAGCTACGCCGTGGCGAGCCCGAAAACTTCTAGCGCTCATCCCAGCGCGTTACTTGGAGGGCAGTTTCTCCAGGAACCGTAGTATAATTAAACCGCCAAATAAAGGGTAGCTTTTTTTCGATTTTACCTACTATTGCATTTTAATGCCGAAATTCCATACTGTAAATGTACGTACTTCCCGTCACGATTTCGTACTGTTCAGTCCTTGCCCCAGAGCGCTATCGCTCTCGGGAACGAGACAGTTCCGACAGTCACATTGGCCACTGTACGATAGGAGCTTCTACTGTTCAGACCAGCGTTCCAACATGACTATCCGCACGTTGATCGATCGCACGTAATCCCTCAAGTGGTATTAAACTTTTTAATGTAAAGCGGAATGTCAACCTGCGACACCCCGCCCCCTCCGATCACGGCCCGACCAGCGGCATCAATGTCCATCAGTGTACGACCTCATCTTCTTGTTACACCACTGATACGCGAACACACGGTCACATCGGCGATAATTCCACTTTTCTGTTCACAACTCACAACACTGCCATAATGATGTTGCAGCTATGTTGCTGACACGCACAAACACAGAACCACGTTGAACGCCGGTTGCACTCGGCATCGGAAAACAGAACCAAACTTAGCACAGAAGGCACCCAGACAGCCGGCACCAAGACCTGCCTGTCTTGGACGCAGTTCCTGCGGTTTCCATAGCGTCGAAAACGTCGACACAGTTCCGCGTGGTTTCGCTATACACTGTAGTGACTGTAGTTCCGTGCCGCGCGAGCCCCGCAATCCGGAGACGGCCATCCCCCAGTGTACGTGGCGCTGCTGGTACTGCTTCGGAACTTCGCTGTTTCTAGCGGCTTCGTTTGCTCGTTTGATAAAATTAGTGATAAAAATGTCAATCCAACCGAAATTTTCTGCACGTTTAGACTAGAAGATGGAATTACAGGCGGCCTTCGCTGCCGCTGAAGCTCAATCACCTCAACAGCTATTTATTAAACAACGTGCGCGACCTGCTCGAAAAACGAAACCGAAAGAAGATGAGTCGGGAGGGCGAAAGCCTTCTCCCGTCTGCCTGGAGAAGGAGAAAAGCGTTTCGTTCCTCCCCTTTTCTCGTGTCCGCTTGGGGGCGCGTCAGTAGAAGGGAGGAAGACGCGCCGTTGCTACTTTTTTCCTCCATTTTTTCTTAGAGTGTGCTGCGCGATGATGGAACAGACAGTAACGTAGTTCCCAGCAGAACGAACTCCTTGGTTTATTCCATGCGCCGCATATATTGCCACGCGAAGTACAACCGATAATAAGCGAGCGAAAGCGGTGATCAGTGATAACACAACAGTGTGATGACACAGTCAGGATGACATCACACAAACTGAGACGCACCGGCCAATGGGAGCCTCGGCAACGCGCGCCAGCCAATGGGACCGATGCGTAAATGGTGACGTTGGCTAGCTTTTCGCGTGGTTTCATTAAGGTGCCGTTTTGAATGGTCTCAAAGCTGATGACGTCTGGTCGCGCCATGAGACCCCCAGTTAATGCTTTCGCATTGAAAAACGGGATACCAGCATAATGGAGCCACGAGGGTGAATCCTCAAACATAGCTCCATCATGTTGACATCGCCATTTCGCTGGTATAGGATGCCCCATATTACGTTTTTGTTTATTATTATTAAAGTGATGAGTACAAGGCAGAGAGTTAAGCCTGGACTTTTGTCCTAGCGGGCTACTCTGCACAGGGGAAATGATTAAGGAATAAAAAGGTCGCATGAGGTGCACCATGAATATTAGAAGAGAGAACTGAGAGGATGATGGGTTGAATCGTTCAAAATGTTAGTCTCTGCCTACAGGGATTGCATTGACCGGGTGTCCTCGAGAAATTGTTATTTTATTACGTTATGCTTGTATGGTTCCGTCCCCCTCCATGGTTCCGTGAGCCTCCATAGTTCCGTCATAATCCACTAGGCTGGTGTAGGATGTCCCAAAACACGACACGCTTTTATGGTTCCGTCCGCGTGTATCGTTCCGCCTAAATCCACTATGGTGGAGCCGGTTTTTTCGCTGGTATAGGACGTCCCATAATACGAGACGCTTATATGAGGCTTTTTCCAACATTTTTCCATCGGCAAGATTTTCCAACAGGGTAATAATTGATATAGGTGTCAGGTGTCTTGCAGGTAATTTTAACGAAGTTTTAGCCCGATTTCGCTCTTGCGCGTCACAGATATTAATTTAACAGAACCAACAACAATGACACCGAGACCCATAAGATTGGCGCCCTAGACAGCGACAAAATCCAGTCTATGGGTGGACCATGATATCAATTGAGTCTCGTACGGTGATTGGCCAAAATGAGCGTAGTCCGCTCCTCCTATTTTTTGATTGTAAGTTCTTTAAAACTTTTCGTGTCATTTTTTTTATTTAGTAGCAACGAAATTTTTTTGTTTTGATAGAACTAATTTTTACTACAAAAATAACATAATATTTCAGTCCACGGGCGCGCAGAGGGAAAAGACTGAAGAGCCGAGAGGTGTGTAACTTGAAAAGCGTTTAGTTTGGTATCAACATAAGATCGTGTTGTTGTTGTTTTTGTTTTCTGTTGAGAAAAACAAAACTGGGGAATCATTGTGTTTTGTCCCGTTTTTCGCGCAATTCTTGGTTCCAGGCGTGAAGGGATCTGCAGAAACGTTTCTAGGCTGACACCTGGAGTTTCCTGTACTTTCGCGAGTTCATGTCAAAAATCTTCTGTCAGACCTTTTCTCGCACGCCGCGATCTTTCCTGCACATCCATGCAGCTTTTCATCCGTGACCCTTTTGCGCCTGTAGTGTGCTGAAACATCGGAACACGTCCCTTCGCGAGCCCAAGACTGCGTTTCTTTCACGCCAAGCCTCCTCGAGCAGGACCACACTTCTGTCATGTCTTGGGTTAGCAAACCTTATTGAACTCTGCGTTCAGTCTCTCAGAGTGTTCTGTCTCACCTGGTGCGCTACAGCGACACGCAACGATTATTGATCTCCGAAATTCGATAGCGCCGCTCACAACGCTATTGACATTAAATGGTGTCGACAACAAAAATAAGGTTCCTACACACAGCGCCGTTTGAATGCGTTTAAATTCACTTTATTCACGAAGGTCTAGATTTCTGAGATTCTTAGTTTTATTGTGCAAAAAGTAAAACCACTTTTAGTTTCTAGAACTAACTTTGTATTTTATATTTATTCATGACTCCTTTAAATGAGACAGCATTTCGTTTGATTTACTTTTTGCTCACTTTATTTTTTGTCACGTCATGAAGACGTTGGGTTGCAATGGGGATGAAATATGCTGACACGTGCGAGAAGATACGCGATAAAACAAAACTATCTTGCGCAACCTAAACACGGGCTTTATATGTGCATGCTGTTGTGTATTGTGTGGCAATTGATAAATAAAATGGATTTGCCTCGATTGATCTGATACAAGTTGCTGCAGTGCTCTCGCGCTTCATCGATTTGTAGCACGGCAGATATCAGAACCTGGACAAATGACACCCGCGAAGAATCATTTAAATTCTGGTAAAATTAAAGCAGAACGACCCGTTAGGTGAAGTCATTGTATTTCGTTTTTCGTGTTATTTTTGCAGCTAAAGCTAAATGAAGTTCATAAAAAGTTCTAATAGGCATTTTATTGTAAAAAGATATTGTAAATACGTATGTTTCTCATATAACACTGAATGCGAAAGGCAAAAAGAAACGCTTTTATTTATACTCCTTCAGAGGCATGGATACTTGAGACCGGAATTTTCCACCTACTAACTGTTTAAGAGACCTCACTGTCAATATTTGTGCAGTTTCCGAACCAGCACCGCTGAAAAAGAGGGAACAATTTTCATCTCAGGTTTCTCAAATTTGTCGTGGCGAGACACCGAGGAATGTTAGCCAGCCGTCAATTTATGGTTGGTACGCGATACTAAGCACAACGCAGAAGTTTTCAAGTAGGATCTCTCTATTACGCGTACTGGTCTGGTATCTGTTCTTGGAGCAAACTATACGTTAAAAATAAGCATTCAACAAATATCTGACAAGGTTCACAAGCAGATATCTCTGAATACATTTAGTTGTAGTACATTTGTGTATACATGTGCGAACAACTTAAGACAAAGCAAACATACACGTATACCAGCTATATATTGACATAGAAAGAGCGCCTTCATTGTCAATATCAGTTTTACGTAGGTTTGAGCTGTTTGCAAGTTGTGACGAACTCTCCTTATTTGTTTTCCGTCCGGTTATAATGTGTGTGCAAGCAACATATGTGGCATGCCGAATGGGTTTGATTGCTTTGAACGAGCCATCAGATAGCACAGTTCCAATTAATTTGAGCTTCACGTTAAAGAGTGGTTGGTAATTAACACCAGACTAAGAATGCTAGAAATGGGTAAGCGGCGCTTGGTCAATCTACTGAATTTTTATCTTCTACGCAGTTCGAAAAACTGCTCTTGCTAGCGATCCTCTCCGTTCAATGTGAAATCGGAGATAGACAGAACTGGACAGTGTCGCGGTACACATGTATTCCGATAATATCTTAGAGGAACGTTTTGATTATCTGTATCTTTCTTTCAAGCTATATGTGAAATTAAATTTTTTATCTCAGTTCTAAAAAAAAAAAATCAATATACCGCTTGTATTGCAAAACTGTGAGAGGCTTAGTTATCTCGTTACATACGATACCTAATTTTAACTGTCCGATTTTTACCATAAATTCAAAACCATCCTTTTGGTGAACCCAACCCTTTACAAAAAAAGGCCTAAATTATATTTTAAAAATGGTTCGGAAAAAGGTATATTTCAAAATATTGCACAATAAGCTCCTCTCACGAACTCCTTCACTCTTTCCACAATGCCTAAGGGAACTGCAGAGAAAAGGAGAGTCGGGAAAAGGAAACCTCTAATCATTGAGACTAGAGGAGCTTATCTTCCTTTGATGGTGCAACAAAGAGAAGTTCAGCTTTCTTTGGCCAATCTATCCACCCTGGGTGACTCAGGTGTACTTGGTAGGTCGCTGGGGCGACATTCTATTTTTGCACCATTAAAGATGGCAGACTCTGTTAGTGTAGAAATCACGGCCTTTTTGAAAACAAATCTAAAAAGCCTAAAAAAACAGGCTGTGTATCACTGAAGATTGGTTGGAGCTCGAGCCCGTGCAGCGAAAGCTCGCGCTGCAGAACCCAGGGATCCTGGGTTCGAGCCCCACCCCTGCCCGTTTCGATCTGGATGAGCATCGTACCGGCGTGCGGTCGTGTATCACTACTGCGTGGTGCACGTTAAAGACCCCAGGCTAGCGGTTGTACTGCACTGGCTAAATTGCTCATCTACAGCGTGTGACTCGTCGCAACTTTAATGGCTGACCAACTACACGCTGTCTAAATATCTCCACAACCCCAATTATTATAATGAAGATTGATCGAAGCCGGATATTACTTGCACCTCTAAAGAGTTGTGCTGACTAAAAATATCTAAAACATTAATTGTCTACCTAGATTTCACTAGGAGAATATATACTGATAAGCCGTTCTTGTAGTGCACATAGAGTCGCAGTGAGCTGAAAGATCGCAGGATGTGGACCATTATGGTCTTTATTCTGAGAGCGTGATCGGCGCTTCGACGTTCTTATCCACTGATACCGAGATCTTACTGGCTACCGAGCAATGGTAAGATGTTCAGTACCCGGCACTTAATGCGTTTCTTAAATTGTTGGTGCTCTGGCTCCTCTAACTGACACGTTCCCTTCTCTGCACTCATCAGAAACACCCGCACCCCCCAAGCTGCTTGAAAACTTAAAAAAAAAAGTATTTTGGGATATCCTACCTCTCCATTATTCCCGCATGGGAAGCCAAATGGAGCGAAGTATCTTTTCGTCGTTGCGGGCCTAAAGGATGCCGAATTGCGGCACGCTATGATGCAGTTCTCCATACTCTGAAATTATTTGTAGCAAGAAAGGTAGTTAAGTTCAAATATTTGCTGTGGCACAAAAGTTTGATTACGTTTAGAATATTAACTTATACCCCTGTCAGACGGCAGCTAAAATGGCATTTACGCCAAATGACATTCAGTGTAAATGTCATTTAGGCACTGCCACACGGCAACTCAAATGGCATTTAACCTAAATGCCATTTCGGGTAAACAGAGTTCCCCAAACTCATTTACGGCTCGCAAAGCGTACTCTCGATGGCAGCGCTCGACACATATTACGGGATTGTTTAAAAAAAAAGAAGGCATATATTGCGGAAACAATTTTTACATCGTCTTAATTACGAAAATAATTTCTTTAACGCGTAATTCGCACGCACTTTACGTTCCTAATTGTTTAACCTACTCACGACTCCAGTTACCCAGTAGGCCTAATGGCTCTGAAGTCTGAACCGCTGAACTTGTCGTGTGCTTGCCTCGGTCGGCTCTCGGTTCGTTGGTTCCACTTGCGATGCGCTCCTCATTTACGCGTTTTTACGATATCGGAAGGAGCGCCTGCCGACAAAAAAAGGCGACCTGTCCCGCGAGACGTCGGTACTCAAACTATGTGAGACGAGCACCTCGAATGGTCTTCGGTAGCAGAAGCGGAACGGCGGGTTCTGCACCGGCCTACGGGCAATTTTAGAAGTCCTCCGTTTCCTCAAGATATACATCGCGCTTCATCACAATACCGAAACCTCAAGGAACATTTTTGGGTAAGATATAACTTTAACGGTGGGCATAACCAACAGGAGCACGCAAAACAATTAGCGGAGCGGACGGCCGCCTAGTATTCGTTTTGTGTGTGGGTCGTCGCAGCACTGCGTACCTCGAACGAGTACTGCGTACCTCGAACGAGTACTGCGTACCTCGAACGAGTTCATTGCACGACGCTTGGTCGTGGTTCATACTAGCTGACTTCACCTAGCAGCGCTTTAAATTTCGCGTTTGTTGCTCTGGCAACAGTTTGCGAAGTTGGCTGAATCTTTACTTGGCTGCCGCGAAGTAGAGATTCTGGGAAGAATGCAATACGACAAAAAGAGTTTACTTTTCTTTAAGGTGTACAAATCTTGTAAATGCCCTGTTCTAATAAACGTAGTGTAGGTATTCGTCACCCTGACTTTTGACCGGCTTTTACATTCCCATTGACATCCTCCAAAACGAAATAAAA
The DNA here is from genome assembly GCF_016920785.2 of Ixodes scapularis. Classification (NCBI taxonomy): domain Eukaryota; kingdom Metazoa; phylum Arthropoda; class Arachnida; order Ixodida; family Ixodidae; genus Ixodes; species Ixodes scapularis. The sequence continues at coordinate 66,816,554 of NW_024609881.1, forward strand.
AGAAATGCTGCGTGAAGTCAGTCTCTCAATGTTTCTATTTCTAGCTTTCTTTGATGTTGGCTAATCCCATACTGTTTCAAAGCGAAATATGCTACGTGTGTTTACATGATAGGTGCACAATTTTATTCCAAAACATCCTAAAAATTGTTTAATAAGGCATTGCATATATACATCGAATACAGTTGCTGCACAGTTGCTACTTGAGATATTTACGTGTTCCAGAAAACATCTGCTGCTGGGGGCCACCATAGAAGTAGGCAAAGTAGTGAGCTGGCTACATTACAGAGGAATCTACAACTTCCCGGGATCACTGTCTCTAAATAAGTGGCAGCTTCTTGCAACCGTGGCCATTTTTGTGACATTCTCCTCATTTGTTTTCAGACGTGCAGTGTAAAAGTATCGCAGAAAGCAACCTGTGTGAGGTACCTTCTAGAAAAGCAGCAATAAAATAATTGTGTGAGGCTGACGATGACAGTCCAATAGCCAGCGTCAAGGCTGTCACTGGTGTTGACCCCAAGATACCCGAGACTAGAGGCAATGTCAGTGATGATGCCACGAGTACCAGAACAGGCCGACGAAGCAGTGGTATAAGGGCCGGCACAAGCAGTAATGTGCAGCTGAGCTGACAAGAGTGAAAAGGAAAAGGCCACATAGCCATAGAAGCTGCTTCGGCTCGTTGTTGAAGCAGCCCGACATGCCCCACTAGAGCACTCGGAATTGATGCGAGTCGCAGTAGCAGTGCCACGAAATGTTGGAGAAGCAACTGCTCGCATTGCGCAGAAGGTCGAGTGGGTAACTACGTTCAGTAAAGAAGGCGGTCATCGTCTTAAAGACGAAAATCGATTTCGTCGCTGCAAATCTTATGGAGGCGAAGGAATTGTGAGAAGGGAATAGAGTTGATTTGGGATCTAGGATGGATCAAGGAGTAAAGAAGGTAGCTATGGCTGTCAGTGGGTTTATAGTGCACAGAGGTGTGGAACCTGTGACGGTCGCTAGTGACTTTTAAGTCTAGGAAGTTGACAGCGCATTTCGATATCGGTGAGGTAAACTTGAGGGAGGGGTAGGCGTTACAGAGTGCAGACCACCACGTTTCCACCCTTATCGGCTGGCTTGGTTACGAGGTTGGTGCGGTTTCGAAGGGAGTTTAGAGCGGTAACTTCTTGTGGGGTTGCGTTGCGGTATTTAGAGATTAGTTTGCTAGAGGAGTTGGCAAGGATGCTACGACATGCTTTGATTGAACTGTCAGTTTCAGGGTGTTTGGCGGGAAGCGGGGTCCGGATAGTAGTCTTTGGGTTAATGGTGTCGAACATGGTGCGATTAAAGTTAAACGGATGCTGGGTGAAGTGGGCATCTAAAAGTAGGCATCAGAAGAATTGTTCGCTGTCCACATGTAAAAACAAAAAAGGCTAAGGTCGGCTTTGAAGTGCAGGGACGAAGGACAGGCCCTTCGATAAGATAACGTGTTCAGGGGCAGTGAGGGGTAAATCGTCTCGTATGGTGACATCATCGATGCGTTGGATGGCAGCCTCATAATTTCGGGGCAAGGGTGTGTATAATTTCCTTGATTTACAGGTGAGACCATCGGCATAGAGATATGAGTTGACTTCCAGAATTTTGTCAACAAGTTTGCATGAGTGTGAATCGAAAGATGAGTCAAGGGACTTGAGGAGTCTTAGCGACAGTGAGCGTTTGGCGTAACTGGGCACAGTGGTCATTATGATATCTCAGATGTGCCTTCACTAGCTGGAGAGCAGCATTATCTAATATTTGTGACACTTTTGAAGGGCCGGAGGAATTCTCAATGGCAGGTTGTAAGGAGGGCCGGTGTGTTTGCACGCAAGACATGTCGGAGAGCCGCACGGCGTGGTACCAGGGAGCAAAGTCTGAGGCTTTGTGGTCTGGTTGCTGCATACTGGAAGGGATCGTAAGTTGGCCTTCGATAGGAAGTTAGGGCGGGTGCTTTAGAAATAACTGTAGAGTCTACGAGGTGGAAAGTGGTTTTCATGATTAGTTTGCCGAGCCTGGGTACGGAGGGACGGAACTTAAAGATGAGGGGGTTTCGGAGTGCTTGCTGCATACTGGAAGGGATCGTAAGTTGGCCTTCGATAGGAGATTAGGGCGGGTGCTTTAGAAATAACTGTAGAGTATACAAGGTAGAAAGTGGTCTCCATGATTAGTTTGCCGAGCCTGGGTATGGAGGGATGGCACGAAAAGGTGAGGGGGTTTCGGAGTGGTTGCTGCATACTGGAAGGGATCGTAAGTTGGCCTTCGATAGGAGATTAGGGCGGGTGCTTTAGAAATAACTGTAGAGTCTATGAGGTGGGAAGTGGTCTCCATGATTAGTTTGCCGAGCCTGGGTATGGAGGAATGGAACGTAAAGATGAGGGGGTTTCAGAGTGGTTGCTGCATACTGGAAGGGATCGTAAGTTGGCCTTCGATAGGAGATTAGGGCGGGTGCTTTAGAAATAACTGTAGAGTATACAAGGTAGAAAGTGGTCTCCATGATTAGTTTGCCGAGCCTGGGTATGGAGGGATGGAACGAAAAGGTGAGGGGGTTTCGGAGTGGTCGCTGCATACTGGAAGGGATCGTAAGTTGGCCTTCGATAGGAGATTAGGGCGGGTGCTTTAGAAATAACTGTAGAGTCTATGAGGTGGGAAGTGGTCTCCATGATTAGTTTGCCGAGCCTGGGTATGGAGGAATGGAACGTAAAGATGAGGGGGTTTCAGAGTGGTTGCTGCATACTAGAAGGGATCGTAAGTTGGGTCTGTCGATAGGAAGTTAGGGTGGGTGCTTTAGAAATAACTGTAGAGTATACAAGGTAGAAAGTGGTCTCCATGATTAGTTTGCCGAGCCTGGGCACGGAGGGATGGAACGTAAAGATGAGGGGGTTTCAGAGTGGTTGCTGCATACTGGAAGGGATCGTAAGTTGGCCTTCGATAGGAGATTAGGGCGGGTGCTTTAGAAATAACTGTAGAGTATACAAGGTAGAAAGTGGTCTCCATGATTAGTTTGCCGAGCCTGGGTATGGAGGGATGGAACGAAAAGGTGAGGGGGTTTCGGAGTGGTCGCTGCATACTGGAAGGGATCGTAAGTTGGCCTTCGATAGGAGATTAGGGCGGGTGCTTTAGAAATAACTGTAGAGTCTATGAGGTGGGAAGTGGTCTCCATGATTAGTTTGCCGAGCCTGGGTATGGAGGAATGGAACGTAAAGATGAGGGGGTTTCAGAGTGGTTGCTGCATACTAGAAGGGATCGTAAGTTGGGTCTGTCGATAGGAAGTTAGGGTGGGTGCTTTAGAAATAACTGTAGAGTCTACGAGGTGGAAAGTGGTCTCCATGATTAGTTTGCCGAGCCTGGGCACGGAGGGATGGAACGTAAAGATGAGGGGGTTTCGGAGTGGTTGCTGCATACTGGAAGGGATCGTAAGTTGGGCTTCGATAGGAAGTTACGGTGGGTGCTTTAGAAATATCTGTAGAGCCTACGGTGTGGGAAGTGGTTTCCATGATTAGTTTGCCGAGCCTGGGTACGGAGGGATGGAACGTAAAGATGAGGGGGTTTCGGAGTGGTTGCTGCATACTGGAAGGGATCGTAAGTTGGGTCTGTCGATAGGAAATTAGGGTGGGTGCTTTAGAAATAACTGTAGAGTCTACCAGGTGGAAAGTGGTATCCATGATTAGTTTGCTGAGCCTGGGTATGGAGGGATGGAACGTGATGATGAGGGTGTTGCATGGTGGTTTAGATCTTGGTTGGGGAAATAGAGCGTCGTGCCGTGAAATGTTAGAGACGCGACTGCTTGCATTGCACAGAACGCTGAGTGGGTAGCTACTTTAGATAAAGAAGGCAGTCATTGTCTTAAAGGGGCACTCAGGTGGATTCTGAGATCGTCTATTTATTGTCATAACTCAATCTATGGACTCCAAGCATTTTACGAAACCCGAAATTACATACAAGGGCGGTCAATCTCGCTATTTAAAATTCTATTAAAAATTGTGGCATGCCCTCCTTTCTGCACCGTGGCGCAGAACGCCAGAGGGTGCCATCGGACGGGAAGGCAGCAGGGGAGGGCACACGACAGCCAATTACGAATAATGGCTTCCTGGCACACTAAATTTTCAATCATGTGCACCTTTGAAAAATCAGTCCGCCGAGAAGCCGTCACTCGTGACTGGCTGTCGCGTGCCCTCCACTGCTGCCTTCCCGTCCGGTGGCACCACCTGGTGTTCTGCACTACGGCACGGAAAGGGTTCCACAATCTTTAATTGGATTTTTACTATGAAAATCGGCTGCCCTTGAATGCTATCTTGGTTTTTTTAGGATGCTTAAAGCCCATAGATTGAGTTATGCCAATAAATAGACGATCTCAGAATCCACTTGAGTGCCCCTTTAAGCTGTTGACGGAAATCAATGTCGTTGCTGCAAATCCTACAAAGGCGAAGGATCTGCAGCCTCTAACGCCTTTTTGAACTCCAACACTGGTTTGCCCAGGGGACGACGCTGCAGCCTTTTGTCCAGGATACCACACACCAGACGGTCCCATAGCATGGCTGACAAGGCCTCACCAAAGTTGCAGTGTTCGGAGAAGCGGTGCGGGGCGGGGACGAAATTCGAGATGCTTTCTCCAGGCTGTAGGCTGCACTTATGAAACGCAAAGCACTGAACAATCACTGACAGGCACGGTGTGAAGTGGGCAGTGAGCTCCAACACAATGTCCGCATAGGGAGTCGACTGGCACACACGAGCATACGACGGAGTAGATTGTCGGTCCACAAACGCTACACAGGACTGCGTACATTGGGGACTCCTCGACGATGTTGTGCACAATGAAGAAAAAGTTTAGTCGCTCCTGGTACAGGGGCCACACTTCAATCTTCTTGGGTCTAACTCTTCGAGATGTCTCAGCCGCCCCATGATGACAACGTTAGGCTCGTCCTTTTTCGCCATATGCTCTCGTCGTTGCCAAGTTGTCACGAAGCTGTCGTTGCTCAAAAAAGTGTGGTTGCGTGCCTCGGAGTTTGAATTTCTTCATTCTCGTTGTTGCCCAAAGCTTTATTCAGGCGGCCGACATGGCCGTGCAGAAAAGAGGAGTTAGACAAGAGACACGTGGTTTACGACGAGTCCCCAGAATGACAAACGGTTCGGTAAAACCAGCTTGACTCGCCTTGGCTCGACTTCTGCTGACTCGCCGATGTTGCCAGATGCACACACACAACACTCACGACGCAAAATTCCGTTTCATTTTAAGTGCAAGAACCAGGCTTTCAATGTCGCTACCAAGCATGCACGATCATGCAGTGGTAGCATCGTTCAGGGCAACATGCTCACGCTCATAGCCTCAGCTTAGTAAATGAAACCATAGCCCCTGTATCCACTCTAATTCTCCAAGTCAGTAGTAGGCTGAAGTTTATCCATCACTACAAGAAGTTGGGAGTGATGCTGAGAAGTCTGGGAGGGTCGTCGCATGTACGGAATTGACTGATCGACGTGCAGTTCCCTGCAAGATGATGTCCTGGGTTGGGCAAGGTTCGAGCATGTTGGATGTTATCAGGAACACTTGGTTACACAGGATCCGTGGGGGCATGGCGGTCCCATTGACTGTGGCCATATGTGCCTGGGGTGTCACTGCTTCCCGAGTGCTAGCCAGTGCCAACCTCTTGAACATAGTCACGACACTGCCTCAGCATCCCAACATTGAGACACTGGAACTGGTAGCAGTGGTCTAGGAGAGCCAGAGGAATCGCTGTAGTTGGATAGAAACATTGCAACAGATGCATCAGTCCTCTAGGCATAAAATATCTTACACCTTAGACATATTATTCTCAATATTGTAGATTCAATGGGGAAGCAGAGCAGTCAAAATTTCACCAAACAGCTAGCTTGGAACATTTCTCGGAAACTTCACAGAATGGCAAACATTCTATAGCTTCTAAACATACTATTTACAGTGCTAGAAGCTGGCACTCTTGTCTCGTATTTAGAAACAGTTATTCAGTCATTTTCACCTCATCGAGGATGCACAATTGGGAAGATGATCAATCCAGTTGTTTTATTCACATTAAAGCGAATTAACGAATAACTTTAGAATGCTGACAGGAGCTATATCAGTTAGTTTTGAGTGACATTCAGTAAAAGGAAGACAAGTGAATTTTTTTTTCTTTTTAATTTTGTGAGTTTGAAACAAGATTGCCTGCATTTTCTAAGAGCTAAAAAAACATGTAGGGATATTATTTCTACTAGTTCAAACATTTTTTCTTGTTTTTTTGCAAAAAAAGGAGGTACTTACTATTTTTATTATGCTTTGGTAGCCGCTGGTGCTGAAACTTGATGTCCTAGGTGGCATTCCTACAGCGATTCTCTATGACCTGAGGGAATCCTGAGGCAGTTCGGCTATCCCGTGTGTGTTTAACCGTTCAGCGGTCGCGGCGGCGCTCACGATCTTGGGCCAGTCGCGTCGGAGGGATGCGATCACTTGGCAGTGGTTCGCCTCACGACGAGCAAGTTGGCGATGATTCTGTCCTCCGCAGGAGAGTATGGCTTTGCAGCGCCGACTCACTTTGTCACTGGGGTGGTTAGGTGCACGCAAGTCACCTGGCGAACCAAGTACTCTATGTAACACCGACACACATTCACAAGGTGCCTGATCACGTCGCCGGCATCAGCCAAACGCCTGCTTGAAGAGGCAGTACGTTAGTAGGTACGGTAGCCTGTTTTCAAACCGAAGCTCGCGGAATGCGTCTACGACGAAGATGATGGACGGCCTTCTCAACAGCCGGAGACGCTCGAACCAAGATCAATCCATACCGCCGTGATAGTGACGGCGGAAGCGCAATACGGCATCCAGGATCCCTCGCAGACGTAGAAGTGAACACGGCAGCCGAAGATCGAGCGTGAGGGACAACCAGAGCAAGCAAGCACTACCGAAATTAACGAAAGAACTGTGCCACTGTGCGAGCAAGCTGTCAGCTGTAGTGGCACTGGCAAAGCGCGGGAGGCTCGGCTTACGGATCGGCTTATGACGACGTTAGGTTGGCTAATGGATTTCGCCCCACGCTTCGCTTTATTTTTTCGTCAGAAACTAGTGAGCGCAACTTTCTATCCCAGTTTTTTGTTATATTTTCTTGTCCCAGCAGACAACACACACAAAAACAAGTGTTTTGCCGTGTTAAAATTGTTTATTAACGAAAACGTGTTCTATGTGCACGAGACGAATTTGCGATCGCAATCGTAATAGACATCACTTAAATGTCATTTTAGTTGTCGTCTGGCAGGTCCCATCTTGAATGTCATTTGAAAACCTGAATGTCATTTGGCGTAAATGCCATTTTAGCTGCCGTCTGACAGGGGTATAAGATATCAAATTGTGTAGAACATGCGAGCAGATAACCACAGACACTACATCAAATGTCTAAGGGCCTCCGAAAGCGATGGCTTTTTCAATTGAGACAGACGGTCAGCAAATAAGGAGGTGTTGACATATTTTATGCCTATGGGTCTGCAAGATCCCTAACTGGGTGAAAACATTAAACTTTAGTCGTACTTGTATTATTTTTTTATATAAGATAATGTGTTGTGCAGTAGGTTCTCTTTCCGATACATGTTTAGCGATTTCCCATCCGTTTATGTCTGGGTTTCATATCCAACGGTCTATCAATTATATATCCAATACCTAAGAGGCGTCTGAATTAATGTAAATAAACAAATTTAAAACAAGTCTTTGTTCTTCCTTGCAAAGACAAGAAACCGAGGCTGTACTTTTCCAACCATATAAAGTGTAATTCTACGCGAGCCTGAGCACTGACGTATGTTCATGACACAGCACAGACAAAATCGGCATTACTTGAAAGGTAGCTTTTCTTATCGGAAACGTGTTGATTAGCGCACGACTCAAAGGTTGCCTAAACAGGAAAAAAATTCCGTTCACGGAAAAGCAAAAAAAGAAGTGTGCACGCTTCTAAAAAGCGTGAAGCTTGCTGCGCGGGCCAACGTTTTCAGTGAGGGCATCAACCATACAAACCTCCTCGCCTCCCCACTATCGTCCCCTCCACACCTTTCTTTTCGGAAGATTCGCGATTTCCAACAACAGTGGGGTCTTGACGACAGCCAGCAGAGCGTGTGACTTCGGATCCACGTGATGACAACCCTTAAAACCTCTCTCCAAGAACCCAAGTCGTGAATAGCATTCCCCCAACCGAAAAATAGAAAAAAAAGCGTTTTTAAACGAATTGGAACGGAAGGAAATCATTCATTTGCAGCGACAGCAAATGCTGTGGCTGCACTAAACGGGTACTGTTTCGACAGGCTTTCAACATGATGCGCGCAAATTCGAGAGGTAGGGGAGCGGATTTCAGGGAGAGGAAAGGCATACAAAGGGGAAGGGGAGTGATGCTCACGGCCGATGAGTGTTGCTGCGGGTTAATGCGTTCACAGAACATCTCCGGTGTGAGGAAACGGTCCGCAACCTCCTTGGTGACGTTAAAAAAGTCATAGTCGGATTGTGTTTTCCAGCATTGCTCTCCACGTAGCCTGCAAACGAACAAGAATTGGCCAATATATGTTTTAAAATAATATTATATTGAAATCTAGGTGTGTGCAATGGGAGAATTACGGATGTTTTTATGATAATGGCATTAATGCAAAGGTGCAAGCGAGCTGCCCTAGAATGATTAAAATATTCCCTGAAGAGGAACAACGGGGACGAAGGACAAACACCAATATCCAAACAGAGCTAGGTGAAAGGTGCGCGACAGAAAAGATCCGCCTGGTCCTGGTATTGAATCAGGGACCTCTCTATTTCCAGTGGAGCTCTCTACCTACTGAGCTAATCAGGAGTTAGGCGTCAGTAGAGCAAACGGGTTTCATCAGCTGCCGCCGGTCGAACTCCAACAACCCTACAGAGAAACCCATTGGTATGAGAAATTTCTTGTGTCCAATAAACACAAATGAGTCATTAAAGATATATAAGAACATATAAGAACCATACAATAACCATGGAAAGAACTATATAAGGCATATAAGAACATATGATAAACTTTTCACGAGTTTCTTATATTTCTTATATACTTCTTATATCTTCTTATATATCTTGTATGATTCATATGTGTTCATTGGACGCCGAAAATTTTCATGCAAATGCAATTTTTCAATACAGAAGGGTAAATGTGCTTCATAATAAGGTTATTATGATAATGAAAATAATGCAAAGGTGCAAGCGAGCTGGAAAAGCATGATGAAAATAATCGCTGTAGAAAAAGAACAAGGGGACAAAGGACAAACACAAATCTCAACAGAGCTAGGAGAAATTAACTGTGTTTGGAGATGTTTGTTTGTCCTTTGTCCGCCTTGTTTTTCTTCTCCAGGGAATATTTTCATAACGGATGTTTTCCTGATTCATGAGATTAGATTAATAATACAACAATAAAATTTTTAATTAACACACACGAAGAAAGAGAGAAAAGTATCCGTCCACTAACATAAGGCAGCCGATATGTTAATGCCTCTTTAATTGGAGTGATTAACCAAAATGCGTGCCTGCGAAAATTCTAAAGGCCCTGTAACACTGAGGCAACACGACGGGAACAGCAACACAACATGTTGTCCAACAATCGTGCAACTTGTTACTCTCTTCCTATGTTGTCCGACAACCCTGTCATATCGCGGCAACAGTAGCACAACATGGATGACAACGAAAAAGTACCTTGGTATGACAGCTTTCGGGGAAAAAGACAGAAGCAACTTGTGCTGGACTACGTGTGCTGCTCTGATGACCGGCTGGGCGAATTTAGGCCGACAACAAGGCAACACAGATAGCTTTAAGGGTAGAGCTAGTCTCCTATTAACGTCGTTTTCTTGTGAGCTTACTGAAATAAATGCTTGGAAAACGTTATCCAACAATAATTAAGGCTGTCGTGCAGCTAAAATAATTATATGAATGTTTTGACTGCATAATTATGGCAAGTGCTTGTCGAAATGGTCACAGAGGCGGTCGTGAACGTTCAGACTGGTTTTGAAAGTGGAACTACCGAGAGATCAGCTCACATTACTGCTAGGGAAATAAAATAGCATATCTATACTCGCCTGCTGATAAAGCATCATTAAAATAACGCAAGAAAGCAAAGGTTAAGAAATGAAAACATTAAAACGACCGTTATGATAATGATTCTTGATTTCATTTCATTTATTGTACCCTTAAGACGCCTAGGGGGCTTTACATAAAGAAGGCAAATACAACATTATTCAAAACACAAACAGAAAATAAATAAAACAAGAAAGCAGGTGTTACGGTTGCTATGCGTTTAAGTAAGTGATAAGAGAAGCTCTGAAAATAGAGGATTCTTGGACGATTACAATATTATCAGAAAAGGAGTTCCATTCGTATGTAGCTAACTGTAATGGGGATAATTTAAAAAGGTTTGACCGTGGAGTGACCAAATGAAGTTTTTGCCAATTGTCACTACGCGCGGAAATATGTGGTGCAGCCCGGCAAAACAGTTCTCTCTTCGATATTGTTGTCTGACAAGTGATCCATAATATTCCAGAAAATTGCATGCTCCATCAGCTTAGTAGGTACACTTCTCAGAGAGATTGGTCTATAATTCGTCAACTCATTCCCTCAACCGGTATAAAACGTGGGATGACTTTTGCTTCTTGCCAATTTGCAGGAATTTGAGCAGTATGTAAGGATTATTGGAAAAGTAAACACAGAAGAGAGGAAACTTCTGATTTGCTGAGCCTAAGCACTTTCGTTGAAATATTATCAGGGACTGGAGCTGAACTTGGTCGAAGATTTTCTATCAGTTTCTGAATACCAGTCACACACATAGCAATTGGAGCCATATGAGATAGTATACTATCTTCAGGAAAAATAACTAGCAAGGAAAATGTCTCGTCAGAGAAAATTCACTAACCAGAAAACATTTCACTAAAGAAATTTCCAACTCGTTCACAGACGTCAACAGCATCCAGCTCGTTTCCCGGGGAATCAGGAAAGTGAAAGGGATTGGAAGTGTGCTTGGGGTTAACTGCATTCCAAATTATTTTGTGTTAGTTTTTTATAACGGCCGCGTCGGTCTTCCATAAAGGTCTAATTTTTTGCTTTCATTATTTTATTTACACACATTTCGGGGATTTCGTCGTTCTTTGCAAATTCTATCTAAGAACGCGATATTTAGCCTGCTTAATTGGCACTATTAAACAGCCGCTACCAGACACCTGAACCGATTCGAAAATCCCCAGGACGTTTTGGGGAATGAAGCGATCACATAGTAGGCGGAATTAAGTATACAGCGTGTAAAAATATTCATTTTACCTATTGTTATGAAGGCCGATCATGTCGGTGTCGCAGTTTTTAAGCACTGTCAGTTCAGCTCAACACCACGCTACAAAAGACGCTTCAGGGAACTGCAGGTGCTAACTCAATTTTACAGTAGAAATAGGAAATACATGCAAAAAAAAAAACTGAAAAGAAACACCTTATTCGATGTCGTAGATTCCTAACATATATCGGCAATTTCACCTTCCTCGAATAGGGCTATATCGTTGCGAACGAAAAAGAAGATCTTCGTAAAATAAAGGATGGAAAATACTTCCCGTGTCAAGTTTTCTAATTGATGTCGTCCCGTGGCAATTTCCGGCCCTTTGAATGCTCTAGCACATTTAAGAGTCGCATTTCCAGCGGCGCCTAGCCACACATGAACGAAGGTAAACAATCAAAATGGCGGAGTGTTGCAGGCGTTGGGCCCGCCGTCAGCGTGGTGTGATAGGGTGGTCGGACAACAAATCGGCCAACACGGATTATGGGCAACAGTACGTGTTGCCCTGCTGTTCTTGTTGCCGCGATGTGAGAGGGTCGCCGGGAACGCGTCTATCTCGTGTTGCCGAATAGAGTTGTCCGACTGTTGCCTCAGTGTGACCGGGCCTTAAGGGCGTCAAATTTATCAACCTTGTAGTGTTTCTTTCGGTTCAGTTCGTTTACACAAAACAACCGACGGACACACTAGGACTCTAAAAAGAAAAAAAATTACTTGTCACGTTTAATGGATTCAGCTATGTTTTGGTAAACGCTTTGATATTTCTTATGGTACATTCGGCCGGTCACTTTCGAGCACTCCAATCATCCGAGTCGTAGCAACCAGATCCCGGAGCGCCTCCGCATCGGAGCGAGAGAATCGGCGGGCCCCGCCGAACGCTCTTCAACTTTTCAGAGCGGCAAGCCGAGCGAATAGAGGATGGCGTGCGCCACTAGAGGACGGCGGGAGCCGCCCTCTAGCGGAACTTTTGCTCTTTGGATTCAAATGGTTGAGCAGTATTCAGTGATCCATCCATCCGTAAATCCTTGAAAAATGGCAACCGTCAACGCGGACGCTAATAAGATCATCGCAAGCCAGCCGTGCCAAGCTGAAGTTCCTGCGAAACTATAAAAAAAAGACAGCATTACAGCTTGAAAACTCTCGTACTTTTGTACTTACCGCTTTGTCCGAGTAGGTGCGCACTTTAAAAACATGTGCCTTGACCTTGGGCACCGTACAAGCAACGTTGGTACAAGGCAACGTTGGTACAAGGCAACGTTAGGTACAAGGTGCGTCAAACAACTCGGCAAACTTCGCTTCGCAAACACGGTCCTCGTCGTCGTAGTCCGAGCTGCTGGGGTTGTCGCTGTCTGCTAGCTTCGCCAGCAGCACTGGCGGTGCCACCACTAACATTAAACGTCTTCGTTTCAACGACATTTCACCTCAATTCGGGGAGCACAACACAACGGTGACGGCGTCGAGACTGACGGCTAATTTTCGCAGCCCTCTTTTTGCGGAGTAGCTGCATTCTCGCTGTTCGCTTCCGACACAAAAGCAAAATGGCGGAATGGCTGGAGTCACGTGACCGGTCGGCTTCCAGATATCTCGCGCGCTCCCCCTTCGAAGTCAGAGCGCCTCAAACCGCTTCGATTCGGAGGCCGGCAAGAGTCGGAGCTTCGAGAGCGCTCCGAAAGAACAAGGCGAATATACTTGGAGCGCCTGGCGTCGACCAGCCGAATGCACACCGGCTTTTCAGAGCGCTCCAAGAGGCCGAAAATCGACCAGCCGAATATACCATAAAGTCGATATAATTACCATATTTTGTTTATATCGAGAATAACAGCACAACCACAAAACAATGAATTTTCACTGTGAACTTGCAGCCTCGTTGCCACTCCAATGGCAGGTGAGCTGCAAGTTCATTTCAACTATCGCTGACAGCTTAAGGAACATGGCGCGTTTCGTGGTAACGCTTTTAGCGTCGTCATTCCTTTGGTGGATTCAGCCACCTTTTAAGTGAACTACTATTTAAGTAACTACGATTGGCAGTAACATCCCTGTCAACTGGCAAACGATGCATTCAAAATTAGGGTGAAATAATAGCATCGGAAATGTCACGGGTTCAAAGGAAATTAAAGGTTCGATGATGCCAGCGCCTAAGGAAGTTCAAGCAAATACTTACTTTAAAACAAATTGCATCCCCTCCTCACTACAATGCGAAAACGCGAAAGGCGGTCCACGTTTCAGTACAGGACTCATATTGTATTGAACTGGATACTTGCAGTCAACAGCACTAGGATGATTTCGGACAACTCGTAAGGGACCACTTCCATCGTGCGCGCTTCCGAGCCTGCGAAAATAATGTTTATGCTAAGAAAACCATCTAATGCTCAACACTATAAACAGGGACAGATTAAGAAGCGCAAAGCAAGGCTTTTTATGATCACGCTTCTTATCGGCCCATATCGCATTGTCTGTAGCGATGATAAAAGGCATGGGACTTACTAACGGTGACTAAGAAAGCTTTTCCCGGGTGATACGCTGAGCGCGTGTGTTTATTAAGGAAGCAACAAGATACTTACAAATGCCCAATCTCGTGGGCTATTTTTGCGAATTGATAGTACCATGGAGATTCTCCCTCAGAAATTCCCACATTCTTGCCTTCCACGCCGACCGTTCCAGTATGGGCGATACCTGGAAATAATCCATTTGTTGCTTTCCAAATACATTCAATAATGCTTTTTCGAAGCTGTAAGAATACGCTGTGATCTAAAAATCCCCCTCTTTGGAAAAGTAGGTATTTAGATTTATGAGACGTTCAGCCACTTAAAATTAATATTTAGCCGAGGCGTGTCCGCTTGTGAAAAATTCTCGAATGCCAACGAAACAAGCTGTATCTAGAAGTTCGGCGGTGTACTTACAAGGAAAATTTGTTTTCAGAATGGTACAAGCAAAAAAAAAAACACGCTAACAAACATCTACAGTTACTTTTTTCAGCGCAAAGCTAAATTAGGAATAAATGAACGCCCACTCTTTGGCCAAATGTAGCGCTCGGTGCTCGAACCTCATGCCAAAGTTTCAGAACATGCTGACTAAATGGTTATGAACTGTTTTGGGAAATTCACAATGAGGCGAGGGCAGTCGACGAAGTCCAGCAACGCATGAAAATGAGTGACGTCGGCTACCGAAAACAAGACTCATTTTGCCAGTGTAAATGAAAAAAATTGCTTCTAACTTTTGAATCTGCAAACAGTGAGTTTTAAAACTTTGGCATCAGGTTGTACCGTTAGAGCTTCGTTTGGAGGGCACTAAGCGTTAGGCAATGCGTAGGCTTTCTTGTCATGAAAAACACAATGTTTTCCATGACAAACACTATGTTTTTCATACGTACATGTGAGGCCTTAATGTTTTATGTGGAATAAAAATGTACACTCATAATTTGTTGTTGATTTTCGCGTTTGGTGTTGTAGAAATCTCACCACGAATATAACTGAAATTATCAAGAGATATTCGTTGCATGTGATTTTTATGATCATCATCTGGCGACTACTCTTGTCGTCAAATTTTATTTGTGAACTAAGTGGCCAAAGCATGCTTTAAGAACATTTTGAACTTGACTCTCTCCAACTACTTCAAAGCAAACAATGTAATTTTATTCAGTAAAGGCCATCTTCTATGAAAACGGCTACCAACTTACAAATCCCAATCAGTATTGCGTGTTACCAACTGGCAGAAACGGCGAATATCATTCGCTATTCGTTAGACATCTCTCGGAAATAACTGGTTAAACTCCGATTTTCTCAAGTTGCAGCATAAATGTGTGGTCGCGAGCATCTTCGGACCCCGCTTTCTTACCGTGAACATTAGGAAATAATTTTTTAGTCTCCTTCTTACGCATCCCTAAGCGGCGCCTGAAATGCAAATATAAAAATACTAATTATGCGCATCCCTTCTGCTATGAACATTCATCACGTGAAACGCTGTATGTACTAGAGTTTGTGCTTTTTAGGCTTTATATTTCCTTTATTAGAAATGCCGTGAAAGCTACACTTATGCATTCTAGGCAGGTGAGTTACGCGGCGATGGGGACGTAACAGAGCAGCTGCCACGATAAGTAAGATTATTAACTAAAACTTGTGGATGAACGTTCTAGTTTGTAAGAAAAAACATATCATTATAATGAGAACGTAGTTGATCGTCATGAAAAAGCACTAAATTAGTCGATTTTAGAAAATATTGGAACATTTGCGAAGGGTTATGGCGCGCTGACGTTACCACCCGTTAATTCGGTGCAAGATTCTCAGATGAAAATATAGTCGTCTGCGTTAACCCATCACCAGCCTTGTCAACAGAAAAAAACTCGACTTTGAATGTAATATTTACCCGCGGCCCTTATCACGGATAGGCCATCGCTTTGAATCCAAGGTAGAGATATAGAAAAATATTGAGCATCAGGAAAAGCATAAGTTTTTTTTTGTATTTAGAACATTAAGATGCCGCAAGAAATATTAAACATCCGCTAAACTCGCTTACGATACATAAACATAGTCGACAAAATCGAAGACTTCGCTTAGCCTTTGCAAAAGAAATATTGTTTCCAGAAAATTGTTTCTTAATGTCTGCTGACAGAAAATTTTAAAACTGAAACTGCGATGCTTGCGACAGCCTAATACTGACTATTTGAAATTAGTAGGATTTGCTTAAATAAAGAGCTTTGCTATCCTAGGATATAATACATGACTAAGTTGTAGCATGAAGCGCGTATTAGCCAAAATTATGGACCTCTACCACTCGTTTTGAGGGGCGACAAAACCTTTTTTACACGTCTCTTGTCACCTTGCCGTAAAGTCAATTTAACCGGCTCATAAAAAAAAAGGGCATGTTACAATTTCGGATTGAAATTCTCTTTACACAAGCTTGTTGGCACGAGTCGCCCCGAAGCACGAAGGTAGCAAAGGTGGCGATGCAGGCGAGTTTGTTCATCACTAGGTAAGGTAAATACAGCGCAGAGAAAGACGAAGACAAAGAGGAGACAGATATCAGCGCATATGTGTCCTCTCTTGAACAAATATCCGTTAGACACGCATAAGCACATATGTGTGTAACTAGGTACCGCCCCCTAACAACTGAACTGTGCCGAAATAGAAATAAAGATGTATTTTTTTTAAGAAAAAATGAAAATGTATTATTGCTTTGAATCCGTAATGTGGATGGTGTTTGCACAATGTGAGTGGAACACTTATCTGCCAGTAGTAAGAATTATACGGATGACCTAAGAAAAACATATAAAAGCTTTGCAGGTCACGGTTTGGAGGTTAAAACAACTCCTCCTCGGGTGATCGCCACCAAGCAAAATCCTGCCTGCTTATAAAAATTTACTACGCCCAGTTTTAGAGTATGGAAAGGCTGCTTGTGATCCACTAGGCTTTTTTTTGTCGGTTTTTTGTTAAGGTTCGTTGCTCTAGCGCTCGTCCTGTGTTCTTTATGCCATTCGTCTGTGCGCCGCCTTTACCTTCTCTTGTGCAAGAATAGAGTGAAAACTTTCCGGAATCCAACTAAGTCAAACGAATTGAATGCACATATCAAATCGATCTATCCAATAGTCCAGTTTTGACAAGAGTTCAAGTGAAACAACTTTGTGCATTTTTAATCAAAAATAAAATCAAAGACCCAGTGGTCATAATATATATATATATATAACACAAAAAAAACGAAAATATATTCAGCTTTGATGCCCTTGAGATTTATCGCCCTCGGTTTCAACAGTGAGTTCTGGGGGTTTCGAAGCTCCGGCGTTGTGGCACACAGTAAGCGACGAATCAGGTTCGCTACACAGTGAAACGGTCAGCACATCAGACACTGTAGAGCAAACGTTTTGCATGTCGCCGAATAAAAGTGCTTAAAATAGAGGAAGCCGTGGGCATCTCTCATCACCCAGTAGATAACATTTTACGTAATGAATTGAATTCAAAACAGAAAGCTTTCCGCAAGATGGGTGTCGCATTTTCCTAATGCGTAGCAAATGATCTGCATTCGGTATTTGCTCCGATTAAAAAAACATACAAAAAGTGCAAGCCGTTTACAACTCCCTGTAACACCGAATTAGAGCGCAGCTCTTGAGGAGGAGGAGGAAAGTGTACTGTGGGGTGAAGTGACCTGGGGGGGTCACGTGACCTTGGGGGGTCACGTGATGATGCCGATGATGTCATCAGTGACGTCACTGATGACGTCATCCGTGATGATGACGATGACGATGCGGATGCCGGTGACGTCATAAGTGACGTCACTGATGATGTCATCAATGATGATGACGTCATCAATGATGATGACGATGATGATGCCGATGCCGGTGAGGTCATCAGTGACGTCACTGATGACGTCATCAGTGACGATGACGATGCGGACTCCGATGACGTCATCAGCGATGATGACGATGACGATGCGGATTCCGGTGACGTCACCTGTGACGATGACGTCATCGGGGAGGTCACGTGACTTCGGCGGGGGGTCACGTGACCCGGGGGTGGTCACGTGACCTCGGGGGGGGGGGGGGGGGTCACGTGACCTCGGGGTCACGTGACCTCGGGGGGACACGTGACTTTGGGTGTCACGTGACCTTGGGGGTCACGTGACCCTGGGGGATGGGTCACGTGACCTCTGGGGGCCACGTGACCTTGGGATGACCTTGGGGGTCGCGTGACCTTGGGGTGACCTTGGTTACGCCGACGCCGACGCCGCTCAAGCCGGGAACGGGCCCCTAAGAGCTGCGCTCTAAAACATTAGAGAATAGAAGTTTGAATACCCTCACACTTTATATTTTTCCCAAAACTCAATATGTCTTGGCGAGACAGAGATTTCGGTCGAATAAAAAGGTAGCAGAAGAATTCAATTGCGTATTTGAGGGTCTCGAAGAAATTCCGTTTCAAGAGGAGAACAGGAAAGCTGGAAAGACCTCGCATCAAGTGCGTTCATCTTGGAGAGGATTCTGTTTTCAAATACCATAACTTGAAATGTTTTTTTTTTTCATTTCCTATTCATTGCGGAAAAGTTTAGATATATCCCACTGTACACCCAGGAAACACTATGAGCTGAGGAGCTTCCCTGTATTGGTAACATGTTAGTCTGCTTCGTAAAAATTAACGGCGTAGTAACGGGTATCGCACCATATGGGGAAAGTGTCCAAGCCGGCTCGAGTATTTGACACGGGCACTCCGTAATCACTCGAGTTAGGCTCGTGAGAATAAACAGCTCGACGAAACATTTGAGTAGTAGTTTGCGTCTAATCAATGCGGTGACCTGAATAGCCCAACTCTACAGAGTGATTCAAGAAGAGGCCAGGCTCTCTAAGTCGAGCACAAAATTCGGTTTCTTAACCTATCGCGCTACGACTTTGTGCAGCGTTGCCCACAACTGATGCATTTTTTTGTTAACTGTGCAAAGAGAAACTTTATCTGAGGAAAAAGTGAAGAAAGAAAAAGGCTTAGCTCCTATGGAAACGCAGCGACTCCAGCGGTCTTCAAACAGCACGGCGCCGTTTCGCACGGGAGACAAGAGATGGCGCAACGAACGCCGCCAACGGACGAGCGTACGGCGCCGAGAGCCGGCCTCTTTAGCAGACGATCTTTTCGACTCAAAAGCGACGCGCGTTCCGCAGGTGGCGACAGTCGCAGAAACAAAAACGGGCGCGGTAACAAGAAGGAACTACAGTTTCTTGTTTGGTATAGATGTCCTATGCTCATTCGTTGGTGGCAGTTGGCGTTGCGGCCGCTTGCGCCATCTCATGTCTCCCGTGCAAAACGGCGCCGTGTTGTTTGAAGACCGGTGGCTTCGCTGCGTTTCCATAGCAGCTAAGACTTTTTCTTTCTTCACTTTTTCCTCAGGTCAATTCACTCTTTCCAAATTTTACAAAAAAAAAAATGCGCCATCTCTGGGCAACGCTGCACAAAACCGTAGCGCGATAGGTTAAGATACCGAATTTTGCGTTCGATTTAAAGATCCTAGCCTCTCCTTAAATCTCCCTGTAGTAATACCCCTCCGGCCTCCGCGAGGTTTTGCCACTTGCCTGCCTAGAATTCGTAATAGAAGATCCTGTGGACACTTGTTGCGGCAACGAGTTGAAAGCTAAGTGTGCTCGTTTCTGTAAAAGAAAAAAAAATTCTACGACTGTTTTTGAGCTAAAATAAAATCTAGTCCCTATTTTGGGGGGTTATGGAAGCCAAAGATTTGATCTAAGCAGTGTGTAATTTGTTGTAAGCCCGAAAATTTTCGCATGACCGCCTTAATCTCACACATAAATTTCAGGAGCATTGAATCGCCATAGGAACTAAGATCTCTGCCTCAGCGGCACAACTAGACCTCAGGCTGAATTACGTGATCTTGCTTACCCAACGAGCATCAGGTAGAAATCGGCTGGCCTTGCAAACTTGGTCTTTGTGGTGAATTTTCCGAAGGCTCTTCGTGACTCAAGCGCTGAGACTAGATTATCTTTTTTCCTCAATGAAATACTCATCTTCTTTCGTATATAGACATAAAAAATTAAACGAAAAAATTATATTTAATTACTTTTTCAATAACAAATTAGACCGTCGTTATCATCGAAAAATAGTACTTTCTAGATGCAAAAATGTCTCTAGCTATAATTGCTTATCAAATTCTGCAATACGTGGCATTGAGTCTACTAAGTAAAATAAGCTGACTGAAACATACGAACCTTTTCGAGAACGAATTAGAAAGGAGCTAGTTTGGTTTTCACAGCGCCATGTCACGACAAAAATAAGAAACGTACAAAATTGAAATAGAAAACGATTTGTTACTTCGAAATAAAACCGACGGCTTTAATTGCGCGAACAGAAGCGATTTCAGAACTTTGATTTAGACAGATAAATCCCCAATTCATAGGCACTATCACTTAGAGACATATGTCTTCGTTTTCTTATTCATTTACGCGGTGTTATGTGATCGCCGCATTAAAATAGTGCAAGGTCGTGCGGAAATAAGTGGTTTCTTTGTTAACCTCGCCGAACCATAGGAACCCTTCTTCGCAACACAGACCAACGCTCCTTCTTACCTTGTTCGGGGCCCCAACATGCCATCAGATATAAGATATGTGTAAATATTCCAGTGGTAAATAGTTTATTTTCAAAATTTTGAGTGATTTTTCTTTGATACTAAGTAGCGCCCTTTTTGTTGACCTTTTTTTTCGTGAAAACTGTATTGCTGCATACAAAGACATGTCTTTCATTCAAAAATTTGCATAGGCGTTTTTGTATCAGATGTTGAAATACTTTTAAAAATAAGGGAGGTACGGATATGGGCCTATAGTTATTAATGTTGTGAAAAGAACTTGGGCTTTGTACAAAATAGCAACTCTTGGAAATTTCATGCCACGGGGAAAAGTATTAAGGCTCGTTCACACTCTTGCGACCAAGTACGACCGAGAGATACAATACCGGTTTTTAATCCTTTTGCGACTTTTTAGGACCAGCTCCGCTGCAGCGGGGCTGCTCCTAAGACGTCGCAAGCGGCTTAAAAACCGGTCTGGTCTCTCTCGGTCGTACTCGAACGCATATATGTGAACGGCGCTTTAGTTGCTAAAGGAGTGTTACATATATGCTGTAGAGGAGAACACAAAAGATGGGCAACAGCTATGATTGGTATGGCTTGATATCATCTGCTGTAAGGAGTAACGTATTTCGTTACTTTTTTTCGGTGACGCCTACAATACTGCTGCAGCGCCCACGATGCATCTCAGAAAAATGAAGAATGGAATTCCGGGTCCCGATTTTTGCACGACCTCTGCTATTTCCCCTCTGAATTTACGGGGAAAATATGTTACATGACCTTATGTCACGTGACCTATAGAACAATGTTGTTTCTCCGCTAAATATGGCGGAAAAAGTGAAGTCATCTGACTTGGTCACGTGAACTAAACGAAATTTTTGTTTGCCTACTAGATTTAGCAGGAAAATCGACGCCACGTGACCTCGACAGCAATTCAGTTTCTCCGCTAAATTTAGCAGAAGAAATGACGTCCGGTGACTTTGTGACACATGACCTACACATGAATTTAGGAAAAAAGTCGTCCAAGTGGAAAGAATACACACTTGCGGACATTTTTATCTATTTTACTGCCATGTCCGTTGTCATTTTACACAAATTGCTAAAAGTGTGGTAGTTTCTATAGTAACTAATAATATTTTCAATATTTACCTATTATATAAATCACAATACTGAACATATCTTTGCATCCGGTACAATTGTCTAAACCTGCTCTGCAGCACTATCATATCAAAAACACAACATTGCATCAAGCTGACCAATACAATCTTCTTGCAACACAGAAAACATGAGCGTTAACAGCATGGTGGAGAATAAAAGTCTGGACGATGTGAATCGCGATTTTGTCATGATTTCAAAAGTGCTTTAAATCATACCTGTTTGACTACAATATTTTGAATAAAAACATTTCCACAAAAATAATCCCAAAATAGTTTTATAATTTACCTTTTTTTGATTATGCGATGCATTGTATATGAATTGTTTGCTTTTTAAATCAAGGAATCGCTGAACAAAACGAAAAATCTCATAACGCACTGAAATCAAGCATAAAGCAGTCGTCCGAGCAAACCGCAACCACACAATATTAAGCTGCTATTTTTTTGTTCTACAAAGTCACAGTTTAATAAGGAAAAAAGTCGCTTAAACCATACTTTAAATTTACTGTAATTAATTCTTCGGCATTATTTTTAGTGGTCGGATGGATTTATTAGTCAATCTGTCATGTTCAAAACTACATCTAGTCATCAACTACACTATATTATAGCTATATTAATGTAAAATAAATTAATCTGGTGTAACGCAAATGAATCTTATTTAAATCATAGGCATCCAATAATTTATAGTTAAACAAATCGATATTGTTTTCCGCTCACTCGATTCCCCTTGGCAAAGCGTAATGTGATCCTAAATGTTTTGAATAAAAAAGTCGACTTGATATGACAAACATTTTGTGTTCTTCTAAAAAACTTCAGTTTACAATTCTGTTGCACTCTTGGCGGCAATAACAAGACTTTCAAATTTAAAGATACCAATGTGTTGGGGTTGGACAATGAATACGCACCGGAAACCGGTATATTTCTTTATTCTTTATTCAATGATTACCCCGCAGTGCCCGAGGGCGTTACAGCAGGGGGGGTTACAAGGATGAAAAGAACACGTCTTCATTGAAAGAGCACACTTGCTCTTCAGACAGCCGATTCCACTGTGCAATTGTTCGTACAAAAAAGGAGTTTGCAAACATGCATGTCCTAGCGCGGTACTCTCTAATTTTAAGACTATGATCGTTACGACTAGAAACATAATAGGGTTCTTTTAAGTAAGTCTCGCTATTTATTCCCGTTTTATTTTTAACTATTGAGTATAAAAATTTTAGTCGCAGTTTTTCCCGACGTACGGAAAGTGGTTCCCAGTTTAACATTTTTTTCATTTCTGTACAACTTTCTTTCCTCCCGTATCGTCCAAGAACAAACCTAGCCGCCCTGTTTTGTATTTTCTCCAGCTTATCTATCAACGTTTTTTGGGCTGGATCCCAGACAGCACATGCATACTCTAAAATGGGTCTAACACATGTTAAATAAGCAGTTGTCTTTAAGTTAGGTTGTGAGCATTTTAAGTTACGTTGGATAAAATTCATTGCCCTGCCAGCTTTTAAGACTACTTCCTCTATGTGGGCATTCCATAAACAGTCAGATGACAATATGACACCCAAGTATTTGTAAGTAAGTTCCTTGGTTATAGGGTTATTATTTATAAAATACTGAGATTCAATTTGTTTCCTTTTCTTTGTAAAACAAAGGTTAACACACTTTTTGTGATTTAAATTCATTTTCCACGTAGAGCACCAACTTTGAATACGATCAAGGTCTGCTTGCAACTGGGCGACATCATCTGAACTATTAATCTTTCTATACACTACACAATCATCAGCAAAAAGTCGAATACAAGAGGAAATTCCAACAGAAATATCATTAATATAAATTAAAAACAAAAGTGGACCCAGGACAGAGCCCTGTGGAACTCCTGATGTTACATCAACGTAATCAGATTTCTTGCCATTCAGTACTACACATTGACGACGCTGGAACAAGTAATTTTCTATCCATCTAAGCACAGCCGAGTCTAGATTTAACATTCTTAGTTTGTTGAGAAGAAGTGAGTGTGAGACCGTGTCAAACGCTTTCCTAAAATCCAAGAATATACAATCTATTTGCCCTCCCTCATCGACATCAGATGCAAGGTCATGATAAGATTCAACAAGTTGCGTAGTACATGAAAACCCCTTACGAAAACCATGTTGTTCATTAATCAGCAAGTTGTTTCTTATCATATGACCGATTACCTCTGAATATAAAATATGTTCGATGACTTTGCATGAGACGGAAGTTAATGAAATGGGCCTATAATTTACGACGTCTTTTTTTGGCCCCCCCTTATGGATAGGGACGACATGAGCTACCTTCCAGTCATCTGGCAAAAGTCCTGTGTCCAGTGACTTGGAAAAAATTAAATAAAGGTAAACCGAAATTGGGTAAGCACATCGCTTTAGTACACGCGGAGAAATGCCATCCGGTCCAGTTGCTTTTGTTTCATCTATGTTCTTTAACGCCTTCTCAATACCACTCATGCCAAGCTCAACTGGCTGCATTAATTCCACCGTACTAACAGTGGATGGATTAACATAGTTGTGTTTGGGCAAAAAGACAGACTGAAAGTAATTATTGAAGCACGTTGCTTTTTCTGTATCATCCGAAACTGTCTGTTGATTATATATAATTTCGCTTATTCCTACTGCATCCGATCCACATCCCTTTAAATACTTCCAGAAAAGCTTGGGGTTGGTTTTTAATCTGTCATTGAGTGTATTAAGATATTGTTCCTTAGCACCCTTTATGCTCCTTTTATATTCACGCGTAAGCTCAGCCAGTTTTTCAAGGTGATTACGACTTTTGGTCTTCTTATATCTATCAAACGCTCTCCTTCGCTTTTTAATTATCCTAAGAGTACTTAAAGTTACCCATGGTTTTCTTCGTTTTTTTAGCTTTCTAGAATCTATGCAGGGAACATATTTATCCGTTAATTGAAGCAACATTTTCTTGAAAACATCCCATAAATTATGGACATCATATTCCTCAGAAAGACACTCAAATACGGGAAGGCGGTCAAGAAGCTCTTCAGAAAACCCAGAGTAATTGCCCTTCTCAAAGAAAACGACTTTCCTCGATTCGCATGAATTTACTCGTTTGATTTCAGTTTGGATATTTGCCACAACAGCGTGATGGTCACTGATACCAGGGATAATATTAACGGTGTTAATAAGGTAGGGAGACCTACAAAACAAAAGGTCTAAAATGTGATTATTCCTTGTTGGTTCACTCACATACTGCTGAAGCCCAAACGTATCCACAATGTTTTTCATTTCAAGATTATTTCGGCTACCAATCGTGCATACACAAGTGCCATCCCTCCACTCTAAGTCAGGCAAATTAAAGTCTCCCGCAAGGAGAATAATTTGGTTTGAGGCCTCAGAAACAATGTCGTATAGCGATCGGATTATACTAAGATCCGAATTCGGTGGTCGGTAGGTAATACGATCCAAGAACATAGGAAGAGCTACCAGGTAACGTGACTGTACACCAGATTGATTCAATAGCGTCATGACCAAGTTCGAGTGGGGATGATCTCAGCGATGAATGAACCAACAAGAAAACGCCCCCGCCGAGGCGTGACCTATCTTTTCGATAAGAAACAAACCCTTTCGGAAAGACTTCGCTATCACTTATGGAAGCGTCTAGCCATGATTCGGTTCCGAACACGATATCAGCCTTTACTGAGTCGATTAAGCCTGCCAATTCGTCAACTTTATTTACGATGCTTCTACAGTTTATTACAACAGCAACAAGGTCACGATGAACGCGCTTTTCTTTTTTTCCTTTTTTCGTGGGGCGTCAGTCTTTTTTGACAGGAACAACTTGTTCTATTTCCGTATCCCATGTAAACACTTTATCATTTACGATGAGCTTATCAAAGTTTAGCTTTACACGGTTGCCACTATCCGCTTTTTTTGTTTTAGCATATTCCCAAAGTTTCTTTCGAATTTCACGGGTTTTCGGCGAGTAATCTTGGTCTACACTGTAGTTTGATCCCTTGAACTTTTTGGCGTTAGACAGAATATCCTGTTTTTCCTTGTAGGAGGCAAAATTAACGATGATTGGTCGTTTAAAGTTCTCATTATAGCGACCTACACGGTGCGCCCTTTGCACCGTTTTCAGGTCCACACCGAGCTTGTCTTTACAGATACTTTTAATTAGATTTTCAGATTCATTCCATGTTTCTTTGTTATTCGTGTCATCCACACCATAGAAAACAAGGTTTTGCCTACGACTTCTGTTTTCTAGATCAACATTCCTGTTTTCCAATTCGTTAATTTGTCTTGCCAAAAGCTCAATTAGCTTTGCTTGTTCTGTTACTAATTGATTAACGACCCCGATTTTCCCCTCCGTACCAACAAGCTTCTTATTTATTTCCTCGATCATGTTTTCATGCTTCTTAAACCTACTGTCGATAGCGTCCAGCTTACTCATAATGGAAGCCTGACCGCTCTGCAAACTTTTAAGAAGGTCAATTTCTACTGCGTCAAGGGGGCCAGGGTTAAGTTCTACATCCCCGGAAAGTAGCAACAAGAGAAACAGGTAAAGTACTCGATGTGCAAAGAGGCGAAAATATTTGCGAGATATACGCAGTCTCAATCGTCTGCCACAGAAGGTATCAGCACTTGACGTGGGAGGAGCCGGCAACGCAAACAGGGACTTTCGAACACAGATAGGACTGTAAGGACTAACCTGCGTGAACAACAGTAGTGTTAGCTGCATGTCGCCAAGCGTGCCGGCTCCAAATCCCACGCAGTCAAAGTGCCGTGCGCTTATGTAGCCATCGACGAAGACACGTGGTGTCCCTTGCTCGAAGAAGATTGGCAAATCCAGTACGACGATCGACTTATCGAAGGAGCCATCGCAGTCGGTGATGACTGGCAGATCCTCTTCGGCGATGCCCGGCGGCACGTGCAGTCCGGTGATAACCGTCGTAGAAGGTTCGGGTACGTACGGAAAAGCATCCCCTTTAGTGACCGCGCCGAGCGGAGCAGTTGCTCTGAGGGACGTAAGAACCTGCGTGAACAACAGTAGTGTTAGCTGCATGTCGCCTAGCGTGCCGGCTCCAACAAGCTGGAGGTTTATTCGGGGCTTGCGAACCGTCTTGAAGATTGCATTCACCTTCGTGGAAGAAATAAGGCATTCGAACGGGTGTCAGTAATAGGAGCACAAAAGCCTCAGTAAGCACTCTTTGTTTGGTCAATGAAAACTGACATTACTATATTATTTCTGAACAAGAACAAATGTAAACCACTCGCACGATGTTCATTAGCCTTATGATGTATTGAGCCTGTATATATTTGCTTTCGTTGAGGGACTTGTGTATTACACTGTCAAACATGACGTACATTTCAGGTCGCCACAAGGTGGGTGGCTCTGCAGTGTCACCTAGAAGGTTTCAAATCATGACATGTCCTCAGTACATCGCAAGTTTAGAATTAACTGTGTAATCATTTTTTTAATATGCACGATTCGAGAAAAAGTTTACCTTGTTCTCTGCACAAAATAGTGAAACTGTCTTTCCAATTGAAAGTTTTCCAATTCATTATATCATCAAAGTGCAGTCTCGAACTGTAGTTACACGTGCAGCACGAGCTGACCTCTACCGAAATATTTCAAAGCAAAAACCTAAAGAAGAAAAACTAGGGTTTCTACTGTGTACAGACAATCGCATCAAGGTTATAAAATGGCCAGTATGTATGCCGCGCACGTAACTGGAATTGCAGCCTGCTCCTTGGTGTTTCTAGAATTTGTTGAGAGGATGGCTGAGAAATGTTAAATGTTTTACAAACAAATTAAGCTTACCTTTTGGCGGTAGACTTTCATCAGAACGTTCTTCAACGGGAACTGTAAACATCATAGTGATACTGAATGTAAAAAGTAATCAAAATCAAAGGTTATAACTTTTCAAAGGCATGCTTCTTCAGCAAAATTATACAGGATTAGTTCCTGTTTTGCTGTCAAATTAGAATTTTTTTTTATTTTTTGTTGTCCCGTTTTAGCGGTTTTTAGTCGTTAAGATATCTTCAAGATAACTTTTTAAATTGTTACAATACCCGATGTCAGCGCATGTGTGTTTATTCAAATGCAATCACCTCAAAACTCAACTATGCCGAAATAAAGTAGGTAATTCTTTTTGTTTGAAAGAAAAGACCACGAAGTGATATTTTTGCATGTGTTACCGAAAACGGAAGCATAATTAAGTAAAAATATAAGGGACTTTGTAATTGTCTGTATATTCCGCGTCAAAAATATCGTTTGTAGAAACATGTTTTCTTGGAACTCTTAAGAGCTACCAGTTAAATTGTTTAGGAAAAATAGAAGGGAAACTTTGAACGCACTTCACGAAGGTTGTCTTGAGTATAAGGATATGATAACTTTTTCCGACTGCCAAACCACTGACCTCTTCCGTTAACTCAGAGAGTGCTAATTATTGGTACGATTTGAGATCATACATACTCTTGTACTATGAATACTTTGAACATCGGATTACATACTCAGATCACTAATAAAGGAGCCGTTGAACTGATGCAAATAAAAAAATAATGAAATACTGAGGGGCCGTCACCTATGCAAGCACTTGTCCTTTTCATTTTTCAATGATAATCAAATATTGCGGTCATTTCGCCACGCTTTAAACAGAATGTGTTGAGAGAGAAAAAACGGGAGGTGAATTAATTCCTCGAGAGAATAAATGGCAAATAACTGAGAGCATACAAGAATTGACACTGCACGTGAAGCGAACGTTGAAGGAAGAAATTCAGTCGTACGTTCAAAATTTCTAATCATTTTTGCTTCAGGAAGTCTAGCCTTTAAAGATCGAATTTTCAACGAATATTTAGTGTATAGTGTTTGATTCTGTCACTTACTTTCCAAGTGGATCGCCTCCTCCTCAGCCGTCGGTAGCGGAAATATTCTGTGAGGGACACGGCCGGATTTGTCATGTACTCGGAATGGCTCAATTCCATGTGTTAAGTTTCGGTATTCTTCCTGTTAAAAAAGTGAAAGATTTCTGAATATTGCAAGCATTGCCCGTTGCAGACCGTTTGTGAATCGCTAAAAAAACATTTCATTTAAATAAAAATTCAATTGGTTAGGAAGCAATTTATGGAGATAGTATTCTAAATATATATTTTAAAGTTCTCATAAATAATGTTCTTTAGACGCTGTGGCGATGTGAACTTCCAATATGATTAATACACATTCATTTTTATGAAACTTAAAAAAGCACTCCAGGTTTATAAAATGTTCGCGAAAATCTATGTAGTTAACAAATATAGGATTTATAAATAACGACTGCATAACCTCCTGTACATTTGTATAATCGTATTTATTGTTCCTATAAGAATATATACTTAAAAAAATGTGTATATACCATTTCAATTCCCACGTCTGTTTCAGTAATTTTAAAGGATGCCTTGTGTTCCGAATTTTCATAAACACTATTACGTATGTCTGTAGTATCCATCTGGAAAGAACATATTATGAAAAAAATAACTGCGAAGTAATATTCATATTAGTAGCAGCTGAAATGCTAAACGGTTATGTTTATAGCCAAGCTATTTATCGCTACGGTTTCGGGGATCTTTTGTGTGCGTCAATAAAAACTCAGTTCCCGTATTTCGTACAAAATCGCTTCATTTTATGCAAAAGCTTATGTCTCATCACTTGGATATGCATCTTCGGTAGATTAGTTATCAATAGGCTCCATTTTCAAGATCAGTAGATTCTCAGGTAGATAATAAGCGTTTCTCAAAGATTTGGCTTTGTGCGACCCGCATCAACTATGTCTACTCTCGCACCGCCCTCTCGTTGTAGTCGCCCAGAGCGCTTGCAAGCCTAGTTTCCGTTCCTTCCGCCCTCCCGAATTGGCGGTCCCTTCGCGCGCGTCTTCATTCCGCCAGGAGGCCGTCGCATTGCGGGTGTCTTTTTTCCTCCGGCTCCTCACGATGACCACCGATCAAGACAATAAATCTGGTCGTACTTTTGTTCAAAATTCTTTGACACGTCTCTGTCGTGTGCTAAACAGCTTCGCTGGTCATCCACCTTCTCAGAGAGGAATTGCTCATGCTTGTTTTTGCAAGCTATGGCATTTTATAAAAGCTCAGTAAATGATTACATTCATTGAGTTTCAACAAGACGTAGAATGAATATCGGGGTAAATGTTTGCATAAATCATCGAGGAAGTAAAACTTTCTCAAAGAATGCAAAAAAGAAATCGTGGGAGTCGGCACATCATTTAAACAAATTTGCGTTATAAATAGCGGGGACAAGTCTGCTTGAACGGCATTTTGAAATGTACGAAAACCTCGAAAGACACTAGCGGGCACATCAAAAAACGTCTGAGCGAAAAAACAGGTGGAATGTTTATTTTTTAATTAAATTAATTCAATTTCAAACAATGAGGCGGAAGCATGCTTTCTTGTGAAAGGTAATCTTTCCTTACCAATTCGTGATTCACCTCTCCATACTTAGCATCGGAAAAATACAGACTGTCCCCTAAAACACTGGATTCTCCAAAGCCTATGACGTAGTCTTCAGAAAGTTCAACAGCGCCTCTTGAGTTTCCGGTTCTGCTTTCAATCAAAACCGGATACACGACACCTGGATCGTAACCGCTCCTGTTATCCGACCGTTCCATACACGCAACAAACTTCTCGGTAAAGAGGAAGAAACAAAACGGTGGTCACAAGTCACGGTGTTTTCCTTACAAAAAAAAATCGTATCTAGATCTCCCAGCAAGGTTCCCTTTCACAAACAGAGGAAAATTAACTCAACAGAAATAAGGAAGCCCTTCTGCAATGACAAGACGTTGGAAACCTAATGCAATAAAAGTACACCACGGGAAGCAAGCCTACACTCATGTGAACAGTTCGAACGGAACAGATTTAGAAAATCGGGGGAAGGGAGGGGGGGGGGGGGACATCTTCCAATCGTGTTTCGTTAACACTATTCATCCTTTCATATGCATTTCTTAATATGCAGCTCATGAGAAGATATGCTACTTCGCTAGACCTCAAAATGCTATTAGAGTATATACCACATACAAGAGAGGGACTTAAGAATCTAGATTACCTTGTTGCAAGTTTTTGTTAATGATAGTTATAACCTTAATCTTTTGTACCACGCCTACGTTCCTGTTCTTGCGAAAACCTTTGGCAATCTGTCAAACTTTTCGCTCTTCAGCGCTCTAACTGTACGGCAACTTGATGAATGGAACATCGTTTTGGGTCGGTCACATCCATTTGGTAACTCTGATTGTACACGTAATCTGAACGAACAGACTCTAAGAAAAGCGCGAAAGTAATTTTTTCAAAGGCCCAACAACGCGAGAGGATTTCTGGGAGTTTGGAACTGGGCAAAAAAAAAACAAAAAAACATTACGTTATTGTGCATTCCGTGCACGTACAATGCAATTGGCCTTCCGCATTTAAAAGCAACATTTGCATCATCTCTTAATTTGTAGGTGTAATAGGAGGAACCAAGTGCATGGTCTTTATGCAGACCTGACGTACGTCAGACGTTGAATACGCGAACAACTGCTTCCGGTATGATGACCTCGGTGTCGCTTTCTACCAATTTATGACGCCCTTTGGCTGGCTGAACTGTGGAGTACGATGCCCTTAGAGCTCGTCTGTGACTCGTGCGTTAAATATTCTATCGCATCCATACCTTAAAAGTAATCCCAAATTTTCTACAAACGACCTCACAGGAGCCAAAGTGTCATGCTCTCGGATGTCGCAACCCTTGCGCTTGGTGCCAGAATTCCCGGGCAAAATTAAAATGGAAAGCTCGTACATTTGGCTCGTACCACCACCGCTGCGACACCGCCAGGATCCTGGTCAGCGGCATGGAACTTATATGACGTCAGAGTGGCTGAGAGTACAAGAATTTCGTTCGCAACTTCTCTGTCACAGATATAAAAAAAAAAACATATAATCACTAGGTTTGCGTTCACCTTGTCGCCATTTTATTTTGCTTGTGTTTTTAAAGAGATTTGAATGTAGTACCGGGTGTATCAGATAGTGGCTAAACGCTTTAAATCGACCGAAACATTCTGGTTTTTAAACCGAATTTTTCGGTTTAAAAGGTGGTGCATTTGTTCTATAAACTTTGCAAAGAGCGAGCTTACCTGAGAAAAATGTAAAAAAAAGGCTTAACTCCTATGGAAACGCAGCGAAGTCACCAGTTTTCAAACAATAGGGCACCCTATTGATTGAAGACCGGTGGCTTCGCTGGGTTTCCTCGGGAATTAAGATTATTGCTTTGTTTACTTTTTCCTCAGGTAAGTTCGCTCGTAGCGAATTTTTTAAGAAAATACCCGCCCCCTGTGGGCAACGCTGCACAAAATCGTAGAGTGATGACTTAAGAAACCGAATTTTGCAGGTAGATTTAAATAGCATTGCCGCTATTTGAGATACCCGATAGAATACCAACGTATTAAAGTGTCCAAATCAGCCCGTCATGTCATCGGGAGATGTAGCGGCATATATTTGTATAAGGCCGCTTCTACAATCATTGACAACCAAAGTGAAGGACGTGCTGACTAACGAGCATTCCATTATTTTTTCTCATCCAGTAGGGTTCCGGTATTAGAGGATAAGAACACGAAAGAAGCAATCACGAAGCAAGAATCAAGATTATAATATTAAGGCACACCCTTTGCGTCTTATTTGTCAGCGACTATGAAGGAATATGTGAATATAATCAATGCAGCGTGTCTAACCAAGCCTATTTAAACCCTATGGCTTTCGGGGGCATAGTGCATGCCGTAATACAAATTATTTCTCGTCTGCAATATTGTGTGCGGAATTTCCAAGATAACTGTTTATCGTGCCCAAAAGCTCGGAGGTTGAAGCCTAGGAGAAATGTAAACTTCGATTTTACGTTACTAAAAAAAAACGCCATGCGGAAGGTTCTACATAAATATAATCAATACATCACCGGCGTGAGCAGTAGCTACGCTGAAAATAATGAGGGTAGCCGAATGCATTTTACGTCATAAAAACTTTCCTAAGGAATAAATTTATATTTGGAAATGAGAGGATGCCTTTGTCAGGAACCATTTTAAAGTGTGAAAAGGTGCAGCGCCCTTTAAAACATTACACAAAATGCGAGATAAGGAAAACAATACGTCAAATGACGCACACAGGAAGTTGCATTTAATATGTTGATAAACACAGCTTTTGCACGAGACGAGCATTAACACCGGCAATGGACCCTTCTCAAAAGTCAGAGCCATCTCGTGGCAGTCTCAATAGCACCAATTTCTCCACACTAATGACGGTGATAGAATATCAAGATTGTCTACTTTGAAACACTCTCGATTTTGTGAATCAAAGGTGACTTTCAAGGGCCAACTTGTTAGAATAGATTCTCCGCCTCTCTGTGGCATGCATTTAAAGGCTTTCGCTTCTCCAAGGGTGCAGAAGCTGCATAGGGCGGTAATTAGAGCGTCGAGTTTGGCTCCGCACGTGGTAGGTGAGACTAAATATTGAAAAGGGGCTATTCAAGCGGCGTCAAAAAGGAGACACCAGCGGTTTGGTTATCGCGGTGGAGAATAAATATGGCTTACACTGACGTCACAGCAGCGGCCATTCTGGTGGCCATTGCTTGATGAGCACGTGGCTTCTGCATCATTTCATGAAAATAAGTATTAATATGACGTCACATGCCGGCCACACATAAACGCCGCGGCTAATGAGACAAGTTAATGTCACGAAACCGGTCCGTCGAAGACGCAGAAGAATACACCAGCGGTTTTTGACAAATGGCTTCCTCAAATCTCTCGTCGCTTCGATACAAAAAAGTGCGATTCCATACACTGAATAACAATCATAGCACGTAAAACTGAGATTTAACAATCGTGTACTTTCTGAGCGGCATCTGACTTGCCTGCTAGGGAAGTTCAGAACACCTCTCGAGGGTTATGTTTACTCAAGTGATTTTTATTCACATATTCACTACCGAGTTGGCATCGCGCTCGTCACCCACGGGAAGGCACGGGGCTAGGGCCCCACCAGCCAAATTTCTCATTTTATCTTTCTCCCCTCTTCTAGAACGTTATCATTTTGTAACGTATCCCTCGTTCATGTTCGAAATGTTCTAGAATACAGAGTATGTATAAAAGAAGCTGAATCCGGCATTATTGGCACATATGTCCCTTGTCACCGTCACGGGATGCACGCTGTTCTTTTGGCTTTAGTTAGGGGTGCGAGTGCACGTTATTGTACATTTATTTTCGGTTTTTAAATACCTACTTTTTTATCCGAGATAACACAGTAATGCCAAAGGATGACACCCAAAACTGTAGGGAGACCGTGAGGTATCCAGGACTGCCCGTTAGATGACCCCACTGTGTACACTCTTCGTAAGCTATCGCAGGCGTCTCAAAACGACCATTTCCCAGGTCGTTTTAGATCAGTAGTCTAAATCCACTACGGAGCATCCGATTCGTGCGGAGCCACCGCGCCTCCGACTTCACCAGCAGAAGACGACAGGCTTCCGGGAGTGACCAACTGTCGTCCCGGCATTCCGCATCGCGCTGGGCTATCGTCATCTCCGGAAACCGCCATCACAAGTCGGTCGACCGCCGTTCCCGTCACGCTCGGCGAGGCAGGAAGTTACGTCTCCCAGAGATCGGCTTCCACTCGGCTCCAGGAAGATCAGCCGATCGAGATCAGGGCGTTCTGAGCCCTAAATCAGAGTCGGCGCTGCTCCAAAAGGACGTGCGAAAGACATCCGGGTTGATCTCAAAAGACCAGTGGCGAACGCGCCCTCCAAACAAGTGCATCCCGGAACGCGCCATAACGACGAGTGGAATTAGTCATTAATCAAACGCGAATATCTTAATAAAAACCTTTAAGAACCATGAAGACCACTTTGAAGTTAATTTTAACGATTGATACGAACCACAAGCTCTTGCGTGTCGCACAAATTAATTGAATAGACCCAGCAACAATCACACCGGAACAGATGACAGTCGCTCTCATCGGTCCCGGTAGATGGTTGCTGGTTCTATTCAGTTAATTTTTGCGACGCGCAAGCGCTTGGCGTTCGTATCAATCGTTAAAATTAACTTCAAAGTGGTCTTCATGGTCTCTTCAAGGTTTTTTCTCGGGCATTGCGCCCGAGACTGCGGAAAAATCCAGCTTATGAGTGACGTGGACCGTGACATCAATTGAGGCATGTCGCGCGATTGGTCGAAATGAACGAAGTCATCTTGTACTCGTTTTTTGATAGTAAGCCGTCAAAAAAGATTTCGTATTTTTTCTCCATTAGTAACAGGGAGACTTCTTTGTTCTTGACAGAACAAATTACAACAATAAATTAAAATATTATTTCAG
This sequence comes from Ixodes scapularis, assembly GCF_016920785.2. Classification (NCBI taxonomy): domain Eukaryota; kingdom Metazoa; phylum Arthropoda; class Arachnida; order Ixodida; family Ixodidae; genus Ixodes; species Ixodes scapularis. Next base: position 66,851,387 of record NW_024609881.1, read on the forward strand.
TCCGCGGGCGCGCGGAGTGAAGAGACTGAATATCTGAGAGCCTTTGAAGGGAAGCTGAAACAAATCTTGAAAAAAATAAAAATGTGTTAGAGAAGAATTCTGGAGTATTTTTATCCCGTGACTTTGAATACCATGTTCATTTTCCACGATGATTTATACTATACATGAGAAAACCCGAAAAACCTCCGGCGAGTAGTGACGTCATACTAGGATCTTTGTTCCGCCAAGAGCGTGTCGCTCGTTTGGGCAGCGCGTGCAATCGGAATCTTGCAAGGTGTATTTTTCCGCACTGACGTCAGTCGTGACGTCTATATCTGACCTTTTCGAACACAGGAAGAGTGCACGCGGATAGCTTTGACAGGTGCTGAAGATGCGTCAGAGCAGGAATTCCGAAAACTCCTAGTATCGCGCCACGCCCCGTGCACTTTGATATTAACTTTAAAAATAATTCCTGCAGCCTCCGTGCGCCAAATGGGAAAATAATTTCTATACTTGTGATCTTGGAGGCCAAATGAAGAGGATTTTTGTGTTTTTCCTTAAGAGAAGCCACAACCCAAAAAACAAAAAAAAAAACAAAAAAAATTCGGCAACTAAAGTTGATTTTGAAAAGTGACCGCAGAAAGTTTAATAAGTTTACACTGCATAGTTAACTTTTTATACATTATTTTCTGTCCAGTGAAGCTAAAGAAAAGGTAGGGTTTGCAGCAATTTGAACACACTTTTCTCCGTTCCGCTTTTTGCTAGAAATTCTATTTTAGTCAATCTATCGTTTGATAATGGCGATAAAGGGACGGCTCGTTCTTAACTTTTCCTGACTCAAATTTAATAAGGAATGCGGCTGAGGAATTGTTTTGTCACGTTGACAAATGTTACCATTTTGTCAACGCCAGAGAAGACTAAAAGTTGACCAATTTTGCAAAAGAAAATATTTAAAGAAATAAATTACTTTTTACAAGAAACTTTCCGTAGCCGCGCCCCCTAGGCATTCCGCTACATATCTAGCAGACAAAAAATTAGAATATTGTGATAGTTTTCCGACGATAGATTAACTACACAATGTAATCGTGTTACTGATAGAAGCTGCTCTAATTTCCTTCCCATTTAACCCACAGACCTGAAATTTTGTTATGCACCCTCTAGCTCGACTTTCAGCCTGCCCTGTAAATTTCATCAATTTTACGCCAAGGGTTAAAACGTTGATCCCCTTGGGGGTGTGTCCCCTTAAATAAAAAAACACTTCAGTCTCTCTCTAGCTTGAAAAGCATTTAGTGTAATACATCTAAAAAAATGTTTTTTTTTTTAGAAAAACAAAATTGGCGAATGACTGTGTTCCGTTCGGCTTGTGGCGCGGCTCTTAGTTCCACGCTCGAATGGAGTTGCAGAAACTGTTCCGGGCTGACGCACTGCAGTTTCCCATACTCGTCAGGGTCCCTTTTAAAAAGCTTCTGTAATACCTCGTTTAGCACGCCGCAATCTTTCCGGCATATCCATCCAGCTTTTCATCCAAACAGACCTTTTTTGCGCCTGTGGTGTACTGATAGATCGGTACATGTCCCTGAGGGAGCCCAAGAGTCCGACACTTTCACGCCGAGCCTCCTCGAGCAGGACCATACTTTCGTCATGTCTTGGGTTAGTAAAGCTGATTGAAGTTCCCGTTGAGCCTGTGACGGCGTTTTATCTCACATGGTATACGCAACAGCGATACGCAACTATTATAGTTCTCAGTAACATGATAGCGCCGCTCGCAATGCGAAAGGCAATAAATCATGTCGACAAAAATTGTCGACATATTTATTTTGATGTCGATATGATGAAAAATTGTCGACATACTCAAAAATGTATTTGGGAATACAAACACTGGGAGACATGAAACGAGGAGCAAAAATACTGATACTCCGATATATCTGGAAAAATCTATCGCGATACGTATCGGAGATACACATTAAAAATAAGCATAAAGTCTTTAGAAATACTGATACAGGAATACATTTCACTGAGGGCAGAAATACAAACATTTAAATACTGATACTGCAATATATTTTAAAAATATGTTTGAGACGCCAACTGAGATTAAGCTTGAAGTGGAAGTATTTGATGACGAAATTACTTTCTCGCAGGCTTGGCACCTCACCCTAAAGTTACAAGCGACTTCGCCTCGCTGTACGGTTCCAAGCGGCAAGGAGTCTTCAATGGGGTCCAAAACTTTCGGTCAAGAATTGACCGAGGTCCCTTCCCTGGAATTCTGTCTGTCTCATGAGCGATGCGAAAAGACTTCGACCTCAGATAAATTTCATGTCACCCTAAATCCCATAAAAACGTCATCATGCTCCTGTTCAATAAGGGCGCCCCTGTCAACAGTGATCACATCACGTCACGGTGGAATGATCTGGTATTCGTGTATCTGTAGGTGTGGCCTTGAACGTAAAACTTTACCCAGGCTGCTGTATGAAAGGACAATACGTAATTTTGTTGTAGGTGACCTCCATGAAGATCGTGCAGGAACTTTGGAATTTTGGAGAGCAGTGGACCACCTGAATCATCCTGGAACACATGTCTTCTGTTACGGTTGAAAAAAAAAACGATACGGTGGCATCGTTGTTGTGACGGTCCTTCGTGAAGACCCGCCAACGCTATGACGCATGGATGGCAGTCCTCGAGATTTGCCTAGCCGCATTCCAACAGAGACCTTCGTGGATTGCGACCTGAGATTGCCGGCACACGTGGTATCTGTCTGAGAAACAGCACGCTCGAGACGAGTCGCAGATGTACGAAGTCTGTGTCGGCACAGAGAGGCCACGTCTGGCCTCCTCCCTTGGTATCGGATCAGCAGAGTAGCGGGCCACGTTCACATCGACTGAGGACATGCGCTTTAGCAGTGCAATATTACGGGCATTGACGCTTTCGGATATGTGTTGCCGGCATCTAACTCCGATTCCCAGAAACCCTCTTTCCGGATGAACATGACACAGCAATACTCGGAGAAAGGGTTTATTCACTCACTTATTGCCTGGGGTGTTTCGGGGTCGGGGAATGGTCAACAGCCAAGCCTTGGGGACGTCCGTCGCCATGGCAACTGCTTCTAGTCCCAGCGGTAGTCATCCACACCGCGTCATGAGGACGTCGTCGTCCAGAGTCGCTGTCCGGTCCGTTGGTCGAGTCCGCCACTCGGCGTAGTGCCCGCACTCCCCGCGCCAGCGTCCCCCGCCGTCCGAGCTCCGCTCCGTCACTCGTTCACGCCCAGGTCGGCAGCAACAGAGAGCCACCCTTTGTCTCGCTTCCCCTTTTAAGGCTATCCTGGCTTTGTTCCTCCAACCGTTAGATCGGAAACCTTGCCGCGATCCGACCTTTGGACGTCAGCGCTGAATGAGGGAGCGCTTGCCCCGTCCCTCCCGGAGGGATGGGACATTGCACGACAGGACGGCGGTGGGAAATGGGAAGGTCACGGAGGAACGAGGGGCCGGGAAAAGGGTCTCCACACCTCCCCTCCCTCAATGCTCGGACTCCGGGGGGCTTGAGTCGGCGGGGGGGCGGACGGTCTCCCGGGAGAAGCTCCTCCAGCAGTGAACTCGCTCAGCTGAGTGTCGCCGATGATGACGAGCGCCCTCGGTGATGATGGTGGCGGCAAGTCCAGCCAGGTCAGCGGTGAACGTTGATTCACTGGGAAGCTCGCGACCGACGAAGCACGGTTTACGAACTGGTCGGGTGCACCACAGCTCACAAAACGGACGGGCACTCAGGCACACATCGGCTCTGAAAGTTCGCTTTCGTCCCTAATATTCCAGACAGCGAATCGCGCAAAAACAAATACCGGCACGCTATATCAGACAGCGGGACTAAACCAAAGTCCTTCGATCGTTGGACATGCTGCGAAATAAAAACAAATCATGAAGACCGTCATGCTTCACGTTCCAGAGGTAGGTAAGAGGAAAACTATTCCTTAACGAAAAATTCTGACCACTCACTGTATACCAAAATCGTACATACGCCCACTATACAACGTTTGCTCCTATAAAACTCAACGGCATTCTTTTAAAACAGAAAACAATCTAACAGAGCGTTAGAACCGCACATTTCTGACAACAATATTAATCTCTAACCCACTCTCGAAAAACGCATAACACTTCGAAAGCTAACAACGATCTTATGTAAAACAGAAACGGCCACATATCCAGTCCCGTTCGCGAGTTGCGACTCGAAAAGAAAACACGCTGCCAACAGCAGCAATTACCCAAGAGAGGCACTTATGCGCTCGGCGCTCACGACACCCGAGCTACAAACACGCTACAACCAAGCTACGCAGCACGTCTTCATCCGAATAGACAATAACCGTACTGAGAAGCCGTTGTTCCGTGGTACCGGCCACTTACACCAGTACAAAGGAAATAGTATCTAATAAAACTTTGGTTGGGGCCAGTTGGTTCATATCGATTAAAAGGTTAAAAGGCGCGAACAAACAAAACTAAAAAGGACGAAAAAAAAACGTCGTACGTGTTGTACGTGCGTCCTTTTTCGTCCAGTCTGTTCGCGCCTTTTAACCTTTTAACCAACAGCGTCTATATCGAGCGAACCGCAGATCTCATTGGACAGCATATATACACTTATGGTCACAAGTTTTGTAACATTTTGTCATTAATTACAGTAACAATTCTGTTTGCATGGCGGGTTAAATTATGCAAGAACCACTAAATGTACCAGCAGACGTATAAAATAACTTTTGACCGACATCCACATCATTTAACCACCCCAGTTTCGGGTGTCCTAATTTCTAGGTTTTAGTTTTTTAATGCTACCAAGCTGGACAGGCGGCATATATTTTATTTTCTAATATACAGCCTAGTTTGAAAACCTGAGGAAAATTCATACCTTTCTAAGAAAGATAAACATTCCTCACCAATTCGTGATTCACCTCTTCATTCCCATGCCTCCGTCAAAAACAGACTGTCCCCCAAAACACTGGATTCCTTCAATTCTATGACATAGTCTTCAGCCAGTTGAACAGCGCCTCCCAGATTTCCGCTTCTAATTTCGATCAGAGCAGGATACACGACACCTAGAACGTAACCACTAGTGTCATCTGACCGTGCCGTACCCGCAACAAAAATATTCTTGCTGACAAAAAGAAAATGAAAAAAAATCTGTGGTCACATGTCACGGTGTTAATCTTAGGAAATAAATCGCGCCTAGACCCTCATCTAAAGTTTCAATTCAGAAGCAAAAATCAATTAACACAGCCTAAAAATTTAGGATAAAATAACCCCCGTACAATGTCAATACTTCGGTGATGTAAAATAGTAAAATGCAGACCACAGTCAATAAACCCATGATTCATGTGTCCCCCCCCCCCCCCCCCCAAATCTTCCAATAGACACTTCCGGAAAACTGTGGCACCCCCACCGTCTGGTGGACGCATTATGACCTTTCCGATGTCCGGCACGTGAAATTATCCAGGAATCGAAGACAAAATTGACGTCGGTTCAATATTTTGTGATATCAAAACCCAGAGAAGTCGAAGGAAAGCAAGTCAGGGTACGTGATCACCTCCTTTTTTGTTCGTAATAATAAGAGACAATTAATCGTGCCACTTAGAAGATATATAAAGCGTTCAAGTAGACACGGACGCACACCTGAACAGGCCTACAATGCCCCCTCCGCGATGTGTCCTGGGATTTTCCAGAAATTCTTATCGGGTTTTCTTTAAGCTATTCATACTTTCATGTGCGCCAAGCGTATGAACGCATACTCAATTCGCGCATCATGAAAGAAAGAAGCTAGTTTGCTTGACTTCAATTTGTTCTTAGGGTGCCCCCATACCACACAATAAACTCGAAAAAACTAAAGTATCTAGGCAATTTTGTTACCAGCCCTTATATAAATAATCATTATTGTCTTAACGTTTTTCGCACCTGTTCATATAAAAATCTTCTAAATACTCGTAACTTTTTCTCGCTTTTCGGTCATGTAATTTGACTTTACGATGATGGATGACACAACGTTTTGAGGCGGTCACCCACATGTAGTAACGTAGATTGAATACCTTCTGAACGGAAGAAACGAGAGGCTAGAAACAAAGCAAAAAGGGATTTCCTGCATTGTCCAACACCCATAACGGAATGCTGGCAGTTTGTAACTCGGCGAAACACAAGCATTACATAAGTGGGCATTTCGTGCGCGCACAATGCAACTTGCGTTCTGCATCAGTGTGCTATATTTTCTCCCTCTGTTTATTCCTTCGTGTAGCGGGAGGAACAATGCGCATGACCTTTACGTAGAGCCGACGTACACCAGCTGTCGAGTAAGAAAATAACTGTTTCCGTTCTGCTGAGCTTGGTTTTGCTTTCTATTTGTTTTTGAGGCCCCTTGGCTGATACAAGTTTAGAGTATAGATCAAAAGTGGTCCAAAATTGGCCACAAATCACGTCACAGGAGCCGAAGTGTCATTCCGTCTGATGTGATCCTGGTGGTAGCCGCTAGAAGTGCCAGCAAAACGTACAAGCGAACGCTCGTACTTTTGCTCGTACAACACGGGTGTGACATCGCAAGGGCCCCGGCTGGCGACAGCATGACAATTCTACGTTGTCATCAGACGCAAATCGAGGGATTACATTTTAGGACGCGATCGCGGCACCAGACGGAGATGCGTTCACGGCACCATAGTTTGGAGTCAGCACTAAGCATGCGGATGCTGATTAAAGGCCGACGACCAGGCACGATATTCTGCTGGGCAGAACATCCTCCTCACCCTGGGGTAGGAGGAAACGGGCAACGATGGACAGGATAGAAAGGAGGAGAGGAGGAAGCTGAGGAAAATTGGAAACCGTGACCTGATCGGCGATCTTCAATTTAAGTGACTGACGAATCTCGAGAAGGTTAAAATTAGCACATCTACACAACTATACCGAAACTTCGGTCGCAACCTTGATGTCACAAATATAAACAAATTGACACTAGGCTTGTGTTAGCGTAGCAGCTATTTTATTTTGCTTTGCCTCTAAAGAAATAATTTGCAGTATAGTACACTACAAGCATAATAAACGGACTAAATGAGCACGTTTTCTTAAAGAAGATATTGCACCTTATAATTCTATGAGGCCGCTCCTTCAATCACTTACAACTTAAGAAATTAAGGGCGCGGTGACTCAAGAGCACCTCGTTATCGCTTTTCAACTAATGAGATTGCGAGATTTACCAATAGGAGCGCTAAACAACCACTTAGAAAACAAAAATCAAAGTTATAATATTAAGCCACACCCTGCGCTTCTTATTGCTCAGCGATTGTGAAAGCACCTATGAATAAACTCACTGCAGTAAAATTTGCTCAACCCCCTTGAAACCCTACGCCTTCTTAGGCTGTGTTGCCAGGCATAATTGAAATTCTTCTCGCCCGCAATACCACGCACGGTAACTGCATGATAGCCGTTGACCTTGTCCAGAATCTTGGATAATTCTCCTATAGAATTCAAACGTTCAATTTTACGTAACTTTGTGAAGGCATTCAGATGCTTCTTGATAAATGCTTCTTGCTACAGCCGGCAAGAGCTGTAGCAAGGCTAAAAATAATCAGTGCAGCCGAATACATTTTACCGTGTAACAACACACATACAGCTGAGAAATGGAGAGCGGAAACTCAAAAAATGTCTATCAGAAACCGTTTAAAAAAAAAAAAAAGCTTCAGCGGCCTTTAAAACCACAATATACAACATTTAGAATATAAAAACGAAGAAAAATAGGGACGCACTCGGGAAGTGGCATTCATTTCGTAGGTGGCACCTTTGAAGCGTGAGAGCCATCTAGTAGCAGTGCGATTAGCTCCGATTTATTCGTAAAATGACGGTGATAGGAGAACGAGGTCGCCTAACTTGAACCACCCCCCAACTTCGTGACTCAAAGGCGACTTAAAGGGACCCCCTTGTTTGAAACAATTCCTTCCTTTCCTAGAGTATTCCTTCAGAGACGATCGCTTTTTCTAGTGACGAGAGGCTGCGTAGTGCCGCCATAAGATCGTCGAGTTTGGCTCGGCACATGTTGGGTAGACTACCTTTTGAAAAGGGCCTATTCAAACGTGTAAAAAATATACAACAGCGGTTTGCTTATCGCGGTGGATACTAAACATGGCTTGAACTGACGCCACATGAGCGGCAGTTGCGGTGGCCTTTGCTTGTTTTGCACATTCCTCCTGCGGCAAGGCATGAGCACTGCTATGTAAGATGACGTAACAAAAAAAAGCCACATGTAAACGCCATGGTAAACGAGGCATGATTATGTCACGTGACCAGCCCCTGGGAGGCGCGGAAGTACAAAAGGGGTTTCCGCCGAAATCCTTCCGCGAATTTCTCCTTGTTTCAATTTAAAAAAAGTGCGATTCCACTCACAGAAAAACAGCGAAAAAGTTTAAACTGGAATTAACCGCATATTCGTTTAGTTTACGAGTGTCATTAAAGTTGCCGGCAGGGAAGGTCAAAGCAGCATTCGAGGACTACGTCGGCTGGAGGGTGTTTCCACGCCAGATCGTACAATAATGGTGCGGGTCACAGTTTTCATATTTATGTAAAAAATATATGTTAAAGCCATATTCTTGAGAGGAGCATTCAGCTATATGCGAAAGTCGTAGCTAATTGTCTTCGGGAGATAGAATATTTCGAAGCTCTAGGCGTTGAAATTGCCAAGGTTTCGCATAGACTTCTGCTTATCTCTAATACCCTACTAAAGACACTGTATTTCAATTACTTTTGTTAGGAATTCGATATCTTGCAAATATACCTAAAAGTATTTATCACTTTTTTTTAATTACATTTTTAAGCACTTTGTGCTCATTATCTCAAGTACATTTTTCAATCTTTGAGAGAAGCTTGTCAACGGAATGGTTTATCGGAATAGACCACTTTCGAAAATCGCCGCTTCAGAAGGTCCATGTGTAAAAATAGGTGAACATGTACTCAAGCGAGCTCAGGTACTCCGTCTAACAAGCAAGCAAGCTCCGGCTGGATCTAATGGGATGCAGAGACTTAGATTGGGCTCCTCCAAACTTTCTTTTGTTCATATTTGGCTTATTTTTTTGGGTGCGAGGCACTTTTTTTTCGAAAGCCAATAAGATGTCTCTCTGCTGATTTTCTGAGTGTTAGCTGGTATTGCACGTTTGAGCCCTTTATCAGTTCTTCCTACCCACCATCTCATGCCGTAAACAGCTTAAACTAGACGGAATTCGCAAAACCACAGGCGCACACCACAACGCGCAATACCGTGGAGTAGGAAGCGTCATCTGCTCTTGGATAGAAAATTAGACGTCATGAGTGCGTCCCCTCGTTGTGTCCAGTATAGCGACAGTAGGTGATTCGGAGGTACACGGCTAAATTCCAAAATTTATGTTCTAAAAAAATATTTTGATTAAAGGGGCTGTGCAACGACATTGGGTAGGAATATTTTTTTACTTTACACCAGCTGCCTGGCACTGGTGGGAACCAAGAATACTCGAACTGTGTGACCCACTTATGTGGGACACATGTAAGAACTTATAAAACTTTACCAAAACTTATAAAATTGAAAAAGTTCGACTTCTCTCTTTTCAAAATTATCCTAAAATACTAGCTTTTTAAATTTTTTGAATTCTGATTATTTGCTGAGTCACGTCCCACAAGCCCCTGCCGACTTTGACCTGACTCGATGATCATCTTCGAGATCGATGCATTCGTGAATAGGTTAGGTTATATTATTATTATTATTATTAATTATATTAGTATTACTATTAATATTAAGCGTCATAAAATCTATTTTTCAAGTGTCACAGATGGATTCTCGTGCAGCAGTGCGAGAAGAGAGTGCACAGCGAGCGGTCAAACATGCGATCTCCGACTGGTAGAAAAAATGTCAGTTTCCGCCTTGGCAGCTGCAATAAACAATAACTTTAAAGCAAAACAAATTCTCCGAGCTTCCTGTATGCGCTGTTGTTCGTTGCAAAAAGTGCTCTCAAACATGTCTTTTTTTTTTTTTTTTTGCGGCGTAGTTTTTGGACGTTTGTTTCCGGGTTGAGCTGCGTCAGAATTGCCGTCAACCTCGGCGTAACCACGCGTTGCATTATGCGACGTTACCTATAATGACGTCACGTTTGACGGCACGAGGGTAAAGTTTTCCCGCTAAATTTAACGGGAATATTTTCCCGGTAAATCTAACGAGGAAAATTTCCCGCTAAATTTAGCACGGAAATTTTTCCGCTAAATTCGTCAGAAATTTTTCCGCTACATTTGGCGGAAAACTTTTCCACCAAATTTACCGGAAAAATATTGCCATCGTGACGTAACGTCACACGTAAAGCCTCATCCCGGAAAAATGTTTCCGCTAAATTCAGCCGTAAAGTTTCCTGCCAAATTTAGCGGTAAAATTTTATACTCGTGACGTCACAAGTAACGCCACATGTGACGTCAAGCGGGAAAATTTAGCGGGAAAATTGACGTCATGTGACCTCAAGTTCAATTCAGTTTCCTCGCTAAAACTAGCGGGGAAATTTTCGCTAAATTAATCGGGAAATTTATGTAAAATTTCACGCTAAATGGGAGGAAAGGGTACGGAGGGGGAGGAGGGGCATGCCCTACCCTCCGTACACTCTTATCCCTCTCCTCAAGATCTGCGCTGTAATTCGGCATAAGAGAGAATTGTAAACGCCTTTAATTTTTTTTTTGTATAAATTAAAAATTTTACCTCAATTTCCTGCCTGCATTGAGATAAAAAAAAATTCTACTAAAATTGTCTTATGACAATAACGCTACAAATATTACCGTTTGAAAACCTTACACGGGATACTAAGGCACCTGAGGCAAACAAGCTATCATCCATTATCTGAGAAGTCTAGCTCGGAATTTCGCACTGTTCCAACTGACCCCTCTGCAAGCACTCTAATCCTAATGTCTCGTTTTAAGACTTCTTAACTTTTTTTCATACTTGTGTGAATGAAAACGTGTATACAACTTCGGAAACACAGTGCTTCCTTAATTGAAAGCCGAAACGAAGGTGTTAATTTTTACAGTTTTTGTGCTATTCCCTGGCTGTTCATTTTTACACTTCTTGTGCTATTCCTTGGCCTACGGTCTCCCCGATCACCACCCAGCCTGTACAGTTATCTACCTAACGTCCCCGAATGAAAGCCAACTTGTTTCTGAACAATGTCGGCGTGTAAATACTGTTGGTTTTGGGGGAATATCACGCTAAAGCTTTGCCAGATGGAAGTTCGTTTCATGCAGCACTGCATGGGGGGGGGGGGGGGGGGTGCGAAACCGGATTTTCCACGCCACTGTATATCTCTAATTTTGAAGCTTCTAATGGCGTCCTTATTCGACAGAGATTTCCTCCACAGAGAGAGCAAACGTCATTGTGCTTCGAGGTCACATGCGCCACATCACGGATGCTTGCTCATCCCGGTACTCCAATAAGGGGCTAGGATTGCCCCATGGTTCCGGCAATAAAGGAAGATGGCGTCGAACGACAAGTTCGTTGGCGTATGCAAAAGCCTTGTGGGAAGCTTGAACTCGCCGCGTCCTTACACCAAAAGCGTCAAAGTTGACGGTGCCATATTGCTCTTGTGGTGGACTCACAGGACAAGGATTTTCTCCATGTAGAGGAGCATATGTCACATTGTTTTGAGGTTATGTGGGTCACGTCACTGGCGGTTGCTATTCTCAGTACTCTGCAAGGAGCCAAGGACAAAGTGTTCCATTCCTACGGACTGTCCCATCGCTCCGGCGAGAAAGAGAGATGGCGTCGAACGATGAGTTCGATTAGTTTTTTGATCATCGTGAAAAGCATGGTGGATGCTTGAAGTCGCTGCATACTTAAACCAACAGCGTCAAATTTGACAGTCTGGCGTTGCTCATATTCACGTCGTTGAAACAAAATTATTCCCAGAATCAGACTGTCAACCCTGGCTTTGTTGGTGCAAGAAGGTGACACCTTCAAACTTCTACCACGCTTTCAAGACACAAGATCGAACTTGTCGTTTGACGCAATATTATTTTCTTGACGGAAAGGTAGGAGAATTCCCAGCTCTCGGCGGGGCGGCTTAGAGGATTAGCAAGCATTCGTGACATGGCGCACGTGACGCCGAAACGCTATAACTTCTGCTGCTTTATGTGTAGAAAACCTTTTTGCGAATACACGTACTTTGTGGTTCGATGTTTAGGCAGTGGAAAGTTTAAAAAAATTGTGTATTTGCATGCGAGCTGGTGCGTATTAATCATGATGTTGAAACGCTGACTATTAGCAGTGCGAGTTATAAAAAAAAAGGAAGCGGGACAAGCGGGATTCGGATGCACCAGCGCGGACAATACCGAACGATTCGTAACGCTTTCTGATTAAATCAGTTTTTTTCTAATCCTAACATGGCGCAGTCGACACCGACAAGAATCACAGGTACGTGCTAGCTCAGGCACACGACCCAAGCACGCATTTTATTGAACGCCTGCCAAATTGACGCAAGACATGGCCGACTCTACAAACGATCTCGCGGAGCGCTATGAACAGCTTCAAATCGGCTGCGAGAAGCTCTAAAGTGATATGACTAGGATCAAAGAGTAGGCACGCCAAAGCCAAAAACAACGCCCGACCACGGGTTCAGTGCCGCAAACACCGGACACAGTCCCACATCTTCAGCATGCAACAGTCACAGACGCAAAAGTCACGAGAGTCCAGGAGGCGACCAGCCGAGAGCCTGCGATCCCTACCATCAACGAGCTTCTCTCCATCATCGCAGGGACTCAACAACGGATCGTGGGTTGCGTATTGACAAACCCACGTCCCCTCGAAGTCCACTCTACGATTGACACGTCATCCGCCATACCCATTTACAACGGAGATATAGAGACTAACGTTTCTCATTGGCTTGAAGAGGTCGATCGCGTTGCCACTATTGCACATTGGACGTCATCCCTCACCATACTGAGTGCGTTGACTCGACTCAAAGGACCTGCTAAGGACTGGCAGACTGTATATGGTAAATCGATCCGTGATTGGGAAACGTGGAAGCAAGCAGTCCTCGAACGCTTCAAGAGGAAGATGACCATCCAAGACTTCATCGAGTATCAGGCCCAACGGAAGCTCCTGCCCAGCGAAATTCTTGTGCAATACATTTACGCCACGAATGCCATGCTACAAAAGTCGCCATATGAATCAGTGCCTGAGGACATATTCTCATTGATCTTGCTTGGCAGTGCCGATGACAAATGGGCGAACCGTCTGTCGTCCCACAATTGCAGGTCGGTGCTCAAACTTATTGTCAGAGAAATGTGCATGGATAGCCGACGGCCACTCAAAAAGAGCAACTACGCAAACGAGGAACACCATTTCGTCGTTTACCCTGAGACTGGTTTTTTTTTTTGAAGAGCAGAAGTAACTGAAAAAAAAGGTTTTCTGTTACTTCAGCTCTTCAAAGAAAAAAAACCCAGTCTCAGTGTAAACGACGAAATGGTTGACTTCCACCAGCTAGCCTGTACTTTGACTATTTTTCGGTAGAGGAACACCAAGAGCTCTACCGGAGGACAGCTGCAAGCTTCGAAGATAATACACAGCGCAACACAATTAAAAGCTACAACTGTGGCCAGCCGGGACACTTCTCAAGAGAATGTCGCATTCCGAAGACACCCGCCACTCTTCGGGCGGAAGAAAGACGCAGCGCACACAGTCCGACGGCGTCCTCTCCAAGACGTTTTGAGCAAAGCGATGACGAACGCTGAAGCCGTACTACCATTTCAAGAAACGTTCATTGCTTCCTACGTTCTAGCGGGGACGGCCTACCCATTGTTCGTAGCATAATTGGTTCAGAAACAACTGTGAAAGTGTGCATCGACACGGGCGCAAACGTCTCGATCATTCGCTCTACAGCTATTCCGCCCAACTCAAACATCACAGTTCATCCTAATAGATCTGATATAAACGTTCTTGGAACACGAGTAAGACCCGAAAAAGTCACAGCTGTGACAATCACGGTAGGCACTACTCAAGTTTGGCTACCTGAGGTGTTCGTCATAGAACTACCTGCCCCTGTCGACATCCTTCTTGGATCAGATCGGAGACGACTTGCCAACGTTTATGTTACCTTTCACCCCAGCAACGACGTTACGGTAGTTCAACTGCCTCAACAAAACATGCTTGAACGGTGTAGTCAAAGCATATGAAGTGAGCTAGCGGGTGAAACACTCATTGCATCGTTCTGTCAACGCGAAGTTTTTATTGCCACAATTCCTGTGTGTGTGCAACGAAGCACGGCGATAGAATTGTGAAACTAGAAACGCGAGCGAGTGCCCCAGACACCGAACTTCTCAAGCACACCGAAGTGGCCGTAAAGAAATGACTCAAGGTGTATCGGTCGATCGTCAGATGAACCGATACACATTCGACTTCGTCACATCCTACTGATGTCACTCAGCCTTTGTCGATGGCGAGAACAAAATAGGACTAGGCCCCCATTCTGAACACTCGATTGATCTAAGAGAAAATATACCACTCTCATCTTGCCCATATATATGCTCTCGTGCTGATAACGAGCTTCTCAAAAGGGAAGTCAAAGCTCTATTACATATTTCCTGCTTCACTGCCATCTCTGCCATCACGTTTCCTCACCGTACCTTGCTGGCTCGTGACACTGATTTTATCTGGACTGAAATTCACGACAAGATTTTCAATGACGTGAAGAGAAGATTGACAAGTCTTGCAATAATCGGGAACTTCAGTACGGATGCCCAACGATAACTTATGTCGACGCCAGTCACACTGGTTTCGGAACCCTTCTTGCTCAATTTCAAAAAGAGTGAGAACAAGTAATCGAGTATGCAAACCGCAGTCTCAATGAACACGACTCGGAGCTCAATTCAAACACTCTCGGATGTGTGGCTCTTCACTGGGCCGTCACCGAAAAATTCGCCATTTTTGTTTGTGCAGAAGCTTTATTCACGGTTGTCAGGGGCAACATGAGCCTTACGTACCTCGTTAAACAGCGTACAACCAACCGCAGATTTGCCAGGTAGACACTCGACTTAGCGGAATATGAATTCGATCTTGTACACCGCTCTGGAAAACTCAACGGAGCAGCAGACGCGACGTCACGACTTGACATGCCGGACACAGCCCTGGAAGTCCTCATCAACAACGAGGCGGCTGGATGCACACTGAAGTGCTTGGTGATCGTGCTGAGTCAGGATACCCACTTCAGGAGTTTCCAGACGTCTGATCCGGAATACCAACGTCTTAAGCTACTAAGAAACATGAAAAACAGTCTCCTCAAAATTGACACCGGGATCCTTGTGCGAACACCGATCTGCAGTGGACGAAAAAGCACGCGAATCGTAGTACGTGTCGCACGTACTGCACGATATTTTAATGTGTTTGCGCCATGATAAGGTCGGACATATGGACACAAGAAAAACTTAAGATCAGGTTGACCGACCGTATCATGCGCCATGATAAGGTCGGACATATGGACACGCTCAAAGAAGGGTCTTCTTCCCTATGATTCATCGCACTCTAAGCTGGTCAAGAGAAGCATTGCCTCGTCTTGCCTACAAGCTGCACTCGTGGGGTCATGTCATCATGTGGTTAACAATAGTTTTTCCTGGCAGGTTGAGAGACTGACAGTGGCAGGTTTCCCAACTTCGGTTTTATTGAGCGTTGCGGAGGATTTCTGTAAGAAACTCAAGGGGGAACCCCGTCTTCGGAAAGAAAGGCCAAATAAGAGACCGCGTGTAATACCGTATCTCCATAATATTTCACACAACTTGAAAAAAGTTGCCTTGAGGTACGATGTGCCATTGGTGTTTTCCGCTCCGTGTAAGCTGGCGCAAATTTGCGCGAGATTTTCCGATAAGAAGGACAAAGGCCCCGCTTGCTCGGTGAAGCATGAGAATCAATATGTTGTTTGCAAGGTGGGAGATGTTTACACGATTCTACTATCGTGGAGGAAAGTTTACGTCGGTCAGACGGGCCGATGTGGTAATCACAGACTGCGGGAGTATGACTTGTCGTTGCGATCAGTGGTGAGAGCTGCAGGGGGGCATCTGCCACTGCATTGTCATGGATGTGGGTGTGAACCTATCTTCAGTAAGACGGGTATCATTGGCTATGGAAGGGACAGAGTGAATCGAGAAATTTTACAGGCGCATGCAGTTATAAAAGCAGGCGCGAACTGCATAAGCCAAACGTGACTGGGCTGGAGTAGTAAAGAGGTGGTTTTTTTGGACACGTGGTGAATGTATCATGTGACATGGGTGGAGTTGCTGTTTTCTTTGCTTTGTTTTCATGTGATTAAATTTCAGTTGAGAGTCATCGCTTGTCCTGTTTGCACTTCCTTTAGTTCCCGTTTACTGTGCGCTGTTTGCCTTTTCGTCAGTATGAACCAACTAACCCACATCGCCACCCTTATACATCACTTCAGTTTGTGATACAGTCCCGGAGGCATGCTGGAGGCCTTCGTTGCTCTGGCATACGTGCTGATGTTGCATTCTGAGTTTGGATTCTGGGATTTCGTACAATCCTTTAAGTAAAAAGTCCAGGGGTGCTATGTTGCGCTTTTTGGACTCCCAGGAGACTAGGGAGAAGGAAGTGAAGTCAACGACACAGCAAACGGAGATGGTTGTTGATTTCGTTTTCTTCTGTCAGCATCCATTCTGCGTTCGCTGTGTAGTTGACGTCACTTCCTTTTCCCTAGTCTCCTGGGAGTCTAAAAAGCGCAACGTAGCACCCCTGGGCTCCACGCAGAGATGCAGTATACGAAGTAACCGACGTTAAAATAAGGTCCCCTCTTGTCGGCTTCGTACCGGGCTTTCGCCAGCGTCTGGCTATCTTCCAAATTGAGCTTTGCAGCGCATCAGTTTCTGGCAAGGTTGATCAATCTTTCGGTTTCGGTGAAGTTATCATCTACGCTGGCAATGTTTAGTTTGCCCGGAAGTTCGGGATCACACCCGTGCTTAGCCAGAAAGGGCTGTATCGCGTTGAGCTCTGTCTCGTGACATTAAAGGACAACTGCGCTTCATTTTTGATCTTTAGAAAACTATGCTGCCCTCTTCAGTATCATATAGGAAGACCCCATGTCAAAAATTAGGATCTAATTCCGTTTATATATTTAATAAACTGGCCAGCAAACCTTCAAGTGAGCCAAGTCGCCGAAATCTGCCAACTCTAGCGTGCAGCGTGAGGCGCAATCGTCATCGCAGTCAATTCGACGGAGTTGGAGCGATCAACATTAGGCCACTACGTCAGAGGCATGACTACGTCATTCTCACGTTTTGTTTGTTTTTACTTCTCAGAGCAAAATTGAACGATGACGTCATGAGTTTCTCCTCCCGGTGTAGGCTGAACGGCGTCCACGTGATTAAACACACTCTCAGAAAAAAAGGGTGTATGTGGGTGTATCGCGCACCCTTACACCCCCCTTCGACTGGACACACCCGGCGAGCGTAATCGCACTCCCATCACGCGAATCCTCCTCTCCCAAAGGAATCGGCGGGCGAGGCGAGGGTGTTTCCAGGTGCACCATTACACCCCTCCCCTCCCCTTTCCTTTTTCAAAAAGGGGAGAGGGAGTGCTATCAGGAGAGCGCAAGAAAACAAACAAAATGCGCGCGGTAATAGAGTAGAGCGCGCGTCCTGATTAGCAGTAACTGGTTACACGTCATCCGACTGACAACCTATCACGATAGCGATCGCGTTTCGCGCGTTATCTGGCCTTCGTGTTGCTAGGAGACTTGACCTCCTCACCTCCTGCATTCCATCTCGGCGTGCTTCGGCGGCCATACTTTTGCTTCGGCTGGCGGGTGACATCGCCTTTGTTCATTCGCGCTATTTTGAATTGCGTGTTTTTTTAGAAGGTGGTTGGACAAAGCGGATCGTGTTCACGAAGCGATGCTTGGCACGCAGCTGCACTGCAGTCACAAACCAAGATGTGCACGCCCGATAAACGTAAGTCTGCCGTTTACATGCACTCGTTGGATGCTGCGTTTTGCGAGGCATGGGGCCTGCTAGTTGGGGACGTGCGTCCCTTTTTCTCCTGTTCATGTCAGAGTTTCTTCGCTTTTGTATTTGCGGCATGTGTACGCGGTGGCGGTGCCCGGTTCTCTGAGTGTACAAACGAGCACGACATCGCAGCTTCGAGACATTATTCTTGCGTGTAGAGCTGGCGTCATTCAGAGCTACGGGTCTCTATCGTTTCGCCAAAAAACACTTTTTGTGGACAGATGTTTCATGGACTCTCGTTCGTCGACACTACCGTTCCATCGACAGTTGTTACGCGGATTTAGCGTTGTAGGGACATTTCGTCGCGGGTGTATCCTACACGTACTATCCGCTTCGTGGCAACAGTGTGAGGCAGCTCCTTGCAGAAAAACGGTAGTTTGTGCTGTCGATGAAGCATTCTGGCGATGAATCATCGCGTATCTATAAAACGATCTGTCGGTGAAACGTTCGATTGCAGAGCAACATGCTCGCGCTTGTTACCGGCTTCGCTCGCACGTATGGTTATGCAATGCGATTTTCAGTGGGGATGATGGAACTAAGGCAGCGCTTCAAGACAAGGCAGTTAGAGTTCTTTTCTAGGTTCCCTACGGGAGTCAGAGTTGCGCGTTCATCTTCGTAGCGCCGTCTTTCCTGCACGGCATGTTGATCCAGCTCCTCACGCGACTTTTGGACCTCATGGCGAATATGTGCTGCCACCTTGACACGAGGCTAAGTGTCGAGAAAACAACGCGCGCGCAAGGCCTCTCCCACCCGTTCCACACCCAAAACGTCAGCTACATCCTGTTCAACCATTGAGGCGCTGTGACCTAGAGACTGCTTTCCCAAACTCGCCTTTGTCCCCATCGTGCGTAATCTTCCGCCCCCGAGGTCGACACAACGAAACCATATTCCCTCCCTGCTCGGCCACTTCGAAGAGGGAGAGGGTACTGGAACCATTGACTCTCGAACCGACGAGGCGCGCGGCGCGCTCAAAAGCAGGGGTGCGTACGGCGGGGCGCGTGCAACGTTACTTTCTTGCACGGTACGTGGTCGGATCTCGTCAAATAGCGGCGCGGCGGCACGTAGAAAATAGACGCGCAAATCTGGCTCCCGCAAGGAGCCTATACAGGAACTGGTACTCTAGTGCAGCATTGAGATTATAGGCTCCAGCCGGAGTTGCGCGTCTGGTTTCCACGTGCCGCCGCGCCGCTATTTGCCGATATCCGATCACGTGAGGAGCAGACTCCAAATGCCGTGAAAGAAAGCCACCGGTACGGCGGCTTCGCCGACGGTGCAAGCGCCTCGGTGTGCATACCCCCGCTTTTGCCTCCTTCTGTCCTGTGTTGTCCCCCCCCCCCCCTGCCACCCCCCCTAGAACAGTCGCCACAGGGCAGGTTAAAGACTGGCCGGCGGCGCCCAAGGAATACTAAGAGCACTCCCCCCCCCCCCCCCCCCCCTTCCTGACCCGAAAACAAGTTGGAACGCCACTGACCGTACATATTCCCCACAAACTACACCCTCTACAATACAGAAATACAGATGCAACTACACATTGTATCTGTATTCCTGAATACTTTTTCACCAGTTTCGCGGAAGTGTCTCGGGGATATAGCATTGCATAAAAGACAATGTATCTCAGTATCTGTATTTTTGGCCTTAAAGCAGATGTATCTCAGTATTCCCGAATACTTTTTGGAGTGTGTCTGCCCAGCCCTGGTTTATGGCACATTAATTTATTCTATCATTCTTATTATTTTCCAGGTACTTCGGGCAAATCAACCCATCTGAAGTGCGATACAAAAGTGCAACCAGTGGCATTGCACCGAAGTTGAGAACTCTTCAAGTGCTTTGACATCTGTGAGTGTACCGTCCTTCAATTATACTCCGTGTCACTAGTTGTGTGTAGTGCAGGTGAATGCAACGGCCATGCGAAGAGAGAAACGGCGAGCACTAGGAAGGCATATGGGAGGGGAGGGCAGGGCTGGGGGAGAGGGGAAAAGCACTACGAGTGCTAGATAGGAGATGAGGTTACTCTCCTCACCCGCCTTTCTAGCGCTTTCCCTTTCCCCTCTTCGGGCATTGCCTTAGCCTGTGCGGCGCGCAATTAGTGACTCGGAATATATTCACCATTGTACAGATTATGATGCACTGGCAGGTAATAGAAAACTGGGTAAAATTAATCTGCTCAGTGCTTGAAGACGCAGCTCGCGACTTGCTTGAACACGGCCCACAGGAAACCAGCTGCAACCTCCCGTTCTCATAACGAGCATTACAAATGGCATGCATTATAATATGTCGCGAATAGACCGATCTCACCAGCTAGTTTGAGTATGCCACCGCTACCGATATGCATCGTGGGAGCTGTAGTCTTTCTACACGCGCGACAACCATGCTGGAGGTTTGCGCGAGCAGACCACGAGGCAGCATGAGCTGTCCCGTGAACTGGAGTCTGCCTCTTACGAACTACAGTTATGGCGGCGTCACGCATGCGTGGAAAACTTGGTGGGATCGGTCTATTCATTTACGCGGGAAACGTAGCTATGCTGTTATAACATATCCACATAGTTATTGTAGTTTCGTTTTTATTTTTCAGGTGTTTAGCCTCTATTTTTTCATTCCCGTCTTTTTTTTTGTATTTAGCACCTGCACGACAATTCCGCTGGTAGGCTGCAACCACGAGCTCTTTGCCCAAGGATGCACTTCAACTGCATGAACTCTCGCTTGTCAGAAGCAACCACCAAAGATAAATTCATGAGCTCTAGATTCTCGCCCTCAGAAAATATCACCATTAAAATACAAGTATTCGCTCAGACTGGTGCTATCAGAAATTCTCAGAAAAGCAAAAGGCATTCTTTCGAGACATGCTGAGCTTGAATATATCCTGAGTGAAATAAGCAACGGCAACAAAAGTGTACTTGTTCTCTTGTCCTCTTACAAAATGCCAGTATGTTGGCGGCAGTACCACTTTAATTCTTGTGATTGCATCAGGAAAGGGTTAAGGGGAGCACTACAAATGAATCACGGCTAAAAATGTCACTGTCAAGATTGCAAGTTACAAAATGTGGAGAGCGCAAGGTCCCTTTGACAAATTTCTTGACCCCCATGCCTTACAGAAGCCCTCGATCTTTTGGGGGTGGGCTATCTGGCCTCTACGCTCAAATGTGTTTGAGAGCACTGTTTTAGATGGTCCAAAATTTTGTTAAAGGAAGCTTGCATTAGGACACCTCTGATGTTGACATTCGTTTATCTGGTTAGGCGCCACAGTACAAGGTTGCTTATGGCATTTTTCGGCTAATTGTGCATTTGATTAGTAAAAAATAAACACAGTTGCAATAAGAAACGGGCTGGCATTGTTGAAAACCGCCAAAATCAGTTGTTTAAGTATATTGAAAACACATGCTTTTTATCTGTGTATTCGGTTTGCCAGCCTTGCACCTGTACTCAGGAGTGGTAAACTTTCCACCCCACTATTTTTCAATGGTGTGCAAAATATTTATGAAGTTGGCTGAGTTCCTGGTGTTTGGTAATGCTCATTAAGTAAGGTGTGGGGCCTTGACAGTGTCATATATGTATCTAATCATGGTATACAACTGGGTTTTGCTTTTCAGGAATGCTCCATGGCTCTTTTTGGTGGTCAACACCCAAGGCACAATACTAAAAGATAAGACATGCAAAAAGAAGAAGAAAGGAAACAAGTGATGTTTCTGGTGCATGCATTCAATGTGTATTTTTGTAGTATATGTTTCACCCAGTGTTTATGAGCAATAAATATGTAGGAACAGATACCAATTTTCGTAGCTTATTTTATAAAATATTGCATGATCCTAACAATATTATATTCGCAGGAGTGACACAAAAGCTCTCACTTGTATTTCAGGTTGACGGTTAGGACGTCAAAATGATGCCAGGCCACATAATGAAATGACGATAGAATGTGGGATTGGCAGCTTAATTGTTTTCGGGTTGACGAATGGGACATGAAAATGACACAAAACACCGTCGTTTGACGGTTAAAAGCTTGGAAAAGAGCTGCAAAGACATTTCCTGTCAATTTGATGGAAAATGTTCTAGTGTTAGTTTTGTTGACTTCGCACATGTACACCTAAGAGAGGGGGTTAATGGGTTCCAAGTAAGTGAGAACGGTGTGGAAGACGGTATATAAGTACACCTAAGAATGGGGTGTAACTGCATTCCCAGTAAGTGAGAAACGGAATATCTGTGCACCTAAGAATGGGGTGTATCAGTATTCCCAGTAAGTGTGAAATGGAATATATGTACACCTAAGAATGGGGTGTATGAGTATTCCCAGTAAGTGATAAACGGAATATATATGCACTTAAAAGAGGGGTGTATCAGTATTCCCAGTAAATGAGAAACGGAATATACGTAAACCTAAGAAGGGGGTGTATCGGTATTCCCAGTAAGTGAGAAACGGAATACACGTACACCTAAGATTGGGGTGTATCAGTATTCCCAGAAAGTGAGAAACGGAATATATGTACACCTAAAAATGGGGTGTATCAGTATTCCCAGTAAGTGAGAAACGGAATATATGTACACCCCGGGGTGGGGTGTGTCTTATGCACCCGCTGAGGTGCACATGTGCACCTCAAAATGAGGTGCATGTATGCACCCCTTTTTTGGGGTGTCGCATATATACCCATGGGGGTGTCGTATATGGGACAAGTCACATACACCCCACTGGGTGTAAGTACTACACCCTTTTTTTTTAGAGTGCACGGATGCGCCAGTTTGCGCTGCCCTGCGCGCTAATCGGTCTGTTTCTCCGCTCCCTCTTTCCTCTTTCGTCTTCTCCCCTTCCCCCTCTCCCCCGGCCATCACCGTCCACGAAACGCGAAGCGACCTGTCTGCGTCCGGTGTCCTGTCCCTCGCCCCCCCCCCCCCCCCCAACGTCACAAGACCACGTGGTTCGACGTGACGAGGCCATGACTCTGACAACACGAGACTAATGTTGCCTGACGCAACCGAAGTTCCGGTTTCGGTATCAGCTGATGCTTAAATTAGCATTACACAAATAATATTCCACATTTCGCGAGTTCGAAGACCTAGAGCTGTTTAGTAGTGCTTTGTGAAATGGAATCACATGTAAGCCTAAATTTTTCGGAATTGAGCGGAGTTGCATTTATAGGCGGTTACTGCATCTTCCAATGCGATAACCCTCTCGAGATGATTGTCCACAAGTTTTCGTAAGACTTGTTTGACTGTTCTTACCATTCTTTCGATAAGACCGTTTTGGTCATGGACGGCCACCAGTAGCGCTTCGAAACCTGATCTCAAGTTTTTCTTGTGTCCATATGTCCGACTTTATCATGGCGCAAACACATTATAATGTCGTGCAGTGCGTGACGTACTACGATTCGCGTGCTTTGTCGTCCACTGCGGATCAGTTTTCGTACAAGGATCCCGTTGTCAATTTCGAGTAGACTGTTTTTCATGTTTCTTAGTAGCTTAAGACGTTGGCATTCTGGATCAGACGTCTGGGAACTCCTGAACTGGGAGTCCTGACTCAGCACAATCGCCAAGCACTTCAGTGTGCATCCAGCCGCCTCGTTGTTGATGAGGCCTTCCAGGGCTGTGTCCGGCATGTCAAGTCCTGACGTCGCGTCTGCTGGTACGATGAGCTTTCTAGATCGGTGTAAAAGATCGAATTCATATTCCGCTAAGTGCAGTGTCCACCTGGCGAACCTGCGGTTGGTTGTACCCTGTTTCACGAGCTACGTAAGGCTCATGTTGCCCCCGAGGACCGTGAATCAAGGTTCTGCACAAACAAAAATGGCGAATTTTCCGGTGACGGCCCAGTGAAGAGCCACAAATCCGAGAGTGTTTGAATTGAGCTCCGAGTCGCGTTCATTGAGACTGCGGCTTGCATACTCGATTACTTGTTCTCCCTCTTCTTGAAATTGAGCAAGAAGGGCTCCGAAACCAGTGTGACTGGCGTCGACATAAGTTATTGTTGGGCATCCGTACCTGAAGTTCCCGATTATTGCAAGACTCTTCAATCTTCTCTTCACGTCATTGACTATCTTGTCGTGTATTTCAGTCCAGATAAAATCAGTGTCACGAGCCAGCAAGGTACGTTGAGGAAACGTGATGGCAGAGATGGCAGAGAAGCCGAAAAGATGTAGTAGAACGTTGGTTTCCCGTTTGAGAAGCTCGTTATCAGCACGAGAGCATATATACGAGCAAGATGTGACTGGTATATTTTCTCTTAGATCAATCGAGTGTTCAGAATGGGGGCATAGCCCTATTTTGTTCTCGCCATCGACAAAGGATGAGTGGTATGTCAGTAAAATGTGACGAAGCTGGTTCTGTCGATCGACCGTTACATCTTGAGTCATTTCTTTGACGGCCACTTCGATGTGCTTGAGAAGTTCGGTGTTTGGGGCACTGGGTCGCGTTTCTAGTTTCACAAATCTATCGCCGTGCTTTGTTGCACTCACAGGAATTGTGGCAATAAAAACTTTGCGTCGACAGAACTATGCAATGAGTGTTTCACCCGCTAGCTCACTTCATATGCTTTGACTACAACGTTCAAGCATGTTTCGTTGAGGCAGATGAAATACCGTAACGTCGTTGCTGGGTGAAAGGTAATATACACGTTGGCACGTCGTCTCCAATCTGATCCAAGAAGGATGTCGACAGCGGCAGGTAGTTCTATGACGAACACCTCAGGTAGCCAAACTTGAGTAGTGCCTACAGTGATTGTCATAGCTGTGACTTTTTCGGGTCTTACTCGTGTTCCAATAACGTTCATATCAGATCTATTAGGATGAACTATGATGTTTGAGTTGGGCGGAATAGCTGTAGAGCGAATGATCGAGACGTTTGCGCCCGTGTCGATGCACACTTTCACAGTTGTTTCTGAACCAATTATTCCACGAACAATGGATAGGTCGTCCCCGCTTGAACGTAGGAAGCAATTAACGTTTCTTGACATGGTAGTACGGCTTCAGCGTTC
The DNA here is from genome assembly GCF_016920785.2 of Ixodes scapularis. Classification (NCBI taxonomy): domain Eukaryota; kingdom Metazoa; phylum Arthropoda; class Arachnida; order Ixodida; family Ixodidae; genus Ixodes; species Ixodes scapularis. The sequence continues at coordinate 66,876,326 of NW_024609881.1, forward strand.
GTCATCGCTTTGCTCAAAACGTCTTGGAGAGGAGGCCGTCGGACTGTGTGCGCTGCGTCTTTCTTCCGCCCGAAGAGTGGCGGGTGTCTTCGGAATGCGACATTCTCTTGAGAAGTGTCCCGGCTTGCCACAGTTGGAGCTTTTATTTGTGTTGCGCAGTGTATTATCTTCGAAGCTTGCAGCTGTCCTCCGGTACAGCTCTTGGTGTTCCTCGTTTGCGTAGTTGCTCTTTTTGAGTGGCCGTTGGCTATCCGTGCACATTGCTCTGACAATAAGTTCGAGCACCGAACTGCAATTGTGGGACGCCAGAGGATTCGCCCATTTGTCATCGGCAATGCCAAGCAAGATCAATGAGATTCTGTCCTCAGGCACTGATTCATACGGCGACTTTTGTAGCATGGCATTCGTGGCGTAAATGTATTTCACAAGAGTTTCGCTGGGCAGGAGCTTCCGTTGAACCTGATACTCGATGAAGTCTTGCATCGTTATCTTCCTCTTGAAGCGTTCGAGGACTGCTTGCTTCCACGTTTCCCAGTCACGGATTGATTTACCATATACTGTCTTCCAGTCCTTAGCAGATCCTTTGAGTCGAGTCAACGCATTCAGTATGGTGAGGGATGACGTCCAATGTGCAAGAGAGGCGATGCGATCGACCTCTTCAAGCCAATGAGAAACGTTAGTCTCTATATGTCCATTCTAAATGGTTATGGCGGATGACGTGTCAATCGTAGAGTGGACTTCGAGGGGACGTGAGTTTGTTAATACGCACCCCGCGATCCGTTGTTGAGTCCCTGCGATGATGGCGAGAAGCTCGCTGATGGTAGGGATCGCAGGCTCTCGACTGGTCGCCTCGGGGAGTCTCGCGACTGTTGCGTCTGTGACTGTTGCATGCTCAAGATCTAGGACTGTGTCCGGTGTTTGCGGCACTGAACCCGTGGTCGGACGTAGTTCTTGACCTGCTCTTTGGTCGTCGTCATATCAGTTTCAAGCTTCTCGTAGGCCATTTGAAGCTGTTCATAGCGCTCCGCGAGATGGTTTGTAGAGTCGGCCATGTCTTGCGTCAATTTGGCAGGCGTTCAATAAAATGCATGCTTGGGTCGTGTGCCTCAGCTAGCACGTACCTGTGATTCTTGTCGGTGTCGACTGCGCCATGTTAGGATTATAAAAAAACTGATTTAATCAGAAAGCGTTACGAATCGTTCCGTATTGTCGGCGCTCGCGCATACGAATCCCGCTCGTCCCTCGTCTTTTTAGAGTGCAGCTCTTATGGCGCTTTCACACTGGAAGCGGATCCGCGTTCGCGAAGCGGTCGCGGATGCGGTTCGCGAGCGACCCCGTTCAGACACACCGAGAGCCGGTTGGCGGTTTCTCGGCGATCACGCGTGATCTTTCGAGACTTGCGTTTGGCAATCCTGTTTTACAATCCAAAATCCACCTTAATTCAATATCCAAAGCCAAACTTTTGCTATTTTGGCACTCGGAATATTTTTCTCCGGGATGTTCGCGCGCATCACGAGTTCAGGCAGCGAAAAAGGAAGCATGGAGCCGCCAAACTCGCCTGTGATTCCCTCGACTTCGCCCACAAGCAAAGCCCAGCTAGGCGCGCCTTGCTGACTCAGAACAGGATGCCCCCGACCTTTTCTTCGAAGTGGGCCCTTCCCGCATGAATAGCTGACCTTGTTTTCGGGATAGAGGGCCAGTTTTCCCCCCTCGTTGTTGTTCGCTGTTATCATTTTCGAAGTTGTGAGCGGTGGGGTGAACCGTGGTGGGGGGAATGTGTTCGGTACTAGCCGGTCGTGGTTCGTTGGTGGCGGACTCTCCTCTCGTCACTCGCACGTCGATCGAGTCTACTGTTTGTTTGACATTAAGCTCAAATAAACGCCGTATGGATTACCTCTGCTCTGCATTGTCTGGTACGTACACTTAATTCCTTGAGTAGGTTCCTTTCATTTATTTTATTAGTAGTAAACGTTACAGGTCGAGCTAGCGCAGGTACCCTGCCCCCTCCGCGGTAGTGCGTTGGCTACGCAATCGAGCTCACGACGTCTCTATCGGCCTTCGTGGTGGTCATGCACGGTGTCGAAAGCTTTCAATAGTTCACGCGACTATCTTAGTGGGTAGGAAGGCTGTTATTTAGGTCGATCAGGGGCGGGTTTCGACGTTCTACAGGCAGAGATTAACAAGGCAGCGAGCTTGGGCTGTGGCACCCGCTATAATAAACAAACTCTTACCCAAACCAAATCACCGGTGCGAAGCCCGTTAAAATTACGAAGCAATTCTTTTCGCGGCGGATTCGAGTGACGGACGTGAACATCAAGTTTCTCCGTTGATTAGTCGAAAGCTAAGACTACAGCGCTAGGACTACACCGCCCTGGACGCCTCACCACCGACAGGTGCCATCTTGTTTCGAAACTCACTGGCGTCACGTCAGCGTCGCGTTGTGATTGGTTACCGCTTTGCGGTTCGTGAAAGCGGTTGGGAGAAATCGGTCTCGAAGCGGTTGGCAAAAACGCGCTCCAACCGCTCGATCCTAGCCGCTTTGCGGTTGAGAACGCGCGGATCCGCTTCGCGAACGCGGATCCGCTTCCAGTGTGAACGCGCCATTAGGGGCCCGTTCCCGGCTTGAGCGGCGTCGCCGTCGCCGTCGGCGGCGGCGTAACCAAGGTCACCCCAAGGTCACGTGACCCCCAAGGTCATCCCAAGGTTACGTGACCCCCGAAGATCACCGCAAGGTCACGTGACCCCCAAGGTCACGTGACCCCTCCCCTAGGGTCACGTGACACTCAGTCACGTGACCACCCGAGGTCACGTGACCCCCCCCCCCCCCGAGGTCACTGACCACTCCGAGGTCACGTGACCCCCTAGGGTCACGTGAACCCGTCCCCCGAGGTTACGTGACCCTCCCGAAGTCACGTGACCCTCCCGAAGTCACGTGACACCCTCCGAGGTCACGTGACCACCCCCAGGGTCACGTGGGCGAGGGTCACGTGACCTCCGCCGAGGTCACGTGACCTCCCCGATGACGTCATCGTCACTGGTGACGTCACCGGCATCCGCATCGTCATCGTGATCATCACTGATGACGTCATCAGTGACGTCACTGATGACGTCACCGGAATCCGCATCGTCATCGTCATCATCACGGATGACGTCATCAGTGACTTCACTGATGACGTCACCGACATCCGCATTGTCATCGTCATCAACGCTGATGGCGTCATCGGAGTCCGCATCGTCGTCGTCACTGATGACGTCATCAGTGACGTCGCTGATGACATCATCGGCATGGTCACGTGGCCCCCACCGTCACGTGACCCCCCAAGGTCACTTCACCCCCCCCCCCCGGTGCCCTTCCCTCCTCCTCAAGAGCTGCGCTCTAATTCGGTGTTACAGGGAGTCGTAAACGGCTTTCACTTTTTAAGAACGTTTCTGATTTTTTTTTAATTACTCGCACTGCTAATAGTCAGTGTTTCAACATCATGATTAATAAGCACCAGCTCGCCTGCAAATGCACAATTTTTTTAAAACTTTCCACTGCCTAAACATCGAACCACAAATTACGTCTATTCGCAAAAAGGTTTTTCTACACATAAAGCAGCACACGTTATCGCGTTTCGGCGTCACGTGAGCCATGTCACGAATGCTTGCTAATCCTCTAAGCCACCCCGCCGAGAGCTGGGAATTCTCCTACCGTTCCGTCAAGAAAATAATATTGCGTCAACCGACAAGTTCCATCTTGTGTTTTCAAAGCATGGTAGAAGTTTGAAGGTGTCACCTTCTTGCACCAACAACGCCAAGGTTGACAGACTGATATTGGGAATAATTTTGTTTCAACGACGTGAATAGGAGCAACGCCGGACTGTCAAATTTGACGCTGTTGGTTTAAGGGTGCAGCGACTTCAAGCATTCACCATGCTTTTCACGAATATTAAAAAACTAATCGAACTCATCGTTCGACGTCATCTCTCTTTCTCGCCGGAGCGATGGCACAGTCCGTAGGAATGGAACACTTTGTCCTTGGCTCCTTGCAGAGTACTGAGAATAGCAAGTATCAGTGACGTGATCCACATAACCTCAAAACACGGTGACATATGCACCTCTACCTGGAGAAAATCCTTGTCGTGTGAGTCCTCCACAAGAGCAATATCGCACCGTCAACTTTGACGCTTTTGGTGTAAGGACGCGGCGACTTCAAGCTTTCCACAAGGCTTTTGCACACGCCAACGAACTTGTCGTTCGACGCCATCTTCCTTTCATGCCGGAACCATGGGTCAATCTTCGCCTCTTGGCGGAGTACCGGGATGTACATGCATCCGTGATGTGGCCCATGTGCCCTCGAATCACAATGACGTTTGCTTCTCTCTGTGGAGGAAATCTCGGTCGAATAAGGAAGCCATTAGAAGCTTCACAATTAGAGATACACAGTGGCGTAGGAAATCCGGTTCTCGCATGCAGTGCTGCATAAAACGAACTCCCATCTTGCGAAGATTTAGCGTGACATTCCCCCAAACCAACAGTATTTACACGCCGACATTGTTTAGAAACAAGTTGGCTTTCATTCGGGGACGTTAGGTAGATAACTCTACAGGCTGGGTGGTGATCTGGGAGTCGAGACTTCAACACACAATCCGACCATAGGCCAAGGAATAGCACAAGAAGTGTACACAAAAAGTGTAAAAATTAACAACTTCGTGTCGGCGTTAAATTAAGGAAGCACTGTGGTTCCGAGGGCGTATACAAGTTTTCATTGACACAACCATGAAAAAAGTTGTCTTAAAACGAGACATTAGGTTTAGAGAGCTTGCAGCAAGGGCAGTGGGAACAGTGCGAAATTCCGAGCTAGACTTCTCTGCGCATCGATGATAACTTGTTTGCCTCAGGTGCCCTAGTATCCTGTGTAAGGCTCTCAAATGGTAATATTTATAGTCTTATTCTCATAAGGTCATTTTAGTAGAATTTTTTTAATCAATGCAGGCAGAAAATTGAGGTAAAAATTTTAATTTATACAAAAAAAAATAAAGGCGTTTATAAATCTCTCTAATGGCGAATTGCACCGCAGATCTTTTGGAGGGGGACAAGAGTGTACGGAGGGTAGGGCATACCCCTCCTCCCCCTCCGTGCTCTTTCCTCCAATTTAGCGTGACATTTTGCCTTAATTTCCCGGTAAATTTAGCGAAAAGTTCCCCGCTAGATTTAGCGAGGAAACTGAATTGAAGTTGAGGTCACTTGACGCCCATTTTCCCGCTAAATTTAAAAAGTTTTCCGCTAAATTTCACGTGATATCATATTCATTTATTTGACGTCACATGTGGCGTCACTTGTGACGTCCCGAGTCTAAAATTTTACCGCTAAATTTGGCAGGAAACTTTACGACTGAATTTAGCGGAAACATTTTTCCGGGTTGAGGCTTCACGTGTGATATCACGTGACGATGGTAACATTTTTCCGGTAAATTTGGTGGAAAATGTTTCCGCCAAATGTAGCTGGAACATTTTTCTGATGAATTCAGCAGAAAAACGTCCGTGCTAAATTTAGCGGGAAAATTTTCTAGTTAGATTTAGCTGAACAATCTGCCCGTTTAATTTAGCGGGAAACCTTTACCCTCGTGACGTCACACGTGACGTCATTATATGGAACGTCCCATAATGCAACGCGTGGTTACGCCGACGTTGACGGCGATTGCGACGCAGGTCAACCCGGAAACAAACCTCCAAGAACTGCGCCGCAAAAAAAAAAAAGACTTGTTTGAGAGTAATTGTAGCAACAAACAGCAGCGCATACAGGAAGCTTGGAGAATTTGTTTTGCTTTAAAGTTATTGTTTATTGCAGCTGCCAAGGCGGAAAGTGACATTTTTTCTACCTGTCGGTGATCGCAAGTTTGACTGCTCGCTGTGCATTCTCTTCTGGGACTGCTGCACAAGAATCCTTCTGTGACGCTTCAAAATAGATTTTATGACGCTTAATAATAATAGTAATACTAATATTAATATTAATAATATAACCTAACTTATTCAGAAATGCATCGATCTCGAAGATGATCATCGAGTCAGGTCAAAGTCGGCAGGGGCTTGTGGGACGTGACTCAGCAAAGAATCAGCATTAAAAAAATAAAAAAAGCTCGAATTTTAGAACAATTTTGAAAAGAGAGAACTCGAACTTTCTCAATTTTATAAATTTTGGTAAAGTTTCATAAAATCTTACATGTGACCTACATAAGTGGGTCACACAGTTCAAGTTTTCTTGGTTCCCACCAGTGCCAGGCAGCTGGTGTAAAGTAAAAAAATATTCCTACCCAATGTCGTTGCACAGCCCCTTTAATCAAAATAATTTTTTTAGAACATAAATTTTGGAATTTAGCCGTGTACCTCCGAATCACCTACTGTCCCTATACTGGACACAACGAGGGGGACACTCGTGAGGTCTAATTTTCTATCCAAGAGCACTTGACGCTTCCTACTCCACGGCATTGCGCGTTGTGGTATGCGCCTGTGGTTTTGCGAATTCCGTCTAGTTTAAGCTGTTTACGGCATGCGATGGAGGGTAGGCAGAATTGATAAAGGGCTCAAACGTGCAATACCAGCACACACACACACAATCAGCAGAGAAACATCTTATTGGCTTTTAAAAAAAAAAAAAGTGTCTCGCCCTCAAAAAAATAAGCCGAAATAAGAACAAAAGAAAGTTTGGAGGAGCCCAATCTAAGTCTCTGCATCTCAATAGATCCAGCCGGAGCTTGCTTCCTTGTTAGATGGAGTACCTGAGCTCGCTTGAGTACGCGTTCACCTATTTTCACACATGGACCTTCTGAAGCGGCGATTTTCGAAACTGGTCTTTTCCGGTAAACCATTCCGTTGACAAGCTTCTCTCAAAGATTGAAAAATGTACTTGAGATAATGAGCACAAGGTGCTAAAAAATGTGATTAAAAAAAATGGTAAATACTTTTAGGTATATTTGCAAGATATCGAATTCCTAAGAAAAGTAATTGAAATACAGTGTCTTGAGTAGAGTATTAGAGATAGGCAGAAGTCTATGCGAAACCTTGGCAATTTCAACGCCTAGAGCTTCGAAATATTCTGTCTCCCGAAGAAATTTAGCTACGACGTTCGCATATAGCTGAATGCTCCTCTCAAGAATATGTCTTTAACATATACTTTTTACATAAATATAAAAACAGTGACCCGAACCATCATTGTACGACCTTGGCGTGGAAACACCCTCTAGCCGACGTAGTCCTCGAATGCTGTTTTGACCTTTCCTGCCGGCAACTTAAATGCCGCTACTAAAGTAAACGATTATGCGGTTAGTTCCAGTTTAAAGTTTTCTTCGTTTTTCTGTGAGTGGAATCGCACTTTTTTTATTTTGAAACAGGGAGAAATTCGCGGAAGGCTTACGGCCGATACCCCTTTTGTACTTCCGCGCCTCCCAGGGGCTGGTCACGTGACATAATCATGCCTCGTTAACCGCGGCGCTTACATGTGGCTTTTTTTGCTACGTCATCGTACATACCAGTGCTCATGCCTTGCCGCAGGAGGTACGTACACAACAAGGAAAGGCCTCCGCTACTGCCGCTCATGTGGCGTCAGTTCAAGCCATGATTAGTATCCACCGCGATAAGCAGACCGCTGGTGTATTTTCTTTACGTTTGAATATGCCCTTTTCAAAAGATAGTCTACCCAACATGTGCCGAGCCAAACTCGACCACCTAATGGCGGCACTACGCAGCTTCTCGTAACTAGAAAAAGCGAACGTCTTCGAAGGAATACCCTAGGAAAGGAAGGAATCGTTGCAAACAATGTGGTACCTCTAACTCGCCTTTGAGTCACCAAGTCGGGGGTGGTTCAAGTTAGGCGACCTTGTTCTCCTATCACCGCCATTTCTGCGAAGAAATCGGAGCTATTCGCACTGCTACTAGATGGCTCTCACGTTTTAAAAGGGCCACCTGCGAAATGAATGTCACTTCCCGAATACGTCACTATTTTTCTTCGTTTTTATATTCTAAATGTTGCATATTGTGGTTGTAAAGGGCGCTGAAGCTTTTTTTTCTTTTTGAAACGGTTTCTCATAGAAATTCTTAGAGTTTCTACTCTCCATTTCTCAGCTGTACGAGTGTTGTTTCACGGTAAAATGTAGTCGGCTGCACTGATTATTTTTAGCTTTGCTACAGCTTTTGCCGGTAATGTATAGATCCTATTTATCTAGAAGCATCTGTATGCCTTGACTAAGTTACGTAAAATCGAACTTTGATTTCAATAGGAGAATTCTCCAAGGTTCTGGACAAGGTCAACGGCTATCATGCAGTGATAGCCTAAGAAGGCGTAGGGTTCAAATGGAGTTGAGCAATTTTACTGCAGTGATTTTATTCATAGGTGCTTTCAATATCGCTGAGCAATAAGAAGAGCAGGCTGTGGCTTAATATTATAGTTCTGATTTTTGTTTTCTAATTGGTTGTTTAGCGCTCTTATTGGCAAATCTCGCAATCTCATTAGTTGAAAAGCGATAACGAGGTGCTCTTGAGTCAACCACGCCCTTAATTTCTTAAGAAGTAAGTGATTGAAGGAGCGTCCTCATAGAATTTAATAGTGCAATATCTTCTTTAAGAAAACGTGCTCATTCGGCCTGTTTATTATGCTGGTAGTTTACTATACTAAAAATTATTTCTTTAGAGACAAAGCAAAATAAAATTGCTACTAGGCTAACACAAGCCTAGTGTAATTATACATGAGGAAGATACATAGAAAGGCGGGACGGACAAAGAAGACTTCGAAGTCTTTGTTGTCCGTCCCCCCTTTCTACGTATCTTCCTCATGTTTAATTACCGTTACCAACACGCTCGTTTTGTACTTAAGCCTAGTGTCAATTTGTTTATATTTGTGACATCAAGGTTGTGGCGGAAGTTTTGGTATCGTTGTGTAGATGGGCTAATTTTTAACCTTCTCGAGATTCGTCAGTTACTTAAATTGAAGATCGCCGATCAGGTCACGATTTCCAATTTTCCGCAGCTTCCTCCTCTCCTCCTTTCTATCCTGTCCATCGTTGCCCGTTTCCTCCTACCCCAGGGTGAGGAGGATGTTCTGCCCAGCAGAATATCGCGTCTGGTCGTCGGCCTTTAATCAGCATCCACATGCTTAGTGCTGACTCCAAACTATGGTGCCGTGAACGCATCTCCGTCTGGTGCGGCGATCACGTCCTAAAATGTAATCCCTCCTCTTGAGTCTGATGACAACGTAGAATTGCCATGCTGTCGCCGGCCGGGATCGTTGCAATGTCACACCAGTGGTGGTACGAGCAAAAGTACGAGCGTTCGCTTGCACGTTTTGCTGGCACTTCTAGCGCCTACCACCAGGATCACATCAGACAGCATGACACTTCGGCTTCTGTGACGTCGCTCGTTGCAAATATTGGACCACTTTTGATCTATACTCTAAACTTGTAGCAGCCAAGGGGCCTCAAAAACAAATAGAAAGCAAAACCAAGCTCACCAGAACGGAAACAGATGTTTTCTTATTCGACAGCGGGTGTACGTCAACTCTACGTAAAGGTCATGCGCTTTGTTCCTCCCGCTACACGAAGGAATTAACAGAGAAGTAAATATAGCATACAGAGGCAGAACTGGAGTTGCATTGTACGTGCACGAAATGCGCACTTATGTAATGTTTTCGTTTCGCCGAGTTACAAAATGCCAGCATTCCGTTGTGGTTGTTGGACAATGCAGGAAATTATTCTTCGTGTTTTTTTAGCCTCTCGTTTGTTCCGTTTAGAAGGTATTGAATCTACGTTACTACATGTGGGTGACCGCCTCAAAAAGTTGTGTCATCCATCATCTTAAAGTCAAATTAGATAACCGGAAAGCGAAAAAAAGCTACGAGTATCTAGAAGATTTTTATATAAACAGGTGCGGAACACGTTAAGATAAAAATTATTGATATAAAGGCTGGGTAAAAAGATATCCTAGATCCTTCAGTTTTTTCGAGTTTATTGTGCGGTATGGGGGGGGGGGGGGGGGGGGTCGAGCGAGGGTATGGGGCGGGGGGGTCAAGGAAATTGAAGTCAAGCGAACTAGCTTCTTTTTCATGATGCGCGATTGAGGATGCATTCATCCGTTTGGCACACATGAAATTATGAGTACCTTAAAGGGGCACTGACACCCGAAAGGTCGTATTTATGTTTATTGTCTAAAACGATGCAAGTTGCAGTCATAGACACGCAAAAAAAACGCATCGCGAAAAAAAATTTTCCCGCGCGCGCGCGCGCCTTTTTATTTTCGGCGTTTGATTTTCCCGCCTCTCGCCTCCTCGCTTCTTTTGATCGGTGACGTCAAAAATCAGGAAATTTAGAAGCTTTGTAGGCGACATCTCTATAACGTTTAATAACGGCAATCGTAAAACATGTTTTTTAACGCAATTGCGAACGCACTACGGCCCTTCTTTTTGAAATACCAAAAATCGGGAGTTCGTTGTGGTGCCGTCTCCTGGATTTGTATCCTCCAACGGAAAACAGGCGAACCGCTCAAAACCGGTCCGTAGCAACGCCGCCGCTCAATCCTTTCCTCCTCGCTTTGGGTCGCCATGGCAACAGCAGGGAGTGGTGAAAGGAAGTCGACTCTCAGGTCTCCGCGATTTTTGACGTCAAGGCACCGGCGCCGATGGCGCGGGAACTTCGAATTCGGCATTTGGAAATTGTTTTTTTTTACTTCACAAATGCTGAATTCCCAAATTTCAAATTTTGAGGGTAATGTCCCGGCATCGTTTTCAATCGTTTCGGATAATAAAAAAAAATATGATTTTGATGTGTCAGTGCCCCTTTAAGAAAATCCCGATTAGAATTTCTGGAAAATCCCAGGACACATCGCGGAGGGGGCATTGTAGGCCTGTTCGGGTGTGCGTTTCTTGTCGACTCGAACGCTTTATATACCTTCGAAGTGGCACGATTAATTTTCTCTTATCATTACGAACACAAAAGGAGGTGATCACAAAGCCTGTTTTGCTTTCCTTCGAATTCTCTGGGTTTTGAAATCACAAAATGTTGAACCGACGTCAATTTCGTTTTCGATTCCTGGATAATTTCACGTGCCGGACATCGGAACGTCACAATGCGTCCACCAGAATACGGGGGTGCCACAGTTTTCCGGAAGGGTCTATTGGAAGATTTAGGCGGGGGGGGGGGGGGGGGGGACACATGAATCATGGGGTTTATTGGCTGTGGTCTGCTTTTACTATTTTACATCACCCAAGTATTGACATTGTACGGGGGTTATTTTATTCTAAATTTATAGGCTGTGTTAATTGATATTTGCTTGTGAATTGAAACTTTACATGAGGGTCTAGGCGCAATTTATTTTCTAAAACCACAGATTTTGTGATGTGACCACAGATTTTTTTTTTCTTCTTTTCTTTTTCGTCAGCAAGGATATGTTTGTTGCGGGTACGGCACGGTCAGATGACACTAGCGGTTACATTTCAGGTGTCGTGTATACAGCTCTGATCGAAATTAGAAGCGGAAATTCGAGAGGCGCTGTTCAATTGGCTGAAGACTATGTCATAGAATTGAAGGAATCCAGTGTTTTAGGGGAGTCTCTTTTTTACCGAGGCTGGGAATGAAGGGGTGAATCACGAATTGGTGAGGAATGTTTATCTTTGTTAGAAAGGTATGAATTTTCCTCAGGTTTTCAAACTAAGCTCTATATTAGAAAATAAATATATGCCGCCTGTTCAGCTTGGTAGCATTCAAAAACTAAAGCCAAGAAATTAGGACACTCGAAGCTGGGGTGGTTAAATGATGTGGATGTCGGTCAAAAGTTATTTTATACGTCTGCTAGTACATTTAGAGGTTCTTGCACAATTTAACCCGCCATTCAAGCAGAATTGTTGCTGTAATTAATGACAAAATGTTACAAAACCTGTGACCATAAAATAAGTGTATATAGACTGTCCAATGAGATCTGCGGTTCGCACGATATAGACGCTGTTGATAAAAGGGTTAAAAGGCGCGAACAAACAGGACGAAAAAAGACGCACGCACGCCACGTACGACGTCATTTTTAGTCTTTTTTCGTCCTGTTTTTTCGCGCCTTTTAATCTTTTAATCGATATGAACCAACTGGCCCCAACCAAAGTTTTATTAGATACTATTTCCTTTGTACTGGTGTAAGTGGCCGGTACCACGGAACAACGGCCTCTTCATTGTCTATTCCGATGAAGGCGTGCTGCGTAGCCTGGTTGTAGCGTGTTTGTAGCTCGGGTTTAGCGAACGCCGAGTGCATGAGTGCCTCTCTTGGGTAATTTCTACTGTTGGCAGCGTGCTTTTTTTTTCTTTTTTCGAGTCGCACCTCTCGAACGGGACTGGATATGTGGCTGTTTCTTTTTTACGGGAGATCGTTGTTAGTTTTCGAAATTTTATGCGTTTTTCGAGTGTGGGTTAGAGGTTAATATTGTTGTCAGAAGTGTGCGGTTCTAACGCTCTCGTAGATTGTTTTCTGTTTTAAAAGAATGCGTTTGAGTTTTATAGGAGCAACCATTATATAGCGGGCGTATGTACGATTTCAGTATACAGTGAGTGGTCATAATTTTTAGTTAAGGAATGGTTTTCCTCTTACCTACCTCTGGAACGTGTAGCATGACGGTCTTCATGATTTGTTTTTATTTTCTGGCATGTCCAACGATCGGAGGAATTTGGTTTCGCTCCGCTGTCTGATATAGCGTGCCGGTATTCGTTTTCGCGCGATTCGCTGTCTTGAATATTAGGGACCGAAACGAACTTTCAGAGCCGGCGGGTGCCTGAGTGATCGTCCGTGTTGTGTGCTGTGGTGCACCGGACCAGGTCGTAAACCGTGCTTCGTCGCTCGCGAGCTTCCCAGTGAATCAACGTTCACCGCTGACCTGGCTGGATTGGTGCCGCCACCATCATCATCGAGGGTGCACGTCATCATGGGCGACACTCAGCTCAGGCGAGTTTCCTGCAGGAGGAGCTTCTCCCGGGAGACCGTCCGGCCCCCGCCGACTCAAGCCTTCCAGAGTCCGAGGCTCGAGGGAGGGGAGGTGTGGAGACCTTCTGCCCGGCCCCCCGTTCCTCCTTGACCTTCCCGTTTCCCACTGCAGTCCTGTCGTGTTATGTCCGATCCCTCCGGGAGGGACGGGGCAAGCTCTCCCTCATTCAGCGCTGACGTCGAAGGGTCGGCTCGCGGCAGGGTTTCCGATTGGACGGTTGGAGGGACAAAGCCAGGAAAGTCTTAAAAGGGGAACCGAGACAAAGGGTAGCTCTCTCTTGGTGCCGACCTGGGGGTAAACGAGTGACGTAGTGCAGCTCAGACGGTGGGGGACGCTGGCGCGGGGAGTGCAGGCACTACACCGATCGGCGGACTCGAACAACGGACCGGACAGCGACCCTGGACGACGACGTCCCCATGACGCGGAGTGGATGACTACCGCTGGGACTAGGGGCAGCTGTTATGGCGTCGGACGTCCCCAAGGCCTCGCTGTTGACCATTCCCCGACGTCGAAACCCGCAGGGAATAAGTGAGTGAATAAACCCTTTGGCCGAGAGCGAAGTATTGCTGTGACATGTTCGTCCGGAAAGAGGGTCTGAGGGAATCGAAGTTTGATGCCCGCAACACATATCCGAAAGCGTCAGTGCCCGTTATATTGCGCGGCTCAACGGTACGTCCTCAGTTGACGTGAACATGGCCCGCTACTCTGCTGATCCGATAACCATGGAGGAGGCCAAATGTGGCCTCTCTTTGCCGACACAGATTTCGTATACCTGCGGCTCGTCTCGAGCGTGCTGTTTCTCCGAGAGATAGCACCTGCGCCGGCGATCTCAGGTCGCAATCCACGAAGGTCTCTGTTGGAATGCGGCTAGGAAAAACTCGAGGACTGCCATCCATGCGTCATAGCGTTGGCGGGTCTGCAGGAAGGACCGTCACAACAACGATGCCACCGTGTCGTTTTTTTCAACCTAACAGAAGACGTGTTCCAGGATGATAAAGGTGGTCCACTGCTCTCAAAAATTTCAATGGCAACTAACTGCCTGCACGATCTTCAACGAAGTCACCTACAACAAAATTACATATCGTTCTTTCATACAGCAGCCTGGGTGAAGTTTTACGTTCAAGGCCACACCTACAGATACACGAATACCAGATCATTCCACCGTGACGTCATGTGATCACTGTTGAGAGGGGCGCCCTTATTGAGTGGGAGCATGATGACGTTTCGATGGAATTTAGGGTGACATGAAATTGATTTACAGGTCGAAGTCTTTTCGCATCGCTCATAAGACACACAGATAAAGTTGAAGCCTGGGCGAGTGGGTATGACATACTTAAAAAGTTAAAACAGCGCAAAAAACGACGGATAGTGTAAAGAAGGACACGGACAGAGCTCTCTGTCCGTGTCCTTTACGCTGTCCGTCGTTTTTTTGCGCTGTTTTAACCTTTTCAGACACGCAGAATTCCAGAGAAGGGACCTCGGTAACTCCTTGACTGAACGTTTTTGAGCCCATTGAAGACTCCTTGCCGCTTGGAACCGTACAGCGAGGCGACGTCGCTTGCCACTTTAAGGTGAAGTGCCAAGCCTGCGAGAAGGTAATTTCGTCATCAAAAACTTCCACTTCAAGCTTAATCACAGTTGGCGTCTCAAACAAATTTGTAAAATGTATTGCAGTATCAGTATTTAAGTATTTTTATTTCCGCCCTCAGTAAAATATATTTCTATATTTGTATTTCCAAAGATTTTAGGCTTATTTTTAATATTTATCTCCGATACATATCGCGATAGATTTTTCCAGATATATTTGAGTATCAGTATTTTTGATCCTATTTTTATGTCTCCTAGTATTTGTACTCCCAAATACATTTTTGAGTATTTCTGCCCAACCCTGGTATGGACCTTAATTTTTGTTGACATGATTTATTGCCATTCGCGTTGCGAACGGCGCTATCATGTTACTGAGAACTATAACAGTTGCGTGTCGCTGTTGCGCATACCATGTGAGATAAAACTCGTCAAAGGCTCAACGGGAACTTCAATTAGATTTATTAACCCAAAACATGACGAAAGTATGGTCCTGATCGAGGAGGCTCGGCGTGAAAGCGACGGAGTCTTGGGCTCCCGCAGGGACATGTACTGATTTTTACGTACACCCCACGCGCAAAAAGGTCGGTTTGGATGAAAAGCTGGATGGATGTTCCGGAAAGATTGCGGCGTGCTAAACGAGGTATGACAGATGCTTTTTAAAAGGGACCCTGACGAGTATTGGAAACTGCAGTGCGTCAGCCCGGAACAGTTTCTGCAACTCCATTCGAGCGTGGAACTAAGAGCCGCGTCACAAGCCGAACGGAACACAGTGATTCGCCAATTTTGTTTTTCTAAAAAAAAACATTTTTTTATAAGTATTACACTAAATGCTTTTCAAGCTAGAGAGAGACTGAAGTGGTTTTTTTATTTAAGGGGACACACCCCCCAGGGGGTCAACTTTCGAACCCTTGGCGTAAATTTAATGAAATTTACAGGGCAGGCTGATAGTCATGCTAGAGGATGCTTAACAAAAGTTCAGGTCTGTCGGTCAAACGGGAAGGAAATTAGAGCAGCTTCTATCAGTAACACGATTACATTGTGTAGTTAATCTATCGTCGGAAAACTATCCCAATATTCTAATTTTTTGTCTCCTAGATATGTAGCGGAATGCCTAGGGGGCGCGGCTATGGAAAGTTTCTTGTAAAATGTAATTTATTTCTGTAAATGTTTTCTTCTGCAAAATAGGTCAAGTTTTTGGTCTTCTGTGGCTTTGATTTTTTTTATAAAAATATCCGTAAAGTGACGAAACAATTTCATAGCCGCATTCCCTATTAAATTTGAGTCAGGAAAAGTGAAGAACGAGCCGTCCCTTTATTGCCGTTATCAAACGATAGATTGACTAAAATAGAATTTCTAGCAAAAAGCGGAACGGAGAAAAGTGTGTTCAAATTGCTGCAAACCCTACCTTTTCTTTAGCTTCGCTGGACAAAAATGATGTATAAAAAGTTAACTATGCAGTGTAAACTAATTAAACTTTATGCGGTAAACCTCTAGATGCTAGTGGATGCAAATATATCATTTTTCAAGATCAACTTTTCTTGCAGAATTTTATTTTTGTTTTTGGGTAGCGGCTTGCCTTAGGAAAAAACACCACAATCATCTTCATTTGGCCTCCAAGATCACAAGTATAGAAAAATATTTTTTCAGTATGGCGCACGGAGGCTGCAGAAATTATTTTTTTAAAGTTAATATCAAAGTGCACGAGGCGTGGCGCGATACTAGGAGTTTTCGGAATCCCTGCTTAGCGCATCTTCAGCACCTGTCAAAGCTGTGCGCGTGCACTCTTGCTGTGTTCGAAAAGGTCAGAGATAGACGTCACGACTGACGTCAGTGCGGAAAAATACACCTGGCAAGCTTACGATTCCACGCGCTGCCCAAACAAGCGACACGCGCTTGGCGGCCCAAAGATTCTAGTATGACGTCACTACTGGTCGGAGGATTTTCGGGTTTTCTCATGTTTAGTATGAATCGCCGTGGAAAATGAACGTGGTATTCAAGTTAACGGGATAAAAATACTCTAAAATTCTCCTCTAAATCGTTTTTTTTTTTTTTTAAGAATTGTTTCTGCTTCTTTTTAAAGGCTCTCCGTTATTCAGTCTTTTCACTCCGCGTGCCCGCAGACTGAAATAATATTTTAATTTATTGTAGTAATTTGTTCTGTCAAGAATATAAAAGTTTCGTTGTTACTAAATAAGAAAAAATACGAAATCTTTTATAACAACTTACGATCAAAAACAAGGGCAAGCGGACTCCGTTCATTTCGACCAATCGCCCGACGTGCCTCAATTGATGTCACGGTCCACGTCATTCATAAGCTGGATTTTCCCGCAGTCTCGGCGTCGCTCGCATCGGTCCCGGTGTGACTGTTGCTGGTTCTATTCAATTAATTTGTGCGACGCGCAAGCGCTTGGCGTTCATACGAATCGTTAAACTGAACTTCAAAGTGGTCTTCATGGTCCCTTCAAGGTGTTTTTAAGAGATTCGCGTTTGATTAATGACGAATTCCACTCGTAGTTTGTCGCGTTCCGGGATGCACTTTTTTGGAGGGCGCGATCGCCACTGGTCGTTTGAGATTAATCCGAATGTCTTTCGCAAGTCCTTTTGGAGCAGCGCAAACTCTGGTTTAGGGTTCGGAACGCCCAGATCTCGATCGGCTGATCTTCCCGGAGCCGAGTGGAAGCCGATCTCTGGGAGACGTAACTTCCTGCGTCGCCGAGCATGAGGGGAACGGCGATCGACCGACGGGTGATGGGGCTTTCCGGAAATTACAATAGCCGAGCGCGATGGGGAATGCCGGGACGACAGTTGGTCACTCCCCGTAGCCTGTCGTCTGATCCAAAACGACCGGCGGAATGGTCGTTTTGACACGCCTGCGACCGCTTACAAAGTGTGAACACAGTGGCGTCATCTAACGGGCAGCCCTGGATACCTCCCGGTCTCCCTACAGTTTCGGGTGTCTTCCCTGGGCACTACTCTATTATCATGAATAAAAAAGTAGGTTGATTTAAAAACTGAAAATAAATGTACAATAAGGTGAACTCGCATCCCTAACTGAAGCAAAAAGAACAGCGCGCATCCCGTGACGGTGACAAGGAACCAATGTCCGAATCTTGCCGGATTCAGCTTCTTTCGTACATACTCTGTGGTCTAGAACATTTCGAACATGAACGAGGGATACGTTACAAGTTGAGAACGTTATAGCAGAGACGAGAAAGATAAAATGAGAACTTTGGCTGGTGGGGCCCTAGCCCCGTGCATTCCCGTGGGTGACGAGCGCGATGCCAACTCGGTCGTGAATATGTCAATAGAAATCACTTGAGTAAAGCTAGCCCTTGAGAGCTGTTCAGGCCTTCTCTAGTAGCAAGTCAGATGCCGCTCAGAAAGTACACGATTGTTTAATCCCGGTTTTACGTGCTATGACTGTTATTCAGTGTATGGAATCGCACTTTTTGATATCGAAGCGACGATATATCAGAGGAAGCCATTTGTCGAAAACCGCTGGTGTATTCTTCCGCGTCTTCGACGGGCCGGTTTCGTGACAATAACATGTCTCGTTAGCCGCGGCGTTTGTGTGTGGCCGGCATGTGACGTCATATTACATACTTATTTTCATGCATTGATGCAGAACCCACGTGCTCAGCCAGCAATGGCCACCAGAATGGCCGCTGATGTGTCGTAAGTGCAAGCCATAATTAGTCTCAACCACGATAACCAAACCGCAGGCGTATCTTTTTTGACGCGCTTCGATAGACCATTTTCAAATGTTAGTCTCCCTGCCACGTGCAGAGCCAAACTCGACGCTTTAATTGCGGCGCTACGAAGCTTCTGCACTCTTGGAAAATTGAACGCCTTTGAAAGCATACCACAGAGAAGCGGAGAATCCTTTCTAACAAGTTGGCCCTTGAAAGTCGCCTTTGATTCACAAAATCGGGAGTGTTTCAAGGTAGACAATCTTGATCTTCTATTACCGTCATCAGTGAGGAGAAATTTGAGCTATTGAGACTGCCACGAGATGGCTCTGACGTTTGAAAAAGGTCCATTGCCGGAGTTAATTCTCGTCTTGTGCAAAAGCTGCCTTTAACATATTGAATGCAACTTCCTGTGTACGTCATTTTGCCTATTGTGTTCATTATCTCGCATTTTGTGTATCATGTTAAAGGGCGCTTAACCTTTTCACCCTTTAAAGAGGTTCCTGACAAAGGCATTCTTTCATTTCCAAATATAAATTTTTCCCTTAAGGACGTTTTTATGACGGAAAATGTATTCGGCTACACTCATCTTTTTCAGCGTAGCTACTGCTCATGCCGGTGATGTATTCATTCTATTTACTCAGGCGCTTCCGCATCGCGTTTTTCTTAGTGACGCAAAATCGAATTTTACATTTCTCCCTAGCTTCAACTTCCGAGCTTTTGGGCACGATAAACAAATATCATGGAAATTCCGCACACAATATTGCAGACGAGAAATAATTTGTATTACGGCATGCACCATGCCCCCAAAGGCTTAGTTTAAATATTTAAATAAGCTGGGGTAGACACGCTGCATTGATTGTATTCACAGATTCCTTCATAGTCGCTGACAAATAAGGCGCGCAGGGTGTGGCTTGATCTTATACTCTTGGTTCTTGCTTCGTAATTGCTTTTTTCGTGTTCTTATCCTCTAATACCGCAATCCTACTGGATGAGAAGAAATAATGAGATGCTCGTCAGTCAGCACGTCCTTCACTTAGGTTGTCAATGATTGTAGAAGCGGCGTCCTATAAATATATGCCGCTATATCTCCCGATAACATGACGCGTTGATTCGGACATTTTAATACGTTGGTATTCTATCGGGTATCAAAAATAGCGGCCAGGCTATTTAAATCTACCGCAAATTTCGGTTTCTTAAGCCATCACTCTACGATTTTGTGCGGCGTTGCCCACAGGCGGCGCATATTTTTCTATAAAATTTGCAAAGAGCGAACTTACCTGAGGAAAAAAGTAAAGAAAGCAATAGTCTTAATTCCTGTGGAAACACAGCGAAGCCATCGGTCTTCAGTCAATAGGGTGCCCTACTGTTTGAAGACTGGTGACTTCGCTGCGTTTCCATAGGAGTTAAGCCTTTTTTTTTTACATTTTTCTCAGGTAAGCTCGCTCTTTCCAAATTTTACAGAACAAATGCACCACCTGTGTGCAAAGCTGCAGAACATCGTAGAGCGATAGTTTAAAAAAACGAAATTTTCGGTCGATTTAAAGCGTTTGGCCGCTACCTGATACACCCGGTACTATATCCAAAGGTCTTTAAAAACACAAGCGAAATGAAATTGCGTCTGGGTTAACGCAAACCTAGTGATTCTATGTTTTTTAATATCTGTGACATAGAAGTTGCGAACGAAATTCTTGTACTCTCAACCACTCTGACGTCATATAAGTTCTATGCCGTTGGTCAGAATCCTGGGGGCGTCGCAGCGGTGGTTGTACGAGCCAAATGTACGAGCATTCCATTTTAATTTTGCCCGGGAATTCTGGCACCAAGCGCAAGGGTTGCGACATTCGTGAGTGTGACACTTTGGCTCCTGTGAGGTCGTTTGTGAAAAATTCGGGATTACTTTTAAGGCATGGGTGCGATAGGATCCTGAACGCACCAGTCACAAACGAGTTCTAAAGGCATCGTACCCCACAGTTCAGCCAGCCAAAGGGCGTCATAAATTGGTAGAAAGCGACACCGGGGTCATCACACTGGAAGCAGTTGTTCGCGTATCAACGTCTGGCAAACGTCAGGTCTTTGTAAATACCATGCACTTGGTTCCTCCTATTACACCTACAAATAAAGAGACGATGCAATTGTGGCTTTTTAATTTGGAACGCCAATTGCATTGTACGTGCACGGAATGCACAATCACGTAATGTTTTTGTTTTCCCGAGTTCCAATCTGCCAGAAATTCTTTCGCGTTGTTGCGCCTTTGAGAAAATTACCCTTCGCGCCTTTCTTAGAGTCTGTTTGTTCAGAATACCTGTACAATCGAAGTTACCAAATGAATGTGACCGTCCCAAAACGATGTTCCATTCATCATGGAGCCGTACAATTAGAGCGCTGAAGAGCGAAAGGTTTGATAGATTGCCAAAAGGTTTTCGCAAGAACAGGAACGTAGGCGTGGTACAAAAGATTAAGGTTATAACCATCATTAACAAAAATTTGACAACAAGGTAATCTAGATTCTTCAGTCCCTTCCTTTTATGTGGTATGGCACTCTAATAGCATTTTGAGGTCTAGGGAAGTAGCATATCTTCTGATGGGCTGCATATTAAGAAATGCATATGAAAGGATAAATAGTGTTAACGAAACACGATTGGAAGATGCCCCCCTCCCCTTCCCCGTATTTTCTAAATCTCTTCCGTTTGAACTATTCACATGAGTGCAGGCTTGCTTTACGTGGTGTGCTTTTATTGCAATACGTAACGTTCCCAACGTCTTGTCATTGCAGAAGGGTTTTCTTATTTTTGTTGAGTTAATTGTCTTTTGTTTGTGAAAGGCAACGTTGCTGGGAGATCTACGTACGATTTTTTTGTAGCAAAAACACCGTGACCTGTGACCACCGTTTAATTTCTTCCTCTGTACCGAGAAGTTTGTTGCGAGTATGGAACGGTCGGATAAAAGGAGCGGTTACGTTCCAGGTGTCGTGTATCCGGTTTTGATTGAAAGCAGAAGCGGCAACTCAAGAGGCGCTGTTCAACTTTCTAAAGACTACGTCATAGACTTGGAAGAATCCAGTGTTTTAGGGGACAGTCTGTATTTTTCCGAGGCTAAGCATGGAGAGGTGAATCACGAATTGGTAAGAAAAGATTACCTTTCACAAGAAAGCATGCTTCTGCCTCATTGTTCGAAATTCACTTAATTTACTTAGAAAATAAACATTCCAGCTGTTTTTTCGCTCAGAAGCTTTTTGATGTGCCCGCTAGTGCCTTTGGAAGTTTTCGTGCATTTCGAGATGCCGTTCATGTTATAATTGTCTCCGCTAATTATAACGTAAAAAACACACATTTGTTTAAATGACGTACCGACTCCCACGATTTCTTTTTTGCATTGTTTGAGAAACTTTAACTTCCTCGATAATTCACACAACCATTCACACCGATATTTGTTCTCCGTCTCGTTGAAATTCGTTAAATGTTATCATTTACTGTGTTTTTGTAAAATGCCAAAGCTTGCAAAAAAAGCATGAGCAATTCCACTCTGAGAAGGTGGATGACCAGCGAAGCTGTTTAGCACACGACACAGGCGTGTCAAAGAATTTTGAACAAAGGTACGACCAGATTTATGGTCTTGATACGTGGTCGTCGTGACGAGCAGGAGCTCGCAAGCGCTTGGAGCGTCTACAAGGAGATAACGGTGCGAGAGTACACATAGCAGACACGAGTAGCACAGCCCCAAATATTTAAAAAACCTTTATTATCTACGTGGGAGTCTACTGATCTTGAAAATGGAGGCTATTGATAACTAATCTACTGAAAATGCATATCCAAGTGATGAGACATAAGCTTTTGCATAAAATGAAGTGAGTGTGCCCCAAATTGAGGGCCTGAGTTTTGTTGACGTACACAAAGAATCCACGAAACCCTAGCAATAGATAGCTTGGCTATAAGTTATAACTGTTTAGCATTTCAGCTGCTACTAACATGAATATTCCTTCGCAGTTATTTTACTCATAATATGTTCTTTCAGATGGATACTACAGACATACGTAATAGTGTTTATGAAAATTCGGAACACAAGGCATCCTTTACAATTACTGAAACAGACGTGGGAATTGAAATGGTATATACACATTTTTTAAGTATATATTCTTATAGAAACAATAAATACGATTATACAAATGTAGAGGAGGTTATGCAATCGTTATTTATAAATCCTGTATTTGCTAACTGCATAGATTTTCGCGAACATTTTATAAACCTGGAGTGTTTTTTTAAGTTTCATAAAAATGAAGGGGTATTAAGCATATTGGAAGTTCACATCGCCACAGCGTCTAAAGAACATTATTTATGAGAACTTTAAAATATATATTTAGAATACTTTCTCCATAAATTGCTTCCGATTCAATTGAATTTTTAATAAGGATAAAAAGTTTGTTTAGCGATTCACAAACGGTCTGCAACGGGCTATGCTTGCAATATTCAGAAATCTTTCACTTTTTTAACAGGAAGGATACCTAAACTTTACACATGGAATTGAGCCATTGAGAATACATGAAAAATCCGGCCGAGTCCCTCACAGAATATATCCGCTACCGACGCCTGAAAAGGCGATCCACTTGGGAAGTAAGTGACAGAATAAAACACTATACACTAGATATTTGTTGAAAATTCAATCATTAAAGGCTATATTTCCTGAAGCAAAAATGATTAGAAATTTTAAACGTACGACCGAATTCCTTCCTTCAGCGTTCGCTTCACGTGCAGTGTCAATACTGGTATGCTCTCACTTATTTGCCATTTATTCTCTCGATGAATTAATTCACCTCCCGTTTTCTCTCTATCAACACACTATGTTTAAAGCGTGGCGAAATGAGCGCATTAATTGATTATCATCGGAAAGAGAAAAGGAGAAGTTCTTGAAAAGGCGACGGCCCCTCAGTATTTTTAGAGAGCAGCTCTTAGGGGCCCGTTTCCAGCCTGAGCGGAATATACTGACAATTATAACGTCTCATATTTTTATTTAATTATGGTTGCTTTTTAGGTAACACATGCAAAAATATCACTTCGTCGTCTTTTCTTTCAAGCAAAAAGAGTTATCTACTTTATTTCGGCATGGTTCAGTTTTGAGGTGATGGTATTTCGATAAACACATATGCACTGATATCGGATATTTTAACAATTTGAGAAAATTATCTTGAAGATATCTTAACGACTAAAAACCGCAAAAACGGGACAGCAAAAAAGAAAAATACAAACAAAAACTAATTGACAGCAAAACACGAAGCGTTCCTCTATAATTTTGCTGAAGAAGAATGCCTTTAAAAAGATATAACCTTTGAATTTGATTACATTTCACATTCAGTATCACTATAATGTTTACAGTTCCCGTTGAAGAACGTTCCGATGGAAGTCTACTGCCAAAAAGTAAGCTTATATTGTTTTTAAAAAATTTAACTTTTTTTCAGCAGTCCTCTCAACCAATTCTACAATAACCAAGAAGCAGGCTGCAATTCTAGTTACATGCGCGGCATACATACTGGCCATTTTATCACCATGATGCAATTTTCTGTACACAGTGGAAACCCTAATTTTTCTGCATGACGATTTTGCTTTTAAATAATTCGGTAGACGTCAGCACGTGCTGCGCGAGTAACTACAATTCGAGACCGCACTTTGATGATATAATGAATTTGAAAACATTTATTTGGAGAGACTGTTTCACTATCTTGCACAGAAAACAAGATAAACTTATCTGGCAGCGTGCATATTAAAAAACAAAATGATTACATAGTTCATTCTAAACTTGCGAAGCACTGAGGGCGTGCCATGATTTGAAACCTTCTAGATGACGCTGCAGAGCCACCCACCGTGTGGCGACCTGAAATGTACGTCATGATTGACAGTGTAATACACAAGGCCCTCAAGGAAAGCAAATTATTACAGGCTCGATACATCATAAGGCTGATGAACATCGTGCGTATGGTTTACATTTGTTCTTGTTCAGAAATAATATAGTAATGTCAGTTTTCATTGACCAAACAAAAAGTGCTTATTGAGGCTTTCGTGCTCCGATTACTGACACCCGTTCGAATGCCTTATTTCTTCCACGAAGGTGAATGCAATCTTCAAGACGGTTCGCAAGCCCCGAATAAACCTCCAGCTTGTTGGAATATTCCGGTTTCCAGTGCGTATTCATTGTCCAACCTCCACACATTGGTATCTTTAAATTTGAAAGTCTTGCTATTGCCGACAAGAGTGCAACACAATTGTGCACTGAACATTTTTAGAAGAAAACAAACTTTTTGTCGTTTAGTTCGACTTTTTTTATTTGAAACCGTTTGATCAGATTGCGCTTTGCCTAGGGGATTCCAGGGAGCGAAAAACAATAACTTTTTGTTTAACTACAAATTATTGGATGCCTATGATTTAAACGAGATTTTTTGCGTTATACCAGATTAATGTATTTTACATTAGTAGAGCTATAAAAGAGTGCATTTGATAACTAGATGTATTACTGTAAATTTGCAGATTAAGGGACTGTTTTTTAGTAAACTTTGACTTTCTAGTAGAAAAAATAAACAGCTTAATATTGTGTGGTTCGATTTGGTCAGGCACAACTTTATTTTTGATTTCAGTGCGTTATGAGATTTTTTGTTTTGATTAGCGATTCCTTGATTAAAAAAGAAAACAAGTAATATACAATGCATGATAGAAAGTAGTAACTTAAAAAAAAACAATTTTAGTATTATTTTTGTGGAAATGTTTTTATTCAAAATATTGTAGTGAAGCAGGTATGATTTAAAGCACTTTTGAAATTATGACACAAATCACGATTTAAGTCGTCCAGACTTTTATTATCCACCATGCTGTTAACGCTCATGCTTTCTGGGTTGCAAGAATATTGTATTGCTTATCTTGATGCAATGTTGTGTCTTTGATATAATAGTGCTGCAGAGCAGGTATCCACCATTGTAACGGATGAAAAAAATATGTTCAGTATTGTGATTTATATATTAGGTAAATAATGTAAATAATATTAGTTACTATAGAAACTACCCAGGTTTAGCAATTTGCATAAAATGACAAGGGGCATGGCAGTAAAATAGATAAAAACGTCCGCAAGTGATTTACCGTTTTTTCTTAGACAACTTCTTTCCTGAATTCGTGCGTTGGTCACGTGTCACAAAGTTACGGGATGTCATTTCTTCTTCTAAATTTGGCGGAGAAACTGAATTGGTGCTGAGGTCACGTGGCGTTGATATTCCTGCTAAATCTAGCAGGCAAATTAAAATTTCGTTTTGGTCACGTGACCAACTCACATGACATCACTTTTTCCGCCATATTTAGCGGAGAAACAACATTGTTCTATAGGTCACGTGACATAAAGTCATGTGACGTAATTTCCCCGGAAATTCAGAGGGGAAATAGCAGAGGTCGAGCAAAAATCGGGACCCGGAATTCCATTCTTCATTTTTCTGAGATGCAGCGTGGGCGCTGCAGCAGTATTGTAGGCGTTACCGGAAAAAAGTAACGAAATGCGTTACTCATTACAGCAGATGATATCAAGGCCATACCAATCATAGCTGTCGCGCATCTTTTGTGTTCTCCTCTACAGCATATATGTAACATTCCATTAGCAACTAGAGCGCCGTTCACATATATGCGACCGAGCACGGCCGAGAGATGCCAGACCGGTTTTTTAGCCTTTTGCAGTGTCTTTGGACCAGCCCCGCCGCAGTGGAGCTGCTCCTAAGAAGTCGCAGGAGGATTAAAAACCGGTCTTGTCTGTCTTGGTCGTGCTCGGCTGCAAGAGTGTGAACGAGCCTTAATACTTTTCCCCATGGCATGGCACAAAGCCTAGGTTCTTTTGGCAACATTAATAACTATTGGCCCATATCCGTACTTCCCTTATTTTTAAATGTATCAGAACATCTGATAAAAAAACGCTTATGCAAATTGTTGAATGAAAGAGATGTCCTTGTAATGCAGCAATACGGTTTTCAAGAAAAAAAAAGTCAACAGAAATGGCGCTACTTAGTATCAAAGAAAAATCAATCAACATTTAAAAAAAAAACTATTTAGCACTGGAATATTTTTAGACGACAGAAAAGCGTTTGATCTCATTAAACATGATATATTGTTTTATAAACTACCGTTTCTTTAGAATTCAAGGTGTTGCTTTAGATTTGGTACGTAGTTACTTATCTTGACGGCCACAATATACGTGTTTTAATGGTTACCGGCCCAAGCCAGAACAAATTTCGCATGGGGTTCCATAGGGGCTTACTTTA
Organism: Ixodes scapularis; assembly: GCF_016920785.2. Classification (NCBI taxonomy): domain Eukaryota; kingdom Metazoa; phylum Arthropoda; class Arachnida; order Ixodida; family Ixodidae; genus Ixodes; species Ixodes scapularis. The sequence goes on from NW_024609881.1 coordinate 66,902,864, forward strand.
GGTCCTCTGTTTTTTTCTAATATTTATGTTAATAATATTGTATCTATCCTAAGAACTCCTAAAATAGTTTTGTACTCCGACGATACAAGCTTATCTTTTTCTGGTTCATTTTTACGTCATCTAGAAGTTATTGCTAACACGTGGCTCAACGAGTTATCGGACTGGCTTGATTCTAATCAACTTCAGTTAAATGTTACGAAAACAAAATATGATATTTTTAAGCCACGAGGTAAACCTGACGATTGAGAATTATTAAAAACTATTTATGACTGTGTGATCGAGCGTGTAAGCGTTTATAAATTGTCAGAAGAAATTTATGCTGGACACAGCTCGTATTAATAAAAAGCATGCGAGCATCTTGACATTTATTGGTATTTTATACAAAATTAGATTGCTGGTTCCATGCTGGTTAAAACGTCAGTTGTACTATACTTTAGTTACTTTCATCTCCATTACTATTTAATAGTTTGCGGTTGAATAACAACAAAATAATATTTATAGGTTGTTTCGTTTGCGAAATCAAAAGCTATACGTAGTACAAAAAACCTTCAACATACTGACCACAAAGCACCGTTTTTTTTAAGCTCTTAGGCTCAAAAAAAATCTTAGGCTCCCGTTTCAGGCTTGAGCGGCGTCGGCGTCGCCATCGGCGTAGCCGTAAGGTCACGTGACCCCCGTGAGGTCACGTGACCCCGGGGACGTCACGTGACCTTTGTGAGGTGACGTGACCCCCATGAGGTTAGGTGACCCCGCGAAGTCACGTGATCCCCATGAAGTCACGTGACTCCAGTGAGTTCGCGTGGCCCCGGCGACGTCACGTCACCCTTGTGAGATAACCTGACCCCCGTGAAGTCGTGAGGGTCACGTGACCTCACAGTTACGCCGATGGCGTCGGCGTCGCCGGCGCCACCGGTGTAACCTTGAGAAGTATCAGGCAGGGTGAGGAGATGAGGAGGATGAAGGACTATACGCTTCCCTCAGTACCCTTCCCTCTTCCTCCTCGAGAGCTGCGCTCTAATTCGGTCTTACAGAGAGTTGTACACTCTAAAAAATTCCGTGAGTTTACTTTCCCGCACAACACTTGGAGATTCATTAAGCGCACCTTACGGAGGCAGCTCAGCGAATGATGATACCGATACATATGTTTAGACAAAAAAGCAGTCTCAGTTGTGACATTAAGCAATGCAAGCCTGATGTTTTGTATAGATTAATGTCACAACTCAGACTGCGTTGTGTAAAAATATGTTTCGGCATCGTCATTCGCTGAGCTGCCTCCGCAAGTTGCGGTGATTGGATCTCCGAGTGTTCTGCGGGAAAGTAGACGTACGGGCGTTTCTTAGAGTGTAAGCGGCTTTCATATTTTAAACACAGTTTTCTTACCACTCGAAATAATTAGTGACCCCACCCGTTTTTTACGCACTTCTTCCTAGTAATACACAGTACAATCTCCGACACGGCTATTATAGAAGACCTTGGTCTAGGACGAATTATGGACATCACCAATTATCATACTTCATACCTGATTTCTTAAATAAACATCCATCCGTTAGGAAAATAATCTCAGATGGTGGAACAAAACACAGCTTTAAAATTAGTCTGCAATGGTACCTTCTCTCATATCATGTCGAGTACATACTTTTAGATTATATTTTCATTGTGTATGAGTTGTATTACCTGTCTCATTTATTTCCAAAGTATCAAGTGCACTAACGATAGTATAAGCCCTGTACAAAACATGCTGTGTTGATTGTTGCTGATGGGCTATTGTATCTCCTTGTTATCTTTAATGATAATTGTTTTTGTTTTCGCCTGCTGACCATTGTAAACGGGTGATAGGCTCAAGTCAGGCAGAGCTAATCTGCCTTTTGTCCTGTTACTGTAGGCCTAGTGCCTACATAAAGCCAATTAAATTCAATTGCTTGAAAATAAAAGGAACGCGTTACAGCTACCGATATAAAGTAACGCACATTATTTTTGCGTTACTTTTTTAGTTATGAATTGATAGGTTTGATGTTTTCACGTTAAACGTATACTTAATCTCCATATTTCCAGAAACATCATGTCTATGCAGCCACTTAACATAATTACTTTGTTTTCTTATGGCTTGACCCAAACACTCACAAAAAATGCAAAGAAAAACGCAAAGAAAACAAAAGATCACTTAGCTTGGCGCCTAGAAGCACGGAAAACAATTTGTATAATTTTGTTTTAAGTTCTATGAAGTAAAAGTAACCAGCGACGTAAATCCCCCTATAAAAATGATTTTTGACTTTTTATTGAAAACGTGTTGACTTCTTGTTGACACTGATTACTTCCTTTTGACTTTGACTTTCTGCTGACATGGTCAACAGAAAGTTTGTTGACTTTGTGTTGAAACTTTTCTGATGAGTTTCTTCAGCCTGAGTCAAAAGAAAAGCGGTTGACTTCCTATTAACTTTATTTTGCTTTTTTTTCTGCTGACTTTCTGTTGACAGTTTCATCAAAATGACTGCAGGCGTTCTGTTTACTTCGCGTTGAAAATTTTCTGTTGACTCTCTGTAGCCAGTGTCATTAGAAAAGGTACAGACTTTCTGTTGACTTCTCATTGAACATTGTACACCTCGACTGGATGTGAAAAGTTGCTAAGTTTTTCAATAGTCTCTGGCAAGGTGAGAACGGGAAGCAGCTTCAGTTGTCCCGTGTCCAGCGCGAGCCTACTACCCTTGACAACGCTTCGGGGTTCGCGCACCTCGAGCGCGCGCGTGAAGTCAAAGCACGACGGAAGGCATCGGGCCTTCCGCCGTACTATAAGGCGTAAGGCTCTGGGGCGGTCAATGGGTCAGTGATTCAGGTATTCAGTGCATTAGAAAAGTGGGCTTTCATTAGAAAAGTGGGCCAATATTCAAAAGAAAGCAAACAGAAAAGTTGTTGACATTCTATATTCTCTATTGACTTTTTTCAACAGCTTTTCAACAGAAAAGCAGAACAATTTTTTGCAAGGGCCGTCACCCGTTACTCGAACTGCGTAACGTAAATACAATTACCCGTTACTGTTTTAAAAAAAGTAACAAGTACGTTACGCGTTACCAAAAATAAGTAACGCGTTACCGGTAACGTCGTTACTTGTAACGCGTTACCCCAACACTGGCGCTGAGTCATAAAACGCCGAACAGTCTTTGTGTCAAAACACGAAACTCTATGTCCCCCTCACACTAAAAAAAAAATAACCTTGCACTCCGAAATAGAACACGACCCAATCAACAGTGAGACATCAGTAAGGGGCAATGTCCGGGTTTGTAGAAATGAAACAAGGAGAAGAAAATCGCCTTTATCTTGAAGGTTAGATATGTCACAAACAGAAAAAGAAACCATACGGAATGGTTTCGTCTAGTTGCCGTTACAATTCATCAGGATGCGCGGCTTCGATTTCGACTGAAGAAGACAACGTGAAAAGCAGATCCCGTAAGTTGCTCTATCCGATTTGTCTTTAACGGTCTGTTTATGCATGATAGAAACCACTGTTATTTGATTCGTTTCTTACTTACTCTTATTAGCGCCACTAGGTATATGCTTAAGGGCCGTTAACATGCCATTGCACATTTACGCCCCTTTTACTTATAGGCGACAAATAACCATGCAGCAGACGAGCCGAGGCTTGTGAGGGACCAGCTGCGCTTGGCGCTGAAAACGTCAGCAGCACCCAACCGAACACGCCCCTGCCAAGGTTGTTTAACGAGGAACTTCTCCAAACCTGCTCTGCAGTTTTCTACCAAATTATTATATCTATAACGCCTACTAAGTATCATGCAAAGTTTGCTAAACGAAAACACTAAATTTATTTTAGGTGCCAGATGAAGAAGCAGCAGATAGGCCCACGATTGCCAGCCTGAAGGATTCGATGTATCGAGAAAGGCGCTCATCGCAGCCACCGGTTCCTTCTTCAGCCTACACTCCGCAAGACAACTGCGCCCACAAAAAGACAAATAGAGAGAAGCCCTACTTCATCGTCGACGACCGCAGAGACCCTCGTCTTGAATAGTGGCCTTCGCAACACGAGATGGCATGCAACGGCTGTCGTCAGTTCAAATTATTTTTTTGCGGACGAGACTTTTTTTGTTGTACCTTACATGGGTGAAAAACTTTTAACCCTGCATGTTGTAACTGACGGAATGCCTAGCGCAGCAGTTTGCTTTTTGTTGTCGGGTCGGCTAGCTACAAATTTATGGCCGTGTGTTTGAAGGGCGATAATTACTTTTACATCTGCTGGGATTACTTCATGGACCCCTGAACGTTTCATGACGAATTTTAAGCAGGCGCTTTTTTGTGGTCTGCGTGTCGTGTTTCCCCAAGGTGCTCATCGCGGGTTCCACTTTCATTTCTGCGCAAAACGTTTGGGCTTCCGTTCAGGGGGCTGGGGTCAAAAGCGCATATTCAAGAAACGGCCAGCTAAGGTGGCTCATTCCTAAGCTCGTGGCATTTTCCTTTGTTTCGCCTTCTGACATCCCTCGCCCCTGGGCGTTTCTGCGTCGGAGCGTATATTGCTCGGTATTCCGGAGTTAATTGCATTACTTGATTACATTCACGCGACTTGGATGAGGGCATTTTCCAACTTAATTCCCATACATTCTTTTCTCCTGCTCAACATGGCTTTAGAAAACTGTTCTCATGCGAAACTCAGCTATTAACACTTACGCATAACCTTCACGCTTGCCTCGATCGTTCATCTCAGGTTGACTGCATTTTTTTAGATCTCTCTAAGGCATTTGACAAGGTTTCACATAGGCTCCTTTTGTATAAACTCAGTAAACTGAACATTGACTCTCATGTTTTGACTTGGATCAACGCCTTTTTAACTAACCGTTCTCAATTTGTTCATGTTAATGGCATTAACTCGCACCCCTCTCCTGTGACTTCTGGCGTCCCCCAGGGTTCAGTACTTGGCCCTCTTTTGTTTTTAATATATATCAATGTCCTTCCTTCGCATATCTCATCCTCAGTTGGTCTCTTCGCAGGCGATTGTGTCATCTATTCTGAAGTAACTAACGATTTTGACGTTCTTGCACTCCAGTCTGCCCTTGACAGTATTTCTCGTTGGTGTGATAATTGGCAAATGGAACTCAATATCAACAAGTGCAAATCCATGAGAGTATCACGTCAAAATAACGCCTGTCCCTCGTACCATATAAGAACTGTTGAGCTGGAATCCGTGTCCTCATTTAAATATCTTGGTGTTCATATCACTAACAACCTCTCATGGAACATTCATATTGAGTATATAATTAAAAACGCTAACCGCATGTTGGGCTTTCTAAAAAGGAACTTCTCTCTTGCCCCACTGTCCTTAAAACTACTTCTTTACAAATCATTGGTCCGCAGCAAACTTGAGTATTCTTCCGCTATCTGGGACCCCGGTATAACGCTTGCATTATCATTAGAAGCTGCTCAAAACCGTTCTGTTCGTTTCATACTGCATAACTATCATCGCACATCTAGCGTAACAGCAATGCAAACTACCCTAAACTTGTCTGACCTCTCCCTACGTAGAAAAATATCTCGTCTATGTTTATTTCTTAAAATTTACCACCACAATGCAAATATTCGTCAGCATCTGTTGAAACAACCATCATGCGTCTCATCACGTTTCGACCATCAAAATAAAGTTGGCATCCCTCAGTGTCGCACCTCAAGCTTTCATCAGTCTTTCATACCCATGACATCACTGGACTGGAATCGCCTTCCCGCACCTGTTGCCAGCGTAGCCGAGAATGCCGGACTCAAAGCTGCACTTTGCGAATATTTTTTGGATTTTGGTAGACAGTGTTTTGTTTTAAAAATGTTCTGTTTTGGGATTTTTATGCTTACCCGCCTAATTACTGTTTGTCTTTGTGTGCAATTAGATGTGTGTGTCCACTCTCCTCTATAATGCCTTCGGGCCCTGAGGGAATGAATAAATAAATAAATAAATAAATAAACTGTAACGCTGGAACCATCACGAAAATAGGGGATCCAGAACCATCCACCATATGGAAGAATAGCATCGAAAAATTCAATCCATGTGTGGAAGATCGCACCCGAACCCCTTCGTGTTCAAAGATTTATTCGAGAGAGACGAGGCCCAAACAAGTGTCGTCTTGCTTCAATTGGAAACCGGGGTGCCGTACGTGCGCGAGGCCGGAATATTGAAGTACGTTTTCACAGTGGCGTCATTTTGCTTTTTTTTTAAATTTTTGAACTATGCTAAAGCTTCTTTTGAAGTATAGGCATTGCTGAGAGCTTTAGCCGGACAAATAGGTGTGTGAAAAAAGTTGCAGTCGATTCGTTGTACCAGTGTGTGATGTGTGAGATATAAAAGCAAGATACGTTTGTCGCAAACAGATGGTATCCCTCTAATCGAATACGGAGAAATGGTTTCGAACAAACCTGAAAGGAGGGAGGCGAGGGGGGGGGGGGGGCGGTGCTAGTGCGTGCCTGCACACATATCTGATATCTGAAGGTATGTTGGTGCCCCGAACATGGTAAGAAAGGAGGGTCGGTCTGTGTTGCGAAGAAGGGTTCCAATGGTTCGGTGAGGGTAACAAAGAAACAACTTATTTTCGCCATCACCTTGCAGTATTTTTATGTCGCGATTAGATAACACCTTCTATATAAATAAGAAAACGAAGACATATGTCTCAAAGTGATTGTGTCAATCAAGAGCAATTGGGGATTTATCGGTCTAAATGAAAGTTACGAAATCGCTTCTGTTCGCGCAGTCGAAGCCGTCGGTTTTATTTCGAAGTAACCTTCCATTTTCTATTTCAATTTTGCACAATTTTAATTTTCGTCGTGACAGATGGCGCTGTCAAAACAAAACTAGCTCCATTCTAATTCGTTTTCGCAAAGGCCTGTATGTTTCATTTAGCTTATTGTACGTAGTAGACTCAATGTCAAGCATTGCACATTTTTATAAGCATTGGACCTTGAAACATCATTGCATCTAGAAAGTACTACTTTTTGATGATAACCAAGCGCCCTTTTCAATGGCGGTCTAATTTATGATTGAGAAAGTAATATAATATGAATATTTTCGTCTAACTCTTTATGTTTACAGACGAAAGAAGATGAGTATTTCATTGTGGAAGAAGATAATTTAGTCTCAGCGTATGACTCACTAAAAGCCTTTGGAAAATTCACCATAAACACCACGTTCAAAAGGCCTGCTGATTTCTACCTGATGCTCGTTGGGTAAGCAAGATCACGTAATTCCTGAGGTCTAGTTGTGCGGTTGAGGCAGAGATAGCATATCCTAGTTCCTTAGGGCGATTCAATGCTCCCGAAGGATATGTGATAGATTAAGGCGGTCGCAATTTTCGGGCTTACAATAAATTACGCACTGCTTAGATCAAATATTTGACTTCCATAACTCACCAAAACACAGATTAGCTTTTACTTCAATACAAAAGCAGTCGTATAATTTTTTTTTTTGTACGGAAACGAGCACAGTTGCTCCTTCTACTCGTGGCCGCAAGAAGTGGCCACATGATCTTCTATTACGGATTCAGGCAGGCAAGTGGCAAAACCTTGCAGGAGGCCAGAAGGGTATTACTACAGGGGGATTCAAGGAGAGGCTAGGCTCTTTAAATCGACCGCAAAATTTGGTTTCTTAACCTATTGCGCTACAATTTTGTGCAGCGCTGCCCACAGATGGTGCATTTCTGTTTGTAAAATTTGCAAATAGCGAACCTACCTGAGGAAAAAGTAAAGAAAGAAAAAGGCTTAGCTCCTATGGAAACGCAGCGAAGCCACCGGTCTTCTCTGCGCTGTATTTACCGTACCTAGTGATGAACAAACTCGCCTGCATCGCCACTTTTGCTACCCTCGTACTTCTGTCGGACTCGTGCCAGCAAGCTTGTGTGAATAGCATATCAATCCAAAATTGTAACATGCTCTCTTTTTTATGCGCCGCTTGAATGGACTTTGCGGCAAGGTGACAAGAGACGTGTAAAAAAGTTTTGTTGCCCCTCAAAACGAGGGGTAGAGGTGCATAATTTCGGCTAATATGCGCTGCATGCTACAAGTTATTCATGTATTATTTCCGATAATATCAAAGTCCTTTATTTATGCGAACCCTAGTGATCTCATATTGTCAGTATTAGGCTGTCGCAATCATCGCAGTTTTGGTTTTAAAATTTTCTGTCAGCAGACATTAAGAAACAATTTCCTGGAAACAATATTTCTCTTGCAAAGGTTAAGTGTCTTCAATTTTGTTGATTGTATATGTATAGTAAATGTGTTTAGCAGATATTTAATATTTCTTGCGGTATCTTAATGTTCTAAATACAAAAAAAGCTTATGCTTTTCTTGATGCACAATCCTTTTCTCTTTCTCTACGTTTGGTTCAAAGCGATGGCCTAGAGAAAGGCGTGGTAAGGGCCGCGGGAAAATGTTACGTTCAAAATCTTGTTTTTTAGATTGGCAGGGCTGGTGACGGGTAAACGCAGAAGATTATATTCTCATCCGAGAACCTTGCATCGATTTTACGGGTGGTAACGTCAGCGCGCCATAACCCTTCCTAAATGTTCCAAAATTTTCTAAAATCGACTAACTTAGTGCTTCTTGATTAGAATGATATGTTTTTTCTTACAAACCTGAACGTTCATTGACAAGTTTTAATTAATAATCTTACTTATCGTGGCAGCTGCTCTGTTACGTCCCCATCGCTGTGTAACTCACCTGCCGAGACTGCAAAAGTGTAGCCTTCACGGCTTTTCTAAAAAAAAGATATGTAAAGCCTAAAAAGCACAAGCTATATGTAAATTTATTTTTTCACGTGATTAATGTTCATATCAGCAGGAATACGCATAATTAGTATTTTCATATTTGCATTTCAGGCGCGGCTTAGTGATGCCTGACGAGGAGACTAAGAAATTATCTAATGATGTTGACGGTAAGAGAGCGGGGTCAGACGATGCTGCGGACCACACCTTTATGCTGAATCTTGAGAAAATCGGAGTTTAACCAGTTATTTCTGAGAGACGTCTAACAAATAACGAATGATATACGCCGTTTCTGCTAGTTAGTAACACGAATTACTGAGTGGGATTTGGAAGTTGGTAGCCGTTTTTACAGAAGATGGCCTTTGCTGCATAAAATGAACATCGCTTGATATGAAGCAGTTGCAGAAAGTCAAGTTCAAAATGTTTTTAAAGCAAGTTTTGGCTACTTAATTCACAAATAAAATTTGACAAGAAGGGTTTTCGTCAGATGATGGACATAAAAATCACATTCAACAAATATCTCTTGGAAATTTCCCTTATATTCGTGGTGAGTTTTGTAAAATACCGAACGGGAAAATCAACTACAAATTATGACTGTACATTTTCATTCTACGTAAAACTTTAAGGCCGCATGTGTACGTGTGTTCGCAAAAAAATTCTGATTTTCATGACAAGACAGCCTACGCGTTGCGCAACACTTATTGCCCTCTAACGGTACAACCTGATGCGAAAGTTTTAAAAGTCACTGTTTGCCGATTCAAAAGTTAGAAGCAATTTTTTTTAAATTTTGCACGTGCAAGAGGAGTCCTGTTTTCGGTAGCCGACGTCACTCATTTTCGTGTGTTGCTGGACTTCGTCGACTGCTCTCGTCCTATTGTGAATTTCCTAAAACTGTTCATAATCTTTCAGAATAACCTGATGCTAAAGTTCTAAAACTTTAGCATCAGGTTCGAGCACCGAGCGCTACATTTGGCCGAAGACTGAGCGTTTAGTTATTCGTAATTTAGCTTTGCGCTAAAAAAATAAATGTAGATGTTTGTTTGCATGTTTGCTTTGCTTGTATCTTTCTGAAAACAAATTTTCCCTGTAATCACATCGCACGACTTCTAGATACGACTTGTTTCCTAGGCATTTGAGAATTTCGCACAAGCGGTCACGCCTCGGCTCATTTTTAAAATTTAAAGCTGCCGTCTCATAATTCTAAATAGCTGCGTTTCCAAAGAAGGGGATTTTCATATCACAGCGTATTCTTACAGCTTGAAAAAAACGGTATTGAATGTATTTAGTAAGCAACAGATGAATTATTATTTCCAGGTCTCGCATTTGCAGCAATGGTGTGCGTGAAAGGCATCAATGTAGCAATAATTGAGGAACAACCTGCTATTTACTATAGTTTCACCACTATAGCCCACGAAATCGGGCATTTGTAAGTATCTTGTCACTACCATTATAAACTCATGTGCTCAGCGTATCACCCGGGAAGAGCTTTTTAGTCACCCTTACTGAATCCCATGCCTTTTATCGTCGCTACGGACAATGCGATAAGCGCCGATAAGAAGCGTGACCGTAATAAGACTTGCTTTGCATTTCGTAATCTGTCCCTGATTATAGTGTTGAGCATTAGATGGTTTTTTTAACATGTACAATACTTTCGCAGGCTCGGGAGCAATCACGATGGAAGTGGTCCCTTGGAATATATCCCGAATCATCCTGGTGCTCTTGACTGTAAGTTACCAGAGAAATACATTATGAAACCTCAATGGCCTCGTGGACCGCCTTTCGCGTTTTCGAATTGCAGTGAGGTGCAGATGCAATTTGTTTTGAAGTAAGTATTTGCTTGAACTTTCTTAGGCACTGGTATCGTCGAACTTTTATTCTTCTTTTGACCCGTGATAATTCCTATGCTATTATTTCACCCTAATTGTGAATGTATCGTTTGCCAGTATACGGGGATGTTACTTCCAATCGTAGTTACTTAAATCGTAGTTCACTTAAAGGGTAGCTGAATCCACGAAACGAATGACGGCAAGCGTTAACATAATAGGCGCACTATGTTCCTTAAGTTGTCAGCAATAGTTGAAAGAAACTTGCAGCTAACCTCTCATTGGAGAAGCAACGAGGCTGCAAGTTCACAACGACAATACATAGTATTGTGGTTGTGCTGTTAATCTCGAAATAAACAAATTATGGCCATTATATCGACTTTAAACGTGACAAATAACCATTAAACTTGACAAATAATCTCTCTTTTTAGAGTCTAGTGTACGTCCGTCGGTTGCTTAGTGTAAACGAACTCACTATCATAGCGGTCGTTTTAATGCTTTTATTTTTAACCTTTGTTTTTTTCGTTAAATTAATTATACGTTATCAGCAGGCGAGTATAAGCTGCCATTTTATTTCACTAGCAGTAATGTTAGGTGTTCTATCGGTAGTTCCAATTTCAACACCAGTCTGAACGTTCACGACCGCCGCTGTGACCATTTCGACAAGCAGTTGCCATAATTATGCAGTAAAAACATTCATAAAACTATTTTAGCTGCACGACAGCCTTAATTATTGTTGGATAACGTTTTCCAAGCCTTTATTTCAGTAAGCTCGTAAGAAAAGGACGTTGATAAAAAACTAGCTCTGCCCTTAAAGCTATCTGTGTTGTCTTGTTGTCGGCCCGAAATTCGCACAGCCAGTCATCAGAGCAGCACACGTTGTCAAACACAAGTTGCTTCTGTTTTTGTTTAGGAAAGCTGTCATACCAAGGTAACTTTTTCGTTGTCATCCATGTTGTGCTAGTGTTGCCGCGATGTGACAGGGTTTTCGGACAGCATGGGAAGGGAGCAACAAGTTGCACGAATGTTGGACAACGTGTTGTGTTGCTGTTGCCGTCGTGTTGCCTCAGTGTGACACGGCCCTTAGAATTTTCGTAGCCACGCATTTTGGATAATTACACCAATTAAAGAGGCATTAGTATATCGGCTGCCTTACGCTAGTGGAAGGATACTTTTCTCCTTTCTTCAGGTGTGTTCATTAAAAATTTTAATGTTGTATTATTATTCTAATCTCATGAATCAGGAAAACATCCGTTATGAAAATATTCCCTGGAGAAGACGAACAAGGGGGAACAAAGGACAAGCACATATCTCCAAACACAGTTAATTCCTCCTAGCTGTGTTGAGATTTGTTTTTGTCCTTTGTCCTCTCTCAGGTAGCACGCCAGAGGAATGCCCAACTTGAGCAAAGGTCTGGCAAACATAAGGGCCCAACTTTGGCGCAGTTAGGTTTCTGCCCCATGACACTCATCAGTGCCAACGTACGGTGCCTAAATATAGCCTTAGTTGGGCGATCCTAAGGCATGCCAAAGTTTGGCTCTTCTCTGGTACGTCAGAGTAGTGCCAAAGTTGGTGCCATACTTGAGCCATACCTGCCATAGCAAATCCTAATCTGGGAATTCGGGTCAAGCCAAGGTTTGGCATTTCTCTGGTCCGCCAGAGGAGCGCCAAAGTTGGGGCCATACTTCAGCCATTACTGCCAGAGCAACGCCTAATTTCGGTATTTGGGATGTGCCAAAGTTTGGCTTTGCTCTGCTCCACCACAGGAGTGCCAAAGTAGTGCCATACTTGAGCCATAACTACCAGAGCAACGCCCAATTTCGGTATTTCGGTCATGCCAAAGTTTGGCGTTGCCGTGGTCCGCCAGAGGAACGCCGAAGTTGGCGCCATACTTGAGCCAAAACTGCCAAAGTAAATCCTAACCTGGGAATTTGGGGCATGCCAAGGTTTGGCGTTTTTCTGGTTCGCCAGAGGAGCGCCAAAGTTGGTGCCATAATTCTGCCATAACTGCCAGAGCAACGGATAATTTGGGTACTTCAGACACGGCAAAGTTTGGCTTTTCTCTGGTACCCCAGAGGAGTACCGAAGTGTGCCATTCTTGAGCTATAACTACCAAAGCAAAGTCTAATATCGGTATTTCAGCCTCGCCGAGTTTGGCTTTTCTCTGGTCTGATGCACTTGGGGCAAAGTGAGAAACTTGAGCCTTAATTGCCAAAGCAACGCCTAATTTGGGTATTTCGAACATGCCGAGTTTGGCTTTTCTTTGGTGCGCCACAGTTCTGCCAAAGTAAGTGCCATACTTGAGCCATAACTATTGCAGTAAATCTTAATTTGGCGATTCGGGGCATGCCGAAGTTTGGCTCTTCTCTGGTTACCTACTGAAGTGCCAAATAAGTGCCAAAAGTGTCAAAAAAAACCGAGAGGCCTGCCCAAGTTTCGAATATCTCTGGTGTGTCACAGAAGTGCTCTTTCACGTGTCCCAGAAGATAATTAAATTAAATAAGCGTTGGAAACACGATGGTAAGATGTCATCACCTCCGTTCCCAAGCAGCACGGCAATACTTTGCAGTATCGTGCCAGTGCCGGCCGAAAGTCGGTCCATTATCGCTCAAATGTCCAGTTTTGCACCACCGTTTGATATCCGGCAGGTATTGCCGTACAGCTGTTTCGCCCCGGCCTAGCGTCCGTGCAATATTGTGCGAATACCCTACGATGCGTCTGGTCCGTATTGGCCGAACGTCGTGCGTGTATGTGTAGGCTGCATATCATTTGTTGCATATCCAATCACATATACGGATAAACAATTTTTTTTTTCGCTCCCAGATGTTTATTAAACCATTATCATCACACACAGTGCTTTTGCGACATATTTACAAAGGCCACACTTTTCTGTAAAACGAAAAGCAAATTATAAAATAAAATTAACACTGTCCTCATGTCAAGCAAAACTCATCACACAAAAAACCGCGGAGATTGAGAAGAAAACAAGACTACTAAAAGAAGAATGCTTTCAGTGTACTTACTAATAAAAGAGCGATATCAGGTAATCCTTGATAGATGCATAATCCAACTCAGGCACCCCACAAACGCATTCGAGAAAGAAGGTTGCGCACATTCAACTGACGTCTCGTCGTCGGCGATGAGCAGTTTTGTCGAAGCGTTTCCAACAAACTAATCACAAGAATTCCACGAACTTCGGTGAAATAAAATGGCTGTTACCGAAAAATTGGCATAGACGTATTCCGACCGTTTACGACGAAAAAACACGGCCGGGTCTGCAACGCACGAAAGCAACAGAACACTGAAGAGCGCAGTTCGAAAACCGGACCTACGTGGCCCGCCTATTTCTATAACTAGGCAAACGGCGAAAACAACAGCCCCAGAGATCCCATCAGCGTGACAGAGAAAATCATGTGACAAATTTTCGTCCAAACGTTTTTGTCGTACGCGCCCTACGTAGAGAGGTCATGCCTGGTTACGCATTTGGCGCCACCCTTTTGATTTGCCTAAAGCGGCTGTCGCGCTCGCTGAAAGCCACACGAAGACACAAAAGTAGTTGGGGAGGATTTGCAAAAGGCGAGGTCGAAGGGGCATCAACAACGCATAAAAGGAAAGGCCGCTTTTCCCGGTGACCTTGTCGCCTTGCCTAGTCTGTCAGCGATCGGCTTCCATTGTGGGACTCAGAAAGATAATCTCCTTTCTTGAGAGCGAAATGGAAGGGGTGCTTTGTTTTGCGAGCTTGTCGCCATTCAATAGGCCTCAATTGTTGCTCTCCCGTCTCGCTCCCACTGGATTCCCATGGCTGTTGCGCCGGTGAAATTAGGAGCGCAGCCGGGAAATTTTCTCCCGTGAATGATGATCGGGTACTTAGAATCCGAAGCAGCTCTTTCGGCGTCCATTTGATGTTCTCGGAGTCGGTCGTTGAGGCATCGCCCCGTTTGCCCGATATACCTGGCCCCGCAGGACAGGAGGATCGCGTACACTTCCTCTGCTTCCTCCCCTTCCCCCAAGATTTCCCTTTCCGGTACTCCCACGGAGCGGGCGGGCTTTGAGCTTGAAGCCGAATATAAATGTTGTTAAAGATGATAATCCTGTCGGTATCGTCCCTTTTGTGTCTCCACTTTCTAAATATTTAAAAGGTGCCGACACGCTAAAATAGTTCAAGTTCCGGGATTTCATTCTCATTCCCCAAGTGTGATGCGGGAGCCGCGCCACGGAGCCCCGGTCGTTTCTGCTCTTTGTTATCGCTAGGATTTGACAGTGCTCAATCACAATGCAAGACACGCACAGAGCCACGTTCGCTTTTGCAATGCGCCGCCTAATAATGGTATTTCTTGTGGAGACGTGGAGACGCTCAATGGCAGCACTTCCTGTAAAGGCGGATTCACTCCGGGGATGTAAGCAGTCGCGCGATCCGACTAAATCGCATCGCAAAAAAAAATAGATGATCAATCGGACGTGCGCGATGAGCGAGTCCAACGCCTTCGTTGGCGAGTCGCCTCTCAAGAACTCTCGCTCCGAACGCCGTTGATTGCCTCGGCCTGCCCCCGACAAGAGCGCATCGCAAAAAGTCGGGTCAGCAAGCGACAGCTCAAATCCCGTCGCTTTTTGCCCGCGATGGTCGCTTTTGCGATGAAGTTATTGCGCGACTAGATCGCATCGCCGGAGTGAACGCGCCTTAATGCCGAAAAAGTCTAACGGCGCGTGCCGATATTGGCGTGTGCTTACGCGCGAGTACAAGATCCGGCACAATTTTCGTATGCAAAGTTTGGTCCAGCCGCGTCAAAACACTCAGCCAACCTTTGGACTGAGGAAATCAAGAGACACCCAAAATAAGATAAAGTTGCCAGCCGAATAAAACTTGATTTATATTTAGTTAAGATGAAGACCACCCGCGTACATCAAATCCCTCATCAGCCGAACTCTAAGCCAATAAGCCAAGTTCTGGCACTTGTTTGGCAAATCTGGCCCGTAGCTGCCAGATGACAGCCGGACTATCGCATCGGGAAGCGAAGCCTAACTTTGGCACTTGTTTGGCGACTTGGGCCCAAAGATGCCAGATGTCAACCTAACTACAATGTAGTAAGCCTAAGTCTGGCACATCTGTGGCAATTTTGGCCCGAATGGGCCAGATGACAGCCGAACTATCAAAAGTAAAGCCTAACTTTGGCATTAGTGTGGCGATTTTGGTTCGAAAATGCCGAAGATCTGCCGAACTACAGGGAACTAACCCTAAATCTGGCATTTGTTAGGCGATTTAGGCCCAAAGATTCCAGATGACAGCCGAACTACTAGGCAGTGAAGCCTAAGTTTGGCAAATGTTTGGCGAATTAGGGCCAAAATACCCAGACTGTTGCCAAGGGAGCTCAGGTTTGGCTCTACTTTGGCTACAGACGCAAGCCAAGTTTTGGCCCAGAACTCGGTGCTGCCTGAGCTTGCTCTTTTTTTACAGCGATTATTTTCACCATTCTTTTCCAGCTCGCTTGCACCTTTGCATTAATTTCGTTATTATAATTACATTAATATGCTGGCCATTTACCCTTCCGTATTGAAAAATCTAATTTGTATGAGAATTTTCTGCGTCCAATAAACAGATATGAATCATTCAAGATATATAAGAACCACATAAAAAATATAAGAAACTTGTGAAACGTTTCCTATAGACCCATTTCGGAATTTTGGCAACACTAAAAAAAATTTAGCCGGAATAGTAAAACATCTAGCAACATTGGGTGATCGCCGCCATTACGCAGGGTTCGACTCGTTTGACCGGTCGGCGCGCAACCTAGCCGCCGTAGCGTTTCGAGCTATGGCTTTTGCGGGTGTTTTCCCGATCACGTGTTGGACTAATGATCTATCGAAACTGCTACATATAAGTGACAGAGAGGTGTAGCAGTTTCACAGGAGCCGGTCAGGCACAGACCGGTGCATGGAAAGAAGCTACAACTTCTTCGTCGAAGCATACGTGGCCCCCGCATCGATAAAGGCTAACTACTCACGGTCCAGGCAAGTTCTTTCTTGTTTTGTACTGATTTTTTTAGTAACATTCCATAATTTTAATACAGTTAATCATGGTGATCGCGCTTTTAGCGTGGCCACTCCGAACGACCCGGTACGCTGCCCCCGTCGTGAGCTTGTCGTTCGGCGACAGCCGAGAACTCGCTCGTTTCGTTTTTCGTACCCCTCCAATAAACTTACGTCCGCGTACCAGTAACTGCAAAAGATGCCTCACGAGTCACAACCTTGAGTGTTTGAGAAATCGCAATTGCAAATCGTACAGAACAGCAGAAAAGTTTGTAGGTGTGGGTGGCAGGCAGGCCATTTTAAAATCCTTCCTTGGTAACCTTTTGAAGACTACGAAATTACGCGGTTAGTGGCATTCCTCACAAAGCTACAGAGTAGACTTTCCAGAACCACTGATGTATTGGGTTTATTTCACGGAGTTTGTAAACGTACCACGTTTGTTCAAACCCACTCAAAATGCGACATTGCAAAAAAAAAAAAAAAAAAAAAAAGTGTGCTGGAACTGATTTTTATTTGCACAGAAAATACGCACAGCTGTTTGAAGTGTAAAACCGGTTTTTTTTTTTTTTTTTTTTTTTTTTATTTCATTCAGTGCAGGAAGTTCCTTCATCAAGGGTTCCTGCTACCGAAGCAAGAAGACGACCCAAGAACAACATACAATGTGTTCAGGAATAAAAACCGTTGAACAGAATAACAATTGTTGAACATGCTATAAACTCTTTGGCTGCATTATCACAAATTTACAAACTGATTAGTAGCGTAACGTCCCTAAACGTCTAGCGGTACGGCCTTGGCACCCTGTTCAGGCCACCACTCCCATAGTTCCCACGATCGCAAGGCGGGTTCGAGTGATCTTCAGATTCGGTTAACACTGCATTTAGTCTGTACACCCCCTCCACCCGACGTCAGTTTTCTGGAAAACTCTTTACCGGCGTGAGTAAAGGATACTAACTTGCGGAAGAAGTAATCCTGCATCTACACACCGAACAAGTACCTAAAATGGCCTCGGTTGCAATGGAGAAGCACTGAAGGAGGGAGTCGCTCGCGCATGCGAGCCGCGCACTGAACCTCGGCCGTACCTCTCTAGTTAAAGACGGGGCGCGACACACAACCACACTACTACAACATATAATCACTTGCGATGCTTCCGCTTACGGATGATAAGATCGATTTCTTGTCTAGCCCGCGAAAGTTTTTAAACAACACGAGGACTCGGTTTTTCCTTTTAAACGCTTTAGAACTTGTCTGACACGAACCTTTTTTCCGTCTCCGTCAACGTATCCATCCTGCGTACACAAAGGTACGCAGCAGTGCGATGGCATATTGATGCGGCGCGCAGACTGGGACTCAAAGTGTAAGCAACACAGTTGTAGGCGGTAAGATGCAGGCTGTTCTGGCGGGAGCCCTGCGTGATGGCGGCGGACCTAGTTGCAGTTGCGTGCAACAGGTGGCGCTCTACTCCGAAAGGGGTCTATATGTTCTTATATATCTTATATAATTATTTTCACAGTTCTTATATGTTGTTTTTCACTAGGGTTGTTGGTGTTGTTCGACCGGCGGCAGTTGATAAACCCGTTTGCTCTACTGACGCCTAAACCCTGGTTAGCTCAGTTGGCAGAGAGCTCCACTGGAAATAGAGAGTTTCCTGATTCGATATCAGGACCAGGCGGACCTTTTCTGTCGTACACCAGTCACTTAGCTGTGTTTGAAGAGTGGTGTTTTTTTCCTTTGTCCCCGATGTTCCTCTTCTCCATGGAATATTTTAATCATTCTAGTGAAGCTCCCTTGCACCTTTGGATTAATTGCATTATTATAAAAAACATCCGCATTTCTCCCATTGGACACACACAGATTTTGATATATTATTTTAAAACATATAACGATCGATTCTTGTTCATTCGCAGGCTACGTGGAGAGAAATGCTGGAAAACACAATCCGACTATGACTTTTTTACCGTCACCAAGGATGTTGCGGGCCGTTTGATCACACCGGAGACGTTCTGTCGACGCATTAACCCAGAGCAATACTCATCGGCCGTGAGCATCACTCCTCTTCCCCTTTGTATACCTTTCCTCACCTGAAATTCGCTCCCCTACCTCTCGGCAATGCGCGCAGCATGCTGAAGGTCTGTCCAAACAGGACACGTTTTGTGCAGCCACAGCATTTGCTGTCGCTAGAAATAAATGGTTTCCTTCAGTTCCGGCCCGCTTGCGAACGTTGCTTGCTTGCGAACGTTGTTTTTTGTTTTTTTGTTTTTTTCGGCTGGGAGAAATGCTATTCATGACTTGGGTTCTTGGAGAGAGGCTTGAAGGGTGCTCATCACGTGGATCCGAAGTCACACGCTCTGCTGGCTGTCGTCAAGACCCCAATGTTGTTGGCAATCGCCAATCTTCCGAAAACAAGGAAGAGGAGGGGAGGATAGTGGGGAGGTGAGGAGGAAAGGCGTGCTGTTTGTATGCTTGATGCCCTCACTGAAAACGCAGGCGCGCGCAGCAAAATTCACGCTTTTTAGAAGCGTGCACACTTCTTTGGTTTTTTTTGCCGCGTACGGGCGTTTTTTTTCTGTTTTTTTTTTTGGGGGGGGGGGGGGGAGGGGACTTTTGAGTCGTACCCGAATAAACACGTTTCCAATAAGAAAAGTTAGCTTTCAAGTAATGCCGATTATGTCTCTGCTGTGTCATGAAGGCCCGCATAGAGCGCAGGCTCGCATAGAGCGACGTTCTTTATGGTTGGAGAAGTACAATATCGATTTTTGGTCTTTGTAAGAAAGAACAAACACTTGTTTAAAATTTGTTTATTCACATTACCTCAAATGCCTCTTAGGTATTGCATATATAGGGACTAGACCGTTGGAAATGAAACCTAGACATAAACGGACGTGAAATCGCTAAACATGTATCAAAAATAGAACCTACTGCACGACACATTATCTTCCATAAAAAATAATACAAGTACGACTAAAGTTTACTGTTTTAACCCAGTAAGGAATCTTAGAGGCCCATAGGCATAACATATGTCAACACCTCCTTATTCGCTGACCATCGATCTCAATTGAAAACGCCATCGCTTTCGGAGACCCTTAGACATTTGCTGTAGCATCTGTGGTTATGTGCACATATGTTCTACACAATTTGAGGTCAAAATAATATTGAAAACGTAATCAAACATTTGTCCCACAACATATACTTGAAGTTAACTACCGTTCTTGCTACAAATATTTTCAGAGTATGAAGAACTGCGTCATAACGTGCCGTAATAATGTGCCCACCAGAAACGGTTACTACCAAATAGAAGAAAAGACCCACTTCGCTCCATTTGGCTACCCATGCGGAAATAATGGAGAGGTAGGACATCCCAAAATACTTTTCTTCTCGTAGTTTTTAAGCAGCTTGGGGAGCATGGGTGTTTCTGATGAGTGCAAAGAAGGTAACATGTCAGTTAGGGGAGCTAGAGCACCAACAATTTAAGAAACGCATTAAGTGCCGGGTACTGAACATCTTACCATTGCTCGGTAGCCCATAAGATCTCGGCATCAGTTTATAAGAACGTCGAAGAGCCGATTACGCTCTCAGAATCCAGGCCACAATGGTCCACACCCTGCGACCTTTCAACTGACAGCGACTCGATGTGTGCTTCAAGAACGGCTTACCAGTATATCATCTCCTAGCGAACACTACGTAGACAATTAGTGTGATATATATTTTCAGTTAGCTCGACTCTTTAGAGGTGCAAGTTATGGGGTTATCCCCGTCCAGCTTCCCCACCCCCGAGTGACACAACACCACTTTCCATATAAACATTTAATCACTCACATTGTTGAGTTCTCCGGCGGTCGCACCTAACGGTATCCAAACGTCCGTCCACCTTCACGTCCGTCGCACCACTCCCGCGTCCTCCCACCGACCCCTCGAGCCCCCCGCCGGTCCTTCCCTCGCACCCCCTTTTCCCGGCGCCAGGCCGACGGGTGCCTTCCTCCCGACGTGGGTGTTCTCCCGGCTCCCCATCCACGCCGTCCAGGCCCTTGGGGGTCGGGCTCCTTTGAAGGGGGCCCGAGGACGTCCGCCGCCGCCACCAGCCGGCCACTATCAGCCTCGATCGGCTACCGAGGGTGCCGACGGCTCGCCCTTGAGCCGCCCTCGGCCGCCAGCGTCTGGTAGCAATCAGGCGGCGGCAGAGCGGGCCCCCACACCACCCCCCCCTCACTCCTCAGACCCCGACGCCGCCAAGAAAGAGTCCAGGTCAACGTCCATCAAGGACGGCGACGGCAGGGTCCGAGTGATAGGCCCTCCGGGCCCGGTGGCAGATGAGTCCGTCGGGGAGGGGCCGATGAACTCGGCAGGCCGGACCGGCTCGGACTGCCTCAGCGGCGGAAGCTCCAGGGCCCGCGGGATCGGCGTGGCAGGGGGGACCAAATCTGGGGCCGGAGTCAGGAGCCCCGGCCGCTCCCTCCGCAGCAGCTTGAGGGCCGCCTCGATGTCCTCCTCGGTGGCAGCAGCCGCAGCCGCTGCGTCTTTCTTCCGTTGGTCCCTCTCCGTGTGGAGCTTGCCCCCGGCGTGGGCCTCCTGGCACACCACCAAGACGTGGCAGACCGGACAGAGGGCCGCCTCCTCCTCTGCCGTGTAGACGGCCGGTGGCTCGTCGTCCCAGTCCGCCATGGTCAATCCCCGGAAAGGTGGCCTCACCTCGGACGGGTTGACCCCGCGGGAGGGGCGGTACTGGTCCCTCCACCTTGCGTGGGACGCGTAACCGACTGCCTCCCTCCCGGAGACCACCGTCCATGTAGCAGCCGACCGCGTCTTCTTGGCCTGCTCCAGGGGTTTAGGCCCAGCCGGAGGCGGTTGCGTGGAGTGGGAGCTCGAGCGCCCTCCCCTGCCCGACCGGACGCGCCTGAAGTCCTCGGGCGTCCCATTGTCGCCCCCCCGGTTCCGGGACCCGCGACCAGACCTGGACCTCGAGCGGGGGTAGTAAGCCCGCTCCGTCGTCCAGGGCTGAGTTCGGCGTTCGCCGCGGTGGGGTCGGCCCCGTGCACCGCCGTTGGCAGACATTCTGTGTGGGAAAAAGAGGTGGTTAATGGATGAGATACACTAGTGCCTTTTGGCCCTGAGATTGTATCTCCGGGGATTTTCCTCAGCGTTGCTTGTCCCGCCTGCCTCCCCGTCAGTATCGTCAGGATCGCGGAGGCAGTAGGTCTTTAAGTCGCCCACGTGCACCGAGCCGGACACTTCGCCCGTGTCCAGGCGAGCAAGTCGGTAGGTCAAACGTGACAGTCGTGCCGCGACCCGGTACGGCCCTTCCCACCTGTGTGCCAGCGACGCCGCAAACCCTTGCGCCGCGTTGCTGAGAGGGTGTGTTCGCATAAGGACCAGATCCCCAACGGCGTAAACCAGGTGGCGGTGCGTTTTGTCGTACTGGGCGGCCTGCTCCAGCCGGGCAGCGTCGAGGTTCTCCCTGGCCGTGCGGAGGGCGTCCCCGAGTCGGCCACGGAGTTCCGATGCGTAGCGAGAGATGGGGCGGGGGTCAGCCTGCCCACACTCTCGGAATCCATTTTCCAAGGGATACGTCAGCTCCTTTCCCAAGTTAAGGTACGCGGGTGTCAGTCCAGTCGATCGATTTACCGTCGTTCGGGTTGCAAAACCGAGCTCGGATATGTTCGCGTCCCAATCCTTATGCTTACCGGTGAGTGTCACCAGCATCGCCTTCAGGTTCCGGTTCACCCGCTCGGTGATGTTCGCCTGTGGGTGGTAAGGCGTTGTTCGTTTGTGCTGGATATTGAGTGACCGGCACGAGTCCACAAAGACCTTACTTGTGAACACCGACGCGTTATCTGAGATCAGAGAAGCAGGGAAACCGTAGCGACAAAACGTATCCAACAGTCTTTCCCAGATTCTTGCAGACACTAGCTTTCTGAGTGGGAAAAGCTCGACCCACTTCGAGAAATGGTCCGTGACGACGAGTAGATACTGGTTTCCGCGTGGACTTCGGGGCAGTGGTCCGATGATGTCACACGCGACCGTCTCCCAAGGGCGCTTGCTGATGACAGGTTGCATCAGGCCGGGGGGCTTCCCTCCCCTGGGCTTCGCCACTTGGCACGCTGGACAGCTGCGGGCATATCGAAGTACCTCCCTCCTCATTCCCGGCCAGGTCACGACACGACACAACTTTTCGTAAGTCTTTTTGCCGCTCCCGTGGCCTGCCAGGGCCGAGTCATGAAAATACCTCATCAGTTTCCGCCGCAGCTTCCGCGGAACGACGATTTTGAAGGGGGATGGGTCTCCCTCGTGTTCGTCCATCTCGGGGATGTACCTGAGCAACAAGTTGTTTTCACCCAACAGATAGGTATCGATCTCTCTATCGATCCTCGCGCCCGCGTTTCCGGTGTCCGCTGCGTTGCCCTCCAGCGTTTCTGACACCCGCTGTCCCGTGCCTGCGTTTCCAGCGTCTGCTGCGTTATCCGCTAGCTTTTCCGACACTCGCTGACAGAAACCATCTGTTTTCTGGGCTTCCAACAACTCTTCCCTGCTCACAACAGTACCCCAAGCGTTCATCTGTTCATTGGTGGCATCACACACAGCCGCACAAGGCGGGGTATCACCTTTTCCGCCACCGCTCGCATTGCCGCGAGTCTTTCTCTCCGCGTGGATGGCTCCCCTGGAACCAGCTTCCGGCGCGTGACCGGGCGCTCTCTCCTTCTCGCCCCTTTCCTCTGCATTCCCGCAAGCTTGCTGTCGTGGGTGGAGGGTTGCCCGGGGCAGTTCCCCCGGGTCAGTCTCCACGGGTGCGCGCGACAATGCGTCCGCGACCTGGTTCGCAGTGCCTCTGCGATACTCTATCTTGTAGGCGTAGCGCTGCAGAGTGAGCACCCAGCGGGCCAGTCTGCCGGCTGGTTGCTTCAGCCTCTGAATCCAGGCGAGAGCGTTGTGATCAGTTTGGATGGTAAAGAGAGCGCCATCCAGGTAGAGATCGAACTTATGCAGGGCATACATAATTGCCACTCCCTCTCGCTCGGTGGTGCTGTAGTTGCGTTCCGCTGGCGTGAGTGTGCGGCTCGCAAAGGCGACGGGCCTTAATTGGCCGTCGTGCTCTTGCAACAAGACCGCTCCCACGCCGTAATCGCTGGCGTCTGTTTGCACCACAAACGGCAAGTTTAAGTCCGGCAGTCGCAAACTGGCAGTCGCCGCGATCGCGCGAGTGAGAGAGATGAATGACACCTCTTGTTCTCGTTGCCAGACGTACTTCGAGCCTTTGCGCAGCAGCTGGTTAAGCGGGCGGGCTAGCTCGGCACAGTTGGGAATAAAATGGCGATAAAACCCAATCATTCCTAGAAACCTTTGGAGGCTTTTCACCTCCTGCGGCCGAGGGAAATCAAGGATGGCCCTTAACTTCTCCTCGTTCGGTTTCAAGGTTCCCTCGTCGACCACAAACCCAAGGAGATCGATTTTCGGAGAAGCGAGCTGTACCTTCTTCGGGTTAATCGTCAACCCCGCATCCCTCATTCGCCCGAGGATGATCGTCAGGTGAATGAGATGTTCGCTGAATGACTTGGAGAAGACCACAACATCATCCATGTGGGCCATTGCGAAATTAAACCTGGCGTCTCCCAAAACGATGTCCATAAGTCGCTGGAAACTTGCCGGCGAGTTAGACAGTCCGAAGGGAAGGCGAGTAAACTCAAATAACCCGCGATGGCAAGTGAAAGCAGTCTTCTCGACATCGGCAGGAGCGATCTGAATCTGCAAAAACCCCCTGCTGCAGTCTAGTGTTGTAAACACTCGGGCGTTCCCCAAGGAATACATGATGGATTCGATCGACGGAAAAGGATACGCATCCCTCGTTGTCAGAGAATTGAGTTGGCGGTAGTCAACGCAAAGCCTGGCTGTCCCGTCCTTCTTTGGAGCTAGAACTACCGGGAAAGCCCAAGGACTTTTCGATCTCCTGACTGCGCCCGTGTCAATCATCTCGTCGAGGGCGGCGTCTAGGAGGTTTCTTTTGTGAACGCTAAGCGGCCGGGGATTGCAACCCCAGGGCTTAGCTTCGCCGGTGTCGATCCGGTGCTGAAGGACGTTAGTCATGCCCGGCCGTTCGGTGAATGTCGCCGAAAAGGGGCGCAAAACGTCCGCGAGTGCATGCCTCTGCTCGGTCGGGCCGTCGAAAGACGCGAGCACGGCCTCCAATTCCGCCGCTCCAACCTGCGTGACGAGCGCCTCTGGCTGGAGCTTGGGACACCCAGCGAGAGCCGTCGTACGTGGAGCGCAAGGAACACAGGGCGGTGGGTCGGCGAAAGGTATCAGCGGAGTAGACGGGTCGTAACGGTACCCATTGTTCCGCAGGTCAACGATGATGCTTTCCCGAGAAAGGAAATCTCGCCCCAGTATGACCGGAGATGTGAGACCCCGAAGGTACACAAAACGTTGCCTCTTACGTCGACCGTCAAACTCGACCTGAAGGCGCAGAGCCCCCTCAGCCCTCGTCATGCCCGTTGCCAAACGCATGCAGATGTCGACCGGTCTTAAACTCCTCCTCCTCTCGCGGCATGCTTCGTACACGTCGTCACCGATCAGACAAAGGGTAGCTCCGGTATCTATCAATGCTGAGAACTCCCTCCCAGCAATGTTAATCGTCATGTAAGGTCCAGAGGCAGAGAGTCCCGTCTGGGCTCTACATGCCAGTGGGGCAAACGCGTCCGCGACATCAGTGGGACATGTCGGCGACACGTCTTCGTGGGGCTTCCCCACGGTACCGCGTCGCCCCTCCCTTTCGCCGCTGGCCAGCGGCGGGAACCTGGATGATCCGGTTAGCGCCGCTGGCCCCGGGCGTTTCCCTGGTGCTGACCGTCGCGCTCGAGCTGCGGACAGTTACGTATGATGTGGCCAGGCTGGTCACACCGGAAACAACGCAGGGGTCGGCGGCCCGGACTCTGGCGACGCCCGTCCCTTTCATCTCGACCGAAACGGGGCGCGTTATCTCCCCGCCTCGCGACACCACGCGCCCCGGCCGCGCTGGCCCCGACCGAACTCGAAGGCCGATTCTCGCGGCCGGCGCGGCGTCTCTGCTCGTACGAGAAGGGGTCTAGCGCGCGAGCTGAAACGACTTCTCGCGCCTCGCGCCTAACAACCGAGGACACCGACGCTGCCTCGACGCGGGGGGTCGGGCTTTGGGACCCCGCCCAGGCGCAGCTAGGCTCAAGCGATTCCTCCGGCCCAGGCGGCGGCGCGTAGCGGAGCTCAGCAAGCAAGTCCGCCTGAACGACGCGCGCCTCTCGAGCCAGAGCCTCCAGGGTGTCGAAGCTGCGCCCACGAAGGTACGGCTTGAAGGATGGGTGGCACTGGCGGATTACGCGCGAAACTTGGTCCGCGTGACTCGCCGCGGGGTCTGCTCTCGAATAAAGTTCCTGAAGTGCGCGCACGTACTCCAAAAGGCTCTCGTCAGGATGCTGCGTGCGCGTGTTTAATTCCTCGCGGACGCGCCTCTCATAGTCCGGCGGCAGAAACTCGCTTCGGAAGCGCTCATGGAACGCGGCCATCGATGAGGGAGGCTCCTGAAGCCTCCACCAACGGGCGGCATCCCCGACAAGGGCGATTGGCAGGATCTGCCGGATGACGGTGTCATCCGACGCGCAAACGGCCGTTTGGTAGGTGCCCAGGCGCAACAGGAAGTCATGAACAGAACTCTCATCCGCGTAACCCGAATACGTGGGCAGCTCCATCGTAAGCCGCGGACGCGGAAGAGTCACCGGCGCGGGAGCAGTCGGGCTCTGCGCCGCAGCTAACTGCCGCGTAAGTGTAGCGAACATAGCTGTCATTTGCTCCATGAGCTCAGCCGCACCCGAAGGCGCCTGCGGTTGCGCGATGGTCGGACTCTCAACCAGCGACGCAGTCGCCCCTGCGGGGTTAGCCTCAGGGGGAAAGGCGGCTGTGGGTTCCCGTCTGCTCGGCTGGTTCGCGCCGTTTGAACTTCCGTTTCCCTCGCGCCTGGACTTCGGCATCTCGACTTAAGTCAAAGCTCTCTGCCTAATCAGAACCCTTGGCAAATTGGTCCCCGCTCCAAAATTAAACACAAGTAGAGTGGTGACACCCGGGAAGAGGAACCGGAGAAGGACAATTAATCGGGCCCCACGTTGGGCGCCAGTGTATGGGGTTATCCCCGTCCAGCTTCCACACCCCCGAGTGACACAACACCACTTTCCATATAAACATTTAATCACTCACATTGTTGAGTTCTCCGGCGGTCGCACCTCACGGTATCCAAACGTCCGTCCACCTTCACGTCCGTCGCACCACTCCCGCGTCCTCCCACTGACCCCTCGAGCCCCCCGCCGGTCCTTCCCTCGCACCCCCTTTTCCCGGCGCCAGGCCGACGGGTGCCTTCCTCCCGACGTGGGTGTTCTCCCGGCTCCCCATCCACGCCGTCCAGGCCCTTGGGGGTCGGGCTCCTTTGAAGGGGGCCCGAGGACGTCCGCCGCCGCCACCAGCCGGCCACTATCAGCCTCGATCGGCTACCGAGGGTGCCGACGGCTCGCCCTTGAGCCGCCCTCGGCCGCCAGCGTCTGGTAGCAATCAGGCGGCGGCAGAGCGGGCCCCCACAAAGTAATGTCCGGCACCAATGAGTCTCCAGTTGTATACACAGCCTGTTCTTTTAGGCTTTCTGATTTGGTTTTCAAAAAGGCAGTGATTGCTGCATTAATACAGTCTGCCATCTTTAATGGTGAGAAAATATAATGTCGCCCCCAACGACACCTATTGGGACTAGATGCCAACTACCATGCTTTACGTAATACATTTTTCGTAAATAAACCCGGTTTAGCTGTGATGGTGCTTTTTAACTTTTCGACCTGAGTCACCTAGGGTGGATAGATTGGGCGCAGAATGCTGAACTTCTCTTTGTTGCACCATCAGAGGAAGATAAGCTACCCTACTCTTGATGCTTAGAGGTTTCCTTTTCCCCACTCTCCTCTTCTCTGGAGTTCCCTTTGCTATTGTGGAAAGAGTGAAGGAGTTCGTGAGCAAAGCTTATTGTGCAATTTTTAAAATCTACTTTCCTCCGAACCAGTTTTTAAAATAGAATTTAGGCCTTTTTTTTGTAAAGGGGATAGGGCGAGTTCACCAAAAATATGTTTTTCTTTTTTTAATTTGTGGTAAAAATCGGACAGTTAAAACTCGGCATCGAATGTAACGAGATAACTAAGCCTGTCACAGTTTTGCAATGCAAGTGGTACATCGATTTTTCTTTCTTTTTTTAGGACTGAGATACAAATTCATATTGCACATGTAGCTTGAAAGAAAGATACAGACACTCAAAAGGTTCTCTAAGATTCTATCGGGATACCTGTGTACCGCGACACTGCCCAGTTCTGTATATCTCCAATTTCACATTGAACCGAGAGGATCGCCAGCAAGAGCAGTCTTTCGAACACCGTAGAAGATAAAAAAGAAAGCACATTTATGAAGCGCCACTTTCCCATTTCAAGCATTCTTAGTCTGATGTTAATTACCAACCACTCTTTGACGTGAAGCTCAAATTAATTGAAACTGTGCTATCTGATGACTCGTTCAAAGCAACCAATTCCATTCGGCACGCACACCCATTGTAACCAGGCGGGAAACAAATAAGTAGAGCTCGTCACAAATTGCAAACAGCTCAAACCTACGTAAACTTGATACTGATGCATGAGGCGCTTTTCCTATGTCAGTATATAGTGCGAATACGCGTGTGTTTGTTTTGTCTTAAGTTGTTCGCACATGTATACACAAATGTACTACAACTATATGTATTCAGACATATCTTTTTGCTAACCTTGTCAGATTTTTGCTTAATGCTTATTTTTAACGTATATTACGCTCCGAAAACCGAAACCAGACCAGTACGAGTGATTGAGAGATCCTACTTTAAAACTTCTGCGTGGTGCTTAGAATCGCGTACAAAGCATAAATTGACGGCTGGCTAACATTTCTCGGTGTTTCCCCACGACGAGTTTGAGAAACATGATATAAAAAATGTTCCCTCTTTTTCAGCGGTGCTGGTTCGGAAACTGCACAAATATTGACAGCGAGGTTTCTTAAACAGTTACAAGGTGGAAAATTGCGGTCTCAAATATCCACGCCTCTGAAGAAGTATAAATAAAAGCGTTTCTTTTTGCCTTTCGCATTGAGTGTTATATTGTCACGGGTGGTGACTAAAAAAACAATAAATAAACAGGAAGAAATAAATGTTTAATGTGGCGAACTTGTGCCAAAAATAAAAGATTACAAAAGATAATAATAGAGCGTCGCGGGCGTCTAAGTCGGCGTGGCAGCAGAGTCGAACGCTAGGGCGAGACTGGCTCCGGCATGCCCGCGGAGCCGCTTTTGTACACACGTTGGCATCTGGAGCATTCGACGTAGAAGGTTCGACGCGTAGAACATTCTGACCTCGAATCAGCTAGACGGTTCTCGATTTCACCAGAACATCACATTACAGTGTTAACAAAATTGCATAGTCGCGGCCAGGAATCGAACCCTGGCCCTTCGCGAGGGAGGCAAGCGCGATAACCGTTAGGCTACGGCCGCGCTGCCTACTTGGCGCGCGGCAATACTCCCCCCTTAAAAAGTGCATCGCCCCGATGCATCCCAAAACAAAACAAAGCACATAAAAAGAACGGCAAACTAAAGAGTCCCTTGAAACACATAAGATCCACAGTCCTATCACAGGCGCACGACGTGGACGACTTCAGGTCGTGGTGGACGGCGTGATGATGTTCTTGTTCCGTCGGACATCACCTCGTAGTTCAGCTCGCCGAGGCGACGAAGTACCTTGTATGGTCCAAAGTACCGTTTCAGCAGTTTCTCACTGAGGCCGCGGCGACGGATGGGCGTCCACACCCACACCCTGTCTCCGGGCTGGAAGTGAACGTCCCTGCGACGAAGGTTGTAGCGGCCCGCGTCGACGCGTTGCTGGTCTTGCATCATGAGTCGGGCGAGCTGGCGGACTTCTTCGGCACGTTGAGCAAGAGCCTGGGCGTCGTCGCTCTCATTGACAGATGGCTCATGGGGCAGCAGCATTCCGTCCAGCATGGTTGTTACCTTCCGACCATGTACCAGCTGGAAAGGGGTGAATACAGGGGTCTCCTGAACCGCCGTATTGTAGGCAAACGTGACGTAGGGCAACACCTCGTCCCACGTCTTGTGCGCTACGTCGACGTACATAGAGATCATATCGGCGATTGTCTTGTTGAGTTGCTCGGTCAGCCCGTTGGTCTGCGGGTGGTATGCAGTGGTTCGACGATGGCCGGTGCCACTGAGACGAAGGATCTCTTGCGTCAGCTGGGCCATGAACAAAGATCCGCGATCTGTAATCAGAACTTCGGGAGTGCCGTGCCGGTGGACGATGGACTCGATGAAAAACTTGGCGACTTCCACAGCAGTCCCTGGAGGAAGAGCTTTAGTTTCGGCGTACCGCGTGAGATAATCAGTGGCGACGATGATCCAGTGGTTCCCCGACATCGAAGGCGGAAAAGGACCAAGTATATCCATTCCGATCTGCTGGAAGGGTGTAGTTGGAGGAGAAATGGGCTGCAGAAGTCCGGCCGGCCTCGTCGGCGGTTTCTTGCACCGCTGGCACTCGTGGCATGATCGTGTGTATAGGTAGACGGTCTTGGGGAGCTTCGGCCAGTAATACTTTTCACGAATACGGGCCAGTGTCCGGCTGTAACCAAGGTGTCTGGATGTCGGGTCGTCGTGGCAGGCTTGGAAGATCTCCTCTCGAAGGTCACTCGGGATTACCAGCAACCACGGTGTGTTGTTGTTGCCGAAGTTCTCTTTGTAGAGTACACCTTGTCGGATGGCGAAGGTCGGCAGTACTCGTGAGAAGACACGTGGCACGGTACTCCTGCCCCCTTCCAGGTGCTCGATTAATGCGCGCGGCTCAGGATCGTCCCGTTGACGTCGTGCCATATCGTCGGGGTTCACTGCTCCTAGGAAGCACTCGTCGTCATTGTCGTCGCTGCAGCCGGAACGGGTTTCGACGGGGGCTCTGGACAGACAGTCGGCGTCGCTGTGCTTGCGGCCTGACTTATAGACCACTGTCATGTTGAACTCTTGTAGTCGAAGACTCCATCGAGCGAGGCGTCCTGACGGGTCCTTCAGGTTCGCAAGCCAGCAGAGCGAGTGGTGGTCCGTGACTACACGTAACGGGCTCCCGTACAAGTACGGACGAAACTTCGTTATTGCCCAGACGACCGCAAGGCATTCTTTCTCAGTCGTGGAGTAATTTTTCTCCGCCTTGGACAATGTCCGACTTGCGTAGGCGATGACTCGCTCGATGCCTTCTTGCACTTGGACTAGTACTGCACCCAGTCCCATGTTACTTGCGTCCGTGTGAATTTCTGTTTTCGCATCCTGCTCGAAATGTCCAAGCGCAGGAGGAGTCTGGAGTCGTCGTTTCAGTTCGTCGAATCCCGGCTGTTGCTCCTCGGCCCATTCGAACTTCTCGGTGTCTTTCGTGAGATTCGTAAGTGGTGCGGAAATCCTTGCGAAATCCCGAACGAAGCGTCGATAATAGGCACAAAGTCCAAGGAATCTTCGCACGACCCTCTTATCTGTCGGCGCTGGAAATGCCGCGACGGCGCCAGTCTTCTCGGGGTCTGGGCGGACGCCTTCGTTACTAACCACGTGGCCAAGAAACTTCAGTTCGTCATGGGCGAACCGGCACTTTGACGGCTTGAGTGTGAGTCCGGCGGTTTGAATGGCTTGAAGAACAGCTCGGAGTCGTCTCAAGTGCTCGTCGAAGTCAGCTGAAAATACTACGACGTCGTCAAGGTAGACGAGACAACTCTGCCACTTCAGCCCTGCCAGTACGGTGTCCATGACACGCTGGAATGTTGTTGGCGCCGTGCATAGTCGGAAGGGCATGACCTTGAACTCGTACAGTCCATCCGGCGTGACGAAGGCTGTCTTCTCTCGGTCCCGTTCGTCGACCTCGATTTGCCAGTAGCCGCTCTTCAGGTCCATCGATGAAAAGTATCGAGAGTGGCGCAGCCGGTCTAGAGTGTAGTCGATGCGGGGGAGTGGGTAGACGTCTTTCTTCGTTACCGTGTTGAGCTGCTGGGAGTCCACGCAGAACCGAAGAGTTCCGTCCTTTCTCTTAACCAGCACGACTGGAGAGGCCCATGGACTGCTTGAAGGTTGAATAATGTCGTCATTCAGCATCTCTTGAACTTGCTGATGGATTACCTCCCTTTCCTCAGCAGAGACTCTGTACGGCGATCGATGCACAGGGCGCGCGTCGTCCTTGGTACCGATGCGGTGCTTGGCAACCGCGGTCTGGCGCACCTTGGACGACGTCGCAAAGCAGTCGCGGTATTTGGCGAGGAGGTTAACCAGCTGACGCCGTTTAGGGTCCGGAAGCTTAGAGTCAATGTCGAGCTGCGCTGGCAACGTACTGTCTTGCTGGGGCGGCGAGGATTCGTCAGTAATCGCGGTGATTTCGGCGGGGTTTCGGAGTTTCTCGACGGGGCCCACGGCTGCACCTTTCGTGAGGTGTTGCGTTTCGTTTCGGAAGTTCGTCACGAGGGCCACAGGCCGCCCATCCTGAAGTTTAGCTACTCCCCTTGCGACGCCTATGCATCTTCCCAGGAGCAATTGGAGGCTTCCCTCGAGAAGAACTTCGCCACAGGAAGCTGCATCGATCCCGACAAGTACGAAAACACTCGACCGCGGCGGTAGGTTTACGTGGTTTGCGAGAACTCGGACCGTGGGTGACGTCGCTTGGGGTTCCTCCGCTGGTGGAGCAGGTTTTCGTAGCGTCAGCCGGTTTGTTCCGAGGTCGATGACGGCGCCATACTCGCAGAGAAAGTCCATTCCGAGGATAACGTCCCTCGAACAGTCTTGCAGAACGACGAACTTGACAGGGCACATTTCACCGTGGATCTCGACGCGAGCAGTGCATCTCCCGACTGGTGTGATGAGATGTCCTCCGGCGGTTTGTATTTGGGGTCCCTCCCACGGCGTCATGACTTTTCGAAGGCGGCGGGAGAGCCTCCCACTCAAGACTGAGTAGTCTGCTCCGGTGTCCACGAGTGCCGATGCGTCGTGGCCGTCGATGACGACGTTTAGGTTGTTGGACACCGTTGCAGGGGCGTCGTAGCGATACGTGGCGTCGGGAGAGTGGGAGCGCTCCGGGGTTCTTGGTGGCTCTTTACTCGGGTCGTCTTCGGCAACGGCACCTCCAGGCGTTGCCGCACTTAGTTTTCCCGAGGAGATAGGGGGGACAGGCTGTCACGGCGCGACCGACGGAAAGGCGACGCGGAACGTCGGGGGGATGGAGAACGGGAACCTCAAGGTGCGGTGGGCGCTGGTGATGGAGGGCGACGGAGGTATTCCTCGATCTGGTCTTCGTTGGGTCCTCGGGAGCTTGGGTTTGGACTTGTACTGCGGGAACTCGGAGGGCTGCGCTGCACGGACATGCGGTACAGCGCACCTCCACCAAAAATGTCACGGGTGGTGACCAAAAAAAGAATAAATAAACAGGAAGAAAGAAACGTTTAATGTGGCGAACTTGTGCCAAAAAAAAAAAAGATTACAAAAGATAATAATAGAGCGTCGCAGGCGTCGAAGTCGGCCTGGCAGCAGAGTCGAACGCTGGGGCGAGACTGGCTCCGGCTTGCCCGCGGAGCCGCTTTTGTACACACGTTGGCTTCTGGAGCATTCGACGTAGAAGGTTCGACGCGTAGAAAATTCTGACCTCGAATCAGCTAGACGGTTCTCGATTTGACCACAACTTCACATTACAGTGTTAACAAAAATGCATAGTCGCGGCCAGGAATCGAACCCTGGCCCTTCGCGAGTGAGGCAAGCGCGATAACCGTTAGGCTACGGCGGCGCTGCCTACTTGGCGCGCGGCAATATGAGAAACTAATCACAATAAATTTATGTATTTACAATATCTTTGTTACAATAAAATGCCTATTACAACTTTTTATGAACTTCATTTAGTGATAGCTGCAAAAGTAACACGAAAACCGAAATACAAAGACTTGACCTAACGGGTCGTTTTGCTTTAATTTTACTAGAATGTAAAAGATTCTTCGCGGCAGTCATTAGTCTTGGTTTTGATACCTGCCCTGCTACAAATCGATGAAGAGCGAGAGCACTGTAGCAACTTGTATCAGATCAATCGAGGCCAATCAATTTTATTTCTGAATTGCCACACAATACACAACAGCCTGCACATATAAAGCCTTTATTTCGGATGCGCAGGATAGCTTTCTGGTTATCGCGTATCCTCTCGCACGTGTCAGCATATTTCGTCGCTATTGCAACCCAACGTCTTCATCACGTGACAGAAATATAAAGTGAGCAAGAAGTAAATCAAAAGAAATGATGTCTCATTTGAAGGAGTCCTGGGTAAATTTAAGATACTATGTTAGTTCCAGGAAATAAAACCGGTTTTACTTTTTGCACAATAAAACTACGTATCTCAGAAATTGAGATCTTCGTTAATAAGGCGAATTCGAACGCATTCAAACGCCGCTGTGTGTAGGAACATTCTTTTTTGCCGACACCGTTTATTGCCAATCGCGTTGTGAGCGGCGCTATCCCATTACGAAGATCACTAATCGTTGCGTGTTGCTGTGGCGCACCAAGTGAGACATAAGATTGTGAGAAACTGAAGGCAGAGTTCAATCAGCTTTGCTAACCCAAGACATGACACAATTGTGGTCCTGCTCGAGGAGGCTCGGCGTGAAAGAAGCGCAGTCTTGGGCTCGCGAAGGGACGTGTTCCGATGTTTCAGCACACTACAGGCGCAAAAGGGTCACGGATGAAAAGCTGCATGGATGTGCAGGAAAGATCGCGGCGTGCGAGAGGAGGTCTGACAGAAGATTTTTGACATGAACTCGCGAAAGTACAGGAAACTCCAGGTGTCAGCCTAGAACCGTTTCTGCAGATCCCTTCACGCCTGGAACCAAGAATTGCGCAAAAAACGGGACAAAACACAATGATTCCCCAGTTTTGTTTTTCTCAACAGAAAACAAAAACAACAACAACACGATCTTATGTTGATACCAAACTAAACGCTTTTCAAGTTACAAGCCTCTCGGCTCTTCAGTCTTTTCCCTCTGCGCGCCCGTGGACTAAAATATTATGTTATTTTTGTAGTAAAAATTAGTTCTTTCAAAACAAAAAATTTTCGTTGCTACTAAATAAAAAAATGACACGAAATATTTTAAAGAACTTACAATCGAAAAAGAGGAGGAGCGGACTACGCTCATTTCGGTCAATCACCGTACGAGCCTCAATTGATGTCATGGTCCACCCATAAGCTGGATTTTGTCGCTGTCTAGGGCGCCAATCTTCTGGGTCTCAGTGTGATTGTTGCTGGTTCTGTAAAATTAATTTGTTTGACGCGAATCAACAACCGGAGTCCAACCTGGTTCTTTCGCGGGAGCGGCATTCCGCTCCCCGTTTATTGGTACAATGAAACACAACGCTACAAAACACCTAATCTAAAGTGCAAATAATCCCGGCATTATACAAATATTTGCAAACGCACGTTAAGCCCCAAGCTAAACACAAAGAGGGCCCCCAGGCCTCGTGTCCCGCGATTACCCTAGATCCGGTCGCCCTATACTTGTTTGGGCTCGGTAGCGTCCAAAGTTCTAAGAGACATTTCGCTCCCTGTCTACCGAGTATATCTCGATCGATGGCGAGAAGCCTTCTCCTCGCCCGACGATGGATGGATGATTTCGGGTGAGCCCTTTGGATCGGGCGGTAGCTTACGCCACCTAGCCATTTTGTTTTACTATTTAAGCAGCTTTCTCTCCTAGCCACTCGGTAGCGTTCGAAGTTCTAAGAGACTCTTCGACCCGTGTCTACCGGGTATAGAGCGATCGATGGCCGCCTCGCCCGCCAAGGGGCGCCTGCAGCGCCATCCAGTGGCTAGGAGAGAAAGCGGCTCGTCGGGAGCCGAATTCCAGATCCCGATCGACGCCGCTCCGACACGACCATGTGATCATATCTGAGGCGAGGCAACTGCATAGCTGCCTCGCGGCCGAGACGGCAGAGTGGTTTGATAGGCGTCCCCGTGAATGCACGGTGCGCCATACAACGTAACACAATGATCATTTGAAAAATTTGGGTATAGCACGAGCGAAGCCATCTGTGAGAAGTTATTTCTGTGGCACCGACGAACCTGTATCCGTGGGCTTTATGTTTACATGTTAATCACGTCAGCAGACTCCTTTTTGTAATTGGAACTCCATCCAGCCCAAGTTTTGAATATGCCTTTTGCATTTTTGACTTAGTAGTGCTTTTGCTGTTTCACTTAACGGATAGGTAAGAAGAATGCTTATTTTGAGTGCCGTACCTAACACCTGGTGGCCCGAGGACTCCCCTGTCCCGAAGCTAACCAAAAGTCACAGGCAGGGAGATACTGCAATGTTCTTGATGCTAGGATTTCCTCCCCCATGGATCTGGCCAAACCACATAAGAAGATTGAGTCCGAGCTTGTGGCCACTAGGATCTCCCAATCTTGAGGCTCCCAAGTAGCTGAAAATAAACACAAATGAAACTTAAGTACTTGGCAGAGATACATTACAAAGGCTGGCATATTCGTTTGGATCAGCACATATATCCTTTTATTTTTATACTTTGTACTTGTGCTAACAAAAAGAACTGCTCCTTTGCTGCTACAGCCATAGTCACTCCTGAGGACAAGGCAATATAGGCCTTGAAATGACAGGTACCTAATTAAGTTAAATGATTAAACATGTTCATTGAACCCTTCTCCGTCCCAAACCTGAGATATTTCTGTCGACTATTAGCATTCAAATGTAAGACTACGAAAACACAACTACTACTCCAATGGAAATTTTTCCTAACCTCACGCTCAACCAGAGTCGACTGGGAATAAAACTCCAGTTCATGCACTCACTGGGCATGAGGGTAGAGTGTACCAGCAGTGGGCAGGTGTCTGCATCGAAAGAGTTAAGTTGGCGCATTAACAGGCTAACTGAGACAAATTGGTGCTACTTACAGAAAAATCCCCAAAAAGCGCCGATCTCGACTTGGCATTAACAGTGGCGCACGGTATCGATTTTACTGACTAAAGGGTACTCGGTCATTATTTTCAGCTACCCAATCCAACTAAATATTCTTTCCGGCTTGCTTTTTAGGAACATCTCTAAATACCGTAAACCACTAAATTTTCGGGAGGACCTAATTTTCGCGAATTTCCCGAATCGCCTACAATTCGCGCAAAATACGTCCCGCGAAACATTCGCGCAATACCTGAACGCTACGGAAGCTATACTCGATTCGCGAAAATTAGAACCTGGGAATAATTTTAAGGTTTCTGCTTTGGCCCGATTTGTGAAAACTTGAGCCCGCAAAAACAAAGTCGTTTACATTATTCAATAACTGTTGCTATTATTCAACAACTGCTAAAGAAAGCAATGGAAACCTAACATTCGATTTGGCCTTCTCTCTCCAGTAGCACAAATCTATTGCATGCAGGCAAAGCTACTAATGAGCAAACAGTCTAAAAAACAGGGTATGTCTTATGGAGTGCCTAAAGTCTCCAATAATTTGAGGGGGGTGCCTACAAAAAGGTGGTGGTAAGAGGAGCCAGTGTGTTCTGACGAGATGTAGTACATGAAGAAAAAATAAAACCCACTATTGATTCTGTCCACACTTTATTTGCAACCCTCAAATCGCTAATTCATGTCACATCGTAAAACGACAAGCTAATTTATTGCAATATATAATTTTGATTTGCCTAACGCCGGGGCTTCGGAGAAAGATCTCAGACTACCCGTTAAAATCAGTGGGGGGTCTGAGACCCCCTGAGACCCCCCCAGACATTAAGCCCTCACTCTTATGTATATATTTTATCGCGCTGCAGAGGAACTGCGGGAAGGAGATTTAACGCAACCATTTTTCACAACCATTTTTTTTCGATCAGTTGAGAACAAATTCGAGCAGTGAACTTGTCCTTGCCGCAGGCTTAACGTTTTATTGCTGCCCATGGAGAATTTCAAATATATTTATAAATGAAAACAAGAAAGACCAACCTTCATAAAGAATCTGTAACTTTGGCAAAGATATCTTGACCAAGATATGCGGGATACTGTTTCACAGCGTCTATTCGTCTGCTTAACGAATTTTGAGGCAAATTGGCGACAATGAAAAGAAAACACCCGAATACCAGGGAAAGACAGGGGATGCATACCTACAACAGAAGATTTTAGGACTAACGACAACGGGCAGGGAACTCTGGTGATGCTCTCGAAGTGGCTTCCTGCAATGCGCCTGCGCAGCGCAGATCACAGAACAAGATCCACTCTGGTTGCAGCCATAAGGTGCTTCATACCATAGTGCACGAGAAGGCGCTTCAATTGGATGTAAGGTGCCTTTAATTTCTCTGCAAAACGGAGAGTTTAATAGCTATTATGCATCCATTAGGCGATACTGTCATGAATGCGCTGACATTTAAATGCATCACTAGATCAACAAATTGTTATCTGTGGCGGGCAACGCAAAAACCGGAAGCATTAATCCAATACCATCTCAGCTTAAACGGGGGGGGGGGGGGGGGGCGGGGGGTTACAACGATTTCCGGTCTTCAATGAAAAACTCGTGTAAGTTGCCCTTTGACACTTCTGAATTAAAGAACAGAAAACCGATTTCGCCTGCGTCTCCTAATTGCTGTGTAAAAAAAAAAAAAAAAAAAAAAAAGATGACTATTGACATTTTTGCCCCCCTTAACTCACAGTCTTCGGCAACGTTACTAGAACACTCTGTTGGGAAACTCGCCGTCGAAACTTGGGCCTCTGGCGTCCACCGAGACCGAGCTAAATACGACAATAGCGCCACTGTTTATCATTTGTCTGTACGGTGGTCATCTTGAGCTTTTAGAGAGCATGTTTTTGCGTAAAAACAAACGGAAAAGACTTTTTGTATGAAATTTATTGGAGTTTAGTACCACATGATGGGCGCGTGATGTTTTTAAAATCTTTAGGTTGCAGGGTTTTGCGGCACAATTAATATTGTTTTTATACATCCATGCCTCACCGGTGCTTTCAGGTAGCGCGTCCCGACCTAGGCGCATTTTAACTTCCGTACTAAGTCGCGAGGCGTCCACTGGGGAGACGGCGGTGGCATCCCTGAAAGCTCTTCCGCTGTATCTGCTTCGGCTCCACGATGGCCGATTAAAGCCGAAATTGAAGTCACGAAAAGTTCTTTGAGAGGAGAAATGGCGGCGTTGTGTTCGTCATTACCTCAGTTCTCGGCGACAGATCGGGGCCACTTTTTCTGATTAGACTCTATGGCAGTTTCCCAACTGAGTGTTTTAGTAGCGTTGGTCTTCAGGGTCATACCTGGTCTCACTCCTAGTGACGTAATTCGGGGTGGCGTTATGGTGCCTGGAGCGCGTCTTCAAATGGTGTGTTTAGCGCACTATCCTGCCCTTAGATCAAAAGTGGTCCCAAACTGGCAACAAATGACGTCACAGAAGCCGGATTGTCATGCTGTTGCCTGTCGCGATCCAAGCGGTTGGGCGTAGGAATGCTGGCAGAAAAGCACGAGTGAACGCGAGTGTCGCTGTCGTCACGGCGTCCCAGGCGTCCCAACTTCCGGCTGCTTCAACTTCCATGGACTGTCACAGTGGAGAGCGACCTGCAGCAGAACAGGCGTCTGCCATATACACCACAACTGTTGAGACGCCGCCAGGATCTCGATCGGCGACAGCATGACACTTCTATGACGTCATCAGGCGGAAATCAAGGGACCACTTTTTTGGAGGCGGTAAACACACCAGTCGGAGACGCGTTCCAGGCACCATAGTGCCGTGTAGGTTCCCGTGTGCTCTCTCGGAGGACGCTAACTCTTCCTCTGTCTGCTGACATTAGCGGCCGTTAAGCGGAAGCTTAGAGCCAAGCGAGGTCAAGCAAGCTTCTTGCCCATTTAAAAAATGTAATAGATTACAATTACAAGTTACCGAGCTTCAAATGTAATGCATTACTGTTACCAATCACTTTCGCTGAAAAGTAACGGATTACTTTACTCGACACGTTACAAATTACTTTCACTTTACTTTCTCCGTACACTTATCCAGAAAACAATAAAAAATTTTACATTTTTCACAATGTGTCGCAACCACTTCTTTTCATTTCTCATTCGCCAGTATTATGGTGGTGCTAGTAAAAATAAAGCATTGTATTTAAGATAGTGAGTGTAGGTGCACTCCGCTCACCTGTAAGCTGACAAGGCACCGAAAGCTGCAACCACCATCCCGCTAGCTTATGGCCTACAGAAATGATCCCTGGAATTTAGCAGACAAAGCTAGTGGTGCGCATGCTCATTAGCAGCATGCGAGATTCGGAGCTAAAGACGCGTTCTCCGCTGCGAGATTCGGAGCTAAAGACGCGTTCTACGAAAGCTCCCTTTTGACTCGGTTGTTTCGCCTGGCAGTCTCAACTAAAGAAAAATTTGATTGTGACGATACAATGTATAGCCAATTCAGAATGCAAGTATGCCAGCTTACCTTGATGTGTTTCCGTAGATTAGTTCGTTGTTCTTGCTGATGACAATGCGTGTGTTATTGGCGAGCAAATATGCACTGAAGCTCCAGGTTTCCGTTCTCCGCAATGCACTGAATTTTGAACATCTCAATAAGGGATGACCATGAAGACGACGGACTCTCCATGACCGAAAGGTCGACCCGTCAGAAAAAGAGTGGCGGTTACGGGTTATCGAGCGTTCATCTGTTCTCGCTTTCATACCAGTATTGGTGGATGCCAGTGGAGGCGAGAGCATAGAGAGCAAGAGAAGCGGTGGCCGCCGGTCTCAAAAAACAATAAAAAATCATATTTTTCACACGTTCCCCGTCTCTCTGTCAGGACTGTTTAGAAAGCCTAACCCCCGCTCTTCCCCCTTCCCTTTCATGTTGACAGTTAACTGTAAAGTGAGGAGTGAACTCAACAACCATGCCCAGACAATAAACCAAAGGGAGTGTCGTGTCCGCACCCTCGAAGACGATTCTCTCAGCCTCGCGCCGGGCGCTTTTCAGCCGTGCCTCAAGAGGGTGCCATAATCCAGTAGCGCACATTAAAAACAAAAAGAATTCGACCCCTCGCTCGAGGCTACATTGTCTGTTACGCCAGTTGTGAACCCGCGAAGCGAAAGGGTACGGAGCCGCGTTTGATGTCTGTGCAGACGTCGAAGTTGTAAAGGGTAAGACGGTGTAAAAGACAAATACAAATAAACACGAACAGCCTTCTCTTGGCCGGGAGAAGAAGTAATACACGATGAAAGATGGGGGACGGAGAGCTTACTTGACGTTGTTTTATTTGATCTTTGTCTTTCGTATATTTGTAGGTACCTTGCCCGTTTTTCTAGTGGTTCTAGTGACCGGTCATACAAAAATCCAGTTTTCTTTTCGGCTATTCTCCCCTTCCTGATGTTTTATATTTTGTTGAACATGCGCTCTTTATACTGGTGAATGTTCTGCTCGTATGGCTCAGTTACTGTATTATGCTCATATTTTTAAATAGCAACGAGTAACTAAAGTAATCCGTTACGAATATTTTGTAACGAAATTACAATACAAATTACTTCCGAAATAAAGTAACGTGGCAATTACAAAGTTACTTTAAAAAGTAACGGATTACAAGTCATCCGTTACTTGTAGCGAATTACTTTCCAAGGTTTTTCCCGCCGTAGTTGCTTCGGACGCCGCTCGCGGCTGCAGGTGGGAAAAAAGTTCGACTTTTTTTCCTTTGCGATTATGCAGCGGAATCGTGCCATTTATTAATGAGGGAGATGTTTTCTCTATCATCCGGGACACAAAAAGAAACACGTAAAAGTGCGATGAAAATTTTTTTAATCTTAGAATTGCTGCACCCTTTAAAGTTAACCACGGCGGATGCTTCAAGCCAATATTATGAATTCAGGGCAGGAAGCAAGCCATGTGACCTTTCAGTTGGACGCCACGGTACGTCGAGCGTGTCACGTTGTTTCTGCTGCTATGGCTTGTAGTGCCAAAAGGGGTCCACCTTAAAGAGATACAAAGTGTAGACGTTTGCAAGTGGGCCCAGGGCCAATCTTCAGCTACATTGCGAAGTAGGTACTCAGACGTTCTAAACGGGATGTTTGCTGCCTGTAACCACCCGACCAGCTTCTGCCCAGCGATTGTTCGAGCTGAGTACAGGACCTCGACTGTGTCTTTATTTCACTAGCAACATTATGAATGTTTAAAATGACTGACTTACAGAGAGACTGGGTATCAATCACTAATGACTTGGGATACGTAACTGTATAGTGTTA
Source organism: Ixodes scapularis (assembly GCF_016920785.2). Taxonomy (NCBI): domain Eukaryota; kingdom Metazoa; phylum Arthropoda; class Arachnida; order Ixodida; family Ixodidae; genus Ixodes; species Ixodes scapularis. The sequence continues at coordinate 66,944,739 of NW_024609881.1, forward strand.
TATTAATTAAATGCAAAACAACTATTTGGCAGGCAATATATTTTTCACGACGCTGGGTCGACTCTGCCTTTAGTCGAAGAAGTCAATGCGTGATAGGAAAATACAAGCAAAAATGTGTTTTAGAATTCCTTTCGCACCCATAAAGGATGTGTTTTTGAAGCCAAGATACACAAGGTACTCGATTTAGAAAGAGCCTCAGCTGTACAAAGGCGTATGCAGTATAAGGGCACTCGCCAGGCCTATGCTCTTCAGTAGTGTTGTGCGAATATTCGAAATTTCGAATAGAAGTTTCGAATATTACGCTATTCGATATTCGATTCGAGAGCAGTCGTAATATTCGTGCTTTTTGAACTGTTGACAACCTCGAGTCGCGTGTTTGTTTACTGCGTAAAATACGTAAGAAATAATTTCTAAAATCAAAAATATACTCACATGTTCGGCAAAGTGATACAGACATTATGGTGGGAACTCTCAAATATATTCATCGTAGTCATTTCATCAACTTTCTTTAAAAACGGTCAAAAGAAACCGATGAATGAGCTCGAGCAACGCCTGCGCCATATTTAACAATCTTGGCGCCCTCTATTCCAATAAATAAGTCATACATGAATTAATTAATGTCTCACACTCAGAAATCAGCAAACTTAGTAATTGCACGTCTGCAGTAATTATCTCGCATGCCACTTTGCGGCCAAGAATTTTTAACAGCAAGTATTCGATATTCAATTCGAAAATATTCGGCCAAAATCGCTATTAGCTTCGAACTCAATTGGAAATCAAAATCCCCTAATCGCACAACCCTACTCCTCAGCTCTGTCCATGTTAGGGCGAGTTAGAGAATAGAAGTTACACGCTCAACAGACAGAATAAGAAAGGCATGGAGAAATCTCAGTTGTTCCACCACCAGCGCGCCTGTTACTTTCCAGGACGTTTCGGCGTCTCATAAGCCTCGAGCGAGCCCATCCGTCCAAAGCAGGGTGAAAAGTACAAGCGCGTTAGGGGGGACGCCTAGCCATTTTCTTGTTGTCACTGGCTATACTACATATTTTAGGATGACATATTTTTAAATGAGAGAAAAATATTGCAAATATGCAGTCCACCTTTGACCATTATACCGAATTCTGATAAAGATATCAAAAGTGTATGTGTATTGACATCCAGTATTTTCCAAATAAGTGCTCCCGCCTATCGGAACATCTACGCACGTGGTGCGCGAGTGAGATCAAGGCTGAAAGGCCAAAACGCAAAGCGCTCACAGGGCTTGGCTGGCTTGTTTGTCTGTGAAGGTACATTCGCCCCGAACCCCGATTTGTAGCCATTTTTTTTTTTAGAATGATCAAAGCTCGTCCACGCTCGAGGTAGTTTACTCAATCATAAGTACCCCATATTGTGCGAATCCTTCTTAAAACTGCGGCACAACCTGCAAATGAACTTTGTTGTGCTGCAGCACGCGTCATAATGCCTACTTAATGGAAAAAACACTGTTAGTGTTGAAGAGGACATCCTAAGATGTACAGGCGAAAATGTTTAATGAACTAAAATAAAATTCATATCATTCAATGAACTCGGATGGGCTCAAAAAGCGACGACACCATGATTGTTGTTGTTGGTTTTGCTCCTGCTTACAAAGAAAAGTGACTCCTCTCTTTTTTTATGTACAGTAAAATTCCTTATCTTCGCGATTCTTCTTTCACTGGAATCGGTCACAGAGGACCTAATCGTGGCCACTAAACATCGTGAATTTAAAGGCTGCATTGAAAGTCTTAAGGACCGAAATTTCCCCGCGCACTTTTATTTCGCGAACTTCTCAATTCGCGAAAATTTAGGCCTGGTAAACATTAAGGGGTTTACAGTTTTTCTGTGTGTCACGCCATGCTTACATTTCAAGGAGGCTGAACGTACTGGCTTAAGAAAAAATTGGCCTATACAACAAAACACCCCTTCTCCAGGTTAGACACGCGAGGCTCTTCCGTATTACCTATAAGACGGCAGAACCGTTTTGGCATAGCTTTTGGTAAAAGGGAGTCTCAAGATAATATTGTGAGGGTGCATGCGAGCTGGTGAATGTTCACCATGTTGAATAACCTGAGACTGGAGCAGAAGTGGACAAATAAGTCGAAGGAATAGAAAAGGAGAGGACGACGTCTCCAACTCAGTTCACAGGGACTAGTCAAAGCAACAGAAAAGGACAGGACAACGTTTGAGACGTCGTCTTGCCCTTTTCCGTTCCTTCAACTTGTTTGTTCACTTTTGCCCCAGTCTCAGCTTATTCAACATGAGTCTCAACACTAGCAATACTCGGCATCAACTATTTTGTGCTGCATTGTCAAGGCTAGAGTAGCTCCCACAGTGCTTCGGCCCAGCACTGCTGTGACAGCGTGTGCTTTAGTGTTGCACCTCATTTGCATGGTCTAGAGAATTTAGCATTGCCAGAGTTGGAGCACTGCGGAAGCTACTCTAACCTTGACAGCGTAGCACATTATAGTTGATGCCGACTATAGGAGAATCGAGGAATGTGCACATGCAAACTGTGCATCTCTTAAAAGAAGTGGATTTGAGCAAAGGTAAAAAAGAGTATGTGTACTTACGGCGGCTATACTTGCATTTCTAAAGCATGATCACTTGTCTCTCGGTAGCACCATTCGGTAAGAAGCACGAGCAACACCCCCATGAGGCACCGCTGACTCCTGGATTGAATGACAACGACGCGCCTGAGGTCTTGGAAGGAGATCTGAAACACTGCTATATGCCAGATGTTGTATCTGACAGAGCAAAGGCTAAAAATAGAAATTTGCAGATTTATCAGAAGCGATAGATTCCTATAGCGTAAACTCTAGGATAGCTGGATTTTTCAGGTCAGCGATGTGTTTAACCAAAGAAAGAAATGTTTGGCTTATGTGATGAACCGGCAGTCCCCGTTTTTCATAAATGTAATCCAGAGGGTGAAACACACCGCTAATATGCGTTGGTCAAGAGAACGCTCGCGGTGTATAAAAGCTTCGTTCGATTTACATGCACCTCCTGCACCGGTGCAGAAAAGTATAGGGTGGTGTACAGTCTCCGGCAATATGAAAGACCCCCTGGGAGCGCGTGGCCGAGGCGGTGGCTGGCGGAGGCGCTGCGAGCACTCCGGGCAATTCCATTCTGCTTCGAGGAAAGGACGCTCACTCGGGCTCAGCTAAAGCGGAGGGCGCTTATCAGATTGTGCTGAGCCCCGAGTGAGCGTCCTCCACCCGAAGCAGAATGGAATTGCCCGGAGCGCTCGCAGCCCCCCCGCCACCCACCGCCTCGGCCACGCGCTCCCAGTGGGCCTTTCATATTGCCGGAGGCTGTACTTCATGTAAGCGACTTGGCGAGCGACGAGACAGGTGGCAGCGACGAGGACCGGCTGTCACTCAGTCAGTCGCGTGACGAGACACACCTTATGAAAGCGATGGGTTTTTATGCCGCCCAGGTAGAAGTTAACATCCTACACTGCTTTGAAGCATGGCTCCGCGTTCATTGGCGCGATTCACACTTTTGGTAAATGAAAAACCGGGATTAAGCAGAATTATTTTAACCCAAAATTGTCACGAACACTTAGTGCACATGTTTACATTAAAGCGCACCTAATACAACTTAAAAGTAGAACGAAAAGGGGACAGGTTTGCTTACCGCTTCACGGAAAGACGCCTTCGATTCCGTGACGATCGTAGGCCTAACTTGGAAGTCGTCGGGGAGTCGGGCGAAGCCAGGCGGCCCGTCGACCCGCTTTGTCTTCTGCCACGTCCAACGTCTCCGTGACGACGTAAGGCACGGAAGCGGAAACGGAAGCCACTGTGGCGTAAGCTTCTTGTTTCACTCATCGCCGACGCCGGCGGCGGTGGCGGGGTTGTAACTGATAGCGGCGGCGAGAGGCGCCCCTCCGCTCTCGGTTGCACAATAATGTAAACAAAAAAAAAAACGGTTTGACGGTTGGGTTTAAGGAAATTCGCAAATCTGACCAGTGCTCTTCGGTGGAAGGAAGTCACCGGGAACGTCGGACGCAGGGGTATTACACTAAGAGCCGGCCACACATACCTACGCTTCAACAGTAGACGTAGCTGTCGTTTATTTGCGGTGGTCAATTGATAGTGGTACGTTAGTAGGATCATAATGGCTGTAAGCATTACAATTCTAAGTATGTTGGCACCTTAGTGGAATCTCGATGTTTGCATTTTATAAACATGCTGGAAAAATACAGGAACCAGTGTGACTGCATACATAACGTTTGTAAGCATGACAGCAAGATACAGGAACTGGGTGCATGTGTAGCGATTATAAGCATGTCCTCAAGATACAGGAACCGTTTTGGTTACATGTATGTATGGCAATGAGATTACATGTTGGGACCTTGATGGAAGCATATGAGCTGCTTGTTTGTTTCCGCTAACTTTTTTTTTAATAGGGAAACGGAACTTGAAATTCGTCTTAATGGTCTCTTCAAGATTTTTTTTTTTTTCACAGATTCGCGTTTGAGTGATTACGAATTACACTCGTCGCTGCTGAGCGCTCCGGGATCGACATTTTTGGAACTGGCGTTCACTCCTGGGGCCGGACCCCCGAAACTTTCTTACGACAAAAAAGTTCGTAAATGTATCTTACGACAAAGTTACAAACTTTCAAGTATTCCCGAAGAAACAGGTTTGTAAGTTTTGCGTAAGTTACGGATTTCGCCGTAGCTTACGCAAAACTTACGAACATTTTATATCGCGAATATTCAAAAGTTCGTGACATTGCTGTAAGATAATCTTACGAACTTTTTATCGTAAGAAAGTTTCGGGAATCTGGCCTCCGGCCTTTTGGGAACAACCCGGATGTCTTTCGCAAGTCTTTTTGGAGCAGCGCCGACTCCGGGTCTCATTTCAGAACGCTCAGATCTCGATCGGCCGATCTTCCCGGAGCCCAGTGGAAGCCGATCTCTGGGGGACGTGACTTCCTGCCTGGTCGAGGATGACGGGAACGGCGGATCACCGACGCATGCAGGCGCTTTCCGGAAATGACGATAGGCCAGCGCGATGGGGAATTCCGGGGCGACAATCGGTCACTCCCGGAGGACGAAGAATAGGGTGGTTATAACATTGGAAGCCGAAACTACAAGACCAGCAGTAATAAAAAAGGAGTTTACAGGGTTGCCCATTGTTTCCCCTGATCTTTATGATATACCTCGGTCAGATGAAAAAAAAAAAGATTAAAGCAGTGCAACCTAGGTTTTGACCGGACTTACATGGAGGAAGGACTTAGAGCAAATAAAGTATTGCCAGGGTTAATGTATGCAGCCGATATTGTAGTCGTATCAGAAAGTAGTGAAGCAATACAGGAACTCATTAGGATTTGCAGCAGGGAAGGGGACAGTTTAGGCCTAAAATTCAGTAGGGAGAAGTCGGGTATAATAGTTTTCAGCGACGAGAAAAGTGAACCCCTGGAGATACAGGACACAGTGATTGAACACGTCGGAAAGCACAAATATCTGGTAGTATTTTTGAGTGTGGGAAGGGAGTATCTAAAAGAACTTGAACATATTGTAATAAAGAAGGGGAGACGGAGATTCGGCTATCATGAAACACAGGGCACTCCGCAACTATAATAGATATAAAGTCGTTAGGTGTGTATGGAAGGGAGTCATGGTCCCAAGACTTCCATTTGGAAAGGCGGTATCGTGTATGAGCTCAGAAATCCAGGCAGCTTTAGAGATACAGCAAAGGAATATGGGTAGGTTGGCATTGGGAGCACTTGGGAATACACCAAATAAGGGTGTACAGGGGGATGCGGGTGGGGCATCTTTCGAGTGTAGAGAAGCGATTAGTTAATTAAAATGTTAAAAAAAGAAGAGCTGGGAATTGAGGACAGACGGTGGGCAGCGAAAGGCTGTAGAAGTATCGATATATGAAAAGACTAAACACTAAGTGGACAAACCGAGCCCGCAAGCTGAGATCTAATTACATTCAATGAGATGGTGCCGATCAGAGAATATCAGTAGAAAAGGGAGTAAAGAAAACAGAGAGGAAATTGTGGAAGAGAGATTACAGGGGGATCAGCTTTAGCAATATACAGGGCACAAAAACACGAAATAACGAAGGAAGAGTTGTATGATAATTCATTGGGCAGCTCTTTGTTGTTTGAATCTGTAAAACGGGGGTGCTAAGAACGAAAACATATAGGGCTAAATTCCAGAAAATACACTCCATGCGTCATATGCAACCGCGAAAGGGGAAACTATAGAACATGTATTTAAAGTTGCACAGGACTTCGTTCCAGCTTTTTTGGGGGATGACTACGGATTTGGAGGGGGCACTGGGGGATTTGCTGACTTGGATGTACGAATGGATAGGGAAAGAATTCCGGTAACTAAGAGGAGATTGGAAGATTGGCGGAAAAGATCTAGGGAGGAGTGAAAATACAAATAAAAATAAGCAATAGAACCACTTTAAAAAGAGGAGGGGGGGGAGGGTCGTTTGGGTAGTTTTAGAACAAAATTCATATGAACTCTAAAATAAAAGGGATGCCGAAATGTTAGGCTAGGTGGCGCAAGCTCCGACCCGTTACAAAGGGTACAGCCATTATCATCCATCCATCCAGACAACGCTCTAGCGGCGGCGCCACGCAGCGTCTCCACCTTTGGAGAAGCGAGCGTCTTCGAAAGAAAACGATAGAGAAGCGGGTAATCCAATCTAACAAGTTGGTCCTTGTAAGTCGCCTTTGATTAAAATAATCGAGGGTGTTTGAAGATAGACGATCTTGATCTTCTGTCACCGTCATTAGTGAGAAATTTGAGCTATTAATACTGCCCCTAGATGACTCTGACTTTTGAGAAGGGTCATTTGCCGGTGTTAATATTTGTCTCGTGACAAAGGACTCTTTTACGGCCGAACGAATGCAACTTCCTGTGTACGTCATTCGACTTTGTATTTTCATTTTCTCGCATTTTGCGGAATGTTTTGTAAAGGGCGCTCACCCTTTTCACCTTTCAAAGGTGTTTCTGACAAAGGCATATTTGACTTTTAACTATAATATTTTCTCGCCTGTACGCCCGTTTTCACACGGAAAATGCATTCGGCTACACTTATTATTTTTAGCGTTGCTACTGCTCATGCCCGGGATGTATCGATCCTACTTATGTAGATGTTTCTGCATGACATTTTCTAAGTTACAAACAATCAAATTTTACATTTTTCCTAAGCTAAATCCTTCCAGCTTTCGGGAAAGATAAACAGTTATTGTGGAAATTCCGCGCACGTTATTGCAGACGAGAAATAATTTGTATTACGGCATGCACCACACCCCCGGAATGCGTACGGTTTAAATAGGCCTGGGTAGACCTACTGCGCTGATTGCATGTTGAAACAGTGACCACTTAGCGTTTTTATTGCTACTGGAGCAGAGCCGCAATACATACGGCCCGTGTACTGCATGCGGCAGTCAAGTGGTTCTTCTCAAGAACGCGAACGCGTCCCCGCTGACCGAAAACCAGCGCACCCGTCGGCAGCACTCTGACCGGGGATCTTGATATACATTCTTAATTTGTTTTTTAAGCCCATAGCCATTTGATGTTCTTGACCGGTCTCTTGTGGTCCGAACTGTTTTTCACGTATGCAGTTCTAGAGCTTTAATGACTTCGTAGATAGTGGATTGTTGGTGAAGACCTTCTTGGGGTCACGCTTGTCAGTCACGGATGCCCAGTAGTTGGCGAAAATTGGCCTGAAATACCTAGTACACAGAAGTTGCAGGAAATCTTTGTAATGGTTGACATGTTTCTCTACCTTTGCGTATTTCAGAGCGCCATGGTGTATAAGTGTATCCACCGCAGTATCACCAGCTGCATGCAACGGCTTTTTCAGCATATTTCGTTTTCTCTGTAAAACCTCTACAAAGTTCTTCAGCTCACACAACACCCTTACCAGCTTCTCTGATGGATAGTATAGTCCTCCCCTGTCCTGGTGCCTGAGGAGGGAATTACAAGGAGCCATAAAAGCCTGCTTAATGACCAATACGAAGTGCAACTTGCGAGTCCGAGTTGCACATAGGCACACAACAGTAAGGTATCATGCAAGTTAGAATGCAGCACAAGGAGTCAGGGCTAATTACAAGTTGCTGATGTGCCCACGATCAATAAGTGGAATGAAATGACCGCGCGTGTACGTGTGGCGTCGCGGTGTGCGTGCCACGAGCCTCAGACAGCCTCGTGCTATTGAGCTATGCCAGCAATTTGCTAAGCGCTCTCTCTGTCTGCCGGTCGAACGACGACCGAAAGATTTTACTCGTGTCACAAACAAATTACATGATCAAGTGACCTATTTGATCACGTAAGGTCACGTTACCGCGTAACTTAACATAGGAAACTTACGTTATCACGTAGCTTAACGGATAACGTACCTTACGCTAGCTACAGTGAACTGTACCAGCAGGCAGCGGACAAGCGTCGTCTGCATTTCTGTATGGTGTTTTGGCGCCCCTAGTAGCAAATCTGTGAATTAAGCGCGATGACGACAAAGCAACCATTGGGCAGGCATTTTCAGTATATAGGAGGCTATGGCCAGGTATACGTAAAGATCAAGCACTTGGTTTCTCCGTATACACCTTCAAATTAAGATAGGGTGCAAATGTGGCTTATTAATGCGGACCGACAATTGCATTATACGTGCACAGAATGCACAAATATGTGATGTTTTTTTTTGTTGTTTTTTTGCCGAGTTCGAAACTGACAGAAATTTTTCGCGTGAGGTTGGACACTGGAGAAAATTACTCTTCGCGCTTTTCCTATCCTCTATTTGTTCAGATTAGGTGTACCATCGAAGTTACTAAATATTAAAAAAAAAACATTGTGACGTGCTGGGCTAGTTGGCTTGAGGTGAACATCTTGGGAAGGAACAGCGGCAAAGGAACTTGGACGAGAGTAAAGAAACAGACACGACAGGACGGCGCTGAAGTAACAACTCTTGTTTATTACACAAAAGGGGGAACGAAGTAAACAAGAAGCATCCCAATCAGAAAAAATAGACACACATAACGTGCCAACCAAGCAGCATATTTTGACACGATAGGCCAAATCAGTGGCTACGTAATGCCTCTCATAGTCGATTGCAGATACCCGAATTTTTCTTCAGATAACGCCACTGACGGTTCGCTGACGCATCTCACGCCAAGTTCTGAGATAAAAAAGGCCTTTATAATTTCCCTTGTCACTCTGTCTCTATGTCTTTCTAAAACAGTGATTTCACTACAATTAGGCTGGCACTTGCAGTCCCCGCAGTGTTACTACCTTTACACTGCAGGGAGAGAAAGTGCCAGCCTAATTTTAGTGAAGTCAAGAGCGCATTTGAAAAACCGGACCTACGTGTCCCGCCTCTTTCTATAACTAGGCAAACGGCGAAAACAGCAGCCCCAGAGATCCCATCAGCGTGTCAGAGATAGTCACGTGACAAATTTTTGTCCAAACGTTTTTGTCCTACGCGTCCTACGTAGAGAGGTCACGCCGGGTCACGCCGGGTCACGCGTTTCGCTTCACTCTTTTTAATTTGCTTAAAGCGGCTGTCGCGCTCGCTGACAGCCACACGAAGACACAAAAGCAGATGGGGAGGATTTGCAAAAGGCGAGGTCGAAGGGGCATCAACAACGCATAAAAGGAAAGGCCGCTTCTGCGGTGACCTCGTCGCCTTGCCTAGTCTGTTACCGTTCGGCTTCCACTGTGGGCCTCAGAAAGATCATCTCCTTTCTTAAATTTTTATTTATTTATTTATTTACAGATACTACTGCCTTCTCAAGGAGGGCGTTGTAGGACGGGCTTCTAAACAATGACTGAAACGTACAATATGGGACAAGGCCAGTGCAACGAACATATTAAAGAGCAGAAACCGTGAAACCGACAACGGAAATACTGCACAACAATGAAACGAAACAGTGAGCATCATTACACTTTGCCATGTACATTTTAGCATTTACGCTAGAAAGCGAACAAGACATTGAACGATGTTATATACACAAACGACCAACACAACTTAGTTCGAGATATATAGCTGCCAAACTATTTCAGGAGCAGTGCATTGAAAAATTGGCAAACAGACAGCAGTCACAACAAAATCAAAACAATACGCAATAAGTAGCCTCTAGGTTATTTAAATAATGAAAAGAGCGAGGCTTTAAATGATTGGATGGAAGTCGTGTTTACGATGTCAAAAGGCAGCTCATTCCATTCAGTAATGGTTTTAGGAAAAAAAGAAAACTTGAAGCAGTCGGTATGGCATTGATATTCTGTAAGTGATAAGGCATGGTAGCTACGTGTGCTTCTCGCAGATTTTAGAGTGACATAGCGTGACCTGTCTATTCTAAACCCATCGTTTATCAGTGTGTACAGGAAAGTGAGTCTGTTAATTTTCCTACGCGTTCGGAGGGGCTGGATACCGGCTATGCTGTATAGGGCACTCACAGAATCTAATCTTTTGTATTTGTTGTAAATGAATCTTAGTGCCCTCTTTTGTATTCTTTCGAGTTTATTTATGTTCGATAATGTGTGTGGATCCCAAATAATGTCAGCATATTCTAAAAGTGGCCTGATGAGAGATTTGTAGGCTATTAATTTTGTTGGAGATGTAGAGTGTCTTAAGTTACGTTTCAGATACCACAGTTTGAACATCGCCTTCTGACACAGCGAGTCAATGTGGGCATTCCATCTGAGATCAGAAGATATAGTGACTCCAAGATATTTGAATGAAGAAACTTGTTGCAGAGCAGAGTTATTTAAACTGTATGAAAAGACCAACGGAGACTTTTTACGCGTTATTGTCATCGAAACACACTTTTCAAGGTTTAACTGCATTTGCCATGTCTGGCACCAGTCACTGATTTTTTTCAGGCTCGAATTGAGATTAACTTGATCTGCGCCATTTTTAATTTCAGAAAATATAACCAGATCGTCGGCAAATAGGCGAAAATTTATGTTTATGTTATCTTTTACTACGTCGTTTATATAAACGAGGAAAAGGAGAGGTCCTAACACGGATCCCTGGGGAACACCTGAATGCACCGGCAGTAATGATGATCGTTCCTTCTTTACCTCAACAAGCTGTTTCCTATTGCATAGGTAGTCTTTAATCCACCGAAGCACTTTGCCATTTGGTAATAATTTAGATAGTTTTACAAGAAGTTTGGGGTGTGACACACGGTCGAAGGCCTTCGAAAAATCTAAAAATATTACATCCGTTTGCCCCCTTTTGTTAATAATTTCCGAAAAATAATGAACCGTTTCCGTAAGTTGCGTAGTCGTAGAGAGCTTACGCCTGAATCCATGTTGTTCAGAACAAATAACGTTGGTTGTTTCGAGAAAGGAAGAAATATGATTATGTACTATATGCTCAAGCAGTTTGTTGACCGTGCAGAGCAAAGAAATTGGTCTATAATTAGTAGTGTCATCGGTGCTCCCCGATTTGTGGATGGGAACGACTCTTGCGCATTTCCAATCATCTGGCACTGAACCTTCTCGTAGCGATTTTTCGAATAAACAGTATAAATATTTAGAACACCATTCCGCGTATCTCATTAAAAATTCATTCGGTATATCGTCGGGACCAGAACTTTTTTTAGTATCTAGACTGAGCAGAGAAGCGAACACTCCTTCCTCAGAGACGGCAATATCAGGCAGTGACTGTGCAAACTGAAAATCTGGCGAGCTCGGTTCGACACCGTTGTCTTGCGAAAACACACTGGAAAAGTACTGGTTAAAGGCGGTGGACATTTCTTTCCCCGCAGTTACGTCTACTCCGTCAACAATTATTTTATCTAGCTGTTCCTTCTTGGGAGAAATGTATCGCCAGAATTTCCTTGGGTCTGTTATTAAAAAACGAGGTAGTGAGACGTTAAAAAAGTTATACTTGGATTTGCGTATAGAATTGTTTAACACCTGCTTTTGCTCCCTCATCTTGTCAGTATATTCTCCTAGTAGAAGATTGTGTTTATTTTTGCGCAGTCTATGAATTCTGCGTTTTAAGTGAATAATATTACGCGTAAACCACGGTTTGTTATGATTTTTGGAGCGGAGAGGTCTTTTAGGAACATAAAGATTCAAACAACCATGGACTAGGTTTTTGAAATACAACCACATTTCGTTAACATTATTTTCTGGCGAAGAGTACAGACTAAGAAAAACGTCATGTTTAATTAAAAAATGGAAGGGGTGCTTCAGTTTTGCGGACTTGTCGCCATTCGATAGGCCTCAATTATTTCTCTCCCGACTCGCTCGCAGTGGCCTCCCATGGCTGTCGTGCCGGCGAATTTAGGAGCGCAGCCGGAACATCTTATTCCGCGAATGACTATGAGGTGTTGAGAATCCGAAGCAGCTCTTTCAACGTCCATTTGATGTTCTCGGAGTCGGTCGTTGAGGCATCGCCCCGTTTGCCCGGTGTACCTGTTTCTTCCAAAATGTTTACTAAATATATTTGACCGCCCCAAAATGATGTACCGTTGATCACGGAACCACACAATTAGAAGTCTTAGGAGCGAAAAGTTTAGCAAATACCCAGAAGGTTTTCGCATGAACAGGCACGAAAGCGTTGTACAAAAGATCAAGATTATAATTATTATTGATACAACGTTGGTAACAAGGTAGTCGAGATTCTTCAGTTCTTTTGTTTTTTGTTGTATGTCACTCTAATAGCGAATTGAAGTCAAGTGAAGAAGCATATCTTGTTGTGAGCTCCATATTGAGAATGCATATGAAATGATAAATAGTGTAAACAAAACGCGATCTTCATCTCCATCTTCCCAATCTCCTCCGTTCAAACTATTCGCATGAGGATAGGCTTGCTGCCCGTGGTCTGCTATTACTTCATCATATTCCCAACGTGCTGACATTCCACAGGGACGTTTTTTTAAGTTAATTTTTTTTGTGAAAGGGAACGGTGCAAAAAGATTTAGGCACCATTTATTTTATAAATATTGACACCGTGACTTGTCACCACCATTTTGTTTCTTCCTCTGTACCGAGAAGTTTGTTCCGAGTATGGAACGGTCAGATAACAGGAGCGGTTACGTTCCTGGTGTCGTGCATCCGGTTCTGATTGAAAGCAGAAGCGGCTACTCAAGAGGCGCTGTTCAACTTTCTAAAGACTACGTCATATTCTAAAGCTGTTTGTGTAATCACGGTGATTGATGTCTCTGCTTTCTTTTCCATACCTGAAATGTTCGCTATAATTTGTAATGGGGGATACATCCAAGGCCAAAGTTTCGAATTCTGCGCAGCCTCAAATAAGTTGGGGAGATTGTTGAATCTAAACCTTCCTCTAGCTACTCCAAAATCATTACACTCCTGAAAGACTCGCAAGTGACCTGCGTCAGCGATGAAGCAGCGAGCCGTATTAAAAGTAGATATCAGCTGCACGAGTTCAGGAAACTGAAATAATCTCTAGCCAGATGGCTGTTTTCTGCGAAAGAACGGAGCAAAAACGCGCTTGTTGATGTTGGAGAAATATAAAAACATCAGACACCTCTGCACATCACGAAAAAATCCCTGCAGAAAGAGAACAACAGGGACAAAGGACAATACACAAATCTCCCAAAACAGCCAGGTGACTAGTGCGCGACCAAAAAAATCCGCCTGGTCCGGGAAAATTGCGTTTAATTGCATTATGATCACTCTACACACCTGCGACAGCCAGCAAGCATGGTGGTACAAAACGCCCAAGATAAGTCAAGTGTACGTTCTCAGCGGCTCCGAGGAGTCAAGCTGATTTGCCTAGACGCAGGCCAACTAATGAAGTTTCGAAACCGGAAAAGGGAAGAATGGAGGAACGTGCGCCACGTCGCCGTAATGCGAAAGTGGCATGTATGGCAAAGTCGCAACAGTGGGGCTGAACTTGAAACTGACTGTCTCTCGCACCGCAGGGAGCGCGATCACGACCATCTTTTTATAGTGACCATCACATAATGTAAGCGCGGTTTCCGTTTCTTTTTCTTTTTTTTCTTCTTTTTTAAGGGAATCGAAGTGTTTATTGAATGAGCCAAACGAAGTGTTACTGAGGTACCTACCTCGACGGCGCCAAGCGAGGTTTTGTGCTCGTAATTTATAATTCAATTAAAATGGACATGTACTAGAATGTTGCAAAACAGGACTGGTGTGCAACGTTTAATTGTCAAATGACAACTAAAAATGTCATTTGACTGCAAAGTAATACAGTGGGACTGAACTTGAAACTGACTTTTTCTTGGACCGTACAGCACCCAATACAACGACAATTTCTTTATTACTACTGCTTAAACATGGTGAGTGCCGACCACGTTTAATATGGTACATTTGTTAGAGAGTTAAGTATTACTTTTGGTTCCAATATGGTGTTTTCAGTTCTTACCCCGAGAGCGCAAGCCGGACTGCTGTGTTTCTTTTTTTCTGGTAACTTGTGTTTAAGGAAGGGGCGGAACCAGCGGGGGGTGGGGAGAATGGGAATGTTGCGGATGTTCTGACCCCACTCTTGATTTCTGCATGTGTAAATATTTTGGGCGTGGAAACGGGGGAGGGGGGGGGGGGGGTTCTAAACGTATGGTACGCTGACCCACATGACCCCCCCCCCCCCCCCCCCCCCTCTGGAAATTCCTGCATCCGCACCTGTTTTCAGGTAAAGCGTATACCGAACAGCGACATTTGAAATAAGCACTAGTGGCTTCAGCTGCATTCGTTACAGGACAAATGCAGCTGAAGCCTTGAACTACTCTTTAATAGTTGTGTTTATAGAGTCATATATCTCAGATTTTAACTTGGCCACAAATTAAACAAAATATGAAATTATGAAAGTTTCTTTTAAAGAACGTAGGAGTAACTGAGGTCGTGGCAGCTAGCAACAAAAATGTTGATCTGGAGGGTATACATAGCACAATTCGAAGCTATGTGTTTTGACCGGGACAAAATAAAGCAACACACACTCTAATAAAAAGCACGGTAATGTATTGCCGAATACTCTGCCTAAACTTGAAAAATGAGCTTGTTTTTTTGTTTTAGGATTTTTGTTCGCGCGTCGACTTTGCACAACATTTTACACGCAGATATGTCTGAAGCGCTGTAAATATTTTCAATTAGATACAAGAACAACAACAATATATATATATATATATATATATATATATATATATATATATATATATATATATATATATATACACAACACGGGCACTTCACGTCATCGTACGTGGTCTCCGAGGAGGATCTAAACGAACGTGTGCAGATGAATGAACCGTACTTAAGTACTTAATCCAATGAATCAAAGAATCAAAGTTTTCAGGAACCCGCCGAAAGCCAAAAAACAAAAAAAAAAAAAAATGGCTCCGCCGTTTTTTGGCTTTCGGCGGGTTCCTGAATACATTGATTCTTTGATTCATTGGATTAAGTACGGTTCATTCATCTGCACATATTCGTTTATATCCTCCTCGGAGACCACGTACGATGACGTGAAGTGCCCGTGTTGTATATTCAATAACGTGGCTCTTGATTCTCGCAGATGATGATGATACCGTGTCTCTAAAAGCTCATAAAACAAAGAATACTACATGTACACGGGGCGAGACAAACAGTGGGAGGATTTCTGGAGCACAAACGAGCACGTACCACGTGACACTAAGCGTCGTACCGCGTTCCACGCGGCGGCGTGTGTTTCCAGAACACCTCCGATTGGACACATTTCGTTTCTTGTGCATTAATAAGACAGGTAGGAAACGCCAGAAAGCCAAGGTGGAGTGGTGTAGTGGTTAGCACACCCGACCGGACATTGGGAGGCCCAGAGTTCATATCCTGGCTCCGCCGTTTTTTGGCTTTCGGCGGGTTCCTGAATACTTTGATTCTTTGATTCATTGCATTAAGTACGGTTCATTCATCTGCACATATTCGTTTATATATATATATATATATATATATATATATATATATATATATATATATGTATATATATGTGACAGATATTTTTAACGAGAATATATCAGTAAAAAATAATCAGTAAAGCTTAAAAATGTTGCGAGATAAGAGTGAACTAATATAAGTTTAAAATGTCAAAGTAGCCTAAATTTTTGCACTTCGATGTGTTGCATTTCTGACAAAGACAAAATAATGCAAAATGTTTTTAATGAGAAAACAGTATGATATAATAAAGAATGCTTCACAAAAATTTAAAACGAAAATTTTTTTTTATTTGCTCGATGAATTTGTGGTACTTCCTGTTTTCAGCTATGTTTACTCTATTGAAAATTCCATCAAGATACGCAGTTTGGGACACTAACTGCCAGTCAGCAGCCTTGGTGGAACGTACCCTGATGGTCCATCAGATGACGTCCGACAGCCACTGTCAAGGAAATTTCATCAACAATGGCAGCATTTATATAAGAGTAAAGTTATACGCACTCATAAATATCGTCAAATGCCTCGACAGAACAAAATGTTCGAGGAAAAAAAAGGAGAAAAAAAAAGCAGATCCACCGCGGATCGAACCCGCGTCCACTTGCGTACAAAGCGGACACGTGAACCTCTCTGCTATGCCACCTTTTTTTTTTTCAACAAAAACAAGTTTATTAACATATTGCAGTTACACAAAAACATGAGTGGACACTTTCATATGTTTAATAATTCTATTATGAAGACAGAGAGTCACAAAAAAAAAAGGTCAGTCCCGGTTTACAGATCACAAGATAACAGTCACTAAAAAAAAAGATTTTTTTTTCCTGTCTCTTTTCCTTTTTTTTCCTTTCCCTTCCCTTTCTTTCCCTGCGCTTTTAAAAGTATCGTTGCCTGGGCGCAGCCAGCCCCCTAACGGGCCAGGAAGTGTGGGCACCCTAGCTAGCCCCGCTCCTGTCCCTCCGTTGCCAGGCGCGCTGGTCCTTCAGCCGTTTTGCCTCCAATCTATTTTTTACGTGTTGCCATTCTCTTCCTTCGTGGTATACTTCTCTCGCGGCAATCGAGAGGAGCCACCTCAGCCTTGACGTGAAATAATCCCACGTCGGTCTGGCCTCGGTGTGACATTCCACCATGGCAGTACGCGCCAACCAAATGGACTGCAGACCCAGCAGGATAATTGCCGGGGCTACGTCTGAATTGTCGGCCCCTCCGAGGTTCAAATACTTAAAGGTTGGCAACTCGGTTTCAAAATGCTGCCAAAACGCCGCCCTGAGTTCGTCCCAGAAGAGATACGCGTTTGAGCACTCGACGAAAACGTGCTGTATCGTTTCACTCGCGCCACAAAGGCCGCAGTTCGTGGACCAGGTGACAAAAGCACCCCCCGCGTCCAACCACACCTTCACAGGCAGCACCTCGAGGTGGAGTCAGACGAAGAAGTCTTTAGTGGATGCCGGGAAAGCGAACCTCCGCACCCGCCTGAACAGCCCGGCTGCGGAAAGGGGAACCGTCTTTATTCTGTAGAGGGGAACTGGGAGCACGATGGCGAGTGTGTCCCAGTACAGCATCTTGCGGGTGGCAGCAAGGAGGTATTCCCAAGAGAAGTGGACCAGGAAGAACTCCACCGAGGCGGCGGTTTCTGCGTAGAACCGCAGACCCGGTCCCCTGTTGATGCGACATGTTGTACTGACCATCCATTTGCCGAGGTAGGGGTAGCCGAGGCAATTTAGGGCACTTAAAAAGAGGGGGTCCCGACTGTCTCTGAAGAGAAGGAAGCGCTGCAAGTGGAGCTTCAGCACCACGTTCACAAGCCCCATACCTCCGGCCGCCAAACTGAGGAAGAGGTTGCTGCGCCGCGTCCTTTCCATCATCGACCTCCAGATGAAGCTCGCCCAAAATCGGTGAATACGATCGGAAGTTGACTCGGGACACACAGCCGCTTGTGCCCAGTGGAGTACCGCTGAATATGAAGTAGAGTTGCAGACGTACGCTCTATTAAAGAGCAATAACCGCCTGCCGAGCAACGGGGAGAGCTTCGCCTGAATGACGTTGGTCTTCTGACGCCACTTTTCCACCGTGGGTCGACGCTCTCCAATCGGCGCTTCCAGGTAGGTGTCAACCGTTGTTCTAAATTCGATGTCTGCGAAAATTTTGGGCGTCGTGGCCCAATCCCCGAGCCAAGCACCGATCGACTTCCGCCGGTTAACCTCTGCTCCAGACGCCTGGGAGAACACCGCAACGTGCTGCAGACCAGCCTCAACCTGAGCCTTGAAGGTGCAAATCAAAAGCCACATCATCGGCGTAAGCCAGGAGCTTCACATGTTGATCGCCCATCTGCAGTCCTTGTATGGTTGTGTCTCGGATGATGGCCCGGCAGAGGGGCTCCAGTTGCAGGGCGAAAAGTATAAGAGAGAGCGGGCAGCCCTGTCGCACCGATCGGCCTATCGGTATTAAGCGCCCTTTATCGCCATTGACGAGAAGTCTCGTCAATATGTCTCGGTAGCAGAGGCCCACCCAGTCCAATATTCCGTCCCCGACCTCACATTTCTTCAGCACGGCCCTTATGAACTCGTGGGACACCCGGTCAAAGGCTTGGCTCATGTCGACTTGAAGGACCGACAAAGGCTGATGTTCCTCACCACTTGCCTCCCTGACGATACGCATGGCATGGAGGTGTCGCGCTATGGAACGCCCCCGTAGACCGTAAGCTTGATGGTCGCCCACCACGCACCAAATTCCAAGATCCAACCTTCTCGCCAAAATTTTGGCAAGAATTTTCTAGTCCCCACAGAGAAGACCGATGGGCCTGTAGTCCGTCACTGCTGGGTCGGAGCTGTTGCCTGCATTTTTCGGGATGAGCACCGTAAGACTTTCCCTCATGGACGGAGGGAGAATCTTTCGCTGAACGATATCTTGGTATACCTCTACCAGAATGGGGCAGAGGAGGTCCGCATACCTTTTGTAGAACTCTGCGCCGATGCCATCCGGTCCGGGAGCTTTGTTGCCGGATAGCTTCTTGATGACTCGCCGCACCTCAGACTCACTGATTGGCGTGTTTATTAAGTCTTTTATATCTTCCGGGACGATGGCAAGCTCGTGGAGGAACATGTGGTGAGTACTGGCATCGCATTCCTGCTCGCTAAAGAGTCCTTTGTAGAGCGATTCATACACTGCAGCCACCTCTTCCTGCCCGCTCACCAGGCTGCCTTCGTACCGCACATTGGAGATGTGGTTTGCGTGCGCGCGCTTCCTTTCGAAGGTCCGGAAAATCTTCGTGGGCTGGGTCTCGCCCACCAGGTTCAGCTCTCGGCTCCTCACCTGGGCGCCCCGCTACTTCTCCTCCAGTATCTCCTGCAGGCGTGTCTTGCAGTGCCGAATGTCCTCAGCGAAGGCGCCAGGCCTCTTCTCCTCTTCATCGAGTATTATGCGTACTGTGCCCGTCAGAGCCTGTTCTTCCTGTCTGGCCTCGGTTGCCTTGGTATGTGAGAAGGCCTCGGCAAGCTCTCGCAGCTCTTCCTTGAAAGCCTCCCACGTGCAGGCGTCCACCACCCTCCCGAAGTTCTCCAGGCGTTGCTGCACCCTCGCTTAGAACTCTTGGCTGTCTAGGATGGCCATGTTCATTTTCCAGGACCCTCTCACACGACGCTTAGTCGCCACGTCGCTTCTCAGCTTGGTGGTGACGAGGCCGCGATTAGAGAAGGGCACCATCTTGAAACTGTAAGAGGAAGCCCCTGCGAGAAGTCCGCCGGAAACGTAAAGGCGATCTAGTTTTCCATGGGACCCCCCTTGCCATCTCGTGTAACGCGGCATGAATCCCGGGAACCCAGAAGTGACGTCCACCAGGTCGTTGTCTCGTAGTACGTCGCGAAGCGTAGTGGTACTGCTGTCTTTTCCGGCAACACCACCGGCCCTGTCTGTAGAGCTGAGAACGCAGTTGAAATCACCCCGAGCACGATGTCCCCAGGGGTGTCCAACGTGTGCCCTATCGTCTTGAAGAATACCCGTCGCTCGCTTAGGCTGTTTGGAGCATACACCGAGATAAACCGTGTTAGTTGGTCACCGATGAGGCAGTCCGCCGTCCCGCAGCGACCATCGTCGCCCAGGTCCCGGTCCACAGCGGCAATGTCCCCCCGTTTCTGCACGAGCAACGCCGTTCCCCCAGAAAACCTCGTTGTGAGCGTGTGGATACAGTAACAATCGTGCCCGACGGCAGGCACGAATGATTTCGCCATCTCTGGCGTCGATAACTTTGTCTTTTGAATAAAAGCGATATCTACCATTTCCCTATTTAGTAAATCGGGGAGCCACTGTTTCCGCTTCGAGATGATCAAGCTGACCAAATTTAGAGCTCCAATTTTTAAAATTGTTTTCCGTGGGCCTTGACCCATATTCGGTTCGTGGGAGGGGTGGTTAAAAGCTCAAGGAGAACTACGGAGAGGGTCTTCTACGGGAGAGGGGGCTCCGTCTGGTGGAGAGGGGTCTTCGTTTTTCTTCCCTCTCAACTTCATTTTGTTCGCCCGCTGCTCCTCCGATGCCTGAGTTATTTTTTTCTTGTTGTTTTTCTTTTTCGTTGGGGCCGGCTGCTACCCTTTCCTGTCCTTGGCTGATGTGTCCTCGGCGACGCATTCCGGTTCTCTGTCAACGAAGGCGGGAGGAAGAGACGGGTTTGTCGCTTCCCCTGTTTCCTCTGGCTTAATGGCGACCGGAGCCGGGGAGGCCTTAGCCTCTCCGGCCGCTGCTGCTGCCGCTTCAACGATGGTCACCTTGTCTCCTTCACTGGCTCCACAGGGCTGGTCGCCGACGTTTTCCACGACAATTGGGAGGCTCACGGCGTGTGTCTCCAACTCTTCCATGTCCGCATTGTCAAGCAGTTCTCCAAAGTGCTCGGGTCTCCTGTCACCGCGGGTCATGTCTGAGTATTATCGCGTGCGCTGTTCCGGCTCGTGACCGAACCCACGACAGACTCTGCACCATGGAGCTACACATTGTCGCCGCATGTGGCCGACCTTCTCGCAGCGCAGGCAGACGGGCGGCCGCCCCGGCACCGAGAACAGCACCTTCGTACCGTCGATGTTTCGCTGGTGCGGCAGCTTGTCCGGGCCGACACCGTCTCCCAGGATCATGGTCACGTTGCTGGTGGTAGTTTCCAGGTTTCCGAAGCCCTCTCGTCTTAACATTTCGCGCTCAACGCGCTTGACTCAGCCGAATGGCGTTAGCAGTTGTTTGACGACTTCTTCCGGTGTCGGGATGGGCACCCAATGCAAAATCACAGTGAGTTTTTTCACGCTAGGGTCTATAACAAGGCATCTTTTCCCTTTGACGACCAGTTCCGACCTGGCAGCCAGAACGTCCCTTGATTCACCGCTGTGGAGGGTCACCATCCAAACGTGATTGAACTGGAGAGGACCCAGGCCGGCGATCTCCTCTATGTTCAGCACACCTTTGAGCGCGTCCCCGAAGTTCTCGATTTGGTACGGTCTCGCCGAAGGGTCCCCGTGCAGAATAACAGTGTTGAGAGCCTTCTGACCTTTTGGCAGTTGTGGCACGATGACCTTGTACCCAGTCAACGTGGAAGCCATGACGAAAGAAACCCGGCTGGGGGCGGCCGTACTCGCTGCTTAGCGGGAGCTCATTTCCATGCGACCTCCTTCGACGGGAGCGCGCGGGAAACTGACTATGCTATGCCATCACTTAGGAAACTCGATTTCACCATTCGTTTTGTACGAGTTTAGCAGAGTGCGTATAGCCACTTCCGTCCGAAGTGTACACCGGAGTGCAGGTAGCTTTACTCTTTATATAAAACTAGAATTCCGAGGTGGCAATCTTGGATGGCTATGAAACGGTTCACAAGCCGAGGTGGCCATCTTGCATGGCTGTGAAACAATTCACAAATCCTTAAAATTAATGTAGCTCATGACATCAAAAATCATGAAAAGTGTGTACCCGTCTTTTGTTTTTACCCCCTTTTGAAATTTGCGTTTTTCGGGCAAAAGGGACATTCATTTACAAACGGGATCACATGCACCGAAAGCATGTTTCAAAGAAATGTCCTCCATGTCTGAACCTTTCGGGACGACCATATACACACTAATTCACAAAACCTATGCGACTCCATTGAAGCGAGAGAGCAAGCATGCATGCTACGACAGACAGCCCTGGCATCCACAGACAAACGCGAGCGGCAGACATGTCTTAACTACGCTCGCGGATGCTTTTTGTCTGCACTCTTCATGAAACAATAATAATGAGGTGCCACACAGCGGTAAGGCCAATAGCCCAAGCCAGATAGAAAGGTATAAACTTTCTAGCCCAAACCTCTCGGACCGAGTCAGGAGCATTTTAATATCGCAGCGCGAGATTCGGACAATGAGCAAATCGCTCTAAAGAATGCTTCGGCTGCATATGCAGTTAAGCCTTCAGCATGTTATGCAAAGCACTCGTACATCAGTCGCCGTACTTCAGTTCTACTCACCTGCCATGTAGAGTACTTTCGCGTCGTAGAAAGATCCTTCAGTCCGCGCGTCTCTGGCCCAGTAGACCTGGTACGCCTTGTCGTCTTTAACTACACCGCTAAAGTCCTTATATCGCCGGAACTCACAACAGGCTGGCTCTTGTCGAGTAGAAATTCTACTAAAACATAAGAGATTGTAGAGCCCGTGCAGGATCGCTAGGTTGGAGCAAGCGGGCAAACAAAACGAGTCGAGCTTCATGGAAGCTCGGCGAAGCCTCCATGGGTGAAGCGAAAGTGGCGTGTTCGGCGTTTCGGCGGTCTTCTGATCAAGGTTGTCGGTTGGTTGCGTGTCATATCTCTAACATCAGCGGTTTTATGGGCTCACGTCCCGAAATCGTTCTCTCGTGCATAGATTATTTTTCGTATTCATAGATTTGACGAAATAGTGGTATCCGAACGAACTTTACGTCCTTTGACCGTAAGTCTGTCTGCACGTCAAAACTTTTTGACGTACAGTCAGAGACAATCGATGTACAATCAGTTTCGCCACCAAGACATCTTGATGGCATTTCACGGCGGCCGACTGCCACCAGGAAACCATCAGAAAGCCGGCAAGCGGAGTCTGACTGGAGCTTGATTGTTTTAGCAAAATGAGCTACAGAATTTCTCTAAGGTAAAAAAGAACGAGCCTCTCCACCTTGGTCAGTTTTCTACTCTCCCAGACACTATTTCCTGCTTTTTGTGGTTTGTATCGAGACTTTTATGTCTCTGTCCGGCCAAAGCATCTGTGTTAGACTAAGACTGGTTTCTTTAGGATATGTGCAGGTATTCTTCGCAGCAAATGCCTGCCAATCAGGAACACGAGTTTGTTCTTGGCCACCAAGAGCAAGCATTTTCAAGGTGAGCTATTGCCCGCCTATATGAGTTTTGTGTTTCGTTCCTCTTGGATGCCATTTCCTATGTGTAGTAGTCTTGCATTAGTATTTTGTTGTGTCACTTCTGCAAAAAAACCCAAGTTTGATTAAGACCGGGTTCTTCGTTATACATGCAGGTCTTGGTGGCAAGCACGAGCCAATCAAGGACAAAAGTTTGCTTTCTGCCGCTAATGGCAAGTGTTTTCAATGTGAGTGATTGATTCCTATCTGAGTTATGTGTTTCATTCCCTACAGATACTCCAATTCCTGTCTTCATAGTGGTCCTGTCTCAGGCTTTTCTGTCTCTGTCCGGTCAAAGCATCTGTGTTACACTAAGTCTGGGTTTTTTAGGATATGTGCAGGGTGCTCTTCGCAGCAAATGGCTGCCAATCAGGAACACGAGTTTTTTGGCCACCAAGAGCAAGTATTTTCAAGGTGCGTTATTACCCGCCTAAACGAGTTTTGTTTTTCATTCCTTTCGGATGTCATTTCCTATCTGTGTGGTCTTGCATTAGTATTTTGTTGTCTCTGTTCTGCAAAAACACCCAAGTTTGACTAAGACCGGGTTCTTTCTTATACATGCAGGTCTTGGTGGCAAGCACCAGCCAATCAAGACCAGACGTTTGCTCTTTGTCGCTCATGGCAATTGTTTTCAAGGTGAGTGATTGATGCCTATCTGAGTTGTGTGTTTCATTCCTCACAGACACTCTATTTCCTGTCTTTATAGTTGTCTTGTGTCAAGGTTTGTGTGTCTGTCCGGCCAAAGCATCTGTGTTAGACTAAGACTAAGTTCTTTAGTATAAGTGCAGGTATTCTTCGCAGCCAATGGCTGCAAATCAGGAACACGAGTTTGGTTCTCGGCCACCAAGAGCAAGTATTTTCAAGGTGAGCTATTGCCCGCCTATATATCATTTATTTATTATTTATTTATTTATCTGGTGATACTGCCAGCATTCTGTAGAACGCCGAGGCAGGAGATGTACAAAACCAATATTCAAAAAACAAGCGGAAGAAGTACAAACAAACAGACAGAGCCACTACTCAACACAGTGCGAGAGTAGTGCTTCACTAAAAGTATCTCATGATTTCAAATTTACAACACTTTCAGGAAGCTTATTCCACTCACGCGTGGTTCTACGAACAAAGGATGCTTTGAACAGAGTGGTTCGACACAATGGTTCGACAAGTGTTAATTGCTTTTTGCCTCTCTTGGGCCTTGTTTCGTTAGAAGAAGTGTAATCACAGAGACGCAGTCGCAAATTACCTTGTATCATATTATAAAGAAACTTCTGTTCTGTTTTTCTCGGGGTGGCTAAATCACTCAATCCCGATCTTGGGTACAGATCTCAAACGGCAGACATAAAACCATAACGGTTGTACAGAAACCGCAATGCATTTTTGGACGGTCTCTAACATATCAATTGACGGCTTTGTATGAGGGTCCCATACAACACATGCATATTCTAGCATTGGTCTTGTGATGGTTTTATAAGCAGTCAGTTTAGTTTCAGGTGAACAGAGGTTAATATTTCGTTTTAAAAACCAGATTCCGCATTGCTTTACGAGCTATAAACTCAATATGTGCACTCCATGACAAATCAGAGGTAATTAAAACACCGAGGTATTTATATTGTTTAACAGTCTTGAGTGGTACTCCACTAACAGTTTCTGTAAAAAACGAAGGGTTGATCCTCCGCGTCATGGCCATTGAGCGCACATTTTACAGTTCAGAACCATATTCTATTTTATGCACCACGCATGAACCAAAGATAGACAATAATATAATTCTTCTTGATCAGACGGGTTGTTTACCTTAGCAAATAAAACACAATCGTCAGCAAAAAATTGGGTTTGTACATTGGTGTCGTGTATCTTTAAATCCTTAATAGAATTAAAAACAAAAGCGGCCCAAGGACCGAGCCCAAGAAAACGGGTGACTCGGGGGAAAAATCGAGTCAACATCTAACACACTGTGTTTTGTGTTTCATTGCTGTTGGATGACATTTCCTATGTGTAGAGGTCTCGTATTAGTATTTTGTTGTCCCTCTTCTGTAAAAACACCCAAGTTTGACAAAGACCGGATTCTTTCTTATACATGCAGGTCTTAGTGTTAAGCACCAGCCAATCAAGGCAAGAAGTTTGCTCTTTGCCGCTCATCGCAAGTGTTTTCAGGGTGAGTGATTGATGCCTATCTATTTTTTGTGTGTTTCATTCCTCACAGACACTATATTTCTTGTCTTTATAGTGGTCTTGTGTCAGGCTTTTGTGTGTCTGTCCGGCCAAAGCATCTGTATTAGACTAAGACTGGGATCTTTAGGATATGTGCAGGGCATTCGTTGCAGCAAATCGCTGCCAATCAGGAACACGAGTTTGTTCTCGGCCACAAAGAGCAAGTATTTTCAAGGCGAGCTATTGCCCGCCTATATGATTTTCATCATTTGTTAAGGAGCGCAAAATCAAAGCCCGGGCGTTGGCCATTGCACAAATGCTGACTTTGAAGCGCATAGAGAGGAAGCTTTACAAAAGTGTCCACCTGCCTCTACAAGTGAAACCTAAACTAAGAATGTGCATGGATTCCATATGAAAAAGAAACAAAAAAACATTGTCAGTCCGAATCAGCTCGGGGGTGTCACGAAGCAAACAAGCCACGGTACGAGTATGCTTGGTTCAGGCTTTTGTAGGGGTGGTCGATGACTCGGTGTTTTCTAAAAAGTTTTTTTTTTCTAAAAGTGTGGTGGTCGAATATTGGGGGATGGCCATTAAGTTAGGATGTTAAGGTATAAATTTCACCCACATGCTGGGATTCATGTGTCTTGTTCCCCTAGCGAGGGGGACAAGGCCTTCAAAATTTTAGGTTTGCAAAAGGGGTGCGTCAGTATTGACGTCTCCTTTTACATCAGGCCCCTCATTTTAAATCTCATTATAAATGACCTGCCTAAAAATCGTTTGGGTCTACTTCCTTCCAGCAAGCATACGTTTCTGTCTCAAAAGGTCTAATCTGATGTTGACCGCATCTCAGGCCTCCTCCGACGATTCATCAGGACGGGACCCAACCGGGACACTAGGGAGGAGCGGCTTAAGCAAAGGAGGCTACATATACCACAGATTCTTGCGTACAAGAACCGAAAATAGATAGACAGTGGGTGTTTAATTTGCTATGCCTTTTGGCATGCACAATCTGTTTGTTATGATTGACGATTACTGCGGAGTTCAAATTCAACTATTGTAAAATACCGAGCATGCGCCCAGATCGCAGAAGCACCTACCCTCTGATTCGGAACGATCTTCAAATAAGCAAAGGGCATACCCGACACCCATCCACCTATTTTGAGCCATGCTCCATATAATAAAAGAGCACACCAAGTGCCAGGTGCTGTGGCGTCTTTGCCATTATGGCGCCGGTCGCAGAGCTGACAGTCCGTGACTGGCGCAAGACATGGCATGGCCTTTGGAAACCAGGGGATTGAGATTAAAGAAGTAGCGCAGCAATTGGAGGCAAGTGGTAAAGGTGAGGAGAGTTAACAGAAAATAATGGTGAAGGAAGTTCCGTCGCATGAGGCATCTGTGTCCCGTGCATGTAATTTTGAGTGTGCTGTAGATGGCTACTCAAAAAAAATTGTTACTTCGACGTAACTAATCACAAATCTCTCTTGCAGTTTCTATGGCCCACAAGCCAGCAGGTGCCAGTTCGTTCTCGTTCAAAGGTGAGGACTCTAGATTTTCTAGATTGCTTTGAAGTTGCAATACTGAAGCCAGCCAATCGGTACGGCATATTTAATTGACAGAACTCAGAACGACTGGGGACGCTTTCACTGAAGCCTGTTTTACTGCAATACACGCGGTACGGCATATTTAGTTGACGGAGCTTTGAACGTCTGGAGACGCTTTCACTAAAGCTTGTTTTGCTGCAATACACACGTGTATTGCAGCAAAACAAGCTTCAATGAAAGCGCCCTTACTCGTTCTGAGCTCCGTCAATTAAAGGTGCCGTACCGCTTGTCTGTCTGGCTTCAGTGTTGCTGTACGCGACAAAACATGTGCCCCGTTTTGTCACTAGAGGCAACTTATGTCACGCACATGTAATTTTGAATTTATCCGGCTTAGTGTGCTGTAGGTGTCTGGTCAAAGAAATAGGTAGTTAAACGCAACTAATCGCGAATCTTTCTGGCAGTTTCCACGGCCTAAGAGCCAGCAGGTCCCAGCTTGCTTTTCCTCAAAGGTCAGAATTAGAGATTCCCGAAGCAGGAATACTGAAGCCAGACAACCGGTACAGCATTTTTAATTGGCTGCGCTGAGAACGACTGGGGGCTCCTGCTTTGAAGCTTATGTTTCTGTAATACACGCGGGCGACATTGAAGTGTGCCCAGTTACGTCCCAAGAGGATATCTATGTCCCGCGCATGTAATTTTGAATCTTTCAGACTTAGTGTACCTTACGTGGCTACTCAAAGTAACTGCTACTTGGACGCAACAAACCGCTAATCTCTCTCAGTTTCCACGGCCTACAAGCAAGCAAGCACCAGTTCGTTTTTCCTCAAAGGTGAGCATTCCAGATACTCTGGTTAGGTTCGAAGCAGGAATAGTGAAGCCATATGACCGGATACATTTATTTAATTGACCAAGCTCAGAATGACCCGTGGCAGTGGAATTGACGTTTATTTTTCCGCAACCAAACGCAGAAATAATTTTGAATCTATCCGGGTTAGTGAAAGATTGCTACTTGTCGCGAACTAATCACAGATTTTTATTTTGCAGTTTCTATATGGCTACAGCTAGCCGGTGCTGTTTTCATTGAAAGGTGAGGATTTTACATTCTGTTTTCAAACATCAAGTTTTCGAAAGAGGGTCCTAAACAATTAACTTTCTTTTGCAGTAAATGCCAGATCCTTCAGTTCAGGAATATGGATAAGCCCTGTGTATTGCTTCTTTATTCATAATTTGACAAGATAATATTTTTTTTTTTATTTTATCACTCAGAAATACACAGAAGAAGAGACTGCGTTGCAAAGAAATGTCGTGCTGAACGTGATATTCCAACTCGTATATAGTTTTCTTGGTAGCCGATATAATATATTGGATTCCAATATCCATATTACGCTAGGTACACTGGAATCGTAAACCCTTATTGGATCCCCATTCGACACATGGGGATCCATTAAGGGTTTATACGGTATTGGATTCCGATGTTTTTTAGCGTATAATGGATATTGGAATCCCATAACAAACCCTTATTGTAATACAAAACAATAAATGTAATGTTTTATAATACACTGTCCATATCGTATTGTAATACAATAAAAAGATATTGTTTACCAATATCCACAATACGCTGTTCATATTGGGGTTTCTCAATAGGGTACTGCAAGCTATCTGTATTTGGAGAGTGCAGGAACCGCTGCACCTTGTAGGGGAAGTGATCCGAAGTTGCCCTCCCCACCGGGAAAAAGTACTGTCGCAGACATGTTGGCATTGAAGCATACTTGGAGTTAACCTGTGGTGGTTTCACATCTTGCGAGTACCACACCTCCCCCTATTAGCCCCGAGAGCGAACACAAGCGCCGCTGCGGTCGCCGCGCCCTGATTGGGTGAGGCGCATCGTGACGTCAGGGCGATGACTCCGCTCCGCGATCTCGCATCGGCTCTCTTCCCAGCGTCGGTTTGCTGGTTTGGCGTTGTGTGCCGCAAGCTCTTCGAGGAGCTGGACTTCGTTTACCAGGTATATAAGACGTTGAGTTAGGCCGATAGTGACGTGCTTCCTTACATTTTATAAGCCTGCTTGTTCCCTTTACCTTTAAAATTGGGTTACAAATCTCGAAGGCTATGGGCGGAGGCAATTCCGCCGATGAACCTCCCCGCCCGTCCACACGACACATGGCAATTTTGCGAAGGATCGCTGGAGCGGTGGCGCAAGTGTTTCAGACGCTGGAATTCTGTCCCTTGCATGTTCATGTTTTAGGACGATATTACATCCCTCTTTCAAGGCATTTGAAGTGGCACTTATATCATGGGCCTTTGGGTGGTCGGCAAATTAGCTCGCGACCCCGACTTTGCGCTGCCACTCTGCATACGCTGGTTCGCAGATCTGATTATCTTTGAAGTGCTCGTGGAACAGGGTTGCTTTACATAAATGTAGCTTCTTCATAAATCAATTGTATAGTTTATACACGTGTGCAGGCATATTTCTTAGAAGATGCACAACTACTGGAAATTAGTTTGTATGGTATCAGCAAAAACGGCCGAATTGCCCCCAGTTGCCTGTATGATATGTACTGAACTGCCCAAAATATGCACAGCAATAATGCCGTAATTTGGAATGTTTATACTTTTTTCTGACATTCTTATTCCAGCCTTCGGTATTCGAAAAATACACCGTTTAGTCTGAACTGTCAATTTTAATTAAAAGAGGCACTGCTGCAGGTCTCCAAAAGCTTCCTCAGCCCACAAACTCCCTGCAGCTGAACTTTCTGACAACAGAGGAAAACAGGAGTAAAAGCAAGCATTTGAACATATGTCAAGTGGTAGTTGCAGCACTAGTAGCACAAAATGTGGATCCCTTGAAGGGCGACAGTCTGCGTGAGAAAAGGTTCTGGTATTTTAGCTTCAGGACAATTCGATTTAGGTAAAATCTCAATTTTAGGGCTTAACAGACTAATAACGAGCTAGACACCTTCGCTTACGTTTGTTATAAATTACTTGAGGGTTGATATAAACAAGTCCACAGATATCACCCGTGTAGTCCATCGAAATACTATCCGAATCCAGCAAAGGTCAAATGCGAGCAATGTATATAATAAATGTTCCTTGTTTTTTTACTTTGCCTCTGCACTTGGGCTGTCTTATTTTGTGATTCTCTCCCCATGGCCCAGACTGTATTTAGCAGGTTGCCCGAGCAGCATGCAGCTTTTCTGCTTGGGAGATGCAAAACAAAAAGTAGTATACATAACCTGCCAATTCTCTCAGACCATCAGCAGCATTTATTCTGCGAGATGTAAATCTATAGTGATGCTCCTGCAATTGTGGCCATATTTCTTTATTTTGATATACCAGCTGCGATTCATGCGTTGCCTGCCTTGTTAATCATGCTTAAAATGTTGGTTGAAGTTTCGCCTGTAGCTACACGCCATACCTCAATAAATGCACATAAAAAAAATTACACTTCCTACGAAAAACACGCCAAAAAAAATTAAATAGAAACGAGCGCGCCGACAGCTGGCGTCGTCACAGCCTCCACAGGGCGAGCGGGGCGAGCAATTCTCCTAGCCGTGACGTCACCCCGGTTTGCCGTATGGGGGCGCCACACGAACTTCTTAGGGCTAATAGCCAACCCTAGCTTCGTAAAAGTTAGTTAGGGGAGTGGGATTGAGCACAGCGACTGCTCAAGGCTGCCGCACTTCGTGTCGATGACGAGAAAACACCACTAAAGCATGGGCTGGATGAAGAGACAAAATGCCTTTGTTGTGACACTTTCATTTTCGACATCATCGTCGTTGTCGATTCGGCATTGCACTTCGTTGGACAGAAGGGACCGAAAAGTGGGGGAATTGATGTAAACGAAAATTCGCGCTGCCAAACCGCCATCCTAAACCTGCTCGCCGAAAGTCCTCGAAAGGCTAGCATCCCGCAGGCCATGCTGCCGCAGCACCGCCGCATACATCCGGGACCTTTCCACGATCGCCTTTAAACCGCAATGCACGGCGCGCGTCGGCGCGTTGACGCGTTGTCACCTGCACTCTAAGAAGAAATGGAGGAAACAGGTAGTAACGGCGCATTTTCCTCTCTTCTACTGATGCGCTCCCAAGCGGACACGAGAAGAGAGGGAGAACGAGACGTTTTTCTTGTTTTCCGGGTGGACGGGAGAAAGCCTACGCACTCCCGACTCAATTTCTTTCAGTTTCGTTTTTCGAGCACGTCGCGTACGTTGTTTAATGAATGCTGTTGATTTAATTGAGCTCAGTGGCAGCGAGGGCCGCCTCTAATTCGCCTCCCAGTCCAAACATGCAGAGCATTTCGGTTGCATTGACGTTTTTACCCCTTAGTTTATCCAACGAGCAAACGAAGCCACTAGAAACAGCGAAGTTTCGGAGCGGTGCCAGCAGCGCTACGTACACTGGGCTGAGATTGCATTCTCCGGATTGCGGAACCTACGCGGAACCACGCGGATCATGTGGAACTATGTGTCCACGGTGGATGTGTTGACGTTGACAACGTTATGGAAATCGTGGAAACTGCGTCCAAGACGGGCAGGATTTGCTGCCGGGTGCCTGGGTGCCTTCCGTGCTGAGTTCGGTTCGGTTTTCCGATGCCAAGTGCCAACCGGCAGTCAATGGGGTTCTGTATTTCTGCGTGCCAGCAACATAGCAGCAACATCGTAAAGGCAGTGTTTTGAGTTGTGAACAGAATACTGAAATCGTCGACGATGTGACCAGGTCTTCGCGTATCATTGGTGTAAAAACAAGATGAGATGACGTAAACTGTTGCGCACTGATACCGCTGGTCGAGCCGCAGGTTGACATTCCGCTTTACATTAAGAAGCTTAAGACCACTTGAGGGATTTCGTTCAATCGATCGACGTGCGGATAGTCATTTTGGAACGCTGCTCTGAACCGTAGCTCGTATCGTACAGTGGCCAATGTGAATGTCGGTAGTCTTCTCCCTGAGAGTGATTGCGCTCTGGGGAAAGGACTGAAGAGCATGAAAATATGACGGGAAGTACGTATATTTACGGTTTGGACGTTTAGCATTAAGAAAAAAATATAGGTAAAATCGAGAAAAAATAAAGCTATCCTTTATTTTGCTGTTTAAATATGCCAGGGTTCCCGGAGAAACTGCCCTCCTAGGGGCGCGCTGGGATGAGCGCTAGACGTTTTCGAGCCCGCCACGACTTAGCTCGGTATGCTTACCACCTGCCGCAAGTCGCGGCTTGACTGCATTCAAGTTGATCGAAAAGCGATTTCTCTGCCCGTGAAGCATCACTTCCTGCTGAGTGAATATCCGCTCTACAGATATTAATTCAAGACGAGAATTGCAGCCGCACATGAAGAACACAAATAGAAAAACAAACACTGCAATAGAAATACTGGATACCCCGTGCCGTGCGGGGAAACACACGTACGGCTTGGAACGCCACTTAAGCTACTTGAGTTATTGGCTTTCAAGTAATTACGGCATGAGCGTTAACTTTTTGCTATGAGATTCACCTCCTGAGCCGTTAAAAAGACTCTCAGAGGCATGACGTTGTTCGGAAAAAATCAACATGCTGGGAATATTTTTAATGCTTATGCGGTCACCGAGAAATTTCCTACGTTCAAGACGACCAGTATAAGAGACGGAAACGCAGAGCTCAAAAGTAGTGATCGGGTTCGTGTGCTGTTGTGTTGATGTTTCTATGTGCCGTGTGTATATGCGCTCAATGTATACGTTCAGCTGATTCTTGTAGTGTCCGAAATGTATCTATATGTGTGTATAATAAAAGTTCCCGATGATCCCGAAGCGCAATGGTGGCGGAAGAAGATTAAAATAATTTTGTAGGACATGAATTTGGCGTTACTTAGCGCCACCTAGCCTAACTACTTCCAACTACTCTGCTTGACCCTGCCATCTGGTGGCAAGAGATTTAACCTTCTTTCACGCTACGCGATAATTTCTGGTTACCGTGCAACCGCAACTTCGAGTTTTTTTTTTTTTTTTTTTTTTTTTTTTTTTTTCAGAGTTGCTTTCGGTTTTGCGAATTGGTTTACGATTCTTCCCTTATGCGTGGTTGACGAAGGAATTGTGACTCGCGGAATAGCAAAGGTCAGACGTAAAGTGAACGAGGTAACTTTGTATCGGTTGTCCCCGTTTAACATCGCAGAGCGGACGTCGAGAAGACGTAGTAACTGCTTTTGAAACGGAAGTCTCTTTGCTGCGGTCGAAAGCTGGCTTCGGAAGTAAACACGGTTCGCGGAAAGCTCGTGCTACGCTCTTATTTGCTGCTCCTCTCGTCCCGTACAAGAGACTTAGCGTCCTCGTTAAATCTCATTGGGCTTGATTTGGTGCTGCCATTTGAGATGCAGGCGACAGAGGAACTTTGCTGCCATGCTTTAGGGACGAAAGTTTCTCCCTTTGTAGAGAAACATAGGTTACAAGACCTTTCCTCCCTTTAGGGAGGACTATAGATACCCTTTCTTCCAAGAGTGCGGTCTCACTACCCCTACTGTAGTTCGTTGTATATTGCAATGGTATTAAAAAGCGCGAAAATACGGGGCACAAGTGAAAAGAGAGCATAGATACAACAATGACTTACTACTGAAGTAAATACGTCTGCGAGATACAGAAAGTAAATATGAAAAGAACAAGATAGACAAAGAAAACAATCTACCGGATAAGA
Organism: Ixodes scapularis; assembly: GCF_016920785.2. NCBI lineage: Eukaryota > Metazoa > Arthropoda > Arachnida > Ixodida > Ixodidae > Ixodes > Ixodes scapularis. The sequence continues at coordinate 66,978,343 of NW_024609881.1, forward strand.
CACCCCTCCCCGATCATGCCACCACATGCCTACATGTACTTGCCGAACGTCCCGATAAAAGCGACCACGTCACTCGAAAAGGCTATGGACGAAGCGTTACCGAGCCCTAGCGAGTGACTAGATTGATTTTATTAAAAAGCCGGGCAAGTACACGTAGGCGCGTGCGTCATGGTGGTGGGGGAGGGATGTGTTTCTGGGTTTATTGTTTTGTGTCTATCTTGTTGTTCAGTTAAAATGTTCAGTTGTAAGTCAACGGTATGGCTGTGTTCTCCTTCAACCGGTCCTCCTTCGTTTTGCGATTTTAATGAGTTAGCAATAGAACACTTATTTTGACAAAAACCCGGTGCTGTCTTTAGTTTGTCAGTTGTCGTGTGCGGCGCTTCCATTGGTCCGAAGCACTGATGTGAGCACGCGTCAACCACTCCCTTTCTAAGCGGCGCTGACAAAGCGACAGGCACCGCCGTTTTTCGTCAAAACGAGACCTTTCGTTTTCGCAAAAAGTCACGCGCACAGCTGGCGCGGAGCTACGGAGGAGGAGACGATGCGCAACACCACGTAGGTAACAAAGCCGTGGTGCTGAATGAGATGGCTTAATCAGGCAATCCCAACGCTGGACACAGAATGAAAACGAGTGTTCCGTCAGCGCTGGCCTTCAAGTCTAGTTTGAGTGTTCGGTTGACGCAATCGTCGGGACAAATATGTGCCCAGCGTCGGCCTTTTCTGATGACGCTATCTCATTCAGCATTATGGCTCTATATAGGAGGTGTTGCGCCGTGGCGCCGGAGAATACGGGCGTGCTTAGTTGCTGCTTTGCTGCCTTTGGTGGTTCTTCGCGCTGAATTTTCGTAGTAGTGGTGAGTGGGCCGTGATGTGTATGAGTAGTTCAAATGATATATGCGGTTCACTCCACGAGTGATGTGGGTGCGGTTCCTTCTACGAGTTGTATGGATGTGGTTCTTTCGACAAGTGAAATGGATGACCGTATCCAAGGTCGCCGACGTACAGTGACAGGCAGAGTACAAAAAAAGGCTCGAGGGACACCTAAGCACATCTTATGAGTTTGGAATGCGAAAGCATGCATGTCGTTGTTCCGCTCCATTAGTTTGTCTGCGGCGTACTGGCGTGGAAGGCCTCGTTTCGCTACTGCCGAGGTTGGGGCAGGCGGCCGAGCTTGCGCTCCCCGCGCCCCGCTGAGCTCAGCCGTAGAACCGCTCCGGACTCCGGAGTGTGCCCGAACGGGCACTGCCTCGCGTGTCGGCCAGCAACTTCCTTCTACCGGCGGGCTGACGGCGTGGGCCCGCAGCCCAATGGGGTGGCGGTCTTTGAAACTGACGCACGGCGGCCAATGGGACCCTCGTTCCTTGGACTTATGACAGGCGCCAGCCAATGGGACATATCTGTCAAATTTCGGCTTCACTGCCCTCCATTGGGAGAGGAGAATCTAGATGTCACTTGGCCAGGCTTTCGCGCGGCTTCAAAGCTGGAAGCCGTCAGATCGCGGTTTGACTTGAATCCATTGGGAGAAAGGAGTCTAGGTGCCGTTTGGCGCGGTTTCAAAGCTGATGACGTCGGCTCGCTACATAGGAGACTTAAAGCCTTCGAATTAAAAAGGGTTACAAGAATTAGAGGAAGATACATTCGTGGACATTTGTGGAATCCGTTAGCATGACCCTCGGAAAACGCCTCATAAGTCCACCGTTGGGAAACTCTAACACCGACACCGTAACAAGTCCAAAAAGAGCCAGCAAAATAAAGGAAGCAAAAGTGAAAGCTAAAAAAAACATAACAGGAGTACACCTAAGACTGCTTACGAGTAGGAATGCGAAGGCATTCATGCAGGCAGTGCATTCCTTCAAGCAGCACGCCACGCTGTCCGCAGCATGGAGGGCAGCGGGCAGCGTACAGTGATGGCAGAGTACACCCGCCGGTAATATGAAGGTGAACACCTTACCTGGTTTCTTGCCTGTCTTACGGCTCCCTAAAATCATATTAACTCTCAACGTCTCAAACGGTACGTGGCTTGGGGTCTAAACTTTGGGTTCTAGCCCTCTTCTAAAACAGAGCTTGTTCCAAAACTTGCAGAAGCGTCAAAAACAAGAAGAGGGCTGTTCACCTTTATAACGCTCACGGGTGTACTTTCAAGGGACATGCTAACGCTCCTTCGCGGCGGCGCGACATGGCTGAAAGCAGAGCGTGGAACACGTGGGTAGGCCCCCCTCGGGTCGTTGGCCACGCCTGACACTTGAACCAAGAGGGGGGAGAGAATCTGACACGGTGACCCAGGAGGGCAGAGAGGCCTGCTCCTCCTGTTTCTGATGCGAAATAGTTGCTCGTTCTTCACGGGCACAAGCAATGCCGGCGGCACTCCAAGGGACAGTAAATGCTTTCGTATTAAAAAAGTTAATGGGTCATCGTTAGCGTTACCCAGAGGGAAACGTGTGTGGCGTTTCCAAGGGTCATGCGAACGCATTCCCGAAGGATCCACCAATTAATCCTCCTGTATGCAACACCATTTCAAGATGACCAACAATTTAGCCCTACAACACACCTGGTTTATTCCATACACCGTTTTAGTGATAAATATAAGAGAAAAAATGGAAAGGAGTGCAGGCGGTTTTCTGCTTGCTGTGTGGTTAGGAACGAGCGAAACACCCGGACGAACTCCTTGGACGAGTGTGTTTCTCTACGTTCAGCTGTTTTCTTCTCAGTTTCTTGCACTTTATGTTACTTTCTGATGTAATTAGAGCTAGCAGAATAAATGACGACAATACCCTGGTCACCGGGAAGGATTGTTTGGTAAAAGGTTGCACGAATTATCACCAAAAGGGTAGAATATTATCGGAGGACATCTGTATCGCGAACGGGATCCAGCAAGGCAACTGCGGCTGCAAAGCCTTCAAACTCCATCGCTTTCCAAATGACGAAAACCTCCGGCGGCAGTGTGAGGCGTCCGTTAACAGGGAAGACTTTTCCCCGACTCCATCTTCTCGAGTGTGCTCGGAACATTTCGGGAATAGAGCTCGAACCAAACTTACCGCTGCACCGTCGGTAACCGGGGGCTATGCTCGGAAAATGGGTGCAAGTTTGCTCGTGAGAATTACTGTCTCAGCTTGTAACTTCTCGTAACTTAACGTTTCTTATTGCTGATATAATGCAGTGGTGACATTCACCCGATTTTATTTTCTACAACGCTTAGCTGAAGGTTGGTTACCGCCGCCATGTCTGGCTCAAAATTTTCGAAAAGTTTGTTCATCGGTTTTCCTGAAACTGGGTCTCCTGCGTGATACCAGAGAGCAGTGAAATTATGTTGACTGTCACAACGGGACCGGACTCTTATTTTTTTTTTATTTCGTACATAATGTTGCTGTAAAATAACTTTACTTTCTTTTGCTGAAACATGATGATGTACAATATTTGTGCTATGAATTCCATTGATATAGAATGTGCCGGTATAGTGAAAGTCATCGCCAACCTTAAACTATCGTCATCGCGTGGAATTGATAATATTAACTCGAAGTTTCTCAAAAACACTACTACTTATTCCTCAATTATCTTAACAAAGCTATTTCGGCAATCACTCGAACTCGGAAGCCTTCCCGAGGACTGGAGTGTGGGGAAGGTGATTCCTATCCATAAAGGTGGTTACAAATCCAGCCCAAGTAATTATCGCCCGATTTCCTTAACAAGTGTCCCTTGCAAAATTTTAGAGCACATAATCTATTCGCATCTCGTTAATTTTCTTAATTCCCATACATTCTTTTCTCCTGCTCAACATGGCTTTATGAAACTGTTCTCGTGCGAAACTCAGCAATTAACACTTACGCATAACCTTCACGCTTGCCTCGATCGTTCATCTCGGGTTGACTGCATTTTTTTTAGATCTCTCTAAGGCGTTTGACAAGGTTTCACATAGGCTCCTTTTGTATAAACTCAGTAAACTGAACATTGACTCTCATGCTTTGACTTGGATCAACGCCTTTTTAACTAACCGTTCTCAATTTGTTCATGTTAATGGCATTAACTCGTACCCCTCTCCTGTGACTTCTGGTGTCCCCCAGGGTTCAGTACTCGGCCGTTTTTTGTTTTTAATATAAATTAATGACCTTCCTTCGCATATCTCATCCTCAGTTGGTCTCTTCGCATACAATTGTGTCATCTATTCTGAAGTAACTAACGATTTTGACGTTCTTGCACTGCAGTCTGACCTTGACAGTATTTCTCGTTGGTGTGAAAAATGGCAAATGGAACTCAATATTAACAAGTGCAAATTCATGAGAGTATCACGCCAAAATAACACCTGTCCCTTGTACCATATAAGAACTGTTGAGCTGGAATCCGTGTCCTCATTTAAATATCTTGGTGTTCATATCACTAACAACCTCTCATGGAATATTCATATTAAGTATATAATTAAAAACGCTAACCGCATGTTGGGCTTTCTAAAAAGGAACTTCTCTCTTGCCCCACTGTCCTTAAAACTACTTCTTTACAAATCATTGGTCCGCAGCAAACTTGAGTATTCTTCCGCTATCTGGGACCCCGGTGTAACGCTTCCATTATCATTAGAAGCTGCTCAAAACCGTTCTGTTCGTTTCATATTGCATAACTATCATCGCACATCTAGCGTAACAGCAATGAAAACTACTTTAAGCTTGTCTGACCTCTCCCTACGTAGAAAAATATCTCGTCCATGTTTATTTCATAAAATTTACCACCACAATGCAAATCTTCGTCAGCATCTGTTAACACAACCATCATACGTCTCATCACGTTTCGACCATCAACATAAAGTTGGCATCCCTCAGTGTCGCACCTCAAGCTTTCATCAGTGTTTCATACCCATGACATCACTGGACTGGAATCGCCTTCCCGCACCTGTTGCCAGCGTAGCCGAGAGTGCCGGATTCAAAGCTGCACTTTGCGAATATATTTTTGGATTTTGGTTGACAGTGTTCTGTTTTAACAATGTTCTGTTTTTTTGGATTTTTATGCTTACCTGCCTAATTACTGTTTGTCTTTGTGTGCAATTAGGGTTGTGTGTGTCCACTCTCCTCTATAATGCCTTCGGGCCCTGAGGGAATGAATACATAAATAAATCAATAAATAAATACTGATATCGAATCATTCATTCATTATCCATCTACACGCTCCAGCAATTGGCCCATCTCGGTTTTGCTGTTTTCAATTCTAGAAAGAAGCACACTCGTAGACCCAGGATCCTCAATTATTACTTTTATAAACATATTTCCAACCGGATGAAGATGACTTTGATCGATCCCTGCAATGATCTTATCTCGCGCGTCCTGGTTCAAATCATATTTCATGGCTATAGACGACACGAAACGCAAAAAAAAAAAAAAAATACTGGTGTACCGCATCTTAATCCACAAAAAACCTGAAGGAAAATTCAATCGCTCTAAACTAATACAATATTTTGAGTACTCACCTCTTATTTCTATCGGTGGCGCGTTCAGTGCCTCTCATCTCGGCATCGCCGCACTAGTCTATTATAACAACTAATAGGTGGCGCGCACATCGACTGTGAAATTCTAATTGCAGACTCAGCGCCAAGGAAGGTTGTGTTTTCGGCGCGATGTAAGTTGGCCCAACTATGCCCGCGGATTCAGGAAAATAAGAACGACGCGCGCTTATGCACCGTGAATTATGCCAAAAATTTTGTAGATATTAACGTGGGCGTGGTGTACAGAATACCCCTGACATGTGGTAGGGTGTACATAGGCCAGACAGGACGGTGCGCAAAGGAGAAGACGCGCGAGCATGATCTGGCTTTGCGCTTAACCCCTGGAGGACACTTGCCTCTTCATTGCAGAGACGGTCTGTGCCAGCCAAACTTTTAAATACCACGATCGTGGGGAGGGAGGGGGGGGGGGGGGGGGGCGGGGGTGGCGTGAAAAAGCTCCGAGGGAAGTGCTTAAAGCGCTTGCTATAAAGAAAGAGGGCACCGAAGGCTACGTCCGACAACCGTCAATTTTTCTCTATAAAAAATAGAGTGATTTTATTGAGGCGTGGCAATGAGTGACGCCATTGAGTGATTCAGTGTATTTTTCTCGAAGGTTGTTTGCGTTAGCTTTTTTTAATTAAATGCTCAGTTGAGAGTAAGCGCTCATCCTGTTCGCCTTCCTTTTTTGTCCTCGTCTTTGTTAGCGCTTTTAAATTTTGCAAGTCATGAACCAACTCGCCCGCTTCGCCACTTTAGCCAAGGAATGGTCTGTCCTGTCACGTGAAACGCTCGTTGGATGTGCTTTTGCTGGAAAGATTGCCCCGTGCGTCCAGAATACCGTGATTGCAAAACGGTAAATAAACAAACAATCAAATTGGTCATTAGTTGTTTATACAGCGGGCGTTTAGTATTCAAGAACGTTGCGACATTGTTACCCTCTGTAGACGAGAAGTTTAGCTAGTGCAGTACGATTGCTTTCGCACCACGCAGTAGCGATACACGACCGCTCGCCGGTACGATTCTCATTCAGATCGAAATGGGTAGGGGTGGGGATGGAAGACAAACTCACTGCTTTGTTCCCGGATGCACCATGGGTTACGTTTCTGCTAGAAGGAGGAGAAAGCCTCACTTTTCGCCTGTGCAGATGTCGGCGAAAACGGCAAAAGCGTCGGCAGGTTTATTCTTGTGTTACGTGAACCACAAGTCCAATATCAAAGTAGTTTGCCTTTTGAAAGTAATTTAACGAATGCACATCGCACGCAATACCTAGTCGCTTAGCAACGAAGCAGCCGAATCGCAGCGGACTCGAGCGGACGGGGCATCTCACTGTCGACAGCAGCGCCACCACCGCATCCTAGCCGGCTGCTGCTTTCCTCGTTCGCCGATTTCGAAAACTCCCCTTCTAGCGAACGTACTCTAGATTCGTCCTGTCGTGTATGTTTCTTCACTTCGTCTTCGTTTGAGCTGTTTTCGTCACGTATGACCTTGCATTAAATTGCACAAAAAAGGATCTTCCGAAATATTTAATTTTTAAATTTTTTCTTTACTTGTTTCCGAATTATAAAGGTCCCGGTAGGGCCCTAAGAGGTGTAGAACTAACGCTAATCAAAGGACATAATAAAAACCATATCTACATAAAAGAAGATCGTTGAATAACAATTAAGGACAAATAATTCAAACCGAAGTCTGCAGTGCTTATGAAAATTTAGCAAGGTCCTTTCATGGCATTGTGAAAAGTTATATATATATATATATATATATATATCTATATATATATATATATATATATGATGGGTTCTTATTGGCTATAAATGAGACGATCAGTTGAAGCAGCGAGATTAAGTCAATTTACTTGCAGTAACTAGTAATTACTATCATATTATATAAGAGTATGGGTTAACCCAGTACGCGTATTTGTAAATGGGTATAGGCTTATAAAGAGTAAACCGGTGATGTTTATTTTGGAAAGACGAAGGGGCCTTGTCAGAAACTCCTCTTTTAACTTCAACCCCTCAGACAAAAAAATGTTCTAGTTTCTCAAATTTAATCTTAATTCCAGGTTTGGTAGTAGTCGTTGTCGTTGTAGTACCATCGGACATCTTTTTTATTGCATGCGGTTATGAATGATCCGCAAAAAGAAACCAGTGTTGCTTTTCCCTTCTCAGGTTTTGTTGTTACCCAAAGCTTGCAGTCTCCTGTAATGGAAAGAGTTGAAGCCATAAAAGTGGTTTCCAATAAAAGGAGAATATCTGCATACAATATAGCCATATTGTTTCCATTGGCCACAAACGACAGCAAACACAGGGTAAAGATCAGTTCAGAATGAGAGCCACTTCGCGCTGCCATACCGCCAAAAAGTCAAATTGCAAGCCAAAGCTGCTCACCGAAGGCCTTCGGAACGCTCGGAACCAGTCGGATCGCCGACTGCAGCACCGCCGCGTACATCCGGGACCTTTTTACACTCGCCGCTCGTCTGCGCCCAGTCCCCCTACACCTTTTTAGTATGCGCCGCCTTTTCCACCACTTCGTGGCGTGTATGTCGACGGGCCATTTCTTGTTTTCGTACTTTATAAACAGCATTTATTCCTTTCTGATCTAAAATACTGAACAAAAGCTACTTTTATACATAATTGAAACAGCTCGCGCCACTTATATTTAGTATTCCGACTAAAAAAAAGCTTTTAGCGGCTCTGAGAAGTAGAAAGGCCAGGACCTAAAACGTCACGATCTCGTCACATATTGCGCGCTTTCGGCACCGCGTCTAGCCCCCGTAGGTGGAAAAGGTTTCCGCGTCGTCCGGTTAAAATATGACGCCAGTGATATCTATTTACTCTCTCCGTGCCCGCTGGCTTGTCCGAACACGAAGAGACGTGGAAACCGCAAAAAACTGTAGATGCTTAAAGGGACACTGACACCCCCAAAAATATATTTTTTTTTTAATTTTTTGCCAGGCGATTCATTATGGTTTCGGTATACTACTCAGTTAATATTTTGCTACAGAGTCTCGTACTTTTTAATAAAGCCAAAAAACGCAACTGCTCGAAACTGAAACGGAAACCCACGCACCGCACGGAGATGTGGAGAGGAGAGAGTGAGTGACGGAAGTCACATGGCTACACCCGACTATGCGATTTTTTTATTTTTTTATCTCCCGGGTGCAGCAGATGAAATGAGTTCGGGATTCTTTCGCCGTGCGATTCCTTTGCAGTTATGTTTGTTCCGCTCGCTGTTGTGTATCTAAAGACGAGTTGTTTAGTACATTTAAGTGTTGGCCATTAGTAGTGAGTGCGCGTGGTGAATTCCCAGGATCGGCTCTGAAAAGAATACTCCAAAAATGTTGCGTGAAGAGTGCCTCACATATGAAAATGGCATTGTGCGGCAGAGGTGTCAAAAATGGAATCCCATTCCGTTTAGTCCAGTGACGTATCGTCCACAACAATTCTTTTTTTTTTCTTTTTCATTGATAATTGTAAAAAAAAAAAAATGTAAACATTGCAAAATGTTTAAAAAAAAAAAGGTACGCCCACACTACGGATTGAACCCGTGCTCGCTGCGTGTGAAGCGGACGTCTTTCCACTCAGCTACTGAAGGAACTCCTTCGTTCGTAGTAATGCATCCGTTGGACTGTATGTCGGAAAGTTTGCTGCCGATTTCCCTCCGGTGCATGCACTCCACGCTTAAAGACAGGCAGCAGCACGCATTAGGCACATTCGCACCTAGTAAAGAACCATTACGCGTGCGTATTCAACTCGATGTACGCACTTCGTGCTTGACGTTTGAGCGAGCGTTGTCTTCAGCCACGAGAAGGGACGACCACTCGGTGACGCCTTCGTGCAATCGGCTTGTTGGTCGGGCGTGTCGCACGGGATGAATATCAATTCTTTTGATCGGTCCGAAATTTCTCTTTCCAAGGAAGACAGAATTCGGCGGTAGCGTGAACAATTAACAGTTCTGAAGTAGAGGTCCCACGCCCGTCGTCCGCCGCCACCCGTGAGTCCCACGAAACGCGAAACGACGCCATGTTGAGAATTATGCAGTGGACGCACAGAATGCTTCCGGTTGTCTGTTCAACCCCTTTTTTTTATTTTTTTTTTTATGAACGTATTTGCAGCTTTTTGGGAGCCACAAAAAATGGGTTTCATTTTTTTTTCTATTTTCAGTATTGACTGTGTGCCTTCAATGACCCAGGACTTTTATTAAATTTGGTGGTCGCGTCGAAACCGTAAAAAACGGCTCGTGACAACGGAACAGAGAGTGAGCGCGACTCACACAGGCGAGCTCCCGATCGGCGGTTTTCGGGCGGAAAGAAACCGAATTCCGAGCCCCAAATTCTGTTCGGGGTAGTTGGGCTCTCACATGTCACGTGCAACTAAAAACCTTGGCGAGCTTGAATGCCCTGTCAGTGTCTTTTTTTAAATATGAATGCAGGGCCGCTTTAATGGTGCACAGACGTGATTTTTGACATCGTAATTTTATTGCTGTAACGCGATCTACGCGCTGAAAGGATCCTAAACAATTTTAAATTACAGTCGCGCGTTATATAATTCCATGTTAAAAAAAAGCGAAAATCGAGAACACATTTCTTTCTTTTATTAGGGCAACTTACTCGAGTGAAGCGGACGACGAAGGTGCGAGCGAGCGGACAGATCAAGGAAATGGTTCCGGATCCCAAGTAGTTCCAAGCTGTCGCTGCCTCGGACGAACTACGATTCAGCAACTGTTTGCGCGTGCACGTGATTTAAATTGACAATCTATCTTTAAAATCAAGAATCTTTCGGTGTACAAGACTATTTATGCTCCAACGTCGGCGAACCCAACACGAGTCGCCGCAAAACGATGTGGCAACCGCATTGTCTCGCGCAGCGTATTTTCATTTCCTGGTCGATACAAATAAGGTGATCGGTGTGTGGTTCGCTCGTGTCATGGGGTCTTGCTTCGATACCGTGGTATGGGGCTGTGTTTAGCAGTTAGGGGTGCACACTAGCAGTTATTTCTTTCCCGAAATGTTAAACAAATGTCTAAGGAAAAACAAAGAATCACAACATTGGATTTGTCGAAGCTAGCCACACGGCAGGATCACCAGAGTCGTGTCAAATTGACCCCGGAAAATCCGTCGGGATGCTTCGATGAAAGCGATGCACTTGATATTCTAGAGAAACCTCTTTCTTACCGCTACTATTGTTGACAAACTGAGACACCCCAGTTGAAAATTTCTGGCCGGCTAAGTAGCGGATGTGTCACTGTGTTCGCCTTTCCGGTAGATTCGATGGCGCTTGCTGTTTCGATTGGAAACGACCTTCGGCGCGCCTTCGAGCTTTCAGCTTTTGCCGGCACAACATGCACGTGACTCCGGCGCGTTAGGCGTACGAAGCGTCTTGGGAGTAGCGCATCCTAGCAGCAGTCCACGTCCACGCATACAGCCGCCCACTCGATCGCACGGACGTTAAATATGCGCACCAAACGAGGAACACAATAAAAGCACACAACATACCACAAGAGCGGCAGGTTCCATTCGCACAAATGAACGTCGCGCACATCTCGAATGGCCCCGACGGCACCGACATCCACATTCCCGAATAGGGCGCTAGCTCTAGGGCTTCTGGGAAAGCCACCCTCGTCGGTGTGCTGGGTCTGCGGTTTGCTTTTCCGTCGTGAGCTACGCCGCTACGCCGACGTGCGCTGGGCTACACTGCGCTATACTGCGCTTCGTCGCATTGCGCGTGAGGCCTGAATAAAGGGCAATACACGCACTTGCGTTGAGTCCGATGGAGTGCCAGCGTTACTATGGCAACAGGTGTGTCGGCTCCAACAAAATCGGTTTTTACCCCGTTTTGTTGGAGCCGACGCAGCTGTTGCCATAGCAACCATCGCACTCCGTCGGACTCAACAGAAGTGTCTAAAACAGCCTTAGGCCGTGTTCCAATATATACTCGATCTTACTCAGGGTAAGGGTTTTGTACCCTTGGCGTTCTAAAACCTACCCGCGTCCAGCGTTTTTCAATCTGTGCTGTCACGTGATACGATCCGCCGGAGTAACTCGGATCCATTTGGGCAAGATTTGGAACACAGCCTTAGATAATCCCGTTCGCATCCAGCGGCGGCAAACGCGATTGGACGTGTGTAGACGTGTCGACGTTTCGACGCGCGATGCCGACGAGTAGAGCGCAACGAGGGCGAACGGGGAAGGCCCGCCGCGGATAGGTGGCGTAAGCTACTGCCTATTATAACAAATAGGATATATGTCCATCGATCCACCCATTAACCCGACGGAGTCGGGTTGACACATAACTCTGGGTACGGTGAAGGGCGAGAAAAAATATAGTTCGCTGGTTTCGAGGTGGAACATTTAGTATTACGCATTTTGCACCATTAACATTTTGCCTCTGTGTGAAAATGCAATGCAAATACTGCCAAAACTAGGTATGATGATAACCATCGTAATTTTTATTTTTCTAAAAAAAAAACAGAAAGTGAGAGAAAAGAGTTTGCATGATTTCTAGTGCGATGAGATCAGTAGGCAGCATTGCAATCTTGAACTAGACACATGTCAACTGACACCTATTGCACAATATAACACAAAAAACAATTCTTTCAAAAAGCACTGCAGTGCACTTTTAAGACACGGAACGGCTCCTTTGTGTGATAGCAGGGCTTCGTTTGTTGTTCCCCTTTTCACGGGCCGCGGTGGGTGCAATCGGAGTTGCTCCCGTGCACTCTATACTCTATTTTGTCTTAAAGTGCTGCAGGGCATGCTACGAGCCTTTGGAGCCAAAAACGGGCTTAAAGCGTACCACGTGCCAAAATACAAAACGAAAAAAAAAAATAAAGACGGTTTGGATGTTTTTAGAATTGGTTCAAACGAGAAGGTCCAAACGAGAATGAGAAGAAATGAGAAATGGCGCAAATCCGAATTAGACGTTTTGACATACACCCGACTGGACGCAGGAGAAGATTATTTGATGACAAGAGTGTTCGGTGTCCGACTGCTGAAGTCCTAGGGTGGGCCTATTTCCGTATGATGTGGAATCCACGTTGCAAAAGCACAGCCAGCACGCACTGAGCAGCTACATACGTAGCTGCTCAGTGCGGCCACAGCTGAGTACTCAGCTATGGCCACCAGTGAATGTCATATATTTGACGCAATAAACTTTGGAATTACATTATATGCCTTAATAGTGAAATTAATTTATTTACGCACCTGTTAGGTATACTGATAAACAGCTACATACAAGATGTTTAAATGTAAAAGGTATTTATAATATTTAGAAAATGAGGAAGATACATGAGGTTATGGTGGCCAAGAAGAGGCGGGTGTTCCGGTCGTGCTGGCGAAAGTGACTCAGTAGGAGTATTCGTAAACAGTTTTTGCCTGGGTCGCTCTCCACAACACACTACTATACCAGGAATTCTGCAGTCAAGGTCATCAGCGCGCAGGCGCAGTTACCGCTTCTTCATTGCGGAGGGCTTGGCTGGGGGGGGGGGAGAGCGGTCTACGAATTTAGCGGAAACGTTTTCGGCGATGATCAGCAGGAATCTTTTCCGCTAAATTAAGCGGGGAAATTTGCCCACTAAATATTGCGGGAAAATTACCCCGCTCAATGGAAGGGGAGCAAAGAGGAGGAGGGGAGGTTACGGAGGGGGAGGAGGGGCATACACTCCCCTCCTCTTCAGCCTTACAGGGAATCGTAAACGTCTTTCATTCTTGTTTTGAGGTTACTGATCATTGAGGCGGTCAAGGCTAAAACTGATGTTTCATCTACCTGTCGACGATCGTATGTATCACGGCTCGTCATTTTTTCACTTCTCACACTACTGCTTTATAACTCTTCCGTGACACTTTCAAAAGATATTTTATGGCGCTTAATAAAGCAATAAAAAGTGTCTTGGAATAATTAAAAAAATGCCAAACTTTCTTTTTAGTGACTTTTAGCGAAGGTTGTCAGGTTCTCGCATGCAACCTATAAACGTATTTTAGAAACCTCGGTGTCACAAAAAAGCTGAAAATTAGTCTTTAGTGCAGATAAATTCAATAATACATGCACAAAATAAAATATCTTGTATACATGGGTTTCCCCCAAAAATATTCATAGTGTGTTTTTACGCCTGCTCGAACGCTCATTTTCTTACCATATGTAGCACTGACAGGCCAAAGAAGCTGCCGAAGTTTCAGCACTGACTACGACTTTATTCAGCAGTTATCCGGGATTTTCTTAAATATTCAATGTGAAAATGGCGGCGGACGGAGTTCTCGAATATATGGAGCTCTATGGCACCAATTACCGAAAACGGAAAAAAATTAACCCAACTTCCCCGCTAAAATTAAAAAAAAGGAAAGAAAATCAGTCAGTGACTTTTCAGCAAGATAACGGTTAGTGATGAAATTTTGGAAAATGGTTCGGACCGCTAGGGCTACATTTCGATAAAAAAAAAAAAAAAGTCCGGTGAAGCGGAGTTTATTTCTGTTGCGAAAAAAACTGTGAATTTCGGGGGACGGGCTCTATATTTGAATAAACAAATATTTCGCAAAACCAAATTCAACGCCACTTTCTAAAAAAATTTAAAAAAAATGTTTTTTTTTGCTACGTGTTTTTGTACGTTTCTGTTATATAAAAAAACTGTAAAAAGAAAAGTATTTTGTTTTTGAGCGAATGCTTGGGTGGTTGAACCCGATCGTTGTGCGGCGAGCTGGGACATGGAAGGCACTACCTGTATTTGGCCGCCAAATTTGTTGACAGTGGCGACACATATAGGCCAATTGAGTCTTGAATACTTCATTTCAGAATCGCGAGAACTTACCTGATCTGAATGCTACTGTTCGTACGGGAGATCGCGCATGCCGCAGACGGTTTTACCTGATGTTGTATCGCAGCGAAAGCTAGAACCGCGAGCGCGTAGCATATGCATCTGGCTTTAATGCACGAGATCTTGTGGCACGGATATGTGACCTACAGCTAGAGCTCGCGCTTGTAGCCTTTCCTGCAGTACATCATTAGGTGATATAGAGTATAGTGAGTTTTCAAAGCCACGCGCCCTCGAGAGTGCAAAAATGCAGAGGCCTTTAAAAAGGAGTATACTGTCACTTCGCAAAGTTCTGTAGACCCGTTTGCTGTTTACAATCATGAACTGCCGCTTGCGTTCCAAGCGACTTCCGGTGGCTCCGTCTTTGCAAGCCAGTCGAGCTTGCTTATGTTACCAGTGATAAAAATCATAAATCCTACACGGACAAGGAAGTTGGTGATTTAATTACTGCCTTCTGGAGGAGTCAAGGTGGTTTCCATGAATTTTTGAAATATTTTAAGAGATCTCGCGCTCCATCGGTCTTTTGGCGTTCATCTGGAGAATCGGTGATTAAACGTTTCATCGGCATTTTTTTTTTTCTTTGATCCGGAAATTTTTTGGGACGCCAAAGACTGGAGCATTACCTGGTGGCGTTTGCCACGAAAACGTTATCTAGCCGAACGCTTGCGGGTCTTGCAACGTAAGATCTTCAGGAAAAGGTACACTTCCTGCAAGTTCTCATTTAGGTTTGTAGTGTTTTGTCTCCATTAGCGCCTAGCTGTTATCGTAGGTGGAAATCTCGTGCTAGCGGCGAACCTTCTACACCTGATCTTATGCGGCAACGGGCTGATGTCAGGAGTCCTCACTTATGACTAGCGGATGGATTAAGTGTCCGTAACCATTGTGCACTATATTAAAAATGTCGCAATTGTGAGCTGCTTTTAGCTTATGAGCGAGTGATGCTTTTAATAAACAATTCAGTTGTTAATTCTTTTTTTTTATTTTAGCTTGCATTTTATGCCGTGTTTACAGTAGACTTCTGCAGAAACAAACGTGAATTTTAAGGATACCAACTCGGCAAAAAGGTGCTTACCACTGCGACTATTGAAGAAAAGAGCACAGGTACGAAAGTCTGACACCAGGAGATACATGGTTCCCGTCCGACCTGAAAAAAGAAAGAGATTGCAGTTGTGTTTTATCTAATACAATCTATGTAATCCGACTGCGACGATAATGCCGTGAAATTACTTACGTGGGATTGTATGAGGTCTCAGCACATCCACGTAGTTATTAGTGGCATAGTTTGCTGATTGTTTTGCATGTAGGTCATATGGCGCAGAAAGCCTGAAACCGTGCACGTAAAATCAGCAACATATATTAGTATGAATATTTTTTCTGAAACTTTTTCGGCTATCATGCCATCGTAGCTGAGGAAAATGTGACGGTGCGTAACGACAAGCTTCCCAGAAATGTGTGACATATGTACCAAACAAAACATAACGCATAATAAAAAAAAGTGATAAATGGAGATAAATAACAAGATTTTGATCCACGGTCAAAAAGAATCCTTTCAGGACTTCAGGATTTCCAGCACTAGACTCTTCGACTCTGCAGAGGGGAGGTATTTACTAATATTTAACGCATGAGAGTGTACTTATTGAATTTATTGCAAGGGATGAGCTACACGGTTAGTTAATCTAGGGTGTCCTCAGTCGCACAATGAAAAAGACTACCTTGTGCTTTGGTAAAACTACTAATATCTTAGTTACACTAGCTCTCTTAACTGTCATTAAGCAAACGGTCGTTGACATTTCCAAACTGTCATGAAGCTCAACTAAGTTGTTTGGTTCTACACGGTATAGAGGCCCAACAACCTTAGTTGAGATTCGTGTCAAGAGACCCAGTTGCACCGAAACGATACCAAAAATTGATATCATATTATATTTGTTCAATAGCGATGCAAATGACTTATATGCACACTTTACTGCAATAAATTTATATTTCGTTTCGAAAGCATTGTTGTAGGCGTTACCGAAAAAAGTAGCGAAATACGTTTCCCGCTACTATTAGACAAAAGGAACGAGGTACTGTCCTACGTTACCTCAAAATAAAGAAACACGTTACTGTTACCGTTACCGGCAAAAAGTAACGCATTTTATTTTTCCGTAACTTTTCTTCTTTTTTTTTTATTTATAAATTAACTCGTTTTACTATTTCGACGGTACAAATATGAATAAGCGCCATATTAAAAAAAAAAACAATATGTGCATGAGGAACCTGAACATAATTACTTTATTTTTTTTTACGTTTTCACCTCAGTGCTCATTAAAAACTGCAAGAAAAGCGTAAATAATCTCAAATATTCACATGGCTTGGCGCCTAAAAACGTAAAATTGAAGACTAATCTTTTTTTTTTTTTTTTAATCTTGGGAAGAATAAGAAATGAGTAACTTAGCTATGTTACCCGTTATTTTAAGTAAGTAACGTAAGTAGCTTACCCGTTACTGTTTTGAAAAAGAGATAAGTACGTTCCAAAATTACCGAAAAAAATAACGCGTTACGACTAACGCCGTTACTTGTAACGCGCTGCCGCCAACACTGTCTTAAAGTAAAGAAACAACAATCAAAACGTTTCACACGAATTCACGAAAGTGAGACACAACAAAAGTCTTATGGGGACCAACATTGCAATGGTCGTCCTCGCCAAGCGTTGGGTTTTGCGACGTGCAGGAATCGTTCTAGATGCAGCTCTGAAGTTGAAGGAAGCAGCGATTATCTCTTCCGATAATAATCGCTGCTTCCCCACTTTCTAGGCACCTCTCTCAATGTTCCAATGTAGTAGGTGCCTCGCTGGCGCTGTCCATGGGTGGCAATCTCAGCGGACGCCGCCTTCTTTAGCTCTATTGGAGAGAACCCCCATCATTTATACTCCGTTTCACCTTATGTTGTACAGCAGTGAACACTAGAAGCGCGAGCTCATAGCGTCAGAGCCCTTAGTGCACGAGAGCATGTGCCGCCAAGATGTGCTCTAAAGCAAGGAGCTCGCGCTTGTAAACTTTCCTGTGGTACATTGTAAGGTGAGACAGAGTATAACTCACACTGTAAAAAATTTCCGTAATTTTACAAACAATTTGTCGTAATTCTGACGGACAGTGTGTCCGTTTCTTACTTAACGGACATAAAACCCGTTTTTCGTTAGGTTGAATAAAATAGTACAGTTGTGTGCCAAAGAGCACCATAGTAGAGGATAAAAGCGTTAGAAGTGCTTTTATCGTCTAATCCTGCTAAGAGCAATTCGTTATAGTAAAGAGGCCAAAGACTATACCAAGAAACCCGCAGTACCCTGCAAAAAGGAACAAATAAAAGTGTAGGGAAACAAAATAGAAATCAAGTAAAAGTCTGCAATTCACGTTAAAGCACATAGCCACAGCTCTACCTCAGTGGGAGTGAAGGTAGCGAGTTTCCTGTCTACAGATGTTTTCGAGCTTGTGATGATTGTTAGGGGGGTTCTGCGTGAGTGCAAATAAAGGGATTGCCAGAACAGTGAAGACCACACCAAGAAGGAAGGCTGTTGCTCTACAGTACGAAACGGTTGAAAGGCACCAGCCCAATTCTTGCAAACAACTCCCTTCAGTGCTGTCTCATGAACTTGCAGTTCCACAACGCTGTTTAGGAGGCATAATAAGACAACCCGCTGGAGGGCCACACTTGAGATCAACTGGTCGTCCATTGAAGGGCCAGAATTCTAGCCAATGTCAAAGCAGTGAGTGATCCGGAGTGAGCTTGGCTGCCGAACAATAGTGTATAGTTGCCCTTCGATGAACACTTTCAACTGACCTTACAAGATCAACCTCAGAGGAGTCTCATATGGAGCTGCAATACTTTAGGTGTGGCAGGACCAGGGCTGTGAAAGGCATGGGCGTACCAACCGGGTGGTCAAAGGGGGCGCTTGTCCCCCAGTTCTTAGAGTGGGGGGGGGGGGGGGGGGGGGCAAGTCATGTGTTTTGCCCCCCCCCCCCCCCCTAAATCAGCCACCACTGGGCAGGGCAAACACTGGCTGGCAGCGCCCAAGGGATACCAAGGGCACCGCTCCTCGGTCCCGGGGGGGGGGGGGGGGGAGGAGGGGAGGGGAAGGGGGTTTAGTTTGCCCCCCCCCCCCCCCATTAAAAACCAAGTTGGTACGCCACTGGTGAAAGGCACGTAAGTCTGTTATGGCCTGGTCTACTGGACACGCTAAGTACAAAACCCAGTGTTCCGCACGCTTTGAACAAAACTGTCGTCAGACTGTGCGAAGAAGCATAGCTGGCTGTTTATAGTAGACCCTGTCGATGTTGTTCTGCAAACCCTGGTGGTTTCTTGGGCCACCTGATAAGCGGCACCAGTATCAGGTCGTCCGTAACAGCAGTGGAGTTGATTGCAGGGATCACGCTTAATAAACATGTTGAGAACAAGTGGACTGAGCACACTGTACTGTCGAACTGTCGAGTATTTGGGGCCACTGGAAATGGTTCCATGGTATACACTGCACTCCGAGCGACTCAACTTGAAGACGTCTAGTATGCACAAATTTAATTAAATCGTGTTAATGAGCACCAGCGGCTCGCTGGGCAGGTCATAGGACTCAGCTTTCACGGAAGCCAGGTAGCATGCACAGTATAGCAGCCCCTTGCCATGCTTGTGAGAGGTTCCAGCTCCAGGTCGTGGCGTCGCCAAAAGGGTAGTAGAAAATGTACCACGACCAGCACACCCCTACAGTTCTTAGCACGATCGTTTCTGTAAGCAGTGTGCTCCACTGTAGCAATTGTCAAGGTGACTGCCATAAACCGAATCCTGCATCCACGCTTTACATGCCGCTAGAACTGTTCAGGGATGCATCTCATGGAGCGAGTGAAGGTGCGGCAGCTTATTCGGGACCAAGTGCCCTGCTTCAGAACCACACTGCGAGTTGAGGCAACGCAAACCAGGGAGTACAGGGATGGGGTTCGTCTGGGCGGGCCAGGGTGGTGGAACACGGGGGGCAGCGTCGCTGGTTGCCCGGGCAGGCCAGAGTGCGGTGTCCGTACTCGACACAGCTGTTGCGATGATGGGCTCGAGGTTTGTGGGGACGGCAGCGAAATTCAAGGCGGCGGTAGT
The DNA here is from genome assembly GCF_016920785.2 of Ixodes scapularis. Classification (NCBI taxonomy): domain Eukaryota; kingdom Metazoa; phylum Arthropoda; class Arachnida; order Ixodida; family Ixodidae; genus Ixodes; species Ixodes scapularis. Next base: position 66,997,715 of record NW_024609881.1, read on the forward strand.
ACACTGTGTAAGGGACATGGGTTCCGATGAAGGTGATGATGGCTGAACCTGTTGTGCCTACTCGCCTTGCTTGAAGGATGTCACCTTGATAAGACTCCAGATCATTGATGATCTCGTCGGGGGTAGGTAGGAGTGGACGGGAGGGGAAATATTTTGTAAGGTGATATTGGTGATGCGAAGTAGCCAGTTGACGATCGCTTCGTGATGGGTGCGGAGGACGGTTATTTTGCCGGAGGTGGAGCGACACGTCGGTACATGTATGAGCAAGGAGCTGTGCGGCTTGCAAGAACGCCGGCAAACTGTCAAGAGGCAGCGCAGCTGCGCCAGCAGGACGGACTGGGAGATGCACTATAACTACGTGAAGTTCGGGGTCAAAATCGGCCGGAAGACGAGATTTGCGGGGCTTTCCAGGGGTGATCCATTTCCCACCTTGGTCGTCTCGCTCTAGAGAGATTTTCATGTCCAGTCTCAGGATGGACGCAGAGATATTGGTGAGCTGCGAAGCGGCGATGTCGGCTGTAGCCATATTCGAAGCAGAAACGGGCGTGCCGCTCGCAGAACGAGACTCCAGTGAACCGATCTCTCGGCGGACGTGCTGCGGCGGGCCGACGGAGCGCGGCGATGTTTATACCAGGATCACGTACAGTCGCGTACAGTTCTCTGGGCTTTGCGGAGCCCGGAGAAGACGTCCGCTCTCGTCGGAGGTTTGCAGCAGTCTCCGGACACTGAAGGTAAGGGCGTTCACATCGCAGAGTTCACTATTGAAGGGGGGCTGCTGAGGTTTTAAGAGCCACTGATCGTAGCAATCGCATTCCAAAGACACCGCGTTGTCGTAGATTGTTTTTCACCGGCTACGTCCTGTAGGGCTGAGGCCAGGGCTGGGGGATCCATCGTCGGAAACGCGGAGGAACCAAGCAACGACGTGAGGCTTGCCGAGTCGTTTCGTGGGTGCCGACGACATTCGAGCAACGCTTCCAAGAAGACTGGATATTCTTTCCGGCGAGAACACAATACTTAGACAGCATGCTTGGGGCTGATGAGGATCGCAAGAGGTGGATAACAGGACAACCAATGTACAGCAAATAGGTCGAGCACGGTGCACGGCACAATAGTGGTCGCCGCCATGTCAAATTGAAACGAAGCTGACAAAGCCAAGCTCCAGTTTAGTACACATTGCGCTTCGACATGCTTTATTACAAATAATTTTATAAATCTTAAAACAATTTTTTTATATCTTAAAGTTTTAATTTAAGTCGAATAAAACAAGAATATTCACGTTGCGTCAAATAAACTTGGTCGGAACTCGGAACCAGCGAGCATCGCCGCATCGCCATCGCCATCGTAACAAAACGCAAAAACTTTCAAAAACGAAGCGAGTTTCAAAACTTTCGCAACTTTCGGGCGCTTTCAGACTTTAGGAACAAACATCGAAGAACGTTCTTGGAAAAAGGAAGTGTCCTAGGTGCCGGCGTGCCCATAAAACCAGCTGTGGATATGAGTCTAATTGGTGAGTGCTCGCTCACTCGTTTTACTTTTTGATTCCTTTCTGTTCGGAGCGTTTATAACGTGATCCTTTTGTGTGCAGTCGGCGTGAAAGCGAGCGTGTGCGGTTCCTTGTCGCACAGGTGCTTTCCGCATTGGATGACCCTCGAGCTTTTGCCAAAGAAGCCACGGAACCGACCTGTCACTGCACGGGCACTCAGATTGCGGGAACGCAACCAAAGGCAAAGGTCCCACCGGAGGCAAGGGGGGCCAAGCGAGACACTTGGTGAGTGTATCAGGGAGCTTGATTTCTGCAAATCGGGTGGCGGCTTGTACCAGACAGCTAGGCGGTGTGTTTTGCGGAACCCATGACTGCTAAAGGTACCCGTTAGTGTGATGGCGCTTGTATTCGCTTCCACTGTGCGAGGTTAGATTCAAGTTCGATTTTCGTCCCCGGAAACTACTCGAAACATTGCGTGACGTGCGCCTTTAGAAGTAAGGTCTGTATTGATGATGTTGCTTGCAAAGAGTATAAACGAGTTCTCTCGACTGGGGCACTGACTTCTTATAAAAAAAATTCTGTGTATGGTGCACTTATTTACTAACCCTCTGGCAGTACTTCACTGTAAAGGTTAGGAGAGAAAAAAAAACGCGCATTGACTGGTGTCAAAAGAAACAGAAAAAAAAAGTGTTTTAAACTACTTCCTCCTCAGCTCATAAGCAAAGGGAGAAATCACGTGGTCGTATTTCACTGGAACCCAAAGTTATCCCAGCAGTCTGAGAGTCAGCAAGGGCAAGGCCCTGAATAAAATGCATGCTTCACATTTTGGCAAGTGCCAACAACTATAAAGTATAAAACGCACGTAAGCAATTTAGCGAGCAACAAGAAAAGTGATGGCGACCCTTTTTGATATCGCTCGATCAGCTGCACGACGAGGCAAGCCACATGAAAGCGACGGGAGCAAGCGACCGAGGCGATGAGCAAAGCTTTCTAGAGATCCAAAAACCGAGCAATGAGAGCTCTCCGTCGCTCATTGCCGTCGCTCGCTAAATCGCATACATACGGTTCAGCTTGAATTGTATGAACGCTAGAGACACATGCAACTCACTTCCAAATGCCTTTCATTTCAGTGCTACACTGCCATTTACGTCCAAGTGCTGCACGGGCCTCGTGCAATGGCACTTTGACACCACTTAAGAAACTAACACAAATATATCCAGGGGTTTTAGGTTGGATTAGCCATCCTACAGAAAGGTGCTGCTCAGTTATTAGACAATTCGCTATTTTCCCGAGCGCCCCGGCCCGCCCGCGAGGAATTGTGGGAGAGATTGTCCTCGTCTGGCCGCTCTGCCATGAGATCGCATTGCCTTGTCGCTTGCCTTCTCTTAATCCTGTTTTTCGATTCCATTACCTGTCCTTATCTATTCCAATGTATATTTTATTGCTTCTAAGCATAGGCGTAGACTTCGGTGAGTAACCTGATAGCCTTGGGCTTTTCCGCTTTTCTAATAGAAATGAGCGGTTCTTGTACATGTGCAAAGGTGAAAAGTATGCTACTGCCATGTTTGTCAGTTTTGTGACTCTTTATTCCCTCAGACCGCAAATTTGCCTTCAGCTTGGTTCACATGCACAGCACATTCATGGCATCTTGTATCCAAAAATATATATTGTGGGTTGGATGTGTGTTGGGGGGGGGGGGGGGGGGGGGCATTACTTTGCTGGTTGAGTTGGTAGGCAGGAGATTGCGAGAAACAAAAGGGTAGATAAAATACAACCGTCACTTTTACTATGAAAACCTTTTAATACAGGATTGGCGAAAAAATGAGAACATGAAAAGGTATGACGTCCCGTCCTCCTCTTACTCTTTACTTTCTGTTACCTAGTCTGGTAATTTAGGATCATATACTACTACATAAGATTCAACAATGTGGAAGGTGTTGGTGCACCTTAACCCATTTTGGACGAGCCTCGCTCGTCCACCTAGGGTTGTTCCTAAACCGTTTAGGATGGGTGTAACTCATCCGCGCACTATACGTCGCCCCTTGGCTCTTTTTGGACATCCCAGGCTTGTTCCGAGCATAGTTTGCGGTGCTGCTCAGAGATGGCAGCATGTAGTTTTTTTTATTGTACACATTTTTAAGGATGGCCACTGATTGTGGAGACATGTGCAGCTTGGGCTGTTCGTGCAATAAATATAGAAAAAACAACTTGGGATCAAAAACTGAAGAAGAAAGAAACAGTTAAGGTAAACAGTGTGCGACATTATTATGCAGTTTCCTCGTTCCTTCGACAATGTCTAATTGGATACGAGACACACTTTTATGACGTGGAGGCAACGTCAACAAAATGTTTGGCGTGAAATGACACGCCAAAAATACAATATAAGATAGCTATACTGCTAGGACCCATTGTATGTTCCCTTAACCCTGCTAGATTTGTTTTGAGAATGGCGCAATAGTTTCGTGGATAAATCCACTTAAATGTGAATTCCTCGGAGGGGCGGATCCAAGCAGAATTGGAGGCTGGCTTTGTAGCCAGCCTCCAGCGCGATGTCTCCTTGCACGCACTGACAGATTTGGCTATTTTGGCGTCTCAAGCTTCAGTTTTCTCGTTTACCTTCCACGTTTCGAGCATGCGGTTTGTGATGATTACGTCTACGACATCGCTCGCCTTGCCAGAGTGTTCGACATTGATTGCAGCAGCGATGAGTATGATTGCTATCAAAAGATGTTGAAAGCTGTTCATTTTGACTGCGACCCGCTGGCGACAAACTCCAGTCACGGCGAGTTACGGACGAACTCGTTGTAGTCACTGTCGCCCGGGAATATCTCGCAGGCGCATGCAGGGTGGAAGGTCAACGGGCCGGCGGCGAGAGCGAGAAAAGCATTTGGGTTACCGAGTTGCGCGAGCGGTTTTGATCGTACCGCGGCGAGGAGAGCTTGGGCGATCATGGGGGCCCCTAGAATGAAAGAGCGTTCATGGTCACATGCTTTATGGGCACCATGATGTGACTAACTTGGGCAGTGTTGCCTGGTCGCCAGATGAAAATGATACAAATTCGTAAATTGAATAGTGCAATTACCAGAGCTCTAAAATTGCGTAACTTGGTGTATATACTACGTAGTCTATGAGCAATCCATTTCAAGAATAATAGATCCGTTTAATTTTCGTGTTATAACCCCTTTAAGTCACCGCAGACTCCGCTGTCCACTTATTGCCGATTCACATGAACTTATCCGCAGATAAATTGATCAAGTGACAAGACGTCCACGGAACATCAGTCCTCCAAGCACATCCATACGGAGGAGACGAGCAGATGACAGCGAGGACAAACTGAACCTATTCCCGGCCCTGCATTACGCAAAATGCCAACATCGCACTGTGGCACAGTTTTCCAAGGTCAGAAGTGATGTTTGCGACTACGATCACTGTGCTATTATGAAAAAGTATTGTGTGCTGCTGTTATATACCGAGCAAGACAAAGCATCATGACAGGCTTAGCGTGAAGCGCTACTAGCTTTACTAACCATATGACACAAGTATCGTCCTGCTCCAGGAGGCTTCAGCGTCTAAGTGATGAAGTCCTGGTGTTGCGGAGGGGAATTTGGAAATACCTTCACGCACTGCTTACTTGTGCACCACTCTTCAGCACACTACAGCCGTAAGAAAGGTCTTGGCTGGGTTGAAAACTGGGTGGACATGCAGGGAAGCTTGCAGCTTGCTAGGCAAGTTTTCACTGAAGCTTCTTGAGACCAACCCGGAGGAGTACCAGAACTTGCGGCTTGTCGGCTGGGCAAAGTTCTTGCAGCTTCTTTCACGAGTGGAAAATAAGAATGGTTCGACAAAATGAAACAGCGAATGGACAAAGTACAGTGCACTATCTTTGTTTGGCTCATTCGAAAACCAAAAATATTGCTCTGCTGTTGGTGCTCTACCGTAAACGCTTTTACTGTTAAGGCCCGTTCACACTCTTGTGACTGACTTCGACCGAGAGAGACCAGACCGGTTTTTAAGCCTTTTGCGACTTCTTAGCACCGGATGCGATGCAGCGGAGTTGGACCTAAGAAGTCGCAAGAGGCTTAAAAACTGGTCTGGTCTCTCTAGGTCTAACTCGGTCGCAAGAGTGTGAACGGGCCTTTACTCACCCGCTAAAAATCTGGGCATGGAAGGGCACTTTGCCCTTAAGTCTGGGCGTCTGCTGACGAGGTGCAAATCGGAGGAATAGCCGACATGATGGTAACGTGACAAACGGTCCACGGATGAAAATTGCGATTCAATCCATCGCGTGAATCTACCATTATTTGACAATTGTCCTAATATGATTAATTGATCCCTATTAAAAAAAGAACAATTGTTCTCTGAAACAATGTAATGAAGCGAAGTTTTTATGAACAATGCCTGCTCCTTTGACAACGGAATAGTACGAGCCTTGGTATAACAGGAACTTTCCGTAGATCAGACATACATTTATTCCATGCTCAAAGTAAAGACATGAGTTTGTCTTGGCTATGCCAACCTCCTGTGTATGATCTGTAAAAAGTCCTTAATGACCGTGGTCAAGGGAGAGGATTTTCTGCTTTCAAGAACAGGATGGGGTGAAAGAAAAAGTGTCTCAATGAACAATGAACGCTCCAGCTTATCCACTCAGCCAAGTTTCTGCAACATGAACTAGGCTCTAAGAGAAAGACGTAGAATAAGCACTTCGAAATCTTTAGGATTTGCCAAGGGATGAAATTAATTAGATGCACAAAAAAGTAGACGGAGGAGGATGGCAAGAAAATTTTGGGGCTTGTGTTCTTACACTTGAATTGTTTGTGCAGGAACCATTACTGAAGCTGCACTTCATTCCTGAGGCAATAATTTATTGCTAGTCAAAGCCTGTTTCCAGAAATGCACATCAGGTGAGCGGCTTTTTTTTTTTCTCTTAAACATGAGGTGCTCTTTAACATTGCCCTCCAATCCCAAACCACGGCTAGGAGATTCTTTTCGGCTTCTGGTTGGCCAAGAGATGTTGTCAAGCCCTCTATTTGCGTCCCGGTGTTAGGCATCTGCATTGCCCTAACTTCGTTTGCGCTTTCTTCTCTGTTCTAAACTCCCAAACTTAATTCAATCAACAAGCATCGATGGCGACAGTCCCTCGGTCATCGGGACAGCATTGCTCGGTTTTAGGGTACACGAATAACGACAGAAAGCGTTGAATACAGTCTGAGGACCTATGTACCTTGCACGGAATCCGGCAAGGTGAGTGCGGCTGTTTCTATATGACCCCAATCTCCGGTGGCAGTGGTTTGCTTCTGTAAACTGAAAAGACTTTTCTCCAACGCTATCCTCTCGACCGTGCTCGTAACATTTTGCGAATGGAGCGCACACCGAACTTAACGCTGTACCGTCGATGAACATGGGGTACGCTCGCAAGGTGCGTGCAAGTTTTCTCGAGATAATGGCTTTTTCAGGTTGTAACATTTTCTAACTGAATTTATCTTAATATTGATATTTCAAAGTGTTGACAATGACTCAATTTTATCAACAACGCTGAGTTTAAGGCTCATTTCTGCCGCCGGGTGTGGCTGAAAATTGTCGAAAAGCTTGTTCTATTGGTCTTCCTGAATCACGATCACCTGAGCAATACCAGAGAGCCATGAACCCATGTTGACCGTCACAATGCGACTAGATACTTATTTTAAAAATTAGTGCATAATGTAGCCGGGAAGAAGCCCTCAATTTCTGTTGCTGAAAGTTGAAATATGCTCATGCATCAATTTCGAATCGTTGAATCATTGACCGACTCGCTCCGGCAAAAGGCTCATCTCGACTTTGCTGTTTTCAGTTCTCGACAAAAGACACACTCGTTGGCACGGGATCCTCAAATAAAACGTTTATAAACACCGATGCATGAGCATGTTTCTATGTTTATAAACAGTGATGCATGAGCATGTTTCAACTTTAAGCAACAAAAATTGAAGGTTTCTTTCCAGCTACCATATGTACTAATTTTGAAAATAAGAAGAATCGTCGCATTGTGACGGTCAGCATGGGCTCATGGCTCTCTGGTATTGCGCAGGAGATTGGGATTCAGGCAAAGCAATAGAACTAACTTTTTGACAATCGCCAGCCACACCTGGCGACGAAAATCAGCCTTCAACTAAGTGCTGTAGATAATAAAATTGAGTCAATGTCACCACTTGGAAATATCTATATTAAAATAAATTCAGTTCCAAAATGTTACAAGCTGAAAGCAAATATCAGGAGAAAACTTGCACGCACCTTGCGAGCGCACCCCGTGTTCATCGACGGTACAGCGTTAAATGTCATGCCCACTCCATTCACAAAATGTTCCGAGCACAGTCGAGAGGATGGCGTTGGGGAAGTCTTTTCGATTTAGGGACGCAAGCCACTACTGCCGGAAATCGGGGTCATGTGGAAAGCGATGGAGCTTAATGACACTGCAGTCGCACTCGCCTTGCCGGATTTCGTGCAAGCTACACAGGCCCTCGGACAGTATTCGACGCTTTCTGTCGTTATTCGTTTACCGTATAACTGAGCAATGGTGTCTTGATGACCGGGGGACTGTTGCCATCCAAGCCCGTGGCTCTAATTAGGTTTGGGAGTTTAAAACAGAGAACAAAACACGAACGAAGTTCGGGCAGTGCTTACACCGAACACTGGCAAAGCCTCTCATCTGGGGCTTTCACTGTCTTTAACGCTCCAGCAAGGGGGAAAGCGCCGATAACCCTTTCCCCTTTTATCTCTCGCACTCTTTTAGTAAAACAGTTTATACACGGTTCTGCTCTGCTCTAACCCCGTGAAACAAACTTCTTACCAAGCACCGGTGCACTGCGGAAAAGCAACACCAGCGGAAGCAAGCTCCGCGGGTGTTGCTTCTCCGCAGTTCACCGGTGCTCCGAAAGAAGTGCGCTCAATGGTGCTGCGAGAACAAAAAGTATGAATTACACGAAAACATTGTTCGAGTTAAGCGGCTTATGAATACATTGAAAACGTAGGGGGTCAACCAAAGTTTTGAAATTTGTTTGACTTAACCAGAAGTATTAAATATCCAAGTTTGAATTATCGCGAGCCTACTGTATATACTAAGGGAGATCTGGCTCAATCCAATATTCTTAACATCACTGAATAGTTGTGCAATTTTAATTGGCTAGTTTTATTTCTCAAGCACTTGATATGTTCGGTATTCAAATCAATGCAAATTTTTACTTTGGTTCAATTTATGGGGGGTTTATTTTATATGTCATGTTTAGTAGGAGCTAGGCTAGTTTGTAAGCACGTTGCTCACTTACTTTAACCATGCATGTCATATACAATTTGTTGCGATTGTGTTTGAATGCAAATCCTCTTCTGCTCTTTATTTCAAGCTGCCCTTACATGCACCATGAAGATACCGAGGAGGTCTTCAATTGAATGACAACTTCAAGCACAAGCATGGAGGGGCATCTAAATGGCCAGCACAAGGACAACTATAACGTAAATTTTCTCCAAAGTTAAAGCAAGGCATGCCTTCTTCCAATAAAGGTATTGTGGCGAAACTTCTTAATTGGTTCGTTTGTTGAGCTGTCATCTATAGGAACAGCTGAGCTCACACAAACAAAATCCTGGCAGTGAGAAGTACCGGTTGTGTGCTCTGTCTCTTTTGCAAAACATGAACTTTTTGGCTGAGGATGAAAGATTATTCAAGTTCATATCTACAATGACGGAGCTATGAACTCTCCATACCAATCTACCCCAAAAGCTTCATGTGACTTAGGCTTGCTTGAATATGGAAGCTTTTCGCACTAAATAATGAAACACCTGACATTTACGTCTTTTTGAACTGGACTCTCCGTAAAAACAAGGCATATAATTTTGTAGAATGGCGAAATTTCTGTAGCCCACATTACGGACAGCTATTCGTAGGAAATGTGAAAGCTGTCCGCACTAAATACCGAAGGACTATACCTTTCCGAATTATATAAGGCCAAAGCTACGAGTCATCCGCACCAGTCCTGCACCTCTGATAAGTCAGGTGACACCCCTGGCAGATCTAGAGCTCTGCCAGGTGAGTCGCCTGATGTATCGGAGGTGCAGGTGGTACGGATGGCTCGAGGCTTTGGCCTTATATAATTCGGAAAGGTATAGTCCTTCACTTCAGTACTTAGTGCGGACAGCTTTCACATTTCCTACGGATAGCTGTCCGTAATGTGGGCTACAGACGTTCCGTCATTCTACGAAATTATATGCCTTGTTTTTACGGACGGTCCCGTTTCTAGATTACGGCAAACCATACCGGCAATATTGAACCGGCAACTTTTACCCGTAAAATGGAAAACGGATAACTGTCTGTAAAGTGAACTACGGACGATTCGTCATTTTACGGAATTATATGCCTTGGTTTTACAGACAGTCCCGTTTCTAGATTACGGCAAACCATACCGGCAATATTGAACCGGCAACTTTTGCCCGTAAAATGGGGTGAAAACTTTTTACAGTGCAGGTCGGCCAGCTCATTTGAACTCAATGATCGTTGGCGGCTCAAACGACGGTTGGCGTCCCCTTGTAACGCCGGCCGATCGCGATTGAGTGAACTATCGTTAGCTAACTGACAGTAAAGAGCGCTAGTATAACTGGGGCATGAAAGCCTCTGGAGTAGTAGTTAAAATGTTTCACCACTCCAATACATTTCAGTGGCATAGAAAACAGGTATTACTTGGTGCACAATTTTTTCAAAACATGACGTGTATTTTCTATACATCATTATCGGCAGGTCAAGAATATTTATTTATTTACTCTTTAGACCGACATATTGCGGAGTGGAGTGGATGAAGGAAACAAAAATAAACGTCGACATAAACACAACAACAGTGTTACAAAAGAAAAATGGTTTAACGTGGCAGATTTAAAGTGGACGGTATCGACGCTAAAGGCGGAGGACGTAGGGAGGTGGTTGAGTCTGGTATAACCTGGTACGTTTTCAGGATATTTTATTTTTCTTTGCAGTCTGCCGTTGTACTGTTCGATTTCTTGCATATGTTCTGACAAAATCTAGAACAGTTGTTCGGTATCCTGCATCGCGTAGTATAGAAATCTGTTTTTCAAAGCTTGAACCACGTTAGTGTTAACAAGATTTGCTGAGGGCAGAGACAAGCTCTCTGCTGGAAACACTTCTCTTGATTGTTCTTGAGTTGCAAGACAAGGCTACTGCACTGCGGTTGCGAGGAAAAGACCGGCGCAGCAAGTACAGCCGGTATTCAACGGAATAGCGCCAGCGACCGACCAGGTCGACAGAAAACCGAAGGTGAACAATGTGGCGGTGAAGACCACGAAGCGGCGGTAAGAGGACTGGTAGAGCAAATCTGTAGGTAAGGCAGGAAGAATACCGGTGTAGGGGGTAGTTGAGGGGAGTATTTTCTTAGTTAAGATGGCTAGCTCCAATTTTAAGCTGTGATCACCAGCTACAGAAGGTTCAGCCGACAGAATTCAATCCAATCCAGTGAGTGTCCGGAAGTCCAAGCTGACGCATCCCTATTATGTACCAACTAGCACAACTCAAGCCTGTAACCAAGTTTCATAAGAAGCTGCGCATAAATTACAGCTGTGTTTTCTCGGCATTGCCGCTGTAGAAGAAACAGTTCCGCTAACTGGAGTGCCTGTTGGTTATTGCCAATCGATTAGCCGCTGACAGCGAAGTTGCGCGCTTTGAACCTGGATGTGTGGTCGGACGAGACTTCCAAGGTAGTCGAACTGCTGCGACATCATACGCATGAAGCTGTGGAACATCGCCGTATCCCCGGCTTTCAGCTCGGCAAATGTTATGGAAGTCGCTGTTCAAGGCTCGGTTCAGGACACCTCTCTAGCCCAAAGAGTTCTACGGCGCCTTCGGCGTCTGCTGTTGATTTCACATATGACAATAAGTTTCTTTGTATTTGCATGACTTTGACGTCAGCAAGAACTCGTTCCTTGAAAAGCGCCATTTTGAACCTCTAGCGGCGTGAAGTATGCGTTTACCCTTCTGATTGTCTTGTCGTAAAAGCGCTAACTCGAATAGCGCCGATGTGAGCGAAAGGCGCATTTAACGACCGTAGCGTCAGTTACAGCTGTTACCCTAGATACGACAAATATGATTGTTATGCAAGTTACGTTCACACCCTGAACATAGCTCAACGCGAATTGCAAGCGCAAAATCAGGCTAGGCACTGTTCAGTTCCACAAAGCCTTTCTTTATAACGCCAAGCCCCTAAACTTTGTTTCTGCTTACATTACCAAGAAACACAGAACCTTAGTTTGTGTTTAATTTTTTGTTTTGCTTTTGCGATTGAACATTTAGAAACGAGGGCACCAAGTGATTGCGTACAGCTTCGAGAAGCTCAATGCAGTAAGCGGGAAGACAAGATTTAACAATGTCACCATGGGGTGACTACGGCCATTATCAAAATGTGACAACAGGGGAGGACGCTCCATCTACCCTAAAATTCATTAAAGGCGATGCGATATTAGATGAAGGTGTTATAGCCACAAGCATCCTCGTTTGTTGTTGCAGAAATGTGTTAAAACATTTCTCATCCCTTAGAAAACAGGATCTATGCTTTGTGTGTGTGTGTGGGGGGGGGGGGGGGGGCAGCAAGACCGTAAGGTTAGTCAAACTCGCCACTCGACTAAACTGAACACTGACGTGCCAAGAGCTGAAGCGTAGTCTGACAGCAATGGGCACAAAGGCTACGACTGAACGCCTGCCACGAAACTCGATTTACTAAACAAATGCCCAGTATATTCACACTTCAGCCGCTTCTCCTTCAGAGCCAACCCCACTCTGCTTCGTGTTCATTGCAGGTGATGGAATTTTCGATGACACTCTAATCTGTGATCCACCAATGTGAATAATTGGAAGAAACCAGACCAGCAGAGTTGTTGCATGGGGTCTGCCCTCCTTCTAACCTTTTCCGAACGTCTGCTGCATCACAAAACAAACTCCAGTTATGTGAAAATGTTTTTTTTTTATTTATTCACTCCACGGCCTTCGAAGGTATTCAAGAAACAAAACATTCAAAAATACACAATGATGACATCATAGCACACTGACATTAATTAGGACAAAACAGACACAACTGCTGAATACAAATATTACACGTGCAAAAAAATTATTATTTCCGTATCTTGTTATTTAACTTGCGTTATGCAGAAAAAAACAACGACTGTCGGCTTGGTTCGATGTTCTCTTGAATGGTTTATTGTCAGATGTGTACGGAATGTCCTGTTGTTTAATAAACACTTAACTCGGGATTATCACAAATTATTAAACTATCTGCTCAAGCGTGTGCTCGTCTCCACGATTATCCCCAGCTCTTGTCAAACGCTGGTGTAGCTTTTGTGTTGAATAGACGCTGAGCCGAGTTCACAGTGACTGGGATATAACATTTTGTGCGCACAATACTTCGTTTCAGCTTTGGTCCGAGCGCGGCTGATCTTATGAGCCGAAGGGCCACTCAAACAGCGAAAGAGGCAGAACATCATGGGGTGCTCTCTGCGGTTGATAGGACCAGCAGATATTCGCCGTGTCTCTGTGCGTGCTCTTCCGCCGGCTACTCCTATCAGACACAGAGAGCACGCCATGACGCTGCGTTTTTTGCGCTGCTTGATTGGCCCTTCGGCTCACAACATCGGCCGCGCTCGGACCGATGCTGAAACGAAGTATAATAAGGCGTCGAGCTGTTTTTGCGGACTCATAAATATATATATATATATATATACTGTCTAATACATGCCCGGCGTTTTTGCACAAGGTATGTAAACTTCAGATAATTGGCGCATGAGCTGCTACACTCCGTTTCATCATAATTTGGCAAATGGTGATGGCTACTGTCCCAGTGAGCCAATATGCACGTCAGAGGCACATGATAACTAATATAATCAGAGAACTCTCCTCCTGCGGAGAGTTGTCCCATAAATTGCCTCCATCTTTCCGATTTACTCGATGAGGGTGTAGCGCTTTCTCTTTGCCATGTTATGGTGAAAGAAAATATTCGCGGGGCGCACATTTGAAAAGGATGTATGCAAGGAACTAAAAATAATGGCAGTCAACATTTTTCTCCAGGAAGGATTCTTCTGGCAAGGGTCGAAAACAAATACAAGTTATTTTGAGGGGGTAGTTATAACAAGAAAATACCTGATAAACTTAGACAATACATTTTTCATGAAAGCATATGACTGCTATAAATTCTACAAAAGTGAAAAATGCGCAGTTCATTTTATATTTTCATGTTGAATCAAATTTCACAAGTCGTTGATACATGTGGTGCTATCTGCGGGTGTGTACAATAATGAATACGATAACCATACCCAAGGATTCTGATCGTACACAGAAGGCAAATGTGGAGTGTCCATACCGATCGGCAGGGAAAGAAACCTACTAATATTGTTTTTGTAAGGGACATCAGATGCTATATTTGTGCACTGACCAATAGAAAATGGGAAGAGTTGCAAAATGTCTTGTGAGTGCCAAGGGGATAAATATATTAGCGTTAGCAATGGACTATTTTCTGAATGATTGATTCGAATACTTCTGTAAGACGTCGCTGCTTGTAACTTGTGTGAGCGCCATCTTTTAACTTAAAAAAATACTCCGATGAAATGCAATCTTAGGCAATGATAGCACAATTACATAAAAATCTTCAGAACTGCCAATTCGTAAAATCGTTGATTTGTAGAAGAGGTTAAACATCCCAAGAGCGTCCTCGCTAACCGCTGCTGTGGTTGTCCGGTGGCCTAGGCAACCCTAGGCTCTAACGCGAAGCATTCTTCTCGCTTCGGTTCTCAGATATTACACTGTTCAAACAAAGCTACACTCTAAAAAATGCCCGTGAGTCCGCTTTCCCGCACAACACTTGGAGAACCAATCACCGCAACTTGCGGAGGCAGCTCAGCGAATGACGATGCGGAAACATATGTTTAGACCAAAAAAACGCAGTCTGAGTTGTGACATTAAGCAATGCAAAACGTCACGCTTGCATTGCTTAATGCCACAACTCAAACTGCGTTTTTTCCCTTAAAAATATGTATTGCAATCGTCATTCGCTGAGCTGCCTCCGTAAGTTGCGGTGATTGGCTCTCCAAGTGTTGTGCGGAAAAGCAGACGCAAGGGCGTTTTTTAGAGTGTAGAAGAATGCTAAAACGTACGCTAAACCTCGGCCGGACTGGAAGCGCGCGCTCTCTTTCTCTTCTTACGGCTTTTGCAATTGGGTTGCGCGTGGTGAAAAAAGGACTGGTGTTTTACAGCTCATTAACGTCAGGAATTTGTTATGAGCGGTATTTGCGCAAAGTACAAAAATCGTTGCATCGCCCCTTTAAATAATGTGAATTTCGTCGCGTGCATTGCGATCTCATCACGGACGTGGCACTATTGTACGAATGCGGGCCATCGCGTTGTTTAGAAATAATCCCCCCGCAAGGTGTGGAGAGACGTGCAGTTCGCACACGAGATGTAATAAGTGCGCTTGCGCGGGAAGCAGATTCGCGTAAAATTGAGCATCTGCGCAAGCGCCCTGTCGATAGCAGTGTCCTCGCAGCGGCTTGACGTCAGGTCCGCGCGTTTGTGTATACTCAAGCGCGAGGAGACGGGCTTGTTGTTATAGAAAGCAAATAACAAACCTGATTCCTGTAAGAAGCTAGCAAATCGGGTCCGTTGGTGAACGTTACACACTATACATAACGGGACAACTAGGTAAAGTAACACGAACAAAATACACAACCACCACGGGGCACCGCAGTGTCCTGTCGTGGTTGTGACTTTTCTTCATCTGCGTTGACGTTGTTATCCTCATTCTGCTTTCGTTTTCTTTTTTTTTTTTTTTTTTTATTTCCTCTGTCTTGGTTGCTCACTAGCCGCGACTAAAGTGAATCATCCCTGCCATCTACAGTTCATCTGTTTGTAGGGGTTGCAAATCTTTCGTGGTTTTCTGGTCGTCTCCCTCGTTTTCTTTCACAACTGCCCACCAACCGGACATTCTTTGGAGATAATGAGCAACATTTTGGTATTTAATTTTCCCCCCAAAGAATCGCATATATGATGTTTGGTATGGAGTATTATTTATATTGGGCGTTTTTAGTTTAATATATACTTCCAAGAAAACCAATAGTATGGGGCTGCGTGTATGCCAAGTTGCACCTTAAAGACTTTTATGGAAAAAACACACTTTAGAACGTTCTTTTTTAAAAATGCATTTCCTAAAATACATACCAACGCCATTTCTTGGTAACACGATTCTTCTCCAGGAATTTCCGTTCTATGGGAACCCGGTTGTCTAACATACTTTGTGTGGTCCTTACTTCTCCGCACTTAAAAGGGTAAATCGGTGGATCCACAAGGGGATCGTTATCGAATGTGCCGCCAACAACGTAATACGTCTTGGATGTTATAAATAGCTGGTGAATAAAGAGATAGGCAAGAGTTTAGGTTAAATTCCAACACATATGTGACACTAAAGCGATCAAGAAACAATCAGCTTTAATTGCGTAATTTCAAAGCATAAAGCAAAGGATATAAAATAAAGTTTATTCATATCGTGCACAAAATGGCAAGCATGACCAGAAGATATTATAGACTGATTTTTAAGGTCATAATTTGAGAGTTCATTTTCTTTAAGCATTTCCAACACAGAAGTGTTGCTTCGGTGCCTATAGGCAGTACTCACTGGACGCCATATTTTTGGGGCTCTGTTTAGCGCGCATGCTCAGAACGAGCTCACATCAATAGTCTGTTAAGACCGGCACTCTTGATGCTGCGGAATGCACATTGCAAAATAACTGTGGAAGCTCGCCATCAGCACGCGGCACGCTCGATCAGCATTCGCGCATATATATATATATATATTTTTTTTTTAAGGTCATAATTTGAGAGTTCATTTTCTTTAAGCATTTCCAACACAGAAGTGTTGCTTCGCTGCCTATAGGGAGTATTCACTGGACGCCATATTTTTGGGGGTCAGTTTAGCGCGCATGCTCAGAACGAGCTCACATCAATAGTCTGCTAAGACCGGTACTCTTGATGGTGAGGAATGCACATTGCAAAATAACTGTGGAAGCTCGCCATCAGCACGCGGCAAGCTCGATCAACATTCGCGCATATATATATATATATATATATATATATACAACACGGGCACTTCACACCATCGTACGTGGTCTCCGGGGAGGATATAAACGAATTTGTGCAGATGAATGAACCGTACTTAATCCAATGAATTAAAGAATCCAAGTTTTTCAGGAACCCGTCGAAATTTGGACTCGGCCGTAGCACTATATAAATACCACCCGCGTTCATCTGTAAAAGTTCGTCCTGACGAAGGCCGGACTCCGGCCGAAACGTCGAAGATTAAAACGTCCGTTGTTGCTGTTTTCACTAAGGGTTTTTCTTCTCAGTTATATACCCACGCCTTCGGCTTCCCGCCACCATGCCCGTTGTATATATATATATATATATACCTCTACCTCCTCTTCTCTAGGCATCTCATGAGCTCTGTACTAATATATATATATATATATATATATATATATATATATATATATATATATATATATATATATATATATATATATATATAAATATATACAAGAAAGTTCCATGGACTGAACAAGAACAAGGAAAGGTTTCTTGACGTTTTGAGGGGAGGACTTCTTTCGAAACGTCAATAAACCTCTTGTTTTTGTTCAGTTCATGAATTCTTCTTGTGTATTTAAATAATCACCGGTCCTCACGCATCAATCATCATATATATATATATATATCGTAAACAAAACGGCCTTTGAAAATTTTGAAAATCGGACGCAGTAACGTAATTTTTCTCGGCGTTGTAGTTTAGTGATCGCTAAACTATGAAATATGATTTTTATCTTTATAAAAAAAGCTAGAAAAATTTTTATTTCCTCATATACGCAGCGGTTGCGCGGTTCCTTCTTTAGTATCCCTCAGTTGCTGATTCTCATAAATCTGAAAAACCAACTCGTTTTCTTTTTTTATATTTACCTAATTCATTTTGCTCGACGCTCAACTTTGCCATGATGTTTTAGTAGACAAATGGTAGAGGAAAAAAATATGACTTGTGAGGTTGTTATATTAATTATTCTCTATTTCTCAATCCGTGTTTTGTATGTCTTTGGAATGCCGTATTTCAAACACCACTGCTACATGCGAAAGGTAGGCAAGTTTTATCGAAAGCATATAAATATCGATACAAAAGCTGGTAAAATGCACACAATGTGTTTAGATAAGATACTTTTTAGTTGGTTTCAATATGAATTCTTGACAAAATAAAAAGTTCGCTTTACCCATTAAGGAACTGTTATTTTTTTTCTTAAATTAAGCCTTAAGGGAGTTCAATATAATCTATTAGTCATAAAGAGCAGCACACTAATCCAATATTTATGAAAACGAAATTGCTCGATTATCTTTTTAGCAAAATATATTAATTGGAAACTCCTATCGTGCCTAAATCAAATTCGAACGGCAGTGCAAGTGGCCTTAAATGATATTGCGTTACCTGAAGGCCTTAGGAACTGATACAACCGCGGAGTTAAGCAGTACCACCTAGAGAAAAAGGCCGAAGCACTCCCAGTCATGGCGTAAGGATGGCCAAGGGAGAAAGGATATGAGGCAATTGCGTAAACAAATGGGGCTATTACTTAATTACTCCACGTCGTCTCACGTGTGTTTTTTCATGTCCGCCTTTATTCGGAGTTCAAAACAACTGAAGGATGCAATCTGGTAGAGTCATTATTAATTATACTCCTCATAAGTAATAAAAACATTATGCATATCACCAAGTTTGAGAGTGACAAATATATGCATGCATCATAATCCTTTAAGTCCAGGATAAATGACAGATGCGTTCGGACCGCGTGCTTCATCTCGGACGTGCTCCACTGATCCTGGCGCGCTCCTAAAAAAAAACTGTGGGGAAAGGAGGCAGGAGGGGCGATGGTGTCCCTGCCCGCAGCTACGCGTGCACGGCGTAAGCTGGGGTCTGCTGTGTGTCATTCGACATGTCGCCGTTGCACGCAGGCCTGAGATCTCGTCTCCTTCTCCCGATTCCTTTCATCCAGCCATGGCTCGCGCTAAAAACTACAGCTCGTGCACTCCCGCGTTCTCGAAAACCAAAATTTCTCGGCGGGCACAAATCTCGATTCGGCAGGGAAATCCTTGAGTCTCTACATACCAAATCTTCTGTCTCAAACCTGTCCAGCCCATTTCTTTCTCTTTCCAGTCAAGAGATTCTCTCGCTGCGGGGCGAGAGAGTTCCTACAAAGACATAAGACAATCCAAATTCCCGTATCTTCTACTACTTCCCTTCTCCGCGCATTCTCCCCCTCCACTTTCCCTTCCCTCCCCAGGAGGGCGCCGCCGGCGCATCTTCTCCTCCTCTTCTCCGCGCCCTTCTCCCTTCCATCTCCTCCCTTCTTTCCCCCAAAGGGCACCGTCGACACCCGGCCTGCGTGTAACGGTGACGTGTCGATTGACACACAACAGACCCCACCTCCCGCCGTTCACGCGTAGCTGCGAGCAGGGGCACATGGCTCACGTTTCCCTCACCCACCACCCTCCCTCTCAAGCTCCCCAACGCCCCCGCCAACATTCAGGAGGTGAAGTCGAGACAGTAAACGTTTTGTTGAAAGTCGAAAGCCTGTTTTGTCTGTTTGTCGCCAATGTCCCTCTTTCCTTATCGTAAATTAGAAACCAACACGCTCAACCATCTACATTATACTTCCGTGAGCTTCATGTTATGTGCTGTCCTGCTGGCAACCCACTGAACCAGCTGGAGTTTGACCCATCCTCGTTCTTCCGGGCCGCCATCTTCGTGTCAAGGATGAGTCTCCTCCACCTGCAACTGCGGTCCTTGGGAGTCTTCCTTCGGGAAAACGTGGCCCATCCCTCAGTTCACCGTCTCCTAGGCTTGGAATCATCAAGTCGGCCTTCCACCTAAAGAGTAATGCAGATAACAAAGAAGGAAGTCTCACGGGAAATCCTTGTGATGAGAACTGGGCTACGCCCTCTGATGGCCGGATGCTTCGGCACCTGCTTCGACACGCACCCCGCCTTCGTTTTTCTGCGGAAGTCCTGGGACCTCCTCATTGAGACTGCATGGAGACGCGTGCATCAGGGTATCCTCGAGGGTTCTGCCTCCCGCCGCAAGGTAGGCCTGGATTTCCCCATCAATCTGTCAGACACCAATTTGTCGGCAGAGGCAACTGCCCTTCTGTCAAAAGGCCCCAAGTTCGCGCCGCCTGCGCCATCAAGAGTTGACCAGCTGGCCTCAGTCTACGAGATTGTGTCGAAGACCCCGGATAGTTATTGACAGGACTTTGTCGGGGCGCCGGCCGGCGTGGTTTGCCATCACGGTGGCGCGAGAGCACCGGTGCGCTCGGAGGTAACAAGCGTCGTGAAGGAGCTCCGCCGATCCGATCTAGTGCTTTTGGAGGCGGACAAGGTGGGCCGATTTGTCATAATTAACATGTACAAACTCGGAGAGAAAGTGGATGAGGCACTAGAAAATAACTTAGTCCCCCTAAAAAAAAAACGTCCATCGGGTGCACTCCGGTCCGAAGTCAAATCTGTTCGTGATTCGCTCAGCCTCTCTTCATAGCGCAGACCAGCTCGGAGCACGTGGAGCGAAAGCTCGCGCTGCAGAACCCAGGGATCCTAGGTTCGAGCCCCACCCCTGCCCGTTTCGATCTGGATGAGCATCGTACCGGCGTGCGGTCGTGTATCACTACTGCGTGGTGCACGTTAAAGACCCAAGGCTAGCGATTGTACCGCACTGGCTAAATTTCTCATCTACAGCTGGGAGACTTGTCGCCCCTGTGAGGCAGACCAAGTTCTAGGCTGTATAAACATACACACAACCCAATTTTTTTAAAAACGATAGTTTCTGCACCGGCAAAACAGTACCTCTCCATCTTTTTCACGGCAAAAACGCACAAGCTAGACATTCCCTTTCGAAGCATAATCTCTGAGGGGGGGGGGGGGGGGGGGAGATACTGGCAGAAACCCCTCGCCCTCTTCCTACAAAGGCACCTTTCCCGTAGTGATTTCCCCACCCCTTCCGCGTTAAAGGCTCCCTTGAGGTGATTGATATTATCCGACCTTTGCACTCCAACCTGGACTACAACGTGTTCTCGCTGGATTCCGAGGACATGTATTACAATCTCGACCTCAAAATTCTCTTGTGCTCTTTGTCCGAGTAAATCGACCTGCATCGAATGACGAGGTTTCAAAACGCGTCCGGAATCCCGGTCGGAGGCTTCCTCGATCTCCTCCGGCTCCAGCTGAGCTTTGCTCTGGTTGAGCACGAGGGAAGAGTCTTCATTGAAAGGTCGGGCGTGTGCATCGGTTCCTGCGTCAAGCCGATCCTCAGGGAGATTTATCTCTTTTTTGTGGATCGCGTGGCGCAGGAGCATCTTGCTCGCTCGGGTAATGAATGTAAGATCTTCCGGTACGTTGACGACTACATCGTTCTTTATCCTATCTCCAACTTAGATGCTCCCATCCTTAAGGCTTTCAAAACTAACGCCAACGGCCTCACCTTCAAAATGGAAGACCCTACTCAGGAGGGACACCAATTTCTCGATCTTCGACTAACCAACTCGTCTCACGGTCTACGCTGGCCTTTTAAACAGCGTTCCCAGAAACCTCTCCTCCCCTTCTTTAGCCATCATTCAAAAACCGTTAGGTCCGGAGTTGTTCAGTCTCTCCTCTCCTCCTCTTGCAGAGAGTCCTGCGATCACAATATCAGAGAAAGCCTGTCGCTGCAGGCAACCAGGCTCCGGAGGGCGGGTTACCCGGTGTACCTCATAGATAACATCAGCAAGAAACTCATTCTGCAGTCTAGGAGCCGCCCAAAGGAGGCCCTTCGGGACCCGGTCTGCCCGCAGAGCGTGCATTTCTTACTCCCACACACGGCACACCGTCTGCGCGCACTTGCACATCGATTCGGTACCAGGGTTGTTTTCATATGTAACTTTAAATTAGAAGGCATGTGCAAGCGAGTCACTAACCCAGAAACCCCACCCACATGCACAAAAAGTACGCGCAGTGCTTCCGGGCCTGCACAAGGGAGAAGGGTTATAGTATCAATCTTGTGTGCGGAGCCGAGTACATCGGTGAGACGGGGCGCTGCGTGAATGACCGTGTCCGGGAGCACGCCAAGGAGATCTCGTCTCCTTCTCCCGACTCCTTTCATCCAGTCGTGGCTCACGCCAAAAACTGCCCTTCGTGCACCCCCAGTTCTTGAAAACCGAAATTCTCCGCGGGCACAAATCTCGATTCGGCAGGGAAATCCTTGAGTCAGAATTAGTTGGGGGGCTAGTTGGTTGAACATCTAGACGGTGGTTTAAAAGCGCAAAGGACTAAGAAGAGAAGAAGGGGACAGGACAGAGCGCTTAAAAGCGCTCTGTCCTGTCCCCTTCTTCTCTTCTTAGTCCTTTGCGCTTTTAAACCACCGTCTAAATCCTTGAGTCTCTGCATATCAAATGTTCTGTCTCAAAGCTGTCCAGTCCATCCCTTTCTCTTTCTGATCGAGAGATTCGCGCCCTGCGGGGCGAAAGGGCTCCTCCCAAGACATAAAAAAGTCCAAATTACCGTATCTTCTGCTCCTTCTATTCTCCGCGCATTCCCGCCCCCCCCCCCCCTTCTCTTCCTTCCCCAAGAGGGCACCGCCGGCGCATCTTCTCCTCCTCATCTCCGCGCCCTTCCTCCCCTTCCCCCCTCTTCCCTCCTTTCCCACTTGGGCCTGCGTGTAACGGCGACGGGTCAATCGACACACAGCAGACCCCACCTTGCTCAGTGCACGCGTAGCTGCGAGCAGAGCCACATGGTTCTCGCTTCCCTCACACACAACCCTCCCTCTCAACCTCCCGGACCCCCCCGTCGAGATTCAGGGGGCGAAGTCGAGACAATAAGCGTTTTGTTGAAAGTCGAAAGCCTGTCTTGTCTGTTTGTCTTGAATGTCCCTCTTTCCTTATCGTAAACCAGTGGAATTCGCCATAATTCACAAAGGTCAGAAGTTTCAAATATTAAGCTGAGTGCTTGCTTCTTAGAAAACACATAACAAAAAAAAAGTTTGTCGTCGAATTCTAAAGTTATAATTGAGTTGTTTCGAATTGCTTTTTTTAGTTTATAGGATCTTATTTTGTTATTTCTTCATTATGCAATCTGTGTTTTACTCCCGTGGCACACGTCATCACAATTCTTTTCGAAATTTTCGTATTTACGAGAAGCTGAAACTGCTGGCAAAACGACACAAATGCATACGTAATATAAAAACTGGATTATGCCGTCCATAACAAAATAATAAAATTGCCTTAAAGTACTAATTTCCAGAAAAATGCTCTACGAAAAATGCAGAGTAGTATGTGAGCTTTCGTTTCATTGGCATCAAAGGCGTGTTGAGAAAAGGTCAGAAAAATGTTCCTTACGAGATCAATCATTTGGGTGTATTGATGTACGTGACCTAACGGTACTGTAAAATTATAATTGGCCAGACTGAGTCCCATTATCATAAATAAGAATGCCGCATTGACTGTCCATGCCATCTGGTCAACCTGAGGAGAGAAATCATGATCAGCGGATGGTCTCAAGATTAAGGAAGTATAACTTTTCTGGTGCAATATAATATTAGGATTGTGCGAACGCAAAAATTTTTTTGATAATCAAATTCAAATCAAATAGTACTGAACAGTTGCCAAGAAGTGGAATATCTAATCGAATATTAAAGAGGAACTAAAGTGCTTTTTGCGATTCTAGTTTTCAGGTCATAACTCAATCTACGAGCTCTGAACATCCTTAAATACCCAAAGTTACTTTCATGCGCTGCCGATTTCATTTAAAAAAAATAATGACGATACGAAGTTTTTTTTTCCTTAAATTTGCGTAAGTTTGGTTTGCTGCATAGATATAAAGGTAAAAGGGCATTCCCGTTTCCTGGAACAAGTCCAGAAGGAAACTGTGGTGCAGGCCATGTGCCCAACGTTGAAAGTCTGGTGGCCCGGTAAGATGAAAACCCACCCGGCTAAGATGGCGCCGACGGGTAGTTTGAATGTCGAGCAGGCCAAAAGCAAGTGCACGGGATGCGTTTCCCGGACTGGGGCGGGATAAAAGGAACATCACTTCGATGTCCCTTTATAAGAGATTGTAAAATGTTAACTGTAAATGAAAAAGTGTGTGTGTGTGTGTGTGTTTTTGTGTGTGTGCGTGTATGTGTGTGTGTGTGTGTGTGTGTGTGTGTGTGTGTGTGTGTGTGTGTGTGTGTGTGTGTGTGTGTGTGTGTGTGTGTCGCAGCATGAGCGGTAACATTATAACGGCGAATCCAGCAGAGTCCGACCAGGCAGGGGCACTCGTTCACAAACCGATATGTCTGTTTCCATATTACAGGATTAATCAAAACGACCTAGCGAGTGGACATTCTGCATCAGGTTGGTGTATAAAAGGACACGATGAGCAAGAACAGTAGCAATGAGTAGCAAAAGAGCGGAGAGACCGTCCCAGATAGCCATCGACTCTGCCAGCTCCGAGGGTAGGCGGGCGTCCGGGGGGTACAAGCGCGTTTGATTTGCAGCCGAGGTGGAGGGGAAAACGAGGCTTTTATGGAGCCTTGATTCCTTCAGTCGAGTATCCACATAGGCTACCAGGTTATATCCCGCGGACACTATTGAGGGAGGACTAAGCATAGTCAAACCCAAAAAATAAAATTAAACTTCAGTGATCCTGTCTGAGGCCGCCGCTAGGTTTGTTGCTGGTCACTGGCCAGTGGCGCCAAGGGGATAACGGAGTAATGGGGGAGTCCGCTAATGGCACAGGCGGATTCATATTACGTGCGAATGAAGCCGCAGCTGGAGCCACGTCAATCTTCAAGGCCCGGGCGTGACGACGTTGATGCATCAGTAAAAAAATCAGTGTCTACAAAGCCAGGGTGACGCTGAGCAAGAGGTAGTAAAGTCTACACTGATCACGTGGGGTGTAGACACGTCCGTCAAGACTCGACCGGCGAGGTTTTGTTAGTGTAAGAGCATACTTGCAGGGCTTGCGGCGGTCCCAACTGTTACCGATGGACATTGAGGCAGTCTTTTCAAGCAAGAGTGTGAGCCGCACCGAATCGCACTAGGTTCTAGTAGACTCCAGCACCACAAGAAAGCCCCATACTTGACGTTTAGAGAGGAGTGGGTGATCCAAACTTTTACATCATCCGCGAATATGAGAAAGTAGACATCTGAGATATCCGAGCTTGAGGCCCCAATATATTGCTAGGAGTAATACATTGAAAAACAGCGGGGCAAGGACAGACCCTTGTGCCACCTCCGCTTCTCTGTAAAGTATTCAAAGCTGGCCCCTCCAAAGCGCATCGAAAAGGAGCGATGTTGAAGAAAGTAGAGGACGAAGGAGCAAATCTGATCAGGTAGATGAAGCCACCGAAGAATGTGGGGTGTTGTATAGTTTCTGGCCTGGGTGGAACCCAAAAAACAAAAAGGGTCCCTCCCCTCAAAAGGGATTAGAGGGGATTATTTCCCTGGACTGCCGGCCCTGGAAAGGGATAAGCATGGATTATGCTCGGACCACTTCTTTGCATTAACCCGAGGCAATCGTCGCGCTCTGATAGGAAGTTCGATGCGGAGCTTTCTTAGACCAGTTATACGCCTTCGATTATATTAGAGAGAAAGGGAAGTGCACGCGTGGATAGACTGAGTGACGGGGGGCCACGGGCGCTTCAAGAAAGCCGGGTGGCCACATGGTGGACAGCGCTGGAAAGGCGGCTTGTCTTGCTTTGGATCGGCAGGAACACTTTGCTACTTTGAGCAGCGAACGGCCGCTAAATTAACCGCTGATGCTACCGTGAGCTAGGATCGCCTCATAACGACTCCGTGAAATTTGGCTTGTCTTGGATTGGCAGAAACACTTTGCTACTTCGAGCAGCGAGCGGCCGCAAAATTAACCGCTGATGCCGAGTGGTTTTCGTGACGACTCGTCCATGTCTCTTCAATCTGCAAAATGCGGTTTGTTTGCTTCGCTTTTCTACGAGCGTACCGATATTGTGAAGCAAGGTGCGTTTCTCGGGCTTTGCGTAATCAGGATAAATCGTGTTCTTTTCAATACGCGTCGAGTACGTTGCACCGACTCCCTCATGAACAGCGCGCCCGAAAACCACGAGAGGCAAGGTAACCCAACGCCTCGGACCCCAGAACCGCGCGAGACGGCAAAGCCCGCCGAGGAGCCTCTTTGCTCTCCTACTTCTGCGTGTTTTCTCGTACTATGTCGACTTTGCGGAGTAAGAAAACCAAGGAGAAAATAAAAAAAAAAAAAAATAAAAGTGAAGGGCAACCACACGCGCGTCTCTTCGTTTTATTATTTGTGTCCCCGTCTCGGATTAGTAATGAGTCTTTCTCCGGTTTCACCTTATGTTGTACCGCAGAGAAAACCAGAAGCGCGAGCTCATAGCGTTGGCAGCTGCCCTTGTTGCACGAGAACTTGTACCGTCGAGATGTGCCCTAGAGCAAGGAGCTCGCGCTTGTAGCCTTTCCTGCTGTACAACACTAGGTGCGTTTTTGCCACGAGTTTGTGACGTGTAAGCAACACAACTCTTCACACTGCTTTTATTTTTTTTTCCGCTGCGGATTCTTTTATTTTTATTTGTGCCTGGTTCTGCTACTCTTCTGCCTCTCGCCTCCCCTCCATAAAAGAAAGGCCCATACAATAACGTGTTCCAGTAGCCTGAAGCAAGTCACTCTCCTATTCACCGTTGAAATATTTTAGGCTGTACAACAGTAATGTGTGCACACTGAAAAGCGACTTCTTGCTGCAATGTTTTTTGTTCAATATTGGATCACCAGCACAAATATTACTTACCGATGAGTGCCGATGAGTGCTGAGGACAGCTGAAGAAACACCAGCGCACCCTTCAATGGTTCAAACCACTGCTTCATGCACCACACAGGTGACTGTGGCATAGTGACAAGCACAACCAGGGTGCTTGCTGTTTAATGTCAGAAACACTTTGGAAAATGCAGTTACCACATGACCCTGAAGTTTTAGAGAATCTTAAAACTTGGGGCCATGCAAAATAACTAAGCTAAAGAAACCGTCAAGGAAGAGTCACAACAGGTGCAACCCACAGGTTCTCGTGACTCCACATACCGGGCCGGGCAGCAGTAAATCAGCAAGCAGGTATCGTAGAGTAGCTGCCACTGCAAGCGGTGCAGTGTCTCATAAAAAGAAATGTTTGCTGGAGAAAGCTCCCATGAATGCAAAGTCTATGGTGAGCTTGGGGTAGTGATGGTGATCCTGAAGCAAGAAGGATTCAAGCCAAGCCTGTTCCTGTGTTCCATGACGTATGGCGTCCTCCCCTTACCAGAATTCCTGGCTGTTAATTTCCTTCCTTACGTGTGCGTGCCCCCATCAGCAGCAATAGTAATAATTGCACGTTGCTTCAACAGGACGTGCTGATTTGGAGGGGCCTGGTGGCAGAGTGTGTTAGCACACTGCAGCTCGCAGTGTGTAGAGCGAAAACTTGCACTTCCCGCCCCTGCCCGTTTCTACCTGGATGAGCAGTGCACCTACACATGGGCGTGTATTACTGCTATATGAATCATCCCAAAGACTTTGGGCTATCGGTTGTACCGCACTAGTCAAATTTCTCACATAGAGCGTGACAAAGTGTCACCATGCGCTGCCAAACCGACCTTCCTTCTCCTCGACAAATAATGTCCAATTTTCTTTGTTCCTGCTAATTTGGCAGTCGAGTAAAAGAGAAAAAAAAGAACTACTTTTGTGTGTGATGGGAAACGTATAAACCTCTCCATATACCAGGTTTACCTACAGCCACCTGAAAACATCGCACCTCTTCAAGTGTGAAAGAGGGTAGGCCTGCACGCAATCCACTACACTCTGTTTCACATTAATTTTGGAAACTGTAGAAACTGCGGCGTCTGTGCAAGCCGGAGAAGTCTGCTGTGGAATTAAGACACTTGGGAAGAACATACCCCATGTGCCTAAAGACATTAGATGGTTTTAAAAAGGCACTCATACTTTCAGTCGGCTTGCAAACTGTAGCAAGAATGTTGGTTTGTACCATAGAAGTTTCAATTTCCCCTGCTTGAACTACTAGGAAAATGACTTCAAATTCACAATAGTGCTGAACGCAACAAAAACACATGGCGGAACGGTGGCCCGAGTCGGCTAGCACGTCTCAGCTCCGGGCATGTGGAGCGAAAGCTCGCGCTGCAGAACCCGGGATCGTGGGCTAAATCCCAGCACTTGCTCATTTCGATCTGGACGAGGATCATACCAGTACGCGTTTGTGTAATCACTACTACATGATGCACGTTAAAGATCCCAGGCTTTCGGTCCTACTGCACTGGCTAAATTCCTCATCTACAGCGGCAAGCTTGGCACCATTCGAGGCAGGCCGACCTTTCGCTGTCTAAACATCCTCCACACAATGCTGCTTTTTCTTTTTAAGTGAAACACACAAAAGGGACCGTGCCTATGACCTTGTACAGTAATGCATTGAACTGTTTGTGAATGCTTGTGATACAAAAACGGGCAAAAGGCAAGAACGAGAGCATGCACATTCACACTGTGGCAGCAAATACACCACAGCAGCCTCCTTTGCCGTTGTTGCCATGGCGGATGGAAGAGCTGGGCAGCGAATGCCGATATGACTAAAAACATTGTAAAAGTTATTGCTTCGCTTTTAATAACAGTTCAAAAAAATTTAGATTAATAGCTTTTCAAAACACAGCCACGTTAGCACTACTTTTTGGAGAAGATGGAACAGTCTGCCGGTGATGGTGAGGAAATGCAGCAAGCAGCCTTTTGCCTTTTGCCAAGTTATGGAGAAACACAGTACATATCATTCCACTTGGAGAGAGGACGCACCTTTGAACCAGAGCGCTTAGATGGGACTTTTCCTCGGTGCGTCGCCTGCTTGTGGAAACGAGCTGTACAAAACACCCGTTAGCATGCAACATGGTTCCAAATCTTACATTTCGGCTATTTCAGGTGCAAATATGCAAATTTAGAAGTGTGAGTTAGCGTGCAATGCTATACTCAATGAAGAGATTAACAGGGCACAATCGCGCAACCATCTCCCGTGCAAACAAAACAGAAAACTGGAAACAAGCAGATAAACAATGTGCATGGTGAATCTGCTCTGGCAACAAAACAAAAAAACTTTACACCGACTTGGATCGGAACTCATTGAACCCCCTAACAGCGGAGTCTGAAAAATAAAATAAAATAAAGCACTTGCCAACAATGATTATGCATATTCGACGCATTTCGTCGACGAAAAACAAATCCGCCAGAAACCCGGTGCTTGCTAAACCTTCGAGAAGAAAAACCAAGGTTTCTTACATTATTGTTGATATTTGTGGCAGTGTTATACACCAACTGATAACTTATGTTAACAAACAAACTGGAGCACCCCTAGCGGATGCCATCAGCGCCGCGCATGTGCAATGGAGTGTGGGCAAGAAGCTCGCCGTCGCCCATAAACAAACCATTGAAATGCAATGTTGTTGGCGTCGGTGTGAGTCCTCCTGCCAGTTTTCGCGTTTGAATGGTTGATTCTACGTCTTCCTGGCAATGCCCGACTATTTGAAGGGCCTCAGCGAAATGGCGTGGATAATGTGACATGCGGCGATTCATTCTGCACGAATGCCGCAGAATGTATGCTAGAGCATGATTCGTATGATAAGATTTTGCTCGCAATTTTCAGTTGCGACGTCGCCCGGGCTGCAAAAGCATGAATCATAGCTGAAGTGGTTGGCGTCAATACTGAAAATCGGAAGCACAATCAGACCAAGTGAACCAGGCATAACAAGTCAGTGACGCCGACTGGGGTAACAATGATCAACATCTCCTTGTACCAACTGTTTATATCGAGCCTGCTTAACAACCTTCAAACTTCGGCCTCTTGAGGCCTGCACTTCTTGTCACAAGTACCAGGCCAACATTCGGTCTACGGGCTGGTGTCGTCTAAAAGAGGAGATGACAAGCAGAAACGTTTGAAAGAGCACAAAACAGTGCGAACGATCAGGCGGCCGTTTAACCTGAAGACGCACTCAGCGTAGTCCGCAGGTGATTCGTACAACTTGACGGTTTTCTGGCGTTCATGTTCATCAAATAAATCTGATGACCACAAGTGTCCGTAAACTCAACCCAGAGTGCTTCCCGCCCAAACAATCGTGGTCCGACAGCGTCTGGTTTTCTTTTTTCACGGTTCATATCCACGTTCTTGGACGAACCGAGCAAAAGAAAACTGACCTTCAAAGCTTTCTCGACTCTTTTGGTTCAGGCCCAGTCGCAGAGTTTTGACGAGAGATCAGGTTTTTGTCTGGTTCCTTTCAAAACAATGCAGGAATACACGTCTCACATGGGGTGCTTTCGCCCACAGCCCCAGACCGAAAATGCGCCCCACACGCCACCACCGCGCTGTGACGTAACAGGGCCGAGTTTGTGTATACAGAAGAGAGGGGGGGGACATATAAGTCACATACCTGCCCTTTAGATGTGGCACACGGAACAGAACGCTTGGTACGTTCAGAAGTAAGTTGGATGTGATCAATTATATCCATAAATAACAATCGCACATTTGTAATTCGAGTGGATGGCCATATTTTTTGTTCCAAACAACCCACCCTGACAGGCGCTCGACAAGTTGCAGTGGAGAAGGGTTCATATGTTACGTCGCTTGCTTCGTATCCCACAGACCACAGGCCACGCTACTTCCAGGGTGGAGCGATTATTGGCTTTGCCACTTGGCGATGCCAGCACGTCACTACTTGGCCCTCTGAGACGCCCCAGGACCGGCCATGACAGCCACGGCTTCGCAGTTGAGTTCAGGTGGACGCGCCAAACTTCCATGGAGCGGCACTGCTCTAGATTGGCGTTTATCTGGTGACCTCGTTGCCTATGCTCCATCCCACAAGTTGTCTGCAGCAGGTGCAAAGGCACGAGCACGTTGCTTTCAAACGTGCCATTCTTGCGCAAGTGCTCATGCAAACAAAGCTCACTGCAGTCATATGCCCCCGCACCCTCGCCTTCGTCAATGCTGCACACACCCTGCGAGACCGAGCTTAGTCGACATCTACGGCTGGTATCAGCACAATTGAAAGCGCGATAAATCTTAAGCTGTCTCTAGGTTCGTATGTAAGAACAATCGTGCATTTGCGTCAAGGATCGAGGGAAGCAATTATGAGTTTTGCAAAGTATACCATCGGAACCATATTAGCCTCTCGTGCAATAGACGTAGTGCTGCCAGTAGGTGAAATTTCTCTGGACGTAATAATGGAATACCTATGCTAGGTGATTAACGAATGGAAAGAGCAGCAGACAACATACCGAGCCCAAAATAGCCATTCATGCACTGCACAAACGAAGAACATCACAGAATCAGTAAGGGGGGGCCGCTAGATGTTTAGTGCAGCCCACCACGGGGTACAGCTGAAAATGGCGAAATGCCCACACTTGGCTCGTGCCCTCTCCTTCGTTCGCCCTGCCGATTTCCGTGAAATTGCCCAGATGCACATAGAGAGCACGGCAATCGGACAACATGGCGCCACCCTGAAAGCCCCAAGTTGAATGATGTATAGCCATTGACAGGTGTCACCACAAAAATAAGAGTTGCAGCTGCTTGCTTTGGCTTCAATGGTACAAGCTGCGCCAACAGCTCCATCGACCTACCTTGCACAGCTAATACAACTAATGCTAGACGATGATGCAATTAGATAGCCAAAGCGGTGCAAGTGACAGCACCCCTAAGCCCCATATTTACTGCTGTAGCAGACACATGGGCCATAGTCGCTTGCTGTGCTCGCTATAGTTAGTAATAAAACCCGAACGGCAGCATGGCCTTGCAGTTGTCCCATCTACGGCACAAGCTTATTGCCTTCAAGAATGTTTTGGAATCTCGTAAGCTTGGAGCACGATGGGGCCTAGAGCTTGTGCAGCCAAAGCACAACGGAAGGTGACGCGCGGGTGCTGGAGGCCTGCCTGCTTATCTACAGTGACACGGGACAGGTTTATGAACCTCCGAAAGGATGAGTTCACATGAAATTCACAACCGTTCCATTGTGGGTATCGCATTATTTTTGTGTCTGCATGCAAGGGCGACATTTGAGACGCCATGCAGAGTGCTCGCTCATTGCCCGGCAACATCAACATGACTTTTGAGGCGGTTCGCTAGCTTCCGAGCGGCAGGTCACAGCTGCTGTATTATATTGAGTGGTGCCATCTACCCGAAGTCAATGAAAGTGTTCCCACCCGCTTCCCACTCTGTTCTTGGTCGGCGACTGACGAGCCTGACCTTCGGCGCCCAAATCGATTTTCTCCGGTTTCCCCAATGTGCCCTCATGGCACATCATAAATCGAGCGATCCGAAGGCGGTGTACAGCTGAGGAGCAGAACAACTGCCGTAGTTATTTGGCCGAAGTCCGAAAATCGTTTCATGGCCCCCTTAAAAACCAGTTTTGCTACGCACAAGCAATCGAAAGGATACAAACGTTTAGATATGCCCAACTACCTCGCATAAGGGTGGGTCCAGGAGCCGCCACTGAGAGCAGAATGGCCGACATCCCGCAGGCCAGCTAGGCTTGATGTTTACAAGATCACGGCCAGTCAATCCGGTTTTGGTGGCGTGTCATCATGTACACAATTTTGTGCTGCACACACGACTGGTTGGATTGTTTTCATCACTACAGATCACCGCTCGTTAGAGAAATCGAATGGCTCTTCTTAGTGCTTGTACAGTCGGGGACAAAAGTCCCCAGGACGGGCGAGCTGTGACTGAAACGCATTGCTGTGCCATCTGCCGGCTGGTTGGCTGGTTTCGAGATTACACAAAAGCGCATGCGCGTCCTACTGTGCTTGCAAACATGTGTGTTTTCCCGCTTGTCTGCGGCGCAGCGCCTAACTCTGAATCGGGCGCGTGGTAGGGGCTCGGAGATAGCGCTTACTGACACGGCACCTATAAAGCAAGAAGTCACGGCAGCTCAACTGAGCGATAAACTCGACTGGTTATAAAGCAAGGTGAGATGACATGGCGAAATGCGGCGCAATGTCGCAGGCGGTATCTCCAGTTTCGGAATGTGTAGCAGACGCTCGTCAGCCGCAAGCGCTATCTCCGAGGCAGTACCACGCGCCCGATTCCGAGTTAGGCGCACTGCCACAAAATAGCGGGAAAACACACGTTTGCAGGCACAGTAGAACGCGCTTGCGCCTTTGTGTGATCTCGAAACCAGGCGACATGCCGGCAGATGGCAGAGCAATGCGTTTCAGTCGCAGCTCGCGCGTCCTGGGGACTTTTGTCCCTGGCTGTACAACTCACCGCAGGCAGGTTAACTTTACCCAGCCGAAACATCCATGAAACCTATATGGCAGTTTTTTTGCATTAGCAAACCAACACACCAGTCTGACTGGATTTCGCAAGCAACAAAAGTCTGGCTCCTCTACGAGATGATGATCATCCTTTTGGTGCTCACGGCTTTCAGTGGTGGATAATTGTACGCACTCAAAGATCTGTACACCTTTGATGACTACTATGTAACGAAACTGGTCTTAAAGATTGGAGATCAGGTGGTCGTGGATGTCCGTCGACTCGCAGCCACAGCTCACTGTCTTGGACATGTCGCCACTCCCACGCAGACCTCCAACAACATTGTAACTCTCCTTGCAACAGTAGTGGAAACCCCAGCACAAGCACACCAGAGGAGCACTTTCAAGTACAGCACCTTCCACAGGAACACAAGGAAGGCACGCAACCAAACAAAGCGACAAAGCACCTCGGTGATGGCTCGCTGCCCTTCCTGGAAGAAACAGATTAGTTGCAGGCAGTATGACAGGCACGCCCGTAAGAGACCATGTTGGAATCTAGGCTTCATCACTTTGCTTATGGTGAATTCCCCTCGCAGTTCTCGAGCGCTCCTAAAGCGCCCCATTTTGAGCGCACATATTCCGCTTGCAGATCTGGCTCGACTTGGTCATCTTCCACTCATAGATCTCTGGCAGCTCCCGCTCCTTGGAGCGTCTCCAACTCCGCCGAACTTGATCTACAGGATTTCAGAGATCTACACGCAAGTTGACAGAGCACGCTACGTCATTTCCCCTCCCTCGGCGGTGGCGCATGCGCAACGAGGTTGGTGGGCAGACCGACGACCGGCCGCGCCGTCGACGGAGTGGCGGAGTTGAGTCGGTCGAGCTAAATCTGCTCAGATGGGTCGGTTGTTTTTTGCGGGATTGTGACGGCTCGAACGCTTCTACGTCGCGTAGAAAAGGGATGGAAAGCCGGGACAGGAGCGTGACAAATCAGAAGCGCTGACATCTATGATTGTGAGAGGAAGAACAAGAAAAAGAACGGCAGAAAATCGGAAGGAGGCAGATGCAAGGTTAGGCCTGCTCATTTTCCGCCACTGATAGTTTATTTTTTTTACACTGCATGCCGCAGGCGTTTTCTCGTGCAATAAAGTAAGAACAGATTAGGCAACGACCGTGCCAGTGATGGCTTGTTACCTCTGTGTTTATGAAAGTCGTACCAGCAATCTGAACTCCACCGACGACAATCGCTGTGCACGCCGTGCCGCTTCGAGGCGGCCGAAAGGTATGCGACATTGCCGAAAGCGGACGTCTTCCTCCTTATTTGTGACATGGGCTCCGTGGTACGTATAATTTCGCCCGGCCTGTGTTGTGTGTTATTTCTGCAGCTAAGCAGTGACAGTTGTCACTGGTCGTCGGAAAGATCAGTCGGCTGAAGCGTTGGTCAAGCAGCGGCCATTTTGAACGGCCGAGGGAAGAGCAGGGGGGGTGGGGGGGAAGGAGTCCCTCTAAAAAGGCGAATTCATCTTCCCCTCGTCGTTCCGATCCGGGGCCCACGGAGCGGAATTTTGCCTCCCTCGCGGATTTTGGAAAGCACTCCAGATCTACGAGTGGAATTCACCTTTAGTTTGAGAATCCAAAAAATAAACGAATGTGGACAAATGCAGTTTTGTTTTGCTCTTTGTATTTCCTTAAAATCCTCCTGCCTAGGAATCGCAGTGAAGAAACAGAAAAGAAGATAAAATTAGACGCAGGGTAATATGCAGCCTCTTATCTTCAACGATATCCGTCGTTCTGCTCTCGCTCCTCAATAGATTGCCGGCAGCTTCGCCGGAGGCGACGCTTTCCGGACATGCGGGAAGTAAAACATTTGATCAAAGCAGGGCTCTTTGACAAGGCTGAGTCACATGTTCCTTGCAAAACGAACTTCACTTACTGATGATGTTCTCGAATACCGACGTCAGAGAGCGCTTTCAAAGCAACAAGCGCTCACCTTTTCTGGTGTTACGCGGACAGCACGAACGCGCGCTGCCCCAACAAGCAGTCTTGACAACGCAAACGTTTGTTTCGTTGCGGGATACGACAGCAGATTTCATAAAAGCATACCTCCGCAGGCACGATTTCAGCTACAGCTACAAATCGTGCCAGGTGCGCAGAGAAAGAAACGAACGAGAAGACGTTTCGAGCAAGAGTTATTTGAAGAAAGCGATTGTTATTTCTGCATCCTTAAATACTTCTTACTGTACTAATATAGAGATTGCCTGGAAATGCTCGAAAGTTGACCATGGAAGTGACAGTGAACGTACCGACCCATCTCGCAGCAGATAAGTCGCCATCTTGACATTCCGATTTGGATTTGGATTGGATCGATGAATGGATGATATGGATATCGATATGGATATGGTGGCTAGCCAAAAAGAAAAAAAAAAAAACACAACCTAAATTTGATTGCCATTGCCCCCCACCCTCCTCACAGTTTTCCCCCACCAGTCCTCCAGTCTTCGCTTTGCGATTTCAACCACCCCGAGGCCGCCGACATCCCCCCGCTGACTGCGCTGGCCACCATGGTCTCGAATTCCCACTTCATTGATGCACGTCGTCTGCGTCGTCTGCCCCTGCCCTGTCGATGGTGTCGGTCTCAAGTCCATCCTTTTCAGACCCAGTGCAACCGCATAATCCACCGGATCTGGTGGCATCAGCGGTCTCAGCTCTCGGCACTCCATTATGATATGTACAGCTGTCTCCTCCTGCTGACCACATAGCTGGCATGTACCGTCCATCCCCGGCGTGTACTTGGACCTCAGGTGGCGTGTCCTCAACACTCCACTTCGTGCCTCGCACAGCAGCCCACTGCCCCTCGAGTTGTCGACGAAATCCACGCCCACAATGCTCTTCTTTTCCGCACCGTAGACGGCGAGGGACGGCCGCGCGCCTACCGCGGCGACCCATCTGGTCGTTTCTGTCTCCTTCACGCGTTCCCGCATCTGTTTCGCCGTCCCCGGAGATTCGACCTCGCACAGCAGCACCCGTGGCACGTCATATCGCTCCGTGAGCTTGTTCACTCTCCTTACCCACCGGGTGTTGATGCTTCGAAGGTAGATGTACTTGAACACCTGGCGAGCCCATCGTTGTTCCGGCAAAGTGCAAAGCCGCCGCTCGAAAATCAGTTTGCTGCTGGCCTCACGGGCCTCAAAGGAGGACCAACCCATGTCGCCCTGGACGTAGTCACTGGTGGTGTTTCGGTGTGTTCCCAGCGCCAGGCGACCCACCTCTCGCTGCCTCACTTCCAGATTTTCTCGTGTACGTGCCGACAGGCACAGTACGGCAATGGCAAAGGTCAAACCCGGCACCGCCACCATTTTCCAGAGTGCCCGCACCGTCTCGTATCGGCTGAAGCTCCACATTCCCCTGCATCCCAGGTAGCCCTTGCGTTTGTTCGCCGTGGTCCGCAGCTCGGCCTCATGCTGTTCGAGGTACTTTTGTCCCGACTGCAGCGTCACTCCCAGGTACTTATATTCGGTCCTCCACTCTATCTCTTGGCCCAGGATGTTCACTCTCTGCGACAGCTGCGTAGAGGCATCCTCTGTTTCCTGTTGCTCCACCCCCGCCCCGAGGACTCCAGACTTGCTGGGGTTGAACGTTAGCCCCAGGGTGGTTCCCTCTTTTCCACAGATGTCCAGTAATTCCTGAAGTTCCTCCAAGGACCCCGCCATAAGTACTACGTCATCTGCATAAATCAAGGCAGGGATCCTCTGATCCACTTGCCTCCCCTCTTCACCGTAGCACATCCTGAAACCCAAGCGACTGTCCTCCAGTGCTCTCTCCAGTCCTGCAATGTACAACGTAAACAGAAGTGGTGAAAGCGGGCACCCCTGTCTTAGTCCTTTTGTGGCCTTTATGGGCTCGGTGAACTCTGCCCCCCACTGAACCACTACGCTGTTGTCTCTGTATATCTGTTGGAGCAGGTCCCTCCATTCCACCGGTATTCCCAACTCCTCCAATACCCTCCAGAGCAGCGAATGGTTCACAGAGTCATAAGCCTTGGAGATGTCCAAGAAACCGAGGTATGGGGGCCTCTGCTCGTGGTTGGCGATCTCCATAGCCTGAGTGATTATGAACAGGTTGTCCTCCAGCCTCCTTCCCTTGCGAAATCCGTTTTGGAGTTCCCCGAGTATGTTCTCATGCACAGCCCAGCTCTGTAGGCGCTCCTTCAGTACATGCATGAAAATGCCGTAGAGCACCGAGGTCACTGTTATCGGACGGTGGTTTTTCAGGATGAGCTTGTCTCCTTTCCCCTTGTATAGCATCCTGATCCGGGATCTTTTCCAGTCCTCTGGTATGTCACCTGTTTCCATCACACAGGAGAGACCCTCTCGGAGCCGTTCCCTGGACTTTCCTCCCATTTTCGTCAGAAGGCCTGCTGGAATGTCATCTAGACCCGTTGCCGTATGACCATCCATGCGTTGCATGGCCCTGTTCAACTCGCCCTGGGATATAGCTCGGCGCTGTTGGGTACTTCTCGTGCTGTCCCTCAGGGGGTCACTCTGTCTTACTGCATCTGGTTGTTCGAAGCTCTCCGTCATTGCCAGAGCGATGTGCCGGATACATTCCTGTCCAGTCAGGACTACTCCGCTTGTGGCGTCCCTTATTGTTGTCGGGTTAGGCTCTGCCCATCTCTCTTCGCCCCTGACATGTTGCCAGAACTTTCTTGGGGCATCTCTGCCACTGCTTCGCAATTCCTCAAGCAGTTGTCTGATGGAAAAAAAGATCGAGAACTCAATCTTTTTTTCCTGGTATTCTTCCCATGCTTTGAGAATATCCTCTCTCTGTGCCCTCATTTTGACTGCTTCACCGTGCTTCCTGGATGCTGCTCTCCTCCGGTTTCTTGCCTCTTCCACTTCTGTGTCCCACCATCTCTTTCTCCTTTGTCTACGTTTTCGGTGTCCACTCCTTATTCCCTTGACCTTTGTAATCCACTTGCACATCCAACTCACCACGTCTGTGTACTGTCGTATGGGTTCATCCTCCGCCTCCTTTTCCAGCTCCTCCACCACTCTCTCCATTTCCCTACTGGTTAGCCCCTGGGGTGTCCTTGGCATCGGTGACTGTCTTAATTTGGTTGCCCCAAACTCCAATGTCAGTCGGCGGTGATCACTTCCAAGACTCGCTCCGCCAGTCTCGTCTATTGTCATCTCTGTTAGGTTTTCATATAAAGTTGGAGACATGAGACAGTAGTCTATGCATGAGGAACGTTCTCGAACTGCCCATGTGATCTTCCCTTTACCTTTTTCTGTCCCGTTCACCATCACTAGTCCCATTTTTTTCCATCCAGCATAGGAGTTCCCGACCCATCTTATCTGTCCTCTCATCCAGTTCCTGTATATGCGCGTTGAAGTCTCCAAGTATGATGATGGGTAAGTTCAGTTCTTCCACATCCTTCTGTAGACAGGCCAGTTGTGCCTTGTTTGCTTCCTCGGATTTGTTTCCAGTTCAGAGGTACACTATTCCGATTGCCACCTTCTTCTTCCCTATCTTCCCTGTCATCCACAGGTGCTCCACACAGCTTTCCCTTTGCCTTTCCCATTCGTCTGTAGCCGTCCCCAGAAAGCCCACACCTCCCCCTTTTCGCTCCCCACCTCTTCTGTTCTGGCCCTGCCAAGTGAATTTCTCATGTGCTGGTGGTACTTCCGAATTCCTCAGGTGGGTTTCCACCAGTCCCACCCCCACAAGACTCTCCTCTTCCATTGAAGCGTACAGCTCCTCCCATTTCGCTGCTTTTCTCCCTCCTTGCATGTTCAGGAAAGCCAGAGTTTGTCGCGTTCTCCTCTGTTCCCTGCGTGTTCTCTTTCTTGTCTTTTTTGGCTGCATCCTTATCTCTACCGTTTCCTTTGGTTGTGGATTTTCCAC
Source organism: Ixodes scapularis (assembly GCF_016920785.2). Classification (NCBI taxonomy): domain Eukaryota; kingdom Metazoa; phylum Arthropoda; class Arachnida; order Ixodida; family Ixodidae; genus Ixodes; species Ixodes scapularis. The sequence goes on from NW_024609881.1 coordinate 67,036,441, forward strand.
CCCCGCCCCGTCTATCCAGCTGTCCGCATCTGTCAACTCCTCACTAGCTAACTTTTTTTCCTCTTGTAATATGGGGGACGTATTCTCCGAGTCGTTGTGTTTTCTTTTTTCCCGCATGGTTTGTCTTGGGTTTTGTCTGTGTGCCTCTTGTAGCTTTTCTCCTCTCACTGCCATGCCCTTCGCTTTTCCCCTGTGCCCTCTCAATATTGTCTCCCCTGTTGCTGGTGCATCCGTTGGAGCTGTTCCTCGATCTTCTGCAACCTGTGGTGCCATCCTTGTTTCCTGATGTTTCTTCCCTGCGTCCTTGTTTGTGATGCCATACCCTTGTTGACTGGCATTGAGCCTAAAAAAGCCTCAATCTTGATGCCTAGGCTTCGTCCCATCTCTTCTGCTCCCTCACCATTGTGAGTGTCTCCCTGGTCCTCACCAGCAGGTATGTTGACATCCACAAACTCCACTCTAGGGCCCAACCGCTGTGTCATTTCTTTCGTGAGCGTGTTCATTTGTATGCTTTTTTCTTTTGTTGGGCCTACACTACTTTCTACTGGAACTGCACATACCACATACTGATGTTCCGGTGACATCTGAACCCACCTCTTCAGTTGTTCTTCCAGTTCATTTATGGCACTCTGTGCCGTCACTTCTCCCCGCATATCTATACTCCCTGCATGGATGACAACCATTCCTGTTCCTGCTTGCCATATTCTGTGATCCCTTTCCGCCCGAGCCATCTTTTCTTTCAGCTGGGCCCCGGGTTTAGTTGCAAAGTAGACCCGCTTGTCATAGTCGACTGCCTTGAGTACCTTTCTCTTCATTTTGTATGCTCCTGTGTCACCCACCACTAATACTCTCCTGTCACTTGTATAGCTCGCTTCCCACGTTTCCCTCTTATCTGCGGCGTTGGCCTCACTGCCACTTCTCTTGGGCTGTTCTGTTTCGATTCTCCCCATCTCAGGAGTGTTGGTGTTCTCCTGCCTCTCCCTTGGCATTAGTTGGCACCTGTTGACTGACTCTCGTGACTTGTTGCTTTTCTTCTTGCGTGAGCCGTTTTCCGTGCCACTTTCTCTCCTCGCCTTCACCTCCTCACCATCCCGTTGTAGGGGCCCGTTTCCGTCGTCTCTTCTATCAACCGCCGCCTGCACACTCCCGATTGAGTCAGTGTCGCCCCGTGTGTTTCTCCTCTCTTTCATCTCTGTATTTAGTACCTCCATCAGCCTGGTCTGAGCCACCACTCTTTCTGTCCTTTCATCCTCGAGTTTTGCCGTCATTCTGTTCTCTGCTGCTGTTCTCTCTAACCTTTATTCCGTGATTTGTACCCGCAGCTCTTCGTTCATGCTTCTCAGCATTTCCCACTCACGTCTCATTTCTTCCTCCGTGGGTCGTCCCGTTTCCTGTTCCGTCTTATTGCACTCTTCACATTTGAACTGTGTCTCTTCCAGGTCGACCCATTTTTCGCATTTCTCGCACTCTACCTCTGTCTTTTTTGCCACAACATTTTTCTTCCTACCTTCCCCTCTCCCGTTTTTCCTGTGGGGGCTCATCCTTTCTCGTTTCCTCCCCGTTGTTTTCTAACTTCCCGTTTTTCTTCCCCGTTTTTCCTCTCCGTTTTTTCTAACTTTTTCTAATCCGAAAACAAACGCACGTGGGAACGGCCATCGGCCATTGGCAACTAAATAACGGCTGGTGACTGTATCATGCCGATATGGTACCGCATGCCAATCTTATCATTCTGCTTATGCTATGTCATCTATAGCACTGAGTCATGCCGCAGTTACCGCCCCCCTGTTTTCGGCTATATAAGCGATGCCAAATAAACCTTGGATGTTGTTGCGTTCACGAAGTCAGCAGTGTCGGACTGACTTTCTTGTCAGCTGAGAGCCAGCTGATACATGGTGTCAGGAGTGGCCCACGCGACCACACCAGAACCGTCAGCAGGAGGCAGTCATGGAACCACTCAAGCAGCCCGACCCTTTGCTCCTGTCGGGAAACGTTCAGAAGAACTGGACGCTCTTCAAACAGAAGTTCGAGCTGTACCTGCAAGCGACGGCGCCAGACAAACCAAGAACGGAAGCTACCAAGGTGGCCACACTTTTGACTATCGCCGGTGATGACGCCCTAGAGATCTTCAATAACTTCGTCTTCGCTGAGGGTGAAAGCAAGGAGGATTACAAGACCCTTGTCGCAAAGTTCGAGGACTACTGCGCGGACCAGCAGAACGAGGTGTACGAAAGATACGTATTTCGGACAAGAACGCAAGACGAGGCGGAACCGGTGGAGCAGTTTATCCGCGTCCTCAGGAAACAAGCAAGGTACTGCAACTTCGGACAACTTTCAGATTCAATTATTCGCGATCAAATCGTCTTCGGCACTAACAACAAAAAGTTACGGGAGAAAACGCTTAGGGAAAAGGATTTGACGCTCCAGAAAGCAGAACAAACCTGCAAAGCCGCAGAAGCCTCCGCTAAACAAAATGAAGCATGGTATGCCCACGAAGAAAAGGTGGACTCAACCACAAAAGGCTACCAGCGCCGCTCAGATGCTTCAAGAACCGAACAGTGCTTCAAGTGCAACAGGAGGCACGAAAAGAGGAAATGCCCCGCTTTTGGGAAGACTTGCTATGCCTGTCAGGGACGCAACCACTTCGCAGCTTCTTGCAACAAACAAGTCAGCGAGGTGAAGCACGACGACGAGGGCTTCGACATCTTGGACCTGGGTGTTTGTGGCATCGAGAAGGAACGGGACCGGATTGTCAAGGCCCAGCTAGCGGAGCAAGTGGTCTCGCTGAAGGTAGACACCGGCTCCCAAGCCAACCTGTTGCCCCTGTCGGTGTACAAGAGACTGCACCCTAAGCCGTTTTTAAGACCAAGCCACGCGGTCTTGCGCTCGTACAGCGGCAATATCATCAAACACTGCGGCGTCACAACACAGGAGGTTACGATCAACCAGCATCACTGCCGCGTCGACTTTTTCATTGTTAAACGAAGTCAGGCCATTCTCGGGCTACAGGCAAGTGAGCTCCTGGGACTGGTGTCCCGAACGGTGAACTCTGTAAGCACGGGCAGCGCCGTTCCGGTGACCCAAGAATTCGCCCACCTGTTCCAAGGCACCGGCTGCGTAAAGCGACGGTACCGAATGGTACTACATGCGATGCCGTGCCAGTGGTTCAGCCTGCACGACGGGTGCCCTTGGCACTGCGAGAGCCCCTGCGGGAAGAACTGCAGCGCATGGAGAAGGCCACCATCATCCGGAAAGTGGATGAACCCACTGACTGGGTAAGCCCTCTTGTTATTGTGAAGAAAAAAGATGGCAGCCTTAGGCTATGCATGGACCCTAGAAATATTAACGCGTGCTTGAAGCGTGAACACTACCAGATGCCACAGCGCGAAGATATCGAGGCTGAGCTTCACGGGGCGAAGTTTTTTTCCCGGCTTGACGCTAACTCGGGGTTTCATCAGATTCCAATGAACGAAGCTACGTCAAGGATCTGTACGTTCGGCACTCCGTTCGGTCGCTACCGTTTCCTTAGGCTTCCGTTTGAAATCTCGTCAGCACCCGAGGTATTCCAGAAAACGCTGAGCGAGATATTTGACCCATTACCAGGAGTAAGGGTTTACATAGATGATATTTTGGTGTGGGGAAGCTCTAAACACGAGCATGACGAGCACCTCAAGGTCACTCTCCGTGAAGCGGAACAAGCGGGCTTGACGTTCAACTTGGCAAAGTGCAAGTTCGGCGTGCAGGAAATTTCCTTCCTGGGGGACGTGATAAGCGAGGTCGGAATCCGCCCAAATCATAGGTTGGTGAGTTGCCTGCGCGAGATGCCAGCACCAACCGATAAGCTCGGCGTACAGCGGATGTTGGGAGTGGTAAACTATTTTGGAAAATATTTACCTGCGCTCAGCGAGAAAACAAAGCTTCTACGAAGTTTAATACGTAAGGACACTGTCTTCGAATGGACAGAAAACCACGCACAAGAATGGACTGTGCTCTGCGAAGCACTCGGCAAAGAACCATTACCAGCGATTTTTGACCCCACAAAAGAAACAAAGATAACGTCAGACGCCTCAAAGGATGGCCTCGGATCGGCGATACTGCAGCGTCATGGTAGTAGCTGGCGTCCTATTGCCTATGCCTCCCGGGTAATGACAGAGGCGGAAAGTCGTTACTCACAGATTGAAAAAGAAGCCATGGGAATTACGTACGGCTGTGAAAAATTTCATCACTTCATCTATGGACGGCGCGTTTTCATAGAAACTGATCATAAACCTCTTATCGCTATTTCATCGAAGGACATAGGGGACTTGCCACCAAGACTGCAACGTTTTTTCCTTCGCCTGATGATTTACGATTACAAACTACAGTTTATTCCAGGCAAAGAATTGGTCCTGGCTGACATGCTCTCAAGGGCGGCGCCTGCTGCGTCAGGGGACACCGCGGGCTTTATCGACGTTCAGGTACATGCTGTCGGCATTCTGTCATCCTTAGTAAGTGAAGCAACAAAACTGCGTTTCGCTGAAGAAACCCGCAAGGATCCAGAGTTGCAAAAGGTTGTCGAAAACATATCCAGCAATAAAGCCGTCGAAGGAGAACTTAAACCGTTCGCTTCGGACCTTTCCGTAGTGGAAGGAATTTTGTTGAAAGGGTGCAAAGTTGTCGTTCCCAAGAAACTACGACCGGAAATGCTCGGACGGATTCACGAAGGCCATCTGGGCTTAAACAAGTGCAAGCTAGGGCACGACGTCTAGTTTTCTGGCCAGGCCTAAATTCAGACATTGAGTCGCTTGTAAGAAAGTGTGCCGCATGTACAACTTATGCATACAAGCAACCAAGCGAACCACTTTTGCTTCGTCAAGTTCCGGATTATCCCTGGTACAGGGTCGGTGTAGATCTTTTTCATTACGCCGGAAGTGCGAACCTCGCAGTGTTTGATGCACACTCCAACTTTCCAGAAGTTGAAAAGCTCGGCGACACGTCTGCAAGCACGGTTATCGGCAAACTGTGTGCCATCTTTTCAAGATACGGAATTCTGGTGGAGGTTTGCACAGATAATGGACCCCAGTTTTCGTGCCGGGACTTTGCCGCGTTTGCCAACCGATATGATTTTAAGCACATCACCTCAAGCCCCGAGTTTCCTCGTTCCAACGGTCTCGCGGAGAAGGGCGTACAGATTATTAAGAGGCTCCTAAAGAAAACTGGAGATGCGCGTGAAGATTTCTGGTTGGGCTTACTCGGCTACCGTTCTTCCCCTCTAGAGGACGGCCGTGCGCCGGGAGAGCTGCTGCAAGTTAGACGCCTGCGTACGCGACTTCCCGACTTCAGCTTACAGCCGGCATCCACCGTCAAGAAGCATCGCCAGCCAGAGACCGCGGGGCAGCGACTCCAGCCGCTCTATAAAGGACAAGTTGCCCGAGTGAGGAGTAAGACCTGGTCTTCAAAGGCTAAGGTCACGGGTACAGCGGCGCCCAGATCGTACAACGTGGAGACGGAAAGTGGAACAACTCTACGGCGGAACCGTCAGCATCTTCTGGCAACACCGGAAACATTCAATCGCGACTTGTCAGCTGACAGCGAGGCCAGTGACTTTGAAGACGCCGGAGCGGAAGTACAACTTCATCCAGGGGCTCAAGGAAGAGCCAACGAAACTCCTCGTGCGCAGACAACTCCTCAAACTGTTCAAGGAACACCAAACGCGGCTCCACCAGCGCCGAGAAGATCTACGCGAGCTACGGTTGCACCCAAGCGCTTGCAGTACGGGCAGCATTTCGAACAAATTATTTAGCATTGTTTCCCCTTGTCGTTTGTTAACCTAGGTTGTTTTATGTCTTTCTTACTAAACAAAGGGGGATGAATCATGCCAATATGGTACCGCATGCCAATCTTATCATTCTGCTTATGCTATGTCATCTATAGCACTGAGTCATGCCGCAGGTACCGCCCCCTGTTTTCGGCTATATAAGCGATGCCAAATAAACCTTGGATGTTGTGGCGTTCACGAAGTCAGCAGTGTCGGACTGACTTTCTTGTCAGCTGAGAGCCAGCTGATACAGTGACCAGTGTTGCCGAGATGCTCGCTTCTTTTCTTTTTTCTTTCTGATTGCAACCCAATTTAACATTTTTTTTGCAAGATTTTCTAGATTCCACCGGGAAGATTTTTTAACTTACTGGTAGCCTTTTTAAAACGTGTTAAAATTATTTGTGAAAATTTAAGTAAAAAGTAAACCAGATCATGCCTAATCAACACCTCGCTTGTCTTTACGACTTTTGTTCTTATGGTCCGGAGTTTGATCTTTCCTTCAGTTCGTTTTGAACGAAATCATTAGGCTGGATATGCCCGAAAAACAATTTACGCAGGTTAACAAATTTTCTAATGTCTGTTTTTCCCCGACACGTCGTCAAAATCCCGGGCCCTTGTATTTGTAAGATTCGTTAGGCCTAAGGATTGTTGGTCCGTCGGTCTTTGGGATAAAGGCTTAATGTGACATATTAGCGGAGTCAGCATGCTTTCTGATGGGCTTCAGCGGCTAAAGCCAAGGTGCCATGCTGGTTGCCGCACCGCGGCATTCAGGCAGTTATGGAATACGGGAGAATGAATTACGAGCGAACGCGTTTGTTTCATCGATACGTCTTCCCACGTTTTGAGGACATTTCTTTTGTTGCGACGGTGCCATCAATATGCATGGCACCCTTGGTTTGAGAAAAATAGGTCTGGTTGCGACAACGTGTACGCCGCTACGTTTAGTTAGTTTAGTGACACCGGGTTCTGCGTACTGCGAAGACTGTCCCGGTGACTCTATCTAGATATCCAAAGCACAGGAGAAAAGTAACAGTCTTTACAAATGAGAAAACAAAAGTTTTCAACATTTTGGTGCACCCGAGACGAAGACAAATTTTCGGTTTTACCAAAACGTATGTGCCCTTTACGTTATTTCTAACAAATCCTTGATTTGGAAACGACTTGCCAAAAGCCTTAGCTCCAGTGAGCTCTGTATGGTCCGTAGCCTTCGCTCCAGTGAGCTTGCTGGTGAAGGGAGTTTTGCTATGACAGAACAAAATCAAATACGCGGGCTAGCTCACACTTGCGTTGGATCAGAGTGATTGGATAGACAGCAACGAGAGTCATCGGGACAAGTCTTCGCAATACGCAGAACCCGGTGTCACTAAACTACCCAAACGTAGCAGCGTACACGTTGTCGCAACCAGACCTATTTATCTCAAACCAAGGGTGCCATGCATATTCATGGCAACGTCGCAACAAAAAAAATGTCCCCAAAACGTTGGGAAGACGTATCGATGAAACAAACGCGTTCGCTCGTAATTCATTCTCCCGTACTCCGCGACTGCCTGAATGCCGCGATGCGGCAACCAGCATGGCACCTTGGCTTTAGCCTCTTAAGCCTATCAGAAAACATGCTGACTCTGCTGATTTGGCACATTAAGCCAATATCCCAATGACCGACGAGCCAACAATCCTTAGGCCTAACGAATCTTCCAAATCCCAGGGCCCGGGATTTTGACGACGTGTTGGGGGAAAAACAGACATTAGAAGATTTGTTAAACTGCGTAAATTGTTTTTCGGGCATATCCAGCCTAATGATTTCGCTCAAAACGAACAGAAAGAAAGATAAAACTCCGGACCACAAGGACAAAAATCGTAAACGCAAGCGAGGTGTTGATTAGCCATGATCTGGTTTACTTTTCACTTAAATTTTCACAAATAATTTTAACACGTTTTAAAAAGGCTACCAGTAAGTTAAGAAATCTCCCCGGCGGAATCTAGAAAATCTTTAAAGAAATGTTATATTGGACTGCAATCAGAAAAAAAAGGAAAGAAGCGAGCATCTCGGCAACACTGGTCACCAGCCGTTATCATCCATTCATCAATCCAATCCAAATCGAAATCGGAATGTCAAGATGGCGACCTATGTGCTGCGAGATGGGTCGGTACGTTCACTGTCACTTCCATGGTCAACTTTCGAGCATTTCCAGGCAATCTCTATAGTAGTACAGTAAGAAGTATTTAAGGATGCAGAAATAACAATCGCTTTCTTCAAATAACTCTTGCTCGAAACGTCTTCTCGTTCGTTTCTTTCTCTGCGCACCTGGCACGATTTGTAGCTGTAGCTGAAATCGTGCCTGCGGAGGTATGCTTTTATGAAATCTGTTGTCGTATCCCACAACGAAACAAACGTTTGCGTTGTCGAGACTGCTTGTTGGGGCAGCGCGCGTTCGTGCTGTCCGCGTAATACCACAAAAGGTGTGCGCTTGTTGCTTTGAAAGCGCTCTCTGAAGTCGGCATTCGAGAACATCGTCAGTAAGTGAAGTTCGTTTTGAGGGGAACATGTGACTCAGCCTTGTCAAAGAGCCCTGCTTTGATCAAATGTTTTACTTCCCGCATGTCCGGAAAGGGTCGCCTCCGGCGAAGCTGCCGGCAATCTATTGAGGAGCGAGAGCGGAACGACGGATATCGTTGAAGATAAGAGGCTGCATATTACCCTGTGTCTAATTTTATCTTCTTTTCTGTTTCTCCACTGCGATTCCTAGTCACGAGGTTTTTAAGGAAATACAAAGAGCAAAACAAAACTGCATTTGTCCACATTAGTTTATTTTTTGGATTCTCAAACTAATGGTGAACTCCACTCGCAGATCTGGAGTGCTTTCCAAAATCCGCGAGGGAGGCGAAATTCCGCTCCGTGGGCCCCGCGTCGGAACGACGAGGGGAAGATGAACTCGCCTTTTTAGAGGGACTCTTTCCACCGCCCCCCCCCCCCCCCCCCCTTGCTCTCCGCTCGGCCGTTCAAAATGGCCGCTGCTTGACCAATGCCTCAGCCGACTGATCTTTCCGACGACCAGTGACAACTGTCACTGATTAGGTGCAGAAATAACACACAACACAGGCCGGGCGAAATTATACGTACCCCGGAGCCCATGTCACAAATAACGAGGAAGACGTCCGCATTCGGCATCGTCGCGTACCTTTCGGCCGCCTCGACGCGGCAAGGCGTGCACAGCGATTGCCGTCGGTGGAGTTCAGATTGCTGGTACGACTTTCATAAACACAGAGGTAATAAGCCATCACTGGCACGGTCGTTGCCTAATCTGTTCTTGCTTTATTGCACGAGAAAACGCCTGCGGCATGCAGTGTAAAAAAAATAAACAAACAGTGGCGGCAAAATGAACAGGCCTAACCTTGCATCTGCCTCCTTCCGATTTTCTGCCGTTCTTTTTCTTGTTCTTCCTCTCACGATCATAGATGTCAGCGCTTCTGATTTGTCACGCTCCTGTCCCGGCTTTCCATCCCTTTTCTACGCAAGTTAGAAACGTTCGAGCCGTCACAATCCCGCGTAAACAACTGACCCATCCGAGCAGATCCAGCTCGACCGACTCAACTCCTCCACTCCGTCGACGGCGCGGCTGGTCGTCGGTCTGCCCACCGACCTCGTTGCGCATGCGCCACCGTCGAGGGAGGGGAAATGACGTAGCGTGCTCTGTCAACTTGCGTGTAGATCTCTGAAATCCTGTAGATCAAGTTCGGCGGAGTTGGAGGCGCTCCAAGGAGCGGGAGCTGCCAGAGATCTATGAGCGGAAGATGACCAAGTCGAGCCAGATCTGCAAGGGGAGTATGTGCGCTCAAAATGGAGCGCTTTAGGAGCGCTCGAGAACTGCGAGGGGAATTCACCATAAGCAAAGTGATGAAGCCTAGATTCCAACATGGTCTCTTACGGGCGTGCCTGTCATACTGTCTGCAACTACTCTGTTTCTTCCAGGAAGGGTAGCGAGCCATCACCGAGGTGCTTTGTTGCTTTGTTTGGTTGCGTGCCTTCCTTGTATTCCTGTGGAAGGTGCTGTACTTGAAAGTGCTCCTCCGGTGTGCTTGTGCTGGGGTTTCCACTACTGTTGCAAGGAGAGTTAGAACGTTGTTGGAGGTCTGCGTGGGAGTGGTGACATGTCCAAGACAGTGAGCTGTGGCTGCGAGTCGACGGACATCCACGACCACTTGATCTCCAATCTTTAAGACCAGTTTCGTTACATGTGAGTCATCAAAGGTGTAGAGATCTTAGAGTGCATACAATTATCCACCACTGAAAGCCGTGAGCACCAAAAGGATGATCATCATCTCGTAGAGGAGCCAGACTTTTGTTGCTTGCGAAATCCAGTCAGACTGGTGTGTTGGTTTGCTAATGCAAAAAAACTGCCATATAGTTTCATGGATGTTTCGGCAGGGTAAAGTTAACCTGCCTGCGGTGAGTTGTACAGCCGGGGACAAAAGTCCCCAGAACGCGCGAGCTGCGACTGAAACGCATTGCTCTGCCATCTGCCGGCAGGTCGCCTGGTTTCGAGATCACACAAATGCGCAAGCGCGTTCTACTGTGCCTGCAAACGTGTGTTTTCCCGCTATTTTGTGGCAGTGCGCCTAACTCGGAATCGGGCGCGTGGTACTGCCTCGGAGATAGCGCTTGCGACTGACGAGCGTCTGCTACACATTCCGAAACTGGAGATACCGCCTGCGACATTGCGCCGCATTTCGCCATGTCATCTCACCTTGCTTTATAACCAGTCGAGTTTATCGCTCAGTTGAGCTGCCGTGACTTCTTGCTGTATAGGTGCCGTGTCAGTAAGCGCTATATCCGAGCTCTTACCACGTGCTCGATTCCAAGTTAGGCGCCGTGCCGCAGACGAGCGGGAAAACACACATGTTTGCAGGCACAGTAAGGACACGCATGCGCTTTTGTGTAATCTCGAAACCAGCCAACCAGCCGGCAGATGGCACAGCAATGCGTTTCAGTCACAGCTCGCCCGTCCTGGGGACTCTTGTCCCCGACTGTACAAGCACTAAGAAGAGCCATTCGATTTCTCTAACGAGCGGTGCTCTGTAGTGATGAAAACAATCCAACCTGTCGTGTGTGCAGCACAAAATAGTGTACATGATGACACGCCACCAAAACCGGATTGACTAGCCGTGATCTTGTAAACATCAAGCCTAGCTGGCCTGCGGGATGTCGGCCATTCTGCTCTCAGTGGCGGCTCCTGGACCCACCCTTATGCGAGGTAGTTGGGCATATCTAAACGTTTGTATCCTTTCGATTTCTTGTGCGTAGGAAAAGTGGTCTTTGAAGGGGCAATGAAACGATTTTCGGACTTCGGCCAAATAACTACGGCAGTTGTTCTGCTCCTCAGCTGTACACCGCCTTCGGATCGCTCGATTTATGATGTGCCATGAGGGCACATTGGGGAAACCGGAGAAAAGCGACTTGGGCTTCGAAGGTCAGGCTCGTCAGTCGCCGGCCAAGAACAGCGTGGGAAGCGGGTAGGGAACACTTTCATTGACTTCGGGTAGATGGCACCACTCAATATAATACAGCAGCTGTGACCTGCCGCTCGGAAGCTAGCGAACCGCCTCAAAAGTCATGTTGATGTTGCCGGGCAATGAGCGAGCACTCTGCGTGGCGTCTCAAATGTTGCTCTTGCGTGCAGACACAAAAATAATGCGATATCCACAATGCAACGGTTGTGAATTTCATGTGAACTCATCCTTTCGGAGGTTCATAAACCTGTCCCGTGTCACTGTAGGTAAGCAGGCAGGCCTCCAGCACCCGCTCGTCACCTTCCGATGTGCTTTGGCTGCACAGGCTCTAGGCCCCATCGTGCTCCAAGCTTACGAGATTCCAAAGCATTCTTGAAGGCAATAAGCTTGTGCCGGAGATGGGACAACTGCAAGGCCATGCTGCAGTTCGGGTTTTATTACTAACTATAGCGAACACAGCAAGCGACTATGGCCCATGTGTCTGCTACAGCAATAAATATGGGGCTTAGGAGTGCTGTCACTTGCACCGCTTTGGCTATCTAATTGTATCATTGTATCATGGTCGCGCACCAGTCACCTAGCTGTGTTTGGAGATTTGTGTTTGTCCTCTGTCCCCCTTGTTCCCTTACTCCAGGGATTATTTTCGTCATTGTCTAGCATTGGTTGTATTAGCTGTGCAAAGTAGGTCGATGGAGCTGTTGGCGCAGCTTGTACCATTGAAGCCAAAGCAAGCAGCTGCAACTCTTATTTTTGTGGTGACACCTGTCATTGGCTATACATCATTCAAGTTGGGGCTTTCAGGGTGGCGCCATGTTGTCCGATTGCCGTGCTGTCTATGTGTACCTGGGCAATTTCACGGAAATCGGCAGGGTGAACGAAGATTGGCACGAGCCAAGTGTGGGCATTTCGCCATTTTCAGCTGTACCCCGTGGTGGGCTGAACTAAACATCTAGCGGCCCCCTCCTTACTGCTTTTGTGATGTTGTTCGTTTGCGCAGCGCATGAATGGCTATTTTGGGCTCGGTATGTTGTCTGCTGCTCTTTTCATTCGTTAATCACCTAGCATAGGTATTCCATTATTACGTCCAGAGAAATTTCACCTACTGGCAGCACTGCCTCCGGCCACTACGTCTATTGCACGAGAGGCTAATATGGTTCCGATGGTATACTTTGCTAAACTCATAGTTGGTTCCCTCGATCGTTGACGCAAATGCACTATTGTTCTTACATACGAACCTAGAGACAACTTAAGATTTATTGCGCTTTCAATTGTGCTGATACCAGCCATAGATGTCGACTATACTTGGTCTCGCAGGGTGTGTGCAGCAAAGACGAAGGCGAGGGCACGGGGGCATATGACTGCAGTGGGCTTTGTTTGCATGAGCAATTGCGCAAGAATGGCACGTTTGAAAGCAACGTGCTCGTGCCTTTGCACCTGCTGCAGACAGCTCGTGGGATGGAGCATAGGCAATGATATCACCAGATAAACGCCAATCTAGAGCAGTGCCGCTCCATGGAAGTTTGGCGCGTCCACCTGAACTCAGGTGCGAAGCCGTGGCTGTCATGGCCGGTCCTGGGGCGTCTCAGAGGGCCAAGTAGTGACGTGCTGGCATCGCCAAGTGGCAAAGCCAATAATCGCGCCAGCCTGGAAGTAGCGTGGCCTGTGGTCTGTGGGATACGAAGCAAGTGACGTAACAAATGAACCCTTCTCCGACTGCAACTTGTCGAGCGCCTGCCAGGGTGGGTTGTTTGGAACAAAAAATATGGCCATCCACTCGAATTACAAATGTGCGATTGTTATTTACGGATATAATTGATCACATCCAACTTACTTGTGAACGTACCAAGTGTTCTGTCCCATGTGCCACATCTAAAGGGCAGGTATGTGACTTATATGCAGACTTGGACGTAGTTCAACTACTCTACTCAAACTACTGTAGTTTAACTACTTTTTCGAGTAACTTGGTAACTTTCAATTACAACTTGATTTGGGTAATTAGTAGTTGAATTTAACTATTTTTTCAGGTAACTTCTGCTCAAACTACTAACTACTTTTGAAATTATATTGTGCTAATTTTGCACATCACAAAAGTTTGAGCGCGGAAATGAATAAGACGCCGGCAGATGAAGTGGCATTCCTGAACAAGGGGCCCCCTTGTTCGGGAAGACGCCCTTGGACCAAAGTGACGACAAGCAGCCAAGACATAACACCGGCACGCACGAACGAGGGAAGAGATGCTTAACAAGCCTTGGTCGGGTATTGACCTTATCCGGTAACGCACGCAGGCGCCGCGCCTCCAGCTGCAACCGTGAAAGTTGCAGAGAGAGTTGTTGTTTTCGTGTTGTATGTCTTTAGTGAGTTCTGACTCAAGCGGTACGTTCCACGGGAGGCGCCACTGGAATGACCTCGCAGCTGGGCGCCTGTCCCCATGGTCGCCTTGTCGTCAGCGCATACGCCTTTGCAAAGCCGGACTCCCCCGCGCACAAACACTGGTACGGATAATCCGTTCATGGGAGCACGTTCTCGCTTCCAGCTGCAACTGTATACTAGCGACGATGCTTTTTCACGTAATCCTTCGCGTCCTTTCGAGCATCCATGCCTGGGAGACCTCCTCTTTGTTAAAAACGATTCAGGCGCATCAGAATATTGTAGTCGCCGGCGAGGATTGCGAGTTACCCTTGGGAGATCTTTTTGTTAGGCCCGGCGTCAGCGGCAAAGTATACTTCGGTTCATCATCTGTTAAACCAAAACAATTTTTTTTTTTTCAGTAGCGTAGCACTAGCACTACAACGGGACGCGCAGTCGTCCGAATGATCTCATCGTCGTGGCGCGAGACTTGAACCCTTGACTGTCTGGTGCACTCGCTCAGCGTACTCTCAGAACGACGTCGGAATAAAGAGGGGCCAGTTATAACAATCTCAACTTGACGAAGAAAACAGAAAAAAGGAGGAAAGTGTGTTATAAAAGACTCTCTACCCGAGGCAATCCTCACATGTTTCGTCATGGACACCTAAGATGCCGACACTCGCTTACCCGACCCTGCACAGCCTGTTTCTCAAATTCAACGCTGCCGTTCCATACAGCCCGTCGGTGGAACGTCTGTTTGGCTTGACTGGGGACGTCATTATAAGGAAAAGAGGAAAACTCTCCTATCAAGAACTTTGAAAGTCAATTCCTTTTGCGAGCGAATAAACTATTTTGGCGAAAACGCAAGCCATAAATAGACTGTATTTATTTCAGGCTCGCAGGGTTTTTCATTGATCAGAGCAGCTGTTCATTTTGCTACCACAAAAATATAAAAAAGTAACTTCGAAAGTAACTTCAAAGTAATTCGCTACTTTTTACAGTAGTTAGTAGTTTACTCAATTACTATTACGAATGCGTAATTTCTACTCTACTCCAATTACTTTTGGCGCCGATACTCAGTAACTTAACTTAACTACCTTTTTTGAGTAATTTGTACATGTCTGCTTATATGTCCCCCCCCCCCCTCTTTTCTGTATACACAAACTCGGCTCTGTTACGTCACACCCCGGTGGTGGCGTGTGGGGCCCACTTTCGGTCTGGGGCTGTGGGCGAAAGTACCCCATGTGAGATGTGTATTCCTGCATTGTTTTGAAAGGAACCAGACAAGAACCTGCTCTCTCGTCAAAACTCTGCGACTGGGCCTGAACCAAAAGAGTCGAGAAAGCTTTGAAGGTCAGTTTTCTTGTGCTCGGTTCGTCCGAGAACGTGGATATGTGCCGTTAAGAGGGAAAACCAGACGCTGTCGGACCACGATTGCTTGGGCGGGAAGCACTCTGGGTTGAGTTCACGGGTACTTCTGGTCATCACATTTATTTGATGAACATGAACGCCAGAAAACCGTCAAGTTGTACGAATCACCTGCGGACTACGCTGAGTGCGTCTTCAGGTTAAACGACCGCCTGATCGTTCGCACTGTTGTGTGCTCTTTCAAACGTTTCTGCTTGTCATCTCCTCTTTTAGACGACACCGGCCTGTAGACCGAATGTTGGCCTGGTACTTGTGATAAGAAGTGCAGGCCTCAAGAGACTGAAGTTTGAAGGTTGTTAAGCAGGCTCGATATAAACAGTAGGTACAAGGAAATGTTGATCATTGTTACCAGTGGGCGTCACTGACTTGTTATGCCTGGTTCACTTGGTCTGATTGTGCTTGCGATTTTCAGTATTGACGCCGACCACTTCAGCTATGATTCATGCTTTTGCAGCCCGGGCGACGTCGCAACTGAAAATTGCGAGCAAAATCTTATCATACGAATCATGCTCTAGCGTACATTCTGCGGCGTTCGTGCAGAATGAATCGCCGCATGTCACATTATCCACGCAAAGTTTTTTGGTGCAACAAGCCTCGGTAATTTCGCTGAGGCCGCTCAAGTAGTCGGGCATTGCCAGGAAGACGTAGAATCAACAATTCAAATGCGAAAACAGGCAGGAGGACTCACACCGACGCCAACAACATTGCATTTCAATGGTTTGTTTATGGGCGACGGCGAACTTCTTGCCCACACTCCATCGCACATGCGCGGCGCCGATGGCATCCGCTAGGGGCGCTCCAGTTTGTTTGTTAACATAAGTTATAAGTTGGTGTATAACACTGCCACAAATATCAACAATAATGTAAGCAACCTTGGTTTTTCTTCTCGAAGGTTTAGCAAGCACTGGGTCTCTGGCGGATTTGTTTTTCGTCGACGAAATGCGTCGAATATGCATAATCATTGTTGGCAAGTGCTTTATCTTATTTTATTTTTCAGACTCCGCTGTTAGGGGGTTCAATGAGTTCCGATCCAAATCGGTGTAAAGTTTTTTTGTTTTGTTGCCAGAGCAGATTCACCATGCACATTGTTTATCTGCTTGTTTCCAGTTTTCTGTTTTGTTTGCACGGGAGATGGTTGCGCGATTCTGCCCTGTTAATGTCTTCATTGAGTATAGCATTGCGCGCTAACTCACACTTCTAAATTTGCATATTTGCACCTGAAATAGCCGAAATGTAAGATTTGGAACTGTGTTGCATGCTAACTGGTGTTTTGTACAGCTCGTTTCCCAAAGCAGGCGACACACCGAGAAGAAGTCCCATCTGAGCGCTCTGGTTCAAAGGTGCGTCTTCTCTCCAAGTGGAATGATATGTACTGTGTTTCTCCATAACTTGGCAAAAGGCAAAAGGCTGCTTGCTGCATTTCCTCACCATCACCGGCAGACTGTTCCATCTTCTCCAAAAAGTAGTGCTAACGTGGCTGTGTTTTGAAAAGCTATTAATCTAAATTTTTTTGAACTGTTATTAAAAGCAAAGCAATAACTTTTACAATGTTTTCAGTCATATCGGCATTCGCTGCCCTGCTCTTCCATCCGCCATGGCAACAACGGCAAAGGAGGCTGCTGTGGTGTATTTGCTGCCACAGTGTGAATGTGCATGCTCTCGTTCTTGCCTTCTGCCCGTTTGTGTATCACAAGCATTCACAAACAGTTCAATGCATTACTGCACAAGGTCATAGGCAAGTTCCCTTTTGTACGTGTTTGAGTTAAAAAGAAAAAGTAGCATTGTGTTGAGGATGTTTAGACAGCGAAAGGTCGGCCTGCCTCGAATGGTGCCAAGCTTGCCGCTGTAGATGAGGAATTTAGCCAGTGCAGTAGGACCGAAAGCCTGGGATTTTTAACGTGCATCATGTAGTAGTGATTACACAAACGCGTACTGGTATGATCCTCGTCCAGATCGAAATGAGCAAGTGCTGGGATTTAGCCCACGATCCCGGGTTCTGCAGCGCGAGCTTTCGCTCCACATGCCCGGAGCTGAGACGTGTTAGCCGACTCGGGCCACCGTTCCGCCATGTGTTTTTGTCGCGTTCAGCACTATTGTGAATTTGAAGTCATTTTCCTAGTAGTTCAAGCAGGGGAAATTGAAACTTCTATGGTACAAACCAACATTCTTGCTACAGTTTGCAAGCCGACTGAAAGTATAAATGCCTTTTTAAAACCATCTAATGTCTTTAGGCGCATGGGGTATGTTCTTCCCAAGTGTCTTAATTTCACAGCAGACTCCTCCGGCTTGCACAGGCGCCGCAGTTTCTACAGTTTCCCAAATTAATGTGAAACAGAGTGTAGTGGATTGCGTGCAGGCCTACCCTCTTTCACACTTGAAGAGGTGCAATGTTTTTAGGTGACTGTAGGTAAACCTGGTATATGGAGAGGTTTATACGTTTCCCATCACACACAGAAGAAGTTATTTTTTTTCTCTTTTACTTGACTGCCAAATTAGCAGGAACAAAGAAAATTGGACATTATTTGTCGAGGAGAAGGAAGGTTGGTCTGGCAGCGCATGGTGACACTTTGTCACGCTCTATGTGAGAAATTTGACTAGTGCGGTACAACCGACAGCCCAAAGTCTTTAAGATGATTCATATAGCAGTAATACACGCCCATGTGTAGGCGTACTGCTCATCCAGGTCAAAACGGGCAGGGGCGGTCAGTGCAAGTTTTCGCTCCACACACTGCGAGCTGCAGTGTGCTAACACACTCGGTCACCAGGCCCCTCCAAATCAGCACGTCCTGTTGAAGCAACGTGCAATTATTAATATTGCTGCTGATGGGGGCACGCACACGTAAAGAAGAAAATTAACAGCCAGGATTTCTAGTAAGGGGAGGACGCCATACGTCATGGAACACAGGAACAGGCTTGGCTTGAATCCTTTTTGCTTCAGGATCACCATCACTGCTCCAGGCTCACCACAGACTTTGCATTCATGGGAGCTTTCTCCAGAAACCGTTTCTTTTTATGAGACACTGCACCGCTTGCACTGGCAGCTACTCTACGACACCTGCTCGCTGATTTACTGCTGCCCGGCCCGGTATGTGGAGTCACGAGAACCGGTGGGTTGCACCTGTTGTGACTCTTCCTTGACGGTTTCTTTAGCTTAGTTATTTTGCATGGCACCAAGGTTTAAGATTCTCTAGAACTTCAGGGTCATCTGGTAACTGCATTTTCCAAAGTGTTTCTGACATTAAACAGCAAGCACCCTGGTTGTGCTTGTCACTATGCCACAGTCACCTGTGTGGTGCATGAAGCAGTGGTTTGAACCATTGAAGGGTGCACTGGTGTCTCTTAAGCTGTCCTGTGCACTCATCGGTAAGTAATATTTGTGCTGGTGATCCAATATTCAACGAAAAACATTGCAGCAAGAAGTCACTTTTCAGTGTGCACACATTACTGTTGGACAGCCTAAAATATTTCAACGGTGAATAGGAGAGTGACTTGCTTCAGGCTACTGGAACACGTTATTGTATGGGCCTTTCTTTTATGGAGGGGAGGCGAGAGACAGAAGAGTAGCAGAACCGGGCACAAATAAAAATTGAAAAAATCCGCAGCGGAAAAAAAATAAATAAAAGCAGTGTGAAGAGTTGCGTTGCTTACACGTCACAAACTCGTGGCAAAAACGCAGGCTATACTCTGTTTCACCTAGTGTTGTACCGCAGGAAAGGCTACAAGCGCGAGCTCCTTGCTCTAGGGCACATCTCGACGGTACAAGTTCTCGTGCAACAAGGGCAGCTGCCAACGCTATGAGCTCGCGCTTCTGGCCTTCTCTGCGGTACAACATAAGGTGAACACAAGTAATAAAACGAAGAGACGCGCGTGTGGTTGCCCTTCACTTTTATTTATTTTTTTTTCCCCTTGTTTTTCTTACTCCGCAAAGTCGTCATAGTACGATAAAGCACGCAGAAGTAGGAGAGCAAAGAGGCTCCTCGGCGAGCTTTGCCGTCTCGCGCGGTTCTGGGGTCCGAGGCGTTCGGTTACCTTGCCTCTCGTGGTTTTCGGGCGCGCGGTTCACGAGGGAGTCGGTGCAACGTACTCGACGCGTATTGAAAAGAACACGATTTATCCTGATTACGCGAAGCCCGAGAAACGCACCTTGCTTTACAATATTGGTACGCTCGTAGAAAAGCGAAGCAAACAAACCGCATTTTGCAGATTGAAGAGGCATGGACAAGTCGTCACGAAAACCACTCGGCATCAGCGGTTAATTTTGCGGCCGCTCGCTGCACGAAGTAGCAAAGTGTTTCTGCCAATCCAAGACAAGCCAAATTTCACGGAGTCGTTATGAGGCGATCCTAGCTCACGGTAGTATCAGCGGTTAACTTAGCGGCCGTTCGCTGCTCGAAGTAGCAAAGTGTTCCTGCCGATCCAAAACAAGACAAGCCGCCTTTCCAGCGCTGTCCACCATGTGGCCACCCGGCTTGCTTGAAGCGCCCATGGCCCCCCGTCACTCAGTCTATCCACGCGTGCACTTCCCTTTCTCTCTAATATAATCGAAGGCGTATAACTGGTCTAACAAAGCTCCGCGTCGAACTTCCTATCAGAGCGCGACGATTGCCTCGGGTTTATGCAAAGAAGTGGTCCGAGCATAATCCATGCTTATCCCTTTCCAGGGGCGGCAGTCCAGGGAAATAATCCCCTCTAATCCCTTTTGAGGGGAGGGACCCTTTCTTGGGGTTCCACCCAGGCCAGAAACTATACAAAACCCAAAAAAAGTCCCGAGCACGAGGTGTGCGCATGCATATATTGCGTCAATTTTCAGTTGCTTTTAACGGCAATAACAAATGCCCCAAAGAAGACATTTACTGAAGACGACGTTGCGAAAAGTGCCCAAAAGCGCAGAGCATCTCGCTGCAGTCGCTACATCTCGACGAAGACCAAGAGATCTGTTTCGCGTTATGGGACGCTGGCGAACTCGTCAAAAAGGTTATGGACACTTCTGCCTTCCTGCGGCAATAGGAGAGCGAAAAGTATATGAGGCATTCTTACATCCTTGACCTTGAATGAAGCCTGATACATGACACAAGAACCGCCTTACCAGCAGACATGTACAAATTACTCAAAAAAGGTAGTTAAGTTACTGAGTATCGACGCCAAAAGTAGTTGGAGTAGAGTAGAAATTACGCATTTGTAATAGTAACTGAGTAAACTACTAACTACTGCGAAAAAGTAGCGAGTTACTTTTAAGTTACTTTCGAATTTACTTTTTATATTTTTGTGGCAGTAAAAGGAACAGCAGTTTTGATCAGTGAAAAACCCTGCGAGACTGAAATAAATGCAGTCATTTTATGACTTTCAAAATAGTTTATTCGCTCGCAAAAGCAATTGTCTTTTAAAGCTGTTATCGGAGGGTTTTCCCCTTTTTCCTTCTAATGACATCCTCAGCCAAGCTAAACAGACGTTCAACCGTGGCGCTGGATGCAAAGGCAGCGTTCAATTTCAGAAGCAGGCTGTGCAGGCTTGGGTAAGCGAGTGTCGGCTTCTTTGGTGTCCATGACGAAACATGTGAGGCTTGCCTCGGCTAGAGGGTCCTTTATAACAAACTCTCCTCCTCCTTCCTTTTTTTTTATTCGGAAAGTTGAGACTGTTACGACTGGCCCTTCTTTATTCTCACGACGTTCGGAGAGTTGGCCGAGTGAGTGCACCTGACCGTCAAGAGATCAAGTCTCGCGCCACGACGATGGGATCATCCGAATGACTACGTGCCTCGTTGCAATGTTAATGCTACGACACTGAGAAAAAAAAAATGCTTTTCGCCGCTGATGTTAGGTCCAACAAAAGGATCTCCCAAGGGGTGACAAGTACTACCTTTTCAACAAAAAGGAGGCCTCCCTGGCGTGGAAGGTCGGAAGGACGTGAAGGATTACGCGAACAAGCGGGAAGCGGAAACGTGCTCCCATGAACGGATTATCCGTGTCTGCGTTTGTGCGCGGGGAAGTCCGGCTCCGGAAGGGAGCATGCGCTGACGGCGAGGCGACCATGAGAACAGGCGCCCAGCTGCGAGGTCATTCTAGTGGCGCCCACCGTGGAGCCTACCACTTGAGTCAGAACTCACTAAAGGCACACAACATGAAAACAACAACCCTCGGAGTGTCCCCGTCTTTCACAGTTGCAGCTGGAGGCGCAGCGTCTGCTTGAATTTCCGGATTAGGTCAATACCCGACCAAGATTTGTTAAGCATCTCTGCCGGCGTTCGTGCACGTCGGTGTTATGTTTTGGCCCCAGGACGCCTGTGATGCAGTTTCTACAGCTGCCGAGAATAAGTGCGTGAGAACGGAATGTGAGGGGGCCCATTGTTCGGGAATACCACTTAAAGACCGACCAACGAAACCATTTTCCGCAAGGTAGGAAAATGCCCCTCGCGCCCCCCTCTTTTCACTCTCTCCCAAAAGTCACGTTACGGCAGGGGCTTCTTTTGTGTCGGCTTTTTCTGTAGGGATAATCCTAAAAAGCCGCGGAATGAGCGGCTAGCTGCGAGCGCCACAACGGCCTTGAGACGTCCAGGTGTCTTCCCTCGTTGACGTGGGCACGCGAGATTTAGGAAGCCAGTGCGACCGAACGCTTTTTTCCATGAGCTGCAGGTCCGAGGCCGCTCGGTCGGTGGAGATCGAGGGGTCGTGGTATGCTGGGTTCGTTCCTGCAGCCGCTCTCTGGCATCGCGAGGCTGCTGGAACCATTCCCGTGTCTGCACAAGGATTGGCTTGCGCAATAAAGGGTTCAGGTCGTCGATAATACATTTATTTCCTAAACTTATAAATCAAGTGGCTTTCCCTAATCTCTTCATTACTGTTTGAAACACATCTCCTCTCATATATATATATATCTATAGGTTCTTCACCCCATCTTGGACTCTCTTACGTATTTATCCGTCCTTACCTGTGGTTGATGACTGCTTTATAACTTGATAAAAACCTTTAAATATTAGCGCGGGCTTGCGCGATCAACGATTTACCGAATTTATCCAAAATTGGAAAGATTGGCGCCAGGAGGGGTTGAAGAAGCAAACCGAAATTCTTGCTTCTAATGAAGACGGCACAATCGTAAGATAGGTCTTTGCTTCACTTGCCTCCACAACGACCCGTTGTTTGCACTATCACAACTTTTTAGTAACATAGCTGTATACCACATTTTACTCATAGTTACTATAAATGTGGCCCCACAGGCTTTCCCGTTATGAGCGAGTCGACTTTTTAACGACCGGCGACTCTCCTGAGTGAGAATAAATATTATCACCTTCCCACAACATCCACACCTTTCTCTCTCCCCCCCCCTCCCCTCCCTTTCCCGAGTTGGGGAGATATCAGGCAACTCCAGGGAAGCAGCCTGCAGACTGCGCTTTTCGGCTACTCATTCTCAACACATTCGAACCTGGAAGTAAACACATCGCATGAACGACGCCCTGTTTACTTGCCACCTAAATAATGGGGCTCTACTGTTGGGGCCCAATCAATTTCATCATCAATCATTATTTGTTACGAATTCATGGTGAAAGTGTGTTCGTCGTGATGCCACAAAAGTGTTCGATTCAAAGGGAGAAACAGATGATTTGCAATTTTCCCAAGCGCCCCGGCCCGCGCGCGAGGAATTGTGAGAGAGACTGTCCCTCGCCTGGCCGCTCTGCGTTCAGATCGCATTGCCCTTTCGCTTGCCTCTTAATCCTCTGTTTTTCGGTTCCATTACCTATTTTTATCTATTCCAGTTATTTTTTATTGGTTCTAAGTGTTTCTATTTTCTACTGCGCGCGACATTTCTTGTATATTTGATTTGAAGGTGTACTTGGCTATGGCATTATTCGTTTAGGAATCAAGCGAAACTTTGTATCGGATCATTATACGTCTACGTTCACTCCCATTCGATGATTATCATGTTTTCGACTATGTACACGGGGTGGTTTTCAGCGGTAGGTTTTCAATCTGATTGCCCGCCGGAGCGCGAGCCAGAGCGCACTACGGCCGCGGGCTGTCGCGCTCTTCTCCTTCTCTGTATCAATATACAATCAAAGACGCGGGCGGAGCCGTCAATCGTGCTCGTGTCGGGAACCAGTAAGTCTGACCCTTGAAATGATGGTGTGACGCAAAACCCAAAGGCGTCTCGTTCGCCCACTTACGTTCTTACCAGGCGGCGGAGGTTGCCGTTTAGAAGGGATTATCTTCTGAACGGATCCAAGTTACTCGAGCAAACTCGCATTCTGCTCCCAAAGCCCAGCCGCTAAGCAAAGATAACGGACGGTGGTTCGAGAGGCGTGCAGCCCTTGCCCGCTTGGCCCTCCCAACCACTTCTCCGCTTCCGTAAATTTTGAAAGTTGTAGGTTGGTCCAGTGGCTTAGAGCTCACTTTTTGAAAGGAACCGAAAAAAAAAAAAATGGACCAGTGCAAGCTGAACTATGGAAGACGTAATGAAAATGAACTGCTTTTATGTGGCAAGTCGGGTCAATCGGTTCATAATTTTTCATCCCTTTTTTAAAGGCTCCGGAAAAACAAGAAACCAGGAAAAGCTGAGTGACGCAAGGCGCCTCGTATTGTTCAGGTTGTCCCGGTTTTTTATGTCCTTTCGGCGCACCTCAAAACGCACAGTGTTCGGTTTCTAAACGCTGCTTTTATTTTCGCACAGAAATAAAACAAAAATCCGTAATAATTTTACACACCAGTGCAATGCAATAGAGACTTCTATTTCCAGCAAGCCGCTTTCCGTCATGCTTCCATGTCATCCTCCAGGCCGCGAATGTTTGTACACACTGATCAAACTATTTACATGTAGATTGATATGCACTAGAAATCTGGCACTTTCTTTTAGAAGTAGCATGTTAGTGCACATAAATCCCCCAGCGTCTTTCCTTCGAATGGCCTGGAAGGAAAATAGAAATATCCCGGGCATGATTCGTGCAGAAGGCTAGATTCAATGGTCGCCCATTATTTCTACAAACTCGTTGGCAGATTCATTACCCTAGAGCCTGGTGTCCTTTCTCCAAGAAGCGAGGTTTTGGTAGAATTTCGTTGCTCGGCCGCTATTCTTCGAAGTGGCGCGAAAAAGAGAGAGAGAGGGGAAGGAGCAACAATGTTCGCAAGCTGATTTTTTTTTTTTTTTGCAATTGCGATATTTTGTTGTTTTTCGGTATGCTTTTGTGGTGTAAACAATTTTACGCACTTCCCACAAATATTTCATCGTCTACGACAGTTTTAAAGTATCACGCACTGCCTCGGGTGCGTTGACCTCACGCACTAGAGCATCACAGGAGCGAGTATTTCCGCAAAATAAATACGAGGACCTATTTCTTTTTTTGAATCGACCACTTTTGCGGCATCACGACGAACACACTTTCACCATGAAATCATAAGAAATAATGATTGATGATGAAATTGATTGGGCCCCAACAGTAGAGCCACATTATTTAGGTTGCAAATAAACAGGGCGTCCTTCATGCGATGTGTTTACTTCCACGTTCGAATGTGTTGAGAATGAATAGCCGAAAAGCGCAGTCTGCAGGCTGCTTCCTGGAGTGGCCTGATATTTCCCCAACTCGGGAAAGGGAGGGGGGAGAAAGGGGTGGATGTTGTGGGAAGGTGATAATATTTATTCTCACTCAGGAGAGTCGCCGGTCGTTAAAAAGTCGACTCGCTGATAACGGGAAAGCCGGTGGGGCCACATATATAGTAACCATGAGTAAAATGTGGTATACAGCTATGTCACTCAGAAGTTGCGATAGTGCGAGCGATGGGGCGTTGTGGAGGCAAGTGAAGCAAAGACCTATCTTATGATTCTGCCGTCTTCATTAGAAGCAAGAATTTCGGTTTGCTTTTTCAACCCCTCCTGACGCCAATCTTTCCAATTTTAAATAAATCCGGGACAGCGTTGATCGCGCAAGCCCGCGCCAATATTTAAAGGTCTTTATCAAGTTATAAAACAGTCATCAAGCAGCGGTAAGGACGAATAAATACGTAAAAGAGTCCAAGATGGGATGAACAACCCATGAGAGGAGATGTGTTTCAAGAAGTAATAAAGAGATTAGGGAAAGCCACTTGATTTATAAGTTTCGGAAATAAATGTACTATCGACGACCTGAACCTTTTATTGCGCAAGCCAATCCTTGTGCAGACACGGGAATGGTTCCAGCAGCCGCGCGATGCCAGAGGGCGGCTGCTGCAACGAACCCAGCATACCACGACCCCTCGATCTCCACCGACCGAGCGGCGTCGGACCTGCAGCTCATGGGAAAAAGCGTTCGGTCGCGCTGGCTTCCTCAATCTCGCGGATTGAGCGTGCATGCCCGCGTCAACGAGGGAAGACACCTGGACGATTCAAGGCCGTTGTGGCGCTCGCAGCTAGCCGCTCATTTCGCGGCTTTTGAGGATTATCCCTACAGAAAAGGCCAACACAGAAGAAGCCCCTGCCGTCACGGGATTTTTGGGAGAGGGTGAACAGAGGAGGGCGCGAGGGCCATTTTCCTACCTTGCGGAAAATGGTTTCGTTGGTCGGTCTTTAATCTGCCAGCGTCTTATTTATTTCTGCGCTCAAACTTTTGTTATGAAAAAAAAAGGATTAGATTTCAAAAGTAGTTAGTAATTTGAGTCGAAGTTACCTGAAAAACGTAGTTAAATTAAACTACTAATTACCCAAATAAAGTTGTAACTGAAAGTTACCAAGTTACTCAGAAAAGTAGTTAAACTACTGTAGTTTGAGTAGAGTACTTGAACTACGTACAAGTCTGCTTACCACCCAAGGCAGTGATGTTCCACTTCGATTTTGCGGAAAAATGGACAGTACTCTTTCCAACCGAAGTGCAGAGTTTTCATTGAAAAAAAACTCAAGTGTCTCTCTCCACAAGTGTGGTTACGTCCACGCAAGGCACGCAAAGCTTTGCCGTTGTCACCGATAGTACACGAAACATGACACAGCTCACGCTCTTCTAGCCACATAGGCCATAAAAGAGTATGTTAATGTTCATTTCCCAGTCTTTTTTAAAATAATTTTTGTATCAGACGGAGCGGCGGCGCATTTCAAGAATCGCTTCTGATTCCACGAATTGTCTCGGAAGCCGCACTCTTCGGCAAGATGGATCTTTTCAGCCACTGGACACGGAGAAAGCGCTTGTGATGAAGTAGGTGGAAGAACCAACGCTCACCAAGTTGAGATCTTCGCTCAACTCAACGATTCCCACCGCTAAAGACTTTGTGGAAGTGCTCCGTAAAAAAGTTACAAATGTCTGCATGTTCCACCTGTCTGTGGAACGGGTTCGAGAGTTTCGTGCGGTAAAGCAAGCAGAGTGGACCACCATAAAACCTGTGAGAGGAATCCAGGCTTCTCATCTGTGGAAGTCATCATATGCCGAGAGGCCGGATGTATACATGGCCACTCGCATAACTGAGAGTTTTAAGCTTATCTATTCATAGTTAACGAATTCGCACAGTGTTTTGTTCCTGTGAATTGTAAGCTAATTAATGGTATTCCAGCTCAAAGTCCATTTTCGCGTCACTAATACTCAGCCCTTATGAAAACAAGAATTTTAATAATATAAAATACATGCCATAACTAACGCTCAAAACGTTTGGTGCTGTGCGGCAAAGCCGCTATGACGAAGACGTCGGCTCGCTTTGAGTGAAGGTTTGTCGTAGCTTTTCCCGCTTGGAGTTCATATGTTACTCACTCCTTTGCCATCACAGGTTAGTTCAAGTCACTGCAAAGTGCCAAGGGGAGTTTAAAGAAAATAAAAGATGGAGTTTTTTTAAATATCAACGCACAATCTTGCCACATTTTGAGAAATCAGCCGAATTTCCGCGTTGATAACAAAAATATGTTAAGGGTGGGCATATTATATTTATATATTCGTAAAGAATATTTAAATACGCGCATTTTGATATGTTTTGTGAAGTATTATGAAAGATGGTTTATTTGCAAAAAAAATTGTGAATATGTCTCTAAAACGCGTTCTTGTGCCATGTCTGATATTTTTTGTTTGCATTGAAATATTTTATGGATATTTTTAATTTTTTATGTATGTGTTGTATAGCTTTTGTAAAACCTATTAAAAAGTTACGGTGCTGTGAAAGGTTCAATAAGGAAATGACGACTGTGCAAAGTGGCATTGTGAAATCTTCTCACTTTCCACGCCTTAAGCTTCTCTATTTTATATCTCAGCGAAAAAAATTGTTACGGCGCTCATATCTAGCTAAATGTTCCTCCCAAAAACATGGCTTTCATATTTAGTTTTAACAAAAATATCTAAAATATGACCCGGACCATCATTCCATGAATTGACGTGGAATCACCCAGAAGATAATGTGTTGTGCAGTAGGTTCTATTTCCGGTACATGTTTAGCGATTTCACGTCCGTTTATGTCTAGGTTTCATATCCAACGGTCTAGTCCTTACATATGCAATACCTAAGAGGCGTTTGAGGTAATGTGAATCAACAAATTTGAAACAAGTCTTTGTTCTTTCTTAAAACGACAAAAATCGAGATTGTACTTTTCCAACCATATAGAACGTAGCTCTCTGCGAGCCTGAGCTGTGACGTATGTTCATGACACAGCACAGACATAATCGGCATTAGGGCATGACTTGAAAGGTGGCTTTTCTTATTTAAAACGTGTTTTTGTTAGCGCACGACTCAAGGCTTACCCAAACAGAAAAAAATATATGCCGTGCACAGCAAAAAAAAAAAAACAAAAAAAAAAACGAGAAGTGTGCGAGCTTTCAAAAAGCGTGAAGTTTGCTGTGCGCGCCTACGCTTTCAGTGAGGGCATCAACCATACAAACAGCGCGCCTTTCCTCCTCGCCTCCATACAATCGTCCCCTCCTCTCCTTTGTTTTCGGAAGATTGGCGATTGCCAACAACAGTGGGGTCTTGACGACAGCCAGCAGAGCGTGTGGCTCCGGATTCACGTGATGAGCACCCTTAAAAACTCTCCAAGAACCCAAGTCGTACATCACATTTCCCCCACCAAAAAAAAACAAAAAAAAAACGTTTGCAAGCGGATTGGAACGGAAGGAAACCATTCATGGTGCAGCGACAGCACTTGCTCTGGCTGCACAAAACGTGTCCTGTTTGGACAGACCTTCAGCATGCTGCGCCCATTGCCGAGTGGTAGGGGAGCGGATTTCAGGGAGAGGAAAGGTATACACAGCGGAAGGGGAGTGATGCTCGCGGCCGATGAGTATTGCTGCGGGTTAATGCGTGGACAGAACCTCTCCGGTGTGAAGGAACGGCTCGCAACCTCTTTGGTGACGGAAAAAAAGTCATAGTCGGATTGTGTTTTCCAGCATTGCTCTCCACGTAGCCTGCAAATAAACAAGAATCGATCATTATATGTTTCAAAATAACAATTTATATCGAAATCTGGGTGTGTGCAATGGGACAAATCCGGATCTTTTTATGATAATGCAATTAATCCAAAGGTGCAAGCGAGGTGCACTAGAATGATGAAAATATTCCCTGGAGAAGAGGAACAACGGGGACAAAGGAAACACACCAATCTCCAAACACAGGTAGGTGACTGGTGCGCGACAGAAAAAGTCCGCCTGGTCCTGGTATCGAATCAGGGACCTCTCTATTTCCAGTGGAGTTCTCTACCAATTGAGCTAATCAGGAGTTAGGCGTCAGTATAGCAAACGGGTGTTATCAGCTGTCGCCCTTCGAACACCAACAACCCTAGTGAAAAAGCCATATGTATAAGAAATTACTTCTGTCCAATAAACACATGAATCATGAAATATATACAAGAATATGTAAGAACCATATAAGAAAAGTAAAAAGAACTATATAAGACATATAAGAAAATAGGTAAAACTTTTCACAAGCTTTTTTTAAATTTCACATATAATTCTTATTGTTTTTATATATCTTGTATGATTCATATGTGTTTTGTTGAACGCAGAAATTTCTCATACAAATTAGATTTTTCAATAGGGAAGGGTAAATGTCCTGCATATTAAGGTTATTATGATAATGAAAATAATGCAATGGTGCAAGCGAGCTGGAAAAGCATGACGAAAATAATCACTCTAGAAAAAGAACAAGGGGACAAAGGACAAACAGAAATCTCAACACAGCGAGGAGAAATTAACTGTTTGGAGATATTGTCACGGGTGGTGACTAATAAACAAGAAATAAACAGGAATAAATAAACGTTTAATGTGGCGAACTTGTGCCAAAAATAAAGAAGGAGACAGAAGAAAGCAGAGCGTCGCGGGCGTCGAAGTCGGCGTGTCAGCAGAATCGAGCGCTAGGGCGAGACTGACTCGACAAGGTCGCGGGCGGCCTCTTATCTAGAGTGCGCCGCTATCTCGAAGATTCGGCGAAAGCGGTTCGAGCGTCGCGTGATCGGGGCGAGAATGAACACGTACTTTCTAGAAAACAAAAGCAGGGATAAATGATAGAAGTTACGTGCGGTACATGAATAAACGGGAACTTTCTGAAGGACCGTGACCGAGCGTTTCTTTCTCAGCCTTGCGCGCGGCATTACTCCCCCCTTTAAAAGTGCATCGCCCCGATGCAGTGTAAAACAAATCAAAATAAAAAAGAACGATAAATTAAAGAGTCTTTTGGAGCACAAAAGGTCCACAGTCCTATCGAGCGTAGTACGGCTTCAGGCGCACGACGTGCACGACCTCAGGTCGTGGTGGGCGGCGTGACGATGTTCGTGTTCCGTCGGGCATCACCTCGTAGTTCAGCTCGCCGAGGCGACGAAGTACCTTGTATGGTCCAAAGTACCGTTTCAGCAGTTTCTCACTGAGGCCGCGGCGACGGATGGGCGTCCAAACCCACACCCTGTCTCCGGGCTGGAAGTGAACGTCCCTGCGACGAAGGTTGTAGCGGCACGCGTCGGCGCGTTGCTGGTCTTGAATCCTGAGTCGGGCGAGCTGGCGGACTTCTTCGGCCCGTTGAGTTGGAAGGGATCACCAACAGCCACGCCGTGTTGCTGTCGCTGAAGTTCTCCTTGTACAGTACGCCTTGTCGGATAAAGGTTGGCAGTGTTCGAACAAAACCGCGGGGAACGGCGCTTTCTTGCCCCTCTAGGTGTTCGATGAGTGCTCGCAGCTCAGGGTCGTCTCGTTGGAGTGCTGCCATGTCGCTTACATCCAGAGCGCCGAGGAAACACTCATCGTCGTCCTCTTTGGTGCAGGCAGGACCGGCCTCGACTGGGGCCCTTGACAGGCAGTCGGCGTCATTGTGCTTCCGGCCGGACTTGTACACCACGGCCATGTCGAACTCCTGCAGTTGTAGGCTCCACCGAGCGAGGCGTCCGGAGGGGTCCTTCAGATTCGCCAGCCAGCAGAGCGAGTGGTGGTCTGTGACTACGCGAAAAGAACTTCCATACAAATATGGGCGAAACTTTGTTATTGCCCATACGACAGCGAGGCACTCCTTTTCGGTCGTTGAATAGTTCCTCTCCGCTTTAGACAGCGTCCGACTTGCGTATGCGATAACTCGCTCGGTTCCGTCCTGCACTTGGACTAGTACCGCACCGAGTCCGGTGTTACTGGCGTCGGTGTGGATCTTGGTTTCAGCAAACTGGTCGAAATGGCCAAGAATCGGGGGCGTCTGGAGTCTTCGTTTGAGCTCGTCGAATGACCTCTGGTGTTCTTCTGTCCACTCGAACTTTACGGCGTCCTTCGTGAGGTGTGTCAGCGGTGCGGATAGCTTGACAAAGTCTCGAACAAAGCGCCTGTAGTAGGCACAGAGTCCGAGAAATCTTATCACGGCCTTCTTGTCAGACGGCGGCGTAAATGCAGCTACGGCGCGGGTCTTCTCGGGGTCAGGTAGAACACCCTTGTTGTTCACGACGTGGCCAAGGAACTTTAGTTCCCCATAGGCGAACCGACACTTTGTTGGCTTGAGTGACAGGCCGGCGGTCTTGATGGCTTGAAGCACGGCTCGAAGCCGTCTGAGGTGTTCGTCGAAATCTCGTGAGAATACCACGACATCGTCCAGGTAGACGAGGCAGCTCTGCCATTTCAGACCTGCCAGCACGGTGTCCATGACGCGCTGGAAGGTGGCTGGTGCTGTACAAAGTCCGAACGGCATCACTTTGAATTCGTATAGTCCGTCGGGAGTGACGAAGGCAGTTTTCTCCCGGTCACGTTCGTCGACTTCAATCTGCCAATAACCACTCTTCAGGAAGAAGGATGGACGTCCTTCTTCGTCATAGCGTTCAGTCGACGATAGTCCACGCAGAACCGCAGGGTTCCGTCCTTCTTCTTTACAAGGACGACTGGGGACGCCCATGGGCTCCTTGAGGGTTGAATGATGTCGTCGTCGAGCATCTCCTGGACTTGATCTTGAATCACTTTCCTTTCCTTTAAGGAGACCCGATACGGCGACTGGTGGACAGGAAGTGCGTCGTCGTCGGTAACAATGCGATGTTTCGCCATTGGTGTTTGGCGAATCTTTGATGTCGTGGCAAAACAGTCACTGTATTCGGCAAGGAGATCAATCAGTTGCCGGCGCTTCGTAGCTGGGAGCTCGGGGTCAATGTCGAGCGGCGGCGGCGTCGTGCTTTTCTGCTGTGGCGACGAGGTTTCCTCGGAGATTGCGGTGACCACCGCTGGCGCTTGAAGCTCCTCGACGTGGCCCACGGTGGTACCCTTCGTTAGGTGCTGTGGCTCCTCTCGAAAGTTCGTCACAAGAACAGTTGTACGTCTTTCTTGGAGATCCGTTACGCCTCTTGCGACGCCAATTCCTTTTTCGAGGAGCAGTTGGACGCTACCTTCCAGAAGAGCTTCACCGTGCATGGCGGCGTCGGCCATAACGGTGACGAAAACACTCGACCGCGGCGGTAGGTTCACATGGTCGGCGATAACTCGGATCGCGGTTGATGTTGTGTTGGTCTCTACCGGCGGTAAAACAGGTTTCCGCAGCGTCAACTGGTTTGCCCCGAGGTCGATGACGGCGCCATATTCGCAGAGAAAGTCCATTCCGAGGATAACGTCCCTCGAACAGTCTTGCAGAACGACGAACTTCACAGGGCACGTTTCACCGTGGATCTCGACGCGAGCAGTGCATCTCCCGACTGGCGTGATGAGATGTCCTCCGGCGGTTCGTATTTGGGGTCCATCCCACGGCGTCATGACTTTTCGCAGGCGGCGAGAGAGCCTCCCACTCAAGACTGAGTAGTCTGCTCCGGTGTCCACGAGTGCCGATGAGTCGAGGCCGTCAATAACAACGTTTAAGTTGTTGGACACCGAGGCAGGAGCGTCGTTGTGATGCGTATCGTCGGGAGAGTGGGAGCGCTCCGTCGTTCGTGGAGGCTCTTTACGTCGGTCGTCTTCGGCAACTCCACCTCCAGGGGTTGCCGCGCCTAGTTTCCCCGTCGAGGAGCGAGGGGCGACAGGCTTTCACGTCGGGGTTGGTGCATCGGCGAAGCTGGACTTCGCGGTGACGGCGACCGGAACTCTCGGCGGGACGCAGGCTCGGGGGACTGGGGTCGTCGCAGGTACTCGTCGATCTCCCGAGGGCGTTCACCATACCGGGGGCGCGGGTCGCTTGGGTGGAATCCGCGCAGCCCGAGTCGACGGTATGGGCATCGGCGGTAGGTGTGGTCTTCCTCCCCGCAGTGGAAGCACAGAGGGCGTCGGTCGGGCGTTCGCCACACATCGGTCTTCCGGGGTGCACGGGGCTCCTGGCTGGCGTACTGGGGCTGGTCGTCGTGGCGTCGGTCGTGCTGCGGCGCAGGAGACTGGCGTCGGGGCGGCGCGACATAGGCGCTAGGAGGAGGCGGTGGTCGTCGGGCCACTGCGGCGTAAGTTAGCGCGGGTTCTTCGGAGACTGCTGCGCTGATGGGAACCTCTGGTTGAATGGCTCTCTGCACCTCTTCCCGCACGACCTCAGCGATGGAGAGCGAAGCTGGTCGGTCCGCGGCGGGTAGTAGCTTTCGCAGCTCCTCCCGGACGACGTCGCGAATGATCTCGCGAATGCTTGGGATGCTGGACCCAAGGTCGCAAGCGGACGGCGGAACCGCGCTGACGCCGGGTAGCCTCTGGTAGTGGCTGGCTCGGGCTTGCAGGGCACGCTCGATGTTCGTTGCCTCGGCGACAAAATCTTCGACAGTTGTCGGAGGGCTGCGGACAAGGCCACCAAAGATGTTTTCTCTCACGCCCCGCATGAGGATTCGTAGCTTCTTCTCCTCTGTAGCCCGAGGGTCGGCGCGGGCGCTCAGGCGCAGGACGTCCTCTACGAAGCCGGTGACACTCTCGTTGGGGCCCTGGGTTCTGGTTCGCAGTAGGTCCTCGGCTCTCTCTCGGCGGTGGTGGTTGATGAAGGTAGCCTTGAGATCGTTCTTGAAAATGTCCCACGACGTCAGGGAGGACTCATGATTCTCGTACCAGAGCTTGGCAGTCCCCTCAAGTGAAAAATAGACATTGTGTAGGCGCTGCTCGTCTGTCCAGCAATTGTGGCGGGCAACGCGTTCATACTGGTCAATCCAGTCTTCGACGTCTTCGTACTGCTCGCCGTGGAATGGAGCCGGTGTCCGAGGAGCGACGGGTAGGTAGACGACGGCAGGAGCGGCGGGGGTCTGCGACTGGTTGGCCATCGTCGGCTGCCTGGTCCTGGGTGGTAAAGGTCCTTATTCCGGGTGTAGCCCTTGGGTTCGGCGACTTGATCGAGTCTCGATCTGGTCTTCGTTGGGTCCTCGGGAGCTTGGGTTCGGACTTGCAGTGCGGGAACTTGGGGGGCTGCGCTGCACGAACATGCGGTACCCCGCACCTCCACCAAAATGTCACGGGTGGTGACTAATAAACAAGAAATAAACAGGAATAAATAAACGTTTAATGTGGCGAACTTGTGCCAAAAATAAAGAAGGAGACAGAAGAAAGCAGAGCGTCGCGGGCGTCGAAGTCGGCGTGTCAGCAGAATCGAGCGCTAGGGCGAGACTGACTCGACAAGGTCGCGGGCGGCCTCTTATCTAGAGTGCGCCGCTATCTCGAAGATTCGGCGAAAGCGGTTCGAGCGTCGCGTGATCGGGGCGAGAATGAACACGTACTTTCTAGAAAACAAAAGCAGGGATAAATGATAGAAGTTACGTGTGGTACATGAATAAACGGGAACTTTCTGGAGGACCGTGACCGAGCGTTTCTTTCTCAGCCTTGCGCGCTGCAATATGTGTTTGTCCTTTGTCCCCCTTGTTCTTCTCCTCCAGGGAATATTTTCATAACGGAAGTTTTTCTGATTCATGAGAATAGATTAATAAATAATACAACATCTAAATCTTTAATGAACACAAACGAAGGAAAATAGAAAAAGTATCCTTCCTCTAGCATAAGGCAGCCGATACACTAATGCCTGTTTAATTCGAGTGGTTATCCAAAATGCGTGCCTACGAAAATTCTAAGGGCTCTGCCACACTGAGGCAACACGACGGCAACAGCAACACAACATGTTGTCCAACAATCGTGCAACTCTCTCTTCGCATGTTGTCCGACAACCCTGTCACATCGCGGCAACAGTAGCGCAACATGGATGACAACGAAAAAGCTAACTGAAGCAACTTGTGCTAGACAACGTGTGCTGCTCTGATGACTGGCTGGGCGAATTTCGGGCCGACAACAAGACAACACATATAGCTTTAAGGGCAGAGCTATTTTAATATTAACGTCGTTTTCTTATGAGCTTACTAAAATAAAGGCTTGGAAAACGTTAACCAACAATAACTAAGGCCTGTCGTGCAGCTAAAATAATTTCATGAATGTTTTTACTGTATAATTATGGCAAGTTCTTGCGGAAATGGTCGCAGAAGTGGTCGTGAACGTTCAGACTGGTGTTGAAATTGGAACTGCCCAAAGACCAGCTCACATTACTGCTAGTGAAATAAAATGACTTGTCTATACTCGCCTGCTCCTAAAGTATTATTAAAATAACGCAAGAAAGCAAGGGTTAAAAAATAAAAGCATTGAAACGACCGCTATGATAATGATTCTTGATTTAATTTCATTTAATTTCATTTGTTATACCCTTAAGCCGCCCGTTGGGCTTTACATAAAGGGGGCAAGTACAACATTATTCAAAACACAAACAGAAAAGAAATAAACCAAGAAAACAGGTGTTACGGTTGCTATGCGTTTAAAGGAGTCAAGAAACGCTTTTTCAACTTTTTTCTGTTTAGCTTTCCTCCTCAACTCATAAATCGCGCATTGTACCAAACAGTTCAACAGGTCGGAAAGGGGAGAGTCCCCTCTTGCTCGGAATCTCGCTTGTGTAGCCACGATCACAGCTATTGTCCCCCTAGAAGATTAGCCCGTTGCTCAAAATTCCGACTAGTTGCTTTCCCCACCCCGTTCACCCAAAAGCTGGCAGTGCTGTGGAAGCAACGTGCTCGTTGGGCCAGCCACACATTTTCCACGTGATCACGCTCTCTCGCGCATACCGACCCGCAGAGAATGAGGTCAGGTGATGAAAGGGAGGCGGCTGATTGCTCCGGCAAGCGCGTAGCTTCCACCGCAATGTCAGCTTAGGGGTAAAGGGATTAAGTGAGGTCCGGTGTCGTGTGACGTGCGCTTGGGCCCTGGTGACGCGCTGCGGGGGCCCGGTTATGGTGGCTAGTAGCCCGATGACGCGCTGCGGAGTCCGCGGATGTATCACAGTGAAAAGGCGGACAGTTTACGAAGGGAAGGAGGTACGAAATAGTCCGCTATGTTTTGCAAATTTTCGTAGTGAAAGTCAGGCTTCTGACTTTCTACCTTTGTTCTTTTGGCCCACTGAACGATGTGCTATTAGTAAAATCCCAATATAAATTGATTTACTCCAGCCCAAAATTCGTTTCATTGGCCCTTTAAGTAAGTGGTAAGAGAATCTTTGAAACCAAAGGATTCTTGGATGATTACAATATTATCAGAAAAGGAGTTGTATTCGTATGTAGCCAACTGTAATGGGGACAATTTAAGAAGGTTTGTTCGTGGAGTGACCAAATGAAGTTTTTCCGAATTGTCAGTACGCGTAGAAATATGTGGTGCAGCCCGGCAAAATAGTTCTATCTTCTATGGGCAGTGGTAGTAGAAAGTATGCAATGATGCAAGTCGTTAGATTTTCCTTCTGTGTGCAAGAGTTGGTGCTCCGAGTTTTTCCTTTGGTGAGGTGAGGCTTGTGCGCGTGTAGTTTTTAAGAATGAAGCGTGTGGCTCTATTTTGCACTGATTCTAGTCTTTGTGTGGAATAAAACTGATGTGGTGTTCATAATAAGGAAGCCTAATCAAGTTCAGATCGAATGAGGACGGTATATGCTACAAGCTTTTTCCCAGTTGTCCATTTGAAGATTTCGACTTAGAAAACCGAGATGTTAGCTTCCCAAGACATGTTTGATGTGACATAAACCCCAAGACATTTATATGTATGCACATGTTCAAGAACCCCATCGAAGAGAGTGTGTGTATAATCTGCTGGACTTCGCTTTGTACTAAAAGTTTGACTTTTTTTTTAAATATTTATCTTCATTTGCCACATTAGACACCATGTTTTAATTGTAATTAAGTCGTTTTGAAGTTCAATACACTCATGAATGCTAGATGGTTTTCTATAAATCACACAATCATCGGCATGAAAACGGATGGTGGAGTGGACAGTAGGGGAAAAGTCGTTTACGTACGAAAGGAAAAGTAGTGGGCCCAGCACGGTTCCCTGAGGTACTGCTGATTTTACTTTCTGACGACATCAGGATTCGCGTTCAAGCAGACACTTTGCGAGCGGTCGTCGAGGTAGTTCAATTACTCTGTATGACAGATGGTTCTGTTTGCAAAGCGCGTAATTTAAGAAGAAGTCGTTGATGTGGTACCTTGTCAAATGCTTTTTTTAAAGTCCATAAAACTGCCTTGGTTTCTGTTTTAGAGTGAAGGTTCTAATGAAGGTCCGTGACAAATTCAAAGAGCTGGGTTTCGCAAGAATGATACCGCCGGAAACTGTGCTGGTTTACAAAGAGCAAGTTGTTGTTCGACAAATTAATTCTAATATTTCAGAAAATTACATGCTTCATCAGCTTACTATGTACGCTTGTCTAAGAGATTGGTCTATAATTCGTCAACTCATTCCTTTGACCGGTCTTAAAAAGTGGGGTGACTTTTCCTTCTTTCCAATTTGCAGGAATTTTACCAGTACGTAAGGATTGTTGGAAAAGTAAACACAGAAAAAGTGGAAGCTTCTTTTTTGCACAGCCTAAGCACTTTCGTTGAAATAATATCAGGGACTCTAGCTCAACTTGGTCGAAGATTTTCTATTAGTTTGTGAATACCAGTCGCACACATAGTAATTGGAGTCATATGAAATAGTATACTATCTTCAGGTAAAATAATTAGCAAGGGAGAGGTATCATCAGAAAACATTTCACTAATCAGAAAACATTTACCTAATAAGAAAACATTTCACTAAAGATATTGCCAAATCGTTCAGGCACGTCAACAGCATCCAGCTCGTTTCCCAAATATTAAGTAAAGTGAAAGGGATTGGAGGTGTGCTTGGGGTTAACTGCATTCCAAGTTATTACGAGCTAGTTTTTTTAAAGCAAGGTAGACTTCAATAAAGAACTAATTTCTCTCTTTATTTATTTCATTTGCACACATTTGGGGGATTTCGTCGTACTTTGTAAATACCATCAAAGAACGCGATATTTTAGCCTGCTTGCTTGGCACTAGGAAACAGCCTCTACCAGACACCTGAATTGATTCTAAAATCCGCAGGACATTTTGGGGAATGAAGCGACCACATAGCAGCCGGAAGCAAGTATACAGCGTGGAAAAATATTTATTTTACCTATTGTAATGAAGGCCGATAGTGTCGGTGTCGCCGTTTTTAAGTACTGTCAGTTCAGCTCGACACCGCGCTACAAATTACGCTTTAGGGAACTGCAGGTGTGAACTCAATTTTATAGTAGAAATAGGAATTGCAAGAAAGAAAAACTGAACAGAGACACCTTATATGATGTCGTAAATTCCTAACATATATGGGCAATTTCATTTTCCTCGTATAGGGCCATATCGTTGACAGCGAATGAAGAACATCTTCTTAAAATAAAGGGTGGAAATTACTCCCCATGTCAGGTTTTCTAACCACAGTCACTAGTCGATGTCGTCCCGTGGCAATTGCCGGCCCTTCGAACACTCTAGCACGTTCAAGAGTCGGATTTCCACCGACATCTCGCCACACACGAACGAAGGTAAACAATCAAGATGGCGGAGTGTTCCAAGCGTTGGGCCCGCGTCAGCGCGGTGTGATAGGGCGGTCGGACAACAAATCGGCCAACACGGATTCCGGGCGACAGCGACATGTTGCTCTGCTGTTCTTGTTGCCGCGATGTAAGAGGGTCACCGGAAACGCGTCTTTCTCGTGTTACCGAATAAAGTTGTCCGACTGTTGCCTCAGTGTGACCGGGCCTTAAGGGCGTTGAATCAATCATCCTTGTAATGTTTGTTTCGGTTCAGTTCGTTTACACAAAACAACCGACGGACGTAATAGGACTCTAAAAAGAAAAATTATTTGTCACGTTTAATGAATTCAGCTACCTTTCGGTAAACGCTTTGATGTTTCTCAGAGTCGATATAATGACCGAAATTTGTTTATATCGAGAATAAGAGCACAACCACAATGCTATGTATGTTAGCCTATCCTCTGACAGGTGAGCTGCAAGTTCCTTTCAACTATCGCCGACAGATTAAGGAACATCTTGCGCGAATTATGGTAACGCTTTTAGCGTCGTCATTCGTTTTGTGGATTCAGCTACCTTTTAAGTGAACTACGATTTACGTAACTACGATTGGAATTAACATCCGGCCGTCAACTGGCAAACGGTACATTCAAAATCAGGGTAAAATATTAGCATAGGAAATGTCATGGGTCAAAGAAGAATAAAGGTTCGATGATGCCAGCGCCTAAGGAAGTTCGAGCAAACACTTAATTCAAAACAAATTGCATCTGCACCTCACTACAATGCGAAAACGCGAAAGGCGGTCCACGTTGCCCTGGAGGTCTCATAATGTATAAATCTGGGTA
Organism: Ixodes scapularis; assembly: GCF_016920785.2. Lineage (NCBI taxonomy): Eukaryota > Metazoa > Arthropoda > Arachnida > Ixodida > Ixodidae > Ixodes > Ixodes scapularis. Next base: position 67,075,529 of record NW_024609881.1, read on the forward strand.
CTTGCAAGCAACAGCACCAGGATGTTTCGGGATATTTTTCTCGGGACCAGCTCCATCGTGCACGCTCCCGAGCCTGCAAAAAATATTGTTCACGCTAAGAGAACCATCTAATGCTCAACACTAAAGTCAGGGGCATATTACGAAACGCAAAGCAAGGCTTATTATGGCCACGTTTCTTATCAACCCATATCGCATTGTCCGTACCGATGATAAAAGGCATGGGATTCACTAACGGTGACTAAAAAAGCTTTTCCCGGGTGATACTCTGACGACGTGTGTATATGAAGGAAGCGACAAGATACATACAAATGCCCAATTTCGTGGGCTATTTCGATGAAGCTATAGTACAGAGGAGGCTCTTCCTCGTCAATTCCCACATTAGCGCCTTTCACGCAGACCGTTCCGGCATGGGCGACACCTGGAAATAATAATCCATCTGTTGCTTACCATATACATTCAATAACCTTTTTCTCAAGCTGTAAGAATACTCTGTGATGTGAAAATCCCCCTCTTTGGAAAAACAGCTGTTTAGAATTATGAGACGTTCAGCCACTTAAAATTAAAAATCAGTCAAGGCGTGACCGCTTGTGCAAAATTCTCGAATGCCAAGGAAACAAGTCCTATCTAGAAGTTAAACGATGTGCTTACAGCAAAAATTTGTTTTTTAGAAAGATACAGGCAAAACAAACACGCAAACAAACATCTACAGTTACTTTTTTTCAGCGCAAAGCTAAATTACGAATAACTAAGTGCTCAGTCTTCGACCAAATGTAGCGCTTGGCGCTCGAACCTGATGCCAAACTTTCAGAAGAGCTTGCTGACTCAAATGTTGTGAACAGTTTTAGGAAACTCACAATAAGACGAAGGCAGTCGGCGAAGTCTAGCAACGCATCAAAATGAGTGACGTCGGCTACCGAAAACGGGACTCATTTTGCCAGTGTAAAATTTAAAAAAAATTGCTTCAAACTTTTGTATCAGCAAACAGTGAGTTTTAAAACTTTGGCATCAGGTTGTATTGTTAGAGCTCCGTTTGGATTGCATTAAGCGTTTGGCAATGCGTAGGCTGTCTAGTCATAAAAAAACACGGTTTCCAAAGGACACACGCACATTTGCGGCCTTAAAGTTTTACGTGGAATAAAAATTTACAATCATAATTTTTTTTTATTTTCGCGTTTGGTGTTGTAGAAATCTCACCACGAATATCAGTGGAATATTAAAGAGATATTCGTTGAGTGTGATTTTTATGATCATCACCTGACGACAACCCTTCTCGTCAAATTTTATTTGTGAACTAATAGGCCAAAACGTGCTTTAGAGACATTTTGAACTTGACTTTCTCCAACTGCTTGAAAGCAAGCAATGCTAATTTTATTCGGCAAAGGCCATCTTCTGTGAAACCGGCTACCAACTTGCAAATCCCACTCAGTAATTCGTGATTTCAACAAGCACAAACGGCGAATATCATTCGTTATTCGTTAGACATCTCTCAGAAATAACTGGTTAAACTCCGATATGACATAATTTCTTAGTCTTCTTGTTACGTGTTCTAAGCGGCGCCTGAAATGCAAATATGAAAATACTAATTAAACGCATCCCTGTTGCTCTGAACATTAATCACGTGAAACGGTGTATGTACATATGGTTTGGGCTTTTTAGGCTTTATATGTCCTTTTTTAAAAAAAGCCGTGAAAGCTACACTTATGCAGTTTCGGCAGGTGAGTAACACAGTAATGGGGACGTAACAGAAGAACTGTCACGATAAGTAAGATTATTAACTAACGCTTGTGATTAGACGCTCTAGTTTGTACTAAAAAAAATATTCTATTCAGAACGTACTTGAGCGTCATCAAAAAGCACTAAATTAGTCGATTTTAGAAAATTTTGGAACATTTAGGAAGGGTTATGGCGGGCTGACGTTACCACCCGTAAAATCGATGCAAAGTTCTTAGATGAGAATATAGTCGTCTGCGTTTACCCATCATCACCCCTGCCAACCTAAAAAACTCGATTTTGAGTGCAATACTTACCGACGGCCCTTACCACGCCTTTCTCTAGACCATCGCTTTGAACCAGACGTAGAGATAGAGAAAAAGATTGTGCATCAAGAGAAGCATATTTTTTTTTGTATTTAGAACATTAAGATACCGCAAGAAATATTAATATCCCCTAAACTCACCCACTATACATAAACAATCGACAAAATCGAATACTCCACTTAACCTTTGCAAGAGAAATATCGTTTCCAGGAAATTGTTTCTTAACGTCTGCTGACAGGAAATTTTAAGACCAAAACTTGGACGCTTGCGACAGCCTAATACAAAAAAAATTTAGATCACTATAGGATTCACATATATAAAGGGCTCTGATATCCTCGGAAATATTACATGAATAACTAGTCGCATGCAGCGCGTATTAGCCGAAATTATGCACCTCTACCCTTCGTTTTGAGGGTCAAGAAAACTTTTTTACGCATCTCTTGTCACCTTGCCGTAAAGTCAATTTAACCGGCACATAAAAAAAGGGGGCATGTTACGATTTTGGACTGAAATGCTTTTTTACTTAAGCTTGCTGGCACGAGTCAGACCGAAGCACGAAGGTAGCAAAAGTGGCGATGAAGGCCAGTTTGTTCTTCACTAGGTAAGGTAAATACAGCCAAGAGAGAGACGAAGACAAAGAGGAGACAGATATCAGCGCATATGTGTCCTCTCTTGAGCACATATCGTATAGACACGTATAAGCACATATGTGTGTAACTAGATACCGCCTCCTAATAACTGAACTATGCCGAAATAAAAATAAAGATGTATTTTTTTAAGAAAACATGAAAATGTATTATTACTTTGAACGCAGAATCTATATGGTGTTTGCAGAATGTGAGAGGAACACTTATCTGCTACTAGTACGAATGATACGGATGACCTAAGAAAAACATATCAAGGCTTTGCAGGTCACGGTTTGGAGGTTAAAACAACTCCTCCTCGGGTGCTTTTCACCTAACAAAAAACTGCCTGGTTACAAAAATGTACTACCCCCAATTTTAGAATATGGGAATGTTGTTTATGATTTAGTCAGCTTTTTTTTTTTTGCCGATTTTTTGTTCAGGTTTGTTGTTCTAGCGCTCGTCCTGGGTTCTTGATGCCATTCTTCTGTGCGCTGTCCTTACCTTCTCTCAAGCAAGGATAGAGTGAAAACTTTCCGGAATCCAACTAATTCAAACGAATTGAATGAAAATATCAAATAGATTTATCCAATAGTCCAGTTTTGACAAGCGTTCAAGTGAAAGAACGTTGTGCATTTTTAATCAAAATTAAAATCAATGACCCAGTGGCAATAATATATATATATATATAAAAAAAAAATGAAAAAAAGTCAGCTTCGTTGCCCTTGATATTTATCGCCTTTGTTTTCAACAGTGAATTTTCGGGGTTTCGCAGCTCCAGCGTCGTCGCACACATTAAACGAAGAATCAGGTTCGTTACACAGTGAAACGGTCGGCACATCAGACACTTTAGACAAAACGTTTTGCATGTCGCCGAATAAAAGTGCGTAAAATAGAGGAAGTCGTGGGCATCTCTTGTCGCCCAGTAGATAACAATTTAGGTAATGTATTGAATTCAAAACAGAAATCTGTCCGCAAGATGGGTGTCGCATCTTCTTAATGCGTTAGCAAATTATCTGCATTCGGTATTTGCTCCGATTCGAAAAAAAAAAACATAACAAAATAGACGTTTGAATTCCCTCACACTTAATATTTTCCCAAAACTCAATATATCTTGGCTAGAAAGAGATTTCCGTCGAATGAAAAGGTAACAGAGGAATTCAATTGCGTATTTGAGGGTCTCGAAGAAATTCCGTTCCAAGAGCGAATAGAAAAGATGGAAAAGACCTTGCAATAAGTGCGTTCATCTTCGAGGGGATTCTGTTTTCAAATACCATAACTTGAAATGGTTTTGTTTTCATTTCATATTCATTCCGGAAACGTTTCGATATATCCCACTGTACTCCCAGGAAACACTACTAGCACAGGAGCTTCCCTGTCATGGTAAAGTGTTATTCTGTTTAGTAAAAATTAACGACGTAGTTACGGAGATCACACCATATGGGGTAAAGTGTCGAAGGCGGCTCGAGTATTCGACACGAGCACTGCGTAATCACTCGACTTAGGCTCGTGAGAAAAACCCGCTAGATGAACATTTCAGTAGTAGTTTGCGTCTAATCACTGCGGTCACCTGAATAGCCCAACTCTACAGGGTTATTCAAGGGGAGGCCAGGCGCTTTAGATCGACCACAAAATTCGGTTAATTAACCTATCGCGCTACGACTTTGTGCAGCATTTCCCACAAATGGTGCATTTTTTTGTTAACTTTGGTAAAGAGCAATTTTACCTGACGAAAACGTAAACAAAGAAAAATGCTTAGCTCCTATGGAAACGCAGCGATGCCAGCGATCTTCAAACAACACGGCGAAGTTTTGCACGGGAGACAAGAGGTGGCGCAACGAACGCCTCCAACGAACGAGCATGCCGCGCCTAGAGCTGGCGTCTCTAGCAGACAATCTTTTCGACTCAAAAGCGACGCGCGTTCCGCAGGTCGCAGAAACAAAAACAGGCCCGGTAACATGAAGGAACTACAGTTCCTTGTCTGCTAAAGATGACGTATGCTCATTCGTTGGTGCCACTTGGCGTCGCGACCGCTTGCGCCGTCTTTTGTCTCCTGTGCAAAACGGCGCCGTGTTGTTTGAAGACCGGTGGCTTGGCTGCGCTTCCATAGGAGCTAAGACATTTTCTTTCCTCACTTTTTTCTCAGCTAAATTCACTCTTTCCAAATTTTACAAAAAAAAAGAATGCAGCATTTCTGGGCAACGCTGCACAAAACCGTAGCGCGATCGGTTAAGAAACCGAATTTTGCGGTCGATTTAAAGAGCCTGGCCCGCTCCTTAAACCACTTTGTAGTAATACCCCTCCGGCCTCCGCCAAGGCTTTGCAACTTTCCTGCCTAGAATCCGTAATAGACGATCATGTGGCCACTTGTTCCCGCAACGAGTTGACAGATAACTGTGCTCGTTTCTGTAAAATAAAAAAAAGAATTCTACGACTGTTTTTGAGTTAGAATAAAATCTAGTACCTGATGTGGGGGGTTATGGAAGCCAAAGATTTGATCAAGCAGTGTGTAATTTAGTGTAAGCCCGAAAATGTTCGCACGACCGCCTTAATCTCACACATACCCTTCGGGAGCATTGAATCGCCATAAGGAACTAGGATATGTTATCTCTGCCTCACGGCTCAACTCGACCTCAGGCTGAATTACGTGATCTTGCTTACCCAAAGAGCATCAGGTAGAAATCGGCTGGCCTTGCGAACGTGGTCTTTTTTGAATTTTAAAAAGGCTCTTAGTGACTCAATCGATGAGACTAGATTATCTTCTTCCACAAAGAAATACTCATCTTCTTTCGTCTGTAGACATAAAGAATCAGACGAAAAAATTATATTTAATTACTTTTTCAATCACAAATTAGACCGCCGTTATCAGCGAAAAGTAGTACTTTCTAAATGCAAAAATGTCTCTAGCTCTAATTTTTTATAAAATTCTCCAATACATGGCATTGAGTCTACTAAGTAAAATAAGCTAACTGAAATATACGGACCTTTTCGAAAACGAATTAGAAAGGAGCTAGTTTGTTTGTCTCAGCGCCGTGTCACGACAAAAATAAGAAATGTACAAAATTGAAATAGAAAACGAATTGTTACTTCGAAATAAAACCGACGGCTTTGACTGCGCGAACAGAAGCGATTTCGGAACTTTGATTTAGACAGATAAATCCCCAATTGCTCTTCATTGGCACTATCACTTCGAGACATATGTCTTTGTTTTCTTATTCATTTACGCGGTGTTATGTGATCGCCGCATTAAAATAGTGCAAGGTCGTGCGGAAATAAGTGGTTTCTTTGTTAACCTCACCGAACCATAGGAACCCTTCCTCGGAACACAGACCAACGCTCCTTTCTTACCTTGCTCGGGGCCCCAACATACCATCAGATATAAGATATGTGTATAAGCACGCACTAGCACCCCTCACCCCTTCCTCCTCTCAGGCTTGTTCGAAACCATTTTTCTGCATTCGATTAGAGGGATACCATCTGTTTACGACAAACGTATCTTAGTTTTATTTCTCACACATCACACACTGGTACAACGAACCAACTGCAACTTTATTCACACACTTATTTCTCCGGCTAAAGCTCTCAGCAATGTCTATACTTCAAAAGAAGGTTGAGCATAGTTAAAAAATTTAAAAAAAGCAAAATGACGCCACTGTGAACATGTACTTCAATCTCCGCCAGTTTTCTGACTTTTTTAGCCCAGTTCCGGCCTCGCGCACGTACGGCTCCCCCGCTTCCAACTTGAAGCAAGATGACTCTTGTTTGGGCCTTGTCTCTCTCGATTAAATCAATGAACGCGAAAGGGTTCGTGTGCGATCTTCCCGACATGGCTTTAATTTTTCGATGTCATGCCCCCATATGGTTGTCGGTTCTCAATCCCCTGTTTCTGTGACGGTTCCACCGTTCCAGTCGGAAAATGCCCTCATCGAAGGCGCGTCAAAGTAATCAAGTAATCCAATAAGCTCCGGAATACCGAGCAATATACGCCCAGGCGCGAGGGATGTCAGAAGGCGCAATTAGCGGGTTGTTTCTTAAGTATGCGCTTTGGAGCCCAGCCCCCTGAACGGAAGTCCACATCTTTTGCGCTAAAATGAAAATATCACCCGCGATGAGCAGCTTGGGGGAACACGACGCGCAGACCACCAAAAAGCGCCTGCTCAAAATCCGTCATGAAACTTTCAGGGGTCTAGGAAGGAATCCTAGCAGATGGGAATGTAAGTAAAGCCCTTCAAACGTACCGGCATAAATTTGTAGCTAGCCGACCCGACAACAAAAAGTAAACGGCTGCGCAAGGCACTCCGTCAGTTACAACATGGAGAGTTACAAGTTGGTCACACATGTAAGGTACAACAAAAAAAGTCCCGTCCGCAATCGTCATTACTGACGACAGCCATTACATGCCATCTTGTATTGCGAAGGCAACTGTCCAAGACAAGGGTCTCTGCGGTCGTCGATGATGAAGAACGGCTCTGCTATTTTTGTATTTTTGTGGGCGTCATTGTCTTGCGGAGTGTTGGCTGATGAAGGAACCGGTGGCTGCGAGGAGCGCCTTTCGCGATACATAGAATCCTTCAGGCTGGCAAACGTGGGTACATTTTCTGCTTCTCCATCTGGCACCTAAAATAAATTTAGTGTTTTCGTTTAGAAAACTTTGCATGATACTTCGTAGGCGTGAGAGATATAATAATTCGGAAGGAAACTGCAGACCAGGTTTGGAGAAGTTCCTCGTTAAACAACCTAGGCATGGGCGTATTTGGGTTGGGTGCTGCTGACGTTTTAAGCGCCAAACGCAGCTGGTCCCTCGCAAGCCTCGGCTCGTCTGTTGCATGGTAATGGTCGCCTATAGGTAAAAGGAGCATAAATGTGCAATGGCATGTTAACAGCCGTTAAGCATGTACCTGGTTGCGCTAATAAGAGTAAGTAAGAAACGAAACAAATAGCACTGGTTTCTATTATGCATAAACAGACCGTCGAAGACAAATCGAATAGAGCAACTGACGGGATCTGCTTTTCACGTTGTCCTCTTCCGACAAAATCGAAGCCGCGTATCTTGATGAATTGTAACGGCCACGAGACGAAACCGTTCCGTTTGCTTTCTGCCGCTGTTTGTGACATATATAACCTTCAAGGTAAAGGCGCTTTGCTTCTCTCTGTTTCCTTTATACAATCCCGGACATCGCCCCTAAATGATGTCTCAGTGTTGATTGGGCCGTGTTCTATATCGGAGTGCAACGTTATTTTTTTTTTGTGTGAGGGGGACATAGAGTTTCGTGTTTTGACACAAAGACTGTTCAGTGTTTTATGACTCAGAGCCAGTGTTGCGGTAACGCGTTACAAGTAACGACGTTATCGGTAACGCATTACTTATTTTCGGTAACGCCTAACGTACTTGTTACTTTTTTAAACAGTAACAGGTAATCCGTCTACTTTACGCAGTTCGAGTAACGGTTGATGGATTTACGTCACTGGTTACTTTTACTTCCTAAAACTTAAAAAAAAATTACACAAATTGTTTTCCATGCTTCTAGGCGCCAAGCTAAGCGATCTTTTGTTTTCTTTGCGTTTTTCTTTGCATTTTTTTTGTGAGTGTTTAGGTCAAGCCATAAAAAAAACAAAGTAATTATGTTAAGTGTCTGCATAGACATAATGTTTCTAGAAAAATGGCGATTAAGTATACCTCTAACGTGAAATCATCAAAACATATCAATTCATAACTAAAAAAGGAACGCCAAGAAAATGTGCGTTACTTTATATCGGTAACTGTAACGCGTTCCTTTTATTTGCAAGTAATTGAATTGAACTGGGTTTATGTAGACACTAGGCCCATGGTTACAGTCCAAAAGGCAGATTAGCTCTGCCAGACGTGGGCCTATCAGCCGTTTACAACGCTCAGCAGGCGAAGACAAAAGCAATAATCATTAAAGATTACAAGAAGAAACCATAGCACATCAGCAACAATCAACACAGCGTGTTTTGTACAGAGCTTATACAATCGTTAGTGCACTTATTACTTTGGAAATAAATGAGACAGGTAATACAACTCATAAAAACGAAGATATAATTTAAAAGTATTTACTCAACATGATATGGAGAGAAGGTACCGCTGTAGACTAATTTTAAAGCTGTGCTTTGTTCCACAATCTGAGATTATTTTAATAACGGCTGGATGTTTATTTAAGAAATCAGGTATCAAGTATGCTAATTGGTGATGTGCATAATTAGTCCTAGACCAAGGAAGGTACTCTATTATGGCCGCGTCGTAGATTGTATTGTGTATTACAAGGAAGAAGTGCGTAAAAAAAGGTGGGGTCACTAATTATTTTGAGTGGTAAGGAAACTGTGTTTAAATTATGAAAGTCGCTTACACTCTAAGAAAAGCCCGTACGTCTACTTTCCCGCACAGCACTCGGAGAGCCAATCACCGCAACTTGCGGAGGCAGCTCAGCGAATGACGATGCCGAAACATATTTTTAGACCAAAAAAAGCAGTCTGAGTTGTGACATTAATCAATTCAAAACGTCAGGCTTGCATTGCTTAATGTCACAACTGAGACTGCGTTTTTTTCGTCTAAACATATGTTTCCGTATCATCATTCGCTGAGCCGCCTCCGTAAGGTGCGCTGATCGGACCTCCGAGTGTTGTGCGGGAAAGTAGGCTCACTGAATTTTTTTTATTGTACAACTCCCTGTTAAACCGAATTAGAGCGCAGCTCTTCAGGAGGAAGAGGGAAGGGTACTGATGGGAGTGTATACTCCTTCCTCCTCCTCAGCTCCTCATCCGACCTGCTACTCCGCACGGTTACGCCGATGGCGACGGCGACGCCAACGACATCGGCGTAACCGTGAGGTCACGTGTCCCTCGTGACCTCACGGGGGTCATGTTACATGAAAAGGGTGACGTGAGGTCGCGGGGGCCATGTGAACTCACTGGAGTCACGTGACCTCACGGGGATCACGTGACTTCACGGGGTCACCTGACGTCACGGGGGTCACGTTACCTCACGAAGGTCACGTGAAGTCACCGGTGTCACGTGACCTCACGGGGATCACGTGACTTCACGGGGTCACCTGACCTCATGGGGGTCACGTTACCTCACGAAGGTCACGTGACGTCACCGGTATCGCGTGTCCTCACGAAGGTCACGTGGTGTCGCAGGGGAAACGTGACCTCACGGAGGTCACGGAACGTCACCGGTGTCACGTGACCTCACGGGGGTCTCGTGACATCACGGTTACGCCGGCGGCGACACCGACGCCGCTCAAGCCAGAAACGGGAGCCTAAGATCCGCGCTCCAAAAGAACGGTGATGTGTGGTCAGTATGCTGAAGGTTTTCTGTACAACGTATAGCTTTTGTTTTCGCAAAAGAAACAACCTATAAATATTTTTTGTTGTTGTTGAGCCCCAAACTAATAAACAGTAATGGGGATGAAAGTAACTAAAGTACAGTACAACTGACATTTTAAACTAATTTTGAATAAAATACCAATAGATCTCAAGATGCTTGCATGCATTTTATTAATATGATGTGTCCAGGTTAAATTTCTCCTAGCAATTTATAAACGTTTACACGCTCGATCACAGAGTCATGGAATTTAAAAAAAAAATCACAATCGTCAGATTTACCTCGTGGCTTAAAAATTTCATATTTTGTCTTCGTAACATTTAACTGAAGTTGATTAGAGTCAAGCCAGTCCGATAACTCGTTGAGCCACGTGTTAGCAGTAACATTTAGATGACGTAAAAATGCACCAGCAAAAAATAAGCTTGTATCGTCTGCATACAAAAATATTTTAGGACTTCTTAGGAAAGGTACAATATTATTATTATAAATAATAAAAAAAAGACCTAAAATAAACCCCTATGGGACCCTACGCGAAATTTGTTCTGGCTTGAACCGGTATCAATTAAAACACGTATATTGTGACCGACAAGATAAGTTACTACGTACCAAATCTAAAGCAAGACCTCGAATTCTTATAAAACAATATATCATGTTTAATGAGATCAAAGGGGTTTTCTATAGTTTAAAAAGATTCCAGTGGTAAATAGTTTATTTTCAAAAAGTTGATTGTTTTTTCTTTGATACTAAGTGGCGCCCTTTCTGTTGATGTTTTTTTTTCTTGAAAACCGTATCGCTGCATTACAAAGACATCGCTTTCATTCAAAAATTTGCATAAGCGTTTTTTTATCAGATGTCCTAATACTTTTAAAAAATAAGTGAAGTACGGATATGGGCCTATAGTTATTAATGTTGTAAAAAGCACCTGGGCTTCGTGCAAAACAGCAACTCTTGGAATTTTCATGCCATTGGGAAACGTATTAGTTGCTAATGCAATGTAACATATATGCTGTATAAGAGAACACAAAAGATGGGCGACTGCAATGATTGGTATGGCCTTGATATCATCTGCTGTAATGAGTAACGTATTTCGTTACTTTTTTCGGTGACGCCTACAATACTGCTGCACCGCCCACGATGCATCTCAGAAAACACAACAACGGAATTCCGAGTCCCGACTTTTGCTCGACCTCTGCTATTTCCCCTCTAAATTTAGCGGGGAAATTACGTCACATTACTTTATGTCATGTGACCTATAAAAAAATATTGTTTCTCCGCTAAATATAGCGGAAAAAGTGATGTCATTTGACTTGATCATGTGGCCTAAAGGAAATTTTATTTTCCTGCTACATTTAGCAGGAAAATTGACGCCACGTGACCTCCAACACAAATTCAGTTTCTCCGCTAAATTTAGAAGAAGAAATGACGTCCCCTGACTTTGTGACACGTGACCAACACACAAATTCAGGAAAAAAGTTGTCTAAGTAGGAAGGGTAAATCACTTGCGGACATTTTTATCTATTTTACTGCCATGTCCGTGGTCATTTTACACAAATTGCTAAACGTGTGGTAGTTTCTATAGTAACTAATAATATCTTCAATATTTACCTATTATATAAATCACAATACTGAATATATTTTTGCATCCGGTACAATCATGTAAACCTGCTCTGCAGTACTATCATACCAAAAACACATCATTGTATCAAGCTGACCAATACAATATTCTTCCAACCCAGAAAACATGAGCGTTAACAGAATGGTGGAGAATAAAAGTCGGGACGGTTTAAATCGTGATTTCTGTCATGATTTCAATAGTGCTTTAAATCACACCTATTTCACTACAATAATTTGAATAAAAACAATTCCACAAAAATAATACCAAAATAGTTTTTTTTTAATTTACCATTTTTCTATCATACGTTGCATTGTATATTCGTTGTTTTCTATTTAAATCAAGGAATCGGTGAACAAAACAGAAAATCTCATAACGCACTGAAATGAAGCATAAAGCAGTCGTCTGACCAAATCGCAACCACACAATATTAATGTTTTTTTTTTTTGTTCTGCAAAGTCCAAGTTTACTATAAAGAAAGTCACTTAAACCATTCTTTAAATTTACAGTAATTATTTCTTCCGCATCATCTTCAGTGGTCGGATGAATTTGTTAATCATTCTGTCATGTTCAAAAATACATCTAGTCATCAAATGCACTATTTTATAGCTATACTAATGTAACATAAATTAATCTGGTATAACGCAAATGAATCCTATTTAAATCATAGGCATCCAATAATTTATTGTTAAACAAATAGTTATTGTTTTCCGCTCACTCGAGTCCCCTTGGCAAAGCGCAATCTGATCCAAACGGTATAAAATAAAAAAGTCCACTTTGTATGACAAAAATTCTGTTTTCTTCTAAAATATTTGAGTTCACAATTGTGTTGCGCTCTTGGCGGCAGTAACAAGACTTTCAAATTTAAAGATACCAATGTGTGGGGCTTTTACAATGAATACGCGCCTGAAACCGGAATATTCCAACGAGCTGGAGGTTTATTCGGGGCTTGCGAACCGTCTTGAAGATTGCATTCACCTTCGTGGAAGAAATAAGGCATTCGAACGGGTGTCAGTAATCGGAGCACGAAAGCCTCAATAAGCACATTTCGTTTGGTCAATTAAAACAGACATTACTATAGTATTTCTGAAAAACAAATGTAAACCATACGCACGATGTTCATTATCCTTATGATGTATCGAGCCTGTATATATTTGCTTTCCTTGAGGGACTTGTGTATTACACTGTCAAACATGACGTACATTTCAGGTCTCCACACGGTGGGTGGCTCTACAGTGTCACCTATGTTTCAAATCATGGCATGTCCTCAGTGCTTCGCAAGATTAGAATTAACTGTGGAAAAATATTTGACTCCAACCAAAAATTAAACTCGGACCCAACGTTACAAAACCAGTTTGATTTCTTTTTCAGGGGCGATTGATCTCGTGCGTGGGAGCAGCCTCGTCTTCTATGGTGGTACGAATATCTTCTAATCGCGCTTCCGCATTGCCATTTAGTCTTTTTTTCTCATCACGTGTCATAGCCCACTCAAATAAACAGATGGTAAGGTACCCATAGATCTGTTTGCTTTTCCTGGTGTATTTTGGATGTGCCATGATTCAAGGTGATGTCTTTAGAGATTGGATTCAACATCAAGAATGGACGCGTTCGCGAAGTCTATCGGATGGTCAAAGCAGTCACAGTGCTCCGCAAGAGCACTGCGTTCTCGGTCGAATTTGCGTACATCGTTCTTGTGCTGGCGTAACCTTTCCATAAAGTCCTCTGTTTCGCCTATATAAGATGCAGGACATTTTAAGTAGGGGATACGGTAAACAATTCTCGGTGCTTTTTCCTTCATGAGGCGATCTTTCTGTCTTGGCATGAATTGTCCGAGAGTTGATACCGGTTTGTGAGCCACGTGAATGCCTTGTTTTGCGAGCACCCGTGATAGTGCTTCGCTAGTACCTTTAATGTAGGGAACGCTAATGCGCGTGATGGGTCGATGCGGCGCAGCCCCCTATGGTTGTGGGTTTCGGCGAGCGTGAGCCGTACGTTTTGGTGTCTTGTCGGATGAACCTTGTAGAGTAGCCGTTCTTTCTCAGATCAGCTATCACACTCTGCTCCTCGCTTTTTCTGTCAGTTTCTGAAGAACTGATAACAGCCGCCCTCGACATGAGCGTTGCAACGACTGATCCCTTTGACTCGTTGGATGGTTCGACTTAAAATTAAGGTAGCGTTCGTTGTGAGTGGGCTTCCTGTATACCGAAAACTTCATATCCTCCCCTTGCCTCTTCACCAGTACACCAACGAAAGGTAAAATGTTGTCTTTTTCCCGTTCCACGGTGAATTGGATGTAGGGCTGAGCCAGGCACTTATCAACTTCTGATGTTTTCAATATATAAAAACAGTCGTTCACATAACACATGAACACCTCGGGTCTGTTGGTAAAGGACTGTAGCCCTCTTCGTTCGGTGCTTTCCATTGTCAAATTTGCAGTGGTAACAGATATAGACGCACCCATCGCAGTTCCGCTGGTTTGATTGTAAAAGCCCCCTTTAAAGCAAAAGTAGGTGCTGCGGAGGCAAAAATCAAGAAAGCGGCACAGCTCGTCCACGCTGAGGCAGGTTCTAGTGCTGAGTTCGGAATCTCATTCGAGATCCGCTCTGGCTGTGGAGACTGTCAGGGGTACTGGAACGCTGGTAAAGAGGGACACGACACCGAACGACACCATACTGTGTTCCCTGTTGACTTTCAGTTCCGACTTGCGTTCAGCGAAGTCACCGGCATTGCGGACATAGGTGGATGTTGCTCCATTGAGGGGCGAAATCATATGGTGGAAGTAGTTTGACAAGGCCCGGAGCGGGGCCTTGTCAAAAGGTGGCACAAGGTGATTACTTGTTGTGAAGTACATACCATAGAAATAAACCAGAGATGCAAATGGTCAACTGTGAACTTAGAAATAATGTGCCACTTCCGTCTTTCTTTTCAGTTTTTTTTAAAATTAAATTATCTTTAATCTTTCTTATCTGAGCCACTTAATTACAATTGAAAATGGAGGGGACCAGATTTGTGAACATATGGAAAAAAACTATTTTCCTTGTACCAAACCACACTCCAAGTACAAATCTTGGCTAATAGAGTAGCCTACAATTGAAATAAAGTAGTGCTGTATCCTGTATGCCAAAAATGTGCAAAGGCGCTTGCCCAGTGTGATGCAGATGTGCGCTGTGGAAAGCTCTTCGAGTTCAACATTGGAGATGCGTTTTGCATTCTAAAAGTAAACAATAATGCAGTTGAACTTGAAGCCATATCATTATCTGAGAATGTTTCAAAGGCAAGAAAGCACAAGTGGCTAATGTTTCCATGCATTAACAGACAAAATGTAATCATCAGTGGTGAAACTTACAAAAGAACCGCTTGTAGCAGTTATGTAGTCGTACTGTTGTAGCGTAAGCGCCCAACGAGCAAGACGTCCAGATGGATTCTTAAGTCCCCTTAGCCATGATAGCGCTAAGTGATCAGATTGAATCTGGAACGTTGCGCCATCTAGGTACATATCGAAGCGCTTCAAAGCATGAATAATGGCGAGACATTCACGTTCTGCGACACTGTAGTTGCGCTCGGCTGAAGTTAGCGTGTGGCTCGTGAAAGCGACTGGCCGAAGCACACCGCCATACTCCTGCAGCAATAGGCAACCTGCAATGCTGTTTGGTTTGGCGCCATCTAGCGACTGAAGCAAGAAATATTGGGTACCCCTGGGAGTGGCGGCTGCATTGTTCAAACGTGAGCTATTACTCTGGTGGCGCCGCTGAGCCTAGTGTCCGAGGCAAGAAATACTGGGTATCCCAGGAAGCCATGATAGCGTAACGTGCCAGTAGAGAGAAAGCTACGTCCCTAGCGGGCCAATCGGAACGTGACTGCGTATCACCGGAGCGCGCCTCAACTCCAAAGAAGTATCAGGCTTTTCGCTGCGTCATGCTCCAATATGTGTGCGTTGCGGTCGTATACTTCGCGTATTTCGAAGCATTCGGCACGCAATGTGAGGCTTATCGTTCGCCGTTTGCCAAGTTACAACGAGATAATGTATAACCGTGCACTCTCACCCTGCTGGCGCCGCCTGGCCATTGCCGGCTGCCTATACAGCACCCAGGCCACAGTCGCTTGCATCTGTCTGCAGAACGAACGGCTTGTTCAAGTCTGGGAGCTGTAAACAAGCGTTGTCAGTCACGGCTTTTGAAAGGGCTGCGAATGCGCATTGTTGTTGTTCGGCCCAACACCACTTGACGCCTTTTTTAGGAGGTGATTGAGCGGTTGCGATACCTCGGAACAGTGTGGAATGAAATCCCTGTAGAACGCAATCATTCCGAGGTATCTTTGTAGGCTCTTTACGTCATGTGGGCTTGGGTATTCCGTTAGCGCGCGCAACTTATCTTCGTTGGGGCGGAGCGTGCCGTTATCCACAACGAATCCAAGGAGGTTAATCTTGGGCGCGGCTAACTGAACCTTTCCGGGATGAATCGTGAGCCCAGCTTTACGCATTCGCTCAAGTACAATGCGAAGGTGCTCGACATGCTCTTCGATAGTTCTCGAGAAAACAACCACGTCATCCATGTATGCCATGGCAAATTCGTACTTCGAGTTCCCAAGTACAACATCCATCAGGCGTTGAAAACTGGCTGGAGAGTTAGACAAGCCAAACGGCAGTCGGGTGAACTCGAACAACCCTCTGTGGCAGATGAAAGCCGTTTTTGGAACGTCTGATGGGTGAATCTCGATCTGAAGGAACCCGCGACTGCAATCCAGCGTTGTAAACACGGTCGCGTTACCAAGCGCGTACATCACAGAGGAAATGCTGGGGAAAGGGTAGCTGTCTCGTACGGACACATCGTTAAGCCGCCTGTAATCCACACAGAGTCTGGCTGTTCCGTCTTTTTTCGGGGCGAGAACAACGGGGAATGCCCAGGGGCTCTTCGACTCACGTACTGAACCGGTGTCGATCATTTCCTCGAGCGCCGCATCAAGGAGTGCCCTTTTGTGGACGCTGATTGGTCGAGGGTTGCACCTCCGAGGCGGCGCGTCACCGGTTTCAATGCGGTGCAGCAGAATGTCTGTCTTTCTGGAAGGGGTCCGAAAATAACGTCAGGCTCAGCCCTCAACTGAGTCCCATGTCGTCTGCTTCCATGTGTTTCCGTGAACATCGGTGAGAAAGACTCCAGGACGGCTTGCAGCTCCTGCTTCTGCTGGCTGCTTGCGGGGCACTTTCGCAACGATTCTCGAACGCCGGCAGGCAAGACGTCTGGCACCGTGGTGAAGTGGGCTGCAGTGGTCGAGTTAGGGATGCAGTCCTCAATTTTGGTAAATGGAGTCAGCTCCGGTTGTTGTCCCAGCCGGTATCCACCACCAGAAAAGTCGAGTGTCATGCTTTCGCCTGTAATGAAATCTCGGCCCAAGATCACGGGTACCACAAGTCCTGGCATATAAAGAAATCGCTGACGCCGCTTCTTTCCATTAAACCGAATCTGCAGCCTCACGGCTCCTCCAGCTGTTATCGCTGTACCAGAAGCTAGCTGCAAACGGGTTTCGCACTCCCGGAGGCTTATCTTTTTTGCTTTGCAGAGTTCGAAAACGAAATCCCCTATGAGCGAGATAGCGGCCCCGGAATCCAAAAGTGCGGTAATGGAAAAATCGAGCAGTGAAATCGTCATGCGCGGTTCAATGATATTAGGCTCGGGCTGGATTCGACATACCGATGGAATCTGTGCCACGGCCTCACTGCTCCCAGGGACTGCAACGGCCGTCGGCGAGTGGCTGTCTGGTTTCAGCGTCGCCGGCCGTAGTAGTTTCCCTGGTTCTGGTTCCGGCCCTTTGCCGCCGTCTTGTGCCACCTCTTGTTTGTAGTGTCTGGAAGTCTTGGACACTGGTTTCGGTGATGGCCGGGCTGCTCGCACTCGTAGCAGCAGTTCGACGACAGTTGCCTGCTTAGGCCACCGGCACCGAGGTGCCCGTCGGACCGCCTCCAGTGATCGGATAAGGAACCACTATGGGAGGGCCTCCACCAGGCTTGCGACTGGCTGTTGTGGGGAGGGCTTGTTCCGTTGCGGCGGGGGTCAATGCTGCTGGGCTGCGGGTTTGCGACCGCACCGTGCCAGTTTTCGCCAGCACTTGCAGGAGCAGACTGATGAAGATGGTTCGCTTGGGTGGTGATCTCCGTTGGGCCCCAGCATGCGATAGGGCACGGCCAACGACCTCCCACCTGTCGTGGCGACCCCCGCCCGAAACCCTCACGGGCCTCGCAGTGACCTCCGGGGACCTCTCGGGGAGAGTTAGGCGAACACACGCTTATCCCGCACGGGAGTTCACCATGCATGCCACGCCAACTCTCCTGGTTGACGTGGTGGGGAAGGGAGGTCTCGTTCGGACAGTCCACTTGCGTGGAGGCCTCGGGGCCCCGCCATGCGCATGCCGGCTCGAGCGCGTACTTGGTTGGTGGCGGCGGCACGTAGTTCCGCTCGGCATGAAGAGGTTCCTCGATGAGGCGGGCGCCCCGGGCTAGCTCTTCAAGGGTCTCAAAGGTGCGGTTGATCAGGTAGACGTGGTACCTGGGGTGACACTGTCTTCTGACCCGAGCTACTCTGTCCGACTCCGGTGACTTCGGGTCCGCCCTTTTGAAGAGCTCTTGCATGACCCGAACGTACCGGACCAGACTTTCATCCGGGTGCTGCGTCCTTGCCTCGAGCTCTCGGAGAATCTGCGTCGCGTAGCCTGCAGGCAGGAACTCTTCTCGAAGCCTTGTCTGGAAGTCCGCCAAGCTGGTGAAGGGAGTCTGTGACCCCAACCAGCAGCTGGCGCTGGCTTGTAACGCCAGCGGGACAATCCGCTCCACGATGATGGCTTCCGAGGCACCGGAGGCAAGGTGGTACGTCTGCAGCTCGCCCAGGAAGTCTGCCACGGACTTGACGTCGTCGTACCCCATGTAGACCGGAACAGTCAAGTGTGGTCTGGGCTCTCGCGGTGGGGTCTCCTGCTGGCCAGGCGTGTGGGCCAGGCGCTGCATCACGGAGTCGCACATCTCCGTGACCTTCGTGAGCAGGTTCATTTGTGCTGCTGCGGCCATCGCGGCTTCCTGCTCCCGCGTGAGCATTCCTGCAAGCACAAAAAAAGAAACGCCCCCAAAAACCCAACACAAGCGCGCAAAACGATTGCCGCGTTCACAAAGACACGGTCACAAACACGCCAATACAACAAACGTAGACGTGACGGAAGCACGAAACAACGATAGGAAACACGGGGAATATGAAAAAGGCTTACCGAAAGAAGAAACCAAGCCCCGTGAAATTCCTGCGAGTAGGTAGCATACCACGGTTGGGCGCCATTGTGGTCGGTTTGCCTTGCTGCATACCCGACCCGGAGGAATAACACGGAGCCAACGGTTTCAACAACAAGAAACTACATTTAATGGGACATGGACGAGACGATTAACATTGTTACCACCGGCGCCTGAGTCCAGGCAGCGACTCTCCGTGCGCCGCCTCTGATCTGCCTTATCAAGGCGGCGCATCCGATGTGCGCGTGGCTGGCGTGACGTCGCCGCCACGCGGGAAAAGTTCGGCTTGAGCCTCGCAGTCGGGCAACTTGGCTTGGGAGCCGCCGGGGTGCCCACAGTACTAATACAAAGATAAAATATTATGTCAGACCACGGGTGCGCAGACGGAAAAGACTGAAGAGCCGAAAGACGTGTAACTTGAAAAGCGTTTAATTTGGTATCAACATAAGATCGTGTTGTTGTTGTTTTTGTTTTCTGTCGAGAAAAACAAAACTGGGCAATCATTGTGTTTTGTCCGGTTTGTCGCGGAATTCTCGGTTCCAGGCATGAATGGAGCTGCAGAAACTGTTCTAGGCTGACGCCTGCAGTTTCCGGTACTCCTCCGCGTTCATGTCAAAAAGCTTCTGTCAGACCTCGCCGAGCACGCCGGGATCTTACCTGCACATCCATCCAGCTTTTCGTCCGAGACCCTTTTGTGCCTGCGGTGTACTGAAACATCGGTACAAGTCCCCGCGCGTGCCCAAGCCTGCGTTGCTTTCACGCCGAGCCTCCTCGAGCAGGACCACACTTCTGACATGTCTTGGGTTAGCAAACCTTATTGATCTCTGCTTTCAGTATCTCAGAGTGTTCTGTCTCACCTGGTGCGCTACAGCAACACGCAACGAATATTGATCTTCGAAATTCGATAGCGCCGCTCACAACGCTATTGACATTAATTGGTGTCTAGAAAAAAAATAAGGTTCCTACACACAGCGCCGTTTGAATGCGTTTAAATTCGCTTTAATCACGAAGGTCTAAAATTCTGAGATTCGTAGTTTTATTGTGCAAAAAGTAAAACCGGTTTTAGTTTCTAGATCTAACTTTGTATTTTAAATGTATTCATGACTCCTTCAAATGAGACAGCATTTCGTTTGATTTACTTCTTGCTCACTTTATTTTTTGTCACGTGATGAAGACGTTGGGTTGCAATGGGGATGAAATATGCTGACACGTGCGAGAAGATACGCGATAAAACAAAACAATCTTGCGCAACCGAAACACGGGCTTTATATGTGCATGCTGTTGTGTATTGTGTGGCAATTGATAAATAAAATGGATTTGCCTCGATTGATCTGATACAAGTTGCTGCAGTGCTCTCGCGCTTCATCGATTTGTAGCACGGCAGATATCAGAACCTGGACAAATGACACCCGCGAAGAATCATTTAAATTCTGGTAAAATTAAAGCAGAACGACCCGTTAGGTCAAGTCATTGTATTTTGTTTTTCGTGTTATTTTTGCAGCTAAAGCTAAATGAAGTTCATAAAAAGTTGTAATAGGCATTTTATTGTAAAAAGATATTGTAAATACGTATGTTTCTCATATAACACTGAATGCGAAAGGCAAAAAGAAACGCTTTTATTTATACTTCTTCAGAGGCTTGGATACTTGAGACCGGAATTTTCCACCTTCTAACTGTTTAAGAGACATCACTGTCAATATTTGTGCAGTTTCCGAACCAGCACCGCTGAAAAAGAGGGAACAATTTTCATCTCAGGTTTCTCAAATTTGTCGTGGCGAGACACAAAGGAATGTTAGCCAGCCGTCAATTTATGCTTGGTACGCGATTCTAAGCACAACGCAGAAGTTTTAAAGTAGGATCTCTCTAGTACGCGTACTGGTCTGGTATCTGTTTTTGGAGCAAACTATACGTTAAAAATAAGCATTCAACAAATATCTGACAAGGTTAGCAAGAAGATATCTCTGAATACATTTAGTTGTTGTACATTTGTGTATACATGTGCGAACAACTTAAGACAAAGCAAACATACACGTATACCAGCAATATATTGACATAGAAAGAGCGCCTCCATTGTCAATATCAGTTTTAAGTAGGTTTGAGCTGTTTGCAAGTTGTGTCGAACTCTCCTTATTTGTTTTCCGTCCGGTTATAATGTGTGTGCAAGCAACATATGTGGCATGCCGAATGGGTTTGATTGCTTTGAACGAGCCATCATATAGCTCAGTTCCAATTAATTTGAGCTTCACGTCAAAGAGTGGTTGGTAATTAACACCAGACTAAGAATGCTAGAAATGGGTAAGCGGCGCTTGGTCAATCTACTGAATTTTTATCTTCCACGCAGTTCGAAAAACTGCTCTTGCTAGCGATCCTCTCTGTTCAATGTGAAATCGGAGATAGAAAGAACTGAACAGTGTCGCGGTACACATGTATTCCGATAATATCTTAGAGGAACGTTTTGAGTATCTGTATCTTTCTTTCAAGCTATATGTGAAATAAAATTTTTTTATCTCAGTTCTAAAAAAAAAAAACATCAATATTCCGCCTGTATTGCAAAACTGTGAGAGGCTTAGTTATCTCGTTACATACGATGCCTAATTTTAACTGTCCGATTTTTACCATAAATTCAAAACCATCCTTTTAAGGAACCCGCCCCATTACCCTTTACAAAAAAAAGCCCTAAATTATATTTTAAAAATGGTTCGGAAAAAGGTATATTTCAAAATATTGCACAATAAGCTCCTCTCACGAACTCCTTCACTCTTTCCACAATGCCTAAGGGAACTGCAGAGAAAAGGAGAGTGGGGAAAAGGAAACCTCTAATCATTGAGACTAGAGGAGCTTATCTTCCTTTGATGGTGCAACAAAGAGAAGTTCAGCTTTCTTTGTCCAATCTATCCACCCTGGGTGACTCAGGTGTACTTGGTAGGTCGCTGGGGCGACATTATATTTTTGCATAATTAAAGATAGCAGACTGTGTTAGTGTAGAAATCACGGCCTTTTTGAAAACAAATCTAAAATCCTAAAAAAAACAGGCAGTGTATCACTGAAGATTGATTGGAGCTCGAGCCCGTGCAGCGAAAGCTCGCGCTGCAGAACCCAGGGATCCTGGGTTCGAGCCCCACCCCTGCCCGTTTCGATCTGGATGAGCATCGTACCGGCGTGCGGTCGTGTATCACTACTGCGTGGTGCACTTAAAGACCACAGGCTAGCGGTTGTACTGCACTGGCTAAATTGCTCATCTACAGCGTGTGACTCGTCGCAACTTTAATGGCTGACCAACTACAGGCTGTCTAAATATCCCCACAACCCCAATTATTATTATGAAGATTGATCGAAGCCGGATATTACTTGCACCTCTAAAGAGTTGTGCTGACTAAAAATATCTAAAACATTAATTGTCTACCTAGTTTTCACTAGGAGAATATATACAGATAAGCCGTTCTTGAAATGCACATAGAGTCGCAGTGAGCTGAAAGATCGCAGGATGTGGACCATTATGGTCTTGATTCTGAGAGCGTGATCGGCGCTTCGACGTTCTTATCCACTGATACCGAGAACTTAGTGGCTACCGAGGAATGGTAAGATGTTCAGTACCCGGCACTTAATGCGTTTCTTACATTGTTGGTGCTCTGGCTCCTCTAACTGACACGTTCCCTTCTCTGCACTCATCAGAAACACCCGCACCCCCCAAGCTGCTTGAAAACTTTAAAAAAAAGTATTTTGGGATATCCTACCTCTCCATTATTCCCGCATGGGAAGCCAAATGGAGCGAAGTATCTTTTCGTCGTTGCGGGCCTAAGGGATGCCGAATTGTGGCACGCTATGATGCAGTTCTCCATACTATGAAATTATTTGTAGCAAGAAAGGTAGTTAAGTTCAAATATTTGCTGTGGCACAAAAGTTTGATTACGTTTAGAATATTAACTTAGATATCAAAATGTGTAGAACATGCGAGCAGATAACCACAGACACTACATCAAATGTCTAAGGGCCTCCGAAAGCGATGGCTTTTTCAATTGAGACAGACGGTCAGCGAATAAGGAGGTGTTGACATATTTTATGCCTATGGGTCTGCAAAATCTCTAAGTGGGTGAAAGCATTAAATCTTAATCTTACTTGTAATATTTTTATGGAAGATAATCTGTTGTGCAGTAGGTTCTATTTCCGCCACATGTTTAGCGATTTCACGTCCGTTTATGTCTAGGTTTCATATCCAACGGTCTATTTCTTATATATGCAATACCCAAGAGGCGTCTGAGTTAATGTGAATAAACAAATTTAAAACAAGTCTTGGTTCTTCCTTGCAAAGACAAGAAACCGAGACTGTACTTTTCCAACCATATAAAGTGTAATTCTACGCGAGCCTGAGCAGTGACGTATGTTCATGACACATCACAGACAAAATCGGCATTACTTGAAAGGTAGCTTTTCTTATTGGAAACGTGTTGATTAGCGCACGACTCAAAGGTTGCCTAAACAGGAAAAAAATTCCGTTCACGGAAAAGCATAAAAAGAAGTGTGCACGCTTTTAAAAACCGTGAAGCTTGCTGCGCGGGCCAACGTTTTCAGTGAGGGCATCAAAAATACAAACCTCCTCGCCTCCCCACTATCGTCCCCTCCACAGCTTTGTTCTCGGAAGATTCGGGATTTCCAACAACAGTGGGGTCTTGACGACAGCCAGCAGAGCGTGTGATTTCGGATCCACGTGATGACAACCCTTAAAACCTTTCTCCAAGAACCCAAGTCGTGAACAGTATTCCCCCAGCGGAAAAATAATAAAAAAAAAAAAAAAAAACGTTTTCAAACGAATCGGAACGGAAGGAAACCATTCATTTGCAGCGACAGCAAATGCTGTGGCTGCACTAAACGTGTACTGTTTCGACAGACCTTCAACATGCTGCGCGCATATCCGAGAGGTAGGGGAGCGGATTTCAGGGAGAGGAAAGGCATACAAAGGGGAAGGGGAGTGATGCTCACGGCTGATGAGTGATGCTGCGGGTTAATGCGTTCACAGAACATCTCCGGTGTGAGGAAACGGTCCGTAACCTCCTTGGTGACGTTAAAAAAGTCATAGTCGGATTGTGTTTTCCAGCATTGCTCTCCACGTAACAAGCAAACAAACAAGAATTGACCAATATATGTTTTAAAATATTATTATATTGAAATCTAGGTGTGTGCAATGGGAGAAATACGGATGTTTTTATGATAATGGCATTAATGCAAAAGTGCAAGCGAGCTGCCCTAGAATGATTAAAACATTCCCTGAAGAGGAACAACGGGGACGAAGGACAAACACCAATATCGAAACACAGCTACGTGAAAGGTGCGCGACAGAAAACATCCGCCTGGTCCTGGTATTGAATCAGGGACCTCTCTATTTTCAGTGGAGCTCTCTACCTACTGAGCTAATCAGGAGTTAGGCGTCAGTAGAGAAAACGGGTTTTATCAGCTGCCGCCGGTCGAACTCCAACAACCCTAGAGAGAAACCCATTGGTATGAGAAATTTCTTGTGTCCAATAAACACAAATGAGTTATTAAAGATATATAAGAACATATAAGAACCATACAATAACCATGGAAAGAACTATATAAGACATATAAGAACATATGATAAACTTTTCTCGAGTTTCTTATATTTCTTATATACTTCTTATATCTTCTTATATATCTTGTATGATTCATATGTGTTCATTGGACGCAGAAAATTCTCATGCAAATGCAATTTGCATGAGAATTAAGGTTATTATGATAATGAAAATAATGCAAAGGTGCAAGCGAGCTGGAAAAGCATGATGAAAATAATCGCTGTAGAAAAAGAACAAGGGGGCAAAGGACAAACACAAATCTCAACAGAGCTAGGAGAAATTAACTGTGTTTGGAGATGTGTGTTTGTCCTTTGTCCGCCTTGATTTTCTTCTCCAGGGAATATTTTCATAACGGATGTTTTCCTGATTCATGAGATTAGATTAATAATACAACATTCAAATTTTTTATTAACACACACGAAGAAAGAGAGAAAAGTATCATTCCACTAACATAAGGCAGCCGATATGTTAATGCCTCTTTAATTGGAGTGATTAACCAAAATACGTGCCTACGAAAATTCTAAGGGCCCTGTAACACTGAGGCAACACGACGGCAACAGCAACACAACATGTTGTCCAACAAACGTGCAACTTGTTGCTCTCTTCCTATGTTGTACGACAACCCTGTCATATCGCAGCAACAGTAGCACAACATGGATGACAACGAAAAGTACCTTGGTATGACAGCTTTCGGGGAAAAAGACAGAAGCAACTTGTGCTGGACTACGTGTGCTGCTCTGATGACCGGCTGGGCGAATTTCGGGCCGACAACAAGACAACACAGATAGCTTTAAGGGCAGAGCTAGTTTCCTATAACGTCGTTTTCTTGTGAGCTTACTGAAATAAAGGCTTGGAAAACGTTATCCAACACTAATTAAGGCTGTCGTGCAGCTAAAATAATTATATGTATGTTTTGACTGCATAATTATGGCAAGTGCTTGTCGAAATGGTCACACAGGCGGTTGTGAACGTTCAGACTGGTTTTGAAAGTGGAACTACCGAGAGACCAGCTCACATTACTGCTAGGGAAATAAAATAGCATATCTATACTCGCCTGCGGATAAAGTATTATTAAAATAAAGCAAGAAAGCAAAGGTTAAAAAATGAAAACATTAAAACGACCGTTATGATAATGATTCTTGATTTCATTTCATTTCATTTATTGTACCCTTAAGACGCCTATGGGGCTTTACATAAGGGGGCAAATACAACATTATTCAAAACACAAACAGAAAATAAATAAAACAAGAAAGCAGGTGTTACGGTTGCTATGCGTTTAAGTAAGTGGTCAGAGAAGCTCTGAAACCAGAAGATTCTTGGACGATTGCAATATTATCAAGAAGGGAGTTCCATTTGTATGTAGCTAACTGTAATGGGGATAATTTAAAAAGGTTGGACCGTGGAGTGACCAAATGAAGTTTTTGCCGATTGTCAGCACGCGCGGAAATATGTGGTGCAGCCCGGCAAAACAGTTCTCTCTTCGATATTGTTGTCTGACAAATGATCCATAATATTCCAGAAAATTACATGCTCCATCAGCTTACTAGGTACACTTCTCAGAGAGATTGGTGTATAATTCGTCAACTCATTCCCTTGACCGGTCTTAAAAAGTGGGATGACTTCTGCTTCTTTCCAGTTTGCAGGAATTTTACCAGTATGTAAGGATTATTGGAAAAGTAAAGACAGAAGAGAGGAAACTTCTGATTTGCTGAGCCTAAGCACTTTCGTTGAAATAATATCAGGGACTGGAGCTGAACTTGGTCGAAGATTTTCTATCAGTTTCTGAATACCAGTCACACACATAGCAATTGGAGCCATATGAAATAGTATACTATCTTCAGGAAAAATAACTAGCAAGAAAAATGTCTCGTCAAAGAACATTTCACTAACCAGAAAACATTTCACTAAAGAAATTTCCAACTCGTTCACAGACGTCAACAGCATCCAGCTCGTTTCCCGGAGAATCAGGAAAGTGAAAGGGATTGGAAGTGTGCTTGGGGTTAACTGCATTCCAAATTATTTCGTGTTAGTTTTTATAAGGCCGCGTCGGTCTTCCATAAAGGACTAATTTTTTGCTTTCATTATTTTATTTACACACATTTCGGGGATTTCGTCGTTCTTTGCAAATGCTATCTAAGAACGCGATATTTTAGCCTGCTTAATTGGCACTATTAAACAGCCGCTACCAGACACCTGAACCGATTCGAAAATCCCCAGGACGTTTTGGGGAATGAAGCGATCACATAGTAGGCGGAATCAAGTATACAGTGTGTAAAAATATTCATTTTACCTATTGTTATGAAGGCCGATCATGTCGGTGTCGCAGTTTTAAAGCACTGTCAGTTCAGCTCAACACCACGCTACAAAAGACGCTTCAGGGAACTGCAGGTGCTAACTCAATTTTACAGTAGAAATAGGAAA
Organism: Ixodes scapularis; assembly: GCF_016920785.2. NCBI lineage: Eukaryota > Metazoa > Arthropoda > Arachnida > Ixodida > Ixodidae > Ixodes > Ixodes scapularis. The sequence goes on from NW_024609881.1 coordinate 67,102,412, forward strand.
TACATGCAAAAAAAAAAAACTCAATAGAAACACCTTATTCAATGTCGTAGATTCCTAACATATATCGGCAATTTCACCTTCCTCGAATAGGGCTATATCGTTGCGAACGAAAAAGAACATCTTCGTAAAATAAAGGATGGAAAATACTTCCCGTGTCAAGTTTTCTAATTGATGTTGTCCCGTGGCAATTTCCGGCCCTTTGAATGTTCTAGCACATTTAAGAGTCGCATTTCCAGCGACGCCTCGCCACACATGAACGAAGGTAAACAATCAAGATGGCGGAGTGTTCCAGGCGTTGGGCCCGCCGTCAGCGTGGTGTGATAGGGTGGTCGGACAACAAATCGGCCAACACGGATTCCGGGCAACAGCAACGTGTTGCCCTGCTGTTCTTGTTGCCGCGATGTGAGAGGGTCGCCGGAAACGCGTCTATCTCGTGTTGCCGAATAGAGTTGTCCGACTGTTGCCTCAGTGTGACCGGGCCTTAAAGGCGTCAAATCAATCAACCTTGTAGTGTTTCTTTCGGTTCAGTTCGTTTACACAAAACAACCGACGGACACACTAGGACTCTAAAAAGAAAAAAATTATTTGTCACGTTTAATGGATTCAGCTATGTTTTGGTGAACGCTTTGATGTTTCTTATGGTATATTCGGCTGGTCACTTTCGAGCACTCCAATCATCCGAGTCGTAGCAACCAGATCCCTGAGCGCCTCCGCATCTGAGCGAGAGAATCGGCGCGCCCCGCCGAACGCTCTTCAACTTTTCAGAGCGGCAAGCCGAGCGAATAGAGGGTGGCGTGCGCCACTAGAGGACGGCGGGAGCCGCCCTCTAGCGGAACTTTTGCTCTTTGGATTCAAAGGGTTGAGCAGTATTCAGTGATCCATCCATCCGTAAATCCTTGAAAAATGGCAACCGTCAACGCGGACGATAATAAGATCATCGCAAGCCAGCCGTGCCAAGCGGAAGTTCCTGCGAAACTATAAAAAAAAGACAACATTACAGCTTGAAAACTCTCGTACTTTTGTACTTACCGCTTTGTCCGAGTAGGTACGCACTTTAAAAACATAGGCCTTGACCATGGGCACCGTACACGGCAACGTTGGTACAAGGCAACGTTGGTACAAGGCAACGTTAGGTACAAGTTGCGTCAAACAACTCGGCAAACTTCGCTTCGCAAACACGGTCCTCGTCGTCGTAGTCCGAGCTGCTGGAGTTGTCGCTGTCTGCTAGCTTCGCCAGCAGCACTGGCGGTGCCAACACTAACATTAAACGTCTTCGTTTCAACGACATTTCACCTCAATTCGGGGAGCACAACACAACGGTGACGGCGTCGAGACTGACGGCTAATTTTCGCAGCCCTCTTTTTGCGGAGTAGCTGCGTTCTCGCCGTTCGCTTCCGACACAAAAGCAAAATGGCGGAATGGCTGGAGTCACGTGACCGGTCGGCTTCCAGATATCTCGCGCGCTCCCACTTCGAAGTCAGAGCGCCTCAAACCGCTCCGTTTCGGAGGCCTCCGAGAGTCGGAGCTTCGAGAGCGCTCCGAAAGAACAAGGCGAATATTGTCACGGGTGGTGATTCAAAAACAATAAATAAACAGGAATAAATTAACGTTTACTGGGGCGAACTTGTGCCCAAAATAAAGAGAACACAAAGAATAAGAACAGAGCGTCGCGGGCGTCGGAGGCGGCGAAGCAGCACGATCAAACACTGAGGCGAGACTGACTCGACAAGGTCGCGGGCGGCCTCTTATCTAGATTACGTCGCTATCTCGAAGATTTGGCGAAAGCGGCTCGAGCGTCGCGTGATCGGGGCGAGAATGAACACGCACTTTCTAGAAAACAAAAGCAGAAGATACATGGATATAAATAATAGAAGTTACGTGCGTGCGCTACATGAATAAACGGGAACTTTCTGGAGGTCCGAGACCGAGCGTTGCTTTCTCATCCCTGCGCGCGGCATTACTCCCCCCTTTAAAAAGTGCATCGTCCCGATGCAATCCGAAAACAAAACAAATAAAAATAACGGAAAACTAAAGAGTCATTTTGAACACATAAGGTCCACAGTCCTATCGAGCGTAGTACGGCTTCAGTCGCACGACGTGGACGACTTCCGGACGTGGAGGGCGGCGTGACGAAGTCCGTGTTCCGTCGGGCATCACTTCGTAGTTCAGATCCCCGAGTCGACGAAGCACCTTGTAGGGTCCAAAGTATCGTTTCAGCAATTTCTCACTGAGGCCGCGGCGACGGATGGGCGTCCATACCCACACCCTATCTCCGGGCTGGAAGTGGACGTCCCTGCGACGAAGGTTGTAGCGGCCGGCGTCGACGCGTTGCTGGTCTTGAATCAGGAGTCGGGCGAGCTGGCGAACTTCTTCGGCGCGTTGAGCAACCGCCTGGGCGTCGTCGCTCTCGTTGTCAGATGGCTCATGGGGCAGCATGGCGTCCAGCATGGTCGTTACTTTGCGCCCATGCACCAGTTGAAAGGGTGTCACTCCGGTGGTCTCTTGTACGGCCGTGTTGTAGGCAAATGTGACGTACGGCAACACCTCGTCCCATGTCTTGTGCTCCACGTCGACGTACATGGAGATCATGTCGGCGATGGTTTTGTTGAGTCTCTCCGTCAGCCCGTTGGTCTGCGGGTGGTACGCCGTGATGAATCACCTCCACCAAATGTCACGGGTGGTGATTCAAAAACAATAAATAAACAGGAATAAATTAACGTTTACTGGGGCGAACTTGTGCCCAAAATAAAGAGAACACAAGGAATAAGAACAGAGCGTCGCGGGCGTCGAAGGCGGCGAAGCAGCACGATCAAACGCTGAGGCGAGACTGACTCGACAAGGTCGCGGGCGGCCTCTTATCTAGAGTACGTCGCTATCTCGAAGATTCGGCGAAAGCGGCTCGAGCGTCGCGTGATCGGGGCGAGAATGAACACGCACTTTCTAGAAAACAAAAGCAGAAGATACATGGATATAAATAATAGAAGTTACGTGCGTGCGCTACATGAATAAACGGGAACTTTCTGGAGGTCCGAGACCGAGCGTTGCTTTCTCAGCCCTGCGCGCGGCAATATACTTGGAGCGCCTGGCGTCGACCAGCCGAATGCACACCGGCTTTTCAGAGCGCTCCAAGAGGCCGAAAATCGACCAGCCGAATATACCATTAAAGTCGATATAATTACCATATTTTGTATATATTGAGAATAACAGCACAGCCACAATACAATGAATTTTCACTGTGAACTTGCAGCCTCGTTGCCACTCCAATGGCAGGTGAGCTGCAAGTTCATTTCAACTATCGCTGACAGCTTAAGGAACATGGCGCGTTTCGTGGTAATGCTTTTAGCGTCGTCATTCTTTTGGTGGATTCAGCCACCTTTTAAGTGAACTACTATTTAAGTGACTACGATTGGAAGTAACATCCCCGTCACCTGGCAAACGATGCATTCAAAATTAGGGTGAAATAATAGCATAGGAAATGTCACAGGTCCAAAGGAAAATAAAGGTTCGATGATGCCAGCGCCTAAGGAAGTTCATGCAAATACTTGCATCAAAACAAATTGCATCGCCTCCTCACTACAATGCGAAAACGCGAAAGGCGGTCCACGTTTCAGTACAGGACTCATAATGTATTGATCTGGGTACTTGCAGTCAACAGCACTAAGATGATTTCGGACAACTCGTAAGGGACCACTTCCATCGTGCGCGCTCCCGAGCCTGCGAAAATAATGTTTATGCCAAGAAAACCATCTAATGCTCAACACTATAAACAGGGACAGATTAAGAAGCGCAAAGCAAGGCTTTTTATGGTCACGCTTCTTATCGGCCCATATCGCATTGTCCGTAGAGATGATAAAAGGCATGGGACTTACTAACGGTGACTAAGAAAGCTTTTCCCGGGTGATACGCTGAGCACGTGTGTTTATAAAGGTAGCAACACGATACTTACAAATGCCCGATCTCGTGGGCTATTTTTGCGAACTGATAGTACCATGAAGATTCTCCCTCAGAAATTCCAACATTCTTGTCTTTCACGCCGACCGTTCCAGTATGGGTGATACCTGGAAATAATCCATTTGTTGCTTTCCAAATACATTCAATAATGCTTTTTTCAAGCTGTAAGAATACGCTGTGATCTGAAAATCCCCCTTTTTGGAAAAGTAGGTATTTAGAATTATGAGACGTTCAGCCACCTAAAATTAATATTTAGCCGAGGCGTGTCCGCTTGTGAAAAATTCTCGAATGCCAAGGAAACAAGCCGTATCTAGAAGTTCGGCGGTGTACTTACAGGGAAAATTTGTTTTCAGAAAGGTACAAGCAAAAAAAAATAACACGGAAACAAACATCTACAGTTACTTTTTTCAGCGCAAAGCTAAATTAGGTATAACTAAACGCCCGCTCTTTGGCCAAATGTAGCGCTCGGTGCTCGAACCTCATGCCAAAGCTTCAGAACATGCTGACTAAAAGGTTATGAACTGTTTTAGGAAATTCACAATGAGACGAGGGCAGTCGACGAAGTCCAGCCACGCATGAAAATGAGTGACGTCGGCTACCGAAAACGAGACTCATTTTGCCAGTGTAAATGAAAAAAATTGCTTCTAACCTTTGAATCTGCAAACAGTGAGTTTTAAAACTTTGGCATCAGGTTGTACCGCTAGAGCTCCGTTTGGAGGGCACTAAGCGTTAGGCAATGCGTAAGCTTTCTTGTCATGAAAAACACTGTTTTTCATGACAAACACTATGGTTTTCATACGTACACGTGAGGAAATAATGTTTTACGTAGAAAAAAAATGTACACTCATAATTTGTTGTTGATTTTCGCGTTTGGTGTTGTAGAGATCTCACCACGAATATAACTGAAATTATCAAGAGATATTCGTTGCATGTGATTTTTATGATCACCATCTGGCGACTACTCTTGTCGCCAAATTTTATTTGTGAACTAAGTGGCCAAAGCATGCTTTAAGAGCATTTTGAACTTGACTCTCTCCAACTACTTCAAAGCAAACGATGTAATTTTATTCAGTATGGCCATCTTCTATGAAAACGGCTACCAACTTACAAATCCCAATCAGTATTGCGTGTTACCAACTGGCAGAAACGGCGAATATCATTCGGTATTCGTTAGACATCTCTCGGAAATAACTGGTTAAACTCCGATTTTCTCAAGATTCAGCATAAATGTGTGGTCGCGAGCATCTTCTGACCCCGCTCTCTTACCGTGAACATTAGGAGATAATTTTTTAGTCTCCTTGTTACGCGTCCCTAAGCGGCGCCTGAAATGCAAATATGAAAATACTAATTATGCGCATCCCTGCTGCTATGAACATTCATCACGTGAAACGGTGTATGTACTAGAGTTTATGCTTTTTAGGCTTTATATTTCCTTTATTAGAAATGCCGTGAAAGCTACACTTATGCATTCTAGACAGGTGAGTTACGCGGCGATGGGGACGTAACAGAGCAGCTGCCACGATAAGTAAGATTATTAACTAAAACTTGTGGATGAACGTTCTAGTTTGTAAGAAAAAAACATATCATTATAATGAGAACGTAGTTGATCGTGATGAAAAAGCACTAAATTAGTCGATTTTAGAAAATATTGGAACATTTGGGAACGGTTATGGCGCGCTGACGTTACCACCCGTTAAATCGGTGCAAGATTCTCAGATGAAAACATAGTCGTGTGCGTTAACCCATCACCAGCCCTGCCAACAGAAAAACACTCGATTTTGAATGTAATATTTACCCGCGGCCCTTACCACGGATAGGTCATCGCTTTGAATCGAAGGTAGAGATATAGAAAAATATTGAGCATCAGGAAAAGCATCAGTTTTTTTGTATTTAGAACATTAAGATGCCGCAAGTAATATTAAACATCCGCTAAACTCGCTTACGATACATAAACATAGTCGACAAAATCGAAGACTTCTCTTAGCCTTTGCAAACGAAATATTGTTTCCATAAAATTGTTTCTTAATGTCTGCTGACAGAACATTTTAAAACTGAAACTGCGATGCTTGCGACAGCCTAATACTGACAATTTGAAATTAGTAGGATTTGCATAAATAAAGAGCTTTGCTATCCTCGGATATAATACATGACTAAGTTGTAGCATGAAGCGCGTATTAGCCAAAATTATGCACCTCTAGCGCTCGTTTTGAGGGGCGACAAAACTTTTTTTACACGTCTCTTGTCACCTTGCCGTAAAGTCAATTTAACCGGCACATAAAAAAAGGGGGCATGTTACGATTTTGGACTGAAATGCTTTTTTACTTAAGCTTGCTGGCACGAGTCAGACCGAAGCACGAAGGTAGCAAAGGTGGCGATGCAGGCGAGTTTGTTCATCACTAGGTAAGGTAAATACAGCGCAGAGAAAGACGAAGACAAAGAGGAGACAGATATCAGCGCATATGTGTCCTCTCTTGAACAAATATCCGTTAGACACGCATAAGCACATATGTGTGTAACTAGGTACCGCCCCCTAACAACTGAACTGTGCCGAAATAGAAATAAAGATGTATTTTTTTAAGAAAACATGAAAATGTATTATTGCTTTGAATCCGTAATGTAGATGGTGTTTGCATAATGTGAGTGGAACACTTATCTGCCAGTAGTACGAATTATGCGGATGACATAAAAAAACATATAAAAGCGTTGCAGGTCACGGTTTAGAGGTTAAAAAAACTCCTCCACGGGAGTTCGTCACCTAGCAAAATCCTGCCTGCCTATAAGAATTTACTACGCCCAGTTTTAGAGTATGGGAAGGCTGCTTGTGATCCATTAGGCGCTTTTTTTTTGTCGGTTTTTTGTTAAGGTTCGTTGCTCTAGCGCTCGTCCTGTGTTCTTTATGTCATTCGTCTGTGCGCCGCCTTTACCTTCTCTTGTGCAAGAATAGAGTGAAAACTTTCCGGAATCCAACTAAGTCAAACGAATTGAATGCACATATCAAATCGATTTATCCAATAGTCCAGTTTTGACAAGCGTTCAAGTGAAACAACTTTGTACATTTTTAATCAAAAATAAAATCAAAGACCCAGTGGTCATAATATATATATGTAACACAAAAAAACGAAGATATATTCAGCTTTGATGCCCTTGAGATTCATCGCCCTCGGTTTCAACAGTGAGTTCTGGGGGTTTCGAAGCTCCAGCGTTGTGGCACACAGTAAGCAACGAATCAGATTCGCTACACAGTGAAACGGTCAGCACATCAGACACTGTAGAGCAAACGTTTTTCATGTCGCCGAATAAAAGTGCTTAAAATAGAGGAAGCCGTGGGCATCTCTCATCACCCAGTAGATAACATTTTACGTAATGAATTGAATTCAAAACAGAAAGCTTTCCGCAAGATGGGTGTCGCATTTTCCTAATGCGTAGCAAATGATCTGCATTCGGTATTTGCTCCGATTAAAAAAACATACAAAAAGTGAAAGCCGTTTACAACTCCCTGTAACACCGAATTAGAGCGCAGCTCTTGAGGAGGAGGAGGGAAGGGTACTGGGGGGTGAAGTGACCTGGGGGGGTGACGTGACCTTGGGGGGTCACGTGACGATGCCGATGATGTCATCAGTGACGTCACTGATGACGTCATCAGTGATGATGACGATGACGATGCGGATGCCGGTGACGTCATAAGTGACGTCACTGATGACGTCATCAATGATGATGACGATGACGATGCGGATGCCGGTGAGGTCATCAGTGACGTCACTGATGACGTAATCCGTGATGATGACGATGAGGATGCCGGTGACGTCATCAGTGACGTAACTTATGACGTCATCAGTGATGATGACGATGACGATGCGGATGCCGGTGACGTCATCAGTGACGATGACGTCATCGGGGAGGTCACGTGACCTCGGCGGGGGGGGGGGGGTCACGTGACCTCGGGGGGGGGGGGGGTCACGTGACTTCGGGGGGGGGGGGGTCACGTGACTTCGGGGGGGGGGGGGGGTCACGTGACCTCGGGGGACACGTGACTGGGTGTCACGTGACCTTGGGGGTCACGTGACCCTGGGGAGGGGTCACGTGATCTCTGGGGGCCACGTGACCTTGGGGGCCACGTGACCTTCGGATGACCTTGGGGGGTCGCGTGACCTTGGGGTCACCTTGGTTACGCCGACGCCGACGCCGCTCAAGCCGGGAACGGGCCCCTAAGAGCTGCGCTCTAAAACATTAGAGAATAGAAGTTTGAATTCCCTCACACTTTATATTTTTCCCAAAACTCAATATGTCTTGGCGAGGCAGAAATTTCGGTCGAATAAAAAGGTAGCAGAAGAATTCAATTACGAATTTGAGGGTCTCGAAGAAATTCCGTTTCAAGAGGAGAACAGGAAAGCTGGAAAGACCTCGCATCAAGCGCGTTCATCTTGGAGAGGATTCTGTTTTCAAATACCATAACTTAAAATGTCTTTTTTTTTCATTTCATATTCATTGCGGAAACGTTTCGATATATCCCACTGTACACCCAGGAAACACTATGAGCTGAGGAGCTTCCCTGTATTGGTAAAATGTTAGTCTGCTTCGTAAAAATTAACGGCGTAGTTACGGGTATCACACCATATGGGGAAAGTGTCCAAGCCCGCTCGAGTATTCGACACGGGCACTCGAGTTAGGCTCGTGAGAATAAACAGCTCGACAAAACATTTGAGTAGTAGTCTGCGTCTAATCACTGCGGTGACCTAAATAGCCCAACTCTACAGAGTGATTCAAGAAGAGGCCAGGCTCTCTAAGTCGAGCACGAAATTCGGTTTCTTAACCTATCGCGCTACGACTTTGTGCAGCGTTGCCCACAACTGATGCATTTTTTTTGGTAACTTTGCAAAGAGAAACTTTATCTGAGGAAAAAGTAAAGAAAGAAAAAGGCTTAGCTCCTATGGAAACGCAGCGACTCCAGCGGTCTTCAAACAGCACGGCGCCGTTTCGCACGGGACACAAGAGATAGCGCAACGAACGCCGCCAACGGACGAGCGTACGGCGCCGAGAGCCGGCGTCTTTAGCAGACGGTCTTTTCGACTCAAAAGCGACGCGCGTTCCGCAGGTGGCGACAGTCGCAGAAACAAAAACGGGCGCGGTAACAAGAAGGAACTACAGTTTCTTGTCTGGTATAGATGTCGTATGCTCATTCGTTGGTGGCAGTTGGCGTTGCGGCCGCTTGCGCCATCTCTTGTCTCCCGTGCAAAACGGCGCCGTGTTGTTTGAAGACCGGTGGCTTCGCTGCGTTTCCATAGAAGCTAAGACTTTTTCTTTCTTCACTTTTTCCTCAGGTAAATTCACTCTTTCCAAATTTTACAAAAAAAAAATGCGCCATCTCTGGGCAACGTTGCACAAAACCGTAGCGCGATAGGTTAAGATACCGAATTTCGCGGTCGATTTAAAGATCCTGGCCTCTCCTTAAATCACCCTGTAGTAATACCCCTGCGGCATCCGCGAGGTTTTGACACTTGCCTGCCTAGAATTCGTAATAGAAGACCCTGTGGACACTTGTTGCGGCAACGAGTTGAAAGCTAACTGTGCTCGTTTCTGTAAAAGAAAAAAAATTCTACGACTGTTTTTGATTTAAAATAAAATCTAGTCCCTATTTTGGAGGGTTATGGAAGCCAAAGATTTGATCTAAGCAGTGTGTAATTTGTTGTAAGCCCGAAAATTTTCGCATGACCGCCTTAATCTCACACATATATTTCGGGAGCATTGAATCGCCATAGGAACTAAGATCTCTGCCTCAGCGGCACAACTAGACCTCAGGCTGAATTACGTGATCTTGCTTACCCAACGAGCATCAGGTAGAAATCGGCTGGCCTTGCAAACTTGGTCTTTGTGGTGAGTTTTCCGAAGGCTCTTCGTGACTCAAGCGCTGAGACTAGATTATCTTTTTCCACAATGAAATACTCATCTTCTTTCGTATATAGACATAAAAAATTAAACGAAAAAATTATATTTAATTACTTTTTCAATAACAAATTAGACCGTCGTTATCATCGAAAAGTAGTACTTTCTAGATGCAAAAATGTCTCTAGCTCTAATTGCGTATCAAATTCTGCAATACATGGAATTGAGTCTACTAAGTAAAGTAACCTGACTGAAATATACGGACCTTTTCGAAAACGAATTAGAAAGGAGCTAGTTTGGTTTTCACAGCGCCATGTCACGACAAAAATAATAAGCATACAAAATTGAAATAGAAAACGAATTGTTACTTCGAAATAAAACCGACGGCTTTGACTGCGCGAACAGGAACGATTTCGGAACTTTGATTTAGACAGATAAATCCCTAATTGCTCTTCATAGGCACTATCACTTAGAGACATATGTCTTCGTTTTCCTATTCATTTATGCGGTGTTATGTGATCGCCACATTAAAATAGTGCAAGGTCGTGCGGAAATAAGTGGTTTCTTTGTTAACCTCATCGAACCATAGGAACCCTTCTTCGCAACACAGACCAACGCTCCTTTCTTACCTTGTTCGGGGCCCCAACATGCCATCAGATATAAGATATGTGTAAATATTCCAGTGGTAAAAAGTTTATTTTCAAAATTTTGATTGATTTTTCTTTGATACTAAGTAGCGCCCTTTCTGTTGACCTTTTTCTTCGTGAAAACCGTATTGCTGCATTACAAAGACATGTCTTTCATTCAAAAATTTGCATAGGCGTTTTTGTATCAGATGTTCAAATACTTTTAAAAATAAGAGAAGTACGGATATGGGCCTATAGTTATTAATGCTGTGAAAAGAACTTGGGCTTTGTACAAAAAAGCAACTCTTGGAAATTTCATGCCACGGGGAAAAGTATTAAGGCTCGTTCACACTCTTGCAACCAAGTACGACCGAGAGAGACAATACCGGTTGTTAATCCTTTTGCGACTTCTTAGGACCAGCTCCACTGCAGCGGGGCTGCTCCTAAGACATCGCAAACGGCTTAAAAACCGGTCTGGTCTCTCTCGGTCGTACTCGGGCGCACATATGTGAACGGCGCTTTAGTTGCTAATGGAGTGTTACATATATGCTAAGATGGGCAACAGCTATGATTGGTATGGCCTTGATATCATCTGCTGTAAGGAGTAACGTATTTCGTTACTTTTTCTCGGCGACGCCTACAATACTGCTGCAGCGCCCACGATGCATCTCAGAAAAATGAAGAATGGAATTCCGGGTCCCGATTTTTGCTCGACCTCTGCTATTTCCCCTCTGAATTTACGGGGAAAATATGTTACATGACCTTATATCACGTGACCTATAGAACAATGTTGTTTCTCCGCTAAATATGGCGGAAAAAGTGATGTCATCTGACTTGGTCACGTGAACTAAACGAAATTCTTGTTTGCCTACTAGATTTAGCAGGAAAATCGACGCCACGTGACCTCGACAGCAATTCAGTTTCTCCGCTAAATTTACCAGAAGAAATGACGTCCGGTGACTTTGTGACACATGACCTACACATGAATTTAAGAAAAAAGTCGTCCAAGTGGAAAGGGTACATCACTTGCGGACATTTTTATCTATTTTACTGCCATGTCCGTTGTCATTTTACATAAATTGCTAAACGTGTGGTAGTTTCTATAGTAACTAATAATATTTTCAATATTTACCTATTATATCAATCACAATACTGAACATATTTTTGCATCCGGTACAATTGTCTAAACCTACTCTGCAGCACTATCATATCAAAAACACAACATTGCATCAAGCTGACCAATTCAATCTTCTTGCAACACAGAAAACATGAGCGTTAACAGCATGGTGGAGAATAAAAGTCTGGACGATATAAATCGCGATTTTTGTCATGATTTTAAAAGTGCTTTAAATCATACCTGTTTGACTACAATATTTTGAATAAAAACATTTGTACAAAAATAATCCCAAACTAGTTTTATAATTTACATTTTTTCTATTATGCGATGCATTGTATATGCATTGTTTGCTTTTTAAATCAAGGAATCGCTAAACAAAACGAAAAATCTCATAACGCACAGAAATCAAGCATAAAGCAGTCGTCCGAGCAAACCGCAACCACACAATATTAAGCTGCTGTTTTTTTTGTTCTACAAAGTCACAGTCTAATAAAGAAAAAAAGTCGCTTAAACCATACTTTAAATTTACTGTAATTAATTCTTCGGCATTATTTTTAGTGGTCGGATGGATTTATTAGTCAATCTGTCATGTTCAAAAATACATCTAATCATCAACTACACTGTATTATAGCTATACTAATGTAAAATAAATTAATCTGGTATAACGCAAATGAATCTTATTTAAATCATAGGCATCCAATAATTTATAGTTAAACAAATAGATATTGTTTTCCGCTCACTCGATTCCCCTTGGCAAAGCGTAATGTGATCCTAAATGTTTTGAATGAAAAAGTCGTCTTTATATGACAAAAATTTTGTTTTCTTCTAAAAAACTTCAGTTTACAATTCTGTTGCACTCTTGGCGGCAATAACAAGACTTTCAAATTTAAAGATACCAATGTGTTGGGGTTGGACAATGAATACGCACCTGAAACCTGTATATTCCAACAAGCTGGAGGTTTATTCGGGGCTTGCGAACCGTCTTGAAGATTGCATTCACCTTCGTGGAAGAAATAAGGCATTCGAACGGGTGTCAGTTATAGGAGCATAAAAGCTTCAGTAAGCACTTTTTGTTTGGTCAATGAAAACTGACATTACTATATTATTTCTGAACAAGAACAAATGTAAACCACTCGCACGATGTTCATTAGCCTTATGATGTATTGAGCCTGTAAATATTTGCTTTCGTTGAGGGACTTGTGTATTACACTGTCAAACATGACGTACATTTCAGGTCGCCACACGGTGGGTGGCTCTGCAGTGTCACCTAGAAGGTTTCAAATCATGACATGTCCTCGGTACATCGCAAGTTTAGAATTAACTGTGTAATCATTTTTTTAATACGCACGATGCGAGAAAAAGTTTAGCTTGTTTTCTGTGCAAAATAGTGAAACTGTCTTTCCAATTGAAAGTTTTCCAATTCATTGTATCACCAAAGTGCGGTCTCGAACTGTAGTTACACGTGCAGCACGAGCTGACCTCTACCGAAATATTTCAAAGAAAAAACCTAAAGAAAAAAAATTAGGGTTTCTACTGTGTACAGAAAATCGCATCAAGGTTATAAAATGGCCAGTATGTATGCCGCGCACGTAACTGAAATTGCAGCCTGCTCCTTGGTGTTTCTAGAATTGGGTGAGAGGATTGCTGAGAAATGTTAAATGTTTTACAAACAAATTAAGCTTACCTTTTGGCGGTAGACTTTCATCGGAACGTTCTTCAACGAGAACTGTAAACATCATAGTGATACTGAATGTAAGAAGTAATCGAAGTCAAAGGTTATAACTTTTCAAAGGCATGCTTCTTCAGCAAAATTATACAGGATTAGTTCCTGTTTTGCTGTCAATTAGAATTTTTTTTTGTTTTTTTTTGTTGTCCCGTTTTTGCGGTTTTTAGTCGTTAAGATATCTTCAAGATAAATTTCTCAAATTGTTACAATACCCGATGTGAACGCATGTGTGTTTATTCAAATGCAATCACCTCAAAACTCAACTATGCCGAAATAAAGTAGATAATCCTTTTTGTTTGAAAGAAAAGACCACGAAGTGATATTTTTGCATGTGTTACCGAAAACGGAAGCATAATTAAGTAAAATTATAAGGGACTTTGTAATTGTCAGTACATTCAGCTTCAAAAATATCGTTCGTAGAAACATGTTTTCTTGGAACTCTTAAGTGCTACCAGTTAAATTGTTTAGGAAAAATAGAACGGAAACTTTGAACGCACCCAAGGAAGGTTGTCTTCAGTATAAGGATATAAGAACTTTTTTCGGATAGCCAAACCACTGACCTCTTCTTTTAACTCAGATAGTGCTAATTATTTGTGCGATTTGAGATCATACATACTCTGATTCTCTGAATACTTTGAACATCGGATTACATACTCAGATCACTAATACAGGAGCCGTTGAAATGATGCAAGTAAAAAAAATAATGAAATACTGAGGGGCCGTCGCCTTTGCAAGCACTTCTCCTTTTCATTTTTCAATGATAATCAATTAATGCAGTCATTTCGCTACGCTTTAAGCAGAATGTGTTGAGAGAGAAAAAACGGGAGGTGAATTAATTCATCGAGAGAATAAATGGCAAATAACTGAGAGCATACCAGCATTGACACTGCACGTGAAGCGAACGTTGAAGGAAGGAATTCGGTCGTTCGTTCAAAATTTCTAAGCATTTTTGCTTCAGGAAGTCCAGCCTTTAAAGATCGAGTTTTGAACGATTATTTAGTGTATAGTGTTTGATTCTGTCACTTACTTTCCAAGTGGATCGCCTCCTCCTCAGCCGTCGGTAGCGGAAATATTCTGTGATGGACACGGCCGGATTTGTCATGTATTCGTAATGGCTCAATTCCATGTGTTAAGTTTAGGTATTCTTCCTGTTAAAAAAGTGAAAGATTTCTGAATATTGCAAGCATTGCCCGTTGCAGACCGTTTGTGAATCACTAAACAAACATTTAATTTAAATAAAAATTCAATTGGTTAGGAAGCAATTTATGGAGAAAGTATTCTAAATATATATTTTAAAGTTCTCATAAATAATGTTCTTTAGACGCTGTGGCGATGTGAACTTCCAATATGCTTAGTACACCTTCATATTTATGAAACTTAAAAAAGCACTCCAGGTTTATTAAATGTTCGCGAAAATCTATGTAGTTAACAAATATAGGATTTATAAATAACGACTGCAGAACCTCCTGTACATTTGTATAATCGTATTTATTGTTCCTATTAGAATATATACTTTAAAAAATGTGTATATACCATTTCAATTCCCACGTCTGTTTCAGTAATTGTAAAGGATGCCTTGTGTTCCGAATTTTCATAAACACTATTACGTATGTCTGTAGTATCCATCTGGAAAGAACATATTATGAGTAAAATAACTGCGAAGGAATATTCATATTAGTAGCAGCTGAAATGCTAAACGGTTATGTTTATAGCCAAGCTATTTATCGCTAGGCTTTCGGGGATATTTTGTGTGCGTCAATAAAAACTCAGTTCCCGAATTTCGTACAAAATCGCTTCATTTTATGCAAAAGCTTATGTCTCATCACTTGGATATGCATCTTCAGTAGATTAGTTTTCAATAGGCTCCATTTTCAAGATCAGTAGATTCTCAGGTAGATAATAAACGTTTCTCAAAGATTTGGCTTTGTGCGACCCGCGTCAGCTATGTCCACTCTCGCACCGCCCTCTCCTTGCAGTCGCCCAGAGCGCTTGCGAGCCTAGTTTCCGTTCCTTCCGCCCTCCCGAATTGGCGGTCCCTTCGCGCGCGTCTACATTCCGCCAGGAGGCCGTCGCATTGCGGGTGTCTTTTTTCCTCCGCCTCGTCACGATGACCACCAATCAAGACAATAAATCTGGTCGTACTTTTGTTCAAAATTCTTTGACACTTCTGTGTCGTGTGCTAAACAGCTTCGCTGGTCATCCGCCTTCTCAGAGTGGAATTGCTCATGCTTGTTTTTGCAAGCTATGGCATTTTATAAAAGCTCAGTAAATGATTACATTCATTGAGTTTCCACAAGACGCAGAATGAATATCGGGGTAAATGTTTGCATAAATCATCGAGGAAGTAAAACTTTCTCAAGAATGCAAAAAAGAAATCGTGGGAGTCGGCACATCATTTAAACAAATTTGCGTTATTAATAGCGGAGACAAGTCTGCTTGAACGGCATTTTGAAATGTACGAAAACCTCCAAAGACACTAGCGGGCGCATCAAAAAACGTCTGAGCGAAAAAAACAGGTGGAATGTTTATTTTTTAATTAAATTAATTGAATTTCAAACAATGAGGCGGAAGCATGCTTTCTTGTGAAAGGTAATCTTTCCTTACCAATTCGTGATTCACCTCTCCATACTTAGCATCGGAAGAATACAGACTGTCCCCTAAAACACTGGATTCTTTAAAGTCTATGACGTAGTCTTTAGAAAGTTAAACCGCGCCTCTTGAGTTGCCGCTTCTGCTTTCAATCAAAACCGGATACACGACACCTGGATCGTAACCGCTCCTGTTATCCGACCGTTCCATACACGCAACAAACTTCTCGGTAAAGAGGAAGAAACAAAACGGAGGTCACAAGTCACGGTGTTTTCCTTACAAAAAAATCGTATCTAGATCTCCCAGCAAAGTTCCTTTTCACAAACAGAGGAATATTAACTCAACAAAAATAAGGAAGCCCTTCCGCAATGACAAGACGTTGGAAACCTAATGCAATAAAAGTACACCACGGGAAGCAAGTCTACAATCATGTGAATAGTTCGAACGGAACAGATTTAGAAAATCTGGGGAAGGGAGGGGGGGGGGGGGGCATCTCCCAATCGTGTTTCGTTAACACTATTTATCCTTTCATATGCATTTCTTAATATGCAGCTCATGAGAAGATATGCTACTTCGCTAGACCTCAAAATGCTATTAGAGTGCCATACCACTTAAACGAGAGGGACATAAGAATCTAGATTACCTTGTTGCAAGTTTTTGTTAATGATGGTTTTAACCTTAATCTTTTGTACCACGCCTACGTTCCTGTTCTTGCGAAAACCTTTGGCAATCTGTCAAACTTTTCGCTCTTCAGCGCTCTAACTGTACGGCACCATGATGAATGGAACATCGTTTTGGGTCGGTCCCATCCATTTGGTAACTCCGATTGTACACGTAATCTGAACGAACAGACTCTAAGAAAAGCGCAAAGAGTAATTTTCTCAAAGACCCAACAACGCGAAAGGATTTCTGGCAGGTTGGAACTGGGCAAAAAAAAACAAAAAACATTACGTTATTGTGCATTCCGTGCACGTACAATGCAATTGTAGTTCCGCATTAAAAAGCCACATTTGCATCCCTTCTTAATTTGTAGGTATAAGAGGAGGAACCAAATGCATGGTCTTTACGCAGACCTGACGTACGTCAGACGTTGAATACGCGAACAACTGCTTCCGGTATGATGACCTCGGTGTCGCTTTCTACCAATTTATGACGCCCTTTAGCTGGCTGAACTGTGGAGTACGATGCCTTTAGAGCTCATCTGTGACTGGTGCGTTAAAGATCCTATCGAATCCATACCTTAAAAGTAATCCCGAATTTTCTACAAAAGACCTCACAGGAGCCGAAGTGTCATGCTCTCGGATGTCGCAACCCTTGCGCTTGGTTCCAGAATTCCCGGGCAAAATTGAAATGGAAAGCTCGTACATTTGGCTCGTACCACCACCGCTGCGACACCGCCAGGATCCTGGCCGACGGTATGGAACTTATATGACGTCAGAGTGGTTGAGAGTACAAGAATTTCGTTCGCAACTTCTATGTCACAGATATAAAAAAACATATAATCACTAGGTTTGCGTTAATCTAGTCGCAATTTTATTTTGCTTGTGTTTTTAAAGACATTTGGATGTAGTACCGGGTGTATCAGGTAGCTGCCAACTTTTTAAATCGACCGCAAAATCCCGTTTCTTAACCCATCGCGCCGCGATGTTCTGCAGGTTTGCACACAGCTGGTGCATTTGTTTTATAAACTTTACAAGGAGCGAGCTTACGTGAGAAAAATGTAAAAAAAGGCTTAACTCCTATGGAAACGCAGCGAAGTCACCAGTCTTCAAACAATAGGGCGCCCTATTGATTGAAGACCGGTGGCTTCGCTGGGTTTCCTCAGGAATTAAGATTATTGCTTTGTTTACTTTTTCCTCAGGTAAGTTCGCTCGTAGCGAATTTTTTAGGAAAATACCCGCCCCTGTGGGCAAAGCTGCACAAAATCGTAGAGTGATGACTTAAGAAACCGAATTTTGCAGGTAGATTTAAATAGCCTTGCCGCTATTTGAGATGCCCGATAGAATACCAACGTATTAAAGTGTCCGAATCAACCCGTCATGTCATCGGGAGATGTAGCGGCATATATTTATATAGGGCCGCTTCTACAATGATTGACAACCAAAGTGAAGGACGTGCTGACTAACGAGCATTCCATTATTTCTTCTCATCCAGTAGGATTGCAGTATTAGAGGATAAGAACACGAAAGAAGGAATCACGAAGCAAGAATCAAGATTATAATATTAAGGCACACCCTTTGCGTCTTATTTGTCAGCGACTATGAGGGAATCTGTGAATACAATAAATGCAGCGTGTCTACCCCAAGCCTATTTAAACCCTACGCCTTTCGGGGGCATAGTGCATGCCGTAATACAAATTATTTCTCGTCTGCACTATTGTGTGAGGAATTTCCATGATAACTGTTTATCGTGCCCAAAAGCTCGGAGGTTGAAGCCTAGGAGAAATGTAAAATTCGATTTTACGTCACTAAGAAAAACGCCATGCGGAAGATTCTGCATAAATAGAATCAATACACTACCGGCGTGAGCAGTAGCTACGCTGAAAATAATGAGGGTAGCCGAATACATTTTACGTCATGAAAACTTCCCTAAGGAAGAAATTTATATTTGGAAATGTGAGGATGCCTTTGTCAGGAACCTTTTTAAAGTGTGAAAAGGTTCAGCGCCCTTTAATACATTACACAAAATGCGAGACAAGGAAAACAATACGTGAAATGACGCACACAGGAAGTTGCATTTAATATGGTGATAAAGATAGCTTTTGCACGAGACGAGCATTAACACCGGCAATGGACCCTTTTCAAGAGTCAGAGCCATCTCGTGGCAGTCTCAATAGCACCAATTTCTCCACACTAATGACGGTGATAGAATATCAAGATTGTCTACTTTGAAACACTCTCGATTTTGTGAATCAAAGGTGACTTTCAAGGGTCAACTTGTTAGAATGGATTCTCCGCTTCTCTGTGGCATGCTTTTAAAGGCGTTCGCTTCTCCAAGGGTGCAGAAGCTGCGTAGCGCCGCAATTAGAGCGTCGAGTTTGGCTCTGCACGTGGTAGGTAAGACTAAATATTGAAAAGGGGCTATTCAAGCGGCCTCAAAAAGGAGACACCGGCGGTTTGTTTATCGCGGTGGAGAATAAATATGGCTTACACTGACGTCACAGCAGCGGCCATTCTGGTGGCCATTGCTTGCTGAGCACGTGGCTTCTGCATCATTTCATGAAAATAAGTATGTAATACGACGTCACATGCCGGCCACACATAAACGCCGCGGCTAATGAGACATGTTAATGTCACGAAACCGGTCCGTCGAAGACGCGGAAGAATACACCAGCGGTTTTCGACAAATGGCTTCCTTAAATCTCTCGTCGCTTCGATACAAACAAGTGCGATTCCATAGACTGAATAACAATCATAGCACGTAAAACTGAGATTTAACAATCGTGTACTTTCTGAGCGGCATCTGACTTGCCTGCTAGGGAAGTTCAGAACACCTGTCGAGGGTTTCGTTTACTCAAGTGATTTTTATTCACATATTCACGACCGAGTTGGCATCGCGCTCGTCACCCACGGGAAGGCACGGGGCTAGGGCCCCTCCAGCCAAATTCCTCATTTTATCTGTCTCCCCTCTTCTAGAACGTTATCATTTTGTAACGTATCCCTTTTTCATGTTCGAAATGTTCTAGAATACAGAGTATGTATAAAAGAAGCTGAATCCGGCATTATTGGCACATATGTCCCTTGTTACCGTCACGGGATGCACGCTGTTCTTTTCGCTTTAGTTAGGGGTGCGAGTGCACGTTATTGTACATATATTTTCGGTTTTTAAATCAACCTACTTTTTTATCCGAGATAACACAGTAATGCCTAAGGATGACACCCAAAACTGTAGGGAGACCGTGAGGTATCCAGGGCTGCCCGTTAGATGACGCCACTGTGTTCACTCTTCGTAAGCTGTCGCAGGCGTCTCAAAACGACCATTTCCCAGGTCGTTTTAGATCACTAGTCTAAATCAACTACGCAGCATCCGATTCGTGCGGAGCCACCGCGGCTCCGACTTCACCAGCGGAAGACGACAGGCTTCCGAGAGTGACAAACTGTCGTCCCGGCATTCCGCATCGCGCTGGGCTATCGTCATCTCCGGAAACCGCCATCACAAGTCGGTCGACCGCCGTTCTAGTCACGCTCGGCGAGGCAGGAAGTTACGTCTCCCAGAGATCGGCTTCCACTCGGCTCCGGGAAGATCGGCCGATCGAGATCAGGGCGTTCTGAGCCCTAAATCAGAGTCGGCGCTGCTCCAAAAGGACGTGCGAAAGACATCCAGGTTCATCTGAAACGACCAGTGGGGAACGCGCCCACCAAAAAAGTGCATCCCGGAACGCGCCATAACGACGAGTGGAATTTGTCATTAATCAAACGCGAATCTCTTAATAAATACCTTTAAGGGACCATGAAGACCACTTTGAAGTTCACTTTAACGATTGATATGAACGCCAAGCGCTTGCGCTTCGCACAAATTAATTGAATTGATCCAGCAACAATCACACCGCAACAGATGAGAGTCGCTCTCATCGGTCCCGGTATGACTGTTGCTGGTTCTATTCAATTAATTTTTGCGACGCGCAAGCACTTGGCGTTCGTAACAATCGTTAAAATAACTTCAAAGTGGTCTTCATGGTCTCTTCAAGGTTTTTTCTCGGGCGTTGCGCCCGAGACTGCGGAAAAATCCAGCTTATGAATGACGTGGACCGTGACATCAATTGAGGCATGTCGGGCGATTGGTCGAAATGAACAGAGTCATCTTGTACTCGTTTTTGATAGTAAGCCGTCAAAAAAGATTTCGTATCTTTTCTCCATTAGTAACAGCGAGACTTCTTTGTTCTTGACAGAACAAATTACTACAATAAATTAAAATATTATTTCAGTCCGCGGGCGCGCGGAGTGAAGAGACTGAATATCTGAGAGCCTTTGAAGGGAAGCTGAAACAATTCTTGAAAAAAATAAAAATGAGTTAGAGAAGAATTCTAGAGTATTTTTATCCCGTGACTTTGAATACCACGTTCATTTTCCTCGATGATTTATACTAAATATCAGAAAACCCGAAAAACCTCCGGCCAGTAGTGACGTCCTACTATAATCTTTGTTCCGCCAAGAGCGTGTCGCTCGTTTGGGCAGCGCGTGCAATCGGAATCTTGCAAGGTGTATTTTTCCGCACTGACGTCAGTCGTGACGTCTATATCTGACCTTTTCGAACACAGGAAGAGTGCACGCGGATAGCAGTGACAGGTGCTGAAGATGCGTCAGAGCAGGAATTCCGAAAACTGCTAGTATCGCACCATGCCCCGTGCACTTTGATATTAACTTTAAAAATAATTCCTGCAGCCTCCGTGCGCCAAATGGAAAAATAATTTCTATACTTGTGATCTTGGAGGCCAAATGAAGAGGATTTCGGTGTTTTTCCTTAAGGGAAGCCACAACCCAAAAAACAAAAAAACAAAAAAAAAATTAGGCAACTAAAGTTGATTTTGAAAAGTGACCGCAGAAAGTTTAATTAGTTTACACTGCATAGTTAACTTTTTATACATTATTTTCTGTCCAGTGAAGCTAAAGAAAAGGTAGGGTTTGCAGCAATTTGAACACACTTTTCTCCGTTCCGCTTTTTGCTAGAAATTCTATTTTAGTCAATCTATCGTTAGATAATGGCGATAAAGGGACGGCTCGTTCTTCACTTTTCCTGACTCAAATTTAATAAGGAATGCGGCTGAGGAATTGTTTTGTCACGCTGACAAATGTTACCATTTTGTCAACGCCAGAGAAGACTAAAAGTTGACCAATTTTGCAGAAGAAAACATTTAAAGAAATAAATTACTTTTTACAAAAAAGTTTTCATAGCCGCACCCCCTAGGCATTCCGCTACATATCTAGCAGAAAAAAATATTTTAATATTGTGATAGTTTTCCAACGATAGAAAACTAAACAATGTAGGCGTGTTACTGATAGAAGCTGCTCTAATTTCCCTCCCATTTAACCGACAGACCTGAAATTTTGTTATGCATCCTCTAGCATCGCAATCAGCCTGCCCTGTAAATTTCGATAATTGTACGCCAAGGGTTCAAAAGTTGACCCTCGTAGGGTGTGTGGGCCCTAAAATACAAAACCACTTCAGCTTCCCTCTATATTAAAAATCATTTAATGTAATACATGTAAAAAATGTTTTTTTTTTTTTTTAACAAAATTGGCGAATCACTGTGCTCCCTCCGTTCGGCTTGTGCCGCGGCTCTTAGTTCCATGCTCGAATGGACTTGCAGAAACTGTTCCAGGCTGACGCACTGCAGTTTCCAACACTCGTCAGGGTCCATTTTAAACAGCTTCTGTCATACCTCGTTTAGCACGCCGCGATCTTTCCGGCATATCCATCCAGCTTTTCATCCAAACAGACCTTTTGGCACTTCTGGTGTACTGATAGATCGGTACATGTCCCTGCGGGAGCCCAAGAGTCCGACTCTTTCACGCCGAGGCTCCTCGAGCAGGACCATACTTTCGTCATGTCTTGGGTTAGTAAAGCTGATTGAAGTTCCCGTTGAGCCTGTGACGGCGTTTTATCTCACATGGTATACGCAACAGCGATACGCAACTATTATAGTTCTCAGTAACATGATAGCGCCGCTCGCAATGCGAAAGGCAATAAATCATGTCGACAAAAATTGTCGACATATTTATTTTGATGTCGACATGATGAAAAATTGTCGACATACTCAAAAATGTATTTGGGAATACAAACACTGGGAGACATGAAACGAGGAGCAAAAATACTCATACTCCGATATATCTGGAAAAATCTATCGCGATACGTATCGGAGATACATATTAAAAATAAGCATAAAGTCTTTAGAAATACTAATACAGGAATACATTTCACTGAGGGCTGAAATACAAATATTTAAATACTGATACTGCAATATATTTTAAAAATATGTTTGAGACGCCAACTGAGATTAAGCTTGAAGTGGAAGTATTTGGTGACGAAATTACTTTCTCGCAGGCTTGGCACCTCACCCTAAAGTGTCAAGCGACGTCGCCTCGCTGTATGGTTCCAAGCGGCAAGGAGTCTTCAATGGGGTCAAAAACTTTCAGTCAAGGATTGACCGAGGTCCCTTCCCTGGAATTCTGTGTGTCTCATGAGCGATGCGAAAAGACTTCGACCTCAGATAAATTTCATGTCACCCTAAATCCCATAAAAACGTCATCATGCTCCTGTTCAATAAGGGCGCCCCTGTCAACAGTGATCACATCACGTCACGGTGGATTGATCTGGTATTCGTGTATCTGTAGGTGTGGCCTTGAACGTAAAACTTTACCCAGGCTGCTGTATGAAAGGACAATACGTAATTTTGTTGTAGGTACCTCCTTGAAGATCGTGCAGGAACTTTGTAATTTTTGAGAGCAGTGGACCACCTGAATCATCCTGGAACACATCTCTTCTGTTACGGTTGAAAAAAACGATACGGTGGCATCGTTGTTGTGACGGTCCTTCGTGAAGACCCGCCAACGCTATGACGCATGGATGGCAGTCCTCGAGCTTTGCCTAGCCGCATTCCAACAGAGACCTTGGTGGATTGCGACATGAGATTGCCGGCACAGGTAGTATCTGTCTGAGAAACAGCACGCTCGAGACGAGTCGCAGGTGTACTAAGTCTGTGTCGGCACAGAGAGGCCACGTCTGGCCTCCTCCCTTGGTATCGGATCAGCAGAGTAGCGGGCCACGTTCACAACGACTGAGGACGTGCGCTTGAGCAGTGTAATATTACGGGAACTGACGCTTTCGGATATGTGTTGAGGGCATCTAACTCCGATTCCCACAGACCCTCTTTCCGGATGAACATGACACAGCAATACTCGGCGAAAGGGTTTATTCACTCACTTATTGCCTGGGGTGTTTCGGGGTCGGGGAATGGTCAACAGCCAAGCCTTGGGGACGTCCTTCGCCATGGCAGCTGCTCTTAGTCCCAGCAGTAGTCATCCACACCGCGTCATGAGGGCGTCGTCGTCCATAGTCGCTGTCCGGTCCGTTGGTCGAGTCCGCCACTCGACGTAGTGCCCGCACTCCCCGCGCCAGCGTCTCCCGCCGTCCGAGCTCCGCTCCGTCACTCGTTTACGCCCAGGTCGGCAGCAACAGAGAGCCACCATTTGTCTCGCTTCCCCTTTTAACGCTTTCCTGGCTTTGTCCCTCCAACCGTTAGGTCGGAAACCTTGCGCGAGCCGACCTTTCGACGTCAGCGCTGAATGAGGGAGCGCTTGCCCCGTCCCTCCCGGAGGGATGGGACATTGCACGACAGGACGGCGGTGGGAAATGGGAAGGTCACGGAGGAACGAGGGGCCGGGAAAAGGGTCTCCACACCTCCCCTCCCTCAAGGCTCGGACTCCGGGGGGCTTGAGTCGGCGGGGGGGGGGGGGGGGGGGGGGGACGGTCTCCCGGGAGAAGCTCCTCCAGCAGTGAACTCGCTCAGCTGAGTGTCGCCCATGGTGACGAGTGTAGCGCGTTCGATGTCTTGGACGGAAGAGATGGTGCGACCGACTCCGAGCTTAGGTGAAGACGTTCTGTTTATTCTCTCGTGCCGCCGGGCTCGTATCGACGAGTAACGTCGTTGTCTTTTATCTGCGGCTTGGTAGGCCGATGGACCGCCACAACGAGCACCCTCGATGATGACGGTGGCGGCACCAATCAAGGCAGGTCAGCGGTGAACGTTGATTCACTGGGAAGCTCGCGACCGACGAAGCACGGTTTACGAACTGGTCGGGTGCACCAAACTCACAACACGGACGGCCACTCAGGCACACGCCGGCTCTGAAAGTTCGCTTCCGTCCCTAATATTCCAGACAGCGAATCGCGCAAAAACAAATACCGGCACGCTATATCAGACAGCGGGACGAATCCAAAGCCCTTCGATCGTTGGACATGCTGCGAAATAAAAACAAATCATGAAGACCGTCATGCTACACGTTCCAGAGGTAGGTAAGAGGAAAACTATTCCTTAACGAAAAATTCTGACCACTCACTGTATACCAAAATCGTACATACGCCCACTATACAACGTTTGCTCCTATAAAACTAGACGGTATTCTTTTAAAACAGAAAACAATCTACCAGAGCGTTAGAACCGCACATTTCTGACAACAATATTAATCTCTAACCCACTCTCGAAAAACGCATAACACTTCGAAAACTAACAACCACCTCCCGTAAAACAGAAATGGCCACACACCCCGTTCGCGAGGTGCGACTTGAAAAGAAAACACGCTGCCAATAGTAAAAATTACCCAAGAGAGGCACTCATGCACTCGGCGTTCGCTAAACCCGAGCTACAGACACGCTACAACCAAGCTACGCAGCACGTCTTCATCCGAATAGATAATAACCGTACTGAGAGGCCGTTGTTCCGTGGTACCGGCCACTTACACCAGTACAAAGGAAATAGTATCTAATAAAACTTTGGTTGGGGCCAGTTGGTTCATATCGATTAAAAGCTTAAAAGGCGCGAAAAAACAGGACGAAAAAAGACTAAAAATGACGTCGTACGTGCCGTACGTGCGTCTTTTTTCGTCCTGTTTGTTCGCGCCTTTTAACCTTTTTATCAATAGCGTCTATATTGAGCGAACCGCAGATCTCATTGGACAGCCTATATACACTTATGGTCACAAGTTTTGTAACATTTTGTCATTAATTACTGTAACAATTCTGTTTGCGTGGCGGGTTAAATTATGCAAGAACCACTAAATGTACTAGCAGACGTATAAAATAACTTTTGACCGACATCCACATCATTTAATCACCCCAGCTTCGGGTGTCTTAATTTCTAGGTTTTATTTTTCTAATGCTACCAAGCTGAAGAGGCGGCATATATTTATTTTCTAATATACAGCCTAGTTTGAAAACCTAAGGAAAATTCATACTTTTCTAAGAAAGATAAACATTCCTCACCAATTCGTGATTCACCTCTTCATTCCCATGCCTCGGTCAAAAACAGACTGTCCCCCAAAACACTGGATTCCTTCAATTCTATGACATAGTCTTCAGCCAGTTGAACAGCGCCTCCCAGATTTCCGCTTCTAATTTCGATCAGAGCAGGATACACGACACCTAGAACGTAACCACTAGTGTCATCTGACCGTGCCGTACCCGCAACAAAAATATTCTTGCTGACAAAAAGAAAATGAAAACAAATCTGTGGTCACATGTCACGGTGTTAATCTTAGGAAATAAATCGCGCCTAGACCCTCATCTAAAGTTTCAATTCACAAGCAAAATTCAATTAACACAGCCTAAACATTTAGGATAAAATAACCCCCGTACAATGTCAATACTTCGGTGATGTAAAATAGTAAAATGCAGACCACAGTCAATAAACCCATGATTCATGTGTCCCCCCCCCCCCCCCCCCCCCGCCAAATCTTCCAATAGACACTTCCGGAAAACTGTGGCACCCCCACCGTCTGGTGGACGCATTATGACTTTCCGATGTCCGGCACGTGAAATTATCCAGGAATCGAAGACAAAATTGACGTCGGTTCAAC
This sequence comes from Ixodes scapularis, assembly GCF_016920785.2. NCBI lineage: Eukaryota > Metazoa > Arthropoda > Arachnida > Ixodida > Ixodidae > Ixodes > Ixodes scapularis. The sequence goes on from NW_024609881.1 coordinate 67,128,872, forward strand.
ATTTGGTGATTTCAAAACCCAGAGAATTCGAAGGAAAGCAGAACAGGCTATGGGATCACCTCCTTTCGGGTTCGTAATGATAAGAGAAAATTAATCGTGCCACTTCGAAGTTATATAAAGCGTTCGAGTCGACAAGAAACGCACACCCGAACAGGCCTACAATGCCCCCTCCGCGATGTGTACTGGGATTTTCCAGAAATTCGTATCGTGTTTTCTTTAAGCTATTCATGATTTCAATTGCGCCAAGCGGATGAATGCATCCTCAATTCGCGCACCTTGAAAGATAGAAGCTAGTTTGCTTGACTTCAATTTGCCCTTAGGGTGCCCCCATACCACACAATAAACTCGAAAAAACTAAAGGATCTAGGCTATCTTGTTACCAGCCTTTATATCAATAATCATTATTATCTTAACGTTTTACGCACCTGTTCAAATAAAAATCTTCTAGTAACTCGTAACTGTTTTTCGTTTTTCGGTTATGTAATTTGACTTTAAGATGATGGATGACAGAACGTTTTGATGCGGTCACCCACATGTAGTAATGTAGATTGAATACCTTCTGAACGGAACAAACGAGAGGCTTGAAACAACGCGAAGAGGAATTTCCTGCATTGTTCAACAACCATAACGGAATGCTGGCAGTTTGTAACTCGGCGAAACGCAAGCATTACATAAGTGCGCATTTCGTGCACGTAAAATACAACTTGCGTTCTGCATCAATATGCTATATTTACTCCCTCTGTTAATTCCTTCGTGTAGCGGGAGGAACAAAGCGCATGACCTTTACATAGAGCCGACGTACACCAGCTCTCGAATAAGAAAACATCTGTTTCCGTTATGCTGAGCTTGGTTTTGCTTTCTATTTGTTTTTGAGGCCCCTTGGCTGATACAAGTTTAGAGCATACATCAAAAGTGGCCCAAAATTGGCAACAAATCACGTCCCAGGAGCCGAAGTGTCATGCTGTCTGATGTGATCCTGGTGGTAGATGCTAGAAGTGCCAGCAAAACGTGCAAGCGAACGCTCGTACTTTTGCTCGTACCACCACTGGTGTGACATTGCAACGATCCCGGCCAGCGACAGCATGGCAATTCTACGTTGTCATCAGATTCAAGAGGAGGGATTACATTTTAGGACGTGATCGCGGCACCAGACGGAGATGCATTCACGGCACCATAGTTTGGAGTCAGCACTAAGCATGTGGATGCTGATTAAAGGCCGACGACCAGACACGATATTCTGCTAGGCAGAACATCCTCCTCACCCTGGGGTAGGAGGAAACGGGCAACGATGGACAGGATAGAAAGGAGGAGAGGAGGAAGCTGAGGAAAATTGGAAATCGTGACCTGATCGGCGATCTTCAATTTAAGTGACTGACGAATCTCGAGAAGGTTAAAATTAGCACATCTACACAACCATACCAAAACTTCCGTCGCAACCTTGATGTCACAAATATAAGCAAATTGACACTAGGCTTGTGATAGCCTAGTAGCAATTTTATTTTGCTTTGTCTCTAAAGAAATAATTTTTAGTATAGTACACTACAACCATAATAAACGGACCGAATGAGCATGTTTTCGTAAAGAAGATATTGAACCATATAATTCTATGAGGCCGCTCCTTCAATCACTTACAACTTAAGAAATTAAGGGCGTGGTGACTCAAGAGCACCTCGTTATCGCTTTTCAACTAATAAGATTACGAGATTTACCAATAAGAGCGCTAGACAACCATTTAGAAAACAAAAATCAAAGTTATAATATTAAGCCACACCCTGCGCTTCTTATTGCTCAGCGATTGTGAAAGCACCTATGAATAAAATCACTGCAGTAAAATTTGCTCAACCACCTTTAAACCCTACGCCTTCTTAGGCTGTGTTGCAAGGCATAATTGAAATTCTTCTCGCCCGCAATACCACGCACGGTAACTGCATGATAGCCGTTCACCTTGTCCAGAACCTTGGATAATTCTCCTATAGAATTCAAAAGTTCGATTTTACGTAACTTTGTGAAGGCATTCAGATGCTTCTTGATAAGTGCTTCTTGCTACAGCCGGCAAGAGCTGTAGCAAGGCTAAAAATAATCAGTGCAGCCGAATACATTTTACCGTGTAACAACACATACAGCTGAGAAATGGAGAGTGGAAACTCTAAAAAATGTCTATCAGAAACCGTTTCAAAAAAAAAAAATCTTCAGCGCCCTTTACGACCACAATATACAACATTTAGAGTATAAAAACGAAGAAAAAGAGGGACGCACTCGGGAAGTGGCATTCATTTCGGAGGTGGCACCTTTGAAACGTGAGAGCCATCTAGTAGCAGTGCGATTAGCTCCGATTTATTCGTAAACTGACGGTGATAGGAGAACAAGGTCGCCTAACTTGAACCACCCCCCAACTTCGTGACTCAAAGGCGACTTAAAGGGACCCCCTTGTTTGAAACAATTCCTTCCTTTCCTAGAGTATTCCTTCAAAGACGTTCGCTTTTTCTAGTAACGAGAAGCTGCGTAGTGCCGCCATAAGATCCTCGAGTTTGGCTCGGCACATGTTGGGTAGACTACCTTTTGAAAAGGGCCTATTCAAACGTGTAAAAAAAATACATCAGCGGTTTGCTTATCGTGGTGGATACTAAACATGGCTTGAACTGACGCCACATGAGCGGCAGTTGCGGTGGCCTTTGCTTGTTTTGCACATTCCTCCTGCGGCAAGGCATGAGCACTGGTATGTAAGATGACGTAACTAAAAAAAAGCCACATGTAAACGCCATGGTAAACGAGGCATGATTATGTCACGTGACCAGCCCCTGGGAGGTACGGAAGTACAAAAGGGGTTTCCGCCGAAATCCTTCCGCGAATTTCTCCTTGTTTCAATTTAAAAAAAGTGCGATTCCACTCACAGAAAAACAGCGAAAAACTTTAAACTGGAATTAACCGCATATTCGTTTAGTTTACGAGTGTCATTAAAGTTGCCGGCAGGGAAGGTCAAAACAGCATTCGAGGACTACGTCGGCTGGAGGGTGTTTCCAAGCCAGATCGTACAATAATGGTCCGGGTCACAGTTTTCATATTTATGTAAAAAATATATGTTAAAGCCATATTCTTGAGAGGAGCATTCAGCTATATGCGAAAGTCGTAGCTAATTTTCTTCGGGAGATAGAATATTTCGAAGCTCTAGGCGTTGAAATTGCCAAGGTTTCGCATAGACTTCTGCTTATCTCTAATACCCTACTCAAGACACTGTGTTTCAATTACTTTTGTTAGGAATTCGATATCTTGCAAATATACCTAAAAGTATTTACCACTTTTTTTTAATTACCTTTTTTAGCACCTTGTGCTCATTATCTCAAGTACATTTTTCAATCTTTGAGAGAAGCTTGTCAACGGAATGGTTTACCGGAATAGACCACTTTCGAAAATCGCCGCTTCAGAAGGTCCATGTGTAAAAATAGGTGATCACGTACTCAAGCGAGCTCAGGTACTCCGTCTAACAAAAAAGCAAGCTCCGGCTGGATCTGTTGGGATGCAGAGACTTAGATTGGGCTCCTCCAAACTTTCGTTTGTTCATATTTTGGCTTATTTTTTTGGATGCGAGACACTTTTTTTTTGAAAGCCAATAAGATGCCTCTCTGCTGATTTTGTGTGTGTGTGCTGGTATAGCACGTTTGAGCCTTTTATCAGTTCTCCCTACCCTCCATCGCATGCCGTAAACAGCTTAAACTAGACGGAATTCGCAAAACCACAGGCGCATACCACAACGCGCACTGCCGTGGAGTAGGAAGCGTCATCTGCTCTTGGATAGAAAATTAGACGTCATGAGTGCGTCCCCTCGTTGTGTCCAGTATACACCAACTCATGTTTACAAACAAACCGGAGCGCCCCTAGCGGACGCCACCGGCGCCGCGCATGCGCGGTGGATGGTGGGCAAGAAGCCCGCCGTCGCCCATAAACAAACCATTGAATTGCGTTGTTGTCGGCGTCGGTGGGAGTCCCCGTGCTCTTTTTCGCGTTGGAATTGTTGATTCTACGTCCTCCTAACAATGTCTGACTACTTGAGCGGCTTCAGCAAAACTATCGAGGCAAAACTGTGCGTGAATAATGTGACGTGCGGCGATTCATTTCACGTGGACGCCGCAGAATGGGCGCTAAAGCCTGACTCCCACGATGAGATTCTGCTCGCTATTTTCAGTCGCGACGTCGCTCGGACCGCAAAAGCGTGGACCGTAGCTGAGATGGTGGACATGGATACTGAAAACCGCAAGTAGAATCGGGCATTACAAGTCGGTGATGGCCACTGGTAACAATGATCAACAACTTCGTGTATCTGTTTACACTTAGCCGACTTACCCCAGCCAACCTTCAAAAGTGTTTTGAGGCCTGCACTTAGTTCTTATCGCAATTGCCGGGTCAACGTTTGGTTTACGGGCCGCTGTCGTTTGAACGAACTGACGATAAAAAGCAGCCAAGTTTGAAAGAGCAGACGACAGTTCGAACGCACGCGCAATGGAGTACGGGCAAGAAGCACCGTGTCCCGCGTCAACAAACCATTCGAATGTCACGTTGTCGGCGTCTGTGTGAGTCTGCATACTCTTTTTCGCGTTGGAGTTGTCGATTCTACGTCCTCATCGCAATGTCTTACCACTTCAATCGCCTGAGCGAAATTATCAAGGCTCGTTACGCCGCTAAACTTTTCGTAAATAATTTGACGTGCGGCGATTCATTCGCATGAACGCTGCAGAATGGACGCCAAAACCATGATGATATTCTTGTAGCTATTTTCGGTCGCGACGTCGCTCGTGCTGCAAAAGTGTAAAAGGTAGCGGCGATGATCGACGTCGATACTGAAAATCGGAAGCGGGAACAGACCGAGCGTAACAAGTAGGCGATGGCCACCGGTACCAATAATTAACATCTTGTATCTACTGTTTACACCGAGCCTACTTAAGTCTTTTGAGGCCTGCAATTACTTCTTATTGCAATCACCGGGTCAAAGTTTGGTCTACGGGCCGCTTTTGTTTGAACGAGCAGACGACAAAAAGCAGACAAGTTTGAAAGAGCAGACGAAAGTTCGAACGATCAGGCGGCCGTGTGAATTTGAAGACGCACTGAATCCGTGGGTGGTCCGGACAACTTGGGGGTTTTCTCTCGTTCATGTTGGAACAAAACAAATACATCTGGCGACTACAAATTGTGGCCCGCATGCGCAATCGTAGTTCGACAGCGTCAGGTTTGCCCTTTTCACGGCTGCTATCGACGTTCTCGGACGAACGGAGGGTGCAAAAACACATGAAAACTGATCTTCAAACCTTCCCAGACTCTCTTTGTAAAGCCCCCATCGGAGCATTTTGACGAGAAGGCAGGTTTTTGTCTCGTTTCTTGCAAAGGAACACAGGAATGCATGTCCGGCACGGCGACTTCTGCCCACCGCCCCAGACCGGAAGTGCGTCCGGCGCGCCACCACCACGGCGTGACGTAGGAGAGTTGAGTTGGTGTATAGCGACAGTAGGTGATTCGGAGGTACACGGCTAAGTTGCAAAATTTATGTTCTAAAAAAATTATTTTGATTAAAGGGGCTGTGCAACGACATTGGGTAGGAATATTTTTTTTTACTTTACACCAGCTGCCTGGCACTGGGGGGAACCAAGAATACTCGAACTGTGTGACCCACTTATGTGGGTCACATGTAAGAACTTATAAAACTTTACCAAAACTTATAAAATTGAGAAAGTTCGACTTCTCTTTTTTCAAAATTATCCTAAAATACTAGCTTTCTAAATTTTTTGAATGCTGATTATTTGCTGAGTCATGTCCCACATGCCCCTGCCGACTTTGACCTGATTCGATGATCATCTTCGAGATCGATGCATTCGTGAATAGGTTAGGTTATATTATTATTATTATTATTATATTAGTATTACTATTATTATTAAGCCTCATAAAATCTGTTTTTCAAGTGTCACAGAAGGATTCTCGTGCAGCAGTGCGAGAAGAGAATGCACAGCGAGCGGTCAAACATGCGATCTCCGACTGGTAGAAAAAATGTCAGTTTCCGCCTTGGCAGCTGCAATAAACAATAACTTTAAAGCAAAACAAATTCTCCGAGCTTCCTGTATGCGCTGTTGTTCGCTGCAAAAAGTGCTCTCAAACCTGTCTTTTTTTTTTTTTGCGGCGTAGTTTTGGACGTTTGTTTCCGGGTTGAGCTGCGTCAGAATCGCAGTCAACCTCGGCGTAACTACGCGTTGCATTATGGGACGTTACCTATAATGACGTCACGTGTGACGGCACGAGGGTAAAGTTTTCCCGCTAAATTTAACGGGAATATTTTCTCGCTAAATCTAACGGGGAAATTTTCCCGCTAAATTTAGCACGGAAAGTTTTCCGCTAAATTCATCAGAAAATTTTCCCGCTACATTTGGCGGAAAACTTTTTCACCAAATTTACCGGAAAAATATTACCATCGTGACGTGACGTCACACGTAAAGCCTCAACCCGGAAAAATGCTTCCTCTAAATTCAGCCGTAAAGTTTCCTGCCAAAGTTAGCGGTAAAATTTTACACTCGTGACGTCACAAGTAACGCCACATGTGACGTCAAGCGGGAAAATTTTGCGGGAAAATTGACGTCATGTGACCTCAAGTTCAATTCAGTTTCCTCGCTAAAACTAGCGGGAAAATTTTCTCTAAATTAATCGGGAAATTTATGTAAAATTTCACGCTAAATGGGAGGAAAGGGTACGGAGGGGGAGGAGGGGCATGGCCTACCCTCCGTACCCTCTTATCCCTCTCCTCAAGATCTGCGCTGTAATTCGACATTAGAGAGAATTGTAAACGCCTTTAATTTTTTTTTTGTATAAATTAAAAATTTTACCTCGATTCCCTGCCTGCATTGAGATAAAAAAATTCTACTAAAACTGTCTTATGACAATAAGGCTACAAATATTACCGTTTGAAAACCTTCCACGGGATACTAGGGCACCTGAGGCAAACAATCTATCATCAATGCACTGAGAAGTCTAGCTCGGAATTTCGCACTGTTCCAACTGACCCTTCTGCAAGCACTCTAAACCTAATGTCTCGTTTTAAGACTTCTTAACTTTTTTTCATACTTGTGTCAATGAAAACGTGTATACACCTTCGGAAACACAGTGCTTCCTTAATTGAACGCCGACACGAAGCTGTTATTTTTTACAGTTTTTGTGCTATTCCCTGGCTGTTCATTTTTACACTTCTTGCGCTATTAATTGGCCTACGGTCGAATTGTGTGGTGAAGTCTTGACTCCCCGATCACCACCCAGCCTGTAGAGTTATCTACCTAACGTCCCCGAATGAAAGCCAACTTGTTTCTGAACAATGTCGGCGTGTAAATACTGTTGGTTTGGGGGAATGTCACGCTAAATCTTTGCAAGATGGAAGTTCGTTTCATGCAGCACTGCATGGGGGGAGGGGGGGGGGGAGGCGAGAACCGGATTTCCCACGCCACTGTGTATCTCTAATTGTGAAGCTTCTAAAGGTGTCCTTATTCGACCGAGATTTCCTCCACAGAGAGAAGCAAACGTCATTGTGCTTCGAGGTCACATGCGCCACATCACGGATGCTTGCTCATCCCGGTACTCCTATAAGAGGCGAGGATTGCCCCATGGTTCCGGCAATAAAGGAAGATGGCGTCGAACGACAAGTTCGTTGGCGTGTGCAAAAGCCTTGTGGGAAGCTTGAACTCGCCGCGTCCTTACACCAAAAGCGTCAAAGTTGACGGTGCCATATTGCTCTTGTGGTGGACTCACACGACAAGGATTTTCTCCAGGTAGAGGAGCATATGTCACCGTGTTTTGAGGTTATGTGGGTCACGTCACTGACGGTTGCTATTCTCAGTACTCTGCAAGGAGCCAAGGACAAAGTGTTCCATTCCTACGAACTGACCCATCGCTCCGGCGAGAAAGAGAGATGGCGTCGAACGATGAGTTCGATTAGTTTTTTGATGATCGTGAAAAGCATGGTGGATGCTTGAAGTCGCTGCATCCTTAAACCAACAGCGTCAAATTTGACAGTCCGGCGTTGCTCATATTCACGTCGTTGAAACAAAATTATTCCCAATATCAGACTGTCAACCCTGGCTTTGTTGGTGCAAGAAGGTGACACCTTCAAACGTCTACCACACTTTCAAGACACAAGATCGAACTTGTCGTTTGACGCAATATTATTTTCTTGACGGAACAGTAGTAGAATTCCCAGCTCTCGGCGGGGCGGCTTAGAGAATTAGCAAGTATTCGTGACATGGCGCACGTGATGCCGAAACGCTATAACGTCTGCTGCTTTATGTGTTGAAAACCTTTTTGCGAATACACGTACTCTGTGGTTCAATGTTTAGGCAGTGGAAAGTTTAAAAAAATTGTGTATTTGCATGCGAGCTGGTGCGTATTAAACATGATGTTGAAACACTGACTATTAGCAGTGCGAGTAATAAAAAAAAAAAAGGAAGAGGGACGAGCGGGATTCGGATGCCCGAGCGCGGACAATACCGAACGATTTGTAACGCTTTCTGATTAAATCAGTATTTTTATAATCCTAACATGGCGCAGTCGACACCGACAAAAATCACAGGTACGTGCTAGCTCAGGCACACGACCCAAGCACGCATTTTATTGAACGCCTGCCAAATTGACGCAAGACATGGCCGACTCTACAAACGTTCTCGTGGAGCGCTATGAACAGCTTCAAATCGGCTGCGAGAAGCTCTAAAGTGATATGACTACGATCAAAGAGCAGGCACGTCAAAGCCAAAAACAACACCCGACCACGGGTTCAGTGCCGTAAACACCGGACACAGTCCCACATCTTCAGCATGCAACAGTCACAGACGCAATAGTCACGAGAGTCCAGGAGGCGACGAGCCGAGAGCCTGCGATCCCTACCATCAACGAGCTTCTCTCCATCATCGCAGGGACTCAACAACGGATCGTGGGGTGCGTATTGACAAACCCACGTCCCCTCGAAGTCCACTCTACGATTGACACGTCATCCGCCATACCCATTTACAACGGAGATATAGAGACTAACGTTTCTCATTGGCTTGAAGAGGTCGATCGCGTTGCCACTATTGCACATTGGACGTCATCCCTCACCCTACTGAATGCGTTGACTCGACTCAAAGGACCTGCTAAGGACTGGCAGACTGTATATGGTAAATCGATCCGTGATTGGGAAACGTGGAAGCAAGCAGTCCTCGAACGCTTCAAGAGGAAGATGACCATGCAAGACTTCATCGAGTATCAGGCCCAACGGAAGCTCCTGCCCAGCGAAACTCTTGTGCAATACATTTACGCCACGAATGCCATGCTACAAAATTCGCCATATGAATCAGTGCCTGAGGACAGATTCTCATTGATCTTGCTTGGCAGTGCCGATGACAAATGGGCGAGCCCTCTGTCGTCCCACAATTGCAGGTCGGTGCTCCAACTTATTATCAGAGAAATGTGCATGGATAGCCGACGGCCACTCAAAAAGAGCAACTACGCAAACGAGGAACACCATTTCGTCGTTTACCCTGAGACTGGGTTTTTTTTTTGAAGAGCAGAAGTAACAGAAAAAACAGACAGGTTTTCTGTTACTTCAGCTCTTCAAAAAAAAAAAAAAAACAGTCTAAGGGTAGACGACGAAATGGTTGACTTCCACCAGCTAGCCTGTACTTTGACTATTTTTTGGTAGAGGAACGCCAAGAGCTGTACCGAAGGACAGCTGCAAGCTTCGAAGATAATACACAGCGCAACACAATTAAAAGCTACAACTGTGGCAAGCCGGGACACTTCTCAAGAGAATGTCGCATTCCGAAGACACCCGCCACTCATCGGGCGGAAGAAAGACGCAGCGCACGCAGTCCGACGGCGTCCTCTCCAAGACGTTTTGAGCAAAGCGATGACGAACGCTGAAGCCGTACTACCATGTCAAGAAACGTTCATTGCTTCCTACGTTCAAGCGGGGACGACCTACCCATTGTTCGTAGCATAATTGGTTCAGAACCAACTGTGAAAGTGTGCATCGACACGGGCGCAAACGTCTCGATCATTCGCTCTAGAGCTATTCCGCCCAACTCAAACATCACAGTTCATCCTAATAGATCTGATATAAGCGTTCTTGGAGCACGGGTAAGAGCGAAAGAGTCACAGCTATGGCAATCACGGTAGGCACTACTCAAGTTTGGCTGCCTGAAGTGTTCGTCATAGAACTACCTGCCCCTGTCGACATCCTTCTTGGATCAGATTGGAGACGACTTGCCAACGTTTATGTTACCTTTCACCCCAGCAACGACTTTACGGTAGTTCAACTGCCTCAACAAAACATGCTTGAACGTTGTAGTCAAAGCATATGAAGTGAGCTAGCGGGTCAAACACTCATTGCATAGTTCTGTCAACGCGAAGTTTTTATTGCCACAATTCCTGTGTGTGCAACGAAGCACGGCGATAGAATTGTGAAACTAGAAACGCGAGCGAGTGCCTCAGACACCGAACTTCTCAAGCACACCAAAGTGGCCGTAAAGAAATGACTCAAGGTGTATCGGTCGATCGTCAGAACCAGCTTCGTCACATTCTACTGACATATCACTCAGCCTTTGTCGATGGCGAGAACAAAATAGGAATAGGCCCGCATTCTGAACACTCGAATGATCTAAGAGAAAATATACCAGTCACATCTTGCCCGTATATATGCTCTCGTGCTGATAACGAGCTTCTCAAAAGGGAAATCAACGTTCTACTACATCTTTTCGGCTTCTCTGCCATCTCTGCCATCACGTTTCCTCAACGTACCTTGCTGGCTCGTGACACTGATTTTATCTGGTCTGAGATTCACGACAAGATTGTCAATGACGTGAAGAGAAGATTGAAGAGTCTTGCAATAATCGGGAACTTCAGGTACGGATGCCCAACAATAACTTATGTCGACGCCAGTCACACTGGTTTCGGAGCCCTTCTTGCTCAATTTCAAGAAGAGGGAGAACAAGTAATCGAGTATGCAAGCCGCAGTCTCAATGAAGACGACTCGGAGCTCAATTCAAACACTCTCGGATGTGTGGCTCTTCACTGGGCCGTCACCGGAAAATTCGCCATTTTTGCTTCTGCAGAACCTTTATTCACGGTTCTCAGGGGCAACATGAGCCTTACGTACCTCGTGAAACAGCGTACAACCAACCGCAGATTCGCTAGGTAGACACTCGACTTAGCGGAATATGAATTCGGTCTTGTACACCGATCTGGAAAACTCAACGGAGCAGCAGACGCGACGTCACGACTTGACATGCCGGACACAGCCCTGGAAGGCCTCATCAACAACGAGGCGGCTGGATGCACACTGAAGTGCTTGGCGATCGTGCTGAGTCAGGATACCCACTTCAGGAGTTTCCAGACGTCTGATCCGGAATGCCAACGTCTTAAGCTACTAAGAAACATGAAAAACAGTCTCCTCAAAATTGACACCGGGATCCTTGTACGAAAACTGATCCGCAGTGGACGAAAAAGCACGCGAATCGTTGTACGTGTCGCACGTACTGCACGATATTTTAATGTGTTTGCGCCATGATAAGGTCGGACATGTGGACACAACAAAAACTTAAGATCAGGTTGACCGACCGTATCATGCGCCATGATAAGGTCAGACATATGGACACGCTCAAAGAAGGGTCTTCTTCCCTATGATTCATCGCACTCTAAACTGGTCAAGAGAAGCGTTGCCTCGTGTTGCCTACAAGCTGCACTCGAGAGGTCATGTCATCATGTGGTTAACAATAGTTTTCCCTGGCAGGTTGAGAGACTGACAGTGGCAGGTTTCCCAACTTCGGTTTTATTGAGCGTTGCGGAGGGTTTCTGTAAGAAACTCAAGGGGGAACCCCGTCTTCGGAAGGAAAGGCCAAATAAGAGACCGCGTGTAATACCGTATCTCCATAATATTTCACACAACTTGAAAAAAGTTGCCTTGAGGTACGATGTGCCACTGGTGTTTTCCGCTCCGTGTAAGCTGGCGCAACTTTGCGCGAGGTTTTCCAATAAGAAGGACAAAGGCCCCGCTTGCTCGGTGAGGCAGGACAATCAATATGTTGTTTGCAAGGTGGGAGATATTTACACGATTCTACTATCATGGAGGAAACCCTACGTCGGTCAGACGGGCCGATGTGTTAATCACAGACTGCGGGAGCATGACTTGTCGTTGCGATCAGTGGTGAGAGCTGCAGGGGGGCATCTGCCACTGCATTGTCATGGATGTGGGTGTGAACCTATCTTCAGTAAGACGGGTATCATTGGCTATGGAAGGGACAGACTGAATCGAGAAATTTTAGAGGCGCATGCAATTATAAAAGCAGGCGCGAACTGCATAAGCCAAACGTGACTGGGCGGGAGTAGTAAAGAGGTGTTTTTTTTGGACACGTGGTGAATGTATCATGTGACATGGGTGGAGTTGCTGTTTTATTTGCTTTGGTTTCATGTGATTAAATTTCAGTTGAGAGTCATCGCTTGTCCTGTTTGCACTTCCTTTAATTCCCGTTTACTCTGCGCTGTTTGCCTTTTCGTCAGTATGAACCAACTAACCCACATCGCCACCCTTATACATCACTTCAGTTTGTGATACAGTCCCGGAGGCATGCTGGAGGCCTTCGTTGGTCTGGCATACGTGCTGATGTTGCATTCTAAGTTTGGATTCTGGGACTTCGTACAATCCTTTAGGTAAAGAGTCCAGGGGTGCTATGTTGCGCTTTTTGGACTCCCAGGAGACTAGGGAGAAGCAAGTGAAGTCAACGACACAGAAAACGCAGATTGGGTGTTGATTTCGTTTTCTTCTGTCAGCATCCATTCTGCGTTCGCTGTGTCGTTGACGTCACTTCCTTCTCCCTAGTCTACTGGGAGTCTAAAAAGCGCAACATAGCACCCCTGGGCTCCAAGCAGAGATGCAGTGTACGAAGTAAACGACGTTAAAATAAGGTCCCCTCTTGTCGGCTTCGTACCGGGCTTTCGCCAGCGTCTGGCTATCTTCCAAATTGAGCTTTGCAGCGCATCACTTTCTGGCAAGGTTGATCAATCTTTCGGTTTCGGTGAAGTCATCATCTACGCTGGCAATGTTTAGTTCGCCCGGAAGTTCGGGATCACACCCGTGCTTAGCCAGAAAGGGCTGTATCGCGTTGAGCTCTGTCTCGTGACATTAAAGGACAACCCCACTTCATTTTTGATATTTAGAAAAGTATGCTGCCCTCTTCAGTATCATATAGGAAGACCCCATGTCAAATATTACGATCTAATTCCGTTTATATATTTAATAAACTGGCCAGCAAACCTTCAAGTGAGCCAAGTAGCCGAAATCTGCCAACTCTAGCGTGCAACGTGAGGCGCAATCGTCAGCGCAGTCAATGCGACGGAGTTGGAGCGATCAACATTAGGCCACTACGTCAGAGGCATGACCACGTCATGCTCACGTTTTGTTTGTTTTTACTTCTCAAAGCAAAATTGAACGATGACGTCATGAGTTTCTCCTCCCGGTGTAGGCTGAACGGCTTCCACGTGATTAAACGCGGATGCGCCAGTTTGCGCTGCCCTGCGCGCTAATCGGTCTGTTTCTCCGCTCCCTCTTTTCTCTTTCGTCTTCTCCCCTTCCCCCTCTACCCGGCCATCACCGTCCACGCCACGCGAAGCGACCTGCCTGCGTCCGGTGTCCTGTCCTTCGCCCCCCCCCCCCCCCTCCAACGTCACAAGAGCACGTGGTTCGACGTGACGAGGCCATGACTCTGACAACACGAGACCAATGTTGCCTGACGCAACCGAAGTTCCGGTTTCGGTATCAGCTGATGCTTAAATTAGCATTACACAAATAATATACCACATTTTGCGAATTCGAAGACCTAGAGCTGTTTAGTAGTGCTTCGTGAAATGGAATCACATGTAAGCCTAAATTTTCCGGAATTGAGCGGAGTTGCCCTTTAATGGCGGTTACTGCATCTTGCAATGCGATAAGCCTGTCGAGATGATTGTCAACAAGTTTTCGTAAGACTTGTTTGACTGTACTTACCATTCTTTCGATAAGACCGTTTTGGTCATGGACGGCCACCAGTAGCGCTTCGAAACCTGATCTCAAGTGTTTCTTGTGTCCATATGTCCGACCTTATCATGGCGCAAACACATTATAATGTCGTGCAGTGCGAGACGTACTACGATTCGCGTGCTTTGTCGTCCACTGCGGACCAGTTTTCGTCAAAGGATCCCGTTGTCAATTTCGAGTAGACTGTTTTTCATGTTTCTTAGTAGCTTAAGACGTTGGCATTCTGGATCAGACGTCTTGAAACTCCTGAACTGGGAGTCCTGACTCAGCACAATCGCCAAGCACTTCAGTGTGCATCCAGCCGCCTCGTTGTTGATGAGGCCTTCCAGGGCTGTGTCCGGCATGTCAAGTCGTGACGTCGCGTGTGCTGGTACGATGAGCTTTCTAGATCGGTGTACAAGATCGAATTCATATTCCGCTAAGTTCAGTGTCCACCTGGCGAACCTGCGGTTGGTTGTACCCTGTTTCACGAGGTACGTAAGGCTCATGTTGCCCCCGACGACCATGAATCAAGGTTCTGCACAAACAAAAATGGCGAATTTTCCAGGGACGGCCCAGTGAAGAGCCACAAATCCGAGAGTGTTTGAATTGAGCTCCGAGTCGTGTTCATTGAGACTGCGGCTAGCATACTCGATTACTTGTTCTCCCTCTTCTTGAAATTGAGCAAGAAGGGCTCCGAAACCAGTGTGACTGGCGTCGACATAAGTTATTGTTGGGCATCCGTACCTGAAGTTCCCGATTATTGCAAGACTCTTCAATCTTCTCTTCACGTCATTGACGATCTTGTCGTGAATTTCAGTCCAGATAAAATCAGTGTCACGAGCCAGCAAGGTACGTTGAGGAAACGTGATGGCAGAGATGGCAGAGAAGCCGAAAAGATGTAGTAGAACGTTGATTTCACTTTTGAGAAGCTCGCTATCAGCACGAGAGCATATATACGGGCAAGATGTGACTGGTATATTTTCTCTTAGATCAATCGAGTGTTCAGAATGTGGGCATAGCCCTATTTTGTTCTCGCCATCGACAAAGGCCGAGTGATATGTCAGTAGAATGTGACGAAACTGGTTCTGTCGATCGACCGATACATCTTGAGCCATTTCTTTGACGGTCACTTCGATGTGCTTGAGAAGTTCGGTGTTTGGGGCACTGGGTCGCGTTTCTAGTTTCACAAATCTATCGCCGTGCTTTGTTGCACTCACAGGAATTGTGGCAATAAAAACTTCGCGTCGACAGAACAATGCAATGAGTGTTGCACCCGCTAGCTCACTTCATATGCTTTGACTACAACGTTCAAGCATGTTTCGTTGAGGCAGATGAAATACCGTAACGTCGTTGCTGGGGTGAAAGGTAATATACACGTTGGCAAGTCGTCTCCAATCTGATCCAAGAAGGATGTCGACAGGGGCAGGTAGTTCTCTGACGAACACCTCAGGTAGCCAAACTTGAGTAGTGCCTACAGTGATTGTCATAGCTGTGACTTTTTTGGGTCTTACTCGTGTTCCAATAACGTTCATATCAGATCTATTAGGATGAACTATGATGTTTGAGTTGGGCGGAATAGCTGTAGAGCGAATGATCGAGACGTTTGCGCCCGTGTCGATGCACACTTTCACAGTTGTTTCTGAACCAATTATTCCACGACAATGAATAGGTCGTCCCCGCTTGAACGTAGGAAGCAATGAACGTTTCTTGACATGGTAGTACGGCTTCAGCGTTCGTCATCGCTTTGCTCAAAACGTCTTGGAGAGGACGCCGTCGGACTGCGTGCGCTGCGTCTTTCTTCCGCCCGATGAGTGGCGGGTGTCTTCGGAATGCGACATTCTCTTGAGAAGTGTCCCGGCTTGCCACAGTTGTAGCTTTTAATTGTGTTGCGCTGTGTATTATCTTCGAAGCTTGCAGCTGTCCTCCGGTACAGCTAATGGTGTTCCTCGTTTGCGTAGTTGCTCTTTTTGAGTGGCCGTCGGCTATCCATGCACATTGCTCTGACAATAAGTTCGAGCACCGAACTGCAATTGTGGGACGCCAGAGGAATCGCCCATTTGTCATCGGCAATGCCAAGCAAGATCAATGAGATTCTGTCCTCAGGCACTGATTCATACGGCGACTTTTGTAGCATGGCATTCGTGGCGTAAATGTACTGCACAAGAGTTTCGCTGGGCAGGAGCTTCCGTTGAACCTGATACTCGATGAAGTCTTGCATTGTTATCTTCCTCTTGAAGCGTTCGAGGACTGCTTGCGTCCACGTTTCCCAGTCACGGATTGATTTACCATATACTGTCTGCCAGTCCTTAGCAGATCCTTTGAGTCGAGTCAACGCATTCAGTATGGTGAGGGATGACGTCCAATGTGCAAGAGAGGCGATGCGATCGACCTCTTCAAACCAATGAGAAACGTTAGTCTCTATATGGCCATTGTAAATGGGTATAGCGGATGACGTGTCAATCGTAGAGTAGACTTCGAGGGGACGTGAGTTTGTCAAGACGCACCCCACGATCCGTTGTTGAGTCCCTGCGATGATGGTGAGAAGCTCGCTGATGGTAGGGATCGCAGGCTCTCGACTGGTCGCCTCGTGGAGTCTCGCGACTGTTGCGTCTGTGACTATTGCATGCTCAAGATGTAGGACTGTGTCCGGTGTTTGCGGCACTGAACCCATGGTCTGGCGTTGTTCTTGACCTGCTCTTTGATCGTCGTCATATCAGTTTCAAGCTTGTCGTAGGCGATTTGAAGCTGTTCATAGCGCTCCGCGAGATGGTTTGTAGAGTCGGCCATGTCTTGCGTCAATTTGGCAGGCGTTCAATAAAATGCATGCTTGGGTCGTGTGCCCCAGCTAGCACGTACCTGTGATTCTTGTCGGTGTCGACTGCGCCATGTTAGGATTATAAAAAAACTGATTTAATCAGAAAGCGTTACGAATCGTTCGGTATTGTCGGCGCTCGCGCATCCCAATCCCGCTCGTCCCTCTTCTTTTTAGAGTGCAGCTCTTAGGGGCCCGTTCCCGGCTTGAGCGGCGTCGCCGTCGCCGTCGGCGGCGGCGTAACCAAGGTCACCCCAAGGTCACGTGACCCCCAAGGTCGTCCCAAGGTTACGTGATTCCCCGAGATCACCGCAAGGTCACGTGACCCCCAAGGTCACGTGACCCCTAGGGTCACGTGACACTCAGTCACATGACCACCCGATGTCACGTAACTACCCCCCCCCCGAGGTCACGTGACCACTCCAAAGTCACGTGACCCCCTAGGGTCACATGAGCCCCTCCCCCCGAGGTCACGTGACCCCCTCCCCCCGAGGTCACGTGACCACCACCAGGGTCACGTGATCCCCCGCCGAAGTCACGTGACCTCCCTGATGACGTCATTGTCACTGATGACGTCACCGGCATCGGCGTCGTCATCGTGATCATCACTGATGACGTCATCAGTGACGTCACTGATGACGTCACCGGAATCCGTATCGTCATCGTCGTCATCACGGATGACGTCATCAGTGACGTCACTGATGACGTCACCGACATCCGCATCGTCATCAACGCCGATGACGTCATCGGAGTCCGCATCGTCATCGTCACTGATGACGTCATCAGTGACGTCACCGATGACGTCATCGGCATGATCACGTGACCCCCACGGTCACGTGGCCCCCCAAGGTCACTTCACCCCCCAGTGCCCTTCCCTCCTCCTGAAGAGCTGCGCTCTAATTCGGTGTTACAGGGAGTCGTAAACGGCTTTCACTTTTTAAGAACGTTTCTGATTTTTTTTTAATTACTTGCACTGCTAATAGTCAGTGTTTCAACATCATGATTAATAAGCACCAGCTCGCCTGCAAATGCACAATTTTTTTTAAACTTTCCACTGCCTAAACATTGAACCACAAATTACGTCTATTCGCAAAAAGGTTTTCTACACATAAAGCAGCACACGTTATCGTGTTTCGGCGTCACGTGCGCCATGTCACGAATACTTGCTAATCCTCTA
Organism: Ixodes scapularis; assembly: GCF_016920785.2. NCBI lineage: Eukaryota > Metazoa > Arthropoda > Arachnida > Ixodida > Ixodidae > Ixodes > Ixodes scapularis. The sequence goes on from NW_024609881.1 coordinate 67,146,902, forward strand.
AGCCACCCCGCCGAGAGCTGGGAATTCTCCTACCGTTCCGTCAAGAAAATAATATTGCGTCAACCGACAAGTTCCATCTTGTGTTTTCAAAGCATGGTAGAAGTTTGAAGGTGTCACCTTCTTGCACCAACAACGCCAAGGTTGACAGACTGATATTATGAATAATTTTGTTTCAGCGACGTGAATAGGAGCAACGCCGCACTGTCAAATTTGACGCTGTTGGTTTAAGGATGCAGCGACTTCAAGCATCCACCATGCTTTTCACGAACATTAAAAAACTAATCGAACTCATCGTTCGACGTCATCTCTCTTTCTCGCCGGAGCGATGGCACAGTCCGTCGGAATGGAACGCTTTGTCCTTGGCTCCTTGCAGAGTACGGGGAATAGCAAGCATCAGTGACGTGACCCACATAACCTCAAAACACGGTGATATATGCACCTCTACCTGGAGAAAATCCTTGTCGTGTGACTCCACCACAAGAGCAATATGGCACCGTCAACTTTGACGCGTTTGGTGTAAGGACGCGGCGAGTTCAAGCTTCCCACAAGGCTTTTGCACACGCCAACGAACTTGTCGTTCGACGCCATCTTCCTTTCTTGCCGGAACCATGGGGCAATCTTCGCCTCTTGGCGGAGTACCGGGATGAGCAAGCATCCGTGATGTGGCGCATGTGACCTCGAAGCACAATGACGTTTGCTTCTCTCTGTGGAGGAAATCTCGGTCGAATAAGGACGCCATTAGAAGCTTCACAATTAGAGATACACAGTGGCGTGGAAAATCCGGTTCTCGCATGCAGTGCTGCATAAAACGAACTTCCATCTTGCGAAGATTTAGCGTGACATTCCCCGAAACCAACAGTATTTACACGCCGACATTGTTCAGAAACAAGTTGGCTTTCATTCGGGGACGTTAGGTAGATAACTCTACAGGCTGGGTGGTGATCGGGGAGTCGAGACTTCACCACACAATCCGACCATAGGCCAAGGAATAGCACAATAAGTGTACACAAAAAGTGTAAAAATTAACAACTTCGTGTCGGCGTTAAATTAAGGAAGCACTGTGTTTCCGAGGGTGTATACAAGTTTTCATTGACACAACCATAAAAAAAAAGTTCTCTTAAAACGAGACATTAGGTTTAGAGAACTTGCAGCAAGGGCAGTGGGAACAGTGCGAAATTCCGAGCTAGACTTCTCTGCGCATCGATGATAACTTGTTTGCCTCAGGTGCCCTAGTATCCTGTGTAAGGCTCTCAAAGGGTAATATTTATAGTCTTATTCTCATAAGATCATTTTAGTAGAATTTTTTTAATCAATGCAGGCAGAAAATTGAGGTAAAAATTTTAATTTATACAAAAAAAATAAAGGCGTTTATAAATCTCTCTAATGGCGAATTGCAGCGCAGATCTTGAGGAGAGGGATAAGAGTGTACGGAGGGTAGGGCATGCCCCTCCTTCCCCTCCGTGCTCTTTCCTCCAATTTAGCGCGACATTTTGCATTAATTTCCCGATAAATTTAGCGAAAAGTTCCCCGCTAGATTTTGATAGGAAACTGAATTGAAGTTGTGGTCACTTGACGCCAATTTTCCCGCTGAATTTAAAAAGTTTTCCGCTAAATTTCACGTGATATCATATTCATTTATTTGACGTCACATGTGGCGTCGCTTGTGACGTCCCGAGTCTAAAATTTTACCGCTAAATTTTGCAGGAAACTTTACGGCTGAATTTAGCGGAAACATTTTTCCGGGTTGAGGCTTCACGTGTGATATCACGTCATGATGGTAAAATTTTTCCGGTAAATTTAGTGGAAAAGTTTTCCGCCAAATGTAGCAGGAACATTTTTTTGGTGAATTCAGCGGAAAAACGTCCTTGCTAAATTTAGCGGGAAAATTTTCTCGTTGGATTTAGCTCAAAAATCTGCCCGTTTAATTTAGCGGGAAACCTTTACCCTCGTGACGTCACACGTGACGTCATTATAGGGAACGTCCCATAATGCAACGCGTGGTTACGCCGACGTTGACGGCGATTGCGACGCAGCTCAACCCGGAAACAAACCTCCAAGAACTGCGCCGCAAAAAAAAAAAGACTTGTTTGAGAGTAATTTTAGCAACGAACAACAGCGCATACAGGAAGCTTGGAGAATTTGTTTTGCTTTAAAGTTATTGTTTATTGCAGCTGCCAAGGCGGAAACTGACATTTTTTCTACCTGTCGGTGATCGCAAGTTTGACTGCTCGCTGTGCATTCTCTTCTGGGACTGCTGCACGAGAATCTTTCTGTGACGCTTGAAAAATAGATTTTATGACGCTTAATAATAATAGTAATACTAATGTTAATAATAATAATATAACCTAACTTATTCACAAATGCATTGATCTCGAAGATGATCATCGAGTCAGGTCAAAGTCGGCAGGGGCTTGTGGGACGTGACTCAGCAAAGAATCAGCATTAAAAAAATTAAAAAGCTAGTATTTTAGAACAATTTTGAAAAGAGAGAAGTCGTACTTTCTCAATTTAATAAATTTTGGTAAAGTTTCATAAAATCTTACATGTGACCTACATAAGTGGGTCACACAGTTCGAGTTTTCTTGGTTCCCACCAGTGCCAGGCAGCTGGTGTAAAGTAAAAAAATATTCCTACCCAATGTGCTTGCACAGCCCCTTTAATCAAAATAATTTTTTTAGAACATAAATTTTGGAATTTAGCCGTGGACCTCCGAATCACCTGCTGTCGCTATACTGGACACAACGAGGGGGACACTCATGACGTCTAATTTTCTTTCCAAGAGCAGTTGACGCTTCCTACTCCACGGCATTACGCGTTGTGGTATGCGCCTGTGGTTTTGCGAATTCCGTCTAGTTTAAGCTGTTTACGGCATGCGATGGAGGGTAGGCAGAATTGATAAAGGGCTCAAACGTGCAATACCAGCATACACACAAAATCAGCAGAGAGACATCTTATTGGCTTTCAAAAAAAAAAGTGTCTCGCACCCAAAAAAATAAGCCGAAATAAGAACAAAAGAAAGTTTGGAGGAGCCCAATCTAAGTCTCTGCATCTCAATAGATCCAGCCGGAGCTTGCTTCCTTGTTAGATGGAATACCTGAGCTCGCTTGAGTACGTGCTCACCTATTTTCACACATGGACCTTCTGAAGCGGCGATTTTCGAAAGTGGTCTTTTCCGGTAAACCATTCCGTTGACAAGCTTCTCTCAAAGATAGAAAAATGTACTTGAGATAATGAGCACAAGGTGCTAAAAAATGTAATTAAAAAAAAATGGTAAATACTTTTAGGTATATTTGCAAGATATCGAATTCCTAACAAAAGTAATTGAAAAACAGTGTCTTGACTAGAGTATTAGAGATAAGCAGAAGTCTATGCGAAACCTTGGCAATTTCAACGCCTAGAGCTTCGAAATATTCTATCTCCCGAAGAAAATTAGCTACGACTTTCGCATATAGCTGAATGCTCCTCTCAAGAATATGGCTTTAACATATATTTTTTACATAACTATGAAAACTGTGACCCGCACCATTATTGTACGATCTGGCGTGGAAACACCCTCCAGCCGACGTAGTCCTCGAATGCTGTTTTGACCTTCCCAGCCGGCAACTTTAATGACACTCGTAAACTAAACGAATATGCGGTTAATTCCAGTTTAAAGTTTTTCGCTGTTTTTCTGTGAGTGGAATCGCACTTTTTTTTAATTGAAACGAGGAGAAATTCGCGGAAGGCTTTCGGCGGAAACCCCTTTTGTATTTCCGCGCCTCCCAGGGGCTGGTCACGTGACATAATGATGCCTCGTTTACCATGGCGTTTACATGTGGCTTTTTTTTTTTGTTACGTCATCTTACATACCAGTGCTCATGCCTTGCCGCAGGAGGAATGTGCAAAACAAGCAAAGGCCACCGCAACTGCCGCTCATGTGGCGTCAGTTCAAGCCATGTTTAGTATCCACCGCGATAAGCAAACCGCTGGTGTATTTTTTTTACACGTTTGAATAGACCCTTTTCAAAAGGTAGTCTACCCACCATGTGCCGAGCCAAACTCGACGATCTTATGGCGGCACTACGCAGCTTCTCGTCACTAGAAAAAGCGAACGCCTTTGAAGGAATGCTTTAGGAAAGGAAGGAATTGTTTCAAACAAGGGGGTCCCTTTAAGTCGCCTTTGAGTCACGAAGTTGGGGGTGGTTCAAGTTAGGCGACCTTGTTCTCCTATCACCGTCATTTTACGAATAAATCGGAGCTATTCGCACTGCTACTAGATGGCTCTCACGTTTCAAAGGTGCCACCTACGAAATGAATGCCACTTCCCGAGTGCGTCCCTATTTTTCTTCGTTTTTATATTCTAAATGTTGTATATTGTGGTTGCAAAGGGCGCTGAAGCTTTTTTTTTTTTTAAACGATTTCTGATAGACATTTTTAGAGTTTCGACTCTCCATTTCTCAGCTGTATGTGTGTTGTTACACGGTAAAATGTATTCGGCTGCACTGATTATTTTTAGCCTTGCTACTAGGGATGTCGCGAACCACCCTAGGTTCGATTTCGAAAGGTTTCGATATTTGCGAAGCGAACTGAGGTTCGATATCGAAAAATTTCGATATTTTCGTACCGACCGAGGTTCGAAATCGAAAAATTCGCAACTTTTGACCACAGCGGAGTTTCGAATTCGAAAATTTCGAAGCTTTCACGGTTTCTAAAATTTCGAATTCGATTATTTCGAATATTTTTTTACTTCAGGTTCGATAATTTCGAAGATTTCAAAATTCTTTGAAAAAAAAATTCGAAAACTTCGAACGCTTCGAATTTTTATACACATGAAGTTCGAACAATTCGAAGATTTCGAATTTCTTTCTGCATAAAGTTCGAAAAGTTCGAAGGTTTCGATTCACTTTTAACGCTAAATTAAAAAAAAAAAAAAAAAATTTCGAAGATTTTGAATTTTTTTCTAATCCAAGTTTTCAAAGTTCGAAGTTCGATTTTCAAGTTTTTCCACAGTTTCAGTTTCAAATAACGTTTTCACGACTCACTGGTTTTCACAAAATCAAGTTTAGAAAAGTTAGGGTGTGATATCTAGATTCTGCGAAGTTGGTCAGGCAATTAAATGAGACAACGAGTGCCCCGGGCGTGCTAGAATATTTGCCAGTGCAGAATTGTGACCGCCAGCCCCCGGGGGAGTCTTTAACCTGCATCACGCAGTAGTGATTACACGAACACACTGTTTTACGAGACTCATCCAGTTCGAAACGGCCAGGGGCGAGCAGGAGGTTGAGGCTCAGAAGAACCTTGAAGCGACCTGGCGAACTAGCTCGCCACCCCTTGCACGCTGGTAGTAATCCGATCCGGTGAAGTTTATAATTGTCCTGGAGGTTTATTTTCTGGGACGGAGGAATCGCCTCGCAAAAAGCACAAAAGCCGACACAACTCGAGCTCGAGGAGCGTTCTACCATACAAGTGGCGTCGGAAGAGGAAAAACGGGGGGAAGAGGGTAGCGGGGGGGGGGGGGGGGGGGGGCTTTAGTTTTCTTTTTTTCCTTGCAGGTATTTCGGACTGTTAAATACGGGGAAAGAAGGCGTGGTCGAGCTTATTTTAATCTGAAATTATTTATGCATATGTGTAGCTACTGTCGCTCTTCACTGCATAAAAGGTTGCGCAGATGGTCATCGTTAGAAACTCGTTGTCAGAAGGCACTACTCGTCACATGCTTAGTGGTTCGGAAGTTCAAAGCTGTCTTTTCGACCTGTGCCGATAGTAAAAAAAAAAAAAAAAAGAATAAATGCGGGTTCTATTCTTGCGTATTCAGAGGTTCAGAACTTCGAAACAAGTTTCTTTTACCAAATTGTGTACAGGCTAAAAGAAACACGTCCCAGGAACGTGAAGCGAAAAAAAAGAAAAAAAAAAGTTTTCTTTTAATGACGTGCTGAACTTAAACACTATTAGATATGTGCTGTCTGTGGTGTTAATTTAAATGCGATACCTCAAACAACTTAGACGACAATAAATATCAAGTTTAGGTCATAATTGCATGCAGATACATGTTTGGACATTTCTTCAGAACTCACGTTGAATAACAATCACCACATCTTAAGACGACACTTACCTAGGCTATACATAGATCATTCTTAAAAAAGTATACCATAAATAGCTCCGGTTGCAGCGTGCTTCAAATCTGGCACAAATGATAATCGTCGAAAACCCGTCGTCCTTCCTCGCCCCTTCGGGGATTTATTTCTTTAAACCTAAGGATGCCAGAACATTGAAATAAACGACATTGTATTTTGTAAGGAACGCAGCACCGCGTGTAAAAGTTCGAGAAAAAAAAATTACGAATGTACCCCACTACTTGAAATCAAATGAAACCGTCCGCCGGTCTTTCGAAGTTCGACGAACGTCGAACTTTTACCCTACAAGTTCGAAGTTTGTCGACCTTCGGACATTTCAGAATTCGAAAGTTCGAAACTTTTCGAATTCTCTTGATAAATAAGTTCGAAAATTCGATATTTGTCGAATTTTTTGGTCAGTCAAGTTCGAAAGTTCGACAAGAGTCGAACCTTGCAGCGCAATAATTTCGAAAGTTCGAAAAAGATCGAATTTTTTAGCGTAATAAGTTCGACGGTTCGAAAAGCGTCGAAGTTCTTAGCTTAACAAGTTCGAAAATCGACCTCCGTCGAATTTTACGATATAGACAATTCGAAAAATCGAAATCTTTCGAACCTTTCGAACCACTTGATTCGATCATCGAAACTTCGATTCGAAAAAAAGTTCGCGGCATCCCTACTTGCTACAGCTCTTGCTGGCTGTAGCAAGAAGCATTTATCAAGAAGCATCTGAATGCCCTCACAAAGTTACGTAAAATTGAACTTTTGAATTCTATAGGAGAATTCTCCAAAGTTCTGGACAAGGTCAACGGCTATCATGCAGTTACCGTGCGTGGTATTGCGGGCGAGAAGAATTTCAATTATGCCTTGCAACACAGCCTAAGAAGGCGTAGGGTTTAAATGGGGTTGAGCAAATGTTACTGCAGTGATTTTATTCATAGGTGCTTTCACAATCGCTGAGCAATAAGAAGCGCAGGGTGTGCCTTAATATTATAACTTTGATTTATGTTTTCTAGATGGTTGTCTAGCGCTCTTATCGGCTATTGTCGCAATCTCATTAGTTGAAAATCGATAACGAGGTGCTCTTGAGTCACCACGCCCTTAGTTTCTTAAGTTGTAAGTGATTGAAGGAGCTGCCTCCTAGAATTAAATGGTGCGATATCTTCTTTATGAAAACATGCTCATTCGGTCCGTTTATTATGCTTGTAGTGCACTATACTGAAAATTATATCTTTAGAGACAAAGCAAATTAAAATTGCTGCTAGGCTAACACAAGCCTAGTGTTAATTTGTTTATATTTGTGACATCAAGGTTGCGGCGGAAGTTTTGGTATGGTTGTGTAGATGTGCTAATTTTTAACCTTCTCGAGATTCGTCAGTCACTTAAATTGAAGATCGCCGATCAGGTCACGATTTCCAATTTTCCGCAGCTTCCTCCTCTCCTCCTTTCTATCCTGTCCATCGTTGCCCGTTTCCTCCTACCCCAGGGTGAGGAGGATGTTCTGCCCAGCAGAATATCGTGTCTGGTCGTCGGCCTTTAATCAGCATCCACATGCTTAGTGCTGACTCCAAACTATGGTGCCGTGAATGCATCTCCGTCTGGTGCCGCGATCACGTCCTAAAATGTAATCCCTCCTCTTGAATCTGATGACAACGTAGAATTGCCATGCTGTCGCTGGCCGGGATCGTTGCAATGTCACACCAGTGGTGGTACGAGCAAAAGTACGAGCGTTCGCTTGCACGTTTTGCTGGCACTTCTAGCATCTACCACCAGGATCACATCAGACAGCATGACACTTCGGCTCCTGGGACGTCGCTCGTTGCAAATTTTGGAACACTTTTGATCTATACTCTAAACTTGTAGCAGCCAAGGGGCCTCAAAAACAAATAGAAAGCAAAACAGAGCTCACCATAACGGAAACAGATGTTTTCTTATTCGACAGCGGGTGTACGTCGACTCTACGTAAAGGTCATGCGCTTTGTTCCTCCCGCTACACGAAGGAATTAACAGAGAAGTAAATATAGCATACAGAGGCAGAACTGGAGTTGCATTGTACGTGCACGAAATGCGCACTTTTGTAATGCTTTCGTTTCGCCGAGTTACAAACTGCGAGCATTCCGTTATGGTTGTTGGACAATGCAGGAAATTATTGTTCGCGTTTTTTTAGCCTCTCGTTTGTTCTGTTTAGAAGGTATTGAATCTACGTTACTACATGTGGGTGACCGCCTCAAAAAGTTGTGTCATCCATCATCTTAAAGTCAAATTAGATAACCGAAAAGCGAAAAAAAAGCAACGAGTATCTAGAAGATTTTTATATAAACAGGTGCGAAACACGTTAAGATAAAAATTATTGATATAAAGGCTGGGTAAAGAGATATCCTAGATCCTTCAGTTTTTTCGAGTTTATTGTGCGGTATGGGGAGGGGGGGGGGGGTCAAGCGAGGGTATGGGGCGGGGGGGTCAAGCAAATTGAAGTCAAGCGAACTAGCTTCTTTTTCATGATGCGCGAATTGAGGATGCATTCATCCGTTTGGCACACATGAAGGTATGAGTAGCTTCAGGAAATCCCGATAAGATTTTCTGGAAAATCCCAAGACACATCGCGGAGGGGGCATTGTAGGCCTGTTCGGGTGTGCGTTTCTTGTCGACTCGAACGCTTTAAATATCTTCGAAGTGGCACGATTAATTTTCTCTTATCATTACGAACACAAAAGGAGGTGATCCCATAGCCTGTTTTGCTTTCCTTCGAATTCTCTGGGTTTTGAAATCACAAAATGTTGAACCGACGTCAATTTCGTTTTCGATTCCTGGATAATTTCACGTGCCGGATATCGGAACGTCACAATGCGTCCACCAGAATGCGGGCGTGCCACAGTTTTCCGGAAGGGTCTATTGGAAGATTTAGGCGGGGGGGGGGGGGGGGGGGGGGACACATGAATCCTGGGGTTTATTGGCTGTGGTCTGCTTTTACTATTTTACATCACCCAAGTATTGACATTGTACGGGGGTTATTTCATTCTAAATTTATAGGCTGTGTTAAGTGATATTTCCTTGTGAATTGAAACTTTACATGAGGGTCTAGGCGCAATTTATTTTCTAAGGCCACAGATTTTGTGATGTGACCACAGATTTGTTTTCTTTTTTCCTTTTTCGTCAGCAAGGATATGTTTGTTGCGGGTACGGCACGGTCAGATGACACTAGCGGTTACGTTTCAGGTGTCGTGTATACAGCTCTGATCGAAATTAGAAGCGGAAATGGGAGAGGCAATGTTCAATTGGCTGAAAACTATGTCATAGATTCGTGGAATCCAGTGTTTTAGGGGACAGTCTGTTTTTTACCGATGCTGGAAATGAATAGGTGAATCACGAATTGGTGAGGAATGTTTATCTTTCTTAGAAAGGTATGAATCTTCCTCAGGTTTTCAAACTAAGCTATATTTAATAACAAATATACATCGCCTCTTCAGCTTGGTAGCATGAAAAAACTAAAACCAAGAAATTTGGACACTTGAAGCTGGGGTGGTTAAATGATGTGGATGTCGGTCGAGAGTTATTTTATACGTCCGCTAGTACATTTAGAGCTTCTTGCATAATTTAACCCCCATTGAAACAGAACTGTTACTGTAATTGATGACAAAATGTCACCAAACCCGGGACCATAAGTGTATATAGGCTGTCCAATGAGATCTGCTGTTCGCACGATAGATACTGTTGATCAAAAGGTTAAAAGGCGCGTACAGACAGGACGAAAAAGAACGCACGTACGACACGTACGACGTTTCTTTTCGTTTTTTTTCGTCTTGTTTATTCGCGCCTTTTAACCTTTTAATCGATATGAACCAACTAGCCCCAACCAAAGTTTTGTTAGATACTATTTCCTTTGTACTGGTGTAAGTGGCCGGTACCACGGAACAACGGCCTTTCAGTACGGTTATTATCTATTCTGATGAAGGCGTGCTGCGTAGCTTGGTTGTAGCGTGTTTGCAGCTCGGTTGTCGCGAACGCCGAGTGCATGAGTACCCCTCTTGGGTAATTTCTACTGTTGGCAGCGTGTTTTTTTTTTCTTTTTTCGAGTCGCACCTCTCGAACGGGACTGGATATGTGGCTGTTTCTTTTTTACGGGAGATCGTTGTCAGTTTTCGAAATTTTATGCGTTTTTCGAGTGTGGGTTAGAGGTTAATATTGTTGTCAGAAGTGTGCGGTTCTAACGCTCTCGTTGATTGTTTTCTGTTTTAAAAGAATGCGTTTGAGTTTTATAGGAGCAATCATTATATAGAGGGCGTATGTACGATTTCAGTATACAGTGAGTGGTCATAATTTTTAGTTAAGGAATGGTTTTCCTCCTACCTACCTCTGGAACGTGTAGCATGACGGTCTTCATGATTTGTTCTTATTTTGTGGCATGTCCAACGATGGGAGGAATTTGGTTTCGCTCCGCTGTCTGATATAGCGTGCCGGTATTCGTTTTCGCTCGATTCGCTGTCTTGAATATTAGGGACCGAAACGAACTTTCAGAGCCGGCGGGTGCCTGAGTGCCCGTCCGTGTTGTGTGCTGTGGTGCACCGGACCAGGTCGTAAACCGTGCTTCGTCGCTCGCGAGCTTCCCAGTGAATCAACGTTCACCGCTGACCTGCCTGGTTTGGTGCCGCCACCATCATCATCGAGGGTGCTCGTCATCATGGGCGACACTCAGCTCAGGCGAGTTTCCTGCAGGAGGAGCTTCTCCCGGGAGACCGTCCGGCCCCCGCCAACTCAAGCATTGCGGAGTCCGAGCCTTGAGGGAGGGGAGGTGTGGAGACCCTCTGCCCGGCCCCCCGTTCCTCCTTGACCTTCCCGTTTCCCACTGCCGTCCTGTCGTGTTATGTCCGATCCCTCCGGGAGGGACGGGGCAAGCGCTCCCTCATTCAGCGCTAACGTCGAAGGCTCGGCTCGCGGCAGGGTTTCGGATTGGACGGTTGGAGGGACAAAGCCAGGAAAGTCTTAAAAGGGGAACCCAGACAATGGGGTGGCTCTCTCTTGTTGCCGACCTGGGGGTAAACGAGTGACGTAGTGCAGCTCAGACGGTGGGGGCCGCTGGCGCGGGGAGTGCAGGCACTACACCGATTGGCGGACTCGAACAACGGACCGGACAGCGACCCTGGACGACGACGTCCCAATGACGCGGATTGGATGACTAGCGCTGGGACTAGGGGCAGCTGTTATGGCGTCGGACGTCCCCAAGGCCTCGCTGTTGACCATTCCCCGACGTCGAAACCCCCAGGGAATAAGTGAGTGAATAAACCCTTTAGCCGAGAGCGAAGTATTGCTGTGTCATGTTCGTCCGGAAAGAGGGTCTGTGGGAATCGAAGTTTGATGCCGGGAACACATATCCGAAAGCGTCAGTGCCCGTAATATTGCGCGGCTCAACGGTACGTCCTCAGTTGACGTGAACATGGCCCGCTACTCTGCTGATCCGATAACCATGGAGGAGGCCAAATGTTGCCTCTCTTTGCCGACACAGATTTCGTATACCTGCGACTCGTCTCGAGCGTGCTGTTTCTCCGAGAGATAGCACCTGCGCCTGCAATCTCAGGTCGCAATCCACGAAGGTCTCGGTTGGACTGAGGCTAGGCAAAACTCGAGGACTGCCATCCATGCGTCATAGCGTTGGCGGGTCTGCAGGAAGGACCGTCACAACAACGATGCCACCGTGTCGTTTTTTTCAACCTAACAGAAGACGTGTTCCAGGATGATAAAGGTGGTCCACTGCTCTCAAAAAGTTCAAAGGCAACTAACTGCCTGCACGATCTTCAACGAAGTCACCTACAACAAAATTACATATTGTTCTTTCATACAGCAGCCTGGGTGAAGTTTTACGTTCAAGGCCACACCTACAGATACACGAATACCAGATCATTCCACCGTGACGTCATGTGATCACTGTTGAGAGGGGCGCCGTTATTGAGTGGGAGCATGATGACGTTTCGATGGAATTTAGGGTGACATGAAATTGATTTACAGGTCGAAGTCTTTTCGCATCGCTCATAAGACACACAGATAAAGTTGAAGCCTGGGCGAGTGGGTATGACATACTTAAAAAGTTAAAACAGCGCAAAAAACGACGGATAGTGTAAAGAAGGACACGGACAGAGCTCTCTGTCCGTGTCCTTCTTTACGCTGTCCGTCGTTTTTTTGCGCTGTTTTAACCTTTTAAGACACACAGAATTCCAGATAAGGGACCTCGGTAACTCCTTGGCTGAACGTTTTTGAGCCCATTGAAGACTCCTTGCCGCTTGGAACCGTACAGCGAGGCGACGTCGCTTGGCATTTTAAGGTGAAGTGCCAACCCTGCGAGAAAGTAATTTCGTCATCAAAACCTTCCACTTCAAGCTTAATCTCAGTTGGCGTCTCAAACAAATTTGTAAAATGTATTGCAGTATCAGTATTTAAGTACTTTTATTTCCGCCCTCAGTAAAATGTATTCCGATACTTGTATTTCCAAAGATTTTATGCATATTTTTAATATGTATCTCCGATACGTATCGCGATAGATTTTTCCAGATATATTTGAGTATCAGTATTTTTGCTCCTATTTTTATGTCTCCCAGTATTTGTACTCCCAAATACATTTTTGAGTATTTCTGCCCAACCCTGGTATGGACCTTAATTTTTGTTGACATGATTTATTGCCATTCGCGTTGCGAACGGCGCTATCATGTTACTGAGAACTGTAATAGTTGCGTGTCGCTGTTGCGCATACCATGTGAGATAAAACGCCGTCACAGGCTCAACGGGAACTTCAATCAGATTTATTAACCCAAAACATGACGAAAGTATGTTCCTGATCGAGGAGGCTCGGCGTGAAAGCGACGGAGTCTTGGGCTCCCGCAGGGACATGTACCGATTTTTCCGTACACCCCAGGCGCAAAAAGGTCGGTTTGGATGAAAAGCTGGATGGATGTTCCGGAAAGATTGCGGCGTGCTAAACGAGGTATGACAGATGCTTTTTAGAAGGGACCCTGCCGAGTATCGGAAACTGCAGTGCGTCAGCCTGAAACAGTTTCTGCAACTCCATTCGAGCGTGGAACTAAGAGCCGCCCCACACGCCGAACGGAACACAGTGATTCGCCAATTTTGTTTTTCTAAAAAAAAAAAAACATTTTTTTTTAGATGTATTACACTAAATGCTTTTCAAGCTAGAGAGTGACTGAAGTGTTTTTTTATTTAAGGGGACACACCCCCAAGGTGGTCAACTTTTGAACCCTTGGCGTAAAATTAATGAAATTTACAGGGCAGGCTGATAGTCATGCTAGAGGATGCTTAACGAAATTCCAGGTGTGTCGGTCAAAGGGAAGGAAATTAGAGCAGCTTCTATCAGTAACACGATTACATTGTGTAGTTAATCTGTCGTCGGAGAACTATCCCAATATTCTAATTTTTTGTCTGCTAGATATGTAGCGGAATGCCTAGGGGGCGCGGCTATGGAAAGTTTCTTGTAAAAAGTAATTAATTTCTTTAAATGTTTTCTTCTGCAAAATTGGTCAACTTTTAGTCTTCTCTGGCGTTGACAAAATGGTAACATTTGTCAACGTGACAAAACAATTCCTCAGCCGCATTCCTTATTAAATTTGAGTCAGGAAAAGTGAAGAACGAGCCGTCCCTTTATTGCCGTTATCAAACGATAGACTGACTAAAATGGAATTTCTAGCAAAAAGCGGAACGGAGAAAAGTGTGTTCAAATTGCTGCAAACCCTACCTTTTCTTTAGCTTCGCTGGACAAAAATAATGTATAAAAAGTTAACTATGCAGTGTAAACTAATTAAACTTTCTGCGGTAAACCTATAGATGTTAGTGGATGCAAATATATCATTTTTCAAGATCAACTTTTCTTGCAGAATTTTATTTTTGTTTTGGGTAGCGGCTTGCCTTATGGAAAAACACCAAAATCGTCTTCATTTGGCCTCCAAGATCACAAGTATAGAAAAATATATTTTCAATATGGCGCACGGAGGCTGCAGAAATTATTTTTTTAAAGTTAATATCAAAGTGCACGGGGCGTGGCGCGATACTAGGAGTTTTCGGAATCCCTGCTTAGCGCATCTTCAGCACCTATCAAAGCTGTGCGCGTGCACTCTTGCTGTGTTCGAAAAGGTCAGAGATAGACGTCACGACTGACGTCAGTGCGGACAAATACACCTGGCAAGCTTCCGATTCCACGCGCTGCCCAAACAAGCGACACGCGCTTGGCGGCCCAAAGATTCTAGTATGACCTCACTACTGGTCGGAGTATTTTCGGGTTTTCTCATGTTTAGTATGAATCGCCGTGGAAAATGAACGTGGTATTCAAGTTAACGGGATAAAAATACTCTAGAATTCTCCTCTAAATCGTTTTTCTTTTAAGAATTGTTTCTGCTTTTTCTTAAAGGCTCTCCGTTATTCAGTCTTTTCACTCCGCGTGCCCGCAGACAGAAATAATATTTTAATTTATTGTAATAATTTGTTCTGTCAAGAATATAAAAGTTTCGTTGTTACTAAATAAGAAAAAAATACGAAATATTTTATAACAACTTACGATCAAAAACAAGGGCAAGCGGACTCCGTTCATTTCGACCAATTGCCCGACGTGCCTCAATTGATGTCACGGTCCACGTCATTCATAAGCTGGATTTTCCCGCAGTCTCAGCGTCGCTCGCATCGGTCCCGGTATGACTGTTGCTGGTTCTATTCAATTAATTTGTGCGACGCGCAAGCGCTTGGCGTTCAAACGAATCGTTAAACTGAACTTCAAAGTGGTCTTCATGGTCTCTTCAAGGTGTTTTTAAGAGATTCGCGTTTGATTAATGACGAATTACACTCGTCGTTTGTCGCGTTCCGGGATGCACTTTTTTGGAGAGCGCGATCGCCACTGGTCGTTTGAGATTAACCCCAATGTCTTTCGCACGTCCTTTTAGAGCAGCGCAAACTCTCGTTTAGGGTTCGGAACGCCCAGATCTCGATCGGCTGATCTTCCCGGAGCCGAGTGGAAGCCGATCTCTGGGAGACGTAACTTCCTGCTTCGCCAAGCATGAGGGGAACGGCGATCGACAGACGGGTGATGGGTCTTTCCGGAAATTACAATAGCCGAGCGCGATGGGGAATGCCGGGACGACAGTTGGTCACTCCCCGTAGCCTGTTGTCTCATCCAAAACGACCGGCGGAATGGTCGTTTTGACACGCCTGCGACCGCTTACAAAGAATGAACACAGTGCCGTCATGTAACGGGCAGCCCTGGATACCTCCTGGTCTCCCTACAGTTTCGGGTGTCTTCCCTGGGCATTACTGTATTATGATGAATAAAAAAGTAGGTTGATTTAAAAACTGAAAATAAATGTACAATAAGGTGAACTCGCACCCCTAACTAAAGCAAAAAGAACAGCGTGCATCCCGTGACGGTGACAAGGAACCAATGTCCGAATCTTGCCGGATTCAGCTTCTTTCGTACATACTCTGTGGTCTAGAACATTTCGAACATGAACGAGGGATACGTTACAAGTTGAGAACGTTGTAGCAGAGACGAGAAAGATAAAATGAGAACTTTGGCTGGTGGGGCCCTAGCCCCGGGCATTCCCGTGGGTGACGAGCGAGATGCCAACTCGGTCGTGAATATGTCAATAGAAATCACTTGAGTAAAGCTAGCCCTTGAGAGCTGTTCAGACTTTCTCTAGTAGCAAGTCAGATGCCGCTCAGAGAGTACACGATTGCTTAATCCCGGTTTTACGTGCTATGACTGTTATTCAGTGTATGGAATCGCACTTTTTGATATCGAAGCGACGAGATATCAGAGGAAGCCATTTGTCGAAAACCGCTGGTGTATTCTTCCGCGTCTTCGACGGGCCGGTTTCGTGACAATAACATGTCTCGTTAGCCGCGGCGTTTGTGTGTGGCCGGCATGTGACGTCATATTACATACTTATTTTCATGCATTGATGCAGAACCCACGTGCTCAGCCAGCAATGGCCACCAGAATGGCCGCTGATGTGTCGTAAGTGCAAGCCATATTTAGTCTCAACCGCGATAACCAAACCGCTGGCGTATCGTTTTTGACGCGCTTCGAAAGACCATTTTCAAATGTTAGTCTCCCTACCACGTGCAGAGCCAAACTCGACGCTCTAATTGCGGCGCTACGAAGCTGCTGCACTCTCGGAGAATCGAACGCCTTTGAAAGCATACCACAGAGAAGCGGAGAATCCTTTCTAACAAGTTGGCCCTTGAAAGTCTCCTTTGATTCACAAAATCGGGAGTGTTTCAAGGTAGACAATCTTGATCTTCTATCACCGTCATCAGTGCGGAGAAATTAGAGCTATTGAGACTGCCACGAGATGGCTCTGACGTTTGAAAAAGGTCCATTGCCGGAGTTAGTGATCGTCTCATGCAAAAGCTGCCTTTAACATATTGAATGCAACTTCCTGTATACGTCATTTTGCCTATTGTGTTCATTATCTCGCATTTCGTGTATTATGTTAAAGGGCGCTTAACCTTTTCACCCTTTAAAGAGGTTCCTGACAAAGGCATTCTTTCATTTCCAAATATAAATTTTTCCCTTAAGGATGTTTTTATGACGGAAAATGTATTCGGCTTCACTCATAATTTTCAGCGTAGCTACTGCTCATGCCGGTGATGTATTCATTCTATTTACTCAAGCGCTTCCGCATCGCGTTTTTCTTAGTGACGCAAAATTGAATTTTACATTTCTCCCTAGCTTCAACTTCCGAGCTTTTGGGCACGATAAACAAATATCATGGAAATTCCGCACACAATATTGCAGACGAGAAATAATTTGTATTACGGCATGCACCATGCCTTCAAAGGCTTAGTTTAAATCTTTAAATAGGCTGGGGTAGACACGCTGCATTGATTATATTCACAAATTCCTTCATAGTCGCTGACATATAAGGCGCGCAGGGTGTGGCTTGATCTTATACTCTTGGTTCTTGCTTCGTGATTGCTTTTTTCGTGTTCTTATCCTCTAATACCGCAATGCTACTGGATGAGAAGAAATAATGAGATGCTCGTCAGTCAGCACGTACTTCACTTAGGTTGTCAATGATTGTAGAAGCGGCGTCCTATAAATATATGCCGCTATATCTCCCGATAACATGACGCGTTGATTCGGACATTTTAATACGTTGGTATTCTATCGGGTATCAAAAATAGCGGCCAGGGTATTTAAATCTATCGCAAATTTCGGTTTCTTAAGCCATCACTCTACGATTTTGTGCGGCGTTGCCCACAGGCGGCGCATATTTTTCCATAGCGAACTTACCTGAGGAAAAAAGTAAAGAAAGCAATAGTCTTAATTCCTGTGGAAACCAAGCGAAGCCACCGGTCTTCAGTCAATAGGGTGCCCTATTGTTTGAAGACTGGTGACTTCGCTGCGTTTCCATAGGAGTTAAGCCTTTTTTTTACATTTTCCTCAGGCAAGCTCGCTCTTTCCAAATTTTACAGAACAAATGCACCACCTGTGTGCAAAGCTGCAGAACATCGTAGAGCGATAGTTTAAAAAAACGAAATTTTCGGTCAATTTAAAGCGTTTGGCCCCTTCCTGATACACCCGGTACTATATCCAAAGGTCTTTAAAAACACAAGCAAAATAAAATTGCGTCTGGGTTAACGCAAACCTAGTGATTCTATGTTTTTTTTTTATATCTGTGACATCGAAGTTGCGACCGAAATTCTTGTAATCTCAACCACTCTGACGTAATATAAGTTCTATGCCGTTGGTCAGGATCCTGGGGGTGTCGCAGCGGTGGTTGTACGAGCCAAATGTACGAGCTTTCCATTTTAATTTTGCCCGGGTATTCTGGCATTAAGCGCGACGGTTGCGACATTCTTGAGCGTGACACTTTGGCTCCTGTGAGGTCGTTTGTGAAAAATTCGGGATTACTTTTAAGGCATGGGTGCGATAGGATCCTGAACGCACCAGTCACAAACGAGTTCTAAAGGCATCGTACCCCACAGTTCAGCCAGCCAAAGGGCGTCATAAATTGGTAGAAAGCGACACCGGGGTCATCACACTGGAAGCAGTTGTTCGAGTATCAACGTCTCACAAACGTCAGGTCTTTGTAAATACCACGCACTTGGTTCCTCCTATTACACCTACAAATAAAGAGACGATGCAATTGTGGCTTTTTATTTTGGAACGCCAATTGCATTGTACGTGCAGGGAATGCACAATCACGTAATGTTTTTGTTTTCCCGAGTTCCAATCTGCCAGAAATCCTTTGGCGTTGTTGGGCCTTTGAGAAAATTACTCTTCGCGCTTTTCTTAGAGTCTGTTTGTTCAGAATACCTGTACAATCGTAGTTACCAAATTGATGTGACCGTCCCTAAACGATGTTCCATTCATCATGGAGCCGTACAATTAGAGCGCTGAAGAGCGAAAGGTTTGATAGATTGCCAAAAGGTTTTCGCAAGAACAGGAACGTAGGCGTGGTACAAAAGACTAAGGTTATAACCATCATTAACAAAAATTTGACAACAAGGTAATCTAGATTCTTCAGTCCCTTTCTTCTATGTGGTATGGCACTCTAATAGAATTTTGAAGTCTAGGGAAGTAGCATATCTTCTGATGGGCTGCATATTAAGAAATGCATATGAAAGGATAAATAGTGTTAACGAAACACGATTGGAAGATGCCCCCCTCCCCTTCCCCGTATTTTCTAAATCTCTTCCGTTCGAACTATTCACATGAGTGCAGGCTTGCATTACGTGGTGTGCTTTTATTGCATTACGTTTCCAACGTCTTGTCATTGAAGAAGGGTTTTCTTATTTTTGTTGAGTTAATTGTCTTTTGTTTGTGAAAGGCAACGTTGCTGGGAGATCTACGTACGATTTATTTATAACAAAAACACCGTGACCTGTGACCACCGTTTAATTTCTTCCTCTGTACCGAGAAGTTTGTTGCGAGTATGGAACGGTCGGATAACAGGAGCGGTTACGTTCCAGGTGTTGTGTATCCGGTTTTGATTGAAAGCAGAAGCGGCAACTCAAGAGGCGCTGTTCAACTTTCTAAAGACTACGTCATAGACTTGGAAGAATCCAGTGTTTTAGGGGACAGTCTGTATTTTTCCGAGGCTAAGTATGGAGAGGTGAATCACGAATTGGTAAGAAAAGATTACCTTTCACAAGAAAGCATGCATCTGCCTCATTGTTTGAAATTCACTTAATTTACTTAGAAAATAAACATTCCAGCTGTTTTTTCGCTCAGAAGCTTTTTGATGTGCCCGCTAGTGCCTTTGGAAGTTTTCGTACATTTCAAGATGCCGTTCATTTAAAATTGTCTCCGCTAATTATAATGTAAAAAACGCACATTTGTTTAAAAGACGTGCCGACTCCCACGATTTCTTTTTTGCATTCTTTGAGAAACTTTTACTTCCTCGATAATTTACACAACCATTCACACCGATATTCGTTCTGCGTCTCGTTGAAATTCATTAAATGTTATCATTTACTGTGTTTTTGTAAAATGCATTAGCTTACAAAAAAAAAAGCAGGAGCAATTCCACTCTGAGAAGGTGGATGACCAGCGAAGCTGTTTAGCACACGACACAGGCGTGTCAAAGAATTTTGAACAAAGGTACGACCAGATTTATGGTCTCGATACGTGGTCGTCGTGACGAGCAGGAGCTCGCAAGCGCTTGGAGCGTCTACAAGGAGATAACGGTGCGAGAGTACACATAGCTGACACGAATAGCGCAGCCCCAAATATTTGAAAAACCTTTATTATCTACGTGGGAGTCTACTGATCTTGAAAATAGAGGCTATTGATAACTAATCTACTGAAAATGCATATCCAAGTGATGAGACATAAGCTTTTGCATAAAATGAAGCGAGTGTGCCAAAATTGAGGGTCTGAGTTTTTGTTGACGTACACAAACAATCCACGAAACCCTAGCAATAGATAGCTTGGCTATAAATATAAGTGTTTAGCATTTCAGCTGCTACTAATATGAATATTCCTTCGCAGTTATTTTACTCATAATATGTTCTTTCAGATGGATACTACAGACATACGTAATAGTGTTTATGAAAATTCGGAACACAAGGCATCCTTTACAATTACTGAAACAGACGTGGGAATTGAAATGGTATATACACATTTTTTAAAGTATATATTCTTATAGGAACAATAAATACGATTATACAAATGTAGAGGAGGTTATGCAATCGTTATTTATAAATCCTGTATTTGCTAACTGCATAGATTTTCGCGAACATTTAATAAACCTGGAGTGCTTTTTAAGTTTCATAAAAATGAACGTGTATTAAGCATATTGGAAGTTCACATCGCCACAGCGTCTAAAGAACATTATTTATGAGAACTTTAAAATATATATTTAGAATACTTTCTCCATAAATTGCTTCCAATTCAATTGAATTTTTAATAAGGATAAAAAGTTTGTTTAGCAATTCACAAACGGTCTGCAACGGGCTATGCTTGCAATATTCAGAAATCTTTCACTTTTTTAACAGGAAGGATACCTAAACTTTACACATGGAATTGAGCCATTGAGAATACATGAAAAATCCGGCCGAGTCCCTCACAGAATATATCCGCTACCGCCGCCTGAAAAGGCGATCCACTTGGGAAGTAAGTGACAGAATCAAACACTATACACTAGATATTTGTTGAAAATTCAATCATTAAAGGCTAGATTTCCTGAAGCCAAAATGATTAGAAATTTTAAACGTACGACCGAATTCCTTCCTTCAGCTTTCGCTTCACGTGCAGTGTCAATACTGGTATGCTCTCAGTTATTTGCCATTTATTCTCTCGATGAATTAATTCACCTCCCGTTTTCTCTCTATCAACACATTATGTTTAAAGCGTGGCGAAATGAGCGCATTAATTGATTATCATTGGAAAGAGAAAAGGAGAAGTTCTTGAAAAGGCGACGGCCCCTCAGTATTTTTAGAGAGCAGCTCTAAGGGGCCCGTTTCCAGCCTGAGCGGAATATACTGACAATTATAACGTCTCATATTTTTATTTAATTATGGTTGCTTTTTAGGTAACACATGCAAAAATATCACTTCGTCGTCTTTTCTTTCAAGCAAAAAGAGTTATCTACTTTATTTCGGCATGGTTCAGTTTTGAGGTGATGGTATTTTGATAAACACATATGCACTGATATCGGATATTTTAACAATTTGAGAAAATTATCTTGAAGATATCTTAACGACTAAAAACCGCAAAAACGGGGCAGCAAAACAGAAAAATACAAACAAAAACTAAGTGACAGCAAAACACGAAGTGTTCCTCTATAATTTTGCTGAAGAAGAACGCCTTTAAAAAGATATAACCTTTGAATTTGATTACATTTCACATTCAGTATCACTATGATGTTTACAGTTCCCGTTGAAGAACGTTCTGATGAAAGTCTACTGCCAAAAAGTAAGCTTATATTGTTTTTAAAAAAAATTAACTTTTCTCAGCAGTCCTCTCAACCAATTCTACAATAACCAAGAAGCAGCCTGCAAATCTAGTTACATGCGCGGCACACATACTGGCCATTTTATCACCATGATGCAATTTTCTGTACACAGTAGAAACCCTAATTTTTCTGCATGAGGATTTTGCTTTTAAATAATTCGGTAGACGTCAGCACGTGCTGCGCGAGTAACTACAATTCGAGACCGCACTTTGATAATATAATGAATTTGAAAACTTTTATTTGGAGAGACTGTTTCACTATCTTGCCCAGAAAACAAGATCAACTTATCTGGCAGCGTGCATATTTAAAAAAAAATGATTACACAGTTCATTCTAAACTTGCGAAGCACTGAGGGCGTGCCATGATTTGAAACCTTCTAGATGACGCTGCAGAGCCACCCACCGTGTGGCGACCTGAAATGTACGTCATGATTGACAGTGTAATTCACAAGACCCTCCAGGAAAGCAAATTAATACAGGCTCGATACATCATAAGGCTGATGAACATCGTGCGTATGGTTTACATTTGTTCTTGTTCAGAAATAATATAGTAATGTCAGTTTTCATTGACCAAACAAAAAGTGCTTATTCAGGCTTTCGTGCTCCGATTACTGACACCCGTTCGAATGCCTTATTTCTTCCACGAAGGTGAATGCAATCTTCAAGACGGTTCGCAAGCCCCGAATAAACCTCCAGCTTGTTGGAATATTCCGGTTTAAAGTGCGTATTCATTGTCCAACCTCCACACATTGGTATCTTTAAATTTGAAAGTCTTGCTATTGCCGACAAGAGTGCAACACAATTGTGCACTGAAAAGTTTTAGAAGAAAACAAAATTTTTGTCATATTTTTCGACTTTTTTTATTTGAAACCGTTTGATCAGATTGCGCTTTGCCTAGGGGATTCCAGGGAGCGAAAAACAATAACTTTTCGTTTAACTACAAATTATTGCATGCCTATGATTTAAATAAGATTTTTTGCGTTATACCAGATTAATGTATTTTACATTAGTAGAGCTATAAAAGAGTGCATTTGATAACTAGATGTATTACTGTAAATTTGCAGTTTAAGGGACTGTTTTTTTAGTAAACTTTGACTTTCTATTAGAAAAAATAAACAGCTTAATATTGTGTGGTTCGATTTGGTCAGGCACAACTTTATTTTTGATTTCAGTGCGTTATGAGATTTTTTGTTTTGATTAGCGATTCCTTGATTAAAAAAGAAAACAAGTAATATACAATGCATGATAGAAAGTAGTAACTTAAAAAAAACTATTTTAGTATTATTTTTGTGGAAATGTTTTTATTCAAAATTTTGTAGTGAAGCAGGTATGATTTAAAGCACTTTTGAAATTATGACACAAATCACGATTTAAATCGTCCAGACTTTTATTATCCACCATGCTGTTAACGCTCATGTTTTCTGGGTTGCAAGAATATTGAATTGCTCAGCTTGATGCAATGTTGTGTTTTTGATATAATAGTGCTGCAGAGCAGGTTTCCACAATTGTACCGGATGAAAAAAATATGTTCAGTATTGTGATTTATATAATAGGTAAATAATGTAAATAATATTAGTTACTATAGAAACTACCCAGGTTTAGCAATTTGTATAAAATGACAAGGGACATGGCAGTAAAATAGATAAAAATGTCCGCAAGTGATTTACCGTTTCTACTTAGACAACTTCTTTCCTGAATTCGTGCGTTGGTCACGTGTCACAAAGTTACGGGACGTCATTTCTTCTTCTAAATTTAGCGGAGAAACCGAATTGGGGCTGAGGTCACGTGGCGTCAATTTTCCTGCTAAATCTAACTGGCAAATTAAAATTTCGTTTTGGTCACGTGACCAAGTCACATGACATCACTTTTTCCGCCATATTTAGCGGAGAAACAACATTGTTCTATAGTCACGTGACATTAAGTCATGTGAAGTAATATCCCCGTAAATTCAGAGGGGAAATAGCAGAGGTCGAGCAAAAATCGGGACCCGGAATCCCATTCTTCATTTTTCTGAGATGCATCGTGGGCGCTGCAGCAGTATTTAGGCGTTACCGAAAAAAAGTAACGAAATACGTTACTCATTACAGCAGATGATATCAAGGCCATACCAATCATAGCGGTCGCGCATCTTTTGTGTTCTCCTCTACAGCATATATGTAACATTCCATTAGCAACTAGAGCGCCGTTCACATATATGCGACCGAGCACGGCCGAGAGAGACCAGACCGGTTTTTTAGCCTTTTGCGGTGTCTTTGGACCAGCCCCGCCGCAGTGGAGCTGCTCCTAAGAAGTCGCAAGAGGATTAAAAACCGGCCTTGTCTCTCTTGGTCTTGCTCGGCTGCAAGAGTGTGAACGAGCCTTAATACTTTTCCCCATGGCATGGCACAAAGCCTAGGTTCTTTTGGCAACATTAATAACTATTGGCCCATATCCGTACTTCCCTTATTTTTAAATGTATCAGAACATCTGATAAAAAAGGCTTATGCAAATTGTTGAATGAAAGAGATGTCCTTGTAATACAGCAATACGGTTTTCAAGAAAAAAAAAAAGTCAACAGAAATGGCGCTACTTAGTATCAAAGAAAAATCAATCAACATTTTCAAAATAAACTATTTACCACTGGAATATTTTAGACGACAGAAAAGCATTTGATCTCATTAAACATGATATATTGTTTTATAAACTACCGTTTTTTCTAGAATTCGAGGTGTTGCTTTAGATTTGGGACGTAGTTACTTATCTTGACGGTCACAATATACGTGTTTTAATGGTTACCGGTCCAAGCCAGAGCAAATTTCGCATGGGGTTCCATAGGGGCTTATATTAGGTCCTCTGATTTTTTCTAATATTTATGTTAATGATACTGTATCTATCCTAAGCACTCCTAAAATAGTTTTGTACTCCGACGATACAAGCTTATCTTTTTCTGGTCCTTTTTTACGTCATCTAGAAGTTATTGCTAACACGTGGCTCAACGAGTTATTGGACTGGCTTGATTCTAATCAACTTCAGTTAAATGTTACGAAAACAAAATATGATATTTTTAAGCCATGAGGTAAACCTGACGATTGAGAATTATTTAAAATTTTTTATGACTGTGTGATCGAGCGTGTAAGCGTTTACAAATTGTCAGAAGAAATTTATGCCGGACACAGCTCGTGTTAATAAAAAGCATGCAAGCATCTTGACATTTATTGGTATTTTATACAAAATTAGATTGCTGGTTCCATGCTGGTTAAAACGTCAGTTGTACTATACTTTAGTTACTTTCATCTCCATTATTATTTATTAGTTTGCGGTTGAATAACAATAAAATAATATTTATAAATTGTTTCTTTTGCGAAAACAAAAGCTATACGTAGTACAAAAAACCTTCAGCATACTGACCACACAGCACCCTTTTTTTGGAGCGCAGATCTTAGGCTCCCGTTTCAGGCTTGAGCGGCGTCGGCGTCGCCATCGGCGTAGCCGTAAGGTCACGTGACACACGTGAGGTCACGTGACCCCAGGGACGTCACGTGACCTTTGTGACGTGACGTGACCCCCATGAGGTTAGGTGACCCCGCGAAGTCACGTGATCCCCATGAGGTCACGTGACTCCAGTGAGTTCACGTGGCCCCGGCGACGTCACGTCACCCTTGTGAGATAACATGACCCCCGTGAAGTCGTAAGGGTCACGTGACCTCACCGTTACGCCGATGGCGTCGGCGTCGCCGGCGCCATCGGTGTAACCATGAGAAGTATCAGGTAGGGTGAGGAGATGAGGAGGATGAAGGGCTATTCGCTTCCCTCAGTACCCTTCCCTCCTCCTCCTCGAGAGCTGCGCTCTAATTCGGTTTTACAGGGAGTTGCACACTCTAAAAAATTCTGTGAGTCTACTTTCCCGCACAACACTCGGAGATCCATTAAGCGCACCTTACAGAGCCAGCTCAGCGAATGATGATACCCATACATATGTTTAGACAAAAAAGCAGTCTCAGTTGTGACATTAAGCAATGCAAGCCTGATGTTTTGTATTGATTAATGTCACAACTCAGGCTGCGTTGTGTAAAAATATGTTTCGGCATCGTCATTCGCTGAGCTGCCTCCGCAAGTTGCGGTGATTGGATCTCCGAGTGTTCTGCGGGAAAGTAGACGTACCGGCGTTTCTTAGAGTGTAAGCGGCTTTCATATTTTAAACACAGTTTTCTTACCAGTCGAAATAATTAGTGACCCCACCCGTTTTTTTACGCACTTCTTCCTAGTAATACACAGTACGATCTCCGACACGGCAATTATAGAAGACCTTGGTCTAGGACGAATTATGGACATCAGCAATTATCATACTTCATACCTGATTTCTTAAATAAACATCTATCCGTTAGGAAAATAATCTCAGATTGTGGAACAAAACACAGCTTTAAAATTAGTCTATAATGGTACCTTCTCTCATATCATGTCGAGTACATACTTTTAGATTATATTTTCATTGTGTATGAGTTGTATTACCTGTCTCATTTATTTCCAAAGTATCAAGTGCACTAACGATAGTATAAGCCCTGTACAAAACATGCTGTGTTGATTGTTGCTGATGGGCTATTGTATCTCCATGTTATCTTTAATGATAATTGTTTTTGTTTTCGCCTGCTGACCATTGTAAACGGGTGATAGGCTCAAGTCAGGCAGAGCTCATCTGCCTTTTGCCCTGTTACTGTAGGCCCAGTGCCTACATAAAGCCAATTAAATTCAATTGCTTGAAAATAAAAGGAACGCGTTACAGCTACCGATATAAAGTAACGCACATTATTTTTGCGTTACTTTTTTAGTTACGAATTGATATGTTTGATGTTTTCACGTTAAACGTATACTTAATCGCCATATTTCCAGAAACATCATGTCTATGCAGCCACTTAACATTATTACTTTGCTTTCTTAAGGCTTGACCCAAACACTCACAAAAAATGCAAAGTAAAACGCAAAGAAAACAAAAGATCACTTAGCTTGGCGCCTAGAAGCACGAAAAATAATTTGTATAATTTTGATTTAAGTTCTATGAAATAAAAGTAACCAGCGACGTAAATCCCCCTATAAAAATGATTTTTGAATTTTTATTGAAAACGTGTTGACTTCTTGTTGACTCTGATTACTTCCTTTTGACTTTGACTTTCTGCTGACATGGTCAACAGAAAGTTTGTTGACTTTGTGTTGAAACTTTTCTGATGAGTTTCTTCAGCCTGAGTCAAAAGAAAAGCGGTTGACTTCCTATTAACTTTATTTTGATTTTTTTTTTGCTGACATTCTGTTGACAGTTTTATCAAAATGACTGCAGGCGTTCTGTTTACTTAGCGTTGAAAATTTTCTGTTGACTCTCTTTAGCCAGTGTCGTTTGAAAAGATACAGACTTTCTGTTGACTTCTCATTGAACATTGTACACCTCGACTGGATGTGAAAAGTTGCTAAATTTTCAATAGTCTCTGACAAGGTGAGAACGGGAAGCAGCTTCAGTTGTCCCGTGTCCAGCGCGAGCCTACTACCCTTGACAACGCTTCGGGGTTCGCGCACCTCGAGCGCGCGCGTGAAGTCAAAGCACGACGGAAAGCATGGGGCCTTCCGCCGTACTATAAGGCATAAGGCTCTGGGGCGGTCAATGGGTCAGTGATTCAGGTATTCAGTGCATTAGAAAAGTGGCCTTTCATTAGAAAAGTGGGCCAATATTCAAAAGAAAGTAAACAGAAAAGTTGTTGACATTCTATATCCTCTATTGAGTTTTTTCAACAGCTTTTCAACAGAAAAGCAGAACAATTTTTGGTAAGGGCTGTCACCCGTTACTCGAACTGCGTAACGTTAATACATTACCCGTTACTGTTTTAAAAAAAAGTAACAAGTACGTTACGCGTTACCAAAAATAAAAAACGCGTTACCGGTAACGTCGTTACTTGTAACGCGTTACCCCAACACTGGCGCTGAGTCATAAAACGCCGAACAGTCTTTGTGTCAAAACACGGAACTCTATGTCCCCCTCACACTAAAAAAAATAACGTTGCACTCCGAAATAGAACACGACCCAATCAACAGTGAGACATCAGTAAGGGGCTATGTCCGGGTTTGTAGAAAGGAAACAAGGAGAAGAAAATCGCCTTTATCTTGAAGGTTACATATGTCACAAACAGCGACAGAAAGCAAACGGAATGGTTTCGTCTCGTTGCCGTTACAATTCATCAAGGTGCGGGGCTTCGATTTTGACTGAAGAAGACAACGTGAAAAGCAGATCCCGTAAGTTTCTCTATCCGATTTGTCTTTAACGGTCTGTTTATGCATGATAGAAACCACTGTTATTTGAATCGTTTCTTACTTACTCTTATTAGCGCCGCCAGGTATATGCTTAAGGGCCGTTAACATGCCATTGCACATTTACGCCCCTTTTACTTATAGGCGACAAATAACCATGCAGCAGACGAGCCGAGGCTTGTGAGGGACCAGCTGCGCTTGGCGCTGAAAACATCAGCAGCACCCAACCGAACACGCCCCTGCCAAGGTTGTTTAACGAGGAACTTCTCCAAACCTGCTCTGCAGTTTCCTTCCAAATTATTATATCTATAACGCCTACTAAGTATCATGCAAAGTTTGCTAAACGAAAACACTAAATTTATTTTAGGTGCCAGATGAAGAAGCAGCAGATATGCCCACGATTGCCAGCATGAAGGATTCGATGTATCGAGAAAGGCGCTCATCGCAGCCACCGGTTCCTTTATCAGCCGACACTCCGCAAGACAACTGCGCCCACAAAAACACAAATATAGCGAAGCCCTACTTCATCGTCGACGACCGCAGAGACCCTCGTCTTGAATAGTGGCCTTCGCAACACGAGATGGCATGCAACGGCTGTCGTCAGTTCAAATTATTTTTTTGCGGACGGGACTTTTTTTGTTGTACCTTACATGTGTGACCAACTTTTAACTCTGCATGTTGTAACTGACGGAGTGCCTAGCGCAGCAGTTTGCTTTTTGTTCTCGGGTCGGCTAGCTACAAATTTATGGCCGTGCGTTTGAAGGGCGATAATTACATTTACATCTGCTGGGATTACTTCATGGACCCCTGAACGTTTCATGACGAATTTTAAGCAGGCGCTTTTTTGTGGTCTGCGTGTCGTGTTTCCCCAAGATGCTCATCGCGGGTTCCACTTTCATTTCTGCGCAAAACGTCTGGGCCTTCGTTCAGGGGGCTGGGGACAAAAGCGCATATTCAAGAAACGGCCAGCTAAGGTGGCTCATTCCTAAGCTCGTGGCATTTTCCTTTGTTTCGCCTTCTGACATCCCTCGCCCCTGGGCGTTTCTGCGTCGGGGCGTATATTGCTCAGTATTCCGGAGCTTATTGCATTACTTGATTACTTTCATGCGACTTGGATGAGGGCATTTTCCAACTTAATTCCCATACATTCTTTTCTCCTGCTCAACATGGCTTTAGAAAACTGTTCTCATGCGAAACTCAGCTATTAACACTTACGCATAACCTTCACGCTTGCCTCGATCGTTCATCTCAGGTTGACTGCATTTTTTTAGATCTCTCTAAGGCATTTGACAAGGTTTAACATAGGCCCCTTTTGTATAAACTTAGTAAACTGAACATTGACTCTCATGTGTTGACTTGGATCAACGCCTTTTTAACTAACCGTTCTCAATTTGTTCATGTTAATGGCATAAACTCGCACCCCTCTCCTGTGACTTCTGGTGTCCCCCAGGGTTCAGTACTCGGCCCTCTTTTGTTTTTAATATATATCAATGACCTTCCTTCGCATATCTCATCCTCAGTTGGTCTCTTCGCAGACGATTGTGTCATCTATTCTGAAGTAACTAACGATTTTGCCGTTCTTGCACTCCAGTCTGACCTTGACAGCATTTCTCGTTGGTGCGATAAATGGCAAACGGAACTCAATATTAACAGGTGCAAATCCATGAGAGTATCACGTCAAAATAACACCTGTCCCTCGTACCATATAAGAACTGTTGAGCTGGAATCCGTGTCCTCATTTAAATATCATGGTGTTCATATCACTAACAACCTCTCATGGAACATTCATATTGAGTATATAATTAAAAACGCTAACCGCATGTTGGGCTTTCTACAAAGGACTTTCTCTCTTGCCCCACTGTCCTTAAAACTACTTCTTTACAAATCATTGGTCCGCAGCAAACTTGAGTATTCTTCCGCTATCTGGGACCCCGGTATAACGCTTGCATTATCATTAGAAGCTGCTCAAAACCGTTCTGTTCGTTTCATACTGCATAACTATCATCGCACATCTAGCGTAACAGCAATGAAAACTACCCTAAACTTGTCTGACCTCCCCCTACGTAGAAAAATATCTCGTCTATGTTTATTTCATAAAATTTACCACCACAATGCAAATCTTCGTCAGCATCTGTTAACACAACCATCATACGTCTCATCACGTTTCGACCATCAAAATAAAGTTGGCATCCCTCAGTGTCGCACCTCAAGATTTCATCAGTCTTTCATACCCATGACATCACTGGACTGGAATCGCCTTCCTGCACCTGTTGCCAGCGTAGCCGAAAATTCCGGATTCAAAGCTGCACTTTGCGAATATTTTTTTGGATTTTGGTTGACAGTGTTTTGTTTTAACAATGTTCTGTTTTTGGATTTTTATGCTTACCCGCCTAATTACTGATTGTCTTTGTCTGCAATTAGATGTGTGTGTCCACTCTCCTCTATAATGCCTTCGGGCCCTGAGGGAATGAATAAATAAATAAATAAATAAACTGTAACGCCGGAACCATCACGAAAATAGATGACCAGAACCATCCACCATATGGAAGCATAGCATCGAAAAATTAAATCCATGTCTGGAAGATCGCACCCGAACCCCTTCGCGTTCAAAGATTTAATCGAGAGAGACGAGGCCCAAACAAGTGTCGTCTTGCTTCAATTGGAAACCGGGGTGCCGTACGTGCGCGAGGCCGGAAGATTGAAGTACGTTTTCACAGTGGCGTGATTTTGCTTTTTTTTAATTTTTGAACTATGCTAAAGCTTCTTTTGAAGTATAGGCATTGCTGAGAGCTTTAGCAGCAGAAATAGGTGTGTGAAAAAAGTTGCAGTCGATTCGTTGTACCAGTGTGTGATGTGTGAGAAATAAAACCAAGATACGTTTGTCGCAAACAGATGGTATCCCTCTAATCGAATACAGAGAAATGGTTTCGAACAAGCCTTAAAGGAGGGAGGCGAGGGGGAGGGGGCGGTGCTAGTGCGTGCCTGCACACATATCTTATATCTGATGGTATGTTGGTGCCCCGAACATGGTAAGAAAGGAGGGTCGGTCTGTGTTGCGAAGAAGGGTTCCAATGTTCGGTGAGGGTAACAAAGAAACAACTTATTTCCGCCATCACCTTGCAGTATTTTTATGTCGCGATTACGTAACACCTTCTATATAAATAAGAAAACGAAGACATATGTCTCAAAGTGATTGTGTCAATCAAGAGCAATTGAGGATTTATCGGTCTAAATGAAAGTTACGAAATCGCTTCTGTTCGCGCAGTCGAAGCCGTCGGTTTTATTTCGAAGTAACCTTCCGTTTTCTATTTCAATTTTGCACAATTTTAATTTTCGTCGTGACAGATGGCGCTGTCAAAACAAAACTAGCTCCATTCTAATTCGTTTTCGCAAAGGCCTGTATGTTTTATTTAGCTTATTTTACGTAGTACACTCAAATTTTATAAGCATTGGACCTTGAAACATCATTGCATCTTGAAAGTACTACTTTTCGATGATAACCAAGCGCCCTTTTCAATGGCGGTCTAATATGTGATTGAGAAAGTAATATAATATGAATATTTTTGTCTAATTCTTTATGTTTACAGACGAAAGAAGATGAGTATTTCATTGTGGAAGAAGATACTTTAGTCTCACCGTCTGAGTCACTAGAAGCCTTTGGACAATTCACCGCAAACACCACGTTCAAAAGGCCTGCTGATTTCTACCTGATGCTAGTTGGGTAAGCAAGATCACGTAATTCCTGAGGTCTAGTTGTGCGGTTGAGGCAGAGATAGCATATCCTAGTTCCTTATGGCGATTCAATGCTCCCGAAGGATATGTGACAGATTAAGGCGGTCGTAATTTTCGGGATTGCAATAAATTACGCACTCCTTAGATCAAATATTTGACTTCCATAACTCC
Source organism: Ixodes scapularis (assembly GCF_016920785.2). NCBI lineage: Eukaryota > Metazoa > Arthropoda > Arachnida > Ixodida > Ixodidae > Ixodes > Ixodes scapularis. The sequence continues at coordinate 67,178,609 of NW_024609881.1, forward strand.
CCAAAACACACATTAGCTTTTATTTCAACACAAAAGCAGTCGTAGAATTTTTTTTTTTTTACGGAAACGAGCACAGTTGCTCCCTCTACTCGTAGCCGGAACAAGTGGCCACATGATCTTCTATTCCGGATTTAGGCAGGCAAGTGGCAAAACCATGCAGGAGGCCAGAGGGGTATTACTACAGGGGGATTCAAGGAGAGGCTAGGCTCTTTAAATCGACCGCAAAATTCGGTTTCTGAACCGATCGCGCTACAATTTTGTGCAGCGTTGCCCACTGATGGTGCATTTCTGTTTGTAATATTTGCGAATAGCGAACCTACCTGAGGAAAAAGTAAAGAAAGAAAAAGGCTAAGCTCCTATGGAAACGCAGCGAAGCCACCGGTCTTCTCTGCGCTGTATTTACCTTACCTAGTGATGAACAAACTCGCCTGCATCTCCACTTTTGCTACCCTCGTACTTCTGTCGGACTCGTGCCAGCAAGCTTGTGTGAATAGCATATCAATCCAAAATTGTAACATGCTCTCTTTTTTATGTGCCGCTTGAATGGACTTTGCGGCAAGGTGACAAGAGACGTGTAAAAAAGTTTTGTTGCCCCTCAAAACGAGGGGAAGAGGTGCATAATTTCGGTTAATACGCGCTGCATGCTACAAGTTATTCAAGTATTATTTCCGATAATATCAAAGCCCTTTATTTATGCGAACCTTAGTGATCTCATATTGTCAGTATTAGGCTGTCGCAATCATCGCAGTTTCGGTTTTAAAATTTTCTGTCAGCGGACATTAAGAAAGAATTTCCTGGAAACAATATTTCTCTTGCAAAGGTTAAGTAGTCTTCAATTTTGTCGATTGTATATGTATAGTAAATGTGTTTAGCGGATATTTAATATTTCTTCCGGTATCTTAATGTTCTAAATACAAAAGAAGCTTATGCTTTTCTCGATGCACAATCTTTTTCTCTTACTCTACGTTTGGTTCAAAGCGATAGCCTAGAGAAAGGCGTGGTAAGGGCCGCGGGAAAATGTTACGTTCAAAATCTTGTTTTTTAGATTGGCAGGGCTGGTGACGGGTAAACGCAGACAATTATATTCTCATCCGAGAACCTTGCATCGATTTTACGGGTGGTAACGTCAGCGCGCCATAACCCTTCCTACATGTTCCAAAATTTTCTAAAATCGAGTAACTTAGTGCTTCTTGATTAGAATGATATGTTTTTTCTTACAAACCTGAACGTTCATTGAGAAGTTTTAGTTAATAATCTTACTTATCGTGGGAGCTGCTCTGTTACGTCCCCATCGCTGTGTAACTCACCTGCCGAGACTGCAAAAGTGTAGCCTTTCCGGCTTTTCTAAAAAAAGACATGTAAAGCCTAAAAAGCACAAGCTATATGTACATTTATTTTTTCACGTGATTAATGTTCATATCAGCAGGAATACGCATAATTAGTATTTTCATATTTGCATTTCAGGCGCCCCTTAGGTATCCGTAACGAGGAGAATAAAAATTTATATCGTGCTGTTGACGGTAAGAGAGCGGGGTCAGACGATGCTGCGGACCACACATTTATGCTGAATCTTGTGAAAATCGGAGTTTAACCAGTTATTTCTGAGAGATGTCTAACAAATAAAGAATGATATACGCCGTTTCTGCTAGTTAGTAACACGAATTACTCAGTGGGATTTGGAAGTTGGTAGCCGTTTTTACAGAAGATGGCCTTTGCTGCATAAAATGAACATCGCTTGATATGAAGCAGTTCGAGAAAGTCAAGTTCAAAATGTTTTTAAATAAGTTTTGGCTACTTAATTCACAAATAAAATTTGACAAGAAGGGTTTTCGTCAGATGATGGACATAAAAATCACATTCAACAAATATCTCTTGGACATTTCCCTTATATTCGTGGTGAGTTTTGTAAAATACCAAACGGGAAAATACACTACAAATTATGACTGTACATTTTCATTCTACGTAAAACTTTAAGGCCGCATGTGTACGTGTGTTCGCAAAAAAATTGTGATTTTCATGACAAGACGGCCTACGCGTTGCGCAACACTTATTGCCCTCTAACGGTACAACCTGATGCGAAAGTTTTAAAAGTCACTGTTTGCCGATTCAAAAGTTAGAAGCAATTTTTTTTAAATTTTACACTTGCAAGATGGGTCCTGTTTTCGGTAGCCGACGTCACTCATTTTCGTGTGTTGCTGGACTTCGTCGACTGCTCTCGTCCTATTGTGAATTTCCTAAAACTGTTCATAATCTTTCAGAATAACCTGATGCTAAAGTTCTAAAACTTTAGCATCAGGTTCGAGCACCGAGCGCTACATTTGGCCGAAGACTGAGCGTTTAGTTATTCGTAATTTAGCTTTGCGCTAAAAAAATAAATGTAGATGTTTGTTTGCATGTTTGCTTGGCTTGTATCTTTCTGAAAACAAATTTTCCTTGTAATCACATCGCACGACTTCTAGATACGACTTGTTTCCTAGGCATTTGAGAATTTGGCACAAGCGGTCACGCCTCGGCTAATTTTTAAGTTTTAAGGCTGACGTCTCATAATTCTAAATAGCTGCTTTTCCAAGGAAGGGCATTTTCATATCACAGCGTATTCTTACAGCTTGAAAAAAACGGCATTGAATGTATTTGGTAAGCAACAGATGAATTATTATTTCCAGGTATCGCATTTGCAGCAATGGTGTGCGTGAAAGGCGTCAATGTAGCAATAATTAAGGAACAACCTGCTATTTACTATAGTTTCACCACTATAGCCCACGAAATCGGGCATTTGTAAGTATCTTGTCACTCCCATTATAAACTCATGTGCTCAGCGTATCTCCCGGGAAGAGCTTTTTTAGTCACCCTTACTGAATCCCATTACTTTTATCGTCGCTACGGACAATGCGATAAGCGCCGATAAGAAGCGTGACCATAATAAGACTTGCTTTGCATTTCTTAATCTGTCCCTGATTATAGTGTTGAGCATTAGATGGTTTTCTTAGCATGAACATTATCTTCGCAGGCTCGGGAGCGCGCACGATGGAAGCGGTCCCTTCAGGTATCCGCCGAATCATCCTGGTGCTGTTGCCTGCAAGTTACCAGAGAAATACATTATGAAACCTCGAAGGCCTGTTGGACCGCCTTTCGCGTTTTCGAATTGCAGCGAGGTGCAGATGCAATTTGTTTTGAAGTAAGTATTTGCTTGAACTTTCTTAGGCACTGGTATCGTCGAACTTTTATTCTTCTTTTGACCCGTGATAATTCCTATGCTATTATTTCACCCTAATTTTGAATGTATCGTTTGCCAGTATACGGGGATGTTACTTCAAATCGTAGTTACTTAAATCGTAGTTCACTTAAAGGGTAGCTGAATCCACGAAACGAATGACGACAAGCGTTAACATAATAGGCGCACTATGTTCCTTAAGCTGTCAGCAATAGTTGAAAGAAACTTGCAGCTAACCTGTCATTGGAGAAGCAACGAGGCTGCAAGTTCACAACGACAATACATAGTATTGTGGTTGTGCTGTTATTCTCGAAATAAACAAATTGCGGCCATTATATCGACTTTAAACGTGACAAATAATCATTAAACTTGACAAATAATCTCTCTTTTTAGAGTCCTAGTACGTCCGTCGGTTGCTTAGTGTAAACGAACTCATTATCATAGCGGTCGTTTTAATGCTTTTATTTTTAACCATTTTTTTGCGTTAATTTAATTATACTTTATTAGCAGGCAGGCCATTTTATTTCACTAGCAGTAATGTTAGGTGGTTCTCTCGGTAGTTCCAATTTCAACACCAGTCTGAACGTTCACGACCGCCGCTGTGACCATTTCGACAAGCAGTTGCCATAATTATGCAGTAAAAACATTCATAAAACTATTTTAGCTGCACGACAGCCTTAATTATTGTTGGATAACGTTTTTCAAGCATTTATTTCAGTAAGCTCGTAAGAAAAGGACGTTGATAAAAAACTAGCTCTGCCCTTAAAGCTATCTGTGTTGTCTTGTTGTCGGCCCGAAATTCGCACAGCCAGTCATCAGAGCAGCACACGTTGTCAAACACAAGTTGCTTCTGTTTTTGTTTAGGAAAGCTGTCATACCAAGGTAACTTTTTCGTTATCATCCATGTTGTGCTAGTGTTGCCACGATGTGACAGGGTTTTCGGACAGCATGGGAAGGGAGCAACAAGTTGCACGAATGTTGGACAACGTGTTGTGTTGCTGTTGCCGTCGTGTTGCATCAGTGTGACACGGCCATTAGAATTTTTGTAGCCACGCATTTTGGATAATTACACCAATTAAAGAGGCATTAGTATATCGGCTGCCTTACGCTAGTGGAAGGATACTTTTCTCCTTTCTTTGGGTGTGTTCATTAAAAATTTTAATGTTGTATTATTATTCTAATCTCATGAATCAGGAAAACATCCGTTATGAAAATATTCCCTGGAGAAGACGAACAAGGGGGAACAAAGGACAAACACATATCTCCAAACACAGTTAATTTCTCCTAGCTGTGTTGAGATTTGTTTTTGTCCTTTGTCCTCTCTCAGGTAGCACGCCCGAGGAATGCCCAACTTGAGCAAAGGTCTGGCAAACATAAGGGCCCAACTTTGGCGCAGTTAGGTTTTTGCACCATGACACTCATCAGTGCCAACGTACGGTGCCTAACTATAGCGTTAGTTGGGCGATCCTAAGGTATGCCAAAGTTTGGCTCTTCTCTGGTACATCAAAGTAGTGCCAAAGTTGGTGCCATACTTGAGCCATACCTGCCAGAGCAACGCATAATTTGGGTACTTCGGACACGGCAAAGTTTGGCTTTTCTCTGGTACCCAAGAGGAGTACCGAAGTGTGCCATTCTTGAGCTATAACTACCAAAGCAATGTTTAATATCGGTATTTCGGCCTCGCCGAGTTTGGCTTTTCTCTGGTCTGATGCACTTGTGGCAAAGTAAGTGAGAAACTTGAGCCTTAATTGCCAAAGCAACGCCTAATTTGGGTATTTCGAACACGCCGAGTTTGGCTTTTCTTTGGTGCGCCACAGTTCTGCCAAAGTAAGTGCCATACTTGAGCCATAACTATTGCAGTAAATCTTAATTTGGCAATTCGGGGCATGCCGAAGTTTGGCTCTTCTCTGGTTGCCTACTGAAGTGCCAAATGAGTGCCAAAAGTGTCAAAGAAAGCCGAGAGGCCTGCCCAAGTTTCGAATATCTCTGGTGTGTCACAGAAGTGCTCTTTCACGTGTCCCAGAAGTTAATTAAATTAAATAAGCGTTGGAAACACGATGGTAAGATGTCATCACCTCCGTTCCCAAGCAGCACGGCAATACTTTGCAGTATCGTGCCAGTGCCGGCCGAAAGTCGGTCCATTATCGCTCAAATGTCCAGTTTTGCACCACCGTTTGATATCCGGCAGGTATTGCCGTACAACTGTTTCGCCCCGGCCTAGCGTCCGTGCAATATTGTGCGAATACCCTACGATGCGTCTGGTCCGTATTGGCCGAACGTCGTGCGTGTATGTGTAGGCTGCATATCATTTGTTGCATATCCAATCACATATACGGATAAACAAATTTTGTTTTTCGCTCCCAGATGTTTATTAAACCACTGTCATCGCACACAGTGCATTTGCGACATATTTACAAAGGCCACACTTTTCTGTAAAACGAAAAGCAAATTATAAAATAAAATTAACACTGTCCTCATGTCAAGCAAAACTCATCACACAAAAAACCGCGGAGATTGAGAAGAAAACAAGACTACTAAAAGAAGAATGCTTTCAGTGTACTTACTAATAAAAGAGCGATATCAGGTAATCCTTGATAGATGCATAATCCAACTCAGGAACCCCACAAACGCATTCGAGAAAGAAGGTTGCGCACATTCAACTGACGTCTCGTCGTCGGCGATGAGCAGTTTTGTCGAAGCGTTTCCAACAAACTAATCACAAGAATTCCACGAACTTCGGTGAAATAAAATGGCGGTTACCGAAAAAGTGGCATGGACGTATTCCGACCGTTTACGACGAAAAAACACGGCCGGGTCTGCAACGCACGAAAGCAACAGAACACAGAAGAGCGCAGTTCGAAAACCGGACCTAAGTGGCCCGCCAATTTCTATAACTAGGCAAACGGCGAAAACAACAACCCTAGAGATCCTATCAGCGTGACAGACAAAGTCACGTGACAAATTTTCGTCCAAACGTTTTTGTCGTACTCGCCCTACGTAGAGAGGTCATGCCTGGTTACGCATTTGGCGCCACCCTTTTGATTTGCCTAAAGCGGCTGTCGCGCTCGCTGAAAGCCACACAAATACACAAAAGCAGTTGGGGAGGATTTGCAAAAGGCGAGGTCGAAGGGGCAACAACAACGCATAAAAGGAAAGGCCGCTTTTCCCGGTGACCTTGTCGCCTTGCCTAGTCTGTCAGCGATCGGCTTCCATTGTGGGACTCAGAAAGATAATCTCCTTTCTTGAGAGCGAAATGGAAGGAGTGCTTTGTTTTGCGAGCTTGTCGCCATCCAATAGGCCTCAATTGTTGCTCTCTCGTCCGCTCCCAGTGGATTCCCATGGCTGTTGTGCCGGCGAAATTAGGAGCGCAGCCGGGACATTTTCTCCCGTGAATGATGATCGTGTACTTAGAATCCGAAGCAGCTCTTTCGGCGTCCATTTGATGTTCTCGGAGTCGGTCGTTGAGGCATCGCCCCGTTTGCCCGATATACCTGGCCCCGCAGGACAGGGGGATCGATACACTTCCTCTGCTTCCTCCACTTCCCCCAAGATTTCCCTTTCCGGTACTCCCACGGAGCGGGCGGGCTTTGAGCTTGAAGCCGAATATAAATGTTGTTAAAGATGATAATCCTGTCTGTATCGTCCCTTTTGTGTCTCCACTATCAAAATATTTAAAAGGTGCCGACACGCTAAAATAGTTCAAGTTCCGGGATTTCATTCTCATTCCCCAAGTGTGATGCGGGAGCCGCACCACGGAGCCCTGGTCGTTTCCGCTCTTTGTTATCGCTAGGATTTGACAGTGCTCAATCACAATGCAAGACACGCACAGAGCCACGTTCGCTTTTGCAATGCACCGCCTAATAATGGTATTTCTTGTGGAGACGTGGAGACGCTCAATGGCAGAACTTCCTGTAAAGGCGGATTCACTCCGGGGATGTAAGCAGTCGCGCGATTCGACTAAATCGCATCGCAAAAAAAAAAAAAAATAGATGATTAATCTGGCGTGCGCGATGAGCGAGTCAAACGCCTTCGTTGGCGAGTCGCTGCTCAAGAACTCTCGCTCCGAACGCCGTTGATTGCCTCGGCCTGCCCCCGACAAGAGCGCATCGCAAAAAGTCGGGTCAGCAAGCGACAGCTCAAACCCCGTTGCTTTTTGCCCGCGATGGTCGCTTTTGCGATGAAGTTATCGCGCAACTAGATCGCATCGCCGGAGTGAACGCGCCTTAATGCCGAAAAAGTTTCACGGCGCGTGCCGATATTGGCGTGTGCTTACGCGCGAGTACAAGATCCGGCACAATTTTCGTTTGCTAAGCCTGGTCCAGCCGCGTCAAAACACTCAGCCAACCTTTGGACTGAGGAAATCCAGAGACACCCAAAATAAGATAAAGTTGCCAGCCGAATAAAACTTGATTTATATTTAGTTAAGATGAAGACCACCCGCGTACATCAAATCCCTCATCCGCCGAACTCTAAGCCAATAAGCCAAGTTCTGGCACTTGTTTGGCAACTCTGGCCCGTAGCTGCCAGATGACAGCCAAACTATCAAAAGTAAAGCTTAACTTCGGCATTAGTGTGGCGATTTTGGTTCGAAAATGCCGAAGATCTGCCGAACTACAGGGAAGTAACCCTAAATCTGGCATTTGTTAGGCGATTTAGGCCCAAAGATTCCAGATGACAGCCGAACTACTAGGCAGTGAAGCCTAAGTTTGGCAAATGTTTGGCGAATTAGGGCCAAAATACCCAGACTGTTGCCAAGGGAGCTCAGGTTTGGCTCTACTTTGGCTACAGACGCAAGCCAAGTTTTGGCCCAGAACTCGGTGCTGCCTGAGCTTGCTCTTTTTCTACAGCGATTATTTTCACCATTCTTTTCCAGCTCGCTTGCACCTTTGCATTAATTTTGTTATTATAATTACCTTAATATGCTGGCCATTTACCCTTCCGTACTGAAAAATCTCATTTGTATGAGAATTTTCTGCGTCCAATAAACAGATATGAATCATTCAAGATATATAAGAACCACATAAAAATATAAGAAACTTGTGAAACGTTTCCTATAGACCCATTTCGGAATTTTGGCAACACTAAAAAAAATTTAGCCCGAATAGTAAAACATCTAGCAACATTGGGTGATCGCCGCCATTACGCAGGGTTCGACTCGTTCGACCGGTCGGCGCGCAACCTAGCCGCCGTAGCGTTTCGAGCTATGGCTTGTGGGGGTGTTTTCCCGATCACCTGTTGGACTAATGATCTATCGAAACTGCTACATATAAGTGACAGAGAGGTGTAGCAGTTTCACAGGAGCCGGTCAGGCACAGACCGGTGCATGGAAAGAAGCTACAACTTCTTCGTCGAAGCATACGTGGTCCCCGGATCGATAAAGGCTAACTACTCACCCTCCAGGCAAGTCCTTTCTTGTTTTGTAGTGATTTTTTTTAGTAACATTCCATAATTTTAATACAGTTAATCATGGTGATCGCGCTTTTCGCGTGGCCACTCCGAACGACCCGGTAGGCTGCCCCTGTCGTGAGCTTGTCGTTCAGCGACAGCCGAGAACTCGCTCGTTTCGTTTTTCGTACCCCTCCAATAAACTTACGTCCGCGTACCAGTAACTGCAAAAGATGCCTCACGAGTCACAACCTTGAGTGCTTGAGAAATCGCAATTGCAAATCGTACAGAACAGCAGAAAAGTTTGTAGGTGTGGGTGGCAGGCAGGCCATTTTAAAATCCTTCCTCGGTAACCTTTTGAAGACTACGAAATTACGCGGTTTGTGGCATTCCTCAAAAAGCTACAGAGTAGACTTTCCAGAATCACTGATGTATTGGGTTTATTTCACGGCGTTTGTAAACGTACCACGTTTGTTCGAACCCACTCGAAATGCGACATTGCAAAAAAAAAAAAAAGTGTCCTGGAACTGATTTTTATTTGCACAGAAAATACGCACAGCTGTTTGAAGTGTAAAACCGGTGTTTTTTTTGGTTTTTTTATTTCATTCAGTGCAGGAAGTTTCTTCATCAATGGTTCCTGCTACCGAAGCAAGAAGACGACTCAAGAACAACATACAATGTGTTCAGGAATAAAAACCGTTGAACACAATTACAATTGTTGAACATGCTCTAAACTCTTTGGCTGCATTATCACAAATTTACAAACTGATTAGTAGCGTAACGTCCCTAAACGTCTAGCGGTACAGACTTGGCACTCTGCTCAGGCCACCACTCCAATAGTTCCCACGATCGCAATGCGGGTTCGAGTGATCTTCAGATTCGGTGTACACTGCATTTAGTCTGTACACCCCCTCCACCCGACGTCTGTTTTCTGGAAAACTTTTTACCGGCGTGAGTAAAGGATACGAACTTGCGGAAGAAGTAATCATGCATCTACACACCGAAGAAGTACCTAAAATGGCCTCGGTTGCAATGAAGAAGCACTGAAGGAGGGAGTCGCTCGCGCATGCGAGCCGCGCACTAAACCTCGGCCGTACCTCTCTAGTTAAAGACGGGGCGCGACACACAACCACACTACTACAACATATAATCACTTGCGATGCTTCCGCTTACGGATGATAAGAGCGTTTTCTTGTCTAACCCGCGAAAGTTTTGTAAACAAAACGAGGACTCGATTTTCTTTTTAAACACTTTAGAACTTGTCTGACACGAACCTTTTTGCCGTCTCCGTCAACGCATCCATCCTGCGTACACAAAGGTACGCAGCGGTGCGATTGGATATTGATGCGGCGCGCAGACTGGGACTCAAAGTGTAAGCAGCACAGTTGTAGGCGGTAAGATGCAGGCGGTTCTGGCTGGACCCCTGCGTGATGGCGGCGGACCTAGTTGCAGTTGCGTGCAACAGGTGGCGCTCTACTCCGAAAGGCGTCTATATGTTCTTATATATCTTATAAAATTATTTTCACGGTTCATATATGTTCTTTTTCACTAGGGTTGTTGGTGTTCGACCGGCGGCAGTTGATAAACCCGTTTGCTCTACTGACGCCTAAACCCTGGTTAGCTCAGTTGGCAGAGAGCTCCAGTGGAAATAGAGAGGTTCCTGATTCGATATCAGGACCAGGCGGACCTTTTCTGTCGTACACCAGTCACCTAGCTGTGTTTGGAGAGTGGTGTTTTTTTCCTTTGTCCCCGATGTTCCTCTTCTCCAGGGAATATTTTAATCATTCTAGTGAAGCTCCCTTGCACCTTTGGACTAATTGCATTATTATAAAAAAAAACATCCGTATTTCTCCCATTGGACACACACAGATTTTGATATATTATTTTAAAACATATAACGATCGATTCTTGTTTATTCGCAGGCTACGTGGAGAGGAATGCTGGAAAACACATTCCGACTATGACTTTTTTACCGTCACCAAGGAGGTTGCGGGCCATTTGATCACACCGGAGACGTTCTGTCGACGCATTGACCCAGAGCAATACTCATCGGCCGTGAGCATCACTCCTCTTCCCCTTTGTATACCTTTCCTCACCTGAAATTCGCTCTCCTACCTCTCGGCAATGCGCGCAGCATGCTGAAGGTCTGTCCAAAAAGGACATGTTTTGTGCAGCCACAGCTTTTGCTGTCGCTGGAAATAAATGGTTTCCTTCAGTTCCAGCCCGCTTGCGAACGTTGCTTGCTTGCGAACGTTTTTTTTGTTTTTTTTTTTGTTTTTTTCGGCTGGGAGAAATGCTATTCATGACTTGGGTTCTTGGAGAGAGGCTTGAAGGGTGCTCATCACGTGGATCCGAAGTCACACGCTCTGCTGGCTGTCGTCCAGACCCCAATGTTGTTGGCAATCGCCAATCTTCCGAAAACAAAGGAGAGAAGATGACGATAGTGGGAATTCGAGGAGGAAAGGCGTGCTGTTTGTATGCTTGATGCCCTCACTGAAAACGCAGGCGCGCAGCAAACTTCACGCTTTTTAGAAGCGTGCACACTTCTTTGGTTTTTTTTGCCGCGTACGGGCGTTTTTTTTCTGTTTTTTTTTTTTTTTTGGGGGGGGGGGGACTTTTGAGTCGTGCCCTAATAAACACGTTTCCAATAAGAAAAGTTAACTTTCAAGTAATGCCGATTATGTCTCTGCTGTGTCATGAAGGCTCGCATAGAGCGACGTTCTTTATGGTTGGAGAAGTACAATATCGATTTTTGGTCTCTGTAAGAAAGAACAAACACTTGTTTAAAATTTGTTTATTCCCATTACCTCAAATGCCTCTTAGGTATTGCATATATAGGGACTAGACCGTTGGAAATGAAACCTAGATATAAACGGACGTGAAATCGCTAAACATGTATCGAAAATAGAACCTACTGCACGACACATTATCTTCCATAAAAAATAATACAAGTACCACTAAAGTTTAATGTTTCCACCCAGTTAGGAATCTTACAGGCCCATAGACATAAAATATCTCCTTATTCGCTGACCATCGATCTCAATTGGAAACGCCATCGCTTTCGGAGACCCTTAGACATTTGCTGTAGCATCTGTGGTTATGTGCACATATGTTCTACACAATTTGAGGTCAAAATAATATTGAAAATGTAATCAAACATTTGTCCCACAACATATACTTGAAGTTAACTACCGTTCTTGCTACAAATATTTTCAGAGTATGGAGAACTGCGTCATAACGTGCCGGAATAATGTGCTCACCAAAAACGGTTACTACCAAATAAAAGAAAACACCCACTTCGCTCCATTTGGCTACCCATGCGGAAATAATGGAGAGGTAGGACATCCCAAAATACTTTTTTTCTCTTAGTTTTTAAGCAGCTTGGGGAGCATGGGTGTTTCCGATGAGTGCAAAGAAGGTAACATGTCAGTTAGGGGAGCTAGCGCACCAACAATTTAAGAAACGCATTAAGTGCCGGGTACTGAACATCTTACCATTGCTCGGTAGCCCATAAGATCTCGGCATCAGTGGATAAGAACGTCGAATCGCCGATCACGCTCTCAGAATCGAGACCATAATGGTCCACACCCTGCGACCTTTCAACTGACAGCGACTCTATGTGTGCTTCAAGAACGGCTTACCAGTATATCATCTCCTAGCGAACACTACGTAGACAATTAGTGTGATATATATTTTCAGTTAGCTCGACTCTTTAGAGGTGCAAGTAATGTCCGGCACCAATGAATCTTCAGTTGTATACCCAGCCTGATCTTTTAGGCTTTCTGATTTTGTTTTCAAAAAGGCAGGGATTGCTGCATTAATACAGTCTGCGATCTTTAATGGTGAGAAAATATAATGTCGCCCCCAGCGACACCTATTGGGACTAGATGCCAACTACCATGCTTGCATAATACATTTTTCGTAAATAGACCCGGTTTAGCTGTGATGGTGCTTTTTAACTTTTCGTACCAGGTACACCTGAGTCACCTAGGTTGGATAGATTGGACGAAAAAAGCTGAACTTCTCTTTGTTGCACCATCAGAGGAAGATAAGCTACCCTACTCTTGATGCTTAGAGGTTTCCTTTTCCCCACTCTCCTCTTCTCTGGAGTTCCCTTTGCTATTGTGGAAAGAGTGAAGGAGTTCGTGAGCGAAGCTTATTGAGCAATTTTTAAAATCTACTTTTCTCCGAACCAGTTTTTAAAATAGAATTTAGGCCTTTTTTGTAAAGGGGAATGGGGCGAGTTCACCAAAAATATGTTTTTCTTTTTTTAATTTGTGGTAAAAATCGGACATTTAAAACTCGGCATCGAATGTAACGAGATAACTAAGCCCGTCGCGGTTTTGCAATGCAAGTGGTACATCGACTTTTTTTTTTCTTTTTTGAGGACTGAGATACAAATTCATATTTCACATGTAGCTTGAAAGAAAGATACAGACACTTTAAAGGTTCTCTAAGATTCTATCGGGATACCTGTGTACCGCGACACTGCCCAGTTGTGTATATCTCCAATTTCACATTGAACCGAGAGGATCGCCAGCAAGAGCAGTCTTTCGAACACCGTAGAAGATAAAAAAAGACAGCAGATTTATCAAGCGCCGCTTTCCCATTTCAAGCATTCTTAGTCTGATGTTAATTACCAACCACTCTTTGACGTGAATCTCAAATTAATTGAAACTGTGCTATCTGATGCCTCGTTCAAAGCAACCAAATCCATTCGGCACGCACACCCATTGTAACCGGGCGGGAAACAAATAAGGAGAGTTTGTCACAAATTGCAAACAGCTCAAACCTACGTAAACTTGATTCTGACGTATGAGGCGCTTTTCCTATGTCAGTATATAGTGTGAATACGCGTGTGTTTGTTTTGTCTTAAGTTGTTCGCATATGTATACACAAATGTACTACAACTATATGTATTCATACATATCTTTTTGCTAATCTTGTCAGATTTTTGCTTAATGCTTATTTTTAACGTATATTACGCTCCGAAAACCGAAACCAGACCAGTACGAGTAATTGAGAGATCCTACTTTAAAACTTCTGCATAGTGCTTAGAATCGAGTACAAAGCATAAATTGACGGCTTTCTAACATTTCTCGGTGTTTCCCCACGACGAATTTGAGAAACCTGATATAAAAAATGTTCCCTCTTTTTCAGCGGTGCTGGTTCGGAAACTGCACAAATATTGACAGCGAGGTTTCTTAAACAGTTACAAGGTGGAAATTTGCGGTCTCAAATATCCACGCCTCTGAAGAAGTATAAATAAAAGCGTTTCTTTTTGCCTTTCGCATTGAGTGTTATATTGTCATGGGTGGTGACTAAAAAAAACAATAAATAAACAGGAAGAAATAAACGTTTAATGTGGCGAACTTGTGCCAAAAATAAAAGATTACAAAAGATTATAATAGAGCGTCGCGGGCGTCGAAGTCGGCGTGGCAGCAGAGTCGAACGCTGGGGCGAGACTGGCTCCGGCTTGCCTGCGGAGCCGCTTTTGTACACACGTTGGCTTCTGGAGCACTCGACGTAGAAGGTTCGACGCGTAGAACATTTTGACCTCGAATCAGCTAGACGGTTCTCGATTTCACCAGAACATCACATTACAGTGTTAACAAAAATGCATAGCCGCGGCCAGGAATCGAACCATGGCCCTTCGCGAGGGAGGCAAGCGCGATAACCGTTAGGCTACGGCCGCGCTGCCTACTTGGCGCGCGGCATTACTCCCCCCTTAAGAAGTGCATCGCCCCGATGCATCCCAAAACAAAACAAAGCACATAAAAAGAACGTCAAACTAAAGAGTCACTTGAAACACATAAGATCCACAGTCCTATCAAGCATAGTACGGCTTCAGGCGCACGACGTGGACGACTTCAGGTCGTGGTGGACTGCGTGATGATGTTCTTGTTCCGTCGGGCATCACCTCGTAGTTCAGCTCGCCGAGGCGACGAAGTACCTTGTATGGTCCACAGTACCGGTTCAGCAGTTTCTCACTGAGGCCGCGGCGACGGATGGGCGTCCACACCCACACCCTGTCTCCGGGCTGGAAGTGAACGTCCCTGCGACGAAGGTTGTAGCGGCCCGCGTCGACGCGTTGCTGGTCTTGAATCATGAGTCGGGCGAGCTGGCGGACTTCTTCGGCGCGTTGAGCAACCGCCTGGGCGTCGTCGCTCTCATTGTCAGATGGCTCATGGGGCAGCATTGCGTCCAGCATGGTCGTTACCTTCCGACCATGTACCAGCTGGAAAGGGGTGAATCCAGTGGTCTCCTGAACCGCCGTATTGTAGGCAAACGTGACGTAGGGCAACACCTCGTCCCACGTCTTGTGCGCTACGTCGACGTACATAGAGATCATATCGGCGATTGTCTTGTTGAGTCGCTCGGTCAGCCCGTTGGTCTGCGGGTGGTATGCAGTGGTTCGACGATGGCCGGTGCCACTGAGACGAAGGATCTCTTGCGTCAGCTGGGCCACGAACGAAGATTCGCGATCTGTAATCAGAACTTCTGGAGCGCCGTGCCAGAGGACGATGGATTCGATGAAAAACTTGGCGACTTCCGCAGCAGTCCCTGAAGGAAGAGCTTTCGTTTCGGCGTACCGCGTGAGATAATCTGTGGCGACGACGATCCAGCGGTTCCCCGACATCGAAGGCGGAAAAGGACCAAGTAGATCCCTTCCGATCTGCTGGAAGGGTGTAGTTGGAGGAGAAATGGGCTGCAGAAGCCCGGCCGGCCTCATCGGCGGTTTCTTGCGTCGCTGGCACTCGTGGCATGATCGTGTGTATAGGGGGACGGTCTTGGGGAGCTTCGGCCAATAATACTTTTCACGATTACGGGCCAGTGTCCGGCTGTAACCAAGGTGTCCGGATGTCGGGTCGTCGTGGCAGGCTTGGAAGATCTCTCGAAGGTCACTCGGGATTACCAGTAACCACGGTGTGTTGTTGTCGCCGAAGTTCTCTTTGTAGAGTACACCTTGTCGGATGGCGAAGGTCGGCAGTACTCGTGAGAAGACACGTGGCACGGTACTCCTGCCCCCTTCCAGGTGCTCGATTAATGCGCGGAGCTCAGGATCGTCCCGTTGACGTCGTGCCATATCGTCGGGATTCACTGCTCCTAGGAAGCACTCGTCGTCATTGTCGTCGCTGCAGCCGGAAGGGGTTTCGACGGGGGCTCTGGACAGGCAGTCGGCGTCGCTGTGCTTGCGGCCTGACTTATAGACCACTGTCATGTTGAACTCTTGTAGTCGAAGACTCCATCGAGCGAGGGGTCCTGACGGGTCCTTCAGGTTCGCAAGCCAGCAGAGCGAGTGGTGGTCCGTGACTACACGGAACGGGCTCCCGTACAAGTACGGACGAAACTTCGTTATTGCCCAGACGATCGCAAGGCATTCTTTCTCAGTCGTGGAGTAATTTTTCTCCGCCTTGGACAATGTCCGACCTGCGTAGGCGATGTCTCGCTCGATGCCTTCTTGCACTTGGACTAGCACTGCGCCTAGTCCCACGTTACTTGCGTCCGTGTGAATTTCTGTTTCCGCATCCTGCTCGAAATGTCCAAGCACAGGAGGAGTCTGGAGTCGTCGTTTCAGTTCGTCGAATGCCTGCTGTTGCTCCTCGGCCCATTCGAACTTCTCGGCGTCTTTCGTGAGATTCGTAAGTGGTGCGGAAATCCTTGCGAAATCCCGAACGAAGCGTCGATAATAGGCACAAAGTCCAAGGAATCTTCGCACGGCCCTCTTATCTGTCGGCGCTGGAAATGCCGCAACGGCGCGAGTCTTCTCGGGATCTGGGCGGACGCCTTCGTTACTGACCACGTGGCCAAGGAACTTCAGTTCGTCATAGTCGAACCGTCACATTGACGGCTTGAGTGTGAGTCCGGCGGTTTGAATGGATGGAAGAACAGCTCGGAGTCGTCTCAAGTGCTCGTCGAAGTCAGCTGAAAATACTACGGCGTCGTCAAAGTAGACGAGACAAGTCTGCCACTTCAGCCCTGCCAGTACGGTGTCCATGACACGCTGGAAAGTTGTTGGCGCCGTGCATAGTCCGAAGGGCATGACCTTGAACTCGTACAGTCCATCCGGCGTGACGAAGGCTGTCTTCTCTCGGTCCCGTTCGTCGACCTCGATTTGCCAGTAGCCGCTCTTCAGGTCCATCGATGAAAAGTATCGAGAGTGGCGCAGCTGGCCTAGGGTGTCGTCGATGCGGGGGAGTGGGTAGACGTCTTTCTTCGTAACCGTGTTGAGCTGCCGGGAGTCCACGCAGAACCGAAGAGTTCCGTCCTTTCTCTTAACCAGCACGACAGGAGAGGCCCATGGACTTCTTGAAGGTTGAATTATGTCGTAATTCAGCATCTCTTGAACTTGCTGATGGATCACCTCCCTTTCCTTAGCAGAGACTCTGTACAGCGATCGATGCACAAGGCGCGCGTCGTCCTCGGTACCGATGCGGTGCTTGGCAACCGCGGTCTGGCGCACCTTGGACGACGTCGCAAAGCAGTCGCGGTATTCGGCGAGAAGGTTAACCAGCTGACGCCGTTTAGGGTCCGGAAGCTTAGAGTCAATATCGAGCTGCGCTGGCAACGTACTGTCTTGCTGGGGCGGCGAGGATTCGTCAGTGATCGCGGTGATTTCGGCGGAGTTTCGGAGTTTCTCGACGTGGCCGACGGCTGCACCTTTCGTGACGTGTTGCGTTTCGTTTCGGAAGTTCGTCACGAGGGCCACAGGCCGCCCATTGTGAAGTTCAGCTACTCCCCTTGCGACGCCTATGCCTCTTCCCAGGAGCAATTGGAGGCTTCCCTCGAGAAGAACTTCACCACAGGAAGCTTCATCGATCCCGACAAGTACGAAAACACTCGACCGCGGTGGTAGGTTTACGTGGTTTGCGAGGACTCGGACCGTGGGTGACGTCGCTTGGGGTTCCTCCGCTGGTGGAGCAGGTTTTCGTAGGGTCAGCCGGTTTGTTCCGAGGTCGATGACGGCGCCATACTCGCAGAGAAAGTCCATTCCGAGGATAACGTCCCTCGAACAGTCTTGCAGAACGACGAACTTGACAGGGCATGTTTCACCGTGGATCTCGACGCGAGCAGTGCATCTCCCGACTGGTGTGATTAGATGTCCTCCGGCGGTTCGTATTTGGGGTCCTTCCCACGGCGTCATGACTTTTCGAAGGCGGCGGGAGAGCCTCCCACTCAAGACTGAGTAGTCTGCTCCGGTGTCCACGTGCCGATGCGTCGTGGCCGTCGATGGCGACATTTAGGTTGTTGGACACCGTTGCAGGGGCGTCGTAGCGATGCGTGGCGTCGGGAGAGTGGGAGCGCTCCGGGGTTCTTGGAGGCTCTTTACTCGGGTCGTCTTCGGCAACGGCACCTCCAGGCGTTGCCACACTTTGTTTTCCCGACGAGATAGGGGGGACAGGCTGTCACGGCGCGACCGACGGAAAGGCGACGCGGAACGTCGGGGGATTGAGAACGGGAACCTCGTGGTGCGGTGGGCGCTGGTGACGGAGGGCGACGGAGGTATTCCTCGATGTCCCTTGGTCGTTCTCCAAAACGAGGTCGACGGTCGTTTGGAGCGAATCCTCGCTCCAAACGAGGCCGAGCTCGCGGTAGGGGCACCTCCGGTAAACGTGGTCAGCCTCCCCGCAGTGGAAGCACACCGGGCGTCCGTCATCCGTGCGCCACACGTCGGTCTTTCGAAGTCCACGCTGCTCTTGGCGCGGCGCGTACTGCGGCGAAGAGACTTCTCGTTGGGGTGCAGATGGGTACTGCCGAGCAATGGGAGGCTGCGGACGACGAACAACGGCGGCATAGGTCACAGCTGGTGGTTCCGGTGCGGCGTCGGCGAGAACGTCTGGCTGGAGCGCTTGCTGGACCTCTTCTCGAACAATCTCGGCGATCGAGAGTGAAGCTGGACGTTCGGCGGCAGGTATCAGCTTCTTCAGTTCTTCATGGACGATGTCCCGGACTATTTCTCGGATCCCCGGAATACTGGCGCTGAGGGTGCAGCTTGAAGGCGTGGGTGCAGCGACGGCAGGAGCTCGATGGAAGTGAGCGGCTCGTGCTTGCAGGGCCCGTTCAATGTTGGTCGCCTCTGTTACAAACGTTTCCACGGTGGTCGGCGGGCTGCGGACGAGGCCTCCGAAGATGTCATCTCGTACGCCTCGCATCAGGATCCGCAACTTCTTTTCGTCGGTGGCTTGAGTTTCGGCGCGAGTGACCAGGCGTAGGACATCCTCGACGAAACTGGTGATGGTCTCGTTTGCGCCCTGGGCTCTCATTCGAAGAAGGTCCTCGGCCCTCTCCCGTCGATGATGGTTAGTGAAAGTTCGCCTCAACTCATTCTTGCAGGCGGTCCACGAGATCAATGAAGTCTCCCGATTCTCGAACCAGTGCCTGGCCGTTCCTTCGAGCGCGAAGTAAAGGTTCTGCAGGCGCTGGTCGTCCGTCCATCGGTTGTGCTGGGCCACCCGCTCGTACTGTTGAAGCCAGTCCTCGACGTCTTCGTGCTGCTCGCCGTGGAATCGAGCCGGTGTCCGAGGAGCGACGGGTAGGTAGACGACGGTAGGAGCGGCGGGGGTCTGCGACTGGTTGGCCATCGTCGGCTGCCTGGTCCTGGGTGGTAAAAGTCCGTATTCCGGGTGTAGCCCTTGGATGCGGCGACTTGATCGAGTCTCGATCTGGTCTTCGTTGGGTCCTCGGGAGCTTGGATTTGGGCTTGTACTGCGGGAACTCGGAGGGCTGCGCTGCACGGACATGCGGTACCCCGCACCTCCACCAAAAATGTCACGGGTGGTGACCAAAAAAACAATAAATAAACAGGAAGAAATAAACGTTTAATGTGGCGAACTTGTGCCAAAAATAAAAGATTACAAAAGATAATAATAAAGCGTCGCGGTCGTCGAAGTCGGCGTGGCAGCAGAGTCGAACGCTGGGGCGAGACTGGCTCCGGGTTGCCCGCGGAGCCGCTTTTGTACACACGTTGGCTTCTGGAGCATTCGACGTAGAAGGTTCGACGCGTAGAACATTCTGACCTCGAATCAGCTAGACGGTTCTCGATTTCACCAGAACATCACATTACAGTGTTAACAAAAATGCATAGTCGCGGCCAGGAATCGAACCCTGGCCCTTCGCGAGGGAGGCAAGCGCGATAACCGTTAGGCTACGGCCGCGCTGCCTACTTGGCGCGCGGCAATATGAGAAACTAATCACAATAAATTTATGTATTTACAATATCTTTGTTACAATAAAATGCCTATTGGAACTTTTTATGAACTTCGATTAGCGATAGCTGCAAAAGTAACACGAAAACCGAAAAACAAAACTTGACCTAAAGGGTCGTTTTGCCTTAATTTTACTAGAATGTAAAAGAGCGAGACCACTGTAGCAACTTGTATCAGATCAATCGAGGCCAATCAATTTTATTTCTGAATTGCCACACAATACACAACAGCCTGCACATATAAAGCCTTTATTTCGGATGCGCAGGATAGCTTTCTGGTTATCGCGTATCCTCTCGCACGTGTCAGCATATTTCGTCGCTATTGCAACCCAACGTCTTGATCACGTGACAGAAATATAAAGTGAGCAAGAAGTAAATCAAAAGAAATGATGTCTCATTTGAAAGAGTCCTGGGTAAATTTAAGATACTATGTTAGTTCTAGGAAATAAAACCGGTTTTACTTTTTGCACAATAAAACTACGTATCTCAGAAATTTAGATCTTCGTTAATAAGGCGAATTCCAACGCATTCAAACGCTGCTGTGTGTAGGAACATTCTTTTTTGTCGACACCGTTTATTGCCAATCGCGTTGTGAGCGGCGCTATCCCATTACGAAGACCACTAATCGTTGCGTGTTGCTGTGGCGCACCAAGTGAGACATAACATTGTAAGAGACTGAACGCAGAGTTCAATCAGCTTTGCTAACCCAAGACATGACGCAATTGTGGTCCTTCTCGAGGAGGCTCGGCGTGAAAGAAGCGCAGTCTTGGGCTCGCGAAGGGACGTGTTCCGATGTTTCAGCACACTACAGGCGCAAAAGGGTCACGGATGAAAAGCTGCATGGATGTGCAGGAAAGATCGCGGCGTGCGAGAGGAGGTCTGACAGAAGATTTTTGACATGAACTCGCGAAAGTACAGGAAACTCCAGGTGTCAGCCTAGAACCGTTTCTGCAGATCCCTTCACGCCTGGAACCAAGAATTGCGCAAAAAACGGGACAATACACAATGATTCCCCAGTTTTGTTTTTCTCAACAGAAAACAAAAACAACAACAACACGATCTTATGTTGATACCAAACTAAACGCTTTTCAAGTTACAAGCCTCTCGGCTCTTCAGTGTTTTCCCTCTGCGCGCCCGTTTTCTGAAATATTATGTTATTTTTGTAGTAAAAATTAGTTCTATCAAAACAAAAAATTTTCGTTGCTACTAAATAAAAAAATGACACGAAATATTTTAAAGAACTTACAATCGAAAAAGAGGAGGAGCGGACTACGCTTATTTCGGTCAATCACCGTACGAGCCTCAATTGATGTCATGGTCCACCCATAACCTGGATTTTGTCGCTGTCTAGGGCGCCAATCTTCTGGGTCTCGGTGAGATTGTTGCTGGTTCTGTTAAATTAATTTGTGTGACGCGAATCAACAACTCGAGTCCAACCTGGTTCTTTCACGGGAGCGGCATTCCGCTCCCCGTTTATTGGTACAATGAAACACAACGCTACAAAACACCCAATCTAAAGCGCGAATACTCGCGGCATTATACAAATATTTGCAAACGCACGTTAAGCCCCAAGCTAAGCACAAAGAGAGCCCCCAGGCCTCGTGTCCCGCGATTACCCTAGATCCGGTCGCCCTATACTTGTTTGGGCTCGGTAGCGTCCGAAGTTCTAAGAGACATTTCGCCCCATATCTACCGAGTATATCTCGATCGATGTCGAGAAGCCTTCTCCTCGCCCGCCGGGTGGATGGATACCCTTTGGATCGGGCGGTAGCTTACGCCACCTGGCCATTTTGTTTTACCATTTAAGCTGCTTTCTCTCCTAGCCACTCGGTAGCGTTCGAAGTTCTAAGACACTCTTCGACCCGCGTCTACCGGGTATAGAGCGATCGATGGGCGAGGAGGTTTCTCCTCGCCCGCCAAGGGGCGCCTGCAGCGCCATCCAGTGGCTAGGAGAGAAAGCGGCTCGTCGGGAGCCAAATTCGAGATCCCGATCGACGCCGCGGCGACACGACCATGTGATCATGTCTGAGGCGAGGCAACCTCATAGCTGCCTCGCGGCCGAGACGGCAGAGTGGTTCGCTGGGCGTCCCCGTGAACGCACGGTGCGCCATACAAAGTAACACAATGATCATTTGAAGAGTTTGGGTATAGCACGAGCGAAGCCATCTGTGAGAAGTTATTTCTGTGGCACCGACGAACCTGTATCCGCGGGCTTTATGTTTACATGTTAATCAAGTTAGCAGACTCCTTTTTGTAATTGGAACTCCATCCAACCCAAGTTTTGAATATGCCTTTTGCATTTTGGACTTAGTAGTGCTTTTGCTGTTTCACTTAAGGGATAGGTAAGAAGAATGCTTATTTTGAGTGCCGTACCTAACACCTGGTGGCCCGGGCACTCCCCTGTCCCGACGCTAACCAAAAGTCACAGGCAGGGAGATACTGCAATGTTCTTGATGCTAGGATTTCCTCCCCCATGGATCTGGCCAAACCACATAAGAAGATTGAGTCCGAGCTTGTGGCCACTAGGATCTCCCAATCTCGAGGCTCCCAAGTAGCTGAAAATAAACACAAATGAAACTTAAATACTTGGCAAAGATACATTACAAAGGCTAGCATATTCGTTTGGATCAGCACATATATCCTTTTATTTTTATACTTTGTACTTGTGCTCACAAAAAGAACTGCTCCTTTGCTGCTACAGCCATAGTCACTCCCGAGAACAAGGAAATATAGGCCTTGAAATGACAGGTACCTAATTAAGTTGAATGATTAAACATGTTCATTGAACCCTTCTCCGTCCCAAACCTGAGATATTTCTGTCGACTATTAGCGTTCAAATGTAAGACTACAAAAAAACAACTACTACTGCAATGGAAATTTTTCCTAACCTCACGCTCAACCAGTGTCGACTGGGAATAAAACTCCAGTTCATGCACTCACTGGGCATGAGGGTAGAGTGTGCCAGCAGTGGGCAGGTGTCTGCATCGAAAGAGTTAAGTTGGCGCATTAATAGGCTAACTGAGAAAAATTGGTGCTGCTTACAGAAAAATCCCAAAAAAGCGCCGATATCGACTTGGCATTAACAGTGGCACACAGTATCGATTTTACTGACTAAAGGGTACTCAGTCATTATTTTCAGCTACCCAATCCAACTAAATATTCTTTCCGGCTTGTTTTTTAGGAAAATCTCTAAATACCGTAAACCCCTAAATTTTCGGGAGGACCTAATTTTCGCGAATTTCCCAAATCGCCTACAATTCGCGCAAAATACGTCCCGCGAAACATTCGCGCAATACGTGAACGCTACGGAAGCTATACTCGATTCGCGAAAATTAGAACCTGGGAATAATTTTAAGATTTCTGCTTTGGCCCGATTTGTGAAAACTTGAGCCCGCGAAAACAAAGTCGTTTACATTTATTTATTTATTTATTGAAAGTACCCTCAGGGCCCGAAGGCATTACAGAGGGGGAGAGCACATACATGAAACAAAGATAGTAATATAGTAACAAGTCAACAATATTAAATGTACAACAAACAAAGAATAATAATAATAATAGGTCATGGGTCACTGCTAAAATAGCTAGTGATGGAATTTCTAAACAAGTTAGTATCAGTTATAGTAGCAATCAAACCGGGGAGGTGGTTCCATTCCTCGGCTGCGCGGGGTAAAAAAGAAGATTGAAATGTAGTGGTAAACGAACTTGGAACTCCAACTTTATGCTGATGGTCAAGACGGGATGAAATGTAAAAGGGGGGAGTAATCATCCGATTGTGTAGGAGAGGGTTATGAAAATACATTTTATGAAATAGACATAGGCGTGAAATTTTACGTCGCAAGGAGAGAAGTGGTAAACATAAACTATTTTTCATTGATGTGACACTAGCAGTACGATGGTAGTTGGAAAGAATGAAACGGGCTGACCTATTCTGAATGGATTCCAATGCAGTGATTAGAGTATCGTGACCGGGATCCCAGATGGAGGCTGCATATTCTAATTTAGGCCTGATTAATGTTTTGTAGAGGATCAATTTTAGTGAAATAGGTGCCAATGAAAAGTTGCGTTTTAAGTAGCCCAACATGCAGTTAGCACGGGTAGTAACATATTGAATGTGGGGTTTCCATGAAAGGTTATTTGTTAAGTGAACACCAAGGTACTTGTACGTTGCCACTTGCTCCAAAAGGTTGCCACCTAGGTGGTAACAGGGTCTGTTGTTAGCAGGGTGTCGAACCGGAACCGAACCGAACCGAAAACCGGAACAGAACCGTTATTTTTAGCCAAACCGGAACTGAACCGAACCGAAATCTTCGCCGCCATCTTGGAACTGAACCGGAACTGAACCGGAAAAAAATATAACGGTAACCGGTTCAAAACGGTTCACGGTATTTTTTTTTTGTTAGTATTACAAATTTATTATTATTGGCACGTATATTCCTCTACGTATTGATCAAATCGTCATATACAGAATTGCAATGTATAATAAATCCTGGTTTTTTGTGGCGCTTTCTTATTGGCACTATGATTAGCCATGTGTCACAATGTCACGTGACGTCATGATGTCAAGACATGCTGTCAAGTAATGTCACATCACGTGACCCCGTGACGTCACGTGACTCACCGCGTTAAGTCGATTCGAATTGAGGACGTCGCTAGATCTATTAGCGTTGTTGATACCGTGACGTCACATGACATCACAACTTCACACTGAGAGTCACGTGACACCATGATGTACCCGATTGTCATGATCCCGAGTCAAATGCTCTGGTTCATGACAACCAGTATCGCCAAACATTCGGGTAACGCTCGTGTTCAACTCAAAGATTATGATGGGCCCGAGTCCCACTAGAGCTAGAAACAGAAACAAACGAAAGCGACAAGCCTCAGACACATGCAGCATGTTCGCGATGGTACCTTTATACGGCTTTGAGTTGTTCGGTGCTCGCGAAGTTAGCACGAGTGTTTACAAGCCTGCAAATGGTACCATCGTGTGCATGATACTCGTGTTTGAGCATAGCCTTCTTTATTCTACAAAGCCTGTCAAATCGCGAAATACTCTGGTTTAAGGCTAGCCGCTGTCGTTTGTTTTTGTTTGTCGCTTTAGTGGGGCTCGGGCCCCATTATAGCCCAACTAAAACTATATCTGAAGATCAGCCCATGCTCTATGCTTTGCCAACCCTGCGTATGACTATGATAAACACTGACGGTGTATATATTAGGATCAGATCACGTGGCTGATAGTTCTAATTGTGAGTTGAGGAGGGGAAAGCTGTTTCATTTCTTTCTTTCGACTGTCTGCCATTTCGCGGAGGGGCAAACTAATGGATGCTTTTGCAAGTTATCAATGTCAAGGATTACAACTTAGCGGTATTTATTGAACTTAAGGTAAAAAAAAAAAAAAAAGATGCTGCACGACCCATTTTACATGTATGCACACCATTGAGGCTCCCAAACATGTTTTCGTTATTGCTGAACTGCCTCAGAAAGTTGCCCGAGAATAGAAGTGTTAAAGGGTCTAAATGTGACGTATTAGTCGGACGTTACATTGAACTATTAGTGTGTACGGGAGGGATACCTGAAAAGAAAGATCCTAGTGGCCTCACGGGGATAGCCGAACGTTGGCAGCCGCTCTAAGTCTCACAGGAGTGTCGCTCTCAAGTTCTCCAAGTTTCGACCGCCCTGTATTTTGTTTAACCTTCACAGTTTGGTGCAAAGTTAAAGCAAGGAACAATTACTGTTAACAAGTGACACAAATATAATTGTCGAGTGAACACCACTCAATACGGAGCAGGCAATCCCTGAGGAATAAAAAGTATCTTGAGGAGACACTAAAAAAAAAGGGAGTGGGGAGGGGGGTAGTTTTAAAGCATACTGTGTCGTAAAGATTCCTCTGCCCCACATTTTCGGCGCAGACTAGAAAGCGTGGCCTGGAAACGATAGTGACAGATGGGGAGTTGGTACAACTTTTATTTGTAAAAACACTCTTGCCAGAAAGCACGTTTTCGTCGTGCCAGATACTCGCGCCGTGCCTAACGACGATGTACCAACAAGAAAAATGTGTGCCTCTCAAATACATAGCTTGCACTGAGCGCGAAACTTTTGCAGCGTGCATTTTGCCAAACCGGATTTGATTTTCTCAGCAAGAACAACTCGCAATGGCAACCAGTATCTAGTGCGATTACGTCACGTGCAAACCATGTTAAATACTTCAGCTTTCTGGTGAAGTGCGACGTTCGCAACACCAGCACGACGTCCAATGTGTAAAGTTGTGTAGTATTTATAGTAGTCTCGCGATGATATACGGCAGCCTAATGAAATGTTGGAGCACATGACTGATAAAGAACAGAGTCATGAAGTAAGGTCTCAAAACAAGTGCACGTAAAACCTAAGATAACATTAGCCTTCCGAGGTACTATCCCGCGACGTTTCGAGCTGAGGCAAGCTGATGCCCAAAAGTGATTTATATTAGGATTCTAAAAAATCTTTGTTTGCCCTGCGCGGAATCTATGTTTAATTAGGAATATCATTTTATGCATTTCTATGCATTTCTTTTTGCAGTAACGCGTTGTGTAAGGGATTATTTAGAAAAAAATTGCGTGTCATCTCCTTATTTCTGCACATTTCGTGTGTTTGCCTTCCGATATATTATGTGACCACAGTGTTTTCTGGCATGCCCTGCAACCCACTATTTTACACTGCAAAACAGCTAACAAAAGCACGTTGCCGAAGACACAACAGCTGGCGTATTTTCGAGTATCGTCCTTCCGTGTCGCTCTCAGGCGGTTATGTGAACTTCATAAAGTCAAATTTATCGATGATAATAAAAATATACTTAATTCCTGTCTGAAGATTTGGCAGCATAAATAGAAGATTCTCACCTCCAAAATATATAAGTAAATGCGCCTTTAAATTATCTGAACGATGTTCGGCAAATATTTTTCGGCGCTTTTATCCTCTATAGACACGTTATAGGTGATTTTGAAAAGATATAAATAATGTTTTTTTTTATTATTTTGAAGCTAATTTAAATAACTATATGTGTTCCTCACGCATATATAACTTCTCAAATATATAGAAGTTTATTATCGCGTTTTTTATGTGTTTTTACTATCGCCTTTTTTTACTGGAACGAGTGGTGGAACTATGACGATTGCACACTTAAACTCTCAGAAAGTGTCCAATTAGGTAGCTTCCGAATTGAGTAGAGCATGAAATACCACTTTGTTCTATTTAACAAAAATCATCAATTAGCGAGGGTGATGCTTATTTGCAAATTAAATTGACCTGCATTTTGTCAAGAGCAAACCTCAACATCCAGGCTACGCCAGTTTTTCCAATATAAGAAAATGTTCACATGGGTAAGTACTGTTTCAGGTCAGATTCGATCTCAGTACTAAGGTGCTCATAGGTTAGAGTGAACAATTTCAGCCACTCCTTTTCGCATGATTGATCGCCCGCATCATGGTGCTGAGAGCAAACAATATGCTAGTTAGAAAAACAAGCATTGCGATTGTCGCTTAGTGTTCCTATAAAATATAGACTGGAAGGACTTGTCCCGTGACTTTCGTGACATTTTGAAAATTATATTCCCTTAAGCTCAGTCGTCTCGTCATCATATATATATTGTGAAACGTATTCCGTAAAACACATGCCATGATATATATGGCGACGAGGTGCCCATTTCATGATTGTATTCACTGTAATTAATTCCTTAGTTCAAGGGCAAAACCACGGTTCAACATCTAATACTGTGATACAAAGTTGTACCAATCACGGGTATTTTAGGCAACCTACTTCACTTCCGAAAACATTTCGATTCAGGTACAATATATGTGACTCTGGTAAACGAAGGGATGTTGAGTCGTATAAAGACGACGTTTTGTATGTTAATGTAGATTTTCCTTTCTTGTTGTGTAGGAATAAATAACAGAATTTTATAATTTTGGTACCTGAGAATAAAACTGAATTGAACAAACAATAATAAAAAAAAAACTATATACTGTAAACGACTATTTTTCGTGGGCTCAATATTTCGCGATTTAGGTCAAAGCTGAAGTTTTGGAATAATTCGCGGGTTGTAATTTTCTCGACGCGGTGGAATCTCAATATAAATTTCAATCTGTTTACATTTTACCGAAATTGTTCGCGGGACCCATTTTTCGCGAATTGTAGGCGATTCGCGAAATTCTCAAAAATAGGTCCTCGCAAAAATCAGATCGTTTACAGCAGTTAGTTTCACGGCCTAAATAGCGCCTATTGACAGAACAACGCGGAAAATATATTCCCAATTTAACGGTTCAAACCGGTTCGAACCGGTTCGAACCGGTTTGAACCATTATTTTTTGCGCCCCGGAACTGAACCGGAACTGAACCGAAAGCCGTGAACCCGAACCCAAACCGAACCAATAAAAATATCGGTTCGACACTCTGGTTGTTAGGCTTGCGGGACACTCTCATTTGTTTACATTTACTAGTGTTTAGTTTCATTAGCCATAATTCACACCAACGAGAGACAGAGTTAATATCAGACTGAAGTGTAGACAGGTCAGAATCGTGAAGATTTCACGGTAAATTACACAGTCATCGGCAAAGAGACAAACGGATGAAGACACATTAATGGGAAGATCGTTAATATAGATTAAAAATAGTAGTGGGCCTAAAACCGACCCTTGAGGAACTCCAGAATTCACAGACACGGGAGGAGAATTTTCGTTGTTAATTGTTACAAATTGTGAACGGTTATTTAGAAAAGACCGAATCCATGCGAGAACGTTAGGGTCAATGTTAAGTTTTGAAAGTTTTAACAGTAATAGCTCGTGACACACCTTATCGAATGCCTTGGCGAAATCTAAGAAAATGCAGTCCACCTGGGAGCCTCGGTCAAGAATAGAATGAATGTCATGAGTGAAGGATAGGAGCTGAGTATCACAAGATAATGATTTACGAAATCCGTGCTGTGCTTCGGTGAAAAAATTATTCGACTCTAGGAAATGTACGAGTTGGGAAAAGATAACGTGTTCCAGAAGTTTACATGGTATGCTGGTTAATGAAATGGGACGATAATTGTTAGGGGAATACTTATCGCCACCTTTCGGAATTGGAACCACCTTCCCCACTCGCCAATCACAAGGTAAAATACCATCTTGCAGCGACTGTTCAAACAATTTTGAGAGAAAAAGAGATGAGTATAGTTTAGTGTTTTTTAAAAACTTGGAATTAATTCCGTCCACTCCTGATGAGGATGATAACTTCAGTTCATCTATAATTTTTGCAATACCAGCAGGATCAACAAAGATAGAATCCATTGGCAGATAACAGGAACAGCTCATCGAAGGGTAAGTTATTATTCAGTAACTGTTGCTATTATTCTACAACTGCTAAAGAAAGCAATGGAAACTTAACATTCGATTTTGCCTTCTCTCTCCAGTAGCACAAATCTATAGCATGCAGGCAAAGCTACATAATGAGCAAGCAGTCTAAAAAACAGGGTATGTCTTATGGAGTGCCTAAAGTCTCCCGTAAGTTGAGGGGGGTGCCTACAAAAAGGTGGTGGTAAGAGGAACCAGTGTGTTCTGACGAGATGTAGTACATGAAGAAAAATAAAACCAACTATTGATTCTGTCCACACTTTATTTGCAACCCTCAAATCGCTAATTCATGTCACATCCGTAAAAAACAAGCTAATTTATTGCATATATAATTTTGATTAGCCTAACGCTGGGGCTTCGGAGAAAGATCTCAGACTACCCGTTAAAATCAGTGCGGGGTCTGAGACCCCCTGAGACCCCCCAGACTTTAAGCCCTGACTCTTATGTATATATTTTATCGCGCTGCAGAGGAACTGCCGGAAGGAGGTTCAACGCAACCATTTTTCACAACTATTTTTTTGCGATCAGTTGAGGACAAGTTCGAGCAGTGAACTTGTCCTTGCCGCAGGCTTAACTTTTTATTGCTGCCCATGGAGAATTTCAAATTAATTTATAAATAAAAACAAGAAAGACCAACCTTCATAAAGAATCTGTAACTTTGGCAAAGATAAATGATCTTGACCAAGATATGCGGGATACTGTTTCACAGCGTCTATTCGTCTGTTTAACAAATTTTGAGGCAAATTGGCGACAATGAAAAGAAAACACCCGAATACCAGGGAAAGACAGGGGATGTATACCTACAACAGAAAATTTTAGGACTAACGACAACGGGCAGGGAACTCTGGTGATGCTCTCGAAGTGGCTTCCTGCAATGGGCCTCCGCAGATCACAGAACAAGATCCACTCTGGTTGCAGCCATAAGGTGCTTCATACCATAGTGCTCGAAAAGGCGCTTCGATTGGATGTAAGGTGCCTTTAATTTCTCAGCAAAACGGAGAGTTTAATATCTATTATGCATCCATTAGGCGATACTATCATGAATGCGCTGACATTTAAATGCATCACTAGATCAACAAATTGTTATCTGTGGCGGGCAACGCAAAAACCGGAAGCATTATTCCAATACCATCTCAGCTTAAACGGGGGAGCGGGGGGTTGCAACGATTTCCGGTCTTCAATCACAAACTCGTGTAAGTTGCCCTTTGACACTTCTGAATTAAAGAACAGAAAACCGATTTCGCCTGCGTCTCCTAGATGCTGTGTAAAAAAAAAATATGACTATTGACATTTTTGCACCCCTTAACTCACAGTCTTCAGCAACGTTACTAGAACACTCAGTTGGGAAACTCGCCGTCGAAACTTGGGCCTCTGGCATCCACCGAGACCGAGCTAAATACGACAATAGCGCCACTCTTTAACATTTGTCAGTACTGTGGTCATCATCTTGAGCTTTTAGGGAGCATGTTTTAGCGTAAAAACAAACGGAAATGACTCTTTTTGTATGAAATTTATTGGAGTTTAGTACCAAATGATGGGCGCGTGATGTTTTTAAAATCTTTAGGTTGCAGGGTTTTGCGGCACAATTAATATTGTTTTTATACATTCATGCCTCACCGGTGCTTTCAAGTAGCGCGTCCCGATCTAGGTGCATTTTAACTTCGGTACTAAGTCGCGGCGCGTCCGCTGGAGAGACGGGGGTGGCACCCCTGTAACCTCTTCCGCTGTATCTGTTTCGGCTCCACGATGGCTGATTAAAGCCGAAATAGAAGTCACGAAAAGTTCTTCGAGTGGCCATTGCGGGAGAAATGGCGGCGTTGTGTTCGTCATTACCTCGGTTCTCGACGACAGATCGGGGCCACTTTTTCTGATTAGTCTCTATGGCAGTTTCCCAACTGAGTGTTTTAGTAGCGTTGGTCTTCAGGGTCATACCTGGTCGCACTCCTAGTGACGTAATTCGGGGTGGCGTTATGGTGCCTGGAGCGCGTCTTCAAATGGTGTGCTTAGCGCCCTATCCCGCCCATAGATCAAAAGAGGTCCCAAAGTGGCAACAAAAGACGTCACAGAAGCCGGAGTGTCATGCTGTTGCCTGTCGCGATCCAAGCGGTTGGGCGTAGAAATGCTGGCAAAAAAGCACGAATGAACGCGATTGTCGCTGTCGTCATGGCGTCCCAGGCGTCCCAACTTCCGGCTGCTTCAACTTCCATGGACTGTCACAATGGAGAGCGACCTACAGCCGAACAGGCGTCTGCCATATACACCACAAGTGTTGAGACGCCGCCAGAATCGCGATCGGCGACACCATGACACTTCTATGACGTCATCAGGCGGAAATCGAGGGACCACTTTTTTGGAGGCGGTAAACACACCAGTCGGAGACGCGTTCCAGGCACCATAGTGCCGTGTAGGTTCCCCTGTGCTCTCTCGGAGGACGCTAACCCTTCCTCTGTCTGCTGACATTAGCGGGCGTTAGGCTGAAGCTTAGAGCCATGCGAGGTCAAGCAAGCTTCTTGCCCATTTAAAAAATGTAATAGATTACAATTACAAGTTACCGAGCTTCAAATGTAATGCATTACTGTTTCCAATCACTTTCACTGAAAAGTAACGGATTACTTTACTCGACACGTTACAAATTACTTTCACTTTACTTTCTCCGTACACTTATCCAGAAAACAACAAAAAAAATTTTACATTTTTCACAATCAGTCGCAACCACTTCTTTTCATTTCTCATACGCCAGTATTATGGTAGTGCTAGTAAAAATAAAACATTGTATTTAAGATAATGAGTGTAGGTGCACTCCGCTCACCTGTAAGCTGACAAGGCACCGAAAGCAGCAACCACCATCCCGCTAGCTTATGGCCTACAGAAATGATCCCTGGAATTTAGCAGACAAAGCTAGTGGTGCGCATGCTCAGTAGCAGCATCTACCTCCGCTACGAGATTCGGAGCTAAAGGCGCGATCTACGAAAGCTCCCTTTTGACTCGGGTGTTTCGCCTGGCATTCTCAAGTAAAGAAAAACTTGTTTGTAACAATAGAATGTATAGCCAATTCAGAATGCAAGTATGCCAGCTTACGTTGATGTGTTTCCGTAGATTAGTTCGTTGTTCTTGCTGATGACAATGCGTGTTTTATTGGCGAGCAAAGTATGCACTGAAGCTCTAGGTTTCTATTCTCCGCAAAGCCCTGAATTTTGCAAATCTCAATAAGGGATGGCCATGAAGACGACGGACTCTCCATGACCGAAAAGTCGACCCGTCAGAAAAAGAGTGGCGGTTACGGGTTATCGAGCGTTCATCTGTTTTCGCTTTCATACCAGTATTCGTGGATGCCAGTGGAAGCGAGAGCATAGAGAGCAAGAGAAGCGGTGGCCGCCGGTCTCACAAAACAATAAAAAATGATATTTTTCGCACGTTCCCCTTCTCTCTGTCAGGACTTTTTAGAAAGCCTAACCCGCGCTCTCCCCCCTTCCCTTTTATGTTGACAGTTAACTGTAACGAGAGGAGTGGACTCGACCACCATGCCCAGACAAGTAAACCGAAAGGAGTGTCGTCCGCACCCTCGAAGACGATTCTCTCAGCCTCGCGCCGGGCGCTTTTCAGCCGTGCCTCAAGAGGGTGTCATAATCCAGTAGTGCACATTAAAAACAACAACAATTCGACCCCTCGCTCGAGGCTACATCGTCTGTTACGCCAGTTGTGAACCCGCGAAACGAAGAGGTACGGAGCCGCGTTTGATGTCTGTGCAGACGTCGAAGTTGGAAAGGGTAAGACGGTGTAAAAGACAAAAACAAATAAACACGAACAGCCTTCTCTTGGCCGGGAGAGGAAGAAATACCCGATGAAAGATGGGGGACGGAGAGCTTACTTGACGTTGTTTTATTTGATCTTTGTCTTTCGTATATTTGTAGGTACCTTGGCCGTTTTTCTAGTGGTTCTAGTGACCGGTCATACAAAAATCGAGTTTTCTTTACGGCTATTCTCCCCTTCCTGATGTTTTATATTTTGTTGAACGTGCGGTCTTTATACTGGTGAATTTTCTGCTCGTATGGCTCAGTTACTGTATTATGCTCATATTTTTAAATAGTAACGAGTAACTAAAGTAATCCGTTACCAATATTTTGTAACGAAATTACATTACAAATTACTTCCGAAATAAAGTAACGTGGCAATTACAAAGTTACTTTAGAAAGTAACGGATTGCAAGTAATCCGTTACTTGTAACGGATTACTTTTTTAAGGTTTTTCCCGCCGTAGTTCCTTCCGACGCCGCTCGCGGCTGCAGGTGGGAAAAAAGTTCTACTTTTTTGCTTTGCGATTATGCAGCGGAATCGTGCCATTTATTAATCATCATCATCAACATCATCATTTATTATTCCTTGAAGGCCCAGGAGGCATTACACAAGCGAGTGAACACTTAAAAAACAAACAAGTAACAAAATTATTTATCTACGAAAACACGCTGTAATCTAGTTATGGTTTAGAAAAAATAAGCTAATGGGTGCAGAAAATTTCTTAGTATCAGATAGTATCAGATAAGGTAACAATTACGCCAGGCAGTGAGTTCCAGTCGTCAATGGCCAATGGTAAAGTAGACATTCGGTGAGTGACGGTTGACGATGAAATCGGACGGAGTTTACAAGAATGGTCGAGACGAGGGAAAATGCGGTAAGGAGGAGAAACCAACCTTTAACTGAGATGACTGTTGTAATAAAAGATCCGATGAAGAAGAGAAAGACGAGACACCCTGCGGCGGTGAGAAAAAGTGTCAAGGGTAGCTGATTGGCGAAGTCCTGATATGCTTGCGTATGGGGAATAGTCGGAATAAAAAAAACGGAGGGCCCTACTTTGAACGGATTCCAGGTTGTTAGTTAGGTATGCCTGCCACGGTGACCATATGGAAGAAGCGAATACTAGTTTAGTTCTGACCAAGGTAGTATAAGCTAGTTGTTTTACGGATGATGTAGCTTGTCTGAGGTTACGGCGAAGAAATCCGAGAGTGCGGTTAGCATCGGCGATGACATTTGTTATATGAGTGGTCCATGACAGGTCAGATGTCAGATGAATTCCTAGATATTTATACGATGAACAACCAGTTACTGGGATGCCAGAAAAGTGGTAAGAGGAGGATAGAACATGTGAACTGCGGGAAGAAGATAGCGATTTACATTTATTATAGTTTAAAGCCATTTGCATTTATGACACCACTGAATTATAAGTTGGAGATCGTTTTGCAAGGTTAGCTGATCGTGGCGTGAATGAATGGGTCTATATATGACACAGTCATCTGCGAACAAACGCACTTCAGAAGTTATGCCATGGTGGAGATCATTAATGTAGATTAAAAAAAGAAGGGGGCCAAGAACGCTTCCCTGAGGGACGCCAGACGTTACTGCGCTTGTGGTAGATTTTATATTGTTAATGGAAGTGTACTGTGTGCGATTAGTAAGGAATTCAGAAATCCAATTGACTACTGAGGGGTGAAGATTAATATTTCTTAGTTTCATTAAAAGACGTTGATGAGGGACCCTGTCAAATGCTTTGGAGAAGTCAATAAAGATGGCGTCAGTTTGAACACTGGAATCGAAATTTGAGTAAACGTCAGTTAGAAATGCTGTTAGCTGAGTTTCGCATGAGTAGGACTTGCGAAATCTGTGCTGGTGCTTGAAAAGGAGGTTATGAGAGTCTAGGAAATTTATTATGTTAGAATGGAGAATGTGCTCCAAGAGTTTGCATGAAACGCTGGTGAGCGCGATGGGACGATAGTTGCTGATTAGTTGGCGATCACCTGTTTTATGAACGGGTATGACGTTAGCAACTTCCAATCTG
The DNA here is from genome assembly GCF_016920785.2 of Ixodes scapularis. Taxonomy (NCBI): domain Eukaryota; kingdom Metazoa; phylum Arthropoda; class Arachnida; order Ixodida; family Ixodidae; genus Ixodes; species Ixodes scapularis. Next base: position 67,213,605 of record NW_024609881.1, read on the forward strand.
ATGGTACTTCAGAGAGTTTAAGAGATTGAGAGAATATGTCGCAGAGGGAAGAGGAAGAAATGTGATTAGTGTTTATTAATACCTTAGAGTTAATTTGGTCATCTCCGGAGCTGGAGGACGCCTTTAGTTGATCTATAGCCTCAAGTACTCCAGTACGGTCAATTACGATAGGATCCATGAGAGGGTGAGTGGATTGGCACGAGTTGGGAATATTTAGTAAGTCCTCGTTAGTAAAGATGGAGCAGAAGAAATTATTAATAGCAAGAGCGCCGTGTTTATCAGAAAGCGGAAGTCCGTCGTCATCTACTAATTGCAAAGGAAGTGAAAGTGCCGGATTGATTATTTTCCAAAACTTCTTTGGTTTCGTGGTTAGTATGTTGGGGAGGTCGATACTATAGAATTTGGTTTTGGCGTGATTTATTGCCGATTTATAAGCCCTAGCGCATTCGTAGTAGGTGTTCCAAGAAGCCGTAGTGTTGACAGCCTTAGTCCGCTTATAGAGTCTTTTTTTCCTATTGGATTGACTATGAATTGTTTTATTGTACCAAGGGTTAGTGTTGTCAGATATAATACGGGTCAGTGGAATAAAGCGTTCGATTAGGTAGATCATTTTATCTTTGAATAGAGTCCAGTTTTCATTAACCGTTCTTTCCCAGAAGTTAACTGAGAAAGTATGATAAAAATCTTCGAGGTTCGAGTTGATTGATGCGTAATCAGCTCTCGCGTAATTGCGAATGAATTTGCAGTAATGTGATCTATGTGGAACAGAGAGAGAGAGAGTTAAATCGATGACGAGATGGTCACTAATGCCGGGTAAGTATGTGATGTTACTGAAGAGTGAGGGGTCTTGGCTTTAGCACAAGTCGAGTATATTGCTACAGTGATTAGTAATCCTAGTAGGCTGAGTGATAACAGTTGTAAAGTTGAAATCTAAACAAAAGTCTAAAAATTCTTGAGACAATGCGCAACTAGAAGAGAGGGCAGACCAGTCAACGTTTGGGTAATTGAAATCACCAAAGAGAGTAACAAAGGCTTTACGGTATTTAGTGGTGATTTCAGAAATACACTTATATAGCTTGTTAACAAATTCTTTATAACTATCTGGCGGTCTATAGCATACAGCCACTATTAAGGGGGCCTTGTAGCGACGTACCCAAATACAACTTCTCAGTCAGTAAGAATCGGTATATCCCGGGACGGAATTTGATTATTTATAGCTAAAAGCACATCTCCCCCCCCCCTCCTAGCGGATCTATCACACCTATACACACGAAAGTTTGGACACAAAGGAAAAACTTCAGTATCGGATATATCGGCGCTTAGCCACGTCTCGGTAAGCACAAGGAAATCTGCGTTGCATGCCTCAACCAAGGAAATCACATCATCTCTTTTTGGTATCAAGCTTCTAATATTAGTAAATAAAATAGAATGATAAGAAGGTTTGTTACAGATATCACGGCGTTTTGCAGTTTGATTGGGTGACGAAAAACGAAATGAACGCTGGCACTGCTGTGCACTTTTTTCCTTCACGTTACCAAGAGCGGCGTCATATACATAACACTTATTATCTAAAAACAGCTTATCGTAACGCAGCTTGTAAGTCGTGCCTTTAGGCTTGGCAAAATCAAGAAGGTGACGGCGCGCAAGTCGGACAGAAATGGGAAAATCTTCACTGATGGCTACACGTGTCCCTTTGAGCTTAAATGCCGACGAAAGAATGCCCTCTTTATCCTTAAATGATGAAAACTTCACGATTATAGGGCGACATTTTCGTGGATTGAACGCTCCCAAGCGGTGCGCTCTTTCAATTTTGCTTGATTCGATATTCACGCCTAGGTTACTGGAACACAGGCCGGTTACCAAGCCCTCGGACTGGGCCCACGTTTCCCTATCGGTGTCAGTGACGCGAAAAAATAGAAGGTTGTTACGACGGGATCTGCCCTCCGCGTCGTCACAACGGGTTTTCAGCCGCGAAAGTTCGTTTAGAGCTGTAGTAAGCTGAGGTTCGGTAGGTGTGACGTTACCGATTTCCTTCTGCTTTAGTAAGTCGAGTTCAGTTGTTAGGTTGTTAACGCGTTCTTCTAGAGCGGAAGCAGATTTTTCGCTTTCTATATTTTTCTGTGTTAGTAGGTTTACCTCTTGTTGCTGAAGAGCAAGGCTACTCTGAAGTTTCGCGACCGTCTGCACAAGCGCAAGGAATTCATCCTCTTGTTGCTTGCTCATAGGGCCTGGGTTCTTCTCTACATCCCCAGACAATAAAAGCAACAAAGCTCTGAAAGATTCAATGCACGCTCTAAAAGATTCAGTAAAAGCTCCGGGGCATGGAAGCACAGCTAGGCAAACGTAATCCGACCTAAAACAGTGGCAAGGACTACTAACCTGCGGCAAGACGAAAACATAAGCCACCTCATCGCTGCAAAGCTTCCATGCCCACTGGCGCGCTGTAGCCGGGGGGGTCCCTTTGTAGGCGCTTCCGTTGATGTCGCTGCTGATGGCATAGCACGAGCGAGGTCCTCTGTGATGTTGATCCCAGCGGGCAACACTGTGGTCGACGAGCGCGTGGCGGATGGTAGCTCGCGGTCCGTAAACCGGAGCAAAGCTGCGCCGTCATCGTGTCGCCGGCTGGATGGGGACGCACGCGCTGACACGGACAGGAGCTGCGGCAAGACGAAACACATAAGCCACCTCATTGCTGCAAAGCTTCCATGCCCACATTAGGGAGATGTTTTCTCTATCATCCGGGAGACAAAAAAAAACGTAAAAGTGCGATGAAAATTCTTTTAATCTTAAAATTGCTGCACCCTTTAAAGTTAACCACGGCGGATGCTTCAAGCCAATATTGTGGATTCAGGGCAGAAAGCAAGCCATGTGACCTTTCAATTGGACGCCACGGTACGTCGAGCGTGTCAGGTTGTTTTTGCTGCTATGGCTTGTAAAGCCAAAAGGGGTCCACCTTAAAGAGATACAATGTGTAGACGTTTGCAAGTGGGCCCCGGGCCAATCTTCAGCTACATTGCGAAGTAGGTACTCAGACGTTCCAAACGGGATGTTTGCTGCCTGTAACCACCCGACCAGGTTCTGCCCAGCGATTGTTCGAGCTTAGTACAGGACCTCGACTGTGTCTTTATTTGACAAGCAACATTATGAATGTTTAAAATGACTGACTTACAGAGAGACTTGGTATCAATCACTAATGACTTGGGATACGTAACTGAATAATTGTTATATTAAATAAATGCAAAACGATTATCTGGCAGGCATTATATTTTTCACGACGCTGGGTCGACTCTGCATTTAGTCGAAGAATTCAATGCGTGATAGGAAAATACAAGCAAAAGTGTGTCTTAGAATTTCCTTCGCGCCCATAAAGATGTGTTTTTGAAGCCAAGATACACAAGGTACTTGATTAAGAAAGAGCCTCAGCTGCACAAAGGCGTATGCAGTATAAGGGCACTCGCCAGGCCTATTCTCTTCAGTAGTGTTGTGCGAATATTCGAAATTTCGAATAGCAGTTTCAAATATTACGCTATTCGATATTCGATTCGAGAGCAGTTGTAATATTCGTGCTTTTTGAACTGTTGACAACCTCGAGTCGCGTGTATGTTTACTGCGTAAAATATGTAAGAAACAATTTCTAAAATCAAAAATATACTGACATGTTCGGCAAAGTGATACAGACATTATTGTGGGAACTCTCAAATATATTCATCGTAGTCATTCCATCAACTTTCTTTAAAAACGCGCAAAAGAAACCGATGAATGAGCTCCAGCAACGCCTGCGCCATATTTGCCAAACTTGGTGCCCTCTATTCCAATAAATAAGTCATACATGAATTAATTAAGGACTCACTCTCAGAAATCAGCCCACTTAGTAATTGCACGTCTGCAGTAATTATCTCGCATGCCACTTTGCGCCAAGACTTTTTTAACAGCAAGTGTTCGATATTCAATTCGAAAATATTCGGCCAAAATCGCTATTAGCTTCGAACTCAATCGGAAATCAAAATCCCCTAATCGCACAACCCTACTCCTCAGCTTTGTCCATGTTAGGGCGAGTTAGAGAATATAAGTCACACGCTCAACAGACAGAATAAGAAAGGCATGGAGAAATCTCAGTTGTTCCACCACCAGCGCGCCTGTTACTTTCCAGGACGTTTCGGCGTCTCATAAGCCTCGAGCGAGCCCATCCGTCCAAAGCAGGGTGAAAAGTACAAGCGCGTTAGGGGGGACGCCCGGCCATTCTCTTGTTTTCACTGGCTACACTACATATTTTTAGGACGACATATTTTTTAAATGAGAGAAAAATATTGCAAATATGCAGTCCACCTTTGACCATTATACCGAATTCTGATAAAGATAACGAAAGTGTATGTGTATTGACATCCAGTATTTTCCAAATAAGTGCTCCCGCCTATCGGAACACCTACACACGTGGTGCGCGAGTGGGTTCAGGGCTGAAAGGCCAAAACGCAAAGCGCTCACGGGGCTTGGCTGGTTTGTTTGTCTGTGCGGGCACATTCGCCCCGAACCCCGATTTCTAACCAATTTTTTTTAGAATGATCAAAGCTCATCCACGCTTGAGGTAGTTTACTCAGTCATAAGTACCCCATATTGTGCGAATCCTTCTTAAAACTGCGGTACAACCTGCAAATGAACTTTGTTGTGCTGCAGCACGCGTCATACTTCCTGCTTAATGGAAAGAAAACACTGTTAGTGTTGAAGAGGACATCCTAAGATGTACAGGCGAAAATGTTTAATGAACTAAAACAAAATTCATATCATTTAATGAACTCGGATGGGCTCAAAAAGTGAGGACACCATGATTGTTGTTGTTGGTTTTGCTCCTGCATACAAAGAAAAGTGACTCTTCTCTTTTTTTTTTTTACAGTAAAATTCCTTATCTTCGCGATTCTTTTTCTTCTGGAATCGGTCACAGAGGACATAATGGTGGCCACCAAACATCGTGAATTTAAAGGCCGCATTGAAAGTCTTAAGGACCGAAATTTCCCCGCGCCCTTTTTTTCGCGAACTTCTCAATTCGCGAAAATTAAGGCCTGGTGAACATTAAGGGGTTTATAGTTTTTATATGTGTCACGGCATGTTAATATTTCAAGGAGGCTGAACGTACTGGTGTAAGAAAAAACTGGCCTATACAACAAAACACCCCTTCTCCAGGTTAGACACGCGAGGCTCTTCCGTATTACGTATAAGACGGCAGAACCGGTTTGGCATAGCTTTTGGTAGAACGGAGTCTCAAGATAATATAGTAAGGGTGCATGCGAGCTGGTGAATGTTCACCGTGTTGAATAACCTGAGACTGGAGCAGAAGTGGACAAATAAGTCGAAGGAATAGAAAAGGAGAGGACGACGTCTCCAACTCAGTGCACAGGGGCTAGTCAAAGCAACAGAAAAGGACAGGACAACGTTTGAGACGTCGTCTTGCCCTTTTCCGTTCCTTCAACTTGTTTGTTCACCTTTGCCCCAGTCTCAGCTTATTCAACATGAGTCTCAACACTAGCTATACTCGGCGTCAACTATTTTGTGCTGCATTGTCAAGGCTAGAGTAGCTCCCACAGTGCTTCGGCCCAGCACTGCTGAGACAGCGTGTGGTTTAGTGTTGCACCTCATTTGCATGGTCTAGAGAATTTAGCATTGCCAGAGTTGGAGCACTGCGGAAGCTACTCTAACCTTGACAGCGTAGCACATTATAGTTGATGCCGACTATAGGAGAATCGAGGAATGTGCACATGCAAACTGTGCATCTCTTAAAAGAAGTGGATTTGAGCAAAGGTAAAAAAGAGTATGTGTACTTACGGCGGCTATACTTGCATTTCTAAAGCATGATCACTTGTCTCTCGGTAGCACCATTCGGTAAGAAGCACGAGCAACACCCCCATGAGGCACCGCTGACTCCTGGATTGAATGACAACGACGCGCCTGAGGTCTTGGAAGGAGATCTGAAACACTGCTATATGCCACATGTTGTATCTGACAGAGCAAAGGCTAAAAATAGAAATTTGCAGATTTATCAGAAGCGATAGATTCCTATAGCATAAACTCTAAGATAGCTGGATTTTTCAGGTCAGCGATGTGTTTTAACCAAAGAAAGAAATGTTTGGCTTATGTGATGAACCGGCACTCCCCGTTTTTCATAAATGTAATCCAGAGGGTGAAACACATCGCTAGTATGCGTTGGTCAAGAGAACGCTCGCGGTGTATAAAAGCTTCGTTCGATTTACATGCACCTCCTGCACCGGTGCAGAAAAGTATAGGGTGGTGTACAGTCTCCGGCAATATGAAAGACCCACTGGGAGCGCGTGGCCGAGGCGGTGGCTGGCGGAGGCGCTGCGAGCACTCCGGGCAATTCCATTGTGCTTCGAGGAAAGGACGCTCACTCGGGCTCAGCTAAAGCGGAGGGCGCTTATCAGATTGTGCTGAGCCCCGAGTGAGCGTCCTCCACCCGAAGCAGAATGGAATTGCCCGGAGCGCTCGCAGCACCCCCGCCACCCACCGCCTCGGCCACGCGCTCCCAGTGGGCCTTTCATATTGCCGGAGGCTGTACTTCATGTAAGCGACTTGGCGAGCGACGAGACAGGTGGCAGCGACGAGGACCCGCTGTCACTCAGTCAGTCGCGTGACGAGACACACCTTATGAAAGCGATGGGTGCAAGTGACCAAGGCGATGAGCGACGTTTCTAGAAATCTAAAAATAAGCTGGTGGCTGGCACTCGTAGCTTGTCACCGTCGCTGGTCTTGTCGCTCACTAGGTTGCTTGAATGCGGATCAGAAAGGTGCTCTAAGTGCTTACGGCTGCATTGGGAACAACGTCGCATGCAGCCATAACCACAGTTCTTTTTGTTTTTTTATGCCGCCCAGGTAGAAGTTAACATCGTACACTGCTTTGAAGCATGGCTCCGCGTTCATTGGCGCGATTTACACTTTTGGTAAATGAAAAACCGGGATTAAGCAGAATTATTTTAACCCAAAATTGTCACGAACACTTAGTGCACATGTTTACATTAAAGCGCACCTAATACAACTTAAAAGTAGAACGAAAAGGGGACGAGATTTGCTTACCGCTTCACGGAAAGACGCCTTCGATTCCGTGACGATCGTAGGCCTAACTTGGAAGTCGTCGGGCAGTCGGGCGAAGCCAGGCGGCCCGTCGACCCGCTTTGTCTTCTGCCACGTCCAGCGTCTCCGTGACGACGTAAGGCACGGAAGCGGAAACGGAAGCCACTGTGGCGTAAGCTTCTTGTTTCACTCATCGCCGACGCCGGCGGCGGTGGCGGGGTTGTAACTGATAGCGGCGGCGAGAGGCGCCCCTCCGCTCTCGGTTGCACAATAATGTAAAAAAAAAAAAACGGTTTGACGGTTGGGTTTAAGGAAATTCGCAAATCTGACCAGTGCTCTTCGGTGGAAGGAAGTCACCGGGAACGTCGGACGCAGGGGTATTACACTAAGAGCCGGCCACACATACCTACGCTTCAACAGTAGACGTAGCTGTCGTTTATTTGCGGTGGTCAATTGATAGTGGTACGTTAGTAGGATCATAATGGCTGTAAGCATTACAATTCTAAGTATGTTGGCACCTTAGTGGAATCTCGATGTTTGCATTTTATAAACATGCTGGAAAAATACAGGAACCAGTGTGGCTGCATGCATAACGTTTGTAAGCATGACAGCAAGATACAGGAACTGGTTGCATGTGTAGCGATTATAAGCATGTCCTCAAGATACAGGAACCGTTTTGGTTACATGTATGTATGACAATGAGATTACATGTTGGGACCTTGATGGAAGCATATGAGCTGCTTGTTTGTTTCCGCTAACTTTTTTTTAATAGGGAAACGGAACTTGAAATTCGTCTTAATGGTCTCTTCAAGATTTTTTTTTTTTTCACAGATTCGCGTTTGAGTGATTACGAATTACACTCGTCGCTGCTGAGCGCTCCGGGATCGGCATTTTTGGAACTGGCGTTCACTCCTGGGGCCGGACCCCCGAAACTTTCTTACGACAAAAAAGTTCGTAAATGTATCTTACGACAAAGTTACAAACTTTCAAGTATTCCCGAAGAAACAGAGGCCAGATTCTCAAAGCGAACTTACGACGAAAAAAATGCGTACGACAAATTTGAGAGAAAATCCGTATTCTCGAAACGAAATTGTCGTAACTTTTGCGCAGGTTACGACAAAATCCTACCACAGCTCCGAAGCTGTCTTACGCACTTTCTACGATCAAATTAACATGGCCGACAACGTCGCTCAGTTGCTCGGTCGCGACGACCCAATGGACATTTATTTTTCTACCTGCTCTTCTTGCGCGTCCCGACTTCAAGCAGCAAGAAAGAAATGAAGAAGTACTTGAAACCGACCACGACGAACATGAACGCTGGATCCACAGACACCCGGAAAAGGCAACAAAGGCGACGATCCCACCGACCAAGCGAGCTCGGCAGAATATATAGGCCTAGCAGGGACTCCGACCCGTTCCGGCGCAGCATTGCTCAGACGGTCCTTGGCCAAGACCGTCTGCTCACGACCGGCTGGCTTGCTGAATGGAATATGCCCGCGCGACCCTTGTGGACCCTCCCCGTATGAATAGTTTGATAGCTGAACTAAATTTCAGAGGTCAACCGATTCCCCTTATCATCTCGATCACCTTGTTTTCCGAGGCAGCGGTGACGAACGCTGTCGTCGAAAAGGGGCTCCTCGATTCTATATCCTTGTTTTGTGTGATATAGAGCTCAAATAAACGTCGTATGGATTACCTTCGCAACACGGTATGTACACTTTGTTATTAGTATGCAATTTTTAACTGTCGAGCTGTATCAGTTTGTGGGAGCCGGTCCAACCTTTCTTTGCCGAGTGTCACGTCAGTATCGAGTTGCAATCGTAGAAGATCGGTCCCGAAGCGCTTACCAAAACGCAGTCTGAACCCAGCACTTCGATCAAACGCACACGTCCGCTCCGAGTGTGAACAGGTATTTGCGTGACTCTTGCTGACACTCTCGTAGTTCAAACGTATCTTTTTTAACGTCGGCTCACTCCTGCATTTCCGAGGCCGCGAGAAACGCCGCGGCGGTTTGTTTTTTTCTACGTCGCTTTGCAAACGACTGGCACGGGGCTTTTACCAACGATGACAGTCGTGTTGACTTCGTAGCGATCGAGTTTGTAGCAGTCAACGAAGCGTTTAAATCGTGTTAGCGTCGATATACCACTGCACGGACACGAACCCCAGACAAGTGGTGGTGGAAAGGTCGCCCGTGCTTATGAGAATCGGCTTGAACACAACACATTTACACATCGCTAAAGTGTCGTTCGATGAAACGTGGGCGTTCGCTAAAACGTCATTCGATCAAGTGAGTGCCTCCCCTCCGAACTATGCCTAGCTCTCTAATTGGTTGTTCGTTCTGCCGAAGACGCCGTAGGCATAGCAACAGCACTGGAAGTCATCGTTTCTCCGTAAGAAGTCGTAACTTTCCTCCTCTCACTTAAGAACGCGTTTGTGAATACCGTTCTCGCCTCATCTTACGATGATCGTAACTTTACGAACTTCTTAGCTAAGTTGTCGTAGGTAAGAGGTTTTTTATGAATCTGGCCTCAGGTTCGTAAGTTTTGCGTAAGTTCCGGATTTCGCCGTAGCTTACGCAAAACTTACGAACATTTTATATCGCGAATATTCAAAAGTTCGTGACATTGCTGTAAGATAATCTTACGAACTTTTTATCGTAAGAAAGTTTCGGGAATCTGGCCTCCGGCCTTTTGGGAACAACCCGGATGTCTTTCGGAAGTCTTTTTGGAGCAGCGCCGACTCCGGGTCTCATTTCAGAACGCTCAGATCTCGATCGGCCGATCTTCCCGGAGCCCAGTGGAAGCCGATCTCTGGGGGACGTGACTTCCTGCCTGGTCGAGGATGACGGGAACGGCGGATCACCGTCGCATGCAGGCGCTTTCCGGAAATGACGATAGGCCAGCGCGATGGGGAATTCCTTGGCGACAATCGGTCACTCCCGGAGGACGAAGAATAGGGTGGTTATAACATTGGAAGCCGAAACTACAAGACCAGCAGCAATAAAAAAGGAGTTTACAGGGTTGCCCATTGTTTCCCCTGATCTTTATGATATACCTCGGTCAGATGAAAAAAAAAAAAAAAGATTAAAGCAGTGCAACCTAGGTTTTGACCGGACTTACATGGAGGAAGGACTTAGAGCAAATAAAGTATTGCCAGGGTTAATGTATGCAGACGATATTGTAGTCGTATCAGAAAGTAGTGAAGCAATACAGGAACTCATTAGGATTTGCAGCAGGGAAGGGGACAGTTTAGGCCTAAAATTCAGTAGGGAGAAGTCGGGTATAATAGTTTTCAGCGACGAGAAAAGAGAACCCCTGGAGATACAGGACACAGTGATAGAACATTCGGAAAGCACAAGTATCTGGTAGTATTTTTGAGTGCGGGAAGGGAGTATCTAAAAGAACTTGAACATATTGTAATAAAGAAGGGGAGACGGAGATTCGGCTATCATGAAACACAGGGCACTCCGCAACTATAATAGATATAAAGTCGTTAGGTGTGTATGGAAGGGAGTCATGGTCCCAAGACTTCCATTTGGAAAGGCGGTATCGTGTATGAGCTCAGAAATCCAGGCAGCTTTAGAGATTCAGCAAAGGAATATGGGTAGGTTGGCATTGGGAGCACATGGGAATACACCAAATAAGGGTGTACAGGGGGATGCGGGTGGGGCATCTTTCGAGTGTAGAGAAGCGATTAGTTAATTAAAATGTTAAAAAAAGAAGAGCTGGGAATTGAGGACAGACAGTGGGCAGCGAAAGGCTGTAGAAGTATCGATATATGAAAAGACTAAACACTAAGTGGACAAACCGAGCCCGCAAGCTGAGATCTAATTACATTCAATGAGATGGTGCCGATCAGAGAATATCAGTAGAAAAGGGAGTAAAGAAAACAGAGAGGAAATGGTGGAAGAGAGATTACAGGGGGATCAGCTTTAGCAATATACAGGGCACAAAAACACGAAATAAAGAAGGAAGAGTTGTATGATAATTCATTGGGCAGCTCTTTGTTGTTTGAATCTGTAAAACGGGGGTGCTAAGAACGAAAACATATAGGGCTAAATTCCAGGAAATACACTCCATGCGTCATATGCAACCGCGAAAGGAGAAACTATAGAACATGTATTTAAAGTTGCACAGGGCTTCGTTCCAGCTTTCTTGGGGGATGACTACGGATTTGGAGGGGGCACTGGGGTATTTGCTGACTTGGATGTACGAATGGATAGGGAAAGAATTCCGGTAACTAAGAGGAGATTGGAAGATTGTCGGAAAAGATCTAGGGAGGAGTGAAAATACAAATAAAAATAAGCAATAGAACCACTTTAAAAAGAGGAGGGGGGGGAGGGTCGTTTGGGTCGTTTTAGAACAAAATTCATATGAAATCTAAAATAAAAGGGATGCCGAAATTTTAGGCTAGGTGGCGCAAGCTCCGACCCGTTACAAAGGGTACAGCCATTATCATCCATCCATCCAGACAACGCTCTAGCGGCGGCGCCACGCAGCGTCTCCACCTTTGGAGAAGCGAGCGTCTTCGAAAGCAAACTATAGAGAAGCGGGTAATCCAATCTAACAAGTTGGTCCTTGTAAGTCGCCTTCGATTAAAATAATCGAGGGTGTTTAAAGATAGACGATCTTGATCTTCTGTCACCGTCATTAGTGAGATATTTGAGCTATTAATACTGCCCCTAGATGACTCTGACTTTTGAGAAGGGTCATTTGCCGGTGTTAATATTTTCTCGTGACAAAGGACTCTTTTACAGCCGAACGAATGAAACTTCCTGTGTACGTCATTCGACTTTGTATTTTCATTTTCTCGCATTTTGCGGAATGTTTTGTAAAGGGCGCTCACCCTTTTCACTTTTCAAAGGTGTTTCTGACAAAGGCATATTCGACTTCTAATATAATATTTTCTCGCCTGTACGCCCGTTTTCACACGGAAAATGCATTCGGCTACACTTAATATTTTTAGCGTTGCTACTGCTCATGCCCGTGATGTATCGATCCTACTTATGTAGATGTTTCTGCATGACATTTCCTAAGTTACAAACAATCAAATTTTACATTTTTCCTAAGCTAAATCCTTCCAGCTTTCGGGAAAGATAAACAGTTATTGTGGAAATTCCGCGCACGTTATTGCAGACGAGAAATAATTTGTATTACGGCATGCACCACACCCCCGGAAGGCGTACGGTTTAAATAGGCCTGGGTAGACCTACTGCGCTGATTGCATGTTGAAACAGTGACAACTTAGCGTTTTTTATTGCTACTGGAGCAGAGCCGCAATACATACGGCCCGTGTACTGCATGCGGCAGTCAAGTGGTTCTTCTCAAGAACGCGAACGCGTCCCCGCTGACCGAAAACCTGCGCACCCGTCGGCAGCACTCTGACCGGGGATCTTGATATACATTCTTAATTTGTTTTTTAAGCCCACAGCCATTTGATGTTTTTGACCGGTTTCTTGTGGTCCGAACTGTTTTTCACGTATGCAGTTCTAGAGCTTTAACGACTTCGTAGATAGTGGATTGTTGGTGAAGACCTTCTTGGGGTCATGCTTTCAGTCACGGATGTCCAGTAGTTAGCGAAAATTGGCCTGAAATACCTAGTACACAGAAGTTGCAGGAAATCTTTGTAATGGTTGACATATTTCTCTACCTTTGCGTATTTCAGAGCGCCATGGTGTATAAGTGTATCCACCGCAGTATCACCAGCTGCATGCAACGGCTTTTTTAGCATATTTCGTTTCCTCTGTAAAACCTCTACAAAGTTCTTCAGCTCACACAACACCCTTACCAGCTTCTCTGATGGATAGTATAGTCCTCCCCTATCCTGGTGCCTGAGGAGGGAATTACAAGGAGCCATAAAAGCCTGCTTAATGACCAATACGAAGTGCAACTTGCGAGTCCGAGTTGCACATAGGTACACAACAGTAAGGTATCATGCAAGTTAGAATGCGGCACAAGGAGTCAGGGCTAATTACAAGTTGCTGATGTGCCCACGATCAATAAGTGGAATGAAATGACCGCGCGTGTACGTGTGGCGTCGCGGTGTGCGTGCCACGAGCCTCAGACAGCCTCGTGCTATTAAGCTATGCCGGCAATTTGCTAAGCGCTCTCTCTATCTGCCGGTCGAACGACGACCGAAAGATTTTACTCGTGTCTCAAAAAAATTACATGATCAAGTAACCTATTTGATTACGTAAGGTCACGTTACCGCGTAACTTAACATAGGAAACTTACGTTAGCACGTAGCTTAACGGATAACGTACCTTACGCTAGCTACAGTGAACTGTAGCAGCAGGAAGCGGACAAGCGTCGTCTGCATTTCTGTATGGTGTTTTGGCGCCCCTAGTAGCAAATCTGTGAATTAAGCGCGATGACGACAAAGCAACCATTGGGCAGGCATTTTCAGTATAAAGGAGGCTATGGCCAGGTATACGTAAAGATCAAGCACTTGGTTTCTCCGTATACACCTTCAAATTAAGATAGGGTGCAAATGTGGCTTATTAATGCGGAACGACAATTGCATTATACGTGCACAAAATGCACAAACATGTGATGTTTTTTTTGTTGTTGTTTTTTTGCCGAGTTCGAAACTGACAGAAATTTTTCGCGTGAGGTTGGACACTGGAGAAAATTACTCTTCGCGCTTTTCCTATCCTCTATTTGTTCAGATTAGGTGTACCATCGAAGTTACTAAATATTAAAAAAAAAACATTGTGACGTGCTGGGCTAGTTGGCTTGAGGTGAACATCTTGGGAAGGAACAGCGGCAAAGGAACTTGGACGAGAGTAAAGAAACAGACACGACAGGACGGCGCTGAAGTAACAACTCTTGTTTATTACACAAAAGGGGGAACGAAGTAAACAAGAAGCATCCCAATCAGAAAAAAATAGACACACATAACGTGCCAACCAAGCAGCATATTTTGACGCGATAGGCCAAATCAGTGGCTACGTAATGCCTCTCATAGTCGATTGCAGATACCCGAATTTTTCTTCAGATAACGCCACTGACGGTTCGCTGACGCATCTCACGCCAAGTTCTGAGATAAAAAAGGCCTTTATAATTTCCCTTGTCACTCTGTCTCTATGTCTTTCTAAAACAGTGACTTCACTACAATTAGGCTGGCACTTGCAGTCCCCGCAGTGTTACTACCTTTACACTGCAGGGAGAGAAAGTGCCAGCCTAATTTTAGTGAAGTCAAGAGCGCATTTCAAAAACCGGACCTACGTGTCCCGCCTATTTCTATAACTAGGCAAACGGCGCAAACAGCAGCCCCAGAGATCCCATCAGCGTGTCAGAGATAGTCACGTGACAAATTTTTGTCCAAACGTTTTTGTCCTACGCGTCCTACGTAGAGAGGTCACGCCGGGTCACGCCGGGTCACGCGTTTTGCTTCACTCTTTTTAATTTGCTTAAAGCGGCTGTCGCGCTCGCTGACAGCCACACGAAGACACAAAAGCAGATGGGGAGGATTTGCAAAAGGCGAGGTCGAAGGGGCATCAACAACGCATAAAAGGAAAGGCCGCTTCTGCGGTGACCTCGTCGCCTTGCCTAGTCTGTTACCGTTCGGCTTCCACTGTGGGCCTCAGAAAGATCATCTCCTTTCTTAAATGGAAGGGGTGCTTCAGTTTTGCGGACTTGTCGCCACTCGATAGGCCTCAATTATTTCTCTCCCGACTCGCTCGCAGTGGCCTCCCATGGCTGTCGTGCCGGCGAATTTAGGAGCGCAGCCGGAACATTTTATTCCGCGAATGACTATGAGGTGTTGAGAATCCGAAGCAGCTCTTTCGACGTCCATTTGATGTTCTCGGAGTCGGTCGTTGAGGCATCGCCCCGTTTGCCTGGTGTACCTGTTTCTTCCAAAATGTTTACTAAATATATTTGACCGCCCCAAAATGATGTACCGTTGATCACGGAACCACACAATTAGAAGTCTTAGGAGCGAAAAGTTTAGCAAATACCCAGAAGGTTTTCGCATGAACAGGCACGAAAGCGTTGTACAAAAGATCAAGATTATAATTATTATTGATACAACGTTGGTAACAAGGTAGTCGAGATTCTTCAGTTCTTTTGTTTTTTGTTGTATGTCACTCTAATAGCGAATTGAAGTCAAGTGAAGAAGCATATCTTGTTGTGAGCTCCATATTGAGAATGCATATGAAATGATAGTGTAAACAAAACGCGATCTTCATCTCCATCTTCCCAATCTCCTCCGTTCAAACTATTCGCATGAGGATAGGCTTGCTGCCCGTGGTCTGCAATTACTTCATCATATTCCCAACGTGCTGACATTCCACAGGGACGTTTTTTTAAGTTAATTTTTTTTGTGAAAGGGAACTGTGCAAAAAGATTTAGGCACCATTTATTTTATAAATATTGACACCGTGACTTGTCACCACCATTTTGTTTCTTCCTCTGTACCGAGAAGTTTGTTGCGAGTATGGAACGGTCAGATAACAGGAGCGGTTACGTTCCAGGTGTCGTGTATCCGGTTCTGATTGAAAGCAGAAGCGGCAACTCAAGAGGTGCTGTTCAACTTTCTAAAGACTACGTCATATTCTAAAGCTGTTTGTGTAATCACGGTGATTGATGTCTCTGCTTTCTTTTCTATACCTGAAATGTTCGCTATAATTTGTAATGGGGGATACATCCAAGGCCAAAGTTTCGAATTCTGCGCCGCCTCAAATAAGTTGGGGAGATTGTTGAATCTAAACCTTCCTCTAGCTTCTCCAAAATCATTACACTCCTGAAAGACTCGCAAGTGACCTGCGTCAGCAATGAAGCAGCGAGCCGTATTAAAAGTAAATATCAGCTGCACGAGTTCAGGAAACTGAAATAATCTCTAGCCAGATGGCTATTTTCTGCGACAGAACGGAGCAAAAACGCGCTTGATGATGTTTTAGAAATATAAAAACATCAGACACCTCTACACATCACGAAAAAATCCCTGGAGAAAGAGAACAACAGGGACAAAGGACAATACACAAATCTCCCAAAACAGCCAGGTGACTAGTGCGCGACCAAACAAATCCGCCTGTTCCGGGAAAATTGCGTTTAATTGCATTATGATCACTCTACACACCTGCGACAGCCAGCAAGCATGGTGGTACAAAACGCCCAAGATAAGTCAAGTGTATGTTCTCAGCGGCTCCGAGGAGTCAAGCTGATTTGCCTAGACGCAGGCCAACTAATGAAGTTTCGAAACCGGAAAAGGGAAGAATGGAGGAACGTGCGCCACGTCGCCGTCATGCGAAAGTGGCATGTATGGCAAAGTCGCAACAGTGGGGCTCAACTTGAAACTGACTGTCTCTCGCACCGCAGGGAGCGCGATCACGACTATCTTTTAATAGTGACCATCACATAATGTAAGCGCGGTTTCCGTTTTTTTTCTTTTTTTGAGGGAATCGAAGTGTTGATTGAATGAGCCAAACGAAGTGTTACGTGAGGTACCTACCTCGACGGTGCCAAGCGAGGTTTTGTGCTCGTAATTTATAATTCAATTAAAATGGACATGTACTAGAATGTTGCAAAACAGGACTGGTGTGCAACGTTTAATTGTCAAATGACAACTAAAAATGTCATTTGACTGCAAAGTAATACAGTGGGACTGAAACTGACTTTTTCTTGGACCGTACAGCACCCAATACAACGACAATTTCTTTATAACTACTGCTTAAACATGGTGAGTGCCGACCACGTTTAATATGGTACATTTGTTAGAGAGTTAAGTATTACTTTTGGTTCCAATATGGTGTTTTCAGTTCTTACCCCGAGAGCGCAAGCCGGGCTGTTGTGTTTCTTTTTTTCTCGTAACTTGTGTTTAAGGAAGGGGCGGAACCAGCGGGGGGTGGGGGGAATGGGAATGTTGCGGATGTTCTGACCCCACTCTTGATTTCTGCATGTGTAAATTTTTTGGGCGTGGAAACGGGGGAGGGGGGGGAGGGGGGGTTCTAAACGTATGGTACGCTGACCCACATGACCCCCCCCCCCCCCCCCTTCTGGAAATTCCTGCATCCGCACCTGTTTTCAGGTAAGGCGTATACCGAACAGCGACATTTGAAATAAGCATTAGTGGCTTCAGCTGCATTCGTTCCAGGACGAATGCAGCTAAAGCCTTGAACTACTCTTTAATAGTTCTGTTTATAGAGTCATATATCTCAGATTTTAACTTGGCCACAAATTAAACAAAATATGAAATTATGAAAGTTTCTTTTAAAGAACGTAGGAGTAACTGAGGCCGTGGCAGCTAGCAACAAAAATGTTGATCTGGAGGGTATACATGGCACAATTCGAAGCTATGTGTTTTGACCGGGACAAAATAAAGCAACACACACTCTAATAAAAAGCACGGTAATGTATTGCCGAATACTCTGCCTAAACTTGAAAAATGAGCTTGTTTTTTTGTTTTAGGATTTTTGTTTGCGCGTCGACTTTGCACAACATTTTACACTGAGATATGTCTGAAGCGCTGTAAATATTTTCAATTAAATACAAGAACAACAAATATATATATATATATATATATATATGACAGATATTTTTAACGAGAATATATCAGTAAAAAATAATCAGTAAAGCTTGAAAATCTTACGAGATAAGAGTGAACTAATATAAGTTTAAAATGTCAAAGTAGCCTAAATTCTTGCACTTCGATGTGTTGCACTTCTGACAAACACAAATTAATGCAAAATGTTTTTAATGAGAAAACAGTATGATATAATAAAGAATGCTTCACCAACATTTAAAACGAAAAATTAAAGCTGTTCTTTTTTTATTTGCTCGATGAATTTGTGGGACTTCCTGTTTTCAGCTATGTTTACCCTATTGAAAATTCCATCAAGATACGCAATTTGGGACACTGACTGCCAGTCAGCAGCCTTGGTGGAACGTACCCTGATGGTCCATCAGATGACGTCTGACTGCCACTGTCAAGGAAATTTCATCAACAATGGCAGCATCTATATAAGAGTAAAGTTATACGCACTCATAAATATCGCCAAATGCCTCGACAAAACAAAATGTTCGAGGAAAAAAAAGGAGAAAAAAAAAAAAGCAGATCCACCGCGGATCGAACCCGCGTCCACTTGCGTACAAAGCGGACACGTGAACCTCTCTGCTTTGCCACCTTTTTTTTTTTTCAACAAAAACAAGTTTATTAACATATTGCAGTTACACAAAAACATGAGTGGACACTTTCGTATGTTTAATAATTCTATTATGAAGACAGAGATTCACAAAAAGAAAAAAGGTCAGTCCCGCTTTACAGATCACAAGATAACACAGTCACTAAAAAAAAAGTTTTTTTTCCTTTCTCTTTTCCTTTTTTTTCCTTTCCCTTCCCTTTTTTTCCCTGCTCTTTTAAAAGTCTCGTTGCCTGGGCGCAGCCAGCCCCCTAACGGGCCAGGAAGTCTGGGCACCCTAGCTAGCCCCGCTCCTGTCCCTCCATTGCCAGGCGCGCTGGTCCTTCAGTCGTTTTGCCTCCAGTCTATTTTTTACGTGTTGCCATTCTCTTCCTTCGTGGTGTACCTCTCTCGCGGCAATCGAGAGGAGCCACCTCAGCCTTGACGTGAAATAATCCCACGTCGGTCTGGCCTCGGTGTGACATTCCACCATGGCAGTACGCGCCAACCAAATGGACTGCAGACCCAGCAGGATAATTGCCGGGGCTACGTCTGAATTGTCGGCCCCTGCGAGGTTCAAATACTTAAAGGTTGGCAACTCGGTTTCAAAATGCTGCCAAAATGCCACCCTGAGTTCGTCCCAGAAGAGATACGCGTTTCAGCACTATACGAAAACGTGCTGTATAGTTTCACTCGCGCCACAAAGGCCGCAGTTCGTGGACCAGGTGACAAAAACACCCCCCGCGTCCAACCACACCTTCACACGCAGCACCTCGAGGTGGAGTCAGACGAAGAAGTCCTTAGCGGATGCCGGGAAAGGGAACCTCCGCACCCGCCTGAACAGCCCGGCTGCGCAAAGGGGAACCGTCTTTATTCTGTAGAGGAGAACTGGGAGCACGATGGCGAGTGTGTCCCAGTACAGCGTCTTGCGGCTGGCAGCAAAAAGGTATTCCCAAGAGAAGTGGACCAGGAAGAACTCCACCGAGGCGGCGATTTCTGCGTAGAACCGCAGACCCGATCCCCTGTTGATGCGACCTGTTGTACTGACCATTCATTTGCCTAGGTAGGGGTAGCCGAGGCAATTTAGGGCACTTAAAAAGAGGGGGTCCCGACTGTCTCTGAAGAGAAGGAAGCACTGCAAGTGGAGCTTCAGCACCACGTTCACAAGCCCCATACCTCCGGCCGCCAAACTGAGGAGGAGGTTGCTGCGCCGCGTCCTTTCCATCATCGACCTCCAGATGAAGCTCGCCCAGCATCGGTGAATACGATCGGAAGATGACTCGGGACACACAGCCGCTTGTGCCCAGTGGAGTACCGCTGAATATGAAGTAGAGTTGCAGACGTACGCTCTATTGAAGAGCAATAACCGCCTGCCGAGCCACGGGGAGAGCTTCGCCTGAATGACGTTGGTCTTCTGACGCCACTTTTCCACCGTGGGCCCACGCTCTCCAATCGGCGGTCCCAGGTAGGTGTCAACCGTTGTTCTCCGTTCGATGTCTGCGAAAATTTTGGGCGTCGTGGCCCAATCCCCGAGCCAAGCACCGATCGACTTCCGCCGGTTAACCTCTGCTCCAGACGCCTGGGAGAACACCGCAACGTGCTGCAGACCCGCCTCAACCTGAGCCTTGGAGGTGCAAATCAAAAGCCACATCATCGGCGTAAGCCAGGAGCTTCACGTGTTGATCGCCCATCTGCAGTCCATGTATGGTTGTGTCTCGGATGATGGCCCGGCAGAGGGGCTCCAGTCGCAGGGCGAAAAGTATAAGAGAGAGCGGGCAGCCCTGTCGCACCGATCGGCCTATCGGTATTAAGCGCCCTTTATCGCCATTGAAGAGAAGTCTCGTCAATATGTCTCGGTAGCAGAGGCCCACCCAGTCCAATATTCCGTCCCCGACCTCACATTTCTTCAGCACGGCCCTTATGAACTCGTGGGACACCCGGTCAAAGGCTTGGCTCATGTCGACTTGAAGGAACGACAAAGGCTGATGTTCCTCACCACTTGCCTCCCTGACGATACGCATGGCATGGAGGTTTGGCGCTATGGAACGCCCCCGTAGACCGTAAGCTTGATAGTCGCCCACCACGCACCGAATTCCAAGATCCAAGCTTCTCGCCAAAATTTTGGCAAGAATTTTCTAGTCTCCATAGAGAAGACTGATGGGCCTGTAGTCCGTCACTGCTGGGTCGGAGCTGTTGCCTGCATTTTTCGGGATGAGCACCGTAAGACTTTCCCTCATGGACGGAGGGAGAAGCTTTCGCTGAAAGATATCTTGGTATACCTCTACCAGAATGGGGCAGAGTAGGTCCGCATACCTTTTGTAGAACTCTGCGCCGATGCCATCCGGTCCGGGAGCTTTGTTGCCGGATAGCTTCTTGATGGCTCGCCGCACCTCAGACTCACTGATTGGGGTGTTTATTAAGTCTTTTATATCTTCCGGGACGGCGGCAAGCTCGTGGAGGAACATGTGGTGAGTACTGGCATCGCATTCCTGTTCGCTAAAGAGCCTTTTGTAGTGCGATTCATACACTGCAGCCACCTCTTCCTGCCGGCTCACCAGGTTGCCTTCGTACCGCACATTGGAGATGTGGTTTGCCTGCGCGCGCTTCCTTTCGAAGGTCCGGAAAATTTTCGTGGGCCGGGTCTCGCCCTCCAGGTTCAGCTCTCGGCTCCTCACCTGGGCGCCCCGCTACCTCTCCTCCAGTATCTCCTGCAGGCGTGTCTTGCAGTGCCGAATGTCCTCAGCGAAGGCGCCAGGCCTCTTCTCCTCTTCATCGAGTATTATGCGTACTGTGCCCGACAGAGCCTGTTCTTCCTGTCTGGCCTCGGTTGCCTTGGTATGTGAGAAGGCCTCGGCAAGCTCTCGCAGCTCTTCCTTGAAAGCCTCCCACTTGCAGGCGTCCACCACCCTCCCGAAGTTCTCCAGGTGTTGCTGCACCCTCGCTTAGAACTCTTGGCTGTCTAGGATGGCCATGTTCATTTTCCAGGACCCTCTCACACGACGCTTAGTCGCCACGTCGCTTCTCAGCTTGGTGGTGACGAGGCCGCGATCCGAGAAGGGCACCATCTTGAAACTGTAAGAGGAAGCCCCTGCGAGTAGTCCGCCGGAAACGTAAAGGCGATCTAGCCTTCCATGGGACCCTCCTTGCCATCTCGTGTAACGCGGCATGAATCCCGGGAACCCAGAAGTGACGTCCACCAGGTCGTTGTCTCGTAGTACGTCGCGAAGCGTAGTGGCACTGCTGTCTTTCCCGGTAACACCACCGGCCCTGTCTGTAGAGCTGAGAACGCAGTTGAAATCTCCCCCGAGCACGATGTCCCCAGGGGTGTCCAACGTGTGCCCTATCGTCTTGAAGAAAACCCGTCTCTCGCTTAGGCTGTTTGGAGCATACACCGAGATAAACCGTGTTAGTTGGTCACCGATGAGGCAGTCCGCCGTCGCGCAGCGCCCATCGTCGCCCAGGTCCCGGTCCACAGCGGCAATGTCCCCCCGTTTCTACACGAGCAACGCCGTTCCCCCAGAAAACCTCGTTGTGAGCGTGTGGATACAGTAACAATCGTGCCCGACGGCAGGCACGAATGACTTCGCCATCTCTGGCGTCGATAACTTTGTCTTTTGAATAACAGCGATATCTCCCATTTCCCTATTTAGTAAATCGAGGAGCCACTGTTTCCGCTTCGAGATGATCAAGCTGACCAAATTTATAGCTTCAATTTTTAAAATACTTTTCCGTGGGCCTTGACCCATGTTCGGTTCGTGGGAGGGGTGGACAAAAGCTCAAGGAGAACTAGGGAGAGGGTCTTCAACGGGAGAGGGGGCTCCGTCTGGTGGAGAGGGGTCTTCGTTTTTCTTCCCTCTCAACTTCATTTTGTTCGCCCGCTCCTCCTCCGATGCCTGGGTTATTTTTGTCTTGTTGTTTTTCTTTTTCGTTGGGGCCGGCTGCTACCCCTTCCTGTCCTTGGCTGATGTGTCCTCGGCGACGCATTCCGGTTCTCTGTCAACGAAGGCGAGAGGAAGAGACGTGTTTGTCGCTTCCCCTGTTTCCTCTGGCTTAATGGCGACCGGAGCCGGGGAGGCCTTAGCCTCTGCGGCCGCTGCTGCCGCCGCTTCAACGATGGTCACCTTGTCTCCCTCACTGGCTCCACAGGGCTGGTCGTCGACGTTTTCCACGACAATTGGGAGGCTCACGGCGTGTGTCTCCAACTCTTCCATGTCCGCATTGTCAAGCAGCTCTCCAAAGTGTTCGGGTCTCCTGTCACCGCGGGTCATGTCTGCGTATTATCGCGTGCGCTGTTCCGGCTCGTGACCGAACCCACGACACACTCTGCACCATGGAGCTACACATTGTCGCCGCATGTGGCCGACCTTCTCGCAGCGCAGGCAGAGGGGCGGCCGCCCCGGCACCGAGAACAGCACCTTCGTACCGTCGATGTTTCGCTGGTGCGGCAGCTTGTCCGGGCCGACACCGTCTCCCAGGATCATGGTCACGTTGCTGATGGTAGTTTCCAGGTTTCCGAAGCCCTCTCGTCTTCACATTTCACACTCAACGCGCTTGACTCAGCCGAATGGCGTAAGCAGTTGTTTGACGACTTCTTCCGGTGTCGGGATGGGCACCCAATGCAAAATCACAGTGAGTTTTTTCACGCTAGGGTCTATAACAAGGCATCTTTTCCCTTTGACGACCAGTTCCGACCTGGCGGCCAGAACATCCCTTGATTCGGCGCTGTGGAGGGTCACCATCCAAACGTGATTGAACTGGAGAGGACCCAGGCCGGCGATCTCCTCTATGTTCAGCACACCTTTGAGTGCGTCCCCGAAGTTCTGGATTCCGTACGGTCTCGCCGAAGGGTCCCCGTGCAGAATAACAGAGTTGAGAGCCTTCTGACCTTTTGGCAGTTGTGGCAGGATGACCTTGTACTCAGTCAACGTGGAAGCCATGACGGAAGAAACCCGGCCGGGGGCGGCCGTACTCGCTGCTCCGCGGGAGCTCATTTCCGTGCGACCTCCTTCGACGGGAGCGCGCGGGAAACTGACTATGCTATGCCATCACTTAGGAAACTCGATTTGACCATTCGTTTTGTACGAGTTTAGCAGAGTGCGTATAGCCATTTCCGTCCGAAGTGTACTCCGGAGTGCAGGTAGCTTTACTCTTTATATAAAACTAGAATTCCGATGTGGCAATCTTAGATGGCTATGAAACGGTTCACAAGCCGAGGTGGCCATCTTGCATGGCTGTAAAACGGTTCACAAATCCTTAAAATAATGTAGTTCATGACATCAAAAATCATGAAAAGTGTGTACCCGTCTTTTGTTTTTACCCGCTTTTGAAATTTGCGTTTTTCGTGCAAAAGGGACATTCATTTACAAACGGGATCACATGCACCGTAAGCATGTTTCAAAGAAATGTCCTGGTATCAAGTTCATCGAGAACCTCGTTCACACCACGTCATCAGCAGGGACATCGACAGCGGCAGCTATAAAGGAGCTCCCCTTGCGACAGCGCGCCAGTGGGCATGGAAGCTCTGCAGCCATGAAGTTGCTCATGTTTTTCGTCCTCCCGCAGTTCCTGAGCGTGCCGGCGCGTGGGTCCCCACCTAACTGGAGTCACGATGACGGCGCGGTTTTCTGTCGGCATCCGGACGGCAATCATCAACCTGCCAATCATTCGTCGACAGCACCGTCCTGTCCTGGTATCAAGTTCATCGAGAACCTCGTTCACACCACGTCATCAGCAGGGACATCGACAGCGGCAGCTATAAAGGAGCTCCCCTTGCGACAGCGCGCGAGTGGGCATGGAAGCTCTGCAGCCATGAAGTTGCTCATGTTTTTCGTCCTCCCGCAGGTTAGTAAACAAAAACCTTGCCATTGTTTTAGATCAGACAATGTTTGCCTTGTTATGCTTCCATGCCCCGAAGCTTGTATTGAGTCTTTTAGAGTTCTGCTGCTGTTGTTGTCTGGTGATGTTGAGCGGAACCGAGGTCCCATGTCAAAACCCCAAGAAGAACAATTACTTAGCTTACAAGAAACAGTCGATAAACTTAAAAAAGTCATGCTATACTTCATCAAGAAGTAAACCTTCTAAAAGAAAAACAAAAACAAAGTGAACAGACAGTTTCAACACTTGAAGAGTGACTTAACAAACTCGCGAGTAAACTCGACGCACTAAAGCAGAAGGATACTAGTAGCGCCGCGACTACTGAACCCCAGCTTACTGCTGCCTTAAACGAACTATCTCAGCTAAAAACACGTTGCGATGATGCAGAGGGCAGATCCCGTGGCTGTAATCTTTTATTTTTTGGCATCACCGACGCAGACAAGGAAACGTGGGCTCAGTCAGAGTGCTTGGTCACTAGCTTGTGCTCCGAAAAACTAAACGTGCAAGTTGAATCATCTAGGATTGAAAGGGCGCATCGCCTAGGAGCATTCGACCCTCAGAAATGACGCCCAATAATAGCAAAGTTTTCTTCGCTTAAAGATAAAGATAGCGTTCTTTCATCAGCCCACAAGCTTAAAGGAACTCGCGTAGCCATCAGCGAAGATTTCCCAATTTCTGTCCGGCTCGCACGCCGTCACCTTCTTGATTTTGCAAGGCCAAAAGGCACCCCCTACAGACTGCGTCATGATAAACTTTTTTATAAATGATAAGTGCTATGTATTCGATGCCGCTCTTAGCGCCGTTAAAGAAAAAGACACATAGCCACGCCAGCGCTTCTTCTCGTCGCCCTCTAGGAGTCGACCGGCAAAGCACCATGTAATCACTAACAAACCTTCAAGGCATTCTATCCTATTTACTAACATTAGAAGCCTAATACCAAAGAGAGACGAAATAATTTCAGTAATCGAAGCGTGTAATGCCGCTTTTGTTGTACTTACAGAGACGTGGCTAAGCCCTGATGTATCTGACGTTGAGCTATTTCCCTCGCAACTAAACTTTCGAGTGTATAGGTCTGATAGAAAAACTAGAAAAGGAGGGGGCGTACTTTTGGCCATAAAAGACCATATACCATCACGGCTAATACCGCTTACCACTGACCTAGAAGTTGTTTGGGTGTATCTTTGCACAACGCCTTCCGTAATAATGGGTGTGTGTTACAGGCCGCCGGATAATAAGAGAAATTTTGTTATTGAGCTGTATAAATGCCTTTCTGAACTCGCATGTAAATATCCTAACGCTTTAGTTACCCTTTTGGTGATTTCAATTACCCAAACATTGACTGGTCTACTATTTGTTCTAGCTGTGCATTTTCTCAAGAGTTTATTGACCTTTGTTTAGATTTTAACCTATCTAATGTTATCACTCAACCCACTAGAATTACCAATCGCTGCAGCAACGTACTCGACCTATGTTTAAGCAATGACCTTTCTCTCTTCAGCAACGTCACGTACTTACCCAGCATAAGCGACCACCTCGTCATTGAGCTAACATTCTCCATCACTACTCCTAAGAAATCACGTTATTGCAAATTCATTCACGATTATGCGAGAGCCGACTACGCATCTATCAACACCAACCTCGAAGAATTTTATCACATATTCTCAGTAGACTTCGCAGAAAGGACGGTCAATGAAAACTGGATTCTTTTCAAAGATAGACTAACATCCCTAATCAAACGTTTCGTTCCACTCACTCGAATTATATCCGATAACACTAACCCTTGGTACGATAAAACAGTTCTTTGTCACTCCAACAGGAAAAAAAGAGCTCATACGAGGGCAAAGGCTCATAACACTAACGCATCTTGGAACGCCTATCACGAATGCGCTAGGGTCTACAAATCCGCGATTCATGATGCCAAATCCAAATTTTATACTCATGACCTCCCCAACATTTTAACCAATAAACCTAAAAAGTTTTGGAAAGTAATTAACCCAGCACTCTCTATTCCATTACAATTCGTTGACGAGTACGGCCTTCCACTTTCTGAAGAACATAGTGCTCTTGAAACTAACAACTTTTTTAGCTCGATCTTTACCAATGAAGACTTGTCAAGTATGCCCAACTTGTGCCAACCCCTTCATCCTCCTATGAATCCTATCATGATCGACCGCTCTGGTGTACTGAAGGCCATTGATCAGCTGAAGGTGTCTTCTAGCTCTGGCGACGACCAAATAAACTCGAAAATATTAATAAATACTAAACACGTCTCTTCAACTTTACTCTGCGACATTTTCTCGCAGTCTCTTCAACTTTCTGAAATTCCATGCGATTGGAAAATCGCTAACGTCATCCCCGTTTACAAAGCAGGTGATCGCCAACTAATCAACAACTATCGCCCGATCTCGCTCACCAGTGTGTCGTCTAAACTCTTAGAGCATATACTCTATTCTAACATACTAAACTTTCTAGGCTCCCGCAGCCTTCTTTTCGAGCATCAGCACGGCTTTCGCAAGTCATACTCATGCGAAACGCAACTAACAGCTTTTCTTACTGACGTTTACTCAAACTTTGATTCTAATAAGCAAACTGACGCCATATTTATTGATTTCTCCAAGGCATTTGACAGGGTCCCTCATCAACGTCTCTTACTGAAACTTAGAAATATTAATATCCATACCTCAGTCGTCAAATGGATCTCCGAATTCCTCACAAATCGCACCCAGTACTCATCTATTAACAACACCAAATCTACCACCTGCACTGTAACCTCCGGCGTCCCCCAGGGAACCCTTCTTGGCCCCCTTCTATTTTTTAATATACATTAATGATCTCTACCTCAACATCTCCTCTTCAATACGTCTCTTCGCCGACGACTGTGTAATTTATAGACCTATTAATTCAAACCACGATAATCAAATTTTGCAAAATGACCTCGCACTTATAACTCAGTGGTGCCACAAATGGCAAATGACTTTAAACTTTAATAAATGTAAATCTCTATCATTCACCCGCAGTTCACATGTTTCATCCTTTTCTTATCACCTTTCCACTATCCCAGTAGCTACCTGTTCCTCATATAAATACCTAGGCGTTCACCTGACCTCTGATCTGTCATGGACTACTCACATAAATGCTGTCACTGCCGATGCCAACCGTACTCTCGGATTTCTTCGCCGTAACCTCAGACTAGCTACACCTTCAGTAAAACTACTAGCTTATACGACCTTGGTCAGATCTAAACTTGAATTTGCTTCATCCATATGGTCACCTTGGCAATCATATCTAACTAACAACCTTGAATCCGTTCAAAACAGAGGTCTTCGTTTTATTTACTCTGACTACTCCCCATACACTAGCATTTCAGGATTACGCAAATCAGCTAACCTTGACTTACATTCTTTACGTCGAAGGGTGTCACGTCTCACTCTTCTTCACAAAATCTTTTACCACAACAACCATCTAAAAGATTCTCTACTATCACCTCCCTACCGTATTGTCCCTTGTTTTGACCACTCATGTAAACTGCGCTCAATTACTTCGTCATCTGTCTCCTATAAAATGTCGACTTTACCATCTGCTATTGACGATTGGAACTCATTATCTGACCTCATTGTAAACATGACTGATACTAACAAGTTTGCTGCAGCCGTTAACCTCTTTCTTTCTGAAATACAAGTATAGATTACAGCGTGTTTTTTATTAACTATTTTTGTTGATGTTTTTAGTGTGTTCACTCCCTTGTATAATGCCCCCTGGGGCCCTCAAGGAAAATAAATGATGATGATGATGATGATGATGTCTGAACCTTTCAGTACGACCATATACACATTAATTCACAAAACCTATGCGACTCCATTGAAGCAAGAGAGCAAGCATGCATGCTACGACAGACAGCCCTGGCTTCCACGGACAAACGCGAGCAGCAGAGATATCTTTACTACGCTCGCGGATGCTTTTTGTCTGCACTCTTCATGAAACAATAATAATGAGGTGCCACACAGCGGTAAGGCCAATAGCCCATGCCAGATAGAAAGGTATAAACTTTCTAGCCCAAACCTCTCGGACCGAGTCAGGAGCATTTTAATATCGCAGCGCGAGATTCGGACAATGAGCAAATCGCTCTAAAGAATGCTTCGGCTGCATATGCAGTTAAGCCTTCAGCATGTTATGCAAAGCACTCGTACATCAGTCGCCGTACTTCAGTTCTACTCACCTGCCATGTAGAGTACTTTCGCGTCGTAGAACGATCCTTCAGTTCGCGCGTCTCCGGCCCAGTAGACCTGGTACGCCTTGTCGTCTTTAACTACACCGCTAAAGTCCTTATATCGTCGGAACTCACAACAGGCTGGCTCTTGTCGAGTAGAAATTCTACTAAAACATAAGAGATTGTAGAGCCCGTGCAGGATCGACAGGCTGGAGCAAGCGGGCAAACAAAAGGAGTCAAGAGCGATCGTTCATGGAAGCTCGGCGAAGCCTCTATGGGCGAAGCGAAAGTGGCGTGTTCGGCGTTTCGGCGGTCTTCTGATCAAGGGTGTCGGTTGGTTGCGCGTCATATCTCTAACATCAGCGGTTTTATGGGCTCACGCCCCGAAATCGTTTTCTCGTGCATAGATTATTTTTCGTGTTCATAGATTTGACGAAATAGTGGTATCCGAACGAACTTTACGTCCTTTGACCGTAAGTCTGTCTGCACGTCAAGACTTTTTGACGTACAGTCAGAGACTATCGATGTACAATCAGTTTCACCACCAAGACATCTTGATGGCATTTCACGGCGGCCGACTGCCACCAGGAAACCATCAGAAAGCCGGCAAGCGGAGTCTGACTGGAGTTTGATTGTTTTAGCAAAATAAGCTACAGAATTTGTCTAAGGTAAAACAGAACAAGCCTCTCCACCTTGGTCAGTTTTCTACTCTCGCAGACACTATTTCCTGCTTTTTGTGGTTTGTATCGAGACTTTTATGTCTCTGTCCGGCCAAAGCATCTGTGTTAGACTGAGACTGGGTTCTTTAGGATATGTGCAGGTATTCTTCGCAGCAAATGCCTGCCAATCAGGAACACGAGTTTGTTCTCGGCCACCAAGAGCAAGCATTTTCAAGGTGAGCTATTGCCCGCCTATATGAGTTTTGTGTTTCGTTCCTCTTGGATGCCATTTCCTATATGTAGTAGTCTTGCATTAGTATTTTGTTGTGTCTCTTCTGCAAAAACCCAAGTTTGATTAAGACCGGGTTCTTCGTTATACATGAGGGGCTTGGTGGCAAGCACCAGCCAATCAAGGACAAAAGTTTGCCTTCTGCCGCTAATGGCAAGTGTTTTCAATGTGAGTGATTGATTCCTATCTGAGTTATGTGTTTCATTCCCTACAAACACTCTATTTCCTGTCTTCATAGTGGTCCTGTCTTAGGCTTTTCTGTCTCTGTCCGGTCAAAGCATCTGTGTAACACTAAGTCTGGGTTTTTTAGGATATGTGCAGGGTGCTCTTCGCAGCAAATGGCTGCCAATCAGGAACACGAGTTTGTTCTCGGCCACCAAGAGCAAGTATTTTCAAGGTGCGTTATTACCCGCCTAAACGAGTTTTGTGTTTCATTCCTTTGGGATGTCATTTCCTATCTGTGTGGTCTTGCATTCGTATTTTGTTGTCTCTGTTCTGCAAAAACACCCAAGTTCGACTAAGACCGGGTTCTTTCTTATACATGCAGGTCTTGGTGGCAAGCACCAGCCAATCAAGGCCAGACGTTTGCTCTTTGTCGCTCATGGCAATTGTTTTCAAGGTGAGTGATTGATGCCTATCTGAGTTGTGTGTTTCATTCCTCACATACACTCTATTTCCTGTCTTTGTAGTTGTCTTGTGTCAAGGTTTTGTGTGTCTGTCCGGCCAAAGCATCTGTGTTAGACTAAGACTAAGTTCTTTAGGATAAGTGCAGGTATTCTTCGCAGCCAATGGCTGCAAATCAGGAACGAGTTTGGTTCTCGGCCACCAAGAGCAAGTATTTTCAAGGTGAGCTATTGCCCGCCTATATACCATTTATTTATTATTTATTTATTTATTTGGTGATACTGCCAGCATTCTGTAGAACGCCGAGGCAGGAGATGTACAAAACCAATATTCAAAAAACAAGCGGAAGTAGTACAAACAAACAGACAGAGCCACTACTCAACACAGTGCGAGAGTAGTGCTTCACTAAAAGTATCTCATGATTTCAAATTTACAACACTTTCAGGAAGCTTATTCCACTCACACGTGGTTCTACGATCAAAGGATGCTTTGAACAGAGTGGTTCGACACAATGGTTCGACAAGTGTTAATTGCTGTTTGCCTCTCGTGGGCCTTGTTTCGTTAGAAGACGTGTAATCACAGAGACGCAGTCGCAAATTACCTTGTTTCAAATTATAAAGAAACTTCTGTTCTGTTTTTCTCGGGGTGGCTAAATCACTCAATCCCGATCTTGGGTACAGATCTCAAACGGCAGACATAAAACCATAACGGTTGTACAGAAACCGCAATGCATTTTTGGACGGTCTCTAACATATCAATTGACGGCTTTGTATGAGGGTCCCATACAATACATGCATATTCTAGCATTGGTCTTGTGATGGTTTTATAAGCAGTCAGTTTAGCTTCAGGTGAACAGAGGTTAATATTTCGTTTTAAAAACCAGATTCCGCATTCCTTTACGAGCTATAGACTCAATATGTGCACTCCATGACAAATCAGAGGTAATTAAAACTCCGAGGTATTGATATTGTTTAACAGTCTTGAGTGGTACTCCACTAATAGTTTATGTAAAAAACAAAGGGTTGATTCTCCGCGTCATGGCCATTGAGCGCACATTTTACAGTTCAGAACCATATTCCATTTTTTGCATTACGCATGAACCAAAGATAGACAATAATTTAATTCTTCTTGATCAGACGGGTTGTTTACTTTAGCAAATAAAACACAATCGTCAGCAAAAAATTGGGTTTGTACATTGGTTTCGTGTATCTTTAAATCGTTAATAAAATTAAAAACAAAAGCGGCCCAAGGACCGAGTCCGAGAAAACGAGTGACTCGGGGGAAAAATCGAGTCAACATCTAACACACTGTGTTTTGTGTTTCATTGCTGTTGGA
Organism: Ixodes scapularis; assembly: GCF_016920785.2. NCBI lineage: Eukaryota > Metazoa > Arthropoda > Arachnida > Ixodida > Ixodidae > Ixodes > Ixodes scapularis. The sequence continues at coordinate 67,244,786 of NW_024609881.1, forward strand.
TGACATTTCCTATGTGTAGTGGTCTCGTATTAGTATTTTGTTGTCCCTCTTCTGTAAAAACACCCAAGTTTCACAAAGACCGGATTCCTTCTTATACATGCAGGTCTTAGTGTTAAGCACCAGCCAATCAAGGCAAGAAGTTTGCTCTTTGCCGCTCATTCAAGTGTTTTCAGGGTGAGTGATTGATGCCTATCTGAGTTGTGTGTTTCATTCCTCACAGACACTCTATTTCCTGTCTTTATAGTGGTCTTGTGTCAGGCTTTTGTGTGACTGTCCGGCCAAAGCATCTGTATTTGACTAAGACTGGGATCTTTAGTATATGTGCAGGGCATTCGTTGCAGCAAATCGCTGCCAATCAGGAACACGAGTTTGTTCTCGGCCACAAAGAGCAAGTATTTTCAAGGCGAGCTATTGCCCGCCTATATGATTTTCATCATTTGTTAAGGAGCGCAAAATCAAAGCCCGGGCGTTGGCCATTGCACAAATGCTGACTTTGAAGCGCATAGGGAGGAAGCTTTACAAAAGTGTCCACCTGCCTCTACAAGTGAAACCTAAACTAAGAATGTGCAAAATTCCATATGAAAAAAAACAAAAAAAACATTGTCAGTCCGAATTAGCTCGGGGGTGTCACGAAGCAAACAAGCCACGGTACGAGTATGCTTGGTCCAGGCTTTTGTAGGGTTGGTCGATGACTCGGTGTTTTCTAAAAAAGTTTTTTTTTCTAAAAGTGTGGTGGTCGAATATTCGGGGATGGGCATTAAGTTGGGATGTTAAGGTATAAATTTCACCCACATGCTGGGATTCATGTGTCTTGTTCCCCTAGCGAGGGGCACAAGGCCTTCAAAATTTTAGGTTCGCAAAAGGGGTGCGTCAGTATTGACGTCTCATTTTACATCAGGCCTCTCATTTTAAATCTCATTATAAATGACCTGCCTAAAAATCGTTTGGGTGTACTTCCTTCCAGGAAGCATACGCTTCTGTCTCAAAAGGTCTAATCTGATGTTGACCGCATCTCAGGCCTCCACCGACGATTCATCAGGACGGGACCCAACCGGGACACTCGGGAGGAGCGGCTTAAGCAAAGGAGGCTACATATACCACAGATTCTTGCGTACAAGAACCGAAAATAGATAGACGGTGGGTGTTTAATTTGCTATGCCTTTTGGCATGCACAATCTGTTTGTTATGATTGACGATTACTGCGGAGTTCAAATTCAACTATTGTAAAATACCGAGCATGCTCCCAGATCGCAGAAGCACCTACCCTCTGATTCGGAACGATCCGCAAATAAGCAAAGGGCATACCCGACACCCATCCACCTATTTTGAGCCATGCTCAATATAATAAAAGAGCACACCAAGTGCGAGGTGCTGTGGCGTCTTTGCCACAATGGCGCCGGTCGCAGAGCTGACAGTCCGTGACTGGCGCAAGACATGGCATGGCCTTTGGAAACCAGGGGATTGAGATTAAAGTAGCGCAGCAATTGGAGGCAAGTGGTGAAGGTGAGGAGAGTTAACAGAAAATAATGGTGAAGGAAGTTCCGTCGCATGAGGCATATGTGTCCCGTGCATGTAATTTTGAGTGTGCTGTAGATGGCTACTCAAAAAAAATTGTTACTTCGACGTAACTAATCACAAATCTCTCTTGCAGTTTCCATGGCCCACAAGCCAGCAGGTGCCAGTTCGTTCTCGTTCAAAGGTGAGGACTCTAGATTTTCTAGATTGCTTTGAAGCTGCAATACTGAAGCCAGCCAATCGGTACGGCATATTTAATTGACAGAACTCAGAACGACTGGGGACGCTTTCACTGAAGCCTGTTTTACTGCAATACACGCGGTACGGCATATTTAGTTGACGGAGCTTTGAACCTCTGGAGACACTTTCACTAAAGCTTGTTTTGCTGCTATACACAGGTGTATTGCAGCAAAACAAGCTTCAGTGAAAGCGCCCCTACTCGTTCTGAGCTCCGTCAATTAAAGGTGCCGTACCGCTTGTCTGTCTGGCTTCAGTGTTGCTGTACGCGACAAAACATGTGCCCAGTTTTGTCACAATAGGCAACTTATGTCACGCACATGTAATTTTGAATTTATCCGGCTTAGTGTGCTGTAGGTGGCTGGTCAAAGAAATAGGTACTTAAACGCAACTAATCGCAAATCTTTCTGGCAGTTTCCACGGCCTAAGAGCCAGCAGGTCCCAGTTTGCTTTTCCTCAAAGGTGAGAATTAGAGATTCCCAAAGCAGGAATACTGAAGCCAGACAACCGGTACATGCAGCATTTTTAATTGGCTGCGCTGAGAACGACTGGGGGCTCCTGCATTGAAGCTTATGTTTCTGTAATACACGCGGGCGACATTGAAGTGTGCCCAGTTACGTCCCAAGAGGATATCTGTGTGCCGCGCATGTAATTTTGAATCTTTCAGACTTAGTGTACCTTACGTGGCTACTCAAAGTAACTGCTACTTGGACGCAACCAACCGCTAATCTCTCTCAGTTTCCACGGCCTACAAGCAAGCAAGCACCAGTTCGTTTTTCCTCAAAGGTGAGCATTCCAGATACTCTGGTTAGGTGCGAAGCAGGAATAGTGAAGCCAGATGAGCGGATACATTTATTTAATTGACCAAGCTCAGAGTGACCCGTGGCTGTGGAATTGACGTTTATTTTTCCGCAACCAAACGCAGAAATAATTTTGAATCTATCCGGCTTAGTGAAAGATTGCTATTTGTCGCGAACTAATCACAGATTTTTATTTTGCAGTTTCTATATGGCTACAGCTAGCCGGTGCTTTTTTCATTGAAAGGTGAGGACTTTACATTCTGTTTTCAAACATCAAGTTTTTGAAAGAGGGTCCTAAACAATTAACTTTCTTTTGCAGTAAATGCCAGATCCTTCAGTTCAGGAATATGGATAAGCCCTGTGTTTTGCTTCTTTATTCATAATTTGACAAGAGAATAATTTTTTTTTATTTTATCACTCAGAAATACACACAAGAAGAGACTGCGTTGCAAAGAAATGTCGTGCTGAACGTGATATTCCAACTCGTATATAGTTTTCTTGGTAGCCGATATAATATATTGAATTCCAATATCCATATTACGCTAGGTACACTGGAATCGTAAACCCTTATTGGATCCCCATTCGACACATGAGGATCCATTAAGGGTTTATACGGTATTGGATTCCGATGTTTTTAGCGTATAATGGATATTGGAATCCCATAACAAACCCTTATTGTAATACAAAACAATAAATGTAATGTTTTATAATACACTGTCCATATCGTACTGTAATACAATAAAAAGATATTGTTTACCAATATCCACAATACGCTGTTCATATTGGGGTTTCTCAATAGGGTACTGCAAGCTATCTGTATTTGGAGAGTGCAGGAACCGCTGCACCTTGTAAGGGAAGTGATCCGAAGTTGCCCTCCCCACCGGGAAAAAGTACTGTCGCAGACATGTTGGCATTGAAGCATACTTGGAGTTAACCTGTGGTGGTTTCACATCTTGCGAGTACCACACCTCCCCCTATTAGCCCCGAGAGCGAACCCAAGCGTCGCTGCGGTCGCCGCGCCCTGATTGGGTGAGGCGAATAGTGACGTCAGGGCGATGACTCCGCTCCGCGATCTCGCATCGGCTCTCTTCCCAGCGTCGGTTTGCTGGTTTGGCGTTGTGCGCCGCAAGCTCTTCGAGGAGCTGGACTTCGTTTACCAGGTATATAAGACGTTGAGTTAGGCCGATATTGACGTGCTTCCTTACATTTTATAAGCCTGCTTGTTCCCTTTACCTTTAAAATTGGGTTACAAATCCCGAAGGCTATGGGCGGAGGCAATTCCGCCGATGAACCTCCCCGCCCGTCCACACGACACATGGCAATTTTGCGAAGGATCGCTGGAGCGGTGGCGCAAGTGTTTCAGACGCTGGAAATCTGTCCCTTGCATGTTCATGATTTAGGACGATATTACATCCCTCTTTCAAGGCATTTGAAGTGGCACTTATATCATCCCAGGCAGCACAAGATATTTTACCGACATTGGTCTCAGCATGGTTAAGGTGGCCCCATGTGGGCCCAGCTTGACCAGTCTAGAGCCTGCATTCATGATGCCGGCACTAAACTGGCTACATGACGGCAACATTGGCCGTTTCTGCCAGCGTCCAACCAATATTGCGGCATCCCGGCTACATGACGGCAACATTGGCCGTTTCTGCCAGCTTACAAAAGATATTGCTGCATCCCGGCGACATGACGGCAACATTGGCCGTTTCTGCCAGCTTCCAAAAGATATTGCTGCATCCTGGGTACATGACGGCACCATTGGCCATTTCTGCCGGCTTCGAAAAGATATTGCTGCATCCCGGCTACATGGCGGCCACATGACGGCAAGATTTGCCGTTTCTGCCAGCTTCCAAAATATATTGCTGAAAATATATGAAGTTCTATATCGGGCTCTGTTTTGCAACCACCGAATGACGGCACTGCACCAGCCAAGTCGCGGCAACATCGCCGGGATTCTTCCATATGTACTAGGAATATTTAGACACATAAGCATTTTTGCCTATAAAACCTTAACCATCAGACTTTAAAACCTGAATTGATTGATGTTTTTTCCATCTTCGAGCGCTGCTCTTAGGCGTCCGTTTCTGGCTTGATCGGCGTTGCCGTCGGCGTAACAGTAAAGCGTCGGCGTAACACATTTTCGTGACGCGCCATAAAAAAGCGTTACACCGACGTGTTACGCGACGCGTCACAAAAAAGTGTTACGCGACGCCGACGCGTCACAAAAAAAGTGTTACGCGACGCCGACGCTTCACGAAAAAGCGTTACGTGGAAACGTTACGCGACGCCGAGGCGTCACGAAAAAGCGTTACGGAAAAGCGTTACGCCTACGCGTTACGCGACGCCGAGGCGTCACGAAAAAGCGTTACGCTGACGCCGAGGCGTCGTGGAACGCATCGTCATAACGTTTTTTTGGGACGCCTCGGCCTCGCGTAACGCTTTTTCGTAACACCTTGGTGTCGCGTAAGGCGTCCGCATAACGCGTTTTCGTGACGCGTCGGCGTGATGCTTCTTCGTGACGCCTCGGCGTCGCGTAACACTTTTTCGTGACGCGTCGGCGTAACGCTTGTTTGTGACACCTCGGCGTCGTGCAACGCGTAGGCATTACGCTTTTTCGTGATGCGTCGGCGTAGCGCTTTTTCGTGACACGTCAGCGTCGCGTAACGCTTTTTCGTCACGCCTTTGCGTCGCGTAACGAAAAATCGTTACGCCGACGGCGACCGTAACGGTAGCCGTAACGCGTCGGCGTAACGCGTCGCCGTCGGCGTTACCGCGCGGTGCATTATGGGAAACGTGCCATAATGCACCGCGGTGCTGCGCGTGTTGCATTATGGGACGTCTCCCACAATGCACCAAGCGAAAGGGAGGGGGAGGAGAAGGGGGAGGAGGAGGAGGGACAAGGATGAAAAAGAGGCAGGAGGAAGAGAGCTAGCTCCCCCCTGACAGATCCCCCCCCCTCCCCTCTACCTACGTCACTGGTGTATGAAAATCTCAAAATAACCCGCTGTTACTGAGCCCCGCAACTAGACCAAAGCTTCCGACAAACAAAAAAAAATGTAAATAATTTTTAAGCAAAACATAAAAACTCAAAACAATTATTCAATGATTACTTAAGATATTGTACACCCTCACATATAAAAAAAAATCAAGTTAAATTAAGATGTCGAACACCCTGTTCCTTTTTTTTCTTTTTTGCACATATTGACGTAGATCTCGGTCAGCAAACAAAGGTTATCATGGAACGTATAACAGGAGAAGAAGCTGGCACATTATGTCTGCTCGCCCAAAAAATTGACATCAAACTGCGTAGAGAACAAGATAACTCCAGTAATGGCTGGCCACGGTAGTGACACCGGCCGCCGAAATATAAACTGCAGTAGAGTTGGGTAGAAACCGAAACTATATGCCGCAGTCGTATACTTGTCCGATCCAAAGCCACAGCCAATCCAAAGTCTAATCCAAAGCCACAAGCAGCTTCTGGAGTCTGGATTCTTTTCCGTCCCGTCCACTGATCTCAATTGTCATAGAAATCAGTGGTCCCGTCCGTGCAGACAAAGGCCTGTTTGAACCTTCAACGTGCGTGGGTCAAATGATTGTTTAGGTAAGTTTTCTCGATTTCATATTCATAATGTATGCCCGAAGAGTATCATCTACATGTGCTGGATGATTTTCCGAGCACCGTAGCTTAAGTTGCCACCATAATTCGGATGATATTCAACTTTTTTCGACGCTTGAGCGGTCTCCGCGATTTCGTGTCGAGTCGCAGTTCTGAGGGATGCTGGCTGCCTTCGGGAAACGATCGCTATCGCTTGTGAAGGCTGTTCGTTCAAGCCTTGCGTAAATGCTAGCCGCTATCTTGAGAATCCCGTGAATGTTCTGCTATACCGTAGCACTGCAGAGACGCTGATCGGATTGTTTCGAAAGTTCGCGTTGCTATCGGCGAGCCCTTCGGACTAGCTGTAAGTGCCAGGCGCGCTAAACTTAGCTGTGCTGTCAAACGCTTGGATACGAATCTTAGAACGAACGCCTTAAATGTGTTCGGGACGGCGACACGCGTGAAGAATTAGATGGTTTTTACTTTGACGTGTCGTCTCGTCCTTTCTCACGTTTGCGACTGCGTATCTCGGTCAGCGCGCGCTGGCTTTTTGAGCTGCGTCCAGCGGGATGGCGCGGTTGGGGTACTGGCGTTTAGCGGGTTTCAGCGGGTTGTTAGAACACGCTCCAAGCTGGGCGTCGTCGTAGCGCTCGCGTACGGCGTGTGCACCGCGTCGGCCTGCTCTGCGTGTCGTCGGTGTTCAGGCGCGCGGGCCTAGAGTTGCTTAAAAGTGTTGACAGGACCCTGTTAAGCTCGTCACTTCCGTTGTTTTCTTCCTTACGGGCCCCTGCATATATGTCTAGCCTTGCGAGCCTCCCAGAGTACTACTACTATAGCTACTGAAGATTATTATTGTTTGCCTTAATGGCGTTTTAGTTTACCCCGGTCATATTCGTGACTTCTAGAACCCGAAGGTGCACACATACTTTACATGGCTGAGGAAAGAGGTTATATGTAAGCAGTGATAGAGTGCAGGCGAGCTGGTAATTAATCGACATCTTGTAAATCCTGAGATGTTTGTTCGTTTTTTTAGCGTTCCCCATATCAGGGTTTACAAGATATAGGTTATACGATTTGATTAAAATGCTCAAGAAAGTTGCAGTGTAAAAATTGCACACCTGGCAGGTGCTCTCGCTTGTATAGTGGACAGCTCGCAATGAAAACTCGCACGGCTGTCCCTTTTCGCACTTCGAAAACGGAAGCTTTGCCATGGTCAGCACATTAACAATCTGTGGTGCTTAGCTGGTGGGGGCAGTAACGTAGGAAGGGGGAGGGGGGCGGCAAGCAAACAATTTTCAAGATGCAATTGCTTCCCCCCCCCCCCCCACGCGCGCACACACACAGATGTTCAAAACTTCTGCTGCTGCCGCACCCAAAACAGCCATGACATCTATCGTCTACTTACAAACGTGCACATCATTCTATTAAAAAAAAAAATCTACGGTAACAAATGGCCAAGGACCAGTGGCGTACCAACTTGTTTTTAAGTGAGGGGGCAAACGACACCACCCCCCCCCCCCCCCGAGCTGGGGGGGCGGTGCTCTTGGTATCCCTTCGGCGCCGCCGGCCAGTGTTTGCCCTGCCCTGTGGCGGCTGTTTAAGGGGGGGGCTGCAAAACACATTCCTTGCCCCCCCGGTTGGTACGCCCATGCCAGGAACTTTTCAAGTATTCCCTCATCTAGTAGTGTTGAAAATGTTCAGAAGACGTGTATAGTCTTGTGCTGAGGTCATGGGGGCAGTGGCATAGGAAAGGGTTTTTTTTTTTTTTTAATAATATTGTTTACTGGAAATGACTGATTTTCCTGCAGCCCCCCCCCCCCCTCCCCTTCCCCCTTTTCTTATGCCACTGCCCCCATCACCTAAGCACAAGACAATACACTTCAGAAATTGCACGCTGCTCTAGTTCCTTTTTTTTCTTTCGTCAATAAAAATATTCTACCCTACAAAAAAAATTATCGCCAGAACTTTTTTTCTTTTCTTTCCTTTTTTTTTTGGGGGGGTGGGGGGGTGGGGTGATGTGTTTGGGATTCTCCAAGTTTTGGAGTGGGTACAAGATACCCACCCCTTTCCCCTATCGCCTCCCTGCCCCTGCGACAAACACGTACACATACATTGATCGCCTGTGTCCGATCCCCGTGGCGTGAGTACCGTTTAATCTGAAGTGCACAACCCAATGCTAATTAATTTTGTTTTAATAGAAGCAAAAATATTTGCTTTAAATTATTATAATTCTGAAACCAGAACCACCAATATTTTTATAAACTCGTCGAGGCTTAAAGCCAGTGTCATTCACAACACAAAGGTGAGAACTTCTAAACCACTCTGTTCACAGCGCGACAAGATCGCACCACACGCGAAGCGCAGATAAATAAAATCCAACACACTCAACGGCTTCGTGCCAACGCCTTCGTACCCTAATCTCCTAGTACCCCCGTGCAGCGTCCGCGCCTCCGCACGCAATCCGCACTCACACTAGAGTCTACTCACACACTTTGAGTGCGGATAAGAGTCCAACACAATCCGTACCCGGAGTGCGGATAAGAATCAAAATTATTCACACTCGGAGTGCGGATTAGAATCCACCACTATCCATACTTGGTGTGCGGATAAGGACAGCCACAAGCCAACTCCCACACCTGCCAGGCGCTCTCGCTTGTACGGTGGAGGCTTCCTACTTCAACTTTTAAATACTTGAGGTTCTGTCAAAGTTGAAGGGAGTCTCTTAAAGCATTTTTGGAACCATGCCCAAAACGCAGTGTGGGTGCAATTTTAGTCTAAAAGGCTGGTCCACACTGTTGCTACCCGCTAGGACTGAGTCTGACAAAACCAGTCTTCAAGCCTCTTGTGACACCTTATGATAGTGCTGTGCAGCAGCAATGTTATTCGTAAGCAACTTAAAACCCTGTTTTGTTCAACTTGGTCATTGTCGGTTGGAACAGTGTGAACCAGCTTTAACACCCTAGGTGAATGTAATCAACAGTAGCTTCAGGATAAACTTGCGCATTGTACTACCCCAAAGTATTTTGACCACATCTCCGGTGTTGATTCTTGATTTCTATCCCAGCACTACAGAACACGTCAAACGGCTTGTTGATTGCTGTGCATGTGCCTATCAAGCGAGCTGTGCTATTTCTAGGCGGTGTTTAATTTGTTTTGAAGTTCCCGGGGATCTTTTAAGGCACCGGTAGGTATCTAAGCTCGACATGCACACTGTTCTTAGTACAATTACTTCATGCAGAAGTTAATTTTTCTTATTTGGTTGAGTTTAATGGTGGTGTCGTCATGGTCTTTGCACTGTCGACGACAGGAGAAGCGTCATGTTGCACTTGTTCTTTTGTTGATCCGTGAAGCAAGTTCTGGTTTCTTTTTTGTTCCAGAATGTCAGTCTGAGTCTTATTCATGATGTTGCAGGAAGTCTGTATGATGGACGAAAAAACTGGAGGTGACTAGAAGCTGCCGATGAGCTGCCAGTCTGTATGGCAGCTATCAACACGGAAAGGGCCTGCAGGCGCATCAGCCCTCCCCCCATTCCTCTACTGCCATTGGAGACAGGATTCTTTGTAAAAGGTGAAACAGGGCCCTTGCACTTCTTCCACAGCACCCTGCTGGATTTATCTCACATTTTGATTTTCAAAACAAACAACATTACAAACTGTAAAATACCGAACAAACGCCCACTCTAAATTGGAGATACACATAGAGAGCTGGGGGTTGAGCACTTGGTAGGTACTATAGTTGGTAAGTGTTCATGGTCCCTTGCTTGGTCTGTGCACGGAATTACGAATAGCTGCATTTGCGGAGCTAGTTAATTATGCAAACACAAAAAAACAAAGCCTGACCTCTTCTTTTTTTTTTTTTTTTTTACAAAGAAGTTATTTGAAAAGCGTTCGATTAGCATTGGCCGTTACTAAAGCGTTCAATTTACTCTTCTGAGTTAGAACAAAAAAGCAACCCATCTTTTCTTGTACACCACCTTCTGTGGCAATAAAAAGAAAGCTAGGGGGGGGGGGGGGGCAGGCAGGTGCAAATGGCTCTGTGTTAGCGCACCACGTAGTTCTGAACTTCTTTTGGTCTCGGTCTGAGTTTGGGTTTTGGCATGTCAACCACGCAGTTGCTAGAGTGCATCTTTTTTGTACGACGATTGCAGTTGAGGGAGTTGAATTGGGATTGCAGAGCAGGCACATTCACATCTCTTTACTTTTGGGTTACCCTGCACTGCCCGAAGGCATTATTGCAGGGGGGTGAGGGGAGGGGAGGTATGTAGTCATTCGTGAAGGTAGAAATACGCCCGTGCATATGTACAAAAAACAAACAAGAAATGCAGGTAAACACATTCAAAAACAAAAGCGAGCCCAGAATAAGATAAAAGCCACATTGGTTGCTCACATTCTATAGTCGGTGACAGGTCAATAAGGAAGTGGAAGCTGCTCCCACCTTTTTCCACTATAGCAGACTGAACCCTGGAAAGGAGGCGCCCTCCTTTCCAGCGTTTGCTCTGCTAAAAGAGAAAGAGGTGGGAGGAGCTTTCACTTCATTCTTGACCTGTCACCGACTATAGGTACCTGCCAACGTTCCATGTTTTAAAACGTAAGCCACCACTTTGACCAGTAGGATGAATTGGGCTGTTGTATATTGGGTGTATCAAGGAGCGGCCAGGCTCTTTAAATCGACTGCAAAAGTCGGTTTCTTAACCTATCGCACTCCGACTTTGTGCAGCGTTGCTCGGGGATGGTGCATTTTTTTTTTGTAAAATTTGCAAAGAGCGAACTTACCTGAGGAAAAAGTAAAGAAAGAAAAAGCTTAGCTCCTATGGAAATGCGACAAAGCCAAAGGTCTTCAAACAATATGGCGCCGTTTCACTAGAGGGACAAAAGATGGCGCAAGGGGTCACGACGCCAACTGCGCCAACGTACGAGCATACGGCGCCGAAAGCTGACGTCTTTAGTAGACAATCTTTTCAACTCAAAAGTGGCACGAGCTTTTCTGATATCAGTTGCCAATGCATTATTTTATTATGCTTACTGATAAAACATATTGAATGGACCCATAATCGATTAGAAAAGTGGTTTGTTGGGATATTTTGACTGTTTTTTTCGGAGTACCAATGTCATCTGCTTTGCAGTTCCTTGTTGTTACCGCGCCTGTTTTTGTTTCTGCGACTGTCGCCGCCTGTGGAATGCACTCTACTTTTGAGTTGAAAAGATTGTCTGCTAAAGACGCCAGCTTTCGGTGCCGTATGCTCGTTCGTTGGCGCAGTTGGCATTGTGGCCGCTTGCGCCATCTCTTGTCTCCCGTGCGAAATGGTGCCGTATTGTTTGAAAACCTTTGCCCTCGCCGCATTTCCATAGGAGCTAAGCCTTTTTCTTTCTTTACTTTTTCCTCGGGTAAGTTTGCTCTTTGCAAATTTTACAAAAAAGTGCACCATCTGTGGGCAACGCTGCACAAGTCATAGCGCGATAGGTTAAGAAACCGAATTTTCCGGTCAATTTAAAGAGCCTGGCCACTCCTTGATACACCCAGTAGTTACCACATATGTGTGCAGGACAGTCATGCAGTTGTTAATGACCATTGGTACCCAACTCAACCTCGTGCAGGGTGTCTGTGAACTGGAAAAATGGTAATGTTGAGGAAGTTGGCGATTGCAAAAGCCTAAAGATTTCCACCCTAATCACCATCGATCAGGGATATTCAGCCTTCCTTTGTCTGAATGTCAGCAAAAGACACGTGTGGTGTGACACATAAACCTTCCTACTCAGGAACTCAGCCAGCTTACCAATGTAAATCTCTACTTGGAAACTATAGAGTCTTGGGAGAATCCAGAGATACAATTTCATCTCGAAATGTATGAAAAACAGAAACTTCTGTACTCGAAATGAAGTGCTGCTGCTTATGGCAGTGCTGCTTAAGGCAGCTTTGTGGAATGGTTTCATAGTGCGACAGGTTGTCTCTAGAGCTACCCATTTGCTCCTGAATGGACTTTGCATGGGATTTTTTTACAGGCTGTGAACATCATGGCTATTGAGGTAGTTTCTGCTGCGGGGAAGAGAATATCTCTCAGCTTGACAGTCCACAGAAGCTTTAGCAGCCAGGATTTTGGATGTTGCGAGAGCAATGACGTTTGCCTTTAGCTCATATTTTTTGCCAGAAGTTGTACAACCAACCGCCAGGGTTCTCTCATCCGACCGCAGGACATGCCGGCTACTGTGGCGTCATTTAATGCTGTCGCTTAGAGACCTCCTTTAATGAGTGGGTGGTATAGAATGCTAGAACGCAGAGGTGCATTTCAGTCACCATGCTGTAGCAGCTGCTGCTGGGATGTTCTGATTGGTTCTCATTGCAGTCATTACAATTTTCAGATTGTTTGTTTTCTTCAGTGGGAGCTCATGAAGGTGGCACTGTGCACAGAGGGACAGAGTGGCTGACAGTGAGTTGCCCAAGAGAACCTGCTGGCTCTCGTGACCATCTCCGAAAGCCTCTGGATGGGCTAATTGACAGGCGTGCCTGGACATTTATAAAAGGTAGTCTACATCTACAATGTAGACTACCTTTGAATTACGCCTTGGTCTAACTGCAGTTGCCAGGATACTGTGTTTGGCTGCTAGAAGTGAACTGGATATGCTAAGCGGCACATGTTGCCAAGTAGGGACACGCTGGGACGCTTATCCACAAACTGCACTTCCCAGTCCATGAGCCACCAAAGACCCAGCCAAAGAGATCCCGAGTCAAGTCAAAGTTTTCTGTTAATCTTGCTAGTAGCAGCGTCGTAGTCGTTAATTAAAATGTCGGCGTTGCCCCGCTCATTGCGGCACACCGAGCAAAGCAGAGCGAAAGAACGGAGATAAGGACTACCAAAAGTGCCGTCCTTAGCAGGGTCCGACAACCCTTGCTTGCCAATAGGCTGACTTGGGGATGCCAACGATGATGTCACGAAGCTTTGGACAGGTTACATGTGGAAGAAAGGCTCAGTGCATGCCCTGCTATAATTGCTGCACATATTGAAAATAAATGCAGTTTACGTTGACTTTTGCCCGAGTTTAGTGCGATTACTGAATTAACGAGTCAAAATGCTATGTAAGTCTGCTCCTTTCTTACAAAGTGCTTCAAGCTCCCTTTAGTGCTAGTTTGACTTGTTTGCACAAGCCTGTGCCAGTGCACAAACTAGAGTCTATACATTGCTGTACTCTAATGCATTTAATGCACTGCCAAAGGAAAAGGTTCAGATACAATTAAGCCCAAGCAGCTAAACCATTAATTTGAAGGCGACATACAGTAGACTCTCATTATTACAAACTCCAGGAAGCCACGAATTTTGTATGAATTGTCAAAAGCTCAAATTATCAGAAGTTAATCTAAATATGTTGCAAGATAAATTATGATTTTCTATATGGATGGCTACACATACAAAACAGATATTTCATGATTTCCTCTGCACAGGCCCATTAAGCATAAGCTGGTATGCCATTCATGAAACATTGGTAAAATTTATGACACAAGTTTATTCGACCCTCAAAAATGTTGTTTATCAGGGACTGTTTAGACAGCGCATGACACCTCAAAACAAAATTAAGTTTGTTCAACCAGAAAAAAGTTGTGTATTAGGGACTGTTAAAGCAGGGACCCATGAGTAATGGAAACGGGCATTGTGCTGCAGTTTCTATAGCAACTTGCGTGAACACTGCGATATAAAGCCATGCCGCCACATCACAGCATCCTTGCAAATTGATATGGAAACTGCCGCGCGGCGCCCGTTTTTGCCGCTCATGTGTCCTCTGCTTCAGAGACGTGTATAAAGATAGTTTAACCATTCATTTGGATGTATAGAAGGCAAATGAGGAGGTGCCTTTCGCTTAAGGTGGGCTGGGCGTGTTCCAGAGCATTTTCACAAATTCGTATGTGGCCAACCAGCAACCTCGCATAATATCCTGGCAGTGGTTGTGAGAAACAAAATTAATGAGCTCGTTGGAGTAACTCTCGGTGACTGAGGTGCAGTGATGTTTTGATCGTGGTCATGCAAAATCACGGTGGAAGATATAGAAAATATAAAAAAACGTGCGCAACCAGCTGAACGATTGACTTAATCCGTACACCAGGCGTCGAAGCAGTCAGACTCCATTTGAGCAAAACAGAAATCAAGCGGAACATTAGTTTCCTACATCTACTTGCATAACCATAATCGAAACAGTGCGGGCACCATATTTTCAACCATGGAGAGTTACTACAATTAACTCTTAGGCACTTATCAAAACCGTTTCTCGCTACCATAGCTAGGGGATTATTTTCAGCTTCTGGTTGGCCAAGAGAGATTGTCGAACTCTCTGTCTGCGTCTGATGCAGGCCTTGGCTCTGCTTGCTCCTTTCATATACCAAGATCTATATGTACGGCTCTGCTCTGCTTTAGCCTTGTAGAGTATGCTTTTTACTGAGCACCAGTGCACCGCAGGAAAACAAAGCCTGTGAAAGCAAGCTTCACAGGTGCTGCTTCTCCGCAGTGCACCGGTGCTCGGAAAGAAGTGAGCTCAACGGGGCCGCGAGAACAAAAAGTATGAATTACACGAAAACGTCGTTCAAATTAAGTGGCTTATGAATACATTGAAAACGTAGCAGGTCAGCCCAAGTTTTGAAATTTGTTTGACTTAACCAGAGTTATTAAATCTCCGAGTTTGAATTATCGCGTGCCTACTGTATACTCTAAAGGAGATATGGCTCACTTGATTGTGCCTAATATCACTGAATGGTTATGTAAATTTTAATTTGCTAGTTTTATTTCTCAAGCACTTGTTGTGTTGGGTATTCAAATCAATGCAAATTTTTACTTTGGCTCAATTTATGGGAGGTTTGTTTTATATATCATGTGCAGTAGAAAGGTGGGGAGCTGGGCTAGGTAGTAAACACGTTGCTTGCTGATGTTAACCATGTATGTCATATACAGCTTGTTGTGATTGTGTTTTGATTTCGAATCCTCTTCTGCTCTTTATTTCAGGCTGCTCTTATATGCACCATGAAGATATCGAAGAGGTCTCCAATTGAAGGACAACTATAAGCACAAGCATGGAGGGGCATCTAGATGGCGAGCGCAAGGACAACTGTAATGTAAAATTTCTCCCAACTTAAAGCAAGGCATGCTTTCTTCCAATAAAGGCATTGTGGCAAAACTTCTTAATTAGTTCGTTTGTTCAGCTGCCATCTTTACGAACAGCTGATCTCACACAAACAAAATCCTGGCAATGAGTAGTAGAGGTTGTGTGCTCTTTTTCTTGTTGAACTCTTGTTGTTTTGTCTAAGGATAAAAAATTGTACAAGTTAGTATATTTAATGACAGAGCCTATGAACTCTCCATACCAATCCATACCTCAAAAGTTTCATGTGACTTCGGCTTGCTTGAACATGGAAGCTGTTTGCACTAAATAACGGAGCACTAGACCTTTCTGTCTTCTTGAAGCCCATAGCTACGAGCCATCCGCGCCAATCCTGCACCTCCGATACATCAGGTGACACCCCTGGCAAAGGTATAGCCCTTCCAGGGGAGTCGCGTGATGTATCGGAGGTGCGGGTGGTACGGATGGCTCGTAACTTTGGCCTTATCTAAGGCCGAAAGGTGTAGTGCTTGATTATTTAGTGCCGACAGCTTTCATAATTCCTACGGATAGCTCTCCGTAGTGAGCTACAGACATTCCGTCATTTTACGACATTATGTGCCTTGTTTTTACAGACTGTCCAGTTTCTAGATTACGGGAAATCTTGCCGGCAATATAAAACCAGCAACTTTTACCAATAAAATGGGAAAACGGATAACTGTCTGTTAAGTGGAATATAGACGTTCCGTCATTTTACAAAATTATATGCCTTGTTTTTAACAGACTGTTCGGTTTCTAGATTACGGGAAACCATGCTGGCACTATGAAACCCGCAACTTTTACCCATAAAATTGAGTGAATTTTTTTTGCAGTGCTCCCATACCCCTTGTCCAAGTCGAAGATGGTCAGACATCTCCGATTCCCACTAAAATGAAGCATCCGTTTCCATTGAAAATAAAGAGTTTCACATTTGATGTCGTTGCACGCCATTCGCATTCTTACGTATTTCAAGAAGACATTTAAATCCCAAAATGGTTCAACGATAACGGCCACAAAACATTTTGAAAGACGGCTGTAAAGCGGTTTCGAAAGACGGCCGAAAAACGGTTGACGACATCGGTCACAAAACGGTTGGCGATATCGGTCTCAAAACTTTCCCCGTGATCGGTTCAAGTTATTGGACCGATCTGGAGCCGGGGTGCAAATCATTTTTGGACCGTTATTTCCTAAAACTTTGACCGATATTTGTCCGTTATTGGTCCAATATTTTTTTGCTGCCTGGGGGGCCTTTGGGTGGTCGGCAAATTAGCTCGCGACCCCGACTTTGCGCTGCCACTCTGCATACGCTGGTTCGCAGATCTGATTATCTTTGAAGTGCTCGTGGAACAGGGTTGTTTTACATAAATGTAGCTTCTTCATAAATCAATTCTATAGTTTATACACGTATGCAGGCATATTTCTTAGAAGATGCACAATTACTGGAAATTAGTTTGTATGGTATCAGCAAAAACGGCCGAATCGCCCCCAGTTGCCTGTATGATATGTGCTGAACTGCCCAAAATATGCACAGCAGTAATGCCGTAATTTGGAATGTTTATACTTTTTTCTGACATTTTTATTCCAGCCTTCGGTATTCGAAAAATACACCGTTTAGTCTGAACTGTCAATTTTAATTAAAAGAGACACTGCTGCAGGTCTCCAAAAGCTTCCTCAGCCCACAAACTCCCTGCAGCTGAACTTTCTGACAACAGAGGAAAACAGGAGTAAAAGCAAGCATTTGAACGTATGTCAAGTGGTAGTTGCAGCACTAGTAGCACAAAATGTGAAACGCTTGAAGGGCGACAGTCTGCGTGAGAAAAGGTTCTGGTATTTTAGCTTCAGGACAATTCGATTTAGGTAAAATCTCAATTTTGGGGCTTAGCAGACTAATAACGAGCTAGACACCTTCGCTTACGTTTGTTATAAATTACTTGAGGGTTGACATAAACAAGTCCACAGATATCACCCGTGTAGTCCATTGAAATACTATCCTGATCCAGCAAAGGTCAAATGCGAGCAATGTATATAATAAATGTTCCTTGTTTTTTTTACTTTGCCCCTGCACTTGGGCTGTCTTACTTTGTGATTCTCTCCCCATGGCCCAGACTGTATTTAGCATGTTGCCCGAGCAGCATGCAGCTTTTCTGCTTGGGAGATGCAAAACAAAAAGTAGTATACATAACCTGCCAATTCTCTCAGACCATCAGCAGCATTTATTGTGCGAGATGTAAATCTATAGTGATGCTCCTGCAATTGTGGCCATATTTCTTTATTTTCATATACCAGCTGCGATTCATGCGTTGCCTGCCCTGTCAATCATGCTTAAAATGTTGGTTGAAGTTTCGCCTGTAGCTACAGGCCATACCTCAATAAATGCACATAAAAAAAATTACACTTCCTACGAAAAACACGCCAAAAAAATTAAATAGAAACGAGCGCGCCGACAGCTGGCGTCGTCACAGCCTCCACAGAGCGAGCGGGGCGAGCAATTCTCTCCTCGCCGTGACGTCACCCCGGTTTGCCGTATGGGGGCGCCACACGAACTTCTCAGGGCTAATAGCCAACCCTAGCTTCGTAAAAGTTAGTTAGGGGAGTGGGAGTGAGCACAGCGACTGCTCAAGGCTGCCGCACTTCGTGTCGATGACGAGAAAACACCACTAAAGCATGGGCTGGATGAAGAGACAAAATGCCTTTGTTGTGCCACTTTCATTTTCGACATCATCGTCGTTGTCGATTCGGTATTGCACTTCGTTGGACAGAGGGGACCGAAAAGTGGGGGAATTGATGTAAACGAAAATTCGCGCTGCCAAACCGCCATCCTAAACCTGCTCGCCGAAAGTCCTCGAAAGGCTAGCATCCCGCAGGCCATGCTGCCGCAGCACCGCCGCATACATCCGGGACCTTTCCACAATCGCCTTTAAACCGCAATGCACGGCGCGCGTCGGCGCGTTGACGCGTTGTCACCTGCACTCTAAGAAGAAATGGAGGAAACAGGTAGTAACGGCGCATTTTCCTCTCTTCTACTGATGCGCTCCCAAGCGGACACGAGAAGAGAGGGAGAACGAGACGTTTTTCTTGTTTTCCGGGCGGACGGGAGAAAGCCTACGCACTCCCGACTCATTTTCTTTCAGTTTCGTTTTTCGAGCACGTCGCGTACGTTGTTTAATGAATGCTGTTGATTTAATTGAGCTCAGTGGCAGCGAGGGCCACCTCTAATTCGCCTCCCAGTCCAAACGTACAGAGCATTTCGGTTGCATTGACGTTTTTACCCCTTATTTTATCCAACGAGCAAACGAAGCCGCTAGAAACAGCGAAGTTTCGGAGCGGTGCCAGCAGCGCTACGTACACTGGGCTGAGATTGCCATCTCCGGATTGCGGAACCTACGCGGAACCACGCGGATCATGTGGAACTATGTGTCCACGGTGGATGTGTTGACGTTGACAACGTTATGGAAATCGTGGAAACTGCGTCCAAGACGGGCAGGATTTGCTGCCGGGTGCCTGGGTGCCTTCCGTGCTGAATTCGGTTCGGTTTTCCGATGCCAAGTGCCAACCGGCAGTCAATGGGGTTCTGTATTTCTGCGTGCCAGCAACATAGCAGCAACATCGTAAAGACAGTGTTTTGAGTTGTGAACAGAATACTGGAATCGTCGACGATGTGACCAGGTCTTCGCGTATCATTGGAGTAAAAACAAGATGAGATGACGTAAACTGTTGCGCATTGATACCGCTGGTCAAGCCGTGATCGGAGGGGCAAGGTGTCGCAGGTTGGCATTCCGCTTTACATTAAGAAGCTTAAGACCACTTGAGGGATTTCGTTCAATCGATCGACGTGCGGATAGTCATTTTGGAACGCTGCTCTGAACCGTAGCTCCTATCGTACAGTGGCCAATGTGAATGTCGGTAGTCTTCTCCCTGAGGGTGATTGCGCTCTGGGGAAAGGACTGAACAGCATGAAAATATGACGGGAAGTACGTATATTTACGGTTTGGACGTTTAGCATTAAGAAAAAATTATAGGTAAAATCGAGAAAAAATAAAGCTATCCCTTATTTTCCTGTTTAAATATGCCAGTTTTCCCGGAGAAACTGCCCTCCTAGGGGCGCGCTGGGATGAGCGCTAGACGTTTTCGAGCCCGCCACGACGTAGCTCCGTATGCTTATCACCTGCCGCAAGTCGCGGCTTGACTGCATTCAAGTTGATCGAAAGGCGATTTCTCTGCCCGTGAAGCATCACTTCCTGCTGAGTGAATATCCGCTCTACAGATATTAATTCAAGACGAGAATTGCAGCCGCACATGAACAACACAAATAGAAAAACAAACACTGCAATAGAAATACTGGATACCCCGTGCCGTGCGGGGAAACACATGTACGGCTTGGAACCCCACTTAAGCTACTTGAGTTATTGGCTTTCAAGTAATTACGGCATGAGCGTTAACTTTTTGCTATGAGATTCACCTCCTGAGCCGTTAAAAAGACTCTCAGAGGCATGACGTTGCTGGGAAAAAATCAACATGCTGGGAATATTTTTAATGCTTATGCGGTCACCGAGAAATTTCCTACGTTCAAGACGACCAGTATAAGAGACGGAAACGCAGAGCTCAAAAGTAGTGATCGGGTTCGTGTGCTGTTGTGTTGATGTTTCTATGTGCAGTGTGTATATGCGCTCAATGTATACGTTCAGCTGATTCTTGTAGTGTGCGAAATGTATCGATATATGTATATAATAAAAGTTCCCGATGATCCCGAAGCGCAATGGTGGCGGAAGAAGATTAACATAATTTTGTAGAACATGAATTTGGCGTTACCTAGCGCCACCTAGCCTAACTACTTCCAACTACTCTGCTTGACCCTGCCGTCTGGTGGCAAGAGATTTAACCTTCTTTCACGCTACGCGATAATTTCTGGTTACCGTGCAACCGCAACTTCGAGTTTTTTTTTTTTTTTTTTTTTTGAGAGCTGCTTTTGGTTTTGCGAATTGGTTTACGATTCTTCCCTTATGCGCGGTTGACGAAGGAATTGTGACTCGCGGAATAGCAAAGGTCAGACGTAAAGTGAACGAGGTAACTTTGTATAGGTTGTCCCTGTTTAACATCGCAGAGCGTACGTCGAGAAGACGTAGTAACTGCTTTTGAAACGGAAGTCTCTTTGCTGCGGTCGAAAGCTGGCTTCGGAAGTAAACACAGTTCGCGGAAAGCTCGTGCTACGCTCTTATTTGCTGCTCCTCTCGTCCCGCACAAGAGACGTAGCGTCCTCGTTAAATCTCATTGGGCTTGATTTGGTGCTGCCATTTGAGATGCAGGCGACAGAGGAACTTTGCTGCCATGCTTTAGGGACGAAAGTTTCGCCCTTTGTAGAGAAACATAGGTTACAAAAGCGTTCCTCCCTTTAGGGAGGACTATAGATACCCTTTCTTCCAAGAGTGCGGTCTCACTACCCCTACTGTAGTTCGTTGAATATTGGAATGGTATTAAAAAGCGCGAAAATACGGGGCACCAGTGAAAAGAGAGCACAGATACAGCAATGACTTACTACTGAAATATATATGCCTGCGAGATACAGAAAGTAAATATAAAAAGAACAAGATAGACAAAGAAAACAATCTACCGGATAAGACACCCCTTTCCGATCATGCCACCACATGCCTACATGTACTTGCCGAACGTCCCGATAAAAGCGACACGTCACTCGATAAGGCTATGGACGAAGCGTTACCGAGCCCTAGCGAGTGACTAGATTGATTTTATTTAGAAGCCGGGCAAGTACGCGTAGGCGCGTTCATCATGGTGGTGGGGGAGGGATGTGTTTCTGGGTTTATTGTTTTGTGTCTATCTTGTTGTTCAGTTAAAATGTTCAGTTGTAAGTCAACGGTATGGCTCTGTTCTCCTTCAACCGGTCCTCCTTCGTTTTGCGATTTTAATGAGTTAGCAATAGAACACTTATTTTGACAAAAACCCGGCGCTGTCTTTAGTTTGTCAGTTGTCGTGTGCGGCGCTCCCATTGGTCCGAAGCACTGATGTGAGCACGCGTCAACCACTCCCTTTCTAAGCGGCGCTGACAAAGCGACAGGCACCACCGTTTTTCGTCAAAACGAGACCTTTCGTTTTCGCAAAAAGTCACGCGCACAGCTGGCGCGGAGCTACGGAGGAGGAGACGATGCGCAACACCACGTAGGTAACAAAGCCGTGGTGCTGAATGAGATGGCTTAATCTGGCAATCCCAACGCTGGACACAGAATGAAAACGAGTGTTCCGTCAGCGCTGGCCTTCAAGTCTAGTTTGAGTGTGCGGTTGACGCAATCGTCGGGACAAATATGTGCCCAGCGTCGGCCTTTTCTGATGACGCTATCTCATTCAGCATTATGGCTCTATATAGGAGGTGTTGCGCCGTGGCGCCGGAGAACACGGGCGTGCTTAGTTGCTGCTTTGCTGCCTTTGGTGGTTCTTCGCGCTGGATTTTCGTAGTAGTGGTGAGTGGGCCGTGATGTGTATGAGTAGTTCAAATGATATATGCGGTTCACTCCACGATTGATGTGGGTGCGGTTCCTTCTACGAGTTGTATGGAAGTGGTTCTTTCGACAAGTGAAATGGATGACCGTATCCAAGGTCGCCGACGTACAGTTACAGGCAGAGTACAAAAAAAGGCTCGAGGGACACCTAAGCACATCTTATGAGTTTGGAATGCGAAAGCATGCATGTCGTTGTTCCGCTCCATTAGTTTGTCTGCGGCGTACTGGCGTGGAAGGCCTCGTTTCGCTACTGCCGAGGTTGGGGCAGGCGGCCGAGCTTGCGCTCCCCGCGCCCCGCTGAGCTCAGCCGTAGAACCGCTCCGGAGTGTGCCCGAACGGGCACTGCCTCGCGTGTCGGCCAGCAACTTCCTTCTACCGGCGGGCTGGCGGCGTGGGCCCGCAGCCCAATGGGGTGGCGGTCTTTGAAACTGACGCACGGCGGCCAATGGGACCCTCGTTCCTTGGACTTATGACAGGCGCCAGCCAATGGGACATATCTGTCAAATTTCGGCTTCACTGCCCTCCATTGGGAGAGGAGAATCTAGATGTCACTTGGCCAGGCTTTCGCGCGGCTTCAAAGCTGGAAGCCGTCAGATCGCGGTTTGATTTGACTCCATTGGGAGAAAGGAGTCTAGGTGCCGTTTGGCGCGGTTTCAAAGCTGATGACGTCGGCTCGCTACATAGGAGACTTAAAGCCTTCGAATTAAAAAGGGTTACAAAAATTAGAGGAAGATACATTCGTGGACATTTGTGGAATCCGTTAGCATGACCCTCGGAAAACGCCTCATGAGTCCACCGTTGGGAAACTCTAACACCGATACCGTAACAAGTCCAAAAAGAGCCAGCAAAATAAAGGAAGCAAAAGTGAAAGCTAAAAAAAACATAACAGGAGTACACCTAAGACTGCTTACGAGTAGGAATGCGAAGGCATTCATGCACGCAGTGCATTCCTTCAAGCAGCACGCCACGCTGTCCGCAGCATGGAGGGCAGCGGGCAGCGTACAGTGATAGCAGAGTACACCCGCCGGTAATATGAAGGTGAACACCTTACCTGGTTTCTTGCCTGTCTTACGGCTCCCTAAAATCATATTAACTCTCAACGTCTCAAACGGTACGTGGCTTGGGGTCTAAACTTTGGGTTCTAGCCCTCTTCTGGAACAGAGCTTGTTCCAAAACTTGCAGAAGCGTCAAAAACAAGAAGACGGCTGTTCACCTTTATATCGCTCACGGGTGTACGTCCAAGGGACATGCTAACGCTCCTTCGCGGCGGCGCGACATGGCTGAAAGCAGAGCGTGGAACACGTGGGTAGGCCCCCCTCGGGTCGTTGGCCACGCCTGACACTTGAACCAAGAGGAGGGAGAGAATCTGACACGGTGACCCAGGAGGGCAGAGAGGCCTGCTCCTCCTGTTTCTGATGCGAAATAGTTGCTCGTTCTTCACGGGCACAAGCAATGCCGGCGGCACTCCAAGGGACAGTAAATGCTTTCGTATTAAACAAGTTAATGGGTCATCGTTAGCGTTACCCAGAGGGAAACGTGTGTGGCGTTTCCAAGGGTCATGCGAACACATTCCCGAAGGATCCACCAATTAATCCTCCTGTATGCAACACCATTTCAAGATGACCAACCATTTAGCCCTACAACACACCTTGTTTATTCCATACACCGTTTTAGTGATAAAGATAAGAGAAAAAATGGAAAGGAGTGCAGGCGGTTTTCTGCTTGCTGTGTGGTTAGGAACGAGCGAAACACCCGGACGAACTCCTTGGACGAGTGTGTTTCTCTACGTTCAGCTGTTTTCTTCTCAGTTTCTTGCACTTTATGTTACTTTCTGATGTAATTAGAGCTAGCAGAATAAATGACGACAATACCCTGGTCACCGGGAAAGGATTGTTTGGTAAAAGGTTGCACGAATTATCACCGAAAGGGTAGGATATTATCGGAGGACATCTGTATCGCGAACGGGATCCAGCAAGGCAACTGCGGCTGCAAAGCCTTCAAACTCCATCGCTTTCCAAATGACGAAAACCTCCGGCGGCAGTGTGAGGCGTCCGTTAACAGGGAAGACTTTTCCCCGACTCCACCTTCTCGAGTGTGCTCGGAACATTTCGGGAATAGAGCTCGAACCAAACTTACCGCTGTACCGTCGGTAACCGGGGGCTATGCTCGGAAAATGGGTGCAAGTTTGCTCGTGAGAATTACTGTCTCAGCTTGTAACTTCTCGTAACTTAACGTATCTTATTGTTGATATAATGCAGTGGTGACATTCACCCGATTTTATTTTCTACAACGCTTAGCTGAAGGTTGGTTACCGCCGCCATGTCTGGCTCAAAATTTTCGAAAAGTTTGTTCATCGGTTTTTCTGAAACTGGGTTTCCTGCGTGATACCAGAGAGCCGTGAAATTATGTTGACTGTCACAACGCGACCGGACTCTTATTTTTTTTTATTTCGTACATATTGTTGCTGTAAAATAACTTTACTTTCTTTTGCTGAAACATGATTATGTACAATATTTGTGCTATGAATTCCATTGATATAGAATGTGCCGGTATAGTGAAAGTCATCGCCAACCTTAAACTATCGTCATCGTGTGGAATTGATAATATTAACTCGAAGTTTCTCAAAAACACTACTACTTATTCCTCAATTATCTTAACAAAGCTATTTCGGCAATCACTCGAACTCGGAAGCCTTCCCGAGGACTGGAGGGTGTGGAAGGTGATTCCTATCCATAAAGGTGGTTACAAATCCAGCCCAAGTAATTATCGCCCGATTTCCTTAACAAGCGTCCCTTGCAAAATTTTAGAGCACATAATCTATTCGCATTTAGCCAATTTTCTTAATTCCCATACATTCTTTTCTCCTGCTCAACATGGCTTTATGAAACTGTTCTCGTGCGAAACTCAGCCATTAACACTTACGCATAACCTTCAAGCTTGCCTCGATCGTTCATCTCGGGTTGACTGCATTTTTTTTAGATCTCTATAAGGCGTTTGACAAGGTTTCACATAGGCTCCTTTTGTATAAACTCAGTAAACTGAACATTGACTCTCATGCTTTGACTTGGATCAACGCCTTTTTAACTAACCGTTCTCAATTTGTTCATGTTAATGGCATTAACTTGTACCCCTCTCCTGTGACTTCTGGTGTCCCCCAGGGTTCAGTACTCGGCCCTCTTTTGTTTTTTATATAAATTAATGACCTTCCTTCGCATATCTCATCCTCAGTTGGTCTCTTCGCATACGATTGTGTCATCTATTCTGAAGTAACTAACGATTTTGACGTTCTTGCACTGCAGTCTGACCTTGACAGTATTTCTCGTTGGTGTGAAAAATGGCAAATGGAACTCAATATTAACAAGTGCAAATTCATGAGAGTATCACGTCAAAATAACACCTGTCCCTTGTACCATATAAGAACTGTTGAGCTGGAATCCGTGTCCTCATTTAAATATCTTGGTGTTCATATCACTAACAACCTCTCATTTAACATTCATATTAAGTATATAATTAAAAACGCTAACCGCATGTTGGGCTTTCTAAAAAGAAACTTCTCTCTCGCCCCACTGTCCTTAAAACTACTTCTTTACAAATCATTGGTCCGCAGCAAACTTGAGTATTCTTCCGCTATCTGGGACCCCGGTGTAACGCTTGCATTATCATTAGAAGCTGCTCAAAACCGTTCTGTTCGTTTCATACTGCATAACTATCATCGCACATCTAGCGTAACAGCAATGAAAACTACTTTAAGCTTGTCTGACCTCTCCCTACGTAGAAAAATATCTCGTCCATGTTTATTTCATAAAATTTAACACCACAATGCAAATCTTCGTCAGCATCTGTTAACACAACCATCATACGTCTCATCACGTTTCGACCATCAACATAAAGTTGGCATCCCTCAGTGTCGCACCTCAAGCTTTCATCAGTGTTTCATACCCATGACATCACTGGACTGGAATCGCCTTCCCGCACCTGTTGCCAGCATAGCCGAGAGTGCCGGATTCAAAGCTGCACTTTGCGAATATTTTTTTTTGGATTTTGGTTGACAGTGTTCTGTTTTAACAATGTTCTGTTTTTTGGATTTTTATGCTTACCTGCCTAATTACTGTTTGTCTTTGTGTGCAATTAGGTGTGTGTGTCCACTCCCCTCTATAATGCCTTCGGGCCCTGATGGAATGATTACATAATTAAATAAATAAATAAATACTGATATCGAATCATTCATTCATTATCCATCTACACGCTCCAGCAATTGACCCATCTCGGTTTTGCTGTTTTCAATTCTAGAAAGAAGCACACTCGTAGACCCAGGATCCTCAATTATTACTTTTATAAACATATTTCCAACCGGATGAAGATGCCTTTGATCGATCCCTGCAATGATCTTATCTCGCGCGTCCTGGTTCACATCATATTTCATGGCTATAGACGACACGAAACGCAAAAAAAAAAATACTGGTGTACCGCATCTTAATCCACAAAAAACCTGAAGGAAAATTCAATCGCTCTAAACTAATACAATATTTTGAGTACTCACCTCTTATTTCTATCGGTGGCGCGTCCAGTGCGTCTCATCTCGGCATCGCCGCACTAGTCTATTATAACAACTAATAGGTTTCGCGCACATCGACTGTGAAATTCTAATTGCAGACTCAGCGCCAAGGAAGGTTGTGTTTTCGGCGCGATGTAAGTTGGCCCACCTATGCCCGCGGATTCAGGAAAATAAGAACGACGCGTGCTTATGCACCGTGAATTATGCCAAAAAATTTGTAGATATTAACGTGGCGTGGTGTACAGAATACCACTGACATGTGGTAGGGTGTACATAGGCCTGACAGGACGGTGCGCAAAGGAGAAAACGCGCGAGCATGATCTGGCTTTGCGCTTAACACCTGGAGGATACTTGCCTCTTCATTGCAGAGACGGTCTGTGCCAGCCAAACTTTTAAATACCACGATCGTGGGGAGGGAGGGGGGGGGGGCGGGGGTGGCGTGAAAAAGCTCCGAGGGAAGTGCTTAAAGCGCTTGCTATAAAGAAAGAGGGCACCGAAGGCTACGTCCGACAACCGTCAATTTTTCTCTATAAAAAATAGAGTGATTTCATTGAGGCGTGGCAATGAGTGACGCCACTGAGTGATTCAGTGTATTTTTCTCGAAGGTTGTTTGCGTTAGCTTTTTTTAAATGAATGCTCAGTTGAGAGTAAGCGCTCGTCCTGTTCGCCTTTCTTTTTTGTCCTCGTCTTTGTTAGCGCTTTTAAATTTTGCAAGTCATGAACCAACTCGCCCGCTTCGCCACTTTAGCCAAGGAATGGTCTGTCCTGTCACGTGAAACGCTCGTTGGATGTGCTTTTGCTGGAAAGATTGCCCCGTGCGTCCAGAATACCGTGATTGCAAAACGGTAAATAAACAAACAATCAAATTGGTCGTTAGTTGTTTATACAGCGGGCGTTTAGTATTCAAGAACGCTGCGACATTGTTACCCTCTGTAGAGGAGAAGTTTAGCTAGTGCAGTACGATTGCTTTCGCACCACGCAGTAGCGATACACGACCGCTCGCCGGTACGATTCTCATTCAGATCGAAATGGGTAGGGGTGGGGATGGAAGACAAACTCACTGCTTTGTTCCCGGATGCACCATGGGTTACGTTTCTGCTAGAAGGATAAGAAAGCCTCACTCTTCGCCAGTGCAGATGTCGGCGAAAACGGCAAAAGCGTCGGCAGGTTTATTCTTGTGTTGCGTGAACCACAAGACCAATATCAAAGTAGTTTGCCTTTTGAAAGTAATTTAACGAATGCACATCGCACGCAATACCTAGTCGCTTAGCTCCGAAGCAGCCGAATCGCAGCGGACTCGAGCGGACGGGGCATCTCACTGTCGACAGCAGCGCCACCACCGCATCCTAGCCGGCTGCTGCTTTTCTCGTTCGCCGATTTCGAAAACTCCCCTTCTAGCGAACGTACTCTAGATTCGTCCTGTCGTGTATGTTTCTTCACTTCGTCTTCGTTTGAGCTGTTTTCGTCACGTATGACCTTGCATTAAATTGCACAAAAAAGGATCTTCCGAAATATTTAATTTTTAAATTTTTTCTTTACTTGTTTGCAAATTATAAAGGTCCCGGTAGGGCCCTAAGAGGTGTAGAACTAACGCAAATCAAAGGACATAATAAAAACCATATCTACATAAAAGAAGATCGTTGAATAACAATTAAGGACAAATAATTCAAACCGAAGTCTGCAGTGCTTATGAAAATTTAGCAAGGTCCTTTCATGGCATTGTGAAAAGTTATATATATATATATGATGGGTCCTTATTGGCTATAAATGAGACGATCAGTTGAAGCAGCGAGATTAACTCGATTTACTTGCAGTAACTAGTAATTACTATCATATTATATAAGAGTATGGGTTAACCCAGTACGCGTATCTGTAAATGGGTATAGGCTTATAAAGAGTAAACCGGTGATGTTTATTTTGGAAAGACGAAGGGGCCTTGTCAGAAACTCCTCTTTTAACTTCAACCCCTCAGACAAAAAAATGTTCTAGTTTCTCAAATTTAATCTTAATTCCAGGTTTGGTAGCAGTCGTTGTCGTTGTAGTACCATCGGACATCTTTTTTATTGCATGCAGTTATGAATGATCCGCAAAAAGAAACCAGTGTTGCTTTTCCCTTCTCAGGTTTTGTTGTTACCCAAAGCTCGCAGTCTCCTGTAATGGAAAGAGTTGAAGCCATAAAAGAGGTTTCCAATAAAAGGAGAATATCTGCATACAATATAGCCATATTGTTTCCATTGGCCACAAACGACAGCAAACACAGGGTAAAGATCAGTTCAGAATGAGAGCCACTTCGCGCTGCCATACCGCCAAAAAGTCAAATTGCAAGCCAAAGCTGCTCGCCGAAGGCCTTCGGAACGCTCGGAACCAGTCGGATCGCCGACTGCAGCACCGCCGCATACATCCGGGACCTTTTTACACTCTTCGCTCGTCTGCGCCCAGTCCCCCTACACCTTTTTAGTATGCGCCGCCTTTTCCACCGCTTCGTGGCGTGTATGTCGACGGGCCATTTCTTGTTTTCGTACTTTATAAACAGCATTTATTCCTTTCTGATCTAAAATACTGAACAAAAGCTACTTTTATACATAATTGAAACAGCTCGCGCCACTTATATTTAGTATTTCGACTAAAAACAAGCTTTTAGCGGCTCTGAGAAGTAGAAAGGCCAGGACCTAAAACGCCACGATCTCGTCACATATTGCGCGCTTTCGGCACCGCGTCTAGCCCCCGTAGGTGGAAAAGGTTTCCGCGTCGTCCGGTTAAAATATGACGCCAGTGATATCTATTTACTCTCTCCGTGCCCGCTGGCTTGTCCGAACTCCAAGAGACGTGGAAACCGCAAAAAACTGTAGATGCTTAAAGGGACACTGACACCCCCCAAAATATTTTTTTTTTTTAATTTTTTGCCAGGCGATTCATTATGGTTTTGGTATACTACTGAGTTAATATTTTGCTACAGAGTCTCGTACTTTTTAATAAAGCCAAAAAACGCAACTGCTCGAAACTGAAACGGAAACCCACGCACCGCACGGAGATGTGGAGAGGAGAGAGTGAGTAACGGAAGTCACATGGCTGCACCCGACTATGCGATTTTTTTATTTTTTTATCTCCCGGGTGCAGCAGATGAAATGAGTTCGGGATTCTTTCGCCGTGCGATTCCTTTGCAGTTATGTTTGTTCCGCTCGCTGTTGTGTATCTAAAGACGAGTTGTTTAGTACATATAAGTGTTGGCCATTAGTAGTGAGTGCGCGTGGTGAATTCCCAGGATCGGCTCTGAAAAGAATACTCCAAACATGTTGCGTGAAGACTGCCTCACATATGAAAATGGCATTGTGCGGCAGAGGTGTCAAAAATGGAATCCCATTCCGTTTAGTCCAGTGACGTATCGTCCACAACAATTCTTGTTTTTTTTTTTTTTCATTGATAATTGTAAAAAAAAAAATGTAAACATCGCAAAATGTTTAAAAAAAAGGTACGCCCACACTACGGACTAAACCCGTGCTCGCTGCGTGTGAAGCGGACGTCTTTCCACTCAGCTACTGAAGGAACTCCTTCGTTCGTAGTAATGCATCCGTTGGACTGTATGTCGGAAAGTTTGCTGCCGATTTCCCTCCGGTGCATGCACTCCACGCTTAAAGACAGGCAGCACCACGCATTAGGCACATTCGCACCTAGTAAAGAACCAGTACGCGTGCGTATTCAACTCGATGTACGCACTTCGTGCTTGACGTTTGAGCGAGCGTTGTCTTCAGCCACGAGAAGGGACGACCACTCGGTGACGCCTTCGTGCAATCGGCTTGTTGGTCGGGCGTGTCGCACGGGATGAATATCAATTCTTTTGATCGGTCCGAAATTTCTCTTTCCAAGGAAGACAGAATTCGGCGGTACCGTGAACAATTAACAGTTCTGAAGTAGAGGTCCCACGCCCGTCGTCCGCCGCCACCCGTGAGTCCCACGAAACGCGAAACGACGCCATGTTGAGAATTATGCAGTGGACGCACAGAATGCTTCCGGTTGTCTGTTCAACCCTTTTTTTTTATTTTTTTTTTATGAACGTATTTGCAGCTTTTTGGGAGCCACAAAAAATGGGTTTCATTTTTTTTTTTCTATTTTCAGTATTGACTGTGTGCCTTCAATGACCCAGGACTTTTATTAAATTTGGTGGTCGCGTCGAAAGCGTAAAAAACGGCTCGTGACAACGGAACAGACAGTGAGCGCGACTCACACAGGCGAGCTCCCGATCGGCGGTTTTCGGGCGGAAAGAAACCGAATTCCGAGCCCCAAATTCTGTTCGGGGTAGTTGGGCTCTCATATGTCACGTGCAACTAAAAACCTTGGCGAGCTTGAATGCCCTGTCAGTGTCTTTTTTAAATATGAATGCCTTTAATGGTGCACAGACGTGATTTTTGACATCGTAATTTTATTGCTGTAACGCGATCTACGCGCTGAAATGATCCTAAACAATTTTAAATTACAGTCGCGCGTTATATAATTCCATGTTAAAAAAAAAGCGAAAATCGAGAACACATTTTTTCTTTTATTAGGGCAACTTACTCGAGTGAAGCGGACGACGAAGGTGCGAGCGAGCGGACAGATCAAGGAAATGGTTCCGGATCCCAAGTAGTTCCAAGCTGTCGCTGCCTCGGACGAACTACGATTCAGCAACTGTTGGCGCGCGCACGTGATTTAGATTGACAATCTATCGTTAAAATTAAGAATCTTTCGGTGGACAAGACTATTTATACTGCAACGTTGGCGAACCCAACACGAGTCGCCGCAAAACGATGTGGCAACCGCATTGTCTCGCGCAGCGTATTTTCATTTCCTGGTCGATACAAATAAGGTGATCGGTGTGTGGTTCGCTCGTGTCATGGGATCTTGCTTCGATACCGTGGTATGGGGCTGTGTTTAGCAGTTAGGGGTGCACACTAGCAGTTATTTCTTTCCCGAAATGTTAAACAAATGTCTAAGGAAAAACAAAGAATCACAACATTGGATTTGTCGCAGCTAGCCACACGGCAGGGTCACCAGAGTCGTGTCAAATTGACCCCGGAAAATCCGTCGGGATGCTTCGATGAAAGCGATGCACTTGATATTCCAGAGAAACCTCTTTCTTACCGCTACTATTGTTGACAAACTGAGACACCCCAGTTAAAAATTTCTGGCCGGCTAAGTAGCGGATGTGTCACTGGGTTCGCCTTTCCGGTAGATTCGATGACGCTTGCTGTTTCGATTGGAAACGACCTTCGGTGCGCCTTCGAGCTTTCAGCTTTTGCCGGCACAACATGCACGTGACTCCGGCGCGTTAGGCGTACGAAGCGTCTTAAGAGTAGCGCATCCTAGCAGCAGTCCACGTCCACGCATACAGCCGCCCACTCGATCGCACGGACGTTTAATATGCGCACCAAACGACGAACACAATAAAAGCACACAACTTACCACAAGAGCGGCAGGTTCCATTCGCACAAATGAACGTCGCGCACATCTCGAATGGCCCCGACGGCACCGACATCCACATTCCCGAATAGGGCGCTAGCTCTAGGGCTTCTGGGAAAGCCACCCTCGTCGGTGTGCTGGGTCTGCGGTTTGCTTTTCCGTCGTGAGCTACGCCGCTACGCCGACGTGCGCTGGGCTACACTGCGCTATACTGCGCTTCGTCGCATTGAGCGTGAGGCTTGAATAAAGGGCAATACACGCACTTGCGTTGAGTCCGATGGAGTGCCAGCGTTACTATGGCAACAGGTGTGTCGGCTCCAACAAAATCGGTTTTTACCCCGTTTTGTTGGAGCCGACGCAGCTGTTGCCATAGCAACCATCGCACTCCGTCGGACTCAACAGAAGTGTCTAAAACAGCCTTAGGCCGTGTTCCAATATTTACTCGATCTTACTCAGGGTAAGGGTTTTGTACCCTTGGCGTTCTAAAACCTACCCGCGTCCAGCGTTTTTCAATCTGTGCTGTCACGTGATACGATCCGCCGGAGTAACTCGGATCCATTTGGGCAAGATTTGGAACACAGCCTTAGATAATCCCGTTCGCATCCAGCGGCGGCAAACGCGATCGGACGTGTGTAGACGTGTCGACGTTTCGACGCGCGATGCCGACGAGTAGAGCGCAACGAGGGCGAAAGGGGAAGGCCCGCCGCGGATAGGTGGCGTAAGCTACTGCCTATTATAACAAATAGGATATATGTCCATCGATCCACCCATTAACCCGACGGAGTCGGGTTGACACATAACTCTGGGTACGGTGAAGGGCGAGAAAAAATATAGTTCGCTGGTTTCGAGGTGGAACATTTAGTATTACGCATTTTGCACCATTAACATTTTGCCTCTGTGTCAAAATGCAATGCAAATACTGCCAAAACTAGGTATGATGATAGCCATCGTAATTTTTATTTTTCTAAAAAAAAACAGAAAGTGAGAGAAAAGAGTTTGCATGATTTCTAGTGCGATGAGATCAGTAGGCAGCATTGCAACCTTGAACTAGACACATGTCAACTGACACCTATTGCACAATATAACAAAAAAAACAATTCTTTCAAAAAGCACTGCAGTGCACTTTTAAGACACGGAACGGCTCCTTTGTGTGATAGCAGGGCTTCGTTTGTTGTCCCCCTTTTCATGGGCCGCGGAGGGTGCAATCGGAGTTGCTCCCGTGCACTCTATACTCTATTTTGTCTTAAAGTGCTGCAGGGCATGCTACGAGCCTTTGGAGCCAAAAACGGGCTTAAAGCGTACCACGTGCCAAAATACAAAACGAACAAAAAATAAAGACGGTTTGGATGTTTTTAGAATTGGTTCAAACGAGGAGGTCCAAACGAGAATGAGAAGAAATGAGAAATGGCGCAAATCCGAATTAGACGTTTTGACACACACCCGACTGGACGCAGGAGAAGATTATTTGATGACAAGAGTGTTCGGTGTCCGACTGCTGAAGTCCTAGGGTGGGCCTATTTCCGTATGATGTGGAATCCACGTTGCAAAAGCACAGCCAGCATGCACCGAGCAGCTACATACGTAGCTGCTCAGTGCGGCCACAGCTGAGTACTCAGCTATGGCCACCAGTGAATGTCATATATTTGACGCAATAAACTTTGGAATTACATTATATGCCTTAATAGTGAAATTAATTTATTTACGCGCCTGTTAGGTATACTGATAAACAGCTACATACAAGATGTTTAAAATGTAAAAGGTATTTATAATATTTAGAAAATGAGGAAGATACATGAGGTTATGGTGGCCAAGAAGAGGCGGGTGTTCCGGTCGTGCTGGCGAAAGTGACTCAGTAGGAGTATTCTTAAACAGTTTTTGCCTGGGTCGCTCTCCACAACACACTACTATACCAGGAATTCTGCAGTCAAGGTCATCAGCGCGCAGGCGCAGTTACCGCTTCTTCATTGCGGAGGGCTTGGCTGGGGGGGGGGGGGGGGGGGGGGGGAGAGCGGTCTACGAATTTAGCGGGAACGTTTTCGGCGATGATCAGCAGGAAACTTTTCCGCTAAATTAAGCGGGGAAATTTGCCTACTAAATATTGCGGGAAAATTACCCCGCTCAATGGAAGGGGAGCAAAGAGGAGGAGGGGAGGTTACGGAGGGGGAGGAGGGGCATACACTCCCCTCCTCTTCAGCCTTACAGGGAAACGTAAACGTCTTTCATTCTTGTTTTGAGGTTACTGATCATTGAGGCGGTCAAGGCTAAAACTGATGTTTCATCTACCTGTCGACGATCGTATGTATCACGGCTCGTCATTTTTTCACTTCTCACACTACTGCTTTATAACTCTTCCGTGACACTTTCAAAAGATTTTTTATGGCGCTTAATAAAGCAATAAAAAGTGTCTTAAAATAATTAAAAAAATGCCAAACTTTTTTTTTAGTGACTTTTAGCGAAGGTTGTCAGGTTCTCGCATGCAACCTATAAACGTATTTTAGAAACCTCGGTGTCACAAAAAAGCTGAAAATTAGTCTTTAGTGCAGATAAATTCAATAATACATGCACAAAATAAAATATGTTGTATACATGGGTTTCCCCCCAAAATATTCATAGTGTGTTTTTACGCCTGCTCGAACGCTCATTTTCTTACCATATGTAGCACTGTCAGTCCAAAGTAGCTGCCAAAGTTTCAGCACTGACTACGACTTTATTGAGCAGTTATCCGGGATTTTCTTAAATATTCAATGTGAAAATGGCGGCGGACGGAGTTCTCGAATATATGGAGCTCTATGGCACCAATTACCGAAAACGGAAAAAAATTAACCCAACTTCCCCGCTAAAATTAAAAAAAAGGAAAGAAAATCAGTCAGTGACTTTTCAGCAAGATAACGGTTAGTGATGAAATTTTGGAAAATGGTTCGGACCGCTAAGGCTACATTTCGATAAAAAAAAAAAAAAGTCCGGTGAAGCGGAGTTTATTTCTGTTGCGAAAAAAACTGTGAATTTCGGGGGACGGGCTCTATATTTGAATAAACAAATATTTCGCAAACCAAATTCAACGCCACTTTCTAAAAAAATTAAAAAAAAAATGTTTTTTTTTTTTTTGCTACGTGTTTTTGTACGTTTCTGTTATATAAAAAAACTGTAAAAAGAAAAGTATTTTATTTTTGAGCGTTGATCAACATTCATCAGTGCGGAAAAAGGACAGTGGTCCTTCTATCGCGTCCCAGAAGAAGGCTAAGCCTCTGAAAGCTCGCTTAATGCAACACACCATGGCACGTTTTGAGCGTAGCGTTTACCTATTCGGGCAAACCATTTTGAAGCGAATGCTTGGGTGGTTGAACCCGATCGTTGTGCGGCGAGCTGGGACATGGAAGGCACTACCTGTATTTGGCCGCCAAATTTGTTGACAGTGGCGACACATATAGGCCAATTGACTCTTGAATACTGCATTTCAGAATCGCGAGAACTTACCTGATCTGAATGCTACTGTTCGTACGGGAGATCGCGCATGCCGCAGACGGTTTTACCTGATGTTGTATCGCAGCGAAAGCTAGAACCGCGAGCGCGTAGCATATGCATCTGGCTTTAATGCACGAGATCTTGTGGCACCGATATGTGACCTAGAGCTAGAGCTCGCGCTTGTAGCCTTTCCTGCAGTACATCATTAGGTGATATAGACTATAGTGAGTTTTCAAAGCCACGCGCCCTCGAGAGTGCAAAAATGCAGAGGCCTTTAAAAAGGAGTATACTGTCACTTCGCAAAGTTCTGTAGACCCGTTTGCTGTTTACAATCATGAACTGCCGCTTGCGTCCCAAGCGACTTCCGGTGGCTCCGTCTTTGCAAGCCAGTCGAGCTTGCTTATGTCACCAGTGATAAAAATCATAAATCCTGCATGGACACGGAAGTTGGTGATTTAATTACTGCCTTCTGGAGGAGTCAAGGTGGTTTCCATGAATTTTCGAAATATTTTAAGAGATCTCGCGCTCCATCGGTCTTTTGGCGTTCATCTGGAGAATTGGTAATTAAACGTTTCATCGACATTGTTTTTTTTTTTTTTGATCCGGAAATTTTCTGGGACGCCAAAGACTGGAGCATTACCTGGTGGCGTTTGCCACGAAAACGTTATCTAGCCGAACGCTTGCGGGTCTTGCAACGTAAGATCTTCAGGAAAAGGTACACTTCCTGCACGTTCTCATTTAGGTTTGTAGTGTTTTGTCTCCATTAGCGCCTAGCTGTTATCGTAGGTGGAAATCTCGTGCTAGCGGCGAACCTTCTACACCTGATCTTATGCGGCAACGGGCTGATGTCAGCAGTCCTCACTTATGACTAGCGGATGGATTAAGTGTCCGTAACCATTGTGCACTATATTAAAAATGTCGCAATTGTGAGCTGCTTTTAGCTTATGAGCGAGTGATGCTTTTAATAAACAATTCAGTTGTTAATTCTTTTTTTTTATTTTAGCTTGCATTTTATGCCGTGTTTACAGTAGACTTCTGCAGAAACAAACGTGAATTTTAAGGATACCAACTCGGCAAAAAGGTGCCTACCACTGCGACTATTGAAGAAAAGAGCACAGGTACGAAAGTCTGACACCAGGAGATACATGGTTCCCGTCCGACCTGAAAAAAGAAAGAGATTGCAGTTGTGTTTTATCTAATACAATCTATGTAATCCGACTGCGACGATAATGCCATGAAATTACTTACGTGGGATTGTATGAGGTCTCAGCACATCCACGTAGTTATTAGTGGCATAGTTTGCTGATTGTTTTGCATGTAGGTCATATTGCGCAGAAAGCCTGAAACCGTGCACGTAAACTCAGCAACATATATTAGTATGAATATTTTTTCTGAAACTTTTTCGGCTATCATGCCATCGTAGCTGAGGAAAGTGTGACGGTGCGTAACAACAAGCTTCCCAGAAATGTGTGACATATGTACCAAACAAAACATAACGCATATGAAAAAAAAGTGATAAATGGAGATAAATAACAAGATTTTGATCCACGGTCAAAAAGGATCCTTCCAGGACTTCAGGATTTCCAGCACTAGACTCTTCGACTCTGCAGAGGTGAGGTATTTACTAATATTTAACGCATGAGAGTGTACTTATTGAATTTATTGCAAGGGATGAGCTACACGGTTAGTTAATCTAGGGTGTCCTCAGTCGCACAATGAAAAAGACTACCTTGTGCTTTGGTAAAACTACTAATATCTTAGTTACACTAGCTCTCTTAACTGTCATTAAGCCAACGGTCGTTGACATCTCCAAACTGTCATGAAGCTCAACTAAGTTGTTTGGTTCTACACGGTATAGAGGCCCAACAACCTTAGTTGAGATTCGTGTCAAGAGACCCAGTTGCACCGAAACGACACCAAAAATTGATATCATATTATATTTGTTCAATAGCGATGCAAATGACTTATATGCACACTTTACTGTAATAAATTTATATTTCGTTTCGAAAGCATTGTTGTAGGCGTTACCGAAAAAAGTAGCGAAATACGTTTCCCGCTACTATTAGACAAAAGGAACGAGGCACTGTCCTACGTTACCTCAAAATAAAGAAACACGTTACTGTTACCGTTACCGGCAAAAAGTAACGCATTTTATTTTTCCGTAACTTTTCTTCTTTTTTTTTATTTATAAATTAACTCGTTTTACTATTTCGACGGTACAAATATGCATAAGCGCCATATTAAAAAAAAAATATGTGCATGAGGAACCTGAACAAAATTACTTTATTTTTTTTTACGTTTTCACCTCAGTGCTCATGAAAAACTGCAAGAAAAGCGTAAATAATCTCAAATATTCACATGGCTTGGCGCCTAAAAACGTAAAATTGAAGACTAATCTTTTTTTTTTTTTTAATCTTGGGAAGAATAAGAAATGAGTAACTTAACTATGTTACCTGTTATTTTAAGTAAGTAACGTAAGTAGCTTACCCGTTACTGTTTTGAAAAAGGGATAAGTACGTTCCAAAATTACCGAAAAAAATAACGCGTTACGACTAACGCCGTTACTTGTAACGCGCTGCCGCCAACACTGTCTTAAAGTAAAGAAACAACAATCAAAACGTTTCACACGAATTCAGGAAAGGGAGACAAAACGAAAGTCTTATGGGGACCAACATTGCAATGGTCGTCCTCGCCAAGCGTTGGGTTTTGCGACGTGCAGGAATCGTTCTAGATGCAGCTCTGAAGTTGAATCACACCTCTTCCGATAATAATCGCTGCTTCCCCACTTTCTAGGCACCTCTCTCAATGTTCCAATGTAGTAGGTGCCTCGCTGGCGCTGTCCATGGGTGGCAATCTCAGCGGACGCCGCCATCTTTAGCTCTATTGGAGAGAACCCCCATCATTTATACTCCGTTTCACCTTATGTTGTACAGCAGCGAACACTAGAAGCGCGAGCTCATAGCGTCAGAGCCCTTAGTGCACGAGAGCATGTGCCGCCAAGATGTGCTCTAAAGCAAGGAGCTCGCGCTTGTAAACTTTCCTGTGGTACATTGTAAGGTGAGATAGAGTATAACTCAGGTCGGCCAGCTCATTTGAACTCAATGATCGTTGGCGGCTCAAACGACGGTTTGCGTCCCCTTGTAACGCCGGCCGATCGCGATTGAGTGAACTATCGTTAGCTAACTGACAGTAAAGAGCGCTAGTATAACTAGGGCATGAAAGCCTCTGGAGTAGTAGTTAAAATGTTTCACCACTCCAATACATTTCTGTGGCATAGAAAACAGGTATTACTTGGTGCACAATTTTTTCAAAACATGACGTGTATTTTCTATACATCATTATCGGCAGGTCAAGAATATTTATCTATTTACTCTTTAGACCGACGTATTGCAGAGTGGAGTGGATGAAGGAAACAAAAATAAACGTCGACATAAACACAACAACAGTGTTACAAAAGAAAAATGGTTTAACGTGGCAGATTTAAAGTGGACGGTATCGACGCTAAAGGCGGAGGACGTAGGGAGGTGGTTGAGTCTGGTATAACCTGGTACGTTTTCAGGATATTTTATTTTTCTTTGGAGTCTGCCGTTGTACTGTTCGATTTCTTGCATACGTTCTGACAAAATCTAGAACAGTTGTTCGGTATCCTGCATCGCGTAGTATAGAAATCTGTTTTTCAAAGCTTGAATCACGTTAGTGTTAACAAGATTTGCTGAGGGCAGAGACAAGCTTTCTGCTGGAAACACTTCTCTTGATTGTTCTTGAGTTGCAAGACAAGGCTACTGCACTGCGGTTGCGAGGAAAAGACCGGCGCAGCAAGTACAGCCGGTATTCAACGGAATAGCGCCAACGACCGACCAGGTCGACAGAAAACCGAAGGTGAACAATGTGGCGGCGAAGACCACGAAGCGGCGGTAAGAGGACTGGTAGAGCAAATCTGTAGGTAAGGCAGGAAGAATACCGGTGTAGGGGGTAGTTGAGGGGAGTATTTTCTTAGTTAATATGGCTAGCTCCAATTTTAAGCTGTGATCACCAGCTACAGAAGGTTCAGCCGACAGAATTCAATCCAATCCAGTGAGTGTCCGGACGTAAATGGGATCTTTAAGTCCAAGCTAACGCATTCCTATTATGTACCAACTAGCACAACTCAAGCCTGTAACCAAGTTTCATAAGAAGCTGCGCATAAATTACAGTTGTGTTTTCTCGGCATTGCCGCTGTAGAAGAAACAGTTCCGCTAACTGGAGTACCTGTTGGTTATTGCCAATCGATTAGCCGCTGACAGCGAATTTGCGCGCTTTGAACCTGGATGTGTGGTCGGACGAGACTTCCAAGGTAGTCGAACTGCTGCGACATCATACGCATGAAGCTGTGGAACATCGCCGTATCCCCGGCTTTCAGCTCGGCAAATGTTATGGAAGTCGCTGTTCAAGGCTCGGTTCAGGACACCTCTCTAGCCCAAAGAGTTCTACGGCGCCTTCGGCGTCTGCTGTTGATTTCACATATGACAATAAGTTCCTTTGTATTTGCATGACTTTGAAGTCAGCAAGAACTCGTTCCTTGACAAGCGCCATTTTTAACCTCTAGCGGCGTGAAGTATGCGTTTACCCTTCTGATTGTCTTGTCGTAAAAGCGCTAACTCGAATAGCGCCGATGTGAGCGAAAGGCGCATTTAACGACCGTAGCGTCAGTTACAGCTGTTACGCTAGATACGACAAATATGATTGTTATGCAAGTTACGTTCACACCCTGAACATAGCTCAACGCGAATTGCAAGCGCAAAATCAGTCTAGGCACTGTTCAGTTCCACAAAGCCTTTCTTTATAACGCCAAGCCCCTAAACTTTGTTTCTGCTTACATTACCAAGAAACACAGAACCTTAGTTTGTGTATAATTTTTTGTTTTGCTTTTGCGATTGAAGATTTAGAAACGAGGGCACCAAGTGATTGCGTACAGCTTCGAGAAGCTCAATGCAGTAAGCGGGAAGACAAGATTTAACAATGTCACCATGGGGTGACTACGGCCATTATCAAAATGTGACAACAGGGGAGGACGCTCCATCTACCCTAAAATTCATTAAAGGCGATGCGATATTAAATGAAGGTGTTATTCGCGACTCCAGCGACCTATAGGGGGCGCCTCCACCAAACAAACATGGCGGCTGAGTCCAGGTCGCGTCGGCTCGGCCGGGCTGCCTGAACAGGTGGCGCGTTCAATTTAACAGATTTCCTTTTGTTTAATGCCCGATTTTATAGGTATTTGAACTGAGACGGTTAAGTGCAGCCGGTGCGCATAAACTTGCAAAGCATGGTTTTGTTTTCCCGGTGTTTTTGGTTCTTTTCATGTCAAACTTTCGTTTCGGAGATTTCGTTCAAAACCGAAACTATGGGCTCCGGAGGGGCGGTAAAATACTAATCAGTTTTGATCATCTAAGGAAAGTGGCAGTGACTACAGAATTCTTCCACCGAGAGTAATTTTCAGCTAACTTGGATGCCTCGACCATGCGACTTCTGTGTCCGCGAAATCGAGGTTTTGTGCGTATCCACGTTCAAGAAACAGCTCCAGTTGTCTGCTCGGTCAACAACACAGGCTGTAGGAAAATTACGAAAATTAAGCAAGCGCTTCTTGAGCCAAGGAGCATGTTAACCCGCCGGCACCTCACTAAGCAGCTGATACTCGTATTTCAATTCAGGTTTTAGTAGCAATCGAGAAGTCATTTTGACGAGCGGGTTATGTATTATATTACGTACTATGTCCCACTAAAACGATATTAGTATATTCTTTAAGTTGAAATATGAGCCTAGTTGAGTAGATATTAGGTGAACTGCCGAATAAAAGTCTATTTGACAGACAGAGAGATACTACTTAAACTTAGCCAAATGGTTCTAGCCGGCAGCACGGAGACAAACTGAAGAGAGTCTTCCTTGGAGTTCACTGAACGGAGAAAAGAAGTATTTTTTTTGTGGTTGGTCAATTTGAGCGATGTAGACATATATTGCTGCTGGCTTTGACGGGGGTATAATATAAATATTGGAGGCGCGATAGATCAAAATGCCGTGACAGCTTCTAACGTTGCGAGACGCGTCCCCCACCTTTTGAAAACAGATAATTTCCCTCATTCATCATTTGCAGCGAGCAGGTTTTCCTGAATCAAGTAATTTCGAAATCAGCCCAACTCCTTCAGAGTGGTCCAGAGGCTTTTTCGATGAAAAGCAGCCAAGATGAATAGCCAACGCACCGACCAGCGTGGGTGGCTCAAACTTGAAGCTAATCGAACACAACCAAACTCAACAAAAGCACCTATCGAACCTTCCCATTCACTTGACTGCGACATTGGTGCTCCCTCCAGTGAAATGCCTCGTCTGTCGTTTTCAGTCCACTGTTCTACATCCTTATAAAGAAACCCTTTATCAGTTACCAAGTAGTCGTCACCTTGAATCTGTTTCGAGACAGACAAGAAATCAAAACGTTTTTCCGTGGTTCCTCCCCCTCCAAGAAATCGAAAGCACGTAACCGTGTGTTGTGGAGTAAACGGACTTTCAAACACGTGATGGAAGGAAACAATCTACTGAGGCTTCACCACACTGATTAACACTCAGGCGGACCTTCGTGAAATTACACTGTACGCCATCGCGCCGACAACAACTGTCCGCGAAAGCCATCACAGACGCGGAGGGGCGCGGAGCGACCTGGACCGGCTGGTTCCCGGTTTTCCCGCTTGGCGGCGTCCGTTTTGCTGGAGTCGCGAATAGCCACAAGCATCCTCGTTTGTTGTTGCAGAAATGTATTAAAACATTTCTCATCCCTTAGAAAACAGGATCTATGCTTTGTGTGTGTGTGTGTGTGTGTGAAGGGGGGGGGGGGGGGGGGGGCAGCAAGACCGTAAGGTTAGTCAAACTCGCCACTCGACTAAACTGAACACTGACGTGCCAAGAGCTGAAGCGTAGTCTGACAGCAATGGGCACAAAGGCTACGACTGAACGCCTGCCACGAAACTCGATTTACTAAACAAATGCCCAGTATATTCACACTTCAGCCGCTTCTCCTTCAGAGCCAACCCCACTCTGCTTCGTGTTCATTGCAGGCGATGGAATTTTCGATGACACTCTAATCTGTGATCCACCAATGTGAATAATTGGAAGAAACCAGACCGGCAGAGTTGTTGCATGGGGTCTGCCCTCCTTCTAACCTTTTCCGAACGTCTGCTGCATCACAAAACAAACTCCAGTTATGTGAAAATGTTTTTTTTTATTTATTCACTCCACGGCCTTCGAAGGTATTGAAGAAACAAAACATTCAAAAATACACAATGATGACATCATAGCACACTGACATTAATTAGGACAAAACAGACACAACTGCTGAATACAAATATTACACGTGCAAAAAAATTATTATTTCCGTATCTTGTTATTTAACTTGCGTTATGCAGAAAAAAACAACGACTGTCGGCGTGGTTCGATGTTCTCTTGAATGGTTTATTGTCAGATGTGTACGGAATGTCCTGTTGTTTAATAAACACTTAACTCGGGATTATCACAAATTATTAAACTATCTGCTCAAGCGTGTGCTCGTCTCCACGATTATCCCCAGTTCTTGTCAAACGCTGGTGTAGCTTTTGTGTTGAATAGACGCTGAGCCGAGTTCACAGTGACTGGGATATAACATTTTGTGCGCACAATACTTCGTTTCAGCTTTGGTCCGAGCGCGGCTGATCTTATGAGCCGAAGGGCCAATCAAACAGCGAAAGAGGCACAACGTCATGGGGTGCTCTCTGCGGTTGATAGGGCCAGCAGATATTCGCCGTGTCTCTGTGCGTGCTCTTCCGCCGGCTACTCCTATCAGACATAGAGAGCACGCCATGACGCTACGTTTTTTGCGCTGCTTGATTGGCCCTTCGGCTCACAACATCGGCCGCGCTCGGACCGATGCTGAAACGAAGTATAAAAAGGCGTCGAGCTGTTTTTGCGGACTCATAAAAAATATATATATATATATACTGTCTAATACATGCCCGGCGTTTTTGCACAAGGTATGTAAACTTCAGATAATTGGCGCATCAGCTGCTACACTCCGTTTCATCATAATTTGGCAAATGGTGATGGCTACTGTCCCAGTGAGCCAATATGCACGT
This sequence comes from Ixodes scapularis, assembly GCF_016920785.2. Lineage (NCBI taxonomy): Eukaryota > Metazoa > Arthropoda > Arachnida > Ixodida > Ixodidae > Ixodes > Ixodes scapularis. The sequence goes on from NW_024609881.1 coordinate 67,288,140, forward strand.
CAGAGGCACATGATAACATATATAATCAGAGAACTCTCCTCCTGCGGAGAGTTGTCGCATAAATTGCCTCCATCTTTCCGATTTACTCGATGAGGGTGTAGCGCTTTCTCTTTGCCATGTTATGGTGAAAGAAAATCTTCGCGGGGCGCACATTTGAAAAGGATGTATGAAAGGAACTAAAAAGAATGGCAGTCAACATTTTTCTCCAGGAAGGATTCTTCTGGCAAGGGTCGAAAACAAATACAAGTTATTTTGAGGGGGTAATTATAACAAGAAAATACCTGATAAACTTATACAATATATTTTCCATGAAAGCATATGACTGCTATAAATTCTACGAAAGTGAAAAATGCGCAGTTCATTTTATATTTTCGTGTTGAATCAAATTTCACAAGTCGGTGATACATGTGGTGCTATCTGCGGGTGTGTACAATAATGAATACGATAACCATATCCAAGGATTCTGATCGTACACAGAAGGCAAATGTGGAGTGTCCATACCGATCGGCAGGGAAAGAAACCTACTAATATTGTTTTTGTAAGGAACATCAGATGCTATATTTGTGCACTGACCAATAGAAAATGGGAAGAGTTGCAAAATGTCTTGTGAGTGCCAAGGGGATAAATATATTAGCGTTAGCAATGGACTATTTTCTGAATGATTGATTCGAATACTTCTGTAAGATGTCGCTGCTTGTAACTTGTGTGAGCGCCATCTTTTAACTTAAAAAAATACTCCGATGAAATGCAATCTTAGGCAATGATAGCACAATTACATAAAAATCTTCAGAACTGCCAATTCGTAAAATCGTTGATTTGTAGAAGAGGTTAAAGATCCCAAGAGCGTCCTCGCTAACCGCTGCTGTGGTTGTCCGGTGGCTTAGGCAACCCTAGGCTCTAACGCGAAGCATTCTTCTCGCTTCGGTTCTCAGATATTACACTGTTCAAACAAAGCTACACTCTAAAAAATGCCCGTGAGTCCGCTTTCCCGCACAACACTTGGAGAGCCAATCACCGCAACTTGCGGAGGCAGCTCAGCGAATGACGATGCGGAAACATATGTTTAGACCAAAAAACGCAGTCTGAGTTGTGACATTCAGCAATGCAACACGTCACGCTTGCATTGCTTAATGCCACAGCTCAAACTGCGTTTTTTCGCCTAAAAATATGTATTGCAATCGTCATTCGCTGAGCTGCCTCCGTAAGTTGCGGTGATTGGCTCTCCAAGTGTTGTGCGGGAAAGCAGACGCACGGGCGTTTTTTAGAGTGTAGAAGAATGCTAAAACGTACGCTAAACCTCGGCCGGACTGGAAGCGCGCGCTCTCTTTCTCTTCTTACGGCTTTTGCAATTGGGTTGCGTGTGGTGAAAAAAGGACTGGTGTTTTACAGGTCATTAACGTCAGGAATTTGTTATGAGCGGTATTTGCGCAAAGTACAAAAATCGTTGCATCGCCCCTTTAAATAATGTGAATTTCATCGCGTGCATTGCGATCTCATCACGGACGTGGCACTATTGTACGAATGCGGGCCATCGCGTTGTTTAGAAATAATCCCCCCGCAAGGTGTGGAGAGACGTGCAGTTCGCACACGAGATGTAATAAGTGCGCTTGCGCGGGAACCAGATTCGCGTAAAATGGAGTATCTGCGCAAGCGCCCTGTCGATAGCAGTGTCCTCGCAGCGGCTTGACGTCAGGTCCGCGCGTTTGTCTATACTCAAGCGCGAGGAGACGAGCTTGTTGTTATTGAAAGCAAATAACAAACCTGATTCCTGTAAGAAGCTAGCAAATCGGGTCCGTCGGTGAACGTTACACACTATACATAACGGGACAACTAGGTAAAGTAATACGAACAAAATACACAACCACCACAGGGCACCGCAGTGTCCTGGCGTGGTTGTGTCTTTTCTTCATCTGCGTTGACGTTGTTATCCTCATTCTGCTTTCGTTTTTTTTTTTTTTTGTTTATTTCCTTTGTCTTGGTTGCTCACTAGCCACGACTAAAGTGAATCATCCCTGCCATCTACAGTTCATCTGTTTGTAGGGGTTGGAAATCTTTCGTGGTTTTCTGGTCGTCTCCGTCGTTTTCTTTCACAACTGCCCACCAACCGGACATTCTTTGGAGATAATGAGCAATATTTTGGTATTTAATTTTCCCCCCAAAGAATCGCATTTATGATGTTTGGTATTGAGTATTATTTATATTGGGCGTTTTTAGTTTAATATATACTTCCAAGAAAACCAATAATATCGGGCGACGTGTATGCCTAGTTGCACCTTAAAGACTTTTATGGAAAAAAAAACACACTTAAGAACGTTCTTTTTCAAAAATGCATTTCCTAAAATACATACCAACGCCATTTCTTGGTAACACGATTCTTCTCCAGGAATTTCCGTTCTATGGGAACCCGGTTGTCTAACATACTTTGTGTGGTCCTTACTTCTCCGCACTTAAAAGGGTAAATCGGTGGATCCACAAGGGGATCGTTATCGAATGTGCCGCCAACAACGTAATACGTCTTGGGTGTTATAAATAGCTGGTGAATAAAGAGATAGGCAAGAGTTTAGGTTAAATGCCAACACATATGTGACACTAAAGCGATCAAGAAACAATCAGCTTTAATTGCGTAATTTCAAAGCATAAAGCAAAGGATATAAAATAAAGTTTATTCATATCGTGCACAAAATGGCAAGCATGACCAGAAGATATTATAGACTGATTTTTAAGGTCATAATTTGAGAGTTCATTTTCTTTAAGCATTTCCAACACAGAAGTGTTGCTTCGGTGCCTATAGGGAGTATTCACTGGACGCCATATTTTGGGGGGTCTGTTTAGCGCGCATGCTCAGAACGAGCTCACATCAATAGTCTGCTAAGACCGGTACTCTTGATGGTGAGGAATGGACATTGCAAAATAACTGTGGAAGCTCGCCATCAGCACGCGGCACGCTCGATCAGCATTCGCGCATATATATATATATATATATATATATATATATATATATATATATATATATATATATATATATATATATATATATATTTTTTTTTTTTTAAGGTCATAATTTGAGAGTTTATTTTCTTTAAGCATTTCCAACACAGAAGTGTTGCTTCGCTGCCTATAGGGAGTATTCACTGGACGCCATATTTTTGGGGGTCTGTTTACCGCGCATGCTCAGAACGAGCTCACATCAATAGCCTGCTAAGACCGGTACTCTTGATGGTGAGGAATGCACATTGCAAAATAACTGTGGAAGCTCGCCATCAGCACGCGGCACGCTCGATCAGCATTCGCGCATATATATATATATATATACAACACGGGCACTTCACACCATCGTACGTGGTCTCTGAGGAGGATATAAACGAATTTGTGCAGATGAATGAACCGTACTTAATCCAATGACTTAAAGAATCCAAGTTTTTCAGGAAACCGCCGAAAGCCAAAAAACGGCCGAGCCGTTTTTGGCTTTCGGCGGGTTCCTGAAATTTCGGCGGGGTAACCCGCCGAAATTTGGACTCGACCGTAGCACTGTATAAATACCACCCGCGTTCATCTGTAAAAGTTCGTTCTGACGAAGGCCGGACTCCGGCCGAAACGTCGATGATTAAATCGTCCGTTGTTGCTGTTTTCACTAAGGGTTTTTCTTCTCAGTTATATACCCACGCCTTCGGCTTCCCGCCACCATGCCCGTTGTATATATATATATATATATATATATATATATATATACCTCTACCTCCTCTTCTCTAGGCATCTCATGAGCTCTGTACTAATATATATATATATATATAAAACTGAGAAGAAAAAAACCCTTAGTGAAAAACAGCAACAACGGACGATTTAATCTTCGACGTTTCGGCCGGAGTCCGGCCTTCGTCAGGAAGAACTTTTACAGATGAACGCGGGTGGTATTTATACAATGCTACGGTCGAGTCCAAATTTCGGAGGGGTGACGGTTGAAGCTTTCGAGAGAGGGAAGCGGAGGGCAGTTCTTATCCGGGTGAAGAAGCTTGGCGGTCGGTGCCAAGTTTCAAGGACGGCGGGATGACGGTTGTAGCTTCTTGAGAGGGGGCGCAGGGTGACTTTGTGTCCAGGCCGGCAGCGGTGACCTATATAGACGATAGCGTACAATAGACGAAAGTTACACGCGCAAACTAAAGTGCTGTCTCAAAAAAAAAAAAAAGAAAGGGCGGCACGGGCACTTGTGTGCATGCAGGCATGCATGAGTCAAACCTGGAAGGGAACAATGTTAAACCTAGAAGTAAAAAGAAATACAATGGATATCAGAACCTGGAAATAAAAGAAAAGTTGATGGTCCAGTTCCGGCCCCAAACACAGTACCACTGTTAACAACAAAATCTACAAAAAAAAATATATATATATAAATATAGGGATGAGGACGATTCGTCACATGCGCACTCGTCACAGGACGATTGGTCACAGGACCATTCGTCACATAGGAACATTCGTCATAGAATAACTGGTAACAGGACCATTCGTCACAGCGGAACATTCGTCATAGGATGATTCGTCCACCAGACGATTGGTCACAGACTCACAGCGAGTGTTCTGGGAACGGTATTAGTTTTTAAACCGTAATTTTAAGCAACTGACTATGTTCGCTGAATTGCAGTAACAATAATATCAAGCTATTGTTCATTGTATGTTTGGCAGTACACACATTTGAACTCAAAGACCAACGTATGTATAATTGCATAGGACGGGCGAAATTGTTTGTTCAGTCCGTTGTGCATTGGAGCATGAAATGCTTGTATCAGGCGTTCCGAAATACATGTTCGGAAGACGGAAGACTTGATAGAACAATTTTATTGGAGAGAATCAAAAGGCAAGGTTTCGCGCAAGCGCCCTCAGGCACTCCATGCGGCGGGTGCTGCTGTAGTTTTCGACGATAAATCTGATGCGATTGTTACAGTCCGCGTGCTTTTTTGAGACTCTTGTTAACGTCGTCCCGCCTTGAGCCTGGGCAATCTTCATCTCGGATTCGTCAATTGGGCGACCCGTTATACTGTAACTACTAGTTCGTCCCCTATTTGGGTCAACCTCCCGAAGGTCAGTCAGCTCATCGGGCTGTGGTCGCTAGCTAAGCTTATTGAGGTCAGCTAACCGTATCGAGGTGAAAGATGTGAAACAAACGTAATAGTTCCGGGTTGGTTCCCAAATATGGAATGCTGGGATAATATAAGAACGACTTTTTGGGTCTCTGGCTTCACTTCTCAAAATGGAAGTGATAGCTACGGAGAGAGGTCGAGCGATGCTCCTTCATGACGGGTTTTCGTATACATGCAGCAGACAGAACGAGTTAACGTGCTACTGGATATGTCGCAGGGGAGGTGAATGCAAGGCGAAAATGACAACAGATCCGGATGCCAGTCGAATCATTGCCATTTCAAGCAGCCACACGCACGCGGGAGACCCAACGGAACTCAACCTGCTCAGGACCCGTCATCGGATAAAAGAAAAAGCAGGTTTGTGCCGAAACGTTTCTACATTTAGTATAAAAAAATTAGGTTTCTTAACAATTTTTTTTTCGTCACAGTGGGGAGCCGCGAAACTCCACACCAAATTCTTTTAGACGCTGCATCTGCCGTCAGTGACGACACCGCTTCTCAGATGCCTGCCCCGTCGTCCCTGCGGCGAGTCATACGGAAGCAAAGGCAGCGCGCGACATCCAGCTACAGTATTTCGCCCACCAGAGGAGACATCAGAGTCCTCGTGGAGTTCAAGGTAATGACCTGGTGATCGATGGCGGTATGAATTTTTCTTAATGCTTTTTTGCATCTCATTGCAGGTGACAAGCAAAGGCGAGTCCTTTCTCCTGCATGATAGTGGAGATGGCGACTCAGCAAGAATCCTCGTCTTCGCAAACGAGAAGAACTTGCACCACTGGGCTCAGTCTACCGTGTTGCTAGTAGACGGGACCTTCAAGGTGACGCCACCTCTATTCTACCAGCTTTATACAGTGCACGCTGTACTTCATGGAGTGGTAATGCCAATGGCATACGGTCTGCTACCTAGCAAGTCAGAAGACACTTGCAGAAGGTAATTACTCGTATTTTTGCAGCATCACCAGTGGTTTCGTTTCTCCTACAGCAGTTTTCCTGTCTAGAGTGAGCAAATGGTTGCGGTAGGAAATCATTAAATAATTTTGTGACGGAACCTTTTTTTTTATATACTTTTGCTAGGTTTTTTGCTGCTCTTCTCAACGCCATGGGTCGCCACAGCATTGAAGTCGTGTACTCGGACTTTGAGATCGCGGCTATGAATGCCGTCCAATATCTTATACCTAGCGCCAACATTCAAGGGTGTTTTTTCCATCTGAGCCAGTCGGTGTACCGGAGGGTCTGCGCTTCCGGCCTGCAGAGTACATACAACTAGTGATGCGAGGGCTCGGAAAAAAACCGGAAATTTTGGAAAAAAACTGTTTTTTCTGGTTTTTTCCCCGACATAGTATTCGGGAAAAAAACCGGAACCCAAGTTTTTGAAGTATTAACAAATCTATTAAGCAAATTTCTGCAACGAACGTTATAATTGATATCGCTGACCTCATCGAAAGGGAAAATGGCCATCACGCTCCTCTGAATTGAGTTTTGCCGGCAGAGCAGGCGGAAACTTAATCACGCTATAGTAAACATAATACATCTTTCAGCCCCTAAGAAAACAAAACAGCGCGACGGCGGGGCAAGTGAGGAAACACAATCACCTCGGGTTGTCTGCCGCCTCGCCCCGTCGTTGCACCGTTTGCGTTGTCTAAAAACTATGCAGCAACCATCTCGAATGACCGTTGCTTTACTGTTCAGTGTGAACGCCTTATACGGAGGAGAAATGTCAGTGCTGTCCGAGGCTTGTTGGTAGTGTGTACGCACGTGATGAAGCCGTGTTTCTAAGTCCTCTATGGCGTTTTTCTCGGTCAATAAATTAATATACGAGACTCTTAATTTACAACCGGATCTCCACTACCGCACCAGCATGAACATAGCTTCAAATAACATAACAGCAGAGTGGCGAAATATAGTCGCGTATGTCAACCATTGAAGAAATTAATTGCTTTATGTACTATCATGAAGGTAGTGCCATGTTTTAATGCCACATTAAATAATCATATTCAAAGGGGAGTGAAGTTTAACAACATTGATGTATTTTGTCATGACCCTTTTCCCTTCTAAGGGTACAACTAGTTCTGCATTAAAGAGTACAGGATCAAACTTCAAAACCAACATTGGATGAGGTAGATATGCACGCGTTGACTAGATATCTTTTGTAAATTAAGACGGATGTTCCAAAGCAGTGCGTTAGTTAGGGCTGCTCTGACTCCACGCTTGAGTCATCTCCGTCGTGGTATTTCAGATCAGGGCTCCTGAGCTCGAGATTGGAGCGAACAAACACCAACTTCTGCACTCTGTGTCCTTTGAGTCGGTTCCTACTTTTGGTGTGGACACCGCTGAACTTCGACCAGTTTCGTTCGCACGCAGCGGAGGAGGGCGGGACTTGGAGAAGGCGACAAGCAATTGGTGCCAGGGGTTCAGAGGCACACAGCCCTTGCCACCACGTGGACGGTGGAATATGCTTCGCCGAGTCCTCCAATGCCTTCTTCGACCAAGCACCTGACTGGACCCGGTATTCGGCGAGATTTGACAACACTTTTCCCACATCGAGACACATCCTTTCTGCTGTCTCTGTGATGTAGTCCATTGCGTGGCATACCTCTTCGTCACTTAAGCACCGCCCTTTGAACTTCGGGTCGAGCAAATTTGCGGCAGCATGTGCTGGACGGCAAATAAAGTTGCGTCGCTCACGCAGGATTTCTGCTACTCTTTCCTTTTCGCCCGTTGTCAAGGCAGAGTTTGGAAGGGCCTCTTCGACTTGTCTTGCTACTTTGAACAGGATCTGATGGACGTCTGAGAGGACAGCAGTGTCTGACTCAGCCTCGGAAATAGCACGGGCAACTGGCTGCAACACGTGGAAGGTGCTTTGCACATCTCGCCAAAAGTGGTCTTCATCTAATATCGTTGATCTTATTTCCCTGCTCACTTGAAGCTCCGCAGCGATCACAGTTTTCTGTAAAGCTTCTTTGTTCTTCAGTAAGCCTTCTAGTGACATCAAAATGCCCACCCAGCGAGTTTCAGCTGGTAGTTTTAATGTGGTCTGGTTTGCAGCATAGCACTCTTCTTGCCTCTTAGCAAAGTGAGCCGCAACCACGTGAGAGTTTCTGACATACTTGATTACAGTCTTGGACCTCTTGCAAACTTCTTGCAATGTCACCAGTTTGAGCATGTCCGACAGCAACAAGTTTAGTCCATGAGCACAGCATCCAAGATTAGTGATGCTAGGGTAGCGCAGACTGACGATTGTCCACGCGGCCTTCATGTTGCTTGCATTGTCGGTAACAAGAGCGAAAACCTTGTCGGTTCCAACTTTCTCCACAACCTTCACAATCTCTCCCGCGATGTAGTCTCCTGTGTGCCTGTGATCTTCCGTCTCCACGGCGCTGTAGAAAATAGGCTTCGGTGTAGCCAACACAAAGTTCAAGATGCTCTCGCCCCGTACATTTGTCCAGCTGTCCGTGAGTACAGTGACGCACAGAGCGGCGTTGACTTTCTCTTCCACCTGCGTCATCACTCGGGCATACTCGGCCTCCAAGAGTCGTCCACCTAAAGAATGCCTGGAAGGCGGCACGAATGCGGGCCTGTGGAGCTTGAACGCTTCTCGCCAGTATCTGTTTTCCGTAACTGATAAAGGCGTTCCACTGGCATATATCGCTCGATCCATCGCCTCATCAAGCTTGCTTTGACACCCTGGCGTCATTCTGTCAACGAACGCTTCTATAGAAGTTCGCTGCTTGACATACCTGTCGGCCTCATTTTGAGAGCTTGTGCTTTCATTTTCCACAGGTGCACGCTCTGACCGTAAAACTTCCACAGATGGGCTCCTGGACCGACATGCCCCAGACTCTGATCTTGTCGGGTCGTCCGATGCTGCAGACCTGATGTCCGGGGGGCACTTCGAGCACCTTTCGATGTGCTGCTGCAAGCGAGTTGCGTTGGGAAATTCGTATTTGGCACAGCAAAATCTGCACACCGCTGGCCCCTTACCACTGTTTAGCACGTCAAAGTTCCCCCAAACGTTGGAGCGCGGCCTCACCATAGCGAACAGCGCACAGTTTTCACGGATCCACGGCGAAAGTCCATACCCGAGAACGATGCGCGCGAGGTTTCGGAAACGGCGCTGTTCAAGCTAAAGCGTTATAGCTGCCCTGGCTGACCTCTCCACGGCGCACAGCCCACAGTTTTGACAGCTCCACGGTCCACGGCAAGTGTCCACACCAAAGTAAGATGCTCAGAACTTTCACTAAGGGGCTGGGAAAGCTAAAGTGATATGGCTCCTCCGACTGCCCGTCGAGAGCGCGAACGGCACCGGCGGGAACGAAGAACTGCGTAGGTGCTATCGGTTGTTGCCAGATGAGTAGTCAAAGCTCAGCTAAATTGACAAAAGTTGTCGTAAACGTTAAAAAAGGTGATATAATATAATAGTTCACCGTAAAACTGGTGGAAATATCTTGCGGTTGTTGACCCCTGTCGATATATTTCGAATCATTACTGAATTATAGCTGTTGAGAATATTTATAGCTGTTGAGAATTATAGCTGTTGAGAATATCATATCCGCAACTAACTGCGACTTCGTCATCTTAACCGAGACATGGTTATCATCAGCTGTCGATGATAGCGAAGTATTTCCTTTTATGAATAACTTTACTTTATTTCGCGCCGACAGAAGTGATAGGCGAGGTGGCGGTGTCCTAATCGCCGCCAAAGATAATTTAAAATGTTCTCTGATTAACGTGGCCTCTTCGCTTGAAATGTTGTGGATTTGTTGCCGCGTTTTCTCGTCCCCTGTTTTGATCGGAGTATGTTATCGCCCACCGGGAAATGACCCGTCATTCGTACCCATCCTTAATGACCACATTGTTTTGTTGAAGCGTAAATATCGTAACGCCAAAATGTTCTTATTTGGCGATTTCAACTTTCCTGGTATTAATTGGTCTACTGGAATACACACTAATGCAGTCGAGCGTGATTTTTAGGATATGTGTCTTAACTTAACCCTTTCTCAAGTAATAAAAGATGCAACGCGTGTGTCCTCCCAATCATCCAATATACTAGACTTAATACTTACAACTGCTCCTGAAACGTTGGATAGTATATTCCACCTTCCCGGTATTAGTGATCATCAAGTAATACTGGCTAACATCAAGCTCTCATTTAAAAAAAGTCCTACTCAGCAAAAACTAATAACACTTTATGACAAGGGAAATTATGAAGCTATTAACGCTGAACTACAAAAGTTTTACGATGCCTACGAGGTCGGTTTTCCAACGCGGGATGTTAATGATAATTGGCTTTTATTTAAGGATACTATGCGGGATCTCATTAATATATATATACCAACGCGTCTAATTAAGTCAAATCCGCAGGCACCATGGTTTAACTCGTCACTAAAGCGTCTTAATAATAAAAAGAAAAGGTTATTTAGGTCGGCAAGTAAATATAACACCCCCGCTGCATGGAATAAATACTACTCTGCCGATGAAGCATACAGGTCTGCTTTAGAATCCACCAAGCGATCATTTTATTACCAACCTCTGCCTAATATGCTAATAAACACCCCTAAACAGTTCTGGAAAGTTATTAATCCATCTCCAACAACATTAATTTCTTTAATTGATAAGGAGGGAATAAGCATCGACGTTGAAAATTGTGCTAATATTCTTAATGAAGTGTTCAATTCGGTTTTTACAAAAGAAATTGTTGGTAATCATCCTGTAACTTCTTGCTATAACTTTCCACATCTGTCAGCCATCGAGTTCGATGAAGAAGGCATCTACCATATAATCAAGAATCTGAAATTATCATCTTCAGCTAGTGTCGATGAGCTTAATTCGAAAGTTCTTAAAAATACAAATACTCTTACTAGTAAAATATTAACCCTCATTTTCACCCAATCACTAACTACTGGCTGTATTCCTGACGATTGGAAAGTGGGGAAGATCGTTCCTATCTCAAAAAAAGGTAACAAGTTCTCTCCTTCGAATTATAGGCCCATCTCGTTAACATGCATATCCTGCAAAATCATGAAACATGTAATCTTCTCAAAGCTAGTATCTTTTCTTGAAATAAATAAGTTCTTTTATCCTTATCAACATGGTTTTCGCAAAGGGTTTTCATGCGAGTCGCAACTTTCCGCTTTCATTCATAATCTACATTGTAATCTTGACAATAACATACAAACTGACGCAGTTTTTCTGGATTTTTCCAAGGCCTTCGATAGGGTTCCCCATAACCGACTGATGCTTAAAGTTTCCCAGCTTAACTTAGATGCTAACGTCATTTCTTGGATTAACTGTTTCCTTACCGGTAGAACCCAGTTTGTACTCGCTAACAACCACTCTTCTTATCCTTCTCCCGTCACGTCTGGAGTACCTCAGGGGTCTGTTTTAGGTCCTCTTTTGTTTTTAATATATATTAATGACCTTCCAATATCAGTAGCTTCTAACATTCGTCTTTTTGCCGATGATTGCGTAATATATCGTAGCATTATTTCTCCCGCTGATAATATTATCTTGCAGAACGACCTAATAACCATCGAAAAGTGGTGCACAGACTGGCAAATGTCACTCAACACTGATAAATGCATGCTCCTTTCCTTCCACCGCAGCACTAACCCAATGTCATTTGTGTATCGCTTAAATAGTTTCGCCCTAACATCCTGCACATCGTATAAGTACCTTGGTGTATATCTCACCCCAAACCTCTCGTGGGCAACTCACATTGAGCATCTAATTAAATCTACTAACCGCTTTTTAGGTTTCCTCAAGCGTAACTTAAAGTCAGCCCCACATCACCTCAAACTTCTCGCCTTTAAAACACTTGTTCGCCCTAAACTAGAATTTGCTTCATCTGTGTGGGACCCTCATCAGTCATATCTCTCTTCCGACATCGAGGCAATTCAAAATCGCGCAGTCAGGTTCATTCATTCAAATTATTCGTATAACACTAGTGTCACAGCGTTGAAGAAACAAGATAACTTACAAGATCTCAGCATACGCCGCAAAGTAACCCGTCTTCTGCTCTTTCATAAACTATTTAATGACGCTACTAAGTGTGAGTCATACATTCAAGTAGCTGCTGAACGCCATCTCCGCAATTACCATCCTCACCAAGTCATACCTGCAAACAGTAAAACAACCACCTTCATGAATTCATTTTTTGTCAAAACTGCTAATGACTGGAACGATCTTCCCCGTGAAATCACTTCACTTGCTGACCCATTGAAATTTAAAACAGCTCTCCTCTCATTTTTCTAACTTGTGCCTATGTTTACGTTGTCCATACAGCCAGTATTGCTATCATCAGTACACCAGTCTAACTAAACACCAGTATCATACTTAGAATTTTTCTAGCATTTTTCTAGCATTTTTTGAACCTCTCATTATTTTTTGTGCGCGTTTATTGCTTAATTTTTATTTGTATTGTATAATTTGCAAGTCCTTATTTGAGTGTCTATTTGTTACACTGTTTATTTTGTATTATCTACTTGCATTTGTTTATTATATATCACACGACCACCATGTCCACCCCTTATGTAATACCCCGCAAGGGGTCCTTAAGGTATGGAAATAAATAAATAAATAAATAAATTATAGCTGTTGAGAATATTTTTCGAATGTTTCCAAAATTTCCGGAAAAAAACTTGTTTTTTTCGTCGTTTTTTTCTGGCCTTCAAAATTTCCGGAAACTTTACATCTCTACATACAACACACAAGAGGACTTTGCAGTGCTGGTGAGTGACCTGAACTTCTATGAATATGATATGAGAGCTCTTTTATGTCAATCCTAATACAGCAATATTCTTCTTTTCATTCTTCAGATCAGGATGTTCCCATCGTTGTGATTTCTCCAGACCGCTGAAATCCCAGAAGCCTTTCAAGATTTATTGGAGGTAATCCCGGTGGAGGCAGTTCCAGTGGCGAACTATTTTGAGGACACCTACGTCAGCAGACCCCGACGGAATGGCCTGTGCTCCCCACTCTTTCCGCCGGAGGTGTGGTCCGTCAGAGAGTCGACTTTGGAGGACATGCCAAGAACGAATAACAGCGTCGAGGCGTGGCACAGAGGTTTCCAGGTAAGTTTTCTAAGGTTGGGCAAGTGGGTGTTACGCACCAGCTATACATATATGTGAGAATGGTTATTGCATAATAATGAGACTCGTCATGCGTACATAATGCTTATTACCACATTAACAAACGAGGACAGAAGCGAAAGCATGATATGCTGTTTGCATCGGAATATGGGTTCTAAATTGTCTTTTTTAGGGTTATGCATACTGAAGTTGTTGTGGCGGAGGAAATTATATTGATAACCTTGTGTACCAGCTGGTTCAATTTTGTACTACCTTCATAACATTGGCGGCAAAATGGAAACATCACAAAGGATACAGCGAAGAGGGAGACGAACCGGGCACACGTAGTGCTAATTTCAATGTGCCATTCCTCTCCTACGTCCTAAAGTTTACACTTTTTAAATATATAACGTCGTTTTGATTTTTTTTTTCTCTTCAGAGGAACGTGGGCAGTACAGCGCCAAACCTCTGGTTCTTCTTGGACTGCCTGAAGAAGGAGCAGTCTCTGACCAAGATGAAGATTGCCCAGGCTCAAGGCGGGACGACGTTAACAAGAGTCTCAAAAAAGCACGCGGACTGTAACAAGCGCATCAGATTTATCGTCGAAAGCTACAGCAGCACCCGCCGCATGGAGTGCCTGAGGGCGCTTGCGCGAAACCTTGCCTTTTGATTCTCTCCAATAAAATTGTTCTATCAAGTCTTCCGTCTTCCGAACATGTATTTCGGAACGCCTGATACAAGCATTTCATGCTCCAATGCACAACGGACTGAACAAACAATTTCGCCCGTCCTATGCAATTATACATACGTTGGTCTTTGAGTTCAAATGTGTGTACTGCCAAACATACAATGAACAATAGCTTGATATTATTGTTACTGCAATTCAGCGAACATAGTCAGTTGCTTAAAATTACGGTTTAAAAACTAATACCGTTCCCAGAACACTCGCTGTGAGTCTGTGACCAATCGTCTGGTGGACGAATCATCCTATGACGAATGTTCCGCTGTGACGAATGGTCCTGTGACCAATCGTCCTGTGACGAGTGCGCATGTGACGAATCGTCCTCATCCCATAAATATATATATATATATATAAATATATATATATATATATATATATAAATATATATATATATATATATATATATATATATATATATATATATATATATATATATATATATATATATATATATATATATATATATATATATATATATATATATATATATATATATATATATATATATATATATATATATATATACAAGAAAGTTCCATGGACTGAACAAAAACTAGGAAAGGTTTCTTGACGTTTTGAGAGGAGGACTTCTTTCGAAACGTCAATCAACATCTTGTTTTTGTTCAGTTCATGAATTATTCTTGTGTATTTAAATAATCACCGGTCCTCAAGCTGCAATCATTATATATATATATATATATATATATCGTAAACAAAACGGCCTTTGAAAATTTGGAAAATCGGACGCAGTAACGTAATTTTTCTCGGCGTTGTAGTTTAGTGATCGCTAAACTATGAAATATGATTTTTATCTTTATAAAAAAAGCTAGAAAACTGTTTATTTCCTCATATACGCAGCAGTTGCGCGGTTCCTTCTTAAGTATCCCTCAGTTGCTGATTCTCATAAATCTGAAAAACCAACTCGTTTTCTTTTTTTTATATTTACCTAATTCATTTTGCTCGACGCTCAACTTTGCCATGGTGTTTTAGAAGACAAATGATAGAGGAAAAAATATGACTTGTGAGGTTGTTATATTAATTATTCTCTATTTCTCAATCCGTGTTTTGTATGTCTTTGGAATGCCGTATTTCAAACACCACTGCTACATGCGGAAGGTAGGCAAGTTTTATCGAAAGCATATAAATATCGATACAAAGGCTGGTAAAATGCGCACAATGTGTTTAGATAAGATACTTTTTAGTTGATTTCAATATGAATTCTTGACAAAATAAAAAGTTCGCTTTACCCATTAAGGAACTGTTATTTTTTTCTTAAATTAAGCCTTAAGGGAGTCCAATATAATCCATTAGTCATAAAGAGCAGCACACTAATCTAATATTTATGAAAACGAAATTGCTCGATTATCTTTTTAGCAAAATATATTAATTGGAAACTCCTATCGTGCCTAAATCAAATTCGAATGGCGGTGCATGTGGCTTTAAATGATATTGTGTTACCTGAAGGCCTTAGGAACTGATACAACCGCGGAGTGAAGCAGTACCACCTAGAGAAAAAGGCCGAAGCACTCCGAGTCATGGCGTAAGGATGGCCAAGGGAGAAAGGACATGAGGCAATTGCGTAAACAAATGGGGCTATTACTTAATTACTCCACGTCGTCTCACGTGTTGTTTTTTCATGTGCGCCTTTATTCGGAGTTCAAAACAACTGAAGGATGCCATCTGGTAGAGTCATTATTAATTAAACTCCTCATAAGTAATAAAAACATTATGCATATCACCAAGTTTGAGAGTGACAAATATATGCATGCATCATAATCCTTTAACTCCAGGATAAATGACAGATGCGTTCGGACCGCGTGCTTCATCTCGGATGTGCTCTACTGATCCTGGCGCGCTACTAAAAAACAACTGTGGGGAAAGGAGGCAGGAGGGGCGATGGTGTCCCTGCCCGCAGCTACGCGTGCACGGCGTAAGCTGGGGTCTGCTGTGTGTCATTCGACACGTCGCCGTTGCACGCAGGCCTGAGATCCCGTCTCCTTCTCCCGATTCCTTTCATCCAGCCATGGCTCGCGCTAAAACTGCAGCTCGTGCACCCCCGAGTTCTCGAAAACCAAAATTTCTCGGCTGGCACAAATCTCGATTCGGCAGGGAAATCCTTGAGTCTCTACATACCAAATCTTCTGTCTCAAACCTGTCCAGCCCATTTCTTTCTCTTTCCAGTCAAGAGATTCCCTCGCTGCGGGGCGAGAGGGTTCCTACAAAGACATAAGACAATCCAAATTCCCGTATCTTCTACTCCTTCCCTTCTCCGCGCATTCTCCCCCTCCACTTTCCCTTCCCTCCCCAGGAGGGCGCCGATGGCGCATCTTCTCCTCCTCTTCTCCGCGCCCTTCTCCCTTCCCCCCTCCTCCCTCCTTTCCCCAAAGAGGGCACCGTCGACACCCGGCCTGCGTGTAACGGTGACTTGTCGATTGACACACAACAGACCCCACCTCACGCCGTTCACGCGTAGCTGCGAGCAGGGGCACATGGCTCACGTTTCCCTCACCCACCACCCTCCCTCTCAAGCTCCCCAACGCCCCCGCCAACATTCAGGAGGTGAAGTCGAGACAGTAAACGTTTTGTTGAAAGTCGAAAGCCTGTTTTGTCTGTTTGTCGCCAATGTCCCTCTTTCCTTATCGTAAATTAGAAACCAACACGCTCAACCATCTACATTATGCTTCCGTGAGCTTCATGTTATGTGCTGTCCTGCTGGCAACGCACTGAACCAGCTGGAGTTTGACCCATCCTCGTTCTTCCGGGCCGCCATCTTCGTGTCAAGGATGAGTCTCCTCCGCCTGCAACTGCGGTTCTTGGGAGTCTTCCTTCGGGAAAACGTGGCCCATCCCTCAGTTCACCGTCTCCTAGGCTTTGAATCATCAAGTCGGCCTCCCACCTAAAGAGTAATGCAGATAACAAAGAAGGAAGTCTCACAGGAAATCCTTGTGATGAGAACTGGGCTATGCCCTCTGATGACCGGATGCTTCGGCACCTGCTTCGACACGCACCCCGCCTTCGTTTTTCTGCGGAAGTTCTGGGACCTCCTCCTTGAGACAGCATGGAGACGCGTGCATCAGGGTATCCTCGCGGGTTCTGCCTCCCGCCGCAAGGCAGGCCTGGATTTCCCCATCAATCTGTCAGACACCAATTTGTCGGCAGAGGCAACTGCCCTTCTATCAAAAGGCCCCAAGTTCGCGCCGCCTGCGCCATCATCAAGAGTTGACCAGCTGGCCTCCGTCTACGAGATTGTGTCGAAGGCCCCGGATAGTGATCGACAGGACTTTGTCGGGGCGCCGGCCGGCGTGGTTTTCCATCACGGTGGCGCGAGAGCACCGGTGCGCTCGGAGGTAACAAGCGTCGTGAAGGAGCTCCGCCGATCTGATCTAGTGCTTTTGGAGGCGGACAAGGTGGGCCGATTCGTCATAATTAACATGTACAAACTCGGAGAGAAAGTGGATGAGGCACTAGAAAATAACTTAGTCCCCCTAAAAAAAAAAAACATCCATCGGGTGCACTCCGGTCCGAAGTCAAATCTGTTCGTGATTCGCTCAGCCTCTCTTCATAGCGCAGACCAGCTCGGAGCACGTGGAGCGAAAGCTCGCGCTGCAGAACCCAGGGATCCTGGGTTCGAGCCCCACCCCTGCCTGTTTCGATGTTTCGATCTGGATGAGCATCGTACCGGCGTGCGGTCGTGTATCACTACTGCGTGGTGCACGTTAAAGACCCCAGGCTAGCGGTTGTACCGCACTGGCTAAATTTCTCATCTACAGCTGGGAGACTTGTCGCCCCTGTGAGGCAGACCAAGTTCTAGGTTGTACAAACATACACACAACCCAATTTTTTTAAAAACGATAGTTTCTGCACCGACAAAACAGTACCTCTCCATCTTTTTCACGGCAAAAACGCACAAGCTAGACATTCCCTTTCGAAGCATAATCTCTGAAAGGGGGGGGGGGGGGGGGATACTGGCAGAAACCCCTCGCCCTCTTCCTACAAAGGCACCTTTTCTGTAGTGATTTCCCCACCCCTTTCGCGTTAAAGGCTCCCTTGAGGTGATTGATATTATCCGACCTTTGCACTCTAACCTGGACTACAACGTGTTCTCGCTGGATTCCGAGGACATGTATTACAATCTCGACCTCAAAATTCTCTTGTGCTCTTTGTCCGAGTAAATCGACCTGCATCGAATGACGAGGTTTCAAAACGCGTCCGGAATCCCGGTCGGAGGCTTCCTCGATCTCCTCCGGCTCCAGCTGAGCTGTGCTCTGGTTGAGCACGAGGGAAGAGTCTTCATTGAGAGGTCGGGCGTGTGCATCGGTTCCTGCGTCGCGCCGATCCTCAGGGAGATTTATCTCTTTTTTGTGGATCGCGTGGCGCAGGAGCATCTTGCTCGCTCGTGTAATGAATGTAAGATCTTCCGGAACGTTGACGACTACATCGTTCTTTATCCTATCTCCAACTTAGATGCTCCCATCCTTCAGGCTTTCAAAACTAACGCCAACGGCCACACCTTCAAAATGGAAGACCCTACTCAGGAGGGACACCAATTTCTCGATCTTCGACTAACCAACTCGTCTCACGGTCTACGCTGGCCTTTTAAACAGCGTTCCCAGAAACCTCTCCTCCCCTTCTTTAGCCATCATTCAAAAACCGTTAGGTCCGGAATTGTTCAGTCTCTCCTCTCCTCCTCTTGCAGAAAGTCCTGCGATCACAATATCAGAGAGAGCCTGTCGCTGGAGGCAACCAGGCTCCGGAGGGCGGCTTATCCGGTGTACCTCCTAGATAACATCAGCAAGAAACTCATCCTGCAGTCTAGGAGCCGCCCAAAGGAGGCCCTTCGGGACCCGGTCTGCCCGCACAGCGTGCATTTCTTACTCCCACAACACGGCACACCGTCTGCGCGCACTTGCACATCGATTCGGTACCAGGGTTGTTTTCATATGTAACTTTAAATTAGAAGGCATGTGCAAGCGAGTCACTAACTCAGAACCCCCACCCACATGCACAAAAAGCACGCGCAGTGCTTCCGGGCCTGCACAAGGGAGAAGGTTTATAGTATCAATCTTGTGTGCGGAGCCGAGTACATCGGTGAGACGGGGCGCTGCGTGAATGACCGTGTCCGGGAGCGCGCCAAGGAGATCTCGTTTCCTTCTCGCGACTCCTTTCATCCAGTCGTGGCTCATGCCAAAAACTGCCCTTCGTGCTCCCCCAGTTCTTGAAAACCGAAATTTTCCGCGGGCACAAATCTCGATTCGGCAGGGAAATCCTTGAGTCTCTGCATATCAAATCTTCTGTCTCAAAGCTGTCCAGTCCATCCTTTTCTTTTTCTGATCGAGAGATTCGCGCCCTGCGGGGCGAGAGGGCTCCTCCCAAGACATAAAAAAGTACAAATTCCCGTATCTTCTGCTCCTTCTCCTCTCCGCGCAATCCCGCCCCCCCCCCCCCTTCCCTTCCTTCCCCAAGAGGGCACCGCCGGCGCATCTTCTCCTCCTCATCTCCGCGCCCTTCCTCCCCTTCCCCCTTCTTCCCTCCTTTCCCACTTGGGCCTGCGTGTAACGGCGACGTGTCAATCGACACACAGCAGACCCCACCTTGCGCAGTGCACGCGTAGCTGCGAGCAGAGCCACATGGTTCACGCTTCCCTCACACACAACCCTCCCTCTCAACCTCCCGGACGCCCCCGTCGAGATTCAGGGGGCGAAGTCGAGACAATAAGCGTTTTGTTGAAAGTCGAAAGCCTGTCTTGTCTGTTTGTCTTCAATGTCCCTCTTTCCTTATCGTAAACCACTGGAATTCGCCATAATTCACAAAGGTCAAAAGTTTCAAATATTAAGCTGAGTGCTTGCTTCTTAGAAAACACATAACGAAAAAAAAGTTTGTCGTCGAATTCTAAAGTTATAATTGAGTTGTTTCGAATTGCTTTTTTCAATTTATAGGGTCTTATTTGGTTATTTCTTCATTATGCAATCTGTGTTTTACTCCCGTGGCACACGTCATCAAAATTCTTTTCGAAATTTTTGTATTTACGAGAAGCTGAAACTGCTGGCAAAAACGACACAAATGCATACGTAATATAAAAACTGCATTATGCCGTCAATAAGAAAATAATAAAATTGCCTTAAGGTACTAATTTCCAGAAAAATGCTCTACGAAAAATGCAGAGTAGTATGTGAGCTTCCGTTTCATTGGCATCAAAGGCGTGTTGAGAAAAGGTCAGAAAAATGTTCCTTACGAGATCAATCATTTGGGTGTATTGATGTACGTGACCTAACGGTACTGTAAAATTATAATTGGCCAGACTGAGTCCCAATATCCTAAATAAGAAGGCCGCATTGACGGTCCATGCCATCTGGTCAACCTGAGGAGAGAAATCATGATCAGCGGATGGTCTCAAGATTAAGGAAGTATAACGTTTCTGGTGCAATATAATATTAGGATTGTGCGAACGCAAAAATTTTTTTGATAATCAAATTCAAATCAAATAGTATCGAACAGTTGCCAAGAAGTGGAATATCTAATCGAGTATTAAAGAGGCACTAAAGTGCTTTTTGCGATTCTAGTTTTCTGGTCATAACTCAATCTACGAGCTCTGAACATCCTTAAATACCCAAAGTTACTTTCATGCGCTGCCGATTTCATTTAAAAAAAAATTAATGAAGATACGAAGTTTTTTTTTTCTTAAATTTACGTAAGTTTGGTTTGCTGCATAGATATAAAGGTAAAAGGGCATTCCCGTTTCCTGGAACAAGTCCAGAAGGAAACTGTGGTGCAGTCCATGTGCCCAACGTTGAAAGTCTGGTGGCCCGGTAAGATGAAAACCCACCCGGCTAAGATGGCGCCGACGGGTAGTTTGAATGTCGAGCAGGCCAAAAGCAAGTGCACGGGATGCGTTTCCCGGACTGGGGAGGGATAAAAGGAACATCACTTCGATGTCCCTTTATAAGAGATTGTAAAATGTTAACTGTAACTAAAAAAGTGTGTGTGTGTGTGTGTGTTTGTGTCGCAGCATGAGCGGTAACATTATAACGGCGAATCCAGCAGACTCCGACCAGGCAGGGGCACTCGTTCACTAACCGATATGTCTGTTTCCATATTAAAGGATTAATCAAAACGACCTAGCGAGTGGACATCCTGCATCAGGTTGGTGTATAAAAGGACACGATGAGCAAGAACAGTAGCAATGAGTAGCAAAAGAGCGGAGAGACCGTCCCAGATAGCCATCGACTCTGCCAGCTCCGAGGGTAGGCGGGCGTCCGGGGGGTACAAGCGCGTTTGATTTGCAGCCGAGGTGGAGGGGAAAACGAGGCTTTTATGAAGACTTGATTCCTTCAGTCCAGTATCCACATAGGCTACCAGGTTATAGTCCGCGGACACTATTGTGGGAGGACTACCCTGTTGGAAAATTTCGATGATGGAAAGACGACGGAAAAGGCCCATACAAGCGTAACCGTAATATGGGACATCTTATACAAGCGAATCGGCGGATCCAGTATAGTGGATTAAGGCGGAACGATACAGGTAGGCGGAACCATACAAGCGTGTCGTATTATGGGACATCTTATACCAGCGTAGTGGAATATGGCGGAACCATGTGGTTCCGCCATATGGATTACGTTATGCATGTGGTTCCGCCACATGCATAACGTAATATGGGACAACCTATACCAGCGAAAAGGCAATACCACCACGGTGGAGCCATATAGCTCCAACATGCTGGTTTCGCCTTTTCACTGTTGTACAGGGCGATTTAGTTTTAAGCTTTACATATATGTTTAGAAAGGTCGTGAAAGCTAAATTAATGCGGTTTGTGCAGGCGAGTTATACGGCCAGGCGTACATAGCATAGGGACCTAATCGTAACAATCAGTCAGATAATTAAATACAATTTGTCAATTAACTTTTAAATTAGTGAAAATGAAAATATGGTTTCAATTAGAAACTTGCTGAGTCATTGAAAACCACAAAATCAACTCTTTTTAGAAGGATATAATGCAGGGGTAGCCTTTTACGCGTTCTGTAAAAACGCTTCATTTGGACGAGTTTCTAGGTTTCACTTTCTTATCAGAGCTCATCTCTGCGCCCAAGGTCCTGTTCCCCGTTAGACACGCAACGCACGTGCGCCTTGCTTCCCTCCATCCTACGAGGGAGGCGAGGGGCGGCTTCGCACTGTGGCCACCGGCAGCAGGACCGCAGGTGCAAAGATGCGCTCTGGTAAGAAACCAGTCTGGAAACGCGTCCAAGTTGACCATTTTTTTAGAACGCCATAAAATGCTGCTCTTGTTTTATATCTTCACAAAGAAAGTTGATTTAGTGTGTTTTGATGATGCTTAGCAAGTTTCTAATTGGAATCATGGGTCTATTTTCACTGATTAAAAATTTCAGGAACATACTATACTTAGAGAGAGGCTGACGCGGTTTTGTATTTGAGAAAACACTTTTAAATCTTCTTCATATGACCTCCAGAATCTCAAAAATCAAAATTATTTGGTAATTTTATGAATCGAGGCTGCATAGAGTCATTTTTAAAGCGCTGTGAAAGCACTTCCCTGGAGAGCGATGTCACAAAAGTGGCTTTCGAAATTTTTGCTCATGCATCTTCAGCACCTATGCACGCACGTGCTATTTCTTAAAAGGGCAGAAAAATGTGTCGCGACTGGTGCCAATGCGGGAGGATATACCTAGAAAACTTGAGATTGGACGCGCGGCCCTTAAGCGACATGCTTGGCGGCCGAAAGGTCTTCTTACGATGTCACTATTGGTAGGATGTTTTTTGTTTTCTCACGTTTAGTTATATCTTTGTGGAAAACGAACGGGATAATCAGATTCGCGAGATAAAACTATGCTAGAATGAACCTCCATCTAGTTTTCTGAAAGAAGACTGGCACATCTCTGTAATAAGCTGACTGATCATTACAAATTAGCCTTTTATACTATGCCGCCCTGGCCATATAACTCACGTGCACAGACCGCGTAAATGTAGCTTTTACGGCTTTTTTAAAAAAAATCTGTAAAACATACAAAAAAACACTCTCTAGAATGTCCCCCAATACGATACGATTGTATGGTTCTTTTCCCGCTTGCATTGTTCAAGAAAGACCTGTGGACATCCAGCGTTTCATTGGAATGCTGGATGTCAGCGAGTCTACATCAGTGAGTGGTTCCAAACAAGCATGATGTTTGCACACCAGTAAGCTTTTATCCGAGGCTCACCAGGAGCACTAAGAGCAAAGGCAAAATGTCGTGACCTGGTAAATTTGGTTGCAGGTATTTATTTTTAGAAGAACTGCAAGCAGCAAACCTTAACATTGCTCAGAAGAAGATAATTAAAAACTCAATACTGAACAATGGCGTCCCTTGAGCTGTCAGACCAAACTCCCACTCTTGCCACTCAGGAGTTCCCAACTTGTGCGTAGAAGATCAGCACAACCCAGATTTGTGCTGCAAGCGCACCTGCAATATAAAAGTTGAATAAACATGAGATGAAATATGAGACGTTTACAATTCTCTGTAATGTGAAATTAGAGCACAGATCTTGAAGAGGAGGATGGGAGGGTATGACCCCCCACCCCCTAACCCTCCTACTCTTCTGCTCCCTCCCATTTAGCGAAAAATTTCCCTGAATTTAGCGGGAAAATTTGCCCACTAAATTTAGCGGGTTAAGTTTTCCACAAAATTTAGCGCGGAAATTGATGTCACATGACCTCAACACAAATGCAGTTTTCCCGCTAAAAGTAGCGGGGAAAATTACGTTGCATGACCGTGTCATGTCATCCATAAAAAAATTAGTTTCTCAGCTAGACTTAGCGGAAATATTAACGTCACATGACCGCAACATTAATTCAATTTTCTGCCAAGTTTAGTTGGGCGGTTACGCCGAGGGCGACGCCGCGAAACGCGGAAACGGGTGCTAAGAGCTGCGCTAAAAAAACTAAATGCATCAGGTGAAATAAGGTGAAAATTAGAGATAAGAAAAAGAGAAGAGAATCTAAGATACCGTTCTCAGACCCTTCCTTTTGTCCGTTCTCAAATGTTTTGATTTCAAGAAATGTTTATATCTTTATTCATACCCAGAGAACCCCTCCCAGTTTCAGCATGAATGCAATAAATCAATGCAGACTAGTTCTTGTAAACTATAATGCACATGAAAATGAATGTTCGCCACATAGTCATGTATGAGCCAGTGGCTCAGATCTCTAAATACATTTGTATTGAGGAACATTCCTGAATAAAACTTCTGGGCTTTTCATTCGACAGTTTGTACTTCCATGAGGAACACTGTATGGCACTGATTTTTTTTGTGACCTATCAGAAACAGCAGCGTCATCCTTGCATACCCAACAAGAATTTGTATTTTTTTTTAGCATGGCATGTGCTATTTTAATGGTTATACAGCCTCCTTTAACAAAATTTCCTTTGTAGAGCTTTTTATTGTTTCTTATTTAACTCGCACGACAGATTTGGGACCTTGAATTCTCACTCGGCATCAACAGTTTTATATATTAATGTAATAGTGAAAGACAAGATTAATGGTCTTGAGTACGGCTCAACAAGCACAGATGTTGAGAAAAGTACTGAAGAAAACTCAAATGTCAAAATAATAATAATCTGGAATGTGGATACAATTAAGGACATGGTCATGAATACATTAGCAGATTCAATATGAAGAATACGTGTTAGACGCACACTCAAAGAAACCTGTTGCATCTATATTCATGCAAATTACTTCGCAGAACCCAGCGCTGCAGTCTCGGGTGCGAGTTCGCTGAATGAGTCCACTGAAAATGAGTGCAGACGGAAAAAGCAGTTTGATCTGCGACAATGAGCATTACATAGGCAAGTGACATGTCATTGTTACTGTTACAGTGCCGAATGTTTCAAACTGCCAGTCGCATCATTCTGCGAGTTCCATCCGTATATTACAGGGTTTGGCTCTCTCGAATTCTTCGCGAGAAAAATTATGAACTGGAAATGTCTAGCGTAGTTCTAGAAAAACTACTTCCAGAATCCTAACTCAGCATCGTAAAGAATATAAAAAGTTTCTAGAGATAAGGTTAGTGCAGGAGTTGAATAAATTAAATACTTAGTTTTGTGAAACCATCTTGCCGTAGTAAACGTATAAAGTTCCCCTAGGTAGAGCTAGTCATTACGAATGATTGTGCCCATTGCGTACCATAAAAATTTAATTTGCGACCTACAATATTTACAGACTCAACCAACTCTGAATAAGTGGAACACTTGGCACTAAAGATTGGTCTCACCATGACTGTCTGCAAACATCCACATAATAATTTCCATAAGCCTATGCATTTCAAGAAAATATTTGGAGCGAGCTGTTTAAACTGCCATAACACTTTTTAACACTAATAGAAAGCCTGTAATGGTCCACAACTTAAGCAGTTTTTACTTCATTATGAAGGGCAATAACAAATATGTGAAGCTTAAAACTAGGCCTGCACTGAATTGCTTTCTTAAGTTGAACGTGCTATGCTCAGTTCAATACATTATCTTTGCAGAGCTGACAATGTGCAAGTTCCCATTTTTTTATACTTCACATCTCCCGACTGCTGGGTGGGGTAGGTACATAAGATTAATGACACCAACGTAACACAATGATTATTTTAAGAATTTGTTTGGGTATGGCACTAGCGAAGCCATCTGCGGGAAGTTATTTCTGTGACTCCGTCGAACCTACATCCGTGGGCTTTAAGTTCACATGTGAATCATGTCTGCAGACGCCTTTTTGTAATTGGAACTCCATCCAACCCGAGATTTGAATGTTTTGTGCATTTTAGGCTTTGTAGTGCTTTTGCTGTTTCACTTAAGAATAGGTAAGAATGCTTATTTCGAGTAGCATACCTAACACTTGTTGGCATGAGGACTCCCTTGTCGTGACGCTAATCGAAAGTCACAGGCAGGGAGACACTGTGATGCTCTTGTTGCTGGGATTTCCTCCCCCATGGTCCTGGCCGGACCACAGAAGAAGATTGAGTCCAAGCTTGTGGCCACTGGGATCTTCAGATCTTGAGGCAACCAAGTAGCTGGAAATAAAAACAAATCACAATCAAGTACTTGGCAGAGCTACATTAGAATGGCTAGCATATTCTTTCATGATCAGCACATAGATCCTTTTGTTTTTATACTTTGTACTTGTACCTATTAAAAAACTGCTCCTTCACAGCCACAGTCATAGACACACCCCAGGACAAGGCCACACAGGCCTTGAAATGATGGGTACCGAATTAAGGCGAATGATCAAATGCATTCATTTAACCCTCTTTCACCCCAACCTGGGAGTTTTCTGTCAAATATTCACATTTAACTCTAAAGACTATAAAAAAAACCTACTACTGCAATGCAGAGCCGTATAGTGGGAGAGTTTAGCCAGTGGGTGTGGTGACAAAGGTGCCGGAGAGGAGGAAAGGGAGGAGAGCGCCGAAGGAAAGAGAGAGAAGGCAGCAAAAAGGAGACGACCGCTATTTTGACGCAACGCTGTTGGCGCGGAGCACTGCTGAGGCTATGTGTCGTCTGCTACTGGCTTAATTCATTTTTGCCTTTATAAAAGTTTGCGGTTAAACATGGAGAAACTTCTTTCTTTAGGTTTTTAAGCCACCGAGGAATAACACTATATTATTTTATTGCCAGAGCCTGCCAAATAAAAGCAAAGGGCAGGTGTCTGGATAGAAAGAGTTTAGTTGGCGCACCAAGAGGCTAACCAATAAAAATGGGTACCACTCTGCGCAAAATGCCTAAAAAGCGTGCATCTCTACTTGACACTAACAGCGGCACACACTATCTATTTTACTGACTAAAGGGTACTAGATCATTATTTCCAGCTAACTAGTCAAAATAGATATTCTTGCCTACTTGCTTTTTAGGAAAATTTTTAAATTTACAAGAACTATTAAGACAACGGCCAAAAAAAAAAGCAATGGCAAAACCAAAAATTGAATTCGCCTGCTCTCCAGTAGCACGACATCTATAGAAGGCAGACCTGCAGAATGAACAAGCAGTCTAAAGAAGAGTATGTCCCATGTATAATTTGTTTCCATGCTGCAAAGCAAGTGCTGGAAAGAGGTTTCACGACATTAACGAAATTTCTTGCAATCAGTTGAGAACAAGTTAGAGCAGTGAACTTGTCCTTGCCCTTGGCATAACATTTTAGTGTTGCCCATGGAAACTCAAATAAATTTGTGAATAAAAACAAAAAAGACTAACCTTCATAAAAAAAATCTAACTTTCGCAAAGAAAAGTTATCTTGAACAAAATATGCGGGATACAGTTCTACAGCATCCATTTTTGTGCTGAACAAATTTTGAGGCAAATCTGCGAGAATGAAAAGAAAACGCCCGAGTACATTAGGGAAAGACCGAAAGGTTGCGTACCTACAACGAAAAAAATTAGAACGACCACGGGCAGGAACCTCTGGTGAGGCTCTCGGAGTGACTCCCTGCAATGGGCCTGCGCAGACCAGAGAACAAGATCGGTCAGAGCTTGCAGCCATAAGGTGCTTCATACCATGAAGTTCCAGAAGTAGCTGCAATTGGAAGCAAAGTGCATTTCATTTCTCTGCAGAATGGAGAGTTCAATAGCTAGTATGCATTCATAAGGTGATACAGTCACGAATGCAGATTTTTCAATGCAGCACCATATCACCAAATTGTTAACCGTGCCGGGCAACACTAAAAACCGGGAGCATTATTCCAAACTATCTCAGTTTAAAGTTAATTACGGCAGAAGCTGCAAGCCATGTGACCTTCTAGTTGGATGCCATGATACGTCGAGCTTATAATCATGTCTCACACTGTTTTTGCTGCAATGGCTTGTAGTGTCAAAAGTGGTCCAGCTTAAAGAGATTCGAAGTATAGACGTTTGTGAGTGGGGCCCTGACCTAGTCTTGAGCTACATTGCGAGGAAGGACGTTTCAACCGGGATGTTTGCTGTCTGCATGCACACGACCAGCTTGTGCACAGCGATTGCTCGAGCCGAGTACATGTCCTCGACAGTGCCATTATTTGACAAGCAGTTTTATGAATGTTAAACATGACTGACTTGCAGAGAGAATGCATCTCAACGACTAATGACTTGGGATACCTAACTGAATACTGATATATTAACTGAATGCAAAACAAATTACCTGGCAGGCATTAAATTTATCAACAGGGTGGGTCAACTCCGCGTTAAGTTGGAGTCGATGCGTCAGGCACGTAACCAGGATTTTGTTTCAGGGGGGGCCCCCTCATAACAAAACGCTGTATGAGGGGGAGGGGGGAGAGGAGGACCCATGCAAAATGGAAGATATCGGGGGGGGGAGGGGGGGGCCGGGCCTCATAAGCCTCCTCCTGGCTACGTGCCTGCGATGCGTAATAGGACAATACAAACAAAGATATGCCTTACAATTCCTTTTGCACCCCCAAAATGATGTGTTTTTGAAGGTAAGATACACAATGTTCTTGATTCAGAAAGTGCCTCAGCTGTACAAATGCATATGCAGTAAGGGCACTCGCCAAGCCTATTCTCCTCAGCTCTGTGCAGGTTAAGCTAAGTTAGAGTATAGAGGTACACGCTCACTGACAGCATGAGAAAGGCAGGGAGAAGTCTCCGTTTTTCCACCACCAGCCCGTCTGCTACCTTCGATGACGTTTCAGTGCCTCATGAGCCGGGAGCAAGCACATCTGTCCAAAGTGGGGTGAAAAGCACAAGCACGTGCTGGAGGACGCCCAGCCATTCTCTTTTTGTCATCGGCTATTTTACATATTTTAGTATGACATATTTTTAAGCGAGAAAAAGTATTCTAAATATGCAGTCCAACTTTGACCATAATACAGAAGTCTGATAAAGATAACAGTTGCCATTCACCATTTTCCAAATAAGTGCTCCCACCTATCGGAACATCTACACATGTGGTGCGTGAGTGGGTTCAGGACTGATACGCTAGAAAATGAAGTGCTCACAAGGCTTGTCTGGCCCTTCCGACCATGCGGGTACATTCATCGCAAATCCCAGATTTTTAGACAAAATGATTTAGAATAAGCAAATCTTGTCTACGCCCAAGGTAGAACATTGAATTGTCATTCCCTCATATTGTGCCAACCATCCTTCAACCTGCGGTACCACCTGCAAATGAACTATGTTGTGCTGCGGCACGCATCCATGCTGCCTGCTTGAGAAGAAAACCACTGCTCATGTTGAAGACGACATCCCACAATGTACAGGCAACAATGTTTAACGAACTAAAACAAAATTGATATCATTCAATAGACACAGATAGGCTTACAAAGTGTCGACACCATGATTGTTGTTGTTGGTTTTACTCCTGCATAGAAACATAAGTGACTTCCTCTTTCCTCCGATGTACAGTAAAACCCCCTTATCTTCGTGGCCCCTATTTCTTCTCGAATCGGTCACAGAGGACATAATCACAGCCACTGAATTCTGCAAAATTAAAGGCCGCGAAAATAAAGGTTTGCCAACATTAAAGAGTTTACTGTTCTTCCGTGTGTCACATGATGTTAACATTTCAAGGAGGCTGAAGGTATTGGTTTAAGAAAATATTGACCTATGAAAAAAAATGCCTTTCTCCAGGTTAGGCACGCGGCGGCAAGTTTGTTTCGGCAGGTCTTTTGGTTAAACGGAGTCACAAAAGTAGCTATACTTGGAGTCAACTATTTTGG
Organism: Ixodes scapularis; assembly: GCF_016920785.2. Classification (NCBI taxonomy): domain Eukaryota; kingdom Metazoa; phylum Arthropoda; class Arachnida; order Ixodida; family Ixodidae; genus Ixodes; species Ixodes scapularis. Next base: position 67,317,747 of record NW_024609881.1, read on the forward strand.
GCTGCATTATAAAGCTAGAGTAAATTCCACTGTGCTTCTGCACAGCTCTCTTTGTTGCGAGAACATATGTGATTTAGTGTTGCATCCCATTTGCATGATCTAGAGAAACTAGCGCTGACAGAGTTAAAGCACTGAAAAAAAAAAAAAAAAAAAAAAACAGCCGACTGTGGAAACATTGAGAGATGCACACATGCGAACTGTGCATTTCTTAAAAGTGGATTCGAGCAAAGGTAAAGACAATATGTATACTTACAGCGGCCATACTTGCCTTTCCCAAGCATGACCACTTTTCCCTCGGTAGCACCATCCAGTAAGCACCAGCAACACGCCCATGAGACGCCGCCGACTCATGGATTGAATGACGACCCGCCTCAGGTCTTGGAAGGAGATCCGGAACACTGCTTTAGGCCAGATGTTGTATCTGGATGGGGCAGGGACTAAAAGTAAAAATTAACAAATTTATCTGAAGCGCTACATTCCTATAGCATAAACTCTAGGATAGCAGTATTTTTTTTTTAGGTCAGTGATGCATTTTAATTAAACACAAATGGTTGGTTTATATGATGAACCAGCAGCCCCTATTTTCCTTAAGTGTAACGGAGTGTCTAACGTTACGTCCGACGGAACCCGAAATAAAAATTAAAGTTACCCCCAACGTAACTGTCAAGCATTCGAGTTGCGTCCGACGTAACCCAAAATAAAAATTAAAGTTACCGTATTTACTCGAAAATAGGTCCAATAAATAGCGTTCCCCTATTTATTGGATCCATCAAGAACAAAAAAAAAAAAAATTAAATATAGGTCGACCTTTTTTTATTTTTAAAAACAGGGGAAATTTTGGGCAAAAGAAAGGAAAAAACCTTTATTTACATCACTCTCAGCTAAATCACGGGGCGATGCCAAAAACTTTATCATCGTCCGAAGCTTCGTCAGCTGGGTAGACATCCTCGCAAATTCGCAGCAATACTTCACTGACACCGTTGTAAAATGACGACAAGAAACGAAAAAAAGTGCGAAGCGACGGAAGACAAACTACAAAGACGCAAGCAAAGCCGCCGTGTCGCCATGAGCAACACGCGAGCCGAGCCGCCTCAAGCAACTAACAAAAATAACATATTTTCTTCTTTTTTTTTTTGTGCGCGTTTGCGAGGATGGAGGGTAAAGTGCATGGCGCATCGCGTTCCTCTCCTTACCCGTTGCCCAGCAAGGGGAACGCTAGAGACGCGATGTCGAAATCCGACGCCCGAGGGGTGCACGCGATATCGGCAACGGCCACCGCGGGCGGCGAGCCATTTCGGCAACCAAAAGCTTTTTGAAACAAGAAGCGGCGCGGCTCTACAACGCCGGCTCGGTGACTCGATAGCTTCATGCCTCCGGTAGGGTCGCAAAATTTGGTCGCGAATGTAGGTGTCGAAATTCTTTAATCACAATTTCCAAAAAAAAAAAAAAAAAAAAAAAAAGGTCGACTTATATTTGGATAAACACGGCAGTCAGCCGCGCGACGAGACACACATTATGAAAGCGATTGGTGCGAGCGACCAAGGCGATGAGCGACGTTTTCTAGAAGCCCAAGAACCGAGCGGCGCAAGCAGCGAGAGTGAGAAATCTTCGGCGCTCGGCGCCAGCTCTCGTAGCTTCTCGCCGTCGTTCGTCTCGTTGATCGCTATATTGCTAACATGCCGTTCAGAAAGGCGCTCTAAGTGCTTACCATCGCATTGGGACCAGCCTCGCATCCAACAGTAACCAGTCTTGACTTTTTTTTTTTTTTTTTAGCCGCCCAGGTAGAAGTTAACATCGTACATACACCGTTTTCAAGCATGGCTCCTCGTTCATTGCTCGATTTACACTTTCGGCAAATGACCGCAATGAAGCACAATTATTCTAGTTCAAAATTGTCACGAACACTTGGCAAGCATGCTTATACTGTAGCGCACCTAACGTAATTTAAAAGTAGAACGAAAACGGGACGAGATTCGCTTACCGCTTCACGGATCCTAGGCCTTCGGATCCTAGGCCTAACGGCCGTACTTGGAAGTCGCCTGCGGTCCGGCGATCGGACGAGTCGAGCCGGCCTGACGCAGGCTGACCACGCCTGGTTGAACTATGAGAGGCGCCGTCCAGTTGAGAGCCAGAGACGCAGTAGAAACGGACCGCAAAACATCTGTCCCGTAACCGTAAACGAGCCAACGACCCCCCACACCGCTCTATTGAGGAGTTTCAGCGAATATAGGGGGCGCTCCGATCGATCCAACATGGCGGACAAGAGGGGGATAGATTTGCGACGCCCGTAGACCCGTAGCGTATAAATAAAAGAAAGCGTGTCGTTCTCTGTTTCTTGTCGTGTGCGAGACGATCATCATTTCAACCAAGACCTACCGTGATGCTACAGATGAAGTGTTCAAGCCAGTCGAAGGCAAGAAATCTTGCCATAGTCAAGAAATGTGTGCAAGTGTTCGACGTGAGCTTTCACGCTGGTGCAGCTGTCATCAAGTTGAACAGAATGTATGCGGGTCAAAAGAAAGGTACATATCAACAATGTTCGCGCGTTGAAACTATGACGCCGTACTTTATCTAAAACTAAACTTATCGGTCTGCGGCTACAAACATTTTCGTTGACGTTGCTTAAATTATGTGACCATTCAGGCCTCGCATTAAAAGGTGTTGCGAACTCTTCGGTTGTTCTAGTTAATGGTGCTAAAAAGTGGTTGGATGGAAAGTATGACAACTACAGCATACAAGGGACGATTGAGGTCTTTATCCTGCGTTCTATGTATCGAAATATCGGTATCCTTGGTGTTATATTGCGATCAGCTGGTTGCCGATCGTCCCGTTTTTACGCATAATGTAAACAAGCCCCGGAAGCGCCAATCTCATTTCGATGTGCTTTTGCATCCCTACAAGCCTCGTTTTGGCTCTTGTGGAAAGCTTTATTGTAATAGCGATAGTCTCATCGGTCATTCGAGTTATATGTGCCACGGTGATATGTGCTGTGTGTGATTGGCTGACAAACAAGTCTGTATTAAATGCGAGGAGGATAACGAAGGTAAAGCTTTTTTAACTGTTTTCTTTATACAGAACAGGGCAAAGCTTCTAAAACAAGAGCAACCTAAGCTGATATTTGAGTGTGCTCAAGAATGAATTGCAAAAGGTGCTTATGCTAAGTGGTAGATGTATGCAGTTGATTTTCTGTTTGCTTCTGAATTGTAAATCGGAAGATATGTATCAGGCAGAAGACATGTGTCCTTTTCAAAATGTCTTTTATTAGGGCACATAGGTTTTCATGCACAACCGAAGAGTTCGCAACACCATTTAATTCGAGGCCTAAATGGTTACATCATCTAAGCAACGTCAACGAAAATGTTGTCAGCCGCAGACCGATAAATTTAGGTTAAGATAAGTATGCGTCATAGTTTCAGCCTCAAACACGCAACATTGTTGATATGTACCTTTCTTGATGACAACTGCACCAACGTGAGAGAGCCCACGTCGTCGAACATTTGCACACATATCTTGACTATGGTATGGCAAGATTTCTTGCTTGAAGTGAAGATCATCTTGCTACGACTAGCTACGACCACCCACCGCAGCAATGCAGGCATCGAAGGGGCGCAACGCAGTCAGTCGCCGTCACCCGACGCTGCTCGATTGGCATTCAGGGCTTTCCGCCCAGGTGCTTCGTTTGTCCTTGGCACCGAGTGTTATTTTCTGTGCTTGTGTGTGCTCAGTGGCTAGATATGGGTTTCAAGAGCTGTTCTTCACGCTCAATAGCGTTCGCCAAAGAACTTCTCAAGAAAATGCCACACAGGAAAAAAAAGCACGAAGACGCAACGCACCAGCTTGGCGAACTATGCACTGGGTGCGGAAATCGGGCCCTGCGAATTATACACCAAATGCAAACTATCTAAACAAAACAAAAACATTTTTAGGCTCAAAATGGCTTCTGCGGACTATACGCCTGGACACTGGTGCCTATTATGCATTGTATATTCACTGCTGTTAGTTGTGGCTTGAGAGTGCCTTCCTGTAATGATGCAGAGGGGTCCACTGATCCTTGAAATAAAGATATTTAAGCACATCTAGATGCATTGTCCCTTGAAGCCAGATGGTCAGGGAAAAGGTGTGCCATTACCTAATTTGCCAACAGCACACCAATGGTCACGATCAAAACTCACCGAGTCAATGGGCAGTTTTCCACCACAATATTTATTGCCGCGTAATCACCAATTTGGTCCATTAAAAGTCTTGAGCCTGTAGCCTATAGCACATCCATTCTGGATCTGCAGAACTTATGCTGTAGACATGCATCATCACATGAGCATGTTTCTTACCAATCTTAAACGTAAAACGCTAGTTATGCAACGACATTCCCACATCGCATTTTTAGCAAATTGTATGGTCCCACCTGTCACACTGTTAGCTTTGGAAGTAAACCAATTCACAATACCACCAGTGGCATACATCGTGCCAAGCATTAGTGCCGCATGTGGCACAAAAATGTCCTAAATAGGGAAGCAAACTTAATCGATCGTGTTGATTAAAGCACTTAAGCACGGACGAAATTATCAATCAAAGAATGTCACTCGAAAGGGAAGTTTTCTCGCTGAACGGATATGACTTTTTATTGGGAGTTCCGTAATGTAAGGCCGAAGACTCCGAGATAGGTACAGAAGCATTTTCAATCGGTCGTGCGTGCTAAAAACAACAAAAACAAATGTGGATTAAGAACGCGATAGATTCGCCTTTGCACGGAGTACTTACGCTCAAAATCATGTCAACATTACGCGACTATGGCCCACCTTGCTGGCAGCAATCTTAAAATTTATCCGTGTAGTCGTCGCACCCATGGACCAACCGAAAGCGTTGCTGCAAGCCCCTCCGCCGTCAACTTTGAGTCGCTGTTGAGTCTGAAGAACTGCTCTATGAGGTCCATATCCAACCACTGAGCACATACACAAGCACAGGAAAAAAACACTCGGTTCCAAGTGCAAGCGAAGAACCCGGGGCGGAAAGCCCCGAATGCCAAACGACCTGCGTCGGGCGACGGCGACTGACTGCGTAGTACACAGGTTGCGCTCCTTCGACGCCTGCATCGCCGCGGCGGGTGGTCGTAGCTAGTCGTAGCAGTTTGTGTCATCTCTGTTGCTCGTACCGGAACGCTAGAGCCGCGTAATATTCTTGCTGTCGAAGTTTATAAGCCTAAGTTCGCGGCCAACGCATTTACACAAAGCCAACGCCCAGCGAACCTATCCCCGTCGTTTTCTTTTGGCGAACGGCCGCCAGGGCGGTGCACCGTCGCTGAAACTCCTCAATCTTCGCCATCTCCGCGACGACCGGAAGTGGAAGCCGCGAAGTTAGAAAAGCCGCGGCAGCGGAAGCCACTGGGCGGAAGCTTTAAGCAAGCAAAAAAGTGCCGAAAAGTACCGAAACTTTAAGTTTCGGTTTCGCTTTTCTCCAACGCAGGCTACGGTCGCTACGGTTTCGGGCTGGTGGGTTTGTCGGGTTTGTGGCTGGTTGCGACGACGCGAGGGGCCACGAAAAGACGCCAAGGTGGCCGAGTACGAGTCACGGCCCACGATACGAGCAACGGGCCGTTTGCCGCTGTCGACCGGCGATGCGGTATCCGCGGCTTGGTGTCACGATCGGTTTGTTGCCGTGCACGTTGACTCAAAGCTCGAAGTTATGCAGTTCCGTTCCGGCACCAGCCGCACCACGTTTTCCGGTGCATCGCACGTGGAGGCCTTTCGACGCATTCAGTGAACGTAAAGATCGTGCCCGCTGTCTTCGGTGCTGTGGAAGAAGTTGCGAGACGGAAGAAGCATCAAAACCAAGGCGTTTAGGACTCCAGGCCGGGCCGCCTGTTCACTCTGAACGAGAGGCGACGTGTGTGTGCACGCTTTGAGGAAGTCTCCGCGTTTCGCCGCGCTAGACCTCGCCCATCGCCACCGGACCTACCGGACCCCGAGTCCGAGAGGCTCTTGCGGAGTCAGGAACTGCACAGAGGTAGGAGCTGCTCGTTCTGCGCTACCATGCAGTGCTCTTCAGTACTCGGAGCTCTCGGTGTCACTCGTGCTTGCTCTGAAGCCTTTGTGACCCCTTCGGACGCGCAAGTCGTACTTCGCAAAGGTTTGGACGGGGCCGCCCTCACCGAGCAGCTCCGCTATATTCCGCTTACTTATGATCGCAATAAAAGCTTGCGTTCTCGGGAAAAAAATTGCGGGACCGCTCTCCGCGCCGCCGACGAGGTTGGCCGCCGCCATGTTCTCAGCTGTTCACTCGCTCCCGCAGCGAGCGCCTTCCGATAATCCTCCCCGTTCCAAAATGCGATGCGCTTGGCGCATTATGCCGTTTACATGACCGCATATTGAATACGGCAACTGGATTCAATGCGACTAAGTCGCATTCGTGTAAACGTGGCTTATGTTCTTTTTCGACATGTATGGTGTATGTAACGATAGCTGTGGTGAACGATGGACGTTTTTGTTGGAAGATGGCGGTCGTCTTTCTGCATGTATGATTTGGTTATACCGGTGGTCCTGTGGTATAAGCGTTTTGTTGGAAAGACGGCAGTCACCTACGTCATCGGACGCAAAATCATACCAGCCACACCGAATCATATCGGCAAGCAAAGTGGCTGCCAGTATAAACAGACCCGGAGCCATAGCGGTGCCGGTATCTCCAGTTATGCAGAACGCCAAACCAAACTAGCCTGATGCATAACACAAAGAAAAATATGATGGTGTCATACCAGAACTGTACAAGCAGCAGGTTTGTTTCTTGTACGTTTTTCCAATAGGGTAAGCATAGTCAATCCCGAAAAAATAAAATTAAACTTCAGTGATCCTGTCTGAGGCCGCCGCTAGGTTTGTTGCCGGTCACTGGCCAGTGGCGCCAAGGGGATAACGGAGTAATGGGGGAGTCCGCTAATGGCACAGGCGGATTCATATTACGTGCCAATGAAGCCGCAGCTGGAGCTACGTCAATCGTCAAGGCCCGGGCGTGACGACGTTGATGATTCAGTAAAAAGATCAGTGTCTACAAAGCCAGGGTGACGCTGAGCAAGAGGTAGTAAAGTCTACACTGATCACGTGGGGTGTAGACACGTCCGTCAAGACTCGACCGGCGAGGTTTTGTTAGTGTAAGAGCATACTTGCAGGGCTTGCGGCGGTCCCAACTGTTACCGATGGACATTGAGGCAGTCTTTTCAAGCAAGAGTGTGAGCCGCACCGAATCGCACTAGGTTCTAGTAGACTCCAGCACCACAAAAAAGCCCCATACTTGACGTTTTAGAGAGGAGTGGGTGATCCAAACTTTTACATCATCCGCGAATATGAGAAAGTAGACATCTGAGATAACCGGGCTTGAGGCCCCAATATATTGCTAGGAGTAATACATTGAAAAACAGCGGGGCAAGGACAGACCCTTGTGCCACCTCCGCTTCTCTGTAAAGTATTCAAAGCTGGCCCCTCCAAAGCGCATCGAAAAGGAGCGATGTTGAAGAAAGTAGAGGACGAAGGAGCAAATCTGATCAGGTAGATGAAGCCACCGAAGAATGTAAAGGATAGCCGCGTGGCTCACGTTATGGTATGCCAGGTGTACGTCAGTAGCGGGCATCGTGCGTTCACGGAGAGCGACCACCGATGAGCACGCAGATGAAAGATGGTTTAAGCCGTCCTCAGTACCCGTGTGAGACCGAAATCCAATCTGTACCGGGTTGTACCATCCAAAGCGCTCGAGCAACCAAGTGAGGTGCTTGGACCAAGTTTTGGCCAAGTTAGTCAGTGCTTTAAGGCGCTATTAGGGTCAAGACGTTTTGCTTTGGCCATATCTAAAGAAATGCGAAATTATGAATTTTTTTTATTGCTAACATGAGTGTCAAAATGTCATATTAAGTTACCTAGAAAAGCCATATGAGAATCGAAAAACCCAGCAATAGAATTTATAGCTTTAGCATTTGTTTTTGAATATAGTACAAAAATACTGCGGGCTATTTGGGAGCATAAATTCACAAAAAAAATTGCCTAAACTAACTATGCTACACAAGAGGAGCTAGAGCATTGTTCGCGGAAAACAAGAAACGCACTTGTTTTTTATCAAAATGGTTAGTAAGTAAGATATCATCAAATAATACTTGATTTATATGTATCCGAGGCCTGCAAAGACTTCGTCGCCACACAAACAGCGTCCTTGAAAAAAATCCGGATTTTGTAAAGCAGCTACCGATGCCTCGATTTTTTTAAACATTAATTACTAGGAATCTGCAAGTCGATTTGATTTATTCGGACACACACTATTGGATTCGAATTCGCCCTCTTGAAAATAATTCTAAAGGGCCCATCAGCCTTGAAGGATTATGGGACCGCACAGGCCTTCAAAACCCTTCAGGTATACCCCTCAGAAAAAACCCTGCAGCCCCACAGCCCTTCAACCGAAACCCCTTAGCCCACTAACCCTTTAGACGCCCAAATGACTGTGAACCGTAGACAAAAATTCAGTTCAAAACGTTATTGAAAATTTATTGCGACATTGAGTTTTACATGCGCATTAAAAATCAAAAAGCGATAAAAACCAACGCTTGTTCAAACCCGGGCGCAAGCAGCTGTCGACGAAAGAGATCATATCAAATAGGAACAACTAACTTCTTTAACACAACGAAAAATATCTTTCAAAGTACTCACAATGCCGTTGGGTAAATTCCTGATGTACCGTAGTTCAGCTAATAAAACGTAGCAGGTGCACCTCACGTACACATACACAATCTCAGTAAGCACGTTTAGCGAAAACCACGAACTCGCAAGCAGATCCCGTCACCGCTGAGAAATTCCAAGCACAGTCACGGTTTCGTCCACGATGTCGTCGGGGCGGCGTCTTCAGCGCATTTGTCGCTCGCTGGATGCTTCTGAGGGCGGTCGGACGAAGAGGCGCAAAGAACAAGGCGGGACAGCGGCCGTCATCCACCGTCCCAGGATCCCAGGACCCACAGTGCTATGATCCCGGTGAGCAGGCACTGCGAGTAGGCCGACACCGGCCACCATCTCCTTGAATGCGCTGAACACGATGGTGCTCGAGCGGTGCTGAAGGCGGCCAACGCCGAACTGGGGTTCACCTGCGGAACCAAGGAAGAAACGGCACGGATTAAAACAGACCAAGGGGCGAGCCCTCAAAGCAGTGCTTACCTTTCTGGATGTAGGAAACGGTGCGTTCCAGATCTCCATGGCGGTGAGAAACAAATCGCCCACGAGCGGAAAGAAAATGGCTATAGCGGCCTCCTGACTTCTTCGGCTTCCTCACACCACTCTCTCCCGCCGACCATTGGAGAAGCGTGCTGTCCGGAACTGGCGGTATTGCACCCTCTCCCCATTGCCGGGCGGAGAGAAGCGCAGTGTGTGTGTGTAGGCATTGTAAAAGGGGGGGGGGGGGATTTGAGTGGCCTGTTCGTGTTTTTGGCGACGACGAAAAATAGAGGACTTCCGACTCTGGTAAAAAGCAAAATGTTTTTTTTTTTTTTTTTTTTTGCTTTTTAAGGACCGTCCCCCACTGGGAAACCGTTCCCGGCACGAGTCGCTGCCGCTTCGCCCTCGGAATCTCCCCAGCGTCCCTGAATTTGGGCAACGCGCTGCTCTCGGCTTGCCCTTTTTTATTATTATCAGTGCAACAAGTAAAGCTTGTTCGCCTCAAAACGCCGCTCGGCCAACAACACTCGGCCCGCGCCTTGTCAATTCTCCACATGGGGCGATCGAACCCGTAGCCCCCTTGGCGACCGAACACCCGGCCAGTGACAGACGGGTCGAGGAGTCCAGTTTGATAGAAGAGCAGTAATAAAAAACTGACCGTACACACATACGATCGGCATTCGCCAGAAAATTATTTGTTTTCCCTTTGTGAACAATACGTAGCTATGTTCTAATTCTGCGACATGTATTTTCTCCGCCTAGGCCGTGTCCCCACAGACATCTCAAGAAGCCTGAAAGTTTTCCCGACCCCATTAGAAAAGTCCTTGACAGGCTTTCAGAGATTTCAAGGCATTGTAAAGGGGACATCAGACATTTCAGGAGAGCCTCTGACGGGGCCAACGAACCCACCAGGAAATATCGGCGCACCTTTCAAAGATCACAAGAATTCCTAAAGTCCCCTTCACACCCTTTAAAGAATTCCTGAAGTCCCCTTAGAGCGATTTTCAATAGGGCGAAACCTGTTTTCGCACACCCCTAATTAATAAAAATTTGAATTCACTTTTTTCACGGTTGAAACGCAGTGTAATATGTTTGTAGTTGTGGTTTATGTATTAACACAGGTCAAATAATTGAGCACAAATAAAAATACTGAAATTTACAAACACATGAATTTCCAAAACATAAATGTTTGTGAACAATGTGGATGAGAGTAATACACAAATATCAAGATGATTTACTAAATAGAAAATGCTAAATACCCAAACAGAAAGTCGGGAAATTTTAGTTAACCATAAAATAGCGCAAAAAAGACAAGATGAAGAAGTATAGTGGACAGGCATTTTATGTCGTTTCACTGGACCATCAAACACATCAGGCTATTTGTATGACCAAAGCAAAATCAGAAAAGTTTTTTTTTTTTTTTTTTGAAGCTGGCGTGCTGTAAATATGGCCGTCCCCACTTCCGTTTTTCGTAATAATGGGTAAAATGATATCGCCATTCATGCAGTCATCACTGGACAATATCGTCTGGTCCCATGAGCGTACAGAAAACAATTAACACGTTGCTCTCTGGAAATTAATCGTGCCATTTGTATTTTCTTGGACATTCTTGAGACTTGCAATTACTTGTTCGAGCGTGCCATTTTGTCGCGACGAAGTTAATATGCTTTCACGCTTCGCGACACGTATTTTCTGGCTACCGGGCGAGAACGAGCCAAGTAGGATGCTTCGAATTAGCTATTTTGAACGGTTTACCACTCCTCCCTGACGTGCAGTACTTACGAAGGAATTGTGGCTTGAGAAAGAGTAAAGTTCGGAATGTGCCAGTGGGCAAGTGACCGAGTTTCATTTGTTTCCGTTTAACATGGCCACGTTGACAACGAAAATACCGAGTGACTGCGTTCGAAATGCGAGTTTTCTAATCTGCGCATAAAGCTGGCTTCGACAATAAATACAGTTCGTGAAAATCCCGTGTTTCGTTTTTATTTGCTGCTGATCTCGCTCCGAAAGCGGTGACTTGCTTAGATGGGCGAGAGCAGCTAACTGCTTTTCTTGCGCTAGCTGCTGGACGCATTTGGGGAACGCAAGCAGCCTGTTCCAAAACTATTCGTCCTGAATTTACCTCGGCAGCGTTTCGTGTTAAGAGCGACACTAAATGCAGCTTCCTCGTTAAGCCTTATTGACTCCATTCACGCGTGCCGGAGCCGCATTAATCAGATGCAGACGAGAGTGGAACTTTGCCCCCTGCTTTCAGTGACAAAATTTCCTCCCTTTCTGAAGGAACGTATAGTACCTGATCGTTCCTGCCTTAATAGAAAAATATATATAAGCCCTTTTTTTTCAGAGAGTGCGCTCGCTTAAAGAAGAAAATATAACCGGGTTAATTTTTTGAAGAAAACAGGAGACGACGAATGAAAAAAGGGCGAACACAAGACATATCCCCCGAAACGTGCTGCGTTTGCCTCCCGTTTCGTCCGTCGTGTACAGTTTTTCAGAATGTTTTAACACAAACTAGCTCGCCTTTCTACTAACTTTATCATAACCACACAAAAAAATGATTATCTGCAAACATGAAAAATCGCCAGTAGATTTTGCCGCGGCTAGTAAAGAACACGCGCGCTAAATGAGAATCCCAATATACTGCTAAAAAGCAGGTGATTATCGAACCTATACTCACAACACGTGAACTGCCCTGAGAAGGAATAGTGGTGGTACGACGGTTTACCGATGTTAAGTGAAGTAGCCAACGCTCAAAAAGTTCTTTTAAATGAGACAAAATGGTTGAAAATCAAAACAACAAAAATATGGCTCGTAGTTCATTTTCGATTATACAGGGTATGCAGCGGAGCGTACGAGAAATCTGATTCGCTCGTGCACTGTAAACGTATTGCTCGTCGGAGTGCCTCGGACATTACTGTGCGTCTCTAGAAGGTCACCCTACGCTCACATTCTACTAGATTGGCACTGTCAGCTCTCGGCGTTCCCTGCCGTTTAAGTTAAGGAGCAACGCATAGTACTTCGGTGAACTTTCGTAGAAACCGGAAGGCAATAGAAACAAAAGGAAACTTGCGTTGTATTTGTGCACTTGACGTTGAAATGCGGAAACACATATGTCGAGAAGTGGATGGCCACGGGAGAACATGAAGTCGAGGGTCTCTTCATTTTCATAAATTCAAGGCCCCCCCCCGAAGTGAAACATTCCGTCTAATAAATAAAATAAAAATGGCGATTTCGATTAAAAGCTGCATACACTTCTTCCTAAAAACACATGTTAGCTGGGTTTATAATATTTGTAATTTTTTTTTTTTTAACTCGCAGCACTGATCATTGTTGTAAGCTGAAAGCAAATATGAAAAAAAAAAATCGTTTCCTCCACAATCTTGGCACGAAGTACAAATATTGGTATTTTAAACTCGGTTTGTTTAACACTTAAGCTGTTTCTGACTAATTCTAATCTCACTGGTTATCTATCATTGGGGAGTATATATATGTTCATGAAATCGAAATATAAACAAATGAATACCTTATTTTCATTCGTGAATTCGTTAATGGTCATAACAAACAAATAAAAATAGATTGATCGGATCCGACATTCACCTGGCTATACCTGCACTACTGAATAAATTTATTATTATCAATATTAAAAAAAAAACTATGACTTTTTATTCAGCTGCGTCCTAGTTTATGTACGCAGTGTTTTGGTTTAGAAATTATTGGAAGGCAAGCAGTAAGACCAAATATTAATGCCATTGCTTTAATGATAGATGCTATGCAATCAAAATATTCTAGCGGGCTAGTTGGTTATACATACTAAATTACAAATAGCGCTAGGACAAGGACAGACGAAGAAGTGGACAGGACACTCACAACCTACAACTGACGGTTTTATATACAACTTTAAAGAGTAAGTTGAAGGAAGTGTCTGGAGTTTAAAAAAGAAGAAATTAGTATATTTCTAGCCAGGGAGCACTCAGAAGATTGTTAGACTAAAAAGATTAAAGCACAGTAGACCAAAAACTAAAATATTAAAAATTAAACAAATATAATGATTTTGAACTATATGCGATACTATTCTGAAGGCTTAGAAAATAACCTCTAGGCTGTGGGAGACAAAATAGGAATAAAAAATGAATAAAATGAATAAAAAATGAATAGGAAATTCATAAGCGATTGTTCTTAGGCCGCCGATGAGTTCCTCGGATAGCCTATTCTCCTTTTTTACATCCAACAGGCACCACAGCCAAAGCTATACCGGCGCGAGCGCAAAGACCCACCGGGTGCACCACCTCACGCACTCGCGTGCAAACGTGATTATGTATAATGGTTCAAGTACTGAACGTCTTTGTCAGCCAACGCCAAAGATGGCGCGGAGACGCATTTTCTTCCATTGGCTTGTGCGGTCTGTGCTTCAAAGATTTTCCTGTTCCTCTTGTCTTTAAAACGTCTGATCACTTTTGTGTCCGAAAGCAAAGGTGTGCAGGAGCAATCTCGCATATGCATAGCTAAATGTCCAGAAGCTGTTGACTTCAAGGCCAGAGCATGTTCTCTCAGTCCTGTATTTATGCAGCGTCCAGTCTGTCCTATATACACTTTCCCACCTTTGAAAGGGATTTCATGCAGCACTTCGCTGTTGGAGTTGACACACCGGTGTTTGTGGTTTATGTCGCATTCATGATGTTGTTGCTTGACATTGTTGATTTCTGGACGCATTCGTTCTAATTTATCCGGTGCCGATATGACGACTTGGACACTAAACGTGGATGCTATCTTGTTCATGTTGTGGGCGATCTTGTGGGTGTAAGGCACCAAACCGGACGGCGTCTCTTCTCTTTGATTTTTTCTCTTTTTTTGTTATTTTTCAATAAATTTTTGGCGATGTTAGTCAGAACTGGAAAGGGGTAACCCGAAGCTTTCAAAGGAGTCACTTGTAATTCGAAGCTTGATTTTGCTCTGCGCTCACGTGACATGCTTAACTTCATGCTTAAACAATTAAACACTGCAGCACGCCAAACGGATCAGCGAGATCATGCGCTCTGAACTGTGGTGGCAAGTGCGTTTCTACAGGACATGCCTTAGTGTACTGGCTGGCTCTGCGAGCCCCAACGGTGGCTATGCTCTAAGGTACTCCAGCTATTTACACACAGCAAGTGACATGACCGAAATTCTTTGGCAATCCTACCTTCCCCATTTTAAGCGTCTTCGTTCGCACCTAAAGAAAATCAAAGTGAACATATAACGCTAATGGGGAGTGCTATTCTTCCGGACAGGCTCTCTAAAGTACTTGAAAGAAGGTCCCAAGTGCTGCACTGAACCAAAGAGACAGGGAGTGCAGATGTTGGGTATTATTCATGACATCGCGGACAAGGTTACTGAGCCGGACAGCGCCCGATGCATCAATGAATGCGTCGAGGTGGTTTCACGAACACGTCCAAAAACTGAAATTACGACCGGCATCCAAAAGGTTGTTGATTATTTCATGTGCAATAATTTAAACCTCATCATCTCTGACAAAGAATTCGTAGTAGCACCTAACAATTCGTAGTAGCACAATGGATTCGTAGTAGCACCTAAGGACATTTACCTAGAAAAGGCTAAAACAGCCATTGACAAGAACTTCAAATATATAAAGGAGTTCAATGCAAGGGAAGTGAAGACCAAATCTATTGAATTATGCCGCAAACTTGACCTAACGCAATTGAGGAATCAATATACCACCTAATTAAAAGACCAGCTAGAGATGTTCTTCACTGCCAAGACTCGAGCCAGCATGCCCGTTCCGTGTAGTAGTCACTGAGAAAGGAAGCTGGCAGGGGAATATGTCTCGATTTCTTCTGCGCCATCTGTCTACCCTCAAGCTGTGTGATCCTTTTCTAATTCCCAACTCTGAAGAGGAAATAAAACATTTAAAAGAAAATCCCACGAGAGTGAGGTTTTCGTTGGGCGTGGAAGATTTGTTTTATTCTATTCCCCATGATACACTGTATACAGCAGTAAGCGATTGCATTGATGCCAACGGGAGGGTTAATTTTCAGAACAACTGAGGAACATCAGTAGAGGCATTCTTAGAACTCCTGAGATTCTACCTCTGTTCCACTGCAGTCTCCTTCAATAGAAATTCCACTTACAAAAGAGAGGAATCTGCATAGGTTCCTGCGTTGCACCTGTTTTATGCGACGTTTATCTGTCACATTGTGATCAGGCTATTGCTAAGAATATATCAACCAACTAATTCTCGCGTATCTTTCGATATGCCGACGATTACCTGGTCTTCCTCCCTTCTCGTCCCAATGAATGTGACAGTCATCCTATCGACAGTGTGCGTGCCACATTTCTGGAACAAGCTGAACAGCTCATCTTTACCATTGAGGTACCAAGGGGCGGCATCCTACAGTTTTTAGACCTGCAGATTACTTTCAAGAAAAACCAGACTTGCTGGATGTACCACCCACGTTCTAAAAAACGGCTATCGCGCCATGACTCATCCCATTCCAGACTTGTAAAGCGAGGCATAGTGTCTAATTGTTTAAGCATGGCGCTAAACAAGTCATGAGAGCACAGAGGAAAATCAAGCTTCGAATTACAAGTGACTGGTTTGAAAGCTTCGGTTTACCCCTTTCCAGTTCTGACTGACATCGCTGAAAAGTTATTGAGAAATAACAAAAGAAGAGAAAAAATCAAAGAGAAGAGACGCCGTCCGGCTGTGGCGCCTTACACCCACAAGGTTTCCCACAACATGAAGAAGGTAGCATCCAAGTTTGATGTCCAAGTCGTCATATCGGCACCGGATAAGGTAAAACGAATGTGCCCAAAAATCAACAATGTCAAGCAAATACATCATGAATGCGACATAAACCACACACACCGGTATGTGTACTGCAACAGCGGAGTGGTGTATGAAATCCCTTTCACATGTGGGAAAGTGTATATAGGACAGACTGGACGCTGCATAAATACACGACTGAGAGAACATGTTCTGACCTTGAAGTCAACAGCTTCTGGACATTTAGCTATGCATGTGCGAGATTGCTCCTGCACACCTTTGCTTTCTGACACAAAAGTGATCAGGCGTTTTAAAGACAAGAGGAACAGGGAAATCTTTGAAGCACAGACCATACAAGCCAATGAAGAAAAATGCCCCTCCGCACCATCTTCGGCGTTAACTGACAAAAATGTTCAGTACTTGAACCACTATACATATGTACCATTCGTCTGGGGCGCGCACGGCACCGAGAAACTGCCACCCCCAAGGCCACGCCACTGTGTAGGTGCACCACATGACGCACTACCAGGCGAACGCGAAGCATCCTGCCGTGCGACGCGCTCGGAGCGGTCACTGCAAGGGTAAAACATGAACTGGCGGACGGTAAAAAATATCCGCAAGAGAGGGGCGGCGGCTCGTGCCATCTAGTGCGGAGCGAAAGTAACAAATTGTCTTTTAAGTGGATGGTTCAAGTATGTACTTGTTACACCGAAAATTTGCCCGCCAACGTAAAAACAAAAACACATAGACTATGAAACAGAGCGTTTACACATATGCGATTTTATTGTCGGACTGGTGACAAGCGATAGGTACACGTGCGGTGTGAAAATCAACAAAGGCGAGAGCACGCAGGGGTTAAAAGAAAAACAAGAAACTAAATTGGGAGATAAAAAGCCGCGCACGGCGGCAATACGACAAAACCATCAGAACAAAATGCCGAACACGCGTTACTGCAACAACACACTCACGAACCTTCGGGCAGCGGGGCCGCGAAAAAAACAAGACAACACTCAATTCTCGACCGAACGCGAAACAACTCACTGCTCGCGACACAAACTGCAGGCGGGAAACAAGTTCGCCGTTGCAAAGAAGACGAAAGTTACGAAAAAGGAAAGTCCCCACTGCGGGACCCAAAGTCCAGGGAAAGGTTCAAACGAAGTCCCGACGACTCACCGGAGTCTTGAATCCGACGAACGACGAAAGCTTCACGTGCCCGGCGTGGTGGACTGGTTGCTCGGCGGCCAACGCAACGCAGCACCGCACACACACACACTTCCCGAAAAGGGAAAAACCGACGCCCGTCGTCACTGCTGGAATACGCGTAGCCAGAGCAGAGGGCTCGAGGGGAAAGAAGATAGCAGCGGCGACATGACGTTCTCTCGAGCTGCGGGACTCCATGTTTCGCGCGACGAGGAAGGAAGACTGACGACGAGGCGAGAGAGAGAGAGGAGGTGCCGAAGTAAGCGGAGAGTGTTAACTCAAGGCCGCAGTGCGAGGACCTGCATGGTCTCCTTCCGACGGTGCAGCTGGTGCAGCAACGCACCCGTGCCGCGCGCCGCATGAAGTCCCAGGACCCAGGCGAACGTAGTGCAGCCGCACCGATACGACCAGGTGAACGTGACGCGTTCGTCGGTGCAGCGTGGTGCGGTGCGGTGCTCCCCCGACGATGGTGACAATAATCACATTTGCACGCGAGCGCGTGAGGTGGTGTACTGGGTGGGTCTTCGCGTTCGCGCCGGTATAGCCTTGGCTGTGGTACCTGTAAGGATGCAAAATGGAAAATAGGGTGTGCGAGGCATTGATCGGCGGCCTATAAACGATCACTCCTTAATTTTCTATTCATTTTTATTCATTTTTTAATCTTATTTTGTCTCCCACGGCCTAGGGGCTGTTTTCTAAGCCTTCAGAATAGTATCGTATATAGTTAAAATCATTACATTCGTTTAATTTTAATATTTTAGTTTGGTCTACTGTGCTTTAGCCTTTTTGTCTAACAGCCTTCTTAGAGGGCCCAAGCTATAGAAATATACTTATTTCTTCGTTTTCCAACTCCAGACACTTCCTTCACCTTCTTTTTTAACGTTGTATATAAAACCGTCAGTTGTGAGGTAGTGCCGGTCCTGTCCAATTCTTCGTCTGTCCTTGTCCTAGCGCTATTTGTACTTTATTATGATACTATGCAAACTCTTTCACATGTAAGTACTCAATTGGAGTGCTTAGAACTGCTATCATATCTTGTTTCGTTTGTACCTTGCGAGGTTTCATAATAAATATTATATCTCTAGAAAGTCTTCCGATGCTGTGCACGCTGTGCGCATAACACTGGCAGTAAATGGGCAAGAGAAGCAAGCGGTCAAAGAGTTTGGATGATTGTCTTAAACCTACTGCGCATAATTGCAATTGCTTGCATGGCTATCAAGAAACGCCGTCTATATGCGCATTTCATGCGCAACTAGTTGAAAGTGTGAACGCTAGATATTTAATATTTGCCTTTTGAATGCGACTTTATTATCTATTTATACCTGGATGTTCCTATTTTTAATTTTTTTCTAGTAAAGCTAGAATGGACGTTATTCATCGGTTTGCAGCTATCGATATAATATTTACTCTAGCGCTCGGCAACCGCTCTTTTTTTAAGGTTGGTAAACTAAGAACTCACAAATATCATGCGCCAATTATTGATAAGGCTAAGGCTGGAAGCTTCGTTTTCGTTATTTTTAAGGCCCGTTCACACACTTGCGTTCGGAGCGACCACTGTGCTTAGGAACGAATGCAACAGCTGCGAGTTCA
This sequence comes from Ixodes scapularis, assembly GCF_016920785.2. Classification (NCBI taxonomy): domain Eukaryota; kingdom Metazoa; phylum Arthropoda; class Arachnida; order Ixodida; family Ixodidae; genus Ixodes; species Ixodes scapularis. The sequence continues at coordinate 67,336,467 of NW_024609881.1, forward strand.
ACGACAACTGTGCGCAACGTGTACACAGATGCAACCGGACGCAACCATACGAAGCAACAGCCAATGAGAAACGAGCTTCAGCTCTTGCTCCTAGCCAATAGTAAGCAACCCAGCTACGCTTAAAACATGGCGAACGGTTTCGTACCCGGCGCGAGGTCCTCAGACTCCTCACCGGAGCAGCCGGAGGTTTCGGCTACAGCGAACAGTCACGAAGATCTGCTGTGCGCCTACAATAGCTGTGTAAAGGCTGGTTCTGACATCTGCAACGAACCCGTTATCCGCGACTGCGTCCAATCATGACCCGAGCGACCGGAACGAGCGCTCTGCGCCGTGCGTACTCCCCTGCAACCACTGCCACAAGCGCAACGGGTCGGCAGCACGGCGACCGCCCCTCCGCCGCCGTCAGCTGCTTCAGCGGTGCCTCTAAGAAGAAAGGGAAGATCTGCCACTCACTTGCGTAACAGAAAATAGACATAACGTCCTCTATTACCTAAACTATTTTTTTTTCAGGATACGCTTGCAGGAGAGCGCATTAAAAAAATGAAAGCCGCTTACAACTCCCTGTAACGCCGAATTAGAGCGCAGCTCTTGAGGAGGAGGAGGGGAGGGCACTGGGGGGGGAGGTTAAACTAACCAGGGGGGTCACGTGACCTTGGGGGTCACGTGACCCCCAATGCCGATGATGTCATCACTGACGTCACTGATGACGTCATCAGTGACGACGATGCGGGTACCGATGACGTCATTAGTGACGTCACTGATGACTTCAGCAGTGATGATGACGATGACGATGCGAATGTCGGTGACGTCATCAGTGACGTCGCTGATGACGTCATCACTGATGATGACGATGACGATGCGGATGCCGGTGACGACATCAGTGATGATGACGATGACAATGCGGATGTCGGTAACGTCATCAGTGATGATGACGATGACGATGCGGATGCCGGTGACGTCATCAGTGATGATGACGATGACGATGTGGATGCCGGTGACGTCATCAGTGATGATGACGATGTGGATGCCGGTGACTTTATCAGTGATGATGACGATGACGATGTGAATGCCGGTGACGTCATCAGTGATGATGACGATGACGATGTGGATGCCGGTGACGTCATCAGTGATGATGACGATGACGATGCGGATGCCGGTGACGTCATCAGTGATGATGACGATGACGATGTGGATGCCGGTGACGTCATCCGTGATGATGACGATGACGATGTGGATGCCGGTGACGTCATCAGTGATGATGACGATGACGATGCGGATGCCGGTGACGTCATCAGTGATGATGACGATGACGATGTGGATGCCGGTGACGTCATCAGTGATGATGACGATGACGATGTGGATGCCGGTGACGTCATCAGTGATGATGACGATGACGATGTGGATGCCGGTGACGTCATCAGTGACGATGACGTCATCGGGGGGTCACGCGACATCGGCGGGGGTCACGTGACCTCGAGGAGGGGGTCACGTGACCTTGAGGAGGGGGTCACGTGACCTCAGGGGAGTCACGTGACTTCGGGGGGTCACGTGACCTCGGGGGTCACGTGACCCCCCACGAGGTCACGTGACCCCGGTGGGGGGCTCGCGCGGTGCATTATGGGACATTTCCCATGATGCACCGCGCGGTTACGCCGACGGCGACGGCGACGGCGACGGCGACGGCGACGCCGCTCAAGCCGGAAACGGGCCCCTAAGAGCTGCGCTCTAAAAAAAAAAAAAAGAAATGATGCTGTACGCCGTTTTGCACGATCACGACTTTAATACACGACTTTGCCAACAATACAAATCTCGTCACACGCCTTTTCTACGATCATAAAAGACGATGACATTTTAGCAGCGATATAGCAACGCAGAAATATGATTTCGTGATCAGATAGACGTTGCGAGCATTCAAGATTGTTAACACTAATCACCTTTCTAGGGTGATGAAAACGCGTGAAAACTCGCATCCTTTGTACGGTACGCACCAGTAATACCTTGAACTTGAGCACACGCATGGAATGCGCCAAAAATAAATCCGGGCGATGTTCAAGGACACGAATGCTTTGAAAGCACCACTGTAGCCGAAGTAAACAAACACGACGGCACGGGCATTTCTGCTGTCTTGAGAGTGCCGCCACGAGATCGCCGCACGAGTAGGTGGATCTTTCCTTCTAGTACGTGCTGGGTTATCATAACGGCACACGACGAAAATTCACAGTCAAGGGTAGCGCTTTTACGGGGCACGATGAGCGCTCACCACGCCGTCCATGTCGACGATCACCACCGACGCCATGTTTGGGAATAGAAGGAGCCTGTCACGACCGGCATGCAACGCGCGCGACCAAGCTCTCCTCGACCTGTGATTCATCTGCCGCTTCCGTCGTTCCCGAACGTAACGAAAAAGTTCAGCCCGGCTCAACTCCTTGCGTTGCGAACGAACACGAACGAAACGACCGTTTGGCGCTTCGTTGCTATGGTAACTCGTCGTTCCAACCGGTTGCATTCGTTCGTAAGCGTAGTGGTCGCTCCGAACGCAACTGTGAACGGGCCTTTAGAGCGTCAGTTGTAAGTGATACCACCTGGCGAAATCCGGCGCCTCTCCAAATTACTCCGTCAAGTGACGCCCGCGACTCTACGTTTTCGCCATTTGGTACACACAATTCCCTCTCGTCGTGGTCGGAAATTCGATATAGACGTCTCCAAGGCCGGTTGTTAGTTACCATCGTACGTCACCCACAGATTTAATTTCTCCCTCTTCGTCACAGATGCCCGTCAACCCACTGCTAGGAATGGAATGTACATCTCTATCGTCTTTACCAGGTGTGGGAGATTTTGAGACTGCACAAACATTCCAACATTCTACACGTATCGGGGGGCCGTCATCGCAAATTCCGGATAATACAGTACCATAAAACAAACCCCAGCATCTCGGTCGAAAGAAGCAGTTCCAGAACCAGGTTCGATAACAGCATAGTAACCTAAACGCACTTCTCGGGTATATTTTCTCGCCTGAAACACGTCCCGTAAAAACACCTGACGTAAAAGCATTCCTCAGAAGCACACTTCTCCTAAAGGGGTATTCGCACAAGGAGGCTTCCTCGGGAGCTATGTGCGCGACATCAATAATCGGAGAGACTAGCCAACACCTCCTAGATAAGTAAGCCATAATGCTGAAAGAAATGTTGTAATGTGCGAAGGCCAACGCTCGGCACAGATTGGACACGATGATTGCATCAACTTTGTGCCGATGATTGCATCATCGGCACAAGCTTGACTCGAAGCCGAGGCAGCACTCTCTTTCCACCGTTGGCCTTCGGTGGCTACACAAAACTCTGAGGACTACGTCCTTGTTGTCCGAGCGGTGTTGAACGAGCAGGACTCCCTCCCCAACTCTAACATTCACAGGAACGGCCGGTTGCCGAGAGGAATGCCAGTGTTAGCAGACGCATTTATAGTGGTCGCACTATCGTCATAACGGCTCGGTGCACGGTTACGAGAGTACAAAAATGGAGGCGTGCATGATACGGCCATACGCGATTATGATAGCAGTTGTGTTATATGCAAAAGTCGACAAGCTGGTTACTGCTAAAAAACGATGCATCTTCAATGGGTGAGTGCAACATAAACAACCCTATTGAAAATTCCATCAAACTACGTAATTTGGGAAACTGACTGCCAGTCAGCAGCCTTGGTGGAACGTGATGGACCATCAGACGTCATCTGATGGTCCATCAGATGACGTCTGACTGCCACTGCCAAGGGAATTTCATGAACAAGGGCAGCATTTATAAAAGAGTAAAGCTATACGCACTCATAAATATCGCCAAATGCCTCGATAAAACAAAATATTCGAGAAAAACAAAAAAGAAAAAAAAAAGCAGGACCACCGCGGATCGAACCCGCGACCGCTTGCGTACAAATCGAACACCCTAACCGCTGTGCTACGCCACAGCTACGGAAACTCGATTTGACTATTCGTTTTATACGAGATGCTTCGGCTGCAAATACAGTTAAGCCGTCAGCATGTTATGCAAAGCACTCGTACATCACTCGCCGTACTTCAGTTCTACTCACCTGCCATGTAGAGTACTTTCGCGTCGTAGAACGATCCTTTTCTTCGCGCGTCATCGGCCCAGTAGACCTGGTACACCTTGTCGTCTTCAACTACACCGCTAAAATCCCTTACATCGTCGGAACTCACAACGGGCTGGGTCTTGTCGAGTAGAAATTCTACTAAAACATAAGACATTGTAGAGCCCGGGCAGGACCGACAGGTTGGAGCAAGCGGGCAAACAAAACGAGTCGAGAGCGATCGTTCATGAAAGCTCGGCGAAGCCTCTACGGGCGAAGCGAAGTGCGAAGTGTCGTGTTCGGCGCTTCGGCGGGCTTCTGATCAAGGTTGTCGGTCGGTTGCGTGTCGCATCTCTAACGTCAGCGGTTTTATGGGCTCACGTCCCGAAATCGGTTTCTCGTGCATAGATTACTTTTCGTATTCATAGATTTGACGAAATAGTGGTATCCGAACGAACTTTACGTCCTTTGACCGTACTTCTGTCTGCACGTCAAAGCTTTCTGACGTACAGTCAGAGGCAATCGATGTACAGTCAAAATCACCACCAGGACATCCTGATGGCATTTCGCGGCGGCCGACTGCCACCAGGAGACCATCAGAAAGCCGACCAGCGGGGTCTGACTGGAGTTTGATTGTCGGTCAGAGTAACTTGTTGGCCAATCAGACATGCTTGACGTACAGTCAGGCACAGTCAGCGGTCCACTAGAAAACATTGACTGCCAAACAGCGTTACATTGATGGATTTTTCCTTCGGGAATGTGGAACTCCAAACCAGTTTATTTATTTATTTATTGAAAGTACCCTCAGGGCCCGCAGGCATTAAAGAGGGGGAGATCACATACATGAAACAAAGATAGTAATATAGTAACAAGTCAACAATATTAAATATATAACAAACAAAGAAAAATAATATTAATAGGTCATGGGTCTCTGCTAAAATAGCTAGTGATGGAATTTCTAAACAGATTAGTATCAGTGATAGTAGCAATCAAACCGGGGAGATGGTTCCATTCCTCGGCTGTGCGGGGTAAAAAAGAAGATTGAAATGTTGTGGTAAACGAACTTGGAACTCCAACTTTATGCTGATGGTCAATTCGGGATGAAATGTAAAAGGGGGGAGTAATCATCCGATTGCGTAGGAAAGGGTTATGAAAGTACATTTTATGAAATAGACATAGGCGTGAAATTTTACGTCGCAAGGAGAGAAGTGGTAAACATAAACTGTTTTTCATTGATGTGACACTAGCAGTACGATGGTAGTTGGAAAGAATGAAACGGGCTGACCTATTTTGAATGGATTCCAATGCAGTGATTAGAGTATCGTGACCGGGATCCCAGATGGAGGCTGCATGTTCTAATTTAGGCCTGATTAATGTTTTGTAAAGGATCAATTTTAATAACATAGGTGCCAATGAAAACTTGCGTTTTAAGTAGCCCAACATGCAGTTAGCACGGGTAGTAACATACCAGTGCTAACTGCACGGGTATGTGTGGTATGAAGTGCGGCATGAGGAGGGAATTTATGAATATTAACAATTCCTCCGATTGGCTCAAACGACAATAGGGAGCAGATTGGGGCACTTAGCCTAGAAATCAAGAACCAAAAGTATAATTTCATTTATTCGCCACTTTGCTTACCCTCTTAGACTTTGTAACTTCCCCCTCCCCGTGTGGGGTATCAGCAGGATGACTTACGGGGGATTGGACGAAATAACTAAAAACATCACCCCCCCCCCCTCCCCCCTGTCAAAGGCGTCGTCAACTTTCCTCTGACAAAGCCTAATCGGCGTTACCACGGCACAGGGCCCACTGGAAGACAGGGTGAGGACTTTGGGCCTGTCATGCTAGAGGAAGTCTCAATTTTTCTCTATCCCGCCTGTCCCGAGCTTTGTCAGTTTGTTGTGCGTGATTAAGTTTTCTGTATATAATTTCCACCAGTGTTCCAATCTCCTCTTTGGTAATAAAATTCACATATCAACCATTTCCCATTTTCGTCTGCGAACCCCAGCGCTCCGGCTAAATCTGTCACCTTTCCAAGAAGGCTGTCAGAAAGCCCTGTATACCTCAACACCACATGTTCGATTGTCTCGCCTCTCTCTCTTGGCATAGCGCACAGCGGGTATTCATTTCCTCATATTGTGCCCATAAGTTCTAGTTCACAATACTCCCGTTCTAGACTCGAATAACAACGAGCTCCCTAGCGAATTATCATTCCAATATTCTTTCCTCGTTTCCACTTTTTGTTCCTTCTGCATTGTTAAAACTGATTTTCCCAGTATTCTTTGTTCCATTTTCTTTCTCTCGCCTTTTTTACTTCATTTTTCACAAAGGTAGTCTGATCTGCGCCAGCACTTGAATCTAGGTATTCGAATTTCAGTTTTCGAGTTCAGTATTTCCATTTGGTTTTAAATTTTTTTATGTATAAATGCTTATATACCTTCTTAGCCCATCGCATATCTTCAATTTTGTCTAGCCTTTGTTCAGATATCAACCAACCCATCGCCTCTCTAACATGGAAAGATGCCTAGCCCATGTATTCCTGTACTCCATCATTTGATGCATTTTGTTTTATGCATAATACCGCATTTCTAAAAAAGAGCCCTGGAACCATGGCTCCTTTCTATATTCCCCTAACAGCTTCATGTCTAGTGTAATTCAGTTGTGGCATATGCTTCAAAATTGCGTCATACCGTTTTCTCTTCTTCAGCATATTTTATTCCTGTTCTTCAAAGTATGGTTCTGTCTCATTCATCCATAATCTTAAGTATTTGTACTTCTCTAAGTGTTCTTTGAGAACACCTTGGATTTTCAGTGGGTCCCTCTTCTCACCGTTATAAACTATCAACCCCAACTTGACGCTACTGAATTTCAGGCCCCGGGAGTCTTCTTCCTCTTTACGTATCTTAACATATCTCAGCTACCTGCTAACAGGACAGTGCCGTCTGCTTAGAACATTTCTGGTATAATTTGGTTTACTTTTCTTTCTCTCTACATATGTGGCCGATCAAAACCTAAACTTCACTCTCCTCATTTGTTTTTAATTTTACCCTGGAATGTCATAAAATTTAGAGGTGATAGGAGAACACCATGCCCAAGTCCTCGTTTTATTTCTGCCGGTTCTGTTATTTCGGCTTCCCATTTCATAACAACCTCAATATTTGTGTATACCTGTTGTAAAAGCCGGGCTACAACACGTTAGGAAGTACCGATGCGACCGGCAGTATCCCGCAGAGCAAAATCTGTAAAGTTGCCGAAAACGCGTACAAAATACCGCCAAGTGCGAAGAGATCCCTAGTCAGGCGGGGACTGTTTGTGAAGCACCAGGAAAAAGCTCTACCATCCATATGTGACGATTCCTTGAGCGTGGCTCTACACAAAGCCGTGAGGTTAACATGTGATGCGCATCCCGGAAAGCAAAGGGAGGGGTTTGTCTCCATAGTTAATACCCCTAAAGAGGAACTGCAACAAACTTGTAGTGTGTATTTTATTGTATAAATATCATGCACGTTCTGGACACACCGCGCAACACCAAGTATTTGCTGAAATCACAAAATAACACAAAATGTGTATTCATAACGAATAAACCGAATGTCCTTCCGCTTCCCTTCTCATTAAAGCAGAATCGCTCCGCGGAAGTAGAGCAGCAAGCTGCACGGGCGCACTCCCAATCGAACTCTGCCAAACCGGATTTCACTTCTCTCCCGAACCTATTGAACTCCTGTGGAAAGCGGAGAAAAGGCACCCGGAAATGCCAAGTGAAACGCGTTCACATTACCATCTGGCGGAGCTCACAACTGCGTCAGCTGCCCCATTGTTTTGCCTGTGAAGGTTAACATGACGTCATGAGCGCGCTGGAATCGCATGATCTGCCGAGACGTATTGCACTCTCCGACAGCTGCTCTTCGAGCGCTTGATGGAAACGGCCTTTTGGAACGAAAAATATAGCCATTAGTTGAAGAAACAATCGTGCGATTGTTCTTAGCAGATCCTTTTGATCAAGTATAACTTGGCTCAAAACGTGAAGGTATATTTAAATTTTAATTTCAGTATACCTTTAAAGCGCTTCGCTTGAAACTATTCAAGTATCACAAGAGCTGGCACCCACGTGGGCCCCACTTCTTGTTCTACTTGGGTATTATGTTACAAGCAAAGCTCACGAAGCAAATGGGCAAAAATACATAGACCGAGAGCAAATGTACAGAAGCACTTCTTTTAAAGGACAAGACAGCGTCTACTGACAGTTGCATCACATTTTGTGTGGCCGTTCGAGGTTTCTTGTTCTCCAGCTTTTGATTTGTGGAACAAATACATTTTGAGGATTGGGCGATTGTCTTTATTTAGGAGTGTGGGTATGCTAAAATATCTATCGGACAAAAGAAACTTCGTACGTCACTTTCCAAACTATAACCAACCAGCAAATTTGTCACAGATTCTGTATTTAGTTTTAAATATAAACAAAAATAATCAAACCACCCAAGCAGCACGAATTGGCCAATCACTGGTCAATGGCTGGCAAAAGTCCTTTCGCCAGTGGCCAGACAGTAAGCAGCCAATGGCCGATGACTGGCCTTTCTCTGGCCACTGACCATCAGCCATCGGCCAAGCATTGGCCGATGAATGGCTATTCTCTGGCCATTTGCCAAAAGACCATAGCCAGACATTAGCGAATGCCTGGCCAAAATCCGTGCTGCTCGGGTTAAGCTCCTTCGACCATAATTTGCCTAGTGTGGGTGATCATAATTGTATATCTCATACACTTCAACTATAAATTATAAGGGGCATTTTAACCAAGACTATAAACAACTCATAAAACAGGGTGGCTTAGAAAAAAAGAAATTATACGAGAGGAAACTGTCAACCATGGGGGGACGTCAGACATTCTCAAGAACAAAATAATTAGCAGAATATTTACATAAGATATACTGATGAAATTTCATATTCGCAAAACTAAACACATGGTTCATATTTGAGAATTTCTAAGCATTATCAAAACCTCTCTAGCAAAATATGAGCACAGGAAGCATTTTACGGTACTGCGACAAAAACACTAGATCTGGTCGCGTTTCTAGGTTTGAGTTTTCAACCGGAGCTCTACTTTCCCTCCTGCGGTGCTGCCCCCCGTGGAAAAGGCGCGCAACACACTTGCTCCAAACTTCCTTTCCCACAAGGGAGGCGAGTCGATAGCTGAACGCCTCTATCACGTGGGTCCAGAACCGCTAGCACTAAGATGCTCTTAGATGGGAGACCAAAACCTCAAAACGCGTCCAAATTTAGTGTGTGTCTGTGTTTTTTTTCTTCAGAACTCCATAATTCGCTTTATTTGCTTTACATATTTCTAAAATGAGTTGATCAAGCTGTTTTCGATGTTGCTTAGCAATTTTCTAATTGAAGCCATATGTTTATTTTCAAAAATTAAAAAAAATGACGTTTACCATTCTCTTTAATGCCGAATTAGAGCGCAGCTCTTGAAAAGGAAGAAGAAAGGGTACGGAAAGGAGGGCATGTCCTCGTCCCCCTCTATACACCCCCTCCTCCTCTCCTGCTCCAGTCCCATTTAGCGGGAAATTTCCGATATATATTCTGCTAAATCTAGCAAAAATATTCCCGCTAAATTTAGCGGAAAACTTTTCTCGTTAAATATAGCGGAAAATTTCTCACCAAATATAGACGGAACATTTTAGCCTCGTGACATGACACGTGATGTCACGCGTGACGTCATTATGGGAAACGTCCCACAATGAAGCGCGCGGTTACTCCGACGATAACGGCGATTCTGCTTAACTCGGAAATGGGCGCCTAAGAGCTGCACTCTAAAATAATTCGTTAATTTTTACTAAACATTCAGTTACTTGGTATTTTCTTGTGATTCCTGGCGTCCGCCATGGCTGGAAGTTTGTGTCCGTAAAGGTTTTTTTTTCTTATGGAGCGCAGCTCTTAGGCGCCGATTTCCCACTTAAGCAGCGTCGGTGTCGCAGTCGCCGTAACCGCGCGTTGCATTATGGGGCGTTTCCCATAATGACGTCACGAGAGTCACGAAGGACGTAACGAGGGTCTCGTGCGATGCATCATGGGACGTTTCCCGCAATGATGTCGCACGTGACGTCACGCGTGACGTCACGAGTGTCAAGAGCGACGTCACCAGGGCCACAAGTGACGTCATGGCGATCACGAGGATTCCGAGTGACGTCACGAGGTTCACTCGGTGAGGTTATGAGGAAGTTCACAACCTTCACAGTGAAGGTCACTCGTGAAGGTGACAACGAATGTCACGACCCTCACGAATGACGTCACGAGGGCCACTACGATCACAAGGGACGTCAGCTCACAAGTGACGCACGTCGGTGTAGGCAGGGAGGAGAGGACGAAGGGGAGGAGGAGGGGAGGATAATAAGAGGAAGATGGAGGAGTGGGAGAGGGAGGATAAGGGGGAGGAGTAGGAGACGGTACGAAGGAGGAGGAGGGGAACACCCTCTTCTCCGTACCCTCCCCTCCTCCTTCTGGAGAGCTTCGCTCTTATTCGGCATTAAACGAGTTGTAAAAGCCTCAATTTTTTCTCAACATTTGATTTTAAGAAATTTTTTATCTTCGCTGAAACAAATGTTATTGATATAAAAATAGTATATTGTTATTGTCAATTAAAGGGGCGATGCAACAATATTAGCTTCCAAAAATTTGCCATTTTAATTTTTTACATTGTTTATCTTATCAGAAGGAACGGAGAAAACGCCTCATTCTTTTGAAATATCGCGATTCCGTTGCGTAATAGCAAAGAAAAGAAAGGATATATTTCGCGATTCGCAGCCGCGAGGTGGCGGCCACGGGAACTAAGGCGTGACGCGCAATGGGTATAATGTACCCATTGCGTCACGCCTGGCTGCGAGTTGAGGGCGCTGAACGCTGCTTGTTTTTCTCTAATTTGTTTGCGACTTCGATTGCGCGTAGAAAAAAGCGAACGGATGTTTCACAGGATGTTCACGCCAGGGATCCGTTCTTGGCGGTATTTGCGCAAAGTGCACAAATCGTTGCATCACCCCTGTTAAAAGCACGAGATCGATCAATTTCTTCTGAAGCTTTATCCCAAAATATGCAATGTCAGCATTCAGTTCTACAGAACGGAGTCCCCCATTACTTATAGTTCCAAATGCGCTGGACACAAGAGAAGCGACACTGACGAGGATGGAAGAGCGGATGCATACGTGAAAAGAATTAGTCCTTCTTCGGGTATAATTAGAGAAAATTGTCAAAATGCAGGCGAGCTGCTGAAAGTAAAACATAATGTTGGATACCAGAGGCTGTGGTCTACAGATGAAGAAAAAAATCAGTAGAAGAGAAGGAACAAATTACTGGAAAACGCTTAATCCTCGTCTTTGAGTAAAAACGCGATAGCCAAATATAAACCCCGCTTGTTTCCAAGCCGTGCAACCGTGTCTCCGAAATTTGGAGAAAAAAAAAGAAGTCCTTTCAAACGGCTCCGTTTTCACGTTCTCCGCCAAGCAAAAAATATCGGCCTCCTGCCGAGATCTTACGTGTATTCCTGAAAGTGCTACCGTTACTCAGATGGATGACTACCAAGTGGTGAACTCACGTCCTACTGCTGACCTCGTTCTTAATTCAGTGTTCCTGCATAGAGATTTCGCCGCTGGACCTTACCAAGCTCCGGACTTTCGTGACGCCCTCAGTGGCGTCATTGACAAAAAGAACATCATCACCACGAAACAATACCAAAAGTCGCATGTCTGAATGGTCTCATGTGAGACTTTCCTAGCTAAGGCCAGCTCATTTCCTGCGAAAAGCTAAAAGTGAACGGCCGAAAATGCCTCGTGGTTGGCCCAGAGTCAAACGAATTAAAGGTCTAGTTTTTATGGTTAGCCGCCCACATGAAAAACCGGAGAGTTGTTTAAGCGCTGGAAACCTTCTGTGCCGTGCGCTCTATCGTAGGAAAGAAATGGAAATGCGAAGGAATAGAAGACATGGATACCCTCTACATAGAGGTGAAAATAAGGCTTCAAGACAATATAAGCGTGAGCAAGATTACTCTTCTAGTGACTATCTAACCGCATGCCAGAGCTTGCTACTGATTACCGGTCGGCCTCTCCTGTGCCTGTCATAAAATCGGGTGGGGCACATCCGCCGTCACTGTCGTACTCCGAAGTGCACGAAGTGCGCAAGGTATTGACACAGCCTGGGTGACTCCTTTGCTGCGTTGAGAGGCTGAAGATCAGAACAGCGTTGAAGACATCCACAGAACTCCTAATGGATGCAAGCAAGCCTGTTGAATCGAGTGGGGACATCTCCATGATGACTGAGACTTCAGGCTCTACACTTCAGCCACTCCCGTGGAAACATTCAGAATGGAGCCTTCCCTCTCCCGAATCCTGTACTGGTCAACCCGCCAGCCCGCCCCCCCCCCCCCCCCCCCCCCCAATCCAACCCAGAAAGCGCGCCTTGAATATTTCTCAGACGTCAGATCACCGAAACACTCTCGCAGATGACTAACGAAATACAGCAACCATCGAGGTTCAGGATGAAGGTAACTCAACACAAGAAACGACAATTCATCCAATCCCTTACTCGTAATTGAAGCCCTCACAGACACGACATTGAACGATGGCCCTTCGACTAGATCAAAACTGTTAGACAGAAGACAGACTGGAACGCGGCAAAGCCAGATTCTAAGCCACCTTCTGGCTCTAATCTTGTGGTAGACGCCCCTTATCTCTGTGTAACTAACTTAAATGTGGAAAAGTCTTAACACTAAGCAAAATCAGTGTCAGTTCCTTCAGCTCATATTCCTACAAAAGGTAGATGTATTAGCTGTACAAGAAACAAAATTGTCTGGCGAGTAAGATCCCGAGATCGCGTTGAGACATTTTCTTAATAATTTCGAAGTATGTGCCACTCCTGCAGCGGGTACCTCGGCCGATGTTTTTTGGTTTTTAAAAGGGTCTGACTCCTACATCTCTCACAGCCAATCCGGAGGGGCGCTCGTATGCGATCTTACTTATCACACTGACGAAAGGCGTATGATGTGTGTGTACCCTCCCAACGCTGTAAAAGCAAGTATGATATCCCTCTACTTATAGAACCATAACTTAGCATGAATAGAATTTACTGCGACTTGGAGATTTCAACTGTGAGCTTAATTTTAATATTCGTTCCCAATTAAAGGCCCGATTAAACTCTTGTGCAGCTTTACTGCAGTCCCTTGTTAACATAAACAGCTTAGACAAGCATAAACTATCTTCGATCTATAACAAATCGCCCAACTGACTACATTACCACTCGGGCCCCACCAATGAGCCGCATCAAACAGCATCACTGGGCGAACTGCGACCACCCAGCTACGTCATCAAGGTTTTCGAAGGAGACATTGAATCAAAAACGCTCGTTTTGTCTTTGAATTTAAACACGACCAAAGGCGTTTCTTTGCCAGTCGCGTTGAGCACGAGTATCCTTGAGTCTCACAACTGGCAAACAGCTCGGGTAAAGTGGAAAAAAATCCCAATTGAATAATATTGTACCACCCCTTTAAGCATATATTTCATCGGGATATTTCAAGCAGAACGAAGAAAAATATTGCCAACACGCAGAAAGAAGTAGCCGGCCGAAGGGTACAAGAACATTGACGAGCCTGCGAGAGGCTTATGGGATCTCCTCTTGGGGAAGGGCTTCGTGGCACGTGAGAAGTATCATCACTAGGACAATACCAGGAATGCGTATTTCTACTAGATTTGTTATGTAAATAGATTACTTGGTGTGAACTAGACCAAGCTGTTGAATTTTCGGAATAAATGTGTGCAGTCACAAGCTATACCGTCGATGCGCTACTTGTGCGGCCCGGCAGTAAAAGTGGCGCGTTTTAGACCGCAGCTCTTAGGCGCCCGTTTCCGGTTTGAGCGCCGTCGACGCAACCGCGACCTCTCCCCGAGGACCTCGGGCGGACCTCGGGTTCCTTCGGGAGGACCTCGGGAGGACCTTGGGTTCCTTCGGGAGGACATCGGTAGGACATCGGGTTCCTTCGGGAGGACTTCGGGAGAGCCTCGCGTACCTTCGGTGACCTCGGGGAGAAGGGGTCCCGTGACCCGCCCCCCCGCCCGAGGTCACGCTACTCCCCAGGTCACGTGATCCGCCAAGGTCACGTGACCCCCCCATAGTACCCTTCGATACTCCTCAAGAGCTGCGCTCTAATTCGGTGTTACAGGGAGTTGTAAACGGCTTTCACTTTTAGAGCGCAGATCTTAGGGGCCCGTTTCCGGCTTGAGCGGCGTCGGCGTCGCCGTCGCCGTCGGCGTAACCGCGCGGTGCATCATGGGAAATGTCCCATAATGCACCGCGCGAGCCCCCCACTGGGGTCACGTGACCTCGTGGGGGGCACGTGACCCCCCCGAGGTCACGTGACCGCGCGGTGCATCATGGGAAATGTCCCATGATGCACCGCGCGAGCTTCCCACCGGGGTCACGTGACCTCGTAGGGGGCACGTGACCCCCCAAGGTCACGTGACCCCCCGAAGTCACGTGACTCCCCTGAGGTCACGTGACCCCCTCCTCGAGGTTACGTGACCCCCGCCGATGTCGCGTGACCCCCGATGACGTCATCGTCACTGATGATGTCACCGGCATCCACATCGTCATCGTCATCATCAATGATGACGTCACCGGTATCCATATCGTCATCGTCATCATCACTGATGACGTCACCGGCATCCACATCGTCATCGCCATCATCACTGATGACGTCACCGACATCCGCATCGTCATCGTCATCATCACTGATGACGTTACCGACATCCGCATCGTCATCATTACTGATGACGTCATCAGTGACGTCACTGATGTTGTCACCGGCATCCGCATCGTCATCGTCATCATCACTGATGACGTCATCAGCGACGTCACTGATGACGTCACCGACATTCGCATCGTCATCGTCATCACCACTGGTGAAGTCATCAGTGACGTCACTAATGACGTCATCGGTACCCGCATCGTCATCGTCACTGATGACGTCATCAGTGACGTCAGTGATGACATCATCGGCATTGGGGGTCACGTGACCCCCAAGGTCACGTGACCCCCCAAGGTCACGTGACCCCCCCTGGTTACTTTAACCCCCCCCCCCAGTGCCCTTCCCTCCTCCTCCTCAAGAGCTGCGCTCTAATTCGGCGTTACAGGGAATAGTAAGCGGCTTCCACTTCTAGAGCGCAGCTCTTAGGGGCCCGTTCCCGGCTTGAGCAGCGTCGGCGTCGCCGTCGCCGTCGCCGTCGGCGTACCCAAGGTCCTCCCAAGGTCACGTGACCCCTGCCAAGGTCATCTCAAGGTCACGTGACCCCACGTGACCCCCTTGAAGGTCACGTGACCCCCAAGGTCACGTGACCTTGGGGGTTACGTGGGGTCATCTTGGGATCACGTGACCCCCAAGGTCACGTGACCCCTACCAAAGTCATTTCAAGGTCTCGTGACCCCACGTGACCCTTTGAAGGTCACGTGACCCCTGAGGTCACGTGACCCCGAGGTCACGTGGTCTCCTCCCCAAGGTCACGTGACCCCTCTGAGGTCACGTGACCCCCGAGGTCACGTGGTCTCCTCCCCAACGTCACGTGACCCCTCCCAAGGTCATCTCAAGGTCACGTGACCCCAAGGTGACCTTGAGGTGGCCCCCATGTGACACCCAAGGTCACGTGACCCCGAGGTCACGCCTCCCCGAGGTCACGTGACCCCCCTCCCCGAAGTCACGTGACCCCCCCCCCCCCCGAGGTCACGTGACCCCCCCGGAGCATATTAAAGAATGAGGGGAGGAGGAGGAGGAGGGATCTACCCTCCCCTCAGTACCCTTCCCTCCTCCTCCTCAAGAGCTGCGCTCCAATTCGGCGTTACAGGGATTTGTAAACGGCTTTAACTTTTTTTTACCCAACTAACGAAATGCAAGGCTTTCTACACATTCAAATAACATTCCTGCCAATTTTGAAAATGTTAATGTCCCTTCATTTACGTTAGTGAATCCGCAGAATAGTAAATCCAGCGACATCGACAATATCCAAAGTGGCACGTGCACTGTTTTACACATACATCCTTTCAATCTTCGCCGGTACATTTTTGTTCTAAACGTGAATTGTAAACATGGTTTTTTTCATTGCGGGAATCCAGAACTATACGTCAAATTAAAAGATAACATTAATTATACATTTGTTATTAATAAATGAATTCCCTTGGTTGCATTAACGCGGTTTAGGACTTTTTTTATTTGTTCTTTTCAACGCAAGTGCCGTGGATGGGCCTTGTCAAGCCCCCTACGTCGTGTGCGGAAATGTCTTCAGAAAAATGAATAATGTTTTATTGTGAAAGAAATAATAAGGAAGAGGTTGAAGCAAACAATAGGACTCCCAAGTCTTCTCTTGTTATTGCTTTTTTTTAATAACATTTCGTGTTTTTTTTTTTCGCCTTAAGAATGTACGAGCAGGCAAAGTTGAAACAACCCATACTTCTGAAAATTCTTAAAATCAACGGGCCCTGTGCTCCTGGACCCGTATTTTTTTATAAATGTTAATAAACTCTTATGTACAATCGTGTAAAAGAACAAAACGAAGATTGTTTAATTTGAAATTCTATTTATTTCGCTAAGATTTTGTGTTTTTCCGTCTCCTTACTAAGCGTAAAAGAAAATAATTGTTATTTATCGAGGCGTAATATCGTCGCGGGTGTAGCTGGCTAAGTAAGTAGCGCGCCCTTGGCGTAGTGGTTATAGTGCTTGACACCCACGCAAAGAGTCGAGGTCCGATTCTTGACTCGGGATGTACCTTTTTCTTGTTTCTTTTGTAGGTACGCGGCTAATGTAGGGACCCATTTGCACACGTCGGTGTTAATGCCCGGCCAGATAAACCTTGAAGTGAGGACTTTCTGCGTAGCGCGTATTCCCGGATGAAATAAGGAATGCAATGCATCAAAAACGTCTTTTCGTAGTCTAGGAGGTATGTAAGGACGAGGAGAACCAGTGGAAACATCGCAGACAATTGACGTAGTTCCGCTTACTACATCCTGTAGGAGGAGAGATGAGGATCCCGACCGTAGTGTTCTAAGTTCTTCGTCATCCTGCTGGGCAGCAGAAAGCTTAGAAAAATCAATAATCGGTCTGTCGGTAGCGTTTACACGAGTTGGGATCCGCGAAAGTGCGTCCGCCACGGTATTGTCTTTTCCATTGATGAAACGAATGTCACTGGTGAATTCTAGAATAAAGGCCATGTGTCGAACTTCTCTGGGAGTGTGTGCTGAGTTGTTTGATGTTAACGCGTATGTCAGCGGCTTGTGGTCCGTTAGAACAAAGAATTTTCGACCATCAAGAATATGGCGGAAATGTTTGATTGCTAAATAAACCGCCAAAAGTTCCCGCCCAGAGGTGCTATACTTTTTCTCAGACGGGGAGAGCTGTTGTGAAAAGAATGTGACTGGTCGCCAATGTCTGTTCAGGAGCTGTTGGAGTACTGCTCCAATAGCGAAGTCTGAAGCGTCGACCATGAGAGACATAGGAGAGTTGAGCTTGGGGTGTGTCAAGAGAGTAACATTGGCGATTTCGTTCTTGATGCGTGTGGAAGCTTCTGTCGCATCGTCGGTCCATGTTATTTCCGTCGACTTTGTCTTTCCACCAGCCAGCAAACGGTTGAGAGGAAGTAAAACGTCAGCACAGTGTGGGAGAAAGCGTCGGTAGAAATTAACAAATCCGAGAAATTCCCGCAACTGCTTCAGTGTTGTAGGTGTGGGGAAATTCAAGATAGCCTGACCCCGATTAGGTAGCGGAAGAATACCTTGAGGGGAGACACGGTGTCCTAAGAAGTCGAGCTCGGTGACGCCAAACTCGCACTTTTGTACGTTGAGGATGATGCCGAACTGGTCGAGACGGGTGAACAGCTGTTTGAGGTGTTGTTCATGTTCTTGATGAGTGGCACTGAAGACGAGTATATCATCGAGATATGCAAAACAAAATGTCAATCCGTGTAGAACTTGATCCATGAAGCGTTGGAAAGTTTGTGCCGCATTCCGGAGACCAAACGGCATGCGGAGGTATTCGAACATCCCGAAAGGCGTGACGATGGCCGTCTTGGGAATGTCTGGTGGTTCTATTGGGATCTGATGATAGGCCCTAACCAAATCAATCTTTGAAAACACTGTAGCTCCATGAAGAGCGGAGGTGAAGTCTTGTATGTGTGGGATAGGGTATCTATCGGGTACTGTGGTGTTGTTTAAAGCACGGTAAACCCCACAGGGTCTCCAATCACCAGATTTTTTTGGAACCATGTGTAGAGCTGACGACCACGTGCTTGAAAACGGCTGGATAAATCCAAGTTCGAGCATGTGGTCAAATTCCTGTTTTGCTATTTTCAAGCGTTCCGGTGCGAGACGGCGAGGACGGGCGAAAACAGGAGGACCAGTAGTCTTTATGCAGTGTGTTATGGTGTGTTTGACTGGGTTCTGTGCACTGCAAGTGCTTGTGAGAGATGGAAACTCGTGCAGTATCTTAAACCACGTCGTTGTTGGATTAGGTCGTAGTAACACGGGGCTAAGTGAGTCGACGTTAGATGCGATGCCTTGAACACTGATGTGAGTTTCAGAGTCCAGGAGTCGATTGTGACTTAAGTCGACGACAATCCCAAAACGACGTAGAAAGTCAGCTCCGATAATAGAATAGTGGACATCGGCCACAAGAAAAACCCAACGAAACAGCCTACGCAAGCCGAAGTCAAGTGTCAGAGATCTTTCCCCGTATGTCTTTATCACTGACCCGTTCACTGCTTGGAGTGAGGGAAAATCACCACGTCGTCGGCGATCTTCTGGTGTTGGTGGGACCACGCAAACTTCTGCGCCTGTATCTACGAGGAACCGGACTTTTGTGGTGCGATCCGTAACGAAGAAGAGGCGGCTTGTCTCCGAGTCTACCACGCTTGCCGCCGCGGGCGGGTGACTGACTCGTTTTCCGCGAATGAGCATGGAGGGTGACACTTTTGTGCTTGCATGCCGAACTTGGTGTGGTACCAGCATGTCCTCGGTGCTGAGGAGGAGCGTGGTCGACTGAATCGTGTGAAACCGCGTTGCGGGCTTCGTCCTCGAAGAGTTTGCTGCTGTGCTGAACGCAAGCTTGCTAGCTCGTCGGCGAGTTGATCAACTTTTAAGCAAAGTTGAGAAATACGGTCGTCTTCACTCTGCGGTCTGGGTTGTGGTCGAGTCTGGGAAGAGTTTGGGATATACGGCAGAAATGCCAGGTGATCGAACTTCCATCATCTTGTCAGCCATGCGAGCTAGAGATTCAAGTGAGCAGGAGTCTGCCGTAGTCAGGACCATTCGGACATCTTGAGGAAGTCGTTGTAGGAATAGCTCTCGGATGATGGAACGATCTAGGTTTTGTGCCTTGTCTCCTAGTAGTTGGTGCATTCGTAGAAGGAGTTCAGATGGCTTTCTGTCTCCAAGCTCTTCTGATGTTAGCAGCTGCTGCAGTCTCTGCTGCTCTGATGCGGTCGTTCGCCGGATGAGCTCCGTTTTCAGTCGGTCATAGGGAAGGTCGGCGGGGGGTGTACGCAGGATGTCACGTACTAGTGCTGTTGCCGCTTGTGGGAGTGCAGCGACTACATAGTCAAACATGGTACCCTGGGATGTTATTCTTTTCCGCCGAAAGGTAGCTTCGATGTGCAGGAACCAGAGCTCACTGTCCGTCATCCAGAAATCAGGAAGCTTCAGTGTTGCTGCCGCGATCTCTGGTAGATTAGGTTAGCCAGAGATAGGAAGGCATCTTGTGATTGGGATGGCAGCAGAGGTAACCGTAGTGATGACGGTTGGCGGAGACGTTGTGACTGGCGGCGCAACTGAAGATGTCGATTGGAAGGCCATCTTAGGCAATCACGTCCGGGTCACCAATTGTAGGTACGCGGTACTTGACTCTTTAATACTCTATTTACAATATTTTACAATATTTACATTAGATGTGCGGAGTCCATCAACGGTAGCTGCGATCACAGAGAGCTTATAATGTCACGCCGGTCGTTCCGTCTCTCGAGCTCTTTCTGGTCCCATGGCACGCGCTTGTCCTTCTTGTCTTCTATGCGCACCGTGCAAATGGGTCCCTACACTGTAAATGTCGCGTTCTGGAAAATTCAAGAATCATGTTGCTTGGGGCGAGCCGGAGTCAGTTTCACCCCAGCGCTCGATCCTGCTGTTTCGCCGACATCGACGCCTGCGACGCTAACCTAATTCTCTTGTTTTGGGCACAAGTTCGCTCCATTAAACGCTCAGTATCTTCAGTTATTCGCCGCCTCAGCATTGGTCAGTCGTGACATATTGGTGGAGGTGACGGGTATTGCATTCTATGCCAGTGAAACGTACCACTCAGAATATCTGTCAGGCTCGATCCCTTTGATTCCACCGTATGTCTTGGACCCTCCACATTGACTCCATACATGCCGAAGCTTCCAGAACGCTTGGTTACATTCGGCGTCTGCACTCAGCCCCTCCAGGTTCGCGCTAGCTGGCCTATGAAACTTTTGTGCGTCCGAAGATTGAATATGCTGCTGCCATTTGGTCCCCACACAAGATTTACCTCACTAACACCTTAGAATCTATTCAGAATGGTGCTGCCCGATTCATTCTTTCTAATTATGAACGCACTGCCAGTGTGTCGGCCATGAAGGCCCTTCCTTATGCCTCCCCACTCTCATTTCTCGCCGAAGAATATCACGCATCTTTCTTTTCCAGAAGATTTTTATTACCACCCTCTACTCAGAGAGTATCTACTGTTAGAGCCGCATCGTTCATCCCGACGACTTTTTAACTCCCTTAGTGTACGTCGCATCCATGGTTCCACTGTCACCTTTAACAGCTCATTTCTTCCCCTTGCCATAATAGAGTGGAACAATCTACCGGACCATGTACTGCTCATCAGTGACCCCGACCTCTTCGGACAGGCTGTATCGTCTATATTTAATATGTAATCAGTGCGATGCTCCTACCTATGGCCAGTGCTCAGCCACGCCTTGTTTCTATGTTTTTTTTTTATTGTATAAAAGTTCTACTTGTGTGTTTCATTGTAATGCCCCCCTTATGTAATGACCCTGGCGGGGCCTTTAAGGGATAATAAATGAAATAAAATGTAATGAAGGTCGTGCTAAAATGAATATTAAAATCCTCCCCGACCGCGAAGCCCGGCATCGAGGTGCAATTAAAGGCGTGAAAAATACACAAGTACACTATTCATCTTCAAATAATGAATATTTTCTTGAAGTTAAACTAGTGTGCAAAGCATAGGAAGGCATCAAAAGGCTAGAAATGGCCAGCTGAACTTAGGAAAATAGAATTAGAGAGAGAAGGAGGAGGACAAAACATATTTATTAAAAGTTTTACGCTGTGGAGTGGATCCTCAATTCAGGTACCCATCTGCCGTCCTGGCTCGATCGGCCCTCTCCACCAGCAAGAGCTGATCTTGAGGGAGGGAGCTGGACAGCAGTGTCTCTCACTGCTCGGGGGTAGGGGAAAGAAAAGGAGGTGACAAGTCTGGGTTGTTGTCGCACTCCCATATGATGTGTCTCAGGGTGCCGGGTTGGTTACTGAATTGACATTGGGCGTCGAATTGTGTGGGGAATAGCAGGTGCATCCTAATTGGATGGGGAAATGTGTTAGTTTGTAGTAATGTGAGTGTGGTTTCCTGACTTCTCGTGAGGGAAGGGTGTGGGTGCGGGTAATGTTCTTCTGTTGAGCCTGTAATGTTGTGTAATTTCTTGATAGGTCGTGAGGGGTGTGGGTTCCAGTGTCTCCTCCGTGGCCTGGTGGGCGAGGTCTCGGGCCGTGAGATGGGCGTGTTCGTTTCCTCTCATGGAGGAGTGGGCTGGGGTCCACACAATGTCGACCTGCCTGTCCGGTGCCTTGTTTTCTAGGATACGTAGCGTGACAGGTGCCACCCAGCCCGACTGGAAGCTACGGCATGCCTCTTGCGAATCCGTGATTATTGTGGAGGTTTTGGTTTGTGTGAGGGCGAGGGCGATGGCAAGCTCTTCTGTTTCTTTAGCCGTTCCCCGTGGGACGGAGGCCCTGGTCAGGTACTTGTGCCCGTCTGTCACCACGGCCACCATGGCTCGTTTGCCGTTGTAGTTGGCTGCGTCGGTATACGTCGTCGTGGGTATTCTGGAGTATGTCTTATTTAGTGCTCTTTCTCTTGCTGCTCTGCGGCCCCGATGGTGGTTCGGGTGCATGTTTCGAGGGATTGGGTAAATAAAGATGTGTTGGAGCCACGATTCCGGGAGTGCCAGCGGCAGGGTCTGGTCCCGTGGAATCTGCTTCAGTTTAATCAGCAAGTTGCGGCCGGTTTGAGTGTGAGCGAGTCGTGTCCTTTGACTTGACAAGTGGCCCTCAATGAGTTCCCCCACGGTGTTATGTAGCCCCATACGAAGTAGCTTGTCCGTAGATGCGTTCACGGGTAATTCGATTGCGTGTTTCAGCGTCTTGCGTATGAGCACGTTGAGCTTGTCTTGTTCCGCTTTACTCAGGGTGACGTAGGGAGCAGCGTAAGTTATGCGCGAGAGGACGAAGGCTTGAACTAACCTGACCGTATCGCTCTCTCTCATGCCTCTGTGTCGGTTCGTGACTCTGCGTATCATATGCATGACTTGCTCAGAGGTTTTACTGAGCTGTTGCACCATTGCGTCGTTCTTGCCGTACGCTTGAATTAGCAAGCCCAAGATCCTGAGGGACTTGCTTGGCTTGATGTAGTGCCCTTCGAGAGTGATGTAAATGTTGTCGTCGTCCTTCTTGGCTCGCCGTCTCCTCACCACGAGAAGCTCGGATTTCTGTGGCGAGCAGGACAGTCCGCAGCTTTTTGCGTATTGATTCACCGTCTCGGCGGCGAGCTGGAGCGTGTCCTGCAAGCCTCTGAGGGAGTCGGTGCCCGTCCAAAGGGCGACATCGTCCGCGTAGAGGGCATGGCTTAAGTTCGGTATCCGTCCCAACTGCCCAGGGAGGCCCAGGAGCCCGATGTTGAATAACAGGGAGACAGGACCGAATCTTGGGGAGTCCCTTTGCATCCCTAGTTGATGGGTGCTTCGGAGGTGATGTCCCCGATCTTAAGTATGGCCGTGCGGTTAGAGAGAAAGTCACTTATGTAGTTATATGTCCTTCCCCCGCAGCCTGTCTTGACTAAGTTTCGGAGGATCGCCTCGTGTGCTACGTTGTCGAACGCTCCCTTCAGGTCTAGAGCGAGGATGGCTCTCGGGGAGTTACGTGTGGCTAGGACAAGGATGTCCTCTTTGAGTTGAATAAGCACGTCCTGGGTACCGAGGTGTTTCCTGAATCCGAACATCGTGTCCGGCATTTGTTGCGTTGCATCGAGGTGGTTCTGAAGTCTCTTCAGTATGATTCTCTCCATGATTTTGCCAATACAGGATGTAAGAGAGATTGGTCTTAGGTTCTCAATATATGGCGATTTGCCGGGCTTTGGGATGAAGTGTACCTCCGCCATCTTCCATTGGTCCGGGATTTTTGCTGTCGTCCAGAAGCTGTTAAAGTGGCTGAGCAGGGTATCCATGGTGCGGTCGTCTAAGTTGAAAAGGAGCTTATTAGTGATTTTGTCTGGACCCGGGGCACTGTTCCGCTTACTATCCGCTATTGCCTCTCGTAGCTCGTACAGTTGGATATCTTTGTCTAGTTCTTGATTGGGCGATCCGTCATACAAAGGGGAGGAATAGACTCCCCCCGTCGGGAGGTACTTCCTTGCCAGGTCCTTCAGGAGTTCTTCGCTGCTACCCGCGTAGGCATTGAGTGTGCGCGTCATGTTTCTCTTAGACTCTCCTCTACTTTTCAGGGGGTCGATTAAGTGCCGAAGCAGATGCCATATTTTCTTTGTGGTCAGGGTGCCTTGTAGGCCGTCGCATTCTTGTAGCCAATTCTCCTTGCATAGCGCAGCTGCGTATTCAGCAGCCTGTTGGTTTATGAGAGCTATGCGCTTCTTGAGCTTTCTGTTGTGTCTTTGCCGTTTCCATCTTTTTGTGAGGCTGTGTCGTGCTTCCCAAAGATGAAGTAGTTTAGGATCTACATACGGTGTTCTGTATGAGGTGGAAATAGTCTGAGTGTGCGTTTCGGAATCTTTTAAGGCCTCTTGGATCAGTTCTTCGGAGGAGAGATTTTGATCGAGGTTTTGCGAGTTTCTGTCCTTGCGGAAATTATCCCAGTTGGTTATGCGGGCTGAACCGATGTGGGCCTTGTAGCTTTTGTCCTTAATTAAATGATGGATTATGTCATGGTCCGATCCTAGGTTATCCTGTGTATTAGTCCAGGTAATTTCCAGAATTCCTGCCAATAAAGTAAGGTCGGGGCTAGTGTCTCTGGATACGCTGGTGCCCGTTCGGGTAGGCGTTTGGGGGTCATTGAGCAGGGTTAGATGGTCCTGTTCGATGGATTCGACTATTGCTTTTCCTTTCTTGGAGTCGTGAGTGTATCCCCATAGTCGGTGTGGGGCGTTAAAGTTCCCCACGATTAAAAGGGGTGAGTCCTTTGCTATTAATAGGGCTTCCCGAATAACTTCTCGTATTCCTGGTTGCTTCCGCGATGGCCGGCAATACATATTGAGTATGAACAGATTAGATTTTTTCTACGTTGACTTCGAGATAATTTCTACGAGCGTGTGCTCGCAGTACTTCTGCGTCGTGAGATGTTGCATTGCCGCAATGCAACCTTTTATGAGAATGGCTGTGGATTTTCCGGTTGGGTGAGCATAGGTGATGTATCCTGGAAGATGAGGGCTTCTATTTGTTTCTTGTAAGGCAACTATTTCTGGCTGAGGGTCTAGGAAGGAGACGTATTGCTAGAGTGCTCCCTGCTTGTCTTTTATACCTCGGCAGTACCACAGGAGAGCCACCGTACCGTTCGTGTTATTGTTTGGGCGAGTCGTCATATTGCTTGGTTGCGTCCTTGCTTTCCACCAGGAATTCTCGTTCGTACGGGGTGGGTCTGCGGCCACTGCGTGGGTTTACTGTTTCAAGGCGTTCGATTCGGATGGTGTGGCGCTCTATTTCTTGCGTAAGAGACTGTACATCTTGTTTTAGGTCACGCATATCTCGCTTTAGGGGTTGCACATCTTGGTGTACTGTTTGTATATCTTGACGTAGGGCATTGTATTGTGCATCCAGGCGTGTGGTAAGCGGCTCCAATATGGATCTTATCGTTGCCTGAAACCACTGGGGTTGAGCGACTTGTGAGGCATCTGGCGCATGGACCTCGCTCGTCGCGGGAGCCTGGGTTGTTGTTTTTTGTGCGTCGTTATTTGGGTGATGGTGGTGGTGGAACCACATCCATTTGTGTTTGCTCCCTCTCTGGGTGGTTTGGTTTCTTGCGTTTGTCTGTAGTGTTCCTTATCTGGGCTTTCTCTATTGTTTCTAGTCTAGCATGGAGTACTGCTATTTGTGCTTTGAGTTGTGTGCATTCCGGACACGGTACGGGTATGGGTGAGGGTGTGGGTTGGACTGGTGCTGGGGGTTTAGGAGTATTGGGAGCAGTGGAAGACACAATTTGTGTCCAGCTGACTTGCTTGTTGTTGCTCTCGCGGGACCGGGGTTCCCTGCTCCGGGAGGTAGACTGGGACCTTGGGCCCGAGCTACTACGCCGCCTTCGAGTCGGGGTCCTGGAGCAGTCTCTGGGCCGCCCGCGTTGCGGTGTCGGGTTCCTCCGCACGGATCGCTCTCTCGTCTGCCTCGCGAGCGCTTTCCGTCGGAGAATGTAGGGCTCAGAAAACCGCTTGGGACAGCTCCGAGCCGCCGTGAGGTGAGGTCCGTTGCAGAGGGTGCACAGAGGTTCGCATGTGTGGCCCTCGTGAGGGTCTCTGAGGCCGCACTGGTGGCACACATTGACTTTTGGCTGCGGACATGCCGTGGATCGATGTCCGGCTTCGTGGCATACGGTGCACGCGGGAATTGTCTTTTTGTACAGCGAGACAGGGTACTCCCCGCCGAATAATGTCACGAAGAAGGGTACCTTTAGCCCCGAAAGGTGAGTATTACCATCTTGGATTGGCCCAGTCTGCGGCAGGTGTAGATTTCGAACTGACTTTGGTCGGAATTCGCGAGGATTTCGGCGTCGGAGAAGCACAGCGGCACTCCCCGAACGAGTCCCTTGGATGAGTCATCGGGCGCCAGGCCATACAGGGTGACCATATGAATGGTGTTGCCCATCTTGAGTTGTTTCAAGTTTCCGAGGGCCTTGGCTGCATCTGAAGAGGGTGTGCTGATTGTGGCCGTATTTTGCGTGGCATCCACGCGAACCCTAAGATTGGCTTGGCGCCACGTGAAGTTGATCGAATTCAACAGAGCCAGGGAAACCTCGGCTATGTCCAGATTTGCAAGCTTGAGGCCGTCTTTTGGGCGCAGAACTAATTTAAAATCATCGCGGGGAAGTGGAATGGGCCTAGGGGCGGCTTTGCGTACTGGCAGGGGAGTTGGAGTTTGAGCTCGGCGGTTGGGCCTACCTCATCGTTGAGCTTGCGCTGGCGTCGCTTCTGTGCCTTGGTGACGACATCGATCCAAGTTGAGTCATGTTCTGAGGAGAGCTCTCAGTATTCACCTTCGTTGGAATCGTGGTTCATCGCGATATCCTCTTCGTCGTTTGAGTTTGGGCTAGGGGAGTCCGCGATGCGGCCCCCGTCGGCGGCGGACGAGCCCGACGTTGGGAGTAATCTTGCGAAGTTGGTCACAGAAAAGTTTCCACGCATACACTAAAATGAGCTGAGTCGGCTGGTAGCGTTGAAGTCTGGCTGGAATCCGATTTTCCTCACAAATAGTTGAAAGACTGCGGAGCTCATGCGAAATCCGTCCACTCCGCCGTGAGTCTTTTGTCTTTCTCCTATTAGAAAGAGAAAGAAACAGGCATACTGCTGGACTACCCACTGTGGTTTAGTACTTCCTCCTCTTTATGAACCTTGACTTTACGGTTTTTTTCTTTTTTCTTTTTTTTAACCCGCATAAAAACACCTCTTATATCCGAAACCTAACTAAACTAAAATTTGAATCACCCGCAATTCACCGGGTCATAAAACACCACAAATGTTGTTTTTTCTTTAGTATTGAGCTTGATTGATGACTCGCTGACGCACGTGGCTTCGTTTCCCTCGATGGCCAAGGTCTCGAGCATCTCTTGTGCATACTGGTTCTTGTGTTTTGCGGTGATGGTGACGCTGTTGAACTCTGCACTGTAAAGCCCCTTGATAAAGGTGTTTTCACAAGTACCGCCAACCATTGTTGTGGAAATGCGCAAGACACGTGCCACGAGCAGGTGCTCCGCCGCCATTCGCGTCCAAGGGCCGCTCATTTCCGTGCTGCGCCGCCATTTGCTTCCAAGGGCCGCTCGAGACCTGGGCCACGTGCGTTCGCGCATTTGGCGCTACTTGCAAAGACAAACCAAATCATATCGAGGGGCTTTACTGCACTGCACGGACAGTTGCGGCAATGTGCCGGTATATGGCCTGCATTTGTGCCTTTTAACGATGCCGCGTGTTCTCTTGTCCTGTCGTTCAGGCATCTACCAGTTTGGCCAATATAACACTTGCCCCACGATAAGGGGTTGTGATAAACAACCCCCTTTTCACATGGGGCGTATCGTGCCCTGCGAGCGGTGTTGCACGTTGCATAACGTTTCAAAATGCGGCGGAAATCAACGTAGATACCTTCCTAGAACTGCTCAATGGATATCTAAAATCGACAGTAGTTGCGCACCACGGTCAACACTCTCTACAAAAAAGTGGAACTTGCATTGGGTCTCGCATAGCCCCTCTGTGTGAATTGTTCCTGGCAGCACATCGAAGCAGCATCAAGGATATCTTAAAAGACAAGAGAATCATGGCCACCTTTAGGTACGTTGATGATTTTCTGATACTATATACCAAAGAGGTGGGGGATAAGATTAATGAATGCAAACAAACAGTCCGGCAGTGCTTCCTAGAATGCTGCCCAGATTTGTTTTTTCTTTTTAGACGAACTACCCGTGGATCCAGGTATCAAGTTCCTTGATCTGAAACTGGAATTTAAAGATAGGCATGTTTGCTGGACGTATAAACCCAGGTCAAGCAAACGATTTCTTCCGCTTGATTCAGGACATTCAAAAACCATAAAACGAAGTGTTGCAAACACCGCTCTTCTATCGGCCTTAAACAAATCGTGTCACCGTAATACTTAGTCCAGTTTTAAAAGACAGATATCCCGTTTACGAGACTCTGGATCTCCAAATGTTCTCTTGATCAGCTTGTATGAAAAGATCTCCACAAAACTGAAGTACAAGACATCGGGCACAGGCGGAACGCAGCAAACCAGAGATAAACAAAATATTGCGATATTACCCTACATTCATGGGATAACACACAAGTTAAAAAAGATATCTGCGAGGCAGGATATCAAGGTTGTGTGTTCTGCGCCGGACAAAGCCTACTCAATGTGCCGTAAGGTAAACCAGGACCCCAACCACATGAAAACCTGCAACATCGCTCAGAGGACACGATACGCCCCATGTGAAAAGGGGGTTGTTTATCACATCCCCTTATCGTGGGGCAAGTGTTATATTGGCCAAACTGGTAGATGCGTCAACGGCAGGACAAGAGAACACGCAGCATCGTTAAGAGGCAAAAATGCAGGTCATCTACCGGCACATTGCCACAACTGTGCGTGCAGTGCAGGGTTCAACAGCGTCACCATCATCGCAAAACATAAGAACCAGTATGCACGAGAGATGCTCGAGACCTTGGCCATCGAGGAAAACGAAGCAACGCGCGTCAGCGAGCCCTCAATCAAGCTCAATACTAAAGAAAAGCAACATTTGTGGTGTTTTATGACCCGGTGAAGTGTGGGTGCTTCAAATTTTAGTTTAGTTAGGTTTCGGATATAAGAGGTGTTTTTATGCGAATTAAAAAAAAAAAAGAATAAAAAAAGCAAAAAAAAGCGCAAAGTCAAGGTTTAGACAGAGGAGGAAGTATTAAACCACAGTTGGTAGTCCAGCAGTATGCCTGTCTCTTTCTCTCTCTAATTCTATTTGCCTAAGTTCAGCTGGCCATTTCTAGCAATATGCACCAACAAGCTCAACTACAGCCTATTACTCATGCATCATAACATTTTTTAATCAAAAACAAGTTAACGAAAGTTATTCCCAAAATGTGTACCTATATATATATGTCATGACATGTATTTCATGTATGTAATGCATGTATGTATGAGATGTATGTCATCTCCTGACGAAGCCGAGCCTCTCGGCGAAACTGTCGTAATACACGCAATAAACTCCTAGCATAGCAAGTCCGCAAGTACGGATCTCTGACTTATCATCTATATCTATATATATAGGTATATACGGGTGTTTCAGAGAACGCAGACCAAATCACTCTGTCGAAAGCTACTCATCGCAACGAAAGAAGGCTTGTGTCGTTTTGGTTCTGGGCAAGGGGCCCATTTAGAAAATAATTAAAGTCTTGGATAATTAAGTTGTTAATTACTTTTGCGTAATTAAATTTTTAATATTCTGTCTCAGGGCATTGTTTCTATTAGAAAATTGCTGAGCATCATCAAAAAACACAAAATAAACAAATTGCAGAACGACAGAAGGCACGCGCACCATTTTACGGCTTTCTGAAAGACCGCTCAAATTCGACGGGTTTTTCGGTTTGCCATCGCAGCGGATCTCGGGCCTGATAACACCGCGCCCCGCGAAAAAATAGTGCAACCAGCCCCTGCTACGCTGTCCTCGCGCAACGCACCAGAGGAACTCCCGCAACGCAGCAGATTAAGAACTTTAACTATCCCGGTCTATAATAATTTTCCTAAAAGGGCCCCTGGCCCAGGACCAAAACGACACAAGCCTTTTTTCGTTGCGATGAGTATTTTTCGCAGGACCAATTTGGCCTCCGTTCTCTGAAACACCCGTATGTATATATATATATATATATATAACGGGCATGGGGGCGGGAGGCCGAAGGCGTGTGTATAAAACTGAGTATATATATATATATATATATATATATATATATATATATATATATATATATATATATATATATATATATATATATATATATATATATATATATATATATATAAACGAACATATGCAGATGAATGAACCGTACTTAATCCAATCAATCAATGAATTAAAGTTTTCAGGAACCCGCCGAAATCTAAGATAACGACGTTGCCAGGATTTGAATTCTGGGCCTACCAATGTCCGGTCGGGTCTGCTAACCTCTACACCACTCCACCTTGACTTTATATATATATATATATATATCAGTGTGTCGAACCGAAAAAAATACGAGTTCGGTTACGGTTCAGGTTCAGGTAAATTTATTTAGTTCCGGTTCAGTTCCGGTTCGATTAATTCGATCCGGGAACCGGTTCGCGAACCGGTTCGGGGCGCTGAACCGGTTCGCGAACCGGTTCGGAAATTATAAATGACAAATGACAATGAAGAAAAAATAGTTTCCTTTTGCGAGGAAAATCTTGGTGTCAAGATACTCCCCCCTTGGATCGAGCGGGCGCACAGAATTGGGTTTTTCAAAGATAACTCCACGACAGCCAGACCCATCATCGTAAAATTTAATTCTTTTAAAGATAAAGAACTCGTGCTATCACAAGCAAACAGACTAAAAGGTACAGATTTCCGTTTGAGCGAGGATTACTCGGAAGAGACCCGTAAAGTACGAAAAGAGCTCCTTTCTTTTGCAAAAGCACAAGCTCGTGACTTCAAGCTTCGCCACGATAAACTAATTATCGGAAATTTGCGATATATTTTTGACCGGGAAACCGCACGTGTTATGCAGCTTCCCTCATAGCTACAGGAAACCAGAAAGTCATCCTCCCAACAACAGAAAAGACCATTATCAACCCTAAACTTTTTTATTGCCAATGTTAGAAGCGTTTATGCCAAACAAGAAGCGCTGCATTCTGCTGTCCACTCCTGCTCTGCAGACGTTGTTATCATCAGTGAAACTTGGCTAACTCCGGATATTGCAGATAGCGAATTAATCCCAAGTGACTCGTATTTTATCATCCGGAAAGATAGGATTGAGCGGCGGGGAGGGGGAGTGTTGATTGCTGTTAGAAGTACTTTGCATGTTGAAAAGTGTGATATAATATCAAGTTTTGAAGGTGTTTGGGTAAGGATTAGGACGCCTACTGTTTGTATTTTAGTAATCGCATGTTATAAGCCACCTGACTTGTCAGACTTCTCGCCATTACTTTATGATTGCTTAGAGACCCTTGCTCGTTCTTATCCAAATGATCTCATAGTTCTCTCCGGTGACTTTAACTACCCCGAAATAAAATGGCCGGTTGTTCCAAATGTCATATCTTTTGATGCATGGTATAAACTTTCAAAGCAAAGTCGGGATTTTGTTGATGTGATAAACGCCTTCTTTCTTTTTCAAATGGTTGACAAGCCAACTCGTAACTCTGCTTTCTTGGATCTTTTTTTCATTTCGGAGCCAGATTTTATAGCTTCGGTAAACTTTATGGAACCGCTCAGTGATCACACTTCCCTAAATGTTGAACTTGCTCTTCCTACGCAAAAGCACAGTCCGCTGGTAAAAGCTATTTATGATTACTCCAGGGCTAACGTCGATGACTTCTGTCGTAGCTTGCAATCTTTTTCAAGTATTTACATGGTTGGCTTTGACTCTAGGACAGTTCACGAAAACTGGAGATTATTCAAACAAAAGCTACTTGATCTATGTGATCAGTTTATTCCAAAAATAAATATACAGTCTTCTATTGAGAAACCCTGGTTTTCGAACCGCCTTAAACGACTACTGAATAAAAAGCGGAGACTATTTCAAACAGCTAAATTGTCTTTGTCCCCTTCTGCGTGGACAAAGTATGACGAATTCCAATTAGTATGCAAGACAGAGATACGTCGAGCGCAGAACAAGTTTTACAACGAAGACCTCCGCAACCTTATGACAGCTAACCCCAAAAAGTTCTGGAAAGCGGTTAACCCTAAGCAAGTGTCGAAGCCTCACCGATTCACTAATCCTGCGGGAGACGAGCTCGATGTGGGTGCAGTGTGCGAGGAATTCAGTCGTTTTTTTAGCGAGATGTTTTCTGAAGATATTTTCCCCTTACCAGAGCATTCGCCTAATTACGACATAGCCACACAAATGTGCCCAATCACTATGTCTGTGAGCGGAATTCAGAAACTAATAGAACATCTCCCAACAAATTCTGCCCCCGGTCTTGACAATATCACGACGAAGCTACTTAAGCTTAGCAAATGTGAATCTTCCGCAATCCTCTGTTCTATCTTTGAGCAATCCCTAACTAGTGGCCAAATACCTGCTGATTGGAAAAGGGCAAAAGTCACCCCGGTCTTTAAAAATGGTCAAAAGAATGAATTCACGAACTATCGACCCATCTCTCTGACGAGTGTTCCGAGTAAATTAATGGAACATGTTTTATTTTCAAATATCATGGATCACCTGTCAGCCAACAGCCTACTTTTTGTAAACCAGCACGGCTTCCGTCGGTCTCACTCTTGCGAATCCCAACTTTTTGAATTTGTAACTGATATACACAGTAACCTGCATTTTAAAACTGAGACGCATGCAATTTTTATTGATTTCCAAAAAGCATTCGATAAGGTGCCGCATCATCGACTAGTTCTAAAATTACGTGCTTTCCAAGTGGAGCCATTCGTGATAGACTGGATATCGAATTTTCTTTTTAATCGCTCGCAAAGTGTTTGTTATGATTACAAATCTTCATCCCATCAGAAAGTAAAATCGGGAGTGCCGCAGGGGACCGTGCTGGGTCCATTGCTCTTTCTTTTGTACGTGAATGATTTACCCGATAGTATTCTTTCAACCATCCGTTTGTACGCTGATGATTGTGTGGTGTATAGGAAAATATCTTGCATTAGTGATTGCATTCAACTTCAAAATGACCTGATTACCCTAGAAACATGGTGTAAAAAATGGCAAATGCAAATCAACATCCTAAAAACAAAATTCTTAAACTTCAACACTAAGCGAAGTGCCACAGTGTTTAGCTACTCTCTTTTTAATACACCCATTGAACATGTCCACACGTACAAATATCTCGGGGTTCATTTCACGTCAAACTTATCATGGGAAGCTCATATTAATCAGATCGTTGTAAAGGCAAACCAAAGCCTCGGTTTTTTGAGACGAACACTACATATGGCTAACCGGGAGACAAAACTCGTAGCTTACACTGCCCTTGTTCGCCCGCAGCTCGAGTATGCATCTACAACATGGAACCCCCACCAGGCTTACCTAATTCAGAAATTAGAGTCGATCCAAAGCAGGGCAACTCGGTTCATTCTTAAAAACTATACACACACTAGCATTACTACGCTAAAAAAAGAACTCGGCCTTCCACTGCTCGCGGAAAGAAGGAAACTGACCAGACTAGTTTCATTGCACGCTTTGTATTATCTGGCCCCTTTAAAGAGAGAATTGTACTGTCCTGCGGCTCATCACATTTCTCCTCGTACAGACCATTCTCAGAAAGTTCATCTGGTAACACCAAGGACCAACCTTTTTAAATTCTCTCCACTGCAATTATCACTTTCAGAATGGAACTCTCTGCCAGAACATATTGTTACAATTCAAGACTCATCTGGATTCAGAGCTGCACTTGCTACTTTTCTCGATATTTAGCAACCTTTAATCCTGTTTTTTCCTTTCTTTGTTTGTTTTGTTTGCTGCCAAAGCCCCCCCTTATGTAAAGCCCTACGGGCGCTTTAAGGGAACAATAAATGAAATGAAATGAAAATTGCAACATCAAAATAAATTACAAATAAAACATCTGAAATCAGCACATACGAAACGGGATACATCGTAGTGTAAGGCTCAGGGATTTCTACCAGGAATGGTTTCTTTGTGTGCACTCAAAGGTTACCTCACCGACGTTTACGCATTCGGACTTCATCTAATTGGGTCCGACGCAGTGGCTGTATAATCCGCGATTTCCTTACAAACCCCCTTACAAGTAGAACTCGCTAACTATCCCGCCACCTCGGCGTGTAAGCAATTGAAGGAACAGTGGGGAGAAAGTATAGCTTTCTTTATTTGAACTAGCCTTCGGTAACTCAAATTAGACCCTTAAAGAAGTTTTCATTAAACAAGATACGGAACATAAAAAAACACTTCACCGACCGCAACGCCAGAAGGACGTAATAGGATAAATATTAAAATAGAAGAGTTCGCTGTCTCACAAATATGTTAGCTTCTAAGTGTCTATTCGAAACCGCATGCATTATTATCAAACTCCACAGCCTTTTCTTTCCTCATTCCGATGGAAGCAAGCTTCAAGAACTCGCGCGATCTAGAAACGTGTTATGAAATGAGCACACAGCAGCATTTAGGATTTACGAGATTGTAGGAAAATGAAATCCCGTGACGCGATTTTTTTTTCTTGCACAGTTTTTTAATTCCCTTTTTTCCGTGCAAGCCGCGACCAGCGCAATACCGGTTCCTATGTCAAGATTCATGGATGCAGCGTTTGTCAAGATTCATGGATGCAGCGTTTATATTCGTAAGACTGAGTGGAGAAGAAAAATATGTAAGCGAGGTGTGTGTCAGTTGACGGCACTTAAAAAACAAATGGCATTGATAGCACATTCATTGTCAACTGCGCGTGGCCGAACCGTTTTGACATGAGCCGGTAACCGTTATTTTTTTTTTCCGGTTCAGTTCCGGTTCGGGTTCATCGCGATAACAATATAACGGTTCGGGTTCGGGTTCAGTTCCGGAAAAAATAGCGGTTCGGTTCCGGTTTTCGGTGTGGTTCGGTTCCGGTTAGACACCCTGATATATATATATTACTGTCGGAGTAAAATGTTAAGAACGCAAACACTCATACACGAGTGCACACGGGATGGGGGTAACTCTACTTAAAATGTTTGCAATTATGTTTTTGTTTGCACAGCATCAATCAGATGCAAGCTTACATGTCTGCCATCAACGACAATCATGGTTTTAGACAATTTGCAGTCCTATACAACATTTGTCCGCAATAACATAACAAAAAGACGTTTTCACCCCCTCTTCTTTCGAGGGAAGACTGCGCGCCAGCCGTTTGACAAACCAGGCAACGCCTCTATCGTAGATTAATTGAGCTCAACACGTGCTCCCTGAACCTCTATAATTAGGAGACACGAATAGCAATGGGTTGAAATTCATGTCTGAACTCAGACTTGAACCTTGTTTAGACATTTTACTTTTCGTCTTCAACCGATCGGCCGCGTGAGTGGAAGTCCGAGAGTAGCCAGAGGTAGTATATTCGATGTCCAAAACACACATATAATGCTCACATAAAAAAAAGAAGGATGTTTTCAATTCTTTGTAATACCGATTTAGACCTCAGCTTTTGAGGAGAAGGAGGGGAGGGTACGCCCCTCCTCCCCCCTCTCCCCCTCTCCTCCTCCGCTCCAATTTACAAGAAATGTCCAGCTAAATTTAGCCGGTAAACTGAATTGATGTTGAAGACACGTGACGTTAATTTCCCCACTAAATTTAGCGGGGAAACGTTTCCGCTAGACATAGCGGAAAAGTTTTTCACCTCAATTTGACGTGACTTTGCATTCATTCACATGCCGTCACGTGTGACGCCACGAGGGTAAAGGTTTCTCGCTAACTTTAGCAGGGAAACTTTTCCGCTAAATTTAGCGAAAAAACGTTTCCACCGTTTAGCGAGAAAATTTTACCCTCGTGACGTCACACGTGTCGTAACGTTTGGCGTCATTATTAGAAACGTCCCATAATGCAACACTCGGTTACGCCGACGGCGATGGCGACCGCGACGCAGCTCAACCAGGAAACGGGCGCCAAAGAGCTGTGCTCTAAAAAAATCACTGAAGCAATTGTGAACAACAATTGTGACTGCACCAAACGTCGACGATAGCGCTATAATGTACACTTTGCTTCTGTCAATAGTTTTAGCGCTCCTCTTCGGACGGATGTCGTAGCAGTTGCAGCCGGCTTGAGTCAGCGCTTGCCGCTCTTGAAGCTGTTCCAGCTGCTGAAGGATACTCAACTCGCAGCATGCGACTATACAATATTCCGAATATTGGAGAGGGGGAGCGACTGTGACGACCCAAGCGGTTAACTTTGCAAGTACACGGATGGGGAGAACAAATACAAGGACTCAGCGCTCGGCCGACATAACCGAGTGCGGCGTCAGCGTTCGGCTGGAGTTCGTGTTCTCCGGTAAGGGGGAAGAGGGGCTCTTTTGTTACCACTCCGGCCTGCATGAACAATGCAGCATGCATCCTGCCCAGCTCAGTACAAAAGCCGAAGTGGGTCAAGCTCGCATTCTCTGACGACTGCTTTCGGGGTAGATACGGGACTTAACGTCACTTCGTCGATTACTACTATCGTTTACATGATACTGTGTCCCGCGCTCTATTGTAGATGGTGACATGGACATGGCCATAAGTCCTGATGTGCACATGCCTTGTGTTGAGTAAACACCGAGGCGTGGGGAAACAAACGGGTCAGAGCGCTCCCTATGGTTCGATCTCCTGCCCAATAAGTGAAAATGCTTCAAGTGACACTAGTTCTCTCAGCACACAGCTCGCGCAAGAGCGATTTGCCGTGGCTCACCCCCACGTTTCTGGGCCGTCTGGCACAGAGGCTCTCCGCCCGCCGGAACGCGCACCGTCCAAACCAACGTGCATTATTGTGACTCAGAAAGCGCCCCGAAAACAGCAATAATCGTATCCGCGATTTCCGGGAAGCGCACGGACTACGCGCGCGCACGAAAACGCGTTGGTTTTGATCGCGCTTTAGGCACGCATTTCCGGCTTGAGCAGCGTCGCCGTCGGCGTAACCGCGCGTTGCATTATGGGACGTTTCCCATAATGACGTCACACGTGTGCCGTCACGAGGGTCACGAGTAGCGTCCCGAGGGTTAGTCGTGATGGTCACTGAAGGACATGACTTTCACGAGTTACGTCACGAGGGTCACTAGGGTCACGAGTGACGTCACGCGGGAGGAGGGAGGGAGGAGGAGGAGGAGAATGGAGGAGGGGGAGAGGGAGGAGGAGGGGCATACCCTCCTCTCCGTACGCTCCCCTCTTCCTCCTCAAGAGCTGCTCTCTAATTCGGCCTTACAGGGAATTTAAACGTCTTTCATTTTTTGCCCTACAAAAACCAGGGTAAAAAAGGAGCTTCTGCTGACACTGTTTCTACAGTCTACCGCGGAGCACGGATTGCCACCCATTGCAAAGGAACTTTCAGCCTTGAAGCAGTGAAAGAAGTATTCAAGATCGCTGCAGCTTCACGGCTGCCCGGGTCGCTCTTCCGCCTTCCCGTTGATGGTGTGCGCGGGGGTAGGGAAAGGTAGGGATTTTTTTTATTTTTGCCAGTGGAGAGTCGCCTACTGGAACCCTCGTGGCCGGCGTAACTTGAAAATTCAAGAAAATCCCGAAAACGTTTTTTTTTTTATTTTATAAAATATTTTGGCTTTTACTTGAGAAAAGGTTATTGATGCAGTCTGCCAATTTCCAGCCAAATCGTGGACTATAGAAATATTGGCGGAGATTCCCTATACCTATTACATCACTTGCCTCGGGATAGCGAGGTCAAGGCAGATGATTCTATGATCAAAATAGGTACCTGTTTTCACTTATTCACACCCAGCCCCCAGATCGAGCATCCTGTATAAACCCCTGAAACAGTAATTTCATTACTGTTTCGCGCTCAAAAAAAAAAAAAGGAGAAACAGGACAAAGAAACAAACATGGGACAAACGCGCGCTGTCTCTCAACCAAAATGTAGCAAAGATAGAAAAATAATAGGAACCATGCGGTAAAATACACAAAAGAAAAAATAACCCAGAAAATGATAGAGAAAATGAGAAACAGAACAAAATAACGAGAAAAATATAAACTTAAAACACTGCGCGTGAATTATTACTGGTAGTTCGGAAACGGCCTCCAAAATTTCATTTCTAGCTTTTATTGTTGAATCTAAAAACGCGAGTTTCTTTTCAAACTGTGCTGTGGCTGGCAGACTCCTTTGACTGGCTTACACGTTTGTCTCCAGATCTGGAAATGGTGAAAGATTCCAATAATTCTCTTGCAAGCTTATCTCGATAGTAGCCAATATTTGGGGTGCCAGAAATTGTTGCCTTACACCCACAGGAACTACAGTGAAACGGCAAATGTCCTCCCATCGAAGATTGTAAAGATATTAATGCGAGAGCATTAACTGCCCCAGGGAACGGAGCCGGTGGCGTCTGTATCCGCAAAAACGGCACCTAAAATCCCGTAACCGCGAAAAACGGCACCTAGATTGACTGTGACGCATCAGATATGATGTTTGTTCATTGAAGCCGGCGCGGACGCTTTAGGTCAAAGCGGACGCGCCTCGGAAATAAAAGACAAAGAAAATCACAGCAACGCAATGCTTCGCCACGTAAACCGTCGTGAAGCCGGCTGGGCTCGCCGCGCCTGCGCAGATGGAGAGTGTCATGTCCCCGCTGCAGCGCTGAGTGTGAGGGGAAGACGTGGCGTGCATGTTGTAGGAATGCGCTGCGTGTAGGAATGCGTGTAAGCAGTCTTAAGTGCTTCTGCCGAATTTTTATTTGCAACTTCCACGACCTATAGGGGGCGCTGGCGCCTATCGAAATTGCTGTCATCTGGTGAACGCCGTAGAAGAGCACTACAGGCCTGGTTGTGCAACGCGTAAGTAGTTAGAGTTTGACTACAGGGTGTCACAAAAGAAAATATACACTGTCTTTTTTACCGCAAAAATAAACTAGGCATTGCCGAGCGCTAATTCTCCGCCCAAAGCTAGAGCTAGAGGTCACAACCAGATGCCAAAGTTTCAGCCCGATCCGATAACTTAATCAAAAGTTATAAGTGATTTTCTGAAAATTTCAATGGGAAAATGGAGACCATTTTCGCCCGTTTTTGGTTTCTGGTGCCATAGAGCCTCGTGTGTTTGAAAAGTCCGTCGGCCGCCATTTTCCCATTGAAATTTTCAGAAAATCACTTATAACTTTTGATTAAGTTATCGGATCGGGCTGAAACTTTGGCATCTGGTTGTGACGTCTAGCTCTACCTTTGGGCGGAGAATTAGCGTTCGGCAATGCCTAGTTTATTTTTGCGGTTAAAAAGACCGTGTAAATTTTCTTTTGTGACACCCTGTATATACGAGCAGTATTAGAGCCTCATTTTATTTTTTCACGTCAAGAAGGTGAAGGCGAGCAAATTTATTGTGAAGCCAATCAAGCAGGAGCTAGGGAGCGCGATTCTCGCACCGTGGTACCACCAACTCTAAAGTCGCGAATGCTCCCGTAGCCTATTATTAAAAGGACACTGAGAGCGTACTCATGCATGCTGACGTTGTTATTTGAACATGACCTATATATGAAAGCCTAACTGCACGAGGCAAAATTTGCGGCTTGAAGTTCGTCCTCTTTCCGCCTGTTTGTGGCGCTTTCACTCTCTTTTTTTCACGATCACGTGCCATTGAAAGCGATGCACACCAAATATATACACCGTCGTCGGTCATCTAAGATACACCTTTTATATTAAAAATAGAAAATAATATGAACCCCGTTTTTTGTGAGTTCCAAGAAGGTGCAAATACTATGATTGAAACACGTTGCTGCACAGACCACAGGAAGAGATGTACAGGTCGTTCACTCTATGACGACGCACCGCGGTCTGGACGACGCGATAGTGGTACACGACGGACCAACGTTGCGTCGAACGTGAGATCGCTACTTCAGATCTGTGGTTCGTGGTACCGGCCACTCGATCTTCAAGCACAGAACAGCGAGAGGAAGGGATATCAGTGCGGAACATTCCCACTGCAAGCGCTTCATGCAACACCCTCGTCGCCGTCGTCTGCTTCACACACCCGAGAAGCGAAGGAGCGAGAAAACTTTCAGCCATTCCACTCTGGTGAAGAAGGAAGACGAGCGGAGCTGTACAATGGAAAGTAATGGCCGGCCGCAAGTCGGCAAGCCAGAGTGGAAAGGCTGCCGCCATCTATGAGCGACGGCGGTAATAAGATACGTGC
Source organism: Ixodes scapularis (assembly GCF_016920785.2). Classification (NCBI taxonomy): domain Eukaryota; kingdom Metazoa; phylum Arthropoda; class Arachnida; order Ixodida; family Ixodidae; genus Ixodes; species Ixodes scapularis. The sequence goes on from NW_024609881.1 coordinate 67,376,579, forward strand.
ACGCTTGACGCCGTCCCTCATAGATGGCGGTACATTGTAAAAAATTTCCGTAATTTTACAAACACTTTGTCGTAATTCTGATGGACAGTGTGTCCGTTTCTTAGTTAACGGACATAAAACCCGTTTTTTGTTACGTTGAATAAAATAGTACAGTTGTGTGCTAAAGAGTACCATAGTAGAGGATAAAAGCGTTAGAAGTGCTTTTATCGTCTAATCCTGCTAAGAGCAATTCGTTATAGTAAAGAGGACAAAGACTATACCAAGAACCTGCAGTACCCTGCAAAGGGAACAAATGAAAGTGGGGGGAAACACAAAATAGAAATCAAGTAAAAGTCTGCAATTCACGTTAAAGCACATAGGCACAGCTCTACCTCAGTGGGAGTGAAGGTCGCGAGTTTCCTGTCTACGGATATTTTCGAGCTTGTGATAATTGTTAGGGGGGTTCTGCGTGAGTGCAAATAAAGGGATTGACAGAACAGTGAAGACCACACCAAGAAGGAAGGCTGTTGCTCTACAGTACGAAAAGGTTGAAAGGCACCAGCACAATTCTTGCAAACAACTCCCTTCAGTGCCGTCTCGTGAACTCGCAGTTCCACAATGCTGTTTAGGAGGCATAATAAGACAACCCGCTGGAGGGCCACACTTGAGATCCACTCTAGTCGTCCAGTGAAGGGCCAGAATTCTAGCCAATGTCAAAGCAGTGAGTGATCCGGAGTGAGCTTGGCTGCCGAAGAATAGTGTATAGTTGCCCTTCGATGAACACTTTCAACTGATCTTTACTAGATCAACCTCACAGGAGTCTCATATGGAGCGGCGATACTCTAGGTGTGGCAGGACCAGTGCTGTAAAACGCATGGGCGCACCAACCGGGGGGTCAAGGGGGGCGCTTGTCCCCCAGTTCTTAGAGTGGGGGGGGGGGGGGGCAAGTCATGTGTTTTGCCCCCCCCCCCAAAAAAAAAAAAAAACAGCCACCACTGGGCAGGTTAAACACTGGCTGGCAGCGCCCACGGGATACCAAGGGCACCGCTCCTCGGCCCCGGGGGGGGGGGGGGGGAGGAGGGGAGGGGAAGGGGGTTTAGTTTGCCCCCCCCACTCAAAACCAAGTTGGTACGCCACTGGTGAAAGGCACCGAAGTATGTTATGGCCTGGTCTACTGGACATGCTAAGTACAAAACCCAGTGTTCCGCACGTTTTGAACAAAACTGTCGTCAGGCTGTGCGAGAAGCATAGCTGGCTGTTTATAGTAGACCTTGTCGATGTTGTTCTGCAAACCCTGGTCGTTTCTGGGGCCACCTGATAAGCGGCACCAGTATCATGTCGTCCGTAACAGCAGTGGAGTTGATTGCAGGGATCACGATTAATAAACTTGTTGAGAACAAGTGGACTGAGCACACTGAACTGTCGAGTATTTGGGGCCACTGGAAATGGTTCCATGATATACACTGCACTCCGAGCGACTCAAATTGAAGACGTCTAGTATGCACACATTTCATTAAATCGTGTTAGTGAGCACCAGTGGCTCGCTGGGCAGGTCATAGGACTCAGCTTTAACGGAAGCCAGGTACCATGTACAGTATAGCAGCCCCTTGCCATGCCTGTGCAAGGTTCCAGCTCCAGGTGGTGGCGTCGCCAAAAGGGTAGTTGAAAAGGTACCACGACCAGCACACCCCTACAGTTGTTAGCATGATCCTTTCTGTAAGCAGTGTGCTCCACTGTAGCAATTGACAAGGTGACTGCCATAAACTGAATCATGCATCCACGCTTTACATGCCGCCACAACTGTTGAGGGATGCGTCTCATGGAGTGAGTGAAGGTGCAGCAGCTTATTCGGGACCAAGTTCCCTGTTTGAGAACCACACTGCGAGTTGAAGCAACGCAAACCAGGGAGTACAGGGATGGGGTTTGTCTGGACGGGCCAGGGTGGTGGAACACGGGGGGCAGCGTCGCTGGTTGCCCGGGCAGGCCAGAGTACGGTGTACGTACTCGACACAGCTGTTGCAATGATGGGCTTGAGGTTTGTGGGGACGGCAGCGAAATTCAAGGTGGCAGTAGTACACTGTGTAAGGGACATGAGTTCCGATGAAGGTGATGATGGCTGAACCTGTTGTGCCTACTCGCCCTGCGTGAAGGATGTCCCCTTGATAAGGCTCCAGATCATTGATGATCTTGTCGGGGATGGCCTCCGAGGCAATTCCACGTATAACACCTCGACAGGAGTTGTTTGGAGCGGCTAGATAGGAGTGAACGGGAGGGGAAGTGTTTTGTAAGGTGATATTGGTGATGCGAAGTAGCCAGTTGACGATCGCTTCGTGATGGGTGCGGAGGACGGTTATTTTGCCGGAGGTAGAGCGACACGTCGGTACATATATGAGCAGGGAGCTGTGCGGCTTGCAAGAACGCCGGCACACTGTCCAGAGGCAGCGCAGCAGCGCCAGCAGGACGGACTGGGAGATGCACTATAACTACGTGAAGTTCGGGGTCAAAGTCGGCCGGAAGACGAGATTTGCGGCGCTTTCCAGGGGTGATCCATTTCCCACCTTGGTCGTCTCGCTCTAGGGAGATTTTCCTGTCCTGGTTCAGGATGGACGCAAAGATATTGGTGAGCTGCGAAGCGGCGATGTCGGCTGTAGCCATATTCGAAGCAGAAACGGGCGTGCCGCTCGCAGAACGAGACTCAAGCGAACCGATCTCTCAGCGGATGTGCTGCGGCGGGCCGACGGAGCGCGGCGATGTTTATACCAGGATCACGTACAGTCGCGTACAGTTCTCTGGGGTTTGCGGAGCCCGGAGAAGACGTCCGCTCTCGTCGGAGGTTTGCAGCAGTCTCCGGACACTGAAGGTAAGGGCGTTCACATCGAAGGGTTCACCATAGAAGGGGGGCTACTGAGGTTTTAAGAACCACTGATCGTAGCAATCGCATTCCAAAGACACCGCGTTGTCGTAGATTGTTTTTCACCGGCTACGTCCTGTAGGGCTGTAGCCAGGGCTGGGGGATCCATCGCCGGAAACGCGGAGGAACCAAGCAACGACGTGGGGCTTGCCGAGTCGGTTCGTGGGTGCCGAAGACATTCGAGCAACGCTTCCAGGAAGACTGGATATTCTTTCCGGCGAGGACACAATACTTAGACAGCATGCTTGGGGCTGATGAGGATCGCAGGAGGTGGATAACAGGACAACCAATGCACAGCAAATAGGTCGAGCACGGTACACGGCACAATATTGGTCGCCGCCATGTTAAATTGAAACGAAGTTCACGAAGCCAAGCTCCAGTTTAGTACACAATGCGTTTCGACATGCTTTATTACAAATAATTTTATAAATCTTAAAAATTTTTTTTGTATCTTAAAGTATTAATTTAAGTCGAATGAAACAAGCAAATTTACGTTGCGTCAAATAAACTTGGTCAGAACTCGGAACCAAAGAGCATCGCCGCATCGCCATCGCCATCGTAACAAAACGCAAAAACTTTCAAAAACGAAGCGAGTTTCAAAACTTTCACCTTTCGCAACTTTTGGGCGCTTTCAGACTTAAGGAACAAACATCGAAAAACGTTCTTGGAAAAAGAAAGTGTCCTAGATGCCAGCGTGCCCATAAAGCCAGCTGTGGGTATGAGTCTAATTGGTGAGTGCTCACTCACTCGTTTTACTTTTTGAGTCCTTTCTGTTCGGAGCGTTTATGACGTGATCCTTTTGTGTGCAGTCGGCGTGAAAGCGAACGTGTGCGGTTCCTTGTCGCACAGGTGCTTTCCCTCGAGCTTTTGCCAAGGAAGCCACGGAATCGACCTGTCACTGCACGGGCACTCAGATTGCGGGAACACTACCAAAGGCAAAGGTCCCACCGGAGGCAGGGGGGCCAAGCAAGGCACTTGGTGAGTGTATCAGGGAGCTTGATTTCTGCAAATCGGGTGGCGGCCTGGTACCAGATAGCTAGGCGGTGTGTTTTGCGGAACCCATGACTGCTAAAGGTACCCGTTAGTGTGATGGCGCTTGTATTCGCTTCCCCTGTGGGAGGTTAGATTCAAGTTCGATTTTCGTCCTCGGAAACTACTCGAAACATTGCATGACGTGCGCCTTTAGAAGTAAGGTCTGTATTGATGATGTTGCTTGCGAAGAGTATAAACGAGTTCTTTGTCGACTGGGGCACTGATTTCTTATAAAAAAATTCTGTATATGGTGCACTTATTTACTAACCCTCTGGCAGTACTTCACTGTAAAGGTTAGGAAAAAAAAACAAAAACGCGCATTGACTAGTGTCAAAAGAAACAGAAAAAAAAGTGTTTTAAACTACTTCCTCCTCAGCTCATAAGCAAAGGGAGAATTCACGTGGTCGTATTTCACTGGAACCCAAAGTTATCCCAGCAGTTTGAGAGTCAGCAAGGGCAAATCCCTTAATAAAATGCATGCTTCACATTTTGGCAAGTGCCAACAAAAATAAAGTATAAAATGCATGTAAGCAATTTAGCGAGCAACAAGAAAAGTGATGGCGACCCTTTTTTCTATCGCTCGATCAGCTGCACGACGAGGCAAGCCACATGAAAGCGATGGGAGCAAGCGACCGAGGCGATGAGCAAAGCTTTTTAGAAATCCAAAAACCGAGCAATGAGAGCTCTCTGTCGCTCATTGCCGTCGCTCGCTAAATCGCATACATACGGTTCAGCTTGAATTGTATGAGCGCGAGAGACAGATGCAACTCACTTCCAAATGCCTTTCATTTCAAGGCTACACTGCCATTTGCGTTCAAGTGCTGCACGGGCCTCGTGCACTGGCACTTTGACACCACTTAAGAAACTAACACAAACATATCCAGGGGTTTTAGGTTGGGTTAGCCATCCTACAAAAATGTGCTGCTCAGTTAATAGACGATTTGCTATTTTCCCACGCGCCCTGGCCAGCCCGCGAGGAATCGTGGGAGAGACTCTCCTCGCCTGGCCGCTCTGCCTTGAGATCGCATTGCCTTGTCGCTTGCCTTCTCTTAATCCTGTTTTTCGATTCCATTACATATTTCTATCTATTCCAGTGTATTCTTTATCGCTTCTAAGGGTTTCTATTCTCTTCTGTGCACAATATTTCTTGTATATATAGTATTTGTGTCTTTATTTTGCCTTTTTCGACGGGAGTGCCGACGGACAACACGCCGCTTCGCGCGTTGTTTCCCGGAATGAGTACTACCATTGCTACAGATTCCTATCGCGCTGTTAGCTGTTTGTGTTGGTTCAATTTGACCCGCGTACAGTCGAGACGAGCCGTTTATGAACACCCGCGCACATGTCATAGGGATAGGCACAGCTCTGAATCAACTATCGTGACGCGAGAGCCGAGCGCGCTGTGATTTGGCCACCCACGCTCGCTCCATTTACTCGCACTGTAGCGTATGCCTTCGAGTGCCGCTTACTTAACTAAGATACAGCACACCGCTGTATCTTAGGGGGGCAGGGCAGGGCCCGAGGGTGAAGCCCTGCCCTGCCCCCCTCTCCCCCCTGCGTATCTCACCAGGGGGGGCACGAGCTCCGATGCCCCCCCGAAGTCTACGCCTATGCTTAGAAGCAATAAAAACACTTTGGAATAGGTAAAACAGGTAATGGAATCGAAAAACAGGGGATTAAGAGGAGGCAAGCGCCAAGGCAATGCAATCTCAAGGCAGAGCGGCTAGGCGAGGGACAGTCTCTCCCACAAATCCTCGTCCTTGGGGGATGTTGCAAAAGGCCTATTTATATCAAGTTCAAAATTAACAGCACTCTTCATTGATGGCTGGTTCACACGACGAACTGATCCACAGACGGATTGATCATGTCCGCGGTTCGTCCGTCTCCCAAGCGCATCCACACAAAGGAGCAGACGCGCAAATGACAGCCAGGACGAACCGAACATGTTTGCGACCACACTGTGGCACTGTTGTCCAAGGTCGAAATCGACATTTGCTGCTTTGAACAAGAACTGTGCGCCACTGTGACGTGCGGAGTGAGACATAACACCATGATAGGCTTAGTGCGAAGCGCCACTAGCCTTACTAAACCAAACCATGGCAGAGACACAAGCATGGTCCTGCTCGAGGAGACTTTGGCGTGGAGGCGATGAACTCCTGGGCCGCTAAGTGGCATTTGGAGATGCCTTCGCTCACTTTGCACTTGCGCCTTCAGTACACCACAGCCACAAGAAAGGTCTTGCTGGTGAAAGGTTGATTGGAGATTCAAAGTGATTGCGGCGTGGTAGACGCGTCTTTACAGAAGCTTTTCGACGCAGATGAGTACCAGATTCTGCGTCGTGTCAGTTGGGCAAAGTTCCTCATGCCAACCTTTTTGGTATGAGAAATGAAATGAAAGAATATTTTGTTGCAATAGTTTGGGTCATTTTTCTTTAAAAGTCTTGCAACTTTCAGGAAAGCACAAGCATTACAGACCAGCTGCCCTCACAATCATGACCCTCCTCCCCTTTCTCTTCCCGGTAGTTGCTGTCGGTGAGCAACCTGATAACCTCGGGGTTTTCGGCTTTTCTAATAGAAATTAGCGGTTCTTGTACATGTGCAAAAGTGAAAAGTATGCTACTGCCATGTTTGTCAGTTTTGTAACTCTTTATTCTCTCAGACCGCAAATTTGTCTTCAGCTTGGTTCACGTGCACAGCACATTCATGGCATCTTGTATCCAAAAATATCTATTGTGGGTTGGATGTGTGTTTGGGGGGGGGGGGGGGGGCATTACTTTGCTGGTTGAGTTAATAGGCAGGAGATTGCGAGAAACAAAAGGGTAGATAAAATACAACCGCCACTTTTACTATGAAAACCTTTTAATAGAGGACTGGCAAAAAAATGAGAACACGAAAAGGTATGACGTCCCGTCCTCCTCTTACTCTTTACTTTCTGTAACCTAGTCTGGTAATTATAAGATTCAACGACGTGGAAGATGTTGGTGCACCTTAACCCATTTTGGACGAGCCTCGCTCATCTACCTAGGGCCGTTCCTAAACCGTTTAGGATGAGTGTAACTCATCCGCGCACTATACCTCACCCCTTGGCTCTATTTGGACATCCCAGGCTTGTTCCGAGCATATATAGTTTGCGGTGCTGCTCAGAGATGACAGCATGAATGTTTTTTATTGTACACAATTTTAAGGATGGCGACTGATTGTGGAGACATGCGCAGCTTGGGCCGTACGTGCAATAAATATAGAAAAAACAACTTAGCATCAAAAACTGAAGAAAAAAGAAACGGTTAAGGTAAACAGTGTGCGACATTATTATGCAGTTTCCTCGTTCTTTCGACAATATCTAATTGGATACGAGACACACTTTTATGACGTGCAGGCAACGTCAGCAGAAATGTTTGGCGTGAAATGACACGCCAAAAATACAATATAACATAGCTATTCTGTAAGGACCCATTGTACGTTCCTGTAACTCTGCTAGATTTGTTTTGAGAATGGCGCGATAGTTTCGTTGATAAATCCACTTATATGTGAATCCCTCGGAGAAGCGGATCCAAGCAGAACTGGAGGCTGGCTTTGTAGCCAGCCTCCAGCGCGATGTCTCCTTACACGCACTCACAGATTTGGCTATCTTGGCGTCTCGAGCTTCAGCTTTCTCGTTTACCTTCCACGTTTCGAGCATGCGGTTTGTGATGATTACGTCTACGACATCGCTCGCCTTGTCAAAGTGTTCGACATTGATTGCAGCAGCGATGAGTATGATTGCTATCAAGAGATGTTGAAAGCTGTTCATTTTGACTGCGACCGGCTGGCGACAAACTCCAGTGACGGCGAGTAACGGACGAACTCGTTGTGGTCACTGCCGCCCGGGATTATCTCGCAGGCGCATGCACGGTGGAAGGTCAACGGGCCGGCGGCGAGAGCGAGAAAAGCATTTGGGTTACCGAGTTGCGCGAGCGGCTTTGATCGTACCGCGGCAAGGAGAGCTTGGGCAATCACGGGGGCCCCTAGAATGAGAGAGCGTTCATGGTCACATGCTTTATGGGCACCATGATGTGACTAACTTGGGCAGTGTTGCTTGGTCGCCAGATGAAAATGATACAAATTCGTAAATTGAATAGTGCAATTAGTAGAGCTCTAAAATTAAGTAACTTGGTGTATATACTAAGTAGTCTTTGAGCAATCCATTTCAAAAATAATAGATTCGTTTATTTTTCGTGTCATAACCCCTTTAAGTCACTGCAGACTCCGCTGTCCACTTATGGCCGATTCACATGATGAACTTATCCGCAGATAAATTGATCAAGTGACAAGACGTCCACGGTACATCAGTCCCCCAAGCACATCCATACGGAGGAGACGAGCAGATGACAGCGAAAACAAACTGAACCTATTCCCGGCCCTGCATCATCGCACTGTGGCACAGTTTTGCAAGGTCAGGAGTGATGTTTGCGAATACGATCACTGTGCTATTATGAAAAAGTATCGTGTGCTGCTGTTACATAGCGAGCGAGACAAAGCATGATGACAGGCTTAGCGTGAAGCGCTACTAGCTTTACTAACCACATAACACAAGTATCGTCCTGCTCCAGGAGGCTTCAGTGTCTAAGTGATAAAGTCCTGGTGTTGCGGAGGGGCATTTGGAAATGCCTTCACGCACTGCTTGCTTGTGCACCACTCTTCAGCACACTACAGCCGTTAGAAAGGTCTTGGCTGGGTTGAAAACTGGGTGGACCTGCAGGGAAGCTTGCAGCTTGCTAGGCAAGTTTTCACTGAAGCTTTTTGACACCAACCCGGAGGAGTACCAGAACCTGCGGCTTGTCGGCTGGGCAAAGTTCTTGCAGCTTCTTTCACGAGTGGAAAATAAGAATGGTTCGACAAAATGAAACTGCGAATGGACAAAGTACAGTGCACTATCTTTGTTTGGCTCATTCGAAAACCAAAAAATATTGCTGTGCTGTTGGTGCTCTACCGTGAACGCTTTTACTGTTACTCACCCGCTAAAAATCTGGGCATGGAAGGGCACTTTGCCCTTATGTTTGGGCGTCTGCTGACGAGGTGCATATCGGAGGAATAGCCGACATGATGGTAACGTGACAAACGGTCCACGGATGAAAATTATGATTCAATCCATCGCGTGAATCTGCCATTATTTGACAATTGTCCTAATATGATTAATTGATCCCTATTAAAAAAGAACAATTGTTTTCTGAAACAATGTAATGAAAGGAAGTTTTTCTAAACAATGCCTGCTCCTTTGGCAACGGAATAGCACGAGCCTTGGTATAACAGGAACTTTCCGTAGATCAGACATATGTTTATTCCTTGCTCAAAGTAAAGACATGAGTTTGTCTTGGCAATGCCAACCTCCTGTGTATGATCTGTAAAAAGTCCTTAATGACCGTGGTCAAGGGAGAGGAGTTTCTGATTTCAAGAACAGGATGGGGTGAAAGAAAAAGTGTCTCGATGAACAATGAATGCTCCAGCTTATCCACTCAGCCAAGTTTCTGCAACATGAACTAGGCTCTAAGAGAAAGACGTACGATAATCACTTCGAAAACTTTAGGATTTGCCAAGGGATGAAATTAATTAAATGCACAAAAAAGTAGGGGGAGGAGGATGGCAAGAAAATTTTGGGGCTTGTGTTCTTCCACTTGAATTGTTTGTGCAGGAACCATTACTGAAGCAGCACTTCATTCCAGAGGTAATAATCTATTGCTAGTCAAAGCCTTTTTCCAGAAATGCACATCAGGTAAGCGGTTTTTTTTTTTCTTAAACATGAGGTGCTTTTTAACGTTGCCCTCCAATCCCAAAATGTTGTCCATCCGTCCGTGCGCTTTGCCGCTAAATTTAGTGGGGATATTTTTGTTGCGTGACCTCTACACAAGTTCAGTTTCCTCTCGAAATTTAGCAGAAAATTGATGTCACAGGACCTACAGGCAATCTCAAGCTCTCTGATAAATTTAGCGGAAAAATGGTTGTCACGTGAACTATGCATCTGCATTGCCCTAACTTCGTTTGCGCTTTCTTCTCTGTTCTAAACTCCCAAACTTAATTCGAGCAACGGACATCGATGGCGACAGTCCCTCGGTCATCAAGACACCATTGCTCGGTTTTAACGACAGAAACACGAATAACGACCGAAAGCGTTGAATACTGTCTGAGGACCTATGTATCTTGCACGGAATCCGGCAAGGTGAGTGCGGGTGTTTCTACATGACCCCTAACTCCGGTGGCAGTGGTTTGCTTCCGTAAACTGAAAAGACTTTTCTCCAACGCCATCCTCTCGATTTAACGCTGTTCCGTCGATGAACATGGGGTACGCTCGCAAGGTGCGTGCAAGTTTTCTCAAGATAATTGCTGTTTCAGGTTGTAACATTTTCTAACTGAATTTATCTTAATATTGATATTTCAAAGTGTTGACAATGACTCAATTTTATCATTTACAACGCTGAGTTGAAGGCTCATTTCCGCCGCCGGGTGTGGCTGAAAATTGTCGAAAAGCTTGTTCTATTGGTCTTCCTGAATCACGATCTCCTGAGCAATACCAGAGAGCCTTGAACCTATGTTGACCGTCACAATGCGACTAGATTCTTATTTTAAAAATTAGTACATAACGTAGCCGGGAAGAAGCCTTCATTTCTGTTGCTGAAAGTTGAAATATGCTCATGCATCAATTTCGAATCGTTGAATCATTGACCGACTCGCTCCGGCAAAAGGCCCATCTCGACTTTGCTGTTTTCAGTTCTCGACAAAAGACACACTCGTTGGCACGGGATCCTCAAATAAAACGTTTATAAACACCGATGCATAAACATGTTTCTATGTTTATAAACAGTGATGCATGAGCATGTTTCAACTTTAAGCAACAGAAATTGAAGGTTTCTTTCCAGCTACATTATGTACTAATTTTGAAAATAAGAAGAATCTAGTCGCATTGTGACGGTCAGCATGGGCTCATGGCTCTCTGGTATTGCGGAGAAGATTGGGATTCAGGCAAAGCAATAGAACTAACTTTTTGACAATCGCCAGCCACACCTGGCGACGAAAATCAGCCTTCAACTAAGTGCTGTAGATAATAAAATTGAGTCAATGTCACCACTTTGAAATTTATATATTAAAATAAATTCAGTTCCAAAATGTTACAAGCTGAAAGCAAATATCAGGAGAAAACTTGCACACACCTTGCGAGCGCACCCTGTGTTCATCGACGGTACAGCGTTAAATGTGATGCCCACTCCATTCACAAAATGTTCCGAGCACAGTCGAGAGGATGGCGTTGGGGAAAAGTCTTTTCGATTTAGGGACGCAAGCTACTACTGCCGGAAATCGGGGTCATGTGGAAAGCAATGGAGCTTAAAGACACTGCAGTCGCACTCGCCTTGCAGGATTTCGTGCAAGCTACACAGGCTCTCGGACAGTATTCAACGCTTTCTGTCGTTATTCGTGCACCGTATAAGTGAGCAATGGTGTCTTGATGACCGGGGGACTGTTGCCATCCAAGCCCGTGGCTCTAATTAAGTTTGGGAGTTAAAACAGAGAACTAAACACGAACGAAGTTCGGGCAATGCTTACAGCGAACACCGGCAAAGCCTCTCATCTGGGGCTTTCACTGCCTTTAACGCTCCAGCAAGGGGGAAAGCGCCGGTAGCCCTTTCCCCTTTTATCTCTCGCACTATTTTAGTAAAACAGTTTATACACGGTTCTGCTCTGCTGTAACCCCGTTAAACAAACTTCTTACCAAGCACCGGTGCACTGCGGAAAAGCAACAGCAGCGGAAGCAAGCACCACGGGTGTTGCTTCTCCGCAGTGCACCGGTGCTGCGAAAGAAGTGCGCTCAACGGTGCTGCGAGAACAAAAAGTATGAATTACACGAAAACATTGTTCGAGTTAAGCTGCTTATGAATACATTGAACACGTAGCGGGTCAACCAAAGTTTTGAAATTTGTTTGACTTAACCAGAAGTATTAAATATCCGAGTTTGAATTATCGCGAGCCCACTGTATATACTAAGGGAGATCTGGCTCAATCCAATCTGCTTAATATCACTGAATAGTTCTGCAATTTTAATTGGCTAGTTTTATTTCTCAAGCACTTGATATGTTCGGTATTCAAATCAATGCAAATTTTTTCTTTGGTTCAATTTATGGGGGTTTATTTTATATGTCATGTTTAGAAGGAGCTAGGCTAGTTGGTAAGCACGTTGCTCACTTACTTTAACCATGCATGTCATATACAATTTGTTGCGATTGTGTTTGAATGCAAATCCTCTTCTGCTCTTTATTTCAAGCTGCCCTCACACGCACCGTGAAGATACCGAGGAGGTCTTCAATTGAATGACAACTTCAAGCACAAGCATGGAGGGGCATCCAAATGGCCAGCAGAAGGACAACTGTAATGTAAATTTTCTCCAAAGTTAAAGCAAGGCTTGCCTTCTTCCAATAAAGGTATTGTGGCGAAACTTCTTAATTTGTTAATTGAACTGTCATCTATAGGAACAGCTGAGCTCACACAAACAAAATCCTGGCATTGAGAAGTACAGGTTGTGTGCTCTTTCTCTTTTGCAAAACATGAACTTTTTGGCTGAGGATGTAAACTTATTCAAGTTCATATATTAAATGACGGAGCTATGAACTCTCCACATCAATCTACCCCAAAAGCTTCATGTGTGTAGGCTTGCTTGAATATGGAAGCTTTTTGCACTAAATAATGAAGCACTTGACCTTTACGTCTTTTTGAACTGGACTCTCCATAGAAACAAGGCATATAATTTTGTAGAATGGCGAAATGTCTGTAGCCCACATTATGGACAGCTATCCATATGAAATGTGAAACCTGTCCGCACTAAATAACGAAGGACTATACCTTTCCGAATTATATAAGGCCAAAGCTACGAGTCATCCGCACCAGTCCTGCACCTCTGATAAGTCAGGTGACACCCCTGGCAGATCTAGAGCTCTGCCAGGTGAGTTGCCTGATGCATCGGAGGTGCAGGTGGTACGGATGGCTCGAGGCTTTGGCCTTATAAGGCGGAAAGGTATAGTCCTTCGGTATTTAGTGCGGACAGCTTTCACATTTCCTACGGATAGCTGTCTGTAATGTGGGCTACAGACGTTCCGTCGTTCTACGAAATTATATGCGTTGTTTTTACGGACCGTCCAGATTCTAGATTACGGCAAACCATACCGGCAATACTGAACCGGCAACTTTTGCCCGTAAAATGGGGTGAAAATGTTTTACAGTGTAGGTGTCCAGAGTTCGGTGTCTTCATTTCTTTGCGGAGGACACGAGCCCGGGAAAAGTAGTCCTTAACAGCTCCGGTGTAAAAAAAAATGTGTAGAGAGCGATATAGCCACGTAACTCCCGGCAACTGTCTCGTGCGATCCTCCGTGCATGCAAATGTTTCGGGTTTAGTTTCGAGCAGTTTCGTTTTTTTACCTTAATGAAAATATACGTGACCTTGTAGCAATAGGCAAAGAGCGCGGAAAAAAAGGGAGAAAGTAGAAGTGCACGCAGGACAAGCGCTGAGTCTCAACTGAACTTTGAGAAAAAGCAAAATCAGCCGCGCTGAGCCCATCACGGGGTGGTGAATCAACACGTATCTAAATATGAAATCTGTTTGCTGTGTAATTTCAGCGACGACCGGCTGACGAACTTCGTACCCTCCTTTTTTAATAGCATAGGCTTCTAAAATATTCCTAGTATGCGGTCTCTGCCCTTCTCAATAATCTCTACCTTTTTGAAAATGGGGTCGACACCCACAACTATACTCCGTTTCACCTTATGATGTACCGGAGGAAAGGCTGAAATCGCGAGCTCCTTGCTCTAGGGCACATCGCGGCGGCACAAGCTCTCGTGCGTTGAGTAGCTCCAACGCTATAAGGTCGCGCTTCTAGCCTTGTCTGCGGTACAACATAAGGTGAAATGGAGTATACCACATGTAAACAGTAACTGCCCCCCCCCCCCCCCCCCCCGCTCCCACTTCTGACTCTAACGGCAAGTCATGCTCCCGCAATCTTTGGCTAACGCATCGGCTCGTCTAACCAATATAGGCCTTTTTAAAACGTAGCGGGAATTTATTAAAGAGAAAAAAAAAAACCTCTCACCTCGCAGTCAACATGTTAATTTTCGTGCCTTACCGAGCTAGTAGGGCCATGGCCTTTCTTATTTGCAACTCAACAGCAAACTTTCGCCAACTTGCAGGGGGCAGAGAAGATCGAAGGCACATCGTATCGCAACTCTGCTTGTTTTTAAGTGTAACTACGGAATGACAAGTAGTCTTCTGTTTGGTTTTTCCTCTGGGGTTGAGGTGCTCCCTTTAGTTTCCTTAACAAAGCATCCAAAACGCTCAATAATTTCGATGTTGGAAAACCCGCCGCTGTGAGATGTTCTTCCTGCCGGTCCAAGCTATCGTTAACCACATGGAGACACGGCTTTTCGAGGTCGGCCTGTAGGCAAGAAGAAGGTATACTTGTGTGCGACGAATCAAGTGGGCGAAGACTCTTTTCCGAACTTGAGTGATCAGACCACCAGACGTGTCTAACCGCAAATTCCAATCTCATATAAATAAGACTATTGCAGAAAATTTCCATCCTGAAGTTCATTAGTGAACGAGAGATCTCGGACCCAACGAGAGCGCCAGTTTCAAGATGGCGGTTGCCTCGACTGACGCAGCAAGGGCGACGTGGAGTTTTTGAAGTTCTGTGTTACGTGAAATTGCGTGGTGTTCAGCTCGGCGATTCTTTCTGGGACCTACCGTGGTCGAATCAGATCGCCGGGCAGCTGAAGGAGTGCACAGTGAAAATGTTCGCCGCTCGGAATGAGCGTCGACGCTGCGATCTGCTCAACGCTAAGCCTATTCCCACAGTTCATCGCCGACGGACGAACGACTCTAAAAGAAATCGCCGAAGTTCTCCCTTTGAACTGGACATCAGGGTCATGAATTTCATTCGGCGATAGCATTCATAAAAGTTGCCGTTTCCACGGGAGGAGTGACGGAGGCTCCGTGATCGAATTTGGCTACGCACTCGTACTCGTAGCCTCTGTACCCCGCAGAAAAGCGCGCTCGACGAGGCAGCTGTGACTTGGTTTAATTTGAAATAAATTATTGGACACGTTTTCATTCTCAATATTTCTTTCCAGGAGCATGGTTCCGCTATAAGCACGCGGAATTCTACGGCTCTAGCAAATTTAACCAAGGTCATGCGCGGTGTTCACTCGAAAACGTCACGCACAACTAAATTCGGTCCAAGCAGGTCATTTTTAGCGTACGCTATAATATTGCGTATTGCGTACGTAAGGTTCAGCAACGGTATACCAAAACTGTATATTGCTAAATAACTTCTTAAAAAACTTAACAAAAAAAGCGAACAGCTAGGGCTAAGTTCAGAATACAGAAAAAAAAATGTAAACCGGTTTTGTCAAGATTGAGTTGTCATTCGTAGACCGCCGTAAAGACTGGGATTGTAGAGTCATTGGTCAGGAACTCTTCGGAAGCTCATCTGTCCATGATATCACTGAACCGGTAGAGAGGCAGTGTAAAAAAATGATTAGTGTAAGATGTGATAACAGGTTCATCAAGCGGCAATTAGAATTGTTTCTGAAAGGCAGGAGAGAAACGAAAGAGAAATCAAGGAACCGCTTTGCTGTAATTCCATATTTTCATGACATTTCTCACAACCTGATGGCATGTGAGAGGCAGTTCGGAGTGGACACGCTCTTTGGTCCAGATTTTGTGCCAAGTAAATTGGCGCCGTTTCAAACAGGTATAAGTGAGTTCAAAAAGAAAAAAAAAAAATGATATGTCGTTTTGTCTTTTTTTTTTTTTTTTTTTGTCCCTTCTACGATTTGCTGCTTCTTCTCTTCCCCAGTCTAAGGTTAATTCAAAATGGGTAATATACACACGCTCGCCTGGTGAATATTTTCTACCGTCAAGGCCCTTAAACGTTTGTTTTGTTTTAGTGTTTTTAAGAACTCGACTTTTCGCTCTTTCTGGCGTGAATTGAAACGTTGTGGCGCCAGTGTGCAAATTGCCCTAAACACTTTCGGTCCTGAACTAGACTGCGGGTTTTGCAGAATTTGCGAGGTCAAATCTACACGATATTTTATAGAAACAGTCGCTTATGCCACTGACGCATATAATGTGCCTTTTATTTGAAATGATGAGGCCTAAAAGATTTAGAAAATATACTCGGTCCGGAAGCCAGTCAGGGCTACCCAATAAGTAACATCACTGAGTCTCTTGCCAAAAAAAAAGGCAAATAGTTTGTCTTACATATGGTACATATGACCTGCCACAGGAAAGGGGAATGCTATGCACCGCACACATATTTAAGGAGACAAAATGGCAAGCATGTTTCTTGTGACATTTATGTTTTGGTAGCTTTTCCACTTTTGAGCAGAGTTTAGAAGAAAGTTGACCTCGTTGACTGCTGACCGCGTGCTGACGGCGAGCTTCCACAGTTCTTTTGCAACGTGCATTCCACACCATCAAGATTGCCGGTCCTGACAGACTATTAAAAAAGTTAATGAAATGATATCGGGTTTGAATATTCATGACTTTGCAGAGGCGTACAGGTCCTAATCTGGCCCAGGTATAATCGCAGAAAGCGCCACTGATTCAGAAGCTTCTTTGTAGCGGTAAAATCGCGAAGATTAAAGGGGTCTTTTTCTTTCAGTCTTGCCTTCGCAAAGCTTTACGATTGAAATGTTGGATCGAAACCACCTGCCTGACGGCAGTCGAGCGCGGCTCATGAATTGGATACGAGGACTGCGTGAGCCACTCGACTTTGGCTCTCAACATTCAATGTCTCGGCGGACACTCGGTATAGTCACTCGTGACCAACCAATGCGCTGATGAGAGTAACCGAACTGTAAGAATGACTGGAACTCAGCACGCGTTTTCTTTTTTGCCGAGCCCCAGAGCGGGTGTATGACTAAAAGGGCAGTGCTACGATTTTCGAGTTTTGCTCAAATACCCTTAGAAAAAAATCATTGACATCAATGACCTGTGAAACACCCGTTCGTTTTTCAGGACACACAATCGAAGCCGCAGAAAAAATGAAAGAAATAGGAGCAGCCTTCAATTCCTCAACTCGCAGCCAGAACAACCGGCCACGTGATCTGGGGCCGATGATATGCCGCCAATGTTGATCATAGCCTAGCTACACTCTAAGAAAAAATGACTACCCTGGGTGGTGAAATGGTGCTTTGGAGGCTTTGACTACACCAAAAGGCGAGTTACGACCCCAAACCGCTGTGCAATGACCGCCTTTCTGCAGGTGACGACGAGGTGTAGTCA
This sequence comes from Ixodes scapularis, assembly GCF_016920785.2. NCBI lineage: Eukaryota > Metazoa > Arthropoda > Arachnida > Ixodida > Ixodidae > Ixodes > Ixodes scapularis. The sequence goes on from NW_024609881.1 coordinate 67,393,797, forward strand.
CTTTCGAATCCGATATTCACGTGCAGGCAGTCGTAAATGATATTAGTAACTTGGATAACTACTGGAAGACTATAAATGATATGCTTCCTTAGCTTTCGTAATCTTTTAAGATCCGCCAAGATCATATATGTTTCGCAATTCGCGTAAATTGGTGGAATAAACATTTTGTCAGCGCGCGCAGCAACACTGGTCTCGACAGCCGTGGACCGTGGTGGGGTGTAGCGTGTAGCTGTGGCACCATAACAACAACAAGCGGCGTGGGTGTTTGCTGAACTGAGGTGAGGATATCTTTCTGACCTATTTTATTGCAAAGAATTTAAAAAAAATGATTAGTTGTATATCTGATCGTGTCGAACCATTGAACACTGGGACCCAGGATCGGCAGGGTAAACATGCTCAGAGGTATGTGACTGTGTCGCCCGTACTGTTTTCATCAACCTCGGACTGGTTGAATGTCTGAGCTGCACCCGTCGTGGTTTTATCTCCTGGCTGTACGTACGTAGTGCGCGAACTTTCCAATTCAGTAGCAGGTTGAGATTCAGTGGCAGCGTAGTAATATGCTTTTACTAGATTGTTGTGTCGTCACGAGCGCTATTTGTGCTTTTACAAGCGCCAGCGCGAGCCCGAACTTGCGCCTCTTTCACCGTTTGCGTTCTTCTGCTTTGATGTTCTGCTCTATGATTTATTAAACCTAAATCTAAAGGTCAATCGCCTCTGCCTCGTCACCCATCAGGACACCCCATAGCGCTGCCGCTCTACAGGCCCTTCCTGGATGTCTCCTGGATAGCTAGGTTCGAAATTGTACATGTACCTTTTTTTTAGTACACGGAAGTGACGTCATCACGTCTGATTGGTTGGAAACAAAAGTGACGTAATTTCCCTAGAAAAATGTGGGCGGAGTCGGAAAAACTGGGCGGAGTCGGCAACCGGACGTGACAACAAAATGACGTTTCGTTTTGTACCGAGTACGTTTCAAAAGGTACATGTTCGGAACTAAGCGTCATTGGCAGCATGTTTTCGGCGGCGAAGCGTCGCCGTCTCGTCAAATCGACTTTTTCTTTAATAGAGCTTTTTTTTTCGCCCGAAAGGCTGTATCGGGAACACCGCGATGCATTCGAGCTCCCGGAGGAGATCTTTCGGAAGCAATACCGCCTGCCCAAGATCGTGGTGCGGTGGTTGTGCGACGAACTTCGCGAGGAACCGTAGGTGAGGAGAGTGCGTACCTCGTGGACGGTCATGACTGTGGAGCTTCAAGTGTTGTGTGCACTGCGCTTCTACGACACGGGGAGCTTCCAAGGCATGGTGGCGAGCGACGAACACGTAGCGCGGGACCAAAAGACAGTCAGCGTTGAGGTCCGCGCCGTGTCCGTCGCTATCGTGCGTCGTCTCGGGGTCCAGCGTGGCTGGATCCACTTCCCCGAGACGCCGAGCGAGAGGTTCGACGCGGAGAAGGGCTTCAGGCTGCTCGGCAGGATACCCGGCGTCATCGGTTGCGTGGACGGGACCATGGTCTCCATCGTCGGCCCGTTCAAGAACGAGCCCACCGTCACGAAGGCGGCGTACTGGTGCCGCAAGTACTTCTACGCCCCTATCGTGATGGTGGTAAGTACACTCATGTTACGTTGTCAAAACGCGCCCCAAATTTGTGGGGAAAAAAAGACGTATTGCCGATACGGTTTAAGTATGCCGTTTTATGACTGCGGGCTGTGGGGTCTCACGACTGCGCGAGCGTGTGCTCTACGTAGTATGTGAGCCGTGAGACGCTTCTCCCAAAAATAATACTTGTCTGTAAAGCTTCCGTAAGAAACAAAAACAAAAAAAACATTATTTTTGTTTCAACGTAGTTAGTTGTACCTTGCATCCAGGAAGGTGTGTTGACATGCATGTGTCAGACAAAATAACTTAAAAGGTTCTGAAATTGCGACTGCTTTGTGAACCACAAGTGCAATCTTCTACTTGTGGATTCAGGTAATTACATGTCAATATCTCTCTCACTTTCAGGTGTGTGACGCCGACTGCCGGATAATGGGCATCGACCCACGGTATCTCGGGTCGGTGCACGACTCCTTGGTGTGGCAATTTTCCTGGCTCCGAAACCAACTCGAGCAAGGGCAGCTGCCACGCGACGGCCGGTTCCTGCTTGGTGAGCATACTAAATTCATTCTTTACGCACACGGTGGCTCCCACTGCTTGAAAGCCACAGTACCACACGTACTGTGCTTGTTGTGAGGCACACAGACACAGTTGCTGGAACTCCTTGAAGTGAGACAACACCCAAAGTTTGGCCATTAATCTCTGTTTATGTCCACATAACTCTCACACTCTGCAGGCTACGAAAGCCACACTACACCAATCTCACGACAGTGATAGACTGCGCAAGGCATGCAACCGCAGTGCGAGTCGCTGTCCGGTTCGGCCCACTCACTGTTACTGTCTGCCTGTACCCGCTTGCTGGTTGGTTTTTGCATGAAGTTGGAGCTCTTTCGCTGATCCCTGGGGGCTCGCCTGGTCGCTTTGACGGTCGTCAGTTTGTACGGAAAGGGATCAATTCCTCCTTGGCCACTTGGGGCTCGCCAAATCTGTCCTCGGGTCGTCTCTGTCCCACACACTGGATTCTTTTCCCTGACCCTTCTTCTTCGGTCTGCCTATATAGCTCCTCCTATTAGAGCCTCCGTGTCCCAACAGGACCTGACTCCTTTCCAATCTAACCACCCCCTCTCTTTTCCCCATCTCCAACTCCACCGAGGATTAGGAAAGAGGTTCGTCGAACGGGCGCCTTATCCCCTTGCTTGCCAAAGACAAGGCCAGCGTGTTCTGCTCTGCCCGTGCCTAAGGTCACGGCCACACTCCCAAAAGCAACAGAGCTTTTATCTGTCGGATGCAAGGGCCTAATAATGCACTTGCATACAACACAGCACCCCTAAGGAATCGTGCACACTTCCCATACAACCCACCAGGAAAACACATAGTAACATGAAATAACAGGGAGTTTGCAGGCAAGCTGGTGCCAATTAATTATAATGTAAACTGATACTGTAGTGCAGAAATATTAACACACATTTAAGTCACACTTAAGTTACATTATAATTGACATAGTTGCACACAGCTGTTTTCTTGCCTTTTATTTTAAAAAGTAAAGAATGCAATATGTTCCATCCTCTACATGTGCAGGTGACAGCGGCTACCCCTTGGAGCCTTGGCTCATCACCCCTGTCCCCGGGAACCACGCGACCTCCACCGCTTGCGGTCGGTTTAATAAGGCGCATTCCTCGATCAGGTCTGTTGTGGAGCGCTGCATCGGGCTGTTGAAAAACAGATTCCGGTGTCTGCAAAGGCACCGGGCTCTGTATTACCACCCTTCAACAGCCACCACCATTATTTCGGCATGTGCAGTGCTCCACAAGATCTGCCTTGCATCGAGCGAGCCAGAACCGGAGTCAGACTCTGACCCTGAAGAGTCAGAGTTAGGGTCTGAGCCGAGCTCGGACAGTTCTGAGCCGAGCTCGGAGAGGTCAGCGTCGGCTCCCGAGAGGCTGGCTCCTGCCGGCCCCCCGGTCGGCCTTCCGGTCGGCCTCTCGGACAGGGGGAAGGCTCTGAGGCAGCGCCTTGTCGCCCGGTTCGGAACCCGCCGCAGACGTGCCCGTGCGGATCGCCACACGCAAGGAGTCCGCCGCCACGACGGTAGTCCCGACCACCAGGGACACCGTCAAGAAGCCCCTCAGCGCCCTCGCCGCGGTGGTGCCCAGCATGGACGCCGCCAGCGACAGGGAACCTCTCGCCACCACGACTGAGGTCCTGACCACCAAGGACCCCGTCACATCCTTGCCCTCAGTGAAGCCTGGAAGGGGAATTTATAACAACTCGTGAGAACACGCAGCCTTGTCTGTGCTTCCCATTTGTTGACCAAACATTTTGACGAGCATGCATTTTATGATAATGTAGTGATTGCGCAGGCGAGCTGGTGGATGTTAACCATTTTGTTCTTAGCCCGAGACTGAGGCAGGCCTCAGTCTCGGGCTAAGCCTGCCTCAGTCTCGGGCTAAGAACAAAATGACATGCATTCTACTCGGAGGAGAACATTTAGAGAATGCTACCTCAGAGGCACTCTCACTTTCTTTTTTTGACAACGTTTCCATTGAGTACCGGGATATATGTCTAGTGCTAGCACATCATCTTCCCAAAAATTACAAGCAAGACACCATAGGAATTTATTGCAACAGCCAGGGGCGAGGTGGGAAAAATGACGCATGTCCTTGTTTGGGTGTCAAACATTAGATTTCGCACTACATGGACAGATGCAATGTCTTCCGCTGGAGCTCCTAATATTTGCAAAAGGTCAACGTGTTTCTTAAATGCACCCTTATTGATATTCCGCGGTGCAGCGCATTGGTGACCGCTGCCCTGCACTCTTTGTTAACATGATAATAACTGTTGAAGTACGTACCTGCTGGTCGCCCGGTTCACCGAGGACCCGCACCCCAGGGGCCCCAAGTGCCGAATCTGTGCCCACTAGCGTCAGGATCCTTGCCAGGGACTGCGCTAGTGGGCGCACGGTGGAGCTCCCACCGCCGGTCCTTCTGTTTATAACGAAAACGACTGAATAAATTTCATTGCACTATCAGCAGACTACAAAGATTACCTTGTGATTTCGTTGAGCTGTGCAGCTCGCTTCCGCGCCTTCATCACGCGCCGGGACCAATGCTCCTTCCATTGCTTGAAGCTCTTGGTTGGAGGCCCCAGTGAATTCAGGCGCAGAGTCAGCTGCTCCCAAAGACGCCGCTTGTCGTCCGCGTAAGGGCGGCGGAGAGGTCAGTGGCGTTGCGCGCGAGCGACGGGTGCTCACACATGACTGAGAGTTGCTCCTCCTTCTGAGCAGCCGTCACTCGCGCGCTCCTCGTTAGTCCCGCCTACCCCTCCGCTGCTCCCGGCACCCCCGGCTCCTCGTGGTCCGACCCGTCCGACATTTTGGTTTGAAGAAGGCGCGTGGCGCACATCCCGCATAATATTGGAACAACTTTCTCTCCAATTAATTGTTAAATGTATTGCAAAAGGATACAAAAAAGCGGTTTGTTTTAACAACGCCCAAAAAGTTTTGATTGTTTTTCAATACTTTTACCTGTACTAGAACAGATGCGACGGCCAGCGACGCACAGGATTGGTTGCCCTTCCTTCGCTAAACGCAGGAACTGCTCCCCGCGTCGTAGTAAATCCTACCCCGTATCCCGCGCGTAGGGACGCCTCAGGGAATGCGTAGCTACTTCTGCTCGTCGGTGGTTGGCTCCGGACGTCGCTCAAACGGGTGACAGGTGTCAAGTTTGCGATGACGTAGCGGCGTCAAAGTGGGCAGTGCCGCCACGTGAGTGTTGCTAGGATACGCTCCTCCTTTCCATTACGTCACTTCATGTACCTTTTCTCAAATGTCCAACCTAGCGATCCTGCTGCCATTAACAGCCGGATCGTCGAACCTCCATCATTGTCGCCTCTCCACCAGAGGATCACTACATGTTGGTGCGTCAGCTACCACTATATTTCGGCGCGTCAGCTACCGCTATATTTTGGTGCGTTGGCCGAGCCTATCGGCCCGTCCCGTTTTTTCGACTGTTTAACTCTTTTCTGGGCACAAAAAGAGCCCCCGCGGTTTTTCACAACGTTCTTGCGCTCGTGCTCGTTCAGTTTTTTTTTTTTTATTTTTTTTTTTTTTTAAGGGCAATATATAAGCTTCCGAGGTTCTTTGCAGTGTTCCAACACTTGTGTTCCTTCAGTTCTTTTAGGACAGTAAATAAGCCCCTGATGTTCTTCACAGTGTTCCAACGCCCGTGATTGTTCAATTTACCAGTCTGCCTTGCAAGACGGGGCTTTTTAAACCTTCTGATATTTTCCCCTTGGCCGGTCGCTCTGCCGTACCCGGTTTTGGACTTTACAAAATTTCATTGCATTGAGACACGCTGCCCCATACTCCGTTCACCCTTAAGCTGAGACAGACCCATATATGTAGAAAGTTTGGCCATTCGTTGGGAAGTATAGGAGACAAATGAGGAAGTGCCATTGGCCGAAAGCAGGCTGGGCGTGTTCCAGGGCGTCTTCACAAATTCGAATGTGGCCAATCAGAAGCCGGAAATAATACCCTGGTGGTGGTTGCGAGAAACAAAATTCATAAGTGCGTCGGAGTAACTCTCGGTGACTGAAAATGTGGTACATGTGATGTTTCAATCACGGTCATCCAAAATTATGGTGAAAGATTGCGACTGGCGGAATGATCGACATAATCCGTGCGCCGAAGGCCGGCAATCCACCGTCTAAGCGGTCACACTCTCCCCGAGCAAAACAGAGTTTTGCTCGGGGAGAGTGTGACCGGCACATTTGTTTCTTACATCTTTCCGCATGATCATGATTGTAACATCCTGTGCACCCTATTTTAAACCATGAAAGGTCACTACATTTCACACTTACGTGTTTATTAAAACCATACACCAACATATACCTATGGTTAAAACAGTTTCTCGCTACTACCGCTAGGGATTCTTTTAGGCTTCTGGTTGGTCAAGAGAGAATGTCAAGCCCACTTTCTGCTTCTGGTGCATGCCCGGCTCTGCCTGCGCCTAGCACTGACAAAACACTCTCTAAACACGGCTCTGAGCTGAGACTGCAGTGGGAACTGCTTGCCCGCCGAACTAATCAGCCGCCTCCCTTTCATCACCTGACCCAGTCCTCGGTCTATGGATATGAGCGGGAGCGTGATCACGTGGCGAAAGGGGGATGTATAACTGGTCCATTGAAGACTTAGCTTTCACCACAGTTTCAGCTTAGGGATGAATGGAATATAGTCAGCGCGCAGGATGGCCACCCAGCTCCGGCCTCCCAAGAAGTTGGTGTTTACAAGACGGCCGCTGTCTTCATTGGCGTCTTCGCTCTAAACGATGTGCTGAAGAACGAGCGTGCACCAGCATTCGACACGAAGCTTTATCGATGGCTGCCCGTACGCGGACGAGCTAGCATCTCCTCCGTTCTAGACGGGCGCTTTCGGTGAATCGCAGTGCTGTGAAATTAAATGTTTCTCTTTCGATTTTTCTTCTAAGAAAACGTTTTTATCATAAATGCCTGTGACCACAACAGCCGCCATTAAGTCAACATTTTTCTCTGATTGCGACTATCTCGATTATGACAAACTTTCCTCGGATATGAAGTTTTTCCAATATCATTTCTCATTGATCACTTGTGTGTAGTAGAAGATAAGTGTTGTGTTCTAGTATTTTTAGTATTGTAGTCTTCCTATAGCTACTGTTAAAAAAATATTAAGAATGGGAGAGCAGTAGTTTTTCGTTCTGCTTTAATGAGGTACGGAAGCAACATTTTAGCGACTTCTTTGTGTAGACATGGTCTGCTTCATGACGGCAGCTCACAAACAGCAGTCTTTCGTCTATAAATGCAAGAAAAGCAATTTTAAAACAAATAAAAAAATGTCCAAATACCACCTGGTAGTTGAGGTCTGAGCTTTGTTGGAATGTCTCCCGTCACGGGCCCATCAGGAGCTACACCACGGTGTGGCGTGTCCGATGGAGGCGTGCGGGAGCGAGCGACGCTTGGCGCGCGTATCAGGTCTAGTACACCGTACCTCGGGCATTGCGACTTGTCAGAATTGTAACGCGCTGACGATAAAGCTGGCGCCACCTAGTGACGGCGATCGTAATTACTATACCCTTGGCCTCGTATGGGCCCGTGACGTTGCGAGCGTGACGTTACGGGTAAATATCCCGAGATTTGCGTGCCGACTCGATGGCTGTTTTTGAAGCGCTCGGCAGAATATGTTTGTTGGAACAAAAAATATAGCCATCTGCTAAAAATACAAGCGTGCCATTATCATTTACGGATATCGTGGATCATATTTCACTTATTTCGAAGTGTTCTGGAAATATTCCAAGTTTTGATTCTGTACCCCCTTAAGGCTGCGGTCCCACGGCAGCCATCTTGAACAAGGCGTTAGTTCAACCAATAGATGGCGACACGCACCCGTGTGTGGCCGAAACAGTGGTTCACAGTGGGATGGCTCGAGCACCATCACGTTCCCCTCGTGGCCTTGCTCGCGCCGCTGCCAGCTGTGCTCAGCTAGCTCAAGTAGCGTGGCCCAGCAAATGGATGTATACGAGAATGTCAGGCTGGGTATAAATTGGTCTCTGATATAGGAAGATGCGGTTCTTCGGTTGTAGTGGGCTTTCACAATAAATCTTACCAAGAAGAAATCAAATGTTGATTGACGTGTCAATATTCTATCAATGAAAATGTCTTCTGCAGGAATGCACGCTCAGTAGACTCAATCTTCCAAGACACCAGTGCAAGCGGACGTCAAGTAAACTGCTTCGCGATTTACGGTACTAACCTCACCATTTTAATGACCGCTAGAATAACGTCACGAAATATTGTGTTTCACGGGGTCCGGAAGATGATGTAAAGGTTGTTACATTATAGTTCCCAGAAACTATCTGGAAAGACTCGAAGTCTTCCTTGAGTCAAACGCCATCATGAACAAAAACTGAAAACGATCCACTATTCAGTCGGTGGGTGGCGAAACGTATCCGCATCTACGGAGTCATGGTCGGTGCGTGCTTTAAGTGGCTGGAAGTTTACACGATGCCTGCCACGATGTCCAAACCCGTCATTGACGTGCTATGATCTGTTTTACCTACTTTTGCCCTACCGAACATACTTTTCTCTGATAGCGCGCAAATCTTGCTTCAAACAAAATAAACAAGTTTTTGAAGAAAAAAAACACAAAAACAACCGGCATCTGGCATCAAAGTAGTGCACCATGCCATCCTGCAACTAACGGCAAGCAGAACAGATGGTGTGCGAAACGGAAAAATGCCCTTTTGAAGCTTACGGAAGAAGCAGTTCAGTGAAGAATCGCCAGGTTCTTGTTCCAGCCGAAGCAATATTCGGCGGACGAAGAGCCACACCCCTCGATCTCATGACACTCTAGCCTGTGAACGAAGATGGAGAGATTCCCAGATCGGGAGTAATGGCAGTTTATTCGGTCGGACAACTCGTCTACGTGAGGAATTTCAGCGGAAGTCATGCTTTCCATGTAAAACTTGAGCAGAAAAGGCTCTATGTAGGTTGACCAGAAGGTGTCATCCCTCTGAATACGTTGGATATTAATGCCCTTGAGTATAGATATAACTAAACCACAAAACTCTTTTTGTGTATTGTGTAAATGCCCTTGTTTTTGATAGTAGAAGCTATGGTGGTGATTTGGGCCTTTCACATCAGGCTCCAATTTCTTATTTTTTGCCTCATACTCCTTTGCGGTTTAAGTATGCTTCAAAAATCTTTTAGAACGGGGACACTTTACGTCAACGAGGCCATTTGTTCCAAGTAGTCAATCGGGGAACGCTGCTAGAAATCCGTCCCTTATATTAACGAATAAACCGCACTTCTGCACAGTGCAGTTTTCCTGTTCCACGTACAGTTGTGAAGCAGCGTCCTCATTGATTCTACTATATTCTGTTGCGGGTGAAGAAAGGCTTTGGGTACACGATACTTGAAACAAGTCTGGCACTGTACGTTGTCGTTCGAAACCCACTAAAATCGTCGTCCCTATAGAGCCTCATCATTTAATCATTACCTCGTCACCTCTTGTTGCTCTTCATCAACAGTAAGTACAATAGGCTGCCGCCATATTACAGTCCAAGAATTGAAAAATTGAGTCGTTCAGTCCTTCAACAAATTTATTATTTATATAATGTTATTTCGTTAAATTACCTCGAAACGATAGACGTCCATCGTCGATCTTCAAATACTTTTACCTCTATATAAATTAGACCCACAAGGGTCTAATTTATATACAGGTAAAAGTATTTGAAGTCGGCGGCCGAACGCATGGTCTAGCGCACACCACCTCGGAGCGCTTGGAGCGAAAGCTCGCGCTGCAGAACCCTCCCCGCCCCTGCCCGTTTCGATATGGATGTGCATCGTACCGGCGTGCGGTCGTGTATCCCTACTGCGTGGTGCACGTTAAAGACCTCAGGTTTACGGTTGTATCGCACTCGCTAAATTGCTCATCTACAGCTGAGAGTCAGACGCCCACTAAGGCGGACTAACTTCCGGCTGTGTAAACATACACACAACAATTTGCAATTAGACGCATAATAACAAAGAACACAACGTGCCGCTTCTTTTCTTTAGATGCCTTTTTTTAAACCAGCGCAAGCTCTCGCGTTCTCTCTTTTGAGACGGTTAGAACGGTCGCACATAAAACCCACGTTTCTCCTACCCGGCCGCTTTCTCCTCTCATTATGTGTAAGTGGTTAAAACTAAATAAGCTATAATAATTGTGTATTGTTCATATTTAGTTCCAGTTTCAGTTAGGGAAAAGGTGTTTTGCGGGAACTAGAGCAAATAAATTAGCTGCTCTTAGAGTATCGGCCCTCTCTTCCCCGACAGTGTTGTGAACGCCGCCATTCTGGTGCTTGTGCAGAGCAGGCGCAACTGCCGATCGTCATAATTCAAAACTGCGACATCCTCAACATTAGATTCGGTGTTAGGAAGCTCATGTAATGTTGCTTTGTTTTGTCGCACACTGTTTAAAGTGGAGGACGTAAAAGCGTTTCTTGTTATGCCAGATAAAGCTTCAAATAACTGGCAACCATGATTTTAAGCCACAATATGGCCAAGTGTCGCTACTCTGACGCGTAGCTTATTTAATGACACTATTCATGCTCTTGTTCAAGAGGCTTGTAATACCTGGAGGGGCCATGACGTAAGCTCCGTGGATTCCACAAGCCACTACCTTTTGACACCTGCCTCTTCCTCATTGTTCCCGCTTGTGCCAGTAAATTAGCTACGGTTCAGTGTAACGACACTTGGCCATATTGTGGCTTAAAATCATGGTTGCCAGTTACCTGAAGCTGTATCTAAAATCACAGGACACGCTTTTCCGTCCCCCACAAATGTTTAAACAACCCGCGACAGAGCATTGCAATATTGCATCAGCTTCCTAGCACCGCATCTAATGCTGAGGAAGTCATACTTTTGGATCATGACGATCGGCAGTTGCGTTTGCTCTGAACAAGACGCAAGATGGCGGCGCCCAAAACAATTTTTGGGAACGGAGCTCCGATACTTTAAAGCTCATTTAGTGACTGTAGGCATGAAGTGAACTCGGGTGTATTATTTTCCTCTTCGTCTTTATTGTTTATTGATTTCAATCGTATCGAATATTGAGCACATTATATCACGCTACGCGTGTGTAATTATTTGTACTTAATTTTAAGTACTTTAGTACTTAAACCATTCATTTATCGATAGTAAATCTTAAAATATATATTTTTTTAAATGTGGAGGTAAAAAGACACGGAGATTGATGATGATACAGACGCCAACGCCGCCCTCGGAATTTTTTTAAACACTAGAAATCAGCAGTTTGTCTGCAATCCGCCAGGTAGCGCAGGAAAACACCCAAACAGATTTTAATTGTTCTTAAAATTAGCTAAGCTCTACACCTATTAAGAAATCCAAGCAAGATCATTGTGAAAATTTAGTACATCGCAAAATATATCCTTTTCAAACAATAAATGTTATTAGATGTCAATAAATCTGTTTGATGTCCAAAAAAGATATGCGTCAAAAACAGGTAAGTTTGAAGGGCTCCTGGAGCGTTATGACTTTGAAAATAGTAAAAAGCCATCGTCCACCTCTTGGGCAACGATTGTAGCTCTAAATGTTCTAAAAGATTTTATCATAGTTTAATTATTTCCTCAGCGGCATTTGAAGTACCATGACTCGAAGCACAAAAAAGTGCTACGTTTGATATAAAATATCTTAACAAAAAATTTTACACATTACATTTTTTTTTGCATAGTACTAATTATAGGCACTACATCTGTAGCTAATTTCATTGCCCTAGCGCTTGTCATTAAAAACATATTTGTGCTGAAAAATGACAATTTTAGGGCAATATTTGGAGGGATGAAAAAAAACAAAGTAGTGCAAATGCCAAAAAAGTGTACCGTTACATTCTGCTCTGACATCATCTTAACAAAACTGCTATATTGGAACCGTGCTATCTTTAATGGATCGTTCATAAAACATGAACTAGCGGAGCAAGTGAGGGTCCGCGCCATCATATTCGCGACGCTACAAACGCGCTTGAACAGTAAAAACAAACACATACATAATATCAAATGAAAGATTGCATTGCCTTTCGAATGACGTCAATCCCACAAAACAGTATTTAAAAGGATATGAGTAATGACCTGCCAAAAAGTACCTAAACTGCCACATTCAGTGGGCCCGTGGCCTTAATGTCTTTCTTGGGGTTTTGTTTAAAAAAAAATTAAGGAAAGGAGAATCTAATAATTGGCTTTTACTAGTTTGTTACATCGTCACCGACACTATTTGCACTATTACGAGTGCAATTTCGAGTCCGAGCTTGCACCTCTTTGCCATTCTTGTTCTTCAGTTCTGATGTTCTGCTCTATAATTAATGAAATCTAAACCTAAAAGTCAATCACCTCTGCTTTGTCGTTGGCAGGGTTCGCGCTGACTGTGAACCCTGCCACTACTCGTCTCCCATCAGGGTACCCCATCACCTGGCCGCTCTACCAGCGCGTTTTGGATGTCTCCTGCTGCCAAGGAGCAGCCTGATGATTGAACCACCGAACCTCCAACATTGTTGCCTCTCCAACAAAAAACTACTACAGGTAGGCTGGCCCACTTGTGGGGAAGCTGTGTCCAGAGCTGATCTGCCTTGTGTTGGTGCTGTCCTCTTGAGGTGCCTACTGTTGTCATTCGTATACCATCAAGTGGGCAGACAATTTCAGGAATCCACCATAGGCCTAAACTGCGCGCCCACACAGTCTGTCCCACACCAAAAGGATGGTTGCCTCCCATGTGCGGGTACGAGTCCAAATGCATATAGACAAAAATCAATCGGGGATCTGATGTGGTAGCCAAATAACAGTTAAGAAGAATACTTCCTATCTTTTGCTGAGGTTCTGCAGCAGTGGAACTTCAACAACAGCGGGGAAGTGCTTACAAGCCTGGTTCCAAGTCTGTGAGGTTGAACCTCATAAATTCCCCCTTGTCTCCACATATTGCATGCTCGGATAACCTGATAAACTGCGGGTGATACAAAGGAGTGGTGGGGTGATGTACACGACTGTTGTAAAAACTGTTTGAAAACAGTACTATTAATCTGGGTTTGTTGTCGTCAAACACAAGTGTCCTTGGCTTTCCAAATATATCAAAGATGTCGCACTGGGCTTCCACTGTGGTCTCGGCCGATGCTTCTATCTGCTTTATGGCGATCAGTATCACGTAACTCTCCAGCTGTACGGCATAATATAAGCCATGTTCATCGTTGCTTGGTATCCAATCAGCTGACCCTAACCTGCACAAGGGGCATTTAACAAAACTGTGCACATGTTTCGCACCTTCTTACATGGTCTTAAACGTCTTTGTCAACACCGGGGTTCCAGAAGATTGTTTGTGCCAGGCTCTTCATGACTGACCTGCCTGGGGCCTGTGTCGCACTCTGTGGACTCCCACGGCGGCTAGGAACAAGGAAGTGACGTCAACAACGCAGCAAGCACAGATTAAGTGCTGATTGGTGAAAGTCGCTGATGACGAATTTCCGCAGAAGAAAACAAAGCTCACTTTTTCTTTGTTTTCTTCTGCGGAAATTCGTCATCAGCAACTCTCACCAATCAACAGCCAATCTGCGTTTGCTGCGTGTTTGACGTCACTTCCCTCTCCCTATTCGCCGTGGGAGTCCGAAAAGCGCAACATAGGGCCCCAGGATAGGCGTCATGGAGCATAGCCTCCAGTATACTGATAATGCCTGCTCAATTGCCAGTTGCCAGCTATCACTACAAGGGTGTGTCGCCTTCCTATACAAGGCAGAAAATGTGAATGAAAATAAGCCTCTCGTGCGTTCTTGTATTCTTGGTGCTGTTTTTGGCATTTGTCGTGGTACCTGGGTTCAAGAACTTGTCGGGGCTGTCATTTCACGAGACCCCAAGCAACACTCGGGATCATGGAAAGTGACTAAAGCTTATTTTGAGGGAAGACTGCGTCCCAAATTCGACCTCATAAATACTTAATAGCGTGTGTTAGGCACCTTTTTGTGACGTACATGAAGGAATGCTTGTCTGGTCCTCCTTCGTGGATTCTGCTGAGGTTCCACTCAAAGCCCAGCTTGGCTCAGGCTTCTCTGGTGTCAAAGCTGGATGAGCCCATGTACCCTTCCAGGTCCTGTTTTGGTGCTGCTTGACTGGCTGTTACTGTTTACCTACGCACATCTTTCTCGCACTGCTTGAGGTATATTGTGACGGGCGCCTGACAACAGGCACAGTGCGTCATTATGAAACGTGAGCCCTGGCACAGCTAACACCTTCCACAATGCTTATGTGACTTCGTAGTGGTTGTTAGCCCAGAGGACACTGGCTGTTGCAATTCCTCTTCACCTTCTGAACTTTAAAACAAAACCAATTATGCAGCGAAACCAAAGCATGCACTACCTTTCAGCCTTTTAGCACCGCTTCTCGGCATCATTGTCGTTGTTGCAATGCTTTGTTTGTAGTTGAGATGGTGATATCACAACACCTTCCTTGTCACTCATGGTGCTTGCAGTAGCTTCGCAGAACACAAAAACATTCAAACTGCATACACCTGACACTGCAGTGAAATTACCAAAATATGCGGTTGCAATTTCTGCTTGCGTCGGCCAGCTCCCCACAATGCGACATCGGGACGTGCCATGTCACAGTGTCATAGGACGCAAGCTACGATTCATGTGGGAACCATCATACAATGCCTGTCTTTGTTGTGCACGTGTTTCACATCTACTTGCCAACTGATGCAATGAAAAGAGTTTTTGTTGAAGGCTACTGAGTTGGCAGGTTACAAGCGCCTGAGCATTCAGCTAATTGGTGATTTCACTTGGCTACTAGTTTCAGTGGAATGTGTAATTTTGATACTGTTTGTCCATAATCTATTTATTGGCTGGTTTCTTCGAAAGTAACTCAGTCGGTCTATCTAAGGAAGCCTCAAGAAAAAGCTTTGCTAAGGCAGCACTAGCCTTGACAATTTTTTTTGTTGAGACCAAGATAAGGCCACCTGATTTTATTTTGAGCAAGCCAGCACACTGCAGAGGAGGAATGACCCAGATTTAGCATGGAGTTATAGGTTTCACATGAGCACATTCCATTTGTAGTTGAAAAAGAGATGTCACTTAATTAGAAAGACAAGTGAAATAAAAGCATTCTTAGGTGTTTCGGTTAAGAAAGCTGTGCATATTTTAGCTCAGCTTTCAGTATTTTGGTACATTTTGCTTTGTAGCTTTGAGTTTATCTATGATAACTTAAAGCATGTAAAATACATTGGTTTTGACAGACAACTGCACTTGGGCATCTATCATATGTCTGAGCTGAGCCTTCATTTTTTTTCAGCTGAAGTGTATCTCTCGCTTGGCTTGATCAGTATCTACTTCACGTACTGAATACCTTTTTACAGGGTTGCGTTGCCACAGGAGACTTGTGCGCTTGTGGGTGTTTGGTGAGTGGTGTCACCAATCACCATGAGCCCCGAGCCCAGCATGGGTTCAGACCCCCTGCAAGCCTGGCTCTGCTAGGTGTCCCCGTTTCTGATGAAACTGGGGTCTTGGCAGTTGAGCCAAGCCCGGGCTAGGTTTCCTTCAAAGGCCACCCAGGTTAGGCAACACACCACCCCAGCCCACGCCCTGCACAAACAGGTGTCCTGCGTTGGCTCGCCTAGAACGATTCGGTCAGTCGCTTTGCTTCACCACTCCTTTCCTCTGACGTTCTTCCCCACCCCTGTTTTCAACCTCTCATCTTTCTGATGTAACAGAATTCTTTGAAAGTGAAGAGGAATTATATAGCCCATGGGTGTTGAAAACCACCAGGGTGTGACATGACGACACCAGATACTTTACTATGAAAATATCTCACCCCATGAGAATCCAATGACCTGGACATAAAGAGGCTTTGCATGGATGGAACGACTGGATCTGCAGCAGCCTCAGAGTTTTTGCCTTTGAATAGACCAATCTCACCAGCCAGTTTCATTAAGCCGCCGCTGCCACAATGCATCAAAGAAACTTAATCTGCATGTGGGAGAACCCCGCTGGAGCTTTGCACGTGACGAGACGACACGAGCTGTCTCGTGCACTGCCTCCTGTGAACTAAAGCTATTGCGGCATCACGCATGCGTGGATTGCTTAGTGAGATCTGCCCATTGGGACAGTTGATGGCAACAATAGACGACTGTTCCCGTCTATGGTTGTGGACACCTGGAGCACTAGTCGAAACAGCTGCCTCTGCTGTCTCGGCAAACCCGGTATCTCGGCGTGCCCATGGCAGCCCTCTCCCTTGGTGCGGCATTACTGCTGTACAGTGTGGACGGTGTGATCCTCATGCATTCTCTCAGATGCGTGGTGTCTACACCGTTAGGAGAGCAACATTTGGCAGTGTGGGTGCGCCGGCGTAAATGAATGGAGACAAATGTATTTTTCCTGGTGAAGCATTTGGTGACACTGTCAACTAGCATTATTTATAATGCAATTAAATGCAAAGGGGCAAGCGAGCTGGACAATAATGATGAAAATAATCCCTGGAGAAGGGGAACAAGAGGGACAAGGGACAAACATAAATCTCCAAACACAGCTAGGTGACTGGTGAGCGACCGAAAAAATCCGCCTGGTCCGGGTATCGAACCCGGGACCTCTCCATTACAAGTGGAGCGCTCTACCAACTGAGCTAACCAGGGGTTAGACGTCAGTAGAGCAAACGGGTTTTATCAGCTGCCACCAGTCTAACACCAACAAGGGTGAAGCTTGCAGTTTAATGTTATAATTATAATGCAATTAAATGCAAAGGGGCAAGCGAGCTGGACAATAACGATGAAAATAATCCCTGGAGAAGGGGAACAAGAGGGACAAGGGACAAACATAAATCTCCAAACACAGCTAGGTGACTGGTGAGCGACCGAAAAAATCCGCCTGGTCCGGGTATCGAACCCGGGACCTCTCCATTACAAGTGGAGCGCTCTACCAACTGAGCTAACCAGGGGTTAGACGTCAGTAGAGCAAACGGGTTTTATCAGCTGCCACCAGTCTAACACCAACAAGGGTGAAGCTTGCAGTTTAATGTTATAATTATAATGCAATTAAATGCAAAGGGGCAAGCGAGCTGGACAATAATGATGAAAATAATCCCTGGAGAAGGGGAACAAGAGGGACAAGGGACAAACATAAATCTCCAAACACAGCTAGGTGACTGGTGAGATTTATGTTTGTCCCTTGTCCCTCTTGTTCCCCTTCTCCAGGGATTATTTTCATCATTATTGTCCAGCTCGCTTGCCCCTTTGCATTTAAGTGCATTATAATTATAACATTAAACTGCAAGCTTCACCCTTGTTGGTGTTAGACTGGTGGCAGCTGATAAAACCCGTTTGCTCTACTGACGTCTAACCCCTGGTTAGCTCAGTTGGTAGAGCGCTCCACTTGTAATGGAGAGGTCCCGGGTTCGATACCCGGACCAGGCGGATTTTTTCGGTCGTTCACCAGTCACCTAGCTGTGTTTGGAGATTTATGTTTGTCCCTTGTCCCTCTTGTTCCCCTTCTCCAGGGATTATTTTCATCATTATTGTCCAGCTCGCTTGCCCCTTTGCATTTAATTGCATTATAATTATAACATTAAACTGCAAGCTTCACCCTTGTTGGTGTTAGACTGGTGGCAGCTGATAAAACCCGTTTGCTCTACTGACGTCTAACCCCTGGTTAGCTCAGTTGGTAGAGCGCTCCACTTGTAATGGAGAGGTCCCGGGTTCGATACCCGGACCAGGCGGATTTTTTCGGTCGCTCACCAGTCACCTAGCTGTGTTTGGAGATTTATGTTTGTCCCTTGTCCCTCTTGTTCCCCTTCTCCAGGGATTATTTTCATCAATATTCGTCAACTAGCATGCTTGCAGCCAGGCTAGCAATGGCCGCGGTAAGGTGACTCGTATCCCAAATGTCCCAAGATGTCTCTGTCACATTTCAATGACTGTATTAGATGTGCTTGCAAGAATGGGACATTCACAATAAAAATATAGCAATTCACTCAAGATAGATATTAAACATATTTTTTTAATGAACCTCTATATGCTTTTAGTTTAATTTCATTATCACTGCAGGATCAGAAGGTTAATTGACAACAAAATTTGATTGCTTTATTTTTTTCTAGTTTTGTAATTTATGGTTCTAGGTGCATCAGCAAAAGACATAGGCATAGTTGCAAGTGATCACTCCGAAAGTTTGGGTCTATGCAGCATGAAGTAATTGTATTTTTGGATAGTGATCATACCAGAAATAGCATGTTGCTATTTCAGCGGTTGCTGCTCGTGAACTCAGGAGGTTGGAATTGCAGCTATTGCTACTTCAAGATGTAACGAGATTTCAGCTGCTCGTCAGACCATGGCCAGGCGGTGGAATGGATCCTCAATCCTTTGGGGGGCGTGCTTGCTGGTTTAGATTGTGAAACTTCCAGAATTCTGTTCGCCTTGCAATGTCAAAATGTTGAAAAAGATTTTTCGTGTGAAGCCAGCCTCAAACAAATCTGTTTGCTACATTGTTACAGGTTTGTCACCCTGTTTTTTTTTTGTTTTTTTTATAGTGATTTAGAACTGTAGTGGGAAACACCAGTGCCCACCGCCGAGCACAGCACCTCATGTGGCAAGCACCAGCAAAAAGATGCGAAAGAGGGTTAGCAGATAAGGTCCACCATGTAATAGAAGCCACCAGCCCGACAACCCACAGGACCACGTATTCTATGCAATGAATCAGTTGTCGTCGTTAACCTGTCTCGACCACGACATGCCGGCAGCGGGGGGATCCAGTGTTGCCCATGAGAAGAATAAAGACTATATCAAAATCATAGGAGACGAGTGAACATTGCAGTATGCGCTTCTGCTATTTGTATTGCAGCCAACAACAGCTTGTCAGCTACCCTTGAATAAACCCTTTTCAAAAGTGTGCACCAGCTATACTATGTTCACCCTGCCGGACCAACCAGCTGCCTCCTTCTTATCACCCAGTGATGTGACTGCTGCGCCAATTGTGCCAAACTGTGCCTAAGTGCTTATTCTGCTACACTTGCTACATTTGATCTAAATGTGAGGAATTTGCACCAACATCGCACCAGAACTTAAGTTCAATTAAATAATACTGAAAATATAACAGCTGCAGGCCTCGCTGCCGGGCGAATCGTTAGTGTAGGCTCTTGCGGGTTTTCAGAACTTTCGATAATCGTCTCAAATAACATACTATTCGATTTGATTTCGCACCAAGCACTGACAGTGCTTAGAAGTTTCACAACAAGTCTCGTGTTCGTGGTCTGTTCTGGTGGGTTAGTTAGCTTTGTTGAGTGCGCTTCTCACCGCGTGGTGTAATGCAGTGAAGCAACAATTGCAAATTAGGCGTCGCTATGTTGCGTGTCTTGCTTCGCCGCAGCACACCTTCATACTAAGGGGAAAGGTACTCCTCCAGAGCGAGACGGGGTGCAAGAAGGTATATGTGGACTCTTGTAGGTTTATTCTTTATGGTTTTTTTTTGGTCTGAATTAAGAGTTGCAGTTTTGTTACAACCCCCCTTAGAACTTGAAGGACACATAAATCTAGGTGCTCAAAATGATTGCATTTTAACATTTTTTCAGTGGGATTTCGTACCTAAAATAATCATCTACAGCCGTTTGCGCTGTTCTTCATCAGTCGTTGTCTTGTTGCCGTGTCTGGTGCTTCCACAAGCAACTAAACAGCTGGTGTTTGTTCTCCTAATATTTGCCATCTCTCCTCACATTTGCAGTGATATAAATGAAAATGAAGTGTGCGGTTGTGCTCCAAGAGCTCTTTTTGCTTCTCCAAAATGAACTTTTGGCTGCTCAAACAGCTGCTCTAAAATGGCTATGACCAATCACATCACTGCTTTTATCACCTGACCCAACTCTTTGCGCGTGGGCATGGCCGGGAGCGTGATGATGTGGCAAAAGAGAGGCGTATGACTAATCTAACGAGGACGTAGCTTCCACCACAGTCTCAGCTTAGAGGTGAATGGAGTATGGTAGCTGCAGCACCAATTATCGAAGTCTGCCATTATTTGGGCACACACTGTGGCTGATGTTGCTTGATGTTGCTTGATGTTACAGAGAAAATTGCCTCATCTCAATTAAGCTTATGCGAAATTGCTTGGTAGTCTGACAACACTGAGAGCGCCACTGTTTTAATGTTAGCAAGCGTTGTCGGTACTGAAGCACGGTGGAGGGCAGTGTGTGATGGCGCGGCAGCTGTGTTTTTCGCCTTCTGACCATGGAACGGGGACGAACAGTTTAAACAACCTACCGCAACTGTCTGATGAAACTTTCGGAGGCCTGTGCATACGCTGGCGACTTCGCCTTTGCTGGTGTACAGCAAAGGCGAAGGACTTGCTCCGCTGCTTCGACGAGGTTGTTGCCAGCGTGCACAGGCCTCCTGGAGCTTCATCAGACAGTTCCGGTAGGTTGCTTAAACTGTTTGTCCACATTTCATGGTCAGAAGGCGGAAAACAGCTGCTGCGCCATCGTACACTGCCCGTACGGCTCTCTCTGATGCCTCCACCGTGCTTTGGTACTGACGACGCTTGCCAACATTAAAATGGCGACGCTCTCAGTGTTGTCAGATCACCAAACAATTTTTCATAAGGTCTATTGAGCCTCTTTGACTGGTTGCCGTCTTTTTTTTTAAACATGGCATATATCGAAAGCTTTTGGTGCAGTGATTTGTTCCAGGCTGGATGCAAAAGCAACCGGAATGATTTCTGAAAGGCGGGCTGTTTGTAGTACCAGCTTCCGCCGCTAGCAGCGCTTTGCAGCATCTCTTCCGAGCGAGTTTGCCGACTGGCATTGTCTGCTGCAAATATTTTTTCCAAGCACTTCAAAATCTTTTTTTTTCTTTTTTTTCAATGTTTGATATGAAAGAACAACATGGGGCTGTGAATTATTGCTTTAGGTAAAACTGTGCTAGAAACTTTTGTAATGCTTCAGAGAACTTACAAGGAAGATGCTCATAAGAAATTGCAAGTGGTTTTCTCGGTTTAAGACTGGTGATTTTTTGTTCGATGAGCAACCTCGTTCTGGGCGACCTTTAACCTCCTCAACTGAAGAACACAAAAATATTTGGGCATTGATCACTCAGAGTTTGTTCCTCTTGGTGAATCTGTTAACCAGGTGTTTTACCGGGGAATTTTGCGACACTTGCGAAACTCAGTAAGGCAGAAATGCCTCGATAGGAGGGAAAGGGGGAATGATAGTTCCATCACAACAATGCCTCAGCAGACACTGTCCTGGCACGACACCCCTTCTCAACATCCCATATTCTCAGGACCTCGCCCCGTGTGACTTATTTCTGTTCACCCGTATGAAAAGTCTTGAAAGGAAATCATTTTATGGATGTGGAAGGTCCTTCAAGTCAGACATTGCAAAAAACAAGGAATGATTTTGAAGCGCTTGGGGAAATTCACAACATGCCGCTAGATCCTTAGCAGACGACGCCAGTCGGCAAACTAACTTGGGAAGGGTGCTGCAAGAGGTGAATGCTGGTACTACGAATGCCCGGCCTCCTGAAATTCATTCCGGTTATTTTGGGGTACCCACTCATACTTTCTTTTATTGTTGAAACTTCGGTTTTATGGCGCAGTATCTTGCTTGGTGTAAACCATATCCCTTTTTGTGTTATACATATTTTCAGGTATTTTTTTTTAGAATGGTGAAGTGACTGTGATGTTGCATATTTTGATGAATTAATATGTTTGTAATGCTTTCATAACATTGTTTTTTGGTTAAACGTTCCCTGTTTCCATGTAAGTTTTCTGGTTTGTTTCATATTCAAAGGGTTGTTTCTGGCTTTTAAAAGTATCATTACTATAACTATTATAGTTCGATAGTCCGGTGCTGGAAAAAGACTCCTTTTCAGATTTCCATATCCACAATGTGTCAAAAGTACCTACAAGGTTGTTTTCTGAGTTTTATTTATTTTTTAGAGGAAAATATTTGCAATATAAAATTATATAATCAGGTTTGGAAAATAGAAGAATACAAACAATTGCCACCTGAGCACTTTGTCTTCATTATAGCCACTTCATATATATATATACACAGTATAGTTTTGGTTCTAATGTCCTAATGTTTTGAGCTTAATACACTGTTCATATCAAGTGTCCCCATACTTGAAAAGTGCCAACCTTTTGTTGTCAACAGAAAACTGAAAGATTTAAAATAATTTGATATCGGTGTACATGTTCCCCAAAAGCAGCACAAAAAAAAAGAAGAAACCTTGGCTATGCTAGTTGTTTTTGTTTCTTTTACAGGTACCCCAATCCTTTTCTTTTCACACGAGTATAATTTAGGGGATTCTAAAGTAGAGCGAGTAGAGCGACTCATCGGTCACACGATCCCACTTCTGACACCATGTTGCATGAACTCGTGCCTTGCGCCCGTGGCTAGAACGTACCCGGCTCTGAGCCGATCGCCATATTAAACCTCTTGTTCTGCCTTTCTATCGTGTCACCGTTCCCTGGCGCAACTTGCAACACGACTTGCAACATGGTGTCAGAAGTGGGATGCCGCCAACGATGAGCCGATTTCAAGAGCTCTTCAGCGGGCACCGCCGCGCCATCCAGGGACTCACACGAAGGTAGGCGACTTTGCTCTCGGGGATCTTCGGCTGCAGCCACGCGATAAAGGATGGCGTCCTTTGTCATACAACCACCGGAAGCATTTTGTTTCTCACCACCGACCGAGTGGCCCAAGTGGAAAAAACGTTTCGAACGTTTCCGCACATCCTCCGGACTTATCGCCAAGTCCGAGCCACACCAAATAGATGCGTTGCTCTACATCATGGGAGACCAAGCGGAAGATATATATGGCACGTTCCAGCTGTCTGCCGAGGAGGCCAAGAAGTTTACAGTCGTCATGGAGCAGTTCGACAAGTATTTCATCCCGCGGCGAAACGTCATCTTCGAACGAGCTCGTTTCAACACGAGAGTTCAACAAGAAGGCGAGTCTGCAGAAGATTTTGTCACGGCGCTCCACGCACTTTCGAAGCACTGAGACTACGGCGAGCTTCAAGAACAGCTCGTCAGAGACCGTCTAGTAGTTGGAATCAAAGATCAGAAGCTCTCAGCAAGACTTCAACTCGACGCCGACCTCACGCTTCAGAAGGCACTTGAGACGGTCCGACAGGTCGAAAGCGTACGTCAGCAGCAAGCTGCGCTCAATCCCGACAAGTCGACTGTCAACAAAGTCGCCGCGGCGCGTCAACAAGGAGCAAACCAAAGACGTTTCGTCAAGACTTCGGCGAAATTTGCTCACGCGAACGACGAACGACCTCACACAGAAGTGAAGCTATCTCCAAGCTCAAGCAAGAGCGGCGTTCAGAGACCGTGTCGCTGGTGCGGAAAAGAGCAGCACGGACGCGCCCAATGCCCAGCGCGGTCGGAAGTGTGCCGTAATTGCCACAAGAAAGGACATTATTCGTCTGTTTGCAGGTCTCGACGAGTCGACTTCGTTGAAGCGCCTGAAACCAACAGCGAACAAGGATTTTTAGGAGCAGTCAAGTCCTCCGAAACTTCGGAATGGGAGACTACAATCCTGGTTCAAGGCCAACCCGTAAAATTCAAAATCGACACGGGGGCCGACGAAACCGTCCTTTCACAAGCAACATTTGACATGCTCAAACGTCAGCCTCTTCTTTCAGAAGCACCTCGTCAGCTTTACGGGCCCGACGCGAAGCTTCTCGCAACTAAGGGCGT
The DNA here is from genome assembly GCF_016920785.2 of Ixodes scapularis. NCBI lineage: Eukaryota > Metazoa > Arthropoda > Arachnida > Ixodida > Ixodidae > Ixodes > Ixodes scapularis. Next base: position 67,417,627 of record NW_024609881.1, read on the forward strand.
TGCAAGACTCGAGCTCGCTTACCGCGACAGGACAACAATTCAAGACGTCTACGTGCTTCACGACGTCCACACGTCCTTGCTCGGAAAGCCCACCATCAATGATCTGCAGATACTTACATTCGTCAATGCCGTCACCCAGAAGGTAATCCCAAAAGTCGAATTTCCTTCACTATTCCAAGGTCTCGGCAAGCTGCAGAAAGAACACCGCATTCGCTTGCGCGATGGAGCGGAACCATTTTGTATCAACTCTCCACGCCGCATCCCGATACCCTTGTACGAGAAAACAAGGTTGGAGCTACAGCGAATGCAGACAATCGGTGTCATTTCTCCTGTCGGCGAACCAACCGAATGGTGTGCGCCCATGGTAGTCGTCCTCAAGCCAAACGGATCGGTAAGAATCTGCGTCGACTTTACTGGTCTAAACCATCACGTCCTGAGAGAATGGCATCCCATTCCTTCCGTCGAGCACACACTCGGACTGCTGCACGGCGCGAAGATATTTTCAAAATTAGATGCTAATTCGGGATTTTGGCAAATTCCACTGGACGAAGGCAGCAGGAAGCTCACCACCTTCATTACACCCTTCGGGAGGTTTTCCTTCAACAGACTACCTTTCGGCATATCGTCTGCTCCAGAGCACTTTCAAAAACACATGTCTAGTCTTTTGCATGGCATTAACAGAGTGGTCTGTCACATGGATGACATCCTCATCTGGGGTTCAACCGAAGAAGAACACAACGAGACGCTACGCACCGTACTGCAGCGATTAACCAAAGCTGGATTGACGCTGAACGAAAACAAGTGCCTATATAACGTCTAAAAGCTCACGTTCTTAGGCCATCAACTAGACTACAACGGCATCAGACCCGATGAAAGGAAGGTAGAAGCTATTTTGAAAATGAAACGCCCGACAAACAAAAGTGAGCTGCAAAGAGTACTGGGTATGGCCACGTACCTTGCCCGCTTCGAGCCAAACCTTTCAGAGGTTCTTCAGCCACTTTCATCCTTGTTGTCGAAGAAGCAGGAGTTTCTTTGGGACTCTCCACAGCAACAAGCATTTGACAAATGGAAGACAGTACTATCTTCTCGTCCCGTACTGGGCGTATATGACCCCGGAAAGGACACAGTCATCAGCGCAGACGCTTCCTCCTTCGGACTTGGAGCACTGATCCGGCAGCGACAAACAGATGGCAAGTTCGCTGTCATTGCATACGCCTCAAGATTGCTCTCAGACACCGAAAAGCGCTACGCGCAGATTGAGAAAGAGGCTCTTGCCTTAGTCTGGGCATGCGGGAAGTTCGAGGATTACCTGGTTGGAAAAACGTTCAAGCTGGAGACAGACCACAAGCCGCTCGTCCCCATCCTCATGTCGAAAACTCTTGACGACTTGACACTCAGACTCCAGCGGCTGAAGATGAGGATGATGCGCTACCAGTACAGCGTAGAATATGTACCAGGGAAGGACCTACTAGCTGCTGACACACTTTCCCGATCACCTCTACAACAGACAGGGGACACAGACCTTGAAAAAGACGTCGAAGCTATTGTCTGTTCCTTGAACAAAGCTATCCCAGTCAAGGACCATTGCCTACAATGGCTAAAAGAAAGCCAAAAATCGGACACAGTCTGTAACCAGCTACGAAAACTAAGCTCAAAGGAGTGGCCATCCAGAAGAGACTTGCCACAAGACCTGAAACCTTTCTTTGAGCACCGACACCAGCTCACCGTAGAAGACGACTTGCTCCTCTATGCAGCCCGTGTCGTCGTTCCTGTCTCGTGCAGAAAAGAGATCATGCACCTCCTTCACGAAGGCCACTTCGGCATCACGAAAACACAAGCAAGAGCAAGGGACTGTGTCTGGTGGCCAACAATAGCAGCAGAGATAACTGCCACAGTAAAGCAATGCAACGAATGCATCAAAACCACGTGCAATCGCAAGATGCCGCTTCTAAACACGGAATTTCCTGACCGACCATGGCAGCGCGTTGCAATGGATCTTTTCTACTTCAACAGCCACTGGTGGTTGATCATGACAGATTATTTCTCGAGGTACCCCGAGATAGCACGACTTGAGAAACTCACATCGCTTACCGTCATTAACCACTGCAAATCAATCTTCGCTCGCCACGGCATTCCAGAGGTGGTAGTGTCCGACAATGGGCCTCAGTTCTCGTCATCAGATTTCGCTACATTTGCTCGAGAATACGGGTTCAAGCATACCACCTCAAGCCCATATTTTCCCCAAAGTAATGGACTTGCTGAAGCAGCCGTGAAATGCATCAAGAAATCAATGGAAAAAAACGAAAGACCCATACTTGACCCTTCTCTCTTACAGGTCGACTCCGCTGAAGAACGGCTACAGCCCCGCTGAACTACTTATGGGTCGACGTTTACGAACCAAGCTCCCTATTGTTCCCGAGGTGCTCATGCCTCACATGCCAGACATGAGAAAACTTCGCGACTTTGAAGAACTATACCGAGAAAACCAGAAGAAGGACTTCAATCGACGGCATGGCGTACGCACACTGCCTGAAGTCCTAAATGGAGATGAAGTTTGGATCACTGACATCAAGCAGAAAGGTACAGTGCAGAGACCAGCAGAGGAACCCAGGTCTTACTTCGTAGACACTGACAACGGGGTTGTGCGACGTAACCGAACTCCTCTTGTTCCTTTTCCTGCAAATGTCCGGGAGGCGGAAGTCGTTGACAGCGAAGATGCTCAAGAGACACGTACAGAATGTGAAGGCAATCTTCATTCACACACGAGAAGTGGCCGATGCGTCAAAGCTCCCCAAAGACTTTGACTCTTCTGTATGGGGGAGATGTTGGATAGCGCTACACTGAGCAGCCGAGCAGATAGAGCTCCGCGGCTCGTGCGCATGAACTCGTGCCTTGCGCCCGTGGCTAGAACGTACCCGGCTCTGAGCCGATCGCCATATTAAACCTCTTGTTCTGCCTTTCTATCGTGTCACCGTTCCTTGGCGCAACTTGCAACACGACTTGCAACACTTGGCTATGCTAGTTGTTTTTGTTTCTTTTACAGGTACCCCAATCCTTTTCTTTTCACACGAGTATAATTTAGGGGATTCTAAAGTGGAGCGAGTAGAGCGACTCATCGGTCACACGATCAACACGGGAAAGCGTGCCGCCAGCGTTTGCCCGCTACAATTGTCACCTATTCACAAGCACTAAATTTAAGTCACGAAAATAATCCCTGGAGAAGGGGAACAAGAGGGACAAAGGACAAACACAAATCTCCAAACACAGCTAGGTGACTGGTGCGCGACCGAAAAGATCCGCCTGGTCCGGATATCGAACCCGGGACCTCTCCATTACAGGTGGAGCGCTCTACCAATTGAGCTAACCAGGGGTTAGACATCAGTAGAGCAAACGGGTTTTATCAGCCGCCATCAGTCTAAGACCAACAAGGGTGAAGCTTGCATTTTTAAGGTTATGATTATAATGCAATTAAATGCAATTAAATTTGTCATTCTTGTCCAGCTCGCTTGCACATTTGCATTTAATTGCATTATAATCAAATTTAAGTGCTTGAGAAATTTAAGCCCAAACATATTTCTAGGCAAATTAAAATTGTAGAAACTTGTGTGCCTTTATTTATGGCTAAGGTAAGTACATTCATACAAAAAGAACAATGAAAGCTCAAACCAGTAAAAAATTATTGAACATATCAATTATGCTACACTGGGCTTTTCTGCTACGTCCTTGCCAGCTGCAGTCTCGTGGCTTGTGGTATTCAAAGAAACAGTTGCGTCGCTTGCTCAGACTCGGAGTTACAATACATTTCGCGCACACAACCGTGCTAAATGTGTTCACGCTGGGCACACAGTTCCTGCATCAAAGTCGGTTGCTCGCCATAGTTGGAAGATGCCCAACCCCGTCTTTTCTAACGTCATCTTGGGGATGACTTGGCGTGAACTTCCTCTTCTTCATCGGAAACGAAGGCAGACTGACCGGCCGTCCTCTTGGCGCATTTCGAGTAGAGATTGGGCTTTCTGATAAACTGGCAATGAAGGTTCTCAGCTTGAGTGGCCGCTCCTTCAGCTGATGGCTTTGGCGCCTGTGAATATTCCAGGCATTCACGACACAGATGAAGGTAGCATGATATATGAGGTACGTGTACCAGCGCCTCGATCGAATGGTGTATTTGTACAGCGACACCTGATAATTATGCTGGTCGATCCCCCCCCCCCCCCAAACTGTTGTACATACCAACAATTGCCGGGCGTGTGATGTCCATGTGGAGTTTGGTCTTCCGGTCATACCGTTTGACTTGCTGAATTGACTCAACAGAGACGAAGTTTGACACTAGGGTGACAGCTTTCCTGTCAAACCAGCGAACTACCACAATTCCTTTGTCATTCTCAACTCTGTAATCATGTGAGCCTTGGCCAACTTTTCTCAGAGTCTTCTCATCCCGGAGTTTGCAGTCTCTCAGCTGATTTTGCCTCAGAGTTCCAACGTACTGTATTCCTCTCGTTAGGCCTTCAACAAGGTTCAAAGAGCTAAAAAAATTGTCAGCTGCAACCTTGAAGTCTTCATTTGTACGTATTTCAGAGCATATGCTCAGGACAGTATCACCCCAAGTCCAAAAATGTAGTTTTCTTTGGAGTGGCCTTGGTATACCTCGAACTGGTAAAGGACACCGGTTGTGCCTGCCCGTCCCCAAAGCGTGAAACCCCACGGCGTCGGTTTGTTTGGGATGTACTGTTTTAGCGAGCTCCTTCCTGTAAATAACACCATTATCACATCCACCGCATTGAACTCTTCTTGTTCAATGCTCTAGAGGTTGTGCTGGAATAATAAAATCCAAGGACGAATCCTCCACAACTTGTCCTCCTTCGCTTCTTTGGTGGTTTCCATGTTGTTTACAACATTCATGCATTGAATCAGCTTCAAGAAACGATTTCTCGACCTCTTGTCAGCGATAGGAAAATACCTTGTCCCATTCTCACAGTAGCATATGACGTTCGGCATTTTGTAAGCCCCGTTTTCAGGTATATTCTAATATACTGCTCCAGCTCTTGCAGAGTTCTGTCACGGAGCTGCCGTATTTCTGCGTACTGTACACATTTGTTTGCTCCACTAGCATAGTGAGCATATCAGTCCTTAGAAACTGGCGGAAAAGGAACAATTGTGAATCTATGGCATCCGGCTCAAAGAATATTTTGGGAAATTCAGCATGACTGTTTTGGAGCAATTCCTTTCGCCATTTGTTGTATGGACGAGAAGACGAAGCTACAGATGATCCGAAGGAATTTTCTACGGTTTCTTCGTCATCACTTGTCTCAGAGGGCTCAGCCGCGGCGGGGGGACTAATTTTCGTCACTTTCCGACAGATCACTAAAATCGCTGACATCTTCGCCAGCGACGGTGTTGTTCAATATGTTCCTAACTTAGGAACCTAAAATTAGAAGGAAAAATCAATAAAAAAAAAAACGGTTAAAACGTGTACCATTCAAAGCTTTACCAAGAAAACGTATCAGAATTGGTACAAAAATTGTGCCATCAATTACGACTCACTGTATCGAAAATGATACGCAGAAATTTGAAGCAACGTTACTAAGCGGACGGGACTCAAAAACAACAGCGAACGGAATAATGTAATTGCGCAACACTTTCTGAGCAAAAAAAAAAAAAAAAAGAAAGTGCCGAATTTAGGACGGCTTACTGTTTTTCGAGTAAAATGACGCCGACGGTATGCCTTCGAGCGAGCTGCTGCGTGCGGCCACCTTGCTCTAGCTGCCAGCGCCCAAATCGGAAAACTCTGTCAGCGTATCAAAACCGATACTGCAGGCTTTGGTCTTAGCCATAGAGTTATTACAATAATAACGCTATGGTCTCAGCTTCACGCAATTTATTGTCACTTTTTGAGTTATCAAACTCCACGTAGCAAATATGATACGCTGGGCTTTGTGGGGTATTTAACAACACAAGACTAAGAATTATGTTACCTCTAGCCGATTACTGACTAGGAATGCAGATATTATTGTAACCTTGCTGCTATTACACGCGCGGAACGAGCATGGGGCAACATGGCATATAAGCTTATCACTGCGTGAATCTGAAACCGAAACTGATCGGGAGCATGCCATGTGGTGTTACTTCAGCCGATTACTTTCATATCATGTTGCCTTTCAAAGCGTTAGATTAAGAGAGGTGTCTAGCCCGTCAATCTAAATACTCAGAACAACTGTATACTAATAATACTTGCAGATACCTCTTGTATTCATCAACTAAACAGCGGCAGTCACCTGCCTAATCCTTGTCAGAACCGGGTAGGGCATATATACGAATCGGGTCGGTTGGGTGGTCAGAGTGGAGAGTCGCGGTGGTGTTGTGTTGCAGTTGCATGGGCCTTGTTGTACTGTTTATACGTATGTGCACGTAACATTGTTCGGTATCGTGGTTAGTGTGTGTTGGCGCATGAGTTGTCATAGGTGCAGTACGTACGTAGTTCGAGAGTCTCAGGAGAGTTAGTGAATGAGGAGCATTTTTTTTTTCATCTAGCGGTTACTACTACACCTCCTAGGTGGCGCAAGCTGCCGCCTCATTCAATAAGCTAAGTGCTGTGAAGTCCTGTAGCTATTGACTACAAACAGCTGGCTACGGTCCAGCCGTCCAGGCTCTGCGGCAACGAGCTAGAGGGCTTAGAGCGATAAACCAGGGTTCCGGTCTGCACTCGAAAGTGACCCCCATAAGGCGGCTGCCATTGTACGCAAAGTTGACCACTCGTCACATGACCGAACCAAATGCGTGACGTCACAGGAAAGATGGCAGCGCCCATGCAGCGGCTGGCCCCAGCTGGGCCGGAGCTTGTCGGGTGCTTTGTTGGTTCTCGTTCGTCTCGGCGAGTCGATTTCAGACGCAGAAGCCGTCATATGAGGCCGGTCGACAGCGACTTCAGAGTTCAGCGTGATGTCTGACGTAGGTACAAGGTGAAAATACGGAGGAACGGTGTGCATTTCGCTGGTGACCGAGCGCAATATTGCCACGGAAGAGACAATCTGCCCTACGTTGCTCGCACCTCGGATTGATTCGGATACCGCTAGAATAAAATTTAAGGCGACGTTTCTGTGCTCTCGTTGACCATCGGAACCTTCGAGATCTGCAGTAAAGCGTGTGCAATACATTTGGATACACAGTTTAGCGACGGAGATTGCGTGAGTCGTGCTTGGCAGTGTGCAATCGTGATGTCGCTTTGTTTAAATGCCTGAAGGCTCACTATGGTTGTGCGGTGCACCGGAGAGATGCCTTGCCGCTTGTAGTTCCCGTGCTGTGCTAAATGATACTGTGCTGCTTCCCAAATTTGTTCCGGCGTAGACGTGCACTTTCACGGAGGACAGGTGTGCGGCGCGCCGAAGAGCTGCCCTCAAGCTGGTAGTTCCTGTGCCATGCTTTAGGTGATGCTGTGCTGCCTACTAAATTGTTCTGGCGTAGACTTGCACCTTCACGGAGCATAGGTGTTGCAGTTGGTATTGATTCCGCTGGTCTGTCGCACGTTTCGTCGACACCAAAGTTTCATCAACACTCGTTACGCGAATTGCAAGCTGTATGGACATTTCATCGCGCGTGTTACCTACCCAGTCCACCCATTCACGCCGCTTTGCGACGGCGGTCTGCAGCGGCTCGTTACCAGAAAAGTTGTCTCACATCTATTTCAGTTCAGCTCGTCCACGGCAGTCGCCAGACCCCGAAGGAGAGGATTTGTTCGAACAGAATGCCACTAAAGCAGTGCAGCTTCTTTAGTGGTCAGGATAGACTCTTTTCTGTCTGTTTTGTTATATTGCCGCGGATGCTTGCTCCAGTCCTATTTTCTATCAATATTTACTATTCTGGAAAGTTCCAGGCCATGCTCAGCTGTCATTGTATGTTCTGGTGGAGGTGCTGCGCACTTTACCCATAGCCCTTCACTGTGTGTACCCTGGCGGCTCCTCAGCCGAGTTGCCCGATAACAAGACACGGGTGGCACATTATCCCGAGTCTTAAACCCCTGGCGAGCCGTGAACCAAGTCCTATCCCGAGCCTGGCAGAAATACCGCAAGACGAGCGGGTACCACAAGGACGAGACTCGGAAATACACCACGAAGAACTTGAAATCCAAGCCGGTCGCTGCTACCAGCAAGAACCGCCGGAATTAGGTCTTTTGCCAGAAAAAACCGAAGCTGACTAAGCCAACAATGACAAACCTCTAGCAGCAAACTACGTCCGCTCCCACCATCGTTTGCATGCCCGTCGCACCTCGCACTCTGATGCCCTTTCACGCAAGGTGCATAAGACGTCGAGGGCTGGATTGAATAATATGACCGTGTCGCCCGCCACAGTGGGTAGATGGACAACCAGCTCCTGCAGAACCTATACTTCTCGTGGAAGAAACTGCAAGGCACTGGTTTGAGAACCACGAATCCTCCTTAACGTCGTGGGAAGTTTGCAAGATCGAGCTGAAGTGCATGTTCATCAGCCAACATTGACGAGAGAGAGCCGAATTCCTGATTCTGTCCAGGGCACGGCCCCAACGAGAGCGTCACCACCTTCGTGGAGGATGTTTTGCTTCTGATCGAGCACCCACGCCAACCCTGATGCTACAGAAGACAAGAAGCTAAGAATCCCATGTTCCTCATGTGAGGGACAACACCTTCAGCAGCCTTGTCTCCAACCCCACACAACAGTCGAAGGGTTCATATCAATGAAGCTTCCAGCATTGAATGTACACTGCAGGTCCGAGCATGTCACTATCAACAACTCCCCAGCGTCGCGACACTCGAGTCGTCCAGGCATCCGTGACATCATTCACAACGGTGTCCGGGAGGAGATAAGGAAGCTAGTTCCTGCCATCAGTTGCCCGGCTTTTATTTTGATCGCCGAGATTGTTTCAGAAGAAGTTCGACAGGCATTTCAACTGGAGACTTCTTCGAGCGAAGCGGCATCTGACGAAACGAGGGTGACTTATGCAACAAAGTCACAACGACCATCACCGGCGACCTGTTACGATTCAATGCCGATTCAACAAGACACCCCATCGCCGAAGCATTCCCAACATCGGGAAGAACCAGTGTAGGTCCGCGCTGAACAGAGTACACCGACGAAAACGGAGGTACTGCGAATGGCCGACCGAAAACCACTCTGCTACCACTGCATGAGGCCGACCATGTCTACTGGAGGTGCCCGTACCAATGAATTGGCCTGCAAGGGTTCGTGCCGAACGACCCTCGACCACGTCTCGACGAGCGTCCGGGGAAGATCGGGGATTATCTTCGGCGGTCTTTGTCCCTGGTGCCGACATGACCCCGAAGCTTGTGATCTACTTCATCTGGACGGGAGGTAAGCACGACAAAGCAGGTGAGCGGCAATGCAAGGAAAGTTGATCTGGTGTCGGTTGTCGTCCAAGGACAATACCTAATAATTTGCTGACACTAATTATCTGTGTCCATGCCACGAAGCACACAATTTCCAACTTTGAGGGAGAATACCGCTCAGTGACCTTAAGAAATAAAATGGTTGGTTGCTCTCAAAAGTGGACTGCAAGCATCACGAGACTTCACTTTGCCCCACAAGACTTGCACAAGTTGTAGTGGTTGTGGGATGCAGAATAAGTCTCCATTACGAAATGGAAGTGAAATGGCTTGGATAGCAAACAAACATTGTTGCCAGCTATCAAGTCAACGGTACAGCAAAAGGCACAGCCACATAACCAATATATGCCCGAGCTTGCTGCATTGGTGCAGAAAACTACCAGGAAAATTTTGCGGATTAGAAGCCAGCCCTGCAGCTTCAGTGCGCCAAATGTCAGTGGGCGCACACGACGTATGATTACAAGACGGCATCAGTCGGTCAAAGTTGCTACTCGACCAAACTGAACACCGACGTGCCAGGAGCGTCATCCCACAACAAGGTCCACAGGTATTACGACTGAACGCCTGACAGGAGACTGTCGGAGAAAGAACTCGTTCTGGAACCATTAACTAAGAATCAATAATTATGTAATCCTGAGGAAATAAACATATTTGATACACTAACCAGATCAACCTATTTCCACTTGCCTTTACGCCTTGAGAGTTTATACACCAAAAATTGTGTTCACCACACGCGCAGGTCCTTTTGAGGACACTCGCATCTCTGACTCTTCAATATTAATTAATGGGACATACCAGACTGGCAGACTTGTTGCATTGGGCTGCACTCATTCCACTTCTCCTCAACACACCTCTGAGCATATACTTTAATCATATGTGTTGATGCATTGTTATATAGCAGGACACTTCCTATACGTATGACACAATAGACCCTTTGCGGAACCCCATCAAGCAACAGAACTGTTACCATTTTTTTTTCGGCGTAAAGCACACAAATGGGCCCCAGTTCACGTCGAATGCTAATGCAGCATTCGAGTCCAATATAGGCGCTGAGCCGAGTTCACAGTGATGGCGGGCGTAACATTCTTGTCGAACAAATGACCAAAGTATGAAAGCCTGGGGTAATTAGAGTAGTAGCTACTGTAATTCGTTTCATTACAATTTGGCAAACAGCAAAGGCTACAGTCTCGGTGAGCCAATATGCACGTTGGAGAGAGGCACATCACAACATGCCATTCAGAGTGCTCGTCTGCACAGATTTGTCACACACCTTCGCTCTGTCTCTCTGATTGGCTCGAGGGGGCTGTGGCGGTTGCCCTTTTCCAGGTTACAATGATACGAAGTATAGACGCTTTACAGCAGCTGTGCATGGGCGCCGCCATAACCGCCCTTCAGTTTTTATTTTCGCTTATATTTTTCACTCTGCTCCATCATTACCACAGGAGGACAGGTTACTGGCATTTTAGATATGACGGTGTCTTTCCCCAGCATTTGCCTTTGTGGAGGCTTGCCAAAGCCCGCTTCAGTGGTTGGATATCTCGGTAAGACAGTAGAAGGTCGGCAATGGCGTCTGTAATCTGGCGCGTGTGTAAAGCGTCTATAGGCAACCCACACTTTTCAAAAAAGGCTATTGAAGAGACCGAAATGAATGGTCAACATTTTTCAACAAGACTGCTCTTCAGGCAAGGGATGAACACAAATATGAATAATTTTATCCAGGTAATTAGAACAAGTAAATAATTGACCGACTAATACAATGCAATCTTGATGAAAAAAAGTATTGCTGCAATAAATCCTACGAAAGAGAAAAAAGGTGCAGTTAATCTATGCATACACCAAAACAGTTGTTCTTATTGCAAGTCAAATAGCTTTGAAGCAGGTGCCTGCAACGACTTATTCATCCCCACACTCAATAAAACGTCATTCTCGTAGCTGAAAATAAGTGTGCACTTCGCACTCACCAAAAAAGGAAGAAAAGCGATCGAATGTAGAATCGTCGATTAGCACAAAGGGTTAAAGATCGCAGGAGCTTCCTCGCTAAAAGTTGCTATGGTTATTCGGTGACGCAGGCCTGAAAAAACTTCTCCTAGGCCCTAACGCGACGTATACCCTTCGCGTCGATTCTCAGACATTCCAACGTTCAAACAAAGCTAAGAGAATGCGAAAATTTCATGTTAAAAGCACTCAAAGTTCTATCGATCCTCGAACAGATCCCGAATCCGAGCACCGGTACGGCGATACGGCTGATGCTGTCTCACAGGTGTTAATATCCAGATGATCCAGAGCGATCTTGCGCAGAAAAGGTATAAAGTCTCATTCCTTCATATTTTCACATCATACCTGCGTCAGCGAGCACGAAAAAGCCCGAAATCGTCGGAAAGCCGCTGCACATCACGGCTGCCGCCGCACCGAACAAACTCGCATCCGCCAGCTCTGGGCGCTGCCATCTTACCTGTGACGTCGCGGCTCTTGTTAGGTCACGTGACGAGTGGTCACATTTGCGTAAAACATGGCGGCAACCGGGGGGGTGCCACTTCGGAACTTCCGGTTTATCACTCTAAGCCCCTCTACCTCGTTGCTCTGCGGTCCACTGGGCTCCCTACGTGCCTCTCAGATTGAAAACAATCGTAATAATTGTTTCACTCGGCCACCTAAATTATTGTTCTGTGTCGAAGAGCTGCGAAGTGCAGGCAGCAATGGATAACCACGTCGGTTGAGGTAGGCCCAAACAAGACGAGATAGGGAAAAAAAAAAAGAAAGAATGCGGGGCGTTGGTGCGAGTTGAACGTCTCCCGTCATGTCGACGAAGGTGCCCGGCGATTCATCGCCGCAAACGACCAGCATACGTTGTCTTCAATAAAGTCAGCATACCCATTCCTCGCTTTATGATTTCTTTTTTGAGCGTTCTCCGCCGGCGGTAAAAGTACAGTCAATCTAGCGAGATGCCGTCGGGTGCAATCGCGACGATTCCGGCAAACACGCTGCCGTCCTCCCCGCTAATAGGTACGGTACCGGTGTCTAAGGACGGATGTTTAGAGTGTCTGGTGGCGCCTGGACGACGTCGAATAGGCGTATGCGCCCTATTCTCTAACTCGGCCGAAAAGCCGTGCTGTTCGCTAGGCCTTACCGGGGAATCCGAGCCTCGCTAACCGTCCGCCATGTTGTTTTTGGGGGGTAGTCAAATTTCACTACCTGCTTTTTGACTACGTGTGGAGTCGTCATTTTTACCCTAGGGGTTGTCATATTTGGGACAACTTTTTACCACCCCAAAGGTAGTCACCTATGACTACCTTTTTTTTTTAGAGTGTAGGGCACGGCCGGACTGGAAGCGCGCGCTCTCTTTCTCTTCTTACGGCCTTTGCAAATGGGGCAATCGCCACCTCCCGCCACCTCCCGCCGAAGTTCGCGGGGGGCGCTGTCACCTCACCCCTGGTAAAGCCCCTTGATAAAAGCGTTTTTTACAAGTACCGCCAACCATTGTTGTGGAAGCGCGCGAGACACGTGCCATGAGCATGTGCTCCACCGCCATTCGCTTCCAAGTCCCGCTCATTTCAGTGCTGTGCCGCCATTTGCTTCCTAGGGCCGCTCGAGACATGGGCCTCGTGCACTCGCGCATTTGACGCTACTTGCAAGAGAAGCGCAAACACATCGAGGGGCTTTAACCCGTGGGCTACCCTTTGCCATTTGCACAAAGCGCGTCTGAGAGTATCTCAGCGCTGTCGCAACTTGCGGCCGAGATTTTTACAGCCTTTGACACCCTACCTTTAGACCCTCAGAAATGCGCTTCTGACGAGCCCAAAACGGTGAATATTTGACGCACATCTCCCAGTGATTTGGCAATAAAAAGTAGTAAGTAGAGACAGCGGATTCAATTGTGGAAAAACTGTACTCGTCTTTACTTCCAGGACTTCTGTTGCAACTCAAGAACAGGTGGAGACAGAGCCCTTCTGCGTGGAGGAACTTTAAATGATAAATAATTCGTACAGTCTCGTGAAATATATATACGACTGCAACGGCGGCATTTATTAGGATCAAAGGTGCCAAAATAAGCGAGAACAATTTTTATTTGAATCATAACACTCGATATCCAAGTTGCGGAGATATTTTGCTGGGTCTTTCCTGTAAACTTTTTACAGAGAAACGGCGTGTCGCATTCAAAGAACAGTTCCGTTTGCAAAATATGGGGGCCCTGAGAAGCGCTGTTTAAACCGCTACCAGAACCTGTATCTGACGTAACGAGCACTTGACAAGCAGTTGGCGCATGAGTCGTGTTTATGCACGCAGGTGGGTGACGGGCGCAGCGCAGCGGATCACTCAAAGTTACTGGGGCCGTCAGAATCCTGGTCCTCCGCATTATAGGGAAGGTCCCTGTCTGCGTCGGGGCTGCAGATTTCGGCGGCCGCAGCGACAAACAACTGGAATCCAGTGTTTCCGCGCGCCTTCTCTCTCCTCCAAATTATGAACTTTTCAAGGTGACCAATGAAATGATGGCTTTCGCGCCGTCCAGAGGGAAGAGAGTTTTTGACGTGGGCCAAGGAGCCCTCCACCGTATTTGTGTGCGCACAAGTGTTCACGTCGACAAAGTGCAGCTTGTGGTTGACGGTGAGCTGCGTGAAGCGAGCGTCATCTGCAAGCTTGCGATAGCTGGCCCAACAGTCATTGATTATTCTTGTTCCAGGGCGGACCCACTCGGCTATTAGCCCTTGCAGGGTTTTAGCGTCATGGGTTTCTACGAGAACAAAAAAGCAGCACCCGCTGCCACGCTCCACACCGCCGAAACCCCACTGGCCAGGCCCTAAATACCCGCGATGGTACTTTCGTCGACCGAACATACTCTCGCCAAGTTCTACTGTCACGCCTTCGCCACCAATCATGTCTGAATGCTTAAAGACGGCATTTACCACAACCTCCCTACTAAAGCTCGTCTAATCAGTAATTTTCTTACTTCCGATATCAGTTTCCCGCTAAATGACGGCGCAAGGTAGGCTCTGACACCGGAGGATGATTTTCATGAGTTGAAGAAGCGTGAGGTGGGATTCTTCGAAAAAGGAACCGTTCCGTACCGAGACTTCGCCCCGGCACTGAACTTTGACCGGCTTCTTCTGGGACACCTCGCTGGTCATCCACACACCCCACCTCAACGAGTAGCCATGCGCAGATCTAGCTCTGACTTGCTGCTTGTCATCGCTGCTTTGCACTCTAGACACGCACAAAAACCCAGAAGCCAAGAGCAAGCCCATGCGCTGAAGCAAATTCATTGCTTAAGAGGGTCTTTCATGGTGTCATGAAGACGGCACAGGTTAAATAACATGGCACTGCGATGCTCGCCTCTGGAAAAATAAAGCGCCGAGGGCCAAACGAGTACGGCTGCGCTCCTTTGCATTTATTTTTTTTTTATTTGATGCGCCATTTTATACCTGGTGACACCATTCTAACAAACTCATTGGTTGATCGGTCGGACCACACCACAACGTGACAGAACAAACGTATGACCACAGACGGGACCGTCACAGAGAAGGGAGCAGTCGAGCCCAACAACAAAATAAATAACAAAGTGAATAAAACGAAAAAAAGAAAAAAGCCGTTGGCTTTTCTGACGGCGTCTTCTTTGATGAGAGGAGAAGCGGCCGTGCAGCTCTGGCTGCTCAAATGTTCCTTTTTTTTACCCTTGAGGATGATACGACCCTGATTTGAAGCTGATTTGTTAATTCAATAACAAACAACGCGTTGGAACGGAGGAAGTAGAGTCTCTTGGCGTCACAGTTCGACGTGGTAGAAAAGAAAAGAAAATAACGAATGCACAATAGATACCGTATTGCAAGACCGTTATACTCCGCACTCGGGCAGGCCTCATGATGCCGCCGACGACCTTTGGTCTATTTATTTTGTTTCGTTAGATTTTTTATCGTGACGACAACTCCACCGATCCTAAGTGTTTGCAGCGGAGATCCGGAAGTTTTTGATAATTATTAATATTGTCGTTTGAAGGGACCCTTGCTATGCTACTTTGTTCCTGAGGCCATAAAAATAGGGGCCGGACCCGCCTGCACCACCTATAAAAAAAATCAGTACTTGCTAAAACATTGATTTGCTCAAAAGTTGCCGTTCACTAAAACGCCATCGCTGATCTGATGTGGACCCGCGAAAATGAGCTTTAACACGCGAGTGCTCGGACCCTCCATTCCATAACTATATGGATGGTTTCATCTCAAATCGTGCAGGAAAAGAAGGCCGAATTTTTTAATTTCGATGAAAAAAATATATGCTATGCCGCCGTTTCTAAAACCGCAGTCGCCACAAACCGCAAGTGCGTCGGATTTTTTGTTCTCGACTTGTGAATTTCCAAAGAGGCCGCGGCGAAAAGCATTGTTTTTCACATCCGTCGTGGGTCGGATGTTTCGCTTGATCTCCCGCCGTGGATTTTCAGTCCAGATTATATTATCGTTTTTCAAGCACTCTGTGGACACATTTAAAAGGCTCCAATACCATAAAATAATTTTAGGCGTTTTGCTTTTTTTTCTGTAAAAATGTCAAACACGCTCCCTCGGTCAATTGTTGACGAACTTTGACAATTAATTACTGGCGATCTGCTTGGGTTACGTTGATATTTTTTATGTCCACGGAGGGCCCAAAACACGCTCTTTATATTTATTATAAAATGAAGCGGCTGTATAAAATATCCTTTGCAGTACGTTTACGTTAATATTATGCCAAAACCAAAAAGTACCATTTTTGAAATTAATTTCCTCAAAAAGACCATTTTTATTTTTTTTATTTTTTGTTCAAATGTAGATGTGATAGTTATTTACACGAAAATCAAGCCGAGAAAATATGTATTTTGATTGTATGTTTTACATTTAGGCCTCAATATCGGAAAAAGACGTCTTTGTTTTGCAAGACCTAAGCCAGATATAGCGACCCATGCGACTCTATGAATTGAGAAAACGTTTTCTTGGATTTTCTTCCGCATTTTGTAATCAATTATAAACGGATTTTGTGGTATTGAATATTTGTTTATGTTTTGATAAGAGCGGGAACCACGATATACATATATAAACAAATCAGCAGGCCTAGTAGACTTTCAATAACCAAAAGGCACAGACGTTGTATTGTTTCGATTTACAAACCTTTCACAGTAAACTAGCACGACTAGCTATTAGCTGTCATATTACTAAGACAAAGAAAGTCACCACATCGTCGATATATTATATACAATTCTTTCCGAAACCAAACACTGGGGTTTGATCACCGCACATCGCACAGGTCACCAGGGAATGTCCTTTCACTTCCGTAATGCACAAAAGTGATGGCACAAAAACAGTCCGAAACGTACAGAGAGTGTGTTACGGAGAGGGGTAGGAAATAAAAATAAATAAATAGGAATTAAATTGCCTAACTCTGATCTTAACGAAAATTGCGTTAAAAAAAATAAAGTATTTAGGTTCGAGCGGTGACAGGTCCATGCCTGGTGGAGAGACAGACAAAGAAGTCGACGAGACGTAAAGGTAAAAAAAAAAAAAATTAATAAAGACCGGAAAACTCAGCCGCACGTTGCAAGAACAAACACCACCTCCTCCTGGCATTCCCTGAACGGGACGCAACCAAATGCGTGCGAACACGCTCTCTACATCACCGCCAGGCCGCTACGCCATGACCAAATAAACCCAACAACTGAACAGTGCTAACAAACGGTTAGTAAAAAAACATTGAAAAAAAAAAACGTTCAGAAAAAACCGCACCCGAGAAACAAAGTTCAGCGGGGCGAAGAAACACACACGTGTCGGTCCCATGACACTGAAGTCTGGCAGGATGACAGGATGCTCGAATCTGGCAGGATGCTCGAATCTGTTCCTCCCTCTTACGCACATCCACGACGGCTGTGCCGAACAGTGGCTG
Organism: Ixodes scapularis; assembly: GCF_016920785.2. Classification (NCBI taxonomy): domain Eukaryota; kingdom Metazoa; phylum Arthropoda; class Arachnida; order Ixodida; family Ixodidae; genus Ixodes; species Ixodes scapularis. Next base: position 67,434,894 of record NW_024609881.1, read on the forward strand.
TGCGAAACAAAGTGAAGATAAGATTCGAGCAGCGATGCGCGAGAAGGTAACCGAGGCTATGCCTCAAGCTTCATATCGGGAGAGGAGCTTTCGAGGAAGTTTCTGCAGTTACTCAAACTTTCTCTTTCAACTTCCCTTTTTCAAAAGAACACGTCAGCCGGCGCTAACTTCTCATCTCGGGAGAAGCCCACTCTTCACAAACGGTTATAGTTGACAAGGAGGCTGACTTCGACCCAACTAGTATCCGGGCGGAATACAAACACAAGTATATTTACCAACACGCTCGCTTTAATGTCTGTCTCCGGGCTTTGCTTTTTCCAAAAGAGATAACCCTTTATAAGGACAGAACGAGCGGGTTGGTGGGGATAATTAAACTTAAACAGTCACTTCTCGTTTTCTTCCTCAAGGTTAATAGATAACCCTTCGGTGCTATCGGATCTCCCCGGAGAGAGATAGAGCACGGCCGTTTCAAGGTAAGGATAGGGCGCTCGAAGCTAGGGCAAACAGGTGGTATCGTTTCACGTATGCTCGGATGGCTGGTTTCAAATTTCCCTACATCCCTAACGAAACCGGCCCATCTTCGTGTGTGCGTCTGCGGGATATGTGTCCCGCGCCGCCGGTTTTTAGCGCGCACGCGGCGTTGTTTTGGCTGGCAGAACAGTTAGTTGTTGACCGTCGATATTGTAAAGCCGTGGTGTCCTCATCCTTTCAGGCAACGATTCCTTGGCTTTCCCTTGTGCAATACTCTGACTGACGCCTCCTGGGTGGCTTTCACTGTTCGCCGCGTCAACGACACATTCGTACCATTTCACTCCTCGTGACACAGGGTGCGCTGCTCGGTTTACTTTCACGGGCCGTTATATCTAACACAACGAGCGCGAAAGGTCGTGGTCATCTGCTGGCTCCGAAAGGGTGGAACGTTCATGCAGGCCAATGAGGGCCCCGAATCAATACGACGTCTGCCGACTCCTACACGTTAAAAATTTACGACGCCTGCTGGTCTTGCTTTCCCTTTTGAACTCCTTCGATGCAGCTTGCCGCCTATAATAACATTTAAATAATCAATAAATATAACAGGGTGAAACTACTATATTTGATTATTATGTGGGAAGGTTGGAAAAGGCAAAAATATTACGAAGTTTGTGAAGACGCGCAATTCGCAAGTCCATTTGGAGCCGTAAAAACACGTTTTTGTACGATATTGATGCTTAAATATAGAACATACAAACAAAATACACACTTTCTCGACCTAATTTTCGTGTAGAAAACTATTACATCTACATTTTAACAAAAAAAAAGTTTTTTTTTGAGAAAATCACTTTCTAAAATGGTACTTTTTGCTTTTCACATAATATTAACGTAAACGTACCGCAAAGGATATTTTGTGCAGCCGAGTCATCTTATAATACATATATATAGCGTGTTTTGGGATCTCCGTGGACATTAAAGACATTGATGTAACCCGAGTATATCGCCAGTAATTAATTGTCAAATTTCGTCAACAATTGACCGAGGAGGCGTTTTTGACATTTTTACAGAAAAAAGCAAGACGCCTAAAATTACTTTATGGTATTGGAGCCTTTTAAATCTATCCAGAGAGTGCTTGAAAAAAGATAATATAATGTGGACTGAAAATCCAGGGCGGGAGATCAAGCGGAACATCCGACCCACGACGGGTGTGAAAAACACTGATTTACGCCGCGGCCTCTTTAAAAATTCATAAGTCAAGAACAAATAATCCGACGAACTTGCGGCTTGTGGCGACTGTGTTTTTAGAAACGTCGCCATAACATATATTTTTTTCATCGAAAATAAAAATTCGACCCTTTTTGCCTGCACGATTTGAGATGAAACGACCCATATATAACCTACTGAGATGGAAGGGAATATTTATTAAAACTCTGGAGAGGGCAGCCCGAGTTCTTGGTGTGGGTACTCCTCAGGGAAGGGTAGGCTGGAGTACAGAAGTGTAGAGGAAATGACATACATACACATACACGCGCACGCACTCTAAGTTGGTCCATTATTCCAGTGTCCCCGACGTGTTTTGTAGCGCTTTCAAAACGATACACTAATACCACCAAGTGGTTTCCGGCCCAGGTTTTTGGTGACGCCAAATGTTAGGTGTTGTCTTCCTAACTCCGTCTCAGTCTTGCGGCGCATTTTCTCAAAAGTGTGACAAATGTGAGATTTTCTCAAAAGTGAGACAAAACAATGGATTATTGAGGTAACAGCTCACTTGAGAGAGGTGGCTTGATTAGATAAGCATATGCTGGCTTCACAAAACCGCATCTGTCTTCTGGTACATTGTCTTAAATCCCGCACGTGAACCCGCTAGGCATATCACCCTAAAGGCTTGCATTTAAGAAAGTTTTACTTTACATAAATTGTGGTGTTCATAAATCTTGGAAGCTTGGATGGCGGCTCAATTCCTGACAAAATTTTAAGAAACACATTGGGGCGTACTTGGTTTGCATACTTTTTCGCCCCGTTAGGTGCTTTCCTCCGGAGTAGTCTTGGCGGATGACTGCCGACAACTCAATTCCTCATGTATTGGCTCCTCTTATCAAAAATTACATGACTTGCGTTGAGGTCACGTCGGCCACCATTGCTCTGTACCATCCTCCTCCTGTGCCTGTATTCGCTGCAGCGTGCATTTTGGCATCAGAAGATCTGTTCATCTCGGCAAGGCTTGCTAAGAACAAATTATATGGTGCAAAATGTATGCTGAAGAAGGTGAAGGCGCACGAAAATAATTCTGCGCCTTATGGCGTCGCAAGCAAGCCGATATTTACAATTACAATACTCTCCGTAGCTTTTTAATGTTGCCGACTACTCCAGCTGGCGTCATCGTCCACAGCACAAAAACTATTACTTGAGACACTATGCCTCCACGTGAAGCAAAACAGGTTGGGGATTCAGCAGCACGGATTCCGGATTGAGTTTGAACCAAAAATGTCCTGTAGCATTTCACTATATCTGCAATATTGTTTTCTAATAATCTTCTTTCTAGGAGGCAGAAAAAAACCTTACTTGCGGCATGTACGCGGATCCAGTTTCGAAGAGACGGACACGCTCTTGTATGTTGGGGGGAGACGTCTGCTTCGGCCATCGAATGAGGGGAATAAACTACAATCATCACAAAAGCCAATTGACATTTTAACTCGAGGTACACAAGAATGCCATTTAATATTTGCACCCTTTGGAATGCTTTTCTTAGGCATAACTATTTCAAGACTTAATTTCATCTTAGAACGTTTTATTTCAACATACAGGGCATCTTTCAGATCCAAAGAACTGTATGTGCAGGAAGCAAAAATTCAATGAGTTCCATCTTTATTCGCCATTTCTGTGTTTTGTACGTGAGTGGATGCAGCTAGCAGCACACACTTCGAGCATGTTTCTTTTTTTTTTTTTACATTTTCAAGAGCAGAAACATATTATTTTTACCGGCGCCGTGTGAATTACGATTAATATATAAAAGTATGGTTCTATCACAGATTTTCAGTTGACTGTGACCAACTGTGTAACGACTGCTTGTTACTGCCTGTGATAAATAACACATCGATGCTATCTACTGAGGTGTCATGGAACACTTCCAACCTGCATGTTTTTACCAATTTTACCACGGGCATAAAATAAATATAAAAATGTTAAAAGTGACTTTTGTAATTTGACCTTGCGAATACTACAAAACGGTCAGCCTGGTTATTTGAGGGTCGAATCTGCTCTAAAGCCTTTTGACTGATGGCGCCATTATTTCTATTATGAGCAGTTTCACAGTCAAACGTAAATCTGAAAACCAATTCACCATTACACCCTTGCACGCTTTTGAAGGGTGTATGCTTGCTTGAACAGCCATTACATCGGTGTTATTACATCTAAAACATCATTTTTCTAGGGGCGTTAGGATGTGAGGGATAGACGCTGCAAAACACCTTTAAAGGTATAAATTAATTTACAGTTTTCAGTACGGTAATTTTTATGTCAAAAGTAACCAGATGATACTGAATACCGAAAAGTGCCCTTCAGATCCTTTTGGAAACCTGTTCTTAACAGCCGACATGTGCTCCAAGGTCTCTAAAACAGGTGCAAGAATGCAATACATTTTGCATGTTTGGGTTGCACTGTTGTGTTAATCAAAGAAAGAGATGATGCAAAAAGAGTCTTAAAGAAGACAATCAGAATTACTTTCATATGTGCTTGTATCACTGGACCCTCAATCACACTAGACGGACAAACGCACATGTTTTTGCTTTCGTAAATATTTGTAGAAGAAAATTACTTTGTTCTTCATGGGGCCTTATCAGGTTTCGGGGGCGGGGGGGGGGGGGGGGGGGGCTTTGTGCGGGTGTGGGAGAGTTGCGCCGAGTTCGGTATTTGAGTGATTGTGTGAAGGATGTGTGTACGGGGATAGGTTAGGGCTGCTCTCTAGGAGTTGGTGGTGTTAGTTTGAATTCAGGTCAAGACGAGATGTACCCTAGCTGAAGGTCAAGGGGACGGCTGCCACTTGCCGGGAGGCGCGTGTGGGAGATGGTATATGTAGGATTGTGGCGAATAAAGTTTAGTAGCTGCATTAAGAGGGTTCTGTTGGTCCCCCTTTTCGTCCGTCGTCTTGGGTTTTTCAAAAATATGCTCTATTACTTGCCAATAATATTCCACCCTCACTTCTAAGCACGAATGTCGGACATTCGTGAAGTCATGATTTTGCGCTAATGTCTTTATTTTGAATGTATCTGCATTCAATCATGGACATCATGACTGAGCAAGAAGGAGGCAACGCAATGTTGCAGATATATTTAAGCTAAACTTTACGTCACCCCGTGATTTCACAAGGCGTCCGCCTCACTGGCTTCGGGATCGCGGAGCGATTCGAGACAGCGAAGTCGCCTCTTGGCCTCTATTTGCCCTTCTGACCAATAGATGGCACTTCGGAGTCCTGTGGCGATGGCTGGAAGAAACCTCCTTCTCTCTCCCCCTGGACGTTAGTGTAGTACTTGGGCAAGAGCAGGTATCGTGTTTTTATGGTTAACAGAACGGGTACGACAGGTGCCGAATGGACATTTGAGCAAGTTCGTATAAGCTCATCGTGAAAAACGGCGCGAAAGACACAACAAAACGGAAAGACTACACCTGGACAAGCGCTGATTAACCACTGACGTTTTGTTGGAATGTGTAGATGACACTATGTACGCCCAGACATAGGGCGTACCTTTGATTTTGTACTTCTTTCTTTTCCGTTTCCCACTCCAAGTGCTTATACCATAACGATTACACGAGGTGGTACCGGGTGGGCGCGGCGCTACGTTGAGTCCTGGACATTAATGCAGCCGGGGGTGGCAGCAGTCTGCCTCGACTGGGCCGCCCCCTGGTGCCGCTGCCTTCACCGAAGCGAGTGGCCGCACCGTCAACAGCCAGGGCTTTGCCATTAAGAACGTGCATCGAACGACCCGCCGAGGGTCGCCTTAACTCGTTGAACTGCTCGGCTGAACCTCCACTGGCCAATACACCAGGCAGAGCAAAACAGTTCAGAAACTTCTCCGCTGAGGAAGAAAAGAGTGAAGCGATATACGGGCTTCAATACAGAAACATGAATGCGCCGTTCTACTACACGCTCAAGGTCGGGAACGCTCCTCTTCAGATGGAACTAGACACCGGTGCTGCCGTGTCTATCATTTCGAAACGCCAGTTCCAATCGTTGTTTCCTCGCACAGAGCTGTCTCCGGCGTCACTAATACTGCGCACGTACACCGGCGAGCGTGTCAAGCCAAAAGGAGTGGCGACGGTGGACGTAGAGTACCGAGACTTCAAAGGAAAACTTCCGCTTCACGTACTGGGAGAAGATGGACCACCTTTGATTGGCAGAGACTGGGTCTACAAGCTCAAGTTTGACTTGGGATCGCTAAACGCGGTCAGCGTTGATGTAAAAGCGTCTCTCCAAGACATCCTAATACGCTACCAGGATGTGTTCAAGGACGAGCTCGGATGCATGCGAGGGGAAGAGGCTCGGCTAAGCTTAAGGGAAGGTGCGAGTCCAAAGTTTCTGAAAGCTAGAAGTATGCCGTTCGCCCTGAAGCCAGCTGTAGAAGAAGAGCTAAAGAGACTGGAGGTGACAGGTGTCATTGAAGCGGTGGCCCATAGTGACTACGCTACACCAGTTGTCCCGGTTTTGAAGAAGGATGGGTCTGTACGCCTTTGCGGGGACTACAAAACAACGGTAAACCCTTGCCTGGACGTGGAGCAGTACCCGTTGCCAAGGTTGGAAGATATTCTAGCAACGGTAGCTGGGGCGACTGTTTTCTCGAAAATAGACTTAAGTCGTGCATACCAGCAAGTTCCGGTCCACCCTGAGTCACAACCCTATCTGACAATCAACACGCACAAGGGTCTCTTCCGCGTCAAGCGTTTGGCGTTTGGGATCGCTTCAGCTCCAGCACTGTTTCAAAAGATAATGGACAGCTTGCTGGCGGGAATTCAAGGAGTAACCTGCTATCTCGACGATATCCTGGTAACAGGGAAGACCGCCGGGGATCACCTGAAGAATTTGGAGCAAGTCCTAAAGAAACTGAGTGACAAGGGCGTCCGAGTCAAGAAAGAAAAGTGTGAGTTCTTGAAGGCAAGTTTGAAGTTCCTGGGGCACCAAGTCGGCGAGCAAGGGGTAGCTGTGTTGGCAGAAAATGTGCAAGCGATCCTCGATGCACCTCAACCGCAAGACTCAAAACAGTTACGGTCGTTTTTGGGAATGGTGACATTCTACGGAAAGTTCCTCCCAGACCTCTCGACCACAATTGCACCGCTGAACGAGCTACTAAGAAAAGATGTCGTCTGGACCTGGAGCAAGCGCTGTCAAGACGCTTTTAACATGGTGAAGAGGCTTCTGGTTGACGCACCTGTCCTGGCACACTACGACCCCAAGGCAGACCTTCAGGTGTCATGTGATGCCTCGGCATACGGTCTCGGAGCCGTCCTGTCCAGGGTGTACTCCAACAGCGACACACGGCCTATCGCGTTTGCGTCGAGAACCTTGACATCGAGTGAAAAGAACTACAGCCAACTAGAAAAGGAGGCACTGGCTATTGTGTTTGGCGTGAAGAAATTTCACATCTACTTGTTTGGACGATCCTTCGTGTTGGTCACTGATCACGAACCGTTGCAAACCATTCTTGGTCCAAAGACGGGAATTCCGAGCATTGCTGCCGCACGTCTGCAGAGATGGGCTATTACCCTTTCCGCCTATCAGTACCGATTGGTTTACCGACCGGGTCGACTCAACGTGGAGGCGGACTGCTTGTCACGACTTCCAGTTCCTGGGTTTCAGGATGAAGACTACGAGGATGACGTCGCGGCGTTTCTCAGTCTCCGCCTGCAGTCTTTTCCGGTAAGCAGCCAAGAGATCGCACAATTTACAGCAAAAGATAAAGTGCTCTGTCAAGTGGCAAGGTTCCTTGCCGGTGCGTGGCCCGCAAAAGTAGAAGATTGTCTGAAGCGTTACTCTGCAAGAAGAAGCGAGCTGACGTGGCACCAGAATTGCCTTTTGTGGGGAATGAGGGTTGTGAACCCGAAGGGACTGCGCGAACGCGTACTGGACGAGCTGCATGAAGGGCATCCTGGAATCGTAAGGATGAAAGAACTGGCACGCAGCTATGTATGGTGGCCGGAGGTCGATGCGGATATTGAATATCGCGTCAGGTCGTGTGATACCTGCCAACAGCAGCAGAGTCTTCCAGGTCCAGCCCCGCTGCATCCGTGGTCCTGGCCAACTCGTCCGTGGCAAAGGCTGCACTTGGATTTTGCGGGACCTTTCCAGGGCCGCCATTTTCTGGTGAGCGTCGACTCCCACTCCAAGTGGCCCGAGGTTTTTGTGATGAACAGCACATCGGCCGAAGCAACTATTGAAAAGCTGAGGGAGCTGTTTAGTCATTTCGGTCTGCCAGATGTTGTTGTCAGTGACAATGGCCCCCAATTTTGTTCCCAAGAATTTCAGATTTTCTTGCGAGAGAACGGTGTGAGGCACGTCAGGACCGCCCCCTACCATCCATCAAGTAATGGGCTGGCTGAGCGTTTCATCCGCACCCTGAAAGAGGCCTTACGAAAAGAGATGCCGGGCCGGCCTCTGTCCCGTCGACTAGCAAGTTTCTTGTTAGCTTACAGAAACACACCGCACGCCACAACCCTTCAGAGTCCTGCGGAGTTGCTGCTTGGGCGGCGGCTCACTACCCGTCTCGACAGACTGCGACCCTCTGCAGAGGAAACTGTTCACCGCAAGCAGGACGTGCTACAGGTGAAGCACAGTGGCAAACACCGACACTTCGTGCCGGGTGATAAGGTGTACGTCAAGAACTTCCGGCCGGGTGAGAGGTGGTTGCACGGAGTCGTCATGGCTAGATCCGGACCGGTCTCCTACAGGCTTCGCGTGACCACACCGCGGGGGACCTTCGTGTGGCGGCGACACCAAGACCACCTGCGGTTGCGGGAGAGGTCTACCCCAAAGGAGGAGGAAGGTGGTTTGCTGATACCGAGTGTCCTGCCATCATCGCCAACCCCAGGGCAAGGGGGACTCGTGAACGAGCTGCCTCCAGTTGGGTCACCGGTGGTAGAGGGACAAGACATGGGATCAACTCCAGTCTCCGGTCGTTCCCCAGCCCAGCCGCAAGAAATTCAGCGCCGGTATCCCGAACGGCAACGGCGTGCGCCTAATAGGTTTTCGCCTTGAGAAGGAAGAGAAAAAGACGAGGACTTTGTGTTTTTCAGAACTGTAATTATTTTGTATTTAGTATGTCTGTACTTTGTACTTTCCAGAACTTCAATTATTCTCGTGTTTTGTTAAATTGTCATATCGTGTTACTTTGTGAGTATTGCACTGGAACGCCGTCGAATGGTATTACTGTGCTGAACTAAGTGTGGGGGAGTGTTGTATGGGTGACACAATAAGCGGGCAACAGCTAGCGCGCGCTCGTGCGTCTCGCGCCACTGTTCCGGGGCGCCATATCTATCTGAGCCAGCGCACCGTTTGCACCACCCGCTGCTATCCTGCCGCTCTCTCACGCCCGTGACTATGTGTCGTACTCCGGTAGTCCTGCAATAAAGATGTGCCAGCGAAGAACCCCATCGGCCTGTTACTCCAGATACCACAGTCGCCTTAACTCGTTGAACTGCTCGGCTGAACCGCCACCGAACCTCGAAGGCTCGCGTGGCCCTTCAGAAGAACAGGTCGTCCTAATCGTGCATGTCGTTTTCACGACTACCAGGCCGCCGGGGCTTCCCCAGCCCCAACGCATGGTAAAGGCTACGGTAACCGCCCTGGAGAGCTTGCCAAGACGTTTCTGCCAGCTGGACGGAAGACCACCCGCAACATCAGCCCGCACTGACGCCCGCAGGCTCCAATTCAAAATCGTCGGCACCTCCCTGTCATCTATGCGTCATCATACTCCCTTTGTACAGATCATCTCATAATCATCACCACTACATGTGGCACCGCGGGTCTCCATAGTACGGGCTGTCGGCTTTCCGCGGTTCCACAGCTCTCCTCAGCCAATAAAGATTACTATTACTACTACTACCAAGGCCCAGATAATAAGTCTCACTGTTCGTTAGAGTCAGTGAGGGTTGGCTCACGCAAAATGGTCTTCTTTTTTATATATAATAGGTTTTTTCATTTTCTGCACGTTTAGTCTTGGTGCTTAAACAATATGGTGGTGTTAGAGAACCGCGGTCCGCAGCCGGAATCCCGACAGTGCATTGCTTAATTCGAGTATGCAGTCCCTTTAAAGGAGCTTTGGTTGCTTTTCGAGTCGGATGTTCAGTCATCGAACCGTTTTCCCAATGTAGGAGCGCCCGCACGAGAAAGGGTTCACGTCCACCTTTATGAGGTGGCAGGATAATGTGTTCTTACAAAAGTCAGGATCTTTATACGATAGCGGGTGGTACCCGTATTAAGCAACAATTTTCTCGGTAAGATCGGCAGGGCTTTAGAGTTAAAATTGAAAAATAACACAAAAAAAGGTTTTCAGACACGTCGACAATTTTTTGGCTTTTATTGAAAGCTCCGATTCCCCCCACCCCCTCTCCCCATAATAAACAACAAAAACAACGTTAGATGGATTATTAAAAGCATTCAATGAACTAGGTCTGGGTTTTCGGTTTACGAATGAGACCCCAAAAGACAACCATATCCAGTTTTTTTTATCTCCATGTAGAATTAGAAAAAGAACACATATGCTGGTCGTACCACCTCAGATCCGCAATACGTTTTCTACACTCTCAGTCAGCACGTTCAAAACCTAGTGAAGAAAGGCATAGCCTTTTCTTGTTTAAGATCCGAATTAATCAAGTCGTGTATTCACAAAATAAAGATTAACTTCAACTTCCAGATTGAAATGATCGGAGCAACAGGGCTTCCAGACTCTGTCATTTCCACAGCTTGTGACAAAGTAGTAAAAAAACGCTAAGGCCGATTCAGCTCGAGATGAACAGTTGAAAAAGGAAAAGAAAAAGGTTGCGATCATTACATATATTCACCCCAAGTTACATGGACTTAAAGAGGTAGCATCTAGATGCAGAGTTAACGTGGTTTCTTCTGTCTGCAAAAAACAAAGCTGATTATGCTCCGTGGTAAACCGACACAAAAGCGAAAATATAAAAAAAGAAAACCAGCTGATTGTAACAGTTGCAACTTGAAGCGTCGCATCAAATTTGTCACCGGTGTAAAAGACAGGGTCTGCATGATTCTTTTCTCGTGTGGTCGCTTCTACATTGGGCAAACGGGGCGATGCCTGAACATCCGACTAAGAGAACACCTAAGCTCTTTGAATTCACGCATTTAGCCATGAATTGTTGAGATTGCGGGTGCGGTCTGCGGTTTTTCAACACAAGCGTATTATTTAAACACCAAAAGTAAACGTGTAGAGAGATGAAAAAAAAACTATTACATAACATCAAATAAACCATCTTGCGTGACCCAACCTTCCCTGACTCTAACGAACAGTGAGATTTATTTTTTGGATCTCGTTAATTAGCACGTGGAGTGTGAAACGAAACAAAAAAGTGCAAAATTCATGGCGCGCCCAATGCCTGAGTTAACATAGTGCCACCTACACATTCCAATAAAAAAATAAGTTGTTAGTCAGCGCTTGTCCTGTGTTGTACTTCTGTTTTGTCCTTGTCCCTTTCGCGCTACTTTTCGGAAGTAATGGCCCGTAGATCAGGCCTAGTCCTTTGTCAATGACGTGGCACATGACCATTGTACCACTGCCGTAGTTAGCCTATGCGTTATAAATACATATAGCTGGCCTTGAGTTTATTGAACAGACTTTTAGTACATCGTGCGCAAGAGCTCCGGTTTGCTAGCGGGAGCTCGTGACACAAATTTGAAGTATGTTTTGAGGATGCTGCCGCTGGGACCACTTTCCGCAGCTTAAAATTGTTGATCTACTTACGATCTAGGATCGTAAGCAGCTTGCGGACGGACACGGTCCTGCCAAATTGACCGCGGACATATAGGAGCCGGCTTGCCGGCAACTGTACGTAGAGTTTGTCACAACTTGTACACCGTCAGAAACGCTGTTTAAAAGGATACTGAACCGAAATTTAGAGCTCACAAAACAGGACTGGAGCGATAGGCGGGACCTTGCAAAACCCGAAAACTCATACAGCGATATCACGAAGGCTTGGCCGTATCTTAGGAAAACAAGTGCGCGATTGAGCACGGCCGACGAGGCCGACGAGACATGTCGTGTCACGATCCTAATTCCCTCTCCTCTTCGCTTCGTCCCTCGAGCAGCTGAGCCGAAGCGATGAGGCGAGAAGCGAGCCGCTTTTCCTTTCTCAAAAAGTTCGAAGATATTGTGACGTCGCATTTCTCGCTTTATCGCGTATTCTTTTCCAAAAATACGAAGATCCGCTCGAGATAACGATGTACAAGTGATTGTTTCGAGTTCGCAGCGTCCCATTCAACGATTCTGCGGCCTTATTCTGTGTAATCCAAATTTCAGTTCGGCATTTCTTTAAAGAGATGCTGAACCCAAATTTGGGTTCCGCAAAATAAGGTAGCAGGAGTGTTTAACGGGGCGACACAAACACCAAAACACCGCTCATAAAGCAATATCTCCAACGGGTGGACGTATGTTTGTAACATAAGGATGCGATTGAGCGAGAATCGCGACGTCGCGTTAAATACAGAATTGTTGAGGAGGAGCAGAGAAAACGGCCTTTCGTTCTTTCCTCTTCGTGTGCGTGCGGAGTCAAAGCAAGAAGAGAAGGAAACGTGAATCGTGACGTCACGGGGTTTTTGGCCTTGTTCAAGCGCGCTCTTCTTTCTCAAAAATACGACAATCCGTTGGAAATGTCGCTTTATCAACGATGCTTTCGGTTCGTAGCGCCCCGCCCAGCACTTAAGCGTTGTTTTCTGAAATCAACATTCCGCTTCAGCATCCCTTCCGGGCATCACATAAAAACACAGCTCCGCAAGAAAACATTTTTTTGTAGCAACACTTGTGCAGCTGTCACATTTACTTACTGTTTGTACACGGATAAAGAAGCTTAGAGGTCTCTCAGTCCTGCACACAAGTAGTAGAAATGTAATCATGATTTCTAGCCTGTATGTCATGGTGAATTTAATATGGCTCCATAAGAATCATGTACTGTATAATATATTTATCCTAAAACAATAACGGATCGTGAAATGGAGGGGGCGGGGCAGCGGCACATTCAAATACTCCTCAGGTAGGCCAAATGCAGAGCCCGCCTCTCCATAGGCATTGTTTATATTGCCAGTGCCCGCAAATCTCAACGACATATAAAGATGAATATCAATAATGCACTTTCTGTCCAATCAAACATCTGCGCGCACCGCTGTTATGGTTTCAGCTCACGGCTGCACAAGCATTCACTTTTGTTTTTTCTTTCCTGGAGAACCAAGTATTGTTTCTAGTGGTGGCCAATTTCGCTGTTCGGTTATTTCGCTGGCTGGAAACGGTTCGCCGTATCTTTTTACCATTTCTTCGTACACAATTGTGAGCAGCTCGAACCTCCGAAATTCATAGGTGTAGTTCCCTGCTCTAACGGAGCAGGTGACGTAAGCTCCGGTGTCGTCTCCAATGGCATCCATGTCCAACCCGTCAAAGATAATGCACTTGTCATTGGGGTACTTGTCGAGCAGATCTTTCACCTGCAAAGTATTTTTGCATACGCAGTTGGAGTAGTACATAAAACCATGAAATATTATTTCAGGCAGGCGCCCGTATATGACCTTATGGCAAGAAAAGGTTTATCAAATAATTAATATAATGATGATTTAATATCCCTTCATCGTCGTTACTGTGCATACGTTTGACCATCATTATAGCACTAACCCAAAGAGCACAAGGTTGGTCTTTCGCACTGGCTTTTAGACAACGGCGGCTTGGATTAAATATCTTACATTTTGTTAGTTTGTTTCGCCGCTTGACCTATCTGGTATAGAGTAGTAGGAAGAAAGGTGTACATGGTCGTCCCACCAATCAATCCATAGGTTGATTGGTGGGACATCATCGATAATTGTCAATGCTGCCATTGATGGCGGTCATCGGTTGACCATCGTGACGTCATCGCTTTATTCTCGTGGTCACATGACGCCTGAGTCGGCGCACTATAGCCAACGTTATTAGATTAGCTCAGTTACGAAACTGCTCATAGGCGCCGCATACACGAACAGTACCCCCCCTCACTCACCACGACTCGCCAAGCGTCGCTCGACGCGCCGCCAGACGGCTGCTTTGGTAACTGAATCAGGAGACGTACGCTGCAACGTTACTAGAAACGTAAAAAAAAAAAAAAAAACAGGAAAAAAACTATTTTTGTAGTAACTTTTATTGGAGTTTAGTACAAAATGGGGGGCGCGTGATGTTTTCTAAAATCTTTAGTTTGCGAGGTTTTGCAGTACAATTAATATTGTTTTCATACAACCATGCCTCAGCGGCGATTTCAGGTAGTACGTCCCGACCTAGGCTCATCTTCGGGAAAATTCGGGGCGCGCCCAGCGCCCTGGCTGGGGACACCGGGGTGGCATCCCTGTACCTTTACCACTGTGTTCGCGACTCCAACTAACTAAAGGTGGCGCCACTCATTTTCCAAAATGGCGGTTATAGTAAGAGTTGGAGATGCGTGCCGCTGTTGAGCCTGTCTAGTGTGCTGGCTTCACTGAGCAACACAAATTATTCCTGGTAATACTAGGCAGCTAGGGTGTTATGAGCGCAAGTTACCTCTTTACCCTGAAAACAAGAACGGCGTTTAGCGTAATATTTACGCCAGGATGCGCGTTTTAATTCTGGAGCGAAACCGAAACTAAGCTTTATTTTGGATTTAATTTCTCGATATAGGTCTTTATTTCGGATTCTTTCATAACTCAAGACGTGTCTCACACCGTAATTATTTAATTTGACGAGTTGTTGGCGAAAGCTTTATTTCGTGACTTACGTGTTCGATCCAGGCTGATATGTGTAGCTGTTGTCGTTGTTGAAAAAATCAGTGCTGATAATTGTGCGTCCTCGCGGCCTTTTCTCGCTCAGATAATTCTGATTGGAAATAATAAATTGCGGACTTTTTAACGATTTTTAGGTTATTTTGATGATTCATTGTTTTAACATTATTCCCAGCACAAGAAAAAGAGAATAATTCAAATTTTTACAATATGTCCACAAGACGTATAAATTAATAAACGCTGTTCTCATTGCAACACCCCAAAGACGGAATACGAGTCAGACAGCTGAATTGTGTGTATGTGTTTTATAGCAACGCGCGACGCATAGGACTTTATATTACATCCAGCGTTTGACTGTTTGTCTATCTTGATAACGAAGTAAGATTTTTTCATAAGCTAAAAAAAAAAGTTATACCTTTCTGCAAAAACTGTTAAGGTTCAATGGCGTATTTTCGTGATCTTGGCGTTAATTGGGGACATACATTGCCGCGATTTGCATTAATATTAATAATATAAAATTACGATATTCAAATACGCAATTTTTTAGGCTCTAATATAATTTGTTGCTTATGATCTAATTTCAAACACGCGAACAAATATGACAATCAAAATTTTGCTAAATATCATGACTGGTGCCACTGCAGCATTTTTAGTTACCAAGTAATAAAATATAAATAGTCTAAAATCAATTAATAGATTCTAGCTAATGTGAGAAATCCGAGTAAAATTACATTGATTGTCGGTAAAGTATATTTTGCTACCAAAGTAGCAACTTTTGACAACCGGCAAAACGTCCAAAATCGTCGCCAATAACCTTGCAAACCAAATGCCGAAAAACAAATTTGTTTTTTAGCTATTAATTTTTTTTTATAACATTTAGATACTCTCTTTTAGTTACTCTCGGTCGTTTTGCCAATCTCAGCCTTTCCAGTTCGAAGGGATGCCTACCTGCTTGCACGTCTGCTCACTGCAGCACGTTTCGTTGGCGTTGGAAGCCGGTGAAACAGTAGTGAGTTTTAGTATTGCGTATACCAGCGAACGGAAGCGCTGTGTGTTTGTGTTAGCTTTGCATGTTCCACACTTCGCGTGCACGGAGTTCAAAAGTGCGGTGTTGGATGGCGCATGGCGATGAGGCGCACGCACAACGTGGGGAACGGAACTCTAAAGCAAACGCACACCGCTTGCGTTTGCTTCAATACGCAATACTAAAACTCGCCAGTAAGACACACTCCCATACCGGCTGCAGCACTACGTTGGGAGACTGAAGAGTGTTCTTTGCATTCGGAAATAACATATCGCGAGGCATGATCGCGAGCAGTTCCGCCGTGCCCGCCGAACACGAGAATCGGGGGACCCTCACTAGAGCGCTTCCCGTTTCCGCAGCGGGAGGGCGAGCGTCGAGCTGGAGACGCGAATATGTTTCGGCTCCGAAATGGCCGATCGAAGCTAAAATAGATGTTACGTACAGTTCCTTCAGTGACCGCTGCAGGATAACCAGGATAAATGGCGGCGTTGTGATCGCCATTTAGCCCTTCAGCTGGGCTCTTCGGAACGCATAGTTATGAAACGAAAATAGAGATGGCCCTTCGATCGACGCTTGGCGGATTGGAGTGAGTGAGGGGGGTACCCTCCTCCGCGGGAGTTCCACAACTGAGGTAATCTAGTAACGTTGACAATAGCGAACTGGCGCCATCGTTTGACCTTGTGACGTCATGTGGTCACGTGACGCCTGTGTTTGCACACTGCCGCGAGGTGGCGCATCAGAATGGCGCATCTGGCGCCAGGTGGAACATCGGACCCGGCTGCGAGGTGTAGCGGTGTCGCGAAGTGGCGCATCTGGGCTGATAATTTACACCTTCCTATGAAGGTCTTGACTAAAATTAAAATGCTCCATCTGTAGTGAGCCGCCGAAACCCAGGAGGGCAATTTTCAGATGGAAGAGTTGAAATTTGAGGGGGTCGTGTTCACGAGCTCCCTGAAATGCTTCGCTCTTGACGAAGGCGACTACAAGATTAGAAGGCATCTGATTATTATAAATATGGTTGGGATCGATGCGCGACCCTCCTGGGGAGAAGGTCCTTGTTTTGATCTCCAGGACTCGAAGGAGGTATAGGTGGCGGGAGAGGACTGCACCCTTACAAAAATGAAAAACGAGTTTCAATTGAGCTTCTAATGTATTTTCATAGAGTCAAATGAAACTCAAAAGAAACTCAACGTTAAATTAGTTTTATCATCAGAAAATGGATATTTATTATTTTGAATTTACTCACTACACATTCAAATGAGAGTTATCATTACTCACTCAATATCTATTCTTTTGAATTTACTCATTACAAACTCAAGTGCGGTTTATCGTTACCCAATCACTATCAATTCTGTAGAGTTTACTCATTTCACATTTTAATGAGTGTTATAAGTAAGAACACAATATCCATTATTTTGAGTTTACTCATTACAAATTGCAATGAGTTTACTCGTTACCGGCTCAGTATCCAATCTTTTGAGTTTACTCATTTCAAATTCCAACGAGTTTTATCGTTACCCAGGCAATATCCATTTTTTTTAGTTTATAAATGTACTGATTACCCATGTAAATGTGTATTATTATTAAGAATGCAATATCCGTTCTTCTGAGGTTATCCATGGAGACTCAGGTGAGTTCTACCATAAGACACCCAATAGACATCAGCTGATCCACAACGGGGAAATTCGATAAAGGAAAGGTGAAGATAATCATGAATGCAGATTGCCTGCTATTCAGAATACATTCTCCTCAAATAAAGTCAGGTTCAAAATTGCAATACAATAACTTCTCATATTTATTAACCATTCATTAACCCTTCTATGAAATCATAATCAATTATTCCTATTCTCAACTAGCACATTGTCTCAGGCGATCAAAATAACACAGCGATAGACACAATAACTCAATATACAACATCTGCTCCCAAACTTCCCTACGCGCGCAATCCACTAAAATATAAAATATATCCTGCCACGACCCGCCCCCTCCTCCATTCGCATTTGGCTAGACCACAAGTCTTACCATCTCAGTGATTAAGCAGAAACATATTGAAATTGTCTCTGAAATTTAGCTGCTCAGGTAATACAGGTAATTAACAGCTAACAAATTTACAATCCATTGAAAAAAAAATGATACAAGCCAGCAGTTGTTTTGCGACACTCCGCTAGATCAGTCATGACACCCCTGGGGTTCGCGCCTCATTTTGGGAAGCACCTGCTGTTTAATATTACAAATACAAAGTGTTGCTTAGAACATTTTTCAAGACATTTATAAGTAGCTATTGTTGACCTAATACCGCGCAAAAATTTAAACCAACACTCACACAACCTCACAGAAACCTAATTCCAAGTGTCCACAGAACTAAGACCAGTAAGCACAAGACGAAACACACACTAGGCTGATTAATTAACTCTCAGCTGTCATTTTGTTTAAATTCAATACACATGAAAATAAAAGAGGAATAGGAATGCCAATCGGCATAGCGTTTGGTCCTATGGGAGGTTGGACTGCTTCCATAGGGACGTTATCGGACCATGAGGAATTTTTATCAGTCAAACCAATTGTTTTGTTGGTCAAACAGGAATGTCTAGGCCAATTGTGCATGCATATTTGAGCAATAGGAAGTAATTAGACGTATGTCTGTCAGAACGATGTAAATGTATAATGGACGCAACAAGGGAGATTCGGGTCAATGGGAACATGTTTCTGCGCTTTTGGAAAGTTGTTTTTGAACGAAGCTGATGTATATTTATCAGATATCTAACTGAGGTAAAAATAGTCCCTGTCAGAAATACACCAGCCCGTTTGATGCATGTGTTATGTAGCCTGGGCTGTATGATGCAAATATCTGTTCCAGGTCCAAAGAATGTGTCCACACTAGAATTGTGGCATGTATAAAAGTACATTAGTCAAGTTAATTATGCGACAATGTTACGCTTCTTTTCAAAATTTTTGGATGGCAAAAATGGTTTCAGCCCAGCTCATAACACACCATCGTTACACATCAATGGTGTTATGAATATTCAAAGAGTTTTGTAGCTCGAAATTAATGCTAGAATCAAACACTCAGATACAGTCAGAATTTAGAGGAAAATACCCTATTGCAATGCTTGCTTTTCTGGAGGAATTTTAGGACCATGCTCCAAATAAAACTTAGGAGCATGGTGCGGTAAAATAAGTTTACTAATAAAATACGGTAAGCTGAGTTTAAATTAAAAGTAATCCACACAAAAAAATACAAACAAATAAATCTACTCCCTACTGCATTGCATCCGAAACAAATAGCGTGTCGGTGCTAGCTGTGATTTACTCATTTATTTCCTGTGCTTATAATAGTAACTGTATTTACCCTCTTTTATTCTTAAGTTTCTAAAGACATATTTACGGCACCCTTCTATCGCGATTTGGTCAGTTTCGGTTTCGGTATTTTCTTACTGGTTTCGGTTTCGTATTGTAATGATCGCGTCTTCGACGCCCCATCGGTAGCGACACCAGCTCTTCGTTTTTTCCTTTTTCCGGCGTGGTTTTACTACCGTTGAGTTTGTCGTGCGTTATGCCGTTGGGTGTTGGGTACATGTGTGTCGCGGGATGGAAATGCCTTTAGACATGGAAACGTGCTAATTCAATCAAGTTTATCGATCTGTGAACTTTCCACATGTGATAATTATGTTCAAGAAGTGCGCGGAAGACCGACCACGCGACAGAACGAGCAACTCAACGCAGTTGGTAAGCATGCTCCTGTGTTCCCTGCTGGAAATGGCAGGCCTTTTCCAATTGAAATGCACAGCCAAAACCTATGAGCATGAATGTGCAATTGGCGCCGATGAGAATATCCGATGTTTTGCACATTGGTGCAACTGGAAATGCTGCTGAGAAGCCGCAGCACGGGTGAAGGCAAAAGAATAGGTCGAGGGAAAGTCAACTTTAGGGGGCAAGCGCCACGATGCCAATTGCGCCAATGTGCACGACAATCAGTTTGCTCATTGCCGCTCATTCCAGCCAGTGGCGCTATGTGGCAGAGCCATTGTGCGGGAGATAGCAATGAGCCATGCACTGCAGAGAAGCGAACTCGGTGCAGTATGGCAGTGACAATGCTCAATTGCCAAATCAGCACTAGCAAAAAGTTTCTATGGGACCAGTAGAGATTTTTATGGGATCAATAGGATTTCATCGTACCAATGGGCATTTCTACTGGGCCGATAAAAAGTTATATCGTACCAATAAAGACTTCTCTTGTACCATTAGGAACTTTTATGGGACACGTAGAAAATTCTATGGGAACAACACGAATATGTTACGGTCCAATACAAGTGCCTAATGGTCCTTCAATAGGATCAATAAAACGTTGTACTGGTTAAACTGAAAGCTTCATTGGTCAAATGAAATGCATTTCAAATCGGGAACTTTTAATGGTCGACTGGGAATTTCTATTGGACCATTTAAGATGAGGATCATAGAGAACATGAAATCTATTAAGTGGGCATCTATCAGGTTAAACAGTATGCTTAGTGGAGAAATTAAAGGTGTTATATACTAAAGTTTTATGTTTTCAGCACAGGAAAATACTTTTTTTCCGCAAACATAGCCGATGGCAGGCACACAGCCAGGATTTTGATTCGCCCATGACAAAATGCTTTATGAGGGGGAGGGGGGAGAGGAGGCCCCACCAAATGGAAGGTTTGGGAGGAGGGTTCTCTGCCAAATGAACATTTTCTTTTTAGCTATATAACTTGAGTTGGGCCATATAGACACTAATTAAACCAAACTTTCAGTAAATAAAGTGAAGATGAACTCTTTTTGGCACGTGTTTTAGAATTTCCTGATTACTTATGTATTGTACTCTTTCGTATTATAAAACATGCGGCTGCCAGTAAAACATTAAAAAAAAAAGACTATGGGGAACGGCAACATTGTGTGTGCACATAGTATGCACAAGATTCATGAATAATTATATATAGGCAAACCACGAAATTCAGGTATCATCGGAACTCTGCAGTTTTAGCGGTGTATTCTGTCCTCTTGTTTTCCAGGATGTCTCAGTAACAGTAATAGCGTAAACGATTGCACCAACTGGATTATGTATTCACATTCGACTTTGCTCCGTTTTATTCAGTTCCACCTGGTTCCGGAGTGGAACCTTCTCGTTTTTGTATAAATTTCGCTCCAGAATTGAGTAAGTCAGAGTAAAACAGGGTCAAAAACAGAATAACACTGACTCAAAAATCATATTATCATCTTCCACGATTGGCCCAAAGCTCTCCGACATTTGACGTCAGAACTTTATAACTTTGGCGGAGTTGGCGAAAAAGTGCGATACTTCAGGCTTCCATTTTGCCATGTGAACGTATCCTGTTTGAGCCCCAGCAGAGGCTACGCGCCCGTTCCGGGGCGGCAGATCACGTGCACATTCTATTGCGAACATGCTTTTTATTAACAGAAAAGAAAAGCCGGTAGTGCCGAATAACATCGAATAATTATTAAAACCATGGACGTCATAAAAAAAGCACATAAAATGCACACACACACACGAAATAAGGATGACCTTCCCTAAATTATGATTGCACCTTGTTTCACGCAGAGTAATGGCGCGTTCACACTGGAAGCGGATCCGCGTTCGCAAAGCGGATCCGCGCGTTCTCAACCGCAAAGCGGCTAGGATCGAGCGGTTGGAGCGCGTTTTTGCCAACCGCTTCGGGACCGATTTCTCCCAACCGCTTTCACGAACCGCAAAGCGGCAACCAATCACAACGAGACGCTGACGTGACGTCAGTGACTTTCGAAACAAGATGGCACCTGTCGCTGGTGAGGCGTCCAAGGCGCTGTAGTCCTAGCGATGTAGTCTTAGCTTTCGACAAATCAACAGAGAAACTTCATATTCACGTCTGTGACTTGAATCCGCCGCGAAAAGAATTGACTCGTAAATTTAACGCGCTTCGCACCGGTGATTTGGTTCGGGTAAGAGTTTGCTTATTATTCCGGGTGCCACAAGCCCAAGCTCGCTGCTTTGTTAATCTCTGCCCGTAGAACGTCGGAACCCGCTCCTGATCGACCGAAATGTCAGCTTTTCTACCCACTAGTATAGTCGCATGAACTATTGAAAGCTTTCGACACCGTGCATGACTACCACGAAGGCCGATAGAGACGTCGTGAGCTTGATTGCGTAGCCAACGCACTACCGCGGAGGGGGCAGGGTACCTGCGCTAGCTCGACCTGTAACGTTTGCTACTAATAGAATAATTAAAGGGAACCTACTCAAGGAATAAAGTGTACGTACCAGACAATGCAGAGGTAATCCATACGGCGTTTATTTGAGCTTAATGTCAAACAAACAGTAGACTCGATCGACGAGCGAGTGACGAGAGGAGAGTCCGCCACCAACGAAGCCACGACCGGCTAGCACCGAACACATTCCCCCGCACCACGGTCCAGGGGTGCTATGTTGCGCTTTTTGCACTCCCAGGAGACTTGGAAGAGGGAAGTGACGTCAATGACTAGAGCAAACGCAGATTGGATGTTGACAGAAGAAAACGAAATCAACACCCAATCTGCGTTTGCTGTGTCGTTGACGTCAGTTCCCTCTCCCTAGTCTCCTGGGAGAGCAAAAAGCGCAACATAGCCCCCCAGCCCACAGCCCACAACTTCGAAAATGGTAAGAGCGAACAACGAGGGGGAAAACTGGCCCTCCATCCCGAAAACAAGGTCAGCTATTCATGCGGGAAGGGTCCACTTCGAAGAAAAGGTCGGGGGCTTCCTGTTCTGAGTCAGCAAGGCGCGCCTAGCTGGGCTTTGCTTGTGGGCGAAGTCGAGGGAATTACAGGCGAGTTTGGCGGGTCCATGCTTTTTTTTTTTTTCGCTTCCTGAACTCGTGATGCGCGCGAACATCCCGGGGAGAAAAATATTCCGAGTGCCAATATAGCAAAAGTTTGGCTTTGGATTGTAAAACAGGGTTGCCAAACGCAAGTCTCAAAAGATCACGCGTGATCGCCGAGAAACCGCCAACCGCCTCTCGGTGTGTCTGAACGGGGTCGCTCGCGAACCGCATCCGCGACCGCTTCGCGAACGCGGATCCGCTTCCAGTGTGAATGCGCCATAAGTGTCAGGCAGCGCTTTCCACTTCGTAGTTGAGCAAGGAAGTTCCTTTTTGAAAGAAAATTTACGCGCTTTTTGGCCGTTTGAGCCTTTAGTTTCGTTCTGGCTTCCCAATGCTGTACTTTTCCTTGGTGCCGGGAAGAGTGTACACTCCAGCAATTAAGTTTTCAAGATTCAAAAGCCCTTCAACCTGTGTCCAATTAGAATTAAGGTCAGCCGAAACAGGGTACGTCTGACTTGTTACATTCGTCTTTGGCAGTAGCCGTTTCGGAAACTTGGACAGGAAATTGTCTTCAAATATCCCGTCGCCTTTCACAATTTTATCACTTGTGTCTCCACTAACTGGACCAGCACTGCGACCGCCTCCGATTTCATTGGTACTACTTAGTTCACGGGGACTTTTTGTCTCACCGTGCTCCGAGACAACCGAGCTTACAGAAAATGCTGTCGGCGTCGTCGGTTCGGGTCCCTGACCTGTTGTAGCATTTTTCAGGACACAACTTCGTCTCAGGACTGTTGTCCTTGGCAAGCTGGGTATACTTCTTGGCTCCAAATATTTTTTTTTTGGGGTTCATGGTCGCACAGCGCGACACCCTACATGTCTCAAATTGAAATTTTAGAATTCGCGCCGACGTCATCCCGCAGCAAATGCAAGTTTCTACTTAAAATGACAAACAAAAAAAAATTATTCGTTATAAGTTTAATGTATAGTTAGTATTTAAATTTTACAATTAATTAATACTATAATTTTTAGAAACGTTTATTATTTTCTTAAGTTCATCAGTCCGAGTCACCCTTGCGGGACTTGCGGGCTTGCGGGTTACACCACGTGACAATATAGTGTGAGCTGGAGTCATTGGAGTGAGCAGTGGGGTCAAAATAAGTTTTCAAAGTGCAAATTATGCAAATGTTTTGCTATATTAAGATAAATCAATCAATCTTTTAACTATTTGTTTTACTTCAGCAAACAAAAACAAGGGTTAAAATACGAAGTAATATAGTCACGTGATACATCCCCTGCGTCAGGAAGTCCGACGTGATAAACCGAACGTTCCAGCCGGAGGCCAAGGAAGCGTGGCAGCTGTGGAAGCACGTGGATGAACCGAAGCGGCCGAAGCAACGTTCGCGGGAAGTCTAACCGCCTGAAGCACGTTGCAGAGTCGAGAGACTCGAGCTACCCGAATTTTACGAACGATTATGCAAGCGTACGTCTTGAGGACGACCATGAGCCACATATCATCTCAATTTCTGATGTGGAGAATTTCTGCCCGTCAAGCTGGTGCGACGAAACGGAATCGGACTTCTTCAGGGCGCGGATCCTAAAGCTGTTTTGGTAAGTTCTAGTCTGCCTACGGCGTTAGGCCCAGTCTAGTGACCATCTCCTTTAAGCTAAAAGTTGCAGCTTTAAGCTCAATATGTGAGAGTAACTCTCGGCGCCGGTCGTTTCAGGATCGCCGAGTGACGCGGAAACCCAGTGACAGCAAGTGGGTGCTAGTACCGAAAATTTCCTCCGACGAGATGAGTGCCTGCCCGGGAGGGCTGGAGGAAGCTTGTATGAAATAGGTAATCGTCATTTCATTTTCGCGCTTGCGAAGCAATTCATAAGACGTATTTTAAATTTGAGATTTTCTTTAGTTATACCGCCACAAGTACCAGGAACTTCATTGATGGGGTGCCGTGTGTTTGTTTTCATATGCTCAGAAACTAGGTAAAGTTTATGTGTTTTATCGTTTTTTCTGTGCTGATAAGCTTAAGCTTAGAATGAATTATATGTGTCAAGGCGTGGCGCGGTCTGTGTCTATTTGGAGAAGAGATGTGTGTGTGTGTGTGGGGGGGGGGGGGGTAAAGAGAGAGAGAGGAGATGAAGAAGAATTGGAGGATGAGGATTTTGTCAAATCATTTAAATCGTTAACTCCGGCAATTATAAGGTAAGAAGGATAACTGCTAGTTACACCGGTTGTTTTGTGCCAAACTCAAATTGTGTTTTGCCGCGTAAATATTGCTACAATTTTTTTTCATCAACAAAATTAGTTTTGAGGCATGCCATTGACAAATAGGACCCTGTTTTAAATTCCAGTACAGGTTATATTGCGCTGGTAAATTTCCTGTACATAGTGCTGCTTCAAAGATGAACTGAAGTTTGTCTTCTTTGTGTGCATTGGTAATGGCATGTGGCTCAACAAGACTTCACACAAGAAAGTTCTCAAATAGAAGAGGGAATCAATGTTCATCAACTAAGGTGCGGTAATGATCTTCAACATAGATGGCCCTTGGCGAATTGTAACTGGCAGACCTTCAAACTGCACAAAGGCAGACCTTCAAACTGCACAACTCAGTGATGTGATTGCTGCGCCAAACTGCGCCAAGGGGCTAACCCTGCTACATCCTGCTACATTTTGCCAAAATACAGGTAATCTGCGCCAAGCCTGCGCCGAAGGAGCAATTTCGGTCGCCTTTCAAAACCGAAACTAAACTGAGAACCGTAATTGCGCATGCGTCAGCTAGGTGGCATAAGCGGCCGCCCGACACAAAGTACCCTGCATCAATCGTCTATCCGGTCTCGCATATTGTTTCCCGCCGTCTTAACCTCCTTGCCGCCGTCTCTCGTTTCGTGCCCTCATGCCCAACGTTGCTCCTGCCCTCGTCTCGCGTCTTTTTTTAATTTTTTTTTTAACGATAGACGCGGGCGTGTGCGGGTGCCGCGACGCTAGTGTGCCGGGTGCCAGTGCCGTCATGCTGTGAAACAAAACCGTGTTTTTTGGCGACGAGAGTTACTTAGTGAGCTGAATCGCCGGCGCGACCACAGTCACCGTGGTCGCGCGACGTCGAGTGCTGCCGTCCCCACGTCGCTGCAGATATGGCGGTTTCTAAACTTGTTCTTCGACATTCCTAGCCTTCTTTAAATCATACTCTACTACAAGAAGCCCTCTAACTCAAAGACTGCTTGTCGAAATACTGATTACCTAGGTTCCTCTCGGTGGACTTCCTTTCAAGAGGAGCCTGGTACGTGAAAAATTTGCCGCGAAAGAAAGTTGGTGAAGAGAAGTGAGCTAAAGCAAAGAAAGCAATGTCTGCACGTTGAACCCGCACAGCGCGCTTATTTGCCTCGAGTTTGGTCGTTGCACAAAAGCGCTCCAAAAACGTTTTGACCCTGGCTCGCGATGTCATGCATCGATGCGCTTAGGTTCTTTTTTTCTGTGTGTACAGCTTGTACATCGCCTGCCGGCCTGGCAAGCACAAGCCGCTCGACTGCTTTTTTTTTTTTTTGTATACTGGACAGTTACATTTTGCACTTTATTTTGGGAACCAGTTGGCGACGGAGGAGAGTGGCATTGTTTCGGTTTCAATTAAACAGCCATTGTCTCCACTCACACAACGAAGTTGCCCTCACGTGCATGTGAACATGACTGCATGACAAAGGCGCCAGACAGGACGCTTGCCATTCATTGTTTTGCGTTTGCTTACTTTGGACGAAAATCTGGCACGTCGGGAACCAGTTAAACGGTGACAAGCGTTCCTTTCGGAATGGCTCGGCAACGCCTATAACACTGTACACTTGTGGGATGTCTCAGCAGTAAAACACAAACAGCGAGTTCTGTCACAATATATCACAAAGTTGCCTTCGTGTGTCCAACAATTAAAACAAATACTTAATTTTTCTAAGAATATCTGCTCCAAAAGCCACTTTTGCTGCTCCGAAACACTGTTTGGGCTGCTCCAAAAGCCTCGTTTGCTGCCCCAAAACACTGTTCTGGCTGCTCCAAAGGCCACTTTTGTTGCTCCAAAACACTGTTTTGGCTGCTCCAAAAGGTGCTCCAAGATGGCTTAGGCCAATCACATCAATGCACAACTGGATGTGGCAAGACTAAAAGCTTTATAATATACTATAAAGGCTATAGCTTTATAGCCTTTTATAGCAAAACATACTGATCTGAAAAGCGTTGTTTTTGGTTATTTTGAAGTGGTATACGGAAACTTCATCATATTCTATTAATTCTGGTTCACTGCACATTTAAAAAGTTTGTCTTCGTTGCTGCCAAAGCAATATAACTTGCGATAAACTAAATCAAAGTTATGACTGCTGGTGTCATGTACATATTGAGAACATTTTATTAAAATAAATGTAGTCAAAAGTGTTTTTATGGGTTTCAGCACTGTGATTAAAATACAGCAATGCGTTTTGAAAGAAAGGCTACTAATTTGCAGTTTGTATCTTCTAAAATATTTTTTAGATCTAGTGAGCATGTATTCATACTTGAATATGTGCCAGGCATTCCCCAGTATGTGTATAATTGTTTACTATGTCTGTAAGCTTCCCCACTACATCATTGCCGCTATGTTAGCGCTCCCCAGCTATTGTGTTCCTCATGATCAATTAGGTTGAGATTGTTTAGCGTTAATGTTTGTGAGTCCCCCATTTTAAATTCCTAACAGAGCGCTTCAATGTCCCTTTATTTTTGGTTTGCCGCTATTTATCACCACAAGCAAAAACATCACGCCACTATTTTAACCTGAAGCTCACCTCATGATTAACGACGCTGCCGTCCTCTGTCTTGAGGTGGGCCTACGTTCATGAATACTTGTCTAGCGGTTCTGGAGTTGATGTTGCTGAGATAATCGAGACGCCGATTTCTACGATGGCCTCCTTCGGCACCACGACCAGTTACAGCCGGCCTGAGCCCGGACCAGGCCAACCAACGTGCTGGCCCGAGCCCGTGCCTAGTGGTCTAATCTTGAATCCAATCGCCATATTAAGATAAAGACGTCAAAATTCCTCAGTTTAAATGTCGGAAGTGCCTCAATAAGAGCAGGTATAATTATTAATATCAAATTTAATGAAGATATAGATGCTGATAAACACCTGCCAAATTTTACTAAAAATAAGTAGAAACATCCAATCCCTAGTTATGGTTGAACTAAGCGGCTGCTATGTGGATGTTTTTTTTATGTTCGACAGCTCAGCAAAGTTGCCGGATCTGGTTATGCCTCCTGTACGAGACGGATCACAAAGCGGCTCCTGACTGACCAGTTGGGGCAAAAAGTTGTGTGGGGAGGACGTGAAGGAAAGTTGACATTCAGGAATCTTCACCTTGCTGAGTGCATCATAAGTAAGTAATCTCTGGAAAAGTACTGCAGATCGCTTCACACATGGAATCAGATTTATGGAACTGTTGGTGTCATGCGTCTGTTGCTTTTTTTTTATCAGATGCAGTGCGGAGCTGCCATAAATGTGAAGACTTCAAGGTAGAAACCTTAGTCACGGATTAACTTTGCCACGCACGTGCCTGACATCAGTCATCTCAAAAGGTAAGCCGACGTCAGCACATAATTCTAACTTTTCTAAAACAGTAGAGTATGGTGCGCGATTTCTTCAAAGCATAATTTCTATGTGAGAGTATTTTGATGCTTTAAATGTTAAAACCAGCAGTGATGTGATTGCTGCGCCAATTGCGCCAAACAGTGCCAATGGGCTAACCCTGCTACATCCTGCTACATTTTGCCAAAATATGAGTAAGCTTTGCCAAGCCTGCGCCCAATGACTAATTTCGGTCGCCTTTCAAAACCGAAACTAAACTAAGAACGTAATTGAGCATGCATGAGCTAGGTGGCGCAAGCGGCCGCCCGACACAAAGTGCCCTGCCTCCATCCGCTCTTGCAATGTTTTTGCCGCCGTCTCCCGTTTCGCGCCTCGTTGTCTCGCGAATCTCGTCTCGCCTCTTTTTTAAACTTTTTTAACGATAGGCGCGGGCGTGTGCGGACGCTCCGACGCTAGTGTGCCGGATGCCAGACATGCCGTCATGTTGTGAAACAAAACCACGTTTTTGCGCGACAGGAGTTGCTTTGAGAGCTGAAACGCTGGTCGCGCGACGTCGGGTGTTGCCGTCCCCACGTCGCTGCAGATATGGTGCTTTCTAAACTTCTTCATTGACATTCCTGCTCTTGTTTAAATCATACTCTACTACAAAAATTTCCCTTTAAAGGGATACTACGACCAAATTTAGACACTTATCTCCTGGTCTATTCGTGTTCAAGGGCTCCAAAGGCCACTTTTGCTGCTCCAAAACACTGTTTTGGCTGCTCCAAGAGGTGCTCCAAAATGCTTAGGCCAATCACATCACTGAGCTAGTGACACCTCTTTTGGTTTAATTTGATATCAAATACTACAGGTGTGAACAGCATTGAATAATTTTAAATAGAAACATTTTCTTTAGAGTGTTTTCTAAGAGGAAAAATTTAATTATATAATAGTACCTATTATGGATTAAAAAGAATGCATAGAAAACGAATTTCAAGAACACTGTGATATTTGATGTAAATCTAACAAACAAAAGTTGGCAATACAGTACACACATCCAGCATGAATGTGCTTTAAAAAACAAGGCGTAAAATAATTGTGGTTTATTTACATCAGTTCCAATTCTTGCATATTTGAGTCACTTCACGTTGAACTTCACTGTTTTATTAGTTTTGCTTCAAAGCATGGTAAACCACTGCTCACATATTTTTCACATAACATTTTTCGTTGTTTTTTCAGGAACATTCTGCACCACAGAAGAGAGTGATGTGAACTGCCTTAAGTGGGCCTTGAATGCACTGAGCTTTTTATTATGTTTATCAGAAATATTTTTTTTAAGCAAAGTATCCTGCATTGTTCAGTAAGTATACTTTATTTTGAAAACTTTATGCTATGTATGCAGCATTGTTCAAATATTATACTTTATTTTAAAAACATCAAGCACCGCTCGTATGTCTAACAGTAATAGTAAAGAGTTAATGGCAATTTGTTTGGCACTGCGACTTTTTTTACAGAATGGATGTGCATGCCTGACAGGCTGGACAGAAATTTAGTGCGCTACTCACAATCAAAGTTACGCTGCAAGACTGCAGCGGCATCTTTTGCCATGCAGTCGGTGCTATAGCTGTCATGGGACTCTGGTGTCCTCGTCACTAGAGCACATGTCCTCGCCTTAGACTTCAGTAAATTCCTCAGGGTCGTCGTCATAGCATGTGACAATGTTTCTGTTCAGTATTTCACAGTTCTCTCGCATGTGGCGGGGTCCACCTCATTAAAGAGTCAGTGTCAGCAGTGTCGCCTTTTTGTCAGTGTCATCTGCATTGATCCTGCGATAAAGCTTCTTAGCTTGATGGTGAAAAAAAGAAACTTCAAAATAGAGAACGTCTGCTGCGGGCCTGATTGCTACATTATACACCTGTAATGCGCCATTTGGGTATACATTGAGAGCATGCACGGGCTATACAGCAAATCTGCCCTCTGAGCTCTTGTTTTGTAAAGAATTGGACCCATATCTGTTTAAATTTTTCTGTAGGGCACTTCACAGGCGATATGCTAGCATAAAAAGGAGGCTGCTTAGACACTGGCAGTACTATTGTGTGTTGCCTTCTGGCATAGGGCTGGTCCCTATACCAGGGAGAGTAATATTTCTGAGGTATGCACATAGTACATCCACATGATCAGGCTGAACATCCTACAATGGTCCTGAATGTCCAGCTGCATCATCCAGGTTGCGTTAGTGGTACAGTTTCTGGGGAATCATTTTGCACTGCACAGTACATACTTTCAGTGTTAGATGGATCATAGCAGATATCCACTGGATATGTCAAATTTCCGGACAACACATCTCTCGGATGTTTAATAGACGGTTGCTGGTTGACTGGGTACCATCAAACCAATGTGCACCGGGGCACCCGTTGCCAATTACCGCCATTGGTTTTCGCCCCCTAAATGCCATCAACCCAATGTGCACAGGGGTGTCTGTCGTCAATTGCCGCTTATTGGTTTTCGCCCCATAAATACAATCAATCCTATGTGCACAGGGGGGCCGGTTGCCAATAGCCGCTCATTACTTTTTTCCCCATAAATACCATCAACCCAATGTGCGCAGGAGCATCTGTTGCCAATCGCTGCTCATTGGTTTTTGCCCCATAAATTCTCTCAATGCAATATGCACCGGGGTACCTGTTGCCAATTGCTGCTCATTGGTTTTTGTTTCATAAATGCCATCAGCCCAATGTGAATTCCCTAAAGGATTACCAAATGGTGCACATAGGTTTTTGTTTCAAAAATGCATATTGCTCAGTGTGTCTGGACCTACAGTTGCACATTGGTTCAATGTGAATTTTGGCCTAATTTCACTTCGCCCATTTCCAGCAGGGTTTGCATTGCAAGTAGACGCGTTGAACGAGAAGTGAAGATTAGGGAGTTTCAGAATAACGTCGTCGCTTTTGTGCATGCGCAGACCCCAAACAAGAATTTGGACTCGAGCTCTGGGGCCCGTTATTTCTCGAAAATAGCGTGCGTACCGCAAAAGACGGCGCCCACGAAATCTCCGTTGATCGCGTCTTCGGCGCCGTCGCCCGCTCGGGAACTGCGTGGTCTCTACTTGGCGACCGCGGTCGGTATGCTGGAAGCGTATTGAAAACGCCACGGATCGCTGGATTCACAGCTCAACGCTATCGAAGCGCGTGTACTTACGATCGCGGCAGACATGTAAACGTGCCTGGGTAGTGGACCGTATGGGCATCATAAGTACAACAGAGCAGCTTGGCAGTGACAAAAACAAAACAGGTGGCATTGAGTATAAAACACCTTTAAAAATGTTACTCTATACGGAAAACTCGTTTAATTTTCAAGATATAACTTTCTAACTTCCAAATAAAAGCCGTCGCGACATCTTGGTGGCGCTTTAAACGCGAGATGCTTGCGTTTAAAGCATGAAGAGTTCTAAAACTCTGCGCCGCAATCCTCGCTATTTTGCCGTCCGTAACGCGCGGTAAAGTAGCGCCCGGTATTCTAAACCTCTCTATTTTCTCGGCACACGTTTGCTCGTTAAGCTTGATTATTTTTCTTTTTTTTAACTAGTTGGGTTTGCTTTATCTGTTCTTATGTTTGGATCTGTGCGTAGTATAATGAAATGTTGCCAATCATTCTGTGTATGGTCCGAGAAAGCGTAGCCTAGGTCAACAGAGCACTTATTGAATTCCTAATGCTACTTTCAGTCCGTTGCTTTAAAAAATGTCTTATTGGTCTAGCAGTGTACTGATGTCGTATAACTATAAATTGATTACATTAATTATACTTCATTACATTTCAGAAGTTAAACTTCCTTGGAATTCGGTTCATGCAGAGCCAATATTCCTTTGCAGTCAAAATGGTTCAAGAAGATATCCATCTTTTGTATTGAAGTTCTGGAAGTGGACTGGATGGTACTGTTAGGACAAACTTCGGTCCCTTGACTTTCTAGAATTTAACTGGTCTTACATTTCTCTGTTAGAATTTTGAAAGAGCAGTTGTTCTTTTTCGCCTTTTTTTTTCATTTTGCTATTGTCATGTGATCAAGCCGAGGACCGCAGTTATTCCCAAATGAAGCTGCAGCAGTGTGTTCCCAGCTTGCGTCACTTTGATTAATTTCAAGGCATGCCACGAGATTAATGCCCCTGTTCATACAACGTTGGAAGCGGGACTGACTTCAAAATGCAGTTCGGCACAGTGTTTGAGCGGTTTCTGACGTGTGTTAAATGACCTATGCGGTTGTCACAGGTTCGTGGTTGGTCAACCCAAAACGCTCCAAGTCCCACTTCCTTCTTCTCGTCTTCCTCCTCCCATTGGTTTGAAGCTCGGCCGGCACTAGTCTCATCCGGGCTCATGCCTTTGGTACTCAGGTAAACGTGCGCGAGGATTGCAATTGAACCCCCCCCCCCCTCCCTCCCCCCGAACCACCCTTAAATAAAACAAAATGACAAAGAAGACGATATTTGTGACAGCGGTGTTTAAGAGAATCTGCCGACTTTTAATTGTCCTGCCTGAAACTTTCCAAACATCTCAGTGTGGATGCAGTTGTGAGGGTGAGGTGGATCCAATATGATAACTGGACCCTGAAGCGACGCCTTCAGGATGCCGAAAACAATTATGGAAAGTTAGAAATTAACCCACTAGTATACTTCATATATATTTGGGCCGGGTGTCGATTAAAAAAGTTTTAACCCAGTTAATAATCGTCACATTAATTTTCAGGCATAATATCTTGAAAAAAATGAAACTGCAGATGTTCCAAACTGGCTGAGGTACACAGCCTTGCAGTGCACCAAGGTTTAGAATAAAATAATTTTTTCAAGCCTGCACAAGTTGTAGCTCTTACATTGAAGTTTTATGAGCTAGTTTCTTCAATGTTTGAATTTTCAGCGTGCCAGCTGGGTAGTGTGTAACTGTGTTTTTATAGCGCAAGCAATATCTTAATCCTGGCGGCAGTAAGTTTCGGCTAGCAGTTGACATGGTTGGAAAACGGTGTGCATGCTTGCTTTCTCTGAAGCTGCCAATGAAGTGAAATAACAGCATGTGCAGATTGTTCATACATTTAATTTTTTGTTGGGTGTTTGTTTCAGACTATATGCGCTCCCAGTACATGGAGGTGACTGTCCAGGCGCTGACGACCAGCATGTCGTCTCTGCTGGGCTGTCGAGGAAAATTTAAAGGGTAAATATTGCAGCTCCAGTTTTTTCTACTCTGTCCCTGCTACACTTGAGTCCTGCGAATTTCTCTGCACGCTTGGTCTTTTTGTTTTCATGGCACTGTAAACTTTTGTTACAGTCCTTTGCACGTATCGAAGAGCAGAAGCCCCTCCCACAATTCCCTTTGCTCGCCATGATTGGCGGTGTCCTCTCGGCTCTCCTCCTCTCTAGTGTTTGCTTATTAAAAAGAGTAAAGGGCTGCTATTCTAAGGTTGCAACAGGCAGACTTGGACGTAGTTCAACTACTCTACTCAAACTACTGTAGTTTAACTACTTTTTCGAGTAACTTGGTAGCTTTCAATTACAACTTGATTTAGGTAATTAGTAGTTTAATTTAACTACTTTTTTTCAGGTAACTTCTACTCAAATTACTAACTACTTTCGAAATTATATAGTGCTAATTTTGCCCATCACGAAAGTTTGAGCGCGGAAATGAATAAGACGCCGGCAGATGAGGTGGCATTTCCTAACAAGGAGCACCCTTGTTCGGGAACGCGTCCTTGGGTCAAGGTGGCGACGAGCAGCCAAAACATAACACCGGCACGCACGAACGCAGGAAGAGATGCTTAACGAGCCTTGGTCGGGTATTGACCTAATCCGGTAATGCACGCAGGCGCCGCGTTTCCAGCTGCAACCGTGAAAGACGGGGACACTCCGAGAGTTGTTGTCTGTCTTTAGAGAGTTCTGACTCAAGCGGTAGGTTCCACGGGAGGCGCCACTGGAATGACCTCGCAGCTGGGCGCCTGTTCCCATGGTCGCCTTGTCGTCAGCGCATACGCCTTTGCAAAGCCGGACTCCCCCGCGCACAAACCCTGGCACGGATAATCCGTTCATGGGAGCACGTTCCCGCTTCCAGCTGTAACTGTATACGAGCGACGATGCTTGTTCACGTAATCCTTCGTGTCCTTCCGACCATCCATGCCTGGGAGACCTCCTCTTTGTTAAAAACGATTTACTTGTCAGGCGTGTCAGGCGCGTCAGAATATTGCAGTCGCCGGCGAGGATTGCGAGTTACCCTTGGGAGATCCTTTTGTTGGACCCGGCGTCAGCGGCGAAGTATACTTCGGTTCATCTTCTGTTAGACCAAAACATTTCTTTTTTCAGTAGCGTAGCACTAGCACTACAACGGGACGCGCAGTCGTCCTGATGATCTCATCGTCGTGGCGCGAAACTTGAACCCTTGACGGTCTGGTGCACTCGCTCAGCGTACTCTCAGAACGACGTCGGAATAAAGAGGGGCCAGTCATAACAGTCTCAACTTGACGAAGAAAAAAGAAAAAGTAGGAAAGTTTGTTATAAAAGACCCTCTACCCGAGGCAAACCTCACATGTTTCGTCATGGACACCTAAGATGCCGACACTCGCTTACTCGACCCTGCACAGCCGGTTTCTCAAATTCAACGCTGCCGTTCTATTCAGTGCCACGGTGGAACGTGTATTTACCTCGGCTGGGGACGTCTTTAAAAGGAAAAGGGGAAAACTCTCCTATCAAGAACTTTGAAAGTCAATTGCTTCTGCGAGCGAATAAATTATTTTGGCGCAAACGCAAGCTATAAATAGAGTGCATTTATTTTAGGCTCGCAGGGTTTTTCATTGATCAAAATTGTTGTTCGTTTCGCTACCACAAAAATATAAAAAAAGTAACTTCGAAAGTAACTTCAAAGTAACTCGCTACTTTTTAGAGTAGTTAGTAGTTTACTCAATTACTATTACAAATGCGTAATTTCTACTCTACTCCAATTACTTTTGGCGTCGATACTCAGTAACTTAACTTAACTACCTTTTTTGAGTAATTTGTACATGTCTGCAACAGAGTATAGCGCGACTTCGGTTAATTTAATCATTTCGAAGAGCCCTAGCGGGCACTGATGCGTTTTTATGGGAAGGACTCTGCAGATATTTTGAACAGAGAAAATGACCCCACGAACGCGATAGCACGGGCCCTCTGCTACAAAATTAACCGGACCAAACTTAGTTTTCAGGATCAGACTAGAAAACGTCGCGAGCTCCTGTCTTATAAACGGCGAGTAACAAAAATCCTGTGCTAGTCTCGCCACGTTCTCGCCACGTTGGGAAGCTAATACTGTGACCCCATCTTGATTTCTTTATTGCTTGTATGGCTGTTTTTACATCTGGTATTTTCACTGTTCCTTGGCCAAAAGTGAGTGGCAGGTCGCCATAGGTTTCCAGAAGAAAGCGGTCGCATATGCAGAAATTTCTAACAAGTTCGTAGCGCAGTGGCGCTTCGTCGCAACTGAGGAAACACTTCACGGTATTGTTAGTGCAAAACATTAAGTCTCATGACTAGCAGCTACTTAATCGTGGATATATTGCACCGTACGGCGTTTATTCCAGCTCTACTCCGCACTAAAAATTATAGAGGAACTTAGATATCCCCTTGTGGATTGAATGCTGAAACATTGCCATTCCTAACGACACTTCTTTTTTTCTTTATTGTTAGAAATAGCAATCCTTTAGCATACAATCCACGTAGGTATACGTAAATGCCCCTGTAATATTTTTTTTTACGTTACATCATACGGCGTCACACATCATGCATCATGGTAGGTCATGTCGTCACGTGAAGTGCGATGTCTTCGAACCGAGGACATATTCTTATGACCATCTTTAGGGCACATCAACGCTGACGCCGTCTTTTGCCGTAATGGGACAAGCTTCTTTTTGAGGGGAGAGTAATGCCGCATTCCGAGGCGGCTGAGATAGCACAGCAGCTAGCATGACCGGCTCTCACACAGCAACACCGTGTTCGAATCTCAGCCGTGGAAGCACATTTTATTTCTTATTTTATTCCTCTGTTGGCATTTGTCACCACTCGGTCAACGCCGCCAAACACCTGATTTTCTGCTCCATGGACCATATAATGCTTTCGCATTAAAAAGGCCCATCCAGTCAGGAATGTGCCTTTTCATGTGGCAGAGTCGCATAGCTGCCTACCACTTCGAAAATCACAACTGAAGTACGAGGGGGCGCTAGTGATCACCAAATCAGGTTCACGCCATTCATAGAAGAAGGATCCATTTGGGTGCACTGAAGATTTGTGTGGGCATTTTCTTTCGTTGATTCATCGGCGCGTCTTGCGGTTGACCGCAGTCCTGCACCTCGTTAGCTCTAACCGGCGGGATGGACAGCTCGGCACACTCGCCGGCTGAAACCTTCGTGTGTAGTTTAGCGTTGTCCTTGTGCTGCTTCAAGTAGGGATGCAAGCAAACAGTGCGCAAAACACATGCCTCTTGCCCACGCTTCTAACTTGATTGCTGGTCGCGGTGAAATAGCCAAGTGACGTGCGGCCATGTTTGCCCTAAGAAGTTTGTAAGACACTTTGGATGATGTCGTAATATTCCGTTGTAACTTGTAAGTCACACAAACGTTGCGACATTTATGTTTCGTTACTACGGCTTTCTTCTCGGACTTTGTCATACGCAATTTTATATCGTAAGTTTGCTTTTTTAATTCGGCCTCTGATGTCTCGATCCTCCCAATAATTCAAACTTCGTGTATTGCATCGATTGGAAAAGTTGCCGTTGACACACACACAATCGGAGCATGGCTTTTTGATCCACCGAGAACTCTATTATCATTTCTTTCCTGTCTGTTGTGATTAAAAATACTTCGTCAAGATAGCAAACAAGCACAAAAAAAATACGCAGGGACAAGAACTGGACATAAAACGCTGGCGCCAGTGTTTACTACCACTTATTGTCCATGTGCTTTTTGCGGTGCTTGTCTACGATTACGAACCAATTGGCCCGAATTGGCATAGTAATTCTTCGAGATGCTTATAAGCCATAGCTTCTCTATGTTCAAATTGGGTAAACTTCATAAGCGAGAACATCTGCTCGCTTATCTTTGGTAGACCTTGTCAAAAGCCGAAATAAAAGACTGCAATGTGGCGGCAAAAATAGTGAAAGATTGATTTTCGCAGACTCGGGGGCAAAATATACTTTGCACCATGGTGTCCCTGACAATGTTATTAGTGGCACTCATTAAACTATCAAGGTAGTGTGTAAATTAAGTGCCTGGGTGAGCAAAAATATAGGGATTTTAAATGTGACTCCGCATTTAAGGCTGGTTCACTCATACAGTGCAGCGCTAACTCATCCCTGTCAAGGCAACGAGTCACTGGTACTTCCATGGCTTGTATTGTGTGTCCTGAGTTGCCTCCTTTCATACAAAGGACTGATGTCCCGGTTTGTAATACTGATTCAGCGCTGTGAACAGGATACCTTGCTCCGACATTGAAGTTCAGATAAGCAGATCAATGTGTAACTGTGCATCTTTTTTCTTTATAGGTTACCAGCACAAGGTCTCCCGTGGACACGAAGGCAGTAAGTACAAGGTCCCCCATAGACACGATGGCAGTGTACCATATACTCGAATTTCGCATTTTTAATAAACTAGTTATTACTCCTTCCCACGGTTTTATGCAGGCATTTTGTGAACTCTGCATGCGTATATAGGCATATATAAGTGACACTTGCACTCACT
Source organism: Ixodes scapularis (assembly GCF_016920785.2). Taxonomy (NCBI): domain Eukaryota; kingdom Metazoa; phylum Arthropoda; class Arachnida; order Ixodida; family Ixodidae; genus Ixodes; species Ixodes scapularis. Next base: position 67,472,494 of record NW_024609881.1, read on the forward strand.
TTCCGCTTCCTTCAAAACAGCGGTTACATCCGGAACACATGTCATGCAACCTATTCCCGTCTTTCCTCTTAGAGCTCCGTATCTAGAAACCTATGCTAGAAGTATGAGTTCTAATACATTTCATTTGAAAGTCTAGATACACTGCTTTGAGTCTCTGTTGAAAATCAAATGTTTTTTCTACCGTGCCGGAATTCAGGTTCTGATGGATCATCTCATTGGGTATATTCCGACTCGTCGGAATATACCTAATGAGATGGCACGTCAAAACCTCAATTGCAAGGCGGTAGAAAAAAGCATTTCATTTTCAACAGAGACGCAAAGCAGTGTATCTAGACTTTCAAATGAAATGTATTAGAAATTCTTATGAGGTGCCACGGCAAAACCTTAATTGAAACACGGTGGCCAATAGTTTTCGTAAACTCCTTGGGGACTCGTTACCAAGAATCAATTGTTTTTCAACACAGACTCGAAACGGTGTCAATAGACTTTCCAATTATATTCGTAGGAAGTACATTAGAAAGTTTATGCGGTAGCACGTCGAAACTTCAATTGGAACGCGGTGGCCAATAGTTTTCGTAAACGCCTTGCGGATTCGTTACAAAACTCATTTGCATTTCTATTGAGACTCGGAAAGATACGATGAGTAGACTCTATAAACATTAAAATGAAATTCATTAACCAATTTTGTAAAAGCAGGAGTCGCTCCATTCCCACAAGCACCGTTTGAGCCACTTGAACACATTTAATGTAGAGAACTAAGCGAGAGAGTTGCACAACGTTCTTTTGCTGAACATTCGAGGCTTTCATGAGTGTGAAATATTCCGTATTTTGTCGCAATATTATTCGAATGTCCAACCCGTTGAGAATAAATTTTTTTTTGCCGGTAAAAGTATAATGCGTGAAGCCAACATATCGCACAGAGTTGAGAACTCGGTACGCTTGAAACGAGCTGCGAGTCCCTTGCAGGCATGTCCAAATTTGCAGACTTATTCACTTTGCTCTGTTTTCGCCGAGCATTGCATAAAGAGCAGAACCTCCACTCGTTTGATCTGCGTTTAGCAGGATATCAAGATAAGAGCGGTAGGCGTAGTGTTTGTAACGGCTTACCAGCGTTTGGTTCAGATAAATGTGCAGCAATAGCAAGAGGGAGCTTGAAAGGCCTGAACGCGTTTGACTTTGTCGTACCTAACCCTTTTGTCGGGTGCGACGGTGTTTGCGGGATATCGCCATTGGCTCGCACCATTTTCGCTCGAATGCGCAGGAAGCTCGATATGAGATCGTACAAGTGGGGACCAAAGGAGGGGACGTGAAGTTCTATAACGGACGTTGACAGTGTCGTGGCGACAAGAAAGAATGCGAGATATTCGAATTTTTCAGGGCAAAGGATGCAGACGGCAGCGGGAATATACATAAATTGTCTGCGACGCAGAAACAGGATTGTTCTTGGATGATGACGATATGTCCAGTCATTCTACGAGTCGAAAAAGTCATTGACCTTTCGCCTTGAGCACGCGCGCGTTAAGTATATTTGTTGGCTCGCTGATTAGAGCGTCGGACAAGAGAGCGAGCGGTCGTAGGCTTGATACCTGGCGAGGACGGGAAGTCCTTCCCGGCAGCAGGCTCGTGACGTTGCTGTTTCTGACGTCAGGAGTATGCCTAAAATCACTGGATCTGCGCTTTAAGTAAGTCCACTCACTCCCCACAGGCTCCCCCGGCAGCAGTCCGCTTAGCAATCCATATGCGCCACCTCGCGGCAGCGCGACGCCTCGTGGTCGGACCCGTATGCCACAGCTATAGTCAGTGACAGTTCAGGGAAAGCTCTTCCCAGTCTGACCCTTTAGCCGAGCGAATGCTGGAAAGAAGGCAATTTCCTCTCCTGCGTCCGCGCTGCTAAAGTGGAAAGAGGTAGGAGGATTTTATTTATTTTTTTTTTTTTGTTCTGAACACCTGTCCCCAACCATAGGGAGTATTCACTGGCGGCCATAGCTGTGTGCGCGAATGCTGAGCGCTAGCTGATGGCGAGCTTCCACAGTTCTTTTGCAGCGTGCATTCCGCACCATCAAGAATGCCGGTCTTAGCAGCCTATTGATGCGAGCTCGTTCTGAGCATGCGCCTTGAACAGTACCCACAAATATGGCGTCCAGTGAATACTCCCTCTAGAGAGCTTCCATCACAGAGAGTTTCTAACCTCTCGACAGGGATCAAGTGGTGTATCAGCCGCACAGGCAATACGATCTGGGAGGAGGTGCCGAAGGCGCTGATCGTCTGCAAATGTCTGCGCCTTCCTCCCTGCATTCCTCCTCACCACGCGAAAACGCAGCGCATGCGCACTTGCCACGAATTTCCGCAGAAGGAGTTCGCCATTAAATTACACACGCTCCCCATAATTTGCGATGTACTCCCTCTTCAGTTTCGGCTCTCTAGCGTCAATAGGAGTCGAATGCACCACCTCGCGGCTGATCTCGACACAAGTGCCGCGGGGACACATGACGTCACGAAATCAAGCGATAGCGCCAGCTAACGACAGCGCACCGACACGGGCGTCATGCGAAAACGTAACGTCACCAGGGTCAAGCGATGACGTCCCAATTTTTAACCAATGACAGATATCGATGACGTCATTCATAAACGATGGATTATCGATGACAGAATACCGATTGATTCATTAGTGGGGCGATCGTTTACACTTTTCGGAATACTTAGGCCCGGGTCACCCTGCTCATACATCATACGAAAGGGAGCCTGCACAGAAATTTGAGCGCGAGTCACCACGATTTCCGTGCTTCTAATTCTGCATGGCAATGTGTTCAAGAAGAAACTTGGCACGCGCCATTCGAACCGCGGATATTGGGGTGGCTCCTGTTTGCACTGTCTAAAATGTATGCTATCAAAGGAAACGTATAGCTTATCCCATTCGCAGATTGCGATATGCTAGCCAATAAACCAATCTCACCAGGAGTTGCGCGGCGACAGCTTTGTGGAGGCGCTTTTTGGTACCTGCACTTCTCCCCACGTTTGCGGCCACATCGGTGTGCGCAGACTTGTACGTAATCCGTTACAAGTAACGAAATTACTTGTAATCCCTTACATTTATCGGTAATTTAGTAACGGAATAATAACATATTTTGTAGAGTAATTTTAAAGTAATTCCCATACATTTTTGACGAAACGGATTCCTTGTAATTCGTTACATTTTGTTTTCTCAGGACACGCCCCCCCCCCCCCTTTTTTTTTCTCATTTTTGTAAAGTCCAGCCCAGTGACACTGTCACGCGAATTGACCAGCGCAAAGTGAGACTTGACACTCTTCAGTTCCGCAAAGCCTTTTCTTGCAACACCAAGCCCCTGAACTATTTTTTTAGACCCTAACAACAATGTAAAAAAATCCAAATGAACATTTCTGCAAAAAAAAAAGGGGGGGGAGGGGGGCAAGTTTTTTCCGGTTCGTTTTAGTCCCTTTGTTTTTTTCTTTGCGGTCGATGACGGGGAGAGGAGGACACCAAGTGATTGTGCGCGTCTTCGAGAAGCTCGAGGCGCTAAGTGCACTGAAAAGAATTAACAATGTCCTTCTCGGTTATAGTGACTACGACCATTTTCATAATGTCACAACACGAGACAACGCTCCGTCTACCCTACCCTTTTTGTGAGTCAGCTTTTTGCGAGCACTTAGAAAATGGTAATAGTCTTCCTTTCTTCTTCGTCCTGCTTTGCCCCAGCAGGACGCACCTTATCTCAAGCAGATATTTTTACAAATAAAACATATTGGTGACTGACGTAGACTTGATATTCTGGGCTTGAGGAGAGAGTGAAATTCGTGGGGTGCCGCTTACTTAGTAGTACTCTACCCTTTGCTGCCCGTGGCATCAGCGGACGTCTATCTGGACTCCTGGAGAACACCGGAGTAAACTGTTGTCGGTTCGTGCTCCGTGCTTTTTTGAACGGCACCAAGAATGGTACACATGGGAAACGCACATTTACATTTCCTTGTTTTAACCGACGTTCTAATTAATTGTTATTATGAGTGTCCTTCCTTTTCTTTTATTACTTATATGTATATACTGGAAACTTCTTCTTATTCACCAACGTCTCAAGTGAGGCTCGAACTGTTCAGAACCAAAGGAAGAAGAATATCGAACCAAACCTTATTTCTTATTTAATTATCACCTTACTGTTACAACTATGTTTTGCTATTGATAACATCCACAGCTTCGCGATTTAGACAATGGAGAATTTTAGTAGATCGGTCCGATGACTCCGATAACGATATCCGATACTTCGCCGCCGTCTTTGCGTATGCATCATATCGTTATCGGGTACCGTTATCGCAAGTATACGAGGTATCAGAAGGATCTACTAAATCTCTCGAATAGCAAGCAACGGCTGCAACGACGAAGCTTTGCTCTACATTCGAGGTAAATAGTACTTCCCTTGCTTCGCTGAAAAAGCTCAGTGCAGAGCATGAAGCATTCGTGAGGAACAATATGGCACTCCCATCCAGTGCCTCAGCTCAAATGGTGTTCAGCGTAGCAGTCGGCATATTGAGTAAGAGATAGTGCAAAATATCTGACGAGACTTTCGAGAGCCAGCAGTTGCTCAAAATACTCAAGGTCATTAAATGGAACACGTTGGAACAATAAGGACTTGAATAACCCTCTTTTCTTTGTTTCTTACTTGAGGACAGTAATGTCAAAAGTAACGCCACGAAAGTAACGGATTACTTTTTGGAGTAACGGTTAGTTACTTTTATGAGAGGGTAATTGTAATTGTAATAAACTACAATTTAGCCTTGAGTAATTGTAAATGTAATTCCTTACTATTTTTCAGTAACGTGTACAAGTCTGGGTGTGCGTCGTATGCCCGGCGTTTGGAAATTCTTCGGGTTAGCACGAGACTTTTAGTCGGGTGCTTAATCGCGGTTTCCCATGAGTGGCTTCACCCTTTCTGTGCCGACGTGTTACAATAACAGCAACAGGCGAAACTGCATCGAATTTTATGCTTTCCGGAAAGAAAGCAGCCTTCGAGAAGAGTGATTAAGAAAGGAAAATGGAGCCGGGCAGAGCCAGAGGAAAAAAAGCGTTTTTAAGAAAAAAAAATTGTTTTTCGATTAACATAGACGCGTACCGAAGTGTTTCGTACGTTGGAATCTCCCTAAGCACTGGTTCTGTAGCGGTCTCTAAATCGTGACGTCTGCGCTGCTTTGCAACGGTCGTTTTAATACATGTTTTGCTCAGCGTAGTTGGGTGGATTCGACTTTTATTGCGACAGTATGTTTCAAGTCCAACTGTGTTTCAAATGATTAGAACGATCACACTAAATGTAGTGATTCCCGATACGAATCGCTTGAAATAAAACAAACTTTTTGAAAAGCCGTTTAATAAATAAAAACAAGGTTAAACAATTTAGACGTGCAAAACGTACCGCCGAAAAGTTAGCAAAAGAACCTCACCCATCTTATGGTGTTCTATAGTGCCAGAACTTGATTATGGCTGGCGTTACTGATCCGTTCTGCATTAACACGAAGCGAGACCGCAGAAATAAAAAAAAAACTCCCACCATCGGGCGGCTGTTACCGCTCGGAGCTTGCGCAAACGAAATCAAATTTCACAAGGATTGTACACGAAAACTTATCTCCACCCAATGTTTTTAGGTATCTGACATGGTTGCTGTTTTTGACAGGCGCCAGTTATTATAGCGCGTCAAGCAAGGTCTTTCAGTTGATAGATTCTTGATTGTGTGCATGCTTCCCCCTCAGTTCACCTGTGCCCCACCACACAGGGTGTCAGCTAAAATAAAACAAGCTAAAAAAAAAAACAACACTATCGCTCCAAGAGAAAGTTTATTTAGCTCTCTTCACTTCCATGTCGATTAAACGTTAGGCACAAAGCATGAGCACTACCAAGCTTCGTTTCCCACCGACATATCTTATGCTGTTCCGCTGTGTTACACTGAGCCGATGGCCCCTCGAATATTCCTGTTCTTTGCAATTGAACCAGATGTTCACTTGCTTCCGAGTTCATTAAGACGTCGGAGCAGCCGACTGCTCAAGTAGTGGCGCCGTTATTTTTTCAGGCCGCCACACGGGACTATCACGTGAACGACTTGAACATGGCAGCAGACGAAGGAGCGATTCTAGAGTGATAAGACGCCTGTAACTGTTGTTTCTGCGCTTGCTGACAAAGTAGAACATAAAAAAAAACTTTATGAGGTATACACATTCTAGGAAACTCCAATCCGATACCGAAGCGTTACACACAATCGTGTACCATAATGTACGAGAATCTGAGCCCCATGCAGCCGGGAAGCCGGAAAGCGAGGACCACATGTAGCGTGGCGGCAACACCAGTTCCGGAATGCGCGAGCCTCCGCAGTTCGCTTGGGGAGATCGGTCTATTGAAGTGATAACTTATTTTTTTAAAACTTTTATTGTTTTTTTTTTATATCGAAAACATCATACAATTTTTGCGAAAAATACGCTTCGGAGAGAAAACGAAGAAAAAAAAAATTAAAGGGCACTGATATTCGCCAAATGTTTTTTTCTTTTTTTTTTAATTTTTGCCAAGTGGTTTAATATGATGTCGGAATAATACCCGATCAATACTTTGCTTAATAGTCACGTATATTTCTAAATAACCCCCCCCCCCCCACCAAAAAAAAAAAAAAAAGACGCATTTGTTTAAAACAGAAATTGAAATATTTGCAAGGAAGCTCAGAGGAGAGAGTTGCCGGAAGTCACGTGATTATCGTCCCCTGCCGTTTTTCCCGTTCGTCCCTTTTTCCAGCGTGTGAAGCAGACAACGACATCCAAGAGGTTGATTAAACCGTTTGTCATGGGATTGTTCCGCATTTACATCCCATCCGCTCGCTGTTCTGTGCTTGAGGATCGATTGACCGGTATCGCGAGCCCCAGTTTCGAAGTAGCGTTCCCACGTCAATCGCAACACTGGTTCTTTGCGCGCCGCCATCGCGTCGTCTAGCCAGCGGTACGTCGCCATATTGAGAATGACTTAATACAGGTGCTGCCCGTGATCTATGCAACATCTTTTTGTTTTAATAAACTTATTTGCAGTTTTTTTGGAAGCCACCAAAATGGGGTTACTACTTTTTTCTTTTTTAATATTGAATGTGTGTCTTAGACAACCCACGACGTTCATTATATTTGGTTTGCATCAGTTGGAATGGCATGTGACTGTAGAAAAGACAATGAGTGCGACTGAAAACATCCAATTCTCGACAGGCGGTTTCTGGCTGGAAAGGATTAGAACTTTGAGCCGCAAATTGTGTTCTGGGTAGTCGGACTCTCATAAGTTGTGTTCAAATAAAAAAGATCGGCATACGTAAGTACCCTGTCATTGTCCATTTAATGTGGCGTTGGTCATTTGGAAAACACGAATAAAGTTTGTTTTAATTATTTTGTGAATTACTCTCTACAGACCAACCTTCTAATTCGTAAAGTTATGTTTTCAAACAGACACTTCCCGGGGGCATTATAGGAAACCACCAAATCTTCTTGTTATAGAAATATATAAGGCACTTTCCGGAGTGGAGAACGGTCTCCACTTCTTTACGATCAGCATTCTGAAGCATATTGCGGGGCCGCTACCGGAGCAACCATGTGGGATTGCACGCTTTAAACAGCGATTTATACAGTCAACATATTGATAATGACAACACAATTACCCGTCAATAAATAACACATTTTCTTTTATGCACAAATAAACATTTCAAAGCAAAGACGCTACATATCTTCGAGGAAATTTTAATATTTGTTTATTTTTCTTTCCCAGTAGAAATTTGTAATGCATTTGAGTTATATGGAAGCAGTACTATAAATAAATTTAGATGCAAAATTTTATCTGAAATCAATCGTAGTTTGGTTACACTCGATAAAGGCCGATGTAACAAAACCCAATGACGATGATACTTACCTTTTGTCTAAACAGGTTCCTTTCCTCAAAGTAGAGACGGGTGAAGCGGTCAGTTAAGTAATGCGTTTTAGTAATGTTGTCGAACCCGTGGATAGGGCCCCACTTTTGAGTGAAGGTGTGATTGCAGAGCTGCAAAATACAAGTCACCTTAAATCTTGAAGTACGCAACTTAAAATAAACGAGTTTGATCATGTTTGAGAAAGATTGGTATGGCACAGATTGTGTGATGCGCCTTCCTGGGAAAAAACGAAGGGCGTCTGATCAGAACTGTCTACCAAGATTCGCTCCCATTCTCGACACGCGCCATGATATAGTGCAGAATGACTGCTGAAAGGCCGCGAAGCGCGCGACCGCACCATTATGTTCGATTTCTCGTGCAGCACCCACCGAAGCTAAAAATCTATTTTGCCACGCAAAAAAACAAAAAAAAAAAAAATAAACAAACAAATTTCTTAGTTGTCAAAGGTGTTCAAGTACTGCCGGGGACTGAAGTCTTTTTATCTGGTTTTCTGGACGCGTACCGCTCTTCGATGTCGGTTTGTGTTACAGCCGGTTGTTAGAGCCGGCCGTTAAAACCGGCCTAAACGTTTCAAAACTAAAAAAAAAAAAAAAATTCGGCTGCTAAAACACATTTTTTATTAAAATATAAAATATCCGCTTTCTCAGTACCGTTCAGAAAGTCTATAGAAGATGCCTGTCAGAATATTTTAAGAGTGAAAATAAATGAAACCTTACAGCCTTGGAACTCCACTTAATACATTGGCAGACTAGTAATCACATAGGCTTTATTTGTAGTTCAATTTATGAACATGGCCAACCGATATTAAGCTGCTCAACTGCATTCACTGTGAATTGACACTCCGCTCTATTGTCTTAAATTTCCTTATTCAGTGCAATGTCCAATATAACAAAGCGCCACTAATGCTACGGAGGATCCGTAAAGCGCAGTGAAGATGAAATAACTGAGTGCAATAGAGTTGAATGCAGATTCCAACACGGGTTGCGTACGCCAAAGTACCATATTTTCCCGGCTGTAGTCCGCGCCCAGTGTACAGTCCGCAGGAGGAAATTTATGTAACAAAAAAAAAAAGTTTTTGCTTAGGTAATCTGCAGCCGGTGCATATTCCGTGCGCGGTGCATAGTCCGCCCCTCGTGCTTAGTTAACACGAACATTTTCTCATACACGAAACATCTTGACAAATGTCTGCGTTCTTAGGTCACAAAGAAACTTGCATTAAACATAAATCATCATTAACATTCTTTCATTCACAAAATAAATCGCGTCTCGTAATGAACAATCTTTAAAAAAAATCCTGTATAGTTCGCACGCATTGATAGTTCGCCCAGACTAAAATTTCAACTTTTAAACATGTATATTCGGCGGACTATAGCCCGGGAAATACGGTATTTTTTGGATCTTTCAGGTAGTCTATACGAAGCCTGTGACTATTAGGTGCATATATCTTGGATCTGTGGACCGAAGATAATTACAAGTTACATTGTATCAGTGTTTTTTTGGTAAATTCCAATAAACACTGAAAAATAACCCTCCATCCGCTCTTACCGAACTATAGGACAAGCCGTCCACACGACCGCGATGAAGGAAGACAGAAGACACGCCGTCGCAGAGATTCGCCAACTCAGCCAGACATATTGACCTCCTACCTAGACACCGCACCAAGAGCAGAGAACCGCCGCCAAGCTAGCCGACAAGCCAATCCCCGTCAAGGCTATGTGATCCGAGCGAAAGACAGCAATCTCCCCCTCCAACCCCGCGGACCACACACCCATTGGCAACGCCAACAACACTATACAAAAACACAAAAGGACTCACAACAAAAGGAACTCTTTTACATATTTGTTTAAATATATAGACGGCTGGCTTACACAGGTGGAGTGCGGATGTCCAGACGCCCGCCTTGAGTCATTAAAACTTTGGTTTGGGCTAGTTGGTCCACTATACCTGCCCGCCTTGAGTTTGCCATGGGCTCGAAGGGCGAGAAAACGGGAGGAGGGGAGGGGGGGGGGGGGGGGGGGTATCAAATACATAACACACCGAACCCCCTCCCCCCCCCCCCCCCCCCCCCCTCTCTGTAGATACCTGCGGCCGCCTCTGCGGAGCGCAGGCGTGCCGGGCAGCCGAGTCGTGTCGGCCGTGTGCGCTGGATCGTCCGTGGCCAGCGCGGCGTCCGTATTTTTTTTTTTTTTTTTGTATAAAATTCACGAAACTCGCACATCACTTTTCAGTTACCTCGTCTCTTGCGACATTCATGGACAGCACCGGCGACAGCAAAGAGTGTATCGTTGAAAGTAGAGGACGTGCTCAAATTTGATCAGGTCATCGAGTGCAGCTTTGCAGCAGAGCCGACGGCGGACAGTGTCCGTATCGTCGCGTACGTACTGCAGTCCTCCGCGGTGCATATACCCAGTTTAAGGGCATGCTTCGAGCAGTGCGGTACGCAGCTAGCGCTCACCATATCGCTGCAAACGAATGTACAGCGAGCGCGGAAACGATGCGGCGTAAGCTAGGTGAGTGCTAGCGTCAAAGTCGTTTGCCACACAGCGATTGTTCCTGGTGATGATATGATAATTAAACTGTTCCACCTACAGTTTGATCTCCTCGCCAATAGGTCATTCTGGCGTCGGTGTCCTAATGTTCCTTATAGACCTGTAATTACCTGTAATACTTTGAAAAATGTCGTGCGCTCATTGCGTCGGCAGTGCGCTAGTGAGACAGTTGCAGCGTTTTAGGTTAGGTGGATATACTTTTGATTTTGTTGGATAAACTTTGCGCAGACAAATTGTAGAAAGCCCGAAAAGATTTGAGGGAGCTCCAAAGAAAATCGTTGTTGTGACTCCGTACTTTCACATGTTTTCGCATGTTATAAGAGCTTTGGCTCAGACGTTCGAAGTAAATGTAGTTTTTAGGACGGTCCGGTTAGGCAGTCTTAGGGCCCGTTCACACACTTGTGACATCTTAGGACCTAGAGCCTTGAAATCTCTTAAAATTTCTTACGACGAGAAAACACTAGAGCCTGCATTAGAGAGAGCTTCCAACTGCTCAATCGGGGTCCCGTGTTTTACAGAACGCGTTGCAGACGATCAGCGTTTTGCCCCAGCCTGCGATGTTGGGCAAAAACGCTGATCGTCTGCAAACGTCTCGGCCTTTTTGCCTGCTATCAATCTCTGCAAAAGGATTTGACATTAAATTGCAAACGCTCCCGATGGTTTCAGTTGCACCCTCTTCACAATCTAGGCTCTGTAGATAAGACACACTCGCACGCTGGCGCCATCTATGTGGTGACCCTGGAACGACATTTCATTAGAGCGAAGGTTTTGCAGTATTTGCGAGGTCAAGTGCACGTACTACGCGGAAAAAAAGGAAATATACGGGACTGCCTAGTGTCTACGGTTGTTCGACAGGTGCCACCAGTGTGCAGTGTGTTCTCTCGTCTTAAAATATCTTAAGCGGTTTCAAGACATACAGCCTTATGAACCCGCAAGTGTGTGAACGGGCCTTTACACCGCTTGCGTTTGAGCGAGGGTGGGGCTGTGTGAAGACGCATTGGGATCCTCCAATTGACTGCGTCAAGGAAGTTCTGTTACCGCTTACGTTCGATTGTGGACACTGCTACGTGGGCCAGACGGGTCGGGGGGTGTATGACCGCCTCTTAGGACTCAAGGGAAGCGCGACAAATTTATCTCTATCATCAGAACTAGCAAAACATAATGCTGAATGTAAGGCGCGCTCGCCATTATTCTGGGAAACTTCAATTTTGAGTAAAGAAAGCGATTGGACCCCAGAAACTGCGTAAGCTAGCCGTCTATATTCTTGAACGAAAGCGTGAAACATCTTCATCTAAACCCTGAGACAAAGATAAATAAAATATTGCACAAGAGGTCTAGGGCTTTTCGGTGTAGGCCGTTTCGGTGTAGGGCGTTTCGGTGCGGACTTTTCGGTGCACGGATCTTTCGGTGCTCAAACTTTTCGGTGCACTGACTTTTCAGTGCACGGACTTTTCGGTGCAGGGACTTTTCGGTGTGGGACTTTTCGGTGCGCTAACATTTCGGTGGACGGACATTTCGGTACATGAGAAATCAAAATAACGAGTTTTTTTTTCATATTTCTAAACGTAATACGCACTATTTTAGCTGAAAGTTTTTTTTTTTTTTCGCACTTTACCGTTTTTAGACTTGGTCATTTATTTACGGCCACTTACTGATATAAAAAGGTTCAAAGTTGTTTATTGGCTAAAACAACCATACCACCTAAGTTACTCTGTTAGGCGCAGAACCATCCTGCGTGAGGATTGGAGGCGTTAGACGTTATGCTTCGTTTGTCGGTGTCTCTTTCCCAACGTGCGCACTAGTCACATCACGTGTCTCGAGTAGTTTTCAACAATCTCAAGCTTCTTGCTGTTGGAGCCTTTCCTACACACATTACCAATAATAAAACCCACACCTTTACAGAAGGCGCCGAGAACGCCTGTACCTACCCAAAGCGTAAATACTTTGTGATGCGTCTAGCAACGTTGGAAATGAGACACCGGTGAAATAAACATAACGTCCAACGTACCCAGTCCTCCCGCAGCATGGTGCTGCGCCTTACAAAGTCACTTATATTTTATATGAGAAAGTGACCTAAATAGATGATCAAGCCTACAAATTTATAAAATGCGAAAAAATCACTTCTGCCTAAATTAATGCTTATTACGTTAAACAAAATCTCAAGATTTTGAATGATTGTGCACCGAAATATCTATGCACCGAAATGTCCGTACACAGAAATGTCCGTGCACCGAAACGTCCGTGCACCGAAAAGACCGCACCGAAACGTCCTACACCGTAACGGCCGGATCATTAGTCCGTTATATTATTTCTCCTTGTCTCAGTGTTTAGATTCCGATGTTTCCCGACCAGCTCGACTGCATACTTTAGCTCCTTGCGAGAAAAAAAAAATTATTTTGCTTTGAGTCTTGTGTTTTTGTTTTTTGTGTTTGGTGGCGTCGAGGGGTGGGCGGGTTACGGGGGGGGGAGGGAGGTCGCTCCGCTTCTCTCGGGGTTGCTTCGCTGCGTGTGTCTGGGGTTGGTGCGGTGCCTAGGTTGGAGGTTAGTCTCTCTGGCTGAGGTCTGTCCAATTTTTGCAGTGGTATGTCTTTTGTCTTCCCTTTCTCTCCGTATGGACGGCTATAGATTGCTGTTCTCTTGCAAATAAATGCAGCTGCGTTCAAGTCCTTGTGTCGTCTTGTCGCTAATTTTATTTACTCAGAATCTCGGGGTTTAGAATATGGTGTTTCCTAACCAGCTGCAGCCTGCGCAGTTTGGCTTCTTTTATCTGCATCTTTAATTTGCGTCCACCCGAAACACTGCCTCCAGCGAACTGACCGCCAGCTTGCTCCTCTGTCCCGAACCACACATCTTCCTTGTTTTCTTTTCGTATCGGTATTAGGTATCATAAAAAAAATCGTTCTGGTACTATTATTAGATAAACGTATTGAGACCGGAGCGCTAAAACGAGCCACTAGGTTCATAATGCCATATAATATTTTGGTGTGACTGATTTCATGTGTTAGGCAGCGATGTTTCCCGTCTTTGCATTCAAGGCTAGGTGGAGCATGCTACAGCCAGTTATAGAGGGCACAGCCCTTCGCATCCATCCATCCATCCGTTCATTCAAAATGTACATCCAAATTTTAGATGCGCGATCGCTTACTCTAATTCCGTACTTTCGTACTATAGCGTGGAGCAATTTTTCTTTTTTTTTTTTTTTTTGTTATTGCTTACAATGTCTCGATGTCCAAACGGCGGGTACGGCCTTGGGAAGACGACGCGCACCCTCCCAAGATAGCAGGAATTTCAACGGATTTTACCGAGAGGCGAAGGCCAGCGTTGTATTCTGGCCTTCCGTGGCTCTTTTCCGACATTCATTCGTTTATGAAAGTGCGGAGGTTTATCCTAGTCTTGTTCGAAATGAGCATGTGCCCTGAAAGCAGTTTTTTTCTGTGTTGGGGCTGCTCATATTTCAGTACTCTGTGCATTTCGTTGCGGACATACTAAAAAATTAATCGGTCATATTTTTCATCCCAATATTATAGTAGATTACGTGTTGCTTGACATGTTTTATGCGTAGTTAATGCTTTCGGAAGAAGAAGCGAAATACCTGTTTCATAATTAGCAGCCGCTTAGATTCAAACACAGTTTCGCTGAAGTGGCTAACGTTTTTTCTTCACTTCTATATATTTGTCCAAACAGACTTGTAATTTCTACTCGTGGACAAGGTAGAAATAGAAAACTAGCTTCTCCTGCAAACCCTGCGCTTTTTGCCTTTTAGGAAAACAATCGCAGGAGAGGAGGCGAGTTCCATCTGGCCTGCTTTCTAGCGCTCTCTCAAGGAAAGCGGAAAATGTTCTGTGCGGAAATCTCAACCTGTCGCCTACTATAGGTCACAAATCCGACACGCAATCACTTACTGCGCTCCGAGGTAATCTCGTTATGTAGATCTGGTTCTGTTGAATGTAGTTCACAGCTGCGGACACGGAGAAGCAGACAGGCTTACCCCCCAACGCACGCTTGTAGTCTGGAAACCTATCGAGGGTAGACATCTGCAACGAAACAAATGCAATTAATGTAGTCTAACAAGAGATAACTCCACACGCATGCACATGCGCGCGCAAACACACAAGCACGCACATTCACAAGCAAAAATGCACATCTACGCAATTTCTATTCAAAGATTTTCAAAGGGTCTTTGTGGTCCGTCTTAGCTTTTTAGAGTCACGTGGAGACTGTCACGATTATTTTTGAAAGGTACCTGGCGCATGAATCTAATTCTAACTGGTCTGCGGGAAAGACAACATCAACTTCCAGGACATGTGCCTCGGGGAAGCCGTTTGGTCGTTTTGCGTCGGGCAGCCGCAACGGACGGTCGCTCAGCACCGGTTTCCCGTCCCACGCGTGGGATGTTTCTTATAAAATACCTCAGTCTGCAAATAAGGAACAAGGCATTGCACTGCCCGGTTTCCTGCGCCTATTTGTCTGTCTGACTTTAGAGGCTTGTACAGAGAGTGAAAAATATGTCGGGGACGCCAACACGATGACGCGAAAGACAACAACGTGACCGTGCTCATGATTTAGTCAAGTCCGCCGTTTAATGGTTTGGCGTTCATGGTATTTGCTAAACGTCTTGCTGAAGGTGCAGCCGCTTGGTTTTAAGGGTTGAACTGCCGTACGTCCCAGGAGTTTACTCGGCGACATTGCGAGTTCCTCGACAAATATTTTGGAGACAAAGGACTCAGTCGCCGCTATTTGGTGTAGTCGTTTCTCTCTACAAGTGCTTGTACCCAGGTTTGAGAACACGTTGGTTCTTACCGTCTTTCTGAGTTTCAACATGTTTGTAAAATTTAATTTCTAAAATAAACTTTATATTACACTCTCAACACCTGCATGTTCGGTGTATGGTTCTCAAATATTTAGGCGTCTAAGGAGTTGAATGGCTGAAGGGTCATAAGTGACTGTAAACGGTTGAAGGGTCTGAAGAGTTTGAAGGGTTGAAGGGGTCTGATGGTCTGAGGGGGCTCGAAGGACTGAGAGGGCTCCATAACACATCAGAACCTATTTTTGATGAGGAATTGCCAACGCGTGGCACGGGAATACCCCAAAACCTACTCCGAAGGCAGGATGTTCGACGAAGCGCAACATCAAGCTAGTAAGTTCTACTAAACAACTTAACTCGACCCACTCGTACTGGTAACTCCGCGCAGCGGGACATAAACCGAGGCTTAACATTCTGCAAAAGGTACGGCTCATCTGACGTGGGACTATACGGAGAAGAACCTAGGTAACGATCAGAATATAATATCCGTTTCGACACCCCGGACCACAAATTTTATAGCAAAGAAAACTAGTTTTCTTTCCTATAATTATTCCATTAACAATACTGCCCTTAACCGAAGTGACTTCCTATAAATACCTCGGTGTAATCATTTCAAACGACCTGTCGTGGAACACCCATACTAAGTACATTGTTCACAAGGCATTAACTAAGCTCTGGTTTCTCCGGCGAAATTTACAGCAAACCTCATAAGATGTAAAATTAACAGCCTATAAAACGTTTGTTCTGCCTATGTGCGTGCGTTGTCTGGGACCCGTTTACTAAAACCAACATAAATTTATTTGAATCCAATCAGAGAAAAGGCTTGCGTTTCATATTCAACAAATTTAAGAGACAATACCCGGTTTTTCAACTAAATGTGTGTTCCAGCATTAGCCCATTAACCCATAGATGCAGGTTTCGAATATTGAACTTTTTGCTCTAAATACCAAAGAACCGATTTAATATTGACGCCTTTACATATATTTCACCTGCTCTTCATAATTACTCTACACGAAATTTCCATTTTAGATCATTACAAGAATAGAGCTGTAGGGTTGAGGTATTTAAGTCCTCATTTTTCCCAAAAACCATTCATGATTGGAATGCCCTACCCAGTCATATAATAAATCCTTCATCTGAGTCATCACTTATTGCTAACCTCCGCAGTTTCTGTCACTACTGCGATTGATGGTATTTCTTGTAGGTTTTTTGTTGTTGATTATTTTTTGCTTTAATTTTTATTCAATACTGTATAATGATGACATTGATTGCCTTATTCAAGTATGCTAAAAGGAGTAGAAATGTATGCCTTTATACAACATTATGTACCCCCTCCATCCACATCTCCCGAAGGAGATAGTAGTATCAATAAATAAAAAAGGCAACCATGAGCCCCGACAAAACGTTATTACAGACTGAGAAAAAACGCCAGGAACCATCACCTAAACTGAGCATTCACAACCCGAACAAATGGGGAAAGAAAATTTTCAAAAGACCGTGTAACACACAATCTGTATCCATACGACTCCAGACACTCCTACATGAACCCAAATATGCTAACCCAATGGAAAACTTTGCGGGCACTCGTCAAGATATGGGAAAAAAACACATAGGAACCTCAACAAACAAATACAGCTCATGACCGAAGAGGTCCAAGATTATGCCACCAAGTTGGCACATAAAAACTGGTGGCAACAATCCGACTCCTTAAATACCCACATGCCCACCCAAAACGTTTGATCACTACTCCTAAGCATAATTCAAGCGAACAGTCACGTGAGACTTTTTAACCAGAATCCAAATGACACGGGGAGATGTCTCCCCCCCCCTCAAAAAAAAAACAAGAAAAAAAAAAAAAAAAAAACGACCTGGACAGAAAACTTTGGAGACCTACTTCCCTGAAAGTAGAAAGTCCTCCCAACCGCAGCCTGTCATCCTGCTTTGCCACCACACGAGATAGTCACCTCACTACGGAGTAACTCCGCAAGCGCCGGCAGGTATAAAACGCAGCACTAGACCTTGGTAACTACTTCGCGACATGCAAAGTCGTAAAAAATCTCAACAGCAAAAACCTTAACAAGTTTTTTCCTCCTGCTCCTCCTCGACCTATACAATCACGTATGGTCGACCGGGAAACTGCTAATTGAATGGAAGTATACCACCATTTGTTTCATACCCAAACCAAGGAAAGCCCAAACTATTGAGAAATCTCAGACTTATCTGCCTCATTTCTTGTATAGGAAAGGTAATGGAAAAATCATATTGGCCTGGTTGGAATGACACCTCAAACCAAGAAACGACCTGGGCCTAACTTAAATAGCCTTCAGAAGACATACCCATATACACCCCGCATACACTCATATGCCTACAACATGGCGTACATATAGGCCCAAATCAAGTTCACTAAGAGGCATGGTAGCATTCTACATACGCAACATATATGACAACCTCAAACACGAAGAAATCCTGCCCAATATCGCCAACACGGAATGAGGACATCGAATGTAGACTTGCGCGCACCATTCCCTCCAAACTGGAAGGCCTCCAGAAACATGCCCAACGAAGCAAATAAAATATCTCGACCGGGGAACACCGCAAGGTTTCAACTATATCCTTCACACTATTCAACCTCGCTATATGGAAGATTTACCAAAACAGCTGAACGAGATCCCCGGTCTACACCACTCTATTTACCTGGATGGCATAACGTTAAGGATTTCACGAGGAATCCCCGGACAATGCCGGAACACTCATTACCATAGCTGCAGAGCAGTCGAAGTATACATCTGGGAAATAGATCTCTCCTTATATTTTATTACGTCTCAACTACTGATCATATCGTCCAAGAAAAGACCTGACCACAACCGCAAATTCATCAAGTAAAGCGTTAGGGCAAGGAAATACAAGTTGAACGGCCCAAAATTGAAGGACTAGTGCTCCAGTTGAGCGGCAAACCAGAAGAATCACTCAACCGCTGACACTCCGAAGTCAATCAGATCGCACACGTTACATATAAAACCACAACTCACAGAGCACGATTCAAGGAATCATATTCTGTGATTTGTTTCCGACGATTGTGGTGTAATGTTCTCAACTGTACTGGAGAAAATGAATTGAAAGTAAAGCAAGTTACCATTTCCAAGTCATTCGAAGTCTGTTCATTGGTGTTAAGAATGGGTGGTATGCCTACGTATTAATCATTTCTCGATTTTTTAACAACTTTCGATAATTCCTTTGGGTTGTTAACCAACCTAGGACCGAGAGTAGTAAAAATGCTGTTTCACTTCTCCAACTTAAAAAAAAAAAAACATGATGAAGGCATCTGAGCTCACTTTTTGTTACCCGATTTATTGCTTTCTTGTACGTTATAAGTAACGTAGCTTTTTATTAGGGAGATACCTCAGGTTCTTGCTGAACCAAGGTTTGTCATTTATACGAATGCCTGATAACATTATAGACGGGATATATTTAGCGATAAGAGCAGAATGCACACTTTTAAACAATTGGCACGCAACATATACATAAATTGTCATGCAGAAACATTCAAACTCGCGGAAATGAGCCAGAGGGTCAAATTATAAGCTGTCGTAGTCACTCTGATTCATTAAAAAATCGTTTTTTTTTCTTCCGGACTACAGCGTGTTTACATGTTTCATTCTCTTCTAAAGCCTCATTATCCCGGAATCGTTATCACCGAAGAGATGGAAGAAAGACTTGTAAGAAAAAAACTTTAGGATAGATTCCCGTTATGCGAGTCTTGCTGGAAGCGACACGAACTGTTGCAATTCATGAATGCTGATGCATGTCGCCTGCGTTGTGTCGGATGTCGTGTTGATTTGGTGATGCCCTCGAGACTAGCCTTCATCTTTGGCGTACAGAATGGGCAGCAAAGCACCGGCCGGTCCCTCGGTGTTTCGGTGGCAGCAACACGGCCGGACCCGAAACCTGCGCCTCGTTCCCTTCGGAGCGCCGCGATATCGCAATTCCAATGAGCAGGCTAGTAGGACCACATGACGCTGATCACCAGGTCATCATCGTAGTTCGACACCTACCATGTAGGCAGCGAGTGCGTTTTCGAAGCGGATATATGCGAAAGTTGAGAGCTAAAAGAGAAGAATATAACAAAGAGCAGATGGGACGAAAGGGCGGGAAATCCGGCGGGAGGCGCGCGCGCGATCTCGAGGACGCAAGAGTTAGTGCTGTCACGTGACTATAACTTACGCAAAACGGAGGCGCCAGTGTGGCCTCTTCGCGGTTCGACGCCGGACGGCGGTGCTGCCCAGCGGCGTCGATGGGAGGCGCCGTTACCGCGAGTGTGGTCAGGCTTTTAAACGCTTTCAGCGCTCCGCCACACGGTGTCGGGGGTTTGTATTTAACGTCAAAACTAACCTCCTTTTGTTTACCGCTAAATATTTTTCGTCAGCTGCGCCCATCGTGTCGCCTTGTAACGTGCCGCAGCGCACTGCCATCACGACGCGGCAGAAACGAGGGGTGTTGGGCGTATTAAGACACGCCCCGATGAGCCGTTTGTTTACCGCAAAATGCCTGTCGTTCAGCGGCACCGGTTCTGTCGCCTTGTAACGTACCGCCGCAGACAGTCGGCGCGAAGCGGCATGAACGTGGGTGATCGGGTCGGCTAAGACGCGCCCCTGTGATACAACACTCTGCCGTCCAGCACTGTACCTCCAGAAAGGGCAAACCCGCCGCCGTCCTCGCTGAGAACTCTCTTTTTATCTCAAACAACAAAGGGTTCTTGTCGCGTCCTGCCCGCGAAGTGGCGGGACGTTCAAATGAACCTCAGGAGCCGCGTAAGCACGAAATGTGTAAGTCGGCCACCCTGTACAGTCAAACGATCTTTAAAAAAAAAAATGCCAACCGGTGCCAGTTGATTTAACACCAGTCACCGGCATGGAAACCGACAGCGCTGTTGACTGATCTACGGACCCAGCACGCAGGAACGGGAGGAGCAGAATCAGGTGGTGTGAGAAAGCGCGCGGGGCGGAGGAGGGGGGGGGGGGCAAGCTCAATAAAGGGGGCAGCACAAACAGGTCATGTAGAAACAACGCACAGAACAATAAGCCGAAAGTTCAAGAAAGCGCGTTTCCGCTCTCTTTGTGACAGAAAATTCAGTGCAAAGGCTTTGTATCTGGGGGTGCTGAATGGGAGCGCGCGCAACGTCACCAAGACACACTGGCGCCCCGCAATGTTTCCATACAAAAACCTCTCTAGGCACCACTTGAAGCACCACACACGCCAGCCACCAAAAGACTAAGGGTTATCCTGCCCTACGTAACCACCGGCACTAAGAGCAGCACCGTTACATGGCGCCGAAATTTAAACACTTTTGGTAAAATGACCAAAACATGCAGCCAATTTTCTATTAAATTATTTGGCGCGGGGACTTATCTTCACGCACAGCTTTTAACTAAAGGTAGTTTTTTTTAAGGTTAGTTTTTTTTATTCTTGGTCTTGTGGATTAGACTAAATTTCTGCATGAATTAAACTCTTTGCTACTTGTTTTTATGGCTGGATATGCTTAAAGCATACCCATCATTGTACGCCATTTGGTTCTCCATCTGCGACATGGTCATCACGCACGGTCTATTCACTTGCCATGTAGCATGCGTAATTACGCATTTCTTGTGCAATTAACTGTAACACCAGAAGCAGGTCGCACCGGACTCGTCAACACCATCGAAAGGGGAGGCCACCACGCTGAGGGGCTAATTTTACGCAGAAAGATCCGACCCCCAGCACCCTCCAATTTCTACATCTCCTTTCGTTCAAACTAACAACGTATGCTGAATGTGTCCGTTAATATCTAAGAAACGACAGCTTGCATATTATTCGGCACACTTAAACTCGTCAAGAGAGGAATTGTTACCATACGTACGAGCGCGGCCCTAAAAACGTCATGTAGTCATTGCGCAAGGGAGATCATTGAAGCGCAACAACGACGGCTTCAAGGTTTCGGTTACCCCACTTCATTCCTTCCAGGTATTTCTGAATATTTGCTTTAATCTTTTAGAAAAGAGAGACAAATCAAGTGAAACGACGCCGACCGGCGGTCGCCCCTCAGATCCGTCGCATTTCCAACACTTCAAGAGAGTCGCCTCGAGACATGATGTACCTGCGGTGCTTTCCGACAAGCTCAGAAGACTCTGCCCCAAAATGAACTTTCTGCTAGACAAAAATGACGAATACGGCGTAAGATATACACACAGCTGTTGCTGCGCTGTTGTCTGTGAGATCCCGTTTTCGTGTGCCGAGGGTCATCTGGGCGAGTCCGGAACCTTTGACAACGTTAGGTTAAGGAAACATGTGCTCTCTTTTTAATTGTCCCCGTCGGCACATCTCGCCAGGCATGTGAAGGACTGTGAATGCATCCCGTTGTTTATCAGTAGAGTAGATTGTTGGGCTAGTTGGTTTTGGAATTTCGAAAACATTTTAGCGCTCAAAAAACCGGGACAAAGAGGCGATAAACAGACAGCACAGTGCGCTACTAACAACTGATTTTATTACATGAAACGACACTTTTGGGTTAGGATCTCGGTGTTTATCAACACCGAGATCCTAGTCCGGTATCATAGTAAGATAATTAGCGGAATGTGTAAAGCTGAGGCCATCGGAACGAGAGGGGATGCTTTCTTCAGTGCTGTGTGAGTGACCTTTCATCGAAGCAACTGCAATATATTTATTTTGCTGAACTTTTCGCGTCTTATTATTTTTATTCTTTTAATTCCATTACTTTATTTAATATGCCTTAATACATTTTTTAACAAATTTTATCCGCTCCAAAACCACTAAGTCAGTAAATTTTTGAACAATTTAAAGCACCTATTTAAACGCGGTGGTGTTCCGAATGAACGAGTAGTAACTTTGGTCCAACCACGCGTTTCCCACGTGCTTCAAGTCGGTCTAGAAGTGACTGATTTACTAGTTTTCTACGGTGCTCAGCAAGTTTCTAATTGAAGCTATATGTTTATTATCACAAACAAACATATGAATAAACACTTTGAGTCATTTCATTAAACATACTGTGGCAGTTATCCGCTCCTATAATATCCACTGAACTCGAGGAACACCCAGCAAAGACGGCATCAGCTAGCAGTTCGCACCTTTAATAAAATATGTAGCCAAATTTCCATACTTTGTTTTTCAAATTTTTGTGGATTTTCTTCTTAGTATAATTTTATTTTTTTTCTTTATCTTTTCATTCAAACGTCAGTTGAAAGTATAGCTTGTCCTGTCGAGTTTTGTGGTTATTCTTGTCTTTGGCGCTAACCGCTTCTGACAAGCCGCTTTGCATGAAGCGGTCTGTCAACACCGTTAGGCTTCCGGCTATGATGGCGATTGAATTGGGTAAGTGAACACCTGGCAAAATGAGTTTTATTCTGGGTGCGCTGCACGACCGGCAACTAGCAGTGCTGAGACAAGTGTCGTAAAGACCTCACGCTTTCGAGACAAAACAAATTGTGCTGGTAAAGTTCCCATATTCATAACAAGATTACCATTAGTTTTTTTTCAAGGTTATGTAAATTTGGACTGAATTTTATACAAACATTTCCTACCGGTCCCTGCAAGTAAGTTGGAGCAAATACACTGCACCGAGAACAGCAACACGCACAGTACAAGGGCCAAGTTCTAAATGACGTGGCGCGCCAAGAAATTTGCCCTTTAAAAACAAGCATGTTTGGCATAGAGAAGCATGGGAAACTGGGCCAGCGACAGGCTACGATTAGCCGCGTATCGAGGAGCCATCTGGTAGCGCGGCTTGCAACCAAGGCTATGAGGGGACTTTATCTGGCAGATGCGACCCGCGCGGTGTTCACACCCATATGTATAGGCGGCGTGGTTTTAATTTGAACAGATTTATTACAAAATATCTGTAAAAATACGCACTAACCCGGTTAATGCGTGTGATATATATGGCCAGGGGGACTTTATAAAAGCTGCTAATCTGCGCGAAAAGCCGGATAATTAATTAACATTTTCTTAGTTAACAGTCTTATTAACAAGAACACCAGTTCCAGTTAGAAACTTCTTGAGCATCACGAAAACCACTAAGTCAGTAAATTTTTTAACAATTTAAAGCACCTATTTAAACGCGGTGGTGTTCCGAATGGACGAGTAGTAACTTTGGTCCAACCACGCGTTTCCCACGTGCTTCAAGTCGGTCTAGAAGTGACTGATTTACTAGTTTTCTACGGTGCTCAGCAAGTTTCTAATTGAAGCTATATGTTTATTATCACAAACAAACATATGAATAAACACTTTGAGTCATTTCATTAAACATACTGTGGCAGTTATCCGCTCCTATATTATCCACTGAACTCGAGGAACACCTAGAAAAGACGGCATCAGCTAGCAGTTCGCACCTTTTTATTAGTTTCCATAAAGATATATCACGCTGTATGTTCTACACTGTGTACGAAAGCAACAAGGTTTGCTGCTTCCGGAATTATTTGAAATTATCTGGTGCCAGTCGCACGTCAGACACGGCCCGTATTATGCGCCCAATACACTGTGTCCACTCACAGGGCTGCTCCCATTTGTTGGAATTTTGTTTTTAGTTGCTGGAAAGAACGAAGGGTGCTGCGTCTGGCTCACTGAACGCAGATGTAGTTACATCTGATAATAGACGCATCAATTGCAATAACAGAAGAAAAGAAATTCAGCGACCTTTAAATTCGATTTGGCCGTTTCGGCAACTGAAGAAGCCATTTATATGAATTTTCCCGCGAAACTTAACGGGTAAACTAAATTGTTTTTATGTCACGTGACGGTAATTTACCAGCTAAATTTAGCGCTGAAAGTAAATTGGTGTTATGTCACGTGACGTCAGTTAACTTAACGTCAATTTGGTCGCTAAATTCAGTGGGGAAACTCAATTGTCGGTTAGGTCACGTGACACATCACGTGGCATCGATTTCCCAACCATATAATACGGGGCGAATGAATTGGTGTGCAGGTCACGTGATATCGATTTCCTGCTAATTTTAGCGCGTAAATTGAACTTGTGTAAGGCTGACGTGAAGTAATGTCACGTAAGGTCAATTTTCTCGCTATACTTAACCGGAAAAATGAAGTGGTTTTGAGGTAACGTCACATTAATTTCCCCGCTCAAGTTTGCGTCTAGAATAAACTAGTGCATAAGTCAGGTGACGTCAGGTCCCGCGAAGTCATTTAATCCCGTCAATTTAGCGGAAAATGAAACAACGAACGAACGGACGGATAGACAGACATTGGGATTAAGGTTTTCCGCTAATTTGCCTTTAAAAATATGGTAAATTGTTAGGCAATCGCGCTCCATACATGACACATTTTAACGTCGCAAACGCTTATGCATATTCTGAGTTTCACGTGTGGAGGGCTGATAAAGCTAGTAATCTTCCAAAGGCTTCCATGCTCTAGACCTCCTCTCCTTGAGTGCGCACAGGTGGTCGAGTTCCTTCTGGCCTGCCTCACTCCTCACCTTTCTCTCTACTCACGCAACCCTCCAGGTTAACCAATCAGACTCAAGCTTCGCGGCCACGCTTATTAGGCTTCATGAAATTATGAGCTCCTAGCCAAAGAACATATCACGTTATGATCCAGAACAATCCCCTACCCTCGCTCATCTTCCATTCTGTTTCCGGGCGCTTGAGCTTTCGTATAAGAATCTCCAACTTGCCCTTCTGCTTCGCGTGAAATGTAGCCCTTCCTCCCCGCATATCTCGTAGGAAGGTGGAAAACACACGTCTTTTGTCGGGCATTGCATCTACACATGCTCCGAGACAGCCAGATCCCCTCACTGGAGGAAAGCAGGGTGTTTGGTGTCATCCAGCTCTTTTTTACAACCTACCATGCCCTCGATGGGATTAGGCGGAGACTTCCAGTCGGCTTTCCATCGGAGGAGATCGTGATTGGATCCAGTCGAATTATGCGTGCTGATTCCCACGACGTCCGCCTCCCTGCAAAACATTCACAATCTGAGAATAGGGCACCCCTGGTCTGTAGACACTGTTAAGGTGGGAACGACTGGAAGAAGCTTCAGTTCTCTAACCTGCAGCGCGAGCTTTCTACTTTCTACGAAAATGGGGCGTCTCGCTCACCTAGTGTGCGCGCGAACAGCCACAGCACGGTGGAAAGCATCAAGCGCGTGATAGAGGTCGGGCGTTCGATAGACACGTCCTGCCGTTGTCATCCTGCCAGTGGCTGTAGCGTTCTTGTTTTTCTTAATTAAGAGTGACTGCGAAGGGCTGGGAGAACAGTAATGTTACAGATCCATAATTTTTGAGCCACACTTACAAAGTAACTAAAATTTGCAGATATTTGTTTGCTCTAAGCCGTGCTTCACATTCTTGAATGCATATCTTTTCAGAGGGCAGCTTTTAGGCGGCCGTTTCCGGCTTGAGCGGCGTAACCAGCGCTCAAATCTTCGTAACCGCGCGTTACATTATGGGTCGTGTCGCATAATGACGTAACACGGGACGTCACGTTTGTCGTCACAAGGATCACGAGTGACGCTACGATGGTCACGCGTGAAGGTCACGACCTTCACAGTGAAGGTGACGACCTTCATGAGACCTTCATGAGTGACGTAACGAGGGTCTCTAGGGTCACGAGTGACGTCACGAATGTCACGAGTGTGGAGGGAAGGAGGAGGGAACAAGGAGAGGGAGGTGGAGTGAAGGAGAGTGAGAGAAGAAGGGGGAGATGGAAGAAAATGGGGAGGAGGAGGAGAGGAGAAGGAGAGGAAGATGGAGGAGGAGGGGCATGCCCTCCTCTCCTCCTCAAGAGCTGCGCTCTAATTCGGCATTACAGAAAAAGTGTAGCCGCCTTTCATTTCTTTTTTGTAAATTATACCCGCCTGGATTGTAAATAGCTCTTACATGGGTCAGCAATAAGCATTTATACAGAATGTTCTATAAGCTCGAAATATGTGTTTTAAAAAAAATCTGAAAGGTAACTAATATGTTTTGTGAAGGTTAGAATATACCTGCTTGGATGACACTATGAAGGGTGTTAAGCGTCGCGATAAGTCGAATAACTTACTACAAGATGTCAATGCATTTTTATTTTTTAAAATAAACAAATGGTTCCCACTAAAAACTTGATGAGAGGCATCAAATGCCGATAAAGCAAAATATTTTAGGAAGGCATTGATTACCTGGGAAGCGAGATAGAGCGCTAAAGCGTTCACTTATGCAAGAGGCGCAAGGCTTAGCGGTCCGAAAACTAGTATGGTGTATCTTATTATCTGGGTTGTGGTACCACCAGCCTTGTGCCTACTGCATTAGGCTCACTTTAGCGCAACATTCCGGTAAGAAGCAGGCTAAGCCGTTAGTGCCATGTGCGACCTCCGTTGCGTACAGTATTTTCCTCTCGTGCGGCCACACCTACGTTGGGCGAACGGGACGCTGCCTGAACGACATGCACCCAGAGAACAGGTACTCCGAGTCACAGTGGGAGACCACCTTTCAGGTCACTGCAGAGAGTGCCTGTGCGAAGCGTCTTTTTATACGTCCACAATTTTGGGAAGGAAAACAAAAAATGAGAGACGTTTACAAATCTCTGCAATGCGAAATTAGAGCTCAACTCTTGAAGCGGAGAAGTTGAGGTACGGAGAAAAGGGTATGCCCCTCGTCCTCCTCCGTACCCTCCCGCCCTCCACCTTCTCCTCTCCCCTCCTCATCCAATCCAGTTTTCGCGCTAAAGTTAGCCGGAAAAATGATGTCAATATTAATCACTTGGTGTCACGTCAGCTAGGAACAAATCAGTTTATCCGCCAGATTAGCGGGGAAAATGACGTCACGTTACCTGAACACCAATTGGATTGCCCGCTAAGTTTAGCGGGGATTTAAATTCGTGTTGAGGTCACGTGAGATTAATTTTTCCACTAAATCTAGTGGGGAAACTGAGTTTGTCCGCTAAGTCTTGCGGGGAAACTTAATTTGTCCGCTATATCGGGCGGAGAACCTGAATTTCTCCGCTAAATTTAGAGGGTAATTGAATTGGCCTTAAGGTCACGTGGCGTTGATTTTCCCTCTAAATTTAGCGCGGTTACGGCGACGTCGATGGCGACGCCAAACCCGCTGAACCTGAAAGGCACGCCTAATGGTACGTTTAGACTTGCGGATCGGCCAGCGAATCCGCCCAGCTTTTGCCGCTGGGGCGAAACGCTGTGCGGAAAACGAGCCTTATAGGTCTGGGACCTATTTCTGCCGCCGAACGAGGCGTTTCGATGACCGGATGTGACATTCTTGCGCAGCGCGACGCTGCCTACGTCATGAGTATGCATTCTTCCGGGAGCAGCAACGCCCGGAAGAGACAGCCGAGGTGGGAACTCTCGCGCCTTTTCGTCATGTTTGACGGGATGTTACGAGAACAGCTGCCGCAGCCGCCGCCGCAGTTGCTGCTCGAAGGAAATAGATGTAAACGCAACCCGCTCATCGCCGCAACCGCCGGGAGCGGATCCGCTCTCGCGGCAGCCGATTTCTTCTCAGGTGTAAGCGTACCACAAAGGTGCGTTTACGCTTGCGGATGCGCTAGCGAATCCGCGCTGCGTTTGCCGCTGGGGCGAAACTCTGTCCGCAAAACGCGGGGGGGGGGGGGGGGCCGTATGGGTCCAGAACCTATTTCTGCCGCCGAATAAGGCGTTTTGCTGACCGGAAGTGACATTCTTGCGCAGCTTGGCGCTGCCTACGTTACGAGTAAGCGTTCTTCCTGTTTGTTTTTGGCGATGGCGTCGACGGCATCGAAGACATCCGGCGTCGCTGGCATCGCGAAGCGTCGCTGGCATACGAGCGAAGACGAGGTAAGAAAGGCGAGGTAAAAAATCATCGGCAGCCGTCTGGAGATTGCGAACAAGAGCTCCGAAAATTTCGATCTTTATACGCCACGCATGAGGACGCGAAGCTTCTTCTCCTGCGCGGCATCCAGATCGGCTCGAGCACAAAGGCGCAGGATACCTTCAACAAAGCTGGTCACGCGTTCGTTAGGGCCGTGCAACCTTGTTTGAAAAAGGTTCTCCGCTCGCTGCCGACGGTGGTGGTTGATGAACGTCCACACTTCGATTCGGCGGCGCAGGACTCCCATGTAGTCAAGTAGTTTTCGTGGTTTTTACACCAGTGCCTCGCAGTGCTTCCAAGCAAGAAGAAGAGGTTCTGGAGGCACTGCTCACTCGTCCACTCGTTGTGGCAGGCTACACGTTCTTGGTGTTGCAGCCAACCCTTAATGTCTTCGTGGACCTCCCCTTGGAAAGGTTGCGGTGTCCTTGGTGTGCCGGACTGGATTACGGCGGCGACGGCGGCAAGGGTCTTCCACGACCGATTGTCGATCGTCGGCCTCGTTGGCTACTTAGTCTACGGTGGCGAAAGTCTCGTTATTCACTTCGTTGTGTCTCTGTGAGCTTGGGGTCAGACTTGCACTGCGGGCCTTCAGAGGGTTACTCTGTCCGAACACGCGTTACTGCGTACCTCCACAAGAATGTCACGAATGACAAATGATGAAACTGCGAACAGCTGGAGAAAGTAAACATCTAATTGGGCGAACAAGTACCCGAAACACAATAGAAGAATGTTAGTGTCGCTGGCATCGATGTCGGCGAAATAGCGGAATCGAACACTGGAGCGAGACGGATTCCGGCTTGCGGCGCGGAGCATCTTATGTACACGAGTTAGCTTGTGGAACGAACGGCGAAAAACGTTCCACACGTAGAACATGAGAACCTCTAATAAGAACCAGGGCTCTCGAGTTCACTAGAACGCGACATCTCTAAAAATAACTAAACGGTGCGTCCGTTCCCAGCCATCCAGCATTGGCCCTTTGCTTCGAAGCCAAGCACGATATCCATTCGGCCACGGGAGCGTATGCTCAGAGATGCCCATGGCAATATATTCTTAGAATGAACCAGAAACCAAGTTGTTAAGTTCTTTCGACTACTGGAAATAATTGTATTAGTGTACATTTCTGGAACAGACTCAAACTCCTTACCCTAAGAGAGCTTTGACACGATCAGGTGGGTTTCTCCGGGGCCAAACGGCGACACTGTGCATGTAGGAAAAGTTTTGCGGCAAGATGCCGTTCGCCTCTCCGGGTCCTAGCTTCGTTTTAAACGCCTGCAAAGTAGTGACGTAAAAATAACTCGCTGAGAACACTGTCGTGAGGCACGGCGCATGCATATTTTACAAATATATATATAATTCCTAAGTTTTAATTGTACCACTCGAAATGTGTATTACCAGCGCCAGCGGAGCATATACATGGAGTTCGTTCAATAGGCCGTAAGATTGTTTCAGCTTGGCATTCTTGTGACGCAAATTTCGTCATTAAGACGTAACCCTCCGGTCTCGAACAAGGGTTGTCTTTGCGGGAGGCATAGCGCGTTTGGTTTCGGCGACGACAGATTCCCAGAATACTGCGTGCTCTCTCTCTCTCACACACACACACACACACAAACACACACACACACACACACACACACACACACACACACACACACACACACACACACACACACACACGCACGCACGCACGCACGCACGCACGCACGCACGCACGCACGCACGCACGCACGCACGCACGCACGCACGCACGCACGCACGCACGCACGCACGCGCGCGCGCGCGCGCGCGCACACACGCGCACACACACGCACACACACGCACACACAAACAAACGAACTGGTTTGGTTGCTAACAATGATTGCCTCCATTTCCTCAATATAAACATGTGCCCTAAAACGTTTATTTGAAAATTAAGCTAGTGAATGTTCGGCATAGTATCTTTGAACATAATGTCGCCCAGACGTATAACTCGTAATGTGTTGGTTATTAATTTACGATAAGGAAGGAGGTAGATTCATGAAAAACAGACAAGACATGCCTTCGACTTTCAACAAAACGTTTACTGGCTCGACTTCGCCTCCTGAAGCCCGACGGGGGGCGTCGGGGAGGTAGAGACGGAGCATGGTGGGTGAGAGAAGCGCGAGCCAGCTCGCAGCTAGGCGTGCAAGGCGAAAGGGGGTTTGCTCTCTGTCAATCGACACGTCGCTGTTACACGGAGCCCCGAGCCAATACCTCCTAAAAGACAAGGCCGTAGCGCTCTACTCGTGACGTCGCGAGGGAAGGCCATCGGGGGCGCGCGGCGAACCGAAGGCAACGCGCGTGGATCGATCGTCGTAACGTGCTTTTAGTTAAATAAGCGTGTCTTATTAGCTAAATTGAAAGCTGCACATAGCAACGGGTCTCGAAAACCTTTCATTACACGGGCAAAATATTACAGCGCTAAGTGATCCGTATGAAATGGTACGAGGAAGGCGTATAAGAGAAAACATTGATTCACGCCATTATTGCTGCAGGAATGCATATTTTACACAAAAATACTTCGACAAAATGGCAAGACACGCAGTGATTGGACACAGCAAAACAGGTCACAATAAAAAATCAGGTAGACGTAGTCAACGCGGACACGGCTAGAAGAATGTCACTTGCGATCATGCAAGTGATGTTATCGGGAGCAGTCACTGGATTCTTATTTATTTATTTATTGTAAATACCCTCAAGCGCCGAAGCATTGTAGAGGGGAGGGGCAAAGCAAAATAAAACAAACTGACAAAACAATAAAATACAAACAACAAGAAATTGAAATATCAAAAACACACAGCCATTGGCAAAAGCGGCAAGCAATATATTTTACGGAAAAAAATAAACAAAATAAAATGACTCATGTTGGCTCACCAAACAGAAATGTAGACAAAGATTGGCGAAAAAGAGAATAATCAGGTATAGTTGCGATATCTGCTGGAAGGTGGTTCCAGTCGTTTGATGTCTGCGGGATAAATGAATAAAAAAAAGTGTTTGTTTGGCAACGTGTTAATCCAACTTTATTCCGCTGGTCCAGACGGGAAGAGTAATAGCTAGGCAATGTAAAGAAATGGTCTCGCAGCGACTGATGATGATACACTTTATGAAACAGGCAAAGTCGAAAAAACTTTCTGCGCAATGACAAAGAGGGTAACAATAAACTGGATTTCATTGATGATATGCTAGCTGTTCGATTATAATTAGACAGAATGAAACGAACGGCGTTATTTTGAACTAGTTCGAGAGCTTTATGCAGAAACGTGTGGTTAGGATCCCAAATAGAGGCTGCGTATTCCAATTTTGACCGTACAAGAGTGTTATAAAGAAGAAGTTTTAAGCTAACTGGGGCCGTTCTGAAGTTTCGTCGTAAGTATCCTAACATGCGGTTAGCGTTGGCGATTATTATATCAATATGAGGCTTCCAGGTTAATGTCGACGATATAGTAACACCCAGATAACGGTATGAATTTACAGATTCAAGTTGAATGTCGGTTAGTGTATATTTTGAAGGGCGTGCGCCTTGCCGGGAAACGCGCATTAGTTTGCATTTGTTAGGGTTTAATTCCATGCGCCATTTTTTGCACCAAAGAGTAATATTATTTAAATCAGATTGCAAAATGCGTACATCATCATCATCATGAACTTCCCGATAAATTACACAGTCATCTGCATATAAATGCATGGAGGAAGAAACACAACTTGGTAAATCATTAATGAATATTAGAAAAAGAAGCGGGCCTAAAACTGAACCTTGGGGTACGCCCGATACAACATCAGTCAGGGATGAATTAACGCCATTTAGAGTTACATATTGAGAGCGGTTGGTTAGAAAGCATTCCAGCCAGGTTAACAAGTTAGGATCTAGGCTTAATGAAGAAAGTTTAAGCATTAGTAACTTATGATTAACCTTGTCGAATGCTTTAGAAAAATCGAGAAAAATACAGTCAGCCTGATGGTTTTTGTCCAGTATAGCATGCAAACAATGGGTGAAATGAAGCAGCTGCGTTTCACAAGAAAATGAGCGACGGAAACCATGTTGAGCAGGAGCGAAAAATGAATTGGATTCTAAGTAATTGAAAATATGATAGTACAAAATGTGCTCCATTATTTTACAAGGAATACTTGTTAGTGAAATGGGTCGATAATTTAATGGAGAATGCTTGTTACCGGACTTATGCAGTGGAACCACCTTCGCAGTTTTCCATTCTATTGGGAGCGTTCCACACTCAAGAGATTGCTGGAAAATTTTGGCCAAAAAAAAGGATGAGTACATTTTAGTTTGTCTTAGAAATTTTGAGTTAATATTATCGCTTCCACATGACGATGATACTTTCAAAGAATCAATTAACTTTACAATTCCAGTAGGTTCCATGGAAATTGGAAACATAGGGCTAAACTCACAACGTGGAACGTCATACGATACATTTCCATCAGCTACAGAAAAACTATTTGAAAAAACATTATTAAACACTGATGGATATTCTGCTGGAGGGATTAACGCCCCAGACTCATCGCTAAGAGAAATTAAGCCGTCGTCATTTATATTAACAGTCTTCCAGAACTTTTTGGGGTCATTCAACAATAGACCCGGTAAAGTGTTCTTAAAAAAATTCTCTTTGACGTCAGATACAGCTCGGGAATATTCGACCTCAGCTGCAAAGTATGCTTCCCACCTATCAATCGTGTTACGTTGTTTAGCTGAACGAAAAAGTCGCTGTTTTTTATCGGAAAGACGTTTTAGGGTGTTAGTATACCAAGGTGCTTTAGCATCAGATTGAATACGCCTGACGGGTACATGCGCATCAATCAGTTCGTTTACTTTTAAACAAAATAATCTCCAATTTTCCTGCAGGCTTCGCTGATCAAATTCTGGCAGATATGTGTCCAGATAGCTGCACAGTTTTTCATTAATAAGATCAAAATTGGCTTTATTGTAATCAGAAATAAGCTTTACTTCTTTACTATTGATTGGGGGAGCAACTTTGAGATCAAAATTTAACAACGAGTGATCACTTAAGCCTGGAAGATACGTAAGGGAAGATAGAAGGTCAGGGTGTGTGGACAGAATTAAATCAAGTGTGTTCGCTGTATCATTGACATACCTTGTTGGTTTCATTACCAGCTGTGTCAAATTAAAACACGCACACAGATCCAAAAAAAGTTGACTCTGAGTTGAAACACGTTGAAAAGAAGGTGGGTCAGACCACATGATATCAGGAAAATTAAAATCTCCTAATAAAAAAATAGGAGAACTGGGATACTGACAAACAATAGAATTCATAACGTCATGTAAATCATCAATAAATGTCACTGCGCTGTTTGGGGGGCGGTAGCAGACGCCCAATAAAATTCTTGTGTTATTTAAAGTGATACAAGCCCAAACAATTTCTAGATTGGAAGGAACATCTACGCAAAATGAAGGTATGCTCTGTGATACGGCTATGAGTGTGCCACCCCCATGTCTACCATCTCTGTCAAAACGATATACATTATATGTTTTATCTCCTTGGAAAATTTCAGAGCTGCAGACATGTTTACTAAGCCATGTTTCCGTAAGAAAGATTAGGTCTGCGTTCGTTGAGCTGACAACAGAGTTAAGCTGATCTCGTTTATTCATAACACTTCTTATGTTAGTAAACGTAACTGAAACAGATGGAAAGAAAGTAACATGTTCGCCACCACTTCCTGCACGTAGCTATGACGCTTCTGACAGTGTCTGCGAATTCGAAGATGTCGCTGCCTGATTTTTACGAGCACGGGTGGAATACGCTTGTTCATTTGAACGTACTCGGTCACGGTCGCCCGGAATAGATTTGGCCACTCTTTCGCGTGTGTGTTCGCGCAGCCTGTCACCGTCCCTACCTCTTCCGGACTGGGAAGTGCTAGCAAGATGATCTTGTGCGTCGTTCACGTCATCAATCCCAGAGCCCGTTAGCTTACATCTTCGACAATTTACGTCATCCCACACATACACATCCTGATTAATAACCAACTTATCATACTTAAGATATACTTTATCTTCGGGTTTTCTTTTATCTTTAACTGTAGCCCATAACTGTTTCCGGATGTTCTGAATTTTAAGCGAAAAATCTTCCGAGACTGAAATTTTCGTTCCCTTAAATTTCCTTGAGTTTCTTAGCAGCTCCATTTTTTCGTTAAAGTCAAACAAACGCAAAATTATAGGGCGAGTTTTGTTTGGTGTCTTTTTACCCAAGCGATGGATACGTTCGAGGCTGCTGACCTTAATGCCCAGCTTTTCCTCAAATATTCCCGACAAGACAAATTCCCGGAGAGAATTTGGCGTTTCAGTTTCACGTTCATTTACCCCGTATACAATCAAATTATTCCGTCGACTGCGGTTTTCGAGATCATCTATTTTGCTCATTATCGTTGCAACCTGATGATTTAGATTGTTCACTGCATGCTCACAGTCATCCATTCTTTCTACTGTACGCGAAAATGACTCCAGCTTTCCCTCTATAGAAGTCAATCTTTTATCTGTTTCCGATATGTGCGAGTCTAATTTTCCTTGAATTGACTTTAGTTCTTTCGAGTTTTCTTTTTGACTTTCAATGATTTGTGCCAACTGCTCGTTGATAGTTGGACCAGGGTTCATTTCAACATCCCCGCTCAAAAGAAGAATAAGAAAACAAAACGAGTCAAAACAACCCGCTATACAATCGCACAACACGCCTGGGCAAGGCAGCACAATCAAACATAAACAATCACTTTTCAATTCTTTAGTAGAAAGCTTTCTACTAACCTGGACGAAAAAAGCGAAGAAATTGAGCCGTGGCTGCATCGTTCGGCTGCCGCCTTGCCCACTGACGAAAAAAGCCTGAGGAGCGTTGCTCGCTGGTCCTGTTGGTGTCGATGTTGTCTCGAAGATGTTGTCTCGAAGAGGATAAAGTTCGAAAAATCGAGCGATGCTTCCGTTTTGTACCGCTGAATCACCATCGTCGAACGTTGTCATCGGTACTGGTTGGTGGCACTTGACACAGCAGGAATCACCCGCGCTGCCGACATCTACGAAAGAAACCGTGTCGACGCACTTGACGCAGCAGGAATCATCCGCGCTGCCGACATCACCGAACGAGACCGGGTCGATGCACGAGGCAAGAACCTGGACGAAAAAAGCGAAGAAATTGAGCCGTGGCTGCATCGTTCGGCTGCCGCCTTGCCCACTGACGAAAAAAGCCTGAGGAGCGTTGCTCGCTGGTCCTGTTGGTGTCGATGTTGTCTCGAAGATGTTGTCTCGAAGAGGATAAAGTTCGAAAAATCGAGCGATGCTTCCGTTTTGTACCGCTGAATCACCATCGTCGAACGTTGTCATCGGTACTGGTTGGTGGCACTTGACACAGCAGGAATCACCCGCGCTGCCGACATCTACGAAAGAAACCGTGTCGACGCACTTGACGCAGCAGGAATCATCCGCGCTGCCGACATCACCGAACGAGACCGGGTCGATGCACGAGGCAAGAACCTGGACGAAAAAAGCGAAGAAATTGAGCCGTGGCTGCATCGTTCGGCTGCCGCCTTGCCCACTGACGAAAAAAGCCTGAGGAGCGTTGCTCGCTGGTCCTGTTGGTGTCGATGTTGTCTCGAAGATGTTGTCTCGAAGAGGATAAAGTTCGAAAAATCGAGCGATGCTTCCGTTTTGTACCGCTGAATCACCATCGTCGAACGTTGTCATCGGTACTGGTTGGTGGCACTTGACACAGCAGGAATCACCCGCGCTGCCGACATCTACGAAAGAAACCGTGTCGACGCACTTGACGCAGCAGGAATCATCCGCGCTGCCGACATCACCGAACGAGACCGGGTCGATGCACGAGGCAAGAACCTGGACGAAAAAAGCGAAGAAATTGAGCCGTGGCTGCATCGTTCGGCTGCCGCCTTGCCCACTGACGAAAAAAGCCTGAGGAGCGTTGCTCGCTGGTCCTGTTGGTGTCGATGTTGTCTCGAAGATGTTGTCTCGAAGAGGATAAAGTTCGAAAAATCGAGCGATGCTTCCGTTTTGTACCGCTGAATCACCATCGTCGAACGTTGTCATCGGTACTGGTTGGTGGCACTTGACACAGCAGGAATCACCCGCGCTGCCGACATCTACGAAAGAAACCGTGTCGACGCACTTGACGCAGCAGGAATCATCCGCGCTGCCGACATCACCGAACGAGACCGGGTCGATGCACGAGGCAAGAACCTGGACGAAAAAAAGCGAAGAAATTGAGCCGTGGCTGCATCGTTCGGCTGCCGCCTTGCCCACTCTGGATTCTTGCATCATACCGCGGCCACATGGCAAAAGTAATGTAATTTCGATCGAATGAAAATATGGGGCCGACAAATCAACTTGCGACGCTCACATAATCACTCAAAAGAGCGAGCTGATTAAATCCCGTAATTTTTAATAAAAATATAGTAACTTTTCCCTGTGGCAGGGGTACTAAACTTACTATTTACAGTCAACTCATTTAATTCTTCCTATCATCATCATCATCATCATTTATTATTCCTTGAAGGCCCAGGGGGCATTATACAAGGAAGTGAACACTTAAAAAAAACAAGTAACAAAACTATATTTCTACAAAAACACGCTGTAATGGGTCAGAAAAAATAAGCTAATGGCTGCAGAAAATTCCTTAGTATCAGATAAAGAAACAATTACGTCAGGCAGTGAGTTCCAGTCGTCAATGGCGAATGGTAAAATAGACATTTGGTGAGTGACGGTTGACGATGAAATCGGACGGAGTTTAGAAGAATGGTCGAGACGAGGGAAAAGGCTGTAAGGTGGTGATAACAAACTTTGTCTCAGATGACTGTTATAATAAAAGATCCGATGAAGAAGAGAAAGACGAGACACCCTGCTGCGGTGAGAAAGAGTGTCAAGGTTAGCAGATTGGCGAAGTCCTGATATGCTTGCGTAAGGGGAATAGTCGGAATAAATAAAACGGAGGGCCCTCCTTTGAACGGATTCCAGGTTGTTAGTTAGGTATGCCTGCCACGGTGACCATATGGAAGAAGCGAATGGGCTCGAGGTGCCTAAGAACAAAATATAACCTATTCAGTATAACATAATACTATTACCTTAATACAGTTAAGATTCTAGTATAAACGCGGTAGAGGCAACAAAATAGCATTGTTATAAATAAACACATAAGCACAAACAACGCACTTTCAAATATCACACAGACTTGTTATTTACCTATCAGTAAAAACCTGAATATTACCACGCATAATTATAAATGCCGACGCAATAGCAAACAGATAATGACGAAGAACAAAACTCCATTCTATCATGATATTAAAAAATCGACTGCAGCACTTTACTTGCGTCTTACATGACCAAGAAAGCCCGTAAAGGAGTTGTTCCTCACCTGTCAATCGTATCCATACGTCCCACACAATCCATCACGAAAAAAATTTTAACACGAACTTCAAGAAGTCTCTCTCTGTCGAGAGAGGTCATCGGCCAGTGTCATCGTTGACTAGTTGCCACACACGTCAGTCAAACCGTAGCAGGACTTGTTTCGCGAATCCACGTAAATGCCGTAGTATCAAGCAAACACACAAACAAAAAACAAAATCCACCCGAGACCGCGGTGACGACAAAAAAAAAAAAAGAAACGATGGGTAGGACAAAACCTCTCACACACACACGCGCGCGAGAGCAGCACCAGCAGTGTGGGACGAGAGGCTTAACATTGTCGACCCATCTCTTCCTCGTGTGCGCTCCCTCCCAGCGGCGATGAATGGATTTTTTTTTCGGTTCCTTTCCCTTCTGAAATGTCTCAGCGTACCTTTGCATGCAGTCAGCAGCTCACACGCAACATAAATTTACGCGAATCAGAGCCCGTACGAGGGAAGATGTCTCATCGGAAATTTGGAGCCGGTTCATTCGAAAAGTGTGGGGAGCTGCGGGACTGCGCCTAGTCCCGCGGTTACGGGGATAATCAAAAATATAAATTTGGTACTTTCAACCTTGGTAACGCGTTGTATATTACGTTTATAATATATATATATAATAAATTGTACAAGACTGCGCTTTTAAAACGTGTATGTTTTAAAACGTGTAAAACGTGTTTAAAACGTGCGCTTTTAAAACGCGCGAGCATTAATGCGCCGATACGCGTTGACAGCCGCATTTTCTCACGTAGTTGCGCCATGGCCTTCCTTCCTCCGCCAATGTGACGTGCCCACTCGGAGCGCTATGGCCTTCTCTCCTAAGAGGTGTTGCCCGAGCGCGGGCGGTGCCAACACCTCCTAGAAGACAATGCCATAGCGCTCTGAGAGGTTACGTCACAATGGCGGAGGAAGGAAGTCCATGGCGCAACTACGTGAGAATACGCTATCGACGTGAAAAAAATGATCCTTGACAAGCGGCGCGGTGGTGTTCGTTCATGCGCGTTTATCCGACCTTAATATACGTTTTAAAGGCGCAGTCTTGTACAATTTATTATATATATATATATATAATATAAACGTAATATACAACGCGCTTCCAAGGTTGAGAGTACCAAATTTATATTTATGAATATCCCCGTAACCGCGGGACTACGTGCAGTTCCGCAGCACCCCACACTTTTCGAAAGGACCGGCTGCGATGCTGCCGATGCCGCATGGCTCCGATTCCGGTAAATTTACGTTGTGTGTGAGCTGCTGACTGTCTGAAAAGGAACGCTGAGACATCTCAGAAGGGAAGGAAACCGAAAAGCAATCCAGTCATTGTCGCAGGGAGCGCACACCAGCAAGAGATGGGTCGACAACGTTAAGCTTTTCGTCGGCGCTGCTCTAGTGTGTGGCACTTTTGAGACTTGTTTCCCGTCGTATTTCTGGCATCGCCGTAGTCTCGGGTAGTTTCTTTTTGTGTTCGCTTGGATACTACGGCATTTACGTGGATTCGTGAAACAAGTCCTGCAACGGTTTGAGTGACGTGTGACAATTAGTCAACGAAGACTCTGGTCGATTAATCGATAGACCTCTCTCGACAGAGAGAGGCTTGGAGTTCGTGTTCAAATGTGTTCGTCACGGATATTGTGGGACGTACGGATACGATCGCCAGGTGAGAAACAACTTATTTACGGGCTTTCTTGGTCATGTAGGACGCAAGTAAAATGCTGCAATCGTTTTTTTAATCGCATGATAGATTGCAATTTCGTTCTTTGTCGTTATTCGTATGCAGTTGCGTCGACATTTGTAAATATGCGCGGTAATCTAGTCTTCACTGGAAGGTGAAAAACAAGTTTGTGTGATTATTGAAAGTGCGTTGTTTGTGGTTCTGTGTTTATTTATACTAAGGTTATTGTATTGCCTTTACCGCGTTTATACTAGAATCTTAACTATTAAGGTAATAGTTTTATTATATACAAAAAAAAGCTATGTTTTGTTCTAAGACAGCTCGAGCCCATAGGGAGAGGTAAATTAGTAGACTAAGTAGTACGTTTAGTACCCCTGCCACACGGAAAAGTTAATATATTTTCATTCAGTCATATGGGATTTAATCAGCTCGCGGTCTTGAGTGATTATACGAGCACCACAAGCGGATTTGTCGATCCCATAATGTCATTCGATCGAAATTACATTATTTTGCCATGTGGCCGGGGTATCATGCAAGAATTCAGTGACTGCACGCGATAACGTCGCTTACATGATTGTGAGAAACACTTGTCTTGCCTTGTCCGCGTTGACTACGTCTACCTGATTTTTAACTGTTCTGTTTTGCTGTTTCCAAATCACTGCGTGTCTCGCCATTTTGTCGAAGTATTTCTGTATAAAATATGCATTCCTACAACAATAATTGCATGACTCAATGTTTTCGACTTAAAACAATCACATTTTTCTTTAGACGTCTTGTACGCATACCTCGTGCCATTTCGTACCGATTATTTAGCGGTGTAATATTTTGCTCGTGTAATAAAATGTTTTCTATACCCGCTGCTATGTGCAGCTTTCATTTTAGCTAATATGACACGCGTATGTGACTAAAAACGCGTTACGACGGTCGATCCACGCGCGTTGCCTTCGCTTCGACGCGCGCCCCCGATGGCCTTCCTTTGCGACGTCAGGAGAAGAGCGCTACGGCCTTGTCTTCTAGGAGGTGTTGGCGGTGCCCTCTTGGGGAAAGAAGGGAGGAGGGGGGAAAGGGCGTGGAGAAGAGGAGGAGAAGAAGATACGCGAATTAAGACTTTTTATGTCCTTGGAGGAGCCCTTTCGCTCCGCAATAGGCGAATCTCTCGATCGGCAAGAGAAAGGGGTGGGCTGGACAGGTTTGAGACTGAAGATTTGAAATGTAGAGACTCAAGGATGTCCCTGCCAAATCGAGATTCGTTTTGCCGAGAATTTTGGTTTTGAACAACTCGGAGTGCACGATGGGCAGTCTTTTTTGGCGTGAACCGCGACTGGATGGAGGAGTCCGGAGAGGGAGACGAGATCTCCTTGGCGTGCTCCCGGCGACGGTCATTCACGCTGCGCCCCGTCTGACCGATGTACTCGGCCCCGCACACAAGAGGAATATACACCGTTTCCCTTGTGCAAGGCCGGGAGCACTGAGCGTTTTTTTTTTTTTTTTTTGTGCATCGGGGGGGGGGGGGGGGGGGGGTTCTGGGTTGGTTACTCAGTTGCACATGCCTTCAAATTTAATTTTACATGTGAAAACAACCGTGGTGCCGAATCGTTATGCAAGCGCGCGGAGTCTGTGTGCCGTGTTGTGGGAGTAAGGGATGCACGCAGGGCGGGCA
Source organism: Ixodes scapularis (assembly GCF_016920785.2). Lineage (NCBI taxonomy): Eukaryota > Metazoa > Arthropoda > Arachnida > Ixodida > Ixodidae > Ixodes > Ixodes scapularis. The sequence goes on from NW_024609881.1 coordinate 67,513,372, forward strand.
GACCGGATCCCGAAGAAAGACTCCTTTGGGCGGCTCCCTCGACTGCAGGATTAGTTTCTTGATGACGTTATCTAAAAGGTCCACCGGGTAGCCCGCCCTCCGGAGCCTGGTGGCCTGCAGCGACAGGCTCCCTCTGATTTTGTGATCGCAGGACTTTTTGCAAGAGGAGGAAAGAAGAGATTGGACGATTCCGGACTTAACGGCTTTCGAATGATGGCTAGAGAAGGGGGGGACAGGTTTCTGGGAAAGCTGTTGAAAAGACCAGCATAAACCGTGAGACGAATGGGTCAATCGAAGATCGAGGAATTGAAGGCCCTCCTGAGTAGGGTCTTCCCTTTTGAAGGTGAGGCCACTGGCGTGAGTTTTGAACGCCTGAAGAATGGAAATAACTGAGTTGGAGACAGGATGAAGAACCAGATAGTCGTCAACGTACCGAAAGACCCTTCGTTCATTACCCGAGCGAACAAGATGCTCCTGCACCGCGCAATCCACAAAAAAGAGATAAATCTCGCCGGGGATCGGCGCGAGGCAGGAACCGATACGCACACTCGATTTCTGAATGGAAACCTTTTCCTCGCGCTCAATCATAGCGGATCCCAGGTAGAGCCAGAGGAGATCGAGGTAGCTTCCGACCGGGATTCCGGAAGCGTTTTGAAACCTCGTCATTCCATGTAGATCAATTGCCTCAGAAACGCAGCTTAGCAGAGCTCAGAAACAGAGCTAACGATGACCTTTTTTTTGTGATAAGCAGTACAAAGTCTATCGGCATGATAGGGATTCGCGGACGGGCGGAGGCGTGCTGTTCCAGTTGCTGATTACATTGAGTCATCTCATGTTAACTTAGCATCTAGCTTATAAATTTTATGTGCACGTTTCTAACTAAGTCACAGAAACATTGTTGTCTGTGCATGTTACCGCCCACCTACCTTTACTATCACGTTTGTGGAGTTATTACATGACACACTTAGCAGGACTGTATCAAGGTTTCCCAACTCGCAGCTATTTATTTTTGGCGATTTTAACTACCCAAATAATAACTGGTCAAAAGATATTCCTATTTGTGTGCCTTATTCTTCTGAAAGCAACGATTTCCTAAATCTCTGTGCAGCTTTTAATCTTTGGCAACTAGTAACCGAGCCCACGAGAATTACGTCCTCAGCAGCCAACGTTCTTGATCTTATTTTAACTACGTCAAGGACCTCGTAGAGCCGATCTCTTATCTTCCAGGTATTAGTGACCATTTAGCCTTACATTGTTTCCTTACAATTCCCAAGAACAATTCTGCTGGGTGTGTCAAACACATCCGTGATTACGCCAGAGCCGACTTTGATTCCATAAACCGGGAGCTATGTACCTTCATGGACTCTTATATGCAGAATTTTTCAGAGCGATCGGTTGAAGGCAATTGGTGTCTGTTCAAAGATAAAATTACTTCATTGATAACCAACTACGTTCCCTCTCGCGTTGTCAAATCAAACTCGAAATCACCTCGGTATAATACGACTTTAAAAAGGCTGTCTAATAAGAAAAAGCGCTTGTTTCGAACAGCTAAATCATCAATGTCTCCTGATCGCTGGGCCGCGTGCATTTCCGGTGAAAATTGCGCTATGACTTTCAACGAATGTTTCATCAGTGTCTTTAGTGGTCCCTTAAGTGCCAACCATCCCATACTACCATCTTCTGATTTTTTGCCCATGTTGCCAATTGTGTTTGATCCACCCGGTATTGTCAAAATTATTGAAAACCTCAAGCTGTCGTCGGCATCAGGTGTCGACGAGATAAACGCGAAATTTCTAACAAATACCAAAATGTACTCCTCGATCATCTTGTCATGTTTGTTTCAACAATCACTTGATCATGGCGTCTTACCTGAGGACTGGAAAGTAGGGAAGGTTGTTCCAATTCGCAAAGCTGGTGACCGTTTCTCCCCTTTAAATTACAGGCCAATATCTCTTACTAGCGTACCCGGCAAAATTATGGAGTACATATTTTCTTCACAGCTCTCGCGTTTCCTGGAGTGCAACTACTTCTCTAGCCCTTTTCAACCTGGATTCCGCAAATCTTTCTCGTGCGATACTCAGCTCTTGGTTTTCACCCACAACCTCCACTCGGCTCTGAACCGTGGATCTCAGACTGACTGCATCTTTCTGGACTTTGCAAAGGCTTTCGATAAGGTAACCCATAAGCTAGTACTATACAAACTTAGCCTACTCAGTATTGATCCATATATCTTTTCTTGTTTAGAGTGTTTCCTCACTAACAGATCGCAATTTGTTACTGTCAATAACAAAAACTCGTCATCGTCCCTCGTTGAGTCTGCTGTACCACTGGGTTCTGTCCTAGGCCCCCTCTTATTCTTAATACATATAAATGACCTACCTACTAGTATTTCCTCCTCCATAAGCGTATTTGCGGATGATTACGTTGTTTACAGGGAAATTACTAATGACTCTGACGTACACATAATTCAATCTGATTTAAATGCAATTTCTTCCTGGTGTGATGCTTGGCACATGAAACAACATTATGAAATGTAAGACAATGATGATTTCCCGCAAAGCAGCACTCTGTCTTAACTACTTCCTATCAAATAACCTCCTTGAAAGCGCATCAACTTACAAATATCTAGGTGCTCATATCTCTTATGACCTATCATGGAAAACTCGCGCCGAATATATCGTTAATAACAGTAACCGCATGCTTGGATATTTAAGACGGAACTTTTCTCTAGCTTCATCATCATTAAAATTACTACTTTCTAAAACACTGGTGCGGCCAAAACTGGAATATGCATGCTCGGTTTGGGATCCAGGTACAGAAAGCCTCATATCAGCGCTTGATGCCATCCAAAACCGGTCAGCACGTTTTATATTATCAAACTACCATCGTACATCAAGCGTCACATACATGAAAGCTAGTTTTCTCACTGCCCTTTCTTTCAACTCGTCGCACTATCTCCCGTCTCTGTTTATTTCATAAAATTCACTATGCCAATTCACTCTTGAAAGAGCCACTACTCAGTGCCCCCATCTACGTATCATCTTGCCTCGATCACTGCTGCAAAGTTGGTATACCCACTTCCATCTCAAATTCTTTCTTCAAATCTTTCATCCCAAAAACATCTCGTGAAGGGAACAGCCTTCCCTCACCCATTGCGTCCATTGACAATTTTGTTCTCTTTAAAGAAGCACTAACAAGTTAGTATTCATGATCTGTGCCGGACTAACCATTTTCAGCGTTTTTGTACTCCCGTTGCCCACCTGCTCTGTAATGCTTCGGCCCTGAGGGTGTAATAAACAAATAAATAAATAAATAAATAAGAGAAGAATTTTGAGGTCAAGATTGTTATACATGTCCTTGACATCCAGCGAGAACATGTACTGGTCCTGGTTGGAGTGCAAAGGTCGAATGAAATCAATCACTTCAAGGGCTCCCTTAACGCGGAAGGGGTGGGGAAGATCGATAGAAGAAAGGTGCTTTTGTAGGAAGAGGGCGAGACGTTTCTGCCAGCATTTCGCCTCAGAGACTATGCTTCAAAGGGGAATGTCTGGCTTGTGCGTTTTTGCCGCGAAGAAGGTGGAAAGGTACTGTTTTGACGGGGCAGAAACTAGCGCTTTTAAGGAAGGGAGGCCGAAAGAAAAACAAAACAGATTTGACTTCGGACCGGAGTGCTCCTGTTGGGCGTTTCTTTAGGGGAACAAAGTTTGTTTTTAGAGCCTCATCCACTTTCTCTCTGAATTCGTCTCTGTTCATTATGACGAATCGGCCCACCTTGTCCGCCTCCAAGAGCACCAGATCTGATGGGCGGAGCTCCTCCACGACGCAAGTCGCCTCCGTGCGCACAGGTGCACTCGCGGCACCGTAAAGGCCAACCACGCCAGCCGCCGCCCGACAGTCCTGTCGATTACTCTCCGGGACACTCGCCGCAATATCGTAGATGGAAGCCAGCTGGTCCACTCTTGATGATGGCGCAGGCGGCGCGAACTTGGGGCTTTCAGACAGAAGGGCAGTCGCCTCCGCCGACAGCTAGGTGTCGGACAGGTTGTTGTTGCGGGGGGGGGGGGGGGGGGGGGGATCCAGGCTTGCCTGGCGCCGGGCCTTTGTTCCCCTAAAAAAACGCCCATCAGGAGCACTCCGTTCCGAAGTCAAATCTGTTTGTTATTCTCTCAACCTCCCTTCCTTAAGAACGCTAGTTTTTGTCCCGTCAAAAGAGTGCCTTTCTATCTTCTTCACGGCAAAAACGCATAAACCAGAAATTCCCCTTCGAAGCATAATCTCTGATGGGGGATGCTGGCAGAAACCTCTCGCCCTTTTCTAACAAAAGCACCTTTCTTCTATCGATCTTCCCCACGCCTTCTGCGTTAAGGGCTCCCTTGAGGTGATTGATTTCATTCGACCTTTGCACTCCAACCAGGACCAGTACATGTTCTCGCTGGATGTCGAGGACATGTAGTACAATCTCGACCTTAAAATTCTTCTAAGCTCTGTTTCAGAGGCAATTGACCTACATGGAATGACGAGGTTTCAAAACGTTTCCGGAATCCCGGTCGGAGGCTTCCTCGATCTCCTCCGGCTCTACCTGGATCCGCTCTGGTTGAGCACGAGGGCAAAGTTTTCATTCAGAAATCGGGTGTGTATATCGGTTCCTGCCTCGCGGGGATGCTCAGCAAGATTTATCTCTTTTTTGTGGTTCGCGCGATGCAGGGAGCATCTTGCTCGCTCGGGTAATGAACGTAGGATCTTTTCGATCGTTGGCGACTTTCAGGTTTTTCATCCTGTTCCCAACTCAGATGTTTCCATTCTTCAGGCATTCAAAACTCACGCCAGTGGCCTCACCTTTAAAAGGGATGACCCTACTCAGGAGGGCCTTCAAGTCCTCGATCTTCGACTGACCCACTCGTCTCACGGTCTATGCTGGTCTTTTCAACAGCTTTCCCAGAAACCTGTCCTCCCCTTCTCTAGCCATCATTCAAAAACGGGTAAGTTCGGAATTGTTCAGTCTCTCCTTTCCTCCTCTTTCAAAAAATCCTGCGACCACAAGATCAGAGGGAGCCTGTCGATGCAGGCCACCAGGCTCCGCAGGGCGGGCTACCCGGTGGACCTTTTAGATTACATCAACAAGAAACTCATCCTGCTGTCAAGGAGCCGCCCAAAGGAGACTCACTCCGGGATCCGGTCTGCCTGCGCTGAGTGCATCCCTTACTCGCACAACACGGCACCTACTCCGCGCGCTTGCACATCGATTCGGCACCAGGGTTGTTTTCATATGTAAATGTAGATTGGGAGGCATGTGCAAGCGAGTAACCAACCCAGAACCCCTACCCATATGCACAAAAAACCTGCGCAGTGCTTCCGGCCCTGCGCAAGGGAAAAGGTGCATAGTATTCCTCTTGTGTGCGGGGCCGAGTACATCGGTCAGACGGGGCGCTCTGTGAATGACCGTTTCGGGAGCACGCCGAGGAGATCTAGTCTCCCTCTTCGGACTCCTTCCATCCAATCGCGGTTCACGCCAAAAAAGACTGCCCCTCGTGCACCCCCGAGTTCTCGAAAACCAAAATTCTCGGCGGGCACAAATCTCGATTCGGCAGGGAAACCCTAGTGAAGATTCCATCAAGATACGTAATTTGGGACACTGACTGCCAGTCAGCAGCCTTGGTGGAACGTGCCGTGATGGTCCATCAGATGACGTCTGACTGCCACTGCCAAGAGTATCTCATCAACAAGGGCAGCATTTATATAAGAGTAAAGCTATACACACTCATAAATATCGCCAAATGCCTCGACAAAACAAAATGTTCGAGAAAAAAAAAAACAAGAAAAAAAAACAGGTCCACGGCGGATCGAACCCGCGTCCACTTGTGTACAAAGCGGACACCATAAACCCTATGCTATGCCATCGCCTAGGAAACTCGATTTGACCATTCGTTTTATACGAGTTTAGCGGAGCGCGTGTAGCCATTTCCGTCCGAAGTGCACTCCGGAGTGCGTATTTCTTTACTCTTTATATAAAGCTCGAATTCCGGGGTGGCATTCTTAGATGGCTATGAAATGGTTCACAAGCCGAGGTGGCCATCTTGCAGGGCTGTGAAACGGTTCACAAATCCTTAAAATGTATGTAATTCATGACATCAAAAATCAGGAAAATGTGTACCCGTCCTTTATTTTTTTCCCCCTTTTGAAATTTGCTTTTTTCGGGCAAAAGAGACATTCGTCTACAAACGGGACCACATGCACCGTAAGCATGTTTCAAAGAAACGCTCTCGATGTCTGAACCTTTCGGGACGACCGTATACACTTTTATTCACAAAACCTATGCGAATCCGTTGAAGCTAGAGAGCAAGCATGCATGCTACGACAGACAGCCCTGGCTTCCACGGGCGAACGCGAGCAGCAGACATATCTGAACTACGCTGGCGGGTGCTTTTTGTCTGCACTCTTCATGAAACAATACTATTGAGGTGCGACAGAGCGGTAAGGCCAATAGCCCATGGCAGACAGAAAGGTATAAACCTTTTAGCCCAAACCTCTCGGACCAAGTCAGGAGCATTTTAGTATTGCAGCGCGAGATTCCGACAATAAGCGCATCGCTCTAAAGAATGCTTCGGCTGCATATGCAGTTAAGCCTTCAGCATGTTATGCAAAACCCTCGTACATCACTCGCCGTACTTCAGTTCTACTCACCTGCCATTTAGAGTACCTTCGCGTCGTAGAACGATCGTTTTGTTCGCGCGTCTCCGGCCCAGTGAACCTGATACACCTTGTCGTCTTCAGCTACACCGCTAAAGTCCCTTACATCGTCGGAACTCACAACAGGCTGGGTCTTGTCGAGTAGAAATTCTACTAAAACATAAAACATTGTAGAGTCCGGACAGGATCGACAGGTTGGAGCAAGCGGGCAAACAAAACGAGTTGGGACCGATCATTCATGGAAGCTCGGCGAAGCCTCTATGGTCGAAGCCGGCGAAGCGAAAGTAGTGTGTTCGGCGTTTCGGCGGGCTTCTGATCAAGGTTGTCGTTCGGTTGCGTGTCATATCTCTAAAGGCCTGTTCACACATACAGCGGAGCGCTAAGTTAGCGCTACGTGAGCGCTCCAAGGAGCGCTCGTGTGGCGCTTCCTAGAGTGTGACTTAGTTCTAACATAGCGCGCGATTAGCGCTTCTGTAGCGCCTTGTTAGCGCTCCAGTAGCGCCTTGTTAGCGCTTGAGTAGAGCTTTGTTAGCGCTCCAGTAGCGCCGTGTTAGCGCTTCAGTAGCGCTTCTTGTACCGCGGTGCTGCGGATTAGCGCGTGCACTGCGGTTCCGGTTCCTGTAGTTGGGTGTGCATCAGCAGCACCATGGCGTACATGTGGGGTGCTGAAATAGAAATGCGACAAATGCTCTTAGATACGCGATCAGTGCATATGTGTGTGGACGGCTTAACGCCCAGAAGAACCTTCTGGGTGCGCGAAATCTTTCGCCATCGAGATACCGACGGGTACCCGGCGAACCTTGTTCCCAAGCTGAGGGACCGAGACACCGAGCTCTCTCGAAGGCGATTATTTGTAACTGCGTGTCTTTGAAACCAGGGTCACGCATATCGAATAGAAAGCGATGAGGTCGTACCCAACCAATTAGTCGCTCAGAGTTCATGACTCTGAATCGCCTGGCCGCCCCTTTGCTTGGAAAGCGGCTGTCTTGCTTCCTCTTCTTTCAATGCCAAAAGAAAAACAACAAAGGAATCAGCGTGCACGCGCTGTTCCGCAGCAGCAAGCACGGCACAAGCAGCGTGAGAGCGCTAACAAAGAAGCGCTTCTGTAGCGCTAACAGAGCGCTAACAAAGCGCTGTTGAAGCGCTAACAGAGCGCTACATCACGCGCTAGGAAGCGCCACATGAGCGCTCCTTGGAGCGCTCACGTAGCGCTAACTTAGCGCTCCGCTGTGCTAGCGCTACGTGAGCGCTCCAAGGAGCGCTCGTGTTAAGGCCGGTTCACACATAGCGCTCCGCTGTATGTGTGAACCGGCCTTAACATCAGCGCTTTTATGGGCTCACGTCCCGAAATCGTTCTTTCGTGCATAGATTATTTTTCGTATTCATAGATTTGACGAAATAGTGGTATCCGAACGAACTTTACGTCCTTTGACCGCACGTCTGTCTGCAAGTCAAAGCTTTTTGACGTACAGTCAGAGACAATCGATGTTCAATCAGAATCGCCACCAAGACTTCTTGATGGCATTTCGCGGCGGCCGACTGCCACCAGGAAACCACCAGAAAGCCGACAAGCGGAGTTTGACTGGAGTTTAACTGTCGGTCAGAGTAACGTATTGGCCAATCAGACATGCTTGACGTACAGTCAGGCACAGTCAGCGGTCCACTAGAAAACATTGATTGCCAAACAGGGTTACCTTGATGGATTTTTCATTCGGGAATCCTTGAGTCTCCACATATCAAGACTTGAGTCTCAAACCTGTCCAGCCCATCCCTTTCTATTTCCGATCGAGAGGTTCGCTTCCTGCGGGGCGAAAGGGTTCCTCCAAAGATTTAAAAAGTCTAAATTCGCAAATCTTCTTCGCCTTCTCTTCTTCTCAACGCTTTTCCCCCTCTTCCCTTCCTTCCTAAAGAGGGCATCGCTGGCACATCTCCTCCTCCTCTTCTCCATGTCCTTTCCCTTTCCTTTCTTCTTTCCTCAAGAAGGCACCGCACCGCCCGCACTCGGGGCTCCGTGTAACGGCGACGTGTCGATTGACACACAGCAGACCCCCCTTCCGCTATGCACGCTTAGCTGCGAGCTGGCTCGCGCTTCTCTCACCCACTGTCCTCCCTCTCTACCTCCCCGATGCCCTCGTCGAGCTTGGGAGGCACTCACTTGATCGAATGACGTTTTAGCGAACGCCCACGTTTCACCGAATGACACTTTAGCGAATAGTTGGACGCCGCCAAGTGGCGTTTTCGGGTGGGCCAAATGGGTTTACATTTTTGTGATGAGCCGCCGCAGACTGCCGCCGCAAAGCGGCGTAAAGCGCAGCGCGGCGGATGGGTTAACGCGCGCCAACCGTTATTCGCTAAAACGTCGATTCGCTCAAATGTCGGTGTTCGCTAAAATCTCATTCGCTCATGTGATGTAGACCCGTCGAGCTTCAGGAGGCGAACTCGAGCCAGTAAACGTTTTGTTTTGTTGAAAGACGAAAGCATGCCTTGTCTGTTTGTCTTAAATGTCCCTCTTTCCTTATCGTAAAAAATACAACCCCAAAAAAACGTATAATTCACTTGCTCACAACGGATTTCTGAAGGATTCATGGCTTCTTTTGGTCAATTTTCTTTCAATAGAAAAGACAAAAAAAAAAAAAAAACTCTATTTACATTTTCTTTGGTATACATCGAGGAGGTAGGGGGGAAATATCCTTTCCATCTGCATAAGACACTTTAAGAGCAGCGGGTGATAGGATCAAAGGCGAGGGATATTTTAATTGCTTAAAACGTAGATCAAGCCATTAATGTCACTGCTGTCTGGACAACTAACCTCGAGGATTGAATGCGACACCCTTCAAACTTTTACCGAGTTCGACGACGTTTGGCTTATGAACAGTTTCCCGATTTCTAGAAATTAGTTCAACAGGCAGATCTTCTAGAAAATAATTAATAACGTAGTTTGTTTTAAGTCTTATAAACTGATTACCAATTTGTACGCGGCTTAGTAGTAGAAGTAATTGTTAATGTTGTTTTTAGTGTGCACTCGTGAAATAAAACAGTATACTCAGTAAAACTTAAACCCTTCCTCCATGAGCCTCAGATCTGCGACAGAAAATACCACATAAAAGTCAGGGCCTGTGCGTGACTTCATCGGTAGTAATCATTGATCGCAAATTAACTCCGTAGAACCTCTCTTTAGCAATTCGAGAAATTCGAGAGTGGTCCTTTTCTAACCTTGAGGGGAACATGTGATAAATCCTGTCCGGGATAAATGTATGATCGTGCCCTTAAGGTGCAACCCCACCCTTGGTTAGTGTGATTCTGAATCAAGAGATGGCGGTGGGATCGCCTTCCAGGCCTGTACATCAATGCGAGAAATCGTGCGTGGTGGCGCTTCGAAACACTGGGGTATATTTCTATGTCCTGAATTTGACATCCCTGGTCCCTGGCTTGTTCTTCACTCCACGAGCTTTCTTTGGGACGCGCACAGCTGCGCCAGTTCTCGTGCAAGGGGGCCAATTACCTACGCTCCGAGCTCACGTCTCCAGCAAATGTGGGCAGAACAAAACGCGAAAATCGTCCTGAGCCAAATGGCGAGACACATGCATAACAAAACCACCGACGCGTTGAAAAATATAAAATTGCCCGTGCGCCGCTATTGGATATTTCAGAGGCCAATTACACATATTTCAATGTGATTAGATTGATATTGTCACGAACGAAGGTGACGAGAGGACGAGCAGTGAACTGAAAAATAAAGGTTTTATCGGCGAACTTCTGCCAAACAAAAAAAGTAAAGAAAGAGCGTCAAGGCCGGCAGCAGAAACCAGGCGGCGATTCTGCAGCGTAACAGAGAGCGAGAGCGAGACTCACTCGTCAATGTCGCGGCCAGCTGCTTATCTACAGTGCGTCCCTATCTCGAAAGTTCGGCAAAGAAAGTTCGAGCGTCACGTGCTCGGGGCGAGGATGAACTGAAACTTTCGAGAACAAGAAAGCAGGGCGAAAGTTAAGTCTGGTGCAAGAATGAACGCGAATCTTCTAGAAGTCCGTGACCGAGCGTTGCTTTCTTGGCTCTGCGGGCAGCAATAAGACGGGCCGGCCCTTTTGTCATGCATGTGTTTGGCTCTTCGTGAATTTCCAGGAAAACGTGATGACGTGATAGGCATGGGTTTCCAAAATTCTAGCTTGAGGAATTAACTACCTAAAATATCAAAACAAATTAACTATTTTTTGGGCGGTCAGGTGTCTCATTTAGGTAGCCGGGTGTTTAGTTTGACCAAAACCACGAGGCTGGAAAACACAAAAAATGACACTCGGGTTTAGATGTTGAGTTTGGTAAACCCAAAGCCGGACTGGTGCGGGAACATAATAAAAAAATGCCGAGGTTAATAATTCACTCACAGCAATAAATTACAATAATTAATTTTAATACGAATCCAGTGATAAATGCATGACTGGCCAGGCAAAGATTCTGGGTCTGTGGATAGCTTTTGTTTATAGTTTAAGCAATGTACATTCTGTCACAAAACAAATTATAGGATTTTTATTTTCACCGCAAGACTAAACTAGGCATCGCCGAAGGCTCATTTTCCGCCCAAAGGTAGCGCTAGAGGTCACAACCAGATGTCAAAGTTTCAGCCCGATCCGATACCTTATTCAAAAGTTATAGGTGATTTTCTGAAAAGTTCAAAGGGAAAATAACGACCGACGTAGTATTTCGAATACATGGGGCTCTATGGCACCAGAAACCGAAAACGGGCAAAAACGGGCTCCATTTTCCCATAGAAATTTTCAGAAAATCTCTTATAACTTTTGACTAAGGTGTCCGTTCGGGATAAAACTTTGGCATCTGGTTGTGACCTCTAGCGCTATCTTAGGGCGGAGAATGAGCGTTAGGCGATGCATAGCTAATTTTTGCGGTAAAAAAACTGTAATTTTTTTGTGACATCCTGTACAAGTCTTAATTTGGTGATTCATGCGCGCAAGTAGTGGTGTGCAAAAATAAAAAAAAAAAGATGCAAACGGGTAGAGTTCGACGTTGCATAAAATGCAGTGTAAGCACGCACATGGTACGCTAATTAAGACTGAAACAGCGCAACATTTTACACTAGCGTTGAGCGCATCGAAAGTTAAGCGTGCATCAAAAGCTGAGGTTTGCACGCATATACTGCTCAGACAGTAATGTTTGAATGTTCATAGTACTTTATACCCTAAGATTTGGTGCAAGTTGTCTCCTGTTTGCTTACAACAGAAAGAAGGAAGCATTCTAACTCTGGGTTGATAGAAAAGCTCCACCCGCTGACAGCTACCAATCATCTCGGCGCCGATTATGAGTATTCACTGCATGCTAATGGACGTGTGCTTAGAACGAGTTTTTCCCACGTGATATCATACAATCGCAATTGTTTTTGACAAACAACAATGTTTACTCAGGCCAGCGGTCACATGTGAAGCTTAAAAAAATATTTTGTATTGATCATGGCACCCGTGTCAAGTTGCATAAATTTTTTTTACAATCCGCAAAATAGAATGCTCCTGGGTTACCTTGGTATCTAACGCATGTAGCGCACAAAAAAGCAAGAAATGAATCGCACTGGGAAACGAAAACAATAATAATAACCAAGAGTCCGTGTAATCACGCGAAAACTGAGGGCCTTGCACATATGCAGAAGGTAGCTTTGTTTCACTAAATACGTTACCAGTAGAGTATTTGATTTTATCGTGTGAGCGAAGCGGAACACAAACGTGCGAGCATACTGCCCTGAACTAGACTTCCAGTGAACAAGCGCACCATCCAATGCATCGAACTTGCTTTTATAGCCTTTTTGGTGCGCTCAAACCTTTGAAAACACAATTATGATCAATTCTATTATTTCAATTATTTTTATTAAGTGCGCCTTTGTGTATGTTTTTGTTGTTGTTGTTGTTGTTTTTTTTGTCTTTTGCGTTCATGTGCCATTTTATTAGTTACATAATATTTTCCAGAAGTTCGACAACTATAGTCTGTTTCATATGTAAGAAACGCATAATCAAAATGTAGAAGAAAAAAAAAAGAACGCGAGCGCGCGAACACACATTAAAGTGCAATGTAATGGAGCATTCAGAATTAGTCGTTAGTTTTTTAGAGAGCAGGAGTTTCGTAGGGCGGCATTGTTACACGTTGAAGATTATAAAAAGTGCTGTTAGCTCGGTGTCTTTAACGTGCATTACGCCGTATATGTGGCACACGACCGCACGACGGTAGGATGCAGATGGACGACTGAACCCAGGGTCCCTGCTAAAGCCCCCTGAGAAAGGCGTTTTTTACAATTACCGCAAACCATTGTTGGGGAAACGCGCAAGACACGTGCCACGAGTGGGTGCTCCACCGCCATTCTCTTTCAAGGGCCAGTCATTTTAGTGCTGCGCCGCCATTTGCCTCCAAGGGCCGCTCGAGAGACGGGCCTCGTGCACCGGCACGTTTGAGGTTACTTGAAAGACCAGCGCAAACGGCATCGAGAGGATTTAGTCCCTACAGGTTCTGCAGCGTGAGCTCCGTGCCCTGAAAGGAGCTTGCGCTCGAGCATTTCTCCACGTGCTCTGGTCTGCGGTGCCACAACACGCTCGGCCAACGATATCCCACCGCACTTGGTTTAGCTAAAGCCCCTTCATGTTTTAAAAGTAGCGCAAGCTTCGTCGATGCACGAGGCACGTGCAACGTGCAGCTCTTGGGAAGATCACGGCGGCACAGCGCAGCATAGATTTCAGACGCCATGAATTTCCCAGAAGTGGCGCGCGGCATGTGCCTCGAGCTTTTCCACAGCAATGAATGGCGACACTTTTCCCAGGATGGAGGGGCTTTATGTTTAGCCTGTGAGGTAAACCAAATGAGCTACGCTTAGAGTATCGGCACTTGTCCTCCCGATATTGTTTTGGGCGCCGCCATCTTGTTGGTTAGTAACAAATCAAACGCAACTGCTGATCGTCATGATTCAAAAGTGCGACTTCCTCAACATTCGGTGTCAGGTAGCTCACGTAATATTGCTTTGCTTTTTCTCGAACTGTTTAAACATTTGTGGAGGACGGAAAAGCGTTTCCTGTGATTTCAGATGAAGTTTCAGATAACTGACACCCATCCTTTTAAGCACCAAGATGTGTATGAAGCGTAGCTTATTTAGTGGCTTTAGCAGAAAGAGAACGAACAGTTTAACCTCGCGCTCTTGGCGATGCTTCAGTGGCTTCATCAGCTCTTAGCGTTCGCTGCGCTCTGAGCTAAGTATCTCACAAGCCAGACCAACAAAAATCACTTAACACGCCCTAATAAAACAAAAACAAATGCGGGTTTATTTTGACTAACTGGAGATCGTTTGACGTGCAACCGAAATCTCAGATTGGCCTCCGTCGGATTGCGGGTACCTCGGCCGATATTTAAATCCGAAAAATATAGATTCATGGGCCAGCGCGTTAGCTCAGAGACACCGAGACGATTTAATGTTTTGTGTTTCGTTTTAATATCATTGCTACTTAAAGGGGTCATGAAACGATTTTTCTACTTCTTCCTCCTTAGCTTTAATCCTCAACTCAAACGCGAATTGTGAAATCACGTGGTCATGACATTCCTTCGGCACCGGTTGATGACTCCTAGCTTCCACCGTGCTTTTTATGCACACCATAGAACTTGTCATTCGCCAGTGACAATAAGTTCCGTCAGGGCACTCATTGGCCACGAACGCGAATCCTAATATTCGTCGACGGATTGATTGTTGACGAGAGCATACGTCCGAGTGACGCAGTTCTCGTGTCCAATGCGTGAGCTGGGCTCTGCTGACGTCAGTTTGGCGCCGGTGACGCGCTTTTGGAACCACGGATGTATGATAGTGAAAGGGCGGAGAGCTTTCGAAGGCAAGAAGGTACAAAATAGTCCGCTATATTTTCAAATGTTCGTACCGAAAAGCTGGTTTTTGACTTTCTAGCCTCTTTCTTTTGGCCAACTAAACGATATGCGATTAGTAAAGTCCCAATTTAAGATCATTCATCCCAACCCACAATTCGTTTCATGGCCCCTTTAAGAGCCACCGAGGTGGTTTTTGAAACAAAATATAGTCGAACCATTCCGACAAGCATAGTTTGATTGCGAAAATTATTTTTGCAAGTGATAAAAAGATTAAAATGTTTTCGCATATGTGACGGAATCTGAAATGACAGAATGCATTTCATGGTGCCCATTTCATTTGGATCGCGACGGGAATGTGAACCGACACACAGTAGAACGCGCGAAAAGGAGCTGTGGTGCACCCGCAGTCTCGCGTTTGTTGTTCCTACATCTCTGGCTCGCTCACTGCGAGCATCCAGGCATCTGACACCCTGACATCTGGTGCTTTTTCTGTCTTTCCCGTGGCGTTCCAAGCGGCACACGACGGGAAATGCACATCAAGCTCTTCTTGAACACGTGTCGCCATCTGTATTTTATAATAAGAAACTACAATTTGCCGTAAGTGAATGGGAAAAAGTTTCAGGTCTTATAGCATTATTAACGTGTAATATATCAATATGGAAGTTCTGGAAATTGTAATATCGAAGGATGCTTCATAATTTAATGTCTCGTTATTTCGATTAGTTGACGTGATTCCGTTTTTACAGCGCCATAAAAAAATGTCATTTTAAACTTTATTTTTTATTTTAAAATATACATTATCTGTACAATTCGTTGCTTACTTCTTTACTTTATTGCATCCAACCCAACGCTCACGTAAAATATCGTGGACAATGGGACGTTATAACTCGAGAAATAAATTTTTCAATATTAGAGACTATGGTCTATTAAAAGCTAAATAATTAACTGACCACTAAAATATACGTAATATCGAGACATTAAAGTATCGTTGAAAAACAGCTTTTTAATATGACATTAACTTTATAAATGTAAGATACATAGAAAGAAAGTCATAAGCCGTCAAAAAAGCATGAAAACGTCGTGCACGGTGGGGTTGCACCTTAAACTAAGCAGGCGAAGCGTGAACAGGAATGTATGCACAATGCACTCACCTGTCTGTGTTGATTAAATCTGCCGAATACTTCGTCTGCGATCTCATCTCTCAAATAATTGTTGAGGATGGCGAACCCGTCGTAGTACTGGACAATCTTTGTCTGACTGAGATATTTCCTCAAGGCCCTAAAATAGTAAATGTCGGGATAATGTTTATATATTATTCTGTAGTAGTATTGTCCCCACATCCCGACGTAATGGGTGGACTCCGTAATGGCGAACACTTCCTCCGCCGCTCTCTCATGCCATGTAGTTGGGGAATCTGAAAGGAGGTTAATATTTTTTTAGATATATGATTGGTATGGCGACCGTTTAAATGCAATTACATATCATACACTCGAGTTTTTGTTTAGCTTAGGCTTTAATGTGTGTGAAACTCAATTCAAGCAAATTTCAAAAAAATATATTTTATATAAAAAGGTTTGCATTCCTGTGAATGTGGGGCTGCGTAATTATTTCTTTTTTGAAATATTAGGAGAAACATATAACTGTAGCTAAAAAAATGTCTACATTTAACTTGAGGAAACGAGGAATTAAAATGAAGTAACAGGTATTGTTGAAAAAACGTTCGTCAAATAAGAAATCTTGAAACATTTCTTTAACCAGTGTGCCGTTCAACTGTGGTTTTTATTTGTACCCTGCATTTATAATTGGCGACCTCCATAGGCGCAGATCTAAACGCCGTTAAGCGCACATTTGTCGGATTTTTCCGACGTCTTCTGCACCTGTGCTTTAAGTGTTTAGTCTCTAATAAACGGGGCTGAATTGAATTGAAGTAGCTATAAAAGATACTATTTTGTTAAATGACTGTGAAGCCACTGGCCATAGGATAATTAAATATTACTACTGTACTTTATATAGACCCAAAATTTTACTTCAGTATTATAGAGGTCAATTATAATACTTAACTCATTTTTGTGGTATGTTAAGATATAAATTTTGCTGCTGCAATTTATTTCAAGTTAATTATTTTCACATCACTCACGCGGTATACCAATCAACCTATGAATCTAAAATATTTATACATTAAATATATATATTATTTTTCCTTCCGGTGGTGCGTATTGAGAAATTTCTTGCAAGGCTACACTCGTAATACCCCGAGACGTTGTTCTGATGGCCTCTTTCAGATTTTCATAGACGTTTCAGAGGTTGATCATAGTTCTTTGTAAGCCATATGGAATTAGACACGACAGTTTCCGTGGGAGCAGGGGACCATTGCGGTTTATTCTACCGGGTCCTTGGGCCGGAGAGCACCTTGTATAAACTTGGATTCACCTTTAGTCAAAGCGCGGCCAACGCTGCAAACGTAATCGGGCCGATCCTTGATGCCAATGCTGCAACACACACCATCTTCCTTTGGTCGTGGTATCGTCGCTAAACCGTGCAAGCACAGCGGATGTGGAGTCGCACTTTTAACTCGTGGTCAACAAGCGTCCATGCGTCTCCCCTTTCACTTATGAAGAAGAAGAAATATTTAGGAGAGCGCGTGACCCTTCGGAATCAACGGTTAGGGGAAGCCGCCAGGTTACCTTGTCGCTCAGTGTCGCACCAAGTTTCATGCGATCCATCAATACACCGATCTCACCAAGCATTCCACGCATGCGTGACGCCGCCATAACTGTAGATCGTAGGAGGCACATGCCATTTGACGAGAGAGCTCATGCTGCCTCGTGCTCTGCTCGCGCAGACCTCCAGCGGGGTTGTCGTGCGTGCAGAAAGACTACAGCTCCCACGATGCTTGGCGGCAGCGGTGGCGTACTCAAACTACCTGGTGAGAGCGGTCTATCTCCTACAATTCCCGGCGCCTACACACCGCTTTACTTTAAGTTCGACTGCTGCTGACGATACAGTTGAAAGTAGCCAATCAAGCAGAGTCAAAATTAAAATTAACTGTTGGGCTAGTTGGTTAAACATCTTAACTACAAAAGCGCAAATGACAAGGACAGGACAAAGAATGAACAGGACAAGCGCTTACTAACAACTGATTGTTTAATGCATGATAAGAGACGAACGAAAAGGAGAGGAGATTTAATAAATTAAAAAATCCTATTGTTTTCCCACGTAAAATGATTAAAAATTATTTGAGAAAAATTAGGACTGATAGAAAAATAAAATTAAAGAAAAGCATCCAGATTAAGAAAAAAGGTTGAGGTACCCTATCTCTTTCTCAGACAGTGAAATTGATGGTGTGCTAATGCACGTGTCTCCTTTTTCGTTTATAGTTTTCGCCTCAAAAATTTCCCTAACTCTCTTGCTCCGAAAGCGTTTGAGTATTTGCGTTTGATTGAATTGAGGAGTGCATTTATGGTCTCTGGCATGTATGGCCATGTGTCCAGACGTTGACGCATGTAGGGAAAGCTCATGCTCTCGTAGTCGCACATTTACGCAGCGCCCAGATTGACCGACGTACACTCTCCCACATGTGCACGGAATTTCGTAAACGATGTTGACGTTGCAGTTGATATATTTATGTGCGTGCTGGACTGAGCAGTGTTCTTGTCTTTCGTTCTGGTAGCTAATTTTTGGACACAGTTTTTTTAAGTTTGTCAGGAGCTGATGTTACAACCTGTATGTCATATTTTGACATACATATTTTTGTTCTTCTCTTATCATGCATTAAACAATCAGTTGTTAGTAAGCGCTTGTCCTGTTCATTCTTTCTCCTGTCCTTGTCCTTTGCGCTTTTGTAATTAAGAGTCGAAATGATTGGTTTAGCCGAATCGTAGCATTGGCTCGTAATTGTAGCGTGGTACAGTGGACGCACAACGATGTATTTCAATATAAAATTGAAATGCCGATCGAAAATGTTGCATCCCGATACATAAATATATATATACACAACGTTTTCTTTTCTGTATTTGTTAATACCATCGGGAAACATTTTTAGTGGTGGAAGTGAAAAGTGGTGATTTGGAGCAGCTCTTGTAGCAGGGAACAATAGGTTTTGGAGCAGAGCTTGTGGGAACCACGAGTTCCCCCCATCCCTATCGAGGCCTAGCTCAGTCAGGCCGTGGGACGTCGCCATGAAGGGGCGCGTTCCGGATGCGAGGGCGAAGCCGTATTCTCTGGTGGACGGCTTTCCCTCGCTCTTCTCGGCTGATCTGCCGAAGGGGCACCCTCGGGATCATGATTTGGACGCGTCCGCCCGTCCGGAGAGCCACCTACATCCGACCCAACCCGGGCGCGTCCATTGCCCCAGGCTATATAAGACGGCCCTAATCCAACGGGCAGGACCTCTCGCTGGGGGGCTCTGTTCGACGGAGCCTTCATATCCTTATCTGATCCCCCCCCCCCCCCCTCCATGATACTGTCAATAGCGGCAGCGCGGACTCCTACTGGCGATCCTGTCAGAAGAGACAGCGCCGTCATCACCAACATGGTTGGCCCTCGGGCAAGCGTGTGGCATCTGAGTCAAATAAACACGTCTTTATCCGGACCCAAGGAACCTTCTGTGTTTCTAAGTGGTGAAGCTTGTGGGTTTCCCCCAAAGGGGAAACCCACAAGCTTCACACTTTTGGATCAGACGATTTCGAGCTTTCATGTCAAAAAGTTTTGTAAAATCTTTTTGAAAGTAAGCCTGTGGAAAAAAACTGCAGTTGTTGGAGTGTTGGGAAGCTATTTAAAATCTCATATCTACAAGGGATTTGGCCACTAGAGATATCTATTTTTTTATTGAACAATCATACCCCGCAAATTTGTCAGATGTCTCGATTAACCTAACGACCTATTGCTAAATTATCCAAGCATCAGGAAGAATGGAGGGATTAGTGTTCCACAAGCCACACGCGCAGGCCTTCCCCGTATAAACGATTAGAAGTAAATAAAAAAATATAACGTTGACGAACACGCGTGCAAAATGCAATTTGTTTTAGGCATTTGCCTTAGAAAAGTTACTACTACTGAGGCCAGAACGGGGGGCGCGTGGAACACCAATACCTGCATTTTCCTTGATACTTGGGTAATTTACAAATAGATCTAGTAAGAGTACCGATGGCGTGTTCGGTCTGTGTTTGACGTAAAAAAGATGATGTGGGTTACTTTGTAGGGTTTCTATCAAGTTGACGTGGTGGTTGCGTGTTTGAGATCAAACGGACACGTTTGTGTTCAATGTGTCTCACGCTGTCCTCGCTCGTATTCAACCTGCTACAGTTCCCAGAGCAGCTAAACAGAGCACAAAACTACTCTACCCGATCGCGAGTAGCGCTACCTATTCATCGCAATCGACGTGTGCACCGTTCACACAAACACCAATAACCCTTCGTTAATCATGTGCAAATAAAGGATTTTGGGTTCGAAGCAAATTCAAAGGGAATAGTGGTTTTGGGCGTATATATTGAAATTGAATATTGAATAGTTGCAGCGGCTTTCTCCACGGCTTTCCTTATTGTTACACCATGCTCAAACGAAAATTCAGCTGAACATGCGAAGGTTGTTCTTAAGCTTCAAACTGCTGCTTATGAGCTCTGTCAAAGTTAATCTGTCTATGTATAGACTGTAACTCCAGCCAGTTCAATGGCTACATTAATATGGCAAGTAAATGATACATATGACATAACATTAAACCTATAAGGGAGCCCCGCCATACCTAATTGAGGCGATTTATAGATCTTGTTATATGAAAATATTTTCTTCAATTTTGAATTTAAACAAAACAAGCACAAGTAATCAACACGGGGTGTTAAAAAATTGCTGCCTAACATATACCCTTGTATAAAAACCACATTTTAATTTTGAAGGGTTTACGGCAATATATATATATATCACTAATCACTTTTTTTTATTACCAAAGACGTGTGCGTGCGTTAGACTTTTTTAAAGTTGTGTTTTTCGCCTAAACGCTCGGGTGCGCTACGACGAGGCGAGTTGCGATATCGCGGTGTCAGCTCTGGGGGCATTGCTTCACCGCAGTGACTTTTACTTGAGGAGAAGCACACTGAAAAACGCTAACCCGCACGATCAACATCTAGAAAAAGTGAATATCGCAGTTTTTTTTTAAGCGATTATCAAATAGCTGATGATATAAAACTACTGTTTGATAATACAAATATTCGCGCAGACCTACTCTTCGCAAATGTTACTTAGGCATTCATAAAAAAAAATGTGTTTTTTTAATTTTCAGTGGCATAGTCAAGACCATCAACTAATGTAAAGCAAATTCGAGATTACGCCAAAGCTAACTTTGATCAAATTAATCTTGACCTTGCAACTTTCCTCGATGAATATTTATCACTCTTCTCAAGTCACTCAGTAGAGGAAAACTGGAACTTTTTCAAAGCCGAAGTTAATAAACTCACAAACCAGTACATTCCCTTCAGGAGAATTATTGAAAACTCTCAGTCACCCTGGTTCACCAAAGCCTTAAAACGCTTATCAAACAAAAAAAGCGTCTATTTTGCGCCGCAAAATTATCCACGTGCGAGCACCGTTGGTTACGATATCGTACTGCTGCTGAAGTGTACAAAAAAGCAATTGAAAACGCCAAACTAGAATTCATGACTCATAGCCTACCCGCAATGTTCATCAACAATCCCAGACAATTCTGAAGTACAGTAAACAAAAAGAGGAAGTCATATATCATACTAAAAACCGCAAATGGTGATTGTATAGCCAGCGATGAGTGTTTAAATTTATTAAATGGTACTTTTGCAGATTCATTCTCTACTGATAACATGCACGATTTCCCTTCGCTAGAGAGTGCCGATTACTTGCCCATGGATCCTCTTTTTCTTGATTACGTTGGTGTCGGTCGTATCATAGATAAACTCAAACTGTCATCTTCAGCAAGAGTGGGCGGTATTAATTCCAAGTTTTTACAAAACAATAAACAATACTCCTCAATTATTTGAACTAAATTATTTGAACAATCTATACAAGACGCTGTTCTCCCATCAGACTGGAAGGTAGGCAAGGTAGTACCCATTCACAAGGCTGGAGATAAACATTCCCCTCTTAATTATCGTCCGATCTCAATAACCAGCATTCCTTGCAAACTTCTTGGACATATCATTTTTTCTCACCTGTCAACTTCTTAGAATCTAACAACTTTTTCAACAATGCCCAACACTGTTTTCAAAAAACATTCTCATGTGAGACCCAACTACTATCTTTAACGAATGACCTACTTCACATTCTTTACCGAGGATCTCAGGCGGACTGCATTTTCCTGGATTTGGCCAAATCATTTGACAAAGTTTCTTACAATCTTTTGCTTCTAAAACTTTCCAAACTTAACATAAACAATAACGTTTTCGCATGGATACAGTCTTTTTTAACTTAACGGTCTCAATTTGTCACTGTGCATAACAAGTACTCCTCTTTTGTCAAAGTTGCGTCAGGGGTTCCACAAGGGACAGTCTTGGGGCCTTTGCTATCCTTAATTTATATTAACGACCTCCCCACGTATCTCTCTTCATCCGTGCCTCTGTTCGCTGACGACTGTGTACTTTACCGTGAGATTCTCAATCATAATGACACCTGTATACTCCAATCAGACATTAATGTTATTTACCGTTGGTCTGACTCGTGGTCCATGAAGCTTAACACTAACAAATGCAAGGTCATGCGTGTGTCTCGCCAGGCTCAGGACAGTCGTAACTAATTCCTTAATAATGCTCATCTGGAACCGGTATCTTCGCACAAATATTTAGGCGTACACATAGCTTCTAACCTTTCATGAAAAACACATAATCAGCATATTTCAGCTAACTCTAACCAGTCTTGGGTAGTAACGCGTTACTAGTAACGCGTTACTGTAATTTCGTTACTTTTTTGGTAACTTGTAATGTAACGAGTTACTTTTTTAAAATGTAACTTGTAACTGTAGTTCTATTACTTTTTTCTACGGTAACGATGAAAGTAACGACGTTACTTTTGTCGTTACTTTCCAGTGTTTTATGAATAATATATCACTGATCGAGTACCAATTTAGATTTTACTTGCACTTTTCAAATCGTCTATTCCGTCATTTCGAGTGTCAAGATGGCCTTGCACAAACTTGTGAATACGTTCTTTCTCACGAGCCACGACCCGAATATAGCCACGTGTAGATATCACGAAAAAAATCTCGTTATCTTTACGCACGCGCTTGTACTTCGTGACTGAACACTTACATCTTAGTGTCTTGAAGCACTATCTATTTTGTGGTTTTTCTTTATTCTGTGAAAACGATTTTTAATCGGGTGAATCAACTGTGAAAAAAAAATACACGCGGAGGGCACTGCGCATGTTTCGCATTTTGATTAGCGTCAGTACTCCACACTGCTCATGTTTCGTATTTTGATTTGCGACACTACTCTGGCGTGGAAATTTTCAAACACTAATTTCGAGAAGCAACTTTGCTAAGTTACAATATGAAGTAAAAAGCGTACTGTTTAATTTTATGGAATAAAACTTGGTGAGGGGCGTTTTCTAGTTTTTCCTATTTTTTGTGTTATAGAAAAGTAACTGAAAAATAACGTCGTTACTTTTTAAAAGTAACTGTAACTGTAACGAGTTACTCTTCTGTTGCGGTAACTGTAACGGTAACTTCGCTACTTTTTTCTGAAAGTAACTGTAACTGTAACGAATTACTTTTTAAAAGTAACTTACCCAAGACTGACTCTAACAGCATGTTAGGTTACATCAAGCGAAATTTTTCATTAGACCCTGTCTCACTGAAATTAACTCTTTACAAGGTTTTAATTCGTCCCAAGTTAGAATTTGCAGCTTCAGTCTGGGATCCCGGACTAGTCACTCTCGTATCTACATTGGAAGCCGTTCAGAACAGATCCGCTCGTTTCATCCTCACAAACTATCACCGCACCGCTAGCGTCACCTCTATGAAAACAACTCTTTCATTGCCAACTTTATTCGTACGTCGTAAAATTTCTCGTCTTTCCCTATTCCATAAAATGTGTTACCATAATTCTTTCCTGCGCGACAAAATAATTGCTCGGCCTGTCTATGTTTCCTCCCGTCTTGATCATCAACATAAGGTGGGCATTCCTAACTCTAATACAACCAAGTTTTATTAATTTTTTTTCCCGTACATCCCAGGAGTGGAACCACCTTCCACGGTCGATCGCAATTATCACGGACTCTAAGCTCTTTAAAAGTACAATAACTAATTTCTTTACAACTGAGTGTGTCTAAAACGTTTTATATTGCATTAACCTTCTTGTTGCTCTCCCCCTCTGTAATGCCTTCGGGCCCTAAGGGTATAATACATTTAATTAAATGAAATGAAATGCCACGTGCCAGACATTTCAGTTTCCATTTCGAAAACAGCTCTCTTTTGGAGCAGACATTGCGCGAATTGTGCACAAATACGGGCTTTGGAGCTGCATGTAGCAGGTTATTCGTTCTGACAAATTTTGGCGCAAATGGCGCAGAAGTTCCAGCACTGCATTTTTATGGCGATACTGCCCAACCCTGCAAGCAAGCTGGAAGTCCTGACAACGGAGATCTAGCGTGCTTCTGAGTGGAGAATACGAATCTTGATTCCGAATTGTTACGGATGAACGTTGTGGAAGGAATTACACTGAAGTAATCGTCATGGTCAGATGACGCCGCTGTCGCCGCACAATCTTCGGCTTTGCCAAATTCTGAACTTCACGCCTCTTCTGCGTCAACGGGGCTGCCACGGAACGTACAACATTGACCTTCGTATCCTCTTGGGTCACGAGGGCAAGATGTTGCGTCCAGGCACAGTTAGTGACGACGAACGTGATTCTACGGGGCTGAACGCTGGATTACGCAGTAATTGCGAAGGAATATTGTGAAGTATGACGGACAATATATTTGCCATGGTCCAGCTTCGCTTTCGAGTCAAGCCATCGTCCAGTACAGCTGAGCCTGACGAGCTGAACGCTGCTTTTCCGCCCGTACGCCACTTGGCATTATTTGTTTCTAGACTCAGCCAAGTCCATCTTTAATTGGAATTCAAACCTTTTATCTGCCCTTCTGTAAGGCAGGACTGTTGTTTCTTCTAAGAAGTAGGTTTCCATCTTACTCGTCGTTTCCCTTGGCTTATGAAGAAGCAGTGTTCTTGGTGCTAGTCAAAACTGAAATGTGGCCGGAAGGTAGCTGCTTGTCGTACTGTCGAGGCAACCGATATTTTTGCAGCCCCGATTGTACGCGTATTCAGTATTGACAGACATTAGCATTTGGAATGGCAACGGCACTTAGTATCTTGCATTTGGTATCTTATTCTGAATGTGTTTCGGTAGAGATCAAGACAAGGGATAGTTTCAGTTACCTGATTGAAAACTATTATTTCCCTACACATTTTGACCATGTATTTTATAAAATATTACCAAATGTTGAGAAATCACATCGATATTGGTAAGCAGAGAGTGAAGATATATAGACACGTTAACCTTCCTCAATTCGATTGGTTTCTCAAAATCGCGAATCGCAACCTCATGACGACCAACAAGGCCTGGTGGTTACAGTCCTTTATGAAACTTTGGTAACGGGCACGACTTAAAAAGGTATAGAACAGCGCTGCGAGTATCTTGAACTTGCCCTTCAATTGTGTCCGTTGATTTTATAACCCCCATTTTAACGCGCTTAGTGTCGAAGAATTCAATTCCCCGTAGAAAGGTATGCACTTGTGCTAGTTTGTGATCCATATTTCCCATGGTAAAAGCGCTTTGTGTTGTTGGTTGTTTTTTGCTTGTACGTTGTCTTTAGCGCTTTTACTCTCGGAAATTACATCACCCGCCGTTCGTAGAATTATGTCTTCCACGTAAGAGACCGGCCTCAGGCCTAATATACCTACTTCGATTACGAAGGTGATTACATAGATGCATGTACAAATATTTTCACAATTTGGAGTGGTGCAAGATCCTCACGGTAACTGTCCCCGAGCAAACAACTCAAACGCTTACTTCGGTTGCAAAGCACACTGATTCAATATTTGTGCCACAGCGCACTTTTAAAATTTTGATTTACCCGAAATAGTTCTCTTAAGAACTGAAAATCTATTTCCGTAAAAAAGACCCCTTTCATTGACTTTTTAAGCGACAGGTGTCTACCCTATGATAAAACGAGTTTTGCATCTACTTGGCTCTTGTAAAAAACTTAACTCGCGTGATATACCTTTACGCCTTTACCAGGTGGAGTGCCGCTTAAATCGGCGCTCAAAAAACTCCTGGTGGTTTACGAGATAAGCCGTTCGTTTCAAATAAGAACCAATGTATATGTTGGAGCCAGCGATCAAATAACAAGCGCAGTATATGTCTCCTCTCCTTCAAAAATTGCTAATGTATTTGCAGGCTATATCGCTGCATGCTACACAACTGTGTACACTATTGTACGGCCCGTGTATTTTGGAATTAACTACGACGATTTTTTTATTTGAGTAGACGCCAACGGCATCTCAGATGCCAACAAAAGGATAAAACCCAAGTTATTCACATGTACGGTTAATATTTCAAATTTCATTATTAAAGTAGGCAGTAAATTGCTTTTACATACACAGGTGGCACACATCTTTCACTTGTCTCCCAGCTATAGGGCATCTTCGCCTATCTATGTAAGAAATCGGTCGATGTACGTATAATAAAACATTGTGATGCTTCTCTTACGATTAACTACCGCCCAAAATCTTTATGGTGCGGGTATTATAATTAATACCCGTGCCACACGAGCAACTCGAATGCCATTTTCAACGAATCACATTTGTGTGATCGGCGAATCAGCTCGCAATCTGTCGCGCGTGGAATGCGCCACGCCCGGAGTGCCGCGCGCTGATTGACCGCCCGCTCAAGTATCATTCGTTGTAAATGGCATTCGAGTTGCCCGTCTGGCACGGGTATAAATTGTTCGAGTTCTTATTTACAACCAAATTTTGTTTTATTTCCATCAAAGTTTGTTAGTTGCCAGCACGGGTTTTTAAAAGGTCTCTCGGCTGAAAGAAACCAGTGCATTTTTTTAACTGCTCCGCTCCTATTGTTACAAATATAGGACAAGTAAATTGTGTATATTTTGTTGTGTACACGGATTTTGACAAAGCGAACCCCGAGTTGTTACTGCGCAAATTATTTGTATATATATTTCACCAAACAGTCTACCTCGATTTTAAGTTACTTATATTAACGTCCAAACAGAATTCGCACACACAACAGTATTCAAACATTTTCGTTCAACTTGCGGTGTCGTCCAAAAATCCATTCTTTGTCCTCGTTTTGTTTTCATATTCGTGAATAACTTAGCTTTGCAGGTGAAAAATGCCTTGCTAATAACCTTTGTTGATAATCGTATGCTTTTCAATAATGTGCCTTATCTTATTGACTGCCATGTTTTGCAGCAAAATTAATCTCGGATAGTCGAACGACGTTCAGCCAACATGTTATCGATTAATACTTTGAAAACAAATGTCTAGTCAATGTGCAGACGTCACTTTGTTATAATATGATTACATTTTGGGACGAACGCTAAACACACATATATTTGTTGTAAAAGACCTTGGCATATGTATAGATTCCGCATTGACATTTGCTATTCATGTGTCTTCAATTATAGGAAAACTGACAAGTATTTTGGGTATCATATGCATTACACATCACTTCAAGAACCTGGCGTGAATTGTTCTTCTGTGCTGTGCCTTATTTAGATTAATGTTAGAAACCTGCTACATTGCCCCGAAATTTATTATCTAGGACTCGAGCAACCCAAATTGAAGATGTGCCGAAAAGGCTAATTTGCAGAGTTTACGACTGCTATCTTGGACGTCAATTTTATTTAGAATGTAGACCGTTTTCCTGTGATAGTCGCCTTGTTGAAATTAGCGTAGATCGGTTCGGCGACAAAAAATTAGGTATAAATTTTAAAAGTAGCTGCAATAAAAAAAGTGAAGGCCGTTTACAACTCCCTGTAACGCCGAGTTAGAGCGCAGCTTTTAAAGGGAAACTGAAGCGGTTTTGTATTTGAAAAGAAGACTTCAATAGCCTTCATTCGACCTCCAGGATCAAGAATAGCGAGATTATTTTTCAATTTGGTGCACGGAGGCTTCAGAAATTAATTTTTAAAGTACCGCCGAAGCCCCTCCTTCCCGGGGCGTGATGTCACACTAGGAGTTTTCGGAATCTCTGCTCTCGCGCATCTTCAGCGACTGTCAAAGCTATGCACGCGCACTCTTGCTATTTTCAAAAAGGTTAAAAAGAGACGTCACGACTGCCGTCTGTGCAGAAAAATACACCTGGCAAGCTTGTCAATGCACGCGCTGCCCCCACGAGCGGCACGCGCTTGGCGGCCCAGAGATCCTAGTATGAGGTCACGACTGGTCGGAGGTTTTTCGCGTTTTCTCGCTTTTAGTTGCATCTTCGGGGAAAACGAATGTGATATTCAGATTCACGGGATAAAAATACGCCAGAATTCTCCTCTAACTCGTTTTTTTTCAAGAAGTGTTTCAGCTTCCCTTTAAGAAGGAGTAGGAAAGGGTGCTGAGGGGGGGGGGGGGGGGGGCGGGGGGGGGGAGGGTCACATGGCCTCAGGGGAGGTCACCGAAGGTACCCGAGGTCCTCCCGAAGGAATCCGAGGTCCTCCTGAAGGAACCTGAGGTGCTCCCGAGGTCCTCCCGTAGGAACCCGAGGTCTTCCTTAGGTCCTCCCGAAGGAACCCGTGGTCCTCCCGAGGTCCTTCCGAAGGAACCCGTGGTCCTCCCGAGGTCGTCCCGAAGGAACCGGAGGTCCTCCCGAAGGAACCGGAGGTCCTCCTGAAGGAACCCGAGGTCCTCCCGAAGGATCCCGAGGTCCTCCCGAGGTCGTCCCAAAGGAACCCCAGATTCTCCCGAGGTCCTCCCGAAGGAACCCGAGGTCCTTCGGGAGGACCTCAGGCTCATTTGGGAAAATTTAGCTATAATTCACCGCGCGGCTACGTCGACGGCGACGGCGACGCCGTTCAAGCCGGAAACGGGCGCCTAAGAGCTGCGCTCTAAAAGCACGATAAAAAAGTAGAACCAAATCCTTTTGAAAATCTGTGCGAGAATCACGACGGCATCTGCAATGTTTTGACGCACCCTTTAAAAAAATGAAAGGCGCTTACAACACCCTGTAAGACCGACTTCACCAGCTGGACGCCAGACCATTCAATTGAAGAAAAAAAAAATCCTAGGCCCACCGAAGAACAAGCGACATCAGCGCATCATCATAAAAGCTCTACAAAAGTATGTTGAGGACACCGGACTGATCGATCAACTTTGAGTGTGTTCCTGTGTGTGTTTTATTTATGTGCGCGTGACTTACTCTTCTTCTAATCGTCTTTATTCCCCTCTACCTTTCCCCACGGAGTTGCCAGTCAGAGAAAGTACGAACTCCCGCTTACCTCTACATGCTTCAATAAATATCATCTACCTATATATCTAAAAATTATACGTTTACAACACCCTGTAATGCCGAATCGGACAGCAGCTCTTTAGGAGAAGGAGGCAAGGGTACTGAGGGGAGGGTATACCCATCGACCTTCCGTCCCCTTCCCTCGTCCTTCAAGCTCATCCCCTCTCCTCATCCTCCCCCTCCTCATCCTCTCCCTCCTCCCCTCCTCTCTTCCTTCTTTCTCTTCCCTCTACCCTCTCCCTCGTCCTCTGTCTCCTCCTCCTCCTCGTCCTCCTCCCTCTCCTCCACTCCTCTTCCCTTCTGCTCCTCCCCGCGCGGTGCATTATGGGACATTTCCCATAATGCACCACGCGGTTACAACAAAGGCGACGCCGCTTAAGCCGGAAATGGCCGCCTCGGAGCTGCGCTTTAAAATATTTGACGGGTTTGAGAATTTCGTAAGTGCTTTAAGGGGCCTCATGCACTCTCTCAGAATCCCTAAAGATGGTACGATACAGCCACAGGTTTTTGAGAGGCTTGTGGGTCCTGTCTCGATCCTTTCCGTGAAACAACAGCACCCATCAAAGTCGTCTTGACGTGTCTGTGAGAAAGATCAAGTGACCCCTCAGCTTATATCCGCCGGTGAAGCCGCTTAATCATTTTGTACCGGGGCGGTCCCAACGAGCATGGGAAATTGAGGAGACGTTCCCCTGTCCTCTACTGCTGTTTCTCTGAGCTATGTGTTTGTGTTTCACGGGCTGGATTTGAGAAATAGATAGAAAGAGATGGCGTTTTCCGACGCCCCAGGACGCTCAGTCCTCGCTCACGAAGCTGGAAGGATGCGTGGGGAAAATGGGAGGGGAACTTTTAGCTGTTTCTTTAAGAGAACCAGTTTGAGTCAGTCAAAATATAG
Organism: Ixodes scapularis; assembly: GCF_016920785.2. Classification (NCBI taxonomy): domain Eukaryota; kingdom Metazoa; phylum Arthropoda; class Arachnida; order Ixodida; family Ixodidae; genus Ixodes; species Ixodes scapularis. The sequence goes on from NW_024609881.1 coordinate 67,543,274, forward strand.
CCGCCACCAGAAGCTGGTCACCCTGTTTTTTCACCGCGAACGAGCTGAAACTGAATGCGCTTCAACGAGCGGACGCTCAGAGGTGGCTTCCCGTCCATGCGTGGGATCCATCTTTTAGAGCAGTTTCGATGTGCGGATCAAGGTCACTCAGCGCACCCAGCCCCCCCCCCCCCCCCCCCCCCCACACACTCACACACTCTCCTGTTTCTTGCGCCTCTTCGTCTGTCCAACTTAAAAAGCATCCAGCGATCGAAAAGAACGGCAAAGAAGCCACCGCGACGGCACGATGTTCCGACACCATGACTGCGGTCAGGATTTCTCAAGAGCGGCAGATAATGGTGGTGCGTTCGTGGTTGTCCCTGTTTGGTTTGATCACTTCTGTCTACCGCTACTTGCGCCCATGTTTTAGTAAACGTTGGTTCTTATGGTCTTTTTTAGTTGTAACATGCGTGTAAAACTCTAGGTGGAAATTACATTTCCAATAATGCTTTAAACTGCATTTTTGGTCCAGCGTGAAGTAATTTGGGCGTCTAAACGGTTGAAGGGTGAGGGGGTTTAAAAAGATGGAGGGTCCGATGAGCTGAAGTGGTTTGAAGCGCTGATAAGTTGCCTCAACACACCAGAGCTGAAGTGTTTATGTCGATAAGTACGGCCCTAACCCCTTCATTCTAGTGCCTTCCAGTCGGCAAATAAAAGGACTTCTTAATTTGCCCCAACTCAGCTACGTGAAAAATTGGACATGGCGAACGTCACAAAAAGTGATCTGCATAATTTTCTTGATAACGTTTTTTTAGTACCCTATAGGCGTTTGGAAATACGGCCTCGCGGCGCCGCCATCTTGGTGACGATCCGGATACATCATTTGATAGTCAAGCATTGCTGAGGCGTACCCACGGGCCTTAGCGATGCTTCACTATCAGACGATCTATTCACACCAGCAGCAAGATGGCGGCGCCAAGGCGCCTTACTTGCCAACGTCTATATACTCTAGAGAAGTCCGTGACCTAACCTTTTGGTACAAGCTTGGAATTAGAATCGTAGAAAATAGTATGATGCTTGTCCCACCTTTTTCAACTAGAAATTAATATACCTTTTATGTTCCTACCCTGTATTTGTAGTCGCATTAAACCCGCATAAATCGCTTTTTATTCGCTTGTATAATAATATAATAAATCGAATCAGCGACATCACTTTTTTCAGGGAGCAAGTGGAAGGGCTTGTTGGCATTTTGTGAGCTCAGTGTATGTTCGCTTCATGACCTTTATCTTGTTTGTACTGCTCACCACCTTTGAATATTGCCTGTATTTTTGCACATAAAAGAAGACCGGCGGGTGTTTCATGTGCACTCAGAAATCATAATTATAAAATTATTTTTAACATTCTTCTGCTTATTATTATTAACTGAGTCACACGTCAGACACCAAGCGTGCCAAACAATTATATATAAGAATAATAATACTGGAACACGTACCTTGGGATTCAGGCACGTCACCTGTAAAAAAAAAAAAAAAAATAGTATACATACCCTGAATTGGGTGCCAGCACCGAAAATACATTTTGGGCATTCAACCGTACTTTTTTTTTAACATCGGCAAAAGGTTGTGGCGTGGACACGCATTTTTTGAGCAAGTCCATTTAAGGTGATTCAATTGGTCTTTTAGCGCAAACATGTTTCTGGGTTGGATTTCTGAAACAAGTTTAACCCGCAAGTATGTGTAAGAAAGCGTTACACACTAGCCTAGGCAGCGTGAAGGATGCATAATCCGTCGCACGCAATGCATAAGCACCCAAAGCACATAATTACTAATAACAGTTGATACGTGATTGTAATCAGGAACACACAAGCGAAAACGGAGACATTCCCCAAGAAGCTCAGCGGGAATCGAGCTTCTTTGCTCTGCGCCACAAGTAGAAGATGAATAAGAGCGCAAGGTAAGTATGACTTGCCACTGACGGTCGCCTGCAGTAGCACGCAAACGTCTACGGCGACTTATACTGTGCCTAGCATACTTAGCCTGGAGACAACGATCGGAGCCTAGTTACACTTAGCCTACTTAGTATGCAGTTACAGTCGGCCCCTAGCATACTCAGTCCGCGGGCTACAGGCGCTTGTGGGTTAGACTTAGTCCAGTGTACATAACCTACAGGCGGCTATGCGGAAGCCAGTCATACTTCCAGGACACTTTGTGCGCAGGCGACCGTTGGCTGTGATACAGACGCATTCAATGGAATACTTTGTCCGCAAGCAAACGTCGGATGCGCGTTATTCTGAGTCGAACACACTTGGACCGCACGCAATCGCCGGCCGCGAGTCATGCTTAGTCGAGCATACTTAGTTCGTAGTCGACAGTTGGCATACCTATTCCAGTTTACTTACTTCGCAGGCGGCATTTTTGGCATACCTATTCCTGCGATCACCTTCGCAGGTGATCGTAGGTGGCGAGTCTTATTTCGTTCAACATAATTACACTTAAACCCAATCACAGCCGACGAGTCAATTAGATGGAGACAATCCAGGAGTGCAAACAGTGCATCGTCACGGGGCCAGCTCTTAATGAGCGTTCGCCTTCGCAAACTAAGTTAATCCCGCAAAAACAAATTGCTAGATCACGGTGCTTTCAGTATGCATGACTAGTTTAGAAGCTAATGAATAAATTTCCTAGGCAAGAAGCGTCGTGATGGTGACATTTGGACACTAATTTTGCTGACCCCATCGAATCGTGGCGTCGATTGGGATCGTACTTGAAGTGAAAGGAAGTATAGACGTCAGACATTGTCGGCGGTGAGTGATACTTCGTTCAGCATACTTAGCCCCGCATGCGACCTCCGGCGCGAGAAGCTGGTTTCAAAAAAGCGTGGCTCCCTCCGGGGACTCACATCAGGGGGTGAATCACAACGTACCAAGAGAGGGCACTGCAGCGCATGACGTCAGAACTTCAGGCAAAAGCGAAATGATAGAGTGAAGGGCATGATAACCTTCCTGCCCTCTCGGGTATTTCAGTTAAAACAAGTGGCCCATTACAATTCAAGTGCAATTAGAGTTCAGGACCTTGCCTTACACGCACCCAGTAAAGAAGCACAAACCCGTGGAAATATATCATGAAACCATGCTCGTGACACACTGATTGAACTCCTGAAAAAAAAATTAAACTTGTCTTCGTCATTATGATAAACCCGGAGATAACAAGAGTGACGTGCGTGCAGCGTATCCGTAACCACCCTAAGCTTCCCGCAACCAAGCATTGCAAATCATAACGCAGGCATAATACACGCTGGAGACATTATGTGCTTTTCGGTGGCATCAGAATAATGTTGGCAAGTTTTTTTACTGCGTTAGCATAAGAACGCTCGTTTTGACGGAAACCCGGCGGTCTCTCGTTTGTAAGTTGTCCCGTGCGACGCTCCCATTTGTCCGAAGCGCTGACGTGACCATGTGTCAAGCTCTCCCTCTCTCCCTGGCGCTGACAAACTGATAGACTCCTCCGGGTGTTCTTCGAAACGGGCCCTTTCATTTTCGGCAAAGTCACACGCTCATGGTTGAAAAAAACCCGAGACTGCGGGTAAACGACACAACACTACAAAGCCTTTAGATACTTGGTAGTGTTGTGTCGTTTACCCGGAGTCTCGGGGCTTTTTCAACCATGTTCAATGTACACCAGCTCGTTTGCTTCCTTACATTTTGTTCACACGCTCATATGGCGTGGAGCCAGAGAGGAGGAGGCGCCGCGAATACCTTCTAGATAACAAAGCCGCGGTGATGAACCAGATGGCTTTATCGTAGAGGGCCAACACTGGACACAGATTGGAAAGGAGTGCAGCGTCAGCGCTCAGTTTCGAGTCAAGATTGAGCCGAACGTTGACGGAGTCGTCGTGTCCGATCTGTACCCAGAGTTGGCCTTCTCGGAGGACGCCATCTCATTCAGCACTACGGCTTTGTTTTCTAGGAGGTGTTGCGCCGCGGCGTGGTGGAATGAGGGCGTGCTTAGTTGCCGCCCTGCGATCGCCGGTTGTTCATCGCTCCTCGGTTTCCGTAGTAAGGAAGCGTGGGCTGTGATGTGTGTGTGTAGTTAGGACGATGGATGGAGGTTCACTCCACGAGTGACATGGATGCGGTTCCTTCCACGAGTGATATGGATGACCGTATCCAAGAGCGTCGACGAACTCTGAGAGGCAGAGTGCAAAAAAAAAAAGATAAAAATTATAGGGAGATTTATTAGTGGATTCTCGGGGAATTCGTTACCATGACCCTCGGGAAACGCACACACGCCCCCTATGAGAAACGCTAACACTGATCCCAAACTGAGGTCAAAAGGGGGCAGCAAAAATACGGGAAGCAAAAGAGAAAGCGAATAGAAACAAGTGAAGGGGTTAGCGTTAGCGTTTCCTAAAAAGGGACGTTTGTGGCGTTTCACACGGTCATGCTCACGGATTCCTTAAATCCACGAATAAATCCCCCAGTAATTTTAATTTCATTTGAGCTACTTTTTTTTGTTTGTTCATATAGCATAAAACGGTGTTTTTGCAGGTCATCAACACGCCGAATGTCAAAATGCGGAATTGGATAAAGGCCGATCGTCAAACCGCCGAAAAATCAAAACCCCGAAAAATTTGAACGCCTAAAAATCAAAATGCTGTAATCTCATAACCCCGGAAAGTGTAAACGCTTACATGTCTGAATGCCAATGTTTGGGTAATCAGACATGTATCAGCTGTGTTTGAATTTTTTTGTTCTGTTTTATGTAATCTGAATTCTTTCAGTTGGCACTCAGCTATCACTTCCATGAGAGTGAAATGTTTCATTGCCATCACATAGTCGTGCGTGCGTCATGCACAGAACTTCGTAGCCCCAGAAGGCTTTTTTGCGCGTAGCACAGCCAGCCGCTGCACTTCGAACTGGTATAAAATTTTCGTTTTATTGCAATCTTTAGTGTATATTAGCGAAACAAGAGTGTTCTGCGTGACGAGAAAAGAAAACAGCACTGCTCAGTGTATACGCAAGAATGCCAGAGCAGTGCGCAACATTAGTTTCTTAGGTGAGTACGAAAGCAATGATCGAGGCCGCGGTTGCCGAATATGTTCACAAAAGAGAAAAATAAATTTTAGCTGCAAATTTGTTGGTGACTTGTACGTGCTTGACAAAGGTCTTGGCTACAACGCATTACAGGGGGATTGAAAACCAAAATGAGTGCAATCCCAAATTGATTACCGATCATTTCGCAGAATATATTTACAAAATCGTTTCGAAGATAATTCCCTGCTGCTGTTACGCCCCGGATGTCTGCAGTGTTAAGGTTCTTCGTGTGCGAGAAGAACGAGATAAAGGCTCTTACGGCGTGCTCAGGCGAGATTGTACAGAAAGTCACGGCTAGTGTAGCAGCGTCTTCGAGGGAATACGTATCCCATGAAACAAAGCCTTGCGCAAGCTCGTGAGACGAAAGAGAGAAGCGGACTTCCCACGCGAACCTGCAGAGCAACTCAACTTCAAATGCGAGTTCAGGACCAAGAGAGGGACAGTAGTACCTACGTTGCGACTGCATATGCGGAGATGGAGCTCGTCTCCTAATCTCTTTTACGGACGTTAACCTCAAGCAAGTGAATGACGCTACAATGTGGTTGATGCACGTGAAGATCGTGTCAACGCTCTTGGAACATATGCACACAATACATTGATTGTCTTTCCCATGGTCGCGTGCGTCCTCTCGTCTACTGCCTCATGAGGAGACGAATTAAAGTGGCGCACGAGGTCCTCTCCGAAGATATGCTTAGTTGCGGTGCCGGCCTTGGACTTAGACCTTGGAGGCTTACGTGGCTTCGCCCCCCCCCCCCCTTTCTCTCTCTCGTCGAATTTGAGCCGACCCTATAATGTACATATGCATTTTGACCCCTCCCCCCTTCCCCCTCCGCATCCCGTGCCAAAGACCTCTAACCACCTCAACCCCTTCCCCTCTTCCTCAAAAAATAAAATGAAAAAATAAATCCTGGCTACATTTTTGGCGAGCATGGACCTTTAATTGGCAGCAATGAACACAGTTCGGTCACTTCTCCCGTCGTTGAAGGTGCATGGTTGCATGTTCCACCTGTGCCAGTCAATATCGAGGAGAGTACAGAAGTTAGGACTGAAAGCGCTCTTCCAAGGGGATGTGGATCGCTTCATGATCAAGGTGAGGCAGATACCACTTTTTTTCGTTTTTGCCTTTTGAAGAACTGCGAGAGCCGAACATGTGCCTGAAACCACTCGTCTCGCAAGACAAAACTACGATGGGAAATGGTGAAAGAAAGCCGGGGCAATAAAAACTTCCAGGTTTTTTTTTTTTTTTTTTGCGAGGAATTGCACGCTATGTTAGAACTGGAATAAATAACAAATTCTTTCTTATATGATGAAAAAGTGTCTTCCGGTTCTTTAAGGCAGCCAGAAGGGGCGGTATTGAACGTTATATTGTGTTCTTCTCAATCCCTTGATCGGTATGATTTGGCCAATTGACATATCGTTCTTTTTATTTATTTATTTTTTTTATTTTTAGGCATTTTGATTTTTCGGCGTTTTGTTTTCTCGGATTTTAATTTTGCCGTGTTTAGACTTCCGGCGTTTCCCTGATTCGACGTTTTAATTTTTCGGTATTTTGAATCCCTCCCTTATTTCGAGAGTTTCGACTTTTTAATGTCATATATGTCAGGGGTCGGCCTCCATGCTTTGAAATGACGGAGCTCGGTAAAATTTAGTGCAAAAGACTGACTCCTGCGATTTTCGCGTAATGTGCCAGTATCTCGGCCATGTTAGAACCCATAGCTAAAAGGTGTCCTACGCTCCTGACAACCAGCTGCATTCCTGATCTTGCTCCCTTTTCTTTCTCTGGCGCTACAGCTACTGATAATATGAGGGCAGAGGGAAGGTCGGCCATTTGTTCCCCCTCAGCGCAATTGCTTCCTTCCTTCGTCAAAGCTTCGGAGTCTGGTAAGATCTGAGCATGACCGAGCAGCCAAACCACAAAGGCGATCGATTAGCTTGTGGTAGACGCCGCGCATAAAAAAAAAAGCGTCCTGTGCCTCTTGTTTTTGGAAACTAAAGCTAAACTCCTACAGCTGTATCCACGGACTAGCTAACTAGCGCTTCTTTTAAAGGTAGTTACAGTTGTATACACTTGGAGAAAGGAAAGATACTTTCATAAGCCTCTGTGCATTAAAGTCTGCACTGTTACTCAACTTTCTCTTGACGTCGCGAGGTAAGCAAAGAATCATCGACTAAGCAGCGACTAGACCCTGCTGTTTTCACGAACAAGGAGTAGGCAAGTGATTGCCTAGTTATGAGTGATATGCGGAAGACACATCACACGACAGGCCACACATGCGCTTACTTAAACGCCATTGTGGGAATGGCGGTTTCCTCTTGTAAAACCACATATTTAAATATATATTATTAGCAGTAAAATGTTATCTTTAAAGAGAAATTGTCAAAAAAGAAGATACAAAAAAAAATTGAGGGAGAAAATAGGAAAGCCGCATTACCCGCGGCATGAACAAATATTGAAGAGCCAGCAAATGCGAGCTCCTCCGTTGTCTAGACCCTTGCTTAGATCGATTTAGCGGTATCCTCTGTCGTCTGAACAAGTATATTTCAACATTTTTTTACTCCGATTTTTTCTAGATGTGTACCCCAGCGCTCTAAGACACTATAGCTAGTGACAGGTTACAAGTTCGGGGGAAGCTCCTCCCACCTCTTCCCACTTTAGCGGAGTAAATGAAGGAGAGGAGGCCACCTCTTTTCCGGCATTCGCTTAGCTGAGGGGGAAAGGGTGGGAGGAGTTTTTCCTGCACTCTTAACCCGTAACCGACTATGATTGTTTAGATAGCGCTGGCGGTAAGAATTAACGTTCAGCGGGTAACTAGAGCTATGTAGAGATGTAAGTAATTAAAAGAAAACAAAAAAACATTAAAGATATATAAAAAAATTGTTTTGTTGTTTTGTTTTTTACCAGGATGTTCGCAAACTGTGAAACTGAATTCGCAAACTGTGAAACGCTGCCGCGCGCCGCCGGAGGGGATGTGGCGCCATCTGGCTGTGTAGCAAGAAACCCAGCATCGCTTCGCCACAGCGACGGAGCTTGGCGAAGAAGGCGGCGAGAAATTCGGCGGCTGTCATTGACCAACGCTGCATTTGACCTCGGCGTTGGCCAATCGTAGCCTTCGGATTTCCCGCTAACTTCTTTGCCAAGTGTCCACACCAGGGGCCCTAATCTGTACACTTGGCGAAGAACTCGGCGAGAAATTCCGCGGCTCTGATTGGCCGGCGCCAAGGTCAAGTACGGCGTTGGCCAATCACGCCCGCCAGATTTCTAGCCGAGTTTCTCGCCAAGTGTCAGATTAGGGCCCCAGATCTCGGAAGCCGTGCCCGTCCAAGGAAGAATACAGCAGCAGTACTTCACCGTCTGCTATGGTACGTCCCCGGTCAAACGTTTGGAAACATTTTAACGTGTGTGACTCGCTCGCGGGGAAAAAGGTAGAAGCATTCTGCAAGTACTGCGATGTGTCGCATGGTTTCCCCAACGCTACACGCCTTACGAAACATCTGTTGTCCTGCAAAAAGTGACCACAAGAGGTGAAGGAGCTGTACGACATTCCATTCGAAAGCAAACAATCTGGGAGCTCGTCGGAAGCCTCACCATGTGAGTACCAAAGCACCGGTATCTCAGTGGAAACAATCTCAGTTAAAAAATCCGCGAGTCTTTCCATTTGTAGACAGAATGACGCCTCAGATGCAACAGAAAATTGGCGAAGCTTTGGCTAGGGCTGTGTATGCGACGAACACGCCATTGTTTTTAGCGGAAAACGAGCACTGGCTCGCTGCTTTCAAGATGCTTCGCCCTCCATACAATCCACCTATCCGTTGCGTTTCCAGCGGCCGCCTGCTTGACGCTGAGTATGAGCGTGCAAGAACAGACGTGCGGGAGACTCTGATAAACGCGACGTGCCTTACCGTGCTCACAGATGGGTGGACCAACATCCGCGGAGAGTAAAATGTGAACCTTGGCGTCGCTACACCGAAAACTGTGTTCAACAAATCGTTCCAAACTAGCACTAACCGGGACATTGCGGCGTACAGTACATAAGCAAGCTGATATCAGACGTCATTGACTCTCTGCAACCCCACAAGGTAGTTGCCCTAGTCACCGACAATGCGAATAATAGGCAAGCAGCATGCCAGAAAGTTGTTGATAAATTTCCACACATTGTAACCATTGTATGTGCAGACCATGGACTAAACCTGCTCCTCAACGATTTAATTCGCCTGAAAGTTTTGGAAGAAAATTATGAGACATCCAGGAAAATATTCAAATATGTGAAACAAACTCCGGTAGTTGCTGCTGCGCTCCAGCAAAAATAGCAGTCAAGATACGACAAAGCAAATTTTACAACGCTCAAATAGGCTAGCAAGAGAAGATGGGGCGGCTCTACCCTCTTGTAGCAAAGCCTTCTCAATAACGAGGAAGCACTGCAAGCGACTGTAATCATGGAAGATATCGGGGCGACGAAACCAATACGCCAGGACATCTTGGATGAGAATGTGTTTTGGAAAGACCTTCGCAGCTGCATGGACGTAGTGACACCAGTCTCCTCGGCGATTACTAAGCTTGAACGTGACTAGGCCTTATTATCGGAGGTCTTGGAAGTCTTTCATTTCATCAAAGGAAAGATCACAGCGAGGCTGGAAGCTAGCGCCTTGACGCAAGGAGAACAGCCTCACATAATGCGTCTAATAAGCGGGCGCGGGGAGTTTCGTGCGCGACCCGTTCACATGGCTGCTAATCTCCTAGACCCAAGGTACCGTGGCAAGAACCTTGGCGACGGGCAGATTGTTCTCACGTTTGACTGGATTTCCCAACAAGCAGACCATCTCTCTCTGCACGTCGGGAAATGTCTGTCTAACGTCGCCGAATACAGGACCTGCAAGGCAATTTGGTCAAAAGAAGGAGTTTGGGAGTCTGCGAAGCACCTGGATCCATCTACGTGGTGGCAAGGACCTTGCCTCAACCAACTCTTGAGTCCGCTCGCTTCTCGCGTACTGCAGACTCCCCCTTCTTCTGCGGCTTGTGAAAGTAACTGGTCATAGATTGGATATGTACGCACCAAGCTGCGCAACAGGCTCGCAGGAGATCGCATGCAAAAACTTCTGTACGTGCACTCCAACCTGAATGATTCAAGGCTTCGTCCGCTGCACAGGAAAGCATTGACGTGTCATGCGGAAATGAATCGGAATTATCGGACACAGTTTAATATAACTGTCAGTCTTGATGCTTTGATGATAATCAATGCCTTGACTTGAAATCATGGCTAAATTTTGAAGCCGGCGGAAGCTCTGCTGGAGCCTGGAACTTTTGTGGTGCAATAATGTAACTGTTAAATTCGTTTCAGTGCTAGCGAAGTAAATGTGTCGGGTTTTTCATAGCTCTGTGCGTAACCGTCTTTTTCTCAATTTTTCGTATTTTTCTGAAAAGAAAACATAAAAAAACTTGTTTTCTTTTTTTCACGCCTTTCAAAATTTTATAAAATTTGGCAACTCTAGCTCTGAGCCGCTATTCTCCCGCTGAACACTGGCTAAACTACCCGTCCCCTGGCTAGTTTCTAAGTCTACTTCTAAATCGCTCGGGGTGACTACGCCCTAAACATGGTCGGTGAACACCGAGTGCTTACTTAGCTGTGACTACCATATGCCATGTGATTATTTTAATCAATGACGTAGATAGTCGGCGGTTGAACAGGCGCTCCACGTCTGGTTAATACGTCTGCTAAAATTACGGCAAGAACACTTTAACAACTTTGTCATCTACGGTCGTTTCCGTTTACTTTCTGCATGATTTCGCATTGGTGTTTTGTTGAGGTAGATGGAGATATACATATGCCTTAAGTTCACAACGTGAATGCTTCGCTGTGTATGCAGTCGAACGTTACACACAAAAGCCGGTGTGCAATCACGTATTCCCGCAAAGTAATACGGGGCCGCCGGAGTAGGCCGGCGAAAAAGCATATAAACTGCTGCGTGTATATTCGTCAATTCGTTTGAACTCGTGCTTGAGGCATCGGGGTGTTACTTTCTTCATGGAGCGCACTGATGCTTCAACGCTAATGTCATGAACCGACATAGAACTTTTCTGAGTGTAAAGTGCAGGAAGTTATAACTTGCTTACAATCCGGGCTGTCACCCCAGGCAAAGGTGAGTGGATTGTTACTCTGGTTGCTGTTGTGCAGTCGAAGGTGCACGTAATCCGTGCACAGAACTGGCAACTTCGGTGGATACTTGAGGCAATCGTACGAGCAGATGAGTGTGAAGTTACCTGGAAAATGCACAAAATAGCTTAGATTTTCAGCGAGAGATAGCCTCGAACAAAAACAGGCTGCTCACTTTAGATATACGACTTTTCTGCGTTATTCTACCATTGCCGTCTTGCCGAGTCGCATTAGTGGAGTCCCTTAATGCGCAAAAGTGCTCGAATACCCATGCTCAAAACGCGTCCCGCACCCCGTTCGACAAAGTTGACAGAGCGCTGAAGACGATCATGTGAATGTTTTACTTTTTCCTGCCTTTAAAATATTCAAAGTGGAATGAAAATATTTTAATTTTTTTTTGCAGCCGTTGTAGTTTAGTTAATTCTAGGGCAGATGCCCCATGTGCACGTCACTTGAATTTTTTGGAGCGACATCTACGTCTGTGCGGGCAACGTTTAGCTTCGTTTATATTGGCGAAATTATCGTTAATCTTCATATGCGCAAGAAAGCCGATTTCTTGGCTCACACCGGCGCCAAAATGAGATCCGGGTGCGAGGCGGTAATTATTGCGACTATTCCGCTGCTTATTTCTTTATTGGTCAATCGCAGAAGTAACATAATAAGCAGAATTAACTTTCAATTGTGTAAAGCTCGAGGCAAGCGAGCTATTGGCGATGAGGAGGTCGTTCAATATTCATGGTGCATGCCTGCGCCACCGTGAGTCAGGCTTGTTTCGACGGTATCGGGGCAGCGGTACGTTTCGCTTGGAAGTTTAACGCTGATGTACACATTTGCGTTTGTAGACGATGTGCTTGAAAGCGATAAGGAACGTTGCAAACAGGTTGTACGAAAAGCTTGCGCACAAAGTTGCATTAGGACGAAGTCGACAGAAGTCCATAGCCGACAAGGACTTGCTATCGTCGCTTGCGGCTCGCCAACGGTAAGTCATATGCACGACAACGTTGCGGCGCCTCGCGACAGCGTCGAGGTGGCCGATGTCGAGACAATCCCGCTGGCGTCCTCGAATTCTGTCTTGCTTGAGTCATCGCAGATATGGAAAAACCTTCGAACACATTTTAGCGCTCACACACAAGGACAAAAAATCAGACACTACAGTGCGCACTGTGCTGTCTGATTCTGGCCTTTTTGTTCTTGTTTTTCAGCGATAAAATGTATTCCAAGTTCCAAAAACCGACTAGCCCACCAATCTACTCTATTGGAGAAATTTGCTGCTTCAGTGTCCCGATTGATCGCCCCCAACATACAAAAGCAAGCTCCCGTCTCCGCACAGGGGGTGTGGGCAATCACGTGACCCTCCTTTTCTTTTCTCGGCTCCTGATTGGTCTGATGCAACGCTACGTAAGCAAAGACGTGCGACGCGCTGCTGCGAGCTGTGCGAAGGAGCGCGGCGTAGCGCAAGCAGCCGCTTCCTACCGCATGAACACACAAACAACAGCCTACAAACATAATTTTCTGCATGAGCAAACGCACAAAGACGACAGGCGCCACGATGAAGCGCTTTTGGCTCAGCTTAAATGGCTCCATCGGGTTTCTGTGTCATCAGCTGTCGGACTAATTGTGAAGCTGAGCGATGCTTAACATGCAGACATCTTGCACTTCTTTTGCTGTCACTGATTTTATGAAAATGAGCTCCAGCAGTACAAAAATTTTGCGAAGGCAGTGATATTAGTAGCGAAGAGTTTTGTTTTAATTACCGACACAGCGAATTAGTTATTCTACAATTAAAAGTGGCTTAAGTTACAGATAATGAATGATATATATATAACTTTCTTAATAATCTGAAAAACACTCACACATGCACAACGTGCGATTCACCGGACTTTGCTCGAAATACCTCTTTAGTTTGCAGGGCGTTACAAGGACACTGAGTTTTTCGCACCTCAAACAATTCACTCAGCGCCGACGCCTCGTGTTCCGATAGAATGCGGCGCAAGCTCCTGAGATAATACACCGAAGTAAGCCGACTAGTAACGGTATATTGCCACGCTCGTCAGCGAGTGACCGCGCGCGTGGCCGAGTAGTTACCGTGCTTGACTGTCGTGCAGAAAGTCTGGGTTCGATTCCAGTCAGTGGAATGCTCTTTTATATGTTCCTTCATTGCGTTCTCGTGAGTTCCAGAAAATTCTCGTCAGATCAAGTTCTGAATGTTCCAGTCGCCGAACAATCTAGGCCGATTGTTCCAGAACCCAACGCGCGTACATAAGGGACTCCGCGTGCTGATCTGCAGTCAGTTTTCGCCCAGCGTTCGACTCTGCTGCTACGCCGACTTCGACGCCCGCGACGCTCTCTTATTATCTTTTGTACCCTTTTATTTTTGGACGAGTTCGCCACATTGAACGTTTATTTATTCCTGTTTATTTCTTGTTTATTGGTCACCACCCGTGACATTTTGGTGGAGGTGCGGGGTACCGCATGCCCGTGCAGCGTTCCCCTCCCAGGACCCGCAGTGCAAGCCCGACTCCAAGCTCGCTGAGAAGACCACTCAGCGCGGAACCTGAAACTCGGACCAGCCGCCGCACGAAGGGAGAGGATCCGGAGTACGGTTTGCTCCTGGACAAATCCAAGCCGAAGAAGACGACGATGGACAACCAGTCGCAGGCCCCCGCCGCTCCTGCCGTCGTCTACCTACCCGTCGCTCCTCGGACACCGGCTCCCTTCCACGGCGAAAGCCATGAAGACATCGACGACTGGGCCCAACAGTACGAACGAGTGGCCCGTCATAACGGGTGGACACCGGAACAGCGTCTGCAAAACGCTTACTTCGCCTTGGAAGCCACCGCCCGGAACTGGTTCGAGACCCACGAAGCTACGATCACTTACTGGCAGGAACTCAAGGCTGAGTTGCGAAGAACGTTTACGAACCAACAACGAAGAGAACGCGCGGAAGAGCTTCTTCAAGCGAGGATTCAAGGCCCTAACGAGAGCGTCGTTAGCTTCGTGGAAGATGTTCTGCGACTGAGCAACCGCGCCGATCCCGAAGCATCCGAAGCAAAGAAGCTCAGAGTCTTGATGCGTGGCGTCAAGGAAAATATTTTCGGCGGTCTTGTGCGGAGCCCGCCTACCACCGTCGAAGGCTTCATGACGGAGGCCACGAACATCGAACGTGCCCTTAAAGCACGAGCCACCCACTATCACCGAGTTCCCGGCGTCGGGTCCTTTTCGCCTTCCGGCTGCAACACCACGGACATCCGCGAGATGATCCGAGACGTCGTCCGGGAAGAGATCAAAAAACTTCTACCTGCCGCCGCAAGCCCAGCTTTGCCCTCAATCGCCGAGATTGTCAGGGAAGAAGTCCAGCAAGCGCTGCAGCCTGAGGTTCTCGTCAGCACCGCTCCGGAACCACCGACGTTGAGTTACGCCGCAGTGGCCCGACGGCCACCGCCTCCTCGTCGCACCTATGTCAAGCCGCCCCGGCGTCAGTCTCCTTCGCCGCAGCACGACCGACGCCACGACGACCAGGTCCAGTACGCCTGCCCGGAGCCTCGCGCACCCCGCAAGACCGACGTCTGGCGAACGCCCGACCGACGCCCTCTGTGCTTCCATTGCGGGGAAGCGGACCACACCTACCGCCGATGCCCATACCGACGACTCGGGCTACGCGGGTTCCACCCGAACGACCCGCGCCCCCGTCATGCTGAACGCCCTATCGAGATCGACGAGTACCTGCGACGACCTCAGTCCCCCGAGCCTGCGTTCCGCCGAGAGTTCCGGTCGCCGTCACCGCTACGTCCAGCTTCGCCGGTGCACCGACCACGACGTGAAAGCCTGTTCCCCCTCGCTCCTCGCCGGGGAAACTAGGCGCGGCAACCCCTGGAGGTGGAGTTGCCGAAGACGACCGACGCCAAGATCCTCCACGAACGTCGGGGGGCCCCCACTCGAACGCTACCAGAGACCAAAACGACGCCGCTGCAGTAGTGTCCAATAACCTAAACGTCGTCATCGAGGGCCACGACGCATCTGCACTCATGGACACCGGAGCAGACTACTCAGTCTTGAGTGGGAGGCTCTCCCGCCGCCTTCGGAAAGTCACGACGGCGTGGGATGGACCTCAAATACGAACCGCCGGAGGGCACCTTATCACACCCATCGGGAGATGCACTGCTCGCGTCGAGATCCGCGGTGAAACGTGCCCTGTGAAGTTCATTGTTCTACAAGACTGTTCCAGAGACGTTATTCTCGGCATGGACTTTCTGTGTGAATACGGCGCCGTCATCGACCTTGGTGAGAACAGATTGACGCTGCGCAAGCCCGTTCCGTCTTCAGAGAAACCTCAAAAAGCGTCAGCCGCCGTCCGAGTCGCTGCCGACCACGTGAACCTGCCGCCGCGATCAAGTGTTGTCGTACCCGTAGTGGCCGATGTAGCTACCTGCGGCGAAGTTGTTCGTGAAGGCAACCTTCAATTACTCCTAGAAAGAGGAATAGGCGTCGCAAGAGGAGTGGCTGAACTTCAGGACGGGCGCACCGTGGTCTTCGTGACAAACTTTCGGCAAGAAGCGCAACACCTCACGAAAGGTGCGGCTGTAGGCCACGTCGAGGAAATACGGAACTCCGCCGAAATCGCCGCGATTGCTGAAGAATCAGACCCACCTCAGCAACACATTACGGCGCCAGCACAGCTCGACATTGACCGCAAGCTTCCAGGCCCGAAACGACGCCAGCTAAGTGACCTTCTCGCCGAATACAGTGACTGCTTCGCGACGTCGTCGAGGGTGCGCCAAACCACCATTGCGAAACACCGCATCGTTACCGAGGACGACGCGCGCCCTGTGCATCGATCGCCGTACAGAGTCTCCGTTAAAGAAAGGGAGGTGATCCAGGATCAAGTGCAAGAGATGCTGAATGACGACATAATCCAACCCTCAAGCAGTCCGTGGCCCCTCTCCAGTTGTACTGGTTAAGAAGAAGGACGGAACGCTTAGGTTCTGTGTGGACTACCGGCAGCTGAACGCAGTGACGAAGAAAGACGTCTATCCACTCCCCCGCATCGACGACACGTTAGACCGGCTGCGCCACTCCCGATACTTTTCATCCACGGACCTGAAGAGCGGCTACTGGCAGATCGAAGTCGACGAACGGGACCGAGAGAAAACAGCTTTCGTCACGCCAGATGGGCTGTACGAGTTCAAGGTGATGCCTTTCGGACTGTGCACGGCTCCAGCAACTTTCCAACGTGTCATGGACACCGTACTGGCAGGACTGAAGTGGCAGAGCTGTCTCGTCTACCTCGATGACGTCGTAGTGTTTTCCAGCGACTTCGACGAGCACTTGCGACGACTCCGAGCAGTTCTCCAAGCCATAAGGACCGCCGGACTCACCCTGAAGCCGTCAAAGTGTCGGTTTGCCTATGACGAACTGAAATTTCTAGGTCACGTGGTTAGTAACGAAGGCGTTCGCCCCGACCCAGAGAAGACTCGCGCCGTCGCAGCATTTCCAGTACCGACAGACAAGAAAGCCGTGCGAAGGTTTCTTGGACTATGTGCCTACTATCGGCGCAGCATCCGGGAGTTTGCATGGATTTCCGCACCACTCACAAACCTCACAAAGGACGCCGAGAAGTTCGAATGGGCCGAAAAGCAGCAGCAGGCATTCGACGAGCTGAAGCGACGACTGCAGACTCCTCCTGTTCTAGGACATTTCGATCAAGATGCGGAAACCGAAATTCACACGGACACAAGTAACGCTGGACTTGGCGCAGTACTGGTTCAAGTGCAAGACGGCACCGAGCGAGTTATCACCTACGCAAGTCGGACACTGTCCAAGGCGGAGAAAAATTACTCCACGACTGAAAAAGAATGCCTTGCTGTCGTCTGGGCAATCACGAAGTTTCGTCCGTATTTGTACGGGAGCCCGTTCCGTGTAGTCACGGACCACCACTCGCTCTGCTGGCTTGCCAACCTCAAGGACCCGTCAGGACGCCTCGCTCGATGGAGTCTACGACTACAAGAGTTCAACATGACTGTGGTCTACAAGTCAAGCCGCAAGCACAGCGACGCCGACTGCCTGTCCAGAGCCCGCATCGAAAAACCTTCCGGCAGCAGCAACGACGACGACGACGAGTGCTTCCTAGGTGCAGTGAACACCGACGACATGTCACGACGTCAAAGAGACGATCCTGAGCTGCGCGCGCTAATCGAGCACCTCGAAGGACGGGGGGTACTGTCCCCCGTGTCTTCTCGAGAGCCCTGCCGACTTTCGTCCTCCGACAAGGTGTACTTTACAAGGAGAACTTCGGAGACGACATCACACCATGGCTGCTGGTAATCCCCACCGACCTTAGAGCGGAGATCTTCAAGCCTGTCACGACGACCCGACGTCCGGACACCTTGGTTACAGCCGTACGCTGGCCCGAATTCGTGAAAGGTATTACTGGCCCAAGCTGCCGAAGACCGTTCACTTCTACACACGGTCCTGCCACGAGTGCCAGCGACGCAAAAAACCGCCGACGAAGCCAGCAGGTCTCCTGCATCCGATCGCTCCCCCGACCGTACCGTTCCAGCAGATCGGAATGGATCTCCTTGGTCCTTTTCCACCATCGACGCAGGGAAACAGATGGATTATTGTCGCCACAGATTATCTCACACGGTATGCCGAAACGAAAGCCCTCCCTGTAGGGACTGCTGTGGAAGTCGCCAAGTTCTTTATCGAATCCATCGTCCTCCGGCATGGCGCTCCGAAGTTTTGATCTCTGACCGTGGATCATCGTTCATGGCCCAGCTGACGCAAGAAATCCTTCGTCTCAGCCACACCAGCCATAGGCGCACAACGGTGTACCACCCGCAGACCAACGGGCTGACGGAGAGACTCAACAAGACCATCGCCGACATGATCTCCATGTACCTCGACGTGGAGCACAAGACATGGGACGAGGTGTTGCCGTACGTCACATTTGCCTACAACACGGCCGTGCAAGAGACCACCGGGGTGACACCCTTCCAACTAGTTCATGGTCGTAAAGTAATGACAATGCTGAACGCGATGTTACCTCACGAACCGGCTCTCGACGGAAGCGACGACGCCCAGGTGGTTGCCCAACGGGCAGAAGAAGTCCGCCAGCTCGCCAGACAGCGTATTCAAGCCCAACAACGTGTCGACACTGGCCGCTACAACCTTCGTCGTTGGGACGTCCACTTCCAGCCCGGAGACAGGGTGTGGGTGTGGACACCGATCCGCCGCCGTGGCCTCAGTGAGAAATTCTTAAAGCGCTACTCCGGACCCTACAAAGTACTTCGTCGACTCGGGGATCTGAACTACGAGGTGATGCCCGACGGAACACGGACTTCATCACGCCGCGCTCCACGACCGGAAGTCGTTCATGTCGTGCGCCTCAAGCCGTACTACGCGCGATAAGACTGCGAACTGTGATCTTGTGCAGCGCTTGATAGGATTGTGTTTCGCGAGCCTCCGCCTGTTCCCATTTTTTTTGTTTGTTTCGCTCTTATTTGTTGCCTTTTACGCAGCATCGAGACGATGCCTTTTTAAGGGGGGGAGTAATGCCACGCTCGTCAGCGAGCGACCGCGCGCGTGGCCGAGTGGTTACCGTGCTTGACTGTCGTGCAGAAAGTCTGGGTTCGATTCCAGTGAGTGGAATGCTCTTTTATATGTTCTTTCATTGCGTTCTCGTGAGTTCCAGAAAATTCCCGTCAAATCGAGCTCTGAATGTTCCAGTCGCCGAACAATCTAGGCCGATTGTTCCAGAACCCAACGCGCGTACATAAGGGACTCCGCGTGCTGATCTGCAGTCAGTTTTCGCCCAGCGTTCGACTCTGCTGCTACGCCGACTTCGACGCCCGCGACGCTCTCTTATTATCTTTTGTACCCTTTTATTTGTGGCACAAGTTCGCCACATTAAACGTTTATTTATTCCTGTTTATTTCTTGTTTATTGGTCACCACCCGTGACAATATGGATAGAAAGCTGTAGAAAAATGAACAAAGATTTAGAGCGCAGCTCTTATGCGCCCGTTTCCGATTTGAGCGGCGTCGCCGTCGCCGTCGGCGTACCTTCGCGTTGCACTATGGGGCATTTCCCATAATGATGTCACATGTGACGTCACGAGTGACGTGACCGTTGTGACGGAGAAGCAGAGAGGTGGAGAGGAGGCGGGCGAGGGAAAGAGGGGAGGGGGAAGAGGGAAGAGGAAAAAGGGGGAGGGAGGCCGATGAGGAGGGGAAATGCCAGCTACCCGTTGTGCAAGCAAGTGATATCACCATTCATAAATGACAGGGAGGCTCGTACGAAAACGTGGGGTACTCGTTATCCAAGTGGCCATCTACAAGGGTACGGGTCTGTGCTGTGCCCATCGATCTCCGTGGCACGTCAGACGAAGCTGTTAAATTGTGTGCCGCCAAGGTCGACAACGCCTTTCTCGTGGTAGCTCTGTATCTCTCGCCTACAACACTCACCAAATATTTTGCACAAGACAAAGAAGAACTTCATCCCAGTCATGGAGGAAAACATCCCATTGGACCCCAGGGACGTGCAGTCGCTGTTCTGTTGTGCCATCTCGGGGGAGCACGCTCAAGATTAATGCTGAGGAAATCGAAAACAACGAGCAGTCTTCGACAGAGGCGAGAGCAAGTAGGATGACATCGAAAGTAACACGTGCTGCGTCAAAGTGTTCACTTTAAAGCTGTCTTGTTCTCCCACCTTGCTCCTGCTGTCCTGTTCCCTGGCACCGGCAGAACTTAGAGTGAAGCTTTCAGATGTGCGAACTATATGTCCTTTCTCCGCACAAACAGTGAGCGAGAATTCAATATGTATGTATATGTATATATGGTGGACAAGTTCCATATTGCGAAACCTACACGCGTCAACAGAAAAAGGCTTGTATCGTTTTGGTCCTGCGCCAGGGGCCTAATTAGGAAAATTATTTAAGTCCGGGATAAATAAATTGTTAATTGTTTTTGCGTAATTAACTTTTTCATATTTTTTTATGGGCATGGTTTCGAAAAGAAAATTGGTGAGCATCATCGAAAAACATTAAATCAACGAATCGCAGAACGATAGAAGGCAAGCGCAACCTTTTACGGCTTTGTGAAAAACCGCACAAATTCGACGGCTTTTTAAGTTTCGGTTTGCAATCGGAGCGCATCTCGGTTCCGGCGGCACCGCGCCCCATGCAAAATCAAGCAACCAACCTTTGCGGCGCTCTCCTCGCCCAACGCCCAGCCGAGGCTGGTTCGATATTTCTGCACGGAACGCGCTGCCTTCGGGGCCGAGATGCGCTCCGATATCAAACTTTTTCAGAAAGCCCTAAAATACTCCGCGTACGTTCTATCGTTCGGCGATTTGTTGATTTAGAGTTTTTCGATGATGCTCAGCTACATTAAAAAAGTTAATTACGCAAAAATAATTAACAATCTAATTATCCCGCACTTTAATAGTTTTTCTAAATAGGCTCCTGGCCCAGGACCAAAACGACACAAGCCTTTTTTTTTTTTTGTTGCGACGCGTAGTTTTCGCAGTATTGAGCTTGTCCACTTTTCGTGAGACACCCTGTATAATATATATATATATATATATATATATATATATATATATATATATATATATATATATATATGGGTGTTTTTATCTCAAATCGGGCAGGCTAAAGGGATCTCATTTTTAATTTTGACGAAAAAAATATATGTTGCGGGGGCATTTCTCAAATGAAGGAGGGAGCAAGCCGTATGTTCCAAGATTTTTTTGTTCTCGAGTTACGAAGCGCAGAAGCCGCAGTGGCAGAAACCAGTGTTTTGCCTGCCGTCGCCGGTCGCGTGTTTGAGACCCTCTGCTACAGCTAGTGTTTTTCCTACACCCTTTTCATTTTTTCCCTCATTTAAAAAATACTATCGAAAAACCTTGATGCATTTGAATATTTTTAGAAATTTGATTGTTTTCTAAGAAAAGATGTCAAACTCGTCACTCAGGTCGATTTTTCGTCAAATTTGACAGGTCATTACTTTGTCTGTACTTAAGGTAAAAGTTTTTTCTTTGGCTCTATAGAAAGCCCAGAGCAAGCCGATTATAGATACCATATAATAATTATGATATGTTAACTAGCGGTTCCGCTACCTTCACGTACGCGTTGTAAGAAATAACAAATGTTGCAACTTTTAATTCGATTTTATAAAAAAAAAAGCATTTTTGAAAATTTTCTTTTTTAAATTTTTTTAATATATAAGTCAATTACAAGAAAAAAATCTATAAATGTGATATTATAGCTGTATGTCCTCAATTTGAGCCGCAATCGCGTGAAATGTGTGCTCATTTGACTAAAATGAGCACACATTTCACGCAACTGCGGCTCAAATAGAGGGCATCCAACCTAAATATATTTCTAGATTGTTTTTTCTTGTAGTCAACTATGATATTTAAAAGAATTTAAATAATAAAAAAAAATTACAAAAATAGGGTTTTCAAGAAAATCGATCTTAAACTTTCAGAAATACACTCAAAGCGAAATTCTGCGCCTCTACGATTTGGAAAATATATATATATATTTTTTTTTCATGTTTTTAAAAAGAAACGTAAAGTAGGCGAACTTTTGATATTGTCACGAATCACGGTGTGACAAACAAGGAATAACTGAAGAAACTGAAACATTTAATGGGACAAACTTGTCCCCAAAATAAAAAGGAAACAGAAGATAACAGAAAAGCTGTCTCGGGCGTCGAAGTCGGCGTAAAAGCAGAGTCGAACGCTGGGGCGAGAATGACTGCGGCTAGCCACGCGAAGCCCCTTTTGTACAGGCGTGGGCTTCTCGAACAATCGGCGTAGAATGTTCGCGCATAGAACATTCTAGCCTCGAACATGCAACAGAGTTCTCGAATTTACCAGATCAGTAAATTGCAAGAATAAATAAAAGACGCGTAGCGCCCAGTGATGGAACCCTGGCTCTTCACATGGGAGACAAGCACGATTACCGTCAGGCCACGGCCGCGCTGCCCACTTGGCCAGCTACGCGCGCGGCATTACTCCCCCTTTAAAAAGTGCATCGCCCCGATGCAACGCAAAACAAAGCTAATGAAAAGAACGGCAAACTGAAGAGTCATTTAGAACACATAACGTCCACAGTCTTATCGCGCATAGTACGGTTTCAGGCGCACGATGTGGACGACTTCATTTCGTGGCGGGCGGCGTGATGTTGTTCTTGTTGCGTCGGGCATCACCTCGTAGTTGAGATCCCCGAGTCGACGAAGCACTTTGTAGGGTCCGAAGTAGCGCTTCAGGAGTTTCTCGCGGAGAACACGGTGGCGGATCGGTGTCTACACCCACACCCTGTCTCGGGGCTGGAAGTGGACGTCCCGACGACGAAGGTTGTAGCGGCCAGTGTCGACACGTTGTTGGGCTTGAATACGGTGTCCGACGAGCTGGCGGACTTCTTCTGCCCGTTGGGCAAACACCTGGGCGTCGTCGCTTCCGTCGCCTGCCGGTTCGTGGGGTAACACCGCGTCCAGCATGGTCGTTACTTTGCGACCAAGAACCAGTTGGAAGGGTGTCACTCCGGTGGTCTCTTCCACTACCGTGTTGTAGGCAAATGTGACGTACGGCAACACCTCATCCCATGTCTTGTGCTCCACGTCGACATACATGGAAATCGTGTCGGCGATGGTCTTGTTGAGTCTCTCCGTCAGCCCGTTAGTCTGCGGGTGGTACGCCGTGGTGTGGCGATGGCTGATGTGGCTGAGACGAGGGATTTATTGCGTCAGCTGGGCCATGAACGATGATCCATGGTCTGAGGTCAGACCTTCAGGAGCGCCGTGCCGCAGGACGATGGACTCGATAAAAAACTTGGTGACTTCCACAGCAGTACCTGAAGGAAGGGCTTTCGTTTCGGCGTACCTGGTGAGACAATCTGTGGCGACAATAATCCATCTGTTTTCTTGCGTCGATGGTGGGAAAGGACAAACTAGGTCCATTCCGATCTTCTGGAATGGTGCGGCCGGGGGAGGAATCGGCTACAAGAGACCTGCCGGCTTCATCGGCGGTTTCTTGCGTCGTTGGCACTCGTGGCACGACCGTGTGAAAAGGTGAACGGTCTTGGGCAGCTTGGGCAAGTAATAGCTTTCACGAATTCGGGCCAGCGTACGGGTGTAACCAAGGTGTCCTGACGTTGGGTCGTCGTGGCAGGCTTGAGCGATCACCGCTCTGAGGTCGGTAGGGATTACCAGCAGCCATGGCGAGTTGTTGTCTCCAAAGTTCTCTTTGCAAACTACACCTTGTGGAAGGACAAAAGTCGGCAGGGCTCTCGAGAAAACACGGGGGACAGTACTCCCTCGTCCTTCGAGGTGCTCGATTATTACGCGCAACTCAGGATCGTCTCTTTGACGTCGTGCCATGTCGTCGGTGTTCACTGCGCCTAGGATGCACTCGTCGTCATTGTAGTCGCTGCTTCCGGAAGGTGTTTCGACGGGGGCTCTGGACAGGCAGTCGGCGTCGCTGTGCTTGCGGCCTGACTTGTAGACCACAGTCATGTTGAACTCTTGTAGTCGGAGACTCCACCGAGCGAGGCGTCCTGACTCTCCTTCAGGTTCGCAAGCCAGCAGAGCGAGTTGTGGTCCGTGACTACACGGAACGGGCTCCCGTACAAGTACGGACGAAACTTCGTGATTGCCCAGACGACCGCAAGGCATTTTTTCTTAGTCGTGGAGTGATTTTTCTCAGCCTTAGACAGTGTCTGACTTGCGTCCGTGTGAATTTTGGTTTCCGCATCCTGATCGAAATGTCCTAGAACAAGAGGAGACTGTAGTCGTCGCTTCAGCTCGTTGAATGCCTGCTGCTGCTCCTCGGCCCATTCGAACTTCTCGGCGTCCTGTGTGAATTCTGTGAGGGGTGCGGAAATCCTAGCGATATCCCGAACCAAACGCCGAAAGTAGGCACAGAGTCCAAGAAACCTTCGCACGGCCTTCTTGTCTGTCGGCGCTGGAAATGCTGCGACGGCGCGGGTCTTCTCCGAGTCGGGGCGAACGCCTTCGTTATAGACCACGTGACCTAGAAGTTCAGTTCGTCATAGGGAAACCGACACTTTGACGGCTTCAGGTTGAGTCCGGCGGTCCTATCGGCTAGAAGAGCAGCTCAAAGTCGTCGCCAGTGTTCGTCGGAGTCGCTGGAAAACACATAGACGTCGTCGAGGTAGACGAGACAGCTCTGCCACTTCAATCCTGCCAGTACGGTGTCCATGACACGCCTGAAAGTTGCTGGCGCCGTGCACAGTCCAAAGGGCATCACTTTGAACTCGCACAGTCCATCCGGCCTGACGAAAGTTGTCTTCTCTAGGTCCCGTTCGTCGACTTCGATCTGCCAGTAGCCGCTCTTCACATCCATCGATGAAAAGTATCGAGAGTGTTGCAGCCGGTCTAACGTGTCGTAGATGCGGGGAAGTGGATAGACGTCTTTTCTCGTCACCCCGTTCAGCTTCCTGTAGTCCACGCAGAACCTAAGCGTTCCATTCTTCTTAACCAGTGCGACTGGAGAGGCCCACGGACTGCTTGAAGGTTGGATTATGTCGTCGTTCAGAATCTTTTGAACTTGCTCCTGGATCACAGCCCTTTCTTTAACGGAGACTGTACGGCGATCGATGCACAGGGCGCGCGTCGTCCTCGGTAACGATTCAATGCTTCGCAACGGCGGTTTGGCGCACCTTCGACGACGTCGCAAAGCAGTCGCTGTATCCGTCGAGGAGGTTAATTAGCTGCCGTCGTTTCGGGCCCGGAAGCTTAGGATCGATGTCGAGCTGCGCTGCCGACGTGCTGTCTTGCTGAGGTGGCGAGGATGCGTCAGTAATGGCGGCGATTTCGGCACAGTTTCGCAGTTCCTCGACGTAGCGAACGGCTGGACCGTTCGTGAGGTATTGCGTTTCATTTCAGAAGTTCGTCACAAGGACCACAGTGCCGCAATCCTGAAGTTCAGCTACTCCTCTTGCGACGCCTATTCCTCTTCCCAGAAGCAACTGGAGGCTTCCCTCAAGCAGAACGTCGCCGCAGAAAGCTTCGGTCACCCCGACGGGCGCGAAAACACTCGACCGCGGCGGTAAGTTCACGTGGCTTGCGAGGACTCGGACCGAGGATGATGTCGGTTTGGGTTCCTCCGGTGGTGAAACAGGTTTTCATAGCGTCAACCGGTTTACTCCCAGGTCGATGATGGCGCCATACTCACAGAGAAAGTTCATTTTGAGGATAACGTCCCTCGCACAGTCTTGCAGAACAACGAACTTCACAGGGCACGTCTCACCATGGATCCAGACGCGAGCAGTGCATCTCCCAACTGGTTTTATGAGGTGTCCTCCGGCGGTTCATATTTGTGGTACATCCCACGGCGTCAAGACTTTTCCAAGGCGGCGGGAGAGCCTCTCACTCAAGACTGAGTAGTCTGCTCCGGTGTCCACGAGTGCCGATGCGTCGAGGCCGTCGATAACAACGTTTAGGTAGTTGGACATCGATGCAGGAGTGTCGTTGTGACGGGGAAGCGCTCTGTCGTTCTTGGAGGCTCTTTACGTCGGTCGTTTTCGGCAACTCCACATTTAGGTGTTCCCGCGCCCAGTTTCCCCGGCGAGGAGCGAGGGGCGACAGGCTTTCACGTCGGGATCGGAACAGAGGCGAAGCTGGACATCGCGGCGATGGCGACCGGAACTTTCGGCGGGACGCAGGCTCGGGGGACTGGGGTCGTCGCAGATACTTGTCTATCTCGCTAGGACGTCCACCATGACGGGTGCGCGGGTCGTTCGGGTAGAACCCGCGTAGCCCGAGTCATCGGTATAGGCATCGGCGGTAGTTGTAGTATGCTTCCCCCCAATGGAAGCGCAGAGAGCGTCGGTTGGGCGTTCGCCACACGTCGGTCTTCCGGGGTGCGCTAGGCTCCGGGCAGGCGTACTGCACCGGGTCGTTGTAGCGTCTGTCGTGCTGCGGCGTAGGAGTCTGACGTCGCGGCGGCGCGACAGAGGTGCGAGGAGGAGGCGGTGGCCGTCGGGCCACTGCGGCCTAACACAGCGTCGGTGCTGTGTTAGGCCGCAGTGCGGTGCTGACGAGAACTTCTGGCTGCAGCGCTTGATGGACTTTTTCCCTGACAATCTCGGTGATTGAGGGCGAAGCTCGGCTTGCAGCGGCAGGTAGAAGCTTCTTGCTCTCCTCCCGAACGACGTTCCGGATTATCTCGCGAATGTCCGTGGTGTTGCAGCCGGAAAACAAAAAGGCAGCGACGCCAATAACTTGGTGATAGTGGGCGGCGCGTGCTTGAAGGGCACGTTCGATGTCGGTGGCCTCCGTGATGAAGCCTTCGACGGTGGTAGGCGGGCTCCGAACAAGGCTTCCGAAGATGCTTTCTTTGAAGAGGCGCATCAGGATTCTCAGCTTCTTTGTTTCGGAGGCTTGAGGATCGGCGCGGTTGCTGAGTCGCAGGAAATCTTCCACTGAGATTACGACGCTCTCGGTAAGGCCTTGGATCCTCACTTGAAGAAGCTCTTCCGCGCGTTCACTTCAATCTTGGTTCGTGAATGTTCTTCGCAACTCAACCTTGAGTTGCTCCCAGGATTTGATCGGTGCTTCGTGGTTCTCGAACCAGTTCCGGGCGGTTGCTTCCAAGGCGAAGCAAGCAGTCTGAAGACACTGTTCCGGTGTCCACCCGGTATAACGGACCACTCGTTCGTACTGTTGGACCCTGTCGTCGATGTCTTCGTGGCTTTCGCCGTGGAAGGGAGCCGTTGTCCGAGGAGCGACGGGTAGGTAGACGACGGCAGAAGCGGCGGGGGTCTGTGGCTGGTTGGCCATCGTCGTCTTCTTCGGCATGGGCTTGTCTGGCAGCAAACCCATTTCAGGAGACTGACCTCTAATACGTCGGCTTCTCCGGGCTTTCATGTCTTCGGCGAAAGGTAGCCTTCCGGGGCTGAGCATGTCGCTTGGGCGGGATGTATTTGGAGTTGTACGCTCCACGGGCATAGAATGCGATACCCGCACCTCCCCGCAGGGGGCACCTGTGAAAACAGGTGTTTGGAGAGTGGCGTCTCCACGGACCCCGAGCCCCGCATTGGGCACCTGCACATTAGGTGCTTGGTGAGTAACGTCACCAAGGACCCCAGCCACATCGGCGACACCAGAGACCCTGAGCAAATGTGGCTAAGACCCGCCCACGTCTGGCTGTGCGTGGCGAGCCGGTGTCCGGGGAAAAAGGCATCCTGGTGGTTGAGCCGAATCCGGGGTACGTTTAGACCCTTCGGGGCCCCCCGGGTGAGGCAACACACCACTTTGGCCCACGCTTCTCGTAGACGGCACTCCTGGTAAGGCCCGGCCAGGATGATTCAGTCTATTCGCCTTTCCTTCTACTATCCCCTCCGAGCTTTCACTTTTACCTTTCCTGTTTCTTTTACCTTCTCTCTCATTTCTCTTACTCCCTTTTCACCCCTCTTTGGCGGCAAGGGCTAACCTTGGGTGGAAAGAGGTCCTGCCCCTGCAACCACACTAGTGTACAGTGCCTGGGCAGCACTGGTAGAGCAATTGTGTCAGCCAAGCCTTTCTTGCTATGGCGCATTACCTACCCCCTTGTTGGGCTCCTTGGTGGGCGGTGCACCCGGGCACTGAACTTCCTTTCCCATCGTTATGGGTTCCAAGCTAAACAAAAACTCTGATCGGGCTCTGAAAAAAGGCCCGCACCGAGGACAAACTCCAAAAGAATCGTACCACGGCGACGGAAAGTTTTCCAAAATTTTTGATTATGCACCCAGACAACGAGGACAAACCGCTTGCAAAACTTTCCCCTTTCCTAGTCGCAAAGACCTTGGAGATGGTATTTGGAAAATATTTCAAAGCTAAGAAGCTTTTTTCTGGTGACCTATTTGTTGAAGTCCATACTGCAGAGCAGAGTACGGCATTACTTGCCCTCAACAAAATCTAAGACTATGCCGTTTCTGTGACCATTCACCGCTCTCTAAACAGCACGCAGGGCGTCATCTCTGGGGATGATCTACTAGGAAGCCCGAACGAAGAGATCCTTGAAGGTCTTAAAGATCAGGGAGTCATCACTGTGCGACGCATCACTCTTCGTGGTGATGGCCAGGAGAGGGACACTAAAAATGTAGTTTTAACGTTCAATTCAACAAGTCTCCCCTCCGCAGTCAAGGCTTGCTACCTTAACTGCAAAGTGAGGCCCTACAGCCCCAATCGAAGACGTTGCTTCCGCTGCGAACGTTTTGGCCATGGGTCAACCACGTGCAGAGGAAAAACGACATGTGCCAAATGTGCAAGCAACGACCACCCCACAGACAACTGTTCTAGTGACTCGCACATCTGCGTGAATTGCCGAGGACCTCACCCTGCATACTCTCGTTGGTGCCCAAAATTCAAACAGAAAAAGAAAATAACTCTAAAGACAAAGGAAAACTTGACTTACCAGGAAGCACGTGAGCGTCTCTCCTTCCTGCAAGGAGGCACGTATGCTGAGGTGGCAGCCAGGGGGGCTGCTCCGCCAAAGACCTCTGTAGGTACACAATACTCCACTCAGGATATTGTGGCCCCATTTAGCCCCCCATTTCTTGCGAGACCAAGGGCGGATAACACACCCTTACAGACTCCCATGACGCAAACAACCGACACGTCGGTGCGTCTCTGTTGTCTCTCGCAACGCCAACGGCGTGCAGAGGAGGCACCTCGGGGCTCCCCACCCTCCTCTTCTCATCATACTGGGAGCGGTGCCAGGACATCGGCCACTCCCAACGCCAAGGTTCAGGAGAAGGTGAAATCTAACAAGTCACCTTCATTTGGACGTTCCCAAAAGGTCGTGTTCAACCTTCCCGTACTACATGAAAAACAACGTAGTGCAGATCAATCAAATGCCCTGGATGCATCCGAGTGTAATCGTGGTGCGTCCTGCTCGCATCAGGAACCCCCTGGTGTACAAGGAGGGATGGCTGAATCCTGCAGTGATCCTGCAGATCAGGCCACCCCTATGGAAGTTGACAAGCAACCAAAAAAGAAACGGAGCCCCCGCATAACAGGACCGCCCCAGCATAATGCCAGTGAACATTGTGCAGTGAAACTGCAGAGGAGCGCGCTCAAACATTGAAGATTTAAAAGGTCTGGTACAGGCCCCAGGCGCAGAGGTGACCTGTCTTCAGGAAACCTTCCTTTTCGAGTCGGCCTCGTTCAGAATTGGCAGATGCGCAGTATATCGCAAAGACCATTCTCCGGATGTGAGAGGTGGAGGAGTGGCTCTCATTGTGCAGCCCTCGTGTCCTTCAGAGCAGATTCCTTTAACCTCAAACTTAGAAGCAGTTGCTGCACGTATTTACATCGGTATCACGGTAACTGTATGCTCTCTTTATCTTCCACCTAATGAACAGATCACGTTCACTGAGCTAGAACAGCTGGTAAGTGAACTCCCAAGCCCTTACCTGCTTCTTGTAGATTTCAATGCTCACATAGATTATGGGGAAGTCAATTGGATGACTCTAGAGGCAAAGTGGTGGAGAATTGTTTGCTCGAAAATTCAGTGAATCTTTTAAATAACAAGTCTTCTACGCATATTACCCTAAGCTTGCCTGTAAAATACTCTCCCATGGACTTATCATTTTGTTCAGCTTCTCTTTTTACGAAGTTGTCCCCTTGCGTGTTCACCAACATCTATATAACAGTGATCACTTTCCCATTGTCATCCAACACTCGTGTGCGACTCCTTATGTTACGAAAGAGTGCCTCGGTGGGTTATTGAGAAGGCAGACTGGACGAAATTCAGTGAACAGGCTCAGATTCCTGAGGATGGCTTCACAGCACCTAATATCGATGAGGCCACGTCTGCTTTGGCAACTGTCATAATTGACGCAGCAACAGTTTTAATTCTAAGAACATCATCACGGTTTCCAAAATACCCAAAACCCTGGTGGTCTTCAGAATGCACAAAAGCCAAGAAAAATGAAAATAAATATTGGGGAAAGTTCAAGAGGTATCCCACTTCTGAGTGGCTGATCGCCCTTGAAAGAAGCAAAGCTGAGCTCCGCCACATAATCAGAAGCCAGAAGAAAAACTCCTGGTGCAAGTACACCTCCGACGTAACCCAGAACAAATCAATAAAAAAAATCTAGGACAAAGTCCGGAAGATGGAGGTCTTATATAATGATACCCGACTCTCTATTCTCAAAGATGGAACCGTTCAAGTGTGCTCTCCCATAGACGAGGCAAATCTGCTGGGACATACTTTCTCAGTAGGATCCAGCAAGTCTTCACACAAAAAACTTTTTCTAGCTTACTGCACGCAAGTAGAAAGAAAACCACTGCCAATAAAACTCAGTAGTGAGGAACCTTATAACAAATCTTTATCTTTTCGAGAGCTGGAGTTGTCGACCCTGCATTGCCGGAATTCTGTAGCTGGCTTAGACAACATACACTATAAAATGATTGCTAACTTATCCCATGATTCCAAACTTGCTCTTCTGCAGTAATATAACAGAATATGGGAAACGGGGGTGTTCTCATTATCCTGGAGGAAAGCAATCGTTATAGCCATTCGAAAGCCAGGCAAAGATCACACAAATCCTCAGAACTACAGACCAATAGCTCTCACCAGCTGCCTCTGCAAGGTGCTAGAACATATGATAAATTCAAGGCTTCTTTCTTTCCTAGGGGAAAAAAACTTACTAGCACGAGCTCAGTGTGGTTTCCGCAAAAACCGCTCCACCCTTGATCATCTCGTATCTATGGAGATGGAGGTTCGCTCGGCCTTTGTGAGGCGTGAACATCGGGTGGCAGTTTTCTTTGATCTTGCTGAGGCATAGGATACAACATGGAGGGATGGTATTCTTAGTAACCTGGTGTCAATGGGTTTTAATGGTAACATGATGGTGTTCATTAAGAACTTCTTAACAGATCGAACTTTTCAAGTGCGCCGGGAGCTGTTCTTTCTGACGAGTTTATGCAGGAGACGGGCGTTCCCCAGGGGTGCATTTAAAGTGTTACATTATTTTTGGTTCAGATAAATTCACTCTCCCGTGAAATTTCTCGGCCCATCGAGCACTCTTCATAAGCCGATGACCTTAAAATTTCTATCAGGACTTCATCTCTGCGAGTCGCCGAGCGACGACTCCAGCTCTGCATAAACAAACTGGGCAAGTGGTGTTTTCGAAACGCAATGAATCTCCTACCTGGGAAATATGTGATTCATACCTTACAGTAATGCGTCTCTTTGTTTGAAGGAAGCTGGAACCTTTCCTTAAACCACTTTTAGCACCACTAACAAGATTAAACATTCCATTTCAGCCGTGTTTGGTGTTAGGTCCTGAACCTCAGATTCCGCTCAAAGACATATTCACGTTCCTTAAAAAAAGTGGCCTCAAGTCACTTCTCTAATACACATGAATTTTCGAAGCCCTTTACACTCTATAGTCCTTATTACCCATTTGTATATTAGCTAAATATAGCACATCAGTTTTACCCATATGCACTAACATACTACATATTAAATCAGCTAAATAAGATCTTAGCGCTATTTGGCCCTCGTGTTGCCCTTGCGCCATAAAACACCAACAAACAAATCCCGCATCTCCACCAACTTGCCACGAATGACGATGCGACAAAGGAGGAATAACTGAAGACACTGAAACATTTAATCGGGCCCACTTGTGGCCAAAATAAAAAGGAAACAGAAGATAACAGAGGAGCGTCACGGGCGCCGAAGTCGCCGTAAAGGCAGAGTTGAACGCTAGGGCGAGAATAACTGCGGCTAGCCACGCGGAGCCCCTTTTGTACACGCGTGGACTTCTCGAACAATCGGCTTAGAAGGTTCGCGCATAGAATATTCTAGCCTTGAACATGCAACAGAGGTCTCGAATTTACCAGAACAGTAAATTGCAAGAATAAATAAAAGACGGTAGCGCCCAGGAATCGAAACCTGGCTCTTCGGGTGGGAGGTAAGCACGATAACCGTTAGGCCACGGTCGCGCTGCCCACTTGGAAAGCTTCGCGCGCAGCAATAATCATTGCAATCTGAAACTTGGAATAAGAGAGAAGCCAAAGAAGCACACTACAAAACAGTGAGTAACAAGTACATAAAAATCAAAAGGCAACGCAACATGACAAAACTTGTTTTTATGTAGAACGGTTCAAAGTAAACGAGGGTGGCTACTCATTACCCAGCCTATTACGATCGAATGATTCATTCTCACATTATTCAAATCTTGTGCATAAGTCTTCGGGAAGTATGCGCCGGGTTTTAATATCCTCACATCTTACTGACCGCCGACGATTGACTGCACAGTTCGTGCCCATCAGTAATGTAGAAACACGCGCACAGAACCTGTAAAGAATACAAAAACATCGATAACACATTTCCGAAGTCAGTACGTTTTTTTACTAGTTCGACGTAACTGTGAGTCAGTTTTCACCCTGTGTAGGGGCCACGGAGTTCACAGTTGCAGTTTTGAACATGCCGGCACGCACTCACTGATGATCTTCTAAATTTTGGGACACAAAGCGGGATGAGCATGCCTTGACAAGTGTATGCTGCTGCCCTGTGCTTTCCCAGATCTTTCCTAGGGCAACGTTCAAAGCGCCTTTCTCCTGTGTCTTCCTCCACATGTATGAGGATCAGATGCCTCTTAGTGAGTTTACCTTCTCCCACTCATTTTTGTTGAGCTCCCAAAACGCGTGAGCTACTCAATAGCGATTGAGAGTAAAACAATCTCTTTGACTTTTGGTCTGAGTGCTTTAACGAAGCTTTGCACGTTCGTTACGGAGTACAATTCCGTAGTTATCAAGTCATACATGGATGTCTGGTGCTTGAACACGCCGCCCCCTCCATCAGACGTGCTTTTCTCGTGCCTTGATGCGGAGAATGTCCACTTAGCGCCGACATTCACTTTTTTTTTTTAATTCGTACACCTAGTGCCTTTTTTTGATGTGGCTTGGAGCACCGTGTGAAATATAAACGAGTTGCGTGAAAATAGGCAATAGTTCATCCAGCAGCCCTTCGACGACGTTGAGCGCAAAGAGCTCAAGGGACGAGTCGTGGACGATGTTGTCGCTCACTATGTAGCCACGCATATCAGGATGGAAACCAACTTGATCTTCCAGTGATGTCTTTGCACTACGTGCTGCATCACGACGCTCCAATTTTCAGCAAAATTGAAGTGCATGATGACGGCACGTTGACTTCACATGCGCTTTCTCGGGCCATGTGGCCCTTCGCTGGGGGCGTCTGATGAAATCTGGAATGTATTTTTTGTCCGCTTTTGAAACTCGTTACAGAAATTCCAGAAGATTTATGTACGGATTTGAATAATGTAAGAATCGATCACTCAATTGTAATAAGCTGTATAATGAGTAGTCACCTTCGTTTACTTTGAACCGTTCTATATGGAAACAACTTTTTTCATGGTGCGTTGCCTTTTGATTTTTATACACTAGTTACTCATTGTTTTGTAGTGTGCTTATGCGGTTTCTCTCTCATTTCAAGTTTTCAAATACAATGAATATCACAAGTTCACCTACTTTACCTTTCTTTTTGAAAATGTAAACAAAAATAAAAACATATTTTCCAATTAATAGAGGCGCACAATCGGTTCGAGGTTTGCGTGAGAGATTGAGGTCGATTTTCTCGAAAACACCTTTTCTGTAAATTTTTATTTCTTAGTTTGTTTTAGATATAATAGTCGACTACAAAAAAACAATCTAGAAATGTAATTTTTTGTTTGTATGTCTTCTATTTGAGCCGCAATCGCGTGAAATGTGTGCTCATTTTAGTCAAATGGGCACACATTTCACGCGATTGCGGCTGAAAGAGATGACATACAACTAAAATGCTACATTTCTAGATATTATAATTTTTGTAGTGAACTTGTATATCTAAAAAAATTTAAAAAATAAAATTTTACAAAAATGGGGTGTTTGAGAAAATCGACTTCAAACTTTAAACATTTGTTATTTCTTACAACGCTTACGTGAAGGTAGGGAACGGCTAGTTAACAGATCATAATGATATTATTATACTTATAATGGGCTTGTTTTGGGCCTTCTATAGAGTGAAAGAAAGGAAATTTACCTTAAGTGAAGAAAAAGTAATGACCTGTCAAATTTTCCCAAACATCAACCTGAGGGACGCTTTTGACATTTTTTTAGAAAACAATACAATTTCTAAAAATATTTTAATACGTCAAGGTATTTTCATAGTACCTATTAAATGAGGGTAAACGTTAAAAAAAGGTGTAGGAAAAAGACAAGCGCCAGCAGAGTGTGTCAAACAAGCGACCTGCGACAGCAGGCAAAAACATTAGTTTCTGCCACTGCGGCTTCTACGCTTCGTAACTCGAGAACAAAAAATGTAGGGAAGATGCGGTTTGCGGCCTCCTTCATTTGAGAAATGCCCCCAAATCATATATTTTTTTCGTCAAAATTAAAAATTAGACCTTTTTAGCCTGCCTCATTTGTGATGAAACCACCCACATACGTATATATATATATATATATATATATATATATATTTCTCAGGTTGCTTACCATGGTATATCGGAAAATCGAAATACGTCAAGAGAGACCGAGGAGCAGAGGAGGAGAGGAGGTGAGGGTACAGATAAAAAGGGGCATACCCTCCTATCCGGACCTTCCTTTCTACCCGAAGAGCTACACTCTAGTTCAGCGTTACAGGGAGTTCTAAACGTATTTCATTTTTTATTAAAAGTATCCAAACTTTTCATGAAAAAAAAAAACTGGAAGGAAATGCTTCTGCTGCTAAAACCTGACACCCTTGAAAAATACATTGCGCGCTTCGGCAAAAAAGAAAATGATTGAGCAGTTCTCAGTTGGCTTGATTAGTAATTTTAGGTCAGTTTAACTTTTTTCTTATTGTAAAGATTCGGAAATCGCGCCTAGTTATTCAAGCAGAGAACGTCAGTTTTTTTAAAATTTGTATGCCCTGCTCTAACGACTGGACATATTAAAGTGTGCGTGAGGTATTTGGGAACACAACATCCGGGTGCGTAACCACTCATACCCTTACTGCATCTGTCTAGACTGTTAACGTTGCCTTCGATTGCGTCTATATCATTCATCAAATGCATCTGTTTCAAAATGGCAGCTTTCGATCTGACACAAGAAATGAAAATGCATGAAGTCCCGGTTCCCTTGGCTGCCGACCACTGCGATTTGGATATAGCCACATTCTTGAATGTGTGAAGGTACTATACTTTAAGTTTACAAAACGGCTTTTGTAGCCTGACGGGGACGTTCCATTCGCGGACAAGTGAAAGAAACATCCTAGCGGTCAGATGTTGTCAGAGTGGCTTCGTTTTTCCAGCAAGCGTAGGACATTTTGATCAACGACTCGAGCAGGTCAATGAGGTCCATCGCCAAGCAGCCCGAGGCGGCAAAGCACACCATCAAGCTTGATGTGCAGGATAACTCTAGATACGAATCGTACGTGGGAAGAAGAGGTCAGCTTATGCCCCTAAAACCAGGAAAAACTGTCATCCGTTACACGCGCTTGTTGAACCAGATCATGCACCCTGAGGGAGCGGACGTGTTTTGATTTTTTTTACGACGAGAAGTTTGACCCATACCAAAATGTCAAGAGGAGGAATGACAGGTACCTCGGTGCGAGCCCCGATGTGAATCTTACGTTCGTTCGAGCAAAGGTTTCATCATCGCTAATGGTCGAAGCCGCTGTGAGCAACGACTGTCACGCCATCCCGCCGCACTTCATTCAATATGACCTGAGGGTAAACTCGAAGGCGTAGATCGATGTTCTGGGAACTGCAGTGAAGCGTGAGATAAATAATGTGGCCCGGGGAAGGCCGTACATTTTTTAACAGGACCTTGCTTCAAGCCACATAGCGCACGCTACCCGAAATTCGCTGGCGGACATCCTCGACGACCACGTCATCCCTAGTATGTGGCCTCCTAAATTTCCATATCTAAACGTCCTAGACGAATATGTCTGGGGCATGGTCGAGATAGAGAGCACAAAACAGCCCACAACTTCAAAGAGTCGTCAAAGGCTGCCATTGTGGACGCTATGACCAACATCAACGAGCACTGCATAATCTGGGCATGCAGCCGGTTTCGAAGCAGCATTGAACCAGTTATTGCCACTGAAGGTGCCTTTATCGAATGAAGTTGGAGAACAGAAATAGAGAGTAGTATCTACATAGAAATTTCCGTGCAAGAATATTATCATTTATATTTTTTTTTTTGCTGAAAGGACCGTTATATTTGAAATACCTGAGGCACCCTGTATGTTCAGCAGAAGTTTTACGTTCATGCGGCATGTAGAGTATTTTTACTGCGCGAGGAACACGATTTAATCTCCTCAGCTGGTAGCGAGTAGTTAAAATCAAGATGGATGAATATTCGTAAATTTCAGGAATGGTGGTTCCACAGTCGATGAGCGACTTCACAATGCTTGTTTGTTTGTGTCTTGATTAAAATTTCAGGATACAGACATAGAATCGAAAACGCTAATATAGCTCGCATTAAGAAATAATTATGACCGCAGTTTCCTGTTTATGAGTCTCACCTTTGTAGAACGCTGATACTCATAACAATGCGACTATTAGACGGCCTTTTTCAGAAAACAAAAAATTGATATATAGGTAGCACCCTTGTCTAAGTCCCACCTCAATATTTATTTACAGTCAGCGCGTTTGAACTGCATTGATATGCACGAATATAAATATTGTGATTGAGATGAAGCCAGTTTTAATAATCTCGCGAACGGATGAAAGAAGAAATTTGACTCCCGCGGCAAATTTGCGCGCTTAAGGTCAATCCTTATTAA
Organism: Ixodes scapularis; assembly: GCF_016920785.2. Classification (NCBI taxonomy): domain Eukaryota; kingdom Metazoa; phylum Arthropoda; class Arachnida; order Ixodida; family Ixodidae; genus Ixodes; species Ixodes scapularis. The sequence goes on from NW_024609881.1 coordinate 67,580,282, forward strand.
AAAAAAAAAAGAAAACCGACTATACGTCGTTCAGTAGAGCGCACCGACAAAACCTTTTTGAAAGAAACGCCGCATCCTATTAACTGAAAAATACTGTACTCGACACACATCTGCCCTCGTACCGCTACTCAACGTTGAACATCCAGATTAGTAAATATTTCGACAGACGGCAGTGCGCCTCCTTTAGGTTGTGAAAGTAGCGAATGGTTCAGGTAAATATGATATAGCTTCGCCAATACTAGAAACTCCTCCGAAAACCTACGGGAGCGGCGGCGAATGTGACAGTGGCGCCTCTAGCGGGCTCGGAGTCTACGGAAGCAGACGACGCAATAGAAAAGTACAGGATCTGCGACGTCCTCGAGTTTTGCGAACCCCGTTTCTTCACCCCAAGAGTTGAAACAATTCATTACGATCTGTTCGTTTGCTAAGCGGAATCTACTGATCGCAATTGCAACGACAAAGAAGTAACAACGCACGCGTAAGCAAAGTTAGAGCACTTTATTTAGATGTCTCAAACGCCACTCAGGGGGATAACACGCGTTGGTAGTTCATCTGGGAAGCGAAAAAAGCCGTTTAGCTACTCAAACTACGTCGTAAGAAGTTACTGTTTATCCGTTACAAACTGTGTTGTCACAATTTCTTACCTGAATAGGTGAATATTAAAACGTAAGTTAAAATTACCAGAGCAAGCGCACCAGCCTCTGCACCATTAAAGAAACAAAAAGCAACGAGAAAAATAACCGTGCAAACACTTTCCGAACTTTGCAGAAAACATGGGGTCCCCATCCCAGACGGAAATAAAAAGAAATGGGGAACAGTCGCGAACAGCGGCGAATAAAACAAAAAAGTTAGCAGACGATACAAAGATACGAATCACCCAGCAAAGACCTCTTCAATGACGACGATCGCACGGGGCATCGGTAGGAGCATTGAAAATTAGCAGGTAGTGCTCGCCGTTCGTGTTGAGTCCACAACAAATAAAGCGGAAGCATCATGACAAAACTATGAATATAAAGAAAACGAGCTTAACTTTTTTGTTAGTCGCGCGTTACACATTTGTTTATTTACTTTCGTGGCGTTGGTAGGAACTAAGAACAAAAAAGAGGAAAGGAATAACACAGACCAGCTCACACTGCGTGGTAAATAAGAGTCGAACGCTGCAATCTGCTTCGTGCTAGCGGAGTGCGACCTGTTTTTGCTTTCGCATTTCTTCTCCGAGTGGCTTTGGCAGGTTGTTTGTTAGCTCGCTCGGCGCAGCAGTTCGAAAGTATATTCAAATACTTGTTGGCGCACATGTCCAGGCAATCCTTGCCCACCATACCTCTGTCTGGAGTGGCGATCAGCGGCCTCGAGTGCGTTTTCAGCTGAACCCTTGTTTCGTGAAATGTTCGTCTGTTGAGGCGTCAGTGGCAATTTTTAAGCCAGACTTGGATAGCTCTTCCAGTTTAATTTGAAGTAACTTAATCACTCTTGTTTGTTTGGTCTTCGGGGAGCGGAAGAAGGATTTTTCGCAACACGACGCAAACTTGCTTTTGCAGTGGAGGTGGCAGACACATGGCATGCCAGCCATCTCCAAGTATGTGCTGGTGTATGCCCGAAGGCGGCCGGTTGTTCAACCAACGATGACCCATAGCAGACCTGACCGCGTACTCAAATAAAATTCGAATAGAAATGTATAACGACCTTACACTTCTCAATATATTTATTGAGACTCGAAAAGTACGTATGAAGATTTCGGATCATAAACTCAATCGAAGGCGAACATAGGAGATTGCCACAGCCAACAGTGGAAAAAACAACAGCAACAATAAAGCTGCAGACGGCCCTCCAAATGTTCGGGCATAGCGTAGAGGACGAACCGGTGGTAGTAAGCGACAAAGCGAAGGAAAAAAATTAAAAACTAAGTCAAACAAGGTAAAGCAAAATACGCGATAATTTGTGTGTCAAATAAGCACAAAAAAAAACGCAGGAGAAAGAAAGAACGCGGTGGCGTAGCGTCGCCTCAAACATAAAAAGGAAGTAGACTTTGAAAAATGTAAGGCGGTGCACGACGGTCCATCGTGTGTTCCTTGGTGAAGCTCTGCTTTTATTAGTTTCAGTAATAGCGTCAAATTTGCATGTGCACAATCATCTTCTTCCAGAGCATACTGATATCGCAGTAACGTACATGGCTTGAAATGGCCTTTTGCTTCTACATCCGAAGACGATCGGGATTAGCCAGCTCGCCTATTCGACGAAACGGTTTTAAGTAATACATTTATGAGAAATTGAAAAACACAACGAATCGATCGATATGAACAGTAAAACTGAAATGTAGCATTCTTTTAAAACAAATTTAGATTGCTCTTTTCAAAGAAACAGGGCGAAGGTACATTCGTGTTTTGCCTAACTTACGTAAGTTCTGACAGAGTGCTTACTTCAGGAGAGCCCAAAAATTGCACCCTACAAGCTGCAACATTTCTCCCACGCGAAGAAACTTTCCTTGACTCATGAGGTGGAACCTACTTTTTAACATTCAAAGCAGCGAATACCCGTGACAATTTCTTTTCATTGGTCACCTCGCACGGAGATAGGCAAAACCAATGAGTTGTGGAGAATTCGTCTGGTAGCGGAGACTTAGAGATCGCCAGGGGCGCTGCGATCACTTTTTGTATGCGATCCGCGGGAGTTTCCAGTATTGGCTTACGTGGTATTTGGTTCAGGTGTGCGTTATCGCCTATCTAGAGTCGAAAGAGACAGCTTTTTGGCACACTGTACATATAAGAGATGGCAGTGCCAACACATAAGCAGAACGTCTGGGCCTTCCACGCCCGAACAATAGACCGCCCAATCGCCGTAAGAAAAGAGAGGGGAAGCTGAGGGAGGAGTCAGCCACCCCCTCATCTCAGAGCACACCACTCATAGACGGGAATCCTATCCTATATAATAAACATGTTCTCTCTCTTTCTTTCTCTCTCTTGTTAGCAGCGCCACGGAGGTGCCGTAAGTCAAGCTGCTCCTCATTTCCTTCTTTCTAAATTTCACGGGAGACACAGAACAAAAACCGATCAGCTTTCTCCATACTTTCCTTGTACGACTTAAGGCCCGTTCCACTCTTGCGACCGAGTAAGACCGAGACAGACCAAACCGGTTTTTAAGCCTCTTACGATCTCTTAGCACCAGCTCCGCTGCAGTGCATCCGGTCCTAAGAAGTCCCAAAAGGCTTAAAAAGCGGTCTGGTCTCCCTCGGTCGTACTCGGTCGCAAGAGTGTGAACGGCGCTTTATGCTCCTCTCCTAGTGCTCTCCAAAATAAAAGCGATGGTAGAAAGATGCACCGAGGTATTGGGAAAGGAGTGTGAGTCGTAGGTGGGAAGGGGTAACATAAGGTATAAACTTTATGTTGTTGTTCTTTGTGAAAAACCAAAACAAGAAAAGAGGCGTGTTGTTTGGGAAAGTGGACATGTGGTGGTTCCGGGGAGGATGGCGCAGGCTTCAACATTTTTGACGACGTGGGCGACCAAGATCGTCGCTGCGGTCGGCCTTCCACCATTGGCCAAACGCTTACTGTAACCTTGAGCACGATGAATTCCAATTTCAATTCTAGAAATAGGTACTCCAGACTATCGAGTTGGACGTTGTTTGTTTGAAAGTCGGTGACAACAAAGCGTCCACCGTGATTTTTACGCAGCATCAGAATCGTCGCCGGAGCCCGGCAATCGTAGCCCCGACTTCACATATAGAATCCGTAAGAGGAAGCCACCGAAATATCTCGCCTCGGAGATGAAGAAAAACAGTAGAATTTCGAATGTGCTTTTCATTTGCTATTTTACCTCAAATCTGCAAGTTCTCTGGAAGCTTATCCTAAAAGAAAAACATTAAAAAATCGAACAACATTTGAGGGAAGCAGGAATATTTTTACATTTTGCGACGAAAAGAGCGAGTCTAAAGAAGTGACTGTTTCCCTTTCACTTTTAAACAACTTACGTGGAGGCTTCGGCCGTTGATCTAGAAAATCAGAGCAAAGAAACTATTACTGATTACGAATATGCGACTGCCATGCGTTGATACAGATCACGTAAAACTACTTTGAGTTACGTACGCCTTTGGAAGGTGAACATGTCTTTACTCTCATTGATTTGCCCAAAAGTTGGTGGAATACATTAATGGGCACATCTGTAATCGTGAACCTAAAGTATATAGGATAATGTTTTTCTACCAAAGTTACTGGATTTAAAATTCGGTCTGAGAGTCTGAGAGGTGATAGTGGCCACACCGAAAGATGTAACGTCAGAGGCTGTAATACGGGGCAGTACAGCTGCCTATTAATCATAGGTTAGAAGTTTGATGGTGTTAAATGAATACTGGGGAAGCTCACGCCAGCAAAACGAAGCAAATATCCCCGACACCCTGTTTCTTAGACTGCTTGCTCGACTTGCAAGTTGTACAACGTGTGAGGTCACCCCCCTGGATAGGTCAGGCGAATTTGAATGTCGTCTTTTTCAAGGGGAAAGCAGAACTTTCTTTTCTTGGAAAGGTCAAAGGTACAAGAGGCCGATTACCAGTGCCTCATTACTTCTTCAATAAATTTCGTGATTCTCACCTTTCATATTCGGGGCTGTAATTTGCAATGTAATTGCATCGCGTAACTTCGAAAATAATTACATTTATTTGAGACTTACGTTTAAATAAACATTAACATATACGGCGGTTAAAACAGAATGCTGTCCAGCTGAGAAACATGCATTAATAGTTATTGTGTGAATAAAAGGAAAACAGGAATCTGCAATCGAAAATCTAAGCACAAAAAGAGATCGGAGAAAAAGGACAAAAATTCCGAGGGCTGGACAAGGATGCAAAATAGTATCATACACGTTTTCAAACCACCCGTCTTGCGGCTTTTTATATTCTGTCTTACTAAAATCTACAAACTTAATGGTTCTTAATTGGTTTCGCTATGTTTCTAAGTGGAACGATATACGGGAAATTTGAAAGGCTTAAGACCAATTAAAAATCTAATGATCGCATATCGGTAATTATTCGTTTTAATTTGGCAATTAAGCCACTATTTCTGTCCCTCCCCCTGGACGTATAACTCAAAAAACATCAATTGCTGGGCAAGTTGGTTAAACATCACGTATACAGTACCGCTTTTTTTGTCGGTTTCATCTCCTTGTCCTCTTGCGCTCTTCCATACAAGACGTATAACCCACCTATACTGAACACATTAGCCTACTCGAAAAGGATGTTTTTAGTGAATTTGTTCGTATTAAACTGAAACACCCTGCATATTTCCGCAATCTAGAGCTAAACGCTCCTTTTCTGTACATTTTTGTATATGCTCTGCAGAAAAAGGTGTGTGCACATCGGCGAAGGCTATGCCCATGAACGTGTGAAATTTAACAAAAAAATATTCAATGTGCACAAGCAGAAATTCCAACAGAACTATAACCAGACCTACCCTTTCGCGTCTATTGATGTTCAGATGCAGCACGGAACTATAAGGACATTCAATGCCATTAGTTGCGTGCTAAAACTATCTATTGGATCCGACATAGCACTGAGAGTATCTCTAGTGCTACAATTTAAAAAAAAAGGTTTTAGAAAAGATATACCTAAGGACGTTTTCGTGGCGAAAAGTGATACCAGTGTTTTCAGGAATTTTCTCGATCAAAAAACATCGCTTTGCGAGGTACGCAGATCTGAATCCACAGGAAGAGCAACGCCAACCTCTTGGCAACTTGCACCACCTTCCACAGTAGCGCATGTCCAATAGCAATTGGTATTTCGTCGACGCTTAGTGAAGCCAATGGGCAGAAAACAAATATAAATTAAAAAAGGTATTTCCGCGTTGTTTGTTGCTACAATTGTGAGTGGCCCTAATAAGGCTGAATGCGGCGAGAGGGTTCTACAACGGATTTCGCCACATATCGTCGTCTCCTTGAAAATTTGGAATTTATATTTACGGCCACGCTCAAAAACAAGACTTACACGTTGGTGCGGCGGTGGTCGTTGTCGTCGTTCCGGGTGTTGTCGCCATCGTTGTACTCGTCGTTGTACTCGTTGTTGTAAGCGCCGTTAAAGTCGACGCGGTACTCGCCCTCGTACTCGACGCGGTACTCGCCCTCGAACTCGCCGTTGAACTCGCCGGTGGCCTCGCCGTTGTTCTCGTCGTTCTGCTCGGTGTCGTCCTTCTAGTTGTCGATGTCGGTGTTGTCCTTGTGGTAGCAGAAGTTAGCTCCTGGCCTGAAATGAATGTTAGCTGCCTTCCAACACGAAATATATCAGTATTGCAAAACATTTGGAATTGAAACTATCAATGATTACCTTAAGAACAGAATTGCGTCACGTTTCCGTGTTTCAACAATAAACATTTCTTATACATGAAAAAAAAAAGTTTAAGTTCAAATAAGTAATGAATGCGTAAACGTATATACCTGCTACCTTTTTAGAGCGTTGGCATGTCAGATTTTTAATCTAACCGCGTAACTTTCGTAACACAGCTTGGCAGAATCATGCCTTTTTCCATCATTTGTTCAACAATAAGCACAGGGTTCTTAATAGAAGGTTTTAGAGAATCGTATTGCATCATCGATTGTTTGAGACGCGCCCCGATACGACTCTCGAACGATATGTGTAAAAAATTGCAAACTGCCTTTGATCATGAAATTGGAATTTTGCCCGTAGTAAGGGGACTGAGGCTATAAATATGCGCGGAATGGATCATCTTTCTGTACTTGTGTAGCGTCACATCAGTTTTTTTCTGAGGAAGGTTGTTCGAGACAAGAACTAAAGAAAAACGAAAAGGTACTAAAGGTCTACGAAAATATCAATGTAGGCTAGTTGGTTAAACATGCCGATCTTATATTGCTCAAGGGGACATACAAGAATGTTAAGTAGACAAGTGCTGCTCTGCTTACTTCATGTCCTTCTTGGTCCCTTTTCACTATATAATATCAGTATACTAAACCTACATTTTCAAAATAAATTTATATATCCCCTGAACGGCTTAAAGTGTTTGCTTGGTGCGGCAGCCCAGAGGTTCGCCGTGCCGACCTATTCAAGCTGTTTCCCTGTTTTTTTTGCGTCTTTTTTTTGTTTTTATATAATTGGATCGGAACATAATTTAAACGCAACACGTTTAAATTATTTTAAAATTATATTCTTTTGGTCTCCTTAGCGCTTGCAGTGGCACTTTGGTGATAGCAGTTGCCAAGGCACTTTTATTTTATTAAGGCGAAAGCCTTATATGTCTCATCGTTTAGTCGACCTTCAAAATCCTTGAGCGAAAATACTTCGGCGACATGAAAGGTAAAAAAAAAAAAACGTTTCCGTTACCATACAGGCGAATCGGAGGCACTGAAGCTAAGAAGGATGACAAAGCGAATTAAGAGGAATCAAAGTGAGTTAAGAAGTATTAAACTGAATTAAGAGCAATTGAAGGAAAGTAAGAGTCATCAATGGGGATTAAGAAGTTCTATAAAGCAAATTAAGAGAAATCAAAGTGAATGAAGAAGAATTAAAATGAATTATAAAAAAAAATTAATATGAGTTAAGAGGAATCAAAAAGAGGTAAGGATAATGAAAGTAATTAAGGACGATGACTAGCAAATTAAGAGGAATTAAAAAAATTTTCGAGCAATTAAAGCGAATTGAGTGGATGACTATGCGAAGTAACGTCATGACTCAGCACACTGAGAAAAATGACTCGACACATTGAGGATGTCTTAGCGCATTAAGAAGGATGACTAAACATATTAATATAGGTGTCTGTCTTTCATATATCGGCGCCTGGGCTTTTGCCTTCTAGTCGTCTTAGAGATAACATAAAAACCCTGGGAATGTTTTTTTTTTTTTTTTGCTTTTTTGCTTTACTTTTTTTTTCCGAAAAAATAGTGGGCAGATCTTTACGTTTGGTAGGCCGTAACCTTATTGCTTTAAAGTTAACTCCGGTTTATTTTAATCGATCATAGGGTCACGACAATTTTTAGAGAAGGAGCTATCGCTAAACTACGATGTCACAGTTTTTTTTTTTTTTTTTGTGCCATGTGTAGTTTTTCTAGATACCTTATCTCAAAGTTTTCCTTCAGCGGTCCACAGCAAAACCTAAGCTACCGTCTTGAGAATGAAGCATCCTTTGTGATTAGCCGCATGACATCTTGTGACGCAAAGTTTGTACTGCGGTACCTCAAAACTTGCGCCTGGCCTAGTCGCAAGAGCAGTTCCCATCGGTCAGGTAAGATGCTGCGTTCGTTTTACTGCTTTGTTCTGCAGATATGTAACATTTGTAGCAAATATTAATACACATTTATGAAATTACCTACAAAAAAGCGAGTTGGCCACGGTGAACGCAGGATAAAAACCGCCTATCCCTCCCCTTATCTTCAGAGAAAAACTACAATCTTCGTGTTATGCGATGAAGATTGGAAAATCATTGTGGAAGCAAATTGTAAGCTCAAGCTGAGCAGGAACAAACTAAATGTTCGCCGCCAGTGAATGCCACGTTCGGCCCTGTGACGTGCTTGGGCAAGCAGGTAGTCGCTAATCTTCTAGCCCGATCGCCGAACAGCCCTTACAAACTATGGCCGCTCAAGCATAACACAGCAAGCAGATATCATCCGATAGGACGGCTGACAACACAGCAGAAAGCTTGACCAAAGTAGTGGCAGCACGAATAGGAAACTTCATTAGCAACGAAGATGACATGAGGCACAAGGCTGCTCGACAAACAGACAATCTGCTGAAAAGCTGGTAGCAGCGTTTTTAATATTGGTTTTATAGTGAATCGCAGTATCCCATTAGTGTAATATTTTGACAGTGCTCGTATGTAGTCTCTATAAATCGATGCCAGTCAATTCCTTTGGTTCGATTTTTAACCGCAGTTACCCTTCAACTAACTCTTGCCGGTCACTTGACGCTCCCTGACTCAGTAGCGAAGCATGAGCGCAGCGCATACAAGTCGTCATGATCGATCGGTTGTCCACACCCGATCGGTTGCAGCGCCCGATACTGATCGCGAGTACAGTCGTTCACGGTATAGTCGAGACACGAAGCATTGTTCCAGGTTGGCGAAGCTCATCTTTGAAGCATTTAAAACACGTTTAAGAACTCTCCGCTCGGGATGTGAAAGTTTTATTAACGAGAAAGTAGCAACATCGATGGAGGAAACAAATTATTTTGTAAATGATGTCTCAAAGCCGCTACTACAAATGCTAAGACGACATAAAAAATAAACAAGGTTGTGTGGGTGAATTGCTGTGAAATTTACGTACCATTGTGCGAGCATAACATTGATACGAAAAAAAAAACAACATAAGGTCGCATAGGAGGATTATAACCCATAAACCCCTGTACTGCAGAGCGGTGCCTGAAACACTCGGCTAGCACTCCAAGATTTGTTTTTAACGGGTTCAGAGCGTATATAAACCTCTCTATTATGTGTAGGAATAGGATATTTTGTTGTTTTTATTGTAAACTTTTATTTAATATAACCTTCCTGGACAATGCCTCAGTGTACGCCTTGCTTCTGAAGTACTCAAAAGCGATTGATATATCGCTCATATTTACGCTTTCTTTCTACTTGTTTCCGTGAGCCAAATTTCAATATTATAATCGAAGCGAAGACTCATTTTGTGGATGTAGCTTGGCTATCGTACCGGGACACAGATTGACCCCTGCGAGATGCAAAACAATTCCCTAAAACGTTCCATATCCTAACTGAAGTGTAAACCTCCAAACGGACACTGGGACAAGCACTGATCTCAATGACAATTGCTGGATCGCGTTGTCCCGCTCTGCGAATGCGGTCACTGGCGGCCATCTTTAGGTAGAGTTATATGACCTCTAGCCAAGGTACAGGTCCTGCAGCCACTGTAATTCATCCATGGCAGACAGCGTTTTGGCAGGTGTGGTGGCAGGCTGACGTCAAAATAGGGTGAATGATATTTCCTGCTTGATTGAAATTGTCTGACGAAACATGTTTTTGAAACCCAGCGTGAACGGTAGCCCGATCTTTGAGGACCCGGTGAAAGTTTCAAGAAATCGCAGCACCGGGGGAAAAGCAGCAAACTCGCATCGAATGTCGCATCAGAATTATCATCAAAAGCAGACGCCTTTACCGAGTCTGCTTTCGATGCGAGCTGCGATGCTTTCCCCTGGTGCTGCGCTTTCGTAGAACTTTGTCCGGGTCCTCATGAAGCTACCGTTCACGCCGGGGTTCAAGAGTCTGCGTTGTCGAACAACTTGAATCAAGCACGAAATATCTCCCACGGTACAGTGTACTAGATCCACGGCTATTTTATGGCACCCGGCCGCCATTGCGCTGTCCGCCATATAACTATGATGGCTAGAGATGATATAACTCTATCTAAAGATGGCCGCCAGGGACCGCATTCCTGTCCATAGGAGGAGCTGGTCAAACGCGATCCAGCAAATGGACATAGAGATCAGTGGGGACAAGGGTGCCACACTTTTTGTAAACTACTGGATTTGCCAACAGGACAAGTATATGCCCCACATTTTCGAATGAACAGCTGCCATTTTTTTTAAATGTGTCGCAAAATATTTCTGGATGGCTTATTTATGAGGTTTTTAAGACCTATTTCTTCTGTAGCATAGAAACTTTTCCACATCCCACAAAGGGTTAACACAAATTGCAGACAAGAGAATTCAGGCTATGAAGATTACTTTAACACATATATTATATTTAGGGCTCCGTGTTTTCGGGTAAATCCGAAAAAAAACTCTGAGAAACACCCGCCAGTAAAAGTTTGGTCAGTTCGGATTTATCCGATAAACTCGGAATGTTTATGTACCAATGCCAACCACCCCCCCCCTCAAAAAAAAAAAAAGAAGAAAAAGTAAAATACTTTTTTTTTTACAATTTGTTCAGCACGGTGTCAATGGGCCTGGGAAAATGGCACCATAATTATCTCCCAAATGTCAGACCGTTTTCAAAAGGGGTCTTGCCGCTTCTCTCGTCGAGGTTGATTCCCGGCAACAGGTCATTTTACAATCGGATCACGGCAAAAGCCACTCTTTTGGTTTCCAGTTTGAGATATGCGATTTGTGATTTAGGGAAAGGAGAAGGTATGTTTTTGTAACAGTGAAAGCTATGGACCATAGAGATTGTATTAAAAAGAAAAAAGGGACAGTTGAAACTCTCTATTACATCCTTATCCACTCCACCTCGTGCGGCCGCGGGCTAGATGGATGGAAGCGAATGGGACCACTACGAGCTTCGTAGCGAATGCCCCCGGGAGCTTATTGATTTTAAAGTATCGGCGTTTATCGAAGCAACACATATGTCTCACTTTTATCGAGGGACAAATAAATATTGACAATGGCATAGGCACAAACGTCAAATTCAACTGAAGATGATTTAATCAGAACAAGCGCGTTTTATTTTTTTTTATCTGGCATACGTTTACATCCGGTTATTATTCACATATTTATTTTCAGTAGGAAAAACTGCGAAATTGAAATCCGAATTTCGAAGAACTGGGAATCAAACAATTATAAGGTCCGATAAACTTCGAATCTGCGGCAAAAAATAAACTCCGAAAAACACCCTCCGAATTCGACGAAAAATAAACGCTGAAAACACGGATTCCCAATATATTTTATGTTAAACTAATTGTTATTGAAAAATAAAGCAGTACTCTACTGTTATTAAGATAAATATAAGGTCACCTAGGTACTAACCGATTGTTGTAGAGTTTATTCGTGCACTTGGTGGGGTGGGAAGGTACTTCCCTGCTTCGTCATCTGGAACGTAATACCTATTATTAATGGAGCATTTTAAGTAGAAATCACGTGGGTAATATTTTTACTGCGAATGATTGCCTCTCAAGGACCAATTTACATTATAATTCTTGTAATATTGTTAACAATTTTTAACTAAAAGTTGTTTTGCATTTTTTTAATGAGTTGCGTATGTCAATTTTAAAGATGATAGATAATTAGAGGAAAACACAACAGGACTGGGCTTTCAAAAGAAGCTCTCCATAATTTGGATGCCATTCTTCGGACAAATAATGTTTGAACCCGAAGCCATCAGTCAGACAAAACGTGTTCATTTCATTCATCACCTCGAACAGTTAAGTTTAAGATGTTAGTTCCCAGTAAATCCTTCTAGTATTCTTCCGGAACTTTTATTTTTTGGGACCCCTATTTAGACATCGTGTCTTCGCAGACTAAGTTGCCGTTTGTATTAAATAGGCAGGCGCGTGCCTTGCGAGGCAAATATTGCAAAACGGCTCAATTCTTTACTCTGCGCATTGGCAATTTTGGTAACCAGGTTTATGAGACCCCATCCTGACTTGTAATCTTAGTGCATTGGAATTGCTGAGCAAATCCCAACAGCGTATTCAATATTGTCACATAACCTGTGAGAAAAATAAAGTAGTTGCGATAAGGCGATACAATTAAAACTCACGGTCGGGATGTCGATCGCTGATATTTTCTCTATCGGTGTTATCTCCTACAGCTCTGAGAAATACATTATGATATTACCGTCCGCCTCCCTTGCAACAAACCTCCGTTAAGGGGCGAATTTACACCAAAGTGCATATACTGAAAGGTTTTAGAATATCGATGCGTGTATTTAAGTTTGTAATCCCGAGGCTGTACTGTACTGTTTTGAAAAAATAAAAAATAAAACTTACGTTGCAATATCAGATGTGTTTTACTCGTATTTATTTTTATTAGGGTTTCAGAGTAAAAATAAAGTTACTGGATTGTAGAACTAGCGCATACACAGCCTGTGTCATCCAATACAATTCGTGTCATTAGGAACAAAAAGATTTTAAAGCAACAAGCAGAGAGACTAAATAAACTTTATTGTGTTCATCCTTCAAAGCCATTGGAGATGAAAACGGATATGCCCAACTAACCTGTGTTTATCGGCAGATCTTCAACTCCTGTAAGGAAAGATATGATTGTACATAATACACAGCATTTCAAACTCAAATGAAGGTGGAATTAATGTACATATATGTAGATGAAGATATATGTACATTACTAAAAACATAGTTTACCAATAACTTCGCGTTTCTTTCTAACGGCTACCTCTTACGCCTCTCGTAGCCTCCTTAGATTAATATTCTTATCAAGATATAGACGAATACCGGAATTGGTTTTAGTCGAACTCACTGTTTCAAAACAAGCATGTTTGCCCCAACTGATGCGGAAACAATGCATAAGTGCATGGTCGTTGTTTCTTGCAGCAAAGCGCTTAGGGGCACATGACCCAATCTTTCTGTGATATCCTAACACATGTCAGTGCATACAGCTTAAAAGATATAATTTAGAAAAAACTTGCTATTTAAACTTCACTTACCAGAAGTGGCGCTTATGATCAAAAGTATCAGTATGATCATGAGGACGAAAAGACAGCAGATGGTTCCGAGGACTACGTTGACCGCCTCGTCAGAGTAGCTAGTGTCTTCGTCACTGAAATAAAATCAAAATTAGGCGCTTAATGAAAGGAATGTAAAAAAAAAAATGAAAGCCGTTTACAACTCCCTGTAACACCGAATTGGAGAGCAGCTCTTGAGGAGGAGGAGGGAAGGGTACTGAGGGTTACCTGTTCTCGGGGTGGGGTGGGGGGGGGGGGGGGTCATGTGACCTTGGGGGGTCATGGGACCCCCCAGAAATATTTTTCCGGTAGATTTAGCGGGGAATTCACTAGATTTAGCGGGGAAATTTTTCCGCTAGGTTTAACGGGAAAATTTTTCCGCTAGACTTAGCGGGGAATTTTTTCCGCTAAATCTAGCGGGAAAATGTTTCCGCTAGACTTAGCGAGAAATTTTTCCGTTAGATTTAGCGGGTTAATTTTTCCGCTAGATCTAGCGGGGCATTTTTCCCGCTAGATTTAGCGGAGAAATTTTTCCGCTCAATCTAGCGGGGAAATTTTTCCGCTAGATTTAGCGGAAAAGTTTTTCCGCTAGATTTAGCGAGAGAAGTTTTCCGCTAGATTTAGCGGGGAATTTTTTCCGCTAGATATAGCGGGGAATTGTTTCCGCTAAATCTAGCGGGGAAAAATTTTACGCTAGATTTAGCGGAGAAATTGTTCCGCTAAATCTATCGGGGAAATTTTTCCGCTACATTTAGCGGGGAAATTTACCCATAATGCAGCGTGCGGTTACGCCGACGGCGACGGCGACGGCGACGCCGGCGCCGCTCAAGCCGGAAACGGGCCCCTAAGAGCTGCGCTCTAATAGGGGCGTGAATTATTATATACTCCTCTTAGCTTTCAATAGCGTTATGGCTATATCAATATTACAGACATCAAACAACAGCATTGTGCCACCTCAAGTTGACATCACCACACCCCTGCCTACATTTCGCTGTCATTTGGACGAACTTTTCGTCACTTCATAGCGCGTCAGTGTATATTCATATCTATTTCTTTTTAATGAGTAGGATTTTTGTTTAAGAGTTTTTATTGTACGAGTTGGTGTACCTAAGAGAAGGCCGCCCGGCCGTTTTAGGGCACCCGAAAAATAAAGATTATTATTATTATTATTATAAAGCAAACTTGTTCCTCGCGGCTATCGGTGCTTTGAATTCTTTCAATATAGTAACGAGCTGTGGCGAACGAAACATAGGTCAGGACTTCAGCTTGTGCGAGTTGGTTATTCATGATACATAATGTATCATGAATAACGCATACACGCATACACAGGAAGAACACTCACTGCGTGAGTGTTCTTCCTGTGTATGCGTGAAATTGCTTTTAAGTGTGTCTGATCTTGTGCGCTGTGAAGCAGTAGAACGAAACATATATTCTGACCTGTGCGTTTACCCCCGGAGTGTATTAAAATTGCCACGCGAATGTATCAGCATATGTCATACACCGTTGCGAGCGTTTGATAGTAAAATGCACCTATTTAATTAAAAGGTTTGCCTGCCTATGCTTGACTGTCCTGAGGTAAGAGGGAGGGGAGTTGCATAGATTTATGGAGTGGTCGAGGTAGTTATGATGATGAGTTCGCTTTATATAAGGCGTTATCAAATGGAACCAGCTCGTGTGCCATTATTAAGATAAATAAAATCGTACATCAGCTGGTGTGCTAAAATTGATCAGAAAATTATAAAGGCTACGTGAGTAAGGCTGGGCAAATCGCTCCTCCTTAAAGTGGCTTCGCACAAAAAAGTTATACGCGTTTGTTTTTGCCAAATTGTGAATCTAGAAACATTACTGAAGTTACGGCTTAACTCAGTTCTTAATTGCTTTTAAGAAAATACATCTTAATTAGTAAAATAATAGTTATATTTTAAATAGATCGTTTCCTAAGAATTATCAAAAATCAAACAATCAGCGAGCTTTTTGCTAATTAAAATGCACGCGCGGCATTTTGCGGTATATTAAAAGCTCACTAAACGTGGGCGCGTTTTTAAGCTTCCGTTTTCTATCAAAACGAATCTCCAAGCTCTCGGCCCCGCTGTTCGGGGCCAACTGCTGTGCCTAACGACCGCCTCGCCACCATCGTAGGAGAGAAGGAAGTGCGGCTCTAGCCGAGTAGAAAGAGAAAATCCAACAGAATCCAATCCAATCCATTCAGGCGAAACGAGGCGGTGCTCTGTCCGAATGGAATGTTAAGAATTAAGGGGGCGATGCAACGATTGTGGTGTTTTGCGCAAGTTCCACTAAGAACGAATCTCTCACGTTAATAAATCATTAAAGACGCGTTCATTTTGCACCACACGCAATCAAAGTTGAAGGAAAAAAAAACCGATCGCCGCTTACTTTCTTAACTTGCAGCAACAACAAGCGGCCTCCTAATTTGGAGCCGATTATATGCCGCCAATCTTGATCATAGCCACGCGCTGGGGTTCGCAAAGCACCGGATGCGCGCTGAGTTCCAGAGATTATTACAGTTCGGCTATTGTCGTCCTTGCAGCAGTTGGAGAAGGGCCACTACCCGAATTCTTGCTTCTCGAGCTTTCGATGATCACGAGCCCGAATTGACTGCTCCCGCAATGCTTTGGTCCAACCTTTGAGCTGCATTCAAATACCGTCACTGGGGGATACTGCTATTCCCACGCTACTTCTTCAAGTTATATGAAGGGGAGATAGAAAGTAAATGCTCCATTTTCTTCTTGAAATTACAATGCAAAAAGAAAGTTTCTTGGTCAGTGGCTTGCGCGCTAGCATGCTTGAGTCCCGCTAATGTTAGTAAGGTCGTGTAAAGTGAAAAACAGACAAACATTCTAATTGGATATCGTTGCTCCGCCCCTTTAAGTTTGACTTTTTTTGGTTTAAATCCGTTATGCCGAGATTATGTGCGAGTACATACTAATCAAATTGCCAACCGTTACATGAATAGCGACTGTTTCCACTGCCATTGGTCGGAGACGACTCCGAAGCTGCGGGTCTTCGCACCGAGGACACAGCCGCCGCAGACTGCCGCGGCGACGGGACGTGAACGCAACGGAAAAGATAGGTGGGGGGGGGGGGGGGGATTAATAGGCGCCCTCTTGATAGCCGAGAAAACGTGAAGAATATCAATGTCACGCGACCCGCACCAACAGAAATGCGTGACACAGATAAACAACGTGACTTGGGCATCACGTGACCCGCCGGTTGACGCTGTGCAAATGGCGCCTCCCGCGTCACCGGCGGTGGACCCTGCACTGCCTCGAGCGGCGGTGGATGCTGCAGTGTGTCGAACGTTTGCGTATATTCGACTGCGGCGAGTGGTGGAAGAGTGTTCGAGTGCCTCGACGTTCACAGTCTGGTCTTCTCTGTTCATTACAGCAATATTTTAGTTCTCTGTGCCAATTATCTCTGTGAGGTTCAAGAGTGTCAAGGAAGGAGCTGCCGCGCCATGAATTTGTGACGTCGGACAGTGTCCTAACAGGCAACACAGTCGGCTCTCTCATATCGGCTTTTCGTTTCAAATGGTTGTGGTGCACAAGCCGTCGCTTTCTCTTTTATGTTTCCTCTTGGATGCGATACACGTGGCTAGTGATTTTTTGGTGGACAATAGATGGATTTAACCGCGGGAAATACAGCTTCGAGGACTGTCCTCGAGGCACTGCAGGCTAATGTAGGAAGGCTGTGTCACCGGGTTTGTAGTCTTGTTCATTGGTAGTGACGTCGTTGTGGCACTTCTGTGGAAACTCACTTTTTCGTCATTCACGATTGCATGGACGTGAATCCTTTCTAAGTTTGTCAGACGGTATGACACGTGAAGATAGACAGAAATAGACGTCGACGGCTTAGTGTGGTTGTACACGTCTAACAGCATGTCGGCTGGGATTGTCATGTTTCTACCGAAGAGCAGGTAATGCCCACTGTAGCCAATCGGCTCGCACTTTCGAGGGAAAAGACATCTTGATTAGACGTAGCTTGATATCCCAGTTTGTCTGCACCTCATTAACCTAGGCACTCAAGCAGTTCATCAGCGCGCGTTTGAAGCGTTCCACCAGCCCGTGGGTGCTAAAGGTAGGATATTGCCTTTCGGGTGCTTAAAGTTGACCACCTTTTCCATAATAACTGGCTCTCGGAAGTTCTTTTTTGTTAAGAGTGTAGTGCCGATGATATTCCGTAGCTACTAAAACAGTTACGAACGAGGCAGTTCGCGACTTCCTTACACTCTTCGGTCTTCAAGGAGGACGCTTAAACCCATCGAGGGAAATAGTCGCTCACGACCACAGCGTAGCTGTGTCCTCTAAGTGTCGTCATGAACATCCCATTGATGTTCCAAGCCACGCGCTCAAAAGGGACGATGGCTGCCTCCTGAACCAGCGGTGTTCGTGGTCTCGGGTTCGGTGGCTTACGAACAGAGCACTTAAAGCATAGCGATCCCCCGTTGGCTACACTTTATGCCATTTGTATCCGGGAAAAAAACACCTTCTGCGTTTTTTTTGGCTGTTTTTGCCCACCCAAGATGTCCGACCCCAGGTGCATCATTAACGGAGCCTAAGGCCAGAGGTATCTAAGGCTGGGGTGCCACGGGGACGGGGGTGGGCGCTGGTGTTCTTGCCCACCTGCGAGAGCCGTCGGCAAGCCTCAAAGCATGTGCCGGTTGTGGAAGTGCGCTGCCCCGGAATATCGGCGTATCCCTCTTGGCGGCGTACCTGAAAGAGGCGTCGATGATGGGCAAGAGCTGTGTGTCACATCGCTGCTCTTCTCGGGGGTTCGTCACAGTGAATGAAGACTTCGAAATTGTCATGAGTACGGCGTGTTAGCCTCGATTCGTCGCGGCAGGTCGTCATGGCAACGAGTCTGCGTTGCCATGTTGCTTTCCCTGTATTTGTGAAACGACGGAGTCATATTTGACGAGTTTGTCAGCCGAGCGAGCGACTCTGTCCTCTGGTTCTTCAATTTTTTTTTTTTTTTTAAGTTGTGTTGTTACTGCAGCGCTCTGTGGTCCGCACACGAGGTGAATCGCCGTCCGCGCAGATAGCGTTTGAAATAGCGGACAAAATAAACAAGGGCCAACATTTCTTTTCTGCTCAAGCTGTACCGGAGATCAGGCCTCGTGAGGGCACCGCTGCCGTAGGCTATAACTCTTTTGGTACTATACTGTAACTTGGAGAGCACAGCCCTATACCGTCTTCACTTGCGTCTGTGGGCAGAATAAAAAGTAGGACGTTTGTCTTTTATATAATATTTTTTCAGCGAGTACCTCCACCTTGTGCAATTCCCGTAAGGGCCTTCAAGGTTTAGTAAATAATGATGATCATAATGATGAGTTAGGAAATGTCAGAACTGGAGTGTTTGAGGCGTTCTTCGCGCTCTTCGATATCGCCTTGGCATTGAGGAGCCCAAATGAATTTTCTTGTCTCTCCAGCAACTTGTGAAGCGGAGCCGTAATTATGGCGTAGTGAGCAACCAGTTTCCGGTAGTGCGAGGCAAGCCCTAGAAACGAGCGAAGATCCTCGACGCCTGAAGTCTGCCGCCACTTTGAGACCTTTTGTGCGTAGGTGACATCGGTTCCGAGTTCCGTAGCCAAATTTCGGTGGCCTAGGTACAAGAAACTGGTTCTGAAAAAGCGACAATTTGAAAGATTTAACTTGATACCTTCCTCTCTCAAAGCAGGTAGGACCACACGGATGTGTGGAATATATTTGGCTTCTGTTTTGCTAAAGATGTAAAGATAATCGAGACAGCACAGTCAGAAGTTGAACTCCACCCCGATCACCTGCATCATGCGTTGAAACTTCGCAGGAGCGTTGCACAACCAAAAATTGGAGGACATTGAACTGGAAAAGTCCTTGTTGTGTGGCAAACTCCGTCATATCTTGTGACTCTTTCGACATCGCCACCAGCTAATACGCAGACGTGAGATCGATTCTGCTGAAATATTGATCACCCTTCAGAGCTTCGATAGTGTCATCGATCCTTGGCAGTGAATATGCGTTCTTGTGTGTAACGTTCTTCAGCCTGCAGTAATCGATGCAGAAGCCTAAGTCCCGTCCTTTTTCTTCACCAGAATGAACGGCGCAGCCCCGGAGCTGTTTGAAAGGAGAAGGATTTCCGTGTTTAGACCTTCATTTGTTTTGCCCGTCCGAACGTCTTACCGGTTCAGAGGTAGGCGGCGCGAAGTTTCTTTGACCAGTTGGCTGCACGAATGTCAATTTTATGCGTCAAAATTTATGTTTTTCGCAAGGGCCTGAAAAATAACATCATCTTAGTAATAAATAGTGACTTCGACCAGTTTTTGTTGATCACCCTGCATGTGTAGTGATGCGGCTAGCCCATTTTGCAGCAAGGCCACTGATCATTTCTTTCTTTCCATCGCGGAACAGGCGCTTTCTCGCGCCGTTTGCGCATGGCTCTTATCAGCTGAGGTAGTGGAGATTCGCCTTCATGTTAGGCAAAGGCGCGTAGGGTTACGAGCGTTGTACCTGTAAAAAAGGAGGCCGGTTCCTTATAATAGCTAAGGACGCAAACCGGAAGCGTTTCCGACACTGTAGAAGCGCTCCGAGCGATTTCAGCCCTCTTCTTTATGATGAGATCAGCGCAACGTTCAAGAAGCTAAATACAACTCTGCGGAATTTCATGAAATGTTTGTGATTACTATGGTAGCGGTCCTCGGTGGCTGTACAGACGTAACAGAAAGCCGAAAGCGTTGGGTTTGGGCATAGGGGCTCTCTGGTTTTCGTTCGAGTTTTCTGTCACTGAGGTCAACTCAGAATCGGTTGTTTAATGGAAAAGTCAGTACCACGACGAAGGCATGCAGAATAAAGAGAATAACAACGAAAGCATGGCTCACCAAGAGACCTGCGATTTCAATGTTTATCGTGGATGTTTCCTAAACTTCGAATGATTCGCCGTTGAGACCAATGACTCCATCATGGCGGGTGAAGTCAAGTGGGGGTTGTATAGCGAATCTTGGAGCCATTTGTCGCCTCGTTGAAATGGTTACTAGAGAACCGGAGTCAACAAGCACAGTCATAAAATATTAGATCGTATTCACACCCACTGTTGCGTGGGAGTGCGGAAGAATTGCTGAAGAAAGAGCCCAGCTATTATTGTTTCGCGTTCACGGTGGGGTTTGACTGTGTGCGCCATTTAGTTTCTCTGACTTCCATGATTTAAAAATGTATGCATGTCAACTAACGCGCGCTGGTCAGTGTTCGTACACGATCTTGCGAGGTGGCCAGCGCCGCCGCACTGGAAACTTCGTGGATGAGGTCTAGGAGTACTTCTCTGGAGAATGTTTTTGTTGTGGTCCTGGGAGTGAATCTGTTATTCAATAAAGCTGTTCATTGTAGCTCGGAGGTCAGCAACGCTGATTCTCAATGCCGCCATGAGACCTTGGGTGGGTCGTGCGCTGGCGTCTATGTACTGACCATGGCGCATTCAGTGCTGGTGTCCCAACAATCGGCGACAGGTGCCCGATTCGCTAGTAAGCAGAGCGAGTGGTGGTGCGTAACCACTCGGAATGGACCTCTGTACAGGTACCAGCGAAATTTGGTGATGGCCCAGAAGACGTAGATGCATTCTTTTTCCGTCGTTAAGTAGTTACCCTCGGCCTAGGATAGCGTCTGGCTTGCATAGGCAATTACCAGTTACAATTCTTCCTGTATTTGGACTAGCACTGGGCCAAGCCTTGTGTTACCTGCGTCCGTGTAGATTTATCTCCCTGCATGATGGTCGCAATGGCCAAGGGCGGAAGGTGAGTGAAGCCTTTGTTTAAGCACGTCGAGCACCCGCTGGTGCTCTTCTGTCTACTGAAACTTTACGGCGTCTTTCGTAAGCTATATCAGTGGCGCTGAAAGATTCGCGACATCTCGAACGAAGCGACTGCAATGGGAACTGAAGCCTAGACATCTTCTTGCGGCTTTCTTGTTCAACAGCGAGGAAAATGCGGCTACAGCGCGCGTCTTCTCGGGGCGAGGTCGAACACTAAGGCTGCTCATGACATGGCCTACAAATTTGAGCTCACTATAAGTGAACCGACATTTTGTTGGCTTGAGGGTTAATCCAGCGCCTTTGATGGCTTGAAGTACGGCACGGAGTCATCGAAGTGCTCGTCGAAGATGCTGGCGAACACCACAACGTAGTCGAAGTAGACGAGGGCTTTATGCCGTGGTAAGCCTGTCAGCACAGTGTCCATGACACGTTGGAGGGTCGCCTGAGCTATGCCAAGGTTGGAGGGCGCCCCTTTAAGTTCGTACAGATTATCGGGAGTGACGAAGGCAGTTTTTTTCCCTTCCCATTCTTCAACTTGGAACTGCCAGTAGTTACTTTTCAAGTTCATCGGCGAAAAGTATCGGGAGTGGCGCAAACGGGCTAGAGTATCATCGATGCGTGGAAGCGAGTAGACGTCTTTCTTTTTTCAGCCCTGAGTCGACGATAGTCCACGAAGGATCTCAGGGTTTCGTCTTTCTTCTTTACGAGCACGATTGCTGAATCCCAGAGACTGCTTGACGGCTAGATCTTGTCATCCCGCAGCATTTTCTGAATAACTTTTCAGATGACTTCCCTTTTTTGCAGAGACATGGTACGGTGACTGGTGGACTGCGTGCACGTCGCCATCCATAACGATGCGATATTTCGCCACTGGTGTTCGGCGAACTTTCGCGGTCATAGCAAAGCAGTGACTGTATTCAGCGCGATCAACCAGTTGCCGGCGGTTTGAAGCTGGGAGCTCGGTGTTTGTGCCGAGCTCCGGAGGCGACGTGATTTTGTGCCGTTACAAGATTTCTTCATAGATTACGGTGACCACAGCTTGCGCGTGAAGCTCCTAGACGTGGCCCACGGTAGAACCTCCGTTAGGTGCTGCGGCTCCTCCCGAAAGTTCGTCGCGAAAACAGTTGTACGTCCTTCTTGGAGATCGGTTACGCCTCGTGCGACGCCAATTTCCTTTTCACAGAGCAGTTGGACGCTGCCTTGCAGGAGAGCTTCGCCGCACATTGCTGCGTCGGTTATGATGGGTACGAAAACACTCGATCGCGGCGGCAGGTTCAAATGGTCGGCCATAACTCAGAACGCGGCTGACTTCGTGTTAAACTCTACCGGCGGCAGAACAGGCTTTCGCAGCGTCAGCTGGCTTGCCCCCAGGTTGATGACGGCGTCATGCTCACAGGGAAAGTTCATCGCGAGGATAATGTCCCCTGCACGGTCTTGAAGGACGGCGAACTTCACAGGGCACGTCTCACCGTGATTTATGACGCGAACAGTGCATCTCGCGGCTGGTGTAATGAGGTGTTCTTCGGCGGTTCGTATTTGAAGTCCATCCCACGGCGTCGTCACTTTCCGAAGTCTCCGAGAGAGGTTCCCACTCAAAACGAAATACTCGGCTCTGGTGTCCACAAGTGCCGAAGCGCGGTGGCCGTCGATAACAACGTTGAGGTTGTTTGACACCGCAGCAGAATCGTCGTTTCCCAGCGTGCCTGTGTTCAAGTGGGTGCTCGGCGAAATTTTTGGATGCACTTTCTTTCGTCCATTTTCTTCAACTCCACCCCCAGGGGCTGCGTGCTCAGTCTTTCCGGTTAGTAGCTTGGGGCGACAGGCACTCTATGCCAAGGTGGAGCTCGGGTCTTTTTGAGGAGTCGCCAGTGTTGGCAAAAAATTTGGGGTCAAACTTCGGGTTTTACGTGCCAAACCAACGACGGGCACCTGGCACGCCCCAGCGGAGGACTGAGGATTAATTTCGAGCACCTGGGGATCGTTTGACGTGCAACCGAAAGCTCGGTTACACGGCGCCTTCTCCGCAATACGCCTCCGTCAGATTGCGGGCACCTCGGCCGGGATTCGAACCCGCCACATGGGGATCCGTAGGCCTGCGCGGCTGCCAGCGTTGGCGATAACCCGTTAATAGTAACTGCGTTACTGAAAACGTGTTACTGTTTTCAGTAACGTAGTAATGTACTCGTTACCTTTTTAAAACAGTCAGGCGCACCTGCTTACGTTACTTATTTTGAGAAATAGGTAGCGTAGTTAGGTCACTCGTTACATATTATTCCCCAAACGTAAAAAAAAAACAAATTGCACTTCAATTTTTTTTTGTTTTGAGGCGCCGATTTGGCTAGTTTTTTTTTTTTTTGTATTTTTACGTCTTTGCGTTTTTCCTGATGGGTATCTAGGTAAAATCGTTAAAAATATGCTCATGTTTTTTATAAACAAACATTTTTTTTATATCTGGCTCTTATGCATACTTGTAACGTCAAAGAGTAAAAAGTGTCAATTCATAATTTAAAAAAGTAACGCAAAATTAACGTGCGTTACTTATTATCGGAAGCGATAACGCGTTCCTCTTATTTGGCGTAACGTGGGATGCTAACGCATTCCTTTATATGCAACTAAGGTGTAACGTATTTGGTTACTATTCTTTCGGTAACGCCTACAACAATTGGTGTCGCACGCTCTAAATACACCGTTCCACTGGACAGACCGCCGGCGGTTTTGCAGCCCAACACGTGCGTGTTTGTTTCCTCGCTATGCGAGCAGACTAGGTGCCGTACGCACGAACTCTAAAGATGACAACGGTTGGACCTTATCGAAAAGTTTTTGAACGGGAGTAGAGACAACGGATAAACAAGGAGGCACCCGATAGACACAAAAGTTTTTTATTAGGACAGTTTTTTTTTGGCGAGAGTTTTTTGTGGCATTTAGGCCAAAGGGCGCCCGTGCTTTCACGCCCCTAGGGTACCTATACAAACTTTGCGTGCGAACTCGGCAAAACTTCTCAAACGACCAAAAAAAGTATTGAAGGAGCGCAAGCACGAATTGTTTCGTGCGAATAAATTGTGTGTCTTGTTACTCTAGTGCGACGAGTGACTGAGTAAGCACTAGACCCCACAAGCTCACCAACTTTCGTCTTTGGAGTATGACGCACGTACGATAGTGCGAGCCTTAAAACGATTAGGTTACGCAAAGAAAAAATACTGAACTATGTAATATAAATTTGTTTCGTGAAGAATGCGGTAATTTTGTAGATTAATTCGATCTAATCGCGGGACCCGGCGCTCGTCCAGGAAGGCCGCCATGTTTGAAAGGTCGGTGACGTTCTCTCAGTGGTGTACTCGTTTCTCAAAAAAAAGTAATCGATTACGATACAGGTGGTGAAGACGTATGCAAATATGTTACTGGATTACTAGAGAAGAAAAGTAATTAGCCCTTACCTGACAAAATTAACCGTTAATCTCCGATTAATTAAGATTATCGGAACAACTGATATTTCGGCCGGTCTAAAAACGGATCTTTTATACCGCGTGATATTGAATCAGAACCTCCGAATTATATAACACTTGACTACTTAATCCATTAATTTGGATAAGTCATCCCCCTGGCGGAAACTTTGTCCCAGGATTCTTCTGTAGGAACCTCGTACAAAGAGCGCCCGTAAAAAACGGAGGGAAAAATAGTAACTTACAATACGTTTTATTACTTCCAAATATAATAGGATTACCCCTGGGATGCTTTCCTAACAAATGTATTCGAACCATTGCAAAAATACTTCAAAAAGTAATAGGTTGCATGTAATTCGAATACTGCTAATGACTACCGTACAATTCTGCGTACTCATGCAAACTGTTCCTGGCGGAGCGACGTCGCAGTCGGTGAACTCGACCTTTCCTTCGCACGCACTCGCAGACTTGGAATATCTCGGCGTCTCGTGCTTGGACTTTCTCGTTTACCCTCCGAGTTTCGAGCACGTGGATTTGAGACGATGACTTTGACGGCATCGCTCCCCTCGTCACAATCTCCCATATACGTTTTGCAGCACCTGTGCACGGGCGCCGCCATAAACGACCCTCAAATTATGTTTCCTCTTTTTACGTTTACTTTCCTTAATTGAGACCACAGCAGGAAATTTTATTGCCATGTTCGATTCTACTGCGTCCTTCTTCCCAGAATTGGCCTTTGTGGAAGTTCCTCAACACCCGCTTCACTTGCCAGGCATTCGGGTAAGACGAGAGAAGCTCAGAAATGGCGTCTGTATTCTGGCGCGTGTGCAAAAGCGTCTACTCCGTTCACGTTTGAGCTGAGACTGGCAGCTAATGCCACAAGTACGAGAACTCGAGGTCGCTGCTTCGAAGCGTCCTTCCGTAGTACGAGCTCTCGCGCTAGAAATGCACGTCTCAAAGCCGGGATCGCGGGCTACCTCGCGCTCGTTGCTTTCGCTGCAGTCTCAGCTTAAAGGGATCTTGAAATAGACCCTTTCCGAAAGTCAGTCTACCCACCTTGTGCAGAGCCAGCCCCGACGCTCTAATGGCGGAACTACACTGTTTCTGCACACCAGAAAAATCGAACGTCTTCGAAAGCATAGAGCAGAAAAAGGAAAAGATGTTGGTCGTTTCACGTCACCTTCGATGCACGAAATCGAGGGTGCTTGATTTAGCCGCGCATGATCTCCTATCACCGCCATTAGAGCGGCAATATTGGAGCTTTTCGGACTGCCACAAGAGGACTCTGACTTTTGAAAAGGGTCTATTATTTTCCTATTGTTTTTTTTTCCAAATGAAGACACCAATGCATTCTCCATGTCCATATAGCGCGGAGCAGGAATCCGTCCTCGCGTTATGTCGACAGCAAGTGTTTGCTGCATGTGCAGATTGGCTTTGATTAAAATGATAGTTTGTTTTATCACATTGCTGGCTGCGTTGACTTCGACCCAGTATTTTTTCCGATCAGTGAATAACAGCTTGACAGTTTAACATCATCGCACCCCCTATGCAGGAAGTATACCACACTTGCGCTGCGCAGTGCGTCCAGTTTAGCCCCCCCCCCCCCCCCCCCAAGAAAAAAAAAGTATTCACGACTGTTTTTCTCTTTGACTTGACCGGACTCGGCCATCAACATGTCAAATCACGTGGTCACAACGTGAAGTATACCTTTCTACCGGAAATGGAGGTTCTCTCAGCCGAGCGGGAGAGCCGCGTTGGGCACGAGCACTGCGTCGCAATGCGCTCGTCAATGATCATACCGCCGACGAATATTTGGATTCGCGTTAGTCGCCTGTGATTGCCATGGGGGTGCTTATCATCGCTTGCGAATGACAAGTTCCACGGTATGCTTAAGTCGAACGGTGGAAGCTTGAAGTCACGATACCAGTGTCCGAGCACTTCACGACCCCGTGATTTCTTATTTCGCTTTTAAGTTGAGGAGAAAGGCTAAGGAGAAAGAAGCTAAAAATTCGTTACATGGTCCCTCTAAGGTTTAAGGCAGTATAGTTACGACGTGTCTCACACGGATCACAGCAGCGATGAGAAGGACTGTTATCAAGAGATGCTAAAATTATGCTGGTCTTTTGTCATCGGCGTCAGATGTTTTGTCAGGCCTGGCTGATCACCACATAGAATTACTAAAACGATCCAAATCGCGAAAATTAGTGTTAAGCTCAAACACTCGGCACTTCATGTCAAGAGTCATCTACTTGTTTTCTTGTGGTGTCCTAACCCCTTTAGACGACGACGGTTTGTGTCTGAGGGATTGGGAACGAACAGTTTCTAGGGCTGCCGCGATCACCCTCCCGAACCTCCACAGCGTTGCACGTTTTGTTTCAGATGGGGGACACATGCCGATAGGGTTATGATATCAAACACGTGCTTACCCTCTGGTGCTGGCTTCTACGGCTGATAATTCCACCATAGGCGCGGTCCAGGAACAGGATCCAAACAGAAAAATTGAAATAGTGGGTTTCGTTCAGATTACCAAAATATGGCAAGCAAACCACGTGTTTGAGCTACTTCTATTTATAATTAAACACACTGCGGTCATATGCCTGAAACGTTTTTATAGTTGGTCGTAGTTAAGCGATTACTATAGTAATGAAACTTCCAAATACGATCGGTAAGAAAGTAAAATTTTCTTCGCATGCTAAACATTCACACAAAAAAGGTTGTTTTCTTCGTTTTTAAGAAACTATTGCCGCGTACGTGGCGAATTTGGCGACGCACGCGGCTACTACGCGAAGGAAAGGGATTCGAACATTGCTCGGCCTGGTTCGTTTTTTTTTAATTTTGTTAATGTGAGTTGTTCTGGAAAGTTCCAGCATATTCTTTGGTGCCATCATCCGTTTTGGGTCAGAGCCTTCCTGGACTTACCGCCTGTACAAGTAAAGCGGTATCACGCTGCCTCGGGGCGGTTGCCCTTACGTTGGCGAAGCGAGATGCGGGTACCTTTCTCTTTACGTTTTGCAGGCACACGTTTGCCTCTATATATTTTCTTTTAGTTCTGAATTAATCTTTGTTTTTATTTGTGACACAATATATAACTCCCATAACAGTGAAAATTGAGATGACCGCCGTTAAAAGCCCCCAACAACGATCGCGTAGTTAATAGCTTTATTTAGTTTGCTTGGTAAGTTTTTTTCATTCATTAAAAGCGGCCGCGTTTTTTTTAGTAAAAACAACATCACCATTTTCAGTGATATAAATAGACCTTCTACATCATAAACTACTAATTTTTCAACGTTGCAACTTTTTTTTTTATTCTCGATAAAAAAGGTTCGAAAGAACTTCCACTGCCCGTGTAATGTCTTGTTATTGCCTACAGTTTGAAATGTATAAGAAATGAATTAGCTAAACCTCATTTTGTTTATGCCTTAACCCAAAACTGGGGGAAGAAATCAACAAACACGCATACTGTTTAAACCTCAGACACTCATCAGTATCTCGAGATTGACTTTATATAAGCATCAAAACATTCAGGCCGTTAACCTCGCCGAACCGATGTCAACAATTAAGCTGACACGAATCTAAAGGTCCAGTGCCCCGAAACCCCCCATCACAAGCACTCACACAAAACCCTAAGCAAAAAAATTAATATAATATTTGAGTATATTCTTGCTTCAAACTGTGGTGCTTAATGTGCTGTTAGATATTGTTTATCTGCATAAGTGAGAGTTGGAGATGTCTAGAAAATAAAATTCCAGATCCCAAAAAGCAGTTTTGTGCAAATAACAGACCTCTAAAATTGATAAACATGCAAACAAATGAATTTGGGGGTTTCCAGCTGAACGTAGAAGGAAAAACGAAGCAGGGGAGAAAAAGAAACACGCACTGCTTTGTGTGTCTTGTTCTTAGAGAAGAAAACGAATAGTGGGAGCAAGAGGGACGCACACTGCTGTGTCTCGTTTTTTCCACTCCTTCGTTTATAACTCTACGTTGAGCTTGATACCTTCAGAGGCATGTCAGACCAACCAGCTCAGCTCCAGGCATGGAAACTTATGCATGCAATCAGAACTAGACTGGGTAAAATTTACGAAAAGAAAAATATAGTTACATTACAGGAAACTTTTGAGAGAAAATACGTTTTTTGGGCTGCCGGTCAGTCAACCCTGATGGCCTCTTGAGGGTGGAAGGGAGTGAGAGAATGAGGTAGTTTCTTGGGATGAGAAATGGAGTTTGGCTAGTTTCAATGTCAGGATGCGTTTATTGTTCTTTGTTTGTGATGTTTTCTGTGTTACTCTTGCTGGCTCTGCAGTTACCCGTTCGTTCAAATGATGTCCTCGGTTCGAGCAGGTTAACGTCGAAAAAGTTTCGATGGTTATATGAAGCCAATGTCGTAAAATAAATTAGCTGCTGTGTTTGGGACCGTAAGTTTTGGTTAGTTCTTTTTTTTCCAATCTTGGTTGAACCAAGAAAATAATTCGGCAGCTCGCCTACGTTTTGACTCTTTCATAGTACACTTTATTTTTAATTTGTGAGTGGCGACGTACAACCATTATTTTATGATGTATTGAGACTTACACACATTTTCTGAGTGTTCATAATAAACTTTTAAAGTTTCCTTATATAGGGCACACAATAAACGCTCTGCGTTCAGTAAACATAGAACATCAACCAGGTTATATTTCGCACTTAAGAAAACGCGTGCTTGGTTTCCTTTTAGCTATATATAACCCCGCCCCTTTTTTGAGGAACCGCGAACCTTACCAGAACAACCAAAAGATGAACACTATTTAGGCTGTTGTTAATACACCCGGTCGCCCACTTGCAGGAGCAACGTAGAAAACATTAGGCTCGTTAGTTAGATATATGTACTAAAAAGATGACTTTCTATTCTCGTTGTCACCGAAAAAAAGAATTCGGCGTGTCCACCCTGCTGCAAGTTTATTGGTCAAATGTCACCTCACATTTTCATCGCCTCTACAATATAGTCCTTGTAAGAGTTCGCAACGTGTAAGGGTCAGCATTCTGGCAGCGCAGTAAAATGTTTTAATTTCATCAAGATGATTTAGAAATGCCCGTAATATGAACAATACTGATTCAATTCACCACGTGAATCAAAGATCGGTGTACAGCTGCCGGCATGGACCGATGGCTAGCGTACCAATATGGCAAGGTTAACCGCCCGAGGGGGGATCGCTGGCCGAGTGGGCTAAAGCGCACACCACCTCGACGTTCGTGGGGCGAAAGCTCGCGCTGCAGAACCCAGAAATCCTGGGTTCAAGCCCCACCCCTGCCCGTTTCTATCTGGATAAGCATCGTACCGGTGTGTGGTCATGTATCACTACTGTGTGAGCACGTTAAAGACCCCAAGTTAGCAGTCGTACTGCACTGTCGAAATTGCTCATCTACAGTGTAAACCAGTGTCGCCTCACCCTGGCAGTCTGACCTTACGCTGTATAAATCACTAAACGTCCGATTGGACTTTTGATTTTGTTAACCGCCCGAGCGGCGTTGGTTCGAACACCATGGAAGTTTTTCCTCTCGGGTCTACCTCATGAACCATGTCAGCGGAACTGGGCTGTTAACCCAGACCATAAACCAGACAAGACACTATATTTTAAATGCTTGCTCTTAGATGCGCAGGCTGCACCGACAAAAGGACGTTGATGAATTTGTGAATCTTGCTGCCAACGTGACAGGCATTAGTGGTAGCTCTTCCTACGTGGCAACGAAGTTTTGAAAACACAATTAAATAAGCGCCGGAACGATCGTAGTAAACGGAGGATGGCTAACTACGACGCTCTCACCCTTATACACTTCAAGAAAAAAGTTGGCCTCATCAAGGGACTAACGGCAGCATTTGGTCCTCTGAACTCCCAGTTGCTCCCCGAAAGGACCATCTGGCTGAAGCTATGTACCGTGCGCAAAAGCTGGGGACTAACTGCGCTCGACTGAGACCAACCGATAGGCGTGCGCGAGCAAAATCATCCATTAGTCCCCCTCAGACAGGGTGCATCTGTATGATTTAATCCCCGAAGGCAAACGGAATGTTCGCCAGGAGGACGGGTGATATTTCGCTTGTCTTGGGGATCGGCGAGACTCAGCCCAGCATGGCTGAAAGTGTTGACAAAACTCGGACGAGACCGGCGAAGTTGTTTATTGTGCCACGAATGTTCAGACATTACACTGTAGAGCTTCACGCGTTGTGCGAATGCGAGTGAACGAATGTGTTGAATCTATTTCACCCAACTATCTCGTCAAAAATGATCTGGTGGCATTCCAAAAGTCCCATTTACGTAATTTGCCTTCGCGCAAAAATTGTGCATTTATCCAAACGCAACACCTCCAAATACTAAAACTGTTCTTTCTTTTTAAAATAGATCTTGATAGTTTGTAGAAGTCACGCTTTCAAAGGGGCAATGAAGGCAATTTCGGAGATCTTTTTGGCGATTGAACTGGGTTCCAGGCACGTCTCAGGCCACGTTGCCCAAATTTCAGCCGAAACCGGCGCTTGTGTGCCGCGCAAATCAATTAAACAGTCGTGGTAACAATCGTACCGGGATCGACTGGGGCGACGCCCCAAGAGTTGCGGGAGAAGCCAGGAGAAGTGGAGCTCACGTGACCGATGCGGTGCCAAGGAGCCCGACGTCACAAGAGTCGCGTCAGCGATTGGTCGAAACGAGAAACGTACCCTCGCTCACGTTTTGGTTTGCGATTTTTAGAAATACTGTTCTAATTTCCGCTTGAATAAGCATCAAAAGTATAAATCGGATCGGAAACGATTACTACACCGTAAATAAAGCAGCATCATTGTTTTTTTCTTTGCTACGCTGAACGCGAAACCGGCAACGAGCAACTATGGGCCAACAAATAAAATTAAAAAAAGAACACGGTACTCCAAAGAGTTTGCAAAATGGTAGCTGTAGATGGCTATTCTAACGGTCCACTGAAGACCGGTATTCGTTCGGGCGACGCTAGTTTTCACGTGTGGGTTGCTGTTCGTGTTCTTTGACGACGAAAAGAGGAAGTCCGCGGAGGAACCGGATCCCGGAACGGCGGGATCGCTGCCGCTTTCTCCTCGGCATCTCCCCCGCGTCCGTCCTTCGGCATGCGGGCCGCTCGTTGCCGGCTGGGCGGTCTCCGTCGGGTGATGGCAGAGGCCGCCACACACGTACTCCCGTTCCGTTGGTGTTCGGTCACTGAACGGAAGCTCGAACTCGCTCGCGAAAGCAGCATTCGTCTACATTGACAGAGACGGCGCAACGACCGCGCCACCGCGGTGCTATAACCCACCGCGGTAACCAGAGTCTCTATCTCCTAAATACTACCGATACCGAGTATTCACACTTGACGTCACTCCCTACGTCACCTCCGTTTTCGGAGGCCCAGAAACGAGACTGGAGATGGTTCAGTTTCGGTTTCTTTACTTCTTTCGTAGGCACATAAATACGCGTCATAAATGTCTACAAAAAATTGGGCGGCATGCTATGTTCCCAGGAAGCATTAAAACACCATTTAAAAAAATTAAATAAAATCGTCTTCATTGTCCCTTTAAGGTATGTCGAAGTGCTTCTGTTTATGGTGTATTTATTAACTGCGGCTTCAGAAAGGTTTTTATTTTGAGTGCGTTCTCTAGCTTGCAAAGCGCGCGACATGCTCTATTCTTTTTGGCACCATGGTTGCTGATTTTGTTATGCAGCACAGAGACCTCATATTCAATCATATCGAGTGAAACGCCAGTTCTACCTATGGCTTATTTTTTTGTGTGTGTGTGTGTTTCGCAGACCCTGGCAGGATCGCTTGACCATAAACGCCTGTCCACACATGCAGCGGAGCGCTACAGGCATAGCGCTGACCTTGCGCTAAGCGCGTGCTGACGAGATCGGTCACCAGCTTTGTATCGCACCGACAAAACTCTTGCTTATGGCAGACGAAAAGTAGCTCATGACACGTGAGCAGCGCTACATCAGCGCTTCGATGCGTGTGAGAACCGGCATTAATTGAGACATTTATTCGATTGTACGCTAGACTTTCGCGTTGATGGCGGGAGATCGTGGCGTCGCTTTGAAGCATAGTTTTGAGCACGCACGCGCTGGGTCTGTATTTTACAGCGAACGGTCTAATAAAAATCTAATATTGCGCTGGTCTGCTGTCAACAGATCGCATGTTGGATGTGAACCATTGTAGCACTTATGCAGCCTATTTGTTATTTTAATATGCTTGTGTTATAACTTAATCTCATATATTTCTTAAGCGATTGGGTATTTACGCTGCCCTGTTACTAATAATCCAAATTCCTCGCAAACAGGCAAGAAGCTGCCGGTGCCCCAATAAACGGTGCTGGCACCACGACTTGCTTTGACAGACGTTTAGTGTCCAAGCCATCGTCGACGCAAATGCACTCTTCGGAATTCGGCCTTATCGTGGATTCTACTGCCCAGGAACTTCAACTTCAGTCATCCTTGAATGCGATGTGTATCCACGAGGCAATAAAGCTATGTTTAACCTGAACTCCACAATTTCGTTTCGGAGATTCGTGGCTCGGGACCAAATTTAAAGGATAAACCTTTAGTCCCAGAAGCCTAAATCCAAGGGCGCAACGTTTAGACCCAGGGGTCCAAGTGCAACGGCCTAAAAGTTAGTCCTCGGGGTTCATTTAAAACGGTGTAACATTTAGTCCCATTGGTCCAAGCGCAAGGGTCTAACAGTTCATCTTCGAGGTTCAATTGAAACGGTGTAACAGTTGGTCCCATAGGACCAAGTGTAAGGGCCTAACAGCTAGTCCTCGAGGTCACACTGAAACGCTGTAACAGTTAGTCCCAACGGTGCTAGTGCGAGGGATTAACTGACGGGGCGCAACAGTTGCTCCCCCTCGGGGACTAATGGTGGTGGCAGCGCATTTGGTCCGCCGAGGGACTAAGTCGAGCTCCCTTTTTTCTTAGAGTGTAGCGTTGACAACATGCTTGTAAAACCTTTCCCATTGAAACAACTCTTAAAGCGCACTTCACTGACAATTTCTTATCTACATCTTAAACCAGTGTCGCCATACCACATAGAGAAACCTAATTTAGATTGTCTATACTCTGCACCTGGACGTCTCAACCTCGTACCAGGATCAACAAAGAAAGGCTACAATGAGGAGATGAGCTTAAACAAATTTGAATTGTGCTTCCGCTTCATACTCGGCTACATTAAGCACAATAGTGTTATTATGTACCACACTACAGCAGAAGGGCTGAGAGTGTTGTTACGACGACAACACGTCTGTCCTTTTCTTACGTGTTTCCATATGTCGTCTGCGTTTTATTTAGCACTTTTAATTTTTCAAATCATATGAACAAACAAGACTCAACCAAGGTTTTGTTGACAACAAGGAGCGGTGACATCCGGCGGTGACTGTCTTCTAAGAACCTTCCTTGGACTACCACCCCGAAGATAAGAGACCCCCTTGGCATTGTTGCAAAGGTAAGTTACCTACACATAAAGTATAAAACTGATCTTGCGTCTGACGACGCCGGACATACGGTGCTGAGGCTCCGATCATACCACCAAATAAGATGTAAGCCAATACTTGCAACTACCGCGAAGCGCGGGCGAAAAGTGATCGCAACGCCCCTGGTGAGCTCGGAGTCTCCTTAAGCAGACAAATTCTTCACAACGCGTTGGTTTTGCCTATCTCCATGCAAGATGACCAATGAAACAAAATTGCCACGGGTGCTCCCTACTTTGAATGTTCAAAAAATAGGTGCCACCTCATGAGCGAAGGACATTTTCTTCGCGCGAGAAAAATTTTACAGCTTTCAGGGTGCAATTTTAGGGCTCTGCTGAAGAAAACGCTCTGTGAGAACTTATGTAAGGGAGGCAAGACACGAACGCACCTTCGCCTTGTTTCTTGAGAAAAGGCAATGCGAAATTTTTTAGAGCGTAGCTATGTTTCAACTTTGCTGCAGTTATCGATCTACTCGTTTTGTTGTTGCAATTCTCATTTCTCATGAATGTGTTGCTTAAAACCGTTTTGACGAATAGGCGAGCTGGCTAATCCCGTTAACATTGTCTCCCCATGAAGAAGCAAAAGGCAACTTGGAATCACGTACGTTACTGCGATGTCAGTATGCTCTGGAAGAAGTCGACTGTGCACATGCAAATATGGTGCTATCACTAAACCTAGTAAAAAGGAAGTTAAAAAAAAAGGACTTTTTGCGCGTACAAAAGAAGAAAAAAAAACAGAAGAGTGTCCTAGCGCAAATAAAGGTGATTTTGGTCCCGTTAAATACGGTGCACAAATTGCGATTGTTAGCGGCGGGACGACTAACGTCTTCTGCGACTTCTACGATAAAGGCCCGCACACGTTGGACGGTCTTGGAACTCATTCCATTATTCACTCTACATTCTTTTTTATGTTTGAGGTGACGCTACGCCGCCGGGTTTGTTCTTCTTCCTGTTTTTATGTTGTTGTTTCTGCTTTTTGCTTTTTTGTTTGTTGACTTGACGTTCGAATCATCGCGTTTTTGCTTTAACTTGTCTGGATCAACTTTTATGTGCTTTCCTTCGATACTACTGCCGGTTCGTCTGCCACGCTATGCCCGCACATCTGGAGGACCGTCTGCAACTTTGTTGTTACAGATGTTTTTTTTTCCACTGTCGTCTGCGATAACCTCCTATTTTCGCCTTCGATTGAGTTTCTAATCCGAAATCTCCATATGTGCTTTTCGATACCTAATAAATATATTAGAAAGTGTAATCTCGTTATACTTTTCGATTCGGAATTTTTTTTTGTACGCGATCTCGTACGCTATTGTCATCGTTTGTTGGTCAACCGGCTGCCTTCGGGCATACACCAGCGCATGCTTGAAGATGGCTGGCATGCCATGTGCTGCCTACCACTGCAAAAAGAA
The DNA here is from genome assembly GCF_016920785.2 of Ixodes scapularis. Classification (NCBI taxonomy): domain Eukaryota; kingdom Metazoa; phylum Arthropoda; class Arachnida; order Ixodida; family Ixodidae; genus Ixodes; species Ixodes scapularis. The sequence goes on from NW_024609881.1 coordinate 67,615,733, forward strand.
GTTTTGGAGTTGTGGTGAAAAATCCCTCTTCCACTCCCAGAAGATCGAACCAACGTCAGTAATTGAGTTACTTCAAGTTAAACTTGAAGAGCTATCCAGGTCTGGCTTCAAAATTGACCATGACGCCTCAACAGACAATTATGAGAACTCCACGAAGATGACGGAGAACTTCACGAACGACAGACCAGATGCACAACTGAACACCCAGTCTTATGTAGCCGGGTGGGCAGCCAGTCAAATTGATCATCATGCTTGCTAAGTCCACTTGCAATCAGAAACATGGAACAACTTGAAAGAGATTCTGTTGAAGAACAAGAAGTATTCGAATGCGAAAATGACACGGCCTTACGACGCAGCTTGTCACCTAGCCGACTACATATCAGCCGTGCCTTTGACACACAATTCACTGATATATTGTACCAAACAACAGTTCATCTGAAGGCGCACTTGAGGCCACCGATCGACACTCGAAACAAAGGCACGGTGTGGAAAGATTGCCTGGACACCTACGTCAGCAAGTACTTGAATGTACTTTTGAACTGCTTCGCCAAGCGAGCAAGCAAACAACATGCCAAAGCCACTGGGAAAAGAAACGCGAAAGCAAAAGGGGTCACGCACTGCTAGCACGTAGCAGATTGCAGCGTGCGACCCTTTTACCGGGCAGTGTAAGCTGGACTACGTTATTCCGTTCTTCTGTTTTGTTTTTAGCTCTTACCACGTGCCGCGAAAGCCAATAAACAAACATATAACATGCAACTGAAAAAAAAGGAAAAAAAGTGACGCTCTTTCTTTTTCCTCGAATAGTTTAGTCGTGTTGCTTCTGCTTTGTTTGTTGTGGACTTAACACCAACGGCGACCACCACCGGCTCACTTTCAATGCTTCTACCGACTCCCCGCGCGATCGTCGTCGTTGAAGGAGGTCTTTCCTGGGTGATTTGTATCTTTGTATTGTCTGCTAACTTCTTTGTTTCATTCGCTGTAGTCCGCGACTGTTCCCCAATTTTTTGTTTTATTTTTGTCTGGGATGGGGACCCAACCTTTTCTGCAAAGTTTGGAAAGTGTTTGCACGATCATTTCTCTCGTTACTTTTTTTTTTTTTTTGTTATGCTGCAGAGGCTGGTGTGCTTGCTCGGGTAACCTAAACATGTAGTTTGCGCATAGTCACCTATTCAGGTAAGAAATGGTAACAACGCAGTTTGTAACGCATCAATAGTAACCTCTTACGAAGTAGTTTGAATCGCTAAATACCTTCTTTCCACTTCCCAGATGCGCTTCAAACGCGTGTGAAGCGCGTTTGTGGTGTTTGAGATCGCTAAATAAACTGCTCTATCTTTGTATCTGCGCACTTTGTTATTTGATTGTCGTTGCAGTCGCGATCAGTGGATTCCGCTTTGCAAGCGGACTGACCGTAAGGAGTGGTTTCAGCTGCTGGGGTGACGAAACAAGGCTCGCAAAGCTCGAGGAAGTAGCGGAACCTGTACTTTTCCATTGCGTCGTCTGCTTCCATAGACTCCAAGTCCGCTAGAGGCGCCACTGTCACGTTCGCCGCCGCTCCCATAGGTTTTCGGAGGAGTTCGAGTATTGGCGAAGGTATATCGTGTTTGATACCACTGTGAAGTGAATCCCATGGAGTTAGTCTGGGCACAAGTTAACTACGGGGTCACTTTTTAGAACACTACGAACAAGTCCAATGCCATGAAATGACTTTTGAAGGAAGGAGTAGAAAACTTGTAAGAGTTGACCACTCTCCTGGGTAGGTGGACCACATGAATCTGCTGGAGGCAAGGAGTTTTGGCAGAAATATTTCACGTGGTCAAATAAGGAACCGGTGGTCATTACTGTCGATGCTAGGTGTACAAATAACAAAACGGAAGATGGCAGTAAAGTTTTTCGCGATAATGAAGATATAAACTTACATGTTGTCATGCCTTCAAGTGACATTGACAGACGTAAAAAGTCTTGAACAAAGGCGCCGTCAATGATGACGCTTTCGGAAGTTCTTTACACGCATTTGTAATTTTTTCTGATATATTGATTTTATTCTTACGATGATCGGATAACATTTTTCGCAGCCGCCTTTCTTATGCCCAAAGATGAGTGAGGATCGCCTCCGTCATTCGGGATCAACAAAGCATGAGTCACCCGATCGAACCGATTTAAACATTTACCCACTCTGAATCTGCTGCGTCATCCAATAACCTCGAAACGTCTACCAAAAGCACTATGAGGGAGTCCGATGACGGTACCATTAAATTGACGAAAACAGAATCCACGGATCTAATTCAAGTAGAGCTACGATCATCACTGAACCAGTACTAAATATCGTCGTCATCGTAAATAAAAGTAACCAAAGAAATCTTACTCTATTTCGCTTCAGTTAAAGTTCAGACGCAGCCAACGATACGAAGAAATGGGACCATCAGAGGAGCGTTAAAATCGCAAGTCACTGGAACTTTTCTGTTTATGATTGGTTCAGCGATGATAGAAAACGTACAGACACATGGAAAACACCAGACACTGCGCTTTTCACACGGTCCGATTGGTCCCATCTTTTTGTAACGTAAGACACGCCTGGACTTATTGTGAAACGAAGTTTACTACTGCAAATAATGGAAGGACGTCTTTTTACTGAATTTTTTTTTTTTCCGCCGAGTGACCATGTACGGATACGACTGTTCTGTGCCCTCAAACAAATTGGGTTGCGAGTTTGTTCATACTGCCTACAACGTGGTCTGCCTCAACGGGCGACGAGACTTCCAGCTGTAGATGGGAAATTTAGCCAGTGCAGTACAGCCCCTAGCCTGGGGTCTTTAACGTGCATCACGCAGTAGGGATACACGACCGCACGCCGGTACGATGCTCATCCAGATCGAAACGGGCAGTGGTGAAGATTGAACCCAGGATCTGTAACTCGAGCTTTCGCAACTCAAGCTTTCGCTCCACGTGCTCCGAGCTGGTGTGCGCTAGCCCACTCGGCCACCGATCCCCCCCCCCCCTTACCGTCTGTGCCCTACACGCGGCTCTATACAATCTCAAATACTTCTATAAATTGAATAAACTCTCAAGAAATGAAAATCACCGTCCTCGGCCACACCTCTCTTGCCGTAAACAACACCACTGATACGACATGAGTCTGATGTTTTGTTTATAAAGCTTCACCAGCACAAGAGTTCCGCAAAACAATTTATGCATACTTGCGTCGACAGGTGAGCGCTGATTTAATAATTGTTAGCAAATGGCTCTACAATATATAAGATGCTGCATGCAAAGAAATACCTACACAAGACAATGTCTAAACAGTGATACAAAACTGTGCAATCTTGAAGCATTTAAAAGAGACGGAAAAAATAATTACTTCTAGTGGCGTACCGTTTGCAGTTCTTTTCCTCTAGGAACTGCTGTAGCGCAAAACCGGGTTTGGTTGCTGTACTAAAACTTGCAACCCACGACTGTTTGCTGAAGTGTAGTGTAGCTATACGTGTCACCGCGCCGCTTCATTGGTGAGGAAACGGAAAGCGAACAACCAGTAGTTGGACATTATTCTCTTCGATTCTTGTGTTTAGAGTGAGTACAGAAAAATAATAGTACGCAAAAAATAAATGAACAGCATGTACAAATACACAATAGTAAGCTTTTTTTTTTTTTTTGGATACATGTTCATCATGCCCATATCACCAAAGGATTAAGGATTAAGGATGGGTAATTTGAAAAGAGTTCAGTCGAACTCAGGACCGCTGAACGCTGCTCACGAGTTAAGCAAACACTTTAATTTTTGAGAAGGCATTCTAGTTAACGAAGTATAACAAACACTTTTCGAAATGCAGTTCCATTTGGTGGCTAAAATAGCAGTTTAGCTCTCAGCGTCCTAATGGTGGTAATCGTCCCGCAGTTTGCAGTATTTAGCCGGACACAATCACTTTCGCTATACTTCGTTTCACCTTCAGTCCGAGCGCAGCGGACGCTACGAGCTATCCCAGCCAATCCAGCGCCGGGAGAGTATCACGTGACCTTGTGGTTGGGCGGAGCGACACGCAGAGCTCGAGATCACGTGATACTCCCCCGGCGCTGGATTGGCTGGGACGGCGCGTAGCATCCACTGCGCTCGGACTGAAGGTGAAACTAAGTATAATCAACAGCAGTCAATAATGTGTTTTTATTTTACCTCACAATTCTTTCTGGATTCCCCAATTTGGAGGGTGAAAGATACGCAACCGGTAACAAGGAAGCGCCGACACAGATTGAAGCCGTTATAAAATTGTATACACCAAGGAGCTGTAAAGCCAATTTGTGCCGCTAACAGATTGACTGAACCCGAGTTAGAAATGAACGCTTACGCATCTCTTCTATACAATCCCTGCCTTGCATCGTACTAACGTTTAGATGGCCTTGTATCTTCTACTTCAGATGATCATCAATTTCTTCCATCCTCAGTGACTACATGACCGCCATTATTACGACACATATGTCATTTTTCAAATCATGATAGTGATCAAAGTGGCCACAATAAATTTTCGAAAGACTCAAGTTGCCTTCCTAGTACTAAAAAAGAAAGAAAAAATAGTTGCTCGCAAATTTTTTCTTTGTTATGAATAACCTGACTTGTGGCCGATAATTTCCGTCTAGACGAACCGCTGAGAATACAAATGTGAGCGTCCTGGCACAACAATAACTGGTATAAAAGAATAAACTAACGTTGCAAACAATGTGAGACACCAAGGGCCGCTTGCTAGCGAACGCTGATCAGTCTCATCTCGAGTCCTGACTCAAGCAGCGAGCAGCCTCAGCTTAGACTGTCTGCGCCGCAAGTATCAGTCACTCGTTGAAAGTTAAATTAGCGCAGTCATATTATAGTCTCTGCTTCAGTTCAGTACCTACAGCAGTGCGAATAGGACCCATAGGCTTAACCTGGGGGGAAACTCAAGAAGTACAAGGGAAAACGATTAATCCGTCATGTGAGTGACGCGCTGCAACCTTTTGTGGATTAAGAAAGTGGATTTGCGGAGTACTTTGCATTACCAAGTTGGGAGGCGGCAACAAGTTGATAATCTTAAATGATTGCCTTCCTTTGCTTCGCACTCCCTTTTGACACTGGACGGTACTCTTAATCGAGTGCAGCCGAAGGCAGACTCATAACTGCAATATATATGGCGGGCGATCCGTACTTACGCGTCCAGGAATATTACCGAACATTGTTTTTAAGTTTTACAGCATCCAAGTGGTCATGCGTCTTCCTGCCGTGATCTTCATATAGTATGTTACCGCCGTTTTCTACGTCTTGCGAATGCCTTGAGTAAAGGCTCCCACGGAAAGGTCCGCGTTTTCTCTGTTATTTATTTTCTGGGAAAATATTTTACTTAGGGGTGTTATAAGTATCTCTTGGTGATAAATTTTCGTATTTTTTTATAAAACAAAAAGAAAAAAAAAAAGGTCTTGTTCCTCGGTTGCTGCAGCACGTTAGAGACGAACACGATGTAATTACGGTCAAACTGAGACCTCCGTTTCAGTTTCTCCTCGTCGATGTGACCAAAAGGATGAAAATAGCAGGAATAGCGGAATACAAAAACACGTAGGGGCCGCGACGGACATTTTGTTTGGCTTGAAACCGCCTGAGGGCTTAGGCCCGGGGGCACCTAAGGATTTGAAGCCGGGGTCTCAGTTTCGCACTTAGATTGATTCTCACTTCATTTCAATCGAAAAGATTATCTTGCTGAGACCTCCACAGGTCGAGACTGTCTGGGTGGCTGTCCTAAACCGTTCTATCAAGCGGTCCCCGAAGCTATTAAAAAATGTTACGTACTCAGTCGGCTGGATGACATGGTGATGGCGGATGGTTTGTAAGGTTCCTTTCGTAGATATCTCGCGCACTGCGCTACGCCTCGTTCTTTTCTTTTCTTCTTCTTCGGGCGTTCTTCCTCTTTCGTTACTTATTAAAGCGCAAGGTTAGATTGTGCCAATAAATTGTTGTTTCAAATTACCGGTGAACTAATGCAATTTCCTGTGTTTCTTTGTATATTCGGCTGGGCGTTTTCAAGCGCTCCAATCATGTGAACGAATTGGCGAGATTCTAGACGTTTTCTGTTTCCTGTCGATCTGAGTCATATAAGTTCTGTATCTGGTGTGCGGGAACGAAAAATTATAATACATTTAAACCTGAAATATGCGAGAAAATATAGGTAAGGCAAAACAAGAATGTGTGCAATCACGCATTGTAGTCCTTCCAGGAGCCTGGAGATATCAAAATGATATTTTACCACATACCAGAAGTGTCGACATAACCCCCTTTCCCATGAAGTGCGCTATCAAAAGCGCTGCATATGAGCGAAACCCTTCCTAGGTCGTCTTTTTTTGGATTTTTTTTTTTTAAGTTTCATTTCTTGAATTAAGAATACTGTAAGACGATCAATTTTTATGGTGTTGGTTTAATAATGCAACAACTTCAAGCTTCCAATTTGCGCTTTACACCAACCATAACTCTTGTCCTTTGCAACTACAGAGCAGCCAAGGCCGACTTGCTAGAAACAGCTACTCAGCTGAGACTGTGAGAAAGAAAGCGTCGCCAAAGCCAGCGCACGAGCTGAGCGGGACTCAAGCCGCGTCTCAAGACGCCCACGCGCTCCAGCCTTTCCACTACTTTCTTTCACCCAGTATCAGCTAAGAAGCTGTTTTAGCAAGCCGGATCAGGATCACAACTCGTGAAGTTTCCTCGCGCTTCTCTTTCGTTTTTGGCAGTCTCCGGAATCAGTGTTGCGAAGTGAAATCAAGCGACATGCTCAGTGCTGCCCTGTCATGTTCTTCTATGACGTGGTAAGAAAGTGGATTTCCTTGTGGCCTTCACTGTCGCCTTGGAGCAAAGGACTTCTTTAGCCGCGTGGGGGTACGGCCCCACTACCATGCCCAACACCGCCTGAGCTATCCTGAACAGCTGTTCCCCGTCCACTGCGACTGAAAATGTGGGCATTTTTATATACTTGCTTGAAATAACTGTAGCAAGCCGATTCAAATACGTTTCGCCTTACGATAGTTAAATGCTTCTCAATACAAAGTCTCTCTTGAGGAGACGAAGACAAGGAGGTACTCCGGATAAGTCACTGCAGGCAGCCGGCCTCATCACCTGTCAATCTAAAGGGCCTCTGACACGCCAAAAACATTGAAAGTGCCCGCCAGTGCCCTGTGACGTAACAATGTACCGCTAGGTGTCGAGGCGGGCAGAAGGAAGGCATCGACCTTCGTCACTGAAAGTGGGTTCACCGGAAGTCACGTGAGTTTCACTTCTCGTGCTCTCCGCGACCGTGCCTAAGACTTCTCTTTATTCTGGTTTTTCCACGAGCAATCGTAGAAAACGAAGTTTCAGTTTTATTAGCTTTCTGTCGCTGCACCGCTGGTTAGTTTGCGTCCTGTCAAAGTTGAGGACGAAGTCAATGGATCGACGTTATCGAGGTCAATGATGAACGCGTTCCGAGTACAAGCCAGTGTACGAGTGCATGCCATCAGTCCGATGGTACAGAGCCATGCTGGGCACAAAACGAGCTATTGAATTTTAAAAAAAAAAAAGAAATTATAACTCTTGCAGAAGTTAGGATTGCTAGCATACGACACGCCCGATCGCATTGCTGAAGGTTTAGACACCGAGGTCGTTGAATTATCGTATACTGTCCAGGCTGAAAACACCTACCGTCTAGAGAATACGAACTGGTGAGTGTACCAAGTACAAGTAAACGCCGAGCATAAAGTACATGTTTTGTCTAGAACATGAGTAGAACTTGCTTACTAGGTTCACTGACTCCTCTTCTTATACCTTTACAGCAACATTAGGCGATGTAAAGCAAATAAACGAAACCTAGTCTGCTTGCATTGCTCGCGGAGCTTCGGAGAATAACAAAAATATTTAAAAAAAAAATATTACACGCGGTCGCGGTAAGCACGAGGAGTGATAGAACTCCCGTGACTTTTGGCAATGCCTCCCTTCTGACCGCCCGAACATCTAGCGGTACACTGTTACGTCACAGGGCACTGGCAGGCACTTTGAATTGGGCTTCGTATTTCCAATTCTTTTATAAAAATCTACGCAACTCTAACATGAAAAAAAGTTTTGATGATCTCCTGATATACTATTTTAAATCCTAGTACGAAAAAAAATTTTAGGCGTGTCAGAGGTTTTTTTATTTACTCTTGAAACTTGTCTAACTCAACCCCTTAGTAAAGAGGACAACACGGTGAGGAGGAGGTGCCTCTCTGAAGGAATCAAAGCGCCGTATGAGCGGTAGGGTTATAGCGACCCCTTCGAGCCGCTGCCGCAGGGAGGAATTACTCGTTGTGCAAAGGCGGTAGGAGATCGTGCCTGTTCACTCTAGCCCGCACATTGTCCATCCAACTGCTGAACGAGACAAGCGCACGTTCATAGGCCCGTACCTCTCAAGTTTTCAGCTGCGCTCCAGTCGAGCAAAATAGAATATATGTGACTCGCGTTTCGAACATGCGTCATTACGCTTCTCCACCAGAGTTTTTCATACTCCGTTGGGAAGAAGAAGAAGCCTCCGAGCAACCCAGTTGCAGTTTCTTCGTAGCTCTCAAATATTTGCCAGTTCTAAGGTATTTTCCAAGGTTCAGGGGGTACTCGTGCCCCCGAACCAGTCTCTTATAATCGAAGAAGGTTCAATGGAGCACCGCGAACCCTCAGCACTCCTCCAACCGAAGTCTTCGGAACCCGATGAGATGGATACGTCGCTAGGCCTAACTACTGGGCCACAGAGTGCCAAGTCCGGAGATGTGTCAATGAATGTTTCATCGACGGGCCACCCGGCCGTCAACCTTCCGATTGACCCTGGACTACTGGACCTGCTTGGGATCCCAGGAGATGAAATTGGGAAGCTGTTCATGCGCTTCTTGGCTCAGCTCGCCGAAGAACGCCAGCAAAAAGCCAGATTGAACAACGCTAACGAAGTGGTGAGCTCAAAATTTTCTCAGGAATTTCCAACGCTGACCCCGCCAGAAATGTCGTCGAGCTCTCTTTCGAGCGAACGAATTGCCACGCCTCCAGGTACCAACCCTCCGTCAACAAATCCCGAAGACAACGAATGGTGCACGGTGACGAAACGCCGGCGCAAACGATTGCTGACATCAGTCGAAAAAGAAGAAAACAAAGCCACAGCTGCTCCAATAGAAAACGCACGAGATATTAGGAAGACGACACAGACCATTGTTCTCAAACCTGTGTGCGAGCAAGAGGCTATGGCATTTAGGGCTCGAGACATCGTGAGCGCCGCTGAGAAGGCGGGTGTTACAAAAGGCGACGATTTTAAGATCCAGTATCAGGCAATGGCAAACACCATTGCACTTACTACGAAAGATGAAAAGACCGCAGAGAAGCTTCTTCAGCTTACAGAGGTGCAAAAAGGCGGCGATCAGTACGCGATTCGACCGTACAAGGCCATCGGGAGAGATCAGATTAGAGGCATCATTTACCTCCCAGGAGACAACCGCGACGAGACTCCAGAGACGCTGATGCAAGACATGAAATGTAAGACGTCCCGCATAGTCAGCGCACGACTGATCGGGAAAAGCAAAAACGTGGTACTAGTGACGTTTGAGAGTAACAAACTCCCCAAGACCGTAATCTTTTCCAACGCAATTCTAGGCGTGAAAGAGTACCTCCCACGCCCCATCGTGTGCTTTAAATGCCACGGGCTTGGTCATAAGACCGATGTTTGCCCCCGGAAGGAGCAAACGTGCGGCCACTGCGGCCAGCTGCATGATGAGGAAATGGAGAACTGTCAGCGAGAACCCAGATGCCACAACTGTGAAGGCAAGCACGTTGCTACCAGCAATGTCTGCCCAAAGCGCAAAATTCCGGAAAAAAGAAAACCCGCGTTGAAGCCTCCGAAGGCGCAACCCAGGGACAGCTACGCAGCAGCGGCCTTGGCGGGCACAAAGGAACCCAAACCAGCTGGAGAGATAAGCAGGACAGGCCTGCCTGCCTGGATGCAGGAATGGGCCAATCCTACACCACCACAAACGCCACAAACATCTACTTTTAACGCCGAGAGGGAGGTCGACAAGCTTCAAGCCGAAATGAAGATGGGTTTCAAGGCACTTTTCGAGGTCATCGGGGAGCTCAGGAGAGAGATTGCCGAGCTGAAGCATGGCAAGTAACTCCACAACCAACGCTAGACGGATCGCCACGGAACTGACTCGGATCATCCAATGGAATTGTTGTACGTTTACTGCCAGAAGTGCAGAACTCAAATTACGATTTGAGACGCAGCCCCCGCCCGATGTGCTGCTACTCCAAGAAACAAGGACCCCGACAATGACACTACCGTGTTACAACTTCTACACGAACCCTACCATCGAGACGGCCCCTAGATATCGGGAGAAGAGCCCTGTAACTAAGAGGGGCTGGGCAGCCGTTGGTATCCTACGACATATACCGCAAGCCCAACTGGATACGACAGCCCTCTGCTCAACTGACAGAGAAGTTGTCGCCGCGAGAATCAGGCGTGGACGAACTAAAATCACCGTGGCCTCTGTCTATCTTAGACCAGGAATCAAAGCGGTAGACGGGGAGATGATGCAGTGGATCAAAGGGCTGATCAAACTAGCCGAAGGGGATCCCATTATTGTAGCAGGAGATTTCAATTCACCACACCGGTATTGGGGATATACGACCAACACGAGGAGGGGCAAAGATATCCTTGAAGCTATGAATACCGTGGGCCTCGAGCTGCTCAACGCACCCGGCGTCAGAACTAGGTTAGCCAAGCAGCGGAGGCAAAAGGATTCTACCCCGGACCTCTCCTGGGCCTCGAGATGTCTCGACCTCGAATGGACGCCATGGAGAGATAGCCTCGGCAGCGATCACTTCCCCCTGGAAATGAAGCTCAGACATGGCCAAGGGACAGGCTATAAGGAGAAGAGACCGGTAGTAAAGTGGGACCGATTCAGAGAGCTTCTTGAAGCGGAAGACGATCAAGACGTCGAGATGAGCATACGCAAGGCACTCCGAGAAGCCAAGACGGAGATATTGGTGAAGCCCGATGCCCCCACCCCTGACAACCACCTACTCAATCTCTGGGCTAGCCGGCTACAAGCGCTCCAGAGATACGGTAAAAAGAAAACACTACGGAACAAAATCAAGCTAAACCATGCGACGGCGAAGGCCAACAGGTACACAAAGAAACTGGGACGCACAAGATGGAGAACTCACTGCGAGTCTTTCAACCAGCGCACCGGGCTTGGAAAGGCATGGCGAACTTACCGGGGCCTCGACAGAAGGAAGCGCAGGACAAGAAATGCGGCACAGAACCTCGCCCTTAAGCTAAACATAAGCGAGGAGGAGTTGGCCATCAAGGCCGGTGAACTTTTTTTTCCCCAGGACGGAGGACCGACGACCCCCAGAGCAACGGCCGAGGACTTGGAGATGCCACTAGAAGCTGGGATGGAAGATCAGCTTGGCATGGGGGAACTCATAGACGCGCTTTTCACAACAAAGACCAACAGCGCCCCCGGCCCAGACGGGGTCACCTATCAAGCACTCAGAAATCTTCCGGAAGAAGCCAAGAAAAGACTTCTGGACAAATACAATCAGGTCTGGGAATCGGGGAGGCTGCCGGAGGATCGGAAGCTGTCCTGGGTGACTCCGATACCCAAGCCCGGCAAGCCACTCGATCGAATTGAAAATCTGCGGCCGGTTTCCCTGACATCTAACGTCGGAAAGACGATAGAGAAGATTGTACTCAGGAGGATTCAGTGGTACTTGGAGAAGCACGAGTGTTTAGATCCCAGACAGACGGGCTTCCGAGAGGCAATGGGTACCCATGACAGCCTCAAACTTTTCTATGAAGAGGTTATGGCCGAAAAGAATAAGCAAGATCCGCGACTTGTCGTTGCTCTCGACATCAGAAAGGCTTTTGACGCTGTCCCTCATTGGGCTGTCGCTAGAGGAGCCAAGGCATGCGGCATTCGAGGCAAGGCACTGAACTTCATAGAGGACTTCCTGAGCAATAGAAACTTCCAGGGGAAAATTGGAGACACCAAAGGTCCCCAGACGCCGAACTGCAGAGGAGTACCGCAGGGTTCGGTGATATCGCCGGTCCTCTTCAACATGGTGATGGCGGGTCTTCCGACCCGACTTCGTACGATTGAAGGACTAGGTTTCACCGTCTACGCTGACGACGTGACGCTCTGGACCCGCGGCGGATCCTTAGGTGAGCAGGAATGGATGATGCAACGCGGCATAGAACAAGTCCTGGAGTATCTCAATGAGTTCGGAATGGAAGCGTCCCCTGAAAAGACGCAATACATGGTAGTAGCCAGGCCCCGAGACCATCGGAAAGGAATCGCCAACTCGATACGACTCGAGATAAACGGGCAAGAGATTGACAGAAAACAACATATCAAAATCCTCGAGGAAACGGCGAGAAGTACGAAATGGCTCTCAGAGATAGAGAAAAACTGGGTTCAGGGCTTGAAGCTCATTAGAAAAACAACCAACAAGTCATGGGGCGCCGACGAGAAGGCTCTTCGCATCCTGGCGGAAGCCCTGCTCACGTCGAGAGCTCTATATAGCTGCAACTGGCTAAATCTCACCCGCGGGCAGCGGAAAAAGCTAGAAAGATTGAATCACCGATCCATGAGGGTGGTCACAGGCCTTCCCAACTTCACGCCACTCGAAGAGCTGAGGCAAGAAGCTCAGATGAGCCGTATTGAGGACAGAGCCGACGCACAGATCATCGCTCAATTTCAACGACTGGAGCGGACCAGGCAAGGTCGTCGACTTTTAGAGGTTTTGGGGTACGACATGAGGAACAAGCCCCCACTTGAAGAGCCCCTTCCACCGTGGCAAGATGAGCCAGTCACAGACCATCGGCCACTCCCTAAAGCCCTAAACGAAGGGAAGAGGGCAAGGGCTGCTAGACTACATGCAGCTTGGTGCGAGGAACATGGAGGGGGCGACGAGATACGCTATACCGACGCAGCAAGGACCGAGGGAGCCTCAGCAGCAGCATGGCACGACCCAAGAAGGAACAAGGGGTGGGCCGAAGCGCTACCGGAGGGCACATCCGTCAAAGAAGCCGAACTCAGGGCGATTCTTGCTGCGATCGAAGACATCCTGAGCATCTCAGTAACGGCCAGTAAAGCCAGAATTTTTACAGATTCTCAGGAGGCGATCATCGCGACCAGATGCAGCAGGGCCAAAGGCCGCACGACTAAAAAGATAAAAAAGATGGCGACGGAGCTTCGAGAAAGGGGCACCGAGTTGTACATAACGTGGCTTCCTGGACACAGTGGAATAGCCGGGAACGAGAGGGCACACAGGGCCGCAGTGGAGGCAGCACATTATAGCTCCACGCTTGGCCCGACCTCTCCATCCGGCAGGCACGAGACGGTAGATCCGGAGGAGCAGGCCGAACTCGACAGGCAGGCGAGGAAGGCCTACCTCAGGGGTCTCCTACCGCCACAAGAAGACGAGATACCAGCAGGCTACAGCCGATGGGCTGCCGTCCGGGTCCGTCGTATCAGGACCAAGACGGCATGCACTCCAGCGAAACTGGCGAGCTTTGGCTTGCTGGAACCAGAAGAAGCAAAGTGCAAGACCTGCACGGGGAACAACATGGCGACACTCCAACACCTTCTTTGGAACTGCAAAGGTCTAGATAGACACAGACAAAAAGCCCTCGAAGTCCTCCGTGAGGAAGACCGACCGAGGACGCTAGACGAGTGGGCCCGACCGAGAGGCTCGCCACAACACCGCAAAGCGCTCCTCGACTCCCTGATGGATTACATCAGAAACTCGGGGACACATAACCTCATATAACCTCACCGTATTCATCTTCATACCCCCCCCCCCCCTCCCAACCCAAATAACCCTACCCCTCCTGCTTAAGACCTTCTCGGCCAAGGCAGGCGATCCTCCTTTGCATATTAAAGACATGTTTCACTCACTCATACTCCGTTGCATTGCGAGTGCCAGCGCAGCAGAGGCTATACTTCGTTTCACCTTGTGTGATACCGCAGCGAAGGCTAGAAGCGCGAGCTCATAGCGTTGGCAGCCGCTTTTAAGTCACGAGAGCTTGTGCCGCCGAGATGTGCCCCAGATGAAGGAGCTCGCGCTTATAGCCTTTCCTGCGGCACATCATAAGGTGAAACAGAGTATAGAAGAGCAACCTCCGAGCTTGCAGTGTCCCTGCCAATCATGCCCGCTCGTGCAGTGCGAGCATCGTTCAAGGGAACAAGCTTTTGCTTGTAGCTTCGGCTTTTCTATCCCGCAAAGTGAAACCTATGTGCTGACGGAGGCTATGAAATAAAGCAATATGGAGTATTCAATGGCGGCCATAGCTGTGTGCGCGAGTGCTGAGCGCGTGCTAACGGCGACCTTCCACAATTCTTCTACAAAACGCATTCCACACCATCAAGATTGGCCATCTTCGCAGCCTAATAATGCGAGCTCGTTCTGAGCATGTGCTCTAAATAGCACCCTCAAATATGCTGTCCATTGAATACTTGGTATACACATAATAAAGCAGAAAGGAATATTTTAATGAAATGCTAAAGCCGCAAACTGCGTTTTTTTCACGTTTTTTTTTTTTCTTTTTTGCGCGTAGACAGGTGCTGTTAAACGCTTGTATTCGAAGGTGGGTCGTGCATAGTAGCATAATCGAAGGTTTCAGCGCCGTGTTTATGGTAGCATCGCGTGGGTGGCACAGCCAGCATAGCACAGTCGCGCCTTGCTTAAAGGCCCTTCATGTTTCAAAAGTCCCGCAAGGTGCGTCGATGCACGAGGCACATGCAACGTGCAAACCTTGGGAAGATCATAGCGGCACAGCGCAGCACTGATAGAGTGCACTAGAAAGTACGAGTGGGACGAGCTACAGGCTCAGTTCATGTTTTCAGTTGCACCTCAGCAAGTGGAAAGCGATCAGGTGAAATCAAGCCATTTTGATCACAGCGCCACTTACGTTGCGTGCGATCGAGCAACGACACAGGTCAAGGTCATGGTATTTTTTATGATTTTGACGTCAGAGGTAACGTCTAAGCACCACCACGACAGGACGACAGGACGTTACTACGCCGCCACGACGTCATCGTTGACTACGACGTTACGCGACGCCAAGATGCTGTCGTAAAGCGGGAAACACATGTACGACGAAACCTTCCGATCCGACGTGCGGACTGCCGGAATGACCTTGGGGGGAGAGGGTTTTCGTAGCATCGGAGAGCGTTAAAAACCCTCTCCTCCGACCGTCGTATTGCGCGGTCGGACGTCGGATCGGACGGTTTCGTCGCACATGTGTTTCCCGCTTAAGGCCGTCGTGACATCCCGTCGCGTCGAGGACGACGCCGTTTCGCGACTTCAAGCTGCCGTTTTAACGAAGTCCTGACATCGCGTTGAAGACAAAACCGTTAAGCGACACCAAGTAGCCGTTGTGATGCGGTCATGACATCGCGTCGCGTTGAGGACGACGCCGTTACGCGACATCAAGTCGCCGCTGCAACGCGGTCATTACGTCACGCGGCGAGTCGAGGACGACATGTATATGTTTGTCGTGCCAACGTTTACGTTGACGCCCCACGCAACGTCAAACATTGCTATGACGTCACGTTAAGGTCGTACTGACGTCATCGTTAACGTCAACGTCACAACGAAGTCTTGACATCGCGTAACGTTGTCAACGATGACGTCAACGTCGTCCTGAAGTTGTTGGGACGTCTTTGTGACGTCGAGTTCCGTCATGTCGATAACGACGTCGACGAACTGACACCAATCGTCGTTATGACGTCGCATTGACAAGGACGCCGTCATCTTGACGTCCCGTGACGTTGCCGTCGTCGTCATCAACGTCGACGTTGACATCGTCGTCGTTGTCGAGGCAATGTGACGCCAGAACGCAGTCTTGATGTTGTGTAACGCACGTTGTTGTGCGGGGGGATCGGTGGCCGAGTGGTCTAGCGCACACCAGCTCGGAGCACGTGGAGCGAAAGTTCGCGCTGCAGAACCCAGGGATCCTGGGCTCGAGCCCCACCCCTGCCCGTTTCGATCTGGATGAGCATCGTACCGGCGTGCGGTCGTGTATCACTACTGCGTGATGCAGGTTAAAGACCCCAGGCTAGCGGCTGTACCGCACTGGCTAAATTTCTCATCTACAGCTGGGAGACTCGTCGCCCCTGTGAGGCAGACCAAGTTCTAGGCTGTATAAACACACACACAACCAAATTATTATTAACGCACGTTGTCAACGTCGATGACGACGTTTACGCCAAGGCGTCCTCCTGATGTCCCATCGCGTTGTGAAAACAAGTCAGGTCCCGGTGGTGACTTTATGTACGTGAGGACTGACGTCTAGGGTCGCTAAACTCGTCAAGCACAACTTTGTGCCCGAAGTTTGCGGAACGCGCTAACTGGACTCTCGCGACGCTGCCGTCGCGCCGAGCGAGGTGTCAATCATTCGAACGCTCATTTCTTTGAGAGAGGCAGAATGTAGCAAAGTTCATCGAGGCGCGCGTGCAGCGCGTGAGGGGCGCGAGGAGCCCGCTGATTGAACGGCTTCGCCGATGACGTAGCGCCCGTGTGTCCCTACATCCCTACGCCAAGCCAAAATTAATGCTTTGCAGATTGTCCCTTGGCGACCTGCTGGCGCTTCAAATCCCTCCAAAGTTTGTATAAAAAAAAGTGATTAGAAATCTCGTTTGTCGAAGTTGTCGCTGACGTCAAAGTGACGTTTCCGAACTTTGCGAGAGCCGTGGTTTGAGCTCGAGATCTTCGCTTCGGATCGAGGCGAAGTTAAACTTTGTCAACATGGCGGTGCCGTACGCTGCGGCCGAGCTTATCTTCCACCACCGTCGGCGTCGCTACTGAGACCACCGGGGACGCCATTCAACTCCCCGACGACGACTTTCGGCGACAGTACCGTTTATCGAAAGCCGTTGTGCGTTGACTCTGCGACGAGCTTCGGTCGGCGCCCGGACTTCGAGGCGGCGGGCAATCGCGTCTACCATGACCGTGGAACCACAAATTCTCTGCGCGCTCCGGTTCTCCGGAACCGGTAGCTTTCAAAGCATGGTGGCGACTGACGAGCACCTGTCACTATCAGTCTCCCACATGACTGTGAGCCGGGCTGTCAAAGTTTTTGCGGCTGCCATCGTTTTTTTTTTTTTTTTTTTTCTTCTGTAATATTTGAAGAGGTACTAATACGCTGGTATACAATTCAGAATGTTGGAAAACAAACAAGAACCGGGGTAATTCTTGGGTAGGGTCGAGTATCCCGGCAGCCAGCAAAATTATCTCCCCGAAATTCTACTGGCAGTCGTCAGTCATTGGCGGTCAAATCAGGTCATCGAACGACGTGTCATCGACAGATCGTTTCATGGGCACGCGATGTAATCACATGAAAGAGATTATCTTCCGTTAGAGGTATATACACATTAAACATTTTCACACCTTTATACATGTAAGTGGGGTGTCCCATAACTAACACCCTAATAAGTGTAGCAATAGACCTTACAAAAAAATGTAAACCTCACACCTTTAAAAATGTGTGATTTTTAAAGCATGTTTCTTAAAACATGTGATAATGCACTACACCTTTTTATAAAGATGTAAAACTAAAATACCCCTTCTCGTGAGGCACGTAGCCAGGGGGGAAGGGGGTGCGTAAGGCCCGCCCCCCGGAATCTTCCATTTTGCCAGGGCTTCCTCTCCCATCTCCAACTCATAGAGCACTTTGTCAAGGCGCCCCTTTAAACAAAATCCTGGCTACGTGCCTGCTTCTCGTCAGGGTGTAATTACCACAGTACATTTCTTTACTGGGTTGTACGCAGTGGCCCGGCACCCAATAATATGACTGAACAAATAAATTACACAAACGAGTCGCCGAAACAGCACGTTGGTTTTTGGCGAGTGTCGAGGCAATTTCGCCCGAAAACCGGCTTGAATATTGGCCGGATGTACGGTTTTGCGCCTCGTCCCGACATCCGGCAGGTATGGGTGTACCGATTTAACGATTTATCTCTAATAGCACTGGCACCACTCATCTCTTAGGAGGCTGGATCGCGGATAGAGGCCTGTATTGCTGGGGTCGAGCGGCACCACCAGCAGTCATCGCTTGACACGATCTTATGCATGCTATAGGAGAAACGGGAAAACTCAATTTTATTACGTTAGTAGGTTGTTCTCGATCATGAAACTTCTATCGTGTTTCCGCAAATAACAGTTCATATTGTGGGCAAGAATATTAAACGCGTTAGAATACCAATCTTGTTTAAATAAATGTTGTGTGGTTAAGGGTCGAGGGCGACTTTGTTGGGCGCTAACTGTGATCTGTTTAATGAGACAAGGGCTACCGAGAGTTATTGTGGAGTCATCCGTGATTTCGGAGTCATCAAAGCTCAGCACACGATAAGTAAGAAGGCTTTTATTGGGGACATTCGCATCGTTTTAACCGCTTGTACATAGTACTTCATGGTGAAAGCTTTTTCTTTGAACTGCTGTGAGGGCTTCCGTGGCGAACTGAAACTCGGAGCGTGCCGTTCGGTCGCTGAACGTGCCATTTATTTAGCGACCGAAGCAAGTGGCGTCGGTAAAGCCGGTGGTGCTCCGGCCCATTTTTTTTTTAAATTGATGTTTGAACGTTTGACAAATGTCTATTTGGTCTTCAAGAACCCGATATATTCATCGCAGCACGTCATAAAACGCTCGCCATCGAGCACCGCGTACAAGCTTCCAATTTTTGCGTGTTCAAACAGTGTTACGGAGTTGCCACTCCGGAATTGAAATGATTCCCGGAATCATTCCACATTTTCGCGACCACGGAATGGAATGGGAATGGAATGGCGGCAACGTTGAGGGAAATGAAATGGGAATGGAATTAGGGGCCTTTTGCCAGGAATGGAATGGGCCCGGTTCTTTATATATTTTTTTATTCATTTAATTTTTTTTTTTTTTTTGCGTTTGCTATACCAAGTTAGTCAGGGAGTCAGCTGTTCAGAAATAAAATGAACAGGAAACTGCAAACCCGCGTAAAGCCCTAACATACGCATACGCAAAAAAAAAAAAAAAAAAAGCAATATATACAGCAAGCGAGAAAGCAAAGAACAAAGGGGGGAGGGAGGGGGTGCGGCGGTAGCGCCGTTCACCAGTGAAGTTCAACACAAATCCCAATGCGTCTACGCCTGTTGCAGGGCTCAAGGGTACGTCATCCGTCGATGTGAACCTGACCCGCTGCTCTGGTGATCCGATACCCAGGAAGAAGGCCAGACGTAGCGTCGCTGTGACAACCCAGACTTCGTACTCCTGCGACTGGTCTAGAGCGCGCTGTTTCTCGGAGCGCTCGCACCTGTGCCGGCAATATCAGGTCGCAATCCACAGGTATCTATTTGGGTGATGCTAGCCGAAACTTGAGGACGGCCATTCATGCGTTGGAGGCGGAAGGTCGGCAGTTAGGACCGTCACAGCAGGGATGCCACCGTATTGAATTTTCAACCGTAACAGAAGATAAGACATGTGCTCCAGGATGCTTTAGGTGGTCCACCCTATTCTCGAAAATTCCAAATACAACTGCCTGCATGGTCTTCAACGAGGTCACCTACAAAAAAAATGCGTATTCACACAGCAGCGTGAGTAAAGTTTCATGTTGAAGGCAACACCTACAGATGCAAGAATATTAGGTCATTCCGCCGTGACGTCATGTGATCAGTGTTGACAGGGGCGCCCTTATTGGACAGGGGCATGGTGACATTTTGACGGAATTTATGTAGAGGTCGAAGTCTTTTCGCATTACTGGTCAGACAGACAAGATGCCATGGAAGGAACCGCGGTCAATCCTTTATGAAACGTTTTTTTGAACCCATTGAAGACTCCTCTTCGTCCGGAACCGCTATACTCGCGGTCAACTTTCTGTGGCAATCCGAAGAGAGGAGAAAAGCGCGTGTACGGCGGTTGGTGCGCACTCTCGCCTAGCATTGACGGCAGTGCCACCGAAAGCTGACCGCGAGTATAGACGCTTTGCAGCAGCTGTGCATGGGTGCCGCTATAAGTGACCTTCAGTTTTTGTTACCTTTTATTACAATTACTTCACTTGGTCATTACCACGGCAGGGCAGGTTATTGCCCTTTTCGGTTATGCTGTGTCTTTCTTCGCAGCGCTTACCTATGTGGAGGCTCGTCAACACCCGCTTTAGTTGCTTGGCATCTGGGAAAGACAACTGAAGGTCATCAATGGCTGCTGTAATTTGGCGCGTGTGGAAAGCGTCTATACCTTTAATTAAGGCGAAGCGCCAAGCCTGCGGGAAAATAATTTTGGGATAAAAAAACTTCCACTTCAAACCTAAAGCCTCATTTCAGTTGGCGTCTCAAAGAAATTTGAAAAATGTATTGCATTATCAGTATTTATATTTCTGCCCTCCCTAAAATGTATTCCTGTATTTAATTTTCCAAAGACTTTTGGCTTTTTTTAGAATGTGTTTTTGATACGTATCGCGATACATTTTTACAGATATGCTTGGGTATCAATATTTTAGCTACTATTTTCATCTATTCCAGCATTTGTATTTTCAAATACATTTTTGACTATTTCTGGCCAACCCTGCAATGCAATGCAGCTGTCAAGTGCCAATTTTTACGTTTAGGAATTAGAGGAATGGAATGGAACGATTCAGCCATTCCAGGAGTGGGAATGGGCCCAGTGTACCCATTCCTAGGAGTTGAAAGGAATTGAATTATCGAAAACTTTAATTCCCGGAATGGAATTGGAAGGGAATGAAGGTGCCCATTCCGCAACACTGCCTTAGACTTGCGTGTATTGCCTCATGGTGTAATAGGCCAAAACAACAAGGACGAAAACGAAGGGACCCGCACGAAAATGTCAGACCGGAGCGGTTCCAGTCCGGGTCCGCGGGGTTCTAAACTTGTAGACAGTTTCGATCCGCGCGATTCTGGGTCGGATCCAGTAAGACGCAACGCACTGGAATCGCGCGGTGATCGGTGAATCCGATCCGCTCCCCTTGTTCCAGTAGGGTCTGCTCCCAGCCAGCAGGAGCGCATATGCGTAACTGGAGGAGGGGAGTGAGGGGTGGGTGCCAGGGGGGGGGGGGGGGGGGGGGGGTCGGCGGAGAACTACCGCGGTCTCTCGCATGTCATGTGCTAGGGACAGGCGCATCCGCTACGCAGGCGCTGTGAGCGGGCGTTCTCCGCGCGCGCGCCTGGCTCTGTCTCCGAGTCAGTTTAGTTTGTTCCATCGCTCTCGTCGCACGGTCGGTCGGCGCTCGACCGGCTGCGACGTTCACGCTGCGGGCGCACGGATACTGACGCGCCCATCGTTGCCCTGGATGGATACCCACTGACCTCGGCTTTGAATCTTTATTTACTGTGAGGCTGCCGACCCATTGCACTTTGGCTCGGCATCTGTATGCGCTTGGCGCTGGAGTGCTTGGTGACAATACTTGGACAACTCGGATACCGCTTGCCCGCCGGAACTTCCCGATGCACTCCAACACTGGATACTGTGCTTGTGCGTGCTGTGTGTGTGTTACGTGCACCGTGTTTGGTGACGACGCGCGCCTTGCATTGTCTGTTGCAGTCAGCGGCAACACTTCGAGAGTTTCGGTTGTGCTCCCCTCCCGTCGGACTGCCGGCCGGCGGCGACGTTCGCGCTGCGGGCGCACGGATACTGACGCGCCCATCGTTGCCCTGGATGGTACCCACTGACCTCGCCTTTGAATCTTTATATAATGTGAAGCTGCCGACCCATTGCAGTTTGGCTCGGCATCTGGATGCGCTGGTGTGCTTGGTGACAATACTTGGACAACTCGGATACCGCTTGCCCGCCGGAACTTCCCGATGCACTCAACACTGGACACTGTGCTTGTGCGTGATGTGTGTGTGTTCCGTGCACTGTGTTTAATGACGACGCGATGGCGCCTGGACGACAATGTGCGCCGCTATAATTACCGCTGCGTTGATCACTGGACTCTACAAAAGTCTTTCGTGCGATGCCCTTAGCCGTTACATGCGAGAGATCGTCGCGATTTCAGACCCAGTCCGCCTGGGTCTGAAATCGCGACGATCTCTCGGTTGTAATGGGTAAGGGCATAACACGAAATTCTTTTGTGGAGTCCAGTGGTGAGCGCAGCGGGAATTCCGGCGGTGCACCGCCTAGGTTTAAAATTAGGGCTGGAAATGCGCGGTTCCAGGCTGGATACAAACCGGGCCTAGGCGGAACCGGCATTTCTCATTCCGGCCTAAATCTGACATTTTCGCGCGGGAACAACTAGACAGGACGCGGCGTATTGCCTGTTGTCGAGCAATGGCCGCCGGTGAGGCCAGAGACGGGCTCCCGATCCGCGATCGAGACTTGCACTGTGAGAGTTCTAATGCATTACACCCGCGGAGTGCTGCACGGAGAGCAGGCCCCGAACGAACTTGCCGAATGCACTGAGTGCAGACTGATGGTGTCGCCATAGGTATTGTAAAAAAGTACCGACCTCAAACTTAAACTAGCGCTCTTTTGTTCGACGTGATGGGTGGCAATGCGAGAGCGCGCAGTCGCTGCCATCGTTAATCTATAAACGTCGGTTGCTGGAACGTGTAACTTAGGTTTGCGATGACTTCTAATTAAGGAACTCGTCTGTCAGAGATATCTACAGACGGCGCAAGTTTGTGAAACCAGCGGACTACAAAACAGCATACACTTGTGAAAATTGATGGCACTGTACGCGCAAGAGCTTGCTTCGTCTTAAGCATAGTATTATGAGTGAACCACTGAAAGGATACGGCTTAAATCTAGTTCTTTGGAACATCTAGCAATGCATTTCGTAAGGCTTTTTATTTCCCTGGTGAGGGCATTGAGAACGAGAGCTTCCTCAAAACAAAATACGACGCGGCAAGATAGCTGCCGTTCAAATATGACTTTCCTTGAGCCCCGGGCAACGTCTCCATGTTTAGCCTTCCCGGACGCTAAGTGAATGCGTCAGAGGATTCTGCTGTGGGAGCTTTGTCGAAAAATGTTCCACTTTTCACCCATGCACAAATGATGCTAGATCTCGCGGCCTCTGTGGTTGTCCTGGGCCTTTCATTGCACACTGGTAGGTTGGTAGGTTGGTAGGTTTCAGCGTCTGTACGGCTACAAAACGACTCACATTTTGCAAATAAAACATGGATTGTCGATTCTTTCCTTCGTGAAATATCAGACGCTTACAATTCAAGCTCGCGTTTGAGTTTGTGGCCCGCGGGACACGATTTCGAGCAGAAAACCAACTTTTTCTTTCAGTTCCGCTGTTCGAATGCCGCATCGTAGCAGACGAACTCTCATTGTCTGCTCTCGCTCCTTGCCTGGGCGAGGCATGACGGGATTGTCGGCGCTAGAGAGCTCAAAGTCAACGTACAGCGAGCGGCGAGAACGTTCGCCTCGCCACGCTGTCTCGTGCTCTCGTGCACCGCCTAGGGATCGCGGGGGATTTTTCGTCAAAAGTTGCGAAGTTAAGCGCGCGCAGGGAGGAGGAAACTTTGCGGCGTTCTTTTGGTAACTCCCCCCGCTACGTCAGAAAGCGAAAAATGTTTTGCTCCACGAGTTTAGCTACCCTGGTTGTATAAAAAATATAGTTCGGCGTTCTATTGTTTTTATGACCTTGACTAGTGTGCAGGGAGCTAAACTCGTCGAGCACAACTTTGTGTCCGAAAGTTGCGGAACGCGCTAATTGGACTCTCGCGACGCTGACGTCAAGCCGAGCGAGGTGTCAATTATACTTCGATTCAGCTTCGGTCCAGACGCGGCCGATGCTACAAGCGCGAGCATGTGGCCCAGAACAGTGCTTGCACTGCACCAGCGCGTGCTTGGCAGGGATGCTGAAAGCCCGGAGCTCGCGCTTCTAGCTTTGGCGGCGTCTGGACCGAAGCTGAAACGAAGTATAGAGCCACTAAATGAGCTGCGCCTATAGAGTATCGGCACTCCGTTTCCCGGCATTGTTGTGGACGCCGCCATTTTGGCTCGTATGCAGAGCAGACGCAACTGCCGATCGTCATGATTCAAAAGTGCGACTTCCTCAGCATTAGCTTTCATGTTAGGAAGGTCACGCATTATTACTTTGCTCTGTCACGATTTTTTTAAACATTTGTGAAAGGCGGAAAAGCGTTTCCCGTGATTTCAGATAAAGCTTCAGATAACTGGCAACCATGATTTTAAGACACAATATGGCCAAGTGTCGCTACTCTGAAGCGTAGCTTATTTAGTGGCACTAGTGTCAATCATACAAGCTCTCTCGGTGCTCAAATTCCAGCGAGAATGTAAAACACAAAGTCGTAGCGAGCTCCATCGAAGCGCGTGCGAGCAACACCGTGGTGCCAGCCGATTGAACGGCTGCAGTGATGACGTTTCGCCCGAGTGTCCCTACATCCCTACGCCGCGTTAGGGCTCATTCACACTGGAAGCGGATCCGCGTTCGCAAAGCGGTTGCGAACGCGGTTGTATAAGGATTCAGTACAATTGCACGCGCACACGATGACATCAAATGCGCGTGCAATTGCACTGGATCTTTATACAACCGCTTTCGCAACCGCTTCGCGAACGCGGATCCGCTTCCAGTGTGAATGGGGGGCGCGTGCAATTGTACTGAATCCTTATACAACCGCGTTCGCAACCGCTTTGCGAACGCGGATCCGCTTCCAGTGTGAATGAGCCCTTACCGCTCATTCACACTGGAAGCGGATCCGCGTTCGCAAAGCGGCTGCGGGAGCGGTTGTATAAAGATCCAGTACAATTGCACGCGCACTTGATGTCATCCAGTGCGCGTGCAATTGCACAGGATCTTTATACAACCGCGTTCGCAACCGCTTTCCGAACGCGGATCCGCTTCCAGTGTGAATGAGCGGTTAGAGTCAATGATGCGTAGATTGTACCTAGGCGGCCGGTAAATACTCTGAACTTTCTCGTCGCAAGATTGTCGTTTGTGCAAGTTATTGGTGACGACAAAGTGACGTTTCACAACTTTGGAAAGGAGTTATTTGAGGCCGAAATCTTCGCTTCGGAATCGAGGCGAAGATTGAACTTTGTGATGTTGTGGAGCCGTGCGCGGTGTACGCGGGCGGCTTTATAGAGCTTATCTTCCGCCACTGTCAACAACGCCACCGCTGTCACCCACAGGCGATTTCCGTAGAAACGTCGGCAATGTCTGAGAGATGACGGTAAACGGTGGATAACAAAAAAAAAAACAAAAAAAAAGCCGAAGAAAGGAAAATAAAAAAAATTAAAGACGTTTACAAATCTTTGTAATGCGAAATTAGAGCGCAACTCTTGAGGAGGAATAAGGGAGGGTACGGAGAGGAGGGTATTCCCCTCCTCCTCCCCTCTTCCTCTCCTCCCCTCCTCCTCCCATTCAGTTTCTCCGCTAAATTTAGCAGGGAAAAGGACATCACATGACAATCTAGAGGAGAAGTGAATTGGCGTTAAAGTCACGTAGCTGGGAATTGAATTGGTGTTGGAGGTCATGTGACGTCAATTTCGCGCTAAATTTAGCGGGCCGGTTACGCCGACGGCGACGCCCACACCGCGAAACCCGGAAACGGGCGCCGAAGAGCTGCGCTCTAAAGAAAGAATTAAGGTACGACCAACACACACACACACAAACACACACACACACACAAACAGACACACACACACGCACACGCTCAAAAAAATAGGAGTCTCAAGAAGGGCCGTAGCCATTGTTCGGGAGAGAGAGAGAGAGAGAGGAGGTGATGGTGGTGAAGAAGGGGGATATTCCTTTCCAATAATATTTTATTATAACTCTCTGAAATGCTATGGTGGTTCGGGGCTGGGGCGAACCCCCCCCCCCCCCCTCCTTTCCACCCTTATGCCCCTTGCCCCCTCTTTCGACGCAACTGGGGGAGGGGGGGCTAAATCCCTCCCTCCCCATCCTCTTGTTTCGACGACTCTGCTGAGAGGTGTTCCAATGAGCAATGACGAGGAACATCACAGCCTGCCATTTTCGAAATAACGGTTCAAGAGATTCTGGAATTAAAACGGCTCGCGTTCCATGAACTCAACAGTGGCCATGACAGACTTACAAGCAAAAGACTCGTGCCAGGGCACGTATATAGTGTGCGGCCGCGTTCAGTGACGTCATTTTATAGTTGATACCTTTGACGATGGAGTCAGGATTATCAGTTGTGAACGACAAAATCGATGGTGCGTGTTCAAATCGACGATGTCAAGTTTAGTGTCCTTGCGTTCTTGAAGCATCACCGCCAATATTGACAGCCTGACATTACTTTTATTTCCTTATTTCCGTTGATAAAGATACTTAATCCAAAACTGACTAATCTTCGAATGTCTACCATAAAATGATTTTATCCCGCCGATGAAGGGACAACTGCCCGGAGGCGAAATTCGCCCGAAAGTGGACAACGGTAGTCGGCTGGTTGTGACCTAGCCACGTCGGGCTACACTTTGGCCAGATGATAAATCAAAAGAACGGCAGGGACGCCTTTTTAGTAAATTCTGCTTTATCGACGGAAATAAGAACGACACCAGACTATCAACTTCGTCGGTGTTGATTTTAAAATGCAATTCCCAAGCATCCATCGTGCTTTTTAGAGACCATCAAACATGACGGCCGCAGCTGATAATCTTTGTTGTGACGTCACACGTATGAGCCAC
This sequence comes from Ixodes scapularis, assembly GCF_016920785.2. Taxonomy (NCBI): domain Eukaryota; kingdom Metazoa; phylum Arthropoda; class Arachnida; order Ixodida; family Ixodidae; genus Ixodes; species Ixodes scapularis. The sequence continues at coordinate 67,642,374 of NW_024609881.1, forward strand.
GGTCATCTCCGCGCGCTCTCTAGTGCTGCTCTTGTTCGGTGCCTAGGGAGGCGTAGGGATTTTTCGTCCCCTCAACGAAAAACGTCACGAAGACAGACGGATCTGCGGGTTTGTGAAAAAAGAAAACTTCGCAGCAATCTTTCGGCTCCTCCTCCCACTATGTCATAACACAAAGAATAATTTTGTTGACGAGTTTAGCGACCCAGGTGTAAGATACACTCTTTAGATGAGGACACGGCGGGGCTGAAAGTGCGGCGCGAGGAATCAGATAGCGTTCGTTTGACGGGCATCCGAAAGGCTGCATCATTCCGCGGCCACCTATCCTGGGAAAAGTGGCGCCATTCATTGTTGTAGAAATGTTTGAGGCACATGCCGCGCGCCACTTCATGGAAATTCATGGCATCTGAAATCTAGCTCAGTGCTGCGCTGTGCCGCCATGATCTTCCCAAGGGCTGCACGTTGCACGTGTCTCGTGCATCGACGAACCTTGCGCTACTTTTGAAACATGAAGGGGCTTTACGTGCCCGCGGCTGACAGTGTCGTCGGCGGCCAAACGGCGAAACTGTTTTGGAGCGAAACCAATTATCTCGTTGCCATGACACCCCGGTACACCGTGGTCTTTCTGCACGTACTGCAACCTCGCTGGTGCTCTGCGCGTGTGGAGCATGAGGAGGCACGAGCTGTCTTTGCCGTGCCTAAATACCACTCCGGAGGTACCTAAATACCACTCGTCCCTTCTACCGGGTGAAACAAGGAGACGGTAGGCTCTTTAAATCGACCGGAAAATTCGGTTTCTTAACCTATCGCGCTACGACTTTGTGCAGCGTTGCCCACACATGGTGCATTTTTTTCGTAAAATTTGCAAAGAGCGGACTTACCTGAGGAAAAAGTAAAGAAAGAAAAAGGCTTAGCTCCTATGGAAACGCAGCGACGCCACCGGTCTGCAATCAACACGGCGCCGTTTTGCACGGTAGACAAGAGATGGCGCAAGCGGTCGCGACGCCAACTGCCGCCAACGAACGAGCAGACGACGCCGAGAGCCGGCGTAATTAGCAGACAAGGAACTGCAGTTCCTTTTTGTAACCGCGCCTGTCTTTTTTGTTTCTGTGACTGTCGCCGCCTGCGGAACGTGCGCTGCTTTTGAGTCGAAAATATCATCTGCTAAAGAGTCTTTGAGGAATACCTCGGCCGGCTCTCGGCACCCGTATGCCCGTTCGTTGGCGGCGTTCGTTGCGCCATCTCTTGTCTACTGTGCAAAACGGCGCCGTATTGATTGCAGACCGGCGGCGTCGCTGCGTTTCCATAGGAGCGAAGCCTTTTTTTTTTTTCTTTACTTTTTCCTCGGGTAAGTTCGCTCTTTGCAAATTTTACAAAACCAAATGCACCATCTGTGGGCAACACTGTACAAAGTTGTAGTGCGATAGGTTAAGAAACCGAATTTTCCGGTCGATTTAAAGAGCCTACCGTCTCCTTGTTTCACCCGGTAGTACACTCTAGCACTGAGCTAGATTTCAGACGCCATATTCTTTTCAGAAGTAGCGCGCGGCACGTGCCGCGGGAATTTGCAGAACAATGAATGGTGCCATTTTTCCCAGGATGGAGGGGCTTAAAGGCTTAACTTCATGGAGCGTATAGACCGATTCCACTAAGCGTTGGGCGCATGCGTAAAGCCGCCATAACTTTAGTTCACAGGAGGCAGACGGCCGTGCACGCGAGGGCTCGTGCCATCTTGTGCTCTAAACGCAAAGAGCTCCAGCGAGGTTGTCGCACGTGCCCAAAGACTAAAGTTCCTCGCTGCATTGCGGCAGCGGTGGCGTAGTCAAACTGGCCGGTGAGATCGGTCTATTAGGCGACGAATAACTCGCGAAAGTCGCCCCCCGGCACGCTAGCTTTGCTCGAGACGTAGCAGCCAATGTGCTGATTACACGCGCAGATCAAAAACCGCCGGGCAAAATTCGTCGATTTGTGGCAACATATTCGTCCCATGGAGTTTGGCCTTTAGTCTTTTATTTATTCTTTCGGACACGCTCGCGCCCCCTGTCCCAGAGCAGCAGGCCTATTAGCAGATTTGACTTTAAACCTAAACAGGTCAGGAAAATAACGCGAAAGGAAAGCCTGCGCTGCAGATCCCAGGAACCACGCCGCCGCCCATTTCGATCTGGTTCATCATCGTACGTTTGTGGCTAAATTTCTCACCCACGTCGGAGACACCAGCCGTCTCTTAGGTTAGTTTAACTTTCCAGTGCCTAAACATCTAATAACAAAGTACGCTGTATTTGCACACAACTTTTCTACACAAAAATGAGCAGACGTTATCGCGTTTCAAAGTCACGTGTGCCAAGTCACGAATGCTTTCTAATACCCGTACTACGCCACTTCGCCGAGAGCTACAGTGCCGGCAAGAAAATAATAAGACGCCGAACGAAAATTCGATGTTGCCAGTAAAAAGAATGGTTGTAGTTTGATGTCGCCGCTTTCTTGCACCAACAGCGACAATGTTGACAGTCTGATATTTAGATTAATTTTTGCTTTCATCAACGTAAATACCGTCGAACTGTCAACTTTGACGTTGTTTGTTGAGTAAGCATCGACTTCGAGCATCCACCATGCTTTTCACAAACATCAACGAACTAATCGAACTCATCGTTCGATGTCATCTTTCTCGCCGAGGCAATGGAACAATCTGTTGAAAGGAACCGTTTGTACCCGGCCCCCTGCAGAGTACGGGGATTACAAAGGTGTCGGTAGTGTGAACCACATAGCCTCAAAACACGGTGACGTATATTCCTCTACCTGGAGAAAATCTACGTCGTGTGAGTACATACACCACAAGAGCAATACGACACTGTCAACTTTGACGTTGTTGGCGAAAGCATACGACGACTTCAAGCTTCTTACATGATTTTTTGCACGCCATCGAACTTGCCGTTCGGCGCCATCTTCTTTTCGTGCCGGAACGATGGGGAAATCCTCGCCTCTCGGCGGAGTACGGGGATAAGCAAGCATCCGTGATGTGGTGCACGTGACCTTGAAGCGCAATGACATTGACTTTTCTCTGTGTAAGAAATCTGCGTCATATGAATACACCATTAGAAGCTTCACCATGAGGGATACGTGGCGTCGTGGGAAAGCCGGTTCTCTCATGAAGTGCTCTATTAAACAGGCTTCTATCTTATGAAGACTTGCCGTAACATTTCCTCGAATTTACTGCATTTACTCGCCGATATTGTTCAGAAAAAAGTTGGCTCTCATTCGAGGACGTCAGGTAGATAACTTGACAGGCTGGGTTGTGATCGGGGAGTCAAGACTTCAACGGCGCTATTCGACCAGTAGGCACTGGAACAGCCCAAAAAGTGCCAAAAACAATCCCTTTTGTGTCGTCGTTAAACTAACGGGACACTGTACTTGCGCAGGGTGTAAAAAAAAATTTTTTACAAAACGATGAGACAAACTGCAGACTTGTGAAGTAATCCATTACAAGTAACGTATTACTTGTATTCCGTTACCTTTTTAGTTAATTTTGAGATCACCACGTTACTTGTTTTGGAAGTAATTTGTAATGTAATTTCGTTACAAATTATTGGTAACGGATTACTTTAATTACCCGTTACTTTTTAAAAATGTGAGCATAATAGAGTATCTGGAGCAATACAAGCAGAATATTCAGCAGCATAAAGAGACCAAGTTCAACAAAATAGAAAACATCAGGAAGGGGAGAATATCGGAAAAGAAAACTCGATTTTTTTATGACCAGTCGCTAGAACCACAAGTAAAACGGGCAAGGCATGTACAAATATACGAAAGACCAAGATCAAGTAAGACAAGGCCGAGTAGGCTCTCCATAGCCTTCCATCGTGTTTTTCTTCTTCTCCAGGGGAATGGAAAGCCCTTCGTGTTTATTTGTTTCTGTCTTTTACACCGTTTCACCTTTCCAACTTCTTCGATGTCTTCCGCCACCTGCACAGACATCAAACGCGCGTCCGTTCCCCCTCGATTCGCGGTTTAACAACTCGCGTAACAGACGATGTAGCCTCGCGCGAAGGGGCCGATTTCTCTTTGTGTTTGATGTGCGTTACTGTATTCAAGCACGCTGTTGCGGCACGGCTGAAAAGTGCCCGGAGCTAGGCTAAGAGCATCGTCTTCGACGGTGCGGACGATACTTCTTTTGGTTTGCTTGTCCGGCATGATGTTCGAGTCCACTCCTCACTTTACAATCAACTGTCATCATAAAAAGGGGGGGGGGGGGGGGTTACGCCATCTAAGGAGTGCTGACAGAGAGAGAGAGAGAACGGGCAAAAATGGTGTGATCATCTATTGTTTTGTGAGACCGATGGCCACCGCTTCTCTCGCACTCTATGCCCCCCTCCCCTCCCCAGGCCTATGACGAATATTGGTATGAAAGTGAGGACCCCAGAACGATCAATAACCCGTAACCGCAACGCTTTCCCTGGCTGGTCGAGTTTTCGGTCATGAAGCGTCCGTCGTCTCCATGGCCGTCTCTTTATATGGTGTTCGAAATTCAGGGAATCAAGGAGAACAGAAACCTAGAGTTTCAGAGCACACTTTGTTGCCTTAAACACATATTGTTATCAGCAAGAACAACAAACTCTAATCTACGGAAACACACCAAGGTAAGCTGGGACTCCTGCATTCAGCATTGGCTATGCATTGGAACGTTAGAACTAAGTTTTTCTTTTCTTGTGAGTAACAAGCGAGACACACGAGTCAAAAGGGAGCTTTCGTAGATCGCTTCTTTAGCTCCGAATCTCGTAGCGGAGGTAGGCGCTGCTACTGAGCATGCGCACCGCTAGCTATGTTTGCACAATTCCTGGGATCATTTCCGTAGGACGTAAGCTAGCAGGATGGCGGGTGTGATTGCAGCTTTCAGTGCCTTGTCAGCTTACAGGTGAACGGAATGCACCTAACTACTCTTTCTCTTGAATACAATATTTTATTTTTTTCAATGACTGCTGTAATACGGGCATATAAGAAATGAAAAGTAGTGTTGTAGAACATTTTTGAAAAATATAAAAATTGTTTCTACTGTTTTCTGGATAATTCTACGAAAATAGTAACGGGAAGGTAATCTGTAACGTAACGAGTAAAGTAATCCGTTACTTTTCAACGAAAGTATTTTGTAATGGTAATCCACTAGATTTGAGGCTCGGTAATTTGTAATTGTAATCTATTACATTTTTTTAAGTAAGGAGCACAAGTCTGACACAAAGTCAAGAAATCTGAAACGAGCTTAGCGTGCGTGGAGAAGGGGCATGTTGGAAAAGAGGGAAAATCTGAGCTAGGCTTTTCTGCGCATCGATAATAACTTGTTCGCCCCAACTGCCCTGGTGATCCCACCTAAGACTTGAGGATGAGAGTAAAGAATGTGCCCCTCCCTGAGGGTCAGGTTGTTTTGTCCCGGTCCTTCCTAGAAGTGGTAGGTCAGGGCCGGGCGATCGTGGACTGCCGCGCTGGATGGTTGCTTCGGTGCTTGTTGGTGGTGGCGGAGCCTCGAAGAAAGACGCTCAAAGTCGGGAGCAACGGTTAATAAAAACAAATGTATTAAAACGTCAACAGCAAACTTGGTTACAGACCTCTACTGTCCGCTCACGGCAGTAGAAATACAAGACAAAACCGCGCCTCGGCGCAAAGTGCCCACGGCGCACGGTGAGGCTCAAAGAAACTGCTCGTCGCTCGCGACTAAGCTACGCGGACCGGCGGACCGTGGGAGATGACTTGCTCCGTGCACGGGCTTGTTCAAACTCAACGTTTTCTCGCCAGCGCGGACGAGAAAACTCCCCGCTGACACAGGGCCTGTCCAATCAGGACGATTACACAATTCTATTGGCCCCAGTGCCAGCGGGTCCTCCACCAATCACAGAAAGGCCATCGAACTCGTTATTTCCCTTTTCTAAGGAGAGAAACAATGCTAAACCCCTGGGGGAACTCTCCAATCGGGGCAATACTTTACTGCTTTACGGGGAAAACACCCCCCACTTCGCTGCGTCAAAACAAATTGGCGCCGTGACCTTTGAACTTAGCCAGTAAAGCGTAATAGAGTCCAAGTGGACCCAGACCGGCGCCCCTCATCGCTAAAACCTCATTGTAGCAGTCTCCCGACTGGACAAGCCGTCACTGGGAACGCGCCGTGACGACAAAGCCGGGGAAGGTGCCACTACCTCGCGGCGACAGGCAAGAATGTGTGTCTTCTTCCCGGGCCAAAGATTAAAAAGGGCTCAAGCCGCTCATCCCCCTATCCTTGGGGCGAGCCGTCGGGCTGCCCCCATCCGAACGGTTGAAGGTCGATTACCTCAGTTTCCAGGAAACGACATAATCCTCAAGCGATCCCTACAGAGAATATTTATAAGCTTTTCATCGTCGTGGAACAATTTCAGATGATTTTTTTGAGCACGAACTGAGCATACGCCCACGGGGCGTGCAGTCCTATATACATTAATGAAAAAGTAATTGATTACAGTTACATTGAATTTACTGAAAACGTAATTGATAATAGTTACCGACTTCAGCCTGCTAAATGTCATTCAGAATTAACAGAAGGGATATTTAGATTAATTTTGCGCGTTACATTTCTTTTCCACATTACAGAAACACGAAAAGATTGAAGTTTATTTCGATCTGTCAATCAAGCAGCAATATGCAGAAATACGTTCCATGGGAACGCTGCATACATAACTCCAACTCACGGTGGAAGATAGTGTATTTTTAGAGGGTCTATATTTTTTTTTTCATAAGATCCTCGAAATCTACGCTAATGTGGCCACTATACGGACAGGGGGGGGGGGGGGGGGGGGGATTAACGTAGAAGGCTACTCGCCACGATAAAGTAAGAGAATAACTAGAACTAATTATTCCATTTTCGAATGATTGAAAACTAATATATTTCTCTGTAGCAGCGGAGCTAGTGGTGGTACCGCTCCAATTAGAAACACGCTAAGCGGCATCGGCAACCACTGAATTAGTCAATTGTACAAATACCTGGTGCACGTGCCAATCTGACTAAATTAAACACGTTCGCGCGGTTTTTTTTTTCTTTCTTTTTTAAGTGGAAGCAGTAGTTGTTTTACGGAGCGCAGCCGGTGGCGTCTGTAACCGCGAAAAACGTGGAAGAAATTCCCACCCTCCCGGCGGCGTTTGTAACCGCCAAAAATGTGCAAGAAATTTCCAGCAGAACGGCTCCTAGATAGCCATTGGCCCTAATGCCTCGTAGTTTTAAGGAACGTCATCCCACAGAGAAGCCCTCTTCCTGGCGCTGCGGCCCGCACGCCTCTAAAAGGGAGAGGGTGGAGAGCACGCTCGCCTGCCGCTCTGGTGTCATAGGCGTTGACGAAGGGGGAATGGAGGGGGGGGGGGGGGAGCTTGCTGCCGCTTCTGCTCCTCTCGGCGGTGCCGAGAACCAACGCGGCGCCTGAGGCATCTATATCGTTAGCGGCCGCAACCTCGGCAGTAGGGAAACGTGGCCGTCCACGCCAGTACACCGCAGACGAACTAAGGGAGGGAAAGAACGAGATTCATGCTTTCGCATTCACAACTCATAAGAAGTGCTTGGGTGTCCTCGGAATTTTGTTTGTCTGTTTCCTGTGCGTTTTTGAACCACCCGCCTTGCGCCCGTTATATGAGTGGTAACTTTAACGCACCACGCGCTTAACATCTTTCGAATATTCACTCAGTTGTTTTCAATGACGTTTATCAAGTTTCTTGGTCAAACCCAAGGTTGTAAAAGTTACTTTAAAAATGTACCTAAGATACAGTTACAGTTACTCATACGAAAAGGTACCTAGGTACGTATCTAGCTACTCGCTTAAAAATGTACCTAGGTACAGGTACAGTTACTTCAAAGGTACTTTTTATTTTCACGTCAAGTATTTGTCTCAAATTTGTAACATTGTTGTTGGAAGTAAATCTTTTGTATAATAGGATGTACACAAAAACAAGTTTGATAAACGTGCTTTATTGGTGTCAATGGGAGAAATAAGTCAAAACGCTCTCACCAGAACGTTCGAAGACTTTGTCTTTTTTACTTGAATGCTTGATTTGACCTCAGAATAAGGACTTCTTCGAAATGTTCATCCGACATCTTCGATCACAGTCTGGTAGCAATTGTTCCTCCTATGGTAAAAACGCGCTCCACCGCCGCACTGCTTGGAAGCCCGGTGTTGAATTTTAAGAACATGCTTTTCAGCAACGGCATGTGCTTGAGACAGTCCAGACTTCTTGTCGGAGCAAGTTCGGTGCATTGTACAAACTCCTGCTCCCATGAAGCAGATGAGGACGATGTTTCGAAGTTAAATAGTGCTCACAGCTTCTTCATCCTCACCAGTTTGTTCGCCTGACGACTCTTTTTCTATAGTTGATGTTCGCCTAAGTTCGTTCTTTAGATAATCCCAGGCCCGCTTCCGTTCCACTTCGTTGTCTATCCATGCAACCTTAAGTTTTGGATGGCATACGGCAGATATTATCAAATGTTTTTTTTTTTTTGCTCCATACCTGCAAACCTCTTATTGATCGCCGCGATTAAGCTCTCGACCACCGGGCGGCAGTATCTCAAGTTCTCCGTCAGCAACGCGGACATTTTTTTTTGCGAAGTGAAGCCACTGTAGGCAGGAGATATGCCATGAACATGCTGTTTTCGCGCTGGAGAAGAGTTATAGCTTGTGCGAGAGGTGTAAACACGTGAACATACTCATCAATAAAGTCAATGTCTGATTTCGTGACTCGAGGAATTCAAAAATTCTCACAAACTTCCTTCAACTTTCCCTCACGGTGAACAAGCATTCCGTGAAGCGATTTGAGGCGATCGTATGTAGAGTTCCACCGCGTGAGGACAGGCGTGGGCAAATATCCATCACAGCTTGAAGAGATGGCGTCAGCAACCACATTAGACCTCGCTTGCTTCTTCCATAGTGCCGAGCACTTGCTGAAAGTCTGCCTTATTTGCTTCTTCAGCTGCGGCGACGATTCTTCAGCGTTCTCCATGTCCTGCAGAATTTGAAGTAACATCAACCGACTGCCGCTGTAAGAGTTTGCCTATTTACCTTCGTTGCGATCATATTCAGCATATGGCACACACAGCGCTGGTGGTGAGGAAGTGAGTAGACCCCATCAGATTGGTCACGAGCTTCGAGGACGCTATAGATTGGAACAGGTGCACAGATTTCCTCCGGATAGTGGTGCCCGAGAGTCCCGACAGGCCGGAGCCAGTCGGCGAGAAACAGCCACCGGAGGAGCCTCCAACTCGGTAGAAGTTGGCAAATGGCAAAACAGAAGGGCCCGGGGAGCCAATAAGGTCACTGGAGTGAGGCACGTGACCGTGCTGCACAGATGCCCACATCGGAGTTGAGTCCTCACGTGCCTAACTCTCACGCTCCAATTGGCTCACCGAGGACACAGTGTTTTATGTAATTCCTCTTATTTACATCAGCATAACTGGTCCCTGCTTCGATCGAGTCCAGACCCCGTCTCGTGCGAGTCCAGCTCCCAGTCTCGTGCCCCGTGCAAGCGGGAGCACATCATCTTCACACGCACCTGGTTCGCTCTGGCCACACCCATGGCCAGTTACTACCACACATCCCCCTCCCCTTGGGGATGATCAGTCATCTAAGTATCGAGAAGGACGTCTAATGCAGCGTCCCGTCCTTGTGTGAGGATGTGATGCGTCCTCGCACCTCTCCTGTGGTACCTCTTGCCCATCACTATCGGCAGGAGCCGCCAAATTCGTGAAGGTCTGAGTGGTCTCATTGGTGTATGGTACGAGATGTGTACGATTTCTTCGCACGACGCTTTGGCCGGTGTCAACGAGATATGAGCGTGGCTCTGATGTTGGGCACTGCACCGTTCCCTTCCGTTGGAGATCGACAACCCATACGTCTGTTCCATCGACTATGTCGGGCAGATGGCGGACACCATGGTGTTTGTCGTAAGCCGACCGTTGCTTGAGCCGGTAGCTTGTTTCAAACTTCGCGAGCTCCTCTAGGTTTGGAGCTGTTGGCCTCAGCAGTCTGTTCGGGATGGGAAGATTTGACCGCAGTCGGCGTCCCATAAGTAGCTCGGCTGGGCTGTACCCGTTTTTCAGGGGTGTTGTTCGATAAGACAGCAGGGTCTCATACGGGTCTCTTGTCTTATTCATGGAGCTCTTTATTATTTTCACTGCAGCTTCCGCAAGTCCATTGCTTTGTGGATAGTGAGGGCTCGAGGTTATATGTTGGAAGCCGTATTCTCTAGCAAAAGTGGCGAATTCTGAGGTTGACACACGTGAAAATTGTGGGCCATTGTCCGAGACGACAACTTCTGGAATACCGTGTCGTGCAAAGATACTCTTGCAATGGTTCACTACGACTTGTGCGGTCGTATTCTCCAGGCGGGCGATCTCTGGATATCTTGAGAAATAGTCGGTCACGATCAACCACCACTGGCCCTTCTGGTAGAACAAATCCATTGCGATCCGTTGCCAAGGTCTCTCGGGGAGTTCGGTGGGTTTAAGCGGCATCTTTCTATTTGTTGATCCTTCGATGCAAAGATGACAGCTCTTAACTTTTTCTTCAATTTCTTTCATCATTCCTGGCCACCACAACGTCTCTTTAGCTCGCGCCTGGGTCTTCTCGATGCCAAAGTGTCCCTCGTGAAGAAGACGCAAAATTTCCGATCTGCAAGATGTTGGCACAAGGATCCTTGCTGTGAACATAAGCAAGTCGTCTTCAAAGGTGAACTGATGGCGAAATGGGTAGAAAGGCTTAACTTCGTTGTTGAGGTCACGCCGGCAGGGCCATGTATTCTTGCAATAGTATCTTATTTGCTGACAAACCGGATCCTTTTCCTGGCTGTCGATGAGCCACTGGAGGCTGGAACTGACAGCCGGAACGGTTGACCTTACAAATTGGACGAAGGCTTCAACCTCTTCTTTCAGTTCAGACGACTCTTTTAGGGGAAGAGGTGCTCTCGAGAGCGTGTCTGCGGCCATGAGCTGCTTTCCTGGAACGTATGTTATCTCGTATGTGTATCTCATCATACGCATGCGCATTCGCTGAAGTCGTGGAGTGAGATCGTTTAAAGACTTGGAAGAAAATAGACTCACGAGAGGTTTGTGGTCAGTCTCTAATTTGAAAGTTTTCCCGACGAGATAGTCGCTGAACTTTTCGCACGCCCACACTGACGCGAGGCCCTCTTTCTCTATTTGCGCGTAGCGTTTTTCTGTATCTGTCAGCAGTCTCGAGGCATAGGCGATGACTTGGAACCTCCCGTCGTCTTGTCGTTGACGGAGAATGGCGCCAAGTCCATACGATGATGCATCTGCGGTCACTACCGTTTCTTTGTTGGCATCGTAGATGCCCAGTACTGGTTCAGATGATAAGACAGCTTTCCATCTGTCAAATGAGTTTTGCTGGACTGGTCCCCAGACGAACTCTTGCTTCTTTGAGAGCATCGCAGTTAGTGGCTGCAGGATTTCGGCGAAGTTGGCTACGAACCGAGCCAGATAGGTCGCCATTCCGAGGACCCTCTGTAGCTCTGTTCTTGATGTAGGCGGTGGCATATCCATAACAGCCTTGAGTTTTGAAATGTCGGGTCGAATTCCTAGGCTGTCTATTCGGTGACCAAGAAACGTGAGTTCCTGTACACCAAACAAGCATTTGTCCTTGTTGAGAGTAATTCCTGCACTGCAGATCTTTTGAAGGACGTTACGGAGTCTTTCGTCGTGTTCTTTTTTGCAGGATCCCCAAATCAGAACATCGTCCATGAGGCATACGACACCGCTGAGTCCTTCAAGGATGCTTGACAGTTGTTTTTGGAAATGTTCTGGAGCAGATGAGATCCCGAATGGGAGTCGGTTGAAACAAAATCTGCCAAAAGGTGTGATGAACGTGGTGAATTTCTTGCTTTCGTCGCTCAGGGGAATCTGCCAAAACCCGGAGTTAGCGTCGAGTTTCGAGAAGATTTTCGCGCCCTGAAGAAGGCCAAGAGTATGTTCGACGGAAGGAATGGGGTGCCACTCTCTCAAGACATAGCGATTTAATTCTGTGAAGTCAACGCATATGCGCACTCCTCCAGTCCGCTTTGGTACGATCACCATGGGTGCGCACCATTCGGTTGGGTCACTGACAGGGGAGATGACGCCGATGTCCTCCATACGTTGAAGTTCTTGCTTCGTCTTTTCGTACAGTGGGATCGGGACACGACGTGGCGAGCTTAGAACAAACGGTTTCGCGTTCTCCTGGAGCTGCAGGTGATATTCCCCAGGGAATGTTCCCAACCCTGTGAACAGTGATGGAAAGTCGACTTTCGGGTTTACCGTCGTTTCGATCCTGTTGATTGGTGAAAGTAGTTGGAGCCCTTCGATAGCCGGCTTTCCTAAAAGGGGTATGGTAACGTCTTGGAGAACATAAATGTTCTGCTCGGATACTCGGTCCTTGTAGGACATTGCGAGGCGTACCACACCTTGTATTGCTAGCGCCTTTCCGTCTGGTCCACGAAGTTGGCGAGGTGGATTCTGCAGTAGCGGCTGTGGTTCAAGCTTGTTGAACACCGCTGGGGGGATTACCGTTTCGTCGGCGGCTGTGTCGATCTTAAATCTCACTGGCTCGGACTGGATTAACACATCAACCTCCCAACTATTTACTTTCGGAGATGTCACTATTCCAAGGAAACCTACGTTGGGACCTGGAGCTTCTACGAAGTCCACTCTTTTTGACAGGCATACCTCGGAGAAGTGTCCTTTCTTGTGGCAATTTGTGCATACTTTGGACCGCGCTGGACACGAAATGCGTGGATGCGTGTCTCTCCCACACCACCTGCATTGTGTTCGGTTGTCTGATGGCATGGTCAGCGGACGTTGCTGGTATGGAGTGTTTTCCCTCTGTCTTCTATCGTCAGGACCCTCGCGTTTGTTTGTACTGAGGGCCGTAGAAGCAGTTTTTTCTTTGTCCGATGACGAAATCTTGTGGACGTTGGAATTTCGATCCTGGTTTAGTTCCTCCTGTTGTTTGCGCACGCTTTCTACTTGTCGGGCTGTTTCTAGCGCTGTCTGAAGCGTTAGTTCGGCGTTAAGCTGTAGCTTTGCAGAGAGTTTTGAGTCTTGAATGCCGACAACGAAGCGATCCCTCACCAGTTGCTCTCGCAGATTGCCGTAGTCGCAGTCCTTCGACAGGGTATGAAGTGCCGTTGCGAACTCTTCAATGGACTCTCCGTCTTGTTGGGATCTCATGTTGACGCGTGCCCGCTCGAAAATTATGTTCCGCTTTGGGATGAAGTAGCTGTCAAACCTTTGCAGTACAACGTCAAAATTCTTGGAATCCTCCGCGGACAACTGGAAAGTGCTGAGAACGTCCTCTGACTGATCTCCCATTATATAAAGGAAGGCGTCAATTTGGTGCTCTTCAGGCTTTGTGCAAAGTCCTGATGCGGTTAGGAAACGTTCGAAGCGTTTCTTCCACTTGGGCCACTCATTTGGTGACGTAAAGCAGAAGGGTTCAGGTGGCTGAATCATAAACGATGCCATCGAAGCAGAAGGTTTGAAGCTGGCTTCAGCCATTGCTCACCTTTCTGTGCAGCAGGTGAAGACTGTTCGTTGTTCCTCTATTCTGACACCATGTTTTATGTAATTCCTCTTATTTACATCAGCATAACTGGTCCCTGCTTCGATCGAGTCCAGACCCCGTCTCGTGCGAGTCCAGCTCCCAGTCTCGTGCTCCGTGCAAGCGGGAGCACATCATCTTCACACGCACCTGGTTCGCTCTGGCCACACCCATGGCCAGTTACTACCACACACACAGCTTCCACTGTTTACGACGTCCCGCTCAAACTCGCTTGTTGACGTAGCTTTCCCTTCAGCGCCAGCACTGGCATCGAAGCCATCGGCGGGCCCAGAAGACGTCGGCCGCTTGGAGAAACGAAGAGTCGAGTGTACACGCGCCTAACCTTCGCAACGCAACGACGAGCGAAAGTCCTCAAGCTTTCACGTTTTTTCATTCGTTTTTAGGAAGAAAGAGAATATTTTAACGCGAGCGCTTTTAGGAGCTCGTGTCACAGAAAATTTGTCGGATGTCGGTGGCGTCGGTGGCGTGACGCGAAATTTCTGAATGGTCAATCGGGTCGTGACGTCACAGCCACATGATTTCGCGCGGGATTTTCAAATAACCCACAACGCTCATGTGAAACGTGACGTCACGCGTGGAATGAAGGTCGTTAAAGACATACGAATTAATGGTCGCCGCATGTTTCAAATGATCCCACTTGATAAACTAATTTATTTGCCTTAAAGAAAAACTTGAAGAATTTACGCAGGATCTCACCCACGACCCTTCGGTTGCGAGCCAGACATGCTACCGACTAGGCAACGGAGGGCTTGGGAATTGCACTGCGATCCTGCCGTCATTAGAGTGCCTCGATGTCTTTCTGTGTCACAGTAAAGGCATTATCGCATCGAGTGTTGTTAGCGCGTGCCGAGCAAACACATAAATAAACCTTGCGGGGTAAAATGGTATCAAAGCACTGGCAAACGCTCCTCGATCGCGCCGGGAGTGTTGTATCATAAGAACTAGGTCGTTGTGTCACTCAAGAGCATGAGAAGCGATTGAGAAGGCCATGCGAACGGGGCCCGATAACCCTATCGCGTTCAACTCTTAAAGGCGATGGTTAATCGTCCTCCCAGTTTTTTTTTTTTTTTTTATTCACAAACATTTTCAGATTTGTAAAGTTCAAAATTTGAGTTCGATATTTTGCGTGGAAACACTGCATGATGTTAAATTGCTTTACAACTGTAACTATAATTTAGTTTCAGTTATATGTTATATTGTATTTTCTACGATTTTGACGAAGTGAATATAAAAGTACCTGTAAAAAGTAACTTCACTTAGTTACAAGTTACTGGAAAATGTACCTAAGAAACAGATACAGATACTGAGAAATGAAAGTACCTAGGTTTGTACCTCAGGTACAACAAAAGTACCTAGATACCGATTTACAGTTTTCTGTACCTAGATACTCTACAACCCTGGTCAAACCATGTGTGTTTTTGCATCAAATAAAAAGAAAAGTGATTTTTTGGGAGCCGCAGGTTTATTATCCACACATATCTTCTGGAAGGAGTGGCTAGGTAATGTCACTGCTTTCGCCTACCGCTATTTTTTAGCTTAGTTTTAGGTTTTAACTACGCGAATAGCCGGGGAATCGTAAACGTTTTGGAATCAGAAAATGAGACACTCAGAAGAGACACTTGCTTCGCGGCAACTTGACACTCTAGGTCGTGCAAGCGCTGCTTAATGCTCCTGAAAAAGAAATCAAAAAGAAATATAGCACTCTATACTTCTGTGATTAATTCAATAAACGTTGTCTGTAATTGAACCTCAGTGGATTGCCGGTTTGGTGCCTCTAATAGAACAATATTTCATCTAGTTTAGAAGTCCCAGCTGAAGTGAAAACTAAAATGGATTACAAAGTGACTCACTAATAAAAAAAAGTGTTTGAATTACACAATTCTTACACTCTAAAAATATAATGGAGGCGTTACAAAATGTCTATAAAATGTAATTGACCACAAGTCACTTGTAAGGCGTTACGAACAAGTCTGCCGCGCAATCCTACTGCGCGATCTACGAAAAACCCCTAATAGGGCCTTTCCATAGATCCTAAGCTGAGGCCTAGCCAACGTAAGCTGAATGTGCACTCAATTTTATGGCACGAGCCCCAACTGGTTCTCGCTAGCATCGCATAGCTTTTGTGAATGGCCTAAAGATTTCAAATTAAATTCTGCTCGCTATTTTAAGTGGCGAGGTCTCTCGTGCTCCAGATTAATTATAGGCGGAACTACTGTGCTCGACGTCAAAACTGATCATTGTAAGCGGAATTGGATCATTTAAATCAGACATAACAAGGAGGCGTTTCCTACCGGTTACAGTGCTCACTCAACATTACCTTGAATCTACTGTGACACTGTCACCTGAGTGTGGCTACGTCGGCTAACCTGCGGTGCGCAATTAAAAAAAGTAGTGAAATTGATACTTTTAGATCATGTGTATCTGTCAAACTTGTTATCGCGTCGAGGTGCAATGAAGCAAAGATGACTGTACTTCACAATCAGCAATGTTCGCTTATATCCTACCATAGCGAACTAGCCACATTTATGCCGAGGTCATCATTGATCCGAAATCTGCAACTACAAGGAGTGGGCTATATTTCTGTGTTTAAAAGAAAATAGCAAATCAAGCCAAAAATGGGGGAGGATTATCTTTCGGAGGTGGCCACCTCCGAAAGATAACCCTCCCCCTCCAATCCCGAGAGCCGCCTCGGGACATCTCTCGGGATTTGAGGGCAGTGGTTTCGGCCGAATATTTTTGAATGGAATCTTGAATAGTTGTCGTGCCTTTCTCCATGCCTTTCACTACTGTTACACCATGCTTAAACAAAAATTCAACTGAATTCACAAAGGTTGTTCCCAAGCTTCTAATTGCCCACTTATTAGCACGGTAAATTTCATCTAGCTATAGTTACAGACTCATTATAATCCTAAGTGGAGAGTATAAACAAAACTGAAAACTAAAGTTCTCTCCAACCTGTGCCACTCGAGGTATAACAGGTTTAAGCCCATTAGAAAAAAATTAAAAATAGCTAATTCGCTTTTTGTTTTGTATATAAATGCCAATTTGAAAAAGGGAGAAGCGTTGCCACCCACGGGAACGAGCTTGCAATAACTGCAGGGATTTGCATTTGCAAGTTTCTTCTTTTTTTTTTTCCTCGTTCTTCTTTTCTTCTTTCTTGGTGTTTTTCTTGGTCTGTGCTTGTCAGGGGGGTAAAGGTGGGTGAGGAGGAGTGGCAAATCCCGCGCGCCGACATCCTGGGTCCCGAGTGAAAGATCGCGAAAGAGAGCGACAGAACACGAGAGAAAGAAACCACAGTTGCCAGCTGAAGAACGACAGTTGCAATGGTAATCGCGAAGACTGAAAACTCTGAGCAATATAAACAGTGATAATCTAACGTTGCAAATTAAATTCTGAGCTATTCTAAGGTTTATAAAAAGCAGCATACTCATTACGCTGCATTAACTTCCCTTTTGTAGAAATCTCGAAAATCTGGTAGTTGCGCGGTTTCGAATTTCCGGACGCGGCCACCCGCGCCCGGAAATACGAAACTAAATCAGATAACCGAAGCCGGTTATCTGGTTTAGTTTAGTGCTGACGGGAGGCCGTACATCTGCGTGCTATGCAAAAAGAAAGCTTCGAAAGGAACGCGAATATCTTTCCACCGGTAAGTTCGTGGATTGTTGAAGTTCATGGCACTGCTCTGATGATATATTTGTGAAATCGAAGGCAGTTGGTAACCATGTGGGACCCCGAGGGTCCGCCTGCATGCTCCGCCGCTTGCGGCAGCCATAATGCATGGGAAAATGGCGGACCTTTTCCTCTAGAGTTAGTATGTATGATCTCTATGGTGCTTGTATAGGAATATTCACTAGACGCCATATTTGTGGGAGCTGCTTAGAGCGCATGCTAAAAACGAGCTCACATCAATAGGCTGCTAAGACCGGCACTCTTGATAGTGCGGAATGCACCTTGCAAAAGAACTGTGGAAGCTCGCCATCAGCGCGCGCTCAGCATTCGCGCACACAGCTATGGCCGCCAGTGAATACTCCCTATAGTTGTCTACTGTAACGAATGAAAGTATAATTTGCAATTAGTGATTGGATCTAGTTATGCGATGATGAGTTATAGGTCAATGCAATCATAATAGTTCTAAGTTAAATGTCAGAATAGGTATTAATTAATTTTTAAAATTGTTTTTTTTAGGAAGTAAATTATTATTGTGTGAGGTCCGCATTGGTTATATAAAACTTCTTTGCTGGTGTGAATGGAGAAATAGTAAATTAGCGATGTAGAAATACAATTAAAAGGGTGCTAGAGGTTGAAAACTTTTAAGAAGCACCATTGGGATGGTGTGCCTTGGGATTGCGCAATCGCAAAATTATTTTGTTAAGAGCTCGTACTTTCTTTAAGATTTTTTACTGTAATTGGGTTGGTAGGTTCGAAGTACTGTTCTGTATTATATAATATAATATTAGTTGTCCAAGTGAAACAATTTTTGTGTTATTTACAAGAATATAACTACAAATGTGTTTCATGTTGCGGGCGCTCGGCCCGCCACCCCCCGCCCATCTGGCCAACGACGCGCCACCGCCCTGGGGAGCAGCTCCACGGCACAGGCAGATAATATAAGCGCGTGCGGCAGCGAAAAGGGGGACTGTTCATCCAGCCTTCAAGCGTACCCCGCAGATGGTAAGAAACCTCAGTTTGTGAAAGGGACGAGCCGTCTGGTCAATCTCCCGCGGCGGACGACGGAAGTCGAACGCCACACCTGGCGCCCAACGGGGATTCCTTCGTCCGTCGTCGGGGGATCGTCCGGGCCGCACGGTTCGTACTGTTTTCCTATTTTGTATTTGTCGCGCGAGTATCTCTTCTTTTCACTGTATTTTCTTATCTTCTTTGTGCCCGGCGAGTACAGTGTTCGCGGTTCGCACGTCGCTGACGGAGCGGTTTTTGTTTTGAATTTTTTTTCTCTACGTGAACTCTTCTCGCGTTTTTTTTCCTTCCTTTTCGCGTCCGCGTCCATTTTTCTCTTGCCGTGTCTTTTTCTCTTTTTCCTTGCACATGCCACCCCAGAAGAAGCCTCAGGACCAGCCCGCGGATGGCGACCCCAGCGAAAGCGACATGGAGCTCGGTCCGCCCACTGCGGACGTCCTGGCGCTGATGCAGCAGATGTCCGCCACCCTCACGCTGGTGACAGCGCGCCTGGCAGCCGGCATGGGCGGGACCGGCGGCCAGCGACCGCGTGAGCCTGAGCTTCATCCTCGACTCACGATTCCCGTGTACACGGGTTTCGACGACCGGAAGTCTGTCGCCGACTTCCTTGGAGAGCTGGACGTCTACGCCCGGGCGTCCGGCTCCTCGGAGCGCCACGTCCTCGAGAGGATCCTCCCCATGGCCCTACAGGCGAGCGCGAGACGTTGGTGCGCGCAGCAACCCGCTTTTCCTTCCCTCGCAGCCTTCCACTCCGCCTTCCCCGAAGAGTTCCTGCCAGCAGGGTACGCGGTCACGGTCCAGCGTGAGCTCTAGCGTCGCACTCAGCACCCGGAAGAAGGCCTCGTTGAGTATATCCGGTATACAAGTAGTATACAACAGAGCCGCGAAAGCTGCTCCTGAGTCGGAGAGGGTCGCACGCATCATCCGCCAATGCCACCCCCGTTTCCACGTGTATCTGCATGGACGCACCTTTGCCAACGTGGAAGACCTCGTACGCGCGGCGCGCGGCGTCCAGGAGTTGCTCCTGGCCAGCGACGAGTACAAGCCGCCGCCTCCAGCGGAAGACGCCCTCGAACCCTCCTGCGCATGGGTTCCTCCCGCGCAGCAACGCAGCGTCCACGCCCGTGCCCCTCCGACTCGGCGCCCGCCTGAAAGGGGCAGCGCCTTCGCCTCCGACGAGAATCCCGATGCCTACGCATCGGGCGGGGTTAGCGACAGCTTAAATTCCCGACCGAGGGAAGCCCCAGGCGCCTGGGACTGGTCCCCCCAGGGCCCGCACATGGGTGGAAGCCCGCCGCGGGTGCCGCGAAACCTCGAAAGGGGCCGGCTGCAGTTCCGTGACGGCGAAAGCCGGCTGCACGAACCCCTGCAAGATCTCCAAATGGCCGGAAGGCCCCAGCGGCAGCCGAGAGGCGGCTGGCATCGTGGGAATGATCCGGCGGAGCCGAGAGGCAGCCGGCGACGGGGGAGTGAACGGGGCAACGTGGGAACCCAGTGGCAGAATGACTCATGCTACAACTGCGGACAGCGTGGCCACTTCCGCAGCCAGTGCCCACAACGGCGGTCCCGTGAGCAGCGAGAGCTGCCTAACCAGGGAAACCAACGAGGCCCGCGGCGCTGAACCCAGATATCTCGCCGCCAAGGGCCGCTACCAGCCCCGGGAAATGTGAGTCGCCAGCACTCCTTCCTTCTGTATGTCGAGTTCGACCTGCACACCATAGTATCGAGCCACGCATGACAGTTTCTTTACTCGGCGTGCCTTTTGCCGCGCTTCTCGATACCGGCGCGGGAGTTTCGCTTATCGGCGACGTAGTTTTCGAACTCTGCAAATCGAGGAAGGTTAAGCTCCGTTGTTCGAGCACGCTTTTGCAGTTAGCGTCAGGCGCGCCAACAAAAGCAGAAGGCGCAGTAAGGCTGAGGATTTCTTTCGACGGAAAAACGCGGCGTCAGCGTTTTCATTATCTGCCAGCTCTCTCCGTACCGATTATCGTGGGCCCAGATTTCATCGCAGACGGAAAAATTTCGCTCGACTTTGCTGCCGGCGGGTATCGGCTGGACGACCAGCCACACGTGACCCCCTTCACCAGACGTGAAGACTGCGTCACCGGCGCAACCGTTCTGGCCCACTACACAGAGCGGCCAGCTGCAGTTTTTCCTGATGGCATCCGAGACGCCCTCAACGCGTGCCCAGCAACCAGCTCGCAAAAGCAGCAGCTCGGGAGCATCCTGCAGCCGTTCGCAACGATGTTCACGGAAACCCCGGGCAAGACCGACGTGTTGCTACACCGCATCGAGACTGGTGACGCCCGACCACTGCGGTCCAACCCTAGGCCCCTCAGCGTCCACAAGCGAGCCCTACTTGACGCAGCACTACAGGAGATGCTGGATACCGGAGCAGTGCAAGAGTCCCAGAGTCCGTGGGCCTCCTCCGTCGTCTTGGCTCCGAAGAAGGACGGCTCGGTACGACTTTGCGTGGATTATCGCCGCCTCAACGCAGTGACGGTGAGAGATTCGTACCCCTTTCCTTCCGTCGACTCGGTTATGTACGCGATTGGAAACGCGAAAGTGTTCACCACTTTGGACTGCAGTCCAGGTTTTTTGCAAATCGAGATAGATCCAGAGGACGTGCCGAAGACTGCGTTCACTTGCCACAGAGGATTGTTTGAATTTACCCGCCTCCCCTTTGGCCTTTCTAATTCACCCGCTAGCTTCCAGCGTTTAATGGATATCGTTCTCGGCGACACAAAATATAACTTCGCCATGGCGTACATGGATGACGTCGTTATTTTTTCCCAGACTTTCGAGGAACACCTGAAGCATCTTGGAATCGTCCTCGAGCACCTGCGCAACGCCGGCCTGACGATTCACCCCGGCAAGGCGCAGCTCGCTTCACCACAAATTAACCTCCTTGGTTTTGTAGTGAACAATGGAGTTCTTCGCCCCAACGAGGACAAGCTGCGTGCAATAACAGAGTATCCGCTGCCACACCACGTCAAAAGTTTGCAGCGGTTTCTTGGATTGATTGGGTTTTATCGCCAGTTCATCCCTCGCTGCGCCGAGATCGCCAACCCCCTGACCTTGCTCTTGCGCAAAGGCGAGAAATGGCAGTGGGGGGAGGATCAGCGCGTCGCTTTCCTTCAGCTCTCGAAAGCAATCACCGACGTCGCCTCTTTGAAGTTGCCGGATCTCAACCGACAATTTGTCGTCCAAACAGATGCCAGCAACTCCGGCCTGGGCACAGTCCTGCTTCAGGAACAAGACAACGTTCTTCGCCCAGTCGCCTTCGCCAGCCGCACGCTAACAGCGGCCGAGCGCAACTATTCCGTGACGGAAAAGGAATGTCTCGCCATCATCTTCGCCCTCAAGAAGTTTAACATGTATCTCGATGGCGCTTCCTTTCAGATACAGAGGGATCACCAAGCGCTCTTCTGGCTGAAGAATTTGCAGAATCCAGCCGGACGTCTTGCACGATGGGCTCTGACACTGCAAGCGTACGACTACACTATCGCCTACAAGAAAGGAGCAACCAATGTTGTGGCAGACGCACTGTCACGGGCTCCTTTGCAGGTCCCTCCCGCCGAGACGGAACCAAAGTTGGTGGGATTAACCGACATCGTGGCCGACACATCCGAGTCACGGTGGGGGACGTTGGTGAGCAGAGCAGACCTCCGCAAGGCCCAGCAGGAAGATGGACTTTGTCGACGCGTGTGCGAGAGCCTTGCGGCACGAAGAGCAAGCGGCACCGGAAGCGACGACGAGTACGACTCGTACCTGCTGAGCGAGGACGGACTTCTTCTCCGCTACATCCCCAAGCAGACGACGACAGCGATGGATCGCCTTTCCGGATTGTGATACCTCGGAAGCTGCGCAAATCATTCATCAGGTACTTCCATGATTCAGCATTAGTGGGTCACAGCAGCGGCAGTAAGACTTCCGATAAGTTATGTCGTGTTGCGACTTGGCCAGGAATCGGGCAGGATGTACTGAAGTATGCTCGCAGTTGTCCAGTGTGTCAGAAGGCGAAACCTCGCGGAGGCCAACCACCAGGATTAATGCAGCCAGTCGTCCGCCAGTCGCCTTGGCAGATTGTCGCATGTGATGTCATGGGACCGTTTCCACGTAGTCCTCGCGGAAATCGGTACCTACTTGTTGTGACTGACCACTTCACCAAGTGGGTCGAACTGTTCCCCTTACGGAAGCTTCTTTCGCAGCGGATCTGGGACTGCCTTCTGTCCGTCTTCACCAGATTCGGCTTCCCGGCAGAGCTCATCACGGACGGTGCTTCGTACTTTCGAAGCAAGATCTTCGTTGACACCTGCTCTGCGCTTGGGATACGGCACAAGCTGACTTCTCCGTATCATCCGCAAGCCAACATCACGGAGAGGAACAACCGCAACCTCAAAATGATGATTTCCCACACAGCCCGTCACAAGGACTGGGATGCAAAACTCGACGAGATGGCATTCGCAACGCGCACAACGGTCAACCGATCAACTGGTTTCACGCCCGCGCGTCTCACCTTTGGTAAGGAGCTAACCTTCCCAATGGAAAATTCCTTTTCGTACACAGACGTTGCGCAGCATGGACGCCCATACGCGCAGTTCGCCCAGGACGTCCATCACCGACTCTCGTCGGCCGTTCGTGAAGCACGAGAGAACCTCGACGTCGCTCGTCTTCAACAGGTGCCCAGTACGACAAGGGCCGCCGCAACGTCCACTTCCAGGTTGGAGAGCTGGTACTTCGTCGGACACATCCCCTCAGCGACGCGTCGAAAGGCTTCGCCGCATCCCTCGCCAACCGTTGGGACGGACCCTTTCGTGTAACGGAAAAAGTTTCTCCGTTGAGCTACCGCCTAGCACGTCTGCATGGTACACAGCAGTACGGGCCAATTCACGTGTCTGAGCTCAATCGTTACTACGAGCCAGCAGTTTTTCCGCAGGTCCCGGACAACCGAGCCCCCAGCCAGCCCTTGGATCACGGAACCCCACACAGGCGGTACAACCTGCGCCGGCGATGACTTAACATCCGCTGGATGGCCATATCCTTTTTGGCTGGCTGTGCTCCTCTTCGCGGAGAGGGGGAAGAGACGACCTTCCTTCCCGGAGTTCTGCCTTTTGTTTTTCAAAAGGATTGCCTGATTCCGCGAGTGCCTCCGAATTCAGTTTTATATCGGACCCGTAATATTCTCCCTTCGTGTTTTCTTTTGTCATGCCGTCTGTCCAGATGGACCCCTCCCGCACCTACTACCGCCGTTATGGCACCCGGTTCTCGGCCCGCCACCCGAGTTTTTCCCGTGGCCGTCGTGACCACCCCCGCACTGCCAGCGTGGCCACTTGGACGGTCCTGGTCGAAGAGCATCCCGTGGCCTACGCCTCCAGGCTGCGTTGGCGCGAGCAGCCGCGCCCGGAACGCGGTGCCCCACTAGAGTCCGTTCTTGAGCCGTTCCGGGGGAACACCCTGGAAGTCCGCCACCCGGTGGAACCCCCCGCTATCTACAGTGATGCCGAACGCCGGCTCCTCTGCCCCCTCTGCGGCGTCCCAGAGATTCACCGGGCCACACACCTCGCCGGGGCCCTTCATCAGTCTCGGCTCGCCGCCGAGTGGGCCCACCGAGCTGTCCAAGCTGCGCGTCGTGCTGAAGCCCGCCCGTTGGAGGTAGCAGAGGCCCTCCGCGTGCTTCGTCAGGCCCGCGCTGATCTTTTGCGAGACCCTGCGGCCCCGGGGGACGCCATCCTAGACATGGAACTCGGAAGGGGGGAGAGATGTGGGCGCTCGGCCCGCCACCCCGCGCCCATCTGGCCAACCACGTGCCACCGCCCTGGGTGGCGGCTCCTCGGCAGAGGCAGATAATATAAGCGCGTGCGGCAGCGAGAAGGGGGACTGTTTATCCAGCCTTCAAGCGTACCCCGCAGATGGTAATAAACCTCAGTTTGTGAAAGGGACGAGCCGTCTGGTCAATCTCCCGCGGCGGACGACGGAAGTCGAACGCCACAATGTATATTATACCTTCGGTGAAGCATTTCTTTCAATAATCTGAGAATAATCAATCCTTTTTGGTTTTAAAGCAATAACTATTGCTTTTATCATTTGAATAGTTGTTTAACTATCTTGTAAGGTAAAGAGGAGGGTGATTAATGAAATAGTGGTTTCAAAGAACAAAACAATTAATTACTTTAAATGATGTTTTGCTGTGAGATTATGTAACTAACATTTGCGAAAGCACTTGCACCAGTAAGTATAGAATGATCCTATTTGATCAGTATAAGCTATTCATATAGTTTTTCAGTATATACAATTGTACATTATATACATACATTTTTTTTCACTTCTATAAGGAAACATGTAAGCGGAATTGAGTTATAATTTTTCTTTCGTTGAATTTTTTCTATCTTTTTGTAAAAATAATGTTTAGGATTATTATTACTTTTTTGCCAATGTTATATCTCATATTTTAATGTTTACCATATGTCTTTCTACATTGTATTTTGTCAATTATGTTTAGCCAGCAAGGTTGGATGTATTTTATCGGGTTGATGTTAAAAGTAGGAGAATAAGTTGTGTTGCAGGTTGTAGTGATGCTTCATTTCTATTGAAATTGGCATTTTTTTAAATTAGTAATACTGTTTTTTGTGCGAGTCCGCAAGATTTGCTTCCGCCAGACCGGGCGACTCCTAGTCTGGGTGGCTCAACAAGTAGCCCCATACCGGCCCCTAAGGGAAGGCACGCCATCGATCATCCATGCCACCACCCTATCTGCCATCCTCTATCTATCCTTTTTTTTTCTGCTACTTTCCTTTTTCCTACTTTGTTGTTATTTCATTGGGGTTCCACCTCTTCTTGAATAAGCAACATCATCCGCTCCATTACTTTATGGCTTTCACATTTGATAAAATTGCCGATTTATTGGTTGATTGGTTGGTTGGTTGTGTTGTTTGCCAGACGTGACCTTCGCCTCACTGACGGTGGGCACGTTTCACGGGCCTGGGTTATTGTAGGTTGATGAGGGTCAATGCAATGCTAACGCTGCCCTCGTCATCCGGGGATGACGAGGGCAGCGTTAGCAAAATAATGACTAAACATGTTTCGCGGCCGAAAATAAAAAAAAATAAAATAAAATAAAGGGCTGGTAAGACGAACTGTGACATATGTTCAAACAATGCTATACACGACATAACTCCATAGAGCGCACCAGCAAGCACAAAATAAATAATGAGAGTACTTATATCTACCTAACTATTAACGGCGAGATGTTTTGGTGGCGCCCTCCTATGGTACCCCCTTGTGACGTCATTACCTTGCGAACAAGAAGTTCGATGGTGTTTGTAAATAGCATGGTGGAAGCCTGAAATCATTGCACTCTCAAAGCAACAAGTGCCAACACCGTCGAAATTAAAGTTCTTTCATTCCTCTTATTTCCGTCGATGGTATACCCTTTCCGACGTCATAGTCAGCTTTTGGGCCAATCGTGGAAGGCCGACCACAGCGACGCTCTCGGTCGCGCACGTCGCCAATACTTCGTTTCTCCCCACCTGCGAGCGAAGGAAAAGCTGGAGGTGCGAGCACGAAAGCTCCGCGCGTTCAGGCTTTGCTCGAGCGCGCGAGCTGGGGAGAAGCGCTAAAAGCGCTGGTCTCGCCCTCTCAGCCCTAAAGTCACTGGATCCTGGGAAAGTAACGCCAAGCTCCCCGTGTGGTCGCCATCTTGGTCCGTGAAATGAGCAATTTCTCCTTGACCCCTCCGTTCTTGGGGAGCCCATCTAGATTCGCTGGTGACGGGTAGCTTTATGGAGGGGTTTTTCGTATACCGAGATATTTCTAACCACACACCGGCGAAACAAGCGTACACCTTCGTACCACCACCAGATGCTGTGTCGGTGCTTGGAGGCACTGAAAAATACGTTTACTGTATGGAAATACGCAAGCAGAACAATACAATTGTAAGAGATCCATGGAGATGGGCATGAATAATAAGTTGATTGCATACGGAGTGCCGAAGACCCTTATATTGGCGAGGAACGCCTTCAGTACGATGATGCTCCATGGTAATCTTGGCGCGACTGGTTTAGAACGACCCTCTGGAAGCTTCGAAGGTTTAAATGGACCAAGATGGCGATTTCCATGGCAACATAGACCGATTAGCCAATCGTCTTGCTAGGTTTGGGTCGTCTGTATGTTAGTATCCGTTTGTGTCCGGCTAGCAGGTAGGGAAGGCAATGGCGCTACTTTCCCAGGATCCAGTGACTTTAAGCCCCGGCCCCGCCCGCAGATAAGGCGAAACGAAGTATAGACGCTTTCAGGCAGTTGTGCATGGGCGCCGCCATAACTGACCTTCAGTTTTGTTTCCCTCTTATTCCGTTCGCTTCACTTCATCATTACCACAGCAGGACAGGTCATTGCCATTTTCGGTGTTACTCTGTCCTCCTCCTCAGCATAGGCCTTTGTAGAGACTGGTCAACGCCCGCTTCAGTAGCTGGGCATCTCGATAAGACAAGAGAAGGTCGGCAATGGCGGCTAAATTTGTCACGCGCTGAAAGCGTCTATAGGCTACCGGTCTAAATTTTCTTACCCGTCGCAGTCACAGTCTTGAGAGTAGTTAGCACGCGCCAAAAAACAAAACACAAATTTTCTCAGTTGTATGCATGTGGAAGTTGGTCCTTTCGAAAATAATGTAGCTTCGAGCGTGAAAAGAATGTCCAGCCCTCTCAGGCAGTTCAAGAATTTAATTCGTTCGGATGCGTAGTGTTCGCATTTAAAAAATATGTGTTCAATTGTCTCTTGTTCGTGACAGTGTTGGCAATTAGGGCTGGCCCTTTTTCCAATCCGGTACAAGTTAACGTTTGTATAAGCGGAATCTGATCTAAGCGGAGAAGAAGGGAAGCACACTTGCGTGTTAAGCCCCGCGTACATGCCAGGGGAGGCGGGTCATGCGCTGCAATTCTTGAAACCGTATGTCTATGCTGTCTCCAGGTTTGGATTGCTATTTTTGAGTCAGTCTGGGTCGGAAGCTGTAAAGTAGCAGTGGGAAGGAGCAGAGCGTTGGAAGCCAGTTGGTCCGCCTTTTCATTGCCAAGAATGCCGACATGTGAAGGTATTCATTGCACTCGAATGTTACAGCCTCGGAAAACAAGTATACGTCCCAAGTTAAATATCTCACGAGTCATGTTGGTATTAACGCCTCTGCCACTTCGAATGCCTTGCACTGCACACTGGGAGTCCGTTGCGAGCAGCCAGTTTTCTGGTGGCCTTTTCAAGATATAAAGAAGAGCTGCGTGAATTCCACAAAGCTCGGCCGTAGTCGATGAAACAGAGTGATCAAGCCGTCCTGACCAAGAATGGTGTTCTGATAAGATATGGTATGCCGCAGACGCGGAATCGTTAATGAGATTAACAGAGCCATCAGTGAATATGACCTTAAATGAAGCGTGGCGGGTCGCCACACTCTAAGAAAAAAAAGGAGCAGAAAGGTAGCGACAGCGACTGTTCCTCCTTGTTGCGGACAAGTTGCCCAGAGAAGGGAGGAACGGGAGTTCGGATGAATAGAGGAGGACGAGTTCCTCCTTGTTGAGTTGGCGCGAGAAGCGCGTGCCCCCGTTCGGAACGGTCGCAAGTTTGATGAGCTCCCGAGGAGCGCCTGCAACGGCTTTCACCGGCCGTGGTTCATCTACTGAAATGTCTCGGGATTCCTACCGAGTGGTTCTGCCGTCTCTGCCCACAGGTACCGAAGTTTTGAATTCTGTATTTGCGCATTGTGACACCTCCGGGCGCCCATACAAGATAGACGATTTTCGAACACAAATGGAACGCCATGGCGTTCTACAAGATTTGATTGGAGCTGGCCAGTACCAAATGAACCATGTTTGGCTTTTCACGTTTAACTCTCTGACTGCGAAGAGGAAGCTTCTTGCGGCAAAAGAACTGGTCGTGAAAGAAAAACGTTGTTTGCTCATCGACCCTGACGAATGCGAGGTCCGACTACGACTGCACTGGACACCGATTCACATAAACAACGATGCAGTACGGAGGGCCCTGGAGCCTTACGGGGAGGTGAACGATGTGTCCCGGGACACGTGGAGGGTGAAAGGATTCCAGAATGTTCAGACGTCAACGAGATTTGTTAAAATGAACCTCAAGGAGGGCACAACAAAAGATCATCTCCCGCACCAGCTGGTTATGTTCGACAGCAAGGTCCTGGTCGTCGTTCCAGGGAGGGCACCACTCTGCCTCCGATGCAAGAGGACAGGCCACATTCGCAGAGAGTGTCGCGTTCCCCACTGCGACAAGTGCAATCGTTATGACCACGAGCAAGAGGACTGCATTAGAACATATGCCACCGTGATGCTGCCTGCTCCTGGGGAAGACAACTCGAAGTTCTTCATCGATGAAGAAGAAGCTGAGAAAGGCGAAGACGACATTCAAAATCCAGTCACTACCGCTGACCCAAAGGTTACAGACGGACGACATGAACTCCTAGAACGAGAGAATGGCACCACCTTGTCAAGTTGTCCAACTGGTCGTGAGGGAGACCCTGCACGAGAGGACGACACTTTGGCGTCTAATTGCCAAGCTGCTCGTGAAATAGACCTATCCCGGAAGAACGACACCATCTCATCTGGTCCTCTGGCCGGTCGAGAAGGAGACCTATCACGGGAGAGCGACACCATCTTGCCAAGTTGCCTGGTAGCTGACAACCCTGCGGTTGGGAACGCCAGTCCGGACGTCGACGGTGCTGCATCGGACCCCTCAAAGGACCAGTCAACGAGGCCAGCTTGCATGAGCGATCACCATTCGGACATCACGTCCGAAGACGACCTGGAAAGGGATGAAGGTGCTGACCCCTCAAAGAGGCCTTTAGACCTCGTAGAGGAGGGGCCTGACCTGACTCCAGTTCTCGGGAGGAATAAACGGTGCAAGCCCCGCCCTCCCCTAGGCAATGGACGAGAGCGAACCTCGTAGAAGGTGGTTACCTTCTGGTTACATCCAAACTGCGAACGCTTTAGGTCATGTCTTTCTTAGATCTATTTTCGCTTTACTAGTGCCAGTTGCAAAGTTACGCCTGATGTAGCTTCCATGTGAGGTTGTTCATATGTCGCTTTCCAATGCACGCTTCCTCCTCCAATCCTAACAATGCTTCCGACAAAAAAAAATGGCCCTTTCGCTAAAGATTTAACATTTGGAACCCTCAACATTAGAGGACTAAACTCCACTCGAAAAAAATACCAGCTGCTACGTTTGCTCCACAAGGAGCAATTAGACTTTTTGGCCTTACAAGAAACAAAAATGGCGGAGGAAGAGCAGGTGACGAGGGCGTTACAGCCTTTTCTTACCTCGTACGAGGTATGCGTAACGCATGCAGTTGGCACTGCAGGTGGTTGTTTTTTATTCCTTAAAAAGTATGTTCCCCTTTCAGATGTGAGTGTCATTACCGATGACCATGGGCGATTTATTTTGCGTGACTTTATTTTGTTGGAAGGGCCGTGGAGAGTAATCTGCATCTATGCCCCTTGTAAAGTTAGTAAACGGGAGGCATTCTTCCGAGGGATTTCACATTACATTAAATGTGATCGGACCACTATACTTCAAGGCGACTTTAATTGCATTTTTGAAGAAAGAGACAGAACTCCGTTCACGCGCGTAAGTGATTCTAGTGCAAATGTCCTGAGTGAAATAATCGCTGAGAATAATTTGGAAGATGTTTTTTTACATTTCAAAAAGTATAAAGAAAATTCAGTTCACACACTTTCAGAAATCATCTCACGCACGCCTTGACCGCAATTATTTTTCTAGCGACATTGTAAATAACATTGGATCTAATCATCTAAAACTTGTGTTCTTCAGTGACCACTGTCTCGTAAATGTCACAATTGGAGAAAACGAAACCCCTAGGTCAAAGTTTAACTGGCGATTGTGGAAGTTGAACGCAGGCCTACTTAAAGACAAGACATTTGAAGCTGCAGTGGACGATCTCCTTGATAGAATGGTTGAGCAAAGCGGGATGTGCCCCCTAGAACGGTGGGAGCGGTTCAAAGAGGAGGTTAAAATTTCAGCAATTGAAAGATCGAGCACGCTCAAGTTTTACGCCAGGGCAGAAGAGCGGAAACTGCAGCACAATTTAGAGGCCCTGAGTGAAGCAGAATGTACTAATCCTGGTCAAGGAGTAAAAGACATAGAGAATATCAAAGCCGAACTCGAACACTTTCAGAAAGCGCAATATGAAGGCGCTGTGGCCCGCGCAAGAACGCAAAGGTTTCTTTGCGGCGAACAACCTACCAAGCAAGATTTGATAGCTGAAAAAAGATGTGCAATGTCCGAAGAAATAACCGAAATCGAGAGGAAAGGCACCCTCACCGCGGATAGCACAAACATCGAGGAAGCGTTTGTAGAACATTACCGGCGGATTTTTTCACTCACTTCAGGAAGGCACGATTGTGAAATGAAAGACCTCCTGTCTCTTATGCCGAGGCTAGACGACAACACGCGGGAATGGCTTGAGGAACCCATCAGCGTTGAAGAAGTAGAAAGATAAATAAGCGACCTGTCCGGGGGTAAAACGCAAGGCCCTGACGGGCTTTGTTCAACTTTTTACAAAAAACTCAAAAGTCGGCTGTGTCCCATTTTGCTCGCTGTCATCGAAGAATCTTATAAGAGAAAAGTATTGCCGCTGTCTTACATGAAAACTCACACGGTTTTAATTCCAAAATCTGAGGATATCGCCAAGTTGCGTCGTGTAGAATGCTATAGGCCAATAAGTCTCTGCAATGTAGATTATAAAATATTTGCAAAAATTCTCAATAGAAGGCTGCAGCATGTAATATGCCAATTGGTAGGCGATCATCAAACATGTGGTATAAAGGGTAGAACAATACAAACAAATATTTACGTAGCCAGAAGCATTCTAGACTGTTCTACCGATAGAGAGGATCAGATTGCCATGCTACAGATTGACCTCGAGAAGGCATTCGACCGTGTTAACCATAAATTCCTCTGGGCAATTTTGCGACATGTTAACATTGGACACGTTTTATATGACGGAGTGCGAATGACATATCAGAACTGTTCCACACGACTGAAAGTAAACTGCAACATAACTGAGAGCATTCCCGTACTGTCCTCAGTGCGACAGGGTTGCCCCCTCTCACCATTGTTGTTCGCACTTTATTTGGAACCTCTCTGTTTGAGCGTCGCGAACAACGCGAATGTACAAGGTTTTCTGTTCAACGCGCTCGAAGTCAAGGTATTGGCGTAGGCCGATGATATAGCAGTTTTCTGCACCGATAAAAGAAGTGTGACCAACGCCAACGCATTGGTTAAACACTTTTGCGACGTTAGTGGTGCGGCTGTAAATCTAGAAAAATGCTACGGTTTTTGGCACGGCTCATGGGCTACAAAGCCATTGGAGTTCGAAGGAATCAAATGGGGCTTGACGCCTACAAAATACCTTGGTGTACCACTCCAGCATATGCACAATCCTGGTGTTTACTGGTCCGAAGCAACAGCCGAACTGAAACGGAAGGTATCACGCTGGCCGAACCGTGACTTGTCAATTTTTGCGAGGGCAACGGCCTGTAACATCTTCCTTGTCGCCAAGCTCATGTATGTGCTTCAAGTGTTGCAATGTACTCGAAGTTTTATGCAAAAAGTTCATAGAATCTGTGCTATGTTTATCTGGAAATCGAGTTGGGAACCGATGAGAAGAGATAATCTTTTCCGTCGCATCCCTCAGGGGGGACTGGGCCTTGCACACCTGTTTGTACGAAAACTTGTGTCACGATTCCTTTTTCTACGAGACATCGAACAACCATTTATGCGCACTGTCATTCAAACAAAATTGGCTTGGCACTTGCCTACATTTTTGGTCTCAAGCTGCGGGGAGCAACCATCCAAAATAGGAGGTTTTCTCAAAGAGGTTGTCGATACGTACAATTTTTTATCAGTTCGCTTTTCCAGGGACTTTTTGTCATCTGTAAATAGGAAGGGCCTGTCTAATGCTCTGTATGACAGTCTTTTTCCAGAGCCCTTGTATCGCGCAGTGCACAGACAAAGCCCTGGCCAGGATGTTCTTTGTCGTGTTAAGAAAATGGCGATCCCGCCGCGTGCAAAAAGTTTCTTCTTTAAACTTCACACCTCGACCCTCCCAGTGAAAGCATGGCTCCACGAGAAAGGAATTTTTGTTCCTTGGACCACCAACTGCCTACTGTGTAAAACGCCTGAGACTATAGAGCACGTATTTATTTTTTGTTGGGACGCCCTTTTGTTTTGGGACGTGTTACAGAGGACATTGAAAAAGGACTTAGAAATAACGTCACAATCGATTCGTTTTCTTCCAATTACTTCTCACGAACTTGTGCAGTACGACCTCATAATGCTCGTAGGTCTATACAGTATCTGGTGCTCCAGAATGGCAGTTAGAAACGCAGATCGTAACCCACGACCAGTTGAAGCATACTTCGTGGAATTCGTAACACAAATACGTTGTATCTACACGGATCAAGATGACCTGCCTTCGTGGGTAAAGAAATGTGAAAAACTATGTGAAAACTCCAAACGTTCTTAATGATGTGTGCTAAGCAAATGTATCTGAACATGCCGTTGGTGAATAAAACTGTTATAAGGAAAAAAAAATTGTTAAGTTGGCGCAGGGGTAAAACATCGCGCTACTGACCAACTGGTCGAAGGGTCGATCCTCAGAGGAGCGGGCTTTTTTTTTTTTTCCTATTTGTCAAGTTTTTTTTTAATTGTTATTCACCAAAACACACATAAACAAACCCAAACCGATGAAAGGAAAATTAAACTCCTTATAATTCACCGAGACGTTTTCCTCCTTCTCCAGGCAGACCGGAGAAAGCTTTCGCCCACCAGACTCATCTTTTGGTTTCGTTTTTCAAGCACATCGCGCACGTTGTTTAATAAATTAATGTTGAGTTGATTGAGCTTCAGCGGCAGCGAAGGCCGCCTGTAATTCCGTCTTCTAGTCCAAACGTGCAGAACATTTCGGTTGCATTGACGTTTTTACCACTAGTTTTATCAAACGAGCTAATGAAGCCGCTAGAAACAGCGAAGTTCCGGAGCAGTGCCAGCAGCGCTACATACACTGGGTAAGGCGGCCGTCTCCGATTTGCGGGACACACGCGGAACTACAGCAGCGAAACCACGAGGAACTGTGTCGACGTTTTCGACGTGATGGAAATCGCCGGAACTGCGTCCAAGGCAGGCAGGGTTTCCTGCCGGCTGCCTGGGTGCCTTCCGTGCTGAGTTTGGTTCGGTTGTCCCGTGCCGAGTGCGAACCGGCATTCAACGTGATTCTGTATTTCTGCGTGTCAGCGACATCGTGATGGCAGTGTTGTGGGTTGTGAACAGAAGACTGGAATTATCGCCGATGTGACCGTGTGTTCGCGTATCAGTGGTGTAAGAACAAGATGAGATGACGTAAACTGTCGGGCATTGATGCCGCTGGTCGGGCCGTGAATGGAGGGGGCGGGGTGTCGCAGGATGACATCCCGCTTTACATTAAAGAGTTTAAAACCACTTGAGGGATTAGGTGCAGTCGATCGACGTGTGGATAGTCATGTTGGAACGCTGGTCTGAACGGTGAGCTCCTATCGTATAGTCACAATGTGACTGTCGGTCCCCGAGAGCAATTGCGCTCTGGAGAAAAGACTGAACAGTGCGAAAGTACCTATGACGGAAAGTATGTATATTTACAATGGAAGTTTAGCATAAAAAAACAATAAAATCGAAAAAAAACGCTATCCTTTATTTTACTGTTTAAATATATTACGGTTCCTGTAGAAACTGGCCTCCAAGTGGCGCGCTGGGATGAGCGCTAGACGTTTTCGAGCTCGCAACGGCGTAGCTCGGTACACTTAACAGATGCGGCAAGTCGCGGCTTTGACTGCATTTAAGTTGATCGAAAAGCGATTTCTCTGCCCGTGAAGCATCACTTTCAGCTGAGTGAATATCAGCTCTACAAAGATTAATTCAAGACGGCGATCGCAGCCGTGCGCGAACAGCACAAATAGAAAAGCAAACACTACAATATAAATACTGGCTACGAAGGGCCGTGCGAGAAAACAAACTCATGGCTTCGAACCACATTGGAGCGGCTCAATTTATTGGCTTTCAAATAATTACGGCATGATCGAGCGTTTTCTTTTTAATAAGAAATTCATCCCCTGAGCCATTAAAAGTAGTCTCAGATGTATGACATTGCTGGAAAAAAATGAACATGTTCGGAATATTTTTTATTGCGTAGGGAGTCACCGAAAAATTTCGTACGTTCAAAACGACCAGTAGAAAAGACGGAAACGCAGGGCTCCGGAGTAGTGATCAAGGTAGTGCGCTGTTGTATTGATGTTTGTATGTGCGATGCCTGTTATGCCCTCAATATATGTTCACCTGCGTAACGTGTCTACATCTGTTAGAGATTCCCGAAGAAAAGTAAACGCAATTGTGGCGTAAGAAAATATTATTTTTTTTTTTTTTGTGAAACATGAATTCTACGGTACCTAGCGCCACCTAGCCTAGCTACTCGCGATTACTCTGCTTGACCCTGCCATCTGGTGGCAAGCGATTTAACATCCTTTTACGCTACGCGGCTACGCCATAATTTTGTGTTACCGTGCTGAGATAAGCCAAGAGGTTGCTTCGGATTTGCTTTTTTTTTTTAGAGCGGCTTTTGGTTTTGCCGGCGAATGGTTTTCACTCCTCCGTGATGTGCGGTTGACGCAACGGTTGACGAGGGAATTGTGGCTCGAGGAATAGCAAAGGTAAGTCATAAAGTGCGCGAACTGGGTGCCGGTTGTCTCCGTTGAACATCGCAGTGCTGACGACGAGAAGACTGAGTGACTGCATTCATTCGATACGTAAGTTTCTTTACCTGCAGGGTAAAGAAACTTCGGAAATAAATACAGTTCGCGGAAAGCTCGTGTTACGTTTTTATTTGGTGCTCCTCTTGCTTCGTACAATAAACTTAGTGTTCTCATTAAGCCTTATCGAGCTCGATTTGCTCGATTCGTGGCTGCCATAATGAGATGCAGTCGACGGAGGAACTTTTGCTCCCCGGCTTAAGGGACGAAAGTTTCTCCCTTTCTGAAGAAACATATGTGTCAAAAGCGTTCCTCCCTTTAGGGAGGACTATACTGACCCTTTTTTCTAAGAGTGCAGGACGTCTTCCGTCAAGGCGCGGCTGACCAGCGAGGAATGCCGTGATTTTGCATGAAAGCCAGGGATGTCATCATATACGGTGAATGGATGCTCACTCTAGGGTGAATCGGCTGGAGAACGCTGAACAGATGGTGTAGATCCAAGCGCCTCTATCTTAGTGTTGCAGTGTCTGCCATAATGAGAACAATGCCGCCGTTGGATATCCGCGTAAAGAGAACCACCGCTGCTCGACTGGGCGAGTCGAACCAGATGGCGAAGAGCCCGTTCCTTAGCGTGCAAAGATACTGGAATTTCCTGGACCTCAATTCACGTCGCCTCTATACGAGAGTAAGAGGGGAGTCCTAGGGCCATCCTTAGTCCAGCGCGATGGCGTCGTTCCAGCTGATCCCACAGAGAGCGAGTAGGGGGCAAGTACGGCGCCACATAAAGAATCCGAGACAGGTTCAGCGCTCGATGCACGTTAGTTAGGGCTCGAGGAGTTGGTCCCCAATCGAGGCCACGAAGCCTACGAATAAAAGAGGTGGCCATCGTGCTCTGCCGTACAAGAGTAGTTACGTGGCGACGCCAGCAGAGCCGCGAGTCGAGATCAACGCCCAGATAACGCTAGTTTCTGGGCGTTGATCCAACCTTCCCCGGACAGCCGGGGAAGGTTGGAGCACTAGGCAATTGTGCTGGATACCAGGAAACGTTCTCGCATAGCAAATGTTTAGCGATACTCTGAGTATCCAGACGCCAGACGCCTACGTTCACGGCGCTCTTCATTAGGTCATTTAACGCGTGGCACAAGTGCACTTAATGGTTGTTCCTAAAGTGAGGTGATACTACCGCTGATCGGGCTGACATACCTGGCGATCATCCAGAGCCTACCATACTCTCGAGCTTCAATCTCTCAGTGCGCACAGGTGGCCGAGCTCCTCACCTACCCCTCCGCGGCCACGCTTCTATTCAGCATTCACTTTGATCTGGGCTTCACAAAATGCCGGACACCTAACCAAAGAATGTTTCACATTAAAACGTGCAACACGAAGTTTAGTTGATCTGCCGGACGCAGAGCAGAAACTCCGCGAGGCTGTCCCACCAAATGGCACCTCAACTCGCGACAATGCATCGTGACATCATTCTAATTCTGGCTTTCGAGCACTACGGTTGCAGAATCATGGTCTTCTCAGAAGCATCGAAAATGGCTGTCGCCACCCGTGATTTTTCTGCCTCTTCAGTTAACTTGGATGCTTGCGTCCCTCTGCCTCCCTGCCATCCAGAACTATGGTGCGCAATTCCGCGGTGCTGCACGGTGTCGCAAGCGCCCGTTCATACAAGATAGGCGATTTCAGGGCCACGCTGGAACGTTTCGGTGTAATTTTTTTTTTATTCGTGCAACAAGCATAGCTTGACAATTTAGATTAGGTGCGCTATTTGTGCATCCCGTATAAAGCCCAAAAGGGCTCCGGCATGCGCGTTCACTCTGGTCCATTTGTAGTAGTCCTCAGGGGATGCTAGGTTGAGGTCTCGTGCCTGAGTCAGGGGAAGGAGGCGGTGCTGAAGATTTGGGCAATTCCAGAGAATGTGTCGTAGTCCAACTGCGGACGCCCTGGCAGAGCAGTAGGGGCACGCCGGGCTGGCATCATCGGGGCCTCGACCCCAGGAGGCCAAGACTGCTGGGGTGACTGCGGAGTTCGTCCGGATCCTTGCGAGGAGCACCTCCTCCCGCCGGGGCAGGCCCGCCGGGAGGGGATGTGGGCACGCGGGAATGAGTGCACGCGTAGCGACCCTTATGCGGGCCTTGCCCACGACGAGTGAGGCCTCCGGCTCATCCGGAATGGGGGTGGGATCAGGGGGGGATGTTCAATCAGGGCTCGAGCGATTTGGTGGGCTTTGTCCTGGTGAGTACCGTGCTGGTGCCCAGGAGTCCAGAGAATCCGGACTTCTTTAGCAGACGTACGATTTAGGGCATGAATCTCATGGAAAATATGTAGTAAAGATCGCGTTGACTTGAGATGTCGGATGGCAGAGGCACAATCCGTGTGAACGCGTACTCGAGTGACATCGGGCATCCGCGTTAGTGCTTGTATGGCGTCTCGAATTGCGTATAACTCTGCGATAAGCGGATCGTCCAACTGTGTGGCGTAGAACGCCGATGTGTCAATGGAAGGATCAGATGGACAATGCACTGCTGTAGCGATGCCATGTCGGCACGTTGCTCCGTCGGTGTAGACATCTATCGCGAACTCATCCGAGCTCGGGGCCGCGACCTGCTCTACTCGTGGTGGCGCGGAGCCGGACGGATGCCTGCGGACGGTAGCAGGCTTGTTGGTAGTAATTGTAGTGTAGTGCCATGGTGGCGGTGGAGCCCCAACGTACGGAGAGCAGCGGAGAGGTTCCTCGTGCAAAGGAGTGATGGTATATTTCAGATTGCGAGCTTCTTTTCGTTGATTGACAAGTTGTTCAATAGTGTTCAGTTGCGCATACTCGTACAGGTGCCAGGTAGGGGTATGCCGAGGGAGACCAGTCATGCCGCAAATTGCGTCCCTAATGATGATTTCAATACTCTTCCAGTGAGATGAAGTGAGACGCTGGAACTGAGCTTGGTATATCAATCGAGGTTGAAGAACGCATTTAACCAGACGTTGGGCTACCTCAGTTCCCGCTCCACCACATCGTTTCGAGATGCGTCGGATGAGGTGTGTTGTAGACGCCGTCATCTTGCGTGCCGCTTGAAGCCACTGCTTGGCTGAGCCGGACTGGTGAGTGAGGAGTCCCAAGATCTTGGATTGTGTAACCATCGGAAGCTGTGTCGACCCTATTCTGAGGGGCATGGGAGTCAATGGCCGTTTCTTCCGGGCAGCGTTGTTGCACACATGAAGGAATTGCGATTTCTCGGGAGACACTGTAAGGCCAAAGGTCTTTGTATGGCAGTCTAGTTTATTCAGCCCGGCCTGTAAGGCATTTTGTTGCACCTCTAGGGATGGGTGAACTGACCACATTGTGACATCATCAGCGTAAATTAAAAAACTAAGGTGTTGTATATCAGCGAGAGCCCAGGCCAGGGGAAGGAATGCAATGTTAAATAGGAGTGGTGCAAGTGCTGAGCCTTGGGGCATGCCACAGTTTGATAGGAAATTTGACGACTCGCCATATGATAGGCGTACGGCGAAATTTCTGTCGGTAATGAAGGCGTGGACAGCACTTATGACACGAGGTGGGAGGCCGAGGACCACCATTGCCTCCAACAGTGGGGCGTGAGCGATATTGTCATAGGCCTTTGATATGTCAGTAGCTACAAGTGTGCGAATCAAGTGGCTATAGGGTGACAGATGTAGGACTTCCTTTGCAAGGCGGTCGAGGCCATCTTCCGTTCCGAGATGTTGCCAGAATCCAATTTGGTTGGGGTGATAGAGACAGTGGGCCTCCAGCCACCAAGAGATACGTTTAGCCATCATACGCTCATCGATTTTGCAGATGGTGGGAGTCAGTGATATAGGCCGCAGAGCTGTGAGGCCGGTCGTGCCTTGCCCGGTTTGGGAATCGGCACTACAATCGAGTGTTTCCATGATGTGGGGAGCTCGCCGGCTTCCCAGATCTTATTGATGATAGCTAGCAGGTCTGTGACTGCCTCTCCCTCGAGGTTCTTGTACACCTCGTACGGGAGAGCGTCATGTCCTGGAGCAGAGCGGCGACTAGCACTCTTGATGGCGTCTTGGAGCTCAGCCAGAGTGAAGGGCGTAGTGATGCCAGTAGTGTCTGGCATAGCCGTGACAGGGCGCGGGACCGACGGGCTGGCATGTCGAGGGAAAAAGGTATACGCCGCGCGCGCCGGAAACTCATCGTCGGTGAGCCCCAGACGCAACTGAATGTTGCCAGTCCGGCCTTCAGCTTGGCGAGGTCGTTCCATAGCGTGAAAAGTCCGCCAAAGAGCCTCAAGGTGCTTCGGGTTACTCAACGAGGCACACCAGTCAAGCCAGCGTTGGCGTGTAAGTCGTCTCTCGTGGCGGCGTGCCTTAGCTGCCACGTGGGAAGCCTCATCCTGAAGTTGGTGGTCGTCGGAGTGTAAGGCTGCCAATGTGACCGCTTCAAGTCGCTGTTTCCACAGGCGGAGGAGGTGGGTATCAGGTGTTGGTTGATCACAGTGCACCATGGTAGTCGTGGTGCACTCTATCATGGCTTCTTTGATGGCTCCCTGAACTGTTTCTGAGTTCTGCGCTGTGATGTTAAGAGATGATCGAAGTTCATCCCAATCGGTTACCTGAACTTGCTTCCGGAGGTGGTTATATGCCGTTGGGAACCATTTGATAATGATCGGAAAATGGTCACTTCCCCAAGTGTCGTCTTCAGTCCTACATGCCGGATTGCCAGTCCCACGCCACCAGGTGAGGTCCGGAGCGTTGGACGGGTTCCCCAGGCGAGTGGGACAAGGCAAGTTGAGAAGATGGAATCCTCGATCGGTGAAGCGATCGTATACTTGACGGCCTCGGGGGGAATCCTGCTTGTACCCCCACTTCGTTTTGGGGGCTTTGAAGTCGCCACCCACGATAATAGGTATGTTGGGATCGAGCGAGAGAACGTGTTCAAGCCACCCGAGATTATGACGGACGTTTTGAAGTTTTCCGTAAAAAGAGACTGTCACAACACAATTGTAGCGTGTCCGGACGAGGACAGCAACTAACTCCTGGCGG
The DNA here is from genome assembly GCF_016920785.2 of Ixodes scapularis. Taxonomy (NCBI): domain Eukaryota; kingdom Metazoa; phylum Arthropoda; class Arachnida; order Ixodida; family Ixodidae; genus Ixodes; species Ixodes scapularis. The sequence continues at coordinate 67,682,497 of NW_024609881.1, forward strand.
AAGGTGCACCATTTTGATAGGTCTATTGGGGCGTGCTGAAGATGATCTTTGACATAGATAGCCGCTTTGCCGGGCCTAGAAGGCTCGGATTCTGAGGTCGTTAAATGCCGGGCATCTGTAATGGACGGTGAATGGTAGCCGTAGTACGTGGGGACACGAATGAGTTCCAAATGTTCGTGTACAAGGATGAGCCATGGATTGAGCAGATGATACAAGATTCTAGTGCGTAGTTCCCCAAACGTTTGACGGCTACTACGACAATTCCACTGTACTATGTGGAGCGGAGGGGCTGGACGACACTCTACTGTCGACTCATCCATCGCTGCAGGATCATAAGAACGGCATCTAGGGAGGATTGCATTGCAGCGATTTGACTTGTAAGTGTGTCCAGTGCTTTGGCCACGGACAGCAAGTGAGCGGTTACATCATCAATGTTGGCATTTTCTGCCGCTGAGGGTGACCGGGCCTCCTGATCACGCCGTGGGGTACGAGACGGCATGTTCTTTGCACCCCTGGGTTGATGACAGCTGCTGGATTCTTGCTAAGCTCCATGTAGATGTTGAGACGAATGTTGAGATGTGGCTGTCTTTCGTAGCGGTCGCTGAAGTTTCCTGGTGGCCTTGACAATCGCTGCGTATGAGGGTTGTAGTGCCTCAAGGCCGTCGTTTAATGATACCGTATGATCACTTTCCTCCTCTTCCCCTTTTCGGCTAGGGCTTGGAATCGATTGTTCGTCAAAATCGATGCTTTGCCGGTATGAGGAGCGGGCTTGTCAGTCTTACGGGATTTAACATCCGCCAGCTTCTTCTTTCTTGGACATTTTGGTGAGGCAATTGAGTGATCGTTAGTGCGGCATAAGCCACACTGGTAGCGCGCGCTGCCGTCAGCGTTGACCAATTCAAGGTTCACAGTTTGTACAGGACAGAAGGCCTTCATGTGTCCTGGTTGGCATTAACGGTAGCAGATAACCGTAGATGGCTTGTATTCTCGTGGGCGCAGGATCGCCCCGAGGTGATAGATGATTTCAGGTATTTGCTGCTCACCTTGAACGGTTAGGAGGTATGTGTCTCCCTTGCCTAGTCGGCGAGCCGCCAGAATTCTGTGAGATGCTGTACGGAGATCAGGTACACTGTAAAAAATTTCCATAATTTTACCAACACTTTGTCGTAATTCTGACGGACACTGTATCCGTTTCTTAGTTAACGGACATAAAACCCGTTTTTCGTTAGGTTGAATAAAATAGTACAGTTGTGTGCCAAAGAGTACCATAGTAGAGGATAAAAGCGTTAGAAGTGCTTTTATCGTCTAATCCTGCTAAGAGCAATTCGTTATAGTAAAGAGGCCAAAGACTATACTAAGAAACCCGCACTACCCTGCAAAAGGAACAAATAAAATTGGGGGGAAACACAAAATAGAAATCAGGCAAAAGTTTGCAATTCACGTTAAAGCACATAGGCACTGCTGTACCTCAGTGGGAGTGAAGGTAGCGAGTTTCCGGTCTACAGATGTTTTCGAGCTTGTGATGATTGTTAGGGGGGTTCTGCGTGAGTGCAAATAAAGGGATTTCCAGAACAGTGAAGACCACACAAAGAAGGAAGGCTGTTGCTCTACAGTACGAAACGGTTGAAAGGCACCAGCACAATTCTTGCAAACAACTCCCTTCAGTGCTGTCTCGTGAACTTGCAGTTGCACAACGTTGTTTCGGAGGCATAATAAGACCACCCGCTGGAGGGCCACACTTGAGATCAACTCTGGTCGTCCAGCGAAGGGCCAGAATTCTAGCCAATGTCAAAGCAGTGAGTGATCCGGAGTGAGCTTGGCTGCCGAAGAATAGTGTATAGTTGCCCTTCGATGAACACTTTCAACTGATCTTACAAGATCAACCCCACAGGAGTCTCATATGGAGCTGCGATACTCTAGGTGTGGCAGGACCAGGGCTTTGAGAGGCATGGGCGTACCAACCGGGGGGTCAAGGGGGGCACTTGTCCCCCAGTTCTTAGAGTGGGGGGGGGGGGGGCAAGTTTTGTGTTTTGCCCCCCCCCCCCCCCTAAAACAGCCACCCAGTGGTGGCAAACACTGGCTGGCAGCGCCCAAGGGATACCAAGAGCACCGCTCCTCGGCCCCGGGGGGGGGGGGGGGGAGGAGGGGAGGGGAAGGGGGTTTAGTTTGCCCCTCCCCCGCCCCCCCCCCCCACTCAAAAACAAGTTGGTACGGCCACTGGTGACAGGCACCTCAGTCTGTTATGGCCTGGTCTACTGGACACGCTAAGTACAAAGCCCAGTGTTCTGCACGTTTTGAACAAACCTGTCGTCAGGCGGTGAGAAGAAGCATAGCTGACTGTTTATAGTAGACCTTGTCGATGTTGTTCTGCAAACCCTGGTGGTTTCTGGGGCCACATGATAAGCGGCACCAGTATCAGGTCGTCCGTAACCGCAGTGGAGTTGATTGCAAGGATCACAATTAATAAACATGTTGAGAACAATTGGACTGAGCACACTGTACCGTCGAAGTGTCGAGTATTTGAGGCCACTGGAAATGGTTCCATGGTATACACTGCACTCCGAGCGACTCAACTTGAAGACGTCTAGTATGCACACATTTAATTAAATCGTGTTAATGAGCACCAGCGGCTCGCTGGGCAGGTCATAGGACTCAGCTTTCACGGAAGCCAGGTAGCATGCACAGTATAGCAGCCCCTTGCCATGCTTGTGAGAGGTTCCAGCTCCAGGTCGTGGCGTCGCCGAAAGGGTAATAGAAAAGGTACCACGACCAGCACATCCCTACATTTCTTAGCACGATCCTTTCTGTAAGCAATGTGTTCCACTGTAGCAATTGACAAGGTGACTGCCATAAACCAAATCCTGCATCCACGCTTTACATGCCACTAGAACTGTTGAGGGATGCGTCTCATGGAGTGAGTAAAGGTGCAGCAGCTTATTCGGGACCAAGTGCCCTGCTTGAGAACCACACTGCGAGTTGAAGCAACGCAAACCAGGGAGTACAGGGATGGGGCTCGTCTGGGTGGGTCAGGGTAATGGAACACGGGGGGCAGCGTCGCTGGTTGCCCGGGCAGGCCAGAGTACGGTGTCCGTAGTCGACACACCTGTTGCAATGATGGGCTCGAGGTTTGTGGGGACGGCAGCGAAATTCAAGGCGGCGGTAGTACACTGTGTAAGGGACATGGGTTCCGATGAAGGTGATGATGGCTGGACCCGTTGTGCCTACTCGAATTGCGTGAAGGATGTCACCTTGATGAGACTCCAGATCATTAATGATCTCGTCGAGGGTGGCCTCCGAGGCAATTCCACGTATAACACCTCGGCAGTTGTTTGGAGCGGCTAGGTAGGAGTGGACGGGATGGGAAGTGTTTTGTAAGGTGATATTGGTGATGCCAAGTAGCCAGTTGACGATCGCTTCGTGATGGGTGCGGAGGACGGGTATTTTTCCGGAGGTGGAGCGACACCTCGGTACATGTATGAGCAGGGAGCTGTGCGGCTTGCAAGAACGCCGGCAAACTGTCAAGAGGCAGCGCAGCTGCGCCAGCAGGACGGACTGGGAGATGCACTATAACTACGTGAAGTTCGGGGTCAAAGTCGGCCGGAAGACGAGATTTGCGGGGCTTTCCAGGGGTGATCCATTTCCCACCTTGGTCATCTCGCTCTAGAGAGATTATTTTCATGCCCTGGCTCAGGATGGACGCAAAGATATTGGTGAGCTGCGAAGCGGCGATGTCGGCTGTAGCCATATTCAAAGCAGAAACGGGAGTGCCGCTCGCAGAACGAGACTCGAGCGAACCGATCTCTCGGCGGACGTGCTGCGGCGGGCCGGCGGAGCACGGCGATGTTTATACCAGGATCACGTACAGTTCTCTGGGGTTTGCGGAGCCCGGAGAAGACGTCCGCTCTCGTCGGAGGTTTGCAGCAGTCTCCGGACACTGAAGGTAAGGGCGTTCACATCGAAGAGTTCACTATTGAAGGGGGGCTACTGAGGTTTTAAGAGCCACTGATCGTAGCAATCGCATTCCAAAGACACCGCGTTGTCGTAGATTGTTTTTCACCATGTAGGGCTGAGGACAGGGCTGGGGGATCCATCGCCGGAAACTTGGAGGAACCAAGCAACGACGTGAGGTTTGCCGAGTCGGTTCGTGGGTGCCGACGACATTCGAGCAACGCTTCCAAGAAGACTGGATATTCTTTCCGGCGAGGACACAATACTTTGACAGCATGCTTGGGACTGATGAGGATCGCAGGAGGTGGATAACCAGGACAACCAATGCACAGCAAATAGGTCGAGCACGGTACACGGCACAATAGTGGTCGCCGCCATGTTATTATTTAAACGAAGCTGACGAATCCAAGCTCCAGTTTAGTACACAATGCGCTTCGACAAGCTTTATTACAAATAATTTTATAAATCCTAAAACAATTTTTTGTATCTTAAAGCTTCAATTTAAGTCGAATAAAACAAGCAAATTCACGTTGCGTCAAATAAACTTGGTCAGAACTCAGAACCAACGAGCATCGCCGCATCGCCATCACCAACGTCATCGTAACAAAACGTAAAAACTTTCAAAAACGAAGCGAGTTTCAAAACTTTCGCAACTTCCGGGCGCTTTCAGCATAGAGTAATATACACAAGGTAAAGAGCGGACACTGCCATAGGCACCAGCGGCCCAGATAGACCAGTGACAGGTAGTGCTCCTAGCGGGCGGTATTAAGCATAATCTAATTCCGTTTCCGGCCAAGTAAGTTTCGGTTTCGGTTTGGGCGTTTCTGCTCCAGTTTCTCCGGTACCCCTCTCTCTCTCTTTTCTCCCCGCCTTGCTCGGCTCTCGGGAGCTCCTTGACTCCCGAAGCCGCTGTTTTATTTTTTTTTTTTTTTTTTAATACTGACGAACTTTTGCTTTATTTTTGCGATTGAGTCCGTGCAAAATGTATCAAACAATATTTCAACTTACTTCACAGAGCAGAAGTATATATATATTTCTTGTTCTTTTTCTATTGTAAAGCATTGAAGTTACACCATCGCCGCATTGACTCCTGGCTGGAGGGGCATTTTGGGGTCAACAACAGTAAGTGGTTCGAACACAGTTTATTGGACCACATTCATGTATACATGATTTACTTCAGAAGCTCTGCATATTTTATACGAAAGAGATTGATACTCACAAAAATAAATGATTATGATGGACTTCGGCATATCGTACACTTCGTAATAGATTCTTAGCAGAACCAAGTTAACAAAACCTTTCCACGGAGAACATGCTGTATGATACATTCACCTTCACGCCGACTCGGGTACGGGAAGCAAGTGCAAAAATAAGTAAGACATCGCTATCATTACCAGTCATAAGAGTACAATAACAGTGCGAAGCACATGCCGGATAGTACAAATTCCCGATTTCCTGCAAATATAAAGAAGACACCGATTTGTATAGCCTCAAACTCACTGCGGGCGAGCCATTAGCAAACAATGAGAACTCTATTCGAAGTCTGACAAGATTCAACATCCCTAAACATTCCCCGAAATTGTTCAGAAAAGAAATATGGCTTCAGAAAAAAGCGGCTAAAAAACTATGGACAGTGGATACATTTTCTTTCAAATATTTTTAGCCTCTATACACTATTTTCTATCGAAATTTTGTAGCAAGTGGACAAATATTTTTGTTAGCGAGCCGTGATACACATTCGCTGGAAAAAGGGGAAACCAATATTTGGATAGCAAGCTGTACCGCCCACTTAATAAGCATTTTTTGTTTTTGGTTTGGCAACCGCCTCTGTTAATACACTATTAACAGTTAAACCTGTCTCGTTGCTTACTAGCCACTAAGGAGTGCAACCGAACTTTGTCCAAATTCTGGTTAAGAAATCAAACATATCAACACAAGCGTATTCTGCAAAACAATTTTAAAAACCCTTTGTGGTACTCCTCTGGGCAAAGGCTAAAACCACTCAGACCTCAAAGTGTGCTATACAAGGCGGCACACACTCCTCGAACATGTGTTACACTCTCTATTATGGTAAGAAAGTGATTTTCTAGTTGCTGAATGAAACGAATGGCAGCCTGTGATGGTACGGCTAAGTTCCCGAAAACTTTTCCAGGCACGTGGTACGCTTTAGGAACAAGACAGTACTGGTGAGGCCTGGTCAAGTTATTAGACTTATCCGATAGCAGCTGTGAACAGCCACAGCTGTAAGTTGTCTGTTCAAGCAAAAGCTTGATCAAATAGCCCCAAACCTAATAAAAAAGTGGACGAGTCATCAATTATGTTAGACCTGATGTCTGATGCCAGTTAAGAAATATCCTCTAGTGGAGGAAAGTTATCAATTGGAAGACATTCCACAATGTCTGAAATTAAACTTTCATGCTGCGAAGATATTTGCAACTCCTTTAGGAGTTCAGCCTTGTCATCCTCTACGTTTTTATTGTCCGACAGTTTGAACAATTTCTTTATCGAGAGGTGTTTTAGGCCTGAGGTGAACTGATACACATTTGGGTTTGTGTTGCAACCCAGCATTTGTCGTATATAGCTCCAAAAACGTTCTCAAGTGTGTCTTACTGCAGGCGTCGTGTAAGTAAAAACTTAAGGTCATGGCTGCTTGAAAGCTCATCCCAGAGCATAAGGACACTTTTTATAGTAACTTGCGACACAATGATGGCTTATGGCTGCCTCCTACCTTGGAACTGCCATCCTGAAATCCATCCGAGTTACTGGTGGAGAAAATCAAGTATTTCAGATTCTCCCTTCAGAATGGCACGGCGGAACTTCTGCCCAGTCTTCTTGAATTTTTTAGCTATTTAGACAATCAAAAAGTATGCACATCCTATCACAGAAATAGGCTGTAGCCATGGCTGCCTCAGGAAGTTCCTTGGCATAAACAAGGGATATGATTGCAAGAAAGAGTGAGGCACTCAGTACCTCTGGGGCACAATTTTCTTACATGTTACAGGAAGGTTCTTGAAAAAATGTGTCTCTCAGTAAGTTTCGGAGCCAATTGCAAGCTCATCTCATGGATAGAAGAATAAAGTTCAATAGAAGACCACTCAATGGCCTCATTTTCAATGAAAAGTTTGTGGGCTTGGAGATTGCTCTTGGTTGTTTTGGGAAGGTGCGGAACATAAAAGACAAAGTAAACGTGTTCGTTGTCAACTTCAAAAAATGGCTTATCAACACACACACCAAGCTTACGTTTGAAGCCCCCTAACCACAGACCATAGTCTTTACTGTGAAGCCAACAGTCTTAAGCTCCCGAATGAGAGAAATGAGGAGACTGCGTTAAACAGAAGACGTTGTTGGAGTGTGCACAACAGTGTATGCAAGGGCCTAGACGCACCTCCTGGAAATTTCAGACAGCATAACAACCAAGGCTCTATCTGCAATGCTAGAGGTACGTTTAACACCGTCATCTGTAAACCCATGGACAATGTCGTGTGCACGGTCGTAAGTTAAATTCTTTTTTTAAAAAAATCTCATTGAAAATCAACATGCACACACGTTCAAGTGCAGCCAGACAGCCCGGAAGAAACAACAGCGCGAGAAGCTCGAACCGATCGGCTCCACGAATTCACGCCGAGCATGCGAGCACGCGGGCGGTCATGCGTCACCTTAATTGATGCAAAGTCGACCGAACATGATGCAGCAGAAAGCACAGATGGACGGCACGCACGGCACAGACGAACGACGCAGGGACGAGCAGAGGCCATGCAGAATGATGCAGAGGCGACGGCGTGCAGGCAGGCAGGCCATGGCAGGCGCCTTCAATCACGTGGTTTTTGTGACGTATTTGATTTAAACTATTTAGTCTTTTTAAGTACTTTAAATAATTTTAACGCACTGCCTTTCAAAAAATAAATACTTTTCACAGAAAGAGTTTTAATTAATTTTAACCAAATTGCAGAAAAGCGCCACGTAGCGGAGGGCATTAAACGCACTATCTCGGCCGCGAATCGGCTCCTGTGTCCTCTCTTGACGTTTACAATATTACTCTATGCTTTCGGACTTTAGGAACAAACATTGAAGAACTTTCTTGGAAAAAAGAAGTGTCCTAGGTGCCGGGGTGCCCATAAAACCAGCTGTGGATATGAGTCTAATTGGTGAGTGCTCGCTCACTCGTTTTACTTTTTGAGTCCTTTCTGTTCGGAGTGTTTATGACGTGATCCTTTTGTGTGCAGTCGGCGTGAAAGCGAACGTGTGCGGTTCCTTGTCGCACAGGTGATTTCCGCATTGGATGACCCTCGAGCTTTTGCCAACGAAGCCACGGAACCGACCTGTCACTGCACGGGCACTCAGATTGCGGGAACGCAACCAAAGGCAAAGGTCCCACCGGAGGCAAGGGGGGCCAAGCGAGGCACTTGGTGAGTGTATCAGGGAGCTTGATTGCGAGAAACAAAAGGGTAGATAAAATACAACCGTCACTTTTACAATGAAAACCTTTTAATACAGGACTGGCGAAAAAATGAGGACATGAAAAGGTATGACGTCCCGTCCTCCTCTTACTCTTTACTTTCTGTAACCTAGTCTGATAATTTAGGATCATATGCTACTACATAAGATTCAACGACGTGGGAGGTGTTGGTGCACCTTTAACCCATTTTAAACGAGTCTCGCTCGTCCACCTAGGGCCGTTCCTAAACCGTTTAGGACGAGTGTAACTCATCCGCGCACTATACCTCGCCCCTTGGCTCTTTTTGGACATCCCAGGCTTGTTCCGAGCATAGTTTGCGGCGCCGCTCAGAGATGGCAGTATGTATTTTTTTTATTGTACACAATTTTAAGCATGGCGACTGATTGTGGAGACATGTGCAGCTTGGGCCGTACGTGCAATAAATATAGAAAAAACAACTTAGGATCAAAAACTGAAGAAAAAAAGAAACGGTTAAGGTAAACAGTGTGCGACATTATTATGCAGTTTCCTCGTTCCTTCGACAATGTCTAATTGGATACGAGACACACTTTTATGACGCGCAGGCAATGTCAACAGAAATGTTTGGCGTGAAATAACACACAAAAAATACAATATAAGATAGCTATACTGCTAGGACCCTTTGTATGTTCCTGTAACCCTGCTAGATTTGTTTTGAGAATGGCGCGATGGTTTCGTGGATAAATCCACTTATATGTGAATCCCTCGGAGGGGCGGATCCAAGCAAAACTGGAGGCTGGCTTTGTAGACAGCCTCCAGCACGATGTCTCCTTGCACGCACTCACAAATTTGGCTATCATGGCGTCTCGAGCTTCAGCTTTCTCGTTTACCTTCCACGTTTGGAGCATGCGGTTCGTGATGATTACGTCTACGACATCGCTCGCCTTGGCGAAGTGTTCAACATTGATTGCAGCAGCGATGAGTATGACTGCTATCAAGAGATCTTGAAAGCTGTTCATTTTGACTGCGACCCGCTGGCGACAAACTCCAGTGACGGCGAGTTACGGACGAACTCGTTGTGGTCACTGTCGCCCGGGAATATCTCGCAGGCGCATGCAGGGTGGACGGTCAACGGGCCGGCGGTGAGAGCGAGAAAAGCATTTGGGTTACCGAGTTGCGCGAGCGGTTTTGATCGTACCGCGGCGAGGAGAGCATGGGCGATCATGGGGGCCCCCAGAATGAGAGAGCGTTCACGGTCACATGCTTTATGAGCACCATGATGTGACTAACTTGGGCAGTGTTGCCTGGTCGCCAGATGAAAATGATACAAATTCGTAAATTGAATAGTGCAATTACCAGAGCTCTGAAATTGCGTGACTTGGTGTATATACTAAGTAGTCTATGAGCAATCCATTTCAAGAATAATAGCCACGTTTAATTTTCGTGTCATAACCCCTTTAAGTCACTGCAGACTCCGCTGTCCACTTATGACCGATTCACATGATGAACTTATCCGCAGATAAATTGATCAAGTGACAAGACGTCCACGGAACATCAGTCCCCAAAGCATATCCATACGGAGGAGACGAGCAGATGACAGCGAGGACAAACTGAACCTATTCCAGGCCCTGCGTTTCCGCAAAATGCCAACATCGCACTGTGGCTCAGTCTTTCAAGGTCAGTAGTGATGTTTGCGACTACGATCACTGTGCTATTATGAAAAAGTATTGTGTGCTGCTGTTACAAACCGAGCGAGACAAAGCATCATGACAGGCTTAGCGTGAAGCGCTACTAGCTTTACTAACCACATGACACAAGTATCGTCCTGCTCCAGGAGGCTTCACCGTTTAAGTGATGAAGTCCTGGTGTTGCAAAGGGGCATTTGGAAATGCCTTCACGCACTGCTTGCTTGTGCACCACTCTTCAGCACACTACAGCCGTAAGAAAGGTCTATGCTGGGTTGAAAACTGGGTGGACATGCAGGGAAGCTTGCAGCTTGCTAGGCAAGTTTTCACTGAAGCCTCTTGACACCAACCCGGAGGAGTACCACAACCTGCGGCTTGTCGGCTGCGCAAAGTTCTTGCAGCTTCTTTCACGAGTGGAAAATAAGAATGGTTCGACAAAATGAAACAGCGAAGGGACAAAATACAGTGCACTATCTTTGTTTGGCTCATTCAAAAACCAAAAATATTGCTGTACTGTTGGTGCTCTACCGTAAATACTTTTACTGTTACTCACCCGCTAAAAATCTGGGCATGGAAGGGCACTTTGCCCTTAAGTCTGGACGTCTGCTGACGAGGTGCAAATCGGAGGAATAGCCGACATGATGGTAACGTGACAAACGGTCCACGGATGAAAATTGCGATTCAATTCATCGCGTGAATCTGCCATTATTTGACAATTGTCCTAATGTAATTAATTGATCCTTATTAAAAAAGAACAATTGTTCTGTGAAACAATGTAATGAAAGGAAGTTTTTATAAACAATGCCTGCTCCTTTGACAACGGAATAGTACGAGCCTTGGTATGACCGGAACTTTCCATAGATCAGACATACGTTTATTCCATGCTCAAAGCAAAGACATGAGTTTGTCTTGGCAATGCCAACCTCCTGTGTATGATCTGTAAAAAGTCCTTAATGACCGTGGTCAAGGGAGAGGAGTTTCTGCTTTCAAGAACAGGATGGGGTGAAAGAAAAAGTGTCTCGATGAACAATGAATGCTCCAGCTTATCCACTCAGCCAAGCTTCTGCAACATGAACTAGGCTCTAAGAGAAAGACGTAGGATAAGCACTTCGAAATCTTTAGGATTTGCCAAGGGATGAAATTAATTAAATGCACAAAAAAGTAGGGGGAGGAGGATGGCAAGAAGATTTTGGGGCTTGTGTTCTTACACTTGAATTGTTTGTGCAGGAACCATTACTGAAGCAGCACCTCATTCCTGAGGCAATAATGTATTGCTAGTCAAAGCCTGTTTCCAGAAATGCACATCAGGTGAGCGGCTTTTTTTTTTCTCTTAAACATAAGGTGCTTTTGAACGTTGCCCTCCAATCTCAAAATGCTGTCCATCCGTCCGTGCGCTTTGCCGCTAAATTTAGTGGGGACATTTTTGTTGCGTGACCTCTACACAAGTTCAGTTTCCTCTCTAAATATAGCAGAAAATTGTAGTCAGAGGACCTACAGACAATTTTAAGCTCTCTGATAAATTTAGCGGAAAAATGTATGTCACATGAACTATGCAGCAATTCAGTTTTCCCTCTAAATATAGCGGAAAAATTGATGTCATCTGACCTATGCACCAATCAACGTTACTAAAACACTCAGTTGGGAAACTCCCATAAGACAGCTTTAAAAAAAAATGGCCCCAATCTGTCTCCGAGCACCGAGCTAATGACGAGCACAACGCCACCATTTCTCCCTCAGCGGCCACTCGAGGAAGTGCACGTGACTTCTATTTTGGCTTTAAGAACAGATACAGCGGTAGAGGTTACAGGGGTGCCACCCCCGTCTCCCCAGCGGACGCGCCGCGTTAAACTACCGAAGTTAAAATGCACCTAGGTCTAGACGCGCTACCTGAAAGGCCCGCTGAGGCATGGTTGTATAAAAACAATATTAATTGTTTCGCAAAACATTGCGAACTAAAGATGATAAAAACATCACGCGCCCATCATTTGGTACTAAACTCCAATAAATTTCATACAAAAAGAGTCTTTTCCGTTTGTTTTTACGCAAAAACAGGCTTTCAAAAAGCTCGAGGTGACCATAGTACAGACAAACGAAAAAGAGTGGCGCTGTTGTCGCATTTAGCTCGGTCTCGGTGGACGCCAGCGGCCCAGGTTTCGACGGCGAGTTTCCCAACTGAGTGTTTTAGTAACGTTGGCACCAATTCAGTTCCCCTGCTACATTTGGTGGGAAAATTGATTTCACATGATCTGACGTCATGTGACCTACAGACAAATTCAGGTTACCTGCTAGATTTAGCGGAAAATTTGATTTCACGGAACCTATACACCAATTCAGCTTTCCCACTAAATTTGGCAGAAAAATTGATGTCGCGTGATCTGACTTCATGTGGCCTATACACACATTCAGTTTAAAATAAAATGAACAAAATAAAAAAACTACCTTTTATATACTTCGTTTCATGCATTATAGCACTTTGAACGCAAAAGTCACTTCCAATTTTAAATAATGTTTTTACTTTAAAGAAACAACTTTTCTATAATTGTTTTGAATAAGCAGCAGTGCCGTAAACTGCTAATAGCAGCCTTGAACAGTAAAGTTTGCACGTCAGAAGGGTTGCTGATTTTTAACAGTATCTTTTGTCTCTTCCAACTCTTCAGTTCCGGGGGAATAAGTCATCGCTAGTCAATGCCTGATTCCACAATGCATATCAGGTGAGCACCTCTTAATGAAACAACTTTGATCTCATTGTTCTAATTTAACACTAGTGTGGAAAATCTTGTTTTACTACGGTTCTTGAGGTGAAAACGGGTATAGTATTTCAGGTTAAAAAGTCAAATTTGGGGGTTTTACGTGCCACACCAACGACGGGCATCTGGCACGCCCCAGCGGAGGACTGAGGATTAATTTGGACCACCTGGGGATCTTTTGACATGCGACCGAAAGCTGGATTACACGGCGCCTTCTCCGCAATAAGCCTCCGTCAGATTGCGGGCACCTCGGCCTGGATTCGAACCCGCCACATGGGGATCCGTAGGCCAGCGCTCTCACCTCGGAGCCACCGAGGCGGGTATTTCAGGTTAATGAAGTACTTTATAAGCACCATGTTTAAAGAAGGACTAAAAAAGTCCTTGAATTACAAAAAAAAAAAAGTTAGAGTGTGGACATCTTAAAAATGGTGTCTTAAGTCTTCTTTTGATCTTATTAGTAGGAGCGTCATAATCATTCATTAAAAGTTCAGCGTAGCCCTGCATGCTGCGGCACACCGAACAAAGCAGAGTGCAAGAACGGTGAAAAGAAAAACTGGCAAAAGTGACGTCATTGGCAGGGTCCGATAACCCTTGTTCACCAATCGGCTGACTTCGGGATGCAAACAATGACGTCACGACGCTTTGGAGAGATTACAGGTGGAAGAAAGACTCACTGCATGCCCTGCTGCAATCGCTGCACATATTTTTGAAAAATAAATGCAGTTTACGTTGACTTTCGCCCAAGTTTAGTGCGGTCGCTGAATTGATGGGACAAAATGCTATGGAAGTCCACCCTTAACTCAGATTTCTTAAAAAGTGCTTCAGCTACTTTTTAATGCTACTTTGACTTAGTTGCACTAGCCGGTTCCAGTTTACATTAAGCCGAAAAAGCTAAGCTATTAATTTCAATTTGACATACAGTAAACTCTCATTAATTCAAATTCCAGGAAGCCACGAATTTTGCATGAATTGTCAAAAGCTCGAGTTATCAGTTCATCAGATATGTTGGAAGATAAATTATGATTTGCTATATGGATGGCTGCACACACAAAACAGATATCTTGTGATTTCCTCTACATTGGCCTACTAATAATAAGCAGGTATTCCACTCATGAAACAATGGTAAAATGTATGACACAAGTTAATTCAACCCTCAAAAATGTTGTCTCTCAGGGACTGTTTAGACAGCGCATGACACATCTAAACAAAATTTTGTTCAATCAGCAAAAATGTCTCTTATACAGGATAATTTAAGGAGAGGCCTGGCTCTTTAAATCGACCGCAAAATTCGGAGTTATAACCTATCGCGCTACGACTTTGTGCAGCTTTGCCCACCGATGGTACATTTTTTTTGTAAAATTTGCAAAGAGCGAATTTACCTGAGGAAAAAGTAAAGAAAGAAAAAAGCTTAGCTCCTATGAAAACGCAGCGAAGCCACCGGTCTTCAAACAACACGGCGCCGTTTCGCACGGGAGACAAGAGATGGCGCAACGAACGCCGCCAACAAACGAGCATACGGCGCCGAGAGCGGGCGTCTTTTGCAGACAATCTTTTCGACTCAAAAGCAGTGCGCGTTCCGCAGGCCGCAACAGTCGCAGAAACAAAAACAGGCGCTGTAACAACAAGGAACTGCAGTTCCTTGTCTGCTAAAGACGCCGGCTCTCAGCGTTGTGTGCTGGTCGGTTGGCGGCAGTTGGCGTTGCGACAGCTTGCGCCATCTCTTGTTTCCCGGGCGAAACAGTACCGTGTTGTTTGAAGACCGGTGGCTTCGCTGCGTTTCCATAGGAGCTAAGTCTTTTTCTTTTTTTACTTTTTTCTCGGTTAAGTTTGCTCTTTGCAAATTTTACAAAAAAAAATGCACCATCTGTGGGGCAACGCTGCACAAAGCCGTTGCGCGATAGGTTAAGAAACCGAATTTTGCGGTCGATTCAAAGCGCGTGGCCTCTCCTTGAATCACCCTGTACTTGTGTGAACGCTGTGACGTAAAGCCACGCCTCCACATCACAGCCTCCACGCAAGTTGCTGTTGAAACTGCCGTGCAGCACCCCTTTTCGTCGCTCATGTCTCTCCTGCTTCAGAGACGTATATAGGGAGAGTTTAACCATTCGTTGGAATGTATACGAGGCAAATGAGGAAGCACCATTGGCCGGAGGTGGGCTAGACATGTTCCAGAGCATTTTCAGAAATGCAAATATAGTCAACCAGAAGCTGCGCATAATAAATACCCTGGCAGTGGTTGCGAAAAGCAAAATTAATAAGTGCGTCGCGGTAACTCTCGGTGACTAGGAATATGGTGCACATGATGTTTTGATCACGGTCATGCAACATCATGGTGGAAGATACATAAAGATATAGAAGATATAAAAAGCATGCACGACCAACAGAACGACTGACATAATCCGAGCGCCGGGAATCTTCCGTGGAAGCGATCAGACTTTGTTTGAGCAAAATAGAAATCAAGTGGCGCAATCATTTCTTACATCTTCTTGCGTAACCATAATGGAAACATTGTGTGCACCATAACCATGAAGAGGTACTGCCTTTAACCCTTACGCACTTATTAAAACTGTTTCTCGCTACCACGGCTAGGAGATTCTTTTCGGCTTCTGGTTGGCCAAGAGATCTTGTCAAGCCCTCTATTTGCGTCCCGGTGTTAGGCATCTGCATTGCCCTAACTACGTTTGCGCTTTCTTCTCTCTTCTAAACTCCCAAACTTAATTCGGGCAACGGGCATCGAATGCGACAGTCCCTCGGTCATCAAGACACCTTTGCTCGGTTTTAACGACAGAAACACGAATAACGACAGAAAGCGTTGAATACTGTCTGAGGACCTATGTATCTTGCACGGAATCCGGCAAGGTGAGTGCGGCTGTTTCTACATGACCCCAATCTCCGGTGGCAGTGGTTTGCTTCCGTAAACTGAAAAGACTTTTCTCCAACGCCATCTTCTCGACCGTGCTCGTACCATTTTGTGAATGGAGCATACACCGAACTTAACGCTGTACCGTCGATGAACATGGGGTACGCTCGCAAGGTGCGTGCAAGTTTTCTCGAGATAATTGCTGCTTCAGCTTGTAACATTTTCTAACTGAATTTATCTTAATATTGATATTTCAAAGTGTTGACAATGACTCAATTTTATCAACTACAACCCTGAGTTGAAGGCTCATTTCCGCTGCCGGGTGTGGCTGAAAATTGTCGAAAAGCTTGTTCTATTGGTCTTCCTGAATCACGACCTCCTGAGCAATACCAGAGAGCCATGAACCTATGTTGACCGTCACAATGCGACTAGATTCTTCTTATCTTAAAAAAATAGTACATAATGTAGCTGGGAAGAAGCCTTCAATTTCTGTTGCTGAAAGTTGAAATATGCTTATGCATAAATTTCGAATCGTTGAATCATTGACCGACTCGCTCCGGCAAAAGGCCCATCTCGACTTTGCTGTTTTCAGTTCTCGACAAAAGACAGACTCGTTGGCACGGGATCCTCAGATAAAACGTTTAAAAATACCGATGCATGAGCATGTTTCTATGTTTATAAACAGTGATGTATGAGCATGTTTCAACTTTAAGCAACAGAGATTGAAGGTTTCTTTCCAGCTAGATTATGTACTAATTTTGAAAATAAGAAGAATCTAGTCGCATTGTGACGGTCAGCATGGGCTCATGGCTTTCTGGTATTGCGCAGGAGATTGGGATTCAGGCAAAGCAATAGAACTAACGTTTTGACAATCGCTAGCCACACCTGGCGGCGAAAATCAGCCTTCAACTAAGTGCTGTAGATAATAAAATTGAGTCATTGTCACCACTTCAATATATTGATATTAAAATAAATTCAGTTCCAAAATGTTACGAGCTGAAAGCAAATATCAGGAGAAAACTTGCACACACCTTGCGAGCGCACCCCGTGTTCATCGACGGTACAGCGTTAAATGTGATGCCCACTCCATTCACAAAATGTTCCGAGCACAGTCGAGAGGATGGCGTTGGGGAAAAGTCTTTTCGATTTAGGGACGCAAGCCACTGCTGCCGGAAATCGGGGTCATGTGGAAAGCGATGGAGCTTAAAGACACTGCAGTCGCACTCGCCTTGCCGGATTTCGTGCAAACTACACAGGCTCTCGGACAGTATTCAACGCTTTCTGTCGTTATTCGTGCACCGTATAACTGAGCAATGGTGTCTTGATGACCGGGGGACTGTTGCCCTCCAACCTCCATTTAAGTTTGGGAGTTTAAAACAGAGAACAAAACACGAACGAAGTTCGGGCAATGCTTACACCGAACACCGGCAAAGCCTGTCATCTGGGGCTTTCACTGTCTTTAACGCTCCAGCAAGGGGGAAAGCACCGGTAGCCCTTTCCCCTTTTATCTCTCGCACTATTTTAGTAAAACAGTTTATACACGGTTCTGCTCTGCTTTAACCCCGTTAAACAAACTTCTAACCAAGCACCGGTGCACTGCGCAAAAAGCAACACCAGCGGAAGCAAGCTCCACGGGTGTTGCTTCTCCGCAGTGCACCGGTACTCCGAAAGAAGTGCGCTCAACGGTGCTGCAAGAACAAAAAGTATGAATTACACGAAAACATTGTTCGAGTTAAGCGGCTTATGAATACATTGAAAACGTAGCGGGTCAACCAAAGTTTTGAAATTTGTTTGACTTAACCAGAAGTATTAAATATCCGAGTTTGAATTATCGCGAGCCTACTGTATATACTAAGGGAGAACTGGCTCAATCCAATGTGCTTAATATCACTGAATAGCTGTGCAATTTTAATTGGCAAGTTTTATTTCTCAAGCGCTTGATATGTTCGGTATTCAAATCAATGAAAATTTTTACTTTGGTTCGATTTATGGGGGGTTTATTTTATATGTCATGTTTAGTAGGAGCTAGGCTAGTTGGTAAGCACGTTGCTCACTTACTTTAACCATGCATGTCATATACAATTTGTTGCGATTGTGTTTGAATGCAAATCCTCCTCTGCTCTTTATTTGAAGCTGCCCTTACATGCACCATGAAGATACCGCGGAGGTCTTCAATTGAGTGACAACTTCAAGCACAAGCATGGAGGGGCATCTAAATGGCCAGCACAAGGACAACTATAATGTAAATTTTCTCCAAAGTTAAAGCGAGGTATGCCTTCTTCCAATAAAGGTATTGTGGCGAAACTTCTTAATTGGTTCGTTTGTTGAGCTGTTATCTATAGGAACAGCTGAGCTCACACAAACAAAATCCTGGCATTAAGAAGTACAGGTTGTGCGCTCTTTCTCTTTTGCAAAACATTAACTTTTTGGCTGAGGATGAGAAATTTTTCAAGTTCATATATTAAATGACGGAGCTATGAACTCTCCATACCAATCTACCCCAAAAGCCTCATTTGACTTAGGCTTAATTGAATATGGAAGCTTTTTGCACTATATAATGAAGCACTTGACCTTTACGTCTTTTTGAACTGGACTCTCCATAAAAACAAGGCATATAATTTTGTAGAATGGCGAAATGTCTGTAGCCCACATTATGGACAGCTATCCATATGAAATGTGAAAGCTGTTCGCACTAAATAACGAAGGACTATACCTTTCCGAATTACATAAGGCCAAAGCTACGAGTCATCCGCACCAGTCCTGCACCTCTGATACGTCAGGTGACACCCCTGGCAGATCTAGAGCTCTGCCAGGTGAGTCGCCTGATGTATCGGAGGTGCAGGTGGTACGGATGGCTCGAGGTTTTGTCCTTATAAGGCGGAAAGGTACAGTCCTTCGGTATTTACTTCGGACAGCTTTCACATTTCCTACGGATAGCTGTCCGTAATATGGGCTACAGACGTTCCGTCGTTCTACGAAATTATATGCCTTGTTTTTACGGACGGTCCAGTTTCTAGATTACGGCAAACCATACCGGCAATATTGAACCGGCAACTTTTACCCGTAAAATAGAAAACGGATAACTGTCATTAAAGTGATCTACGGACGTTTCGTCATTTTACGCAATTATATGCCTTGTTTTTACAGACAGTCCCGTTTCTAGATTACGGCAAACCATACCGGCAATATTGAACCAGCAACTTTTGCCCGTAAAATGGGGTGAAAAGTTTTTACAGTGTAGAATATCTTTATCAGGCTGGTCGGGTACAATGCCTCTCACTACACACCGATGGACGTTCGGAGCTGAAGCTACATACGCTTGCACCTGCAAGGCTCGATTACCCTGGTGTTGAACTGTCAATAACTTTGTTAGCTGGAAGGCGTCCTCTAGCGTGGAGACGTATGCCGTGGGAGAATTCGATGGCTTGTGAGGATTTAGCCCTTGGTAAGCAGTGGCGGAGATGACTGCAAAGATTGCTCTTTCAATCTCCCGCGTTGTCACTTGATAAAAGTCCATTTGCTCCCGAGGCCGGATGTTCACCTTGTACAATTCGGTGGGTATCTTTTGGGCCGACGTTGTGTTCCTAGTTTGGGGAGTCGAGCACGTTGCCGACACATTTGGTTCGGCCGTTTGCGGTACCACTTCATTCGTTTCCATTGAATCGATTTGTAACCGCGGCGTCGGGGGCGAGGTACTCACCTCAGGTGCGATCGGAGCCGATTCGGACATCATGCCTAGGCGTAGCTCGGATGAGCTAAGCCTCGCCCGGGTGTCATTTGAATCGGTGGGCCCGGGTGTCGAGATCTCTCCCGGCCTGGGGCTCCCTGTGATTCCTTTTTTCGCTTTGGGACGTCGGAGTCCGGGGACGGTAGTTTAGACGTCGGTTGAAGCCGATTTTTTTTTCAAAGATGCGAAAGCGACGAAGCTCGGAATAGCCACGTCAGTCTTTAACACGCACTGCACGCGCCCTCATCAGTGTAATTGCGTACATTGAGGCGCTAACGCGCCTCCCAAATGAATCATCTCTAGATGATGACCCTCAGGACGGAGGACGCCTAGATGCGCCCGGTCGCCACCAAGCAACTGGAGGTAAAGGGAAGCGTTACACCGTCATGGACCCGGACAATGCAAACATCCGCAAGAAGACGCATCGGCTCCCCTTCCACGTACCGGACCAAGCCAACGGGAAGGCCCTCGAGCCAACCGGGAAGGTTCAGGACCTCACGTGTTAAAAGTGGAGACGGAAGGTTTCACCGGCATCCAGTCGACGACCGGGCTGGTGCATCTATGCGTGAAGGAGGGCGTCCTCTTACAGCATTTCCCGCACCAGTCGAGTTTTGCCGGTGGCAACGTTCTAGTCATGATACCGGGACGTGCCCTTTTTGTCCACGCCCCAAAGGTAAGAGACACCTCCGACTGGAGTGTAGCATACTGCAGTGCGACGAGTGACATCGCTTCGGACGCAAGCGGTGCAACCGTGCTCGGACCTACGCAAAACAGTTACGCAAGAAGTGGTGGCGGACGGCGGCGGTGTCCTCAGCATTGACCAAAAAAAGGCGGAGGAGGCCGCACGGGACGTCCAGACTGAGAACTTCGCTACAGCGAATGCAAAACAGGCCCTGGTCGCTGTACCAGAAAAAGTGCACCCTCCATAGTGGCAGCCCCAAAGAGACGTCACAAAACCTGACCCTTTGTAAGCGTCGGGCAGCAGCCCTGTCGTCTCGAACAACGTCCGAGTGTTTATTTTAAAATATGTCGAGAGCAGTCAAGCTCTAAAGTCAAACGACACATGAGCGAGGCCAGCTTGAGCGACGACCAGTCGGAAATGAACGACGTGAGTGAATCTTTTGTGCAGCCAGGGGATGCATCGGCGTACTCCGAGTTCAAGTGGCACAAGAACAGCGCGCGGAAGGAGCGCTTCAGCCCGAAGTTGCGCACCCCGACAGAAGAGTGACGCCGCACATTCCCTCCGGAGGTCGGTTCTTTTTCGTTTGTCTTTCGCCTCCATGATCCTCTCTCGACATTGTTTCATGGCGTGACTTTGCCCGCAAAAATGCGACCGCTCAAGTTTGAATCCCTCAATTGTATTAGTCTTGTGTCTAGAAGAAGGCAATGGGCGTTAGAAACTCCTCCTCAACTGCGGGTTAATATCTAGTTTTTTCTGAGAGGCCAAGGTTGCCACAGACGGCCAAGTGGAGGAGACGACGCGCTCGTTTCATCGTCACTTCGTCGTCTTCGTGTCGAGGGCAATTGGGCAGAGCGGGGGAACGGCGATAATGACCTACAAGAGAAGAGACATAGCAGTCTGCCCCGAGTGGAAAGGGGACAGGCACAGGCGGGCGTATTCCATGGAAGTGCTGCACCGTGGACAGCTTCTCAAACTTGTGTCTGTCTAGGCACCTATACTCCGTTCACCCTTAAAAGCCGACGTACACAACGCTATTTCCACTTTTGCCTTTCTCCTCCTTTCCTATATCCTCTCCACTCTCCACCTTCCCTGACACGGTTCCCCTTGCAGTTGAGAAGAGGAGGACGCTAACATGATAACCTTCCCTGCAGAAAACCGAGGCTGGTACGTCCGCGGGGAGGGCATCACGTTAATTTTTGATATAAATTTTTCAATATAAAGTTTAAACAATACTTGCATCCAAAGTTTTGATTTATTTATATAGTCTCTCTCTCTCTTTCTCTCTTAAATCTGTACCGTAGGGACATCTAGCAGTACACATGAGGAACTGTGGGTGCCACTCGTTGTTTGCTACTTCCTGAGAATGAGTGCGTAAAAAAGGATATGGGAAATAGGTCAAAGCCAAGTCATAGCAACAAGAGGGGATGCGTGTGTTAGTGCTCCGTCGGTAAACGTGCCAACAAGGAACTTTAGTACCTGCACTAATTTTCATAGGTTTTTTTTTTCTTCAAAAATTTTTTGTTTTTGAATTTGTTTGTACTGTTCTTTTTTTGTTCTTTTCTAATGTATTTTTTTCGATATATTTCTTTTCCTTTATCCTTATTCGTTAATTCTTTCTGGTTTTCTCCTCTTCCTTTCCTTATCTAGCATTTTTTTCGTCTCCTTTTTCTATGATTTTTGCCTCCATTTTATTTTTGTCTTCCATTACCATCTCATAAAACGTCACTTGTAAGTACGCTCTGTCCTGTCTACTCCTTCCTGCGTTCGTCCATTGCGCTAATTTTGTGTACTATGCTTTTGTTTGTACGAGAACTCGTGCATAGCAGGTACTTTTCAAAGCCACGCGCTCGGGTCCATGCCTTTTTCTGCACTGCGAATGTTTGTGAGTTGTAAAGTAGCAACAGAAATCCCGCATTTACCTTCGGGCCTCTCCACACAGACGTCTTGCGACTGCACTGTGGACTCCCCAGAAGCTCTTGCGTAGCTGAACACAGTGGGCACGAAGTCAGGGTGGTCATTAAAGTTCGATTGCCACCTTAGAATTCAGCACCACGTTATAATCGAGCAAAACTCGCCAGAAGCTTACGAAGTCGCACCTGTGATGAAGTGCGCGCTGCATATCTTGCAACCCGCGCTCGACTCCCAGAGCGAACCGTCCAGGTGCATTCTCTTCACTGCAGCTACCCAAGCAATTCTCTTCACCGGATAAACAAGTTTCGACAGAAATCTAAACTAATTCCCGGTGACTTTACGGTAAAGATGATTCGTACAACCGCAAATGACACAAGAAGCTGACATTATCAGTTGTCACTGTCGCAAAAGTTTGTCGAGCGTCGGTTGCATGACTGGTTCATTGACTCGGCCGGCCGGGCCAGCTCGGCTTGGCTTGGCCATTTTGATACAATTCGACAAAGAATGCATGGATAGCTGCCCTGGTGGCTTTGCCTGGTGGGCTATGTTCCAAATCTTATCCGAGTAACCTGCCTTCTACGTCGGCGGGTAATAATACCACGTGAAATCGCGAGTAAACCATCCGCGACACAAGGAGATTGCCGCGACTCGATTTTGGAACGGCCGGGATAATCCCCTGGATACTACACAAATTGGCTTTGCCTCGGGCTACGGCAAAAAGAAAACATAGCAGCGATGACGTAAATTAGCGGACGATCTCTTTTGATCATAATTCGTTTATTTCCATCTGCGCTGATGATGGAGGCCGAGGGAAAAAGCTTTGAATTCGAGCTTGAGAAGACCCTCGACCCCCTACATAGGCACAACAGCAGAAGTACAGGAAAAATGCTACTTCATGCGCTCCTGGCGTTTTATCCGAACACGAGTGAGCTAGCGCGCCTCCTTCGCGCGTTGGAAAGGCATGTTCACATCGATAAAACCAGAAGAGCGTGTTAGTTAAACGTTTCCTGTTTTGTTTTTTAGAACGCTAACGGATGGACAGCTGACAACCACAAACACGAACGCAGTCCGTGTCTCTTGTGTTTGTGGCTGTCCGTTGTCTTCCGGCTAACGTTCTAAAACAACAAACAAGAAAACATGTGTCCATATCGCTATTCAGGACGTCGTCTTCGACGTGGGTTAACATTGTTTCGAGCATGGCAGTGGGCAGTCGGCCATACACAAGATGGAACGGAATCGTCTGTTTTGTCTCTAGGACCGCCGTGTTATGCGCGAACATTACGTGTAGCAAGATGTCGTCGAACGTCTTGTGTTGCACATCCACATGCATTGAAGCATGTATGTACGCGAGCGTTTTGTTGAGGCGCTTTGCCAGGCCATTTGTCTAAGGGTGGTAGGCTGTCGTTCTGCAAACACTCGTGGGCAGGACACCCCTCGAGCGGGCCGTTCCATGTTGCACCACGTGACTAGCTTACTTTCCGCGAATGCCACCAGTCTAGCGCTCCCCAGAAAAAGCCGCACGCTCGCGCGTTATAGACAAGTGTGATTAGCACTGTACATACAAGAACCGTCAACGTAACTTTCAAAATAGCACTAGAAACAATAGAAAAATGTTTGTCGTTTTAAAACTGACCGGCTTCTAACGTACTTGAGTATTATCATAAGACACACTGTGATGTCGCTATTCGAAGTTTTAAAATTTTGAATTGTCTTTGATGAAGGCTTATACTTTTTGTAGTCCTGTGAAAAAACGCTTTCCAAATCAACCTTCCTAACAAAAGCCTAATTGCTTGGCTTCTATGTGTCTATTCCGTTTTGTTATCTTAGTATTCTTTTTCCAAGCTGTATTACTGACTCACACTTAATAAAAAGCGTGGCATTCACTTTCTAAATACAGAAATCCCAATTCAAGTGAGGCGAAGACGCTCTGGTGCCTTGAGAAAAGCTTGGTAAACACATTGTTTATACGAGGTGCCATCGTCAACATAGGATATCCTGTTCGACGCTAACACCATATTACCCTCGAGCAAGTAAAGGCCTTTATAAAAAGAGCAGAATGACATCTTTGATAATATTACGTTGCGTTAGCAGAAAAGAGTTACCACATATATTAATGCAATTATACTACAAAATCCAAAGGAAGTCATAGTCAAAACGCTTACCTTGGCTCGATATAAAAACAAAAAATAACAACATAGGCAATGTGATTACGGGAGCATGAACCAGTTCACTAACCCAAACCTTCCTTGTGGATATCCGGTTGACGGCCGCGATTGTCATTACATGCCCACATAGGTGGCGAAACGTCTGTGTTGTTCATTCTTGTTTCTATGCCAAGCCGGAGTAAGTTATTTCACATAATTTGAGCCGAAATGTCAGGTTTAAAAATCCAAGCGCGATGTCTTCATTCGATGGAAGTGGATTCGCTATCCACTTGCCGGTGTATCCGCGCTATTTCAGAAGATCGGCTCTTTTCTTGAAGTTAGCTAAGGTACTACACATTTATAGAGATATTATGGCGAGTATTTAAGCTTTGATTAAAATAAAGCTAAATTACAGGCTTTAAAAAGAAATTTACATGGGGTCAATTTAGTGTGAAATATATTTATTTACTAAAATATCTTAAAAGTGTATTGAAGATGGACATTAGATAAAATGAAATACAAAAATTTGGAGAACAAAGACAACAAGAAATTGCCAAATCAAATACATAAAACAATGCATTTTTGTAGGGATATGATGAAAGTTGCCAGCTTTTATACCTATCGTGTATTATGTTTCTATTTGTTTTCACTTGTGGAGTGCATTGCTTCTTTCTGTCATGTTTCTGACTTAACTAACGCAAAACTATAATCAGTATAAGACGCAAGGTATTCTGAATGTTTCCCTACTTCCGCCCTAATTATGAAGTTCGATTCCTTGTTCATAGCTTGCCCACGTTGCTTAAGAACTTCTTCGACCATATGATATTCAGTGTTTCTCTCAAAGGAAACAGCGTGTACATAATTTGCATACGCAAGAGTATTGTAGTTTATTTTTTTACTGTATTGTGTTATTTGTGTGCAGGGACACCGGACTAGACACGCCTCCTATCTGTAGCTTTTTGTCCTGTGTCCTCGGCACAAATTTGTTCTAATTAAGTTCAAAGTTTAACCAGATAAACCAAAGGGAAAAGACAAATCCATCAGAAGCAAAGGGAAAAGTAAACGGGCATTGATATTAAAAGTAACCTCGGCAGCTAAAAAAAAAAAATTACGTTCGTAGATTTCCATTTGTACTTTGGATCGAATAATTCGCACCGCGAGCGTTGCACACAAAGCTTGGTGTAAGCTGATGGTACTTAGATTTGGCTTACATATCAAGGTCCTTCGATTCCAAGGAAATACGTGTCATTTTTCGTTAGCAGATGCGTGAAGCGTGCGCTTCTTTGAATGGCAGCGTTCCACATAACTCGTACTATAAAATTTCGTTGAGGTAGGGATTAATACAAAATACAAATATTCGTTGAGCCTGACAATGAGAATAAATCCAATATTTTCATAAACCATAAGCGGAAGCCTAAAGCTGCAAAGTAAAAATTGCCACCCATCATTTGCTGTGCAAATTTTCTACACGTAGTTTATATAATAATATGAATTTAGGAATACTAGTCGTTCAGTCTCATCTGTGATTAGCTTGTAAACATAGAATTAAAATTATGCCATTAGTTTAGAATCTCGTTTTCCTGTGTATAATGAATAAAGTCAAAACTTCAAAACGTTTCAGGGCTTGCTTTTACTGACAATTTAGATCTTCGGCTTTTTCCCAGGGTTTGGACCTTAATGACTAAACATATGTATCAAAATAGGTCATAAATATCTTCGCCTTCGGTACTCAACAACGCTTATC
Source organism: Ixodes scapularis (assembly GCF_016920785.2). Lineage (NCBI taxonomy): Eukaryota > Metazoa > Arthropoda > Arachnida > Ixodida > Ixodidae > Ixodes > Ixodes scapularis. The sequence continues at coordinate 67,708,359 of NW_024609881.1, forward strand.
TCATGGTTATTGGTTAATTATACAAAAAAATAGTTTTGGCATTACATCATCATATTGTAATGGTGCGGCTGAGGCACCTGCTACATCCCACTAAGGACGACGAGCGGTGCGCGACAACCTTTTAAATTGGCCATGGACAACACCTAGTAAATTAAACCCCGTAACAATATCGACAAATCACTTTATAAATTAATTTTGTTCATGATTGATTTCTAACATCCATGATTGAACAGTAGAATGACATTGTGGGATATTCGGTGTTTTGGTGAAGTGGAGGGCAAACACGTTATTCTTACCTGGTTTAATGAAAAAATATGTATCACATAACTTAATAAATATTGCAGCAAGTTTTATATTTTGCTATTAATATTATTCTTAGTCGCCAGAACGCTTATACTGCGCCTGTGTCACAATAATAAGATGAGCGAGATTTACTGGAGTTTTAGCTCAAAGCATTTCTAAAATAGGTTTTTCTCCACATATTACTCACAAAAAATTACTTGCAATTACTTGCAAGTTGAAAGGAGTGCGCTTTCTGTCCTTGTCCCTAAGTGGTGTTTTATCCTTTCTTAAATTCTTGCATTCTCAATATTTTTAAATTTGAAGTTTTCTAAAACACGTTCTAAAATTTTATTAACAAAATCTACCCTCCAAAACTGCGTCAAAGCGGAATCTACCGTCCAAACAGAATACATTTTCAAAAATGCTTACTTGTATTAACTTTTACTTTTCATCCAATAAAAATAGATATATTTCGCAGTTATTTAGGAGTATGGTGGATGAACCATTTAAAAAAAGACCTGCACCCATTGGAACTGTGACCCATATTATCTCATTAAAGAACCATATGTCATATTGGAGGAAAGTTTATCGATAAAGAACACACAGCCCAATTTTATCTCATGGTTGTCTATAATCGTTTCCTTGAGAGCTGACGCAGAAATTGGGTCTTTTTCTGATACATGGCATTAATAATTTTACAGTTGGAGACATTTTTATTAAATAGACGCGGTGCACACCACCTACAACATTTTCCGTATTTTTCGTTGATAATACGCTTATAACTAGGGTTCTGTGTTTTCGGGTTTTATATTTTCGAAATTAGGCGTACTTTTTTCGGTGTTTATTTTAAAATGCAATTTTCGGTTTGTTACGTTGTATATTTATTCTCGAAAAAGTTTACCGTTTTTTTTCGGTCAATTTGAAAGAAACACCATTCGGACACCGGATCAGATGATTCTTGTAGCTGTGATATTTGTGATCCCTTAAAGAATAACGACACACCTACGTACGTGGTCTTCGCAACAACTTCCGTCAGGACACACCTCAAAATTGAGGAATTCGCGGGCATAATCTTCAGTGCACTTTTTTTTTCCTTCCCATTCTGACGACGTGACCGTCTGAGGTGATGACCGTACAAGAGCCAGCGGAATGGCAAAAAAACAAACAAAAAAAAACATTGTATTTATGACCACAGAGAAGTTTGAGAGAGGGTGTTAAAAAAGGTTTGACTGCTTTCCTCGATGTCATCTGAAGGGCATGAAGCGAAAAATCTTCTACTAGGCCCACGTCCGAACTTTTTTTTTTCCAGGGGGGGGGGGGGGGGGGGGGGTGACCGAGAACTTGGCACACTAAGCCCGATCACAGAATAAAAGAGATGTCCCGCGATGGCCAATCCAAGACCTCTTTTGTTGCATGTTTAACCTTGGAAGAGGGCAATCACGAAGACGTGACACAATGTCGAACCTTGCACAGACCTATCTCTCCCTCCCCCACCCACCTCGACGCGGCCCTAAAAACCTGACATTTTTTGGGTACAACAGAAAAAGCCGAACATTCAAACTGACCTTTTCGGTTAAAACCGAATTTCCGAAAATGGATTCGGCGTACCTTTATCGGCCCACACCCCGCTCGACGCGCGTGGAGTGAAAGCTCGCGCTGCAGAGCCCAGGGATCCTGGGTTCGAGCCCCACCCTTGCCCGTTTCGATCTGGATTAGCATCGTACCGGCGGGCGGTCCTGTATCACTACTGCGTGAGCACGTTAAAGACCCCAGGCTAGCGGTTGTACTGCACTGGCTAGATTGCTCATCTAGAGCGAGCGACTCGTCGCAACTTTAAATGGCTGTCCAACTACACGCTGTATAAATATCGCCACAACCCCAATTATTCATCGGTTTAAACCGAAAACTCCGAACCCTACTTATAACATGCGGCAGATTGTCTTTAAGCACATATCATTGTAATGTTCGGTGATAAAACGATTTTTCCCCTTTCCTTCATATGTGTTTTCCACATGGATTTATGGGTTATGGGATGTGTGAGTACATATTGTTTTGTTATAGTAGGACAGGTCACTTAAATATAGTACCAAGTGTTATTTCGTGACACACGACGTACTTCTTAACTCTCTATTTGGTGTACCACCAACCGCGCAAGCAAGCATGGGTGAAGGTGCATCTGTCCAAAGCACCTGCAGGGATGCAATCATTTCTCATCTGATAAACGTTTTCATTACTTTGACGTAAAAAATTATATTAAAATGAATACCGTTTAAGGAGAACAATGCGAAAAACCTGCGGCATAATCAAAGCTGTTTGGCAGTGAGGTCTTCCTGGTCGCTGAGTAATTGTTCTCTGCTTCGCGTTGACACACTGGAAATTAATAGTTTATACCCTGCTGCTACTGCTTATTGTATCTTGCAGCGTGGTACTGTACTGCTGTTGCCGTGCAGAATACCTATGTTGGTGGTTGTTTTGATTGTTTTAACGTGTGTGCGCGCATGGGCACAATGAGTCAGTATGGAAAACAAAGTTATCAAAACTGCGAGTTTATATCACTCATCAATATAGCTTTGTATAATTATTCAAACACAAAGGAGCGTTTCCTTAAAAATGACATAACCTTGGAGTCTAACCGTTTTGCAGAAAACATGAATTTTTAACGTTTAAAAATCTAGGAAATATTTTCACGATAGTTTATTCATTTCTGCTGCATTGTTAACTAACTGTGCGTTATATTCAGTGCCCCGGCGTTATACGTATAAAATATAGATATCAGGTCAGTTTGAATGCATTTTTCTCCCTTTTCTTTTTAGTATAATTATGATTTCAAATAATCTATATATTCATAACACGACGAAAGAATGGATTCATTTATTTTCGGCAGAAAGTTTTGGAGGAATGCGTTTGTGGATTTTTCTTTCTTTACCGTATTGGTGTTTTTACTTAAGAATAGCGCTTCCTATTACAGAGAAGTAGCACTTGCTTGACATTGATGAACAATGTTATAAAAGTTAATAACCAAGGAAAATATTCTTCTGTTTTGTACTACATTCTGCTTTCTACTTGGGAACAATAAAGTTATAGGACGAATTATTATTGACCGATAAACTGACTAAACACTGGTGGTGTGCTCCTAATAATAGCAGTCTTAATTTCTTTCAGAATTAATGTACAGAGGTCAAACATTTTTCTCCCCTTTTCGCCATGGCTAGCAGCCTAAAATATTAATTACATTATTTTTAAGTTATATATTCAAAGGTTGACCCTCCCTGTTGATATCACTTTACACATATTATGAATATGAATAACACTATCAATATCCCCATCGAAACACCGTCTATGATCAGGATTTTTAAAATGTTTGACGTACTCTTCAAAAATGTTTAGGAGGTTCGAGATGTTTGTAGTGGTTTTCTAAGGGGCCTGACCTACCCTGCAAGGATTCATAAAGAGTGTGAGAGACCTGTCATAGTTCTTTGAAACCACAGCACCCAGGGCCGTACCCAGAAAAAAATTTCGGGGGGGGGGGGGGGGGGTTTCGGGGACAACGGCGGCCATTTTGAAAGTGTCTGTTGTCTTATTTTCGCCTATGAATCATGTGCAATTAAAATGTAGAGTATGAGATATAATGTAGAGTTACAGCAAACCGGAGAACCGGTCCCGGTTTAGTACCCGGTAGCCGACCGGCGCCACTGCGCGTGTGCAGAGGTGGAGATTAAAATCGGCTGGCTGCCTGTGCACCGACCAGGGCCGTACCCAGAAAAAAATTTCGGGGGGGGGTCAGAACCCCCTATCCCCCCCCCCCCCCCCCCCTGGTTACGGCCCTGACAGCACCTATCTAAATCGTCTTAACGGGTCTGTGGGAGTGATCACGTTCAGGATTATGCATCGGGAAAGTAGCTCGGCCATTTTGTATTGGGCGGCTGCAACGAGTGTTTGAAATTGATGTCATTCCCCTGTCCCTATCCTGTTGTGGCCTTGGTTAAAGCGTCCCCATTGCTATGTCTGTGTGTTCTGTGTGTGTGTTTGGCGTGCTGGACTAGGGACGCCCAAGGACGTTAAGTCCTCGCTCGCGAGGGAAAGAGGGTGCATGGGGAAAATGCATTAAAACAGGTTATCAGCATCATTGGATATACCTGGTCCGATGATTGTTGCCACAAGTCTCAGGGTGCTGATGTCTCGTCCGGTAGAAAAGTTTGACCATTCTGTTGCTCTCGGAAGTTGCGTCGTTGAAATGTCCCTTAGTGTGAGGCGAAGGACATGGGAGCTTCGGGCATTGACCACGAGTGCAGCTTTGCTTTGTATCCGCTATAAAACGTCCTGCATTAATGTCAATTCAGGAGAGCTTATGGGCAAGCAGTATTTAAAGATGGGTAGAACAAGGGCCGTGTAGGGTGTCATAATCATGATGGGTCCTAGGCCCTTTCTGGCGTTTTGCATGAGGCCCAGCAACCGCCGGGACCGTGATTCAATTTAATGTACATGTTTCTAGAAGGTTAATGGGTTGTTTTCTAGGGTTACCCCGAGTGTCTTGATGTTGTGACTGCGGTTGATAGCTTGGTTGTTGATCTCTAGGAATGGAAGTGGATATGTAATCTATTTTTGGGTTATGAAATATATTAATTATGCTTTAGAAGCAGTGAAAGATAAATTGTTTAAGGGGGTCAAGGTGTGCACTCTGTCAAGGTCGTGCCGGAGATCGTCATGGTGTCAGAGCGACTTGATAGGTCGGAGATGCGTGAGGTCGTGTGCATAGAGCGCGGGAGTTGAGCTTACATGCAGAACGAGGTCACTGGGGAAGATTGAGAGGAATGTGGGGCCAAGAGGTGACGACTGAAAATAATGTGGGTTCAGTATATCAGATAAGGAGTACGATGTGGTAAACCGATCTAACATATTGAAGTTTGGAAGGAAACCGTTCAGGTATACACATATTTGTCTGCTGTGGATGAAGTGGGTTAGCCAGACTGCGATTCGGTCCTGGAAACCAGCACGCCGAAATGTCTTCCGTAAAATAATGCGGTCGACCTTCTCAAAGGCTTTTGTGAAGTCTAGTTGTATAAGTCCGCATGTTATAGCGTTGTCCAGGCTGCCACTGATTTTGTGCACTAGAATGAGGAGGGAATTAAGGTACCTTCAACAAGGACGGAAGCCATGTTCTGCTGGCGATGGCAGTGCATGGGTGTCAATGTGCTTGTGTATCTCTCTGTTTATTACACGTTTCTATGTAAGGCAGACGACTGAGGTGATGGAACAGCATTGGGGAAGCGTGCCGCTAGCAATGAGTGGACGTCGAAATGAGCCAGGTGATTGCTGCATCTTGACGTGTCCGGCAGATACATGGAGGCTGGAGGATGCTCAAAGTACAAAACAGAAGACAGAGACATCCACAAACACATACTTTTACCTTTAGTGAGCTTCTTCGGCGATATGGTGGTACCGGGTAGGAAATGAAGTTGGCGGCAAATGGGAACAATCACCATGTTGTGCACAGCTAAAGTTCCTAGCTTTTCCACGTCGAAGATTCATCATTCGAAAGCAGATGCAACCGCCACTGAAACATTATAGGGCAAAACATGTAAGAGGAAGTCTATAGCCCTTGCCCCGTTGTTAGGCAACTAGTTTTTTTAGAGCGCAGCTCTTAGGGGCCTGTTTCCGGCTTGAGTGGCGTCGGCGTCGCCGTCGGCGTAACCGCGAGGTCACGTGACCCCCCTGAGGTCCCGTAACCCCCCTGAGGTGACGTGACCCTCCCCCCTGAGGTGACGTGACCCCCCCTGACGTCTAACGACCACCCCCCCCCCCCCCCCTGAGGTCACGTTACCTCAAAGAGTCACCTATCCCTCAGTACGCTTCCATCCTCCTTCTCAAGAGCTGCGTTCTAATCCGGCGTTAAGGGAAATTGTAAACGGCTTTCATTTTTTCGCCACTCTAACGGTAAAGATAGGCGTTGGTGTGACCTGTACTTCTCCCGGGGCTTGATTCTTCGGTGGCGTTATGGAGGGCCCATCGGATGGAATATTCACCAACAGCTAAATTGGAGCCACCCCAAAGCGCAGCGTAATGAAACTTGCGGATGATGTCAACCTAATTCTTCTTGTATAACCCACGACCAGAATAAAGTATTTGACGCATGGGCAACAGTAGCAGCTATCATAGCAGCGAGCAGTTTCTCTAGCTTTGGTGCAGCAGTACACTATAACTTTTGTATTTCTGACACAATATAAACTATAGCTTTAGATAGTTTTCAAGCACAATTAGAGGTACAGACCATCTTACTCCCGAGAGGGCACAATTGGCGAGGGACAACATGCATTTTCAGATGAACTGCAAAAACACGTTTGTCCAATTTCTGTAAACCAGGCAACTGTTTCTACGCAAAATAAATCAAAGAACTGATGTAACGGCGGCAGCGGTGCTTCGGGGGAGCTGCGAATACTTTGAAACACCAACAGATGCGTACTTGTCGGAAATTTCACTTCCTCCGTGGAAAGAAAAGTTCTGGTCAACCTTCAATGACCCTTACACTGCAAAAGCGGTTCTATCAATTTGACATTTTACCTCCTCTCTGCAAAACAATGTTAGAACCTATGCGAAGAGCAAGTCGTCTGCTTCCTGCTCAGGAGTTGCGGTGACGCCAGAATGACGCCGAGTGCTGATTGGCTTTGATCAAAATGATAGGGGATAGACCTCAATGATAGACGCCTTGAGGTCTACCCACTATTTAATTCCATTAAATAAAAGCTCGGCGTTCTGACATCACAACAACCCCTGTGCAAGAAGCAGACGAACTTGCACTCGGCATTAATATTCTTAAATTTAATGTTGCCATCACTTTTTAATAAGCTGGGCAATGAAAACATAGATGGGAATAAGAAATAAAAAGTATTTACGTAACCTGATATTCAAACTGACTGAGAGTGCCATACATTTTACTGCTTGGTTTGTTACCTGTTTTTTCGTGTTGCTTAAAATATATAATGCCGGTTGCCATAGTGTGTGATCTGAACTGTTGCCGAAATACCGCGACCTTCCTCACGCTAGAGGCCGCAACCCGAACTGGTTGACTTCGTTTGGCTCAACCTGTACTACGGCCAATAGTCCCTTAATTGTCGCATACTTTTATGCATTTTTTTTTGTTTACTATTATCGTTGATGTTGCTGTTCTTGGCCGAGTCAGCATCGCACGCTGCTCCCACGCGAAAGCACGGGGGTCGCAGACCACCTTCGTAGTATTTCATTTCGCTTTTTCCTACGTTTAAAATTTTATTGTAAAGTATTGTTTGTTTCTGTACAAAATGTTCTGAGACGTAGTTTGTATGCGAAAGACGCTGAGAAGGCAACACCAAAACAGTTGCTCTTCCGTCGTCATCGCACAGTGTGCGGTTTCTTTTCGTTTAAGTTTCTAGGCAGAAGTTCACCTCATTCAATGTTTATTTTTAGTTCTATATTCGTCTATTGTTCTCTAGATGCGACAATCTAGGTAAGTTCTGAAGCGGTGGTATCCGGTCTTCGAATGTAGCGCCACATTTGGACCGTAAACTACGAATCGGCGATGCGTAGTTTATTTTTAAAGTTACGAAAACGGTTTTTCCTTGGCTCCAAAGATCCTATATATACATCGATAAGAACTTGATAATTCCCGCCTATCAATTTTTTTTTATTTTTTGCTGAGGACCAATAAAATTTCCGAATAAATATTTGCCGCTCAAATGTGAGTCGGTTTACTTCACGATAGCTTTAGCGAAATCTTTTAAACAAACTCACCGTTTCGAAACCAGCTCGTTTTTTTTTTCTTCAAGGGTGACTGAAAGCACGCGGAGCAGCAACACCTCCTAACCTTTTCATTTTTAAAATGAGGTCTAATAAAAATTAAAAAAAATAAAACGATGGCGAGGCTCACTACGAAAAGAATCGAGCAGAGAGCGCCGCGGGGTTTTCCCAAGAGACTAAAAGCATTCATGTGCTATGTGAATGATTGTTTCTGAATTCCCACGAAATCAGACGTCGATAATTATCAGCAGTCTACAACTCCATTGAGCAGCCGGCCGTTCCGCTCAACCGTGAAATGCAAGATGGGCAGCACCTTGCCGTTCCTCGATGTTCTGGTGAACCGGCGAGGGGAAGATCTGAAGTTTACGCTGTGCAGAAAACCAAAAAACACCTCACGCTACCTCGATTTTGACTCCAACCACCAAATAATTCGATAGGCGTCAGTGGTTTCGAGACTTCTGCGTAGGGAAACGACTTTCTGCTCGTTGGAAACTGACAAAAAAAAAGGAGAAGGTGACCACCGTTGCAGAGTTTAAGAAAAATGACTACTCTAGTAGCTTCATTGAACGCATCGCGTCCCCACCAGTGAAACACTGCTGCGAGCACTAGGGAAAGAGGGAATTCTTGTGGCCCACAGGTCCCTGTCTACAATGGGAAGGTTCATGCGAAGACCCAAAAATTGTTTGCCAAAAGAAAGAGCACAAAGTGTGGTTTACACGATTTCATGCGCAGAATGCCCGGCCACCCTTATCGGCCTGGAGATTCCCGAGCGAATACGCCAACACAAGAATGACGTGCGGAAGTTTGACAATTAACGCAGGGCTATCACAGAGCACTGGGATATTCTAGACCATCTCTATTACTTACTGAACGCGCACATGATAAACTAGAGTCAAAAGCTGAAAGAAGACTTTTCATAGAATTCTGGGAAATCCAGCCAACGCCAGGAAAGCAAAACAGATCCCTGGATGCCTTGCGAAATACGCACATAGCCTCCGTGACCTGACAAGAAAGCTAAAGGAATGACCGTCCCCATTAAAAAAATATGATTTTTAAATTTTTTCCTACTTGCTTACACATTATTAAATTTTTTTATACTTTTTGAAAACGACGAGGTTAGGAGATACTGCTGGTCCCCATGCTTTCAGTGAGTCTTGAAAAGGAAACCGAGCTGTATTCGAACGTTGGGTTTACTTTCAATATTTGGTGGGAGCTATATTTTTTGGACTGACATTCTCAGCTAAACACAGCTGCCAAAAAAAAAAAAAACTGTCAAGGTTAACTTTGAAAACGCAAAAACAAAAGACGCAATACGACTTGCGCCATGACTTTTGATTGGGCTAGTTGTTTCATACTCGTCATTATTAAAATAGTGCAAAATTTAGCAAGAACGAACCGGCACACAGCGCCAGTCCTATCATAACTGTACATCTTCATCCTCGTTCAGTTTGCGCTATTTTAATAATGACAAATTAAGCCGTCGTGTGTGCGGCCTTCTGCCGAAGTCGCAAAGGCTTACATCAACAATTCGGTCGTTTATTTCGAGTGACTAAAAATACTTCCACGTGTCGAACACCGATAGCGAGTTTTCATTCATGGTCTGTAGCAGGCTGCTTGCCGAGGACATCCTGGCACAAGTGTTTGGTGCAATGAACAAAGGCCGCTTCTTTTACCTCACCAGCTACCTCAGCAGCTGTTTCCAGATTAGTATTAGAAATAAGGAGGTAGCTACTAAGCGTGGATATAGATTGAGGAAGTAGCCATCTGAAGTGGATTAGAAGTAAGAAAGTAGCTATTTCGAGAGCTTAGGTCTAAAACAACTAAATATTTTGCGCGAATTACGATTAAGGAAGGAATTACGATTACTTAGCGAGAATAGAGATACGAGAGTATCTCTTTAGAAAGGATTACAAATAATAAATGATATATTTAACTAAAGATGTGAATAAAAATGTAGCGATATGACGAGGATTATATATAGGGAACGATCTGTCTAGAAAGGATTAGGATTAAGATAGCAGTTATCTAGCGAGAGTTAGGAGGAATGAAGCTGCGACTTAGCATGGGTTGGGAATACATAAGTAGTTATTTAGCAGAGAATAAAAATTAAATATAGCTATTTGACGAGGATTAGGTGTAAGTAGGTGTCTACGAATGGTTATAAGTAAGTGGCTGTCTAAAAAGGATATACGAATAAGAAAGTAGCAATTTAATGACAATTAAGACTTACGGAGTAGCTATGTAGCTGTAGTCACTGACATTAAGAAACGCAGGGTAGTTGAGAGTCATTAAGTTAAAGGGACACTGGCAGGGTATTTATGCTTGCCGAGATTTTTATTTAACATGATTTATGAGAACCCAGCTTCCCAGAACACAATTTTCGACTGGAAATACCTTTAATTTCCGCCCGAAAACGGCCGGTTTAGAACTCGCCAGTTTCAGGTACGCCCGCTCTATTTTCTATGTTCACATGCCGTTTAAAATAACGCGCCAAATATAAACCCTTTTTTATGTGTGTGTGGCTGCCAGAATGCTGCAAATAGAATAATGAAACAAATAAAAAATAAACGTTGCACAGATTACAGGAAGTATATGGCCGCGCAAGAAGGACCAACGTTTCGAAGGACGTGAAGCCATTACAGCCTGATTGAGGCCTGATTCACATGGTGTGATTCTGCAGCTGCTACGTTTATCACAATTATTAAAAGCTCACTCCTCAAGCAGGCACCAGAACTGGCTGATGACCGTCCTTTTCTGCGTTGACTCATTCTTGTAACCATCAACTGGTTCCAGGCACCGTAAACTATTGTGGGCTCCAAACGAAACACAGATACACACCGTTACAGTCTTCAGTAACTCGATCGTGCTGAAGACAAAGACGAGATTACGCTTGAGATATTTGAGGCCCGATAAATCGGTAAATTGGGACTGCAGCCTGACAGCACTCTCTCTGTGTCATTATCAGGTGATGACCTACGGCTTCTCGACCGACGGAGAGCAGTTTGTGTCGCCGCCAACCAGTGATGTAACAATATTTTAGCCTTTTAACGGTGTGTATATATGTTTCTTTATTGGCTAGTTCTTTGTTGACACCGGTAATACACACTAGGTGAATACGGAAATAAAGTGCAGTTGTAACTTAGAGCTGTGCCTCTGTCTATCATCGTTGTCCGTGTCTTGTAGCGCGCATTTTAAATATTTGGTTCGGTGTTGGCATTTCGGGAAGCCCAGATAAAAACGTGGCCGCGAGGCTCGACGCTGTTTGGTTGACGGGTGGGAGAGGAGGAGTGAGGTTCTCGATGCTGATTTGTAAACGAGGAGGTCATGTGACCAGTGGGGTAGGCGAGGAGGACGGACGAGCGCTCTTCTCTCGTACTCTCCCTCAGTTTTTTGCTGTATAGTTCGTTTCACCGTACGATGGACCTCAGCTGACGCTAGAAGTGATCCTAGTGAATCCAGCGCGGCCAAGGTAACAAGTGTTGGTAGACGTTACAGCTTCGACTACGTGTTAAGCACGTTGTTGCTCGAACGTTGCGTCACGGAATTCTATTCGCTTCGATGACTCAAAGAATACTCCGCTGTCATTCCTACTGTGAAACGAAGTATATCGCGAGAAACAGAGAAAAAGGGGGGAAGATGAAAGCGCGTGGTGACGTCGGAGAGCGGAGCTCTGATTGGAAGGATAGCGAATAGGCGCATATGATAACGGCCGTTGTTTCTTACCCACTGTTTTCTTTCAATCGGATCTTACCAGAGCGTCGCCTCTTCCTCGCACGAGGTCTGGCGTTCCACGGAGTCTTTTTTTTCTTTTCACTTCATTATATGAGGAAGAATTAGAAAGTAGAGACTAAAACTTCTACTTTATCAAAGTCAATATAGGTCGCACTCGTCTCTTGCGTATCACGAAGACGGAATATCCCCGAAAAATAAGAAACACACCCACACACACTTTACAGTATTTTTGATGGCAAAAATAAACAACGCATTGTCGAATGCTAACTGCCCGCTCGATTGAAGAAGTAGTGCGCCGAACCAGTTGCCAAAGTTTCAGAAAAAACTACAACGGTATTAAAAAGTTCTAGGCAATTTCTGAAGTTCATCGATGCGTAAATGATGACCCATGAAGTTAGCGAATCAATAAGGCTCAATGTCACAATCTACCGGAAACGGGCCCCATTTTTCCACTGAAAGTTTCAGAAAAACCGATAACACTGAAGTAAGATGAAGGTTACTATTGAAACTTTGATATTTGATGAGACATGGGGTGCAGATCCGTACAACAGGCATAGAACGGTAGTCGTTGCCTTTCATGCTTTACAACCATCTCGAAAACAACTCTATCAATCATTGCTATCCGCTGTGTCAGTTTCTATACCACCAGTATCCGAAATAAGACGGACACAAAATAACCATATTTTTATGCGCGGAAAGCAAACGTTTGAAGCAACAATCCGAGAGAGCTAAAAACATTGCCATGTGTCTCCAGCTGCCAGTGCTGTTTCACGCACAGCGCTCACTTCGGGAAGTTTACAATAGGCTACACATCAAGGCCCTGTGTCCCGACAAGAGCCTTGGAAAAACGTCAGCCGCGACAAATATCACGTCGCCTTAACTTGGTATTACACCGATTTTTTTAAATTTTTTTTACGCCCCTATTGTTACTTTTAGTTTTCGTTGTTATCATGACGTTTAACGCCATTCTATGTGGCATTGCGTATACTTCAACTGGCAGCACACATTTAATCGATAGTTCAGGCATTGGGAAGCTATTGTTTTGATATTATACCGCCTTTATTTAAGCTTGGGGACTTCTCGTTCCTATCGCCTTCTTCTTGCACAGTCTTTCGTGAACACGCGAATTGTGTCTGAAGTTAACTCCCATTTTAGACGTGGTCAAGAAGAGCATACGATTTTAGTGCCTAGTGTCACGCGGCCTGTATCGACGCTATGCGCGAACCTACGTTGATTCTGTTGAGGATTTGCCTGCAGTAGCTTTTTGCAGCTTCTGAGGCAACATACCACATCTCTGACGGTGATCACGAAGGGCACAAGCGAAATTGGGGGCCCTGAATAGTGCTCTATAGTGACTTTTCCTCTAAATAGCAGAATCAAGTGCACCTTCTTCTGCAACATTTTTTTTTAATATCCGCAGTCTAGAATGTCCTGGACTCGATACAGCGTTCACCTCGTTAGCATCTCTATTTTATAATTAGTTTCCGTATTTCAAGTTTTCTCTCGCAGCACGGACGAGACAATGCAATATGGTATGTGGTGAATGATCTTTAGCCCTCTTTTCTTCCTAAATAGTGATTTTATTCTGCTCCAACAAAACCTCCCCTAACTGGTTTTTGGATGTTACCACCCTTAAAGGCAGGTTCAGTTCCTCAATATTTGGAAAAAAAGAAAAGATATGTGAGCAATTTCATGTCCTTAAGACTGTTGGGAACTGAGGACATTATGGCTCATTGAATGAATATAATTATCACTGATACTGAATGATAATGATTTTTGAATAAGCCGGTTCTAAGCATTATTAGAAATTTTTAGAAATTGTCAATGTAGAAATAGCGGCCGACGAAGCCCGCGAATACATGCAACTTGATGGAGTCACTTACTGGCAATAAATGACTCTACTAATCAAAAAATGATCAACGCTTGTCTGTCACCTTTCTTCTGCGTATTCTAATATATTGTCGTTTCCTTCCCAATCTCACGGTTTAAACATCATGATTGACCCCAATAAACTTGATGGAGTCTCCTTTCAATTGAAATTTTCAAGAAATCTCCAATGACATTTGAATATAATGATGATAAGTTTTGTAACTTTGGCTTCTTTTCCAGACTCCAAAAGCGCTACATTTGGGCGAAAACTGAACCTCCAGAGATTGGCCGTTTATTCTGATGGTGAAAACAAAAGACACTAAATATTTGTGGGGTACATGCTGTGCTGCTTTAAGGAAGATCCCACTCGCAACACGGACGTGTCAATAAATTGCGGTATATAGTCCGAGACGTCTGGGTACTTCTGTTTTAACTTTATGGCGTTTTTATAGCATTCCACGGTGCTATCATTTATGCAGGTCGGACGATGTATGTCCGGCCAGAAATAAAAAGATAGCCGGAGTTTGATGTCTCATACCGGCTGCCAGGATGGTTTAAAAGAAGTAAGCATATTATTTTTAAGCAAATCCATTCTTAGCAAAAAACCAAGAAAACAAGAAAGAAATGTGACATGCCCAATAATTATATAAAATTTAGATAAATTATAAAAACCGTGTATGGTCTATTTTGGGGCCTTGTATGTTCTTCTATGTTTATTGGATACCATACCGTAGGGAACACACACAGGCTGTAGTTGATTAGCTAGCGAAAATATATTTCCCTGCCAACGGATAGCTGCCAACGCAGAGTCAGCACTTTTACGGTTTGTTTAAAGCCGTTTATTGTACATGATCGTAAATTTCAAATGCTTTTCAATGAATTTAAAGTGACATATTCAACTAGAGTTGAACGTATAGCAGAAGGCACGACATCTACACTGCGATCCGTCATCCTTAAACATTTTGACACGGGAGTTATTATCATGCTTTAATATGGCCTCTGCTTTATAGTTTATTTTGCGAGGCTCCCAGAATATTGAATCTGCATTTGTTGTATGGAGCAAAAGGCATTCGATACCTGGAATTCAGTTCCCTCGAAGGTCCCGTAAGCATCTTAGGTTTTCAATTAAAAAACGAAATTAAAAAAAAAAGCTACACAGAACGTTCTGCGCGGCAGGTGCCGAGCACCTTTTTTGAAGTTCAAGCCTGCAAAAAGGTCTATCAATCATTGCCTCTGATCTCTTCAGAGCATTAACTGTTACATTGCAGAAAGGGAATAGGTGATGCAAATGCTAGCATCAAGTACAGGCTAGTTCACACAATTCCGCTTGAGTGTAGCCGACCACGTTACGGCCTCTTGTGGTTGCTTACGAAAAAACAGCCCGCTATCGCCCTCCGTCGAGTAATCTTGGAACGCTCCCTACCTGCGAATGTTTTCTACGTTTTGGCGGATCAGCCTTTCCTCGTGGCTTGAAATCTGGCAAGTTTACAAGCGATCTTTTTTTGTAAATAGAGCGTAAACTTCTAAAACTTCAGTGTAGTAACATGCAGATGGGAAAAGTGTCCCAAGGTTGCTTGATAGAGGGCGCCAGTGTTCTTGTGCGGTTTCTCATTGTAAGCGGTAAGCACGTAGGTGTGTAAGCAGTCGTGACGCTCTTTGCTCCCCGGAAATTGTAAAAAACATATGTCAGATTTGTTTTTCAGGCGAAGCCCACATAATTCCACGTGTCTCCCACGCGTAACGCGTCCTAGGCACTGGTACGGTGTGGCGGGGACGTGTCGTATTGCACATGTGATTTTATGGCAGAAACGCTAGTTGCGTCTGCTGCCATATCCGCTCGCTTGTTTTTCACCAGCGTGTTTCTCGGTGCTTAGCGAATATTTCCCCTTTTCCGGTCCCCATTTAGCAAGCTTATGAAACAGCACATTTTGTCGCAGCTTACGTCAAGTGGCAGTCGGCTTTAAGTACGCATTTACTAATTATTGGAAAACTCCCTTTTTGCTTAAAGTTATTTAGTACACATAATGATCCATTCCTATGACATATGGTGAATGCCAGAGTCGTCCCGCTTGGTAGAAAGCAGTACATATGAAGTATCCTAATTTTGTTCTTTTATAAAACAGTAAAATACACTTAAAGTATATTTTTATATACTTAGGTATACTTCTGTTTTTCTTCGCATTTTAGGGGTGTGGGACGTGTTTTGATACTGTATGGCTGCTCCAGTTTTTACTATCCTTAACTATATACAATTAGTATACTAGAAGTATATTAATTGTATAAAGTAGCTGTACTTTTAGTGTGCTGCTTTTTAGCAACGGTTTAATTTACATTAAAAAGTATTCTGAACGAACAGAATGTACACAGACGAAAAGCCCTAGATCTTCAGAAAAAAACGGGGCTTAAGGACAATAAAACTGTGTAAACTCTTTTTGTCCGGGGTGAAAATGAGGAGCTGACTCAACTGCTGATGTCTAAAATATCGCAAAAAGCGAAAGTATGCAGTCGATCTGGTTCAAAAATATAATAATCTAAACGTTGTCTCAAGGTTTAGGCTATAATGTCCCAAACATTTTCTTCAGATATGTTTTTGTTTTTCAAATTGGCTCGAAAATATGATCTGAATTCATCGAGTATGTTTCCGAGACATCAAGTGCTCTATCCGGAATTGTCGCTGTTCGAATATCTCAGGCGTCTCATCTTTCATTTTCCATGGAAAATGTTTTAGGTATGAACAAATTATTTCATGGTATTTTTCTCATTCAGAGTTTCCTGAGTCTCTTTTTAATACATATAAATAAAGAACAAAGGCGCGAGTAGATGTCCTCACCATTCGTTTTTCCCAATCCTCTTTGAGCACTATCTCAAGATTAATATATCAATAAATGTATGCACACCTTTCACCATTAAAATTGCTTTGGTCTCTACATGCAGAGACCACTGCATCTCCAACTACCACACATTGAGGCAGAAGGCACGAGCAACGTTCTCTTATCCCTTTGTGGCAGCGCGGATGACCACATGAGCACGAAGATTCAGTAAAAAGTCCTGCGAAACAAATCAATACTTTTTAAAATTATGCTATACCTGGAATGGCCACAAGTCGCCCATCAATTCTGATGTCAAATATCTGTTCTCTCCACAGCCAGGTGTTTCCCTCATTAAAATGTTTGTTGTGGTCTGTGATTACCCGCTGTCTTCGATTCACTCTGTTTTCCCTTATCTGTACCAAGTTATCTTACGCATTTCTAACATGGTGAAGCCTTGGGCAAACTCGCATACGCATCATAACTTATTCAAGTTATCTATGGTACGTATATGTTCTTGTATGAACCTCTATGTTCTCATATGTTCAGTGGACGCGTTCTTGTATATTTTTACTAAGAATATGACCGCTGAAGAACGAAGGCTACGAAAAGGTGCGCGTAAGACACGGGACGTGCTGGTCATAACGCGTTAAAACTGAAGACCATAGATAGGCACGGCACAATGCATGACCCTACATTGCCCTGACTTCTATTACTGGCGAGCAACAAGGACACAGCCTTGGGTAGTATTGCGATACTGTAACTCGTTCCTTTGTTTGCTAACTATTAACAATAAATAACTTGACACATTTTGCTGAAGTAACAGTAACGGAGACTTATCTACGTTTCTGAAAAAAGTAACTAAAATTATCTGCAACAATACAGACACTTTTTCGCAAAAAAAAATCCCCATTTTGTGAACACAACAGGGGGTTCGACCATGTTCGGAGGTTGGGCTCCAGATTAGGCGGGACAAAATAAAATAATAATTTACGTGTTTGTTTTTTTTTGTTTTTTTTGGTGGAACAAAGTGTTTGCGAAGAGTTTAAACGTTTCTCTAATCTTGTTTTTTTTGTTTTTTTTTCTTTTTTATCGCATGAAAAAGCGCACTGAGAATTTCCTTTATTTCAGCCTTTATGTGCGTGGATGGTTATCGGCCCGTCTTCGCCCTTTCCGTGATCCACGATCGATTCTTTTGTACTGCACTGCATCTGAAAGAAATTAAGAAGAAAAGCTAAATGAATTCCCAGACAACTTTCTACTTTTTTTGTTCGTTTTTTTTTTATACCTTTTACGATATTAACGGTTTTGTCCACTTTATTAATTTCCAAATGGTGCAGCCTTCAGCACCCCTCCTATTATTGTAATATACCCGTCTCTTCATCGGTATCTCCCTCTTCTGTCATCAGAAAAAGGGGAATAAGAAAGCTCTTAAAGGAAGGATGAGAGAAGGTCGCACGAAAGAAGGAAAATAGTTGGATGGTAATTAACCGTTAGAGCTTAAACGAAAGGCTCTCATGAGTCAGTTGTTACCGTGGCCGGCTGTGAATTGAACTTTGACCTTGTCGGATATAATGTCGATAACTTGACTGCTCACTGAAAGCACTTAAAAAAAAAGCATACACAGCCGGGAGATTATCTTCCTCTAACCTTCGCAGGCACCTCGGGTTGCGTTTCGACATTCATTTGTGTACACTACCGCTAGACATGGACACAGAACGATGGAATGCTCAAATCTGGACAGCGCTCTTCAGCCTCAGCGGCTTTCACACTGTCGCGTTCGACCAGAACGGTACACGGAATCAGTGGAGGCGGAGGTCGAGCAAGTAGAATAATAAAACATATATTTACAACGTAAAGAACACTATTGTTATGTACAATAAAGTAAATCCCAAAATTCAAACCCTATCGGTCCCCGTGACCCAGTCCCCTGAATATTGATCGTCACTCACGACCTTGAAATGCTGAAGCCGTGCCAGCTGCTTCTCGTGGTCGTCTCTGGGGTGCGATGTCGCTAGGTAGGAGTCTTGGAGATCGGTGAGGTTCTTCGCTACACTGGAGCGTGTCCAGTGGCTGGTGGCCTCGCCTCGGAGCAGAGCCAAGGACGTCCTTCTCCAAGTACACCCTTTGCTTCTTATATCCTCTTCTTCCTTCTCTTCGGCTTGCCTGTAGGCCGCTCGCCCTTCCCTAATTCTTCTTTCTCCTTCACAATCGTGACAATGCCCCCGACGTTCCAGAAATTCATATAATGAATTTTCTTGCTTCTTTTTTTCATTTTCTTGTCCTTTCTCCGTAGGCGATTGTTCGGCAGCTGTCACGTGCACGGCACATCTGGACGCTTCACTCACAGCACACAGCTTATCACGCCCAGCGCCCGCGTGCTCAACCCAGTACAAAATCGTCGGTGCGGTACTAGCCCTATTCTATCTCTCGACACAACCCGCACTTGTGTCGCAGCAGGACTTTCTCAACCTCGAAAACGAAGGTACTTAATTTGACCTGCAACTACTCTATTCACAACAAAATATAGGATTGTGGACTCTTCAATCCTCAGTGCCTTAATTCATGTTGAATCATCCCCCAGCAAACAAAAAGTTAATCCAAAAAATACTAGGACACTCTCCTCCGTGATTATCATCTAAATCTGCTCCGTCGTCTAAATCCGACTCAAGAAATCAGCGCCCACATTATCTTTCCCTTTGATGTACTCCACGTGGAAGCTGTAATCTTGTAGCTTCATGCTCCACCTCATGATACGGCTGTTCGTGTATTTTGCCTTATTAATGAACTCTAGTGGTTGATGATCTGTCTGAACCCGAAAGTTTCTACCATACAAATAAATCGTAAATCTTCCCACCGCCCAAACCAGTGCTAAACATTCCCTTTCTATTGTTGCAAAGTTCTTCTCGGCCCTACTAATTTTTCGGCTGGCGTAAGCAACTGGATGTAGAACCCCGTCTCTCTCCTGTAGGAGCACCGCTCCTAAGCTTGTGTCTGAAGCGTCAGTCCGCAATGTAAATTCTTTTTCCAAATCCGGAGCCATAAGGATGAGTGGCTCAGCTAGCAACTGCTTCAAGTGAGAGAACGCTGCTTCATGTTCCTCTTCCCACTCCACGTCATTTCGTGCCCCCTTCTTTGTCAGGTCTGTCAGGGGAGCTGCGAGCCCTGCGTAGTTGGGTACAAACTCCCTGTAAAATCCCGTCAGTCCGAGAAATGATCTTACTTGTCGTTTCGCAGTTGGTCTCGGTGAGTCCTGTATTCTCGTCAGGATCTCTTGTTTCGTAGCAATTAATCCTAATCCTATCCGATGTCCCAAAAAGCTTATCTGGTGAAATCCAATTTCACACTTTTTTGGTTTTATCGTTAGACCGGCAGAGCGCAACCTGCTCAGAACTTCCCTCAGTGTGTCGATGTGTTCTTGCCACGAGTCTGTCGCCACCAGCACGTCGTCAATATAATGGTATGCGTCCGGTATACCCTCTAGCAGCTTCCGCATCTGCTTCGTGAAAGTTGCTGCTGCGGTTTTCAGGCCAAAGGGCATGAACCTAAATAGATACAGCCCACTCGATGATGAAAATGCTGTCTTTTCTTTAGACGCTTCATCCATTGGGATCTGCCAATACTTTCTTACTAAATCAAGTTTAGAAAAGAGCTTTTTGCGTCCCACCTTCGCAAAAGTGACGTCTACCCTTGGTATGGGTTCTGCATCGGACACCAGTACTTGATTCAGTCGCCAGAAATCTATGCAAAACCGGTTCGAACCGTCCGATTTTTTCACCATCACCATAGGTGCGTTATACGGCGAATTCGATCTCTCTATAACGCCCATTCGCAACATCTCCGTTATCTCTTCCTCCACCACCTCACGTACTTTTAACGGCAATGGGTACTGTTTTATGTGTATTGGTGTTTGGGTGGTCAACTTGAGGTCGCACTTGATCATGTTAGCCTTGCCTGGTAGATCTGAGAAGACCTCTCTGTAGTCAGCCATCAAGTCCAACACTTGGCGTCGTTTCTCCGTGTCCAAAGTTGCCTCAATGACTACATCTTGCTCATCTTGCTGTTTCTTTAGAGACAGTGTTGGGACATCGTCCCCGTCTCCATCGTCATTGACGTCATCGTCACCGTTGACTCCTACTGCCAACCCGCACCTTAGGGCGACTTGTTCGTGCTCTTCTCTTTGTTCATACTTCTTCAACGTGTTCACATGGAGCACTTTTCCCTTACCTCCTATATCCAACTCGTAATCTACCTCGTTTCTTCTGGCAGTGACCTCGAATGGACCCTTCCACTGCATCAGCATTTTGTTGTTGTCACTTGGGAGGAGTATTAACGCCTTGTCTCCTGCTTTCATTTCTCGCTTCACACACTTCTAGTCGTAATGGCCCTTGTACCTTTCTTTAGCACCCTCGAGACAGCGGTGTGCCATCTCGCACGTCTCCTCGAGCTTATTTCTTAACTCCAGGACGTATCCGTAAGAGGTCTTCATTTCTTGAGTTATTGCCTCATTGGACCATACTTCTCTTAAGATGGTCAACGGTCCTCGTACCCTCCTTCCATGCAATAGCTCAAATGGAGAAAATGTTGAGCTAGATTGGGGCACCTCTCGGTAAGCAAAAAGTAGTGCTGGTAAGTACCTGTCCCAATCTCGAGGTCTCTCTTGGCACATTCGCCTGAGCATCTGCTTAATGGTGCCGTTGAACCTTTCAACCAGGCCGTTGCACATAGGATGATAAGGGGTCGTTAGGAGGTGCCTCATCGACAACAAACGGCTCACCTCCTTCATAAGATCCGATGTAAAATTGGATCCTCGATCGCTGAGAATTTCTTCCGGTACGCCGTACCGCGTAAACATGTCCATTAGGGCTTCTGCCACTTCAGGGGTCCCGATTGTGCGCAAAGCCACAGCGTCCGGGTATCTAGTGGCTACATCTACCATGGTCAGTATGTATCGCTTTCCCGAATCTGACTTGGGCGTAATAGGGCCAATGATATCGATGGCTACCCTTTGGAAAGGCGTCTCTATGGTTGGCATCCCTATTGAAAATTCCATCAAGCAACGTAATTTGGGACACTGACTGCCAGTCAGCAGCCTTGGTGGAACGTGATGGACCATCAGACGTCATCTGATAGTTCATCAGATGACGGCTGACTGCCGCTGCCAAGGGATTTTCATCAACAAGGGCAGCATTTATATAAGAGTAAAGCTATACGCACTCATAAATATAGCCAAATGCCTCAGTAAAACAAAATGTTCGAGAAAAAAAAAAAAAAAAGCAGCACCACCGTGCATCGAACCCGCGACCACATGCGTACAAATCGGACACCATAACCGCTATGCTACGCCAGCGTTAGAGAAACTCGACTTGACTATTCGTTTTATACGAAGTGCTTTGGCTGCAAATGCAGTTAAGCCGTCAGCATGTTATGCAAAGCACTCGTACATCACTCGCCGTACTTCAGTTCTACTCACCTGCCATGTAGAGTACTTTCGCGTCGTAGAACGATCCTTTTGTTCGCGCATCACCGGCCCAGTAGACCTGGTACACCCTGTCGTCTTCAACTACACCGCTAAAGTCCCTTACATCGTCGGAACTCACAACAGGCTGGGTCTTGTCGAGTAGAAATTCTACTAAAACATAAGACAATGTAGAGCCCGGGCAGGATCGACAGGTTGGAGCAAGCGGGCAAACAAAACGAGTCGAGAGCGATCGTTCATGAAAGCTCGGCGAAACCTCTATGGGCGAAGCGAAGTGCGAAGTGTCGTGTGTCGTGTTCGGCGCTTCGCCGGGCTTGTGATCAAGGTTGTCGGTCGGTTGCGTGTCATATCTCTAACGTCAGCGGTTTTATGGGCTCACGTCCCAAAATCGTTTTCTCGTGCATAGATTACTTTTCGTATTCATAGATTTGACGAAATAGTGGTATCCGAACGAACTTTACGTCCTTTGACCGTACGTCTGTCTGCACGTCAAAGCTTTCTGACGTACAGTCAGAGACAATCGATGTACAGTCAGAATCACCACCAAGACATCCTGATGGCATTTCGCGGCGGCCGACTGCCACCAGGAAACAATCAGAAAGCCGAGAAAGCGGGGTCTGACTGGAGTTTGACTGTCGTTCAGAGTAACTTGTTGGCCAATCAGACATGCTTGACGTACAGTCAGGCACAGTCACCGGTCCACTAGAAAACATTGACTGCCAAACAGGGTTACATTGATGGATTTTTCCTTCGGGATTGTGCCCAAGGGCGCTTTGCCCACTCTTCCTTTGGGCACGGTCCGCTGGCACACGTTGCATGACCGCACATATCGGCGAATCTCGCTTTGCATTCCTGGCCAGAAGAATTCTTCCGCGACCAGGCCTATCTTATTTTTATCCCCTGGTGACCCGACATTATGCCATCATGGGCCATGGTGACGACAGTTCTTCTGAACTTCTCGGGGAGAACCAGCTGTTTTGTTTTCCTTCCCGAGCTGAAGGTACAACTCCTGTAAAGCAAATTGTTCCTTAAGAAAAACTTCAGCGTCGTTCTTCCTCCGTGCTTAGCAGTCACATTGCCGATGTTACGGAAACATTTCTTGAGGCTTTCGTCATTTCTCTGCTCCGTGAGCATCTCTTCCGCTGTTGCCTCTAGTGGTGAAACCTGCTGTACTATCAGCCCGGTTTTCGGTTGTCTTGGTAGATCTTTATTTCTTCCCGTCTCTATCGTGTTGGCAGTGAGCATAGGCTCGTTACTGCACGGCTCAAAGCTTGGTGTGGCCGTTTGCAATGGTTCTGAAGAACCCTCTTGAACTTTCTCGACAATACTTTCCCGGCTGTCCTCCTCTCTTTCTCCTGTCGACGTCTGCGCTACCAACCTCCTAGCTGGTCTCATCTCTTCAACCTGATTCCAATTTGGGTCGGGGTCGTTCACGCCTCGCACCATGGGCACGTTCCCGAGCACTAAGTCGTACAACGGGTTGCTCAGGCATTTCGCCATTACTTTTCCCGTAAAGTATGGGATCCTTACCAGAATCTCCGCTTCCGGAACATACCTTACGGTTCTGTCCAAAAGGAACACCGGACTCAACGTTCCTGTGAACGACTCGGGGGGGATCATTTCCTTTCGAACGACGACCCTGTTACAACCGGTGTCTCTCAAAACCGTTATTTTGCGGTCACCCAGACGTCCCTCCACCACAGGCATGTTTTCAACCAGAAATTTTGGAGCTCGTCCAACAGCAGCGTTCACCACTGGAATCTTGGCGCCGTCCTGAAGTGTCACGTAAGATTCATCTGCCTCGGTACACCTCGTGTGGCTTGGCACCGTCCATACACAGGACGCCTGAGGTCGGTTGTCTAGTGTTGAACCGCAAATGTTCGCTCGGTGCCCTGTGCGGCCACAGCTCCAACAAGTCAAAGTCTTGGACGTGGACGGACGGCTGCGGCAGTTTTCTGCCTTATGGCCGACCTTGTTGCAGAGAAAGCACCGGATGGTCTTTCTGCTTCCACCCCTCGCCGCTCTCTCTGTGTCTTCGGTGCTCGACTTCTTAGCCAGCTCTTCCACCTTCGGCTTGCTTGTTCCTGTTAGCATCTGGGCCTCCAGATATAAATCGGCTTTGGAAGCTACCTCCTCTAGTGTGTGGCAGTCTCGTTCCCTAAGGAACATCGACAAGCGACTAGAACAACTCTGTAGAAACTGTTCAACGAGTACTTTGTCCCGGAGGGCCTCGAACGTTCGTTCCACGCCTGCAATCTCTATCCATCGGTCGAAATACCCTGCTAGTCGGGCGGCAAACTGCTTTCTCGTTTCCCCGTCATCGGGTTTTGCTTCTCGAAATCTTTCTCGGTAGCCCTCTTTCGAGTATCGGAATCTCTGCATGAGTGCCAGTTTCACTTTCGAATAATCCAATGCATCCGCTGGGGACATACGGCCAACTACTGTAAGTGCTTCGCCGGTCAAGCACAGACTTAACGTTGTGGCCTATTTTTGCTGCGGCCAATCAAGTCCCGCCGCCGTACGTTCGAACCGCTGAAGATATGCATCCAGGTCATCCCGAGCATCGTTAAATTGGGGAATCAGCTTGTGCGGACTGAAGTGATGTCTCTGTCCGTTCGTCCCTCCTTCTCCATTGTCCCTACTTCTCTCAGAGGAGGTCCCTGCGGCTTCCTGTACCGCTAACCTAAGTTGCAAAATCTCCCGCTCTTTCTCTAGTTTAGCGCATTCTAACTCTCGTTCCTGTCTAGCCATCGCTCTTTCCTCCCTTGCGCTAGCCTTTTCGTCTTCTATCCATTTCCTCAACTCGTCTCCTTGGTAGCCTAACTCTTTCCCCACCGCCAATAATCGTTCGCTATCCATACTGCCTCACTCGACTCCACCAATCCGTGCACGTTCCGGCCGGCGTGATCAAATTAAGGCAATCCTGGCAGGCTCGCCAAATTGTCGCGTTCGACCAGAACGGTACACGGAATCAGTGGAGGCGGAGGTCGAGCAAGTAGAATAATAAAACATATATTTGCAACGTAAAGAACACTACTGTTATGTACAATAAAGTAAATCCCAAAAGTCAAACCCTATCGGTCCCCGTGACCCAGTCCCCTGAATGTTGATCGTCACTCACGACCTTGAAATGCTGAAGCCGTGCCAGCTGCTTCTCGTGGTCGTCTCTGGGGTGCGATGTCGCTAGGTAGGAGTCTTGGAGATCGGTGAGGTTCTTCGCTACACTGGAGCGTGGCCAGTGGCTGGTGGCCTCGCCTCGGAGCAGAGCCAAGGACGTCCTTCTCCAAGTATACCCTTTGCTTCTTATATCCTCTTCTTCCTTCTCTTCGGCTTGCCTCTAGGCCGCTCGCCCTTCCCTAATTCTTCTTTCTCCTTCACAATCCTGACACACACCATTAGGAAACTTTTTTTACGTGTGAAAACTGCACTGCTGTCCAACGCACGCGTTGAGCATATCTTTAGCAAGCGCGGGCTGTGTTCTCCACAAAAGGGGAAAGTTAAGTGAGTTTTGAAAAAGCAGTTGCTGCTGGTACATGAACAAAATAATTCATAATTTATTCCATCTTATATCAAAGCAGCAAACGGTTTGATTGAATCAGGTCCTACGACGGTAAGAATATACATATCAAAAAGTAAAATTAAATTTTTCTGAGCGTTTAAAAAAAAAGATTAAATCGTAGTCATTGTGTTTTGCCAACAATGTCTTCATCGCTAAATTTAAAAAAAAAAAAACATGTATCTTGAAAGTAGCTAAATTTTATGACAAAACAACTGTAACCATAAAGCGTTACTTTTATTTCTCAGTAACTGTAACTGTAATTTAAATATATTATTGACAAACTTTCTCTAACTATTTACTTTTAAAAAGTAACTTACCCAAGACTGCAAGGGCCTGTGTTACTCTTAATATAGAATATCCTGCCGGCCCTCGTCTCGTCTTTTTTTCTTCCGCCAGAAAAACATCTTTGTTGGTGGTGGACGAAGATAATTCGAAACTTTCACGGTTTCCGGTGGGCGAACTAGTCGCAATCAAAATGGATGTGTGAACAGTGTGAGGTTGGGTCTGGGACGCGTTAGTAATTCATTATTGTTTTCTATACGAGGGATACCAGAGCCTTACCCCACACTGTGTGGAGTATTCCTCGCCCATTAGAAAACAACTAATGGCTCATTACTGTCAAAACAAGGTGTCCATTTTGGACACAAGTCGTTTCCGGTGTACGACACCCTGAACGAAGACACCCATCTATTACATTGCGTTTCACCGTAACTTGGCAAACGGCAGAGGCTACGGTCCCGGTGGGCCAATCAGCGCGTCGGAGGAAGACACGTGACTATACTTCCTCAATAGTTGCATGCAGTGCTTTCGGTGCCACGGGCGGGATATAGAGGCAACTTTATTTTTTACGAATTTCGAGCTGCTGGTAATATCTAATGTGTACAAAAGCAACGTCTGGGACACGCAAAAGATAGTCCGGTAAGAAGGGAGTTTTTGCTTGCACTTTTCTCCAACTGTTTGAGTTATCTCTGGCCCCTATACTTTTGGTAAGGACTGTCACGTGCTTCGCCTCAGCCGTTCTGACGGGCTAGAAATGGTCGCGGCGTTTACTCTTTGACAAGTACTGCGAAACAAAGTATATCTGCTCTATTGAAGGAGGCAGCTCAATGGGCACGGTATACTTTCCTTCCGACCCCTAAATGATCGACATAAACAACGGAAGCAGTAAGTGTTCACGGCAGGCTTCTTGCGAATATAAACCCACGTGGGGCCTTATGCCCCATCTCTTTCATTCACCCTGCTGTGGGTACCTTTATTGAATAGGATAATGAAGATGCCGTTACTTTATATCCGATCCAAGGGCGTTGTTTTCTCTTAGATTCCGCGATATCCGTACATAATAAGTACAAATATGATATAAATCGAACATTTCAGCACGCGCTTTCCCGTATCATACAGCTCGCGTATCTATTTGTTTTTCTGACTCGAAGAGCAGCACCGGTTTATTTTAGTGTTCATTAATGTTAAATCTAATTTTTAGAATGTGGTTCATTAGATCCAGTAAGAAGAAATAACAATTAACAAGTAGCCGTTTATATTTTTAGTGGGGAAATGTCTACGGCCGGATGTTCTGGTCGCTCAATAATTGCCCTCTCTGCTGGGTTCAACCAAACTACTCAGTAATTGTTTCGCTTTGTTTTCTTATGTGGAATATATGGGCTGTTGTGGATACCCTTGCATCAGTGAACTGGCAATCAAGTTGCCGTTCTTGAAGCATATTTGACCACCTTCCTTCTGAGGCCTTAAAGCGCAATTGGCCACACCAGAGGCGCTCCGTCACCAATGCGGAAAGAGGCTGAAGAAGGTGAGGAGATGAGAGCGGGGACGTCAGAGATAAAACGCTGCGTGAGGATCAAACAGGCTTGACAGCTGTGACTTGAGAGTGGGGGAGAGTGGGTAGACAAAGGGCAGCTAGCCTTTGCGTCTATTCAGTAATCCTTCCGATCGGAGCTGTGTACTCTGACGACCCCACACGCTTTCATCACCGTCTTTCCATCAGTTTCTTTCAGTACAGAAGGTAGCCGCAAAGTCTGCACCGGCGTGAGGAGGATGGTTCAGCACTGCGCGACAGTGGCTATCGACATATGACTATAAAGTGACCGGCATATTAAGAAATTCCAATCGGTTCTTCTTTGTGAACGCTTCTTGCTTCGCCATTTTTTTGTGGGGGGCGTTTTTATTGGCTTAGGCGGCACCCTCATTGTCTGCAAACAAATGATAGAATGTTTCGGACTTGCCAGGAGCTGTGTTTCTCGTGCTATTTGACTCCATAGGCAATTTTCAACAGAGTGTGTCGCATTATCGAGTAAGGCGGACAGCAGCAAAGAAAAAAAAACAAAAAACCCAACGCTTGCCCAGACACTGTACTCATTCACAGCTAAAAAAACTCAGGGTGTTGTAAAAACCGTGCTCCTTATTGCTGCGCAGCAAATGATCTTGCGAATAAGCTGATAAGCACACGGAAGTAGAGATCGAAATGGCGGATGACGACCTCTAACACACATGAAGCTAAATTGCGCCAGATAAAAAAAAAAGGCCGTAAAAAGGTTAATTTGTTTGTTGAATTTTTTAAGAAATTGTTTATAACTCTTGACTGAGATAACGGCGTATTCCGAAGCTTTGACATCTGGTTCAAACCGCAAGGTCTAGGCGGAGAATTAACGTTTTGCCGATGCTGAGCTCATTTTTGCTGTGCAAAAAATATAACATTTCAGAATGGTGGACATGGTATACGTTGCTGGGCTGGTGTGTGTGTTTCGATACAGATAAATTAAAAGTATATCAAGGACAGTGGCTAAGAAGGGACAGTAACTTTAGCACATCTTTTAGTGCGAGAAGTACTAAAACCTGTCAGCTTGAAGCACTAAATCACTAAGGTTTCAAATTGTGCAGCCGTTGTTTCAGTGAACATTTTGTAACTCTACAACATACAGCCGAATATATGAAGGTGAAATATTCACTCCGATCGATTATCTTTGCTTCATTTTCACGCGAAGCCAACTCTCAGATTTCAAGGTATCTTTTGCTTTTTTCATCTGCATTTTAGGAGGCTCCCCGTGCAGTTTTTTTCCGTTTGTGGTTGTGGAAAAACAAAAAAAAAATATATAACTGATATTTTTCGATGTTGCAGAGTTATGATTTAGGCAACTCAAGGTGAGCCGCACGCAATTTAAGGCGCAAAAAGGGCTGTTTGCGAATTTTCGCTGGAAACCTAAAAATACCCGCGTAAATCACATCCGCCCACCACGCCCGTTTGTCACCCGTCAGTGAACGGGAAGCACGGGCGAAAAACAAAGTACCCCAGGTGCAGATCCTATTACTGGGACAGCTACACAACGGGCATGAAATAACACTACAGATAACATATTATCATTTGCACGAAAAATGTTACACACGTCTGTCGCCACGTGCCCATATCCGACGGTCCTTTGTATCCACAGTGTTCGCTTAACGATACTCATAAAAAATAAACAGTCGGTTAGCACAATGAGGACAATTGCTTACTGCAACGCTGATTAATATAGACCCTTCGCATACTATCTCTGGCGCTTTTTGTTTTTGCTAGTACTTCGTTTCACATGATGTCTGACCCCAGTGGT
The DNA here is from genome assembly GCF_016920785.2 of Ixodes scapularis. Taxonomy (NCBI): domain Eukaryota; kingdom Metazoa; phylum Arthropoda; class Arachnida; order Ixodida; family Ixodidae; genus Ixodes; species Ixodes scapularis. Next base: position 67,737,456 of record NW_024609881.1, read on the forward strand.
CGGTACAATCCTACAAGGTCAGTCAAGTAGCGCCAAAAACTGCACTGTCTCGGCGCTCGTCGTCTTTCTGGATTTACTATCACGGAGTTAAGAAATCAAGCACAGTGAATGTGCCAGGATTCTGCGCCTTTGTCTGTACATCGTAGGTTCAGTCGAATTTAGCAGACATACAAATACGACAAAGCGACGCGAGCATGCAGTTTTGTCGGCTAGTAGCCTTGGGTGCGGTATAGGACTTCAGGTAAAACGGAGTATATGGTTACGGTACGCACCGTGGAATACACATGCCGAAACCTTTTTATGTACACTGCTTACTTTTGATGGCGGCACGTTTTGATCATCAAGTCGAAACCGTTGCCACGTTCTACTGCCACAAATGAGAGCGATCTTGTTTTCAATAACATGGTCAAGGTCTTCCACACGTCATTGTACGTGAAAAAAAGTCAAAGATTAATGTTCTATCCTCAAGTATATTAGGAGGGTTTGCCTCCACTGAAAACTCATTGTCATTTGCAGTCTTCACCTTATTTCATCGATTCAGCCATGGTACCCCTCTTTGCCATCCTGAGCGTGATAGCCTTTCTTCCATCCGTCACTTGGGCTACTGATGGTGAGTTATTTAGTATGTAGTTGATGTGAGAGCACGCGTTTAGTTTAGAGTTATAAAAGCTAAAAGGACTTTCCGTACTTCGAATAGCACTGCGAAGTTGACATTAGACGCTTTACATGAGATTCTGGAACCGCTGAACCAATATTCAAGCAGAACTTCCTGAGAGACATATTTAAGTTGCCCTGTTTTCCTTAAGGCAAATAAATCAAATTTAATGTTTCTCAGTTTATATTATAGCAATTGCTACAAAATAGGTAGTTGTACAAAATTTGATAATGCACAAATATTTGGAGAGTGTACCTGATTATCTAAAATTCTAAAAATATGAATTCAACCATATCCTCCGCAGTGTTTTGTGGAATATTTTGTAGCGGAGCAGTTATCATGTAGTCACTCGATGGCTGTTGCCCACTCAAAATGCCCCAAATAATAACAATTAATTTGTAAAAACATTGCGATATATGTCGGTCCTAGATATAACTCCTATCGCTATTTTATTACTAGGATAAGGAGAGCTTGAACCTAAGGAGAACATAGTAAAAGTATAGAGACAGTAAAAGATTAAAAAACGATATCACTGGACTACCAACTTTGGTTTAATACTTCTTACTCTTCTTGCACCTTAACTATCTGCTGCTTTTCATCCTTTGATCTAAGAGCTATGGGTCCAATTCAGTTTGCAATAAACCGCATTTCAACGGGACGTAAAATACCGCAAATATTGGCTTACTTTTATTTTGAGCTTTATGAAAGGCACACTGAATTGCAGGTTATTTCAAACTAAATTGTTTGTATGGCGTTATGTATGGCTGTTAGAATAAAAATTAAAAAGTAGCAGATAATCAAGGTAGACGAAGAGAAAGGAGTATTAAACCACAGTTGGTAGCTCAGCGATGCCTGTATTTTTTATCTTTTTTGTACGTGCACGTTTTTCTCTCTTAAATTAAAGCTGGCCCTATCCTAATAACAGCACCAACTAGCTCTACACAAGCATAATTTTTATATAACTTGAATTTAAAACATGCACATAGAAAGTTACCAGACGTTCTTTGGCAACTTTACCTTACAGCATTATCATGCAGCAGATGGTAACGTCGTTGTTGCACTACGGGTAGTTAAATTAAGCTAGTTAAGCTTACTACATTAAAAAACACAATAGTCCAACTAAATGGTTAAGTGAAAATAAAGGTCTAGACCACTGATACTTAACAACAGAAAAACAACGGAATCAAACCACAAGAAGGCATGCAAAGGATCTACGCAAATAATAGTTACTCTTCAAGTTTTGGGTTTGTTATTTTTACTGGGTATTAAAACAGTCGGTTTGAACAAGTTGATCAAGTAAGCTCACTGACACAATTCGGAAGCAGGAAGAAATATTGTGAACATCATATTGCAACTTTTTTACGTTTATGTGTATTTTCATGCTGCAATATCACACACGAGCAACATTTTGTTCAAATGTCACTTTAGAAACGAATATACTACCTTCACAATAAAAATAACTGCTGGGCAGGTACTACAAGACTCAATCTAAGCGGGGAAGCTCCAAATGTATCCCCCTTTAATCGTTTCACCCTACTTACCCCTTCCCCACCCTCTCTCCAATGTCAGCAGACGAGGGATTAAAACGGTGTAAAGACTGTTAGGCGAACTGGTCGTAGCTAAAGGTGTCGCTCAACACCCGAGACTGTGGTGAAGAAACGGAAAATGTTCACTTCTGTGTTTGTTCCATCGACTAAAAGTTTTTTTTTCCCGTTCTGCAGGACAGTTTTAGGTGTTAAACGACATGATTAAAACAATCATTTTAATAAACGATGAATAATGATAATTTTTGTTCTTGTGCCGGCCAATCTGCACACTTTGTTTCAACCCAAGTCATACCGCAGCCGATGCTGCGATTTGATGGAGGAGCGAATCAAGCACAGCCAAAAGCACATCGCCAAGGCGTTTGTTGTCTTTGCTGGATGGCTATCACTTTCTACATCAATCACGCAGAGAAAAATGAAAGCCGTTTACAAATCCCTATAACGCCGAATTGGAGCGCAGCTCTTGAGGAGGAGTAGGGAAGGGTACTGAAGGGGGTCACGTCACCTGCGGGTAGTCACGTCACCTGCGGGTAGTCACGTGACCCCGGGGGGGTCACATGATCTTGGGGGGGGGGGGGCACGTGACCTCGGGGGGGGGGGGGTCACGTGACCTCGGGGGTCACGTGCCCCCCCCCCGGTTACGCCGACGCCGACGCCGCTCAGGCTGGAAAAGGGCCCCTAAGAGCTGCGCTCTAAAAGGCCGAGGACTAAAGCGCCATCAATCTGCGTGATTGGCTTAATCGGTGATATCAAACGTACAAAAACATTAGTACCGTGAATATGCATTTTTGGTGCATGTTGATAGATTTCATTGGATTGCAGCGTTACCTGCGGTCGGAATTAAAGCGGAAGGGAGTATGGCAACCACGGTACGCGCACCTCTGCGTCTTATGACGTGAGTTGATTGTCAGAGTAATCAGAAGAGCTCGGGGACAAATACATCTGACCTTCGGGTTTTTTGTTAATGGGAATGTTTAGTTCATTGAGTTCCCTAAGTGTACGAGACGACAAAATAAATGATACGGAGAAACGTGTGATAAGTTATCGGAAACGTCAATGTAATTAATGTATGTTTGTGTGTGTGTTGTAATCAAATACTCATGCAAACCATTTTTCCCCAGCTTCGTGCATCAATGTCACCCTACCGAACATCCTTGGAATTGGACAGGTATGAACAAAGTTTTGATGATGAAGTGCATACACAACTATAATAAAACGAACTGCTGGCGTGGTCAAAAATATTAGTTGACACCGATGAGTACTCTTGGCAATAATATTGTGACGGACTGTGGTGTTATAATCGTGGTCAAAGGACACCGACCTCAGGGAAAGACACGCCAACCACCTCTGGTGTTTACGGAACGAATACATTAAAAGGGGTGGTGCAACGATATTCGATTGGAAAATGTCTCACTTTATACGAGCTTACTAGCACTGCTGGGACTCAAGCAAGGATACCCGCACGCAACGCCACTCGCCAAGACATTTTTTTGTTGCGGTGTACCTTCAAGGACAAAAGCGAGCGTTTTCATTCAAGCTGTCTTTCGCAAAGCTCGACGTAGCTGGTTGCAGCACCGCCCAGTGACGATACTTGAATGCGGCTCATAGATTGCACCCGATCATTGCGCGCACACTCGACTTGGGCTCGTGATAATTCACAGCTCCACAAGCATTCGGGTTAGCCCGTGTCCAATCGCTGCAATGACGACAATAGCTGAACCACAACAATGTCTGGAACCCAGCGCGTGTCCTGTGGCTTGCCAACCCCAGGGCGTGGCTACGATCAGCATTGTAGGCATCCAATCGCCTCCGCATCACGTGGCCGCTTGTTCTGGCTGCGAGTTGAGTGTGTGAAAGCTGCTCATTTTTTTAATACTTTTTGTGCGACTTTGATTGCGTATAGTGAAGAACGAACGGGTGTTGCACAGGTCATTAACGCCAGGGATCCGTTCTACGCGGTATTTGCGCAAAATACAAAAAGCGTTACATCGCCCCTTTCGAGACGTCATTAAACCCTTTTTCAAAATAAAAGTTTTTTTTAAAGATAAATTTATTTGAAATTTTTCATAAAACATCTTGGAAACCGTCAGTTGATTATTTTTTAAGACTGCAAGATAATAGGCAGCAACACTGTGAAGTTATTCTCAGTTTCAAAAACATTCAGATAAGAGTCCTGACATACAATCTTACAGTTCTCATGCTGCACGCAACATCTTTTTTTTTTCTTTTTTCAAATGGATATTCGTGATGCAGCTGACTGAGCTTTCTGACTCCACCAGGTTTTATCGAACAGCGAGGAAGCAATATATATGTAAAGTAAAGCAATAGACGGATCACACAAAGTGTTCGGCGCATGCGTGAAGCCGCCACAGCTTTAGTTCACAGAAGCCAGGCGACAGTGCCCGAGACATCTCGTGTTCTGCACGCGTAGGGCTCCAGCGAGTTTGTGTAACGTTCAGTAAAACTAAAGTTGCCTCCATACATTGTGGCAGCGGTGGCGGTGCTAAACTGACTGGCGTCATCGGTCTATTTCGCACGGGTTTCCTTGGACACATTGTCAAGAGCTGAGGCTGAGAAGACACAAACTCAGAGAGCGGGAAATCCTTCGATGTTTTGCATCTTCTCTTTTAGTTTATGACTATCGGGTGTTTATTTTGAACATAATTCACGTCAAGTCCTCAGTGCTACTTTGGTTTCACAGTGTTGTATTCTGGCACTGCTGCGAGAGCATGGGGCTTCGTTTTGCTTCTCACTCGCAGTTGCTCTCGTGCGAAAGGGACAAAACGATACTTATCCTAGAGCCCCTTGATGTTTCGAAAGTAGCGCTAGGTGTGCCGATGCACGAGGCACGTGCAACGTGCTGCCCTTAGAAGATCATGGCGCCAGGGCGCAGCACTGAACTATACTGCATCTCATGAGTTGCGTGCAGCAGAGGAAAAAGCACAGGCGCGAGGGCCTGGCCTTCATATTTGCTTTACTTTCACGAGCACACGCGAAATGGAAACACATCTGCGAGCCAGGTGCTCCCGCCAATGCCTTTCCCTTTGCTGCACACAACTCCTGAGATAGAGTATAGATTTCGGACGCCATGTTCTTCCCAGAAGCGGCGCGAGCACGTGTCTCGAGCTTTTCCACAACAATGAATGGCGCCATTTTTTCCAGGATAGGGGGGCTTATACTTATGCCTGTCGTGTGCAATCCCCGAGGCCGTCCTGTTTTCTAATTCCTCCTCATCTTTTAACGCCCGTGTGCGCCGTGAGACAGCGCTGCCTACGTTGCGAAGCTATAGAAAGCCAACTGAAGAGAGGGTCCATCTCATACCGTGGTGATCGTTAACAATTTAGTGGCGACGCCTGCTGTGGAGATTGGTCGCAAGTGCGCATGCGCTGCGTTTTCGAGTGGCGAGGAGGAGAGCAGGGCAAATGACGGAGGCGTTCGCAGACGATCAACACTTTTGTGAGCTCCTCGCAGTTTCTATTGCATATGTGGCCCATAAACCACGTAACCTAGAAGGAGCAGTTGGAAACTCTGTAATAAAGTCTCCCTAGGGCACGTGCAGACCACGCGTCACAAGCAAAACTCCGGCGTTAGCCTCCTGAAAGCCTTATTACAGAGGGTTTCCAACTGCTTGATCGTGGTCACGTGGTTTATGGGCCACGTTTTCAATACAAGCTGCGAGGAAGTGTCGAAGTGTTGATCATCTGCAAACGTTTCCGCCTTTCTACCTAATTTTCTCCTCAGCACACGTAAACGCAGCGTATGTGCACTTGCGACAGATCGCCACAGGAGGTGTCCGCCATTAAAAGGCAAACGTTCCCCATCGTTCTAGAGGGACCCTCTCTTCAGTTTAGTCTGTCTACCCTGCCCCAACGAAGGTGGCGCCCCCACCCGGCTGATATTGTATCTTCCTCCGCCCGACAGGCGTAAACTATACAGGAGGTGTTGCTTTGACAGCCTTGGATCACTACGCACCCAGCACTAGCCTTTAGAAACCAAGAAAAATAGATAATACCTAGAACAGGCCAACTCGCTTGCATTCTGAATCAAGTATTACACCTTAAGTTTCAGTTCTTTAACTTTAGAGAAAATATGAATGGCTAGGTTGGCGGCTGGATAATTTGCGAAATTCCCGAATACGATGTTTCATTCTTTATTTGAATTACTTTTCCCACCAGCTGAAGTATGACAGTCTACACAGCAATGTATAGACGCTCGTTTCAACCTTTAAATGAGTCTGTAAACAAATTTTTTTAGTGAGAAACGGTATTAAGCAAACATATATGCAAAATTGGCGCCAGAAGTATCGTATTTCTAGTTCATTGCTGGGCCGACTTCTTGATTGGCATGTCCGCTCGAAGTTAGGACTAAACCAAACGCTGGATCTATCAGCGCGAAGGACAATAATACATTAAAAGTTAGACTTTCACGTGAAACAGCCAAAGAAATTCCCACTAAGCCTGGTACTAAAAAGGCAAATCAACATTCTTGTGAACCTTGTAATTTTTGGGCTGCCGTTTGTCCCCACAGCCAACTCCGGCTGATTTTAATGAGTGCGATGACGGAGTAATCGAGAAGGTGATTTCTCTGCCAACGAGCTATTTTGTGCATCGTGACAATAAAATAGTCTCGCAAGCAGGGGACTATATTCCAAGTTTCTCAGGATGTACGCTCTGAGAATTCAATGCGACTCCTTTCCCACAAAGCACTCCTGGAGAGCCAGTCGCTCCAATCTACTTATGAGGTCGGTGAATCTCGAGGTTAAAAATGCGCCAAGGAATGAAAAGTCTGGGTTTTGACACTGAGCATGACATTTTACGTGCTTACGTCACTCTCGATATATTACAGATTAGACTGTTCTCTAGGTCTGAAGACATTTCTAGCTTTATCATTCTCCTTCTGTAGATTGGCGAAACTTGTTCCAACAAGTGCTATGAAAAAAAGTGTACACTCCGAAGTTATTTTAGCAGTTTCGAGCCAAGCTGCGTCTTGACTATGCTTTTGTGTTGCAAAAAAAGTATCCTAAGCAGAAGAGTTTAACAAAATGAGAATATTGAGAATTAAGGTATCATTAAAATAAAAATACTTCCGATTTCAGGCAGACTTTAAAAATCAATTTTTATCATTGTAATGCTTAATAGAAAAAAAAAACAAATTTAATAAATAAATAGTATTTTACCTATGTGTTTCGAAAATCCGGAAACTAGGTCCTTCAAAGTAGACGAAAACAGTTTTATGCCTCATCAAAAAACAATTAATTTTTATTTACAAGTGTTTATAACATTTTCGCGGACATTTTCGCCAAACATTCGCAGTCTTTACGCAAGATGTAGGTAAAGTAGCAAGTCATAATATGCGATCCTGACAAGTGTAACGTATTACAATGTGGTTTAGCCATATTTATTCATTGCTCTATTTCTAAAGAGTTTATACCTTGTTTCACCTTATTAAGGACCGTAGCTGAGGCTAGGATTCGCTTCAGTAAATCTAGTGTTGTAAACATGTTACGCGACGACTACGCGCTCCGCCGCTTGGTGGCGCTTCTTGAGGATTTCGCGTGACGCCCACACGGGATTCGTGTTGGCTTTGATGGCTCATAGAACCAGCTGCTGTCTGCTGTAGGGTGAAACGAAGTGTAGATGTTCTACAGCGGTTAATGGCTGGCAAAATGTATTAACAACTATAAATTTCAGTGCCTCGGAACTTCCCTGGACTCCTGTACAACGGGAAACGTAAGTGTGTGCACACGTTTTGGCTGGTATTTATTAGCACGGAATGTGTGTTAACAGCCTAGTTTTATGAAGTTCTCTAGCGTCTGGCTGTAACAGCCGGTTCTGAAAGTTTCGCTGCAACAGCCAGCTGTAACGAAAAACCAACCGATATTAAAAGACTTTGGTCCCCCTCCAGGATCTGAACTCACCACCTCGAGGTTATGAGAATAGTGGGCAGCTGACTGAGTGATCTAGTGTCAGTAGCCAATCCACGCAAAAAAAAAAAAAAAGTCATTTGCGCGGCGCAAATGACTCGTGCGCTTCGCGGCCTTTCCTGTCATGCTGCGCCATCTCACGGCGCGTCAGAAATAAGCGCGAATCTTCGGTACGCGGTGCCAGAGCCGTATATAAAGAGAGTTTGGCTATACATTGGAAGGTATATGAGGCAAATGAGGAGGCGCCCTTAGCCGAAAGCGGGCTGGTCGTGTTACAGGGTGTCTCCACTAAAAGGATTGTGGCTAGCCAGGAGCCCTGAATAATGCCCTGGAGGTGGTCATGAGAAACAAAATTAATAAGTGCGTCGGAGGAACTCTCGGTGACTGAAAATATGGTTCACGTGACTTTCCGATCACAGTCATGCAAATTAAAAATATAGCACAACGATCGACGTAGTCTGTACCCCAGGCGCCGAGGGCCGGGAATATGCCGTCCAAGCGGTCAGACACCGTCCTAGCAAAACAGAGTTAGAGCGGCACATTCGTTTCTGACATCTTTTTGGATGATCACAATCGATACATCACGTGCCGCATATTTTCAAACATGAAGAGTCACTACATTTAACTCTTACCGCTTATTAAAACTATTTTTTGCTACCACCACCGGGGCATTATTCTCGGCTTCTGCTTGGCCGAGAGGGCATGTCAAGCCCTCTTTCTGCCTATGGTGCACGCCCTGGCTGTGTCTGCTGCTCCTATTGACCAAACTCTTTCTATATACGGCTCTGAGTGGTGCCGGTAAGACGCCCTTCTTTTCGGGAAGGTCTATCACGTGTTCTGTGCTTACGAGCTTTCGTCAGCATAATTAAGCTTGATATCATTCATTGTATTTTTTCCATATGCAGCGTTGCGAACCTGTCTGTAATACGCAGGAGACAATATACACCCGTGTTAGAACAACACAGAACACATTCATGCACTAAGAAGGGTCGACAGTTTTGTCAAGGAAGGGTCACCCCTGCACAATATGCAATAGATTCTGCAAGCATACACGTATTAACGAATGAAGTTTAGTTACAGAGAACCATAGGTGTAGACTTCGGGGGGGGGGGGGGGGGGGGGGGGCATTGGGGCTCGTGCCCTTCCTGGTGAGATCCGGGAAAGGGGGGGGGGGCCGAGCCTGGGCCGGGCCATGATCCTTACCGAGACGCTGTTTACGTGCCATGTAACGAGCTTCTTTAGTTGTGGCATGTAAACAAAATAACGCCCACGCGCCCACGTTGCCTTTATTGACAAAATACATGGGAAATGGAATCCCAGCGTGCTTTGGTTAGCTTCAATCTCGAGTTCTGGCAAAAAAATATCGCGCAGCACCCCCCCCCCCCCCCCCCTACGGAGAACTTCTCGGCTTCCCCCCACCCCCGGGAAAATGGAAAGTCCACGCCGCTGCAGAGAACGAGGTCTTCCAGAAAACAACTGTTTGTTTTTTTCTGCCCGTAGCGGTTTTACACATTTGGGAGCAGACACAAAACATTATAATTCCTAGACCCGCCCTTTTTTTTAGGTTGCCCCGTGGGCTTACTGATCTACAGATCCGCAGAAGTAACGCATAGTAATCCATAAACCTGTTTCTTATCTACTTTACATTATGTGCGTCGCAAATTAATCTTATTACAAAAGGAGATGTGCGAAAGCGTCCTCTCACAAATGGGGAGTCTTCGCACTCCCCTTTTCGCTTTCTGCTACGCTGTCCAGATCGCAGACGCTTGCGCGCCGCTAGCCTTGTCTGTAGAGATACAGATCGTGTAGCTGTTTGGAGAGAGCGCTACGGGATAGCAGAAACAATCTATAGAAACTCCCTAATGACAACAAAAGTCATTAGTATGAGCGTTACAAAAATGTGAAGTAGGTTTGGACGACTAAAATTATATAAATATTACATTTTTTCTCAAACAACACTTCAAAAAAGATTGCCGGGCTTAACTTGAACTAGTAGTACGTATGTTTACCTTTTTCTAGATCATCTTGAATGGACAGTCAAATATTTATGATAGGAATCTACTCCGGTAACGGCAGGCACAATGGGTGACGTTGCAAGTATAGGGGTTTATGCGTGAATGGTTCATGGACTCCGGAAATATGACTCCTCTGGTGCAGAGACGTGCGACAGTGATTGTATCTTCACCCTGTCGTTGTGGAGCTATCGTGCTTTCCTCCATCCTTCAACGCTCTTTTTAATCCGCCACGAGATACCAAATTCTGTGAAAAATGCTACCAGCGAGTACGCACTGTAGCGATGTTCATTTCCGGCGAGCGTACCCAAAAAAAAAAAAACATAAAAAGTGGTCTACGAAAACTGTTTCGGAAGAGAGTTTTAAGTAGATCATTCGGATAACTCTGATAACAACGCTCGATACTCGTTCCGCGCCTTTGCCCATGCATTGTGTCGTTATATGGGGATTGTCAACAAAGTTACCGGAACCATCAACTAAGCCTCTCAACTATTCAGCAGCATGCCCAGTGTAAATCTATTGCGACTGTTCAGACGTGAGAAATTGCAACAGAAGTAATGTGTCTGTGCGTATCGCAATCAGGTGTAATTAAATAATAAATTACAAATAGCGCTAAGATAAGGACAGGCGAAGAAGTGGACTGGACAGGCGCTACACTTCTTCATCTGTTCTTGTCTTAGCGCTATTTGTAATTTAGTATGTATAACCAACTAACCCGTCAGAATATTTTGATTGTAATAAATAAATTTAAGAAAAAATACAAAAAACGCAAACTTTTAGATTTATCATACTGTGTCGTTCTCTTCTTTTTACAGAATAGTCTCGTTCAAGGCGTTATTAAGCTTGTAACTGTGAGTATTTTACAAATTGTGAACGCTAGGAAATTCTTCACAATAGACGTTTTTACAGTAAGCTTCAGTGCTCGCCTGTTGTTTTCTTTCCGTTGTCGCCAGTCTCGCAGGGCACCGCCACACAACCAACATATTCGCTAACTATTTTTGCGCGCATGTTGATTCTTTAATGATTTTTTTTTTTTTTGTGTATTCAATACAACGGCGCAATGCCTCTGTACTAGACTGCCCTTCATTTGTAGTTCGTAGACAACTCCCCAGACGGCGCTAGATACTCCAAAAAGGTACAGTGTCACATATTTCCCTCCCTATAGACCGTTCCATTAGGGTCATAGCAGAGAGGGTAAAAAGAGAAAGAAAAAATGCCCTCCGCCTCTCGCCCGCTCGTCGTCTGCTCCGCCGAGTGGGCAGTACCTATCATCCGACTGGCGTACAAACTCTGTTTAAAATCGCGTCATTTTGGGAATTTCAAGTGCAGATGCGCAGATTTTGGTATGCCAGTTATTGTGTATTACTACGCTAGATAAAAAAGACTAACAGAGTCCAATTGCGCTGTTATCTGCCTGCAAATAAAAAAAAATAGGGAAAACTGTGTCAGGCTGGCCGGTCTCTCCGGCGAAAAGTAAATCCGGTGGCTGTACCTTTTTTACTATGCAAAGTTCGTACTAGTGTAGGCCTTTAGCGACCATGAGTGGATGTCAGAAATAAGAAATAAAACCGTGCTCTCATGCCGCAATACACGCAGTAGTTGAGGGTAGTACTGCCGGCTGACTCAACTGCTACTTAAGTAACGGAAAAAGATATGTCAGTTAATCATTAACCGAAGTAGAAAAACAGAAAGCTCTAGGCTGATTTTGGAGTAGCCATAACTATTCTAAGAACGCGAACCACTTCACAACGGCAGCCACGAGCGAGAGTTCGATGTTCCGTACAGCCCGCCGATACAGCCCAAAGATGGAGAATGGCGACCTCCCGTTTTGTCGTCTGCTAGCGGAGTGGGGCGCGTGCCCTCTCTCTCGTTTTACCCCGCGGAACGTATTGGCTGAACCCGCTGAATTTCCCGGATGTAGGGAGAGGGCGCTGCTGTCGAACAAAAATGGTGCCGCTAGAGAGCGCTAAATGGAATGGTCTATACAATATAAGCTTTCTCCCCTCTCCCCTACCTTGCAATACTTCAAGCGACACTGAGCTCCCCAAAATATATTGTATTGTGAAAAATTTATTTGGGAACTTGCACGAACCTTGCGTGCTCGTGCTGGTATTTGACGCAAGCTAGCCAGACGACAGCACTCTGAATAATAGAGGCCTGGGCACGACCTCCCCTTGCTCTATGGAACGGCATCACTGTTGGATGGCGAACACCGAGCAATAAGAACCAGAGCTTATTGCGCAAAATCTTTAGACGTGTCAATTGGGCACGAGGCGCCACCAAACGCTGACGCAGCACCTGTATACAATTTGTGTCTTCGCTCGATCACACTGTGCACAGTCTCGTCTATACTAACAAAGCCTGGCAGATCGCCACGAGACGCGACCGCAGAAATTTAAAACGAAGAGAGGAAGACAACGGATGAGAGGAGAGTCACATGACGGGCGCCCCGCTGCGGCGAGACGCCGAAACACGCTTCTCTTAAGCGATGGAATATCCGCTCGTGTTCCTCGCGTTCCTCGCTCTATACTGCTTCGTTCCTCGTCGGGTTTGAAAACCATGTTTCGGGTCCTTGCCGCTGCAAAAGTGTTGCGCTGACGACCAGGTTCCCCGAGAAAGGCTCTCTCCTACCAGATCCTCGCTCTCCAAATTTGCGACCGGGCACTTTATGGCTCCGTCGTCGAACTGCCAGGCTTTGCGAGCATAGAGAAGGCTATGCCCGGGATGGCGTCAAATATCTTGTGCACTAATTTTGAATATTCTAGGTGGTGCTGAGCAAGGTCACGGGAATGTCACTCTTGTTGTCTCGCGCCGTAGTTGAGACTTAAAAATACTATCGCGACGTAAATATCCCTCTACTGATTTTTGTTTGCGATGGAAGTTTTTTTAGTTGCATATGTCTACAATCCATAAAGTTTGAAAAAATATTTAATATTTTAGTTCAGCGTCCCTCAAAGATGATGTAATAAATTTTGCGCTTTGAGTTGCATGAAGGCACTGGGCGTTGTTTCCCAAACAGTCGTATATTGTCACACTTGTTTACATTTGTGGCTCATCTCTGTTGTGAAACTCAGGCTAAGGTATACAAAACAACGCCCTGTCGGAATGCATTAAACAAGATATCACACTCAGTTAATGATATCGTTCCTTGACAACTTCAATCGAGCTAACTCAGTGATTCTTTAAGTAGTAACATTTTCAATTGCGCGCTCTGAAGCACGCTATGTGCGCTATATGAGTGATCACGTTAAAGACGAAAGGTTCATGTAAATACGTGAGGCTTATCAGCACGGATTTTCATCGTTCTATCGTAACATCTAATGATGTCAAATACGCAAATATCTGTCGAACGTGTACGCTTCAACTTCATCATCAGTGTCTGAGGGCGTTACATACCGGAAATTGACAGCCCTTGGAACGACTACTTCCAATCCGGACTCAGGTGTTCTAAATTCAATTTTAAATCCGGCCGTTCAACCTGTGGACGCCGATATTACTCGGCCGCATTACTGAAGTTGCTCATATTCAGCGCGATTATATAAATACTATAGTATAGTATATGCGTGTACTAAAACTTTACAGCAACTGTCAGTATTGTCATAGGTGAAGGCACTGCACGCTGTTTCAACATTTGTTCCAGCATATTGTCTTGGCGTTCTCTTACTTTCGTTAGTACTGTAACATAAAAGCCGCTGAAAAATAAAATAAAAAAAATAAGGCACTCTGAAATATTTTATATCTGTGCTTAATTTGTGTTTTGATGGCAGTGTCTCGTGCAAGGAGTGCTGACCAACGGTTCTCCACTCGCTGTCCTGGCCACTGTAAGAGACCTGCTTGCTGTTGTGCTTCAGAAGCTTGGCCTTTGTGAGTACTTGAATTCCACATTGTGCAAACTGGTTAAAAGAACATATCTCGGAAAAACATCAACTCAGATTTGCATACGGACTCCGCATAATCAATTACATAATGTCATGATCGTTAAATCAACTTTCCGCTTTATCGGCAAGCCTTTCGAGTACGAAATGGCTAAAGCCATCCATGTTTGTCTCATCATTATGGACGGCTAACATTAGAGACAACTTTTTGGAAGGAGGGGTGTTTTCGAATTAACGAGACACAACTGCTTTAATACACGCACCAAACTGTTTCTGTATACAAGGCGTGAGCTTTACGGTTAAATCCGATTTGATGGCAGGGCTCTCGCATCTGCCAAATCAGCCAGGCCGACGCACTGTTGACAGGGTCGGCGACGTCATAAATCTGCGATCTGCCAAATATTTTGCCAACCGTTTTTCCTTTAAAATTTATCATTATTGTCATCATTTGTTCATTTTATGTTCCCTCGAACATCTAAATTGTCCGGATTATGATATCAATAAAACAGAACTTATGATGCTGACGCTCGGTCTATGACCTAATTATTAAATATTCTAAACGAGCCACGATGTTATGCCGGCACAACGGAATAAGATATCGGTTTGCAGGTATAGGGCAACGCTATAGGATATTTCAACCCGATGTGAATATATCGCTTGCTGGTACGAGGATACCGGCCGCCAAGCAAAATGACCTGTAGCCATACACATTTACCAGCCTCTCCTGTAATCGTTTGCCAGTGACCAGTCAAACTGTGTCGGCATCCGGTATCCGATATCCGGTGACTCTCATTTGTGTACTAGATACCAGTATAGTTATGTGGACTACCGATACGTGAATACCGAGACCGGTTCAGGCAAATCTAAACCGGCGTAAGGTCGTGCATGTTTCTTATTTTCTCACTAGGGTAGGCTAAAATTGACCCCTCCACACTTCTATAGTCCGTTGCAACCCAAAAAATAGGGCGAGGGTAAGACGGGCCGGGGAGGAGGAAGCAGACGAACGCTGGAGAAGAGAGAGGAAAACCTCCTTGGAGTCTTTTTAGCGTTCCGTCTGCTTCCTCCTCCCCGGCCTTCCTTTCCCTCGCACTAACTTCTTGAGTTGCAACGGACTAAAGTTGATTAATAAAGGTATCTACTTTATCCTTTTGTTAGCGAGGTGCTTGAAAATGTAAGCAGCGGATTGGGGATATGCTGAAGGTTTCGATGGATTTAGGACAAAAGTATAGTTCATTTTAGTATACTTTTCCCATTGTAAACAGGGTCATTTCAAGGTTGCATATTTCTACTGTAGCTAACTAAAGATATGTTGTTACAGTTACTAGCTGGCGCAAGCTGCCGCCCGATTAAGAGAGTTCGAACGCATGCATTCACCCATTTGTTTTTCTCACTTTGCAGCCACCTTTCTACTGGGTGCGCTGCCTCAGCTCTGCTCCATTGCCCAAATTAGTGGATGCGAAAACATAATTACGGCCGGTAATATGTCCTGCCAAACACCCATCACTATCAATCTGCCCAGCACCCTAAATATCGGAAAGGTGAGAAAATATGTCACTTGTGCTAACGAGGTCATAAATGGCATTCAATCGACAAGAATAGCGAATATTGCATTTGCTTATTACCTGCCAACTATTTCAGTCATATATATGCCTGTTTCTGTCCACCAGGAGGCGCGCTAGACTCTGCGAAACCCTCGCATCGAGCAGGCGCTATTGCTTCCGCCAGCGTTCGTGATACGCGACCATTTAGTAGTGAGTTTTGGTATCGCGAACACGAACGAACACACACACTCTGTGCTTGCCTTAGCTTTGCGTCTTCCACAGTGCGCGTGCGCGGAGTCCAAACTGGTGTTTTGACATGGCCAATGGCGACGATGCTGATGCGTAGCGTGGAGCACCCAATGCTAATGCAAACGCACAGTTCTTACGTTTTCTTCCATATGCATTGCTAAACCTCCCATTTGGTGAGATAATGCAGGATTGAAGCCTGCCTCCATGAACGATTCACGTGCGTCTATCAGCGTCCGTCAGCGTCTGTCCGCGGCCCAGTTTTTCTACACCTGCTGAACTATTGCGTGGAAAGACTCGAAATCTTTTATTTTAATTAATAAAAGGGCAGTGTTACTCGTCTTTTCAGCTTCCTGAAAACAGTCGTTTTCTTCCAACTGTTTTGTTCTTGTTTTGTTTCACTAATCTGTATCAACGCGGGAGAGCGTGGTGACACGCAACCTAAACGCGACCTGAAACGCCTAACTTCGCTCGCCAGGAGCGCCGCTCTAAACATGCCAACTATTGAAAGTGGTCAATGGTAAAAACAAAACCAAAAATCGCCACAGTTCAGGGGGAGTATGATGCTTCCGATTGAGATTGTTTTTGCCTATATTTGATGACTCGGCAGTGACTAGTCCGTAATTTAACAAATCTCAACGCCAAGAAACCACTGCGGTACCTCCAGATATTTATTGCTGCTGGATCCAAACGCCTTTCTGATCCTTTGAATGAGAAGAACAAGCAGTCGTTTCTTAAAGGAATGACAAATCTGCCGACGGATTCGCGGGCGCATCTTCACGACTACCTATTCGAGTAGCCTAGCCTACATACCAGAGAACGACTTAAAACCTAAAAGTCTTCAAACGTGTCGAACTATATTGTAAACGTGGTCATCCGCGGTGGGCACCTACCTCTCACAGGTCACAGAACTCCTCGTTACTTTTTAGCTCTTCGTGCCGTAACGGTCCGGTTGGCCCCTATATTCGTTCTTATCTAGGAACTGTTGCTAGTACTAGATGCTTCGACTGGAAGGGGAGCCAATTCGTTTCAATAGCACATCACCGGACGCGCAGCCAACGGACCAGTGTCTGCTCTGTTCCATGGGTGCCGCCATGTTTGTTTATGTTGACGCCGTGACATGGTAAGAGGGCTGCGATTTTTGCAAGACACCATTTTTTTTAGAAACCTTCGCACACATCGTAGTGCAAGGACGTCATTTCCTACTTACGGTACGGCAGACAACACTTGAAGCCCATATATCTTCTTCTTTTTTTTTTGTACTTCCAAGATACCACACTAGCACTATTCTGGACCGGGTCAGCAAAAAGGACTCGGAGGTTCATGGAGCGAGTACTAATATTTCTCATTGTTGTTTTATGCCACAGTGTCTGGACCAGACGGTTATGCTCTGCGAGCAAGGCATGCCAGCCACGGTGAGTGTCTTTCAACGCGTGGTTACCCAATACGGTGAAAAACAGAGCGACAGGAGATTAGAGCGCGGGACATCGGAGCACTAAGCTACATTAGAGGGGCAGTGAGTAAGCGCAAGGTCTAGCTGCGTTTACGCGTTGGAACGCCTTACGCTTCGAACGCGCGACAATTCGCGAGGGCCAGACGGCACTCTTGTTCGTTCTGATTGGAGAGGACGGTGGGTGGAGGGAAAGGCACAGAGCTTATGCGTTTACCCCCTATTCCTTCCATTCAGAGCTCGGCGCTCTGGCGTCCCCACGCTCTTGTCTCCCCCTCTCTCTCAGTTTCTCGCCGTATAGTTTGCAGCGAGGGAACGACGCGATTGAACCCATTTTAAATATATCTGGAAAGTCAGCTTCGCGCGCTCCGACACAACAATCCTCAAGTGCGACTGAGTTGGGAGGTTTTTGCGTGACACAAGGGTCAATCACAAGCGAGTAGACACGGACAAGCGCTTGTCCGTGTCTACTCGCTTGTTATTGTCCCTTGTGTCGCGCAAAAACCTCTAGACTGCATCATGAACCAACTAGGCACACAACAAGTTTTAATGCGACTGAGTTGTGTACTTTTTTCTTTTATTTGGGGGGAGGAGGGGGTGTAGCCGTATGAAGTGCTATCGCACTAAAGAAAAGGATTGTTGTGCAAGCTTGGTCGTTGTAGTCATCACAAATAAAAAGGAAGCACGAAGAGAACAGTTTGGACTTCGGGTGTTGTTTCCGTTCTCATATAGCCGAAGCCTTTTTTTCAGATTTAGTCTAAGAAGTCTTAACGGCGCATATGGAGCCATGGGAAATGTTTGTTTCCTAGTTGCATTTTTTTTTTATTGAGTCCAGCTTGCTCTTTGGAAATTTCATTAAAGAAATGCACCGCGCAGCCGCACCACTGTGCTATATTACAGTGTCCTAGCATGCGACACTAATTTGTTATTCTTTTAAATTGGGTTAGATCAGGTGGGCCCACGCTGCGGATAAGGGTTAAAATGAAACGCTCCATCGATAATCTTTCAGGACAACCTGGTGGCTGGACTGCTCAAGTTCGTTACGGTAAGCCAGTCGTCTACAACTTCCACTTCCGCGTGCAATACAAAGGAGAATGTTGACAAGTTTCTTTACCGTAGTGCAAATGCTTTGTAAATGTGAATCACATATTGATATGGTGGATCATATGCGACGTTCACGCGTGTCAATCAAAGCATCGAAGCTGCAGAAAGATATATACTATAAATTCGATTTTATAATTTCAAGATCCTACACACGTTATGAGGGTGCTTTCAGTGGAACCTGAGGTAAGCGTGATATTTCATGAAGTCATGGAGCCCTGCCCTAGACACAAGCCCACCGTTTACAGTCAAGCGTGCGTTTGCCCACACCTATGGCCAATATGCTTGTGCTGAAACAATGTTCGCTTAAGATAAAGCGCCTGCGCCTTAGCAGCGCGGACAGCAGCGCCACCTCAGCGCCGTGACGTCATAGAGTTGAGTTTGTGTTTAATACGGGCTGGGTCAGTCGCTGCCCGAACCATAGAGTAATATACACACCTTACGCTGTAGGCTTATAATAGAAATAACACCACACTTTATTTTAATAGTCGTTCTGATCTAGTCACCTTTGGTAATTTAGACAGATGAACTGTGATGGGCTAGGTGGCGTACACTACCACCCGTTATGAAGGGTGCAGCCCTTAGCATCCATTCATCAACCTAGAAAAGAGCCGTCCTAGTATGTGAAAGTCTACAATTGGGTCGAAGTATTGATACTGATGATAAGGTACGTTTGCATCGTGAAGCTCTACATTGGGTGATGGAGCGCATTCTACTAAATTTGGAGGGGAAAGTGAGTTTCTGTGTCTACATGGTTGAGTCTGAAATGCCGAACGCGGCCCCTGCACGTAGCAAATTAAACTTTTCGTCAAATGTTTATTGCAAAGGCGACTTTTACCTTGTAAAATTACAAGGCGTAGCTCCCTTTCTGTAAAAAAAGGGCAAACAACTTGAAAGGGTCAACGGCGGACGGCGACGCAGACGACCGCGTCAAATGGCGGGCCGCGTTTGGCACGCGTATCGATAGGTGGCGCAACCTCCTTGTACCGGCTTGCTTTAAGAACAATTTTGCGACTGCCCGCTACGATCGGGTTCTATTAAAGGAACATAATATATATATATAAATACGCCATTGGTTTAAAAATAAATCCGGACAATGATAGCGATACTTGAAGTACCAAAAATAAAAGAAAACGGGGTTGCATACCGACCGTGCTCTTGCTGCCGCCGAATTTCGTGTGTGTGTTGTCGGCCGTGTTTCGCTGGTCAGCCACAACTTCCGACGCTAATCCCGACGCCATTTATCATTGCTCCAAACGCGCCCTCGCCACTCTACTCAACCGTCTGCGTCGCCGGCCGCCATTGACCTTGGAAAGTGTTTTTGGCCCGACATTTTTTTTTTTTTACAGGAAGGGTGGTTACGCCTCGTAAGTTTACGAGGTAAACCCCACCTCTGAAATACACCTTTTACGAAATGTTTACATTGCCACGTACAGGCGCCAATTTTTGCAGCCAATTTTACTTCGAACGTACAGATTTCAGAAAAATAAAATTCAACTCTCGGTGTATATATATATATATCTATATATATATATATATATATATATATATATATATATATATATATATATATATATATATATATATACTCTAAACGACTTAATTTTCGCGGGCTCGACTTTTTGCGAATCGGGCCAGAGCTGAAAATTTGAAATTATTCGCGGGTTCTAGTTTTCGCGAGTCGAGTGTAGCTTCCGTAAGCGTTCACATATTGCCGGAATTGTTCGCGGGACGTATTTTTTGCGAATTGCAGGTGGTTCGCAAAATTCGCGAAAATTAGGTTCCCGCAAAAATTTAGTCGTTTACGGTATCTATGTAGATATATATATATATCCGTGTGTCGAACCGAAAAAAACACGGGTTCGGTTACGGTTCAGGTTCAGGCAAATTTATTTTGTTCCGGTTCAGTTCCGGTTCGATTCATTCGATCCGCGAACCGGTTTGCGAACCGGTTCGGGGCCGTGAACCGGTTCGCGAACCGGTTCGGAAATTATAAATGACAAATTGCAACATCAAAATAAATTACAAATAAAACATCTGAAATCAGCACATATGAAACGGGATACATCGTAGTGTAAGGCTCAGGGATTTCTACCAGGAATGGTTTCTTTATGTGCACTCAAAGGTTACCTCACCGACGTTTACGCATTCGGACTTCATCTAATTGGGTCCGACGCAGTAGCTGTAAAATCCGCGACCTCCTTACAAACCCACTTACAAGTAGAACTCGCTAACTATTTCGCCACCCCGGCGTGTAAGCAATTGAAGGAACAGTGGGGAGAAAATACAGCTTTCTTTATTTCAACTAACCTTCGGTAACTCAAATTAGACCCTTAAAGAAGTTTTCATTAAACAAGATACGGAATATGAAAAACACTTCACCGAACGCAACGCCAGAAGGACGTAATAGGATAAATATTAAAATAGAAGAGTGCCGTCAGTTGACGGCACTTAAAAAACAAATGGCATTGATAGCACATTCATTGTCAACAGCGCGTGGCAGAACCGTTTTGACATGAGCCGGTGACCGTTATTTTTTTTCGGTTCAGTTCCGGTTCGGGTTCATCGTGATAAAAATATAACGGTTCGGGTTCGGGTTCAGTTCCGGAAAAAATACCGGTTCGGTTCCGGTTTTCGGTTCGGTTCGGTTCCGGTTTGACACCCTGATATATATATATATATATATATGTATGTATATATATATATATATATATATATATATATATATATATATATATATATCAATTCAGGTTTTACCGTTAGAATTAACGGGGAAAAACCTTTCGCTAAATATAACAGAAACAATTGTACTTAAGATATAAATATGCACCAATTCAGGTTATTTTTTTTTTCTCGTTACCTTTACGTACCGTGCAACGTCGCACAAACGCGCACAATGCAAGGGTTTGGTGTTCCTTCAAATAGTATAGAGTCAGCGACGGTTTTGAGAAACGCATGGGCGGGGCGTGTATCTAACATCTCCTTACCCGTCCGCAGCCAATAATAACGTCGAAGAACCAGCAAGAAAGCGAGGGGCGTAAACGTGATAAGCCCCGCCCCGCGTTTTTTAGGCTGTCATTGACTACTGACTGTATCCCACACAAAAATAAACAAAAACCGGATTAGTAAAAAAAACTTGTCTAGCCATTGCGGCAGTAAGAAAATAATGTGGAACTGATGCACAATAAAGACGGGTTCTCATTGTTTCCTTCAGTGTCTCCTCAACACCATCACAGGCAGTTCCCTCAACCAGTTGTTGAACGGGCTTGTGTGCGGCCTCGTCAAGATCCTGGGGAATACTGTGGGGGGCCTGCCCGTGTTTGGAAACGTGGTGAAATCGCTCATCACGATCCTTGGAAGAACAGTCGGCTGTGAGTTCGCATTTGTTAAGATTCACCAAAAAAACTAAATCAGACATTCGTGTTTTCTGTGTCTACTTTAATTAGAATTTGTTTTTCTCTCTCTCCCTCGGTAAGGGGGATGGAAGGCGTGGGCTAGTATTTACCAATGGTTATATGTTTGTTGGTATTGTATTTATTTTTAGGTGTCGGACAAAAAGAAAATTGGTGCTTATCGCCACCTATTTATGCTGAAAAAAAAAGAAAAACGCGATCATAACATTCTTTAGCCTCCTCGAGACCTAGCCGTGACCCGGGTATGTTTAAACGGCCCTGTACAAGGGCGCCCCGAAGGCGTCTCCGACCGGTGTTCGCCCGGTGACTTTGTGAAGGCGTTATGTTGTCTCAGGCCGTAATCCTGGCGGTGTCACTGAAGCTGTGGTGGAAGTTGCCGGCACGTGTCCTGCTGCAGGTCGCACTCCATCTTTACAGTCCACACAAGCTAGAGCTGCAGCCAGGTTTCTGGACGCCGCGACAACGGCGACGCTCGTGTTCGGTCGTGCGTTTTGCCATAACTTCTACGCACAATCGCCAGGCATGGCGTCGTCTGACAGCATGCCACTTGAGCTTTTTTTTTTACTTTTTTTTTTTTTGGGGGGGGGGGGGGGGGGTTGGGATCTATGGGCGAAAGAGCACGCCAAACAGACCGATCGGAGAAGCGGTCCTGCACGGTACTTGTACCGAAAAGTGACGAAAACAGGATAATGGGTGTTGCCCACGAATCAAGAATCAGCCACAAGCTCAATTGAGTGTGAGCAGTGTTCTGGCACGGTGTAAGATCTATGCAGACGAGGGCACCCAGCACGGCGAACGCTGCGTCGCGATCGAGCAGATAAAGTCCTTTTGGCGCGAGCCTGAATAGCCTCAGCCGACAGCGCCTCCGACGTCCCAGACGGAGTAACTGAGTAAAAAGGGGAAAAAAGTGTCTCGTTTCAAGGGCACCGAGGCACGTGATCTTTCCGCTCGGAGCGTCGACTCTGACATTGACGGACGCTTGTTCGGACTCCGCGCTAGACATCTGTTGCCTTCAAAATTTCCATAAAACCGTTGCTGCCGCCTTAAGGCACGAAACCAGGGTCAATGATGAAACAGTGCCTAAGCGGCACGCGTAGCGCGAGTTCCAAGTTCTAGATGATGTGGCGCACTAAGAAAACGACTCTAAAAGCAAGCATGTTTTTCATAAGTATGCATAGGAAACCTGGCTCGCGACGGGCTGTGAGTAGCCGCATATCGAGGAGGCATCTGGTGACGCCGCTTGCAACTAACGCGAGGCGAGGACTTTATCTGGCACCAGCGGTGCGCGCGACGCCCACCCATAGATATTTCCTACACCGTGGTTCCGGCTCAACATAAAATAAATCTGTAAATAGAGATTCTTTTCCGAGAACGTTGGCGTGTTCTTACTCAACGGAAACTCCAACTTGCTTTTTCTCTTTTCGGCTTAATCACATATTGCTCAAAATAGCTCGAGTGCTAGTTTTCAGGGTTTGTCCTAATAAACGGAAAACACAAGACATTAAGTATAATAGTTTGAGGTTTGAGGTTGACTTTTTCGTATCCCGTAGCTCCGGAGGCGGCGTACGGATACTACTGAGAAAGGAGAGATCTGATAAGCAATAACCCTTCGAAAGGAACGATGGGAACACAACGCATGTTAAAATGTGCGAGACATTTTCCAGTGATAGGGCATCGAACGTTATGCGTATATTATACTTTGTGGCCTGAAGTCTAACGTTTGGAGCACCTAGGCTTTCTAAACTTCAACAAAATAAAATCACTATTTTGCTGTTTTGATAAGAATTCGGAAAAAAAGCATCCTCCACTAAAGCCGGAAAACTACATTACCGCAATTGAAACCGTCGGTATTCTTATTATTTGTCATTCCTTAATGGCACTTTGACATCTCCCAATTCTGGTTTCAAGAACATTAAGCATCTGCGCCTCATAGTGCTGGCATGCATAGGTATTATATTGTTATATTGAGTTGTGGGAAAATTCATATCATATTCCGGATTATGTATTAAAGTTTGTATTTCTTTATATTGCAGGTTCTTCATAAATGAAAAAGAAACAAACCGGAAGACGTCTGGATCTCCCAATCACCGTGATAAATCAACGTGTAACTGTTTAATAAAAAGTTCTGCATTCTAAAGTCTGTTGAACTGGTGTGTTTATTTTTTTATTTATTTTTTAATTGGTAGCTCCATATATGATGGAGCTACTCTGTATCTATCTCTAACCCTCGTTCCGAGCTTTGTCTGAAAAAAGTGACTTGACGGCAGACTTTTTCTGCACATCAGTTGGATTGCCCTTTCATTACAAGCAACACTCCTTGCACACCCCCTAAAGAGAGTATGTCAATGGTTGGTGAAAAACTATTTTTATAAGGAGAATTGTAATGCACTGAACACGCAAGCACAGAATTGAACCATTGCAGGATCTTTACATCTCAGACAACTGTTGTACATACTGTAAACGACTTAATTTTCGCGAGGACCTAATTTTGGCGAATTTCGTGAATCGCCTACAGTTCGCGAAAAATAGGTGCCACGAACAATTCCGGTAAACCATAAATACACTGAAATCTATAGTGAGATCCTACCACGTCGCGAAAATTATAACCCGCGAAATATTCCGAAACTTGAGCTTTGACCCAAATCGCGAAATATTGAGCCCACGAAAAATAAGTCGTTTACAGTATTCCTCTAAAACTGGAACGAGCGCTGATAGTTTCGTCATAAAATTCAAACGTTTTTCCATTGCAAGTTTTACTGACTCTAGAGAAAAGGATTCCGTATGAATTCTAAAATTGAAATGTATCGTGAGCTTTGCGTTATTGTTCCGTATTTTAATTTAAGCCTTTTTTCAGAGCAACCCAAACTACGCACAATTTTGATATTCTCGTGATTTGTTCTTCCCGGTAAACTCGATCAATAAAAATTATCTCAACATTCAAATTAATTAAGGAATACATGGCGAATGAAGGTTATTCAAAAATCAACCTAAAATATTCCTGCGCTCTTCACAGAGTTACCTCACATCCAGTATAAGTTGTAAGTCCAGCAAGAACTCTAACAAAAAACTGTCTTCCGCTTTGTTCATTTTTTTTTTTTTTGGGGGGGGGGGGGGGGGGCTTGAGCTTTCCGATCATTTAATTCATAGCTTTAAACATGTTGCATAGCACCTTAAAAAAAGCACTACATGGCCCACATTGCTACATTTACTGTCAAGTTTTCAGTGTCACAGATAGAACCTCTCAGCCTATCAGACTAATTTCAAAAATCCAATACGTTCCTATGAATGCTGCTGTAATTATTAATTCGAATTCGAGTTCAGATTTGTCTAATAATGTCTTGAACCCATTTTGAAGAAAATCAGGGATTATCAATATTTCGCGCTTCCTGTATGCTGTTAAATAATGGGTGGACAAATTTCAGCGATCAAATTGTAAACATCCACATGGGGGAAACGATAGTAATTTAAATATATCTGATAGTAGGTTATGCTTTGGGATCCGATGGGCTTTATACTTCGCAATCGATGAAGCGGCTTTCGTGGACAGTGAAAGAAATACCGAACTAGTGCAAAAATAGTCTTTCTAGAATCTCGGCGATCGTCCATCATTACGTGCAATGCATGGGGTCACTCTCCACTTTTACCTTGATATAATATAATGTCAACTGAGAATTTAGAGGCAAACCCTTGTTCTAATTGGAGTGGTGAGTAGATTTTGCCTTAGTAGAGACATGTCCTAGATTTTATTGAACGCTAGTATTGCTTTATACAACAAGCAGCTCAGTTAGATAAATATAGAAAGATTTTCTCATGTGTAGAATATGCCTCGCTTAGGTGTGTGGCAACTTAGCTCTCTGTTTTTTCTCCTCTAACTGCCAGATGAAACTCATGGTGCTTGGAAAAAAACTTGTGTGGCACACCCTTGGCACGGATTTGTAGTTTACCTTTCATTTAAATATCTCTTCTTCTATACCGATTGTCCTCGGTAACGTATACGGCAGAGATCGGTGGCTATGGGAGCCCAGACTGAGTCTTTCGTTTGGCCGGGGGGCATGAGGAGCTAACGTTCATTTAGATGAAAGTGCCTAAAAAAACGTCCTGAGCAAACTGGGGCAGCTTGGGGATTGAAGGAATGCTCTAAGGCTGCTAATAAACCCTTCAGCGTAAGACGGCGAGCACACACCACCGAAGCGCCATGAAAGCAATATTTAACCGGCGTCCCCGATGCACAATGCAGTCACACACAAGGTGGGAACCGTAGAACTGAGGCTCAGTTGTCCCGCCTCAGCCCGAGCTTAATACATTCCATAACGCCAGGGCCCCTCATGGGCCTTGTGCATGCTAACGCTTTCAAGGCAGGCTAACTGCAACGAATACGTACCGGAGGTGTCGGGAGTTCGAAAGAGACGTACGCCCTGCAGTTATAATCTTGTCACTGATTATAACAAAAGCCAAAACTATAAGCCTCACGGTAGAGAATCCACGCATCTGCTCGTGCTCCGAATTAAATATATATAAACACACTCTAGTCAACGCCTGAATATCGTTCTTCATTTTCGGGAACATGTCCTTTCCCATTACCCGATTTCGGTAAAGAAGAGTTTCAAACAGAAGAGTAAGCGGGTCGTAAGAGTGCTTGGGGGCAATAAATATTTCAAATTAGTGTCCCCTCCGAGTGACAGTGCGGAGGCGCCATCAAAACGCACTAGGCGGCCCAGGCAGGACGCAAAACCGGAGGAACGCCCGACTTGGCTAACGGTTTGCAAATCAACGGGCATAAAGGGGGCGTAATAGGAATTTGTTCCACTGCGTTAGTTATCACCAAACTAGCTTTCTTTTGTTTTTCTAATGAAATTCTCTGGTCCGCGACATAATTTTCAAAAAGCCAAATATGAGCGAAAAATTCCATGCATCAACCAAACAACCAGATGTAAATAGAGCTCTGACACCTGTATGGAAATTAAGGTCCATTTCCGGTACTTTAAAACCGAACAACCAGAATTGAAACCTAATTCTGTCATTTTCGAGGGAACTGAGGACATAATAAGCCAGGTGACCACAAACAAACATGCACTAAACGGTATCTAGCACTTCTTTCGTAATTTAGGGTTAAAAGACCTAGACTCTGGCCAAAAAAAAAAAAATATTATTGCGTGTGCTAGGCTTTAATTTTTTTTCAAGGTCCTAGGTTTTGAGACAAAAACCATACCTCGAACATAAACTATCTGTGCCACTGGGGGAGCACCTTTCAGAAAAGAAACAGGGGCGCCGTCCAACACTTTAGGATTTCTTTGCATGTGCTGTTGAACATAGTATACAAGCCTCTCGTTTGTGAAGTGACGCGCTCGCTCAAGCTTTGACGGAATTCTACACTAGTACGATGTCTGACTCACATCCTGACATTACAGCGTCAGCTGAATCGAACTTGCTGCACTTAGCGAGTGTCGTGTTGGCGAAAACGAACGGAGCATGCACGCGCTTATCGCAGTTGGCATTAACACCGGGACAGGGCGCCCCTTGCTGCTTCCAGCTAGAGTGCCTTCATACACACGCGCGCTTTTGCTTGAGTGGTGACATCTCAGCCATTTTCCCGCCCCAATCGTTTCTTCATGCATTTTGAAGCGCGCCTAATCTGGTGTCACTCAGCTCGAGCGCGTAGCTTTGGCTAATGCATAGACGCCATTTTACCGCCCAAGTCAAGCACCGAGTGCGCGAGAGCGTCACGCGCTGGCACATTCAGGGCAACAATGGATGTCTTCACCCTTAAACAGACAGACATGTAGGCACCCTACTTCCAGCATTGGGTCGCCCGTTGGCTCTGCTCTCGGTCTCAGCCTGGGCCTTAGATGGAACTAGTTCGACGTCCACTCATGTTGCACGTGATCGTAAAGCGGCACGTAGAAGGAAACGTGATCGAGCGAAGAATGGACACGCTGGTACGAACAAGCAATTTGCGCAGCGCATTCTCAGAAACATGTTCTGTGCTAGCTGTTCGGTGTGACCAATTCTGGTTTACGCGAAATCATGGTGGCGGGTCTTTGCTGGCGTCTTGCTACGTAGTTTCTTCATCCGTCGTACCGGTACAGCAACCTGACTGCCTTCAAGGCGTTTGCCACTTGACTACGCTCTGTTCGTGCTGGCAAGATCCCGAATCTCGCCAACGTGCTAAGGGTACGCCCACCCGCCAATGACGGAGGGTCTGCATTGATTGGATCTCTTGGGCGAGCCATTGATATCCACTCGGCGCTCTACGGCTTCCGCGCAAGGATGGGGCGGGGCGGCCGAAGCTTACGTCACAGCAAGCAGCGGCTGGTCTACGTCGTAAACATTCCCGTGAGGAGGAACATTGTCGATGTATAGTCACCGGGTGATGCTGTCCAATGGCATCAAATCACGTGATCGGCCGCACAATTTTTTGTTTGTTTTTGCGATGTCGCAGTTGCGACGTCGCTTTGGCGGCAAGAACAAAGCGCGAAGGAAGTCGCGGTGCCCAATGTCAAAAAAGCAAAAACGTAAGCCGATTTCAACATGTGAGTCAGGCTTGATAGTTGATACTGCGTATAAATCGTCTGATTATACACAATTATAAGCATCGTCTCTAATGGTGCCACCTTGAGTGAATAAAAGTGTTGTAGATCCCGTTCACACAGTACCATTTGCTCATGTGTATGTTACGGGAGCTCATCTCTGCTTACGCCGCGAGTCGAATATCTTTTAAAGCGCGGCACTCAATGCATGGAGCAACTGGGTACAGGACAAGGGAAGCACGGATTTCCCGGCGATTACTATCTAGACCGTAAATCTTCTCCGGTCTCGTTTAAAATAAATAAATGAAATAAAAATAAAAATTGTGGGATGTTTTTTTGGTGTTATTCATTTTCCAAATATCGGTGTATTTTTCTCTTTCCTTCCGATTGACTAAAATAATGGTTATCAATAAAAACGTGATGTTACTTCAATTTCAGAGAGGAGAGCTTCGACAAAAGCTGTTAAAGCCGGGAAAGTTTTTTTTTTTTTTTTTAGTACAATTGGTGTTTTTTGATTTTAACAAAAAACGCAGATAAACAGCCAACAATTGCTTATCTGTGCTTTTCGATGAAACAAAGATTGTATGTTTGACACCGAGAATTGTTAATCGGTGTTTTTTTTGTTTAAAACAGCAAAGTCACCGAAAACAGAAAGTTTGAACATATAACTCAAGAAAATGTAACCCTATTGAAAAATTTCGTTTGTATAAGAAATTTCTGTGACAAATGAACATAAGAATCCTACAAGATATATGGCAACATAAAAGAATATTATAATAACTATATAAGACAAATAATAACATATAAGAACCATATAAGGAACTTGTGAGGTTTCTTATAGGTTTCTTATATGGTTCTTACAAGTTCTTACACATCTTGTGTGGTTCACTTTATATGCTTTTATTGAACACAAAAATTATCTTCCAAATCGGTTTTCACTAGGGAAGCGTACGGTCCTCTATGATTGAGCCATTATCCGCTGAATCGGTAGGCTTGCCATTGCAGATGCTTGGTCACAAAAGCCGAGATGTGACGGTTGCCAGATGCCCTGTCATGGCCTGCGTGTAATAGTGTATACGTTTGACTACGTTGTGAAAACCCTGAAGCCAGTGTTACTAAAACACTCAGTTGGTAAACTCAACCTTAAAACCCGGACCACTGGCGTCCACCAAGGCTAAACTAAATACGATAAAAGCGCCGGCCTTTAGCCACAAGTCAAAATATGAAAGTTTATTTACATTGCTACTGCGAAATGGCACTGCGAGATGGCGCGCGCCACCGGCCCTTGAACGACTTGACGTGAAACGATACGTGCAGACGTGCAGTTACCGGAGTGGCCGCTGTGGGAGAAATGGGGGCGTTGTGGTCGCCAGTAGTTCGATTATCAAATACAGATCGGAGCAGGTTTTTTCGAAGCAAGCTGTGATAACATCGATATGTCAGTGCAAGGGCTTTAATTATTGCAGGTGGGGTTCGCTAACATCCCATACCTAGTCACAATATTTCTGGTTGGTCCGTGGTGCGATTCGATGCCGTGGCTGTTACGTGGCGGTATTTATTGTGTGTTTGGTTTTGGGTTTTTCGTAGATTATGCACTGCGTGCGGGCGCGTGCCCAGTCCGCTCTAGAAGTGAAGGTGCAAGCTTCCGCTACCGGCTCTCCACTCTTGGATACGGTCTATAAATGGTCTGTTCACACATGCAACGGAGCGCTACAGGCACAGCGCTGACCTCGTGCTAAGCGCGTGCTGACGGGAGCGTTCACCAGTTTTTGTATCGCACCGTCCAAACTGTTGCTCATGGCAGACGATAAGTAGCTGACGACACTTGAACAGCGCTACATCAGCGCTTCGCGGCATCTGAGAACAGCTCTAAATAGCCCTGTCAGCTTGTATCTGGTTGTACGAAAAGAAAATGAGAGAGATGAGGAGAGGGGGGCGTGCAGTGGACCTCAGAGCTCCGAGGTCTGATTGGAAGAATTACCCCCCATCTCCCCTCCTATTAGCGCGAACAAAAGCACCGTCTACTCCTCAAGCAGAGTGTAGCGTTCAAAATCTAGGCGACACTCTTGTTCTTCCAGAAGTGTCGGTCGTAGGTAGAGAAAAAGGCGTCTAGTTTTTGGGTATAGTCCCAATCCTTCGTATATGGGCTCGGTGATCTGACGTCGCCGAGAGTCTTCACCTCCTTGTCCCATTTTAACGCGATAGAGTTGAGGAGCTTCTGTTGCAAAAAATCCGGCGTGGGCGTCGGCGTTAGTGGGACCGAAAATCCCATAATGGCAAAGCGCGCAGTCACGCGTGTCGCACATGACGTCACGAGTTGCTGCGCGTGTTGCGTTATGGGATTTATACCCGCGAAATTTGACGGAAAAACTTTCCCGGCAACTTTAGCGGTCAATTTTCTCTCCAAGTCCAGCAGAGCATTTTAGAGCGCAGCTCTTAGGGGCCCGTTCCCGGCTTGAGCGGCGTCGGCGTCGCCGTCGCCGTCGCCGTCGCCGTCGCCGTCGGCGTCGGCGTAACCAAGGTCATCCCAAGGTCACGTGACCCCCAAGGTCACGTGACCCCTCCCAAGGTCATCTCAAGGTCACGTGACCCCCAAGGTCACATGACCCCCAAGGTCACGTGACCTTGGGGGTCACGTGGGGACATCTTGGGATCACGTGACCCCTCTCAAGGTCATCTCAAGGTCACGTGACCGTTTGAAGGTCACGTGACCCTCAAGGTCACGTGACCCCCAAGTCACGTGACCCCTCTGAGGTCACGTGGTCTCCTCCCCAAGGTCACGTGACCCCTCCCAAGGTCATCTCAAGGTCACGTGACCCCAAGGTGACCCCCAGGTCACGTGACCCCTCTGAGGTCACGTGACCTTGAGGGGACCCCCATGTGACACCCAAGGTCACGTGACCCCCAGGTCACGCCTCCCCGAGGTCACGTGACCCCCCTCCCCGAAGTCACGTGACACCCCCCCCCCCCCCCGAGGTCACGTGACCCCCCCCCCCCGGAGCATATTAAAGAATGAGGGGAGGAGGAGGAGAAGGAGGAGGGGTCTACCCTCCCCTCAGTACCCCTCACTCCTCCTCCTCAAGAGCTGCGCTCCAATTCGGCGTTACAGGGAGTTGTAAACGGCTTTCACTTTTTTTTTCTGTGCAATTCAACGAAATACTTTTCCGCAAAATATAGTGGAACGTTTTTCCGCTAAATCTAGCGAAAAATTTTCTCGCCAAATTTAGCTGGAAATTCGCTCGCCATATCTAGCGGTAAGTTTTCCTCCAAAACTTAGCAAAGCATTTTCAAGCTGCATCTAGCGGAACGCTTTCCCTACAAATTTAGCGGGAGTTTTCCCGCCAAACTTAGCGGGTTGATTGTATCATGACGTAACGGCCACGAGTGACGTCACGTGACGCTACCATCTAGACCACGAGAGCACGCTTGCACGGGTTGGCAACGAGCACGCGTTTATATTAGAAGCATTTGCGAATCTTAAGGCTCCCAAATTAGAAGCATTTGCGAATCTTAAAGGAGCGATGCAACAATTTTTGTACTTTGCGCAAATCCCGCTTTAAACGGATCCCTAACGTTAATGACCTACGAAACACACGTTCGTTCTTCTCCACACGCAAAAGAAGTCCCAGAAAAAAATTTAAAAAAAAACGAGCAGCGTTCACCCCCTCAACTCGCAGCCAGAACAAGCGGCCACGTGATCTGGAGCCGATAAAGGTGTATCCACACGACGGACCAAATTGCTCTTTTGGTCCGCGGGCCGCGCATCATGTGATCTTACGTCACCGGTTTTTGAGGTCCGCCGGCGGTCCGCGGCCCGCGCTTGTGAGAAATGCCAAGCGATTTTTCTCGCCCGGACCTTGGCGGCGGACCGCGGCGTTTTTAGTATAATTGAAGCGCTAAGTCTGGCAACAAGCTGACTTTTGTTGTTTGGATTGGAATTCAAATCCAAAGTCGTTTTCTTTTGGCGCCAACCGTGGAAGACGAAGAAGACGAACCTTTTGTTGTGCGACGATGCAACTTTTTACTTCATCGCGCTCATGGAGCAACTCCCCGCTCCGTGGGACAATAGTCGCGACGACTACCCGAATAATCATCTAAAGATGTCCCCATGCCTTTTTCGGTTCACGTAAATCGTCCTCGTCCTCAATATTCAACGCCAGGGCCACCGCAGCCAAACTAGCCACCATAGCCAAACGTCTCTCTCGTTCAACCTCCATTTTGGCTGCTTACAAATAGCCTCAAAGCAGCTCGCTGCATGCGTTTGGCGGAGCTGTGAGGTCGAGAGTTAGACCGGCCCGTTCGCTCTGTCGTCTGCTCTTTTGGTCCGCCGTGTGGATGCTCATTGCAGCCGGGCGGCCCGCGGGCCGCGCATCACGTGATCAATCGGTCCGCGGCCCGGTCCGTCGTGTGGATACACCTTTATATGCGCCAGTGTTGATTATAGCCACGCGCTGGGGTTGGCAAAGCGCAGAACACGCGCTGAGTTCCAGACACTGCTATGGCTCGGCTGTTGTCGTCGTTGCAGCGATTGGACACGGGTCACTGCCCGAATGCTTCTCGAACTAGCAATTATCACGAGCCCAAGTCGATTGCCCACGCAATGCTCGGGTCCAATCCATGAACCGCATTCAAATATCGTCACTTGGGTGTACTGCGATCCCCACGTTACGTCATTAAATTTTGCAAGGAGAGGTTGAATGAAAATGATCGCTTTTGTCCTTGAAATTACACCGCAACAAAGGAGTTTCTTCGCCAGTGGAGCTGCGTGTGAGTATCCTTGAGTCCCAGGTGTGCCAGTAAGCTCGTGTAGAGTGAAAAATATTCCAATTGAATATCGTTGCACCGCTTTTTTAAGCCTCCCAAAGTGTTTTTCTCTGCGTATTGCCCGCGTGTGTGAGCATGCTCCCATTCAAATTTAACTTCTCTCCCATTCGGAATATATTGACTGTTCACCAAGAGCGAGGTATCTAGAACATAAAGAGAAAACAAAAATAACTACCCGGACAAAAAGACAGGTGAAGACAATGTGAGAATAAGCAAACAACATTGAAGTGCGGTGGTACGAAATGGTCGTTTTTTCCCCCTCCTGTGCCTCATCAACAGCCTGACAAACACTTATTTTAATAAACTGCTGAAGGGGATTATGTGCGGAGTGATCAGCATCTTGAACAGACTTCTGGGAAACCTGCCTGTGCTGGGGAACGCAGTGCAAAGCCTCATTGGTGTCCTGCCTTGCACTATCAGCTGTGAGTTCGAGTTTCTTATGCGACCTCAAGAAATGATGGAGACGTCATGCTTTCTTGGTCTCAATCCTCTGGAGGCAACACTCACAGCGTCTCCCCCCGCCCTAACCCAAGAAAAGTATTTCTTTCTTTTAGTTTGTACAAATAATAACTTACTGTCCTTATTATCAAGCGCTCATCTCCGCCCAGATAATAGCGATAGCGGCCCGGCTAATAGACAGTTTTAGTATAGCGTTGCTGGCTCTTACGTACGCAATACGCAATAGTATAGCGTACGCTAAAAATGACCTGCTTGGACCGAATTTAGTTGTGCGTTACGTTTTCGAGTGAACACCGCGCATGATCTTGGTTAAATTTGCTAGAGCTGCAGAATTCTGCGTGCTTTTAGCGCAACCTAGCTCCTGGAAAGAAATATTGAAAATGAAAACGTGTCCAATTATTTTATTTCAAATTAAACCAAGCCGCAGCTGCCTCGTCAAGCGCGCTTTTCTGCGTGGTACAGAGGCTACGAGTAAAGGCCGGTTCAGATACTTGCGTTTGAGTGCGTTTGACTGCGTTGTGTCGAGAACCGAAAGCGAGTCACCGGCACATCTGTGCTTCGTGTGAAGCGTGCAATCCAATTCAAAGAATCATCTTAGCACGCGATATAAGTAGCAGGGATGTCCTGGTTTCTCGCTGCCGCAACGCAGTCAAATGCAGTCAAACGCAACTGTCTGAACCAGGCTTAAGAGTGCGTAGCCAAATTCGATCACGGAGCCTCCGCCAATCTTCCCTTTGAAACGGCACCTTTTATCAATGCTATCGTGGAATGAAATTCATGACCTACTGATGTCCAGTGCATAGCGAGAACTTCGGCGATTTCTTTTAGAGTCGTTCGTCCGTCGGTGATGAACTGTGGGATTAGGCTTAGCGTTGAGCAGATTGCAGCGTCGACGCACACTGCGAGCGGCGAACATTTTCACTGTGCACTCCTTCAGCTGCACGGCAATCTGATTCGACCGCGGTAGGTCCCAGAAAGAATCGCCGAGCTGAACACCACACAATTTCACGTAACACAGAACTTCAAAAACACCCCGTCGCCCTTGCTGCGCCAGTCGAGGCAACCGCCATCTTGAAACTGGCGCTCTCGTTGGGTCCGAGATCTCTTGAGACTGTCCCGCAAGGCCCGCTAGCCAGCAACGCAAAATCCCCAGCGTTGCGTGCGTACGCAATACGCTAGCCCTTCTATTGCGTTCTGCGCATGCGCACTCACGACCCGCAATCGCCTTGCGTACGCAAAGCTATAGCGTACGATCCACTAAAACACTAGACAGTTTTAGTATAGCGTTGCTGGCTCTTGCGTACGCAATACGCAATAGTATAGCGTACGCTAAAAATGACCTGCTCGGACCGAATTTAGTTGTGCGTTACGTTTTCGAGTGAACACCGCGCATGATCTTGGTTAGCGCACACCAGCTCGGAGCACGTGGAGCGAAAGCTCACGCTGCAGAACCCAGGGATCCTGGGTTCAATCCCCACCCCTGCCCGTTTCGATCTGGATAAGCATCGTACCGGCGTGCGGTCGTGTATCACTACTGCGTGGTGCACGTTAAAGACCCCAGACTAGCGGTTGTTCTGCACTGGCTAAATTGCTCATCTACAGCTGGGAGGCTCGTCGCCCCTGTGAGGCAGACCAAGTTCTAGGCTGTATAAACATACACGCAACCCAATTTTTTTTTTCCTTTTTAGATTTGCTAGAGCTGCAGAATTCCGCGTGCTTATAGCCCAACCATGCTCCTGGAAAGAAATATTGAAAATGAAAACGTGTCCAATCATTTTATTTCAAATTAAACCAAGCCGCAGCTGCCTCGTCAAGCGCGCTTTTCTGCGGGGTACAGAGGCTACGAGTAAAGGCCGGTTCAGACACTTGCGTTTGAGTGCGTTTGACTGCGTTGCATTAAAAACCGAAAGCGAGTCACCGGCACATCTGTGCTTCGTATGAAGCGTGCAATCCAATTCAAAGAATCATCTTAGCACACGATATAAGTAGCAGGGATGTCCTGGTTTCTCGCTGCCGCAACGCAGTCAAACGCAACTGTCTGAACCAGGCTTAAGAGTGCGTAGCCAAATTCGAACACGGAGCCTCTGTCAATCGTCCTGTTGAAAAGGCACCTTCTATCAATGCTATCGCGGAATGAAATGCATGACCCTGATGTCCAGTGCATAGCGAGATCTTCGGCGATTTTTTTTAGAGTCGCTCGTCCGTCGGCGATGAACTGTGCGAATAGGCTTAGCGTTGAGCAGATCGCAGCGTTGTAGCATATTCCGAGCGGCGAACATTTTCACTGTGCACTCCTTCAGCTGCACGACGATCTGATTTGACCGCGGTAGGTCCCAGAAAGAATAGCCGAGCTGAACACCACGCAATTTCACGTAACACAGAACTTCGAAAACACCACGTCGCCCTTGCTGCGCCAGTCGAGGTAACCGCCATCTTGAAACTGGCGCTCTCGTTGGGTCCGAGATCTCTCGAGAGCGTCCCGCAAAGCCCGCTAGCCCGCCTCGCAAAATCCCCAGCGTTGCGTGCGTACGCAATACGCTAGCCCTTCTATTGCGTTCTGCGCAAGCGCACTCACGACCCGCAATTTTATTGCGTACGCAAGGCTTTAGCGTACGATCCACTAAAACTGTCTACTAAGGCGGGCTAGCGGGCCTTGCGGGACGCTCTCGAGAGATCTCGGACCCAACGAGAGCGCCAGTTTCAAGATGGCGGTTACCTCGACTGGCGCAGCAAGGGCGACGTGGTGTCTCCGAAGTTCTGTGTTACGTGAAATTGCGTGGTGTTCAGCTCGGCGATTCTTTCTGGGACCTACCGCGGTCAAATCAGATCGTCGTGCAGCTGAAGGAGTGCACAGTGAAAATGTTCGCCGCTCGGAATGTGCGTCAACGCTGCGATCTGCTCAACGCTAAGCCTATTCGCACAGTTCATCGCCGACGGATGAGCGACTCTAAAAACTCGCCGAAGTTCTCGCTATGCACTGGACATCAGTAGGTCATAAATTTCATTCCGTGATAGCATTGATAAAAGGTGCCGTTTCAACGGGACGATTCACGGAGGCTCCATGATCGAATTTGGCTACGCACTCTTAAGCCTGGTTCAGACAGTTGAGTTTGACTGCGTTGCAGCAGCGAGAAACCAGGACATCTCTGCTACTTATATTGCGTGCTAAGATGATTCTTTGAATTGGATTGCACGCTTC
Organism: Ixodes scapularis; assembly: GCF_016920785.2. Lineage (NCBI taxonomy): Eukaryota > Metazoa > Arthropoda > Arachnida > Ixodida > Ixodidae > Ixodes > Ixodes scapularis. Next base: position 67,774,225 of record NW_024609881.1, read on the forward strand.
ATACGAAGCACAGATCTGCCGGTGACTCGCTTTCGGTTCTCGACGCAACGCAGTCAAACGCACTCAAACGCAAGTATCTGAACCGGCCTTTACTCGTAGCCTCTGTACCCCGCAGAAAAGCGCGCTTGACGAGGCAGCTGCGGCTTGGTTTAATTTGAAATAAAATGATTGGACACGTTTTCATTTTCAATATTTCTTTCCAGGAGCATGGTTGCGCTATAAGCACGCGAAATTCTGCAGATCTAGCAAATCTAACCAAGATCATGCGCGGTGTTCACTCGAAAACGTAACGCATATAACTATATTCGGTCCGAGCAGGTCATTTTTAGCGTTGCGCTATTGCGTATTGCGTACGTAAGAGCCAGCAACGCTATACTAAAACTGTCTAATATCTCCAGCGTTGCGTGCGTACGCAATACGCTAGCCCTTGTATTGCGTTCTGCGCAAGCGCACTCCCGAATCGCAATTTCCTTGCGTACGCAAAGCTATAGCGTACGGTCAACTAAAACCGTCTATTATAAGGTTTTCGACCTAACGGTTCACTTACTCAAAGGTTCTATGTTTTCTTGTAAAACCGTCAATAAAAAATATTTAAAAAATGGGCCCCGTTTTTTATAGCCGACGCCAACCTTTTTTGAGCATTCGTGCGACTTATGGCCACCATGGTTTCGTTGAATATTTCTGAAGATCGCTGCTAACGTTTGAGTCAGTTAACGAAAGGCTCTGAAACTTTGCCATCAGGTACTTATCATTAGCGCTACATCTGGGCGAAGACTTGGTGTTCATCGATGCGTAGTCAATTTTTCGCGGTAAAACAGTAAACGTTTTAGGGACCGCCCTGCAGACGCGACAGAGAGCCGAAAAGCAGCAAACACATTGAAAGCAGAAACGGACACAGCACACACATTGTGCGTGTTTCATTTGTAAGTTGCATCAGTATCGAAGGATGCGAGTGAATGATGTAATTATTTTGAGTATTTTTTTTTAAATTTTTGTTGCGGTGAGCGGCACAAGTCAGAGGACTCTTAAAGGCTGGCTCACACATTCAAATTTTCTTGCGTTACGTCAGGTCACGAAAGCTTACGTCTGCTTACGCGATGAGTCACGGGGAGGTGTGGGCTTAATATTAAGCTTGGAAACCAGTTCAAGGAGATAGCAGCTGGTACGCGGCATTCGAGAGACTAATATTTTTAATGACTCATACGTAACGTACGAGAACGTGGGAGTACGATGCTGTGTGAACCAGCCTTTGTTTTCGAATGTGGACTGCCTGAAAGCAATATACGGATTATCGTCAAACTGAAATAATCTAAACGTGTACGGGATGGCCTGTAGTTCGTCCTTAAAAGTACAAACAACGCAACGACACGGAACAGGGATAGAGTTTTCTAGCAGTCTTCTTTGACTCTGTCCGTGCCGTTGCGCTGCTTGTACTTCTAAGAGTCGGACTCACTTGACGGAGAACATTATATTTTTGCGAACCATAATTTGTCACTTCAAGATTATAAAAAAAGGTGCATGCTTACTCTCAAATAACTATTATTAAGTTTAATATTATGTAGTGCTTCTGAACAAGGCAGAGAAAAGCCTGGACGGGAAAGGTAAAAATAATTAACTTTGTCACGACAACGAGCTTAGAACTTGTTCAAGGGGCGGCCCCTTTAAAGAGCGTATCACGAATTTTTGTGATTTCAATAAATACCGCTTCGAAATAATTCTCAAATTTTGTAACCCACGAAACACAGAGTAGTTTTCTTCACGCAGGGGTAGTCATAGAAAAACTAGGGAAAAACGTGCAGAGTTAATTCCCTCAGCTCACTGCGAGAACAAACAGCGACATGACTTGGTGCAGACTGCATGCCATCAGTGTTCATTGTAGCCACGGCCTGGGGATGGAAATACGCAGGGCACGTGTTAGGTTCTAGACGTTGTTAGGTTTCCACTTTTTCGGTAATTGCAGAGATTGTGCCCGAGTCACTGCCCGGATGCTCGTCGAGGCATCGATTGTCCCAAGCCACACTCGAGTGCTCACTCAGGGCTTGTCAGCAACTACGAGTCGCATTTAATTATGGTCATCATGCAGTAGGGCCTATGACTCCGTCAAAAATCAAAATCTGTGACTACGTAAACACGTTTGGCGAAGGAGAAACGAAAGCTGGTCGTCTTTACAAAAAAGCTTCCTAAGGCCCTAAACTGTACACTTGGCAAAAAATCCGGGGGCTCTGATTGGCCGGGGCCAAGGTCAAGTGCGGCGTTGGCCAATCACGGCCGCCAGATTTCTTGCTGTCTTTTTTGCCAAGTGTCAGAATTAGAGGAGAGGAAATGCGAATCGTGTGAGATGTTTCATATGCCTTGCTCGCTCATGCACCTCTTTTTCTAGAATACAGCCTTCCGTGAGAGATCTCGATGTATGAGTGATGTTTTGGGGTTTTGCAGCGTCCCGCCTATCCCTCCAGCCCTGTTGTTTGAGCTCTAAATTTCGATTGAGCATAACTTTAAAGGGGTACGAAAACCGAATTCTAGAGCCCATCTCTTTGCTTGAACATGACCAGGGTTACAATGGGACTTCACCAATACCAATATTTCGAAGAATAACGTGAGAAAACGTATTTTAAACTGAATAAAACGATAACCAAAAACCACCTCGTGGATGTCTGTGAAGCCTCGATGGAATGTCATGACGACAGCATGTTTGTAAGAGCAGAGCCACAAAGGGAAGTACGGTCACTCATAGGTATCACTTAGGCCTGAACGTAGTAGCGAGGCGCTTTGGTGAAGAAGGTAACAACAGAGTTGGCCACCGTTTGTTTTAGTATCGGGTGGTCTTTCCGGTAACGCTTGTTTGGGGTGGTCTGGGGATTGTGTACGTGCGATGTAATGTTCACGCTTCGAAAGGTCTATTTAAACGGGCCCGAATGCCCGCCTCTCCTGATGACGCGATAGGCCTTGGTCGACTGCAACTGATAACGAACTCGATCGCTAAGAAGTCAACACACCTACCATCGTTGAAAAAAAGAGGCGGCCCGTACGGCTCTGCAAAGTGGCGGACATGTAAACAAATCGCTGCGGCGTTTTTTGTGGCTTTGCGGGTGCGGGCGAGAGCCAACGTCCAGGAAGACATGTTTGAAGTAAAACAGTGTCAGCAAGATCCACGCAAATATCTCTTCGCACTGGGAGCGGAACTGTACTGGCACCGCGTTCTTGGTAACCGCTTCTTAAACGATTTTTTACAACCAATTTTATGAACCGCTGAGCCTCTAGACAATTGCAACTCAATGGTGACGTGACGCTGGGCAGAGAAAGGTTGGACCGGGATTGAGTCGCTCGCAAAAACTGCTCTAACTCGACATGTCCGATTAAAATGGATATCTAAAAACCGTGCACGTACCCATTTCTTGAAGGCAATCCTTACGGCGTCTATTTGAACCCTAGAAACCGCAACAAAAAAAAGAGACTGGATCGAGACGAGTGTATAATTTCGACGAGATCGTTCGTCTCCGCTGCATCTGAAAACAAGCTAGGTACAACGAGGGGAAAGACTGGCCTTCTTACCCCAAAATAGAGGTCTGGGTTAAAACTATGCATACGAAAAGGGTCATCAAAGGTCGCGTGGGCGTATTCCATTCATCAAGTCAGCTGGTTGTATGCAGATTCTCTTTTCCCCGGTCGTCGAAGTGTTTTTCTAAGCCTCGCTTTCCTAAAAAGTCTTTGGTAGTCGCTTGGACGGTGGGATTGTCGTCGCTGTAAATTTTGCAGGTATCCGTGGTTTTAGCATTTGTCTCTGCCGCAGCGTCCAGTTTCAAGTACTTTTTTTTTTCTCTCATTGGGACGCACACGGAGGGCACATAGAAATGCGCTTTGGTCGTCGAGACGACTTAAGCGAGCGATGTGGCCGGCGATGTAGATTTGATCATAAAAAGTGCGTAAAGCTTTGTAGCTGTAGTAGGCGTGGTCGCAGCATTTCATCGTAGGGTACGAAAAACTTGCGATGATTCCACTTCGTGAATACAGATCTTTTCTTAGGTTTTGCTGAATGACCGTTTTGTGAATTAGCTCTGTTATCTGTTGCGGACGACGAAGACAAGGCAGACGGGTCGTACAAATACTACTCTAGGCCGAATCGCTTCTCGGCCACCATGGCCACTAATGGTGTAGCGGTGTGGCGGTGTCTTAGTCCTTGTCAATGTCATCATACCCACCGCTCTCGTCGCGTAGGTCGACGACAGTTCACTCGTGGCAGCTCCGCCGCACCGCCGGCTCCGCGATATGCTACAGCCCTCGGGCACTTCGACTAAGGGAGATTGTAACATCTTGACGCCTCCAAGTGGCAAGACTCATAACTACGGTACGCTTGGCCCTCAAAGGCAGGATGACGTCAAGACCGGTCTGGATAGGCCGGATCTTCCGAGATGCATCGCGCACTTCGACGGCTGATATTGAAGCGCTCGTCAAAATCCAGGCATTTAGAACAAAAAAATATAGCCATTCACTTAAAATATGACTATGCGATTATCAATTACTGGTTTATCTGATCCTATTTGATTTATCTCTAAATGTTTCCTGTATATTTTAAGTTTCGGTTCAGTATCCATTTAAAGGGCAACTCTGGTAGAACGCGAAACCAAAATATATGACTGGTATCGCTTTTGTGTTACCAAATATGATAACAGCCGAAATATTACGTGAAAGTGAAGCCGCGTAATTCACTAAAACAGATTTAAAGAAAAAATGACACCAGGTGCTATCTTGCGGTGTGGCCCGGAATTGGAGGAACCAACAGTTTTGGGCAGATGCGCAAACAAAACAGCGCGAGAAATACATGAGGCATTCTGCATAAGAGAGCAAGGGGAGAGTCTGTGTATTAGTGCGCCGTCACTGCACTTAACAGATAGTTTTTTTTTTAGCCAACTCCCAGATCGACGGTATTAATAGTCAATGTTTGTTTCAATGACCTTCAGTTGTGTGTGCGCTTCGTCTCTGTCCCCTTCTTCGTCCTTGTGTATTCGGCGCTTTCCATCCAGTTATGTATCAACTAGCCCATTTATCTATTTTACTGCACCCGGTCACTCAGGCCCCCGCTCGGCGATGTGCGTACAAATATGGTATATGATATCGAATTTTGTAAAACAAATCTAGTTCTATCGTACATTTGGTGAATCAACTACGCTTTTTTTATATATTGCGGGTCATTCAACCAGCAAAGAAGAGACGCCGGAAATCGTCTGGAAGTTTGAATCCGCCTTATAGAGCATCGTGAAGTATTTTAATAAAAACTTTACAGTCTAATGCCGTATTTGTTGAGGCTTATAAGTTTGGAACATACCCGATAATCAGTAAAATCCGTTACTATATTCATAAAAATATATCCTTCAAAACTCCCTCGGAAGGCAACTCACTTGACGATAGACTTTGTTTTAGGCAGTCACATAAAAAAGGCTAGAATAACAGATCATGCACAAACAAAGACAACGAACCTCGGTCAAGCATTGATCTCAACAAGGCAGAAATTGTCTTCGGATCAGTTACCTTCATCGTTTATTACGGGCAACCATCATAACAGAACCCATGAGAGCATCTCCGACAGCACGCAGGAGGTACGACTAACTTGGCTAAACGTTTGCTATCTTAAAGGCCCAACTTGGGATTAACAATGTTTTGTTCCAATGCCAAAGTAGTTATTTTTGCTTTTCTATTGCTTCTTTTGGGTTCACCACGTAATTTCCCAAGTGCCAGACATGAGCCGAAAATGACATGTATCAATCAGCACTGAAGCCTAATTCTGGTATTTCGGCGGGAACTGATGTCCAAAGTGATACCCCTGTTACACGGGTTAAACTCAGCTTTAACTGCGGTTACGTGGCAGCACAGATGCCGCACTATACCCCCGAAAAGCTTGTTCAAAAGAAGTGAAGAGAACGCGTGCACTGCTTTGATGGGTGCTCAAAATGCTCAAGCGCACGTTCGCCCATAGCTCTGACTGCATCACCGCAGAATGTTGTCGGCAAGTATTGTGCGCTAATTGTGGTTTAGCGTAACTGCAGTTAAGTGTGCCCGTGTAACAGCGGTATAAATGACAAATGACCATCTAGGTAGTTAAGCCTAACTCGGGCCCTTCTTTGACAATTTAGAGTCAGACAATCCAGACTCTGACTAAAAATGTAAAGTCATGTTATGCTATAGATTTTTGGTTTTCAAGGTCCTAAATTGCCAAACAAAAACACTTATTTGCGGTTTTATGTAGTTAGAACTTGCTGTGTGCTCCAGCCACCAGCTAATGGGAACGAAACAAAATATAAGCATATATGATATACAATACTCTAAAAAATTACATCAAAGTTTTTTTTTTAATCCTCAACAAATTTTTGCTCAGAGAAATATTCAGCCTGAATTTCAATGTTGAAGTTTTTACTCTGGAAAATAATTTTTCTCAAAAGTGACATTTTATATTTTGTGTAACGATAAGGTCAGTGAGCAGCACTATTTTAATGGCTGTTAAAACACTTCCCACCAGAGCTCGAGCAATATTTCTTGGTATACCTTATTCTAGTCGGGAAGAATCACAAGGAACTCTAAATCAATTTTTTTTTTTTGTGTTCAACAGGTGACTTCGAGGTGTCGCCATGTCATTGTCCAATCTGGTCGTCTCTTTCAGACCGATCCTATGACGTCACAGTGGAATAAAACAGTGTTCTCTTATATGCTGGTTGGACGTACAGGCAGCGCCTACAATTTTCGGAAGGTTCAAGAATAGCCGATACTGAATTCCGTGTCAACATTTGTTATTTTTGTTTTCAAAATAGAGAAGTGGGCTAGTATAATCGGGGACAAGTTTGCACAACATTAAAACATCAGTGTACTGTTCACAGCCCTTTCGCCATCTAAAGAAACAAAAACGTTAGCTTGAAATTTTGTTTGGGAGGCGAAAATTCTGTTAGATTGAGAACGTGATACATCGACCCTTAAAATATCGCAATAATGAGGATACACCAGAAAAATTTATTTCTATACAAAAATGTGGAATATGCTTGAAAAATCGCATCGCAATTTAGAAATATAAATGTAAAATGTGTTCCTGAAATACTCTCGCGATACATTCGTATCGCGATACTGCCCATCCTTGGTAGGAAAGCACTGCTTTACTCTCACTAACCCACTGGAAAATGTTCGCGTTTTAACCGTGACTGTCGCTCATATCTGGTCTACCCTTTGTACAGAGCGTTTCAGGAAACACGGGGCAATTGCTCCTGCGAAACATGCTCATACCAACAAGAAAAGTTTGATGTGCTATTGGCGTCTTGCAAAGGGCACATTTAGAAAAAAAAAATGTAACGTTCGTTATAATAACGCTCTTTATCACTTTTAGTAACTCAGTTTTTAAAGAGTAATATTAAAATTGTAATTTAATTTACACACGTTAAAGGCATCATCTAGTCAACCAAACCTTCTGAACTTATGATGCAATCAAAATATTTGCGGCCTTTCGAAAAGAAAAACAAAATTGACGTGTTTTTAGGCTGTAGTTTTTTTGTCGAGTCCTCTGCGCCAGTGGTCGTGCTGCCCTTCGTCAAAGCAGTCATCTATTGCCTGAGAACTGTGGCGGAGAATTTCCTTTGGGGAGTGCATCCAAAAGCCTGTGCCACATCATGATAATTTGTTAGAAAAGTCGACACTTTGTCGGGAAATACTAGACGAATACACGACAATTGTTTTAAATTATCCTTCAAATAAATCTACTCATACTCGCGACAACAAACAGAGGTAAAATGTGACCAGATATGTAAAACAGATGCAGAAGACAAATATAAAAATATACTGCAACTAAAAAAAAAACTCGAGTGCCGCGATTGGCAGACGTAATGGTTGCGTTGTAAATAGGTGTGATTTAGGAGGTTCGGGATTTTAGACTATAGGCTTTACGATATTGGAATTTAGCTTTGTTTTCACTCGAATATTGGGATATCTGCATCTGAAAATGTATGCTTTTTGAAAAAAGAGATGCTGTTTTAGAGCACTGGTCAGAATTGAGTAAAAGTGTTCGAACATAAACTTAAGATTCCGAAACATATTCAAAAAGTATGTCAGGCTTGATTGCTTTCTTACCAGCAGGTTGTGAAAATATGCACCCTGCATTATTCATGTTTTGCTACGGTTTAATATAAAGTAGACTTATTTCTCGCTTTAGTAGTTCCTTTGGAAACTTCGTATAGTTGATTTATGTTTGTATGGTGCCAACGCGCTATCGCTATTTTCCAATCACCATCGCCCTCTCTCTACGCCACCACCCCTTCCCCTCGGACGACTCTCCGGCGCGTCTACAAAAACAAATAACCAAAAACACTTCATAAAATAATATAACAATAACAAGTCTCATGAGCAGTATGGCACCATTGCAATTGCAATTGTGCTTGCACATTGTATTGTTTTTTTTTTCACACTTGTATCTGCACTTTTTTGTACTGCCTCCTCGGGTCTATTGTTTTGGGCTGGGTGTACTTGTACATAAATGAAATTTGAAACAGAAGGCAAGTGTATGGTAGTTTTCTCCCCGAAAGTGCATACCGTAAGCATTGCTTTAAAGTAAATATCTCATAATGCAAACATCCTACAACTATTCTACTTAAAGGTAAGCTCCTATACCTTAAACCACATAGACTGAAAGCAAATATCTAAAAACACATCTTTCAAGAACGCAATCATTGGTCGCGTGAGCTGTATGCGGTCTTTGCAAATAATATTCAGCTAATTCTTTTAATCTGAATCCCAATCATTCTGAAAGCTGTCGTGCAATTATATACCTTGGATAAATTACCGATAATAGGTCTATATCAACTATCAACATCTGTGAGATATGAATTATTTGTCACAATCTTCTCACCAATCGTATTTAACAGTACACTCAAACAATAAAATTGGAGTAAAAAAGCGGGCGAGCTGGTGCACATCAATAATGAAAAACATTGTTAGCTGGAGCAGAACCGACAAGGAAATGAGTGTTGTTGTCCTTTTCCCTTCTGTTCTTGGTCTCAAGGCTTCTTAATATGGACACTCGAACAGTACTTGTTTTTAGAGATACAAAACAATAATCCGCATACTTTTGTTCAGCCGCCCGATTTGTTTACAAATTGATTGTTTTAACATAATAGACCGATACCACTTCTCTCTACTTCCCCATTGGCAAACGTCTGTTGTACATGATTCGTACGTTTTTTAAACAATGCCCCCAGCCAGGTTTTAGACAATAATAATTTTTCATTGGATAGAACATTTAATATTCCAGGTGCAAACTAAATAATAACGCACATGGTTGTAATGCACAACTGCATTTTTATGGGAGGTAACTGAGATTTAGGGACTATCATTGTGGGTGCGTGGCGTATGCAAAGATAATTCTTCCTACGTCGATTTCATAGATATATCGAGACACATTGGCGGACTGAGTAGAAACAATTCAAAATTTAAGGGACATATAAAATTAGAACTTGTATTATTGTTCATAATATATGAGGGCCTCTATAGTCTATCATATTATGGATAGATTATACAGGTTCTTTTTAGGTAATACGTATTTCTTTTTTTATTTCTGCATACGGGTGGTTATTGTTCTGACATAAGAACATACCAATGCCTTTGTTATTACTAGCGGCTATAGACGTAACGCAAGAGATAGAGAAACGTTATATTAGAGGTATTTGGCCAGGAAGCCCAAGCGGACAAGTGAACAAATTAATATTTCTTTTTTTCAAACACCTTTATTTTTAGAACATATTAATCGCCATAACAGCAGAAAAAACTACAGAATGTTGAACTACTTGTCCCTCTTGACTCGGAGATGAGCCTCCACGACCTTATATTCATATTAGTCATCGCTCTTTACAAGATCTCTTTGGGTAGCATTCCTGTCTGGCTGAAAGGAATCTAAAAGGGAGAGAACAAGTCATTAATAAATCGTCAAAAAAAATCTTGGTCCGCTCACTGAAGAACAATGGCCAAGTAAGATATAACTTCAGTTTTCTAGTCAGAAAACTTAGCGGTAATTTAGAAATAAAGCGCTAACGTTTCATAAATATTTCGTGATAAAATTAGCAAGACTCAATTGGACTAGAATTTCTGCAGGATTGTACACTTCAGTTTCAGTTATGGATGAAGTTTTGTTAATGAAAGTCGTCGAAGTACCTATTTCTTGTTCTTAAGAAATCGGTTGGTAGCTCGTTAGTTCAAAGCGGCTGGAGATTGAGTAAAGTTATTTCTATATTTAAGGACGAAGACCCGTACAGTGAATCAAATATCGACAAATTTCCCTAACGTGAACCTGCTGTAAAATATTAGAGCCCATCATTTTCAAGCATTTTGTTTTATTTCTATCTGAGCACGGCTTACTTAACTGTGGCCAACACAAATTCCAAAAAGGGATACCCACCGTTACGCAACTTTTTTTTTCGAAAATACTAGGCAGTAGAGTCCATATTGACGTCATTGTTCTAGATTTTAAGAAATCCTTTGATAAAGTAACCACACCACATTAATGTTCAAGCTAAGACCAATTATAAAGAATAAAACACTGCTAGGATGAATCGAGGTGCTTCTTTACGATAGAAAGCAGTAGGTGAGTATTAAAGATCGCTATCCGGACCTTTCTGCCGTTCATTCTGGGGTACCATAAGGCTCAGTTGTCGGGCCCCTACGCTTTCTTATTTTTATAAATGATATAATAAAGGACATACCTGTGCAAGCTAGGCTCTTTGCAGATGATTTCATTTTGTACGTTAATGTCATAACTGCGTCTGACCAAATAAATCTAAGCGCGTCTCTTGCTGATACGCACTTTGTTAGAGTATTCGTCCGAAGTATGGGACCCCCATACGAAAAACCTTATCCTTGATCTCGAACGCGTGCAACAATTAGCCCTACGTTTTTTTGTTTTTTTTTTTTTGTTTTTTTTAAGTATCGTAGATTAGATTCACCAACAGAGCTGTACGGTCTGTCTCCTATTCTCTCCCTTGAGTCTAGACGAAAAAACAAGTGCTTGAAGTTTGTTTTTATTATTCTTTCTGAGTCTCTGCTTATAGGCCCACCAACTTACGTGGCATTTAATAAGTCAGGTATCACTCGGCACTAGCACTCGCGTTAGTTGCATGAATTGTCGTTTAAAAAATTGTTTGAAATTTTCTTTTTTCCCACCCACATTCAGATAATGGAATCTACTACCGGATAGTGCTGTTTCACTCCCCGATTTTGGGTTGTTTTAATCTTATTTAGACACAACATAACCATTGTATATGTCAATATATATACTAGTTTGTGCTTTGGATGCAGCTTATTGTTTATATTGCTTGTATTTTGTGTACCGGCAATTCTGCGTGTGCCTGGCTTGCTTTTTCTATTTCTATTCAAAATGTATTTGTAATTACAACTCCTATTGAAGTCCTAATTAACTTGGAGTAATGGTATGTTAAATAAGTAAATAACTGGGCATGAAGATAGTCTGTTTTAAACAAGTTATTTACATGTCTTCACAGGAACAATCAAGAGAAACCAAATCCGGGTAGAGTCCGCATAAGTAGGCTGGCTGCACCGAAAAACAAGCGTTTTTTTAAACATGTAGAGGCCGCTGACTTAAATCCGGAAAGTGAGATAGGTATAATTCCCTGGCCTAGGTGTAATCGATTATAATTTTTCAATGAAGATGGCTGTTATGGTCATCAATTGTCTCTACTGGGAGCTGCATATGTTTTGGGCAAAGGAGGATACAAAGAGGTTCGCAATTATTCACACATTGCTTGCACTGACCTTACAGTAGTGCAGCTCTTGTGGTGGAGTTTCTCTCCACCAAATTTGTTTTTCAGAACAAGAAAAAAAAGAAAAGAAACACCACCAGCATAGTGCGATGACTCCACGTGCCAGCCATGGGTTGCTGGTTAGTTTAAGTTCTAAACAAAATTGAAGCAGGTTATATATAACCGTTTTGTCGATTGTTTCAATAATTTAAAAAACCTTAAGCTCTAAATGCATTGTACTTACCCTCTCACTTATAAAAAAAAATCCAGCACAAAAAATTGTCTGGCCATTAGAGCAGTAAGGAGAAAATTGGACTTTTTTGAAAATAACGTGAACGACTGCATTCTTCGCCGGATGTTTCAGGCTGGAGGTAAAACAAAAACCCGCCTGAGTGTCTGAAAATGTACAACTTATCAAGCTATTAGTTCTTACTTATCGATGTCTGGACACACACTGGCGACTATTAAAAATATTCATCTAAGAGAAGTGATATATTAAAGTTGTCATCAAAATTCTCATGTGCCAACCACTCCCCTCTAAAGATAAATAAAACAATTATTTGTCACACATTTGTTCTATATTAAACCACTTGAAATTACACGTTACTTTGGTTATACACTCACACTGACAACAAAATGAAAATATTTCTTTAAACCCGAACGGTTTCAGCATTGATTACTTCAATAGTTAAAATGCGTGGTTTTTCAATTTGTGACGGATTTAAAATACTGGGTTATTGGGTTGGGGAGGCAAAGTTGTAAACTGTGAACCATTAGATGCCTTTGCTTTATTCTTCCCCGTGTGCAAACGCTGATCCTGTTCCTACACGGCCTCTGGTTTGCACACTTTGTGTTTTTACGAAACGTACATTCATTACCGCGTATTACGCTTCTAATCGTGTATCTTTTCAACAACACACAAAAACGACCCAGCATTTTCGTCGTTGCTTACGAAGTTATTTCAAACAAAACGTAATGCTTCAGGAATCAGAAACCTGCTGATGCCAAAGGCTCTGAAGGCGTTCAGAGCATTCAAACCTCTCTGAAAATGGAACTAGTCGGACTTGCATCGGTCATGTTGAGAAAAGTCTTACCTGCTTTCTAGCCGTAGTATGTACGACATTAGGAATCGAGCATATGAAAGTTAGCTTATTTTTTTTTTAGAAAGGTATCTGCATTGTTTTCTGTTGAGCCTCTAAAATTGGAACGAATATAGCGGGTTTTGTCCGTAATTTATTAGCTGTAAGTTTGCAACAATGTCTACGGAAAAGCAACGGCTTTTGTACTCTCCGCTCAAAAGTTGAGAATAATGGCCAGCTAGGACTTGAAACCACGACGAGCATCCTCTTTGAGCGCGGATTTGAAATAACGTAGCAATGTGTACAGTTGGGTGAATCGGGGCACGATGATAATAAACAGAACCACTCAAAAATGAACGCAGGCTCAATTGGAAGCTCTGTGTCTATGTGTCTCCTACTTTTCCGTGTGTCTTTTGCGGCGGTTCGTCGGCCCAAACTGCCGCCGAAGACAACGACGACGTCGCTGCCGACGACGACAAAACCGACGGCGTTAAAAAAAGAAAAGAAAAATAACTTAATCATTTAATGTCGGAGTCGGTCACACCATCTCTTTTGGAATTTATATCCGACGCGCTACATTATTCTCATCTTGAAAGTACGCATCTCAAGCTCAGCAGTAACGTTTGGTGTGTTGGTTGGAAAGTCTCATTAATGCGCGGTATTGCAAGTCTTTTACGGAAACCAAATCATACAATTCCAGTTCCTAGTTTCATTTATATGTTTAATGCCTTTCTCACGATCTGTACCGATCTTTTGGTTTTAAAAAAATGCTTGCAAACTTATTTCGCCGTACATAACATTCTATCAACTACAAACGTCATTGTTTCATGACTCATGTAAATTTTCCTGGCATGCTGGAGTTATCAAATCGACCAGCTACATTAAAGAAAACAAATGTGTTGCTCTCAAACGGAAACCGAAAAACCTCTCGATATTTTCTCGGAAAGAAAAGAGGAGTGAGTCGATGCCGATTTAATAGACCGTCTCCAGGATCGAAGCTATCCTAGCGATCATACGCCACGCTAATCATCTCGGGTACTGATTTGCCGCTAAGTTTCTCTTTCGATTTACAAATCTTTCTTCCGTCACGTCATCCCGTCAAAATAAAACGCAGTACTGCCAAGATCGGTTATAACGAAGTGAACGGGAATTGGAAATCACTTCGCTATATCCACGATTTTGTTATAACCGACTTCGGTTAACGAAGAGAAAAAGGAAATGGGAAATTGTGATCGCTTCGCTGTAGCCGCGATTTCGTTATAACCGACTTCGATATGACTGGTCTCGACAGTTCTTGCATTTTCAAATATACCAGTTTAATTTATTATACTGCAGGTGTTGTTTTCAAATTCAGATGGAATGCTGGGGCGCGTTTGCTTTTCGGGGTCCCGATGTGCCAGAGTTTGTACGCAGGTAAAAACGGGAAGACAATGGCAGTTCGAAGAAGTATACTGGACAAGTCATCAAGTACCATCGTCTTCTCAATAGGCTTCTTATTCATTTTGTGCGCCGGGAGAGTCATGCTGCACTGTGGAGTAGTAGCCAGACCGCAAGGAAAGTGTGGCACGCGGCAGGCCGTACTCGTAACCCTCGCGGCACCTAGGCAGGCCCCTAAGGTGCGTTCACACCGGCCAGTCGCAGCTGTCGCGCGACAACTTTTGTCACAAACACGACAGTCGCAAGTCGCGAAAGCGACAGGTTTTGAACAGCCGCTTCCAGAACGCATTTGGTGACTTGTTGCCAAGTCGCCCGCGGCTGAACCAATCAGCGGCGCCTTGGAACTGACGTGAGTGCGCCTCGCGTTTGTTTACATCGTCACGCCGAACTTCTGCGAAAGAAGCAACCAACATGTGCGTTCAACACTTCGGTTCGCGGTAGCAGCCGTGTATACAGAGCCACGGAGTTCTCTGCGGTGGCTCTAAAAAGCGTTATTAAAGAACGTTCATTGCTTTATAAACCCAGCACCCCAATTTGAACGAACGGCCGAAAAAAAAACTCGGCATGACAGCGAATCTGTGCCACTACTTGACAGGTATGTGCTGCGACGCGGTAGCTCTAGCGAGCGCACGCCGATGTAGCAATTGCGCTTCCTTGTACGGTTCCGAAGGACCCAGGTCAACATAACGAGTCTTTTTGGTGTGGTAACGGGTGACGCATGCGTAGCTGTGAAATAACGGAAATGGAAAAGTTGCGAAACGCGAACTTCAGCAGTGGCGGGGTGCAGTGAATCGACGGCTGCTTCCGAGAGCTTCGAAAATCGACTCGCCGGTAGCGACTGGCCGATAGCCCGAAGTATGAACTTTGGTGGTCGCTTGTCACATGTCGTCGCTCTCGCAACTGTCGCTACTCGCCAGTCTGAACGCGCCTTTACGGCCGATGTGGTCCGTATTCCCAGTGATGGCTCTCACGAAGATAAATAAGTGCAATGAAATCAATTCCTGACTTTATATTTTTTGCAGTACTTAGACACACCACTTCGCCAACGGGGCGATTGAAACCGAAACCATGCCACTCCTCTCCATGACCAACCAGGTCCCATAATGCAATGCGCGCAGAATTGCTTGCAGAGACTTCTGGAAGTAGTCTAGTGGGATTTGACAGATCAGCCAGCTTACTCGCCTTCAGAGTAGTTTTAAATTTGAATCAGTCATGCTCGACGAGACGTGATTTCTTTGTACTTAAGTGTAATATTCTAAAGGAAAGTTTTTCGTTGAGCTCGTAAGAGAACAAGAACACGAGCGATTCTCGCAAAGCTTCGTTTCGGTAGTCCCACCAGACCATGAGAATTAAAATAAACTCCAGTGATAAATGTGTTCAGAAGATGTCAACGGCTATTTAAGAGCGTCAAACATTGCAAGGTGATTCAAACAAGAATTACAGGATACATTAAGCAGGAGCGTGTTGCCGAGATAAATTTTCTCGGGTTTTAAAAACTATGTGAAAAGATGTCTTTTGAATACGCTGTAGATACTACAAAAGAAATGATTCATTTTTAGAGAGAGAGGGGAGGAGTGGGGGGCCAAAGAAAGATTAGGAAGTTTCTTACGTTTTGAAACTTGGCAAATGTCATTCGGCAGCTACACATGTTCTGACTCACTTCGCTGAATACAAAGCGAGTTAAGCTCGCCACGAGGAGCATCGAGAAATGCGCAAGTATTCGCTGAAGACATTACAAGAAAACTTGCATCGTAACTCCGATTTTGTTTATTTGTTACGGGGTGGAGTACGTGCCTGAAACTGATGATGCGAACTGTCATACATGGTAGCTTTTCCTCCACTTTGATGCGCACTCCTAACTAACACGTTATGTTTATTATTTAGATATGAATCCCGGGTCTTACTTTGATAAGCTTCACCTCCTGGAGAATCCTGGTCTTTAATGGCCGAACTATGTTTTTGGAGCATTAAACACACATCGGGAAGTGTAACTTAATAAGTAATTTGCTGCGCTCTATATACTACCTGGTTTAAGTTGACCAAGCTATAAAATTAAAGCGCATTTAGTACATCTTCAAGCGACAGATAATGGAGCCATATTGCAGAGCACGGCTCTTGCTAGCTGATGCTTACCATCACAGTACGAAACAAATCCAGCAGAAAAACGGTGCGCCTTTCTAAAACTGGGAGAGGCAAATTGAACTTCTTTGAAGACAGCACCAACGTCTTCGTTCTTCGCCCGACGTTTCACGCTAAAGGCAGGAACAGAAAGAAATACGCCTGGGTGACTGAACATGCAGAGAAATTGTGCCTTAATGACTTCTACGTAGAACCTTTCCGAAACTGTATGATGCAACATTGGTAGTCGCCACTTTTGTTTTTTCAGGCAGGAAATATGTAATGGGGTTCAATTCCTCGCCGAAAGCTGACGCCGCATTCGCACTCCATACGACCTGCACCGAGTTCATGCCGAACGAGCCTATGATTATGCGGAGGGTAATTCGTCTTCTTCTTTCGGATGAGTTGCGGTGACGTGGGAATTAGGCCGAGCTCTGATTGGCTTTGATTGAAAGGATAGTGGGTAGACGTCAACGCTATATGTCTGGAGGTCTACCCAGTATTTGTTTTCTCAATCAGCCAATGAGAGCTCGGCGTCGTTCTGTCGTCACCGCAACTCCAGCGCAAGAAGCGAACGACATGCTCTCCACATAAACTTTTTTACGCTGCTTAATTGACTCCATAAATCGTAGCGTTGGCTGTGGTCGAACAAAACTTGTATTAATTGTAAGTCTTGTTTGTCGGAGAAATGCGTGCAAGCGGTTGTATCACGTGTCCCCCGCAGGCAGGTCCCACGTATTCAAATGCTGCGATACGTTTCCTCCGGGCGCTAAGACTTCCGTCGTCAAAACCCTAGTCTTTTTTTCCCCAAGTATCAAAGCCACTGTGCCCAAAACTGCACTTTCCGTTAAGTTTTATTATTATTATTATTTTTTTTTTTTTGCTTTGTTTTTTACTGGAGACTCACTGTTTTCGCGCGTTGATTTTGTGTCGGTACGACACTTCGCGACGTTGCGAAAATTAAAATGGTGAGACGTTTATTTAAAAAGAGGCGAGCTTCGTTCCCAGAATAATCTATACTGCTTGAAATCAAAAGAATCACTTCGTCGGCTTCTGAAACTCGAGGGTTCGACACGCCAATAGAACCTTGTTTCAAGAAATGGAAACCTGCTCGTGGTCTCATCCCGCTTGATTAGCTCCACGAAGGTGTAAATATTAAGGTGAGCATTCTTGAGAGCATTAGTAATGGTCCCAGTATCCGACGACAATATGGGTCACGAAAATTGGTTGACTAAAATTAATTTTATGCTGGATATTTTTTCACCTTTTACGAAATGTGTTCATCGCTATCAGATTTCCTTCAACTTCGTCCGTACTCAGCTGTAGTCAGCTAATTTTTTAGCATATCTCTTATTTGTCTTTTCCAAATGATTTGATCTGAGAGGCAAACGTTCTCTGTCGAACACCGTGACCCCCAAACCCAGCAATTCATACCAAGACACGTAGATGTTCGAGCTTCAACGCACATGGTCGTTTGATAACATGATTTGATACGCGAGTTTGCGTGCGTGTTTTTGAGAGCTGGGGATTTCGAAGTTGAGAGACGTAACGCGTGGTTTTGGCGGTGAGGGTTCCGAGAAGGGGTTTATAAGATTGGGTTATCTCGTGAACCACCCGTCCAAGTTTATTTTGCCAGTCACGCCCCGTTGCTGTTTCTCGCAGGCGTCACGTCTACCATAACTACTACCAATCGCTCAAATAACTATAGGAAATTGATTTTATAATTTCTTTGGAACAAGAGCTTTTAATTTCTCCCCTGCAACTTCCTGCTAATAATGGCAACAATCTGCCAACTTAATAGTAACCATATTTGATGTTTTCCACTTTCAAAAAACACCTAACATTTTACACAAATTACAATAATTGTGTTTGCTTTATTTTTCTTTCTGCCTTTTTACCTTTTACCACGGCCCTACAATGACTGTATGCACCTCTCATGCAAAGCCCCTCTGGATATCTAAGCACTTATGAATAAAATGGAACAATTCTTCTAATAATTTCGGGCATGACGGAGTTAACAAGACCGTCTCTGAAAAGCACAAGGGACAGTTTTGTTTTTCTACTGAAACACCCTTCGAGAGAACCTTATGTTTTTTTCTAACGAAACGAAACGGTATGATAATTAGGCGATGGAGGATTAAATCGGAATATGACAGGTCAGCCTGCAGATGACGGGTGAGCATCATTAAAAGTTAAGAGCAATTTTGAAACACCCTCCTATCTTGAGACGCCATCCCCGAAATACAAGCCTGTTTCAAAAAACGTCCAAATCAGCCTTCTGACTAAAATATTGCTATAATTTCTTTTGTGAGAACGTTTTTGTTTCTCGTGCCATACTATAAACGCCTTTATTTTCGCGAGGACCTTATATTCGCAAATTTCAAAAATCGCCTACAATTCGCGAAAAATAGGTCCCGCGACCAATTCCGGTAAAATGTAAACACACTGGAACCTATATTGAGATCCCACGGCGTCGCAAAAATTGAAACCCGCGAAATATTCCAAAACTTCAGCTTTGACCTAAATCGCGAAATATTGAGCCCGGTAAAAATAACTAGACTACAGTATGCTTTCGTTTCGGGCACTCAAACTCAAAAAAAGAAGCAGGGGACAAGCACAAGACAAACGCGTTCTTTCACGTTCAGTTCAGGCACCTAAACAAAAAATTTTATTTGGTTTGTTTTTCCTTAACTCGTTCAAACGCACACTTATGCTGCTTGTTTGTGGGAAGACCTCATTAGAGCTGTTTTAAATATTCTGTACGACAAAATTAGAGCATTAAAACTAGTCTAGAGGAACAAGTTCGGTCTAGGTCAACTTTGTTTTTCCCTCAATGTACCCTTTTCAAAACTCCACCAAGCAACAATGGCGGCCGCCTTTTCTTGGGTAACAAGTGCGTGATTTGTATCCGATTCCTTGCCGAGCGCAGACGCAACCCTCCTTTCGAACAGATTCTCAGAGTACGTGACCATACAATGGCGGTCTCGGATGATTTTCGCAGTACTTACTAGACCTAACAGGCTTTAGAAAATGCTATATTGTTGAGAAGAAAAACCAGCCCCTAGAAGGGTATCATAGGCCAACGCCCTGTTCACAAGCATAGCCGCGTTTCTCCACACCTGGGACGCGGGCACTGTCGCGTGCGCAGGAACCAGATTTGCCGAAGATAAAACTTCTGCGTTTGCGCCGTGCGGACAGCAACGCCACCGCAGCATTGTGACGTAACAGCCGCATGGTGGTCTATAGACCGTTTTACCGAAAGAGGGCGAGAGAGAAAAGGGGAAAGGGCTACCGGCGCTTTCCCTCTTTCTGATTGTGTAGAAAGAGTGAAAATCCCGTATGAGAGGCTTGGCCGGTGTTGGGTGCCCGCAGTACCCAAACTTCGTTCGCCCTTTCTTTTCTGTTTTAAACTCGCAAACTTAATTATAGCTACGGGCTTCGATGGCATCAGTCCCCCGGTCATCGGGACACCATTGCTCGGTCATAGGGTGCACGAATAAAAACAGAAAGCGTCGAATATTGTCTGAGGACTTATGTAGCTTGCGAGGAATCCAGCAAGGCGAGAGCGGCTGCAATGTCTTGCAATGCAATGTCGGGATCATGTAGAAAGCTCCATCGCTTTCCATATGACCCCGGTTTCAGGCGGCAGTGGATTGCGTCCGTAAACCGAAAAGGCGTTTCCTCAACGGCAACCTCTCGACTGTGCTCGAAACATTTTGTGAATGGAGCGCGCACCGAACGCTGTACCGCCGATGAACATGGGGTACGCTCGCAAGGTGCGTGCGAGTTTTCTCGTGATAACTGCTGTTTGAGCTTGTGAAATTTTGTAACTGAATATATCTTAATATTAATAATTTTCAGTGGTGACTGACTCGATTTGGTCATCTACAACACTTAGTTGAAGGCTCGTTTCCGCAGCCGGGTGAGGCTGGAAATTTTTGAAATGGTAGTTCTATCGGTTTTCTTGAATCACAATCTCCTGCGTCATACCACAGAACCGGCAAAAGAG
The DNA here is from genome assembly GCF_016920785.2 of Ixodes scapularis. NCBI lineage: Eukaryota > Metazoa > Arthropoda > Arachnida > Ixodida > Ixodidae > Ixodes > Ixodes scapularis. Next base: position 67,794,642 of record NW_024609881.1, read on the forward strand.
CTCCTTGGAGTGGCGCTGGTTTGTTGTTTCCTTTGATGGGGTGATTTGAAACGCCGGACAGTTGCTGCAGGGTACGTCTCGTGTGTTGCGATCTGCGTTTTCGAGCCCAGTGTGCAAGTTTCTTTGTTCGAGTCATGGCATCCGTCAGTGCGGCGACGGGGGGAACAGCGGCAGCGAACGTGCCAGCGATAGAAATTGGAGGTTAGTACTCAAACTATTGCATCAAATAGTAAAATTATTCGTGGCTGCTTTGAGGCTTACTGCGGTTTCATATAAGTACATCTAGAACGTCCTCGTCGTTCATCCACAAGGAAATATAAGAACACGGACACGAAGAAAAAAGCAGCACAGCAAAACGATCAGTAGCCGCTCCGGGTGTTTACAAAGGTTAATTGAGGCTCCCGTTTCGTGTATCGCTTGTTGATTACTAAAAATGGCTACGTTGAAATAAGCTCGTTGCAAGGAAAAATTGATAAATGGTTCACCGTTTCCAGTCATGCGGAAAGCGATGGAACTTAAAAAACATTACAGGCGCACTCGCCTTGCCGGATTCCATGCAAGCTACTATAGGTCCTCGGACAGTATTCGACGCTTTCTGTCGTTATTCGTGCACCTTATCACCCAGCAATGGTGTCCCGTTGACCGGGGGACTGTCGCCATTGAAGACAATGGCTCTAATTAAGTTTGGGAGTTTGTAACAAAGAAGAAAGTGCGAACGAAGTTGGGGCGCTGCAGACTTCCAACACCGGCCAAGCCTCTCATCCGGGACTTTCACTCTTTCGACACAATCAGAAAGGAGGAAAGCGCCGGTAGCCCTTTCCCCTTTTCTCTCTCGCTCTCAAAATGGCGCTACCCACGATAAAACGGTCTATACTTACGTGCTTGCACCAAGCTCGCAATGTCCTGATGTGTCCCAGTTGACCGGGTCGCTTGTCCTCGGCGCCGTATTTCGTAATGTGCCCATTCATGAACTCAACTTCCAGCTAAAATCTAGGATGGAAGAAAAATAGTTGATTTCAAGTTTATTTTCTTTTTAGACTGAACCATAGCATCCTAAAATAGAGAACAAGGTTGTATTTTTCCCGCTAGAATAGACCCCCAAGTTGCAAGCAAATGAAGAGCAGTGGCAGGCGAGGTCAAACGCATTCAGAATGCAGTGTCACACACATGTCCTAGTGACTATACCTTCTCCGTTTTTGTCTTTCTTTTTTTTTTTGTGGAGAAACAAAAAAGATTGACTGCATTCTTTGATAATTTCTCTCCGCAAGAACATTAATCAACACTAGAGGGGAACTTTGCATATTGCCTGAGAGGGCCGCGTGACCCGGGGGTGCGCCACCATTCAATTAAACAGCTCTTGGAGTCACATAAGGGCCCCCAAATCGCCCCATGTGGATACACACTTTTTTTTTGTCACTCCCAGTATTGGTTGCCGACTCTGAATCGGAAGGCGCAGGGTTTCACTTTTATAGGGCGGTTTCACAGAACTCTTTTTACTTCCCGTGAGCTGCGTTTCGCCATGGTTACGAACAGTGTCCGGCACATTCGCGATTAGTTTGCATGCAGACGATTAGATATTGGCGTCGTTCTTGGTGTTGGTGAAACGCATGTTGGGGACCAGTGGCTCCACCGATAACAGAAATCGGGATTTTACTAATCACCAAGCGTTTAGGGCGCCAAAGAAAACTAGTACACAAAGGGGAAAAAAGTAAAAAGGCCAAAAAGTTAGGGCGCGTACAAGCTGGTGAATGTCAGGGGTTCTTTCTTTTTTGTGCATGTTCGATCGTTCCCCTAATGGGAAAGATTTCTTCTTTTTTTTTTCTTTTTTTTTTGTGATGTTATCAGGACCTCGCCGAGGTGGGTTAAGAGATCTTCCCCTCCCTCCTTTTGTTTGAGCTAGAACAGTACCGGTTTTTCTGTTGGTCAATGTCCTCCCTCTCTTGTGTGTTCGGGAAAAAGAAGTTCATCCTCTCCGTTTTTCAATCCTTTTTGGTTTCTGGGCACCTGTGCCTTATAAAACCAGGATCTTCTGTCCAATAAACTTCAGCTGTGTTTGAGACTTTGTGTCGTGTTGTTCTTTTTCCCCCCAGTCTCGGGGTTTTGTCCAAAATGTAAAAAGGCCGTTTTTCGGTTCGAAAATGGGAAAATATAGCGGACTATTTCTCACATCTTTTTCTTCGAAAGCTCACAGTTTTTTTTACAGCGGCGCTATTAAGGAGCAGTTTCCCCAGGATCGTGTCCGCCAGCAAATGAATGTCGACACAACACTTCGAACAGTTACAGCAGTCGCTCATAGATGGTGGCTACCCAAGCAGCACCAGAAAGTGAATTTCGATCGGCCGACGGTTGGCCAGTGTCTGGACAGCTTGGCCACTTTAAGTGCTTGGCCACCGGAGACATAAACAAGGCCGGCAAGGGTCCGGCCACAAACTAGCTGTTTTTAGCTTGTCCGCCGGAGACATAAACACTGCCGGCAAGCGCCTGGCCAGAAGTGCTCATTTTCAGCTTGGCCGCCGGAGACAAAAACGGCCGGCAAGTGTTTGGCCACAAGTGCTGATTTTCAGCTTGGCCGCCGGAGACATAAACACGGCCGGCAAGTGTTTGGCAGTAGTGCTGATTTTCAGCTTGGCCGCCGGAAACATAAACACGGCCGGCGAGTGTTTGGCCAGCAGTGCTGATTTTCAGCTTGGCCGCCGGAAACATAAACACGGCCGGCGAGTGTTTGGCCAGCAGTGCTGATTTTCAGCTTGGCCGCCGGAAACATAAACACGGCCGGCGAGTGTTTGGCCAGCAATGCTGATTTTCAGCTTGGCCGCCAGAGACATAAACACGGCCGGCAAGTGTTTGGCCACAAGTGCTGATTTTCAGCTTGGCCGCCGGAGACATAAACACGGCCGGCAAGTGTTTGGCCAGAAGTGCTGATTTTCAGCTTGGCCGCCGGAAACATAAACACGGCCGGCGAGTTTTTGGCCAGCAGTGCTGATTTTCAGCTTGGCCGCCGGAAACATAAACACGGCCGGCGAGTGTTTGGCCAGCAGTGCTGACTTTCAGCTTGGCCGCCGGAGACATAAACACGGCCGGCAAGTGTTTGGCCACAAGTGCTGATTTTCAGCTTGGCCGCAGGAGACATAAACACGGCCGGCAAGTGTTTGGCCAGTAGTGCTGATTTTCAGCTTGGCCGCCGGAAACATAAACACGGCCGGCGAGTGTTTGGCCAGTAGTGCTGATTTTCAGCTTGGCCGCCGGAAACATAAACACGGCCAGCGAGTGTTTGGCCAGCAGTGCTGATTTTCAGCTTGGCCGCCGGAAACATAAACACGGCCGGCGAGTGTTTGGCCACAAGTGCTGATTTTCAGCTTGGCCGCCGGAGACATAAACACGGCCGGCAAGTGTTTGGCCAGAAGTGCTGATTTTCAGCTTGGCCGCCGGAAACATAAACACGGCCGGCGAGTGTTTGGCCAGCAGTGCTGATTTTCAGCTTGGCCGCCGGAGACATAAACACGGCCGGCAAGTGTTTGGCCACAAGTGCTGATTTTCAGCTTGGCTGCCGGAGACATAAACACGGCCGGCAAGTGTTTGGCCAGAAGTGCTGATTTTCAGCTTGGCCGGCGGAAACATAAACACGGCCGGCGAGTGTTTGGCCAGCAGTGCTGATTTTCAGCTTGGCCGCCGGAAACATAAACACGGCCGGCGAGTGTTTGGCCAGAAGTGCTGATTTTCAGCTTGGCCGCCGGAGACATAAACACGGCCGGCAAGTGTTTGGCCACAAGTGCTGATTTTCAGCTTGGCCGCCGGAGAGAACACGGCCGGCAAGTGTTTGGCCAGTAGTGCTGATATTCAGCTTGGCCGCCGGAAACATAAACACGGCCGCCGAGTGTTTGGCCAGTAGTGCTGATTTTCAGCTTGGCCGCCGGAAACATAAACACGGCCGGCGAGTGTTTGGCCAGCAGTGCTGATTTTCAGCTTGGCCGCCGGAAACATAAACACGGCCGGCGAGTGTTTGGCCAGAAAAGCTGATTCTCAGCTTGGCCGCCGTGGACATAAACATGGTCGACAATTGTTCGGCCAAAAGTGCTGATTTTCAGTTTCGCCGCAGGGACACCCATAATCTAAACTTTCATCGCGTTGGCAAAACTTTGGCATAACGACGGGCAGCGAGAGAAGCATCATGAGCGAGTGGTTGGCAGGATATTAGTGCGTGCATCGCGCGAACACTGTTAGCGCAAGCAAACGATCACCGTTTTATTCAGTTCTTTTTTCGTTACACTTGAAAGGCTATTGTCTTAACTAGCACTGTCGTGCGATATGTTCATTTGGAAAAGTACTAGAAGTGGGAAAATATTGTGCCCGTCGTTGTTCTATGAAAATAAAATACGAAAGCAGCGCCGACGCCATCTTCGCGCTAACAATACCGCTCTGTCGCTGCGCGGCCCTCTTAGCGCGAATACCACATCCGCGATTTTTCGGTTAGTGCTCTACATATTTTCTTCCCAACTGCACTCGAAGAAAAAAAAGTTGTAGTCGGGTGCATCGGGCTCACATGCTCCCCTTTCCTGGAAGACGCACCCTCCGTTACCCAGCCAGTGTACCTGTATACCGACCATAAGCCCCCTTCTCTACCTTAAAAACCTATAGGTGTATCAATGCACTCAGCTTAGTAAACCGCCACGCTAGCCACGCTTCCCGATCAGCTTTTGCTTGAATCGGATAAGATTGGATATTTCAGGGTTTGTGTTTTGGAAGAGCCTAAACGAGACGCCTCTCATATATTGATTAAACTTAAGCTAGTCTCAGTAATGTTTCATATAGGTGCTAGGATACTGATTTCCTGTGCCAAGGAAAGCTACCAGCTTCGGTTAAAACCGCAACGGAAAGGTTCAAAATCGAACCACGCGTAAAAGAAAAAGGAAATGAACATCTCGACCTAGATGTACAGAACGCTGGTTTTGTTGTTAACAACGTGGTTGTTGGAGGTTGGTGGGAAACACCGTGACGCTATTGACACTATCGTGGTGATTGACGCCAGTGATGCTCGGCCCTACTATACAGTAAAATGTTTACACCTTTAAGGGTGTAAAAGGGGTGTTGTAGCAACTTACACCCTCGGCTACACCCTTTTAACACCCTAAAAACTAGGAATACAACCTCACAATTTTACCGAAAAAGGTGCTGTTTCGTTTTACACCCCACATTTAGTGAAGAATGTGAGAAGGGTGTAGAAGAGGGTGCTGAATAAATAATGTGAAATGGTTTTGGAAAGCTTATATATGGGTCTGTACATAAGGTACAGGTAAGATTTCTGCTTGAAAAACAACAGTTGCTAGCAGTCTAGTTTCTTATAATGTCAGTTGTAATTCATGCAAATAGCTAATAATAAAGCTCCTCTTTTGCAAAAAATTTTTATCTTTGCAACAAAAGTTTATATAGGAGTTCATATTTAAGTTTCTTACCAATCACTCTATGCTCGGAAATCGGAAAGTAGGCTGAAATGCTCTATACTAGCATTTCTTACAAATATTTATTGATGGAAGTGTACAGTAAGAGAATCAGTTAGTCTCGAGTTTATATCTGGCAACATGAAATTAAAATATTGTGAAAACGTTTGACAAATATTCATGACATGCTGCTTGAACCTGTCCCATGACCATGTCAACCCTGACTAAAATAGTGATTTGAGAACATGGTGACATGCACAAAAACTCACACACATAAAGAGGCAAATCCCATAATAAACCAGTACGAGACATCGAATAAAAAATGGCCTATGGTCGTCTATGGGAAATTCAATGGGAGGCTATCACCCCCTGTAGCTTTGCATGGTCGGCCTCAAAAATTTATAGATACAGCTACAGCCAGCTATAGAAAAGTTTAGGGCCCTGTGTCTAAAGTCTCAGGGCTATGTTTCAATAACAACAACAATAATTTCATAATTTCATAATTTCATAATTTCATAATTTATTTGTGATGGAGGAGCATATCCACAAGACAACGCAGGTTCGTCAAAGCCTTCATGGGCTTGTGTGACTAAACCGAGGTTGCAAAGATATCAAAATAATTATCACAAAAGAAGAAAGAAAAAGGAGAAATATAAAAAAAAATTGTGAACTTGACCAGAATTAGCTAATGATAATGATGATAATGATAATCAATCAATCAATCAATCAATCAATCAATCAATCAATGTTTATTAAAGTGTCCAGGAACAACCAATTGGTTTTAGTGCTGGCACACTAAAAAAAATGAGCAAAAACACACACATACAAACACGCATACACACGAGTGCAGAAGGAGAACGTAGTTCTCCAGTCTCAGAATAAAAATATTAACAAGTATGAAAGACACTCAGATTAACAAGGGAAATCAAAAGCACAAAACAGAGACATCACCAGGTGTGAGAGCGAAAAGCAAATACTACATCTGCGCTTCAACTGATCAGCCCTTTTCCTGCAAGAGGAAGATTTGAACAGCATTTCCGAACTTGCTCCCGCATGAGTTAAAAATATCAATTGTGTCAGAGTAGCGATTATAACACTCCGCCGATCTTTGGATCGGGTTTAAGTTGCTAAAATGTCGAGCTATATAAAAAGATGATTGGAGCCGTGTAGGCACACGTGGAACTCTGAGGCTCACTTCGGACAGAAGGCTGGGAGAGTTAATCGAGCCGTGCAGGGTCTTAAACAAAAACAACAAATCTGCCTTCACCCGACGCTGCTGGAGGCTCAACAAGTTGACAAGTTGCGAGTTACACACACCGTTCAGACAAGGATCACCATTCTCAAGGTAACGATATTTAAAGATAGAAATAAATTTGTTTTGGACTCGCTCGACAGATGAACTGTTAGTTTTGGAAATGCTGGAAATAATAATAATAATAATAATAATAATAATAATAATAATAATAATAATGTTTATTTACGCGTGTAGTTCACTTCATAGTGAGGCGGGTCTGTCAAAGCCAGACAAAAGGCTTGTTGGACAAAACCCTACAGTTTGTGATAAAAAAGCGTCCCTACACACGTAAGCTTTCAAGCTCAACATACATCACAATATAAACGATGATGGTCACACAAACACATGCACATACACAGCACAGTCAAAGCTTGCACTTTTAGATCGGAGCATTTGCTTCAGTTTGTTTAGTAAGTCCACAGTGTAAACATCGTCCGGTAGGCTATTAAATATATAGGGAACATAAAAACTCCGAATTCTTTTTTCGTAGTTTCTCACAACAAAAGGCATTTCATAGCGCTCGGTATGTCGAAGTGATCTAGATACGACATGAGGTACTCTGAAATTATCAAACCAAAAGTGTTTCAATATAACGGTCTGAACCAATAAGGAGTGGAACAATGGCAAGCCCAAGACTGCTATGATCTCTTCTTCAGTTTGCGATATGGAACCATAAACAATGCTTTTAAATATTCCTTTTAAGACTGAGTCTATTTTTTGGCCCCATCGTCTTGGGCTGTAACCAAAAATAGTTATTCCGTAACGCAAAACACTGTATGCCAAAGCGTGAGCTATTGTCTTTTTCGTTGAATAAGGTATTAAAGATCTGGTATTGTACAATAAACAAGCTACCTTTCTCAGTCGTTTACAAAGTTTTGACAGATGAGAATTCCACGACAAATCACTTTCGAATTGAATTCCTAAATATTTAACTTGATCTACATAAGATATGGGACAACAGTTACAAGATGTACAAAGAGAGGTATGCATATAAATAGGATGATTGGGCGTTAACACCTTAAGAGGGTTACGGAAGCAGACAAGCTGAGTTTTAGATGCATTTATCGTAAGACAATTTGTCTTAAACCACTCATTAAGTTGACAAGTGTCCTCTTGGAGTAATGCGATTGCTACAGGATAATCAAGATGTTTTTAAAGCAACACTGTGTCATCCGCATATTGGAACAATTTACATGTTGAATCTGAGTTAGACATATCGTTTACAAAAATGTTAAAAAGAAGAGGTGACAAAACAGAACCTTGGGGAACCCCAGCCTTTAAGGTAACTCGGGAGCTTCGACTATTACCTATAGAAACTAGCTGTGTCCTCTCAGTTAAAAAGTTCCGGAGAAGAAAAAGAAATGGGCCGCGGAATCCAATGTTTTGCAATTTTGTTAGTAAAATATTGTGACTCACTGAATCGAACGCCTTTGCTATATCAATAAAAAGTGCGCAAGCAATCTGATGCCTCTCGAAGGCTAGGTGCAATTCATCTGCAAAATCTTCCAAAAGTGGCGGTGTCCCACGTCCGTTGACAAACCCATATTGACTGGGCGTCAGAATATTAAAGTGATCAAGAAAGGCCGTCATAGTTTGAAAATATGTTTTTCTAAGATTTGGACAATACAGAGCAAAATGAAAATTGGTCGATAATTGTCAAGTTTTTTATGCTCGCCCCCCTTAAATACGGGCTTCACTAGCGCACTTTTCAAATCAACCCGGATCATTCCGGAGGAAATGAAACCATTTAACATGTGAAGGAGCACAAGTTTTATAGAATCATAATTTCGGCGCAGATCATTTGCACTGATACCATCGATACCGGGCGCCTTGTTAGTTTTGAAACTAAAAAGCAAAGTGCGCAGATCATGTTCACACATTTCGGGAAGGAATGCCGAGGAAACATTTGAATCAAGAAAATCTGCCGTGAACATAGTATCATCCCGAGCTACTCCAGAATATTTAGCGAAGAACATATTGAAATCGTCTACAAGTTTTGTCGTATTGTTACCAAACACTTTCTCTAGGGAGGCGTCTATCGATCTCTTTACACCCGTGCCTCGTAATTGATTTATTAAACTCCAAGTCATTGAAATATTTGACCTTGCTTTAAAAAACTTATCTCGAAAGTATTTTCTTTTTACTGATCGAATAAGCGCGGTTACACGGTTTCGCATACTACGGAATTCTTTTTTTCAAGTTTGTATTGGTTGGATATCGCCGACATCTAGCCCAAAGAACATCTTTACAGCGGATAGCTGACAAAATGTCACTCGTTAACCATTCTTGTTCGCTACGACGCCGCCTCAGAGTGATAACCTTTTAAGATTTGTCCTTGAAGTAGTCTAATATATCTCTAAACCTACAGTACACTTCATCAAAGTCTTGAATAGAGAGTAAACTATTCCAATCATAGGTTTTAACCAAATTATCAAATTTAATTTTATCAGTTATTTTCAGTGTTTTTGTTATCGCTATTTTTGATTTCATCGTGAGTTGGGATGCAAGTTGACACGCCACAAAGTAGTGGTCGGCTAATTTTTGCTCTATTACAGCCGATTTTGCAACAACATTCGGAGCGCGTATGCTTATATGATCCAGACACGAGGCCACAAGGTGATTATCCAAGAGTTCTTCTCGAGTTGGAGCTAAAATCAGTTCCTCCAGACCAAAATGCGCTAAAAGATTCAGATAGTCACATACAATAGACTTGGCGGGTTGAAGCGTATCAATGTTGAAATCACCTACTAAACAGATGTCGACAGACTGAAAATTGCCAAGTGTATTTTTTAGTTATTCTAAAAATCTTAAAGGATTAACTGAAGGAGGTCTGTAAAAAGCTAATAAAATAAAGGACCACTTATCATTCCATAGCCTCATAGACAAAGACTCGCAATGGAAAAACTCTACATCAAGTGTTTCAGTACACCACAAGTCCTTAACAAATATCGCAATTCCTCCTCCTCGTCCTGAATAATAATAATAATAATAATAATAATAATCAATAAGCTAGTGTTTTAACAGTGTCCCTGGACATCCAATTGTTCTTCTTGCGGGCGCAGTGCAATAGAACGCACAAACAGACGCTTGCGCGCTCGCAGTCGCACACATACACGCACGCACGTACACACGCATGCACACACGCAAACCCACGCCCGCGCGCAGACGCACACGGATGCACAACCAGAAACGCACACGCGCATGCACGCGGACGCATCCACACGCGCGCGCACAAACACACGCACGCGCATGCAAACACACGCACACAAACATTTACGACGAAGGAAACGTTGCTTAAGTTAGTTTCGGTTTCGGTTTACACAAAAAAGAAACAACCTAAAGTTTAAATAAAACCTAACATTTACGCACGTCTTGTATTGTTTTACATTATTATTTTAGTGAAATTCTTATTGTTACTAATATAATATTATTTTGCTTAGCATTGTTCTAAAATAAATAACAATAATTAAAAAGGAAAAGAGACTCTTGAAGACTGCGCAAGACCATCGCTATCGCAATCAGCTTCCGTTGGGCTCGGTTGAATGGTTGCTGAAGTTCCAGAGGCTTCGGAAATCTCCTTTTTTTATGTTTTAGCCATTTTAAGGGATATTTTAAATATTTTCCTTAGGAATACCGTGTTCAAGGATAACAATCGGTGACTGAGAGCTGAGAGACGCTGCCTCTTGCCAACGCCCGTAAGTTCAGAACCGCCCATGCACGACTCGTGCAAACGCCGGTTAGCAACTTTCTTTTGTTTCTGCGAAGTGGGCTGCTGTTTCAAACATTGTCGTGCACCGTGCGCTTGCTAAGCTATGCTTGATTCTAACTATGCTTCTGCCCTGTGTTATTTCGTTATTTGAAAAGAGCGTATCTTCTTCAAAACCTGTGGCTCGCTCCGCAGTGTGAGAAAGATTCCCGCGCGGCGGAACCGTGGGCATGTTCTTTGCGCCGTCGTGCGGCGCTCGTCCGACGACACTTGTGCGGAGCGTTCAAGTGCCGTCCGACGGCAGTTCAAGGATTCAGTCGCCGTCCCAAAGTGTTAATCACAGGTCATGCTAGGTCTGACGTCTTGTCCTAACAGCCGCTCCCCACGGATTTGTTTCATAAAGCGGGAGCGAGAAAAACGTTAGAAGAGCGAGCATGCAGCATGATTTTTTGCATAAGCTAATGCCTGTGCGTAGAGACGCGCGGTCTCTTCGTCATATTTCCGAGGATAAAAGCGCTAAAAACAACGGACAAACAACGCCCTGTGTTTGTTTTTTTTACTTGTCCATTGTTTTTAGAGGTTTCACCCTCGGAAATTAGGTATCTTCGCGTTTACCGAACCGGCACACTTTTTAAGTTTACGATTGTGTGATGCAAAAAATAAAAGGAGTTTAGATGTCACGTTTTTTAGTAGTGGCGAAAGCCCTTACAAAAGTCAGAGCAGCTAGAAAAAGCAAAAACATGAAAAAAGGCGGACAAAATTAACTAAGGTCAAACTTGAATATTTGATGGAGTTCAAAGACTACCACCGTTCCAACTCGCCCGGTTATTCTTTCTGTCAAACAATAATAGCCAATAGTAATAAACAAATAAATGCCAACTATTAATTGGTTACAAAGTCGTAATTGGTGCATTGCAGCCCTACGCTGCTCTACTCTTTTGGCGATATCAGGTAATGTGAAAATGTATAGGGCTGTTCATAGCAACCATTTATGCCCGACCCATTATATTGAGTTTTTTCTTTATATAAAAGTTATATATAAAAAAGTGCTCTTCCTAAATTAAGCCGCACCACTAAATGTACAATAGCGTGTAACGTTTATGTATGTTCTCAGCAAAAGAAAAAGATGCATTAAAAAAAGGCCAATCATTTTGTTTCCTCTCCGTTGGAGCTTCTTTCACGTACACGCAAAATGTGGGTGTCTACGTCTAAAAGAGTGGAATTGACATTTCCTGCAGGGCTGGAAGGCCTGACTCAGTTTGGCTAGCAGCTTGAAACCCATGGGAACTTGGGGAACTGAACCACAAGAGTGAAAGTGACACCCGCCTTGCACTTCCTGAACGATGGCACCATGAGCAAGGGGGAGCCGCCCTAAAGTGAATGCAATAGCAGATGGGTCGTTCCAGTGAACCCCTATACAGATGATACCAAGCAGAAAATTATTAATAAATGTGTTATTAAAAACATGGAATGTGAATGGCACGGACAAGAAGGAGGAGATCAACACAGCGCTGTGTTGTGTTCATATCCTCTGTTTCCATATTCTTCATGCTTTCTTTTCAATAATTGGCTACTAATTAGTCCAATCATCAGCACTAGTCAATAACAGTATGCTGCTATTTATTAGTATGCATTAACACCGTGCTTGCAGTTGAATCTTACAGTCATTTATTAATGGACAAAAACAAAAAGGAGGGTGCAAGCTAGCTAAACAGGCTAAACACACAATTTATTAAAGACGGGTTCTCTGAAGGATGACACAAACGCAGAGAAGTATCAAACACGGCTGAGTATTAAAGGCAAAAGTGAATAGGCGACCCAAAAAAGAAAACGCAGGAGAAGACATGAAGTCAGTCTTTACAATTTCTTTTCTGCTTGCCACCACTTTACAAAGGGAATTCCTTCCTTGGTCTTACAGCGTTTTACTGTTCACAACCCCTGACATACCCAAGGACAGTAAACATAAAAAAGCAACCTACGAACATTGGGGTAAATGTGATTGAACAAACAACAGGGAATGCCTTGAGCTTTCAACCTAGGAAATAAAAAATATGCAGAACATCAAGATTAAAAAAAAAACAGACGGACGGATCACATTTGTTTCGAACAAAAATATAGGCCAAGAAACTTCTTCCACTCAATGGCAAAACACAGGGAAGACACTAATAGATTTCTAGGTTTCATCATTGTTAGTGATTCTTTCAGTATACCCTTGTGGTCACTCTCTTTAGTCAAAATTATTTCATCATCATTCATTAAATCATCACAGTTGTGTTCTTTAAAGGGGTACGGAAACAAAAATTGAAATATTCAAATTTCGTTCGGAAGTGAATGAAGTATGAGGGATAATAACCGTAAATGATAATCGCACGTTTGTATTTTGAACGACTGGCTATATCTTGCGTTCCAAACGGTGCACTCGAGCAAGCGCTCGAAGAGAAGCGAACGGAGAGCGCGATGCGTCATGGGATATCCGGCGCAAACAAAAGCAGAAAAGATTCCCCGCGTTCGTGGAGTAGCAAGGCAGGCGTGGTTATCAGCTTTGCCCTTGGTGGCGCTGGCAGCGTTGTGGTGGTGTCAATAGCGTCAGCGCGTTACAACCGAGCCGTTCGAAGTACCCGTGGCGTGACGAGCGTGTGGCTGGCCCACGTGGGCTGGCCCAAGGAGCACGTTGCTTCCACAACACTGTCAGCTTAGGGCTGAACGGGGTGGGGAAAGCAACTTTTGTTCGAGTTTTGAGCGACGGGCTAATCTTCTAGGGGGAGAATGGCTGTTTCCGGTTGCACGAACGAGGGTCCGAGAATGAGGGGAGTCCTTCCTTTCCGTCTTCTTGGACCGTTTGGTACAATGCGCGATTAGTGAGTTGAGCCAGATGCGCGTAGGAGACAAGTGATAAGCGAAGCGTGGGTTGCCTGCAATCCTCTGAGACAAACAAATCATGTCACTTGATCTCCAAACAGGAAAGCTTTCCATGCTTCGTTTGTGGCAGACCATGATGTTCACAATGGTTCAGCCGTGCAGTGCGATGCTTGGGGCCACTGCTTGCTCACTTAGAGTTCGAGAAAAGGGGCTGCCGTAGCACTTCCCAATTGCCCACGGGGTTATGATGTGGCTTGCAAGGAGCTCTTTTGTATTACCTCTTCATGAAGTGAGTTGTGTTTAGTGTGACTCATTATTTCTTTATCACATGCCTCGTATGTGGTGATGTGGCAATCCCTCTAAGTGAAAAAAGTGTAAATGTGTTCACTAAACATGATAAGCTGTAAATCCTGTAATAATAATATAAGAATATGAAATACCATATATGATTTTTGTACAATTTACAAGTTCTTGTATGTGTATTGGACACATTCCAATGAAATGTGCACTGGGGTCTATACTTCATTTCACCCTTCGTCAGAGCGCGGCGGACGCTACCAGCCAATCCAGCGTCGAGAGAGCGTCATGTGACCTTGAACGCCACATAACCAAAACGGCGCATGATACCCTCCCGGCGCCAGATTGGCTGGAATTGCCCAGCATCCACTGGGCCACCCCAGCAGGTGTCCGTTTCATGCCAAGCACCCTTTACCAAGGGTGTTAGCAAGCACCCTATATGAAGGGTGCTTGCCTGAACGCCATAAGGGTGTTAGCCCAGGGACAAACTGATTTCCACCCTTAAGTGTGTAAAAACTTTTACTGTGTACTCTAGGCTTCTCTTTTCCATTAGTGCCAGTAAGCTTGTGTAAAGTGAAAAATATTGTAACTGAACAGTGCAGAGTTTTAGTAGATCGCTCCCATGACTCCGATAACGATACCCGATACTTCGCCACCGCCTCCCTTGCGCGTGCATTGTATCGTTATCGGGGCTATCGGAGGTATCGGAACGATCTACTAAAACTCTCTATTGTTGCACTGTCCACCTAAAGTTACTTCTTTTTATATTTTTTTACTGCTGCACTACCGGGGGATCTTAATGGTGGGACAACATACCATCCCTGAACCCACGACGACTGGAATGGTGGTCGCAACCAGCGTCGTAAGACTTAGTACTCAAAAAGTCCAATAAATATTCAGCAGCCTTGCAGCAGCTTCGCGTGTCATTACTATGTAAAGGTTTCTGGGATTGAGTTCTCAAACTTGACCTCCCGAAACTCTTGACAGTCTTCTGAGGAACACCCAAATTTTCTGGAAGTCTGTGATAAAGTATGTAACAAGTGTATAACTACAGCCACTTTCGGCCAGTGACTGGCCGGAAGTCAATGGCGAGTGGCTGGCCAAACGTGAATGGCCAGTGGCTCGCCGAAAGTGACTGGCCAAAGGTGAATGGCAAGTCACTGGCCTAAAGTGAATGGCCAGTCACTGGCCAAATATGAATGGCCAGTCATGGCCAAAGTTGAATGGCCAGTCTCTGGCCTAAAGTGAAAGGCGAGCCACTGGACAAAGGTGAATGGCCAGTCACTGGCCTAAAGTGAATGGCCAGTCACTGGCCTAAAGTGAATGGCCAGCGACTGGCATAAAGTGAATGGCAAGTCGCCAGACGAGGACGAAAACACTGCTATTGCCGAGCACTTTGGCCAAGCTTGGGCCATCGAAAATCTGGTTGGCCATAGTACACTTGCCAGCGATGGCCCATTCACAATGTGCTGCTTGGGTACCTTTCGAGCCTTTCCACTCTGGCTTGCCGACTTGTGGTCGGCCGTTACTTTATTCCCACCATAGTACAGCTTCACTGGTCTTCCTTCCTCACCAGAGTGAAAAGGCTGGAAGGTTTTTTCACTGTAATGCATTCGCGATGCCCACCCTCGTCTGCTAAACGCATCTCACGCAAAAAAAAAAAAGATGGGTTGTGTAAATATTTTTAAAGCCTAGAACTAAGTCTGCCCCAACGGGCGATTTGATTGCCAGATGTAGATGAGCAATTTAGCCAGTGCAGTACCACCGCTAGCCTGGGGCCTTTACCGTATCCCGCATTAGTCACGAGCACTGCGTCACTCGGACGTATGCGCTCGTCAACAATGCATCCGTCGACAAATATTTGCAATCGCGTTCGTGACCAATGAGTGCCGTGATGGCACATCCCTAGCGAATGACAAGTTTCAGGGTGTGCATTAAAAGCAAGGTGGATGTTTGAAGTCATCGAATTGGGAGACTATGCACGTAATGCCCAGGGAACTCCTTATTTCGATTTTTAGTTTCGGTATAAAGCTATGTAGGAAAAAGTTGAAAATAAATTCATGGTTTTCGTCTCCTTTCGGAATCCCGCCAGCGGCATCTCTCGGAGCGATTTGGGCTACAAACGGGGGCATCTTCTCCATGGCCGGTTCAGATTAGGCGAGGATAAATGGGGCTATCTAGAAACTGAGTACGAGCCGATGTTCTTTTACGTTCCCGACTACTCTTGTTGGAGCATTCCAACAAGAGTAGTTGGGAACATCAATGCATTGCGCAGAGGCTCTCAGATGACTAAAGTCATCTGAGAGCTTCCGCGCAAAGAAAGACATACCGCACACAACGCCACAGACCAGGCAGTTTTTTTTTGTTTTTTATCGGGGTGTAATTTTAAGGATCAAAGCGGAATTCTTTCATTGCTCTCAGCATTGCAAAACTTGTAGAAGTAACGGAAATCTCACTGTTTTTGTAGTCACAGGAATTTTACCGTGATGACGACGTTCAAATTTTATAGACCGACCTCACAAAACATTCGGTGCTTGTGTGAAGGGCCATGCGCCGAGTAACTGATGGAGAGCAGGAGGCGAGACCGCGCGGGGGGCGTCAGAACACCGAACTTCAATTTGAATGATTAGGGGGTAGACGCAAAGCTAACTGCCTCTGTGTTTACTCACGGTTCGCAAGCACGCGAACGCAACCGTGGAACTCAGGACGCCGGCGTTTGGCAATCAAACGAGTTCCAAGATTGAGTAGAGACAAAGGCAAGGAGCTTTATGTTTACCCACTAATCATTGAAACCAAAGCTCGGCGTCCTGACTTCCCCGCGCGCTCTTGTATCCTTCTCTCCCTCAGTTCCTCATCGTATTGTTCAGTTCACAAAAAGCGGCGGCCGCGCCCAAGGCGTCTCGTGGTCTGTACGTGCAGAGCTACAGTGAGGCAGAGCTTCCCTCCTGCGGACAAAGCCTGGCAGATCGCCACGAGAAGCGTCCGCCGAAATGAAAAGGTAGAGCTGCAGACAACGGATGAGAGGAGAGCTACGTGACAGGCGCCCTGCTGCGGCGTGACGCCGAAACACACTTCTCCCGATCGATGGAATGTCCGCTCGTGTTCCTCGCGTTCCTGGCGCTACCGCTTTTTTTCTTGTTGGGTTTGAAAACCATGTTTCCCCACTGCAAAAGCTGTGCGGTGACGTCCAGGTTCCCCGAGAAATGTTCTGTGCTACCAGATCCTCGCGCCCCAAATCTGCGACCGGGCACTCTATGGCTCCGTCGTCGAACTGCCAGGCTTAGTGAGTATAGAGGAGGCTACGAATGAGGTTGGTCGACCGTTCGAAAATATTAAAGTTCCATCAAAGTATTGCACCTGTGGTGGCATCGCCAAACTTGCTGGTGATGTCGGTGCATTCAAAGATCGGACATGAGCACTGCTTGGACACTCGGGTTTGATATAGTAAGTGTTTCGACGCGCATTCGGGTATTGACCCGAATCAAAATAGCTGCAGTAATAGGAACAGACGAACCATAACGATGTCTGTAGCCCAGCACGCACCCTGAAGTTTGCCAACCCCGGTGGGTGGCCATATTAGACATTGGCGGCCTATGATCTGCAACAAATCTTGTGGTCTCTTGATCGGGCTGCGAATTGAGATGGCAAACACAATTGGTATTCTTTTTAAATTTTTTCTACGACTGTCATTGCGTGGACAGAAGAATTCTAACTTGTGTTTTGCAGGTTATAAACATTAAGTATTATTACGCTAATTTTATAAGAGCACACTGCGCAAGTTAATCTCTTCTCTCGTGCTTTTTTCTTTTTTTCTATTGGCTGTAAGCGGATTTTTCAGTTTGCTGGAGTCGGAGCGTCGGAGGCACCGATGCGATGCCCGCCTAATACGCAGCATTCAGATGCTCCAGCTACTATGTGTGGAGGCTGTCGGAGTCCATTTGTATCGAAAGCAGAGCAATGATTTGTGCAGGTAACCCCACATATTTTCCAGTTGCGAATTAATAATAACATAACGGACCTAGTCCACCCTATAGCGAACACGAAGGTACACTGGGCTGCCGGTGGGACAACCATGCAATAAAGATTGGGCTATCTCTTACGTTGACATATCATCATTTGTACGTTCACTCTTACGCTGATACTGCAACCAAAGCTACAAGCAAGAGTGCTCGAGGTCGCTGCTTTGAAGCCTTCTTCCGCGTGAACGGGCACTCGCTCTAAAAATGCACGTCTCAAAGCCAGGAGCACTGTCTAGCACGCGCTTGTAGCTTTGGCTGCAGTCTCAGCTTAAGATAGAATTCCACAGTTAGCGTGGTTCTGACCCAACAGATGGTGATGGGATCACCTTGCAGACCTGTGCTACAGTGTACTAGAATGCGGGGTAGTGTTTGGACCGGCGCGATTCTTGACATTGTTAACTTGTGAGGTTGCGCGTGTAGACAATTCCCTGGCGCTGCAGTCGACGAAGCAGCAGAAAGTCGCTGCAGTCCACACGTGTCGCCACAAGTGCGTCCGCATGCAGTGCACGTGCACAACCACCCCCATACTGATCCTACTGCCGATGTGCCGGTGTCTAAATTCACTGGATCCTGAGAAAGTAGCGCCATTGCCTTTCCTACCTGCTAGCCGGACACAAACGGATACTAACATAAAGACGACCAAAACCTCGCAGGCCGATTGGCTAATCTGTCTACGTTGCCATGGAAATCGCCATTTTGGTCCATTCACATCTCGAAGCTTCCAGAGGGTCGTTCTAAACCAGTCGCTCCAAGATCACCTTGGAGCATCATCGTTCTGGAAGCGCTTCTCACCAATATAAGCGTCTTTGGCACTGTAGATGCAATATACTTATCATCCATGCCAATCTCCACGGATCTCTTACTAGTATATTGTTTTTCTTGCGTATTTCAAGACAGTAAAATTATTTTTCAGGGCCTCCAAGCACCAACACAGCATGGGAGCTGCTAGAAAGATGTACGCCTGTTTCGCTGGTGTGTGGATGGCAAAATCTCAATATACAAGAAACGTCTTCATAAATCTGCTCGTCACCAGCGAATTTGGATCGGCTCACCAAGAACGGAGGGGTCAAAGAAAAATTTCTCCTTTCACGGACCAAGATGGCGACCATACGGGGAGCTTGGCTACACTGTAGCTTGGCGCTACTTTCCCAGGATCCAGTGACTTTACCGGTGTCGACACCTGTCGCGAACTAAACTACACGCTTCACGCGGGCGGCTCCAGTCCCCAACACTAGTCCGTATTCTAGTAAAACACCTGTGCATGAACGCAATATATCGTACGCTGTGGCGCTTCAATACAGTGTGGTAGTTTTCTTTCTCCTGAAATTTTCATCCCTGGCTATTCAATTGTTTCTTGATGCGCAAAAGTTCTGTATAACGCGGTTCGGCTGCACCAGTTCTCGTGCAAAAGTACCTACGCTTTGAGCTCGCGTCTCCAGCAAATATGGTCACAACAAAACGTGAAAATCGTCGTGATCTAATGCGAGGCACATGCGCTACAATAAAACTGACCCCTAGAAAGATTTATATTGGCGGTGCGCATGAATCACACCGGGGATCTTGAACCACATTACATATATTTCAGCATGGTAAAATTCGCGTGACGAGTCTGCCGTTTCGCTGTGCACGTGTTTGGAGCTTTATTTTTCCCATAAAAACAAAACAAATGTGATGGCGAAATAGACGGGGGTTTCCGAGATTCTAGCTTGAGGAATTAATACATCAAAATGAACTAGCAAAGAAATTCTTTTCTTTTGGTCTGGTGTCTTATTCTAGGTCAATGCGATTTTTATTTTGAGCGTGACACTTGAAAACACAGAAAAATGAGCCTTGGTTTTTGTGGATTTTCAGTTTGCTAGACACGAGGTAGGACTGCCAAAGAAGTCTTACGCTTACAATATAACAAGAGTAAGGCCAGCGTTAAACAATTACTTACACCATTAATTGAGCAAAATTCCATTTAGCAGTTAGCAGTTAGCCGCAGACAGTTAAAATTACTGCAGCCAATCAATTATTTTAATGGATAGCAATCGCAGAGGTTAAGACATGTGGCAATACTAATTTGGTGATTAGGGTGGACCAGCTAGTTGTATGCGAAAATGTAAAATATTTGCGAGGGTTTGTCGAATTTTGCTTACGTCCGCATTTCGCGCGCGCTGATGAAGACTGAAAAGCCTTTACAATTTACACCCTTGAGCACATCGAAAGCTAAAGCTTTAATACGTACTGCTTAGGCTGTAATGTTTGGATTTTCTAAGTATTTTATTACATTCAGGCTAGGTGTAAGCTGTGTCTCCTGGTTGTTTCCAATAAAACAAGTGGAAGCATTCAGATTCTGGGTTCCTGAATATCGTCAACATTGTTCTTAACAAAAACAACGTTGACCCACGCGAGCGGCCACATGTCAACATCTTGTGTTGATCGTGGCGCACAGGTTCTGTGCCACGATGAACACAATCAACACAACGCCATCAGTAGTATAGGTCTTTCTCTAACCCGAGCCAAATCCCAATGTAAACTATAAACCTAGTAAGTGTTGATAAAGAAGCCTGTGGTTACGTGAAAATTGGTTGGCACTGGGCATATGCAGGAGGCAAGCTCTGTTTCACTAAAAATGCGAGCGAAGCGGAAATTACAGGCGCAAGCATGCTGCCTTGAAGAACCTCTTCACTGCACAATCGCGTGCGCTTGGCCGGGGTTCATATCGTTTCGTCAGAACACGTGTCGTTGACAACGTTTTATGAACACACGTTTCATTGACATATTAAATGAACATGCGTTTCGTCGACACGAGGATGTTTCGTGGAAACCTGTTCTTTGAACACATGCAACTGCGACGTTTCGTCGACAACGTACTACTTTTTTCTAAGTTGACTGGGTTGAATTACTGGTTTCATTTCGTTTGCTGGAGGTATACTCGAAATAAAGCGAACTAACTCAGGGAGCTTAGATGGGGCCAAAACAAATTTGCGAGACCTAACCTGGGTTTTCAAGCACTCCACGCTACGCGTGGATATCCCTCGCTTCGCCGGGGGAAACTTTGATAGGATTTCAGGCCGTACACTCTAAGAAAAAATGACTACCCTGGGTGGTCAAATGGCGCTTTGGAGGCTTTGACTACCACAAAAGGCGAGTTACGACCCCAAACCGCTGTGGAATGACCGCCTTTCTGCAGGTGACGACTGGGGTGTGGTCACTTTCGAATCCGATATTCACGTGCAGGCAGTCGTAAATGATATTAGTAACTTGGATAACTACTGAGAGACTATAAATGATATGCTTCCTTAGCTTTCGTGATCTTTTAAGATCCGCCAAGATCACATATGTTGTGCAATTCGCGTAAATTGGTGGAATAAACATTTTGTCAGCGCGCGCAGCAACACTGGTCTCGACAGCCGTGGACCGTGGTGGGGTGTAGCGTGTAGCTGTGGCACCATAACAACAACAAACGGCGTGGGTGTTTGCCGAACTGGGGTGAGGATATCTTTCTGCCCCATTTTATTGCAAAGAATATTTAAAAAAATGATTAGTTGTACATCTGATCGTGTTGAACCATTGAACACTGGGACCGAGGATCGGCAGGGTAAACCATGCTCAGAGGTATGTGACTGTGTCGCCCGTACTGTTTTCATCAATCTCGGACTGGTTGAACGTCTGAGCTGCACCGGTCGTGGTTGTGATCTCCTGGCTGTACGTACGTAGTGCGCGAACTTTCCAATTCAGTAGCAGGTTGAGATTCAGTGGCAGCCTAGTAATTGGCTTTTACTATACTCTGTTTCACCTTATGATGTACCGCAGGAAAGGCTACAAGCGCGAGCCCTTTGCTCTGGGGCACATCTCGGCGGCACACGCTCTCGTGAATTAAGAGCAGCTGCCAACGCTATGAGCTCGCGCTTCTAGCCTTCGCTGCGGTACAACATAAGGTGAAACGAAGTATAGATTGTTGTGTCGTCGCGAGCGCTATTTGTGCTTTTACGAGCGCCAGCGCGAGCCCGAACTTGCGCCTCTTTCACCGTTTGCGTTCTTCTGGTTTGATGTTCTGCTCTATGATTTGATAAACCTAAATCTAAAGGTCAATAACCTCTGCCTCGTCACCCATCAGGACACCCCATAGCGCTGCCGCTCTACCGGCCCTTCCTGGATGTCTCCTTCTGCCAAGTAGCAGCCGGATCGTCGATTCTCCATCATCGTCGCCTCTCCACCAGGGGATCACTACATTTTGGTGTGTCAGCTACCACTATATTTCGGCGCGTCAGCTACCGCTATATTTTGGTGCGTTGGCCGAGCCTGTCAGCCCGTCCCGTTTTTTTCGACTGTTTAACTCTTTTCTGGGCACAAAAAGAGCCCCCGCGGTTTTCCACAACGTTCTTGCGCTCGTGCTCGTTCAATTTTTTTTTTTTTTTTTTAAGGGCAGTATATAAGTTTCCGAGGTTCTTTGCAGTGTTCCAACACTTGTGTTCTTTCAGTTCTTTTAGGACAGTAAATAAGCACCTGATGTTCTTCACAGTGTTCCAACGCCCGTAATTGTTCAGTTTACCAGTCTGCCTTGCAAGACGTGGCCTTTCAAACCTTCTGATCTTTTACCCTTGGCCGGTCGCTCTGCTGCACCCGGTTTTAGACTTTACAAAATTTCACTGCATTGAGACATGCTGCCCTATACTCCGTTCACCCCTAAGCTGAGGCAGAGCCATATATGCAGAAAGTTTGGCCATTCATTGGGAAGTATGGGAGACAAATGAGGAAGGGCAATTGGCCGAAAGCAGGCTGGGCGTGTTCCAGGGCGTCTTCACAAATTCGAATGTGGCCAATCAGAAGCCGGAAATAATACCCTGGCGGTGGTTGCGGGAAACAAAATTCATAAGTGCGTTAGAGTAACTCTCGGTGACTGAAAATGTGGTGCATGTGATGTTTCAATCACGGTCATCCGAAATTATGGTGAAAGAGTGCGACTGGCGGAACGATCGACATATTCCGTGCGCCGAAGGCCGGGAATCTACCGTCTGAGCGGTCACACTCTGCCCAAGCAAAACAGAGTTGAGCGGCACATTTGTTTCTTACATCTTTCTGCATGATCATGATTGTAACCAGACTTGTACACGTTACTGAAAAATAGTAAGGAATTACAGTTACAGTTACTCAAGGTTAAATTGTAATTTTTTACAATTACAATTACCCTCCCTTAAAAGTAAGTGACCGTTACCCCAAAAGTAATCCGTTACTTTCGTGGCGTTACTTTCAACAATATTTTCCTCAATTAAGAAACAAAGGGAAGAAGGTTATTCAAGTTCTTATTGTTGCCACCTGTTCCATTCATTGACCTTGAGTATTTTGAGTAGCAGCTAACTGTCGAAAGTCTCGTCAAACATATTGTGTTATTTCTTACTGAAGATGTCGACTGCTACGCTGATCACCCTTAATGGATTTTAGAGTAGACGGAGCGTTGTCTCTTGTCGTGACATTATGAAAATGGTCGTAGTCACTATAACCGAGAAGGACATTGTTAATTCTTGTCTGTGCACTTACCGCCTCGAGTTTCTCGAAGAGGCACAGAATCACTTGGTGTCCTCCCCTCCCCGTCTTGGATCGCAAAGAAAAAACAATTGAACTAAAAAAAAAAAAAAAACGGATATAACTTGCCCTCCCTCCCTTCTTTTTTTCTTTTTTTTTTGTAGAAATGCTTTTTTGGATTGTTTGACATTGTTGTTAGGGCCTAAAAAATAGATCCAGGGGCTTGGTGTTGCAAGAAAAATGGCTCTGCAGAACTGAAGAGTGCCAGCCTCCCTTTGCGCTGGTCAATTCGCGTGACAGTGTCACTGCGCTCGACTTTACCAAAATAAAAACAACCCTTTCTTTAAAGGGGGGTTGGTCCTGAAAACAAATTGTAACGGATTACAGGGAATCCGTTACAAGGAATCCGTTACAATGAATCCGTTACGTAAAGCATGTAAGGGAATTACTTTAAAATTACTCTAGAAAATATGTAATTATTCTGTTACTAAATTACCGATAAATGTAAGGGATTACAAGTAATCTTGTTACTTGTAACGGATTACATACAAGTCTGATTGTAACATCCTGTGCACCCTATTTTAAACCATGAAGGGTCACTACACTTCACACTTACTCGCTTATTAAAACCATACACCAACATATACCTATGGTTAAAACAGTTTCTCGCTACTACCGCTAGGGATTCTTTTAGGCTTCCGGTTGGCCAAGAGAGAATGTCAAGCCCACTTTCTGCTTCTGGTGCACGCCCAGGCTCTGCCTGCGCCTAGCGCTGACCAAACACTCTCTAAACACGGCTCTGAGCTGAGACTGCAGTGAGAACTACTTGTCCGCCGAACTAATCAGCCGCCTCCCTTTCATCACCTCACCCAGTCCTCAATCTGTGGATATGAGCGGGAGCGTGATCACGTGGCGAAAGAGGGATGTATGACTGGTCCATTGAGGACGTAGCTTTCACCGCAGTTTCAGCTTAGGGGTGAATGGACTATAGTCAGCGCGCACGATGGCCACCCAGCTCCGGCCTCCCAAGAAGTTGGTGTTTACAAGATGGCCGCTGTCTTCATTGGCCTCTTCGCTCGAAACCGTATGCTGAAGAACCTGCGTGCAGCAGCATGCGACACGAAGCTTTATCGACGGCTGCCTGTACGCGGACGAGCTAGCATCTCCTCCGTTCTAGATGGGTGCTTTCGGTGAATCGCAGTGCTGTAAAATTAATTGTTTCTATTTCAATTTTTATTCTAAGAGAACGTTTTTATCATAAATGAATGTGACCACAACAGCCGCCATTAAGTCAACATTTTCCTCTGATTGCGACTATCTCAAATATAACAAACTTTCCTCGGATATGAAGTTTTTCCAATATCAATTCTCATTGACCACATGTGAGTATTAGAAGATAAGTGTTGTGTTCTGGTATTTTTATTATAGTAGTCTCCCTATACTTAGTTAAAAAAAATTAAGAATGGGAGAGCAGTAGTTTTTTGTTCTGCTTTATTGGGGTACGGAAGCAACATTTTAGCGCCTACTTCTTTGTGTAGACATGGTCTGCTTCATGACAGCAGCTCACAAACAGCAGTCTTTCGTCTATAAATGCAAGAAAAGCAATTTTAAAACAAATAAAAAATGTCCTAATACCACCTGGTAGTTGAGGTCTGAGCTTTGTTGATGTCTCACGTCACGGGCCCATCAGGAGCTACGCGTGTCCGATGGAGGCGTGCGGGAGCGAGCGACGCTTGGCGCACGTCTCGGGTCTAGTACACCGTACCTCGGGCATTCCGACTTGTCAGAATTGCAACGCGCTGACGATAAAGCTGGCACCACCTAGTGACGGCGATCGTAATTACTATACCCTTGGCCTCGTATGGGCCCGTGACGTTGCGAGCGTGACGTCACGGGTAAATATCCTGAGATTTGCATGCCGACTTGATGGCTGTTTTTGAAGCGCTCGCCAGAATCTGTCGGTTGGAACAAAATATATAGCCATCTGCTAAAAATACAAGCGTGCCATTATCATTTATGGATATCGTAAATCATATTTCACTTATTTCGAAGTGTTCCGGAAATATTCCAATTTTTGATTCTGTACCCCCTTAATGTCTTTCTTGGGGTTTTGTTTAAAAAAAATATAAGGAAAGGAGAATCTAATAATTGACTTTTACTAGTTTGTTAGATCGTCACAGACACTATTTGCACTATTTTGAGTGCAAGTTCGAGTCCGAGCTTGCACCTCTTTGCCATTCTTGTTCTTCAGTTCTGATGTTCTGCTCTATAATTAAAGAAATCTAAACCTAAAAGTCGATCACCTCTGCTTCGTCGCTGGCAGGGTTTGTGCTGACTGTGAACCCCGCCACTACTCGTCTCCCATCAGGGTACCCCATCACCTGGCCGCTCTACCAGCACTTTTTGGATGTCTCCTGCTGCCGGGAGCAGCCTGATGATTGAACCACCGAACCTCCAACATTGTTGCCTCTCCGTCAAAAAACTACTACAGGTAGGCTGGCCCACTTGTGGGGAAGCTGTGTCCAGAGCTGATCTGCCTGGTGTTGGTGCTGTCCTCTTGAGGTGCCTACTGTTGTCATTCGTATACCATCAAGTGAGCAGACAATTTCAGGAATCCACCATAGGCTTAAACTGCGCGCCCACACAATCTGTCTCACACGAAAAGGATGGTTGCCTCCCATTTGCGGGGACGAGTCCAAATGTATATAGACAAAAATCAATCGGGGATCTGATTTGGTAGCCAAATAACAGTTAAGAAGAATACTTCCTATCTTTTGCTGAGGTTCTGCAGCAGTGGAACTTCAACAACAGCGGGGAAGTGCTTGCAAGCCTGGTTCCAAGACTGTGATGTTGAACCTCATAAAGTCCCCCTTTTCTTCACATATCGCATGCTCGGATAACCCGATGAACTGTGGGTGATACAAAGGGGTGGTGGGGTGATGTACATGATTGTTGTAAAAACTCTTTGAAAACGGTACTATTAATCTCGGTTCGTTGTCGTCAAACACAAGTGTCCTTGGCTGTCCAAATCAATCAAAGATGTCGCACTGGGCTTCCACTGTGGTCTCGGTCGATGCTTCTATCTGCTTTGTGTCGATCAGTATCACGTAACTCTCCAGCTGTACGGCATAATATAAGCCATGTTCAGCGTTGCTTGTATCCAATCAGCTGACCTGAACCTGCACCAGAGGCATTTAACAGGACTGGGCACATGTTTCGCACCTTCTTACATGCTCTTAAATGTCTTTGTCAGGACCGGGGTACCAGAAGATGGTTTGTGCCAATCTCTTCATGACTGACCTGCCTGGGGCCCTATGTCGCGCTTTGTGAACTCCCACGGCGACTAGGAACAAGGAAGTGACGTCAACAACGCAGCAAGCACAGATTAAGTGTTGATTGGTGAAAGTCGCCGATGACGAATTTCCGCAGAAGAAAACAAAGCTCACTTTTTCTTTGTTTTCTTCTGCGGAAATTCGCAATCAGCAACTCTAACCAATCAACATCCAATCTGCGTTTGCTGCGTGTTTGACGTCACTTCCTTCTCCCTAGTCGACGTGGGAGTCCAAAAAGCGCAACATAGGGCCCCAGGATAGGCGTCATGGAGCATAGCCTCCTGTATACTGATAATGCCTGCTCAACTGCCAGTTGCCAGCTATCACTACAAGGGTGTGTCGCCTTCCTATACTAGGCAGCAATGTGAATGAAAATAAGCCTCTCGTGCGTTCTTGTATTCTTGGTGCTGTTTTTGGCATTTGTCGTGGTACCTGTGGGCAAGAACTTGCCGGGGCTGTCATTTCACGAGACCCCAAGCAACACTTGGGATCATGGAAAGTGACTAAAGCTTATTTTGAGGGAAGACTGCGTTCCAAATTCGACCTCCTATATAATTAATAGTGTGTGGTAGGCACCTTTTTGTGACGTATATGAAGGAAGGCTTGTCTGCTCCTCCTTCGAGGATTCTGCTGAGGTTCCACTCAAACCCCAGCTTGGCTCAGGCCTCTCTGGTGTCAAAGCTGGATGAGCCCATGTACCCTTCCAGGTCCTGTTTTGGCGCTGCTGGACAGGCTGTTACTGTTTACCTAATCACATCTTTCTCGCACTGCTCGAGGTATATAGTAACGGGTGCCTGACAACAGGCACAGTGCGTCATTACGAAACGTGAGCCCTGGCACAGCTAACACCTTCCGCAGTGCTTATGTGACTTCGTAGCGGTTGTTACCCCAGAGGACCCTGGCTGTTTCACTTCCTCTTCACCTTCTGAACTTTAAAACAAAACCAATTATGCAGCAAAACCAAAGCATGCACTACCTTTCAGCATTTTAGCACCGCTTCTCGGCATCATTGTCTTTGTTGCAATGCTTTGTTTGTTTGTAGTTAAGATGGTGATATCACAACACCTTTCTTGTCACTCATGGTGCTCGCAGTAGCTTCGCAGAACAAGAAAACATTCTAACTGCGTACACCTGACACTGCAGTGAAATGACCAAAATATGCGGTTGCAATTTCTGCTTGCGTCGGCCAGCTCCCCACAATGCGACATCGGGACGTGCCATGTCATAGTGTCATAGGACGCCAGCTACGATTGATGTGGGAACCATCATACAATGCCTGTCTTTGTCGTGCACGTGTTTCACATCTACTTTGCCAACTGATGCAATGAAAAGAGTTTTTGTTGAAGGCTACTGAGTTTGCAGGTTACAACCGCCTGAGCATTCAGCTAATTGGTGATTTCACTTGGCTACTCTTTTCAGTGGAATGTGTAATCTTTATTCTGTTTGTCCATAATCTATTTATTGGCTGGTTTGTTCGAAGGTAACTCAGTCGGTCTATCTAAGGAAGCCTCAAGAAAAAGCTTTGCTAAGGCAGCACTAGCCTTGACAATTTTTTTTGTTGAGACCAAGATAAGGCCACCTGATTTTATTTTGAGCAAGCCAGCACACTGCAAAGGAGGAATGACCCAGATTTTGCATGAAGTTATATGTTTCACATGACCACATTCTATTTGTAGCTGAAAAAGAGGTGTCACTTAGTTAGAAAGACAAGGGAAAGAAAAGCATTCTTAGGTATTTCGGTTAAGAAAGCTGTGCATACTTTAGCTCAGCTTTCAGTGTTTTGGGTACATTTTGCTTTGTAGCTTTGAGTTTATGTATGATAACTATTAGTTCACTTGGAGCATGTAAAATACATTGGTTTTGACAGACAACCGCACTTGGGCATCTATCATATGTCTGAGCTGAGCCTTCATTTTTTTTTTCAGTTGAAGTGTATCTCTCGCTTGGCTTGATCAGTATCTACTTCATGTACTGAAAGCCTTTTTACAGGGTTGCGTTGCCACAGGAGACTTGTGCGCTTGTGGGTGTTTGGTGAGTGGTGTCACCAATCACCATGAGCCCCGAGCCGAGCATGG
Source organism: Ixodes scapularis (assembly GCF_016920785.2). Taxonomy (NCBI): domain Eukaryota; kingdom Metazoa; phylum Arthropoda; class Arachnida; order Ixodida; family Ixodidae; genus Ixodes; species Ixodes scapularis. The sequence goes on from NW_024609881.1 coordinate 67,823,167, forward strand.
GTTCAGACCCCCTGCAAGCCTGGCTGTGCTAGGTGTCCCCGTGTCTGATGAAACTGGGGTCTTGACATTTGAGCCAAGCCCGTGCTAGGTTTCCTTCAAAGGCCCCCCAGGTTAGGCAACACACCACCCCAGCCCACGCCCTGCATAAACAGGTGTCTTGCGTTGGCTCGCCTAGGACGATTCGGTCAGTCGCTTTGTTTCACCACTCCTTTCCTCTGACGTTCTTCTCCATCCCTGTTTTCAACCTCTCATCTTTCTGATGTAACAGAGTTCTTTGAAAGTGAAGAGGAATTATATAGCCCATGGGTGTTGAAAACCATCAGGGTGTGACATGACGACACCAGATACTTTACTATGAAAATATCTCACCCCATGAGAATCCAATGGCCTGGACACAAAGAGGCTTTGCATGGTTGGAACGATTGGATGTGCAGCAGCCTCAGGGTTTTTTCCTTTGAATAGACCAATCTCACCAGCCAGTTTCATTAAGCCGCCGCTGCCACAACGCATAAAAGAAACTTAAGTCTTTCTCCATGTGGGAGAACCCCGCTGGAGCTTTGCACGTGACGAGACGACACGAGCCGTCTCATGCACTGCCTCCTGTGAACTAAAGTTATGGCAGCATCACGCATGCGTGGAACGCTTAGTGAGATCTGCCTATTCGGAGAGTTGATGGCAACAATAGATGACTGTTCCCGTCTATGGTTGTGGACACCTGGAGCACTAGTCGAGACAGCTGCCTCTGCTGTCTCTGCAAACCCGGTATCTCGTCATGCCCATGGCAGCCCTCTCCCTTGGTGTGGCATGACTGCTGTACAGTGTGGACGGTGTGATCCTCATGCATTCTCTCAGATGCGTGGTGTCTACACAGTTAGGAGAGCAACATCTGGCAGTGTGGGTGCGCTGGCGTAAATGAATGGAGACAAATGTATTTTTCCTGGCAAAGTATTTGGTGACACTGTCAACTGGCATGCTTGCAGCCAGGCTAGCAATGGCCGTGGTAAGGTGACTCTTATCCGAAATGTCCCAAGATGTCTCTGTCACATTTCAATGACTGCATTAGATGTGCTTGCAAGAATGGGACATTTACAATAAAAATATAGCAATTCACTCAAGATAGATATTAAACATATTTTTTTAATGAATCTGTATATGATTGTAGTTTAATTTCATTTTCACTGCAGGTCAGAAGGTTAATTGACAACAAAATGTGACTGCTTATTTTTTTCTAGTTTTGTAATTTATGGTTCTAGGTGCATCAGTAAAAGACATAGGCATAGTTGCAAGTGATCACTCCGAAAGTTTGGGTCTATACAGCATGAACTAATTGTATTTTTGGATAGTGATCATACCAGAAATAGCATGTTGCTATTTCAACGGTTGCTGCTCGTGATCTCAGAAGACTGGAATTGCAGCTATTGCTACTTCAAGATGTAACGAGATTTCAGCTGCTCGTCAGACCATGGCCAGGCGGTGGAATGGATCCTCAATCCTTAGGGGGGCGTGCTTGTTGGTTTAGATCGTGAAACTTCCAGAATTCTGTTCACCTTGCAACGTCAAAATGTTGAAAAAGATTTTTTGTGTGAAACCAGCCTAAAACAAATCTGTTTGCTACATTGTTGCAAGTTAAATCTAAACATTTCGGCGGAACTCCGCCTGGTTAGGTAAGTAATAAGAAAAAGTACAACGTAGACTCTAACCAATTTCTTCAATGTGCCCGACGTTTCGAAGCCAGCTCGGCTCCTTGTTCACGGGTGACTGTATATAGGCCCAAAGGTAGCAACCTGTCGTCGTTTTCTTCTCTTCTCTCTTAGCTTTGTTTTCTTCTTCTGTTTCTGTGTGTGGCGCATTTTAGCCCATGTATGTAGCTTCTTGGAAGCGTTCCGGTGGATCGGTTCAGGTTGTTGCTTGTATTTTGTATGTGCCAAGATTCTATTAAGAGCCGCTTCCTCCAGTTTCTTTTGTGTCGAGGATGGAGCTGCTGTCAAAGCCAATGGCGTGGCCGGTCTTCGGAGCATGTTCCGCCAGCGCGCTGCCTTGGATGTCATTCTTCTTTACGTCATACTTATGTCTACGCAGACGTTCGGGAAAGTTCTTTGTTTCCCCCACATAAGAGGCGTCGCATTCGGCACAAGGAATTTGGTAAATCAGGCCTTGAGCTTTTTATTTGGTGGACGATCCTTTGGAAGAGGAAGAAAATGGCCCAGAGTTGAGACAGGTTTATGCGTAACTGCAATGCCGTACGGTCTCAAAACGCGGGCTAGGACCTCGCTCGTGCCATGGAGGTACGGGACGCACATGCGGCTGGAGGTGTTTTTGTTCTTGGATGTAGGAGGGTGACGAAGTTTTTTGTATATTTTGTTGACAAATCGCGTGGGGTAGTTGTTTTTCCGAAGGTCTCGCTTTATAATATCGACTTCCATCTTAAGTGACTTCTTTGTTGAGCAGACCGTGAGGGCGCGTCGAAAGAGCGCCGACACTACAGAGGATTTGTGAGTTGTAGGGTGGTCTGACGAGAACTTTAGGTAGCGACCGGTGTGCGTTGCTTTCCTGTATACTTGGAACAAGGAGCCGAGCTGGCTTCGAAACGTCGGGCACATTGAAGAAATTGGTTAGAGTCTACGTTGTACTTTTTCTTTTTCGTGTTACAAGTTCGTCACGCTGTTTTTTTTTTGTTTTTTTTGTTTTTTTATAGTGATTTAGAACTGTTGTGGGAAACACGAGTGCCCACTGCAGAGCACAGCACCTCATGTGGCGAGCACCAGCAAAAAGATGTGAAAGAGGGTTAGCAGACAAGGCCCACCATGTAATAGATGCCACCAGCCCGACAACCCACAGGACCACGTATTGTATGCAATGACTCGGTTGTCGTCGTTAACCTGTCTCGACCACAACATGCCGGCAGCGGTGGGATCCAGTGTTGCCCATGAGAAGAACAAAGGCTATATCAAAATCATAGGAGACGAGTGAACATTGCAGTATGCGCTTCTGCTATTTGTATTGCAGCCAACAACAGCTTGTCAGCTACCCTTGAATAGACCCTTTTCAAAAGTGTGCACCAGCTATATTACGTTCACCGTGCCGGACCAATCAGCCGCCTCCCTCTTATCACCCAGTGATGTGATTGCTGCGCCAATTGTGCCAAACTGCGCCTAAGTGCTTATTCTGCTACACTTGCTACATTTGATCAAAATGCGAGGAATTTGCACCAACATTGCACCAGAACTTAAGTTCAACTAAATAATACTAAAAATATAACAGCTGCAGGCCTCGCTGCCGGGGCGAATCGTTAGTGTAGGCTCGTGTGGGTTTTCAGGACTTTCGATAATCGTCTCAAATAACATAATATTCGATTTGATTTCGCACCAAGCACTGACAGTACTCAGAAGTTTCACAACAAGTCTCGTATTCGTGGTCTGTTCTGGTGGGTTAGTTAGCTTTGTTAAGTGCGCTTCTCACCGCATAGTGGTGTAATGCAGTAAGCAACAATTGCAAATTAGGCGTCGCTATGTTGCGTGTCTTGCTTCGCCGCAGCACACCCGTGTACTAAGGGGAAAGGTACTCCTCCAGAGCGAGACGGGGTGCAAGAATGTATATATGGACTCTTGTAGGTTTATTTTTTATGCTTTGTATTTTGTCTGAATTAAGAGTTGCAGTTTTGTTACAACCCCCCTTAGAACTTGAAGGACACATTAATCTAGGTGCTCAAAATGATTGTATTTTAACATTTTTTTCAGTGGGATTTCGTACCTAAAATAACCATCCACAGCAGTTTGCGCTGTTCTTCATCAGTCGTCTTCTTGTTGCCGTGTATGGTGCTTCCGCAAGCAACTAAACAGCTGGTGTTTGTTCTCCTAATATTTGCCATCTCTCCTCACATTTGCAGTAATATAAATGAAAATGAAGTGTGCGGTCGTGCTCCAAAAGCTCTTCTTGCTTTTCCAAAATGAAATTTTGGCTGCTCAAACAGCTGCTCCAAAATGGCTATGACCAATCACATCACTGCTTTTATCACCTGACCCAACTCTTTGCACGTGGGTATGGCCGGGAGCGTGATGATGTGGCAAAAGAGAGGCGTTTGACTGCTCTAATGAGGACGTAGCTTCCACTACAGTCTTAGCTTAGAGGTGAATGGGGTATGGTAGCTGCAGCACCAATTATCGAAGTCTGCCATTATTTGGGCACACACTGTGGCTGATATTGCTTGATGTTACAGAGAAAATTGCCTCATCTCAATTAACCTTATGCGAAATTGCTTGGTAGTCTGACAACACTGAGAGCGTCACTGTTTTAATGTTAGCAAGCGTTGTCGGTACTGAAGCACGGTGGAGGGCAGTGTGTGATGGCGCGGCAGCTGTGTTTTCCGCCTTCTGACCATGGAACGATGACGAACAGTTTAAACAACCTCCCGCAACTGTCTGATGAAACTTTCGGAGGCCTGTGCACACGCTGGCGACAAACCGCAGTGTGTAAGCGTGTACAGCAAAGGCGTAGGACTTGCTCCGCTGCTTCGACGAGGTTGTTGCCAGCGTGCACAGGCCTCCTAGAGCTTCATCAGAGAGTTGCGGTAGGTTGTTTAAACTGTTTGTCCACATTTCATGGTCAGAAGGCAGAAAACAGCTGCTGCGCTATCGTACACTGCCCGTCGGGTTCTCTCTGATGCCTCCACCGTGTTTTGGTACCGACGACGCTTGCCAACATTAAAATGGCGACGCTCAAAGTGTTGTCACATCACCAAACCATTTTTCATAAGGTCTATTGAGCCTCTTTGACTGGATGCCATCTTTTTTTTTTTTTTAAACATGGCATATATCGAAAGCTTTTGGTGCAGTGATTCGTTCCAGGTTGGATGCAAAAGTAACCGGAATGAATTTCTGAAAGGCGGGCTGTTTGTAGTACCAGCTTCCGCCACTAGCAGCGCTTTGCAGCACCCTTTCCGAGTGAGTTTGCCGACTGGCATTGTCTGCTACAAATATTTTTTCCAAGCAGTTCAAAATGTTTCTTTTTTTTTTTTCTTAATGTCTGATATGAAAGAACAACATGGCGCTGTGAAATAATGCTTTAGGTAAAACTGTGCCAGAAACTCTTGTAATGCCTCAGAGAGCTTACAAGGAAGATGCTAATAAGAAATTGCAAGTGGTTTTCTCGCTTTAAGACTGGTGATTTTTTGGTCAATGAGCAACCTCGTTCTGGGCGACCTTTAACCTCCTCAACTGAAGAAGAACACAAAAAAATTTGGGCATTGATCACTCCGAGTGTGTTCCTATTGGTGAATCTGTTATTCAGGTGTTTTACCGGAGAATTTTGCGACACTTGCGAAACTTGGTAAGGCAGAAATGCCCCGATATGAGGGAAAGGGGGAATGATAGTTCCATCACAACGATGCCTCAGCAGACACTGTCCTGGCATGACACCCCTTCTCAACCTCCCATATTCTCAGGACCTCGCCCCGTGTGACTTTTTTTCTGTTCACCCGTATGAAAAGTCTTGAAAGGAAATCATTTTATGGATGTGGAAGGTCCGTCAAGTCAGACATTGCAAAAAACAAGGAATGATTTTGAAGCGCTTGGGGTAAAAAATTCACAACATGCTGCTAGGTCCTTAGCAGACGACGCCGGTCGGCAAACTAACTTGGGAAGGGTGCTGCAAGAGGTGGATGCTGATACTACGAATGCCCGGCCTCCTGAAATTCATTCCGGTTATTTTTGGGTACCCACTCATACTTTCTTTTATTGTTGAAACTTTGGTTCTATGGCCCAGTATATTGCTTGGTGTAAATCATATCCCTTTTTGTGTTATACATATTTTCAGGTATTTTTTTTTTAGAATGGTGAAGTGACTGTGATGTTGCATATTTTGATGATTTAATATGTTTGTAATTCATACATAACATTGTTTTTTGGTTAAACGTTCCCTGTTTCCATGCAAGTTTTCTGGTTTGTTTCATATTCAAAGGGTTGTTTCTGGCTTTTGAAAGTATCATTACTCTATTACAGTTCGATAGTCCGGTGCTGGAAAAACTCCTTTTCAGATTTCCATTTCCAAAATGTGTCAAAAGTACCCACAAGGTTGTTTTAGGAGTTTTATTTATTTTTTTAGAGGAAAATATTTTCAATATAAAATTGTATAATCAGGTTTGGAAAATAAAAGAATACAAACAATTGCCACCTGAGCACTTTGTCTTCATTATAGCCACTTTATATATATATACACAGTATACTGTTGGTTGTAATGCCTTAATGTTTTGAGCTTAATACACTGTTTATATCAAGTGTCCCCATACTTGAAAAGTGCCAACCTTTTGTTGTAAACAGAAAACTGAAAGATTTAAAATAATTTGATATCGGTGTACATGTTTTCCGAATGCAGCACAAAAAAAAAAGAAGAAACCTCCGCTATGCTAGTTGTTTTTGTTTCTTTTACGGGTACCCCAATCCTTTTTTTTGTTCCACATGAGTATAATGTAGGGGATTCTAAAGTGGAGCGAGTAGAGCGACTCATCGGTCACTCTATCAATAGGGGAAAGCGTGCCGCCAGCGTTTGCCCGCTACAATTGTCACCTATTCTCAAGCACTAAATTTAAGTGCGTGAGAAATTTAAACCCAAACATATTTCTAGGCAAATTAAAATTGTAGAAACTTGTGTGCCTTTATTTACGGCTAAGGTGAGTACATTCATACAAAAAGAACAATGAAATTTCAAACCAGTAAAAAATTATTGAACGTATCAAAAATGATACACTAGGCTTTTCTGCTACGTCCTTGCCAGCTGCAGTCTAGTGGCTTGTGGTATTCAAAGAAACGGTTACGTCGCTTGCTCAGATTCGGAGTTACATTGCATTTCGCGCACACAACTGTGCTAAATGTGTTCACACTGGGCACACAGTTCCTGCATCGAAGTCGGTTGTTCGCCACAGTTGGAAGATGCCCAACCCCGTCTTTTCGAACGTCATCTTGGGGATGACGTGGTGTGAACTTCATCTTCTTCATCGGAGGCGAAGGCAGACTGACCGGCCGTCCTCTTGGCGCATTTCCAATAGAGATTGGGCTTTCTGATAAACTGGCAATGAAGGTTCTCAGCTTGAGTGGCCGCTCCTTCAGCTGATGGCTTTGGCACCTGTGAATATTCCATGCATTCACGACGCAGAGGAAGATAGCATGATATATGAGGTACGTGTACCAGCGCCTCGACCGAATGGTGTATTTGCACAGCGACACCTGATAATTATGCTGGTCGATCCCCCCCCCCCCTAAAACTGTTGTAAATACCAACAATTGCCGGGCGTGTGATGTCAATGTGGAGTTTGGTCTTCCGGTCATACCGTTTGACTTGCTGAATTGACTCAGCAGAGACGAAGTTTGACACTAGGGTGACAGCTTTCCCGTCAGACCAGCGAACTACCAGAATTCCTTTGTTATTGTCAAGTCTGTAGTCATGTGAGCCTTGGCCAACTTTTCTCAGTCTTCTCATCCCGGAGTTTGCAGTCTGTCAGCCGATTTTGCCTCAGAGTTCCAACGTACGGTATTCCTCTCGTTAACACTTCAACAAGGTTCAAAGAGCTAAAAAAATTGTCAGCTGCAACCTTGAAGTCTTCATTTGAAGGTATTTCAGAGCAGATGCTGAGGACAGTATCACCCCCAAATCCAAAAATGTAGTTTTCTTTGGAGTGGCCTTGGTATACCTCGAACTGATAAAGGACACCGGTTGTGCCTGCCCGTCCCCAAAGCTTGAAACCGCACGGCGTCGGTTTGTTTGGGATGTACTGTTTTAGCGACCTCCTTCCTGTACATAACACCATTATCTCATTCACCGCATTGAACTCTTCTTGTTCAATGCTCTAGAGGTTGTGCTGGAATAAGAAAATCTAAGGACGAATTTTTCACAACTTGTCCTCCTTTGCTTCTTTGGTGGTTTCCTTGTTGTTTACAGCATGCATGCATTGCATCAGCTTCAAGAAACGATTTCTCGACCTCTTGTCAGTGATAGGAGAATACATTGTCCCATTCTCCCAGTAGCACATGACGTTCGGCATTTTGTAAGCCCCATTTTCAGGTATATTCAAATATATTGCTCCAGCTCTTGCAGAGTTCTGTCACGGAGCTGCCGTATTTCTGCGTACTGTACACATTTGTTTGCTCCACTAGCATGGTGAGCATAACAGTACTTAGAAACTGGCGGAAAAGGAACAATGGTGAATCTATGGCATCCGGCTCAAAAAATACTTTGGAAAATTCAGCATGACAGTTTTGGAGGAATTCCTTTCGCCATCTGTTGTATGGACGAGAGGACGAAGCTACAGATGATCCGAAAGAATTTTCTACGGTTTCTTCATCATCACTTGTCTCAGAGGGCTCAGCCGCGGCGGGGGGACTAATTTTCGTTACTTTCCGACAGATCACTAAAATCGCTGACATCTTCGCCGGCGACGATGTTCAATATGTTCCTAACTTAGGAACCTAAAATTAGAAGGAGAAATCAATAAAAAAAGAACGGTTAAAACGTGTACCATTCAAAGCTTTAACAAGAAAACGTATCAGAATTGGTACAAAAATTGTGCCACTGTATCGAAAATGGTACGCAGAAATTAGAAGCAATGTTACTAAGCGGACAGGACTCAAAAACAACAGCGAACGGAATAATGTGGTTGCGCAACACTTTCTGAGCAAAAAAAAAAAGTGCCGATTATAGGACGGCTTACTGTTTTTCGAGTAAAATGACGCCGACGGTATGCCTTCAAGCGAGCTGCTGCGTGCGGCCATCTTGCTCTAGCTGCCAGCGGCAGCCTGGCGGGGCCTTGCTGACCTACCCAAATCGGAAAACTCTGTCAGCGTATCAAAACCGATACTGCGGGCTTTGGTCTTAGCCATAGAGTTATTACAATAATAACTCTATGGTCTCAGCTTCACGCTATTTATTGTCACTTTTTGAGTTATCAAACTCCACGTAGCAAATATGATACGCTGGACTTTGTGGGGTATTTAACAACACAAGACTAAGAATTATGTTACCTTTAGCCGATTACTGACTTGGAATGCAGATATTATTGTAACCTTTGCTGCTATTACACGCGCGGAACGAGCATGGGGCAACATGGCATTAGTAAGCTTATCACTGCGTGAATCTAAAACCGAAACTGATTGGGAACATGCCATGTGGTGTTACTTTAGCCGATTACTTTCATATCGTGTTGCCTTTCAAAGCGTTAGATTAAGAGAGGTGTCTAGCCGGCCAATCTAAATACCCAGAACAACTGTATCCTAATAATACTTGCAGAAACTCTTTGTATTCGTCAACTAAACAGGGGGAGTCACTTGCCTAATCCTTGCCTAACCCTTGTCAGAACCGAGTAGGGCATATATACGAATCGGGTCGGTAGTGTAGTCAGAGTAGAGAGTCGCGGAGGTGTTGTGTTGCAGTTGCTTGTGCCTTGTTGTACTGTTGACATGTATGTACTCGTGGTTTGTGAGCTACGTACGTACGTACGTAGCTCAGGAGGGTTAGTGAATGAGCATTTTTTTTAGTGCATCTAGCGGTTACTACTACACCTCCAGGTGGGGCAAGCTGCCGCCTGATTCAATAAGCTAAGTGTTGTGCAGTCCTGTAGCTATTGATTACAAACAGCTGGCATACGGTCCAGCCGTCCAGGCTCTGCGGGCTCTGCGGTCCAATTGAGATCAGTGGGACCACTGGGCTCCCTACGTGCCCCTCAGATGGAAAACAATCGTAATAATTTTGTCACTCGGCCACCTAAATTATTGTTCTGTGTCGAAGAGCTGCGAAGTGCAGGCAGCAATGGATAACCACGTCGGTTGAGGTAGGCGCAAACAAGAAGAGATAGAAAATAAAACAAAAAGAAAGAAAGATAGCGGGGCGTTGGTGCGAGTTAAACGCCTCCCGTCGGTGTCGACGAAGGTCCCCAGCGATTCATCGCCGCAAACGACAAGCATACGTTGTCGTCAATAAAGTCAGCGTGCCCATTACTCGCGTTACATTTTCTTTTTTGAGCGTTCTCCGCCGGCGGTAAAAATACAGTCAATCTAGCGAGATGCCGTCGGGTGCAATCGCGGCGATTCCGGCAAACACGCTGCCGTTCTCCCGGCTAATTGGTACGGTACCGGTGTCTAAGGACGGATGTTTAGAGTGTCTGATGGCGCTGGGAAGACGTCGATTAGGCGTATGCGCCCTATTCTCTAACTCGGCCGAAAAGCCGTGCTGTTCGCTAGGCCTTACCGGGGAATCCGAGCCTCGCTAACAGTCCGCCATGTTGCTTTTGGGAGTAGTCAAGTTTGACTACCTGCTTTTTGACTACGTGTGGAGTCGTCATTTTTACCCTAGGGGTCGTTATATTTGGGACAACTTTTTACCACACCAAAGGTAGTCACATATGACTACCTTTTTTTTTTAGAGTGTAGCATGCACCAGTCTTCAATGGAACCGCCAAGGGTTGGGCCTGGTAGGCCCGTCCGGGTGCAGGTAGGTTTAAAAGACGGTGACACTAGAACAGAGATGAGGTTTTAGACGGAGGCCCGGGTGAGAGGTCGTACACGGTGCAAGGAGAAGGACGCACCTACAGGCGCAACCGGTACCACATAAAAAAAGAACATGCAAAAGCAGAAACGGATACAGCTGCTGAAAACTATTTCCCTACAGTCTCAAATGAAGCTGCTGAAGACTATGTCCCTACAGTCTCAAACGAAGAATCACTTGAAAACGTTTCCACGTTTACAAGGTCTCAGGTCCTTCCGTCAACAGGATAACCAAAGAACAACAAGAAGTGGAGGCGTTGTGGTGAAGCCGCTACGATACAGAGATTGACAAGTGCCGCACTCGCACTGCGTTATATTAAAAAAAATATAAAAAAAGAAGAAGGGGGCATGTAATTATGTCATGAGGCTCTCTGATCTTAGAAGAAGAGGACATCCAGTGAGCACGCTCGCAGGAGGTGGCACACGCCGTTGCGTTTGGAACTGACGAGCAATCGCCATAGTTGCTGCTTTGATCCCGTATGTTACTTATTAAATAGTTTGCTTAAACCATTCTCCTGAGCTTAACTAGCAAAATAACACCGGTGACAAAGGTGATGTACGCGGGCAGGCGCTTTTGACGAAACGACGCAAGGTGTGTCAATGAAACGATCGCTAAACCCTTTCGATTAAAGGAAGTGTTGATGGAACGTCGTAGTATACGAAACAATCTGTCGATAAGACGTCGTTCCACGAACTAATAGCCGGCCACCGCTCAGCAGGCCCGTTTAAAGCACAGAACTCGCACTTTTAGCTTTTGCTGTACTCAAATGCACTCAATTTTCCAGCAAAACGTCGACCTATCATCACTACAGTGAAGTTGGTGTAGTTTGTGTATGAATGTGACTATGCGCCGAAGGAGTGAGAAAGATGAGGACACAAGAGCGCGCGGGGGCATCTGAACGCCAAGCTCTGGTTCGAATACCTAGTGGGTAGACCTAAAACTAGCTGCCGTTGTTTGCACTGCACTCATTGAACGCGCTCAAGTGCGAGACCAAAACACCAGACACCTGCGTTCCGTGTCCTAACGCGTTCGCCGAGTGCAGTGGACACAAAGGCTGCTAGCTTTAATTCTACCCACTAACCGCTCCTCACAGAGCTCGGTGTTGAACCTCCCCGATCGCTTTCGCCCTTCTTTCCTCCTCTCCCGCACTTTCTTGGCGCACATCTGCCTCGCCTTCTTTTCTCAAAGGGGGCTGCAGGAAGAGGCACAAGCGCCAGCGACTAATCTTGGCAGAGGCTGGTGGTACACGACAGAAACAACCATGTCATAGCGGCAACCGCGGCCACGAAATCAAGGAGTTGAAGGGCCGGCTGGTATTTGTGAGCGACCACTCACATATGGAAAATACTATGAATACGACTCTCGTTGACTCGTGCTTGCTCTTACTCTGTATCGATTGGATTGGCTGCCCGCAGTGCATAAAACGCGCGATGCTGGGGTTTCCTAGTAAATCTGCGCTGTTGGTTCATTGCAGTGAACCAAAGCGACAAATCAGCGTGGGTTCGGAACTGCCCAGCATACCAAACCCATATTTTTTGTGGGATTCCTGTCATACTTTATCTTGAAATGTTTGTGCAGGGTCGTACGAAGGATGGTGCTAAATAGAAATCAGAATGGTTTGAGTTGTGACTTTAAGCAGAATTTATATCGTAATTTGGAGTACTCCAATTTCACTGTCATGATTTAAATTATACTTCTTGAAAATAATATCACACAAATATAGTTTTCGTTATCTTTTGCTTGTGACACAATGCTTTTCATGCGAATTTATTTTGTATTTAATTAAAGTAATGCCCAAAAAAGAAAAGCAGGGGCGTACGTTCCCCTGCTTTTGAGCGCGCCGCGCGCCTCGAACGCGCGGCGCCGCTCTTCGCAGAATTCATTCACGTGAGGAGCAGACTCCACATGCCGTGCAGGAAAGCCGGCGTTCCGAGGGTGAACGCGCAACTCTGGCTACCGTAGGGAGCCTATAGACGCTTTCAGCACGCGCCAGATTGAGCCGTTATAGCCGACCTTCACTTGTCTTACCAAGGTGCCGAGCCAATGAAGCGGGCTTGGACGAGCCTCCAAAAAGGCCTGTGCTGAGGGCAATACGGTAACACTTGAAATGGCAATAACCTGTCCTCCTGTGGTAATGATGAAGTGAAGCGAACGGAATAAGAGGGAACGAAAACTGAAGGTCGGTTGTGGCGGCGTCCATGCACAGCTGCCTGAAAGCGTTTATAAAGGAACTCTAGTAGTTCGCGCTAAAGGGGCTTTAGTTCGCGCTGCACAAGGGCGCTGCCTGGCCGTGCTTGCTTCGTTATCGGGGACTTGTTTCACCAATACTATTTTGAATCAAGATGCCCGTTTCTAGAGAAGTGTTCCAGATGTTAAGAAAATATTTCTTTGCTATACCTTAATAAATAATGTAAATACTATATGGTAATAAATAAGGAAAACAACCGCTGGCGGTGTTACCTAGACGTTCGTGAGCGTGTAAGGTGAAGCATCGGACCTGGACATTCCGTATTGAGAAGCCGACAGGCATATAGTCTTAGCAGCCCATAAATGAGAATCGTTCTGAGCATGCGGAGTGAATCAGCGCGCTTATATATGGTACTCGATAAATACACCCCTTGGTTGAACTGTTTGCGTGGAACCAGCTGATGGTAGCAACAAGCATTACCCACCTTGCTCAATTCCTGACCGTCGTTATGGTCGGATAAGAACTTACAAGGTGTTTCGCCTCCAGCGAGAGCTTTATGCCTTTGTTAGTTCTTCTGGCTCGTTCACACTCGCGGATTCGCAGGCGAATACGCAGGGAAATTGATGCCGGAAGGAGGAATCTCCTCGCTGGTGACAGAATATTCAACCGCGGGAGCAATCGTTCCGGGACCGAATTTTCCCTCTTGAACTTTCCACGCCGTCGCAGCCAGTCGGAACGCACGGAGGAAATGGCGCTTGCTGACCTCACATCCTGGCCGAGTTGTCCGAGGTGTTGGGGCTGGCACCGGAGTTGTCGGAGTTCCGGGGTTGTGCACATAGCGCCATCTTAGTGGTATCGTTGTGTCAGCAGAAATGCTGACCGACACTCAATTATTCGACCCTGTTTGACAAGAGTCATGTGAGCAACGAAGACAGTGCCCACAAAGAAGATACGTGAAATAAAATTGGCGTGAGGGGCACGTACACACGTTGTCTTCGTTTGATCGTTGTTTTCTTATTACCTTCTCGTATCGCCGACAGAATATTGGGCACTTTTCGGGCACTGCGGTTCAGCCTTAACTTCAAGAGGAAGTCTGGGAGAGCATTTCATCAAAACTCACTCGAGCCAGGACCAGTCTGCTCTGATATCTGCAAAAGACCGGAGCCGTGCGAACGCGACGGGTTGCAACAAATGTTAACGGCGCCGTCTTTTCCGCCCAGTAAATTCGGTCGGCGATAGACTTTTTCGCAAATGGGAACGCGGCCTTCGTTAGTCGTGTATCCAAAGCCCGGCTGACGTCAACGACCGCGTTTGAACAACGTTATAATGACGTGGTACAATATGTTCAGTGCCCTCGCCGAAGAAGGTTGCCGTCTGGGATTTTAGTCATTCCGTCGCAAGCGGAACAAGACCGTCATTCGCCAGAGACGTTCTTTCCTTACCCCATCGAGACTTACTATCTTCCTTTGCGAAGATTCGAGCAGTTTTCATACTACACATTAGTAGTTAGCGGCGAGTTACGGTATTCATAACGCAAAGCTATCGCCGTCGGTTCTTCGCAGGCTCTGGCTAAAAGTTGCGAATTTTGTCCGCCACCGAAAAAAGCGGCGCGTTTGTGGTGAAAATAAGATTCTAAACCCGCGCCCCTAAATTTTAGAAAAATTTTAAATCCAAAAATACGAAACATTTATTAGAAACCACACACTGAAGTTGACATTATTTGGAAATACGTAAGATATATGATACATTTATTCATTTTCTAGGGGTTCTGCAAACATTTTATGTTTGATTTCATGAGGGAAAACATTTTTATCGTATAAAGGCACCAGAAGCAGTCCCATAATCAGTTCAGAGGTCTTATCTGGAATTTGCTCATTATTCGTTCAGTCAGCTCTAACGTAAGGTTATCGTTGTCCTTGTAGCAGACCATCATTTTCATCCAGTACTGCTTCCACATCGAAATCTTCACCATACCCGTAATGAACAACTTTCTCTCGGTCCTCGTCCATATGTCGGTCACCCCAGCCATTGCCTCCGCAATGCTCTTGTGCTCCAAGTTCGAGACCTTGGCCAACATGCCTGTCACGTACTGTCCAAACAGAGGGAACTGCGGACTGCTTTCTGCCGCATTCACTATGAGTTCTAAAAATCTTGTTTTCAACACAAAAGCTTCTCCTTCACAGTATGGCGGAAACACATCGTCTTTGAGGAGCCCAGGGGGGAGGTAGAACTGCTCGTCGGCTGGGTCTCTTCGTACTCTCACCAAATGCTGATCGCTACAGTGAAAGCCGTTGTCCTCTTGGCTAAGATTGGCGATGTACCTGTGGAGACCCACCAGATCGGGGAACGTTGTATCGTTAATGTGAATAACGTACCGTGCGCTGCAGTGTTGGTAAAGCCACGTGGCCATTTCCAGAAAGATTTGTACGGCATTCAGAGAGCTATGTGGCGTGGGGACCACAATAATGTCATCGTTCTTTATCTCTCTCCTCAGAACACGGGATGACTTGGGATCCTGCGTACAGCCTATGTAAAAGAAGATTCGCCAAGGGAGGGCAGTTCTTGTGGCCTCGTTTCCTATAGACTTCCGGATGGCTTGGCGCGTGCTGTAGTGGCCCGGTGCGGTCCTGATGGCCACGATCACTTCAACAGAGCTCTCGCACAGCTGGGTTGGGTAGTGCTGTTCCAACGGCCCGTCCGAAAAGCAGTGCAAGATCATTGCCATGGAACACAGGGACAGGATGATGACCACCACCAAGCCAACGGGGGACTGGCTGTGCCTCGATATTATCACTACAATACTGTGAGAAAAAAGACAATTAGGAATTATTAACAAAAAATAAACTGTTTTAAACGCATCACTTATGATGATTAAAACGTCCAGCGCAAATAGTCGCTGCAGAGGAGGGAAGACAAATAGAAAATGTTCAGTGACTGGAAGAAGCGGTAAAGCCCTGACCAGAGGTATTATGAAAGCGGAGATGATTGCGAGCCTAAAGGAATTTGCGTGAGCGCCCCGTCTGTTTCTTTGTCTGGTAAAGAGTTAGAATGCCTTGCGCGACGGCAGTATGCGTGAGGATAATGGTGCTGGAATTTGGGTGTGTGTTCTTGGGTGCATGTGTGCCTTTTCTTGTTTGGTCGCCATATATAGGTTTGCGCCTTGACGATTAAACTTCGGTTCTAAGTTCAGCGATTGCCTGTGTTCTTTCTTCTGTCCCGTCCATTTGAGCTGTTCGTTTAAATCATCATGCCTTATCAACATGTCGAAGCTCACATTTTGAATCAGTTATAAGCCAGTCTAGTGATTTTGTGCTTGTGGAACATTGCCAGGACGCATGTGTCACGTGAACACGGCGACGCGAAGCCATGCTGTTCGGTTTCGTTAGGGGACATCATTACATCACATGACACTGTGACGCAAAGTGACACCATAATGTGGCATTTTGACGTAACGTGACAGCATGTCATGTAGAATCATGAGGTAACGTCGTGTCACAATGTGACAGCATTTCATATTGTAGATTTCTCAAAATGTGCTCTTCAGTAACCTCCTTAGTGTGCCAGAAAATGGAGGAGCGCGAAGAGGCGGCCCTGTTGATGTACGCGTTTAAATCTAATTGGCCAACTTTAAAGCGATGCTTAAACGAAATTTTAAATATACCCGCCGTGTTTAGAGATAGGCTGAATATGCTCCACAATATCCGTGGATGACAATCGGACGTTGTAGCGATTCTGTTTAGGGATGTCTTTCATTCAGAGATGACACCACCTACATTGCGCCGATTGCACGTGTCCCTTGTTGTACAAAACCACGTGCCGCGTGGCGGCAATACATGATTCGGTCACCAAAAATATGATAAATAAATCGGCTCGAGGCGCTCGCCTCAGATGTGCCCCCGTCACCGTCGGGATCGGTTGCTTGTCCTGCCGTTCTCATCGGCAGGTTCTGGCCGGGAGCCGGCCGGCACCTTCCATGTAAGCACTCACCGATGTTATAGTCCCTTCTTACAGTGAGGTTCAAGGCGAGCGTAGGCAAGGCTTACAAAATACAAAACACGTTTGTATTTTCAGCCTGATGGCTGTATCTTTCGTTTTCAACAGTTTAATGTGGGAAGTGCACATGAGTAGCCAGCGGAGAGAACGTGCAACTTGGCGCAGTCATGGCACAGCCCGTCTCCGGACGAGCATAGCTGAGCAGCGAGGCTGACTTCGACAAGACGATTGCAATCAAGGGCATCTGGTAGCCGCCTTGTCTTTGCTCGTGCGTGCAAGTGCATGCAGTTAAAAGCTTGTGTAATGTAGTTTCAAAAGCAAACTGCATATACTTGCACGCATGGAGCACCAGTGAGGCTATAGCTATAGGCTAGTCACGCATTGTAATTACCTGTAAATGCTCTTAGACGGACATTACAAACGAGGCTTTAGCGACATCCACCGGGTGACAGTTACTAATCGATTAATTCGTTTTAAAATTATTTTTCCTGTCTTTTTCAACAAGAGGTTGGGGTGTACGATGTGATACTGCTCCTTTGTACACGCATGGACCAAGAAATAAGCGCCGAAATTTCATTGTAGTCTTCGTTTAATGAAAGATACAATTTTTCTCCGGTGATCGTGTGAGATATGTGCACCTAATGGCATGCAATTACATAAAATCATGGTGACAACATAAGGTCCGTTTGTGCATTTTTACCGAGCGGAAGTTTGCAGGCAAGACCCAATGAAGGCATGCTGGGGTAGCGTTACTTCCCAATTGCAGCGAGCCTCAAGTTAGCATCTCAAAAATATTTCACATAAAATTCATATTACCGCGTAGCTGACCCAGGAGGCACACGTTTTCTTACGTCTCGACAATTTGGGATTTCTCCTACCCATAGTCTAAAAGATAAGGAGGCCAACAAAACCGTGCCGAGCCAGGCGCTCTCCCTACGACCATGCCCTCTCGCTCAAGCCAACTGTCACACCGACGCCGCGATGGCCGCTCCTGTTTTCTCACCGCCCGCTCTTCCATTTGTTTCTGGAACAAGTTCCCAGATTAAACAATTATTTTTTTTAGCGTAACACGTGTCGACCTGTTTCCATTCGCGACATTTCTGGTGGAGGTGCGGGGTACCTCTAACCCCTTCCCCAAGTCGAAAAAGACGATGAGCACCCCGTACTCAAACGCCCTTCGGACACGACGGCTAGAAGGATGTCGACGACTGGACAGAGCATTGCGAACGAGTTGCCCATCACAATGGGTGAACACCGGAGCAATGCATGCATAACGTCTACTTCTCTCTAGAGGGAACGCACGTACCTCGTATGAAAACCACGAGGCGACGAGGCACTCTTGCGCTAGCCAGCCGACGCTGCGACGTTTGCTGTTGCTTTCTCGATGCCCGCTCGCCAGCAATCTGTTTCGTTTCTGGCACAAGTTCCCCGGTTAAACCTTCATTTTTAATTTTAGGCTTTTAGATTTGTTTCCATCCGGGACAATATATAGGATATCGGTATGTTGCCCATCTGTAACCATTGTTTTTGCGAATGGCGTGTGCAAAAGAAGAGACCTCGTTCGGGTGTATTGAAAGCATTAGCCTTGCTGGCCAATCAAATGTATTAATCAACTTTGGCTTTGAAGTTAAAGACTTTCTCGCGCTGTAGTGTGACTACTTCCGTCGAGATGTTCTGAACACTTCACTAAACGTTAACTAAGCGAAAACCGGAATGAATATTTCGCGATAACTGTGTCTTACTAGTGACACCGCGAAAAAAATAAAAAATAGAAAAACACGATTACGACATTGAGCATATTCATATTGCCCTGCTTGGGGGCCTGAAGGGGATACACAACATTTTGAATTTTAACAACTTGTGAGGCTTTCCGGTTACGTCATCGATCAATGCTGGTGGTCATCCCGGCTTGTTCTTACCGATAAAAAGGAAATTGGTGGTGGGAAATGTATGATGCAGGATTTTCTCCCTTGGCAGAAAGGCCGCCACAATGGCCGCTGAATTGTCAACGGAAGCGATATATTGAGTTATTCTAGCCAAACTTGTGGCGACTAACTTGAAATTCGCCTGTTGTGTTTGTCTCGTCGTTTCGGGATTTTTAACTGCGCAATTCGTTAGATTTTAATTCGAACAGATCTCTCATTTAAACGCCGAGAAAGGTACACTACTGCAGTATGGGAAGGTGTGTTATACGACCAGGTGGACATAGTATGGAGCGATCACCCTCGCGGTAAGTCAAATCTCTACTTAAATTTTGCGAATTCACTTTTTAATTATTGTAAATCAACATATGGTTCCCATCAAAACTGGCTGGGCGTTATTTCACAATTCTAGATCAGTCAATTTTTTTTTTAATTTTTCAAGCACGTGGCAAGCGCGGATGATGCGGTAAAGTCTCCGCTCGTGCAACAGGTGGTCAGATATCGCTGGCCTTGTGCTTGCAATTACCAACTTTTAGCTGGTTATTGGACTTGTGAAAATAAGCTACTATATTATGTACCCCTTGCCGTGTAAGAATAGCCTCCAGTAATCCTTCTCCAAAAAAACATTTGCCTTTCGGCTGCTTCGTAAATTTTGATTCCTTCGGTTAAATACTGTTAGGTCACCTGCATACTTTCGAATATTTCATTTTATCGCCGGAATTCCACAGACGTCACTTGGTCAGACATAATGGGAAAAAGGCCGCGAGAGAGTGTTACCACCGCGCAGGCAAGGCGCTTCTCGCTGCCGAAAAGAGGGGTGGACTGACGTCACGTGCTAGCCATGTATAGACCCTTTTAAGCAGATGTTCACGGGCATCGCCATAACCGGCCCGTTTTAGTTTATTTTATTTTGATCACTTCACTCCATTATTACCACAAAAGTACCGGTTATTTTCCTTTTATGTGGCTGCGTTTACATGACTGCAATAGTAGAGCGTCGATTTGTGTGAAAACCAATCACTATTGCCTAGTCTCTCTGTTTTTCCTCTTCGACCCAATCAAAATGTTCTTATTTCGATTCTATGCTCTACGGTCGCGTCTATGTATCTAAGGCTTACGTCCTTCTTTTCTGCATTGGCCTTTATGGAGGCTCGTCGAAGGCCTCTTCACTGGCTTGATATCTTGGTAGGAGAAGAGTAGGTCTGCAATGGCGGCTGTAATCTGGCGCGTGTTCAAAGCATCTAAATACGCCATTCCACGGAATCTTCGAGCGACTTCCTGTGGGCTACAGAAGCTTTAGATAAAAGAGCGCCACCTGTCGCATGAATCGAATTGCTGATGGCGTCCATTTAATGTTCCCACTAAATCAAGCACAGGAACTAAATCTGTTCAAAGCTGTTGCGGCACCAAGTCATGTGACGTCATTTTCCGAGCTGAATTGAGCTGGGAAACTGAATTGGTGGGCGAGGTGAAGTGACGTCAAGTTTTCCGCTAGATCTAGCGAAGAAACTGCGTTTTTTCATAGATGACCTGATACCAAGTCATGTGACGTCAATCTCCCCGCTAAATTTAGCGGGGAAATTAAATTGCTTTTGAAATCACATGACGTCCATTTTTCCCCCAACTTAATGCGGTTACGCCGCCGCCGCCGCCGCGAAACCCGGAAACAAGTGCCTAAGAGCTGCACTCTAAAAACAAAAGAACCTGCGAGCTCCAATGCGTTACGACCCACTTCTCGTTCCGCTGTACACCAATGACATGACAGACATATTATCGCGTTGGCCATGGAGGCGCCGTGCCTCCTTTCATCCGTGCGTGCTTCTTCTCAAGAAAACCTCGTAGCGTGTGTTAGATAGAAATGGCCCAATGGCACGCCCAAGCTTTTTTCCGTCGACTTACGTCGCACGCAGTTCCGCATATGCGACTCGGAGATGACGGCGCGGGGGCTGCAAACTTGCTTTAACGGGACTCCGAGCCACGGGCATTAGCTTGTTGCCGCCATGAGGCGAGTGCGTGTGGACGTATCTCCAGCTGCTACAAAAAAACGTGGGACGAGTGGAGAAGGACAACACCACCTAGACAGAAGGCCTCCGCACGCCTCACCTTAGTCAGATCGATGGAGGCGAGAGATGGGGCACGAGCGCTGTGTCAGTGTTCGGCTGGGGCCCGTGTCCAATCATCGCGTCGAAGGCTTTCATTATTCTAGGTGGTGCTGACAAGGCACGGCCTCTCTTATATCAACACCCCCATTCTCGTTTCTTGTGCCACTGACAGGTAACTCTACGAACATTTATGCAGCATAGTACACCTCAGCACCGACGAATGTCTTTATACTACGGCTCCTATGCTCTCTTTCGGCTGTGGCTCGAGAGACTGCACGACGTCTCTCGAGCGATGTCGAGAGGCATCAATCCGCCGTTGTCTGAGGTGGTAGTAGCCAAGTTTGCGTATGGTGGTGGCCCGGCTTCATGGACGCCTTTAAGGATTAAGAACTACATACGTTTTTTTTCTAGTTGTTTGGCACGGTATGCGATATAATCACGCGTCCATATCTGTCTTTATCAATACCTCCGTCTCTCGTTGATCAGGACGGGTTTAATGTTCCTTTGATATATCGGCTGCGGTGAACGATAGCCATTCGACTCAAAAAAAAAATGTTGTTTGGTAGTAAGGGATAATAATAATGGGCGTTCATAGGTGTCTGAGTAGTAAGACCGAGACGAACATGATTACTTGAACTGACTTGATTAATTAAGAGACATTAAAGATTGAGGTACATATCAACCCATTCAAAGAAAATATTTTCCTACTTTCATTTGACATCACTTTTGTTCCCACCAGTAAAATAACGTTTATGCTCTTTCATCTTGAATGAAACAGAATTCCTCAACAGCTCATGCTTGCTTTCGTAGGCAATACTTTGCGTTCGCGTTTTGTTCTGTATAAATTACATTGCTACTCTGAACAGTTTTGCCAATACGCATCATTCGGTGTTATACCATTTTATGGGAATTATTGTCAATAAAACATCGAACTTTCCGCGCGATATTAACATTACTACAAAAGTTTGCAAGCAAACCCATCTTTCCCGAGGCATCGTGGTATATGCATTGATCTTGCGCTGCGCCTCAACGTTTTTGTGCCCTGATAATTTGCCTGTGTACACCTTTGTAGCTTAACCGCTGCGTCTAGCTACGATTCTGTTGAATAACACATTACTGCATTAATAAAACTTCATAGCTACGAAAGTAAATTTACTCGCAATGCTAACATATACAGTGCGGTTCCGCGGCGCCCGATCGTTTCACATGCAACACTATTTGTTTCCTAGGTCATCTGTTATTTCTAAACTACTTTATTATCAAAAACCTTGATCGCCTCCTGCAGTGACTTTACAGGAATAGCACTCCGGTCATTACTCTAGGCTGTGTTGCTCAGGGACTCACTTACCATCCTCTCTCAGTCCCCGGGCGCATCTTTTTTTTTTTTTCATCCTCCTTCCCAGAGAATGAAAAGGGAAGAAAAGAGGAGTAGTTCGCCTTCGAAAATTCTGGATGGCGCTGCTGTTCTAGCGCAATATTTTTTTTTATAAACAAGATGTCTTTTTTGGGGGGGGCTTTTTTATTTTTTAACGGTGACTGAACGAAGTACTGGTTTCACAATTAAGGTGTGTGATTTCCCCCTATAAGGAGGCTGTGCTATAACTCACCTGAACAAACGGCATTACTCTGTATACCTTTCACGGCTTTGCTTTAGTAAATCTGTTCGAGTTAAAGCTAAACACCCTGCATATTTTATTTCGCGTTTAATTTGTTCGTATGTTTTATTTACGACTAATGCAATCTCGGATTGCACATCTAAATTGTAAGCCCGACATAAAGAGCTGAGCCCCAGCAGGCCGCCGGCTTGAGTCCTGGAGTGGCAGCGTTTCTCTCCGCGAGGGCTCCAACAAAACAGATCATATAACATGTGTAGTGGGTGTCATACATAGCTTGCGGTGACGTCATATCATTTACGATTTTGGTGGCCTTGCTGTTGAGGGAAAACCGATCTGCAGCATTGTTGTGTCGAAAGAGAATAAAGAAGAAGTAGTCTGTGTGAGAAGACGAAGGAGAAGATGCAGACCTATCTGAATGACGGCGTTCCTTCTTGATTTAACTCGGCTACACCACATAATGGCGACGAGGTAAAGTGGATTTCTCTTCATTAATGCTGCAGCGCATTCCATGCGAAGACAAGAATGAGTCACGCAACGCTGCCACCGCTCCCTTCTTTCCTTGAACGGCCTGGAAGACCCGCGGTTCCATGGTACCAATGGCGACGCAATGTTCGAGAACAACCTCGACTGCGTCGATGAGGCTTCCCTTACGTCGAAACGGAAAAAGGCACTGCTACTACATGCCTTAGGAACAGAAGGACAGCGAGTCTTCTTCACGTTGCCTCACGTCACTTCCGCTTCCCTTCCTACACTACCTACTGCAACGACGTCCACGGCAAGTGATGCTGCATCCACCCATCAAGTGTTACCATTACTACTAACGTGTATCAGGATGCTATTGCGACTCTGGAGGCACGGTACGCCGCGATGTACAACGTCATTACAGAACGCCGCAAGTTTTGCCAGCGTACTCAAGCTCCTGGTGGAACTATTGATGAATTCCTCACTGCATTGCGAGGACTTTCTCAGACTTGCAATTTCGGCTCGTCGTCCGACGAAGCAATACGTGACCAACTGGTAGAAGGAGCTTCTATGTCTCACGTTCGTGAAAGACTCCTCTTGGAAGGTTCTGCTCTTACCCTAGAAAGAGCTTTGAAATTGGCCCGCAGCGTGGAACAGTGCAAAAAAGAAGTACAAACAACAAAGGACGCTCCTGCGGTTGTTCAGAAACTTCGCAAAGCCGGAGGAGAGAACTCGAAGTTCAAATCCCAACCAGGCGTTGACGCGTCAGCCAAACATCAGAGAACATGCTACCGCTGCGGATCAGCAGATCACCTTGCAAATGCTACTACGTGTCCAGCAAGGAACAAAACCTGTTCCTAATGCAGAAAGCAGGGTCACTTGAGCTCTGTTTGTCGTGGCACAGCGTCAGCAATGGAGGTGATGAGTACCAGGAACTTCAGTGCGCTTGAAGAAAGAGAAGAAACTGATCCGGTCACGAAACCCTTGGAAGTTGCAGAAGTTCGCAATACCGGAATCTACGTGACAATGCAAGTGGAACAGCAAAATGTCAAATTCCTGCTTGACACTGGTTCTGCAGTTTCTATCCGTTCTCACGACATCTACCAGAAGAAATTTTCTTGTCAGCATCCACTTCAACCAGCTGCAGTACACCTACAAAACTGCTCAAGGCAACGCATCCCACTACTTAGATGTTTTGTGGCAGCAGTCACCTACCAAGGTTCTTCAGTCCAGCTTGTGCTTTACGTCGAGACACAAGGAACAACCCTGATGGGACTGAATGGACTTTCAGCATTGCGACTTCGCATTGAGGGATCTACACTGCAGTGCCTGGAAACCTCAGCACCGACTTCCACTGATTTAAAAAACTATCGTGGACTCTACCTATGCTCACCTGTTTACTTCAGGTATAGGTCTTGCAATAGGGTACGAGCACCAAGGCAAGGTGAAGAAAGAAGTCGCTCCTGTGACGGTTAAATTCCGTCGATTGCCGCTGACGGTTCGAGATGAAGCGTCTAAGGAACTTCAAAGGTTAGTAGACATGGACATAATAGAACCAATCAACGCATCTGAGTGGGTATCACCAATCGTTGTTGCAAGAAAGAAGGACGGAAAACTACGACTCTGCGTGGATCTCCGTGCTCCAAACAAAGCGATCGTCGTCGACTGCTTTCCACTACCGAACATGGAAGATCTGCTGAATGCCTTGCCTGGAGCCAAGGTATTCTCCAAGCTGGATTTAACATCAGCTTACCATCAAGTCGTTCTATCACCTGAGAGCCGCGACCTTACCGCCTTCATCACTCATGATGGCCTTTACCGCTTCAAGAGTGTGTGCTTTGGTATGGCGTCAGCGCCCTCCGCTTTCCAGAAATTGATGTCAGACATCTTTGTCGGATGTTCGGGAGTTCTTTGCTATCTCGACGACATAACCATTTTCGGTGTTGACGCAGACGACCATGCAAAGAACCTGCTGAAAGTTCTACAGCTCATTTCAGACACTGGTCTGAAGCTAAATGACAAGTGTGTCTTCGGAGTAACGGAATTGACTTTCGTTGGACATACGGTCACTCCAGAAGGTGTTACTCCTCTACAAGCAAACGTCAAGGCCATACAAAAGGCACCTGCGCCAAAGGACCATCACTCCTTGCGCTCTTTTTTGGGACTTGCTGGCTACTACGCTAGGTTCCTTCGCAACTGCGCAGACGAAGTAGAGCCACTAAGAGACTTACTGCGTGGTCAGAAAGCGTTCGTTTGGACAAACGAACGAATGCTTGTGGCGAAAGCTACACCACAAGCATACATTTTGAGCCACCGAATTTGCTTTTATCAGCCAGATCAAGTATAGGAATGGACGCCATCACAGTGCAATGACGTGGCGTGCAAGCCTTGAATAGGTGGATGTACGATGCCTAACACAACGACCGCACTTCGGCTTGGGTCATTGTGAGTGGGCAGATTTTGGCCCAGGTTTGGCAATCCTAGGGTCCTCCGTCGGAACTCACAGGATTTTGCTCCAAGGTCAAAGTACTTCGCTTTGGAGTTTTCAAGGCGCCAAAAAAAACTGAGAAAAAGGAAAAGACCCGAGCGTACCGGGATGTCAGAACGCGGTTTTCTGACTGGAATGATTTTTGCCTAAACGTAAAGCGATAACATGTCTTTGTCTCTACTCCCTCTTCAAACGCGTTCGAACGTGAGCGCGGAACACCGGACGCCGGTGTTTCGCGATGGCCTGCGTTCGAAGTTTGGGTATGCGGAGCGGAAGTTCGTTTGCTCCTTTTGCAGGAGTTGTGGTGAGGCCGGAGCGCCGAGCTCTAATTAGCTCTGGTTGAAGGATAGTGGGTAGACCTCAAAGCAAGCTGCCATGAGGTCTACCCACTATTCTTCAATCAGAGCCAATCAGAGCGCGGCGTTCTGACGTCACCGCAACCCCTGCAAAAAAGCAGACGAACTTGCTCTACGCATAGACAAAGACGGCTAGCTTGACGTCTACCCATTAATCATTCCAGTCGGAGCTCGGCGTTCTGACTCCCCCGCGCGTCCTCGTCTCCTCCTCTCCTACGGTTTGTCGTGTCGCAGCTTCTTTCCAGTCCGCCACATAATAGCCAAGGAGTGAGACTAAAGCAAAGCATGTTATCTAACAACCGAACAATCAGCAGTGCAGTCGAACACCGCCACTTGTCTGTCGATATCGAAAAAAAAAATGCCAGATGACAGCCAGATTACCAGGCAATGAAGCTGAACTTTCGCAATTGTTTGCCTATTTGGGGCCAAGATACCCAGGGTTCGGCCAAAGTAGGTAAAATTTGACTCTATCTTCTGTATTTTCGGGCTTTTGAAGGCCATGAATTCCCAAGCAAAAAGGCCATTTTGTATAAAAAAAAACTGGGTGGCTATGTTGCACGTTTTGGACTCCCAGGAGACTAGGGAGAAGGAAGTGACGTAGGTGTGAATGAACGTATCTTAGCAGCACCACCACGCAACGCGTCATCAGCGACTCCACCAATCAGCATCCAAAGAGCGTTGTTGACGTCACTTCCTTTACCCTAGTCTCCTGGGAGTCGAAAACGTGCAACATAGCCCCCCTGTGCAACCCTGAAAAAATAATTAATCCCCCGCGCTTTACCATTTTGAGCGCAAATCTCGGGAAAAATGAAACTCTCAATCTGCGTTTTTAATGTTTGGTGAACCAAGTATCTTAAAGGACAAAATAAAAACTAAATCGTTCTTTTCCTTTGATAGGCTCTACTTAGTTAGGAAGGGTAAAATACAAATGAAATTGCCATAATTCACGAGCTTGTGGCCGCGTCTAGGTTACAGCGCATAAAACGGACGGTAAACTCTCACCTCATTTCCGAGCACTTGTTTGCCACCAACGGCTGCCAACTTGTTCTAAGTGAAGACGTCGTTTTCTTTGCCGTCGAATCTTTTCATTGCTGTTCCTGGTTAAGATTAAGCTTCGTCTTCTTTCAATAATTGGGAAAGTTGCGGGCGCGAAAGCTCGCGCTGTAGACTAACCTCACTAGCCAGTTTGACTACGCCGGTTGTGCCGCAATGCACTGGAGCAACTTTAAACCTTTTTTTACATGCGATAGCCGAGGGCTTTTTCTTTATCGCGGTGAGGTTGCGAAAATAAAGGGGGACTATTCTTTCAGTGTCGCCCTCGCAAAGCTTGACGACGTAATTGTCGGATCAAAACAAGATTGGATCGAAACCACTTGTGTGACGACAGACTAGCGCGGCTCATGAATAGACAATTGCAAGCATGGCGCCACAAGTGGTGCCCCATGCGTGCAAGCGCGTGCAACGCGCGGGTGAACGTAGCTTTGGCAAGCTCGTAATCGCACGGCCGTGCCTGCTCGAGCAGAGACATGGCGGCGGCCAGTCGCCCAGCTTGCAATCGTCTATAGGACACGAGAACTGTGTGAGCACTCGACTTCGGCTCGTAACAATCAACGCCTCGGCAGACACTCGAGTAGTGGCTCGTGTGAAACCACTGTGATGATGAGAATAGCCGAACTCTAAAGGCCGGTTCGGACACTTCCGTTTGAGTGCGTTTGACTGCGTTGCGTCGAGAACCGAAAGTGAGTCACCGGCACATCTGTGCTTCGTATGAAGTGTGGAATGCAATTCAATAGGGAGTATTCACTGAGGACATAGCTGTGTGCGCGACTGCTGAGCGCGTGCTGACGGCGAGCTTCCACAGTTATTTCGCCACGTGCATTCGGCACACCAAGATTGCCTGTCTTAGCAGCCTATTAACGTGAGCGCGTTCCGAGCATGCGCTCTAAACAACCCCCTCAAATATGGCGTCCAGTGAATACTCCCTATAGACAGATCTCACTAAGCGTTCGACGCATGCGTGACACCGCCATACTTTAGTTCACAGGAGACCGCCGGCTGTGCACGAGAGGGCTCGAGCCGTATCGTGCTCTGCACGCGCACTCCAGCGAGGTTGTCGCCCGAGCCCAAAGACTAACGTTTCCTCGATGCATTGCGACAGCGGTGGCGTAATCAAACTGGCTGGCAACATCAGCCTATTAATCATCTTGGCTCGCGATATAAGCAACACAGTTGTCCTGGCATGTCCCACCCACAACGCTGTCAAACGCAGTAAAACTACAGTGTACTAGAATACTTGGGTAGTGTTGGGACCGAAGAGGCTCGCCTGAAGCGCGTGGTAATGATCGCGATAGGTGTCGCGTCCGCCGCCTTATCCGGAAGGTGTGCGCATGCGCGGCTGCACGCGGGAAAATATGAATCTTTGGTGCCGCTTTGGTGGAGTGCACATAGGATTTCTGATACAGCTACGACCCGCCAGCGGTCGTACCGCGGCTGCCGTGGCATCAATTACGCTGCGGCACGATCGTTAGCAACATGGTGCTTCAATGTATTGGACGGTACAAGCTACATTACCCTTCCTTTACATAAAGGAAGGGTAATGTAGACTTTAAAGAAGCGGTTTCGGTTTGTCGGATGGTGAGCATTTTAAATGAAATACCCATTTCCTTGGTCGCAAATGATGAACATTAGATATTTGAAAGGAATATCTAAAACTCGGAAGCAGTTTTTTTTTCCTATCTTATTTTATAACGGAACGAAACGGCACATACTAAAGTTCGAGATTGTTTTAGTATCTTTTTAATACCCCCGGTTAACCTCTCTGTCTTCTTTTCTGCCCGTCTTCTTTTTCTTGACCTTAATCAGCTCGCTTCACTTGTCACTCATTCTTGTGTCCATTTATGCGACGAACCAGCCAAGCGACGGTCGCAAAGGGGTGAGAATCTTCTATTTCTGCGTGGCTGCCGCGACCATCCGAGAATCACCCGACGTTCATTTGTAAGAAATGGCTTATAAGCCGTGACAATTTTTATCACGCATTTTAACATTTAACTCTAGTCCAAAAACTGAGACAATGTGGGCTGAACAAGTAATGCTTTATAAGATTCAAAGAAAACAAGAAACTATTTCACATCATTTTGAGCAGAAAACATGAGCACACGTAGATCAGGCAAGGAAAACGTTGTAATAGTTTACAGCACGGCATTGAAATAATGGCTACAATGTGCAGCGCATACATGGTTACAATATGCAGCGCATTATCCTCTTGAGGGTAAACCATCTGAAACCTACACGCTCACAACAATACATTTAACCGACAGCTGCTTTCTGACAACCAGGTAAGTCTCGCCTGAGCTGGGTATTCGAAGGGAAACACCCATGGTTCCACAGGGGGCGTATCTGGTTCACGCAGACATTCAGGGTGTTTTTGTTTTATTCTTTACAAAACTTTCCATATTTTACAAAAAAAAAGGATGTGGCAGATACGTGGATGCCGTCTTTCGTTATATCTTTTGGGCTCGGTGGACAATGAATGGGTGAATAACCGTTGCAATGTTTAATAATGAACCAAGATCTGTTAGTTAACTTGTTTATTAACGGCTTAATTGGCCATGGTGCAATTGCAGTTTTAAAAGGAGTCATTATTAAAGGCAAACACAATTTCGACAATTCGCGAAAAGGCCAACGAGGTTCGCGAAATTAATCGTAAAAGTTTGCCTTTCTTCGCTTGATTCAGAAACCGCGTTATGAAAATAATACGTAGAATAGTAACTTAGTCGCCTTGATGTGTGGCGCCGCCGGGTCCACCGAAGAAACGCTGTCGAGTTAGTGACGAGGGGACAGAAACAACTGCGTCATTCTTCTACGTATCAATATCAGCACAACCTCATTCGCGCTTTCAGCGCGCAGTTTTTTTAATTAAGTGAAGGAAGG
Organism: Ixodes scapularis; assembly: GCF_016920785.2. Classification (NCBI taxonomy): domain Eukaryota; kingdom Metazoa; phylum Arthropoda; class Arachnida; order Ixodida; family Ixodidae; genus Ixodes; species Ixodes scapularis. The sequence goes on from NW_024609881.1 coordinate 67,852,751, forward strand.
CAAAATTTTAGCGATGAATATCTCAGGACAGAACGAGCAGGTTTGTAGAGATAAGTAAGCTTGAGGAAGAAAACGAGAAGGGACGGGCAAACAAAACAAAAACGAACGCCTTGTTACTTTCGCTCAAAGCTTGTTGTTTGTTCGCGAACTTTTTAAATTAGGTTGGCCTTTAATGATGGCTCCTTTTAAAGCTGCGATTGCGACATGGCCCATCAAACATTTTATTAACCCTTTGCCTACCGCAAAAATTAAAGAAAAAAATATTTGAAAATACCGATTTTTTTTTTACGTGCCCTATACTCTGTTTCACCTTGTCTTGTACCGCAGGAAAGGCTACAAGCGCGAGTTCCTTGCTCTAGGGCACATCTCAGCGGCACGAGCTCCCGTGCACCAAGGGCAGCTGCCAACGCTATGAGCTCGCCCTCCTAGCTTTCGCTACATGCACCGCTCAAAGAGAAAAAAGAAAAAAAGAAAAAAAAGGCGGGCTGCGCGAGCCGGATAACTCGACTACAGCGCCGCCACGAACTGTCAATACACGCGCCCTCACGAGCTCCCGTTGCCGAGCCGCTCCGGTCCCAACACTACCCAAGTATTCTAGTACACTGTAGTAAAACGAAGTCAAACGCAACTGTCTGAACCTGGCTCAAGAATGCCTGGAGCTCAGCGCGCGTTTTCTACTATGCCAACCCCAGCGCGTGGCTATGATTAGCGCTGGCGGCATAGATTACGCACCAGTCCACGCGGCCTCTTGTTCTGGCTCCAAGTTGAGGAGAAGAACGATGCTCATATTTCTCAAATTTGTTTGGCAACTGCTAATGCATAGGAAAAAAAAAACGAAGGCAATTTTATTCGGCTTTTTCCGGTAGGCAATAATTCTAAGTAGTATTCAATGAAAGCGAAAAAATCGCTTCATAACCTTTTTAGGTCCAGATGCATCCAACGCTACGACCTGATGGAGTCAATCAGATCGCGTCAAAGTTCATCATGACGCTCATCGTCTCTGAGTTTTTGCTGTCACCGGCTAGACCGGTCACGTAAGGTGAACGCCTCTTGAGCCTGCAGTTTTTGGTTTTGTGTGTTATTGGTTTAGTCGGCGATACCAAACGCTCAGAGACAATGAACGTCTCAAATATGCTGTTTGGACGCTGTTAGCTTGATTGCGTGCGTGCTACATTTAGGAATTCTTTCTTGACCAATAGAGAGTAAACGTTATATCGGAACATACGCTGGCTTTCTAAAGCGAAGCCATGACGACCCACTGTAGACGACGCTCCAGGCGTCTCGTGAGTCTAGAAGTAACTCGAGATGTGCGGGAAGCCTCGGGGCTACGCTAAAGTTTTTAGGACTTAATGAGGTACGCTTAAGGGTAACACACCTTCGGCCATCTCAAGACTTAAAATAAGAAAATTAAAAAAAATAAAGAAGTATAGGGTCAGAGATACCGGAAGCCGTATCTAATGCTAAGGAATTGTCATTTTCAAATCATAACGGCCACCAATAGACCGATGTCACCAAGCGAACTGCACAGGCGCGCGCATTCCGGAAGTGGTGCTGCCGCCATGCTACTTGTAGTCCTCCCTTTCCGGCTTCCCGGCTACATAGGGCTGTGCGAACATCATCGTAGATTATCGTTTGGGACGCCCCGGTATCAGCTTGAATCTCCTGCATGTCTGTACTTCATAAGATTGTGTTGTTTGTGATGTCCTAGTTTGTCAGCAGGCGCAGAAAAGCAGTTCAGTCGTCTTGTCGCTTTAGAATCGCTTTGTGGTCTGCTTCGTCCTCGTCTGCTTCTTCGTCTTCATGAACGCGTGAGTGAGACCACTGCCGTTCACGCGGTGGTCCCACTGCGGCCGCGGGAAAGAAACGACGCCACTACTCGAGCATTCCGGCTGCTCGGACGTCTCAATAGACCGATCTCACCAAGCGTTCGGCGCCTGCTGCCTGCCTTCAGGAGGCAGGTAGCAGTGCCTAAGACGGCTCGTGTCGCTTCATGCTCCACACACGCAGAGCTCCAGCGAAGTTGTCACGCGGGCAGAAAGACTAAAGCTCCTTCGATGCATTGCGGCAGCGGTGGCGTAGTCAAACTGGCTGGTGAGATCAAGCTATTAACTTGGAAACAAATGAACATCTAGTGCAATGGCAAAAAACAAGAAAATTCGAGGGACCGTCGGCTCCGCAGCATGAAATGTGTTCGTGAAAAACTGAGCTTGGTAGTTCTCAGTCTTGCGGATAACGTTTAATCAATAATGAAGTAAGAGGAGCTAAATCCCTACTGAAAAAAAATATATGAAGTGTTTTGATATGTTTATTGGACACCTTTTCATATCAGAACTTATTATTTCATATGCCGCATATCAGTTACACTAGGCTAGGTGGCGCTAAGTACCGCCCAATTCATGTGCTACAAAAACATATTTATTTACTCACGCCACCATGTGGATACATTACGCATTCAGTTGAACAAATACATTGAGTTCATACACATACAATACACAACAAACATGAATACAACAGCACTCCCAACAACTACTTCGGAGCTTTGCGTATCCGCCTTTTATACAGGTCGTTTTGTAAGTACGGAGTTTTTCGGTGACCACCTACGCAATAAACAATACTTTCAACGTGTTGGATTTTTTTCAGTAATTTCATACCTCTGAGAGTATTTAGAACGGCCCAGGGGACGAATATCTTAATAAAAAGTAAACGCTCATGCCGTAATTATTTTAAAGCCAGTAAATCAAGCCGCTCCAATGCAGTTCCAAGCCACGTGTTTGCTTTCCCGCGCGGCACGTCGTATAGTGAAAAAAAATTATATGAATTTATTTCTGATATGTTTATTGGACACATTCATATCAGTTGGCATATGTTGCATATCAGTTCTTATATGTCGCATACCAGTTTTTGGGTATTTCATATCAGTTTCATATGTCGCATATCAGTTTTTAGATATTTCATATCAGTTCTTATATAAATTTATATACTTTTTTTTTCAGTAGGGATACACTTTCTTGGCGAGCGATAGTTTTCTAAAAGTTTTTCCATTCTGGTTGACAGCCTGTGCGACAGGGTGCGGATGAACCGCGGGAGAAGCCTGCACACAAAGAAGAAATGATCTACAGAAATGCCATGCCACGTCGTAACAATTGGCATGTCAAAAATAAGCAACTATGCCATATACCTGAAAGGTTCTGGTGGAGATGATTTTTAGTGTACAGTTTCTATTCGGTTTCATTTTGTTTGCGCAAGCTCCGAACGCTAACAGTCGCCCGACGAGGCAAAGCTTTTTCTGCGGTCTCGATTGGTGTTAATGCAGAATGGATCAGTTACGTCAGCCTAATAGACCACCATAAAATGAATGAGGTTCATTTCTTACATTTTTGCCGGTAAGTGTTCACGTTTGTATCTAAATATAAAAGATGAAGACTGCTTCCGAAAAACAGTTGTTCTATTTAATGTGACGCATATTGGGAATCGCGCTGCTCCTTTTTCTGTGATTGTAGTGATCTTTTGAAGCATACACTGTTAGCAAAAATAACACGCCCAGACGTGTAAACCGTTGTCCCATAGCGGACACGTCGAAACGTGTTCGTTTTACACGGAGCCATCTGTGTTTTTCGTCTACACATGAGGTGCTGTGTAAAGTTAACACGCTACACCGTGTTTGCCTTCCGAGAAGCACGGTTCAACGTGTTCCTTATGAAACATGGCGGCCAGCAGCCGAGAACAGGCGAGGGACGAGCCCAGCCAGCCGCGCCTTTCAGCCGAACTGAAAGCATACAGGACGCGTTCGTTCTCGTTCGATGTCTTTTATGCACAGTAAACAGTCTCCGAGCGGCGGACGTAGCTACGTGCAAAGGTACGTACGTGCAACGTCGGCGGTCGGTGGCGTCGGCAGCTACGACAAAACCGCTAGACAAAAAAAAAAAAAAAAAAAAAAAAAAAACGAATATTGAACTTACATGGATAAATTGCTCAAGCAAACTCTTGTAATCGGACGGTAACTTGCGCCACCTAGTGCGATTTCTAGCAACCAATGAAAAAAAAAAGCAGGAGTCGGTTAATACGCTGGGAACTATCACGAGTAGACTGCTACTCTACATACATCACAGACAACACGAGCACCACGTAGGACACAGCAGCGACACATACACAAACACAACACCGACACTGCGCCCAACACTTCCTACTAACAACGGACTCTCCCCGCGGCGTATATATGCTTGACATGTACGGGTGAGCTCGTTGGTCGCTGACCGTTACCGATTTATAGAAGAAGACACAAAACACGGCAGAATGGACAGCCGTATGTAAGAACTGTTTGCATTTAAAAAGTATGGAGGCAAAATCTGTAAAATTAGTCCTTTGCGAAAAACAACGATGTACTAACAATAAATCTTAAACCGGCCATGAAAAAGTTCAAATTTTTGTTATTTTCATGCTCGACCAGTGTTATGAGCAGTCCGACTCGCTTGAATCAGATAGAAAAACAAATGATTGAGATTTTATCAGTACGTATTCAATAATCAATGGAAATTATACTTGCGCAAGGCATTTTTTATATATATTATTGTGAAGGACATCCGCCCAACACTTCACTTCCGCTAGTTGTAGTACGCGTACGGGAGCAGACGCCTTCACTTTTGAAGCGTTTTGATGCAGATTGTTGTCGTATGTCGTGTTGGTGTCGAGCGAAGCGGTGAGGCTTGGGAGTTTGTGACCGGTGTTATTCGTGATCATTAATGTGGCGCTAATGCGTTTTTTTTTGTTTTTTTTTTAATATTTCTATATAGCCACATTGAAAATTCACGAGCCCGTGGCACTGCATTATGCTAAAATCACGAGCTCCTTCTCTGTTGACGTCGTTTTTCTGGTAGCACTCGTGGATACTGCAAGCGTTTAAACAGTGCACAGTCTCGCCTACATCCGCGGTGACGTACTCGACCTGTTGAAACATATTGCTTGCGTCATTTTGGAGTACGCAAGGCAATTATCTCGCTGCTCTGGTTTCGGTTATAAAAGCAAGGCAAAACGCTCGTAGTTCCCGCCCTCAGTACACGTTGGACATCTTCCACACTTTGACACTGGATAACTGGATGAACGAGGATTTACATTTACTTCAGAGGTCACACTCGCCGCTTCCTCACCGTCGAGCAGCAGGATCAGCTGGCGACAAGCCGCGTATGAAAGGCTCGAGCATCAACAGCCCAAGTGCACTCGGTGCCGATGCGGGCGATGCGGGTTTCTGTCAACCGCTAGCCCAGCACAGACCGTGACCGTTCCAGCTCTTCGTCATGACGCGGTGTTGCAGAAAGCAGCGTATAATACCACTACACGGACCACTGAAGCGAACGCACTGTTATCGTAAATCTTGGCTTGTGATTGCGCCTAAATTTGTAAATAATCTTATTCTTTTTTCTGGAGACGCAAACGAAGGGCATAACAAAATCGTTTGCATATTCCGCATACCTCGCAAAAGCGTCAGTCACCTTGCGAGAAGCGCAAAACACGGTGTCCGCACCGTCCTGACTTCCCAGTCTTTTACCTGCTTTAGAGCAGTTTGTACCTGTTAGTAGGTATGTCTACTGAAACTGCAACTTGAAACTTGGGGCAGTGCCAGAGGGAAAAGAGACAAATTCGGGCCTCTTCCCAATGTAAAGAAAAACCACTATGTTCTCTACGTAAAATATTGGTCTCAGTTCATGCATCTGTGGGCAGGTAGAAAATCTTGCCCTAGTTTATTCACACCGCATGATGAGCGCAACAAACTCACACGAGTCACACGAGATTTACAGGAAAACATCGGTGGTGACTTAAGTTTCCCTGAAATTCTGTATAACCGGTCGTTTGCGGGACCGAATCATCTACTCGAGCGGTGTGCGTCGCTGTGCGAACACGTCGCTGTGCAAATGCAGTCTAACGACACGAAGCATAGAAACGGCAGATTTAGGGAAACTATCCGAAGTCCCTTGTTCAATTAAAACGACGTAATTTTGTTGAAAACGTCCGCAGCATTTTACTCACGGTATGCGTCGGGAATCTTACACATTTTGAAACGGAACGAAGGAAGATTTACTTTTTAGAACGCTCGCTGCGTCCTCCCCGACCAGCTGGACCGGATCAGCTGACGACGACGGGGCTAAACCCGTCAAACGCAACCCCACAACAACCAATATGAGCTCCGCGTTAGTGCGGGTTTCTACCTACAAGCACCGCACCACACACCACGAACGTTTCGGCCCTTTCTCGCATCGCCGTGTTGCCCCAAACAGAACGAGATCGCCGAAGAACGCAGCGCTGTCGTGAACCTTGGCTTGTGGTCGCGCACTCGTGGACCCGTGACTCCCCTCGCTTTCAAAGCACACACGCCGAATGGTACTTTCCGTCTTCCGGGAACATCACAGGGGCACTTCTCCGGTCACGTCTTCACTATGTGCTCGCAAACTGCGAAGCTTCTCGCGTCCCGTCAAACCAAAACAATAGCGGCTGCCAGAAATTTCTCCGGTCAAACAAAAAGAACGAAAGCCAACCGGCTCTTGCTTCCACCGTACATCGACGTTGCGCTTGCCATGGCCAGATCGGCCAGATCGCTTGCAGTTGAAGCAGTTGAAGGTTGAAGCAAAAACGAAAGCAACTGCAATGTCACGTGTTCACATTGAAGACACGCTTTTTATATCCATTTTAACTGTTTTGAACGAATAATTGGACCCATGACTTTATTTGTGGTGTGTAAGAAACTATTATCAAGAGCCCTAAACTAAATGCAAACATGGGCGACATGAGGGAAGCCGCATTGCCATCGACCAGAAAATGGCGGCGAGCCACGGTAAGCGCGGGTTTCGCCAACGTCCCGCGACATGGCGTAATTGCTTTTGGTGCATATCTGTTTCCGAGACATGTTTCTTTCCGCGGCATTTGTCTCGACGGTCCTTTCTAAGTGTGTCCCCAAGCATTCCGGTGCTTCGATAGCCGGCGATGCCGCGGTCGTCGCCGGAGGCGATGCGTGTTATCGAGGTCGGCTACACGGTTATGCGTGTATGACCGAACCAAAACACGTTTTTTACAACCTCGCATGATATCTGAACGTATTATCCGTTACTCATCGTGTAAATTTATGGTAATTTGTGTAAATAGCGTGTTTTTCACCCCAAATATTCACCAAATACACGGCACTTGCTAACAGTGTAGTTATGCTTGAAACATGTCGCCGCCATAGCAGCTATAACCACCAATATACATCGAGCAAAACGTGTACTAAACGGCCTCCGCACAGCATTGCGGAGGTCCTATTTGAGATAGACCAACGGATAAACCACTACGGAGCGAATGCTCGGAAAGATTTCAGCGTACGGAACACATCGGCACGCTTTATGTCTCGTACCAGATCTTACACATTTTAGCTGACGTGCAATAGGTTGGATATAAATTATGAAGCAAATCACAAAGCAAATTGTAAAACGCCTTTTTTTTTTTTTTTTTTGGCGCTCTGTCTGGATTTGTTTACATTTTTGCCATACTTATTTCTTTCGGGAAGACATGATATCCGAGGACTTTTTGCGTGGTGCTGTTAATATAGCTCCATGGCATACAACAGCTGAAGCCACCCATTGAAAACCATGAGTAAACACCCGGTTACAAGTCTCGTACTAACACAAAAAATTTCCAAACACCGGGCGTACAACGCGCATTGACGCGGCCGGAAAGCTAGAGAAAACTACAGGTACCAGAATGCGCCACGACATCGGTGGCGTCGCGCAACTTCTGGTGAGATCAGTCTATTCTACTCGATCTGCACTCAGCACCAAAAAGGCGACGTTTAGTATCTATACTCAAAGCGACCCTGGGGGCTTAGTCATTGTAGGAATGGCCGAAGGAGCTTAGCGGAAAAAGCTTGTGGAATAGACCGATCTCACAGCTAGTTTGAGTACGCCACCGCTGCCTACATGCATCGTGGGAGCTGTAGTCTTTCTCCACGCGCGACAACCCTGCTGGAGGTCTGCGTGAGCAGAGCACGATTGGCATGAGCTGTCTTGTGAACTGGCATCTGCTCCCTATGAACTACAGTTATGGCGGCGTCACGCATGCGTGGAACGCTTGGTGAGATCGGTCTATTGTCGGCGTGGTCACCCGAAGCGCCCTTCGGAGGCTCCCGATGCCTCACGTTTTTCCTTTTGGCGGCAAACGACGGCCAGCTCCCGAATGTGGGGTTTTTGCGCCTGGGAAGTAAGCAATTGCTTTTGTTCCCAAGGTGGGAGCGGGTGGTCGTCCTTGCCGCCGGGGTAATTGGGGAAATGACTTTGTCAAGACCATGTGGGCGACGCCGGAGAGGAGATGGAAGAGTAAAATGTATTGATTGCAAGAGACGTTTGGTCTATGTGGGGCCCTTACTCCAGGGCTCCAGTGCTCTCTGCCGCAGCCTTCCCCTAGTGAAAAAAAGTATATGAATATATTTCTGATATGTTTATTGGACACGTTTTAAATATCAGAACTTATTATTTCATATCAGTTTCATTTGCCGCAATCAGTTGCACTAGGCTAGGTGGCGCTAGGTACAGCCCAATTCATGTACTACAAAAATATTTTTATTTACTCACGCCGCCACGTAGATACATTACTACATTACGCATATAGCATCAGCTGAACATATACATTGCACGCATACACATACACGGCACAATAAACACGGATATAATTCAGCACACCAAATAACTACTTATGAGCTCTGCGTTTCCGCCTTTTATACGGGTCGTTTTGTAAGTACGGAGTTTTTCGGTGGCCACCTAAGCAATAAACAATATTATCAGAATTTTGCATTTTTTTTCCGTAATGTCATACCTCTGAGAGTATTTTTAACGGCTCAGGGGATGTATCTCTTAATAAAAAGTAAACGCTCATGCCGTAATTATTTGAAAGCCAGTAAATCAAGCCGCTCCACTGCGGTTCCAAGCCAAGTGTTTGCTTTCCCGCGCGGCACGTCATATACTGAAAGAAATTATATGAATTTATTTATGATATGTTTATTGGACACATTCATATCAGTTCTTATATGTCGCATATCAGATTTTGGGCATTTCATATCAGTTTCATATATTGCATATCAGTTTCTGGATATTTCATATCAGTTTCATATGTCGCATATCAGTTCTTGGATATTTCATATCAGTTCTTATATAGATTCATATAATTTTTTCAGTAGGGATATAGCCAAACTGTAACTACTTACGCGTTGCAGACCAAGCCCTGTAGCGCTGTTCTATGTCGATCATCAGATGACAGCCATTTTGATAGTCGCCAGCGCCCCCTATAGGTCATGCAAGTTGCAAATATATATTCGGCAATGGCACTTAAGACTGCTTACACGCATTCCTACACGCAGCGCATTCCTACAAGTAGCGCGCCACGTCTTCCCCTCACACTCAGCGCTGTAGCGGGGATATGACACTCCCCATCTGCGCAGGCGCGGTGAGTCCAGCCGGCTTCACGACGGCTTCCGTGACGAAGCATTGCGTTGCTGTACTTTTCTTTGTCTTTTATTTCCGAGGCGCGTCCGCTTTGGCCTCAAGCGTCCGCGCCGGCTTCCATGACAGAACATCATATCTGATGCGTCGCAGTCAATCTAGGTGCCGTTTTTCGCGGTTACGGGATTTTAAGTGCCGTTTTTGCGGTTACAGACGCTGCCGGCTCGGCTCCCTGGGACAGTCAATGCTCTCGCATTAATATCTTTGCCATCCTCGATGGTATGACATTTGCCGCTTCACTGCAGTTCAGTTGATGTAAGGCAACATTTTCTGACACCCCAAATAGTGGCTACTATCGCGATAAGCTTGCAAAAAAATTATTGGAATCCTTCACCATTTCCAGATCTAGAGACAAACGTGTAAGCCAGTCAAAGGAGTCTGCCAGCCACGGCACAGTCTGAAAAGGAACTCGCGTTTTTAGATTCAACAATGAAAGCTAGAAATCAAATTTTGGAGGCCATCTCCAAACTACGAGTAAACATTCACGTGCATTGTTTTAACTTTATATTTTTCTCGCTATTTTTTCTATTTCTTCTTTTCTCTTTCTTTTTCTGGTTTATTTTACCTTTTGTGTATTTCACTGCATGGTTCCTATTCCTTCTCTATCTTTGATACATTTTGGTTGAAAGTGAGCGCGTGTTTCTCCCATGCTCGTTTCATTGTCCTGTTTCTTTTTTTTTTTTAACGCGAAACATAATTAAATTACTGTTTCAGAGTCTATTCAGGATTCTCGATGTGGGGGTTGACGGGTTCCCGGATATCATGGTTTTCTGTAGAATCTGAGGATCTGAATAGGATGTTTGGAGAGGTGGAAAAAGCTGGGTGTGAATGAGTGAAAACAGGCACCTATTTTGATCATAGGATCATCTTCCTTGACCTAGCTATCCCGAGGCAGGTGATTTAATGGTTATAAGGGAACTCCGCTAATATTTCTATAGTCTTCGAGTTGGCTAGAAATTGGCAGATTGCATCAATAACATTTTTCAGGTAGACTAAATATTTTATAAAATAAGAAATTAAAAATATTTCCATGGTGTTATTGAATTTTTAAGTTACGTTAAGTTACTCTCTAGTTAAGTTAAGTTACTCTCTACTGGTTAAGTTAAGTTACAAGTTAAGTTACTCTCTACTGGCCAAAAATAAAATCCCTACTTTTCCCTACCCGCGCACATCATCAACGGGCAGGCGGAAGGGCGAACTGGGCAGCGGCGTGAAGCGGCTTTCCTGGCGCCAGCGATCTTGAATACTTCTTTCACTGCTTCAAGGTTGGAAGTTCCTTTGCAATGGTTGGCAATCCGTGTTCCGCGATAGACTGTAGAAACAGTGCCAGGAGAAGCTCCTTTTTTACCCCTGTTTTTGTAGGGGAAAAAATGAAAGACATTTAAATTCCCTCTAAGGCCGAATAAGAGCGCAGCTCTTGAGGGGATGGTACGGAGAGGAGGGTAGGCCCTTCCTCCTCCTTCCATCCCCCTCCCTCTCCTCCATCATCCTCTCCTCATCCTCTCCCTCCCTCCCCCCTCTCTCGTGAACCTTGTGGCCTTCGTCACGTAACAAGTGAAAGTCGTCACCTTCATTGTAAAGGTCGTGGCCTTCACGTGACCTTCACGAGTAACCTTCGCGACGCTACTCGTGACCCTCATGACGGCACACGTGTGACGTCATTATGGGAGACGTGATATAATGCAACGCGCGGTTACGCCGACAGCGGGAAATGGGCGCCTAAAGCGCGATCCAAACCAACGCGTTTTCGTGCGCGCGAAGGCCGTGCGCTTCCCGGATATTGCGTATATCGCGAGATTTTTGCTGTTTTCGGGGCGCTTTCTGAGTCACAACCATGCGCGTTGGTTTGGACGGTGCGCGTTCCGGCGAGCGGAGAGCGTCTGCGCTAGACGGCCTACAAACGTGGGGGTGAGCCACGTCAAATTTCTTTTGCGCGAGCTGTATGCCGAGAGAACTAGTGTCACTTGAAGCATTTTCACTTATTGTGCAGGAGATCGAACCATAGGGTGCGCTCTGACTCGTTTGTTTCCCCACACCTCGGTGTTTACTCAACACAAGGCCTGTGCACATGCCCACAGGCCTTATGGGCATGTCTATTTTACCTTCTACAATAGAGCACGGGGCACAGTGTAATGTAAAAAATACTAACGATCGACGAAGTGACGTTAAGTCCCGGATCTACCCCGAAAGCAGTCGTCAGAGAATGCGAGCTTGACCCACTTCGGCTTTTGTGCTGAGCTGGGCACAGTGCTTGCTGCATTGTTCATGCAGGCCGGAGTGGTAACAAAAGAGCCCCTCCTCCCCCTCACAGGAGAACACGAACTCCAGCCGAACGCTGAAGCCGCGTTCGGTTATGTCGGCCGAGCGCTGAGTCATTCTTTTTAGAACAATGGATAGCTGGGCGAGTTGGTGGGAATTCATCTTGAGACACAGCGCGAACAACAGACGTGGACGATGAAGAAACACACGGGACAATCGCTGACTATCAACTGAAATATTTTAATAGGAAAACACATGAAAACGACCATTCATCTTTTGCAGTGCACCCCCCGTCTGCGTATTACGAGTCACTTTCATAGCAGCGTGATGGCACGTGTTGCTATCCCAGATTCAAAAACGCCACGTCACTGCCCAGCAGTGCCAAAAACGGTTGGCTGACAAACGAGGTTCCCGTCCTTTTTAATTTGGTACGCTTCTACTATCTCTCTAGAAACATGGGCCCTGTGCTTGAACAAAACTTCAGTGTCACTGAATCTCGGCTCACAGTTACAATCGCGACAATGCATTGCAAGATGAGAGTATGCACACCCCTTCAACGAACTCTGGTGATCTCTTAAACGGATGTTCAAACAGGGCCCCGTTTGGCCAATATACACCCGCCCACATGAAAACGGTATCCTATACACTGCTCCAACGGTGCATGATACGAACTTTGTGCCATGCTTTACAGTGCAACCATGACTACTCGGGTTTTCCCGATTACTAACACGCCTTTCTATGGCGGGGCATATCTGGCTCACCTTGATTTTGGCCGAAAAAACGACACTCACACCGTATCTTGCTGCGATCCCCTGAAACCGTGCAAAACGCGGTGAACGTAAGGAATGGAAGCTTCCTTCTTTTTATTATTCCCTTCTTACTCAGCGCAGTTTGTTGCTGCATTGGCCCTGACACTTTTCTTTACTTTTTGGTAGGCTGCGGTAACGAATAATCGTTTTCATGTGTTTCTCTATTAAAATATTTCAGTTGATAGTCAGCGCTCGTCCCGTGTGTTTCTTCTTCGTCCACGTCTGCTGTTCGCGCTGTGTCTCAAGATCATTCTTTTTGTTGCCCCCATCCGTGTAGTTCTACAGTTAACCGCTTGAGGCGTCACGGTCGCTCCTCCTCTCCAATACTCGGAATATTTTATAGTCGCGTGCTGCGAGTTGAGTATCCTTCAGCAGCTGGAACAGCTTCAAGAGCGGCAAGAGCTGACTCAAGCCGGCAGTAACCACTACGACATCCGTGCGAAGAGGAGCGCTAAAACTATCGACAAAACAAAGGGTACATTCTAGTACTATCGTCGACATTTGGTGCAGTCACAATTATTGTTCACAGCTGCTTCAGTGACTTTTTTAGAGCACAGCTCTTTGGCGCCCGTTCCCCGGTTGAGCGGCGTCGCGGTCGCCGTCGCCGTCGGCATACGCGAGCGTTGCATTATGGGACGTTTCCCCTAATGACGTCAAACGTTACGTCACGTGTGACGTCACGAGGGTAAAATTTTCTCGCTAGACGGCGGAAACTTTTTTTCGCTAAACTTAACGGAAAAATTTCCGCGCTAAATTTAGCGAGAAAAGTTTACCCTCGTGACGTCACACGTGACGTCATGTGACTGAATGCGAAGTCACGTGAAATTGAGCGGAAAACCTTTTCCGCGATATCCAGCGGAAACGTTTCCCCGCTAAATTTAGCGGGGAAATAACGTCACGTGACCTCAACACCAATTCAGTTTCCCCGCTAAATTTAGCTGGACATTTCTTGTAAGTGAAAGTGGAGTAAGAGAGGAGGAGGAGAGGGGAAGAAGAGGGAGGAGGAGCGTACCCTCCTTTCCTTCTCCTCAATAGCTGAGGTTTAATTCGGTATTACAAAAAATTGTAAACGTCTTTTTTTTTATATATGAGCATTATATGTATGCTTTGGACATCTGGCTACTCTCGGACTTCCACTCATGCGGCCGATCTGATGAAGACGAAAAGTAAAATGTCTAAACAAGGTTCAAGTCTGAGTTCAGACATGAATTTCAACCCATTGCTATTCGTGTCTCGTAATTATAGAGGTTCAGGGAGCAGGTGTTGAGCTCGATTAATCTACGATAGAGGCGTTGCCTGGTTTGTCGAATAGCTGGCGCGCAGTCTTCTCTCGAAAGAAGAGGGGGTGAAAACATCTTTATATTATTTTGTTGCGGACAAATGTTATATAGGGTTGAAAAATGTCTAACACCATGATTGTCGTTAATGGCAGACATGTAAGTTTACAGCTGATGGAGGCTGTGGAAACCAAAATATTTTAAACAGAATTACCCCCTTCCCGTGTGCACTCGTGCATGAGTGTTTGCGCTGTTAACGTTAACTCCGACAGTAATATATATGGGTGATTTCATCTCAAATCGTGCAGGCAAAGAGGGTCGAATTTTTTTATTTTGCTGAAAAAATATATGTCATGGCGTCGTCTCTAAAAACACAGTAGCCACAAACCGCAAGTCCGTCTGATTTTTCGCTCTCGACTTAATAATTTTAAAAGAGGCCGCGGCGGCAAGCACTGCTTTTCACATCGGTCGTGGGTCGGATGTCTCGCTCGATCTCCCGCCGTGAATTTTTAGACCATTTGTATAACTTTTTTCAAGCACTTTGTGAACACATTTAAAAGGCTTTGATACCCTGAAATATTTTTAGGATTTTTGCTTCTTTTCTGTAAAAATGTCCATTGTTTACGAAATTTGACAATTAATTACTGGCGATCTACTTGGGCTACATTAATATTTTTATGTCCACGGAGAGCCCAAAACACGCTCTTCATATATATTATAAAATGACTCGGTTGTATAAGATATCCCTTGCGAGACGTTCACGTTAATATTATGGAAAAACCAAAAAGTACCATTTTTGAAATCGATTTTCTTAAAAAACCTAGTTTTAATTTTGTTTTAATTTTTTGTACAAATGTATATATCATAGCTGTCTACACGAAAAGCAAGTTGAGAAAGTGTGTATCTTGTTTGTATGTTTTATATTTAAGCATCAATATCGTACAGAAACGTGTTTTTACGGTTCGAAATGAACTTGCGAATTGCGCGCCTTCACAAGCGGTGAAATATTTTTGCCTTTTTTCAACGTTCCCACATAAAAATGAAATAGAGTACTTCCACCCTGTTATATTTATTGATCATTTAAGTTTTATTATAGGCGGCAAGCTACATTGGGAGGAATTCAAAACAGAAAGCAACACTTCTAAACAGACCAGCAGGCGTCGTAAAGTTTTAGTGTGTAGAAATCGGCAGACGTCGTATTGATTCGGGGGCTTCATTGGCTTATATGACCGTCTCGCCCTTCCGGAACCAGCAGATGGCCACGGCCTTTTGTTACAGGTTTATATGTACAGAAGTATACACACAAAATGACAGAGCAAACGTGGCCCGCAGCCGAGATCGGCCTGCCAGCATTCCAACTGTCCCGTGACCGCTGCACGCTGTCCCACGAGGCGGCCGCTCGGTACGTGGCGCTAGCTGCTGTCACTACACCATTCCCACACTAGGGTGCCTTCATGTGCGCTTTGCTTAGGGTGGAGACATCTCGCCATTTTGTTCCCACTTTTACATTTTTTTTTGTTCAGAAGCGCGCGAAAGAGCGTGTCCCTGCACGCGTCTGTGGCGCTGACTGTGCTATGGCGACGTTTTGTTTTCGTCGATTTCTTTGTATTTTCCCCGTGAGAGCGTGCTGTCGGCATCGGGTACTACAAAGGGTGGCATCATTCTAAACAGAAGGTCATTGAGGCACCCTATCCCACACAAGTCCGTGGTTATGGTGAATAACGCTGCCGCGCCTTTCAGACTCTCGTAGATTTTCGGAGTGCTGGAGACTGTTGAGCTACTGGAACCACTGGGCGACAGTTACCTGCTGGGCTGACGGACAGCGCTGGGTTTTTTGTGATGCCGGACCGGAAGTCGCTCGCCAGCTCCACCTGCGCATCTGGAGCTGCCCCATCTGCCTCCTCTAGTTGTTGCCCGATGGACTGCGGCGGATGCTCTCCCGATTCGTCATCCATTAGTTGAGCGTCCGTGACCCGATGCCGCAGGTGGCCTCCATGACGGTTCCAAACTGAACCATCCGTCAGCTGAACCACGGCCGACGATGCGCTGGTGGTCGCCCCAGCAATCGCAGGTACCCAACGAGGTCCCGGCCTGAAATTCCTGGCCCAAACAGCATCTCCCGGCCGGGGTACCGGCTCTGCTCGTGCTGACTGGTCACTGTATAGTTTTTGCTGCAACTGTCGGAACTGCACTTTGCCCCGAAGATCCGGCCGCAATAAGTCCAATGCCGTCTTAAAGCGCCGACCCATGAGCAGCTCTGCTGGGGTGCGTCCGGTAAGACCATGTGGTGTTGTCCGGTACGTGAACAGCACTCTTGCGATCTGACACTCGAAATCCGCAGGCGCAGACTCCTTGGGTTTCTCTTTCACAGTCTGTACCACCCCTTCTGCGGCGCCGTTCGAGGCTGGATGGTATGGAGGGATAAGTATTGGCCTGACCCCGTTACGGTCCGGAAACAACTTGTACTGTGCGCTTGTGAATGCGGGACCTTTATCACTCACTATCACATCCGGCAATCCATGACTTGTGAAGATGGACCTCAAGCATTTCACGGTAGCCTCTGCCGACGGTGACGGCACGCGGACTACTTCAACCCACTTGGAGAACGCCTCCACCAACACCAAGAAGTAGACACCTTGAAAAGGTCCCCCGAAATCATGGAGACGTGACCACGGACGCTCCGGGAAGGGCCACGGTGTCTGCTGCACTGCCCGTGGAGCCTTCCGATGCACTTGGCGAACCGCACATCTGCCCACTCTGGCCGTGATGTCATCATTGATGCCCGGCCACCAAACGTGACTTCGGCCCACCAGCTTCATCTTCTCCACCCCCGGGTTACTCTCGTGTAACAGATCCAACACTGCCGCTCGCAGCGAAGCTGTACCAACCACACGGTTCCCCGCTAGCACGCAGCCGTCCATCACCGAGAATTCCTCCATGCGGTTTACAAATGGCCGCCACTCAGCTCAGGATGGTGGAAGGCGGCCAGTCACAACGCCGTACGTAACGACGCCAGCACTGGGTCACGGCCAGTCGACGCCTCCACTACTGCGGCAGACAGAACCTTTGGGAATGTCCCCTCGAGCACGAATACATCTAGGACTCCTGACTTCTCCAACATTTTGACTGGTAGTGGCAGTCGACTCAGGGCATCTGCATTACCCAAACTGGCACCTGGCCTGTAGGACAGCTTGTAATTGTAGCCACTCAGTGTCAACGCCCAACGCAGTATCCGCGGGGAACTCTGGAGCGGAATGCGGCAATCGGGCTCAATCATACCTAATAATGGCCTGTGGTCTGTAAACACTTCAAATAACCTTCCCCAGACGTATTGGTAGAATTTCATCACCCCGAACATCACTGCCAGAGTCTCCTTGTCCAACTGGCTATAGTTCTTCTCTGCTGCTCTTAACCTCCTTGAAGCAAACGCCACAGGTCGCTCTGCACCATTTGGCATTCGATGTGCCAACACTGCTCCAACGCCGTACGGCGACGCATCGCAACATAGTAGCAACGGCAACTTAATTGGGATCGTAATAAATGAGCACATCAGCAGACGTCAGCAACTTCTTACTGGTTCCAAATACAGCCGCTTGATCACGACCCCACTTCCAAGACAGATGACAAGTTCGGCAAAAAACTTCGGTAGAAGTTTAGAAGAACCAAGTAACTTTGTAGTTTCACGTACATCCGTTGGCTGGGGTGTTTGGACAATGGCCTCGACCTTCTTGGGTGCCGGATGCAGGCCATCCTTGTCGATGACGTAGTCCAGGTACTCGACGCTCGACGCCCCGAAGGTGCATTTTTGCCGCTTCAGCTTCACTCCTGCAGTGCTCAGACGCCGCAATACCTATTCTAGGTTCCGGCGATGTTCTTCTTCCGTCACGCCCGTCACTAGAATGTCATAAAAATAGACGACCACCTTGTGACAACCTTGCAACAGGTTTTCCATCTCTCCAATGGAACCCTGCAACAGGCGCCGAAGCCACACCAAACGGAAGCCGGTTATACTCGAAAAGTCCTTGCTGGGTGTTAATAGTTACATACTTCTTTGATGCTTCATCCAGTTCTACTTGTTGGTAGGCGTGCCGGAATAAGTGGGCAGTCGCCGCCTCCACTTCACTCCATTGCTGCCCACTCTGATGTGCGCAACGGACTCAGGATGTCTTCACGCTGCAACCGCTGGAGCTCTTGTGCCACCAAATCTTGAAGTGCGAACGGCACCGCTCTTGGCCTAAGAAACCTTGGTCTGGCGTTTTCCGGCACTCTTATCCTTTTCTTGACATCACGAAGGGTACGAAGTCCCTCCGCAAAAAGTTCTGGGAATTTGCCGACCCAATCATCCGCACTGTTGACGCGGTGGACGTCTAGCGGACTGTCGAGCGGCATGCCAAAAGCTCTCGCCCAATTCCTCCCAAGAAGAGCCCGGGACCCTCCTCTGACCACGAACAAAGGCAACTCAGCGTGCCTTCCTGCGAACTCGGCAGCCACCATGGCCTTCCCGGCAACCGCCGCCTGTTGTCTGAAGTACCCTCGCAACTTGACGTCGGACGGTTGAAGAGTCACTGTCGGGAAACTCCCGTTTGAACTCCACCTCATCCATGACCGAGCAGACGGCCCCCGCGTCAACTTCCACACGCACCGTCTGACCTTCAACTGTTACCATAGCAGATATCGGCGGTACTCGTGGCTCCAGAACGTTCACGACTTCGGTTTGCGCAACTGCAGCAGCCTCTTCCGCCGACCCGTGCTTCAGTAATCACAAGCTGTCGACGTCTGTCCCTCCAGCTTTGTCGTCGGACGCTGTCTCCACCGCCATCACGGTTCGTCAGGCGTTGATTCCCGCCCGGTTGCCGCCATGCTGTCTGCCAGAGACCGTTGTGTCCTCCGAATTCTTTGTTTTCTTGTTGGGCGGGCACTTCCTACCCGCATGTCCTTTCTTCTCGCAAGAAAAGCACTCTAGCCTTCGGAATCTGCACGCAGACTCATGGTGCCGACCACCGCAACGATGACAGTCGTCGGCCACCTCCCTGGCAATCGATACTCGATGAAGAGCCGTCCCTGCCGCCAGGCCAGTCATCAGTTTCGCTCCCTTGGCCGCTGCCTCCATGCTCGAAAGAATCTGTACGGCTCGATCCAGTGTCAATTCGGGCTCCTCCAAACGGCGTTTTCTCATGAGGCCCTTCCGAATGCCGTGGACGAGTCTGTCTCTTATATTGTTGTCCAGCTCCCGACCGAACTCACATGGATCCGCCAGCTTACGTAGCTCGACAACGAAATCCTGAATTGCTTCACCTTCGTTTTGCGTTCGGCAATAGAAGCGGTAGCGTTGGACAATCACGGACGGTCTTGGTGCATAATAATCCGTGAGCAGCTGTAAACTTTCGCTGAGTGGAACTTCACTTGAGCGTCTGTGTGCCGCCAACCTCCGGAGCAGAGAATAGATCGAGCTTCCGCACGAAATCAGGAATACTGCACGGTGTTTGTCCGCCGGAACGCTGTGAGCGATGAAGTTTTGCTGCAAAACTTCAACGTACTCTTGCCACGCGTCCCCACCGTCTCCAGTGAATGCTTCAACTTCGGCATGGCGCCGGCCCGGTACAGAACAACACTGTTCACTCACGTTTCTCCTCGTCGCCAGTTGTCGCAAGTTCCTATGTACAGAAGCATACACACAAAATGACGGAGTAAACGTGGCCCGCAGCCGAAATAAACCTGCCAGCATTCCAACTGTCCCGTGCGCGCTGCACGCTGTCCCAGGAGGCGGCCGCCCGGTACATGGCGCTAGCTGCTGCCACAACACCTTTCCCGCTTGTTGTGTTATATAGGACGGCCCGTGACAGTAAAGCAAGCAGCGCACCCTGTGTCACGAGTAGTGAAATGGTACGAACATGTCGTTGACGCAACGAACACCTCTCTCCGCGGAGATCTGATAGCACCGAAGGGGCCCGGAGAATGACATTAAGAACGAGCGTGTTGGTAAATATACTTGCGTTTATTCTGCCCGGAGACAAGTTGGGTCGAAGTCGGCTTCCTTGTCAACTATAACCGTTTGTGAAGAGTGCCCTTCTCCCGAGATGAAAAGTTAGCGCCGGCTGACGTGTTCTTTGAAGAAATTGAAGGCGAAAGAGAAAGTTTGAGTAACTGCAGTAACTACCTCGAAAGCTCTACTTCCGATATGAGGCTGAAGGCATGTTACGTCTTGGTTACCTTCTCGCGCATCGCAGCTCGAATCTATTCCTAACTTTGCTCCGCACAGCCACTGTTCCGCACAGTCGTCGTGGATGTGCGTAATAGAGTGAAGAACAGATTCGAGCATCATCTGGACGCCGTCATCCTGCCCGGCTTCAGTGTCGTGAAACTGGACTCGGGCTCGGTTAGTTACGACTTTTTTTATTTATTTCGTGTGTGTTTCTTCGCCCCGCTAAACTTTGTTTCTCGGGCGCGAATTCGCTGAACGTTTTTTTTTTTCTTTTTTTTAATGTTTTATAACTGTTTGTTAGCATTGTTTAGTTTTTGGGTTTATTTCGTCATGGCGTAGCGGCCTGACGGTACTGTAGAGAGCGTGTTCGCACGCATTCGGTTGTGTTCCGTTTAGGGAACGCCCGGAGGAGTTGGTATTTGTTCTTGCCATGTGCGGCTGAGTTTTTCCGTCTTTATTAAATCTTTGTTTCTTTGTTTAACCTTTACGTGTCGTCGACTTCTTTGTCTGACTCTCCACCAGGCGTGGACCTATCGCCTTGCCACCGCTCAAACCTAAATCTTTTTATTTTTTAACGCAATTTTCGTTAAAGGCCGAAGTACAATTCGCACTTCCCACTTTTGCCCGCCACCTCCTCTCCTATATCCTCTCCACGTTTTACCTTAAGCGCGGTTCAAACAGACTCGGAATACGGAACCCGGGAGCCGGAACCCCTACCGACGTAGTCACTTCCGGCCCCCGTTTACGGGAGCTGACGTCACGGTTTGATTTGAACGGCATGCGGCCCGGGCCCCCGTATACGGAAGCTGACGTCACGGCGGCTTCCCAGGCAACCAATCAACGGCTGTCGTCAAGCCGGGTCGTCGCTGCTTTCCCGGACCGCCCGCGCGCGCGGCGCGCTCCCTGCGCTCCGTCCAGAGCGGGCTGGCTCGTCGCTTTGGATCGTGATGGCGTCGTCTCGGCAGGATCCCGGCTACGAAGCTCGAATTGCCTCACTTATGAACCTTTATGTAGTGAGGTACGTCACAAATGCAAGAACTATTAACTGGCATCAGCTTCGCGGCTGCGTGTGAGCAGTACCTGCGGAGCGTGAAGAAAAAGAAGACGCGAAAGGCCGTTCGCGAGCTCCTGAAGTCTCGGCAAATGCTCGGCGAGTATGCCACCATCGTGAGACAGATGTACGAAGGCCCCGACGGCCGGGACTTCTGCGAGTGCTTCCGAATGTCACGAGCCAGGTAGGGTGTGCTGCTTTTTATTTTGGGGTATTTTCATATAACATGTCAAGTGGCGTTCCACGTGGGCCCGCGCGTCGCTCGCAGGAATACTCCCGTGGAGCTTGCGCTCCCGCAGTGAAACCACCTTTATATCATTTTTAACGCGGCAGGATCACGAGAGCAGCATTCGTAACAGTCACACGCTTGTCAGATTTTACTGCGTCTGTGCTATAAAAAATAGCAATGTCATGCACATGTGCAGCTCATACGACACACTCTTTCTGTTCACTAAATCTGGTCACGGTGTTGTGCTCCTTTGAGTGCATGTATGACGGAAGCCCGTTGTGCTTCCTTGTCCTTTGTGCTAGCTAGGATCTGTGCTTACAAGCTGCTTGTGAGTGAATTCTGTACGAAAGCTCGCGCTGCAGAACCCCTGCACATTTCGATCTGGATGAGCATCGTACCAGCAGACGTTCGTGTTTCACTACTGCGTGACTGGT
Organism: Ixodes scapularis; assembly: GCF_016920785.2. Taxonomy (NCBI): domain Eukaryota; kingdom Metazoa; phylum Arthropoda; class Arachnida; order Ixodida; family Ixodidae; genus Ixodes; species Ixodes scapularis. Next base: position 67,874,527 of record NW_024609881.1, read on the forward strand.
GTTAAAGACCCTAGGCGAGAGGTCATACAGTACTGCCTAAAAACTCGCATCTACGGGGCGTGCCGGTGTCGTTCACCTTTTTAACATTTTAAGTGCCGGATGCAGCTCACACGCACAATGGTTGCACCCAGGCACGTAGCCATAATTTTGTTGCGATGGGGGGCGGGGGCATTCTTCCTGGCTACGTGCCTGGTTGCAGCACGTTAGGCTTGAGCCTTTCTACTCCTACTCACTTTTTTTACTGTATCACCGAGACCTGTAGCTCTCAAGATATAGGCAGCGTTGCTGGCGAGCCATATGGGGTATTAGGTATCGTTCCCGCTCTGTGACATCACGCTTAAATTTGCGAAAGAAAACATCAAGGGGAGAAGCTGCAAGAAGCGTCCCTCAGATTTCGAACGGACGCGGAAGGTGTGAGCGGCATTCTTGTTTTGTTGGTTTAAATTTCTTCACTTTCATTGAAGGTTCTCTTACTCCGCATGAACAGGCACCCACACACAGCTGCCTGAAAGCGTCCACACTACCAAGCAGGGGCGGATGCAGGAATTTCTTGACGGGAAGGGGGGGGGGCGGAGGGGGAGGGGTCAGGTGTTGGTCAGCCTACCATTTGTTTAGGAAATCCCTCTCCCTCGTTTCACGCCCTAAAAGTTACACATGCAGAAATCAAGAGGGGCGTCAGGACATTCGGACCCCCCCTCTAAATCCGCCCCTGCTACCAAGTAACTACTGCCACATAACAACTTTGAATTGCATTTATTTGCGCAGGTGCACATATCCTCAGACTCTGCCGTCTTGCAAGAACCAACGGCTCAGCTGAGGTGGTGGTTCTAGCAAGCTTGCCGGCTTCAGGTAAAGCTCTTCCGCAGTGGGCTTTGTATTTCAACAGTTGATGTGTGTCTGCGAGTTTTCACTTCCCATATTGCATGTAGCTGATGGGTGGACTATTATAGTCTCTAGAGCAGTTAATGCAACACTCATTTGTATTTATACATTTGACCGTCTCCTGGCCCTCGTGGCTCTATTGTTGAGCAAGCAGGCCACAAACGCAGCTAACACCATCTCTGCAGGGGAAAGGCTGTGCGCCTTTCTACAGTAAGACCATCTGGTATTTCTCACTGAAATCTTAAATTTCAACCGTCTCTATATGATGGTCAACCGTAGGTGTCACCTACGCTTTGTTACCTCGCTAACCCAGAACACCATCCTCCCACGCAATTAAGCTGTGCTGGCTGCTTATTTCTGGTTGTAGTGCGCTTACCAAAGGGATTGAAGGCTTTAACGGGGATTCAACCGCTCGTCACTCAATGGGCAAATTTCGCGACTGAAACCTGAGTTTCAGGAATGCACCAGAGTATTCATTCTTTTGGAGGTTAATTGTGATGACGTAATGAAGGTTGTACGGCCCTTGGATTTTCGCCCGAGAGCGCTGGAGATTTCTAATAAAATCCAGAAATATGACCGTTTTGGCTGTTTTGTGTGCGCTTTGAGACATTTTTGAAAATAAAACTATTTAGAAGACAAACGTGACAAAACGCTTGCCCATACGTACTAGGGGTGCTTCTAATCTTAATTATAAAACCGTGACGATACAACTTAATATTGTTGTATTTGCGTATTTGTGTAAATAAAATCACCCTGTTAATTTTATTTCCAACGTATTAAACCAGATGGCGATACTAGTATTAAATGCCTCAAAACGGAGATCTTCTTTATATTTTTTTCTCGAGCTCGAATTGGACCTCGATGGCTGGTGGCTCGGGGAACATTCACCATATGTAATAGGAATGGATCATTATGCGTACTAAATAACTTTAAGCAAAAAAAGAGTTTTCCAATAATTAGTAAATGCGTACTTTAAACCGACTGTCACTTGACGTAAGCTGCGAAAAAATGTGCTGTTTCATAAGCTTGCTAAACGGGGACCGGAAAATGGGAAATATTAGCTAATCACCGAAAAACACGCTGGTGACAAACAAGCGAGCGGATTTTATGGCAATTAGCGTTTCTGCCATAAAATCACATACGCGATGCGACACGTTCCCGCCACTGCGTACCACTGCCTAGGACGCGTTACGCGTGGGAGGCACGTGGCATTATGTTGACTTCGCCTGAAAAACACGTCTGACATATTTTTTTACAATTTCCGGGGAGCAAAGAGCGTCACGACTGCTTACACACCTGCGTGCTTACCGCTTACAATGAGAAACCGCACAAGAACACTGGCGCCCTCTGTCAAGCAACCTTGGGACACTTTTCCCATATGCATGTTACTACACTGAAGGTTTAGAAGTTTACGCACTATTTACAAAAAAGATCGCTTGTAACAATTCCAATTTCAAGCAACGTGGAAAGGCTGATCCGCATAAACATAGAAAGCATTCGCCGGTAGGAAGCGTTCCAAGATTACCCGACGGAGGGAGCTAGTGGGTTGTTTTTTCGTAAGCTACCACAAGAGGCCGTAACATGGTCGGCTACACTCAAGCGAAATTGTGTGAACTAGTCTGCAAATGATGCTAACGTTTGCATCACATATTCGCTTTCTGTAAGGTAACGGTTATTGCACTGAAGAAATGAGGGGCAATGATTGATAGACCTTTTTGCAGGCTTGCATTTAAAAAAAAAAAAAGGTGGTCAGCACCTACCGCGCAAAACGTTATGTGTAGTTTTTTTGTTTGTTTTTTCGTTTTTAAATTGAAAACGTAAGGTGCTTAGGGTACCTTCGAGGGAACTGAATTCCAGGTATCGAATGCCTTTTGTTCCATACAACAAATGTAGATTCAATTTTCTGGGAGCCTCGCAAAATGAACTATAAAGTAGAGGCCATATTAAAGCATGATAATAACTCCCGTGTCAAAATGTTTAAGGATGACGGATCGCAGTGTAGATGTCGTCCCTTCTGCTATACTTTAAACTCTAGTTGAATATGTCACTTTAAAATCATTGACAAGCTTTTGAAATTTACGATCACGTCCAATAAACGGTTTTAAACAAACTGTAAAAGTGCTGACTATGCGTTGGCAGGTATCAGTTGCCAGGGAAATATAGTTTGGCTAGTTAATCGACTAGAGCCTTTTTGTGTTCACTACGGTATGGTATCCAATAAACATAGAACATATAAGGCCTCAAAATATACCATACACGGTTTTTATAATTTATCTCAATTTTATAAAATTACTCATGTCACATTTCTTTTCTAATTTTTTATTAAGAGTGGATTTGTTTAAAAACAATATGCTTACTTCCTTCAAACCATCCTGGCAGCCGGTATAAAACATCAAACTCCGGCTATCTTTTCATTTCTGGCCAGACATACAAAATGATAGCACATTGGAATGCTATGAAAACACCATGAAGTTAAGACAGAAGTGCCCAGACGTTTCTCACTATATACCGCATTTTATTGACACGTCCGTGTTGCGAGTGGGATCTTTCTTAAAGCAGCACAGCATGTACCCTAAATATATTTACAGTGTCTTTTGTTTTCACCTTCAGAATAAACGGCTAATATCTGGAGACTCAGTTTTTGCCCAAATCTAGTGCTTTGGAAGCCTGGAAAAGAAGCCAGAGTTACAAAGCTCATCATCATTATATTCAAATGTCATTGGAGATTTCACGAAAATTTCAATTGGAAGGAGACTCCATCAAGTTTGATGGGGTCAATCATGATGTTTAAACTGTGAGACTGGGAAGGAAACTTGACAATATATCAGAATACACAAAAGAAAGGTGACATACAAGCGTTGATCATTTTTTGATTCATAGAATCATTTATTGCTGGTAAGTGACTCCATTAAGCTGCATGTATTCGCGGGTTTCGTCGGCCGCTATTTCTACATTGACAACTTCTAAAAATTTCTAATAATGCTTAGAACCGGCTTATTGAATATTCATTATCATTCATTATCAGTGATAATTACAATCATTCAATGAGCCATAATGTCCTCAGTTCCCAACAGTCTTAAAGGAGTACTCAACCGATTTGTTGAGCTACCTCAACTAACTATATTTTCTGACTCCCCGGCCTTTACTCTCTCCGGTATGCTATTTAGAATCGCGAAATTCATAATAGTTATTGCAAAATGGGCAAATGAAAATGATGCAACAACCAACATTCAAATATACGCGCGCTTTTCAGGGCCGTGACGTCAGTGGCAGGCAGGCTTGCCAGTCGAGCAAGCAGCCAAAAAATAGAATATGCCAATCATTTGTTCCGTGCTGGAGCGCGGGTACTGCAGCGAGCTTCCCAAGAATTCATTTGACACCATGAAACTGCTTCCAATCAGTTTAAAACAAAATCTACAGCCCAAAGAGTGAACCCCTGCCTTCCACTGACGTCATTTTTTCATTGTGGCCAGTAGAGACTTCGAGCTTGAAAAACACTGTGAGGACCAAAACTGTAAATTCAATAACTTCGCGAAAAAACAATATTTTGACCTAATATTTGGGATACTATTTTTGCGATGTTTGTTGCTTAGTTTAGCAAAATTTCAAGCAAATCGGAAACAATGAAAAAATCGGTGGAGTAGCCCTTTAAGGACATGAAATTGCTCACATATTTCTTCTTTTTTTTTCAAATATTGAGGAACTAAACCTGCCTTTAAGGGTTGTAACATCCGAAAACCAGTTTGGGGGAGGTTTTCCTGAAGCAGATTAAAATCACTATTTAGGAAGAAAAGAGGGCTAAAGATCTTTCGCCACATACCATATTGCATTGTCTCGTCCGTGCTGCGACACAAAACTTGAAATGCAGAAAATGATGATAAAATAGAGATGCTAACGAACTGAACACTTTATCGAGTCCAGGACATTCTACACTGCGGATATTAAACAAGATGTTGCAGAAGAAGGTGCACTTTATTTCGCTATTTAGAGGAAAATCACTATAGAGCACTATTCAGGGCCCCCAATTTCGCATGTGCCCTTCGTGATCACCATCAGAGAGGTGGTATGTTGCCTGAGAAGCTGCAAAAAGCTGCTGCAGGCAAGTCCTCAACAGAATCAACGTACGTTCGCGCATAGCGTCGATATAGGCCGCATGCCACTCGGCACAAAAATCGTGTGCTCTTCTTGACCACGTCTAAAATGGAAGTTAACTACAGACACCATTCGCGCGTTCGCGAAAGACTGTAATACAAGAAGGCGATAGGAACAAGAAATCCCCAAGCTTAAATAAAGGCGGTATAATATCAATGCAATAGCTTTTCAATGACTGAAACAATGATTACATGCGTGCTGCCAGTCAAAGTATAAGCATGGCCCATTCCATGGCGTTTCACGTCATGATAACAACGAAAACTAAAAGTAACAATTGGCGCGTACACAAATTTAAAAAAATTCATGTAACAGCAAGTTAAGGCGACGTGATATTCGTCGCGGCTGAGGTTTTTCCAAGGCTCTTGTCGGGACACAGGGCCTTGATGTGTAGCCTGTTGTAAACTTCCCGAAGTGAGCGCTGTGAGTGAAACAGCACTGGCACTTGGAGACACATGGCAATGTTTTAAGCTCTCTCGGTAATAAATGACAAAATTGTTGCTTCAAGCGTTTGCTTTCCGCACATAAAAAAATATAGTTATTTTGTGTGCGTCTTTTTTCCGATACTGGCGGTATAGGAACTGACACAGCGGATAGCAATGATTGATAGAATTGTTTTCGAGATGGTTGTAAAGCATGAAAGGCAACGACTACCGTTCTATGCCTAATGTACGGATCTGCACCCCATGTCACATAAAATATCAACGTTTCAGTAGTAACCTTCATCTTACTTCAATGTTATCAGTTTTTCTGAAACTTTCAGTGGAAAAATGGGGCCCGTTTCCGGTAGATTGTGACATTCAGCCTCATTGATTCGCAACCTTCGTGGGTCATCATTTACTCACCCATGACCCCAAGGAATTGCCTACAACTTTTTAATGACGTTGTAGTTTTTTCTGAATCTTTGGCCACTGGTTCGGCGCGCTAATTCTTCAATCGAGCGGAGAGTGAGCATTCGACAATATGTTGTTTATTTCTGCCATCAAAAATACTGTAAAGTTTGTGTGTGTGTGTGTGTGTGTGTGTGTGTGTGTGTGTGTTTTTTTTTTTTTTTTAGGGATATTCCGTATTCATGGCACGCAATAGACGAGTGCGACCTATTTTGACTTTGATAAAGTAGCAGTTTTATTCTTTCTACTTTCTAATTTTTCCTCATATGAAGTTTCCTCAACAGAAGAAAAAAAACGACTCCGTGGAACGCCGGACCTCGTGCGAGGAGGAGAGGACGCTCTGGTAAGATCCGATTGAAGAAAAACAGTGGGTAAGAAACAACGGCCGGTATCATATGCGCCAATTCGCTATACTGCCTAACAGAGCTCCGCTCTCTGACGTAACCACACGCTTTCATCTTCCCCCCTTTTTCTCTGTTTCTCGCGATATACTTAGTTTCACAGAAGGATTGACCTGATTGACCCTTTGAGTCATCGAAGCGAATAGAATTCTGTGACGACCCGTTAGAGCAACGACGTGCCTAACACGTAGTCAACGCTGTAACGTCTACCAACACTTGTTACCTTGGCCGCGCTGGATTGACTAGGATCACTTCTAGCGTCAGCTGAGGTCCATCGTACGGTGAAACGAACTATACAGCAAAAAACTGGTCACATGACCTCCTCGTTTACAAATCAGCATCGAGAACCTCACTCCTCCTCTCCCACCCGTCAACCAAACAGCGTCGAGCCTCGCGGCCACGTTTTTATCTGGGCTTCACGAAATGCCAACACCGAACGAAATATTTAAAATGCGCGCTACAAGACACGGACAACGAAGATAGACAGAGGCACAGCGCTAAGTTACAACTGCACTTTATTTCCGTATTCACCTAGTGTGCATTACCGGTGTCAACAAAGAACTTAAACATATGTACACACCGTTAAAAGGCTAAAATATTGTTACATCACTGATTGGCACCGACACAAACTGCTCTCCGTCATTCGAGAATCCGTAGGTCATCACCTGACAATGACACAGAGAGTGCTGGTACACTGCAGTCCCAATCTACCGATTTATCATGCCTCCAGTATCTCCCGCGTAATCTCATCTTTGTTTGTCTTCAGCAGGATCGAGTTACTGAAAACCGTAACGGTGTGTATCTGTGTTTCGTCTGAACCGCACAATAGTTCCTAGTGCCTGGAAGCAGTGGATGGTTACAAGAATGAGTCAACGCAGAAAAGCACGGCCATCAGCCAGTTCTGGTGTCTGCTTGACGAGTGAGCTTTTAATTATTGTGAAATTAAATTTCTAATCTTCTTTCATGTGCACGACGGAAAGCCATGAGTTCATAGAGGGTTGCTATTCAGCGAGATAAGCCATTCTGCTCATTTTCGTTACCGGCGACACACCCATGCTTGCAAACGAAAAAGCCGCTTGAAACCACGGCGTGACGTCCGTTGGTTCAGGCGACCTTTGCGGGCTTTTTTACCCTAATTTTACGTGATTTTCTAAAATAATTGTAATTTTTCGCTTTACTGTCTGTACTTTTTGGCTGATCACGATAAGTTTGCATGTTCAGTGTTCCAGCACATTTTTTAGTAATACTGCCTTTTTGTACCAATCGTGACTGTTCTAAACTTGCCATCAATGTCGACTTCATATAGATTCATATGTTAGCCAGGTACAATAGTTAAACATTTTAGAAGGAGCTATATACGTGTTTTGAAGTAAGAAAATAAATAAAGCGCACATATTCAACCATTGGCTGATTCAATTGAGAAACTCTCAGATTTCATCCTAGCTAAATATCTGACTTGAGATCACAGTAAGAAAGAAAATATCCCTCGATTTTTAAATCTTGGAAGTCTACCGATTTCCAGCTTGAGAAACAAACCAAATAGACACCTATTACCAACTTCAATTAATGTTGGCTCCGATGTGTGAATTCGAATTGCAATCAACTCAAAGCGAGATTATTTTGTCTATAATAATACGACGGGGTTGGACTCAATTTGAGGTTTGTTGCAAGGGGGTGGTGGTATTCTAAATAACTGCTGTGAATTTGTGAAATACCACTCCCTTCGAAGTCCCCTCCCGTGACATGCAAACAGTGGGTACTCATGTGTATACGGTTTTAATTTATTGCATAAATTCGACATTGGAAGTGCCACACTGGCTACAACAATCCATGTCGGTAGTTCGGGTTCAGTCAACGCACATCTCGTCATTGAATCGAAAAGTAAACACGCGACCGGCACTGCCAATGGGCGCGTTCAGCAGCGGCTCCAGGAATCAAGGAGTCAGCGCTCCTTCCACTAGACGGCAAAAACCGACTTCCGGTGTAGGTGACGCCGAGTCTGCGGAGTCAGGCTCTTGCGCACAGAGTCCGGAGACGCTGCACGCAGAGTGAAAGGAGCGCAGCATGACGTGATTCCGTATCGCTGAGTAACTTCCGCTGCTGAAATAGAAAAAAAAGAAATGACGGGATAAGCTCGTCGGATCCGTCGCGGGACTGCGGTTTGCTCGCTTTTGGTAAGGAAAAGTACTCAAGAAAAGACGAATAACTCGTTCAAATTTCTCTTCCAGCTAAGTCTCTTTCGAAAAAATGCATTAAACCGTTTTTTTGTGTGTGTGTGTGTTTGAATATGCTAATAAACAACGTAAACGCTCATTTGGCGCCGTGTTTTGATCGCTGCTGCGCGGAAACTCGGTGAATATGGACAATAGTCCTGTCCGTGCTGAACACAGCATGGCAGGGTATGAACGCGACTTTGGTAGCCGGTTGGACATTCACCCAGAGCATGATGCCGGTTAATGTTTTGTTTGTGTAGCTAAATCGGGGTGTACGTTGGCTGACGCTCGCTTCGGCCGACAAAACCCTGATCGCCGAGCGCGACCTCGCTTCCCATATGTGTACGAATAAGTTTTAGAGTCCCTCGTTATGAACTTCTTGAAGTTCCTAATGAAGGGCAGGAGAAAAATTTGGCCGTATAAAAGTATCGTAACCGGCGGTGTAGATTCACCGAGCTCTATAATTTGCGTGTGCTGACGATGTTTTTGTCGGCTTTTATAACAGTAGGAGATTTTGCACCGCTCTGCGAAGGGCTCTATCGCGTTGGATCACTTCGAACAGCAGCGCTGACGTGTATCGTCCCTCGCGTTTTCTGTAACGACCTTGTCAAGACTTCTTCAATACCGGCGTCAAGACTTCTTCAGTACCGGCGTCTCGTGCTCGGTGTCGTTTGCTTCAATTTTATTCGGAGACCGTCTGGTACAGGGGAGGAAGCGGAAACTGAGAAAAAGCAACTAAGAAACCGCAATTTTTTTTTACCGTTCAGTAGGCGTTTGGAGGACTCCGACTCGAGTAACTCCGTTCGGAGCTCAGGGAGCCGCTACCGAACTCGCCCAATAGCAGCGTAACCAAAGCGCGCGATATGCTACGCGCACCGCCCGCGCCACGCGAACGAAGGGCCGAAATTCAGCGCCGCCTCGCGGCCGCCTCTCGTGAAAGTTGTGTGCTGGTTTAATTCCAGATGAAGTGGGCGTTAGTATAGAGCAGGGCGTGATTGGGCCTAGCGAGGACGAGGAATGGGGAAATACTTTAAAAAAATAAACATTGCGTTCACTTTGTTTTGCAGAAGACACAGGTGGCCAACTGCGTCAAAAAATAGAAAAATCCCAACAAATGACGAAGCTGAAAATACATCTAGATAGAGAATTGGATGATCGCAGGGACAATCGGCGTGACATTTTAGTACCTCGTTTTAAATTACACACATTATGTTCTTTTTTTAGATCTATTCGTATTTTTATTTTTGTCATACTGGCAAGCGGCTGACCCCGTCCTCTATTGGAAACTAACTCACTGACTTTCTAGATATTTTATTCATTGAGAGCTTAAAAAACGCACGGGGTGGCGTGTTGTGCTCACTTTTTTACTGCGTGGCAGCCTAATGGGATTACGTAAGTAGATGACAAAAATGCCTAAGACGAATCACGAAGCAATAAGCTTTAAAGAGACACCTATGCCCCCAACATGTTTTTGTTGTTCGTATATTTTTCAAGGTGTTTATTGTAGTTATATTTCAGGACTACCCGATCAATGTTTTGCTGGAGTGTAAGGTATGTTTTCATAGAGCCAAGAGAACGCTAAATTACTCTGAAACCGATACGAAAACACGAGCACGGAGACTTATGGCCGAAGGAGGAGGAAAAAGTTCCCTGAAGTCAGGTGGCTATCACTCCCTAACCAGAGTTCTCGTTTCGCTCCTCAGCCTTGCTTTTTTTTTTTTTGAAGCAGACGACGATTGTCGTGTCGTTTGTCGTGCGATTGTTTCGCGCTTATTTTCGTTCCGCTCGCTTTTCTGCGTTTGAAGATTGATTGGCCGGTGCCGCCAACGACTGTTCCTAAGTAAGCCTGACTCACATGGTGTGATTTTCCTTGCGATTTCGCAGTATGGGCGTCACTTGTGCGGCTGAAATAAAAAAGCGTGATGAAGGAGGCTTTTAGGCTCAACGCAGCAGCTGCAAAATCACACCACCTTGAATCAGGCCTGAATCAGGCTGTAGCGGTCCCACGCCCTTTGAAGCGTTGGTTCTTCATACGCGGCCATGGCACCTTCCAGCCGGAGGTACGTCACCATATTGAGAATGACCTTGTACATGTACTTCCTGTAATCTGTGAAACATTGTTTTATTATTTTGTTCATTGACCTGTTTTTAGGATTCTGGCAGACACACAGAATACAGTGTTTATATTTGCTGGGCTAGTTTGAAATGCTTGTGAGCATGAAAAAGAAAATGGGCGTACCTGAAACCGGCGAGTTCTCAACCGTCCGGTTTCGGGCTGAAATAAAAGGAATTTCCAGTCGCAAATTGTGTTCTGGCATGCTGGATTCTCATAAGTCATGTTAAATGAAAAAAAAAACTGTAAGTATTAATACCCTGTCAGCGTCCCTTTAACTTAATTAGTCACAATTAGCCTGCGTTTCTTAATGTGAGCGACTATAGCTATATATCTACTTCGACAGTCTTAATCCTGACTAAATAGCTACTTTCTTATTCGTATGTCCATTCTCTAAACAGTCACTTACTTATAACACCGGTAGACACCTACTTTTTACGCCTAATCCTCGTCAAATAGCGACATTTATTTTTTATTCGCAGCTAAATATCTACTTTTGTATTCCTAACCCATGCTAAGTCGCTGCTTCATTCACCCTAACCCTCGCTAAATAGCTGCTTTCTTAATACTAATCCTCTCTAGACAGATCGTTTCTTATATACAATGCTCATTAGATAGCTACTCCTTTATTCACACCTTTCAGTAAATAGATCACTTATTATTTATAATCCTCTCTATATAGAGACTTTCGTATCTCTATAAGTAGCTACATCCTTAATCCTAATTCGCGCAAAATGTTTAGTTTTTTAAACTTAACCTGTCGAAATATCTACTTTCTTGCTTCTGATCCACTTCAGATGGCTACTTCCTTAATCCATATCCACGCTGAATAGCTACCTCCTTATTTCCAATACTAATCTGAAACAGCTGGTGAGGTAAAAGAAACAGCTTTTGTTTATTGCACCCAGGGATGGGCAGTATTTAAAATACAAGTATTCAAAATACGTATTTAAGAAAAAGTACAACGTAGACTCTAACCAATTTCTTCAATGTGCCCGACGTTTCGAAGCCAGCTCGGCTCCTTGTTCACGGGTGACTGTATATGGGTCCAAAGGTAGCAACCTGTCGTCGTTTTCTTCTCTTCTCTCTTAGCTTTGTTTTCTTCTTCTGTTTCTGTGTGTGGCGCATTTTAGTCCGTGTATGTAGCTGCTTGGAAGCGTTCCGGTAGATCGGTTCAGGTTGTTGCTTGTATGTACGTCGGGCACATTGAAGAAATTGGTTAGAGTCTACGTTGTACTTTTTCTTATTACTTACCTAACCAGGCGGAGTTCCGCCAAAATGTTTACATTTAAAAATACGTATTTCAAATACTTTGTGTATTTTGCATATGTATTTAATTACGAATTGGGTAATGTATTTGACGTGTGTATTTAAATACTAAAATGCGGGTATTCCTAATACAATTGTAATTAAATACAATTTTGGGTGCGAAAATACATCTTGTTTTTATGCATGCGGTTGTAAGATATAGTCTCCATTTTTTATTCCGCCATGGCGCTTTTTTTCTTATTCTCCTCCGGCTTTATTTTAAGGGCACTGTCCAGAGCAGGAAGAAAACTAGGGTCTGCACCGAATGCAGTGTCTCTCAATCAAGCAGAAGCGTTTAGTGACTTTGTGGTTACGGTGCTAGTCCAGGGTAAGAATGGTGACGAAATCGACGTTCGCAGGCAGACTGGCTAAATAAGTGTCTGTGATAACTGTGATGTTTTCCAGCCTGATTTCCATCCATACTTTTGGCTAAAACATTCAAAATGCGCGGGTTGTCCAGATTTTTGTAACTGGTGCGAGTTGCAACAATAAAAAATTATCTAGCTATACACTGTTTCACCTTATGTTGTACCGCAGGAAAGGCTGTAAGCGCGAGCTCCTTGCTCTGGGGCAGATATCGGCGGCACAAGGTCTCGTGCAGTAAGGGCAGCTGTCAACGCTATGAGCTCGCGCTTCCAGCCTTCGCTGCGGTACAACATAAGGTGAAACGGAGTATAGTGTTGCGTGTCTTGGTCGTCTCGGTTCTTTGTTGGTTTATACCAAAATGTAATCGACAAAAGAAGCTGCTCGAAGCTCTGTACTTTTTTCACCAATTACGTCCAAGCTGATTGCATTTTTTTTTTTCGATTATATTTCTATTTCGTTACGAGAGCCTCGCACACTAACTCCCGAGTGTGCGATGCAAAATTAGAATGAGATACCCAGAAACCCGTTGCAGGTGCCCTGAAGTCGCTGACGCAAATTTTGAGGAATGTATTAGGAAAGTATTTGGAGGAAACCAAATACATTTGGTTGTATTTGTATCTTGTATTTAAATGCTTTTTTCAAAATGTAATTAGATTTGTAATTAACTACATTTTTGACGAAGTATTTTGTATTTGTATTTCGATACATATTTGTATGTATTTTGCCCATCCCTGATTGCACCAAACACCTGTGCCAGGATGTCCTCGGCAAGCAGCGTGCTACAGACCATGAATGAAGACTCGCTGTCGGCGTACGACACGTGGCAGTATTTTTAGTCACTCAAAATAAACGACCTAATTGTTGATGTAAGCCTTTGTGACTTTGGCAGAAGGCCCCACGCACGACGGCTCGATATGTCATTATTAAAATAGCGCAAACTGAACGAGGATTAAGATGCACACCTATGACAGGACTGGCGCTGTGTGCCGGTTCGTCCTTGCTAATTTTTGCACTATTTTAATAATGACGAGTATGAAACAACGAGCGCAATGAAAAGTCATGGTGCAATTTTCATTGCGTCTTGTTTTTTGCGTTTTCAAAGTTAACCTTGACAGTTTTTTTTTGGCAGAGGTTTGTGTGTTCAGTCCAAAAATTATAGCTCCAACCAAATATTAAAAGTAAACCCAACGTTTCGAATACAGCTCGGTTTCCGCTTCAAGGCTGACTGAAAGCATGGGGACTAGCAGTATCTCCTAACCTCGTCGTTTCTAAAGATTATAAAAAATGTAATAATGTTTAAACAATTGGGAAAACAATTAAAAATCGTGTTTTTTTAATGGGGACGGTTATTCCCTTAGCTTTCTTGTCAGGTCACGGAGGCTATGGGCGTATTTCGCAAGGCATCAAGGGATCTGTTTAGTTTTCCTGGCGTTGGCTGGATTTCCCAGAATTCCAAGAAAAGACTCCTTCGGTCATTTTAGTCTAGGTTTATCCAGTGCGCGTTCACGAAGTCGATGAGATGTTCTAGAATATCGCAGTGCCCTGTGATAGCGCTGCGTTAACTGTTGACCTTCCGCACGTCATTCTTGTGTTGGCGTATTCACTCGGGAATCTTCAGGCCAATGAGGGTGTCCGGGCATTCTTCGCATGAAATCGTGTAAACCAGACTCTGTGCTCTCTCTTTTGGCAAACAATTTTTGGATCTTCGTATGAACCCTCCCATTCTGGACACGGACTTGTGCGCCACTAGAATTCCTTCTTTCCCTAGTGCTCGCACCAGTGTTTCACTTATGGGGACGCTAATGCGTTCAATGAGGCTACTAGAGTAGTAATTTTTCTTAAAGTCTACAACAATGGTCACTTTCTCCTTTTTTTTGTCAGTTTTAAACGCGCAGAAAGTCATTTTCTTACGCAGAAGTTTCGAAACCAGTGACACCTTACGAATCATTGGGTGGTTTTAGTCAATATCTAGGTAGCGTCACGTGTTTTTTTTTCTTTTGGTTTTCAGTACAGCGTAAACTTCAGATCCTCCCCTCTCCTGTTCACCAGAACATCGAGGAACCGTAAGGTGCTGCCCATCTTGCATTCAACGGTTGGGCTGAGCGGCCGCCTCGATGGAGTTGGGGAATGCTGATAATCATTGACGTCTGATTTCGTGGGAATGCATAAATAATCATTCACATAGCTCATAAATGCTTTGGGTTTCTTGGGGAAACCCCGGAGCGTTCTTTGTTCTATTCTTTCCGTAGTGAGCTTCGCCGTCGTTTTATGTTTTTTTAATTATTATTATGCCTTATTTTAAAGATGAAAAGGTTAGCAGCTGCTGCTGCTCCGCGTGTTTTCAGTCACCCTTGAAGAAGAAACCGAGCTGGTTTCGAAACGGCGGGTTTCTTTAAAAGGTTTCGCTAAAGCTATATTTGTGAACTAAACCGGCTTACATTTGAGCGCCAAAATTTATTCGGAAATTTTATTTGTCCTCACCAAAAAAGAACAAAAATATTAACAGGCGACAATTATCAAGTTCTAATATACGTACATATAGGATCTTTGGAAACAAGGAAAAACTGTGTTCGTAACTTGATCAATAAACTACACATCGCCGATGCGTAGTTTACGGTCAAAATATGGCGCTACATTCGAAGACCGGATACCACAGCTTCAGAAATTACCTAGTATTGTCGCAGCTAGAAAACAACAGACGAATGTAGAAATAAAAATAAAATTGAATGAGGCGAACTTCTGCCTACAAACTTAAGCGAAAAGAAACCGCACACTGTGCGAAAACGACGAAGGAGCAACTGTCTTGGTGTAGCATTCTCAGCGTCTTTTGCATACAAAATACGTTCCAGAACATTTTGTACAGAAACAAGCAATACTTTACAATAAAAGTTTCAAAGAAAGTAATGAAAAGCGAAATGAAAAACTACGCCGGTGGTCTTCGACCTCCGTGCTTTCGCGTGGGAGCAGCGTGCGATGCTGACTCGGCCAAGAACAGCAACATCAACAATAATAGTAAACAAAAAAAATGCATAAAAACATGCGAGAATTAAAGCACTATCGGCCGTAGTACAGCTTGAGCCAAATGAAGACAACCACTTCGGGCTGCGGCCTCTAGCGTGAGGAAGGTCGCGTTCTTTCGGCAGCAGTTCAGATCACACGCTATGGCAACAGACAGTACCCAAGTAGCACAACTCGCTGGTTTGGGAATGGGGCGGTACCGGTCTGCCGGCAAGATCCTACTGGCCCGACGCTGGAAACGCCCCGTGGGGCGACAACGGGCCAGTGAGATTGCCAGTCACTGGCCAGCGACTGGGACTGACTGGGACGCCCGGCACTGGGCGTCCCAGTGAGTTCCCGGGATGCTGCCAGCACAAACCCCCAGCGTAGTACCATTAATACGGTAAGATACCAGCAAGACCCCAGGCTAGCGGCCTCAAGCCATACAGTTCCCGGTCTTTTTTCCCAGCGAGTTCCCGGGCTGCTGCCACCCCGGCATAGTACCAGCAGTACCGCAAGATACCAGCAAGACCCCAGGCTAGCGGGCTAAAACCATACAGTTCACGATCTTGTTTTCCATGCTAACATTTGGTTTTGTGTGCAATTCACACCTGAATAGAAATGCTGTAGTTCATAACAAGGGTTATTTTAACACGGAATGTGTGTAAACAATAAATGAAACATACAAAATTGTTACCGTCATTGTTTATTGTCAGTTGCAGTGAAGCTAGTCGGCAGGTAATCATGCGCTTGTCGCCAGAGGAGTGCGCTGAATGAAAGAGGCTGCATGTCACGGGCCTAGGAAATTTTCTTCACACTTCTCATGCAGCTTGTGATGCAAGTCGACCATGCACCCGAGAAGGCAAGCCCTTCATTACAGCACCTGTAAAGAGAATCGACACCACAGTAGAATGACAGGGTAAATCAATACCAGCTGGACGTGACAATCCAGAAATTCCAAACTGGGGTGAGGGGCATGAGACAAGCAGCCCATGTAAAAGGAAATTTTTTTGTAGCTAATGCACTAATTGTCTTTATTTTATTTTCAATCTGGAAACTATATCAAAACAAGAATCCCTAAGGGACACACCTGTAACAACACACTGGATGACCAAGGGGCGAAAATGGTCCAGTTATCTCATAATCAAGGTCAGCTATTTGTATGAAAAAGGCCCACTTCAGAGAAGGGCTTGTGGAAATCATCTATTTTAATTCAAAAGGGCATGTCGAGAGACGGGCGAGCTTGGCAGAGAAGTTGGCATGTTGTTTAACACTGACGTTTGTTACGATAGGTGTGCAGTCCCCGATATCCACATTCAGCATTTTTAGGTAAACATAGCGATTCATTAGCATTACTGAGACAATCATGACAAATCATATCCTTGACATATACAGCTCACCGTTGTACACATACTAATGAGATTGGGTAGACACAGGTAAACATGTAATGCATTGCAGAGTATGACACCCCGGTTTCCACATAATGGCAACTTGACGACTAAAAGTAATCTGCAGACTCCATGAAATAAAAAATAGCGACTTACACAAAAACTAGTATATATTATCAGCGTCCACCATCAAACTCACATTGAGTGTTTTCCATCGGCATGCCCTAGCCCTCTAAAATGCCCGCAAGCCTCACTTACTTTAAGCATATGACATCCCATGAGATGAAACATTCCCTTGTTATCATCATTAAGATGTCTACAGGTGCGAACAGTTCAGGAATATCAATCGAAAGATACCAAATCAGTAGTGAGGTAGTGTACAGTGGCTGGTAGATGCAGGTTAATATGTATGGGACATCTATTTTCTAAGTGATATTGTTTATCTGGTCAATTTTCTTCACATACCCATCACATACTGGGACAAGGTTCTCAATACAGTGGAAAACAGGAAGGAGGAGTGAGTTCCAGATTTAGTTTTGCACAAGTTATGTGGCAACTGACTTCATCCTCTCAGAATTTATTAGAGTGGATCTGGGTGTAATGATGTCTAGCCCGACAATACTGCCAGGAGCACATGTCCCAAAACCTTCAGAAACGGGTAGAGGAAGTTTTAATCATAATTTCCGTATTGCGATGAGAGCTGCTCACACTGAGAATTGATGTGAGCAGTGTCGGCCATCCCTCTGTCTGAAATATCTATGCGTCAGCCACCCCCTATCAGAAAAAGTTTTAGCTGAGCGCTTTTTACGGCCCGCTCAGCTCAGCCACTGAGCGGGAAATTAACCAGGCATGCACGTAACGCTCAGTCGGCAGTGGCCATAGGGGTTCCATCGTAAACCGGAGACACGGAAAAATAAAAAAACGGACAAAACAACAACAAGTCTCAAATTTGAGACTTGTTGTTGTTTTGTCCGTTTTTTTATTTTTCCGTGTCTCCGGTTTACGATGGAAGTTCTTCACCAGCTCGCCTGTGCTTTTACCCTTTCGCCATAGGGGTGCAGGATTTGTCTTCTCCATCGGCATCTGCGCTCCGGTTGGTCGTTGCTGACTGAGCGTTGTGTGCATGCAGGTGCTTTCCTTTTAAGTGGAGCGGGTCTAACAATGCTCAGATAAAACTATCTAATGTCTATGTCACAGCCTCAACAGCCAAACGAGCAGTCTTCTTCCTCGCTTGCACAATAGACCAAAATTGCACTCCATACTGCTTTAGAGGCTTGTTGGCATGTTTCACACTCACTCTCTGCAGACAGCTAGGACTATCGGTAAGCGAGGGAAAAAAAAGTGTGAACAGATATCATGCATGCCAAAAGAAAACATCAATGGGACTACACGAGACTGCATTAAAGTTGCCAATTGGGCGCGTTTTATACTGCACAGCCACTGGCTGAATCACACAAGTGTCACACTTGCCGAGCTTGAAGTACAGTCGTGATCTTTACGAGTGTGAACAAGCGATCGTCGACTGTTCAGTACTGGGAGCATCATGCACCAGCGGACTTGCTCTCCTTTTAAAATGCCTTGTGAACCAAGCATGGTAAGTCATCTGATAAGGAGAGAACGTCACCACGGACAGCACTGAGCAGTTGATAATCACCTGCTTACCTTCATATGGATCAAGTCTCTACTTGGCCAAAGTAGGCAGTATGTGTGCAGCAGAAACGGCTGTACTGAAATCTCAGAAGGATGAAAGATCAGAACAGGCTTGGTGAGGTTTCACGTTGCAAGTATGCCCATGCAAATTTCACTTTCTAAAACATAAACACGCATTTCAAATTGTCATCCAGGACAAACTGCTATTACACAGCTGTATATATAAGGCAGCTTACCATCAACAACCTTCGTAGACTGCCATGGACCTGATCGTCGGCTTGGCTGATGATGCAGGAACGAATTGGCCTAGTCGAAGCTAGCTTCCGTTCGGCAAGGGCTACACTGAGTATAAAGATGAAAAAAGTGTTGTAGATTATGTGAAACAAACAAAAGCAATCCTAGCATCCACAATTCGCTAGAGGCACTGAAAACAAAAATAAGAGGTTGGGTCAGTTATTTTAATGCAATATACTTCGGACACATACCATGACTGCAGGTAAGATATTTGCTGCCTTCAATCTAGATCTGCTTGAAAATTTACAAGCCAAATAACAAATATTTTATAAGCTGAAATATATTTTGCTGGAACTACAAAATCTGAAGACTATCTCTGCAAATATGGTGCTATCTAGTACATCAGAGATGAGTAGAATTGGATTACAGCGTCCCCCTTACAAAGATTGAAGCAAAACACGTATAGAATCTGCCGTGCCGCTACAGTAAAACCTTGTTAATTCAGATCTCATGGGACCGGCAAAAATGTCCGAATTAACCGAAAGTAGAAATATTGAAAGGACAAAGAAAGCTGCGCGAAAACGTTGCCCTGTGACAAACCTTTATTTTGAGAAAAAATCTGTTATTACCGCCTGTTTTCTGGACGACACTTGGGCGAAGACGGCAACTTTCCTTAGCGCGGTCGAGTGCTCCACCGCACTCGCACTGTCGGAGCTACGCATCCCGTGCGCTGACAATGTAGCACAGCAAGGCCTCTTCTAGTTTTGGGTGCACCACCTTCCAAGGCCGCTTTCTTTTCGCGTTGAACTTCTCGCTCTCAAAAGCCCGTAGGATATCGGCCAAAATTTTTACGTACGTGGCCAAAGTGCTTCTCTTGACGTCGTAACTTTCCATAAGTTGTCGAAAGACGCTGCCCTTTAAGGCCCTCAGTATTTCCACTTTCGTCGCTAAATTCTTAGCCTAGTACAGCTGCAACGGAAAACGAGTAGCACAACTGACCAGTAATCGAGGCGGCGAAATCGCGACACCCGGCGCCATTTTTCCCGAGCGCCGATAGCGAGAGTGCCAGTCACGTTGCAATTTACAATGCGGGGGTGGCCGACGAAAAATTGAGGGATAGTATAGTTGTTAAAATGGCGGGCTTTAGGATCCCCGCTTTGAGGCATGAAACGTGACTATCACTCTCGCTATTGGCACGCTCGGGAACAATAGCCCCGCGTGTCGCGATTTTGCCATTCCGGTCGTCGGTCACTTGTGCTACCCTTTTTCCGTTGCAGCAATGCTTCTGCCCGCTTCCTTGCCAGGAGAGTAACGCGCTGAAGCACGGCGATCCAGAGCAAAACTGGTGCGAAACACGGAGAACCGAAAAGCCATGGGAAAACCGGAAAAATCACGTGCGCACTTCGGATGGATATCGGTTATACCTTTTGGAACAGACGGTAGATAGCGCCACCTGCCGAATTCGTCCGAATTTACGATAGTGCGCCGCGTTCCCTCTGAATTAATGAGCGTTTGCTGCCATTGACTAATACCAGGGTTGGGCGGTATCGCGATACAAATGTATCGCGATAGTATTTCAGAAATACATTTCATATCTGTATTTCTGTATCACGATACATTTTTTTCACCAGTATCTGTATTCCTGTATCGAAATACATTTTGAACGCTTTTTTGTATCGCGATACAATTAGGATGAAATGTATTTCGTTACATTTCTCGAGAAATACTCCCCCCCCCCCCCCTCCACAAAAAAAAAAAAAACGCAAGTTGAACGCATTTTTTTTTTTTTTTTTTACTTTCGCTATGCTCAGCAAGGTTCCTTCCGATTCTCCAGACTATTTTTCTATGCGTCCTTTTCTCTCTTTTGAGAAGTTTTGCCTAGTCGGGGACTCGAATCAGGTGGCGTGCCAGGAGTGGACTCTGAGCATCTTCTGCCGCAGGTCCTTGGGTAGAGATTTTTTGAGTCATTGTTTGCTGGTATCCAATGCCCGCTGCTAACCGTCTATCTTGCCTTAGCGGACACAGTACCCCCAGCCGGCAAACCTGAGTCACAGTCCGTTGCAGCACGAACCTGGCCGGTGGTTGACTTGAAATAGTAGGATGACTCACACTGTAAAGTTATACACTTATTCGGATGCGTCTGCTGCTGCGCCCGTAATATTGCACGGCTCAAGGGTACGTCATCAGCCGACGTGAACATGACTCGCTTCTCTGGTGATCCGACACCCAGGAAGGAGGCCAGACGTAGCCTCGCTGTGCCGACCCAGACTTCGTACACCTGCGACTCGTCTCGAACGCGCTGTTTCTCGGAGAGCTGGCAGCTGTGGCGGCAATATGAGGTCGCAATCCACGAGGTCTCTGTTTGGATGATGCGAAACTTGAAAACTGCAATCCATGCTCGTTTTTTTTGTTTTTTTTTCAACCGTAACAGAAGATAAGACATGTGTTCCAGGATGCTTCAGGTGGTCCACCATTCTCAAAAATTTAAAATGTCACCGCCTGCACAATCTTCAACGAGGTAACCTACAACGAAAGTACGTATTGTCCTTTCATACAGCAGCGTGGTAATGTTAAATGTTCAAGGCCACACCTACAGCTGAAGAATACCAGTTCATTTCACCGTGACGTCATATGATCACTGTTGACAGGGGCGTCCTTATTGGACAGGGGCGTGGTGACGTATTCATGGGATTTAGGGTGACGCATAATTTATTTAGAGGTCGAAGTCTTTTCGCATCCCTCGTCAGACAGACAAGATGTCAGGGAAGGGACCACGGTCAGTCCTTGATGGACCTTTTTTCTTAGCCTCTTGAAGACCTCTCGTCGTCCGAAACCACTACCTTCAATGCAAGGGAAAGGAAGTTCGTGATCAAAAACTTCCACTTCAAACTTCAAGCTTCATCTCAGTTTTTGTTTCCAGCAAATTTGAAAAATGTATTGCAGTATCAGTATTTCTGTATTTGTATTTCTGCCTTCCCTGGAATGTATTCCTGTATCTGTATTTCTAAATGCTTTTTGCCTCTATTTAAAATGTATTTCCGATACGTATTGCGATACATTTTTACAGATATATTTTAGTATCAGTATTTTAGCTACTATTTTAATGTATTCCAGTATTTGTATTTCCAAATACATTTTTGAATATTTCTGCCCAACCCTGACTAATACATACGTTTGACGGGACCGAATCGGCAGTTCAAATTATCCAAATTTCCAAATCAGCGGGGGTTGAATTAACGAGGTTTTACTGTACAACAGAAACGACTCTACTGTGATCTCGTGGGGATCAGAGTTCGGAACAGGCATGAAGGATTTGGCACGAGAAATATGCCAATGTCATTATTCATTTTTGCAACATTAAAATGACTCTGGATGTGCAACCAGCTTCAGGGTGTACTGATGCAAATCTTGTGAGTGCTGAATTGTAGGCACAGTGCCCTGCTTGTGTTCATGTGCGATATATGACCAAATACCATAGAGACCAATACTGCAAACCTCATCGAAAACCAATGGGTGCGGTGGCGAACGGCGTGAGTGGCGCTGTTCACCTCTCGTGCCGTTCATTTGTGTTTGTGTGTTGCCACTTCCAATGGGAAGGCTTCAGCCATTATTGGGAACACTAAATAAACAAATAAAAATGCAAACACAACACACACAGCAATACTGGCAGCAAGTCGAGACGCACTTCTGTTGTAAACTCAGCATTCCGCTTACGAATGGGATGCGCAATTTTCCTACAGGATCTCATTCCACGTGAATGGCATCGGAATTGCTAAAGGCCAGTCCATAAACACAGTCTGCGTTAAAAACAATCCTATCAGCAATAAGTTTCTATTATATTGCTCAATATATAGAGCACCTTACCATGAACAGCCTTGGCAGTCTTCCGTGAAGCCTGGCCTTCAGCAGAGGAAGCTGTCATTCTGTGTCGTCTCAGGACACTCGCATCAGAATGGCGAAAGTGAATGCCAACTTCTACTCGGTAAGGACTGCAGTATGTATAAACATGAAAACACAGATTAGAATATACGATAAAAAATATCATAGACCAACGTGAAAAAAGTGCACAAAAAGACAAGGACAAAAGGACAGGAACACATAGGACGCAGACTGGTCCGCCTCCACCCGCCTCCACCCGCCGGCGGGCCGGCCCCCCCCGCGCGCCCGCCGTTGCCGCGGTTTCCCCCCCCCTCCCCCCCCCCCCCCCCCCCCGCGCGCGCCCGCCGCTGCCCAAGCGCTGCCGCGGTTTCCCCCGCCCCCTTCCCCCCCCCCCCCTCCATCTCCCCAAACGTTCCGCCGCTACTGATGGACCTCGAGCGAGTATGCAGCCTATTTGTGAGCGAAGAAAACCAGCCTCGCATTACCCCATTCGCGCACAATTAGTAATACTGGTAAAAGCAAGCGATCTAGACAATAACAAGGATTTTGAACGGAGGAAAGAATAATCTAGCCCTAACAGACAAAGAAAGGAACTTACTTAGGAACGACCGTACCATGATCTTGGCTGTTGAGCAGATTTGACGTAGTTCCACGGCTCACAGTCGCTTCCTTCTTGTTTAGACACATTTGAAACTAAGATAAACTCCACGCATCACGACTAATCGGTGAATTGACCTGAAGACAGAGATATGAAAACCCACACGCCCGGCCAAACGTGCAAAAAAGGGCTGTGGATTGAATTGGATTGCATTCGTTGGCTCTAATAGATATCTAGCGACTTTACGGAAACTATCTTCAACACGCTTGCAATAAAACAACCAGCAATGCAAATTAAAAAAAAAACATTAGTATACACAGTAATAATAATTTATTTAGCATGTAAACATTGCCACAATAATATAAATGCGTCCTGAACACGTAGCAAAAAATCAAATACGAAACTAACCGCACAATGTATCCAACCGACTTGAGCAGGCGTATAATCTTTTAAAACATCAGATATTCTGTATGTCGGTTTGGCTTTTGAGGGAGGAAGAAGAAGTGATTGTGAGTAGAAGCCCTTTTCTTCCTGTCTGCGATTTATTTCAATAACAGGGGCCCGGGGCTCTCCCGGGTTACCCTGTTCGCCTAAACGGCACTGTAAGGTGGCCAAGTCACCTACAAGTGGAAAGATGAGCTCCATCGGGAGCGGTACGACGGCATTAGATGGCCGGGTTTACAAGACGACATCGGAATCTTCCGACTACAAGGTTATACTTCCAAGACTACCGCAAGGTATGCTCGTCACCAACTCACTATTCTTACATGCTGACATCACCGGAAGGCCGTACAAGGCAAGCGACTTTAAGGACGCAATATTTTCCATCGTTGATCGGAAGGACGTCCTGGGCTTAGGCCAGCATCAAATGAGCCATGTATGGATGGTGACCTTCGGAAATGCTGCAGCAAAGCTCAAGATCAAAGCTTACGAAGAGTTCATTATCAAAGGAAAAAAGTGCATAATAATCGATCCATGCAAAGAAGAGATCAAGATGAAGCTCTTATGGCTGCCCATTCCTATGCCAGACTCCGAAGTGAGGAAGGTTCTAGAGCCGTTCGGGACAGTCAAGGACATGAGGAGAGAAACGTGGAGATTTTCAGGACTCGAGGATCTCCAAACAACAACCCGAGAAGTGACCCTCGTCCTGAAGCAGGACCTCACGGTGGACAAGATTCCACACCTCTTGAACGTGTACGGGTCCAATACGCTCGTCGTCATCCCTGGAAGACCACCGCTCTGCCTGAGGTGCAAAGGAATCGGGCACATCCGCCGGCAATGTTGCACTCCTCGCTGCACGCAGTGCTGGAGATTTGGTCACACAAATGACGAATGCGTAGTGATGTACGCCTCAAAGCTCCAGGGAAACGCAACACCGGATGCTGATCATAGCGAACATATCATGGACGTGGAGGAAATGTTTAATGAGGAAGTCGGACGGACGCAAACGGGCGATGATTTAGCAATCCAGAACAACGACCCTCCTTGCAGCCTCAACGAAAGCCCAACGGAGGAACAAAGGTGCAACGAAAGCACCTCCCCAACACCGCAAGAAGAACCTAGAGAAGCTACTGCAAGCAAAGAGAAAGGGCTGCGAAAGCAATCCCTGCAAAACACGAAGGTGGCAGAGACCAAGAAGGAAGAACACCATTGCAAAAGAGCCAAGGTTGACACCAGCGAGAATTTGACGGGAGAACCGGAAGCAATGAATGTCCTGCTGGACTCCACCGAGCCGCAAATACGGCTGGAACCCAAAGAACAGCGGGTGAAACCCAAATTCAAAGACCGAAAAACAACCTCCCCGGCAGCTTCCGAACTTGACCCAAAGCATGTATAGGAATCCCCTCACGACCACCCAGATAAGTCCCTTCACAATTTCCACCATAAATGTGCGAGGGACAAATTCGAGGAAAAAACAATACCAACTTTTTCGTTTTGTACAAAAATATGACAGCGACATTGTGACCCTGCAGGAAACAAAAGTATCCGAACAAAACACCTTATTTTCGGGATGCAGTCTGTGGAAGGATTTCTACGATCTGTTTCACTGCCCTGCTGTTGACTACTCTGCAGGGTGTGCAATTCTGTTTAAGAAAGAACTAAAGTACAAAATGTGTAGTATTCTCGAAGGGGCTGACAGTGGTCGTCTAATGGTAGCTAACATTATTTTGCAAGACCAGCCCTGGCGCATAATTGTTGTGTATGCATACAATAACGCAGCGCAAAGGGAAAGCCTTTTCTGTCAGGCTCGAATTCACGCCAACACAAGATTTAACGTGATTCTGCTTGGGGACTTCAATTGTGTAATAAATAAGAAAGATAGAGTTCCATCCCTAACCATCGTAGATCCAAGCGCTGAAGCCTTAAAAGCATTGGTTCAAGACTGCGACCTGATAGATTCAGCAACAGATCACGCACTCTGTTTTGCACACTTTCAAGGGTCTTCCCATGCACGTTTAGATAGAATATATGTATCTGGGTCAGTTAATACTGCACTAAGTAACTACAACGTGATCCCTGCATTCTTCTCTAATCACTGCATGGTGCAAGTGCGTGTAGGTGTAAAAACACCGCAGAGAAATAGAAAACAACCGTCTTGGTCCCTTTGGAAACTGAACGAAAGGCTCCTTGAAAATGACGACTTTATAAAAGGTGTGGAATCAGCACTAGAGATACTTGAATGCACCAAAGAAGGCTGGTGTCAAAAATGGGAATCTTTTAAATTGGAGATAAGAAAAATAGCAATAGAAATATCATCAATTGTTGCGTATCATGAAAAAATGAGAGAAAGGCGTCTAAACAATGACATCCTTTACCTGTACCGTTTGGAGTGCCAAGAGCCTGGAAAATACAATGATGAAGTAAAGAATATAAGAACACAAATTAAAGAACACGATAAAATACGCTATGAAGGTGCTGGTGTAAGAACGCGTACTTTGCAATTAATAGAAGGAGAACAACCAACAAAAAGATTCCTTAACGTGGAGAGAGAATATATCAAGAAGAAACGGATAATGACATTAAACGAAAATGGTCGCGCACTGAACGATGAAAAGGAAATAGAAGATGCCTTTGTTTCGCACTACGAGAATTTATTTGCTGCAAGATCACATTCTGTACCAACCCAAATGAAGGACTCCCTCTTATTAGAGCTACCAAAACTTGAACCAGATATGACTAAGATTCTAAATACTCCTATTGACGTGGCTGAAGTCGAACTGAATATAAGAGAAATGAAGTCTAGAAAGGCCCCAGGACCAGACGGTTTACCGACCAGTTTTTACAAAAAATGGAGCAAGAAACTATCACCCATACTCTTAAACGTTTTTGAGGAATCATACCGACACGAATGCTTACCTCCATCGTTTCGGAAGGCACACACAGTACTGATACCGAAGTCTAGAGATCTAGACAAGACTCAACGAGTAAACGGTTATCGACCAATAAGCTTACTAAACAACGACTATAAAATTTTTGCAAGGGTACTCGCCGGACGCTTACAAAGCGTGATAACGTTTTTGGTTGGAGACCATCAGACGTGTTCCATCAAAGGGCGGAATATACAAACAAACCTCCACATCGTCCGGTCCATAATAGAGATATGCCAACGAACACAAGAATCAGTGGCTATTCTAGAACTTGATCTGGCTAAGGCCTTCGATCAAGTTCAACACTCGTTTCTTTTCGATGTACTCGCACATATGCAAGTAGGAGAAAACGTCATACGTGGAATCAAACTTTGTTATACTGGAATCTCAACGAAATTGATTGTTAACGGAGCTCTTACAAAATCCATACAAGTACAACGCTCGGTTAGACAAGGGTGTCCTATGTCACCACTTCTTTTTGACCTCTATCTCGAGCCCCTCTGCAAATACATCATAAACGATAGCAAGGTTCAAGGTTTTCGCCTTCACAGCTGCGAAATCAAGCTTCTTGCCTACGCTGACGACCTTGTGCTGGTATGTTCCAACAAGCCCAGCATAAAAAACGCGATGCTATGCGTTCCTAACTACTGTGCCGTGTCTGGTGCGTCAGTAAACAAGGAGAAAAGCTGTGGCTCGTGGTTCGGGCAATGGGGATCGACACCATCTACATTTGAGGACATACAATGGTCTACAACGAAGCCAAAGCTCTTAGGAGTCCCTTTAAGCGCAATGGACAATCCCAAGCCTATGTGGGACACAGTAACAAAAAATGGTAAAACAGCTGCCAATATGTGGAGTTTAAGATATCTATCTACTTTTGGAAGAGTTGCTGTATGCAACATTTTCCTCTTGTCAAAACTTATGTATCTTCTGCAGGTTATACATTGCTCAAGGACGACGGTCAATCTTTTGAACAGAATATTGGCTACGTTTATTTGGAGGTCACCATACGAGCCAATGAGGAGGTCAAACTTGTTTCGAGGAATTCACGACGGAGGACTTGGTTTAGGTCATATTTTTGTTAGGCAGCTAACTGCCAGATGGAAATTTTTTGCACAGGAACAGCATCCTTTTCTAGAATTGTGCAAGCATTTCTTCTTAGCGAAATATATGGCAACACCAGGTGATGATTCAACAACCACATGTGCTTTAATATCATTAAGAGGATTTTATAAGGAAGTAGCGGACACATTGGAATTTCTAAGAACAAGGTTTGACCAAGCCTTTTTAGCCTCGTGCACTAAAAAGAAGCTAACCAAACATCTGCTAGTTTCATTGTTCCCAGATCCTGTATTTCGTGTTTTTCCTTATGGGCCTCCACTAAATTGCAAACCGGATGTTTTAAAAAGGGTTAAACTAATGCCGATACCACCGAAGTGTAAAACTTTCTTTTATCGATTTCACTCTCGTACCACAACTGTAAAGGAGTGGCTCGACCTACGCGGGATGGAAACATACGGTAGCACTAATTGTAGACTTTGCAAAGTTACCGAAACGTTCACCCATGCCTTTATTCTTTGTGTCGACGCTGTATTCTTTTGGGATGTTTTCAAACGGACGCTGAATAAAGACTTTGAAGTGGAAGAGACGAATCTTCGCTACTTGCATTTCGCCGAACACCTCGATACCATTCAAGACATTTTAGTAGTTCTAGGTCTTTACAGTTTGTGGAAAACGCGTAAAGTGGATAATGAAGCAGGTGTCGCAAAGCCATCCTGGGTAAATTTTAAAAATATTGCCATTCAAGTAGGTCAGGGCATATTGGCACGCTGTGATGAAATTGATGAATGGAAAGACGTCGTAAAAAATCTTAGTCGTTCTCCTGATATTATATAATCGACGACAGTACCAGTCGACCAAGAAAGTGTCATTGACACCTTCCTTTTTGAGATGAGCATTGTGGTTTTGTAAATTTCTATTGTATAATGTGACGAGAATGAAACGCACTGCTTGTATGTAACGAAAAAGTAACGCATTGCATGTATATATTGTAGCGCATCGCTTGTATATAATCAAACGGAAATGTAGAGCTCTACCTGTATATAGTGTAACGCAAGAATGTAAATTATAGTTTTAAACATGCTGTAAATAAACGTCTAAAAAAAAAAAAGTCGGTTTGGCTTTGGTTGTTAACGCGTCCTGCTGGGAACGTAGTGGTCGGTGGTTCGAATCCCACTGGAAAGAAAGTTTTATAATTTTTTTTTATCGCGTTTTTTTCTTGTTTTTATTATTTTAAATATTTGCTGTGTTTTTTGCAGTCGCCGGCCCCCTACTTTAGGGTAAAAGTCACGCAGAATGTGAAAATAGAAAGTGCGAGCCCAAATTTGAGTTGACGCAATGCACAAACTGTGGCCCTCCTGTTTGCCGGAATAAATCGCTCCCTCCGTGCTAAAAGGTTGGTTGGTGTAGTACGCAAACAGCGCAAGTACTTTCAACGAAGTAAAGAAGCTAATAATAATGGGAATATTGAGAGAAAAATGGGAAAATGTGTACGCAAATGGTCAAACTGCCACAGTGATGCAGCCGAAGTTTGTCTGAAGGCGGTCACCTTTAGCCACTATTAAAACAAAAATACCGCTATTTTAAGGCAGTTATTTACCTGAGCTCATAGCGCGCTACGTATTGAGCACATCTCTTAATTTTCTGACTTCCGAAAAGTAGTACTTAATTTTGTTCTGGCACATCAGTGATATCCATTGCCTGCTCCCTGGTTTTACTTATTGAGGTTGTGCTCCGCAATTTTACTTTTTTATTAGGCCTATAATGTTTTTATTCCTGAGATCGAAGAACAGTGCGGATAAATAAACTAGCTTTCAGAAACAATATCGTTCGGTGTGATAACATTTATGTTTTGTAGCGCCAAGGGGTCACATTCACAAACCCGGCAGTGTAAACACCCACAACGCCTTTGTGTTTCCCGTTTTATCGTGTTTAAAAAAAAAAAAAAAACATGTTTTTATATTTACTTTTTTTTTGGTGCGGTATGTCGTATAACATAAGCTATCGGGGACAGATCATCTGGCTATGTGAACATTTGAAATATTTCTGCTAGATGGTCGTAGCTACCACAGAACATAGTCGATTCTTGCCTGAAATAGCATATTTTCACACTCAATTAAAATCACCAATAACATGATCTCAGGAAAGTTGGTTACATCTCGCAGCGTCATAAGCAAAACACACATCTCTTTCTTGTCCAGATTCTGCAATGTAATGCAAATTATTGTTTTTGTAACTCAAAGCGCGTGCTCAATCATGCCACGTGTTTGTTAATTGTGGTTGTTGTTCTTCACTCGGATTCTCCGCTATACCGTTTTTATTTTATTTTTCTTATCAGTGCCAAACACGTGCGTATACCACCGACCTTAAGTATAGTGCATCAAATTAAACTAGCTTCCTGAAAAGGTGTCGTTCGGTGTTGTGTAATTTATTCTTCATAGCGTAGGTGGTCGGAGTCTCGAATCCTGAACTGCAAATGTTCCACGCCGCATTATTTTTTCTCGCGTTTTCGCGATAAAACACGTCAGCCCTGCCATGCTGGGATCAAATACACCAGCGTCGGCAGTTATTTGCGAAGGATTGATCTACGCAAATATTTCCACTCGCTATTCATGAATTGCCACAGTTCGTCAAATTCTGGAGGACTTGACTGCATAGTAAAGACGGCAAAAAAAAAAAAAAAGGATAAAACGATGTCGGTCAGTAAACGGAACTTCCATGGCGGGGCTCGTCAGCCTGAACAGCAAAGCGCCGATGCCGGCCAGTCACTGAACTTCCGTGTAAATACTGGCCATCAAAGACAGCAAAGTGCCGATGCCGGCCAGTTACTGAACTTCCATGTAAATACTGGCCATCAAAGACAGCAAAATACCAATGCCGGCCAGTTACTGGAACCTCCATAGAAAGACTGGCCAGCAAAGACAGCAAAAACCCGATGCCGGCCAGTCACTGTAACTTCTTCGGCGGAACTGGCCAGTGAGCAAGACGAAACCCCGACGCCGGCCGTGGCCGGAAGCTCACCGGCGCCAATGGCCGGGCGCCGCCATCCTGTTACCGGGACCGGCCGGCGTAGTCCCGATACCGGCCGACGCGGTGTGCTACCTGGGGTATATATGTAAAGCAAAAAGAAAAAACGGTAACAAAAGAAGCAGTAAAATGTATGGCACTCTGAGTCAGTTTAAATATCAGGTTACGTAAATACTTTTTATATCTTATTCATATCTAAGTTTTCATTGCCCAGCTTTTTAAAAATTGGTGGCAACATTTCAGTTAAGAATGTTAATGCCGAGTGCAAGTTCGTCTGCTTTTTACACGGGAGTTTCTGTCGTGTCAGAGCGCAGAGCTTTTGGTGTCTGATTGAAGAAATAGTGGGTAGACCTTAAGGCGTCTATCATTGAGGTGTATCCCTTATCATTTCGATCAAAGCCAATCAGAACTCGGCGTCGTTCTGACGTCACCGCAACTCCTGCGCAGGAAGCAGACGACTTGCTCTTCCCATAGGTTCTAACATTGTTTTGCAGAGAGGTGATAAAATGTCACATTAACAGAACCACTTTTGTAGTGTAAGGGTCATTCAAGGCGGACGGGATGTTTTCTTTCACGGAGGAAGTGAAATTTCCTACAAGCACGCATCTCTTGGTGTTTCAAAGTATTCCCAGCTCCTCCAAGCACCGCTGCCGCCATTACATCAGTTTTTTCTTTGTTTTTGTTTTTTGCGCAGAAACACTTGCCTGGTTGACAGATGTTCGACAAACGTGTCCGTGCAGTTCATTTGACAATGCATGTTGTCCCTCGCCAAACTGCTGACGCCAATTGTACACTCTCGCAAGTAAGATCGTCTGTACACCTCTAATTATGCTTGAAAACTGCACAAAATTACGGCTATAGTTTATATTTTGTCACAAATACAAAAGTTTTGTACTGCTCCACCAAAGCTATAGAAATTGCTCGATGCTATGATAGCTGCTACTGCTGCGAATGCGTCAAATACTTTATTCTGGTCGTGAGCTATACACAAACAATTAGGTTAACGTCCTCGGCAAGTTTCATTACGCAGCACTTTTTGGGTGGCTCCAATTTAACTCTTTGTGAATATTCCATCCGATGTGCCTCCTGTAACCCCACCAGACAATCGACCCCCAGAAGAAGTACAGGTCGCACCAACCCCTATCTTTACCGTGAAAGCGACGAAAAAAGAATGATCGAGTTGCCTAACAACGAGGCAAGGGCTAGGCTTCCTCTTAAATGGTTTGCCCTATAATGTTTCAGTAGTGGTTGCATCTGCTTTCGAATGATGAATCTTTGACCTGGAAAAGCTAGAAACTAAAGCTATGCGAAACTTGGTCATTGTTCCCATTTGCCGCCAACTTCATTTCCTACCCGATCGCCGAAGAAGCTCTCTTATGGTAAAAGTATGTGTCCGTGAATGTCTCGGTCTTCTGTTTTGTACTTTGAGCATCCTCCACCTTCCATGTATATGCCCGACACGTCAAGATGCAGCAATCGCCTGGCTCATCTCGACGTCTACACATTGCTAGTGGTACGGTTCTCCAATGCTGTCCTTGCTCAGGACTCACTCGACTACTGGTTGAGCACTACGCCTAAGGGGGCACTGGTCCACTTTATCCCGATTCACCAATGGTGGACTTTGCTGCTGCTTCTGCTGCCGGTAATATTTCGCCTAATCCCATCTGGCGTTTCAGTTGATCCCGTTGCAGCCGAGCCGTCTATTACAGTGACCCTGCTTTGCAGCGCGACATCTGTAATGCCTGGCTGCACCGCTAGTGTAAGTAGCATTCTGTTCGCTCCTACAGACGACTGTCGTGTACACCCCAGGAGTGGTATTGTGGGGCTTGTCACCTCCCGAGATTTGATGAGCCCTGTTCTTAACGCCCGAACCCTCAATGCTACACTTCTCCAGTCAACCCTGTGACTGCCTGCGCTCCGCAGTGTACATATCGTCGCGCTTCGTCATCATCGACACCAACCTCCACCCTACAACAAAACCGACGTTAAATATCTTATTTTCCAACCTACGATCAGTAACCAATAAACTGCCTGGTTTTCGGGTACTTAGCGAATCACAAGCGGACACTATATTGGCGGCGTGCCAAACCTGGTTGGACAGCTCGGTACACGACAGCCAGCGAGTTGACCTCTCTCGTTTCAAGGTCTGCTGGAAAGATCGAAACAAGCCAGGAAGGGGAGTGCTTCTCGCCGTTTCTTCACATACAAAATGTACAAAGAGACTTGATCAGGAGCATCATGACATGAATGCAATATTCATAGATCTTCATCGAAAGGGCGGCCTACTTTACTTGTGTGCAGTATATTGTTCCCCCAGCAATAAAGTAGAGGCTTACGATACCATGCACACCTCACTTTCTACCCCTCTGCACTTTGACAATCGTTTGTGACTACAATGTTCATATCAACTGGTCGGAGCCCACCACGCCAGTTCATATTGACTTCCAATATCGTCACGAATGAAGAGGTGCAGAGACGAATAACAACTGAGAAAACTGAAACGTTTAATGGCACGAACTTGTGCCTACAACAAAAAGGAAACACAAGATAACAATAGAGCGTCGAGGGCGTCGAAGTCGGTGTAGCAGCAGAGTCGGACGCAGGGGCGAGACTGACTGCGGCTCGCCACGCCGAGCCCATCCCGCGTTGGCTTCTGTAACAATCGGCGTAGGAAGTTCGACGACTTGAAAATTGGGACCTCGAACAAGAAGCAGGGTTCTCGAATTCACCAGAAC
The DNA here is from genome assembly GCF_016920785.2 of Ixodes scapularis. NCBI lineage: Eukaryota > Metazoa > Arthropoda > Arachnida > Ixodida > Ixodidae > Ixodes > Ixodes scapularis. Next base: position 67,907,784 of record NW_024609881.1, read on the forward strand.
ATTAAAATGAAAAAATAAGTGAAGAGACGCGTGAGCATGTCATGGGTAAGAAGGAGTGTAACTCCCAGGAATCGAACCCTGGGCCCCTGAGCAAACGTCAGGCGCGGTAACCAGTCTTGAGTAGTAACGCGTTACTAGTAACGCGTTACAGTAACTTCGTTACTTTTTTGGTAACTTGTAACTGTAACGAGTTACTTTTTAAAAATGTAACTTGTAACGGTAGTTCTATTACTTTTTTTAAGGTAACGTTGAAAGTAACAGCGTTACTTTCGTCGTTACTTTCCAGTTTCTTTATGAATAATATATCATGAATGAGTACAATTTACCCATTCTTTGCGCTTCCCAAATTGTCTGTTCCGAGATTTCGAGTGTCACGTTATTTTTCGCACAAACTTTTGAATACGTTCTTTGCCGGCATTCACGACCTGAATACAGCTCCGGGTAGATTTGGTTAAAAAAGGAGCAGTTATCTTTAGCACGCGCTTGTACTTTGTGACAAAACACTTGCATCTTAGTATCTTGAAGAACTATCTCTTTTGCGGTTTTCCTTTTTTTCTGCAAAGACGCCTTTTATTCTTGTGAATCAAGCATGAAACAGAAATACACGCGGAGGGCACTGCGAATGTTTTGCATCTTGATTAGCGCCACCACTCCGCACTGCGCATATTTCGTATTTTGATTTGCGCCACTACTCCGGTGTATAGTGTCAGCAGTCGAGGCAAAATTTACTGCTCTTTGCGCGGGGGTTGTTTCTGGCTTGCCGGGTACGAACTTAAATATGCCCAGGGACTCTATGAACCCAGCGCAATTGTCAACGAGCCAGCAATATGCCAGTGCTACCAAGGATATGAATGTTGATAAGAACAAAGAAGAACTACCATGGCCGGCGTACAGAGTGTATTTTGCTGTGGTGGAGGTGGTTACTAACAACTTGACCGCAGAAAACGGCACTTTTTTGCCTCAACGCCTACCCGACAATCAAAAACCTGTTTCGGCGAAGCAACACTGCAATCCCATCCAGCGTGTCAGACGAGCGCCTGTTCAGCAAGGGCAGGGACGTGTTCATTATCGAACGAGGGAAACTTTCAGACACTAATTTTGAGAAGCAACTGCTGCTAAGTTACAATATGAAGTAAAGAGCACACTTTTTTATGCAAAGAAACTTGGTGAAAAGCGTTTTCTAGATTTTTCTAATTTTTAGGTCATAGAAAAGTAACTGAAAAGTAACGTCGTTACTTTTTAGAAGTAACTGTAATTGTAACGAGTTACATTTTTGTTTCGGTAACTGTAACGGTAACTTCGCTACTTCTTTTCTGAAAGTAACTGTAACTGCAACGAATTACTTTTTAAAAGTAACTTACCCAAGACTGGCGGTAACCCCTCGGCTACGTACACGCTCGCTCGCCGACGCGCGTCGCAATATGACGATCTTCTGAGGAAAATAGGATCGCTTGGGTTAAGACAGATCTGTTAGGAACCAACTACAGATCAAAGCGGAAACATAACTTGATTTGTTTTTTGCATCAAATTCCACACTCATAGCAAAAGGCTTCAGAGAAAACAGCTTAGCCGAATCTTAGTATAAGGCTATTGTAACAGAGACCTACACGAATTTTCCACAATAGGGTGCCCAGAGTAGACAGATAAAACCTTTCGCGAAACTCCATATTGTACACCTACATTCGCTTTTTCACTTCGCTGCTTGGGAAATGGCAGTTCAGGGCGACAACAGTGAAGACGCCTACAACCTTTCGCTTGATTTTATGCGTACCATCGAAACGGAGTGCTTTCACAAAAGAGTTATGAACAAAAGCCGTATCCCTTGAATCACGTAAGTAATTCTAAACATAGCCCTCCAAAAACATCAACTATTTGCAAGAGCCGAAAAGAAACTGTGCTACCACGCTCAGTATTTCCCACGCTGCACAAAAAAATTTCAAGAATATAATAAAGAAATCCTACTAGTATTATACCCTCAGTGTCGCAATACATGCCACCAAAGACGACACAAACGTTACTGATGTGCACTAGTTATATGTCAAAATGGCAAAGCTTTTTGCGCCACTGAGGCTGCGGAACTCTCCAGTAACTATTTTTCCTCAGTTTGAACAACACCTCATTTAGATCAGCGGCTCCACTTTGCCAAAGCACAGATGACTCAGCCCAGACGGTCGCATCCTATTTATCCAACATCAATATCCGCGTAACTGAAGTCGAGCAAGCCCTAACTCGGGTGAACCCAGCGCAGTCGCCTTGTCCCATCGGCAGCCACACTGCTCTTTTAAAGGCAAGTGGCCAGCTAATCTCACGTATACTGGCACGACTATTCCAAAAAGGACTTGACACCGAAAAGGCTTCAAACACTAGGAACATGGTGCATATCACTCCAGTCTGCAAAGGAAATCAAGCACAAGCTCAAAAATCAGAATCATATTGCCCTATTTCCATCACCTCAGTCGTCTGCCGCACATGGGAACGTGTAACGAACAGGGAGATATGAAAGCACATTGACACCCATGCGCTGCTCTCGCCAGCACAACATGGCTTCCGTCCTTGTTGAGGTGCCTTACTTCCCTCCTCATTCTAGTTCACAAGATCAGTGGCAGCCTGGACAACGTTATACCATGCGAACTTATACAACTAGACTTCACTTTGAGAAGGTCGACCGCATTATTTTACGGATGACATCTCAGCGTGCTGGTTTCCAGGACCGAATCGCAGTGTGGCTAACTTACTTTATCCACAGCAGGCAACAATGTGTATACCCGCTGAACGGTTCCATACCAAACTCCAATATGTTAAATCCGGTATACCGCAAGGTACTCATTATCTGACATATCGAACCCACATTATTGTCAGTCATCATCTCTTGGCCCTACATTCCTCTCAATCTTCCCCAGTGACTTCGTTCCGCATGTAAGCTCGACTCCCGCGCTCTATGCACGCATCTCCTACCTATGAAGTCGCTCTGACACCGTGACGATCTCCAGCACGACCTTGACAGAGTGAACACCTTGACCACCTTAAACGAATTATATCTTGCTACTTCTAAATCAAAATTAATATATTTCACATCCCAAGAATAGATTCCATATTCGCTTCCACTCATAGAGATCAACAACCAAGCTATCAATTGCAGTGACAACATCAAGACACTCGGGGTAACCCTGGAGAACCGATTAACCTTCTCAAAACATATACAGTAACCCCTGAAGTGCCTTGGACGTGCTGAACTCGTCAGCCGCTTTCTGGCTAAAAATGCCGTGGATGACCTCAGCTTGTCCAGTGGTTTTTTCGGTAGCCCTCAATTCCACGGACGAGCTAGGCTCGTCCGAGTAATTTCTTGGTGCTGATCATAGATGGCAGCACTCGTTTTAGTTGGCAAATATTCTTTTCGCCTCCGCTGATTTTCGCGTAATAAGCTTTTCAAATTGTATGTGGGATACCAGAGGAACAACAATTAAAAAAAAGGCACTTTTAGGTTATTTCGAAAAAACAAAATTGACACTTAAGGGGTTAAATTGAATCACGGTCCCGGCGGTTGCTGGGGCTCATAAAAAGCGTCAGCAAGGGCCTGGGACTCATCATAATTATGACACCCTACACCGCCCTTGTTCTACCCATCTTTAAATACTATTTGCTGACCAGCTCTCCTCAATTCACATTAATGGAGGACGTTTTATAGCGGATACAAAGCAAAGCTGCACTCGTGGTCAATACCCGAAGCTCCCATGTCCTTCGCCTCACACTAAGGGACATTTCAACGACGCAACTCCTGACAACAACAGAATGGTCAAACTTTTCCATCAGACTAGGCATCATCACCCTGAGACTTGTGGCAACAATCATCGGACCAGGTATATCCAACGATGATGATAACCTGTTTTAATGCATTTTCCCCATGCACCCACTTTCCCTCGTGAGCGAGGACTTAAGGCCCTCGGGCGTCCCTAGTCCAGCACGCGAAACACAGACATAGCAATGGGGACGCTTTAACGAAGGCCACAACAAAATAGGGACAGGAGAATGACTAATCAATTTCCAACACTCGTTGCAGCTGCCCGATACAAAATGGCCGAGCTACTTTCCCGACACATAATTCTGAACGTGATCACTCCCACAGACCCGTTAAAGCGATTTTGATAGGTGCTGGTGGTTTCACGGGAAGGGTTGGGACAGACCCCACAGGCCCCTCAAAGAACTATGACGGGTCTCTTACAGTCTTTAGGAATCTTTGCAGGGTACATCAGGCCCCTTAGAAAACCCCTACAAACATCTCGAACCTCCTAAACATTTTTGAAGAGTATGTCAAACATTTTAAAAATCCTGGTCATAGACGGTTTTTTGATGCGGTTATTGATAGTGTTATTCATATTCATAATATGTTTAAAGTGATATCAACAGGGAGGGTCAACCTTTGCATCTCTAACTTAAAAATAATGTAATTAATATTGTAGGCTGCTAGCCATGGCAAACAGGGGGAGAAGAAGGTTTCAGCCCTCTATATTAATTCTAAAAGAAATTAAGACTGTTATTATTAGGAGCACACCACCAGTGTTAAGTCAGTTTATCGGTCAATGATAATTCGTCGAATAACTTTATTTTTGCCAAGTAGAAAGCAGAATGTAGTACAAAAGAGAAGAATATTTTCCTTGGATATTAATTTTTATAACATTGTTCTGCAATGTCAAGCAAGTTTTACTTCTCTGTAATAGGAAGTGCTATTTTTAAATAAAATTTTAATAAAATAAGAAAGAAAAATCCACTGACGCATTCCTCCAAAACTTTCTGCCAAAAATAAATAAACCCATTCTTTCGTCGTGTGATAAATATATAGATTATTTGAAATTATAATTATACTAAAAAGAAAAGGGAGAAAAATGCATTCAAACTGACCTGATATCTATATTTTATACGTATAACGCCGGGGCACTGATTATAACGCACAGTTAGTTGACAACGCAGCAGAAATGAATAAAAGATCGTGAAAATATTTCCTTGATTTTTGAAACGTTGAAAATTCATGTTTTCTGCAGAGCGATTAGACTCCAAGGTTATGTCATTTTTAAGGAAGCGCTCCTTTGTGTTTGGATAATTATACAAATCTATATTGATGAGTGATATAAACTCGCAGTTTTGATAACTTTGTTTGCCATATTGACTCATTGTGTCCATGCACACACATACGTTAAAACGATCAAAATAACCACAACATAGGTATTCCGCAGGGTAACAGCAGTTTAGTACCATGCTGCAAGACACAATAAGCAGTAGCAGCAGGGCATAAACCATCAATTTCCAGTGTGTCAACGCGAAGCAGAGAACAATTACTCACCGACCAGGAAGACCTCACTGCGAAACAGCTTCGATTCTGCCGCAGGTTTTTCACATTGTTCTCCATAAATGGCACTTGTTTTAATATAATTCTTCATGTCAAAGTATTGAAAACGTTTATCAGATGAAAAATGATTGCATCCATGCAGGTGCTTTGGACAGATTCACCGTCACCGATGCTTGCTTGCGTAGTTGGTGGTAAACAATATAGAGAGTTAAGAAGTATGCCGTGTGTTACGAAATAACACTTCGTACTATATTTAAGTAACCTGTCTTGCTAAAACAAAACAATATGTACTCATACATCCCATAACCCATAAATTCATGCGAAAAACATATGAAGAAAACGGGAAAATCGTTTTATCACCGGACATTACAGTGATATGTGTTTCAAGACAATCTGCCGCATGTTATAAGCGTATTATCAACAAAAAATATGGAAAATGTTGTAGGTGGTTTGCACCGCGTATATTTTATAAAAATGTCTCTGACTGTAAAAGTATTAAAGCCATGTGGCAGAAAACGATCCAATTTCTGCGCCATCTCTCAGGGAAACGATTATAGACAACCATGAGATGAAATTGGGCTGTGCATTCTTTATTGATAAACTTTCCTCCAATATGACATATGGTTCTCTAATGAGATAATATGGATCACAGTTCCAATGGATGCATATCTTTTTCTTAAATGGTTCCTCGACCATAATCCTAAATAACTGCGATATATATATATATATATATATATATATATATATATATATATATATATATATATATATATATATTACTGGATCAAAGGTAAAAGTTAATACAAATAAGCATTTTTCCAAATGTATTCTGTTCGGACGTTAGATTCCACTTTGACGCAATTTTGGACGGCAGATTTTGTTAATCAAATTTTAGAACGTGTTTTAAAAAAAATTTAATTGAGTAATATCCCTATTGAAATAACCAGCAAAAAATCAAGCTGGTTTAGCTGGTTTTGTAGCTGGTTCGATCTGGTTCAAGCTGGTCTAGGTGGTAATCAAGCTGGTTCGAGCTGGTCAAGCTGGTTCAAACTGGTTTGAGCTCTCACTGCAGCTGGACAAGCTGCTACTTGAGCTGGTTCGAGCTGGTACTGAAGCTGGTCCAAGCTTGTCAAGCTGGTTCAAGATGGTCAAGCTGGTTTAAGCTGGTTCGAGCTGTTACTTATGCTGGTTCAAGCTTGTCAAGCTGATTTCAGCTGTTCTGAATCTGGCCCAAGCTGGTTCGAGCTGGTCATGCTGGTCTTGCTGGGAGCGCGCACGCCAAGGTCGGCTAGAGTTTGTCAAACTGGCATTGCTGAGAGCGCGCGCGCCAATGTCGACTGGGGCGAGGGCGAGGCCACGTCCTGTTCTTTGCCCTCTCGTTTTCGGTAGACTACCGGGCGCTTGAGGCGCTCTGCGAGCTTCCTTTGTTTGCAAGGAAAGGGAGAGTGAGAGAGTGGTAGGAACAGAAACTTTGAAACACGTTTGGCTATCTTGGGCAGATTTTTGAAGGGACGGCTGTGTGCGCGTTGTTTGTGGACTACTTGAACGGCGGTGCAAGCGAAGCGGGATTTGAGGACACAGCGAGCGGCAGTTCGTTCAGCGCGGGAAGAAGTCCCGGGAAGAAGTTTGAGGCGACTGAAGTCTGAAGCATCGTTTCGTGTCTTCGAACATGTGTGTGCTCGTGAATTACGGTGGTGCCGAAGAGTATCACCAATGCCATCCCAGCCACACGGATTTTCCCGCCTCTGCCGACTACGCAAGAGGCCGCTTCGCCCCCATTACTGGCGGGACCCAGGTTCGCTCCTCTCATCTGTGTAGTATTTTTTATTGTTACTATCTGTTTTTGGTGTGTGTCAAGTATTTTTCGTGTTGAGATATAAGCAATACAGTTTTAATAGCATTGTTTGTTTTGCATCGAGAACAACTGTCTCTGCGTCGGTTAGTGCTCTGTCAGCAGTGAGGATGTGTAGCATCTGAGCTGAAGTGAGCAAGCCGCGAATACGAAAATAATAAATTAGATGCCGAGCTGGCTTTTCTGAAGAGTTTGGCTTGTTTATCCTGTGTATATTTTTAAACTGGTTAAACTGCTGGGGAAGTCCACCAGCTTACCCAGCATGACCGGTTCACCCAGCATGACGCAGCATTTGCCCAGCATTCACCCAGCACGACCCAGCATCCAACCAGCTAGAACAGCACAGAGAGCTGGGCATGCTGGATCAATAACACAGCATGAAGCTGGGATGATGGGACCAGCTTGTGCTGTTTTTTCCAATAGGGATGTGAGAATACAAGAATTTAAGAAAGGATAAATTACCACTTAGGGCAAGGACAGACATCACACTCCTTTCAACTTGTAAGTAATTGCAAGTAATTACTTGTGAGTAATATGTGCAGCAAAACCTTCTATTTTAGAAATGCTTTGAAATAAAACTCCAGTAAATCTCGCTCACCTTATTATTGGGACACAGGCGCAGTGTAAGCGTTCTGGAGACTAAGAATAATATTAATAGGAAAATATAAAACTTGCTGCAATATTTATTAAGTTATGTGATAAATATTTATTCATTATCCCAAGTAAGACTAATGTGTTTGCCCTCCACTTCCCGAAAACACCGAATATCCCAAATGTCATTCTACTGTTCAATCACAGATGTTAGAGAGAAATCACAAACGAAATTAATTTATCAAGCGATTTGTTGATATTGTTACGGAGTTTAATTGCTAGGTGTTGTCCATGGCCAATTTAGAAGCTTGTCGCGCGCCTACTCGCCGTCCTTTGTGGGATGTAGCAGGTGCCTCAGCCGCACCACTACAATATGATGATGTAATGCCAAAACTCTTATTTTGTATAATTAACCAATCAGCATAAGATAAGCGTTGTTGATTACCGAAGGTGAAGATGTTTATGACCTTTTTTGATACATATGTTCTGTCGTTGGGGTCCTAACCCTGAGGAAAAAAGCCTAGGATCTAAATTGTCAGTAAAACAAAGCCCTGAAACGTTTTGACTTTTTTACTTCATTCATTGTACACTGAGAAAAGGGATTTTAAACTAATGGCATATTTTAATCGCATACTTTCAGGCTAATCAGAGATGAGACTGAACGACTAGCATTCCTAAATTTATAATATTATATAAACTCCGTGTAGAAAATTTGCACAGCGAATGATGGGTGGCAATTTTTACTTTGCAGCTTTAGGCTTCCGTTTAGGAAAATATTGGGTTTATTCTCATTGACAGGCTAAACCAACATTTGTATCTTATATTAGTCCCTACCTCAACGGAATTTCATAGTCCGAGTCATATGGAACGCTGCCATTCAAAGAAGCGCACGCTTCCCGCCTCTGTTAACGAAAAAGGACACGTATTAATATTTCTCTGGAATCGAAGGACCTTGATATGTAAGCCACATCTAAGTAACATGAGCTTACGACAAGCTTTGTGCGCAACGCTCGCGGCGTAAATTATTCGATTCAAGGTACAAATCAAAATCTACGAATGCATTTTTTTTTTAGCTGCCCAGGCTACTTTTAATATCGTTACCTGTATATTTATCTCTTTCCTTCCGATAGAGTTGTGTTTCCACTTCGGGTGATTTTGTTAAATATTGCACTTAATTTGAACAACTTTGTGCCGAGGACACAGGACGAAATGCTTCAGATAGGTGGCTTGTCTAGTCCGGTGTCCCTGCACACAAATAACACCTCAAAAGACTTCTCTATATTACTCTTCTTCGCCCTAAACTAGAATACGCCTCATCTATCTGGCATCCCCACCTTTCATTTCTCACCAATGCAATAGAAGCAGTCCAAAACCGCGCAGCTCGTTTCATTCTCTCCGATTACTCCCGTTTTTCCAGTGTCACTGAAATGAAATCTCAATTAAGCCTCCCTGACCTTTCTCTTCGCCGCAAAATTTCCAGGCTTTCCCTTCTGCATAAAGTGTATTACTCTCCCTCTTTAAATCAGTCTCTCCTTAGTCCACCCAACTATGTTTCTTCAAGACTGGACCACACATACAAGATTGCCCAACCCAAGACCAAATCTACAGCCCAACAGTATTCATTTCTACCCGACACTATTGTGGACTGGAACGGTCTTCCCGATAACATCGTCACCATCGCAGATAACACCAAGTTTCGCCTCGCACTTAACCACCACTCCCCTCTAAAATGCTTCTCGGGGCCCTGAGGGTATTTGTAAATAAATAAATAAATAAACACAATACAATAAAGAAAAATTAAACTACGATACACTTGCGCATGCAAAGTATGTACATGCTGTTTCTTTTGAGATAAACACTGAATATAGTTTTGCGTTAGTAAAGTTTGAAACATGAGAGAAAGAAGCAATGTACTCCACAATTGAAATTAAATAGAAACATAATAAACGATAGGCATAAACGTTGGCAACTTCCATCATATCCCTACAAAAATGCATTGTTTTATGTATTAGATTTGGCAATTTCCTCTTGTTGTTTTTGTGGTTCTCGAAATGTTTTTATTATTTTTTTTGGAATACTACTGGCTCCAGATAAGGAGCCATGGTAGGAGTGGGTACAAAACATGTATACAAGATGCAGATTTATAAATGAAAACTCAATTAAGTATGAATTCAAGAGCAGATACAAAATTAGCAACAGTTGTGTTAACGACGACATCACTTGGTAGCTCGTTCCATTCTTGAATTGCCCGAGGGAAGAAAGAATATCTAAAACAGTCGTTTTTGAACCTGTATTGTTTTAACGCTCTTGTGTGGTTTAGACGTGAGGACCCGGTCGATAATGGTTGTATATAGTTAGAGCTTTGAACATGAAGAGTGCCAGTAAAAATATTGAACAACAATCTTAATCTATCAATTTTCGCTCTCATTTGCAACGGTTGAAGCTTCGCTCTAATAACTAATTCGGTGGACGATGTTTCTCAACGATAATCATTAAAAATAAACCGAGCAGCTAACTTTTGGATACTTTCAAGCTTGTTAATACCGTTTAGTGTGAAAGGGCACCATACTGAACTAGCATATTCGAGCACAGGCCTATCAAAACTTTTATAAGCAATAAGTTTAGTGTCAAAATCAGCATATTTTAATTTCCTACGACACGCAAACAAAGTGCCCCTCGTTTTGTTAACCGTTAATTCTAAATGCTGGTTCCAGTTTAGTTTATTGTTAAAAAGAAGTCCTAAATACTTGTACTCCTCGACCCGCTTTACTGGTTGTCCATCCAGTAGGTAACTAAATTGAATTGGCTTTTTTTTTACAGGACACTGTCATGACGGCTGTTTTAAAAAAATTTAACTTCATTTGCCATTTTTTAGTCCAACACAGTATCTCATCCAAAGCCTGCTGCAGTTTAAGATTGTCGGTATGGCTTTTTATTGTTTTATATATAATACAGTCATCAGCGAACAATCTAATACAGTCATCAGCGAACAATCAAAAGTTCGGCAGCAGTGCGTATCGGGCACGTATCTAATCGCCTCTGCTTTCGCAGTTCCCTGACCGCACGTGGACCATCTGCGCCGAGCATCACCACGACATCGACAAGTCATCGACAAGTCACCACAACACCGACAAGTCATCGTTCGCCCCAGATACCACTTCGTGACGGAAGAAGGCAGGAAGAGGGCGCCACTGACGAAGACAAGTGCCATAAAGGAGGCCAACGCACCGGACCGGCCTTCAGTTCGGCAGCAGTGCGTATCGGGCACGTATCTAATCGCCTCTGCTTTCGCAGGTGAGAATTACTTTCTGTTTAAAAACCTCGAATTTTTTCTGTGCACTGCTGCCGAACACAGCAACGACTGTTAGTGTTGTAGGATTGTTGATTTGTAAGCGTTGAAATACCGTGTCATCCTAGGTCATTCACTGCCTTCCTGATCGACATGACTAAAGAAGGGAAGGATATTATGAAAGCCCTTGATGATCTTAAACGTGAACTAAGGGCTGAGCTTAGAACTCTAAAAGATAGCGTTAAAAACTGTGATGAAACCTGTGATGGCGTGAACGCAATTATGAATGATGTGAAGGAGCTTCGAAAAGATATGCAGAAGCTTTCGAAAAAAAACGAAGAGCTAACCGCAGAGAACCAAAGGTTAAGCGATAAAATCGAAGAGCTTGAGCAGTACCAACGCTCTAACAACGTAGAGATAAAAGGTGTACCAGTAACGGGAGACGCACATGACATTGTCAGAAGAATTGGGACCCTTCTGGAGGAGCCGATTCTGGATTCGGATATTGATGTGTGTCACCGGGTTCCCACATTTAACCCTCTCGAAAAGAACATAATCGTCCGCTTTGTGCAGCGCACAAAGCGAGACAAAATCCTGCAGAAATGCAAAAAGCAGAGGATTACAACTAAAGACCTTGATTACGGTGGGCATGGCAGCCCTGTTTATGTGAACGAACACTTAACGAATTCAAACAAGAGGCTACTTGGTGCTGCCATTGCCAAGAAAAAGGGCGTGGGGTGGAAGTTCGTCTGGACTGCCGGGGGGAAAATCTTTGCCCGAAAGAATGAAACGGCAAGTGTTCTTAGAATCGCTTGCATGACTGATGTGGAAAAAATAACAAACTGAAACGTAACTAATCCCTCGGATAACACACAAAGACATGATGATGGAAGAATTTCATCCAGAGTGTGACTACTTTGACTGTCAAGCATTCAATAAAAAGTATAAAGGAGCGGATGGACAGTTTTCAACAATACATCTAAACGTGAGAAGTATTAAAAATAAGGTTGACAATCTCGAAATATTTTTGCAGTCTCTGAGTGTGGAATTTAGTGTTATTGTACTAACAGAAACCTGGTTAACGAAAGATGACAAACCACCATACCTACACGGATACAAGTGTGAAAGTGTGTGCCGAGAAAACAAGAGGGGTGGCGGTATAGCTATCTACCTCAAAGATAACTTGCGGTACCAGGTTATGGACAATCTAACGAAAATAAATGAAGATATAGAAAGCTTAATTGTTGAAGTCTCAAACACCATAGTTGGTGCTTTGTACAGGCCACCGTCGGGAAATGTGTATGAATTTATGGCTTTTATTGAAATCATGCTGTGTTTTTTGGGATCTGTATCCGCCTCATTTATAATTCTCGGGGACATAAATATTAACACGCTATCGGACGATCACCACGCGAGAGAATTCCGAGACGTTATTCATCAGTATGCATGTAGCAATATAATAACAGTACCAACCAGAGTCACTCCAGACACTGCAACGGCCCTTGACATCTGCCTCACAAACGTAGATATAAATCATGTTACGGCCGGTGCTATTTTATACGATATCAGTGACCATCTACCCATATTCTGCATAAGGTCTTTTACAAATTGGAAACAAAATCGTTGTATGGACAAGTTTTGGTACCGCATAATAAACGAAGAAACGCTTAGTACTTTTGGCTGCCTAATAGAGCGGGAAAGTTGGGTCGACGTCTTTAGAGAACGCAATCCTGCAGTTGCCTATAAAAGCTTCTTGACGAAATTTAAACACTGTTATGATTCTGCTTTTCCTCTTCGGGAAAGTAAGCAAGGGCCTAGAAAAATGAGAAAACCGTGGATAACTGGCAAACTGTATAAAAGAATACGAAAAAAAAACTGCATGTATCATGTTTTTGTAAAAAATCGTGATCCCGCTCTATTGGATGACTTCAAAAAGTTTAGAAACAAATTGAATTCCGACCTCAAAAAAGCAAAGTGTGATTATTATCAAAATAAATTTCTGCATATTCACAATGACCACAAGAAAGTGTGGGAGACGATTAACTATCTAACGAGCAGAAAGCAAACACGCAGCAGCGTGAAGGAAATGTTGATAAATAACAAAACTATTGTCGGTACAGAACTTGCTGACGAAATGAATCGGCACTTTACTAGCATAGGCACGTGCACTGGAAAATATGCAAACTCAGATAACTCCATGTTGGCAGGAAATCAAATGGAATCTATCATGCTTTTTCCAACGACACCAACTGAGATTGATAAGATAATATGTAGTCTAAAAAATGATGTTGCAGCTGGGGACGATGAAATAAAAGTGCTACCAATTAAGTACACCGCGAACATAATAGGTCCTATATTATCCCACATAATAAATATGATGCTTGAATGCGGTAATTTTCCTGATGAATTAAAAATCGCGAAAGTGACTCCTGTCTACAAGGGTGGTGGAGAGACCTTGATTAATAATTATAGGCCCATTTCAGTACTCCCGGTTTTTTCCAAGGTTTTCGAGCGTGTAATCAACGACAGGATAACAGCTTTTTTTAAAAAATATCATATAATAACTCCTGCTCAGTATGGTTTTCAGAAGGAAAAGTCTGCAGAATCAGCGCTAATCGACATAAAAGATAAAATTGCGGAAAACATTGAAAACAAATTGGTTACACTGGGATTGTTTTTGGATTTAAAAAAGGCGTTCGACACTGTGCAACATGATATTTTACTTACAAAACTTAATGTATATGGTATACGAGGAATAGCGCTAAAATTAATTAAAAGCTATCTAAATGAACGCTACCAATATGTATGCCTAAATAATGGATCATCCAGCAAAATGAAAATAAAACATGGCGTTCCCCAAGGCTCTATACTAGGGCCTCTGCTATTCCTTGTCTACATAAACGATATAACGGAAATACCTGGCTCCCCTCAGTTAATAATGTACGCCGACGACACAAATGTATTTTTTGCTGGTGAGACGAAACAGGTCGTAGAAAAATTAGCCAATGATTATCTATTAAAACTCTCAAAATGGTTAGAAACAAATCGCTTAGCTTTAAATACCAGTAAAACAAAATATGTTATTTTTAAGCCGATAAACAAACGCGATCACAGTACTATCAACATAACATTTGAAGGTACGTTGCTCGAGCAAGCTACAGAGCAAAAATTTTTGGGGGTGTGGTTTACTGAGGACCTCTCTTGGTCAACCCATGTTAAAATGCTCAAGGCTGAACTGTCCCGAGTTACTGGAAGCATATACAAAGTGCACAGTTTACTACCGACTTGGCTTAAACAAACATTATACTACTCTCTATTTTACTCAAAAATGAGCTATGGCATCTTGGTGTGGGGAACTACGACAGAAACTAATTACAACAAACTAATTATCTTGCAGAAAAAAATCTTGCGTATGTATGAAAATTATAAAGGAGACAGAAGAAATTTAAGCACGCAACCACTTTTTAATAAATATAATATGCTAAAAGCAGATCAAGTATTTTATTTCAAATTATTACAATTCATACACAGAAATAAGCTCCACACTACGCCAACATACAATCTGAGCACGTACAATATTCGAGACCCAATAAGGAAGATGCCGGCAATAAGAACTAACTATGGCCGACAAAGGCTGAATTTCCAGATATATAAAACTTTGAATAGAAAAGATATGTCTCTGGATTTCCACCAACCCTTTAATAGCTTTAAATGTTCTTGTAGAAGGATGCTCGTGACAAGTGAAATTGCTTTTTCATCTTTGTTAGTGCCGTAAACTTCATGAGTGTTATAAATGTCTTTAATTTTTGTGCATATTTCCATTCCTTGTTTCTTGATGTTTAAGTATGAGAGAAAAACCTTTTATTGATTTTTTATTAATACCACTGTGCTGAGGCAAATTTTAATGTGATGTATTGTATACTTGTATTTTTTTGCAGTCTACAACGGAAGCATGTCTTTGTTCCTGGTCATTTTCAATGATCAGTGTCTTTTTATTATTTTTTTATTTTTCATGGTATAAGAAATGCTAATTTTGTTATATATTTTTATAATGTTGCACAAATGCTTCTCTCTATTTTTATATCGGTTTTGGCAAATGGCGCATTTTGTTTTGTTTTTCTGATGCATTTTCCACCGTTTTTTTTTGTATTGCACTGCTGAACTGTACGGGGGGGGGCAGAGGCTCTGTCAGGCACCAGGCCTTTATCTCTGCCCCCCACGCGGATTTTTCCGCGAAACAAATAAAGGAAAATAAAGGAAAATAATCAGGACATCAATATTGGTTGGAATGTCATTAGTGTAAATCAAAAACAAAAGTGGCCCAAGTACGGAACCCTGGGGCACTCCTGAAGTAACG
Organism: Ixodes scapularis; assembly: GCF_016920785.2. Classification (NCBI taxonomy): domain Eukaryota; kingdom Metazoa; phylum Arthropoda; class Arachnida; order Ixodida; family Ixodidae; genus Ixodes; species Ixodes scapularis. The sequence continues at coordinate 67,923,214 of NW_024609881.1, forward strand.
CGCACTTTGTCCGAATCAACTTTGTTATAGTGGACATAATGGCTTCGGTTTGATAAATACGCGGTTACCCAGTTTATGGGCGAGGCGATAGCAGCGAGGACAGTATGCTCAACCGCTGTCTGCTTCTTTCGCAGTTCTTCGTGTCCCTCGCTGTTCCTGTGTACAATGCTACCGCGGCGCACGGATACCAGCTACTGCCGGCGCTTCCTGCTTCGTCAACTGTTCCATGCTGCGTGGTCGACCCGTCTTGTTCGTCCACGGACTTCCTTGCCAGCGGAATTGAGGATGTTCACGGTTTCCTTAACGGCCTACAAACCGTGAATCTGCAAGTCACCCCCGTCGGTGATGCCCTCCTGGATCGTCCAATCATTGAAAGGCCCAGTTCTGTGACGTCGGTTAACGAGGATAGAAAAGCTTCACCGGCATCTTTCCTCTTCAGTGGGCGAGGCGATAGCAGCGAGGACAGTATGCTCAACCGCTGTCTGCTTCTTTCGCAGTTCTTCGTGTCCCTCGCTGTTCCTGTGTACAATGCTACCGCGGCGCACGGATACCAGCTACTGCCGGCGCTTCCTGCTTCGTCAACTGTTCCATGCTGCGTGGTCGACCCGTCTTGTTCGTCCACGGACTTCCTTGCCAGCGGAATTGAGGATGTTCACGGTTTCCTTAACGGCCTACAAACCGTGAATCTGCAAGTCACCCCCGTCGGTGATGCCCTCCTGGATCGTCCAATCATTGAAAGGCCCAGTTCTGTGACGTCGGTTAACGAGGATAGAAAAGCTTCACCGGCATCTTTCCTCTTCAGTGGGCGAGGCGATAGCAGCGAGGACAGTATGCTCAACCGCTGTCTGCTTCTTTCGCAGGTATGTTACCTTCAGAACGCTCATTGTGTACGGTCCGATAATCGCTTTTTACTGCTATTTCCTCGCCCACATGGATACGATCACGGTATTTGTTGTTTTGTTGACCTGTGCTCTCAGCTGGTGTATTGCATCAATAGCCTTCTCCTTAGTGGAGACGTTGAAACGAATCCAGGACCACCAAAAAAAGACAGCAAAAAAACAAAACAAGACAACGTAGTTTCGGTTACAGAGGACTCGAGGGCTGCTAATTCGGGTGAGAGCGATAATGACGGAAGAGATATCGAGAGACAACCCACAGTTTCGGATATGTTTGCTGAATTGCTGGCTGGCCAGAAAAAGATGGCTCAGGACATAGCTGAAATCAAATTATTCCAACAGTCGGTTAACTCCCGATTTGACGCTCTTGAAGCACGAGTGGCTGCCCTCGAGTCGCCTTCTGCCACGCCAAGTGTCCCTTGTACATCTTGTGACAATCTGCTTATAGAGCTTAAGTCATTGTCTGGTGTGGTAGACAGACTCGTCGCGAGGAATGACGACATGGAAAACCGCTCGCGCAGAAATAATCTAATCTTGTATGGCCTCACCGAAAGCGCAGACGAAACTAGTGAGTCATTACTCTCTAACGTATCAAAAATATTCTCGGATAAACTGATTATTGACTGCCCACGTATTGAAAGGTGCCATAGAATAGGTCGAAAACACGACGATCGTTCACGTCCTGTCATTATGAAACTCCTTGATTTTCGCGAAAAAATGGAAGTATTGAAAAATTCTTTCAAGCTTAAGGGTTCAGATATTCGTATATCGGAAGACTTCTCTGTTCATGTCCGTTCTGTTCGAAAGAAAATATGGGATGCGACGGCCTCTTTCCGTGACAGTGGCTCCTCCGTTCGCCTTCGATATGATCATGTGTTCATCAATAATGAGCGATATAATTGGGATGTTAAAACTAATACTCTGGTTAAGTGTTCCGACTACTCCGCCCAGTCTACTATCACCGCCCCATCTACTGGTGGTCGTTGACTCGGCCGCGGTTTAAAAGACGGTTTAAGTGAAAATCTTTGTGTCTTGAATGTTAACGCCAGAAGTTTAGTAAACAAGTTCCCCGATTTTCTGTCACTAATTTCTTCCCACTCTGCTCACATTATTGGAGTCACTGAAACATGGTTACATGATGGCAAATACGACACCGAAATTACACCCTCTGGTTTCTGCGTGGTTAGAGGTGATAGAAAGTACGGGCGTGGCGGTGGCGTCGCACTCTTTTTAAAGTCCAATATTAAATTTTCAGTTATACAGGGTCCTCCCCAGATTGAATCAGTGTGGTGCAAACTTAATGTGGATAATATATCTTTAGTTGTTGGCGTTGTCTACCGCCCTCCCGGCTCTCCCATTGATCAGTTACATGCTTTATGTGACTTTATGTACGAGCATAACCTGTCTTCTTCCAATTTAATATTAATGGGTGATTTCAATTTACCTGGCATCCAGTGGTCGTCTTTGTCGCTATCTGGTCCTGACGTTCAAATATCTAGAGAGTTAGTGAACTTTTCTTTGTCATTTGGTTTAAAACAGATTGTTCAGGAGAGCACGAGAGAGTCGTCAGTTTTAGATTTGGTATTTCTTAGTATACCTCTTCTAGAAAACCATTTTGAATGTGAAGTCGTTGACGGTATATCAGATCACAGGGCAGTCTTTGTTTCTGTTGCTTATCCTGTCCCTAAAACACGTTTTGTTTACCACACTTTTCCTGATTTTAACCGTGCCGATGATGTGTCCATAATTGACTCATTAAGCTATTCCTTTGAAGTGTTTGAACAACTTAGTATCTCCAGTGACGTGAATGTACTCATTACATTTTTTGAAGACTTGGTTAAATCGTGTATCCAGCGATTTGTGCCACTCAAAACTAAAAAAAGTAACATTGTCAAACCTTGGATAACAAGAGAATTATTACATTTATCGCGACGGGTCGGCAGACTGCGGAGTGGAAAACGTTGCGCTGACCCAGTAAAGTCTGCTCAGTTTATTCAAGCTAAGGAGGAACTTCGACAAAAAACTAATTCCGCGAAGGACTTCTATTTCCGTGTTACCTTACAAAACTTAATAAAATGCAACCCTCGAAAATTCTGGAAATCTATTTTACCAGGCAGCACAATTTCAAACTCGTTTATAATTAACGACGTAACTACTATGGACGCGCTGACAATCGCTACAGCGTTTAATACGTACTTTCAGTCAGTATTTACAGTTGATAATTTCGAAGTTCCTCCTTTTACTCATGTTTCGCAGTCTGCGGTTGACGACATAGATGTGAACGTTCGGGGCGTACTAAACCTGATTTTGAAGTTAGACACTAAAAAAAGTCCTGGTCCTGATGACATTCCTAATTCATTTATTGTCAGGTACTCCCAATGGTGCAGTCGGTATCTCACGGTTATTTTTCAGAAATCACTGTCAACGGCCACAGTTCCTTCATCATGGAAACTCGCAAAAATTATTCCCGTATACAAATCTGGCAACTCACAATCACTGTCAAACTATAGACCAATTTCTATAACGTCACATTCATGCAAATTATTGGAACATATAGTCTACAGGCATGTAATAGAGTTTCTCGATACTAACAATATTTTATGCGATTTCCAACATGGTTTTCGACGCGGTTATAGTACTATGACACAACTAACAGAGTTTGTTCATGATATCGGTCTGTCTCTTGACATCGGTAACCAAGTTGATGCGATATTTATAGATTTGTCAAAGGCTTTCGACACCGTTCCTCATTCTAAACTCCTACACAAGCTTAACCTAATTCTAAATAATCATCACCTTGTGAACTGGATATCCAGTTTTCTATCCCAACGGTCTCAGTTTGTCTACTTTAACTCATCCAAGTCTAGTACAGTTGACGTATCATCAGGTGTTCCACAAGGGTCAGTTCTTGGACCGCTACTTTTCTTGTTATATATCAATGATTTGCCACGCTGTATTTCCACTAAGGTCCGACTTTACGCTGACGACTGCGTACTATATCATGTGATAAACTCCTCAGATGACCATATAACTCTTAACAATTCTTTCGTGAATTTTTGTACGTGGTGTAAAACCTGGCAAATGAACCTGAATTTTAGTAAAACGGTTTTTATGACCTTTTCTAGGCGTTCATCACCTTCTGTGTTTAATTATTCATTTGACGGGTTATGCCTAGAAAGAGTTTTTGAATATAAATATCTTGGCCTCCTTTTCACGCCTGATTTATCTTGGTCTAAGCACATTGATACGACATGTAACAAATCTCTTAAAAGACTTGGATACCTGCGGCGTACCTTACGTGTGGCACCACAAGATACTAAGCTTTTAACTTATAAAACTTTGATTCGCCCAATCCTCGAATATGGTTCTATTATTTGGTATCCCTACAAAGAGTCCGATATCAAAAAGGTCGAATCAGTACAAAAGAAATCGGTACGTTTTATTTGTCGTCGGTATGACAGAAACTTTTCTCCTTCTTCTAATCTTTCCGTGTTAGGTCTAAGACTTCTTTCTGAGCGTCGTGGTATCGAGCGCCTAAAGTCTCTGTATTTCATGGTTAACTCATCACGTTTTGACTCGTTACATAACTACATAAAGTTTCTCGAGCCAACTGCAACTAGGAGCCACCATGAATTAAACATTTTACCTTTTCATCCTCGTACTGATATGTTTAAATACAGTTTTTTTCCTCACACCATTGAACGCTGGAATTTATTACCAGGAAACATCCGATCACTACAACCAGATGAATTTCTGTGTGCCGTTGACAGTGGTCCACAGTGATGTCCGGACCGTCTGTGTTTACCTCCCACTCCTGCCATAGCCCCAGTGGGGCTGCAGTATGTATAAATAAATAAATAAATAAATAATTTGTGAGTTTTTGAGTATACTGGAAAGTTTTGCCAGCAGCTTTGGATGACACACCGTGTCAAACGCCTTAGAAAAATCTAAGTAAATTACGTCAGTCTGGCCCCTCTCGTTAAGGGCTTCAGCCAAATCATGCGTAAATTCTATGAGCTGAGTTGTAGTCGAAAGTGATTTCCTAAACCCATGCTGATTTCTATATATTAGGTTATGCTTATCTAAGTAACATGAAATATGTGTAAAAATAATATGCTCTAGCAATTTACACGTGGTGCTAGTTAAAGATATTGGCCTAAAGTTTGATGCTGCACTCCAGTCACCCTCTTTATGTATCGGAATTATTTTTGCTGTCTTCCAGTCATTTGGTAATACTGCATACTCAAGAGAATAACAAAACAAAACATGTAAATACTTGGACATCCATTCTGCATACCTTTTTAAAAAAAGTGTTTGGTATCATATCCGGCCCAGTACTTTTCTTAGCGTCAAATTTATTTAAAATTAAGTTAAAAATTCCCTCCTGAGTTATAAAAATGTCACTAATTACGTCCGCATCGTTAACTTCGAGGCTTGGGAGAACTCCGTCGTCAGTAGTAAATACCGATTTAAAAAAAGAATTGAACTCAGTCGCGGTAATATTACTTTGGACAGATGACTTATCCTTAGGTGAGATATAACGCCAGAACTTTTATGGCGCACTTTTAATGAAAGAGCGGAGCGAAGTATTAAAATATTTTTTCTTTGCTTCTGAGATTTCAAGTTTAAGTCGTGCATTTAATTCAGAAAGAAGCTGGCGACATATTTCTGTTCTATTAGATTTAGAATTCTTTTCTCGCTCGGGCAATTCTACGTTTCAAATGCAAGATATCTCTGTTAATCCATGGATTATGAACGTTAGTCTTTTTCTTTCGATGAGGTACATATTTCAATATACACTTGTTTACAATATTCTTAAAGTAGTACCACAGCGCTTCAATGTTAGAACCACATTCAAAAGACATTTGTTCAAACTTATCAAAAGACAATTCTAAAAAATCGATGATAGAAACGTCGTCAGCATTGTTGAAATCTGGAACTGTTAACAGAACAGGTAAAGATCGCAATCTTTGATCTAATAAATTGACACAAGCACCATATCATGATCAGCAATACCTTCGCAAAATTCGCTGCTGTATTTTTTACTAAGCAAGCGATCATTTAAAAAAAACAAATCTAGCAGTGATTCGCCCCTAGTAGGGTAATTTACTATTTGAACTAAATTTAGTGAAAATGTTAAATCAATCAGGGCCTCTCCACTTGCACGATCTTTATTGGACACAGTAAGTGTACTCCAGTCAATGTGCGGTAGATTGAAGTCTTCCAGTAGGATGAAATTAGTTGAGGGTTTAACGTGCTGAAATAAGTAATCATTGAGATCGCTAATCATACTGATAGCTGCATTTGGTGGTCTATAAACAGCACATACCATGAATGACACATTGACGTACCAGAGTTTACACAGCAATACTTCATGATCAATTGGTGTAGATACAGGCATACACTGCAAGGACGTTTTATGAATTATAGCTACGCCCCCTCCCCTAGAAGCCCTGTCTTTTCTAACTATGTTATATTCAGGCGGGCATAGCTCTGAATTTGCTATATTAGGATGTAACAATGTCTCTGTTACAACCACCACATCAGGATAATGAACAAGCAGTATACGCTCCAACTCCTCAACTTTGTTCGCCAGGCTTTTTGCAATGACATTTATTATTTTTAGCTCACGCTGCTGATCATTTAAGAGTCACTTTTCCCCACGTGCGGATGTAACTTTAATGCTTGTGTTGTTTACGTGGTCCCACGAGTACACGTCGTTGTTTAGGATAAGTTTATCGTAGCGAAGAAAGAATTTGTCACCTGGTGTTCTGTTATCTTTAACCGTTTAACCGTTTAACAAAAGAAATGTTTGGTTTTCACTTTATCTATTTTCTATCTTCAATGACCTTTTAAGATATATTAGTAAATAAATATATTTCAGACTAAATTGACCGCATGTAAATTTCTTTACCTGTAATTTAGCTTTATTTTAATCAAGGCTTAAATACTCGCAATAACATTTCTAGAAATGCGTAGTATATTACCTAACTTCAAGAAAAGAGCAAATCTTCTAAAATAGCCCAGATGCAGCGGCAAGTAGATAACGAATCCACTTTCATCGAATGAAGACATCGCGCTTGGATTTTTAAACCTGACATTTCGGCTCAAATTATTTGAAAAAATTTACTCCGGCTTGGCATAAAAACAAGATTCCTTGTTTGTTGTTTTAAACGTTAGCCGGTGGACAACGGAGAGCCACAAGCACGAGAGACACGGAATGCGTTCGTGTCTGTGGTTGTCGGCTGTCCACCCGTTAGCGTACTAAAACAAAAAAAACACGAAACGTTTAACCAACATGCCCTCCTGGTTTTATCAATGTGAACCTGCCTCCCAACGCGCGAAAGGGACGCGCTAGCTCACTCGTGTTCGGATAAAAGTCCAGCAGCGTATGAAGTAGCACTTTTTCGTGTTCCTCTGCTGTTTTGCCGATGTAAAGGGTCGAGGGCCTTGTCAAGCTGTAATTCACAGCTTTCTCTCTCGACCTCCACCATCAGTTCAGATGGAAATAAACGAATTATGATCCAAAGAGATCGTCCGCTGATTTCCGTCATCGTCACTATGTTTTCTTTTTGCCGTAGCCCAAGGCAAAGCCAATCCGTGTAGTATCCAGGTGATTATCCCGGCCGTTCCAAAATCGAGTCGCGGTAATCTCCTTGAGTCGCGGATCGTTTACTTGCGATATCACGTGGTATTATCTGCTGACGTAGAAGTCAGGTTACTCAGATAAGATTTGGAACATAGCCCACCAGGCAAAGACACCAGGGCATCTATCCATCTATTATTTTTTCGAATTTTATCAAAATGGCCAAGCCAAGCCGAGCTGGCCCAGCCGGCCGAGCCAATGAACCAGTCATGCAACCGACGCTCAACGAAATTTTGCGACAGTGACCACTGATAATGTCAGCTTCTTGTGTCGTTTGTAATTGTACCGATTATCATTACCGTAAAGTCATCGAGAATTTGTTTAGATTTCCGTCGAAACTTTTTTATCTCAAGAAGAGAACCGCTTGGGTAGCTGCAGTGAGGAGAGTGCACTCGGACGGTTCGCTCTGGGAGCCGAGCGCGGATTGCCAGATAAGCAGCGCCCACTTCATCACAGGTGCGACTTCGTAAGCTTCTGGCGAGCTTTGCTCGATTATAACGTGGTGCTGAATTCTAAGGTGGCAATCGAACTTTAATGACCACCCTGACTTCGTGCCCACTGTGTTCAGCTACGCAAGAGCTTCTGGGGAGTCCGCAGTGCAGTCGCAAGACGTCTGTGTGGAGAGGCCCGAAGGTAAATGCGGGATTTCTGTTGCTACTTTACATCTCACAAACATTCGCAGTGCAGAAAAAGGCATGGACCCGAGCGCGTGGCTTTGAAAAGTACCTGCTATGCACGAGTTCTCGTACAAACAAAAGCATAGTACACAAAATTGGCGCAATGGACGAATCAGGAAGGAGTAGACAGGACAGAGCGTACTTTCAACTGACGTTTTTTGAGATGATAATGGAAGACAAAAATAATATGGAGGCGAAAATCATAGAGAAAGGAGATGAAAGAACATGCTAGATGAGAAAAGCAAAAGGACAATATCAGAAAGATTTAACGAATAAGAATAAAGGAAAAGAAATATATCGAAAAAATACGCTAGAAAAGAAAAAAAATTAACAGCACAACAAATTCAAAAACGAAAATTTTTGAAGAAACAAAAACCTATGAAAATTAGTGCAGGTACTAAAGTTCCTTGTTGGCATGTTTACCGACAGAGCACTAACACACGCATCACATATTGTTGCTATGACTTGGCCTTGACCTATTTCTTATGTTCTTTTTTCCACACTCATTCTCAGGAACATTGTTCTAGCAAACAACCAGTGGCACCCACAGTCCCTCATGTGTACTGCTAGATGTCCCTAAGGTACAGATTTAAGAGAGAGAGAGTATGTAAATAAGTCAAAACTGTGGATGCAAGTATTGTTTAAACTTTATATTGAAAAATTTATATCAAAAATTAACGTGATGCCCTCCCCGCCGACGTACTGCCTTGGTTTCCTGCAAGGAAGGTTGTCATCTTAGCGTCCTCGCAGCAGCCAAGATGCTGAAGTATTCCTTGTTCGTCACGCAGATGCTGCCGTGGCTTGTTTGCCCGATCTGGAACGCAGGCCAGTTCATCGCGCCACAACATGACTCAGCGGACACGACCCAATTCCTGCATAGCAGCCACGATTGGCTGCCGCAAATCACGACGACATCGACGTCATCAGCAGCTGGACTACATAAGCAACAACGGGACAAGCAGGACTTGAGAGGGCCCGGCATCCACGCAGCAGCCAAGATGCTGAAGTATTCCTTGTTCGTCACGCAGATGCTGCCGTGGCTTGTTTGCCCGATCTGGAACGCAGGCCAGTTCATCGCGCCACAACATGACTCAGCGGACACGACCCAATTCCTGCATAGCAGCCACGATTGGCTGCCGCAAATCACGACGACATCGACGTCATCAGCAGCTGGACTACATAAGCAACAACGGGACAAGCAGGACTTGAGAGGGCCCGGCATCCACGCAGCAGCCAAGATGCTGAAGTATTCCTTGTTCGTCACGCAGGTTAGTTACATGTCAAATGCACATGAGTTCCGTAGTGACTGTAGATTTTTGTTTGTCCTGCCGGGTCCTCAAAAGTGCCATGAAATTCTGTCAGAATGTTGGGATGTTGTGGTATTGTTCTGTAAATGGCAACTTTTACTGTCCGGAGACGTAGAGGAAAACCCTGGGCCTGACGGAAACGTTGAGGATATGGTACGCCAGATTTTATCTAACCAGAACCGAATTGCTGAGGACATAAAAGAAATCAGAACAAACCAAGAGAATATGAAAGTTAACCAGTCACGCCTAGAAGCTAGTGTAAATGAGATTAACAGTAAAATCAACAAAATTGAGATCACAATGAAAACTGTTCAGGCTCTGAATGAAAACGTAAAAGAAATTGAGAAGAAGGTTCAAAGCCTCGAGAAAACGATAGAATATCAGAACGACCGATTGACTGACTTCGAGAACCGAAGCCGCAGGAACAATCTGCTAGTATTTGGAATACCAGAAGTAGACAAAGAAAGTGAAGATGATCTGAAAAAGAAGGTGATAAAAGAACTATTTGAGATTAAACTTGGTGTTCAAATCGCGTCCCTTGAAAGGATTCACAGAGTGGGATATAAACGAAACGAATCATGCAGGCCAGTCATAATAAAGCTGTTTAATTATAATGAAAAGTTAGCCGTGCTAAAGAATTGCAGAAAGTTAAAAGGGACGAAGATTAGTGTAAGTAGCGACTATGCCAGAGAGACCCGAGAAAAACGTAAGAAACTATGGAACTCTGCCTCGGAAAACAAAGCCAATGGGGATGAAGTGTTTCTAGTGCATGACAAACTCAAAATTAATAATCAGACCTTTGAATGGGATCTGAAGCAGGATCAACGATTCCCTACAAGAATCCACAGTGCAAGGGGCGAATGACTTGATAACCAAGCGAATGTTCCTGCAGAATTAAGAGTAATCAATCTAAACGCACGAAGTATACTGAATAAAGTTGCCGACCTGGAAAGTATATTGCTGTGTCAATCCCCGCACATTGTTATCATGACAGAAACATGGCTTACATCGGATGTAAAGAGTGACTGTGTCATTCCCCCAAACTACAAATTAATAAGAAAAGATAGGGCTTCTCGTGGAGGTGGCGTTGCTATCGCTGTTAAGATTAATATGCAATGTGTAGTCTTAGATCATTGTTTGGATGATATGCTGTTTTGTAAAATAAAATATGGTGATTTATCTTTTCTTGTCGTCGCAGCCTACCGTGCCCCGAACAGCCCTATTAGGTTTCTTGAGGATTTGGATGTTGTCCTTAAGACATATGCTAATGATAATACGAGAATAGTATTGGCAGGTGACTTTAATTTACCTCATGTTAACTGGGACCTTTTGCATGCTGGAAGTGTGGACAAAGCAAATTGTGAAAAAATGCTTGAGATTGCCTTCGGCCACAGTATTACCCAAGTGGTTAAGGACTTCACTAGAGTAACCGATACTACCCAATCTGTGCTGGACTTAATTTTTTTAAGTGATAATATTGCTGACTATAAGGTATCTGTGGTTGATGGCATATCTGACCATAAGATGGTTTTATTGACTATAAAATGTGACAAAACAGCTGTGACTTCTGTGCCGTGTAGACTCATATACAAGGACTTTGAAAGTGCCGACGACACAAGTATTATTGACTATTTAGAACTATCGTTTAATTCGTTTGAATTATTGTGCCACAGTGGTGATGTTCAGAGTGCATGGAACTGCTTCAAGGAGATAGTTTTCTATTGCATTAATAAATATGTACCGAACAGGATAAAAAAGACGAAAAGAAATAATCCGTGGATCACAAGAAATATAATACACATTAAACGCAGACTGAAAAGGTGTAGAAAAAAGAACGGTAACAGTGTTAATATGAGACAATTAAGTCAACAACTTAAAGATATGGTGAAAGCCTCTAAACACAGTTACTACACAGTAACGCTTCAAAACTTTCTAAAAAACAGCCCCCAAAAATTCTGGCGACATCTAAATCCAAAAAAAGAAAGCATAGAGCAGATCACATTAGACGGAAGGGTAATAACTGACACCAGTGTACTAGCAGATAGCTTCAATTTGTTCTTCCAGTCGGTATTCACACGCGAGGCACAGCACGAAAATAACGAGAACAATGGGGAAAAACTGACGGAGCAAAATGCACGCAATGACAGTGATATAAATGCAAGGTCAGGATTTGAGCAAGGTTATGATACCGTACACACTATGCCAGAATTGATAATAACAAAAGAAGGAATCTTATCAAAGTTGTTAGACCTTGACACAAAAAAAGCGTTTGGCCCCGATAAGATACCTAATATGTTCTTAAGGCGGTACGCCGAATGGATGTCGTTTTATCTACATTGCTTATTTGTGAGTTCATTGCAGTCATCGCAACTTCCCACGGACTGGCGTTGTGCACGAGTCGTTCCAATCTTTAAAGCAGGAGACAAGCTGACCATAGACAATTACAGACCGATTTCCCTAACATCCGTAGCTTGCAAAGTTATGGAACATATAATAGCCAAACACATATTACATCACCTCGATACTAATCAGTTGCTTTATTCCAAACAACATGGGTTCCGCTCTGGACTGTCAACAGTAACACAACTGGTTGAAACGGCTCATGACATGGCATCCATATTAAATGACAAACAGCAACTGGATGTAATTTCTATAGACTTTTCTAAAGCCTTTGACCGGGTGCCACATAGGAAGCTTTTGTCAAAACTCAAAACTTTCGGAATAGAGCCAATGATAATAAATTGGATAAATTCTTATTTAACAAATCGAAGTCAAAGTGTTGAAATTAACGGGCATGTTTCAAATTCCCTTCCGGTATATTCGGGTGTACCGCAAGGTTCTGTTTTAGGGCCCCTACTGTTTTTGATGTACATAAACGACATAGCACACGGAACACCACCACATATTCATATTAGGCTTTTTGCAGATGATTGCATCATTTATTCAGCAATTAAATCTCAGGATCAACAAAGAGCTCTAAATGACTATCTGGATCATATAGAAGAATGGTGCGACCACTGGGATATGAAAATAAACTTTACTAAATCTGTATATTGTCACATAACTAAAAAACGGAGCACACTTCCATTTCAGTACTGCATTGGAAATACAGAACTGGGCAATGTGGAAAGTTTCAAGTACCTCGGCGTTACTTTTACGAGAGATTTAACCTGGTCTAAACACATTGACAATATTTGTTCATCGGCATATAAAAAGCTTTGTTTTCTTAGACATAAATTAAAACACGCAACAAAAGAGATAAAGACAGTAGCTTACAAAACATACGTTAGGCCCATCCTGGAATATGCTAGTGTCGTGTGGGACCCTTACACAAAGAAAGACATTGAGAGTTTAGAAAAAGTTCAACGACAAGCAGCACGTTTTATTCACTGTAACTATAGACAGACGGCATCCCCAACGGAAATGCTCCGAAATAGCAATCTAGAGCCCTTGCACATAAGACGAGAAATCGCACGCTTGAAATTGCTCTTTCTAATAATTAACGACAAATTGAACTTAAGTTCAAGTAAATACGTTCTTCCCTCAAGTTCAAAACGATCCAGTAGATTAAACCATACAAAAACGTGCCAAACTTTCAAAAGTAGAATTGATACATTTAAACAGTCATTCTTTGTTAGAACAATCGAAGCCTGGAATCAATTGCCCAGCGAGATTGTAAATATTGAAACGGTGTCTTCCTTTGAGCAGTCTATCGCACAGTTGTTAAGCCAATAGGAGCATAAACAGGACATTTGAAGGGTGAAAACTGTTGTTGTTGTTGTTGTTTTAATACTATGTAGAATGTCATATTTTTTCTTGTTTCTTCCAAAAAGAGTTGTGTCTGCTGGCTTTTTCCTTGTAAATTCCGCGGCTTTTTTGTGTATGTAATTGTATTGTTATAAAATTCTCCCTGTAATGACCCTCAAGTGAGGGCCGACAGTATTTCCAAATAAAAAAAAAAAAAAAAAAAATAAACTGCAAGGGGAACCGTGTCAGGGCAGGTGAAGAGTGGAGAGGATATAGGAAAGGAGGAGACAGGCAAAAGTGGAAAGCACGTAGTGTACGTCGGCCTTTAAGGGTGAACGGAGTATAGGTGCCTACACAGATACAAGTTTTTGAAGCTGTACACAGTGCAGCACTTCCACGGCATACACCCGCCTGCACCTGTCCCCTTTCCACTTGGGGCAGACTGCTATGCCTCTTCTCTTGCAGATCATTATCGCCGTTCCCCTGGGGCCCTAAAGTCGTGAAACACGAAGTTGGGGCCGAAGTTGAGGGAGTGCACCGATTGGACAATCACGACGATGACTTGGCGCTTTTCTCGCCAACATCCAATCGGCGCGCTCCGCGAACTTTCGGCTCCAACTTTGTGTTTCACAAGTTTAGGGCCCCTGTTCTGCCCAATTGCGGTCGACAGGAAGATGACGAAGTGACGATCAAAGGAGCGCGTCGTCTCCTCCACTTGGCCGTCTGTGGCCATTTTGGCCTCTCGCAAAAAAGCTATATCAACCCGCAGTTGCGGAAGAGTTTCTAACACCCATTGCTTTCTTCTTCTAGCCGCAAGACTAACACAATTGAGGGTGGCAACCTTGAGCGGTCGCATTTCATGAAAAAAAGGGTGCGGGCAAAGTCACGCCTTAAACAATGTCGAGAGAGGAGCATGGAGCAGTGACACAAACTTAAAAGAACCGACCTGCAGAGGGAATGTTCGGCGTCACTCTTTTGTCGGGACGCTCAACTTCGGGCTGAAGCGCTTCTTTGCGCGCTGTTCTTGTGCCGCTTGAACTCGGAGCACGCCGATGCATCCCCTGGCTGCTCAAAGGATTCACTCATGTCGTTCATTTCCGAGTGGTCGTCGCTCAAGCTGGCCTCGCTCGTGTATTGTGGCTTGAGAGCTTGACTGGTCTCGACATATTTTAAAAATAGACAGTCAGACGTTGCTCGAGACGACAGGGCTGCTGCCCGACGCTCGCAAAGGGTTAGGTTTTGCTGCGTCTCTTTCGGGCTGCAACTGTGGAGGGTGCATTTTTTTCTGGTACAGCGACCAGGGCCTGTTTTGCATTGGCTGTAGCGAAGTTCTCAGTCTCGACGTCCCGTGCGGCCTCCTCTGCCTCCTTTTCGTCAATGCTGAGGACACCGCCGTCGTCCGCCACCACTTCCCGCGGAACTGTTGCGTAGGTCCGAGCACGGTTGCACCGCTTGTGTCCGAAGCGATGTCACTCGTCGCACTGCAGTATGCTACACTCCAATCGGAGGTGTCTCTTACCTTTGGGGCGTGGACAAAAAGGGGCACGTCCCGGTACCATGACTAGAACGTTGCCACCGGCAACACTCAACTGGTGCGGGAGATGTTGTAAGAGGACGCCCTCCTTTACGCTTAGATGCACCAGCCCGGTCGTCGACTGGATGCCGGTGAAACCTTCCGCCCTCCACTTTTCACGCGTGAGGTCGCGAAACTTCCAGGTGTGCTCGAGGGCCTTCCCGTTGGCTTGGTCCGGTGCGTGGAAGGGGAGCCGATGCGGCTTCTTACGGATGTCTGCGTTGTCTGGGTCCATGACGGCGTAACGCTTCCCTTTACCTCCAGTTGCTTGGTGGCGACCGGGCCCATCTTGGCGTCCTCCGTCCTGAGGGTCATCATTTAGAGATGATTCATTTGGGAGGCGCGTGAGCGCCTCAATGTAGCCCATCACACCGAGACGTTCCAGCGGCCACTCGCGACACCGTGCAGCACCGCGGAATTGCGCACCATGGTTCTGGATGGCAGTGAGGCAGAAGGACGCAAGAATCCAAGTTAACTGAAGAGGCAGAAAAGCCATGGGTGGCGAGAGCCATTTTCGACGCTTCTGCTCACACCAAGGTTCGGCAACCGTAGTGCTCGAAAGCCAGAATTAGAATGATGTCACGATGCATTGTCGCGAGTTGAGGTGCCATTTGGCGGGAACGCCTCGCGGGGTATCTGCTCTGCGTCTGGGAGATTGCAGCTCAACTTCCTGTTGCACGTTTGAATGTGAAACATTCTTCGGTTAGGTGTCCGGCATTTCGTGAAGCCCAAATAAAAGTGAATGCTGAATAGAAGCATGGCCGCGGAGCTCGACACTCATTATTGTCGTTATCGGGTGAAAGACGAGTGAGCTGCTCGACACTGATTGGTCAACGGGGAGGTCGTTTGACCAGGGGGCTACGTGAGGAGTTGGCCATCTGTGCGCACTGAGAAAGAAGCTCGAGAGTATGGTAGGCTTTGGATGATCGCCAGGAATGTCAGCCCGATCAGCGGTAGTATCACCTCATTTTAGGAACAACTATTAAGTGTACTTGTGCCACGCGTTTAATGACCTAATGGAGAGCGCCGTGAATGTAGGCGTCTGGCGTCTGGATACTCAGAGTATCGCTAAACATTCGTGATGCGAGAACGTTTCCTTGTATCCAGCACAATTGCCTAGCACTCCAACCTTCCCGGCTTTCCGGTTTGAATCTACAAAATGTGCGTGTTGCCAGGCCTGATTAGGCTAGGTGGAAAAGAAGGCTTCCATTTCGCTTGACGCGAGCGGCGCCGTGCAGTTCCCGGTTTGCTTGGAAGATGCCAAAGCGCTGTGTTCCGCTGAGATGTCGGAAGGGGCACAGGCCGGGGGAGGGGACAAGTTTTCTTCGGATTTCTCCTTTAGAAATTTTATCTTCATGGAAGAGCGGCGTAGGTTATTCGCGCGGTGAAAGCGGTTGACTCGTCAGGCTCTAGAAAAAGGGGAAAAAAGAAGGTAGCAGAATGCGTCAAATTCTGGCCGCTGACACCGGTGGTTCAAAGAAAGAGAGCGACAGAAGTGTGGAGAAAGAAAACAGACAAAAAATTGCGCGTATTCGTTTTGCTGTCACGACTTGAAGTTGCTCGAGCACTTAGCGACTTTACTTAGCTTTATACAATGCGCGATACTAGTATTTTCCTGCAAAGCAAGCTAGAAAATAACAAGGAACAGGCTGTTAAAGGTTGTATTTTGATGCCTCTTTGTACATATTAAGGCGTGGCCAGGGATAGTGGTCCGTTGGGTCTGCCCATGTTCGTGTCTCTGCCCTGAAGTACTCATGCGGCCCCAATGCATGGGACCTTTTTCTCTAGATTATTATATTACCTCAATGCGTACGAAGGCTTGGAAGGCAAATTAGCCCACTCGACTAATGCGAACAATTCAATTTTCAGAAAGTCCTCACGTTCGTGAATTTCTTGACTTAAATATTACGCCGAATATAATACTCTATGGTAGAGAATACACAGCTAACCACTCTAAGTTGCAAAGTTTTCTGCCCGCAAAATATTCTCGAAATTCGCAAAACATTGAGCCTGCAAAAATAAAATTGTTTAAAGTATGCGGATCTCATTTTCTCACAGCAGGTAAGTCACTTCAATCGCAACTCAGAAACGCACGCTAGAAAGTTGCGCGATTGTTACATTGCCTGTATTAAGGGGGCGATGCAGGTGAGTTGGTTGATGACTTGAGAAATTGGCGCTTTATTAGGCAAGAAAACCATAGCTGTGCCAACATCACCCAGCCTTTGTGCCAACTGTTCGCCGACACGAAAAAACAAAAATCCCGATCGCTAAGAGCGATGGAAATATCCTGTGTCCATTAAAGGTTGGAAATGACAAGCTAGGAATGCAGGAATGTAACCGCTGCGCCAATTGTGACACTGTGCACCTAATGACTTTTTATGCGCCACACTGATACAAAAGTATAAATAAGAACAAAATTGCGCCGAAGGTGCGCCCAAACTGAAATTATCAACGAGCCTGGTTAAAATTAGCCATCTTACAGTTTCTGTTGGCAACATTAACGCCGGAACTTCCGGCCCAAATGGGACGCCAGTGGATCTGAATCAAAAAAAAAACCGCCAACGTTAGTTGCCGTTGCTGCATGCTCACCGTGCTTTTCCGGAGTCCTGGAGTAACTTCATCTGAAGATCGGAATAGTGGAGCAAACGTGTTCCATGGCCCCGCGCAGAAAATTTGGGAACAAAAGCTGGCGAGCAGTGAGGCGTATGACGGAACAAGATTCCAGCTGCCAGATCGTAATTGCGCAATAAAGCGATTTGGCAGTGATGTCGCGAAAGTACCTTTGACATCAGACTTTGGGGATCGGTGTCCGAGTGGTCTAGCGCACACCAGCTCGGAGTACGTGGAGTCAATGCTCGCACTGCAGAACCCAGGATCCTGGCCTCAATCCCCGCCCCTGCCCATTTCAATCTGAATGAGCATCGTACCAGCGTGCGGACGTGTATCAGTACTGCGTGGTGCAGGTTAACGACCCCAGGCTAGCGGTTGTACCGCAATGACTAAATCGCTCATTTACAGATAAATACCAGACGCCCACTGTGGCAGACTAACTTCCGACTGTATAAACATACACACAACAATTTGCTTGACAGTAGATTTGCTGCAACATATAAGAAGTCTCAAAGTTTCGACAGAAAGGCTAGAGGTCAATGACTGCGAATGTTTGAGCACGCGCAGTCGTTGATTACATCGGGCCTAAAAAAAAGAAAAAGAGATGGAGAAGATTGAGTCTGGACAAGTGCTGTTAGCGGAGGCTAATGCGAAATTTGCTAAGAATCTCGGAAAAGGGAAGTATATTCGTGAGCAGTTGACAAAGTCCGAAAAGATTTATATTTACAAGGGCAGTTATTATCCTATTCTAGCCACTGAAAAATAAAAGACAATTTTTTTACCTGCATTTTCATTTTTCGGTACACCTTAGTAGTCAATGCTGAGCAATCAAGGTTATTTGTCAATGTTTATATTTAGCTTTTCGCAAGCCTCTTTTATCACATGTCACACTCTCGTGTGCAGTTTTGTTTCACATGTTTTTCTTAATTTGCACGTAATTTTGTGAGAAATATTTGCAGCTAAAAAGTTTATTTAAAATACCTTTAAGTTCACATGGAGTTCACCTGAATGCCATATTTTTCTTTGTTTGGAAAACCAGGTGACATTACGCCTTGATTTTAACATTCTTTAAACTCGTACGCTGCTCCCGACTTGCTCCAAGATCTCGTTTTTGCTGGTCCCTGCCTGCTCCAGAGTCCAGTTTTTTCTGCTTCCAACATTTCTCCAAAGCTGCTTTGCCCTTGTCCATCCCTGGAAATGGCACCCATGAGGCTCCTGGTGCTTCTTGAGAACCCGGCAGTACCGCGTACTTCGCATTCTTCATCATCAGAAGGCAGACAGCCAGGACGAGGCATCTCCCTGAGCCATCGCAGGTGCTTCACCTAACGCCGTGGACATAACCCTCTTCCTTAAAAGGCCTATTCTCGGTGCGCCTGTCACAGCAAGTCTGTCGTCTCGTGCAGGGCACGTATCGACACATTTTGTCTTGCGATAGTTCCGTAAACCGCGTTGGCTTCTCAACCGAGCCGTTGGGCTGAAACGAGAACGGTAGGTCCTCTACCATCCTTAGTCGTCACCGAAAAGTAGCGGAGCCACAAAAACTATACTCCGTCTCACTAAAACCGTGCAGTACAGCCACAGCTACAGGGAAAAGAGTGTATCCCGAACTGTTTAAGAGGAGGCAATGGGGGAATCCCAGCTTTTTATCTTCTGTTCCCCTTTTTTCCGCCCTTGAACAGGTTGGCATATGCTCTCTCCCCAGAAGCTTTGACCGTACTGCACGGTTTTAGTGAGGCAGGGTATAGACAGAAAGCCGACATGCTGGAAAACCTGTAAACAAACCTTGCAACGTAATTTCAACTTGAAAATATACTCATAGAAAATAAAAACGCAGATATAAACATTCCATTCTAATATCTCTAGATTTTCAAGGACCATTTGACTCAAGATGGTATCCCTTTGTATTAAACAACCAAAAAGAACATAAGTGTCCATCAAATTTATATAAATTATTAAAATCTTTTTTCATAACAGGTCTTTAACCTATATTTTCCCTGCAGTAGAAAAGAGTCAGTCATTAGAGATAGGATGCCCCCAAGTATCACAAATAAGCCCATTGCTCTGGGTTATATTGATATCAGGCGTCTTAAGTATAATATTACAATATTTAACTCATATACAAGCATATGCAGACGATACGATCTTAATTATTTCTGGAAAAACAAGATGTGAAATCGAAATTATAGCAAATACAAATTTAAAAATAATTTCTCAAGGGACTACTGAACATCGTCTAAATTTAAATTATTCAAAATGTTTTTGTATGTTAATTGCCGCAGGAAAACGACTATCACAAAGCAGAGCGCCAACAATAACGATTAACAACAACAGTCGTAAATTCGTCGCCACACTACGAATATTAGGTTTAATCTGAGTTTAACCTCTCCTTCATACCGCATATAGTATATATCAGAGAAAAAGAATTAAAGCATACATTAAAAATGCCATCGTTTGCGAAATTACATTGGGAAATTAATAAAAACAACAAAGAGAATAATAGAAAGATATATTTGAGATGAATAGAAAGATATATAGTTTACGGCGCTAGTATATGGTGGAGAGATACCAATAATTCACACTTATTAAGAAAAGTAATTCCAATACAACGGATTCCTCTTTTCAACATCGCTTCAATACAACAAGGCTACTCTTTTCAACATCGCACGAGCATACAACCCTATTGGAAAAACGTGGAAGAAACAAACCTGCTGCTTGTACAGTTCTGGTATGACACCACCATAATTCCTTTGTATTATGCATGCAGCTAGTTTGGTTTGGCGTTCTGCATAACTGGAGATACCGGCACCGCTATGGCTCCGGGTCTGTCTATACTGGCAGCCACTTTGCTTGCCGATATGATTCGGTGTGGCTGGTATGATTTTGCGTCCGATGACGTAGGCGACTGCCGTCTTTCCAACAAAACGCTTATACCGCAGGACCACCGGTATAACCAAATCATACATGCAGAAAGACGACCGCCATCTTCCAACAAAAACGTCCATCGTTCACCACCGCTATCGTTACATACACCATACATGTCGAAAAAGAACATAAGCCACGTTTACACGAATGCGACTTAGTCGCATTGAATCCAGTTGCCGCATTCAATATGCGGTCATGTAAACAGCATAATGCGCAAAGCGCATCGCATTTTGGAACGGGGAGGATTATCAGAAGGCGCTCGCTGCGGGAGCGAGTGAACAGCTGAGAACATGGCGGCGGCCAACCTCGTCGGCGGCGCGGAGAGCGGTCCCGCAATTTTTTTCCCGAGAACGCAAGCTTTTATTGCGATCATGAGTAAGCGGAATATAGCGGAGCTGCTCGGTGAGGGCGGCCCCGTCCAAACCTTTGCGAAGTACGACTTGCGCGTCCGAAGGGGTCACAAAGGCTTCGGTGCAAGCACGAATGACACCGAGAGCTCCGAGCACTGTAGAGCACTGCATGGTAGCGCAGAACGAGCAGCTCCTACCTCGGTGCAGTTCTTGGCTCCGCAAGAGCCTCTCGGACTCGGGGTCCGGTTGGTCCGGTCGCGATCGGCGAGGTCTAGAGCGGCGAAACGCGGAGGCTTCCTCAAAGCGTGCACACACACGTCGCCTCTCGTTCAGAGTGAACCGGTGGCCCGGCCTGGAGTCCTAAACGCCTTCCGTCTCTCAACTTCTTCCACAGCACCGAAGACAGCGGGCACGATCTTTACGTTCACTGAATGCGTCGAAAGGCCTCCACGTGCGATGCACCGGAAAACGTGGTGCGGCTGGTGCCGGAACGGAACTGCATAACTTCGAGCTTTGAGTCAACGTGCACGGCAACAAACCGATCGTGACACCAAGCCGCGGATACCGCAACGCCGGTCGACAGCGGCAAACGGCCCGTTGCTCGTATCGTGGGCCGTGACTCGTACTCGGCCAACTCGGCGTCTTTTCGTGGCCCCTCGCGTCGTCGCAACCAGCCACAAACCCGACAAACCCACCAGCCCGAAACCGTAGCGACCGTAGCCTGCGTTGGAGAAAAGCGAAACCGAAACTTAAAGCTTCCGCCCAGTGGCTTTCGCTGCCGCGGCTTGTCTAACTTCGCGTCTTCCACTTCCGGTCGTCGCGGAGATGGCGAAGATAGAGCGGTGTGGGGGGTCGTTGGCTCGTTTACGGCAGAGGTTTACGGTTACGGGACAGATGTTTTGCGGTCCGTTTCTACTGCGTCTCTGGCTCTCAACTGGACGGCGCCTCTCATAGTTCAACCAGGCGTGGTCAGCCTGCGTCAGGCCGGCTCGACTCGTCCGATCGCCGGACCGCAGGCAACTTCCAAGTACGGCCGTTAGGCCTAGGATCCGAAGGCCTAGGATCCGTGAAGCGGTAAGCGAATCTCGTCCCGTTTTCGTTCTACTTTTAAATTACGTTAGGTGCGCTACAGTATAAGCATGCGTGCCAAGTGTTCGTGACAATTTTGAACTAGAATAATTGTGCTTCATTGCGGTCATTTGCCGAAAATGTAAATCGAGCAATGAACGAGGAGCCATGCTTGAAAACGGTGTATGTACGATGTTAACTTCTACCTGTGCGGCTTTAAAGAAAGTCAATACTGGTTACGGTTGGATGCGAGGCTGGTCCCAATGCAATGGTAAGCACTTAGAGCGCCTTTCTGAACGGCATGTTAGCAATATAGCGATCAAAGAGACGAGCGACGGCGAGAAGCTACGAGAGCCGGCGCCGAGCGCCGAAGATTTCTCTCTCTCGCTGCTTGCGCCGCTCGGTTCTTGGGCTTCTTGAAAACGTCGCTCATCGCCTTGGTCGCTCGCACCAATCGCTTTCATAATGTGTGTCTCGTCGCGCGGCTGACCACCGTGTTTATTCGAATATAAGTCGACCTTTTTTTTTTTTTTCTTTTCTTCTTTTCGGAAATTGTGACTAAAGAATTTCGACACCTACATTCGCGACCAAATTTTGCGACCCTACCGGAGGCATGAAGCAATCGAGTTACCGAGCCGGCGTTGCCGTAGGGCCGCGCCGCTTTTTGTTTCGAAAAGCTTTTGGTTGCCGAAATGGCTCGCCGCCCGCGGTGGCCAGTGCCGCTGTCGCGCGCACCGCCCGGGCGTCGGATTTCGACATCGCGCCTCTAGCGTTCCCCTTGCTGGGCAACGGGGAAGGAGAGGAACGCGATGCGCCATGCACTTTACCCTCCATCCTCGCAAACGCGCAAAAAAAAAAAAAAAAGTTATTTTTGTTAGTTGCTTGAGGCGGCTCGGCTCGCGTGTTGCTCATGGCGACACGGCGGCTTTGCTTGCGTCTTTGTAGTTTGTCTTCCGTCGCTTCGCACATTTTTTCGTTTCTTGTCGTCATTTTACAACGGTGTCAGTGAAGTATTGCTGCGAATTTGCGAGGATGTCTACCCAGCTGACGAAGCTTCGGACGATGATAACATGTCCAGAAGTTCTGACGGTGATGAAGATTTTGGCATCGCCCCGTGATTTAGCTGAGAGTGATGTAAATAAAGGTTTTTTTCTTTCTTTTGCCCAAAATTTCCCCTGTTCTTAAAAATAAAAAGAAAGATCGACCTATATTTGAATTTTTTTTCTTTTTTTTTTTTTTTTTGTTCTTGGTGGATTTAATAAATAGGGTTCGACCTATTTTCGAGTAAATACGGTAACTTTAATTTTTATTTCGGGTTACGTCGGACGTAACGTTAGACACTCCGTTACACCTAAGGAAAATAGGGGCTGTTGGTTCATCATATAAACCAACCATTTGTGTTTAATTAAAATGCATCACTGACCTCAAAAAAAAAATACTGCTATCCTAGAGTTTATGCTATAGGAATGTAGCGCTTCAGATAAATTTGTTAATTTTTACTTTTAGTCCCTGCCCCCTCCAGATACAACATCTGGCCTAAAGCAGTGTTCCGGATCTCCTTCCAAGACCTCAGGCGGGTCGTCATTCAATCCAAGAGTCGGCGGCGTCTCATGGGCGTGTTGCTGGTGCTTACTGGATGGTGCTACCGAGGGAAAAGTGGTCATGCTTGGGAAAGGCAAGTATGGCCGCCGTTAGTATACATATTGTCTTTACCTTTGCTCGAATCCACTTTTAAGGAATGCACAGTTCGCATGTGTGCATCTCTCAATGTTTCCACAGTCGGCTGTTTTTTTTTTTTTTTTTTTTTGAGTGCTTCAACTCTGTCAGCGCTAGTTGCTCTAGATCATGCAAATGGGATGCAACACTAAACCACATATGCTCTCGCAACAAACAGTGCTGTGCAGAAGCACAGTGGAATTTACTCTAGCTTTATAATGCAGCACAAAATAGTTGACTCCAAGTATAGCTACTTTTGTGACTCCGTTTAACCAAAAGCTCTGCCGAAACAAACTTGCCGCCTTATAGGTAGTGCAAAAGAACCTCGCGTGCCTAACCTGGAGAAGGGCATTTTTTTTCATAGGTCAATTTTTTCTTAAACCAATACCTTCAGCCTCCTTGAAATGTTAACATCATGTGACACACGGAAGAACAGTAAACTCTTTAATGTTGGCGAACCTTTAATTTTCGCGGCCTTTAATTTTGCAGAATTCAGTGGCTGCGATTATGTCCTCCTTGACCGATTCGAGAAGAAATAGGGGCCACGAAGATAAGGGGGTTTTACTGTACATCGGAGGAAAGAGGAAGTCACTTTTGTTTGTATGCAAGAGTAAAACCAACAACAATCATGGTGTCGACACTTTGTGAGCCTATCTGTGTCTATTGAATGAAATCAATTTTGTTTTAGTTCGTTAAACATTGTTGCCTGTACACTGTGGGATGTCGTCTTCAACACGAGCAGTGGTTTTCCCTGAAGCAGGCAGCATGGACGCGTGCCGCAGCGCAACATAGTTCATTTGCAGGTGGTACCGCAGGTTGAAGGATGGTTGGCACAATATGGGGGAATCACAATTCAATGTTCTACCTCGGGCGTAGACAAGATTTGCTCATTCTAAATCATTTTGTCTAAAAATCGGGGATTTGCGATGAATGTACCCGCATGGTTGGAAGGGCCAGACAAGCCTTGTGAGCGCTTCGTTTTCTAGCGTCTCAGTCCTGAACCTACTCACGCACCACATGTGTAGATGTTCCAATACATGGGACCACTTATTTGGAAAATGGTGAATGGCAACTGTTATCTTTATCAGACTTCTGTGTTATGGTCAAAGTTGGACTGCATATTTGCAATACTTTTTCTCACTTAAAAATATGTCATACTAAAATATGTAGAATAGCCGATGACAAAAAGAGAATGGCTGGGCGTCCTCCTGCACGTGCTTGTGCTCTTCACCCCACTTTGGACAGATGTGCTCGCTCCAGGCTCATGAGGCGCTGAAACGTCATCGAAGGTAGCAGACGGGCTGGTGGTGGAACAACGGAGACTTCTCCCTGCCTTCCTCATGCTGTCAGTGAGCATGTACCTCTATACTCTAACTTAGCTTAACCTGCACAGAGCTGAGGAGAATAGGCTTGGCGAGTGCCTTTACTGCATATGCATTTGTACAGCTGAGGCACTTTCTGAATCAAGAACATTGTGTATCTTACCTTCAAAAACACATCATTTTGGGGGTGCAAAAGGAATTGTAAGGCATATCTTTGTTTGTATTGTCCTATTACGCATCGCAGGCACGTAGCCAGGGGGAGGCTTATGAGGCCCGGCCCCCCCCCCCCCCCGATATCTTCCACTTTGCGTGGGTCCTCCTCTCCCCCCTCCCCCTCATACAGCATTTTGTTATGAGTGGGCCCCCCCTGAAACAAAATCCTGGCTACGTGCCTGACGCATCGACTCCAACTTAATGCGGAGTCGACCCACCTTGTTGATAAATTTAATGCCTGCCAGGTAATTTGTTTTGCATTCAGTTAATATATCAGTATTCAGTTAGGTATCCCAAGTCATTAGTCGTTGAGATGCAGTCTCTGTAAGTCAGTCATGTTTAACATTCATAAAACTGCTTGTCAAATAATGGCACTGTTGAGGACATGTACTCGGCTCGAGCAATCGCTGTCCACAAGCTGGTTGTGTGGGTACAGGCAGCAAACATCCCGGTTGAAACGTCCTTCCTTGCAATGTAGCTCAAGACTAGGTCAGGGCCCCACTCATAAACGTCTATACTTTGCATCTCTTTAAGCTGGACCACTTTTGACACTACAAGCCATCGCAGCAAAAACAGTGTGACACATGATTATAAGCTCGACGTACCATGGCGTCCAACTTGAAGGTCACATGGCTTGCAGCTTCTGCCGTGGTTAACTTTAAACTGAGATAGTTTGGAATAATGCTCTCTGTTTTTAGTGTTGCCCGGCACGGTTAACAATTTGGTGATATAGTGCTGCATTGAAAAATCTGCATTCGTGACTGTATCACCTTATGAATGCATACTAGCTATTAAACTCTCCATTCTGCAGAGAAATGAAATGCACTTTGCTTCCAATTGCAGCTACTTCTGGAACTTCATGGTATGAAGCACCTTATGGCTGCAAGCTCTGACCGATCTTGTTCTCTGGTCTGCGCAGGCCCATTGCAGGGAGTCACTCCGAGAGCCTCACCAGAGGTTCCTGCCCGTGGTCGTTCTAAATTTTTTTGTTGTAGGTATGCATCCTTTCTGTCTTTCCCTAATGTACTCAGGCGTTTTCTTTTCATTGTCGCAGATTTGCCTCAAAATTGGTTCAGCACAAAAATAGATGCTGTACAACTGTATCCCGCATATTTTGTTCAAGATAACTTTTCTTTGCGAAAGTTAGATTTTTTTATAAAGGTTAGTCTTTTTTGTTTTTATTTACAAATTTATTTGAGTTTCCATGGGCAACACTAAGACGTTATGCCAAGGGCAAGGACAAGTTCACTGCTCTAACTTGTTCTCAACTGATTGCAAGAAATTTTGTTAATGTCGTGAAACCTCTTTCCAGCACTTGCTTTGCAGCATGGAAACAAATTATACATGGGACATACTCTTTTTTAGACTGCTTGCTCATTCTGCAGGTCTGCCTTCTATAGATGTCGTGCTACTGGAGAGCAGGCGAATTCGATTGTTGGTTTTGCCATTGCTTTTTTTAGCCGTTGTCTTAATAGTTGTTGTAAATTTAAAAATTTTCCTAAAAAGCAAGTCGGCAAGAATATCTAGTTTGACTAGTTAGCTGAAAATAATGATCCAGTACCCTTTAGTCAGTAAAATAGATAGTGTATGCCGCGGTTAGTGTCAAGTAGAGATGCACGCTTTTTAGGCATTTTGCGCAGAGTGGTACCCATTTTTATTGGTTAGCCTCTTGGTGCGCCAACTAAACTCTTTCTATCCAGACACCTGCCCTTTGCTTTTATTTGGCAGGCTTTGGCAATAAAATAATAGTGTTATTCCTCTGTGGCTTAAAAACCTAAAGAAAGAAGTTTCTTCATGTTTAAACGCAAAGTTTTATAAAGGCAAAAATGAATTAAGCCAGTAGCAGACGACACATAGCCTCAACACTGCTCTGCGCCAACAGCGTTGCGTCAAAATAGCGGTCGTCTCCTTTTTGCTGCCTTCTCTCTCACTCCTTCGGCGCTCTCCTCCCTTTCCTCCTCTCCGGCACCTTTGTCACCACACCCACTGGTTAAACTCTCCCACTATACGGCTCTGCATTGCAGTAGTAGTTTTTTTTTATAGTCTTTAGAGTTAAATGTGAATATTTGACAGAAATCTCCCAGGTTGGGGTGAAAGGGGGTTAAATGAATGCATTTGATCATTCGCCTTAATTCGGTACCCATCATTTCAAGGCCTCTGTGGCCTTGTCCTGGGGTGTGTCTATGTCTGTGGCTGTGAAGGAGCAGTTTTTTAATAGGTGCACATACAAAGTATAAAAACAAAAGGATCTATGTGCTGTTCACGAAAGAATATGCTAGCCATTCTAATGTAGCTCTGCCAAGTATGGGATTGTGATTTGTTTTTATTTCCAGCTACTTGGTTGCCTCAAGATCTGGAGATCCTAGTGGCCACAAGCTTGGACTCAATCTTCTTCTGTGGTCCGGCCAGGACCATGGGGGAGGTAATCCCAGCAACAAGAGCATCACAGTATCTCCCTGCCTGTGACTTTCGATTAGCATCACGACAAGGGAGTCCTCATGCCACCAAGTGTTAGGTATGCTACTCGAAATAAGCATTCTTACCTCTTCTTGAAGTGAAACAGCAAAAGCACAACTAAGCCTAAAATGCAAAAAACATTCAAATCTCGGGTTGGATGGAGTTCCAATTACAAAAAGGCGTCTGCAGACATGATTCACATCTGAACTTAAAGCCCACGGATGTAGGTTCGACAGAGTCACAGAAATAACTTCCCGCAGATGGCTTCGCTAGTGCTATACACAAACAAATTCTTAAAATAATCATTGTGTTACGTTGGTGTCATCAATCTTATGTACCTACCCCACCCAGCAGTCTGGAGATGTGAAATAAAAAAAATGGGAACTTGCACATTGTCAGCTCTGCAAAGATAATATATTGAACCGAGCATAGCACGTTCAACTTAAGAAAGCAATTCAGTGCAGGCCTAGTTTTAAGCTTCATATATTTGTTATTGCCCTTCATAATGAAGTAAAAACTGCTTAAGTTGTGGCCCACTGCAGGCTTTCTATTAGTGTTAAAAAGTGTTAAGGCAGTTTAAACAGCTCGCTCCAAATATTTTCTTGAAATGCATAGGTTTATGGAAATTATTATGTGGATGTATGCAGACAGTCATGGTGAGACCAATCTTTAGTGCCAAGTGTTCCACTTATTCAGAGTTGGTTGAGCCTGTAAATATTGTAGGTCGCAAATTAAATTTTTATAGTATGCAATGGGCACAATCATCCGTAATGACTAGCTCTACCTAGGCGAACTTTATACGTTTACTACGGCAAGATGGTTTCGCAAAACTAAGTATTTAGTTTATTCAACTGCTGCACTAACCTTATATCTAGAAACTTTTTATATTCTTTACGATGCTGAGTTAGGATTCTGGAAGTAGTTTTTCTAGAACTACGCTAGACATTTCCAGTTGATAATTTTTCTCGCAAAGCATTCGAGAGAGCCAAACCCTGTAATATACGGATGGAATTCCAGAATGATGCGACTGGCAGTTTGAAACATTCGGCACTGTAACAGTAACAATGACATGTCACTTGCCTATGTAATGCTCATTGTCGCAGATCAAACTGCTTTTTCCGTCTGCACTCATTTTCAGTGGACTCATTCAGCGAACTCGCACCCGAGACTGCAGCGCTGGGTTCTGCGAAGTAATTTGCATGAATATAGATGCAACAGGTTTCTTTGAGCGTGCGTCTAACACGTATTCTTCATATTGAATCTGCTACTGTATTCATGACCATGTCCTTAATTGTATCCACATTCCAGCTTATTTTTATTTTGACATTTGAGTTTTCTTCAGTACTTTTCTCAACATCTGTGCTTGTTGGGCCGTAGTCAAGACCATACATGTTGTCTTTCACTATTACATCAATATATAAAACTGTTGATGCCGAGTGAGAATTCAAGGTTCCGAATCTGTCGTGCGAGTTAAATAAGAACCAATAAAAAGCTCTACAAAAGAAATTTTGTTAAAGGAGGCTGTATAAGCATTAGAATAAATAGCACATGCCATGCTAAAAAAAATACAAATTCTTGTTAGGTATGCAAGGATGACACTGCTGTGCTGTTTCTGATGTGTCACAAAAAAATCAGTGCCATACAGTGTTCCTTATGGAAGTACAAACTGTCGATTTCAAAGCCCAGAAGTTTTATTCAAGAATGTTCCTCAATACAAATGTATTTAGAGATCTGAGCCACTGACTCATACATGACTATGTGGCGAACATTCATATTTATGTGCATTATAGTTTACAAGGTCTAGTCTGCATTGATTTATTGCATTCATGCTGAAACTGGGAGGGGTTCTCTGGGTATGAATAAAGATATAAACATTTCTTAAAATCAAAACATTTGAGAACAGACTATACGGCTCTGCATTGCAGTAGTAGTTTTATTTGTAGTCTTTACAGTTGAATGTGAATATTTGACAGAAGTCTCTCAGGTTGGGGCGAAAGAGGGTTAAATGAATGCATTTGATCATTCGCCTTAATTCAGTACCCATCATTTTAACGCCTACGTGGCCTTGTCCTGGGGGGTGACAATGACTAAAATAAGAGGATCTATGTGCTGATCACGAAAGAATATGCTAGCCATTCTAATGTAGCTCTGCCCAGTACTTGATTGTGATTTGTTTTTATTTTCAGCTACTTGGGTGCCTCAAGATCTGGAGATCCTAGTGGCCACAAGCTTGGACTCAATCTTCTTCTGTGGTCCGGCCAGGACCATGGGGGAGATAATCCCAGCAACAAGAGCATCGCAGTATCTCCCTGCCTATGACTTTCGATCAGCGTCACGACGGGAGTCCTCGTGCCACCAGGTGTTAGGTATGCCACTTGAAATAAGCATTTTTCTTGCCTATTACTAGAATAGCAAAAGCACTACTAAGCCTAAAATGCAAAAAAAACATATTCAAATCTTGGGTTGGATGGAGTTCCAATTACAAAAAGGAGTCTGCAGACATGATTAACATGTGAACTTAAAGCCCGCGGATGTAGGTTCGACGGTGTCACAGAAATAACTTCCCGCAGATCGCCTTGTTCGTGCTTTACCCAAACAAATTCTTAAAATAATCATTGTGTTTCGTTGGTGTCATCAATCTTATGTCCCTACCACACCCAGCAGTCGGGACATGTGAAATATAAAAAAACAGGAACTTGCACATTGTCAGCTCTGCAAAGATTTATATAGTAAACAGAGCATGTTAAAAAGTGTGGTAGAAAACATGATTGCGCTTGGAAGACGGGGACATAGGAAGGACAGACACAACAGAGCGCTAACATTCGATTTAATTCCAGAACCTCAGCGTAGAAACGGACTTTGTCACCGCACCACATCTCAACCAATCCGTTCTGCCACGGATTGGTTGAGATGTGGAGCGGTGACGCAGTGTGTTTTTACGCTGAGGTTCTTGAATTAAATCAGTTGAAAAGTTAGCACTCGGTGGTGTCTGTCCTTCCTATGTCCCCGTCTTCAAAGCGCAATTATGTTTTCTAACGTACCGTACCAACTTGCCCAACAATCAGCACTTGTTAAAAAGTGCTTTTGTGTTTTAAGCAGCTCACACCAAATATTTTCTTGAAATACATAGGTTCATGAAAATTATTATGTAGATGTTGGCAGACAATCATGGTGAGGCCAATCTTTAATGCCAAGGGGTCCACTTATTCAGAGTTAATTGAGTTTGTAAATATTGTAGGTCGCAAATTAAATTTTTATGGTATGCAATGGGCACAATCATACGTAATGACTAGCTCTACCTAGGGGAACTTCATATGTTTAGTACGGCAAGATGGTTTCGAAAAACAAAGTATTTAGTTTATTCAACTCCTGCACTAACCTTGTCTTTAGAAACTTTTTATATTCTTTACGATGCTGAGATAAGATTCTGGAAATAGTTTTTCTAGAACTACTCTAGATATTTCCAGTTCATCATTTTTCTCGCAAAGCATTCGAAAGAGCCAAACCCTGTAATGTACGGAAGGAATTCACAGAATGATGCGACTGACAGTTTGGAACATTCGGCACTGTAACACTAATAATGACATGTCACTTATGTAATGCTCATTATCGCAGATCAAACTGCTTTTTCCGTCTACACTCATTTTCAGTAGACTCATCCAGCGAACTCCCACCTGAGACTGCAGCGCTGGGTTCTGCAAAGTAATTTGAATGAATAATGATGCAACAGGTTTCTTTGAGCGTGCGTCTAACACATATTCTTTATATTGAATCTGCTAACTGTATTCATGACCATGTCCATAATTGTATCCACATTCCAGCTTATTTTTATTTTGACATTTGAGTTTTCCTCAGTACTTTTCTCAACATCTGTGCTTGTTGAACCGTACTCAAGTCCATACATCTTGTCTTTCGCTTTTACATTAATATATGGAACTGTTGATGCCGAGTGAGAATTCAAGGTACCGAATCTGTCGTGCGAGCTGAATAAGAACCAATAAAAAGCTATACAAAGGAAATTTTGTTAAAGGAGGCTGTATGGGCATTAGAATAGCACATGCCCTGCTAAAAAAAAAAATACAAATTCTTGTTAGGTATGCAAGGATGACAGTGTTGTGCTGTTTCTGATGTGTCACAAAAAACAAAAAAAAATCAGTGCCATACAGTGTTCCTTATGGAAGTACAAACTGTTGAATTCGAAGCCCAGAAATTTTATTCAAGAATGTTCCTCAATACAAATGCATTTTGAGATCTGAGCCACTGACTGATACATGACTATGTGGCAAACATTCATTTTATTGTGCATTATAGTTTACTAGATCTAGTCTGCATTGATTTATTGCATTCATGCTGAAACTGGGAGGGGTTCTCTGGGTATGAATAAAGAGATAAACATTTCTTGATATCAAAACATTTGAGAACGTACAAAAGGAAGGATCTGAGAACGGTATCTTAGATTCTCTTCTTTTTCTTACAGTATATCTAATGTTCACTTTATTTCACCTGATGCATTTAGTTTTTAGCGCAGCTGTTAGCACCCGTTTCCGCGTTTCGCGGCGTCGCTGTCGGCGTAACCGCCCAACTAAACTTGGCAGGAAATTGAATTAATGTTGTGGTCATGTGACGTTAATATTTCCGCTAAGTCTAGCTGAGAAACTGAATTTTTTTATGGATGACGTGACACGGTCATGCGACGTCATTTTCCCCGCTACTTTTAGCGGAAAAACTGCATTTGTGTTGAGGTCATGTGACATCAATTTCCGCGCTAAATTTAGTGCGAAACTTAACCCGCTAAATTTAGTGGGGAAATTTTCCCGCTAAATTCAAGGAAATTTCCCCCTAAATGGGAGGGAGCAGAAGAGGAGGAGGGGAGGGGAAGGAGGGGCATACCCTCCCATCTTCCTCTTCGAGAGCTGTACTGTATTTTCTCATTACAGAGAATCGTAAACGTCTCATATTTCATCTCATGTTTTTTCAACTTTTATATTGCAGGTGCGCTTGCAGCACAAATCTGGGTTGTGCTGATCCTCTACGCACAAGTTATGAACTCCTGAGTGACAAGAGTGGGAGTTTGGTCTGACAGCTCAAGGGACACCATTGTTCAGTATTGAATTTTTAATTATCTTCTTTTGAGCAAAGTTAAGCTTTGCTGCATGCAGTTCTTCTAAAAATAAATACCTGCAACCAAATTTACCAGGTCACGACATTTTGCCTCTGCTCTTAGTGCTCCTGGTGAGCCTCGGATAAGAGCTTACTGGTGTGCAAACATCATAATTGTTTGAAACCACTCACTGATGTAGAGACTCATTGACATCCAGCATTCCAATGAAACGCTGGATATCCACAAGTCTTTCTTGAACAATGCAAGCGGGAAAGGAACCATACAATCATATTGTATTGGGGGACATTCTACAGAGTGTTTTTTTGTATATTTTACAGATTTTTTTTTAAAAAAGCCGTAAAAGCTACATTTACGCAGTCTGTACACGTGAGTTATATGGCCAGGGCGGCATAGTATAAAAGGCTAATTTGTAATGATCAGTCGGCTTATTACAGAGATGTGCCAGACTTCTTTCAGAAAACTAGATGGAGGTTCATTCTCGCATGGTTTTATCCCGCGAATCTGAATATCCCGTTGGTTTTCCACAAAGATATAACTAAACGTGAGAAAACACAAAAAAAAACATCCTACCAATAGTGACATCGTAAGAAGACCTTTCAGCCGCCAAGTGTGTCTCGCTTAAGGGCCGCGCGTCCAGTCGCAAGTTTTCTAGGTATATTCTCCCACATTGGCACCAGTCGTGACACATTTTTCTGCCTCTTTAAAAAATAGCATGTGCGTGCATAGCTTTCATAGGCGCTGAAGATGCGTGAACAAAGATTTTGAAAGCTGCTCTTGTGACGTCGCTCTCTAGGGAAGTGCTTTCAAAGCGCTTTAAAAATGACACATGCAGCCTCGATTAATTAAATTAGCGAATAATTTTGATATTTGAGATTCTGGAGGTCAAATGAAGAAGATTTAAAAGTGTTTTCTCAAATACAAAACCGCTTCAGCCTCTCTCTTAAGTATAGTATGTTCCTGAAATTTTTAATCAGTGAAAATAGACCCATGGTTCCAATTAGAAACTTCTAAGCATCATCAAAACACACTAAATCAATTTTCTTTGTGAAGATATAAGACAAGAGCAGCATTTTATGGTGTTCTAAAATAATGGTCAATTTGGACGCGTTTCCAGACTTCGGTTTCTTACCAGAGCGCATCTTTGCACCTACGGTCCTGCTGCCCGGTGGCCGCAGTGCGAAGCCGCCCCCTCGCCTCCCTCGTAGGATGGAGGGAAGCAAGGCGCACGTGTGTTGCGCGTCTAAGCCCCTGCGGAACAGGACTGTGGGCGCAAAGATGAGCTCTGATAAGAAACTGAAACCTAGAAACTCGTCCAAATAAAGCATTTTTACAGAACGCGTAAAATGCTACCCCTGCATTATATCCTTCTAAAAAGAGTTGATTTTGTGGTTTTCAGTGACTCAGCAAGTTTCCAATAGAAACCATAGTTTCATTTTCACTAATTAAAAAGGTAATTAACAAATTGTATTTAATTATCTGACTGATCGTTACGACTAGGTCCCTATACTACGTACGCCTGGCCATATAACTCGCCTGCACAAATCGCATTAATTTAGCTTTCACGACCTTTTTAAACATATATGTAAAGCTTAAAACTAAATTGCCGTGTACAACAGTGAAAAGGCGAAACCACCATGTTGGAGCCGTATGGCTCCAACATGCCGGTATCGCCTTTTCGCTGGTATAGGATGTCCCATATTACGTTATCCATGTATGGTTCCGTCCGCCTACATGGTTCCGCCATAATCCACTACGCCGGTATAGGATGTCCCATAATACGACACGCTTGTATGGTTCCGTCTACCTGTATCTTTCCGCCGTAATCCACTATACTGGAGCTGCCTTTTCGCTTGTATAGGATGTCCCATATTACGGTTACGCTTGTATGAGCCTTTTCCATCATCTTTCCATCATCGATATTTTCCAACAGGGAAGACATCTAGTAATATCAGTCTTCCCATAATAAGTAATATTCCACCAATACATATTACGTTATTCAGCATAGTGATCCGCCATAATATTATATTATGGCGGATCACTATGCTGAATTGGCACATTATAAGGGAAGAACAGCGTCATGCCTTTATTAAAGAAAACGTCAAAAATAATTAAATAACGAGGTGAGGAAAGAGTGGGATGACGAGTGGAGAAGACTAGGTAGAGAAAAAAAACTGTTTACATGGACTTCAACTACATACAAGATACAGGATATGTTTCCACCTTCAAATCTTTTAACTCGAATTTTCACTGTCACGGCAGATTTCCTTTCTATCTTTTTAGATTCAAAATAGCGATTAATAATAATTGCTTCTGTGGACTTCCTACAGTAAGTTTCGAACATTATTTCACCACCTGCTCTTGAACATTGTCTTTTCGTAATGAACTAAACAAACTTAAATACACGATTTTTGATAATGTTACTAAATCGGCAATTTTATCACATGAGAAAGCCATAATGAAATGGAGCGGATGTGTTGCTAATTCAAGATGAGGTTGTACCCCAATGAAATAACAACAAAGTAGGCAAAAAGAAAGTAGCAGAAAAAAACGATAGATAGAGGATGGCAGATAGGGTGGTGGCATGGATGATGGTTGATGGCGTGCCTTCCCGTAGGGGCTGGTAGGGGGCTACTTGGTGAACCACCCAGACTAAGAGTCGCCCGGTCTGGCGGATGCAAATCTTGCGGACTCGCACAAAAAACCTTAATACTAATTTAAAAAACAAATTGCTGCTTTCAATGAAATGAAACATCACTGCAACCTACAATAGAACTTATTCTCCTACTTTTACTATCAAACCGCTAAAATACATCCAACCTTGCTGGCTAAGCATGATCGACAAAAAAAAATGCAAAAAGACAGATGGTAAACATTTAAATATTAGATATAACATTGGCAAGAAAGTAAAAATAACCCTTAACATTGTTTTTTACAGAATGATAGAAAGAAAAAAAAATTCAACAATAGAAAAGTTATAACTCAATTCCGCCCACATTTTTCCAAATAGAAGTGAAAAAGGTACACATGTATAGAAAGTACAATCGTACATACTGAAAAACTGTATAAATAGTTTATACTGATCAAATAGGATCATTCTATACTCATTGGTGCAAGTGCTTTCGCAAATGTTAT
Organism: Ixodes scapularis; assembly: GCF_016920785.2. Classification (NCBI taxonomy): domain Eukaryota; kingdom Metazoa; phylum Arthropoda; class Arachnida; order Ixodida; family Ixodidae; genus Ixodes; species Ixodes scapularis. The sequence goes on from NW_024609881.1 coordinate 67,958,972, forward strand.
TCACATAATCTCAAAGCAAAAGATCATTTAAAGTAATTGATTGTTTTGTTCTTTAAACCTACTATTTCATTAATCACCCTCCTCTTTGTAGAGACCGGTGACCGTCGAGGCCAGAGAGGAACGAGCACACACACGCTGCTGGTCCGGGTGGAACGAAACAAGTCTTCGTCCGCCTCTGTACACTCTCATTTATATACAACCTAATGGTAGCGACACCTACCACAACATCCCCCTTTCTCAGAAACATCACTCGTGGATGAACACATCAGGACATACTACCTCACTACAAGTTCAGTCTCTTTGGAGCTACTACTTGACGGCCAGATCTCGTGCGTCGAGGAGTGTGGATCCACACATTCGCTGGTGCGTAACTCGCATCAGCTCTCGGACTTTCCCTTGGCTCTGCGGGAGCTTCCCCGGCAGAAGGCAGCGGAGAGAGAGCTGTAACCCGTCTTCGTTGTTCAGAATCTTGGGGTTGCAGGCCCTTGGCTTCAGCGGCGGCAGGAACCGGCAGAGCCGGAGCTTGCAGGCCGGGAACTGGCTCCGTAGGTTGGCTCCCGAAAGGAACCAGGTGTCGCCGATTTCTCTGCAATACACCGCGCGGAGTTTCGACCATGAAGCAAAAGCCACCGCCCGTCTCTCGCCTGACGGTTGGTCCTGGAGCAGGACTGCACCAAGACCGAAAGAGCTGGAGTCAGCAGACACTATGGTCGGGTGCTCCGGATTGTAGCAAGCCATACAAATGTCTGAAGAGAGCATAGTCTTCAACTTGAGGAAAGCAGCCTGCTGGCTTGGTCCCCAGACCCACGCACTCTTCTTGCACAGTAATTCTCGAATAGGTGCCGTGACGGCAGACAGATGTGGCAAAAACCTACCTACGTGGTTGACCATGCCTAACAGTCTGCGGACACCTCCGACGTCGACCGGTGGCTCCATGTGCTGTACAGCCTCCACCTTCTCAGGGTCTGGCATAATGCCATTCTGGCTGACGACCACGCCAAGGAACTTTACGCTGGTGACGCCAAACTTGCACTTGGACCTGTTCAGAGTCAGACCTGCTTTCTTTAAGCGGTCGAGAACCTCTGTGAGACGCTTGTCATGTTCCACACCGCTCTGCTGGTTCGGGGATACCAGGCGAGGTGGTATCCCCAAAAACGTACTGGGGACGACGGCGACCTCCGCTCCGCTGTGAACCTTGAATCTCAGCAGTACGTCGTTGACCTACACGTCTACAAACTTCGCTCTAGCCTTGGACGGAGAACGGACGGCACCAAGCTCCAGCCAAGCCAACTTGTTCTTGGCATGGCAGACAGCTGCGAAGTGACCCTTCTTGTGGCACTTGTTGCATTGCGCACGGTTAGCTGGGCACTCTGAGCGCGGATGCGGAGAACGTCCGCAAAAGCCGCATGAACATGCTCTCGCTGCGCCACCGCTTGCTTGCTTCAGCCTTGGCAGGCGGTTCTTCGCAACTTCAGCTGCGTCAATGTTTAACGCTTTTGCTTCGGCTGACGCTGCCATGGCTGTGGATGCCGACGAGTCCCGCAGATTCCGTTCCCTCTCTGCGTCCTCATATTGGCGAACTTGAATGAGCGCTTCGTCCAACGTAAGCTTCGTGTTTCGGCACAGTCTGTCTGACAGCTTTGTGTCTCGCAAGCCCACCACAAAACGGTCGCGAATGAGCCGCTCCTCCACTTCTCGCGACGGGTAGTTACATTTTTTTTCCATGTTGCTGAGCGTCGTAAAAAGAAGTCAGCTGACTCACCCGCTTGCTGCAACCGTCTGTGGGAGCGTGCGCTCTCGTAGAGCTCATTCACTGGGTCAACGAAGTACGGGTTGAACTTCTCAGCAATGAGATCGTAGTTGTCGAAGTCTGAATCGCCGACATGTAACAAAGTCAGCACGTCCCGCGCTTGCGGCCCTATGGAGTATAGTAGGGTCCGAACACGGACTTTGTCGCTGGCGGCGTCGAGTCCTGACGCGTAGACGTAGTCATCAAACTGCTGGTGCCACTGTTTCCATTTCCCGGGGTTGCAGAAGTCAAACTGGGGCGATGCTCGTAGATTGAGCGCACCGACTGGCAACGCTCCCGGACCGGCGGCGGCGCCCTCCCCTTCGGCCATGGTGGTCTTCTCTGAGGCTGGTGCTGGCGCTTGAAGAGAGAAAAGGCGCTAGCCGCCCAGTTCTGATATTATGTAGAGACCGGCGACCGTCGAGGCCAGAGAGGAACGAACACACACACGCGCCTGGTCCGGGGGGAACTTAGGGGGAACGAAACAAGTCTTCGTCTGCCTCTTTACTCTCTCATTTATATACAACCTAATGGTAGCGACACCTACCACAACATTATTTACCTCACAAGAGAGTTAAACAATTGTTCAAATGATAAAAGTAACAGTTATTGCTTTAAAACGAAAAAGGATCAATTATCCTAAGAATATTGAAACAAATGCTTCACCGAAGGTATTATATACATGAAACACATTTGTAGTCATAAACTTGTAGATAACCGAAAAATTGTTTCACTTGGAAAGCTAATATTGCAATATATTATAAAGAACAATAATTCGAACCTACTAACCCAATTACAGTAAAAAACATTAAAGAAATTAAGAGCTATTTACAAAATAATTTTGCGATTGCGCAGTCCCAAGGCTACCACCACCTCAATGGCGCTTCTTAAAAGTTTTCAACCTCTAGCACCCTCATAATTGTATTTCTACATTGTTAATTTACTATTTCTCCATTCACACCATCAAAATAGTTTTGTATAACCAATCCGGACCTCACACAATATTGATTTACTTCCTAAAAAAATCTATTTTAAAAATTAATTAATACCTATTCTGGCATTTAACTAAGAACTATTATGATTACATTGACCTATAACTCATCATCAGATAATTAGATCCAATCACTAGTTGTCAATTATACTTTCATTCGTTACAGTACACAACTATACAAGCACAGACCAAGAAAAACACCACGAAAGAAGAAAAGGAGAACGAAGAAAAAAAAGTGAAAGCCGTTTACAACTCCCTGTAACGCCGAATTAGAGCGCAGCTCTTGAGGAGGAGGAGGGAAGGGTACTGGGGGGGGGGGGGGGGTCAAGTGACCTTGGGTGGGGGTCACGTAACCTAGGGGGGTCACGTGACGATGATGATGCCGATGACGTCATCAGTAACGATGACGGTGCGGATACTGATGACGTCATCAGTGATGATGACGATGACGATGCGGATGCCGGTGACGTCATCAGTGACGTCACTGATGATGTCATCAGCGATGATGACGATGACAATGCGGATGCCGGTGACATCATCAGTGATGATGACGATGCGGATGCCGGTGACGTCATCAGTGACGTTACTGATGACGTCATCAGTGATGATTACAATGACGATGCGGATGCCGGTGACGTCATCAGTGATGATGACGATGACGATGCGGATGCCGGTGACGTCATCAGTGATGATGACGCTGACGATGCGGATGCCGGTGACGTCTTCAGTGACGTCACTGATGACGTCATTGGGGGTCACGTGACGCCGGGGGTCACGTGACTTGGGGAGCCACGTGACTTTGGGTGTCACGTGAACTTGGGGGTCACGTGACCATGGGGGAGGGGTCACGTAACCTTGGGGTGACCTTGGGGAGTCACGTGACCTTGGGTGTCACATGACCTTGGGGTCACGCGACCCTTGGGGAGGGGTCACGTGACCTTGGGATGACCTTGGGATGACCTTGGTTACGCTGACGGCGACGCCGCTCAAGCCGGAAACGGGCCCCTAAGAGCTGCGCTCTAAAAAAAGAAGAAACTTGCCGTTGCAAATCTTCGCGGTTATTGCAAGCTCGTCTCCCTGGGTGATAACGCTTCTCTCTCACTGATCTCTACTATAGGGGGCTGGATGGCGCTTAGCTGCTCTCCGAGCCTGGCCCAAGTGAAGCCACCGGAAGTTCGATGCTTGTCCCGGAAGTCGGGCGTGCGCTGGGCTTCCTAGTGTATTCAGTCGATATTTTGGATCATGGTTTTTTGAGTCTTTGAATAGGTTTTAATACTCCCCTTCTGGATTAAATCCCGAGAATGAGGCATTTGAACTTGGGACATATTCACAACATGATCAACTAAACTCTCAAAATGTTTACATTGAATGGCTTCCCATGATATTTCTCGGGTCCGTATGCGCTCTTACTGCGCAACAAGCAGGCTCTCTTGAGGGAACAAGCGAAAATCCAGCGCCCTCGACGCTTTTCGGACCAGCACTCGGAAGGGTTACAGAGCCTGCCAAGCGCTCACTTCCGAGATAAGCCTCTCACTTCCGGTGGCTTCATACCTGTTTTCTCAATGCGCCATCCAGCCCTTTCTAGTGGAGATCAGTGTTCTCCCTTTTTCAAATTGGCATTTATATACAAAAAAAAAACGAATGAGTTATTTTTAATTTTTTTTAATTGGCTTAAACCTGTTATACCTCGAGTGGCACAGGCTGGAGAGAACTTTATTTTTCAGTTTTGTTTTTACTCTCTACTTAGAAATATTATGAGTCTATAACTATAGCTAGATGAAATTTACCGTGCTAATAAGTGGGCAATTAGAAGCTTGGGAACAACCTTTGTGAATTCAGCTGAATTTTTGTTTAGGCATGGTGTAACAGTAGTGAAAGGCATGGAGAGAGGCACGACAACTATTCAAGATTCGATTAAAAAATATTCGGCCGAAACCACTGCCCTAAAATCCCGAGAGATGCCCCCCATACAAAAATGGTCTATGGTCGTCTATGGAAAATTATATGGCAGGCTATCAGCCCCTATGACCCTTTATGGTCGGCCATAGTAATCCATAAATTTTAGCTACAGCCAGCTATAGAAAAATCTAAGGCCCCGTGTCTAACGACAGGGAACCAATAAATTTTCTTTACCCGCCTATAGAAAATTGTATGGCCACAAGTCTAAACAGACAGCCATAAAAAATCTTCAGCTGATTGGGCCAAATAGCTAAAGCCACCATACAAAGAATTTTCTACAGCCGACCATAGGACATCTTCGTATGGGCCACCTCCGAAAGGTAACCCTCCCCCATTTTTGGCTAGATTTGCTATTTTCTTTTAAACACAGAAATATAGCCTACTCCTTGTAATTGCAGTGTTCGGATCAATGATGACCTCGGCATAAATTTGGCTAGTTCGCCATGGTGGCATATAAGCGAAAATTGCTGATTGGGAAGTACAGCCATCTTTGCTTCATCGCTCCTCGCCGCGATAACAAGTTTGACAAATACACATGATCTAAAAGCAACAATTTCCCAACTTTTTTAGATTGCGTACAGCAAGTTAGCCCACGTAGCCACACTCAGGTGAAAGTGTAATAGTAGATTCAAGGTAATGTTGAGCGCTTTAACCGGTAGAAAACGCCTGCTTGTTATGTCTGATTTAAATGATCCGATTCCGCTTACAATGATCAGTTTCGACGTCGAGCACAGTAGTTCCGTCTATAATTAATCTGCAGCACGAGAGACCTCGCCACTGAAAATAGCAAGCAGAATTTGATTAGAAATCTTTAGGCCATTCACAAAAGATATGCGATGCTAGCGGGAACCACTTGGGGCTCGTCCCATACCATTGAGTGCAGATTCAGCGTACCTTGGCAAGGCCTCAGCTTCGGATCTATGGAAAGGCCTATTAGGGGTTTTTCGTAGATCGCGCAGTAGGATTGCGCGAAAGACTTGCTCGTAACGCGTTACAGAGGGACTTGTGGTCAATTACATTTTATAGATATTTTGTAACGCCTCCATTATATTTCTAGAGCTGTAAGAATTTTGTAATTCAAACACTTTTTTGATTAATGAGTCACTTGTAATCCATTTCATTTTCACTTCAGCTGGAATTTCTAAACTCAATGAAATATTGTTCTATTAGAGACACCAAACCGGCATTCACCTGAGGTTCAATTACACACAACGTTTATTGAATTAGTCGCAGAGGTATAGAGTGCTATATTTCTTTTTAATTTCCCCTTCGGGAGCACCAAGCAGCGCTTGCACGGCCTAGAGGGTCAAGTTGCCGCAAAGCAACTGTCTCTTCTGAGTGTCTGGTTTTCTGATTCCAGAACGTTTACGATTCCCCGGCTATTCGCGTCGTTAACACCTAAAACTAAGCTTAAAAAACAGCGGTAGGCGCAAGCAGTGACGTTATCTAGCCACTTCTTCCAGAAGATATGCGCGGATAACGAACCTGCGGCTCCCAAGAAAATAACTTTTTTTTTATTTAATGCAAAAACACACATGGTTTGGTCAAGAAACTTGATAAACGTCATTGAAAACAACTGAGTTAATATTCGAAAGATTTTAAGCGCGTGATGCGTTAATGTTACCACTCATATAACGGTCGCAAGGCGGGTGGTTCGAAAACGCACAAAAAACAGACAAACAAAATTCAGAGGGCTCCCAAGCACTTTCTATGAGCTGTGACTGCGAAAGTATAAATGTTGTTCTTCTGCTCTCTTAAGGTGTATTCACACGGCGGACAAATTTCGGGAAATATGTCTGCGGACCTGTAAAATATGCGTATCACATGGCTTCGACGTCAAAACGGACAAGTCCGCCGACTTGTGCAAGTCCGAGGACCTACGAATTAAGACTGCATGGTTGCCGTGAACCAAGGCGAGAACTGCGAGTCCGAGCTCGTATACTTTTCTCGCTGCCTTCGCTGCACGAGCTCTCTGTTCAGGATTGGTATTTCCTAACGCTATCACCTCGCGCCGAGTGCCTTGGTTGTGCTTCGCTGCGTTCCAAGCTACAAGTAGTAGTAGTAACAAATTTATTCCGAAAAAGGGTGGCACTTGGCCTGTTTGGGAAGGGGCTAAAGGGGTGTTACGAGTTAGGTGCGGTGCACTATGGAGGCTTCACAAGCGAAGCTCCACAGTGCGAGCAAGGTCGTTTTTTGGTCCTGTACTGGAGTAACCCACCCCTCGTAGGAGGTCACGCCTGGTGGTCGGTGCTTCTCTTTGACGTCTTTTAGTCCGTCACATTCCCAGATGAGATGTCTGATGGTCGGTGCTTGATCTGCGGAGCAGCTGCTGCAACGTGTGATTGGAGGTGGTGGGAGATCGCCTTCTCCAAGCTACAAGAGAACGGCCACACAACGCACGTGACGGTTGATTCCAATCCAGCCAGCGTCTGATAAACCTGGCATCGAAGACGACAATGATGAAGGATCTCAGCGACGAAGCGACGGCGTGTTTAATTGCTCTCGTAGAAGAGTTTGCGCAGCTTTGGTGCCTTCAAAACAGACCAGTACCGCAACAAAGGCATAAAATCAGAGCTCTGGAAATAAATTGCCAATGAAATGGAACGGCGCTACTCCCAGTATGGGCGTTACACGGAAGGTGAGTTCATTGAAGGCAGACTAATTAGTGCCGATTCCGCGTTGTACTCGACCGCATATTGTTTTCTGATATTTCAGAGGCAGTGAGGGGCTTTTTTTTCAAAATAAGCGACGCATCTTCAGACGGGAGAAGGAAAAGATCTTGAAGACGAAGAGCGGCCAGGCTGCGGAGTACACGTACAACGGTAGATGGAGGTTCTACCGCAGTCTCCTGTTCTTGGATCATAGCAAACATGTCCTTTCTAGGTAGTGCAACGAATCTTACCAACATAAAAATCCCAGTGGAGTGAGTAACGTTTGGCGAGTTGACCGATTCGTTTAACTTGATTCTTTAGACCTATCGAATGGAACGTTGGCGAGCGTTCGTTGATGGAGGTCACTGAATGAATCTTATTACCTTGGCTGACATTCGGATTCTGACTTTGTTCTACACGCTTCAGCATTTTGTTTCGTTCACCCGTGTTAATCACGGTCTCTTGAAGTGCTGGTAGTCTCTGGATGAAGCTGCGAGACACTATCGTAGGGCTTGACAACCGGCGGCCCGCGGGCCGGGTCCTGGCCGCAATGCAGTTTCATTCAAATTTCAGGGCCACGCAAAAGTTTTGACCTGAAGAGCAGTGTACAGGGTCCTTCATTGAGTAAACCTTTTTTTTTTATTAAATTTTGCCAGTCAAATGGCCAACCGCCGGTGAGCCTTCGATGTGTCCGACCTGCCGCGTCTCTTTAAAAACAACTCTCGCTTCTCCCACAATACTATAGGGTGGTGACATCTGCTTTTGGTCACGTAACCCGTCGCCGTCCTCCCTTCACTACTAAAACTCGCTTTCTCTCTCCCTCAATACTCTGAGCAGTAAATAGCCGACACTTGCGATATTCTGCCGTGCAAGCGGTGCTTTACATATAGTTCCTCTACAATAACGCATCCGTATTTCTTTTACCTTTCCAGATGGACAGTGAGACAGAATTGGCGTCTGTTATGACCGAGATGAGGGAACCTGTCGTTGGCACGCATTCTACACACACACACCGCGGAACAACTAGTCCCAGTGTGGAAGCGTCTGGCACTCCTGTAAAGCGCCCAAGGTGCGATGACGGAAAAAAGAACGCAGATGACTGCTCCAACTCTGGGTGGAAAGAGCGCACGGTTGCTTTCACTAAAATTGCCGAAAGTTTTGCAACTGAAAAAAGTGGCGACGATGCTGATAATTTCGAAAGATTAGTGGCGGGCCACATGAAAAACCTGAACGAAACCAATTTTATTGGGTGTCACATAGAGGTAATGGAACTAGTCAAGCGTTACCTAGACCGACAGTAATAATAAATGTGATTCAACGAACCCTATCTAAACTAAAAAAAATGTTAAACCGAAATTAGCATTTCGCACTCGTAAGTAAAAGGAATACTTGGAAACAAACATACTTATTACATTCGGAACTGATGGCTGTTTTTGTTGGAGTGGGCCAGTGTATTAGATAGTGACCAATCTTATTGCATGAAGAAATAAAAAAAAAACATTGAAGATTCTTTGAAGTTTATTTACATAAAGTTGAACAATTAGAGCATAACACAAAGTTTTGGTGGTCAAAGTTCCAGCACATGCATGAACGATTGTTAAGTAAAGGAAGTAGCAATATACAGACCATTAAAAGGTATTTTTGCGTTTGCACTTGTCTGCACATGCATATAAGTTTACATTATGTTATTTATCCGCAGATTTAGACCCGCCTGTTCCCTCTGCCATGCGACGACGCCTTCGTCATTAAAGTATCTCCGTAGACGCTCACGCACATCTGGAGCTCTTGACCCGGAGCGCCTTTTGCAACTTCGTAGCACGAAGTAGATTGTCCTTTTCCGTTGGTGGTCCTCCCTCGACGCTTTAAAAAGCACAGGTGCAGCTCGCAAATAGTTGTGCAGCACACACGCTGCCTTGATGAATGAGGATGACCCTTCCTGGTTTGGCATCGATAGTCGTGTGCCAAAAACCTAACACGCTTTGCCAGAATGCCAAACGCATTTTCTGCTACCCGTCTGGCTCGGCTTAATCTTAAATAAAAAAATAAAACGATAAGTAAAACGATGTTTAAAAAAAGACATGATGTAGGCAACACACCTGTAGTTAAATATAACCTTTTCTTCATCCAAATTTGTACCAGTGTACGGCTTCATTAAGTTTATAGACAAGGGGAAGGCGTCGTCTCCCACGATGACGGGTGGGACGCCGACCGGTCCAGGTCCTGAGATCGGCAGTCCAGCTGTTCCGCTCTCGAGGGCGTTTCGCAGTGGTGTCGTCCTCCAAATGCCTCCATCTCCATCAGACCCGGGTGCGCCGACATCAATGTACAAAAATCTGCTGTCTGCGTCCACAAGAGCAAAAAGCACGATGCTGAAGGTCTTCTTGTAATTAAAATACACAGATCCAGAGTTTGGAGGTTTGACAATTGTGAGATGTTTTCCGTCCAGCGCTCCAATAGATTGCGGAAACTGCCATCTTTCGTAAAAGGTCTTCATTACTGCAAGCCACTCGCCTTTCGTCCGCGAGGAGACCAGATATTTTGGTCCCAGCACTTTGTAAATGGCGTCACAAGTTTCAACGAGGAACCCGTTGACGGTGCTGTGGCTAATGCGGAACTGCCTGCTTAAGGAATGTTGACTTTCTTGAAAATTCGCAAGAAAACAAGAAGCACCGCTAACTCGAGCGTAGTTCTCAAATATGCTAAAACAAGGACAAAAGTAAGAATTACCACCACACACCTGAGGCAAGACACTGCAGCGTCAGTTGAAGTTTGTCTTTGGCTGGTGTGGCTGGACGCATTTCAGTGTCGAGTTTTTGGATGCATGATGCAATTGACGAGAGGATGTCAGCAAACTGGTTGGAGTCAACGCGCAGCAAGCGGCGGTACTCCACGGGGTCGCTCTCCAGAAGTTCTTGATAGAGTAGATTTTGTATACCGGGCTTCTTCTTGGACATCCATGTTTTAATCCATGTTTCTTTTGCGTCGGTATTAGGTGCTTCCATGACTTCCTCATCCGCCATCATGAGAGCACATGCCACAACAACTCGTGAAGCCTTGTTGGCCTCCATGTTCGAATCGAAAACAATTTCCAGTCGTTTTCTTTCTTTTTCTTTTCTGCTCCTCTTTGCACTATGCGCAGGAACCCTCGAGCATCTTCCACAGCTGTAGCTCGTGCGTACAAATCGCACTGGAAAATGAGCAAAGGCCCATCCGTGTACGAGAACCGTGACAGGCATATAAAAAAAGAGAAAACCACTCGTGCAACAACGTGTACCACGAGCATGATCACGCGATCGGTTCATGTGTATCCACACGACGGACCAAATTGCTATTTTGGTCCGCGGGCCGCGCATCACGTGATCTTACGTCACCGGTTTTCGAGGTCCGCCGGCGGTCCGCGGCCCGCGCTTCTGAGAAATGCCAAGCGACTTTTCTCGCCCGGACCTTGGCGGCGGACCGCGGCTTTTTTAGTATAATTGAAGCGCTAAGTATGGCAACAAGCTGACTTTTTTTGTTTGGATTAAAATCCAAATTCAAAGTCGTTTTCTTTTGGCGCCAACTGTTGAAGACGAAGAAAACGAACCTTTTGCTGTGCAACGATGCAACTTTTTACTTCATCGCGCTCATGGAGCAATTCCCCGCTTTGTGGGACAATAGTCGCGACGACTACTCAAATAATCATCTGAAGATGTCCCCATGTCTTTTGCGGTTCACTTAAGTCGTCCTCGTCCTCATTATTCAACGCAAGGGCCACCGCGGCCAAACGTCTCTTTCGCTTAAAGGGACAATGAAGGCAATTTTAATTATTTTTTTAAATGGTGTTTTTAGGCTTCTTGGGATCCTGGCATACTGCCCAATTTTTTATAGACATTTGTGACGCGTATTTCTGTACCTACGAAAGAACTGAAGAAACCGAAACTGAACTATCTGCGTTTCTCGTTTTTGGGTCTTCAAAAACGGAGGTGACGTAGGGAGTGACGTCACATGTGAATTGTCGGTACCGGCAGCGTTTAGGGCGTCGAGACTCTGGTTACCGAGGTGGGTTATAGCAGCGCGGTGGCGCGGTCGTTTCGTCGTACCAACATGGACGGCAATGCCGCTCTCGCGAGCGAATTCGGGCTCCCGTTCAGTGACCTGACACCAACAGAACTGGTGATGCTCCTAATTACACGGAACTCTGGAATGCCTCTTTACGAGGACGCCCCGGAATCGCCGCCGACTCAGAGTGATTCGCCTCACACCTACGCCCAGACTCCGGCTAACCTGAAGGTTCTGTTCAAAGTCTCCTGACCGAAAACGTAGCGAACAAATTCTGACGCCATCGCCGAGACCTCTGCGCAAGACAACGCTGTTCAACCAGAGACTTCGCAATGCTTCATCGCTTGGGAGTAGGTGAAAACTAGCGTCGCCCGAACGATCACGGGTCTTCAGTCGACCGTTTGGACATCCTTCAACTGCGCACAAATTTGGCATGACTACCGCTTTGCAGAATCCCTCGAGTGCCGTGTTCTTAAAGTAAACACGGCACCGACATCTGAAACCAGAGCCAAAGAACTCCCGCGTGCTCCGCGCTGTGTTCTTTATTTTATATTTTTTGTTTGCCCATAGTTGCTCGTTGCCCGTTTCGCGTGCAGTGTAGCAAAGAGAAAAATAATTATGGTGTTTTGTTTACGGTTTAGTTATCATTTTCGGTTCGATTTATAGTTTTCATGGTTTTTCAAGTGGAATTAGAACAGTGTTAATAAAAACCACGAACCAAAGCGTGACCGAGGGCACGTTTCTCGTTTCGACCAACCGCTGACACGTCTCTTCTGACGTCACGCTTCCAGGCCCCGCAGGGTCACGTGACCTCCGCTTCTCCTGGTTTCTCCCGCAACGCTCGGGGCGTCGCCTCGATCGATCCCGGTACGATTATTACCACGACTGTTTAATTTATTTGCGCGGCACACAAGCGCCGGTTTCGGCTGAAATTTGGGCATCGTGGCCTGAGGCGTGCCGGGAACCCCAGTACGATCGCCAAAAAAATGTCTGAAATTGCCCTCATTGTCCCTTTAACCTCCATCTGAGCTCCTTACAAATAGCCTCAAAGCAGCTCGCTGCATGCGTTTGGCGGGGCTGTGAGGTCGAGGGTTAGACCGGCGCGTTCGCTCTGTCGGCTGCTCTTTTGGTCCGCCGTGTGGATGCTCATTGCAGCCGAACGGCCCGCGGGCCGCGCATCACATGATCAATCGGTCCGCGGCCCGGTCCGTCGTGTGGATACACTTTTCCCGGGCTTGTCCGTGGACCACAGCGGACTCAGAAAAAGGCAGAATTGGATCATGTTCAAAACCCCTATAATCAAGGCCCGGCAGGTCTGCGGACATATTCTGTGACGTTCGCCCACCTGATACGCAAGATACATCAGGTCCGAGGACACGTTCTTGAGGTCCGTGGACATGTCCCTTGGTTTTGCCTGCTGTTTTCACCAGAAAAATGGCCGATTTTATACCCGAGAAGAGGTGACGTCACGCCTTTCGTAGGGACTTGTCCGCGGACCAAGTCCTTCGTGTGAATACACGTTTAGTTCGTCTGCGGTGTACTGGCGTGGACGGCCACGTTACGCTATTGCCGAGGTTGGGGCCGCCGGCGATATAGATGCCTCAGGCGCCGCGACGGTCCTCGGCGCCGCCGAGAGGAGCACAAGCGGCAGCAAGCCCCCCTCCCCCATTCCCCCTACGTCAACGCCTATGACACCAGAGCGGCGCGCGAGCCGTGCTCTCCACCCTCTCCCCTCTACCGGCGTGCGGGCCGCAGCACCAGGAAGAGGGCTTCTCTGTGGGATGACGTTCCTTGGAACTACGACGCGTCGCGGCCAATGGTTATCTAGGAGCCGTTCTGCGGGGAATTTCTTGCACGTTTTTCGCAGTTACAGACGCCACCGGCTGCGCTCCCTAAAACAACTAATGCTTCCGCTTAAAAAAGAAAAAAAGAAACCGCGCGAACGTGTTTAATTTAGTCACATTGGCACGTGCACCAGATATTTGTACGATGGACTAATTCAGTGTTTTCCGATGCCGCTTAGCGGGTTTCTAATTGGAGCGGTACCACCACTAGCTCCGCTGCTACAGAGCAATATATTTCTTTTCACTCATTCAAAAGTGAATTAACGAGTTCTAGTTATTCTCTTCGAGAAAAAAAAAACGAAAACACAAACCAAAAGTTTGGTTTAAGTTTTCTTTTCTTTTTTTTTTTTTTAATTGCTTCTGGAACCAGACAGATTTCTGTCGAAGATGCTTACTTTCTAGTTATTCTCTTACTTTATCGTGGCGAGTAGCCTTCTACGTTATCCCCTCGCGCTCCCTCTGTCCGTAGAGTGGCCACATTAGTGAAGACTTCAAGGATCTTATGAAAAAATAATGATCCTATGAAAATACACTATCTTCCACCGTGCGTTGGAGTTACGTATGAAGCGTTCCCCTAGAACGTACTTTTGCATATGGCTGTTTGATTGATAAATCGAAATGGACTTTAATCTTTTGTGCTTCTGTAATGTGGAAAAGAAATGTAACGCGCAAAATTAATCTAAATATCCGTTCTGTTAAATATAAATGACCTTTTAGCAGGCTGTAGTCGGTAACTATAATCAATTACATTTTCAGTAAATATAATGTAACTGGAATGAGTTACTTTCTCATTAATATATACCAGACTGCACGCCCCGCGGGCGTATGCTCAGTCCGTGCTCAAAAAATCCTCCGAAATTGTTTCATGACGATAAAAAGTTTATAAATATTCTCATCTGAAAGTCTCATGCGGGATACCAGGGCAGTTGGGGTAAACAAGCTATTATTAATGCGCAGAAAAGCCTAGCTCAGATTTTCGCACTTTTCCAACATGCCCCTTCTCCACGCACGCTAAGCCTAATGGCTTGTTTCAGACTTCTTGACTTTATCTCAGACTTGTGCTCGTTACTTGAAAAATGTAATGGATTAGAATTACAAATTACCGAGCCTCAAATGTAATAGATTACCGTTACAAATTACTTTCGTTGAAAAGTGACGGATTACTTTACTCGTTACGTAACAAATTACCTTCCCGTTACTTTTTTTTTGTACAATTATCCAGAAAACAATAGAAACAATTTTGATATTTTTCAAAAATGTTCTACAACACTACTTTTCATTTCTTATATGCCCGTATTACGGCAGTCATTAAAAAAATAAAATATTGTATCCAAGAGAAAGAGCGTAGGTGCCCTCCGTTCACCTGTAAGCTGAAAAGGCACTGAAAGCTGCAAACACACCCGCCATCCTGCTAGCTTGCGTCCTCCGGAAATCATCCCTGGAATTGTGCAGACAAAGCTAGCGGTGCGCATGCTCAGTAGCAGCGTATACCTCCGCTACGAGATTCGAAGCTAAAGAATCGATATACGAAAGCTCCCCTTTGATTCGTGTGTCTCGCCTGTTATACTCACAAGAAAAGAAAAACTTGCTTCTAACGTTACAATGCATAGCCAATGCAGAATGCAGGTGTCCCAGCTTACCTTGGTGTGTTTCCGTAGATTAGAGTTTGTTGTTCTTGCTGATCACAATATGTGTTTTTGGCTAGCAAAGTATGCACTGACACTCTAGGTTTCTGTTCTCCTTGATTCCCTAAATTTTGAACATCTTATTAAAAGACGGCCATGGAGACAACGGACACTCCATGACCGAAAACTCGACCAGCCAGGGAAAACGTGGCGGTTACGGATTATCGATCGTTCATCGGTTCTCACTTTCAAACGAATATTCGTCAGAGGCCAGGGGAGGGGAGGGGGGGGGGGGGTGGCATAGAGTGCGAGAGAAGCGGTGGCCATCGGTCTCGCAAAGCAATAGAGGATCACACCACTTTTGCCCTTTCTCTCTCTCTCTCTGTCAGCGCTCCTTGGCGTAACCCCCTCCCCCTTTTATGATGACAGTCGACTGTAAAGTGAGGAGTCGACTCGACCACCATGCCAGGCAAGTAAACCAAAAGAAGTATCATGCGTACCATGGAAGACGATGCTCTTAGCCTAGCGCCGGGCACTTTTCAGCCTTGCCACCATAGCGTGCTAGAATACAGCAACGCACATCAAAGACAAAGAGAATTCAAACCCCTCGCGCGAGGCTGCATTGGTTGTTACGCGAGTTGTGAAACCGCGAATCGAGGGGGTACGGATGTCAGTTTGATGTCTCTGCAGGTGGCGGGAGACGTCGAAGAAGTTGGAATCGGTGAAACGGTGTAAAAGACAAAAACAATTAAACACGAAGAGCTTTCTCTTGCCGGGAGAAGAAGAAAAACACGATGGGAAGGCGACGGAGACCCTACTCGGCGTTGTCTTACTTGATCTTTGTCTTTCGCGTATTTGCACATGCCTTACGCGTTTTTATTGTGGTTCTAGTGACCGGTAATACAAAAAATCGTGTTTTCTGTTGGGCTATTCTCCCCTTCCCGTTGTTTTCTATTTTGTCGAAATTGCTCTCTTTATGCTGCTGACTATTCTGCTCTATTGCTCCAGTTACTCTATTATGCTCATATTTTTAAAAAGTAACCAGTGATTAAAGTAACCCGTTACCAATATTTTGTAACGAAATATCATTACAAATTGCTTCTGAAAAAAAGTAACGTGGCGATTACAAAATTACTTGAACAAGTGACGGATTACAAGCAATCCGTTACAAGTAACATCGAACGATGAGTTCGATTAGTTCTTTGATGTTTGTGAAAAGCATGATGGATGCTTCAAGGCACACTCAACACACAACGTCAAAGTTGACAGTCCGACGGTATTTACGTCGATGAAAAGAAAAGTAATCTCAATATCAGACTGCCAACATTGTCGCTGTTGGTGAAAGAAAGCGGCGACTTCAAACTTACACCATTCTTTTTACAGATAACATCGAATTTTGTTTGACGTCTTACTGTTTTCTCGCCGGAACTGTGGCTCTCGGCGAAGTGGCGTAGTACGGGGATTAGCAAGCATTCGTGACTTGGCACACGTGACTTTGAAACGTGATAACGTCTGCTCATTTCAGTGTAGAAAACTTGTGTGCAAATACACCGTACTTTGTTATTAGATGTTTAGGCACTGGAAACTTAAACTAACCTAAGAGGCGCTTGGTGTCTCCGACGTGGATGAGAAACTTAGCACACAGGTTGTGGGATTTCCCTTGGTGCTACCCGTCTCGCAGAATGACACAGCACACCGGTTCAACAACACGTAAACATTTAATTACCGCTATTGCCTGCGCCGCGATCCCAACAGCCCCCGCGCATCTGCTGCGACGGCCTTTTATCAGCGGCGGAGCGCCGCTCGCGTGGCCAGTTAGCCCTTGGCCCGCTTGTGATCAAGATGACCACTCGTCATTGTCGGAGGGGCAGCCTGGGCCATGGTGTAAGATAATACTCTTCAGGTGAGGACAGCGTGCTCCTCGCGCAGTGCAGATAAAGTTCCCTTTTCACTTTCTTTCTTTCTCTCTCTCACTATGGTTTCAAGCGGCGCCGGCAGATGACTTGTCGACCCGTGGGCACGGCAAAGACGGCTCGTTCCGCCTCATGCTTTTCAGGCGCAGAGCTCCAGCGAGGTTGTGACGCTTGCAGAAAGACCACGGTGTACCGGATGTCATGGCAACGAGATCATTTTTTTCGCTCTCACACAGTTTCCCCATTTGGCCACCGGCGACACTGTCAGCCGAGGGCACGGTGGCCGCGGAATAATGCAGCCTTTTAGATGCCCGTCGAACGAACATCTGATTCCTCGCGCCCCGCGTTCAGCCCCGCCGTGTCCTCACCTATCGAGTGTATCTTACACCGTGGCCTGGGACAACCGCTTGGAAATCCCAGGTCGCCCACAAGGTACGATGATGAACAAGATCAAAATGGGAGGCGGCGTGGCTCTAGTCGATGGTTCCTGGGATCTGTAGCGCAAGTTTTCCTTCCGCTTTATTTTCCTCGCGTGTTTAAGTTTGAAGCCAAATCTGCTAATAGGCCTGTTGCTCTGGGGCAGGGGCGCGAGCGTGTCCGAAAGACTATATAAAAGACTCAGAGCCGTATATGTAGAGAATTTGGTCAATGGGAGGCGCGGGCAGAGCCAGGGCGTGCGGCAGACTCGGAAAGAGGGCTTGGCATGCTCTCTTGACCAACCAGAAGCCGAAAAGAATCCCCTAGCGGTGGTAGCGAGAAACAGTTCTGAGCCGATCGATCATCGAAGGTCTATGTTCGTATATGGTTTTAATAAGTGCGTAAGAGTGAAGTGTAGTAACTCTTTGTGGTTGAAAATAGGGTGTACGTGTTGTTTCACCATGATCATGCAGAAAGATGTAAGAAACGAATGCGCCGCTCAACTCTGTTTTGCGCGGACAGAGTGTGACCGCTCTGACGGCAGATTCCCGGCACTCGGCGTTTGGCGTAAGGATTATGTCGATCTTTCCGCTAGTCGCACTCTTCCACCATCATTTTAGATGAGTGTGATTGAAACATCACGTGTACCATATTTTCAGCCATCAAGAGTCACTCCAATGCAGTTATCAGGTTTGTTTCTCGCGACCACCACCAGGGTATTATTTGCGGCTTCTGGTTGGTCACATTCGAATTTCAGAAGACGCCCAGGAACACGGCCAGCCCGCTTTCGGCCAATGGCGTCGCTTCATTTGTCGCCTATACTTCCCAACGAATGGCCAAACTCTCTACATATACGGCTCTGGAAAGACTAAAGCCCCTCTATCCGGGGAAAGGTGGCACCAGTCATTGTTCTGCGAATTCTGAAGGCACGTGCCACGCGCCACTTCTGGAAAGAATATGGCGCTGTGCCGCCATGATCTTCCCAATGGTTGCACGTTGCACGTACTCGTCCATCGTCGCACCTTGCGGGACTCTTGGAACATGAAATGGGATTTACGAAAGGCGCGACCATTCTATGCTGGCTGCACCATCCACGCGATGCCACTATGAACGCGGCGCTGTAACCTTCGATTATGCTCAAGCCACCTTCGAATACAAGCGACTAACAGCATCTGTCCACGCGCAAAAAAAAAAAAAAAAAACGTGAGAAAAAAACGCACTTTGCGGCTTTTCAGTTTCATTAAAATATTCCTTTCTGCTTTATTATGTGTATATAAAGTATTCAATGGACGGCATATTTGAGGGTGCTATTTAGAGCGCATGCTCAGAACGAGCTCAGATTATTAGGCTGTGAAGATGACCAATCTTGATGGTGTGGAATGCATGTTGTTGAAGAACTGTGGAAGCTCGCCGTCAGCACGCGCTCAGCAATCGCGCACAGAGCTATGGCCCGTACCGGCGTAACGTTGGGCCCCTGATTTAGGGATTGGCTGGTCGTCGTATTTTAATAAGAGCTATGGCCGCATTGAATACTTTATATTGCTTTCTTTCAAAGCCTCCGTCAGCACGTAGGTTTCACTTTGCGTGATAGAAAGCCGAAGCTACAAGTAAAAGCTTGCTCCCTTGAACGATGCACGCACTCCATGAACGCGCATGATTGGCAGGGACACTGCAAGCTCGGAGGTTGCTCTTCTAGCCTCTGCTGCGCTGGCACTGGCGATGGAAAGGAGTATAAAAACTGTGGTAAAGAAGCGTAATGACGCATGTTCAAAACGCGAGTCACAAATATTCTATTTTGCTCACCTGGAGCGCTGCTCAACTCTTGAGAGGTACGGGCCTATGAACATGCGCTTGCCTCGTTAAGCAGTTGAATGAACTCATTTTGAAGAACAGCGCGAATACCACACGGACAAGAGGGAGGAACACACAGGACGAGGCGCTGACTATCAACTGTCTATTCAGAACACATACTTAGAAATTCACGCGAGGTCGGCTTCTTCTTTTCCCTCTTCCAGTCATTCGCCATTAAGCACGCAACATATCAAATTAAAACACACGAGTACATTAAAACACACCAGCACTCGTGTGTACTCGTGTGTTTTAATTTGATATGTTGCGTGCTTAATGGCGAATGAAAGGAAGAGGGAAAAGAAGAAGCCGACCTCGCGTGAATTTCTATGTATGTGTTCTGAATAGACAGTTGATAGTCAGCGCCTCGTCCTGTGTGTTCCTCCTTCTTGTCCGTCTGGTATTCGCGCTGTTTTTCAAAATGAATTAATACCAACTCGTCCAACTTTCCATTCTAGTAACTTGAATGAACAATGTCCGCGCTAGAGTGAACTGCCACGATCTCCTACGGCCTTTGCACGGGAAGTAGTTGCTTTCTGCGGCAGCAGCTCGAAGGGTCGCAATAACCCTACCGCCCATACAGCGACCTGATTCCTTCTGAGAGGCACCTCTTCCTCACCGTTGTGTCTTCTTTGCTAAGGTGTTGAGTGTACAAGTTTCTAGAGTAAATAAAAAACCTCTGACAAGCCAACAAATGTTTTTTTTTTTTTTTTTTTTTTTTATGCTAGGCGTTAAGATAGTGTATCAGGACAACACCACAAACCCTTTTTTTTTTACTTTAGAGTTGCGTAGTTTTTGTTTTATAAACAAATTAACATGGGAAGCCCTATTCAAAGTGCCTTCCAGTGCTCTGTGACGTGACAGTGTACCCCAAGATGTCGGGGCGGTCAGAAGGGAGGCAGCAGCGGAAGTCCCGTGAGTTCTATCACTCCTCGTGCTTACCGCGACCGCGTGTAATATTTTTTTTTTTAAATTTTTTTGTTATCCTCCACACTTCCGCAAGCAATCCAAGCAGACAAGGTTTCTTTTATTTTCTTTACATCGCCTAATGTTGCTGTAAAGGTAGAAGAAGAGAAGTCAGTAAACCTAGTAAGCAAGTTCTACTCATGTTCTGGACAAAATACGTACTTCATGCTCGACTTTTACATGTACTTGGTACACTCACCAGTTCGTATTCTCTAGACTGTAGGCATCTTCAGCCTGGAGAGTTTACGATAATTCGACGACCTCGGTGTCTAAACGTTCAGCAATGCGATCGGGCGTGTCGTATGCTAGCAATCCTAATTCTTGCAGCGTTATAATCTTTTTCTTTCAAAATTTAATAGCTCGTTTTGTGCCCAGTATGGCTCTGTACCATCGGACTGATGGCGTGCACTCGCACACTGGCTTGTGCTCGCAACGCTTTCATCATTGACCTCCGTAACTTCGAACCATTGACTACGTCCATAACTTTGACAGCACGCAAACTAACCATCGGTGCAGCGATAGAAAGCTAATGGAACTGCAACTTTGTTTTCTACGATTGCTCGTGGAAAAACCAGAATAAAAAAAGTCTTAAGCACGGTCGCGGAGAGCACGAGAAGTGAAACTCAGGTGACTTCCGGCGAACCCACTTTTAGTGACGAAGGTCGATGCCTCCCTTCTGCCCGCCTCGACACCTTGCGGGACATTGTTACGTCACAGGGCACTGGCGGGCGCTTTGAATTATTTTGGCGTGTCAGAGGCCCTTTAAATTCACAGGTCATGAGGCCGGCTGCCTGCAGGGACTTATGCGGAGCACCACCTTCTCTTCGTCTCCTCAAGAAACGACCTTGCATTGAGAAGCAATTAATTATCGTAAGCCGAAACTTATTTCAATCGGCTTACTACAGTTATTTCAAGCAAGCATAATTGCCCGCATTTTCAGTCGAAGGTGACGGGGAACAGCTGTTCAGGATAGCTCAGGCGGTGTTTGGCATGGTAGCGTGGCCGTACCCCCAGGTGGCTAAGAAAGTCTCATTGCGTCTAGGCGACAGTGAAAGCCATAAGGAAATCCGCTCTCTTCATAGACGAACATGGCAGGGCAGCACTGAGCATCTCGCTTGATTTTATTTCGCAACACTAATTTCTGGGACTGCCGAAAACGAAAGAGAAGCGCGTGAAAACGTCACGAGTTATGATCCTGAGCCGGCTTGCTAAAACAGCGTCCTAGCTGAGACTGGGTAAAAGAAAGCAGTGGAAAGGGTGGGGCACGCGGCCATCTTGAGACGTGGCTTCAGTCCCGCTCAGCTCGTGCGCTGGCTTTGGCGATGCTTTCTTTCCCACAGTCTCAGCTGAGTAGCTGTTTCTAGCAAGTCGGCCCTGGCTGCTCAGTAGTTGCAAAGGACAAGAGTCATGGTTGGTGTAAACCGCAAAGTGGAAGCTTGGAGTCGTTGCATTATTAAACATACACCATGAAGATTGATTGTCTTTCATTATCTTATTTAACAAATGAAATTTAAAAAAATATATATTCCAAAGAAAGACGACCTAGGGAGGGCTTCGCCTCACTGATCTCTATGGCTTCGCCTCACTGATCTCTATGACAATTGCTGGATCGCGCTTGCCCGCTCCGCGAATGCGGTCACTGGCGGCCATCTTTAGGTAGAGTTATATCACCTCTAGCCAATGTAAGCTGCTGCAGCCGCTATCATCCATCCATGGCAGATTGCGTTTTGGCAGGTGGGTTGACAGGCTGCGATCAGAATAGCGTGGGTGATATTGCGTGCTTGATTAAAATTATTTGACGAAACATGTTTTTGAAACCCGGCGTGAACAGCAGTCCCGTTTTTGAGGACCTGGTAAAAGTTTCACGAAATCGCAGCACCGGAAGAAAAGCAGCACAGCACGTATCGAAAGTCGCATCGAAAAAAGCATCGAAAGCAGACGACTGTACGGAGTCTGCTTTTGATGCGAGCTGCGCTGCTTTCCCCCGGTGCTGCGCTTTCGTAGAACTTTTGTCGGGTCCTCAAAGATGAGGCTACCGTTCACGCCGGGTTTCAAGAATCTGCTTCGTCGAACAACTTCAATCAAGCACGAAATGTCACCCACGGTACAGTGTACTAGATCTATGGCCATTTTTATGGCAGCCTGCCGCCATTGCGCTGTCCGCCATATTACTATGATGGCTAGAGATGATATAACTCTACCTAAAGATGGCCGCCAGTGACCGCATTCCGCTCCATAGGAGGAGCTGGTCAAACGCGATCCAGCAAATAGACATAGAGATCAGTGCTTCGCCTATATGCAGCGCTTTCGATAGCGCACATCATGGGAAAGGGGTTTATGTCGACACTTCTAGTATGCAGTAAAAGATCGTTTTTTTTATCTCCACGCCCCTGGAAGGACAAAAATGCGTGATTCTCTTCACGCATTCTTGTTTTGCGTTACCTATATTCTCTCGCATATTGCAGGTTGAAATGTTTTACAATGTTTTCGTCCCGCATACCAGATACGGAACCCAGGTGTCTGACAACGACAGGAAACGAAAAACGTCTAGAATATCGCCAATTCATTCACGGGATTAGTGCGCTTGAAAACGCGCAGCCAAATATACAAAAAAAAAAAAAACACGAAATCGCTTTAGTTCATTGGTAATTTATTTTTATGTTCTTTAATAGTTTTGATACGACAATTTATCCGCACAATCTATCCTTGTGCTTTAATAAGTAATGAAAGAAGAAGAACGCCCCAAGAACAAGAAAAGAAAAGAACAAGGCGTAGCGCAGTGCGCGAGATATCTACGAAAAGAACCTTACGAACCATCCGCCATCACCATGTCATCCAGCCGACTGAGTACGTAGCAATTTTTTAATACCTGCGGGGACCGCTTGATAGAACAGTTTAGGACAGCCACCCAGACAGTCTCGACCCGCGGAGGTCTCAGCAAGGTAGTCTTTTCGATTGAAATGAAGTGAGAATCAATCTAAGTCCGAAACTGAGATCCCGGCTTCAAATCCTTAGGCGCCCCCGGGGCTAAGCCCACAGGCGGTTTCAGGCCAGGCAAAATGTCCGTCGCGGCCCCTACGTGTTTTTGTATTCCGCTTTCCCTGCCATTTTCATCCTCTTGGTCTCATCGAGGAGGAGGAACTGAAACGGAGGTCTCAGTTTGACCGTAATTACATCGTGTTCGCCTCTAACGTGCTGCAGCAACCGAGGAAGAAGACCGTTGTTTTTCCTCCTTGTTTTATAAAAAAAAAATATGTCAAAATTTATCACCAAGAGATACTTATAAAACCCCTAATCAAAAAATAGTTTACCAGAAAAAAATAATAGAGAAAACACAGACCTTTCCATGGGAACCTTTATTCAAGGCATTCGCAAGACGTAGAAAACGACGGTAACATAGTATATGAAGGTCTCGACACGAAGACGCATGACCAGTCGGATGTTGTAAAACTTAAAAGAATGTTCGGTAATATTCCTGGACGCCTAAGTACGGATCGCCCGACATATATATTGCAGTTATGCGTCTGCCTTCGGCTGTAGCCAATTAAGAATACCGTACAGTGTCAAAAGGGAGTGCTAAGCAAAGAAAGGGAGTCATTTAAGATTATCAACTTGTTGCCGCCCCCCAACTTGGTAATGCGGAGTACTCCGCACATCCACTTTCTTAATGGACAGGAGGTTGCAGCGCGTGACTCGCATGACCGGATTAATTATTTTCCCTTGTACTTCATGAGTTTCCCCCCAGGTTACACCTATGGGTCCTATTCACACTGCTGTAGGTACTGAACTGAAGCACAGACTATAGATATGACTGCGCTAATTTCGCTCTCAGCGACTGGCTCAACCAGTTTGGCGCACACTGTCTAAGCTGAGACTGCTGGCTGCTTGAGTCAGAACTTGAGATGAGACTGACCGGCGTTCGCTAGCAAGGGGCCTTAGTGTCGCATATTGTTTGCAACGTTATTCTTTTTCTGCCAGTTATTGTTGTGCAAGAAGGCTCACATTGTTCTTCTCAGTAGTTCGTCTAGACGGAAATTATGGGCCACAGAATTCAGGTTATTTTTGGAAAAAAACAAGAATTGCCAGGGCAACTTTTTTTTTAGTACTGAGGACGGGACACTTTGATCACTATCGTCACATGAGGACTGGCATTTGTGTCGTACTAATGGCGGCCTTTTGGTCAGAGAATGGAAGAAATTAACAATGCTTCGATGTAGAAGATGCGAGGACATTCAAAACGTTAGTACGATGCGAGGCCGGAATTGAACACAAGAGACGCGTAAGCGTTCATTTCTAACTGGGATTAAGTCAATCGGTTGGCAGCAGATAATTGGCTTTACAGCTGCTTGAAGTATACAATTTTATTACGGCTTCAGTGTGGGTCGGTGCATCGTTATTACCGGTTGCGGATTTTTTACCATCGAAACTGGGAAATCCAAAAAGAATTGTAAGGTAAAATAAAAAATAAAAACACACACACACACACATTCTGTTGACTAGCGAAAGTGACTGTGGTCGGCTAAATGCTACAAACTGTGGGTCGATTACCGCCATTAATACGGTAAGAGGTAAACTGCTACTTGGTACGTCAGATAGCACTGCAGTTCGGAAAGGGTCTATTATACTTTCTTAACTAGATTGGCTTCTCAAAACTTCAAACGTTTGCTTAACTCGCGAGCATGCAGCGTTCAGCGGTCTTCAGTCCGACTGAACTCTCTGGTGATATGGGAATGATGAACATGTATGTAAAAGAAAGCTCGCTATTGTGTATTTGTACATAATGGTCATTTATTTTTCGAGTACATTATTTTTCTATACTCACTGTCAATTCAAGAATCGAAGTGAAGCACGTCCAGCTACTGACTGCTCGCTTTCTGTTACCCCACCAATAAAACGGCACAGGGGCACGTAGACTACACCACACTTTATCAATCAGTCGTGGGTTGTCAATTTTAGTACAGCAACCGAACCCGGCCTTCCGCTATAGCAGTTCCTTGAGAAAGAAAACACCAAACCGTACGCCACTAAAAGTAATTATTCCTTCCGTCTCATTTTAAATGCTTCAACCTTGCAGATTTTGTGTCACTGTTTAGACGTTGTATTATGTAGATATTTTTGTGCGTGTGCATCTTATATATTGTAGAGTCATTTGCTAAGGATTGTTAAATCTGCGCTCACCTGTCGACGCAAGTGTGCATAAAATATTCCGCGAAACTTTTGCAGCTGGTGAAACTTTGTGAACAAAACTTCAGACTGATGTCGTTTCAGCGGTCTTGTTTACGACAAAAGAGGTGTAGCCGAGAACGGTGATTTTCATTTTCTTGGGAGTTTATTCAATTTCTAGAAGTATTTGAGACTAAACATATAGCCGCGTGTAGGGCACAGGAAAGGGGGGGGGGGGGGGGGGGGGGGGGATCGGTGACTGAGTGGGCTAGCGCACACCAGCTTGGAGCACGTGGAGCGAAAGCTCGTGCTGCAGAACCCAGAATCCCGGGCTCAACCCCCCCCCCCCCCCCCCCCCTTCCCGTTTAGACCTGGATGAGCATCGTACTGGCATGCGGTCGTTTATCGCTACTGCGTGATGCGCGTTAAAGACCCCAGGCTAGCGTTTGTACTGCACTGGCTAAATTTCGCATCTACAGCTCGGAGACTCGTCGCCCGATGAGGCACACCACGTTCTAGGCTGTATGAACATACACACAACCCGATTTGTTTTAAAGCACAGAGCAGTCGTATCCGTACAGGGTCACTCAGCGGGAAAAAGCATTCAGTAAAAAGGCGTCCTTCTATTATTTGTAGCAGTAAACTTCGTTTCACCATACGTCCAGGTATGTCTTACTTTACAAGCTGATAGGACCGATCGGACCGCGTGAAAAGCGCAGTATCTGGTGCTTTCCATGTGTCTGTACGTTTTCTATAATCGCTGAACCAATCATAAATAGCGAAGTTCGAGTGACTTGCGCTTTTAGCGCTTCTCTGATGGTCCCATTTCTTCGTAGCGTTTGCTGCATCTGAACTTTAACTGAAGCGAAATAGAGTACAATTTGTTTGGTCAGTTCTATTTGCGATGACGATGATACTTAGTACCGGTTCAGTGGTGATCGTAGCTCTACTTGAACTATACTTCGTTTCAGCTTCGGTCCGAGCGCGGCCGATGTTACGAGTAGAAGGGCCAATCAAACAGCGCAGAAAGCGAAACGTCATGGCGTGCTCTCTGCAGTTGATAGGACCAGCCGGTATTCGCCGTGTATCTGTGCGCGCTCCCCCGCCGGATAGTCCTCTCAAGAGCAGAGAGCACGCCATGAAGCTGCGCTTTTTGCGCTCTCTGATTGGCCCTTCGGCTCGTAACATCGGCCGCGCTCGGACCGAAGTTGAAACGAAGTATAGAACAGTGGATTCTGTTCTTCGTCAATCTAATGGTACCGTCATCGGACTCCCCCATCGTGCTTTTCGTAGACTTTTCGATGTTATTGGATGGCGCAGTAGGCTCAGAGGGGGCATATGTTTGAATCGGTTCGATCGGGTGACTCATGCTTTGTGGATCCCGAATGGCGGAGACGATCCTCACTCATCTATGGGCATAAGAAAGGCGGTTGCAAAAAATTGAATCCAATTATCATAAAAATGAAATCAAAATTTCAGGAGAAATTACAAATGCGCGTAGAACACCTCTGAAAGCGTTATCATTGACGTCGTCTTTCTTCAAGCATTTCTTTGTCTGTCAAAGTCACCTGAAAGCATGACAACATATAAGTTTACAGCTTCATTATCGTCACCAACTTCACTGTCATCATCCGTTTTGTTATTTGTAAAACTTGCATCGAGGGTGATGACTACCGGTTCCTTATTTGACCACGTGAAATAACTGCCGAAAATCTTTGACTCCAGCCAGATTCATCTGGTCTACACTCCGAGGATAGTGGTCAACTCTTACGCGTTTTCTACTCAGAAAAGAATTGGGGAACCGCCGCGGACAACGGTGAATGAAACAAGGAATTTAGCAGACGATACGAAGATACCAAGCACCCAGCAATGACCTCCTTCAACGACGACGATCGCGCGGGGAGTCGGTAGAAGCATTAAAGGGGTACGGACACGAAATTTTAGCGTCGATCTTTCTGAATAAATATGGGCTAGGGACAGGCACCACCTCGGAAATGTTAATATCGCTCTGTAAAACACAGGACAACTAATTTTAAACTTAATTGAACGATTTCAAATTCGCATCTGGTGGATGGTGGGAAGTTTTCGTGACATCACTTGTGGCATAGGAGCAGCGCCGTTCTGCGGCAATACGGCGTGCCGGCAGAAGTAGCCTAGGTCTGAACGCTTTTGCAAAGCCTTGGCGGAGAAAGCCAAAGAGTAGTTGGCCACACTGAGCTCGCTTTCGTTGCGGCACTTTGCACGACACGACCCGAGCGTGCTTCTGGCACGGCCGGTATTAGTTGCTGCGAGTTGCGAGCTGGGAGCCGACGTTAAAAAAAGATATGTTTGAACTACGAGAGTTTCAGCAAGAGCCACGCAAATACCTGTTCACACTCGGAGCGGACACGCGCGTTTGATCGAAGTGCTGGATTCGCTCTATTAGACCGGTTTCGGTAAGCGCTTCTGGACCGATCTTTTACGATTGCAACTCGATACTGACATGACTCTGCAAAGAAAGGTCGGACCGACAATCGCGTAGCTCCCACGAACTGCTATAGCGCGACAGTGACCTAGCGCCGTGTCAAAATAAAAATGGCATACTAATAACAAAGTATGCATACCGTGTTGCAAAGGTAATCCGTATGGCGTTTATTTGAGCTCTATATCACACAAAACAAGGAAATAGAATCAATGAGAGTCCCTTTTCGACGACAGCGTTCGTCACCGCTGTCTCGGAAAACAAGGAGATGGAGATGACAAGGGAAAAAGATTTACCTCTGAAACTTAGTTCAGGGATCAAACTATTCATCCGGGAAGGGTCCACAAGGGTCACGCGGGCACATTCCACTCAGCAAGCCAGCCGGTCATGAGCAGACGGTCTTGTCCAAGGACCGCCGGAGGAACGGTGCGCCGAGTCGGTGTTGCTGCTAGGCCTACTATATTCTGCCGAGCTCGCTTGGTCGGTAGAATCCTGGCCGTTGTAGCTCTTCTCGGGTGTTTGCGGATCCTGCATTCTTGATCGTCGTGGCCTGTTTCAAGTACTCCTTCCTTTTTTCTTGCTGGTTGAAGTCGGGACGCACGAATTAGAGCACGTAGAAAAATAAATGTCCGTTGGTCGTCGCTGCCAAGTAACTGAGCGACGCTGTCGGCCATGTTGATTTGATCGTAAAAGCTGCAGAGCTGACGTAGGATTTTGTCGTAACCTGCGCAAAATTACGACAATTTCGTTTCGAGAATACGGGTTTTCTCTCAAATTTGTCGTACGCACTTCGTCGTAAGTTCGCTTTGAGAATCCGACCTCAGAGCTGGCTTTCTCAGTGGTGCCGTGGTTGCCGACTTGCCGTGGTGCAGCGTGCGTGCAGCCCTTGCACATCACAAACGGCCACGTTGTCACAGGTCGTAAATCGTCGACGCGCCACCAAGTGGCAACGCTCGTAACCACAACATCCACGCCGTAGCCTTTCCCGGCTGGCACAAGTGACGTCACGAATGCGCCCAATATCCCAAGACGCATCGCGCTCTCCGATGGCTGATTTTTGAGCGCGCGCCCAATCGGGCCCCTCAGGGTGAAAAATATAGCCATCCGTTTAAAATACAAGCGCCCGATTATGATTTACGGATATCATTGATCACATTAAACCTATTTCTGACCATAATAGGTGTATTTCAAGTTTCGCTTCAGTATCCCTTTAAAAGTGAGCCTGTGGTGGTCGCCGTCGGTGTTGAGTCCTCAGGAAACAAAGCAGAAGCAACACGATTAAACAATTCGAGGAAAAAAAAAGAGAGCTTCACTTTTTTTTTTTCAGTTGCACGTTATACGTTTGTTTATTTGCTTTCGCGGAACATGGTATAAAGTAAAAACAATACAGAGGAAAGGAATTTGAAATAATTAATTTGAAGCAACTTAAATTGCTAAAGTTTGTTCGGTCTTCGGGCAGAGGAAGAGGAAGTATTCACCACAACGCCAAAACTTCTTTTTGCAGTGGTAGGAAGCACATGGCATGCCGGCAATCTCCAAGTGTGCGATGGTGTATGCCCGAAGGCAGCCGGTTGACCAACAAACTATGACTATAGCAGACGAGATCGGGTTTACTACGGTTGATCGAATGCCATTTCATCGAAGCACCTTTTAGAGAATGGGCATGTTTTATCGAAGCACGGTTTAGAGAAAGCAGAGCCTCAGTTTAGAAAAACGCCGTTTATCGAAAAGGGGACGATTTAAAAAAAAAAGGCTTTCCTACTTCTCGCGTGTATCAGTGGTGCGCGTGTTAAGCCATGCCCACCGCTGCGCTCCCGCCGCTGCGCGGCCGACAGTCTGCGGCGGCTCATTACAGAAATGTTAACTCACCTGATTTACCCGTGCACGCCGCTTCGCGGCGGCCGAATTCGCTAAAAGGAGGCTCATCGCCATTTTCTTAAGCTGGGATCTCTATAAAGGCATTCGATAAACCGGAGTCGGTAAAACGGCGTTCGCTAAAACGAGCTTCTCTAAACCGCATGCCTCCGGACGAGATCGCGTACTAAAAAAAAAACCGCATTAAAAAGTATAACGACCTTACTCTGTCTAATATATTTACTAGGAATGGAAAAGCACATATGAAGATTTCGGATTATAAACTCAATCGAAGAAGAAAATAGGAGGTTATCGCACACGACAGTGGAAAAAAACAACTACAACAACAAAGTTGCAGACCGTCCTCCAGATGTCCGGGCATAGCGTAGCAGACGAACCGGCGGTAGTAGCGAATTAAGGAAAGTAAATGCTAAGCCAGACAAGACAAAGCGAAAAACGCGATGGTTCGCACGCCAAGTAAACAATAGTTAGCAAAAAGCAAAAACAACAACGTAAAAACAGGAAGAAGAAAGAAGCCGGTGGCGTAGTGTCGCCTCAAGCATAAAAAGAAAGTAGAGTGGAAAATGGAATGAGTTCCAGGACCGTCCAACGTGTGCAGGCCCTTATCGCAGAAGACGTTACTCGTCCCGCCGCTAACAATCGCAATTTGTGCACCATATATAACGGGACAAAAATCACCTTTATTTGCGCTACGACACTCTTCTGTTTTTTCTTTTGTACGTGCAAAAAGTATGTTTTTTTTTTTTTTAACTTCGTTTTTATTAGTTTTAGTAATAGTGCCTGATTTGCATGTGCACAATCGACTTCTTCCAGAGCATACTGACATCGCAGTAACGTACGTGGTTCGAAGTTGCCTTTTGCTTCTTCATGGGGAGACAATCTTAACGGGATTAGACAGCTCACCTATTCGACAAAACGATTTTAAACAACACAATCATGAGAAATGGGAATTGCAACAACAAAACGAGTTGATCGATAACTACAGTAAAGTCGAAACACAGCTATGTTCTAAAAAGTTTGCGCATTTCCCTTTTTCAAGAAACAGGGCGAAGGTACGTTCGTGTTTTGCCTGTCTTGCATAAGTTCTGGCAGAGCGTTTTCTTCAGGAGAGCCCTAAAATTGCACCCTGAAAGCTGTAACTTCTTTCCGCCGCGAAGAAAATGTCCTTCGCTCATGAGGTGGCGCCTATTTTTTAACATTCAAAGTAGCAAACACCGTGGCAATTTTGTTTCATTGGTCACCTCGTACGGAGATAGGCAAAACCAATGCGTTTAGGAGAATTCGTCTGCTTAAGGAAACTCCGAGCTCACCAGGGGCGCTGCGATCACTTTTTGCCCGCGCTTCGCGGTAGTTGCCAGTATTGGCTTACATCGTATTTGGTGGTATGATCGGAGCCTCAGCACCGTATGTCCGGCGTCGTCAGCCATAAGATCAGTTTTATACTTTATGTGTAGGTAACTTACTTTTCCAACAATGCCAAGGGGGTCTTTTATCGTCGGGGTGGTAGTCCAGGGAACGTTCTTAGAAGACAGTCACTGCCTGATGTCACCGTTCCTTGTTGTCAACAAAACTTTGGTTGAGTCTAGCTTGTTCATATGATTTGAAAAATTAAAAGTGCGAAAGGAAACACAGGCGAAATATGAAAACACGTAAGAAAAAGACAGACGAGTTGTCGTCGTAACAACACACTCAGCCCTTCTGGTGTAGCGTGGTATATAATAACACTATTGTG
Source organism: Ixodes scapularis (assembly GCF_016920785.2). Lineage (NCBI taxonomy): Eukaryota > Metazoa > Arthropoda > Arachnida > Ixodida > Ixodidae > Ixodes > Ixodes scapularis. The sequence goes on from NW_024609881.1 coordinate 67,990,244, forward strand.
CTTCATGTGGCCGAGTATAAAGCGGAAGCACAATTCAGATTTGTTTAAGCTCATCTCCTCGTGGTAGCCTTTCTTTGCTGCTCATGGTACGAGGTTGAGGCGTCCATGTGCAGAGTATAAACAGTCTAAATTAGGTTTCCCTATGTGGTATGGTGAGACTGGTTTAAGATGTAGATAACAAGTTTAGTGAGTGAAGTACGTTTTAAGAGCTGTTTCGATAAAAAAGGTATGACATGCAGATTGCCAACGCCATAAGGGTGAGCGCGTCGTAGTTAACCATCCTTCGTTTACTAAAATCGTTCCAGCGCTTATTTATTTGTGTTTTCATAGCTTCGTTGCCACGTAAATAGAGCTACCACTAATGCCTGTCCCGTTGTCAGCGAGATTCACAAATTCGTCAACGTCTTTTTGTCGGTGCTGCGTGCGTATTTAAGAGCAAGCATTTAAAATATAGTGTCTCGTCTGGTGCGTGGTCTGGGTTGACAGTAGAGTTCCGCTGACATGGTTCACGAGGTAGACCCGAGAGGAGGAACTTCGTTCTGGTGTTCGAACCAACGCCGCTCGGGCGGTCAACAAAGTCAAAAGTAAAATTGGACGTTTAGTGATTTATACAGCGTAATGTTGGTCTGCCAGGATGTGGCGACACAGGTTTACACTGTAGATGAGCAATTTTGCCAGTGCAGTACGACAGCTAACCTGGGGTTTTTAACGTTCTCACACAGTAGTGATACATGACCACACGCCGGTACGATGCTTATCCAGAACGAAACGGGCAGGGGTGGGGCTTGAACCCAGGATTTCTGGGTTCTGCAGCGCGAGCTTTCTCTCCACGGGCGTCGAGCTGGTGTGCGCTTTAGCCCACTCGGCCACCGATCCCCCCTCGGGCGATTAACCTTGCCATATTGGTACGCTGGCCATCGGTCCCTGGCGGTGGCTATACACCGATCTTTGATGCACGTGGTGAATTGAATTAGTAACGTTCATATTACGGGCATTTTAATATTATCTTGATGGAATTAAAACATTTTACTGCGCTGCCAAAATGCTGACCTTTACATGTTGTGAGCTCTTACAAGCACTGTATTGTAGAGGCGACGAACCTGTGAGGTGACATTTGACCAATAAACTTGCAGCAGGGCGGACACGCCTACTTTTTTTTTTATGTGACAGAGAGAATGGAGAGTCATTTTCTTAGTACATATATCTAGCTAACGAGCCTGATGTTTTCTACGTTGTTCCTGCAACTGGGCGACCGGGCGTATTAACAACAGCATAAACAGTGTTAATCATTTAGTTGTTCTGGTAAGGTTCGCGATTCCTGAAGAAAGGGACTAGGTTATATATAGCTAAAAGAAAAGCAAGCAAACATTTTTTTTAAGTGCGAAATATAACCTGGTTGATGTTTCATGTTTACAGAACACAGAGCGTTTATTGTGTGCACTATATAAGGAAACTTAAAACATTATTATGAACACTCAGAAAATGTGTGTAAGTCTCAATACATGGTAAAATATAGTTGATGGACGCCGCCAAGCACAATTTAATAGTAAAGTGTACTATGAAATAGTCAAAACGTAGGCGAGCTGCCGAATTATTTTCTTACTTTAACCAAAATTGGAAAAAAAGAACTGACCAAAACTTACCGTCCCAAACATAGCAGCTAATTTCTTTTACGTCATTGCCTTCATATAACCATCGAAACTTTTTTGACGTTAACCTGCTCGAACCGAGGACATCATTAGAACGAACGGGTAACTCATAGCCTGCAAGAGTAACACAAGCAATATCACAAACAAAGAACAATGAACGCATCCTGACATTGAAACTAACCAAACCCCATTTCTCATCCCAAGAAACTTTCTCATTCCCTCCCTCCCTTCCACCCTCAAGACGCCATGAGGGTACTGACCGGCGGCTCAGAATACGTACTTTCTCTCAAAAGTTTCCTGTAATGTAACTATATTTTTCTTTTCGTAAATTTTCCCCAGTCTAGTTCTCATTGCATGCATATGTTTGCATGCTTGGAGGTGAGCTGATTGGTCTGAGATGCCTCTGAAGGTATCAAGCTGAACGTAGACTTATAAACGAAAGAGTGGAAAAAACGAGATACAGCAGTGTGTGTCCCTCGTGCTCCCATTATTCGTTTTCCTCTCTAAGAACAAGACACACAAAGCAGTGTGTGTTTCTTTTTCTCGCCTGCTTCGTTTTTCCTTCTACGTTCAGCTGGAAACCCTCAGATTCATTTGTTTGCATGTTTATCAATTTTAGAGGTATGTCATTTGCACAAAACTGCTTTTTGGGCTCTGGAATTTAATTTTTAAGACATCTCCAACTCTCACTTATGTAGATAAACACTGTCTAACAGCCCATCAAAGACCAAAGTCTGAAACAAGAAGATAATAAATTATTCTATTTGTTTTTTTGCTTGGGGTTTTCTGTGAGTGCCTGAGATGTTTTGGGGCACTGGACGTTTGGGTTCGTGTAAGCTTGTTGACATCAGTTCGACGAGGTTAACGGCCTGAATGTTTTGGTGCTTATATAAAGTCGATCTCGAGATACTGACGAGTGTCTGAGGTTTAAACGGTATGCATGTTTGTTGATTTCTTCCCCCAGTTTTGGGTTAAACCATAAACAAAATCAGATTTAGCTTATTCATTTCTTATACATTTCAAACTGCAGGCAATAACAAGACATTACACGGGCAGTAGAAGTTCTTTCGAACCTTTTTTATCGAGAATAAAAAAAAAATGCAACGTGAAAAAACTACGAGTTTATGATGTAGCAGGTCTATTTATTTTACTGAAAATGTTGATTTTGATTTTAAAAAAAACGGCCGCTTTTAATGAATGAAAAAGCTAACAAAGCAAACTAATTAAAGTTATTAACTACGCGATCGTTGTTGGGTGCTTTTAACGGCGGTCATCTCAATTTTGACTGTTGTGGGAGTTATATATTGTGTCACGAATAAAAAAAAAAAGATTGATTCAGAACTAAAAGAAAACATATTGAGGCAAACCTGTGCCTGCAAAACGTAAAGAGAATGGTACCCGCATCTTGCTTAGCCAACGTAAGGGCAACCGCCCCGAGGCAGCGTGATACCGCTTTACTTGTACACGCGGTAAGTCCAGGAAGGCTCTGACCCAAAACGGATGATGGCACCAAAGAATATGCTGGAACTTTCCAGAACAACTCCCATTCACAAAATGAAAAAAAAAGAACCAGGCCGAGCAAGGTTCGAACCCCTTTCCTTCGCGTAGTAGCCGAGTGCGTCGCCAAATACACCACGCACGCGGCAATAGTACCTTAAAATAAGCTGCACGAAGAAAACAACCTTTTTTGTGTGAATTTTTAGCTTGCGAAAAACTTTTACTTTCTTTCTTACGGATCGTATTTGGAAGTTTCATTACTATAGTAATCGCTTAACTACGACCAACTATACAAACGTTTCAACTGGTTTGCTTGTCATTATTGGTAATCTGAACGAAACCAACACTTTCAATTTTTCTGTTTGGATCCTGTGCCTGGACCGTGCCTATGGTGGAATTATCAGCCGTAGAAGCCAGCACCATAAGGTAAGCATCTGTTTGATATCATAACCCTATGGGCATGTGTCCTCCATCTGAAACAAAACGTGCAACGCTGTGGAGGTTCGGGAGGGTGATCGCGGCAGCCCTAGAAACTGTTCGTTCCCCATCCCTCAGACACAAACCTTCGTCGTTTAAAGGGGTTAGGACACCACAAGAAAACAGGTAGATGACTCTTGACATGAAGTGGCGAGTGTTTGAGCTTAACACTAATTTTCGCGATTTGTATCGTTTTAGTAATTCTATGTGGTGATCAGCCAGGCCTGACAAAACATCTGACGTCGATGACAAAAGACCAGCATAATTTTAACATCTCTTGATAACAGTCCCTCTCATCGCTGCTGTGATCTATGCGAGACACGTCGTAAGTATACTGTGCTAAACCTTAGAGGGACCACGAAACGAATTTTTAGCTTCTATCTCCTTAGCTAAGAAATCACGGGGTTGTGAAGTGCTTGGACATCGGTATCGTGACTTCAAGCTTCCACCGTTCGACTTAAGCATACCGTGGAACTTGTCATTCGCAAGCGATAATAAGCGCCCCCATGGCAATCACAGGCGACTAACGCGAATCCAAATATCCGTCGGCGGAATGATTGTTGACGAGCGCATATGATTCGCGCGACGCAGTGCTCGTGCCCAACGCGGCTCTCCCGCTCGGGTGAGAGAACCTCCGTTTCCGGTAGAAAGGCATACTTTACGTCGCGACCACGTGATTTGACATGTTGATGGCCGAGTCCGGTCGAGTCAAGGAGGAAAACAGCGATGAATAACTTCTTTTTTTCTGGGGGGGGGGGGGGGGGGGGGGGAGGGGGGGGGGTTGGCGGGTGGGGGGGGGGGGGGGGGGGCAAAACTGGACGCACAGCGGAGCGCAAGTGTGGTATGCTTCTTGCATAGGGGTTGCGATGATGTTAAACCTTCAAGCTGTTATTGACTAATCGAGAAAAAAAAAATACTGGGTGGAATTCAAGGCAGCTAGCAATGAAATAAAAAAAACAACTATCCTTTCAATCAAAGCTAATTGTAGCTCGGCGTCGTTTTGACGTCGTTGCAACAGCTGCAAATGAAGCAAACGACTTGCTGTCCGCATAACGCGAAGACGGATTCCCGCTCCGCGCTCTATGGACATGGAGGATGCATTGGTGTCTTCATTTGGAAAAAAAAAATAATAGGAAAATAGTTTCAAGACCCCTTTAAGCTGAGACTGCAGCGAAAGCAACGAGCGCGAGCTAGCCCGCGATCCTCGCTTTCAGACGTGCATTTCTAACGCGAGAGCTCGTACCACGAAAGGACGCTTCGAAGCAGCGACCTCGAGCTCTCGGCTCGTACTTTTGGCATTGGCTGCCAGTCTCAGCTTAAAGGTGAACGGAGTTTAGACGCTTTTGCACACGCGCCAGAATACAGACGCCATTTCTGAGCTTCTCTCGTCTTACCCGAATGCCTGGCAAGTGAAGCGGGTGTTGAGGAACTTCCACAAAGGCCAATTCTGGGAAGAAGGACGCAGTAGAATCGAACGTGGCAATAATTTTCCTGCTGTGGTCTCAATTAAGGAAAGTAAACGTAAAAAGAGGAAACATAATTTGAGAGTCGTTCATGGCGGCGCCCCATGCACAGGTGCTGCAAAACGTCTATGGGAGATTGCGACGAAGGGAGCGATGCCGCCAAAGTCATCGTCTCAAATCCACGTGCTCGAAACTCGGAGGGTAAACGAGAAAGTCCAAGCACGAGACGCCGAGATATCCCAAGTCTGCGACTGCGTGCGAAGGAACGGTCGAGTCGAGACTGCGACGTCGCGCCGCCAGGGACAGTTTGCATGAGTACGCAGAATTGTACGGTAGTAATTACCAGTATTCGATTTACATGCAACTTATTACTTTTTGAAGTATTTTTGCAATGGTTCGAATACATTTGTTAGGAAAGCATCCCAGGGGTAATCTTATTATATTTGGAAGTAATAAAACGTATTGTTAGTTACTACTTTTCCCTCCGCTTTTTACGGGCGCTCTTTGTACGAGCTTCCTACAGAAGAATCCTGGGACAAAGTCTCCGCCAGGAAGATGACTTATCCAAATTATTGGATTAACTAGTCAAGCGTTATATAATTCGGAGGTTCTGATTCAATATTACGCGGTATAAAAGATCCCTTTTTAGACCGGCCGAAAGATCAGCTGTTCCGATAATCTGAATTAATTGGAGATTAACGGTTAATTTTCTCAGGTAAGGGCTAATTACTTTTCTTCTCTAGTAATCCAGTAACATATTTGCATATGTCTTCACCAACTCTAATGTAATCGATTACTTTTTTTCGAGAAACGAGTACACCACAGAGAAACGAGTGCACCACTGAGAGGACGTCACCGACCTTTCAAACATGGCGGCCTTCCCGGACGAGCGCCGGGTCCCGCGATTAGATCGAATTAATCTACAAAATTACCGCATTCTTCACGAAACAAATTTATATTCCATAGTTCAGTATTTTTTTTTTTTTACGTAACCTTATCGTTTTGAGGTTCGCACTCTCGTACGTGCGTCACACTCCAAAAGTGCTTACTCAGTCACTCGTCGCACTAGAGTAACAAAACATACATTTTTTTGGCACGAAAGAATTCGTGCTTGCGCTCCTCCAATACCATTTTTTTTTTGTCGTTTGAGAAGTGCTGCCGATTTCGCACGCAAAGTTTTTATAGGTACCCTAGGGGCGTGAAAGCACGGGCGCTCCATGGCCGAAATGCCACGGAAAGCTATCGCCAAAAGAAACAAAAAAACTGTCATTAAAAAACTTCTGTGTCTATCGGGTTTCTCGTTGTTTATCCGTTGTCTTGTCTCCACTCCCTTTCCAAAACTTTTGAATAAGGTCCAACCGTTTCATCATTAGAGCTCGTGAGTTCGGCACCTAGCCTGCTCGCATACCGAAGCAACAAACACGCACGTGTTGGGCTGCAAGACTGCCGGCAGTCTGTCCAGTGGAACGGTGTATTTAGAGCGTGCGGCACCTATTGTTGTAGGCGTTACTAAAAAAATAGTAACGAAATACGTTACACCTTAGTTGCATACAAAGGAATGCGTTAGCATCCTACGTTACGTCAAACAAAGAGGAACGCGCTATCGTTACCGATAATAAGTCACGCACATTAATTTTGCTTTACTTTTTTAAATTATGAATTAACACTTTTTACTCTTTGACGTTACAAGTATGCATAAGAGCCAGATATAAAAAAAATGTTTTTTTATAAAAATGTGAGCATATTTTTTACAATATCACCTAAATACTCATTAGAAAAAACACAAAGACGTAAAAATATTAAAAAAAACATTAACCAAATCGGCGCCTTAAAACACAAAAAATTGAAGTGTAATATTTTTTACGTCTGGGGAATTATATGTAACGAGTGACGTAACTACGTTTCCTATTTCTCAAAATCAGTAACGTAAGCAGGTTGCGCCTGTCTGTTTTAAAAAGGTAACGAGTACATTACTACGTTACTGAAAACAGTAACACGTTATCAGTAACGCAGTTACTATTAACAAGTTATCGCCAACACTGGCAGCAGCGCCGGCCTACGGATCCCCATGTGGGGGGGGTTGAATCCCGGCCGATGGGCCCGCAATCTGACGGAAGCTTATTGCGGAGAAGGCGCCGTGTAACCGAGCTTTCGGTTGCACGTCAAACAATCTCCAGGTGGTCGAAATTAATCCTCAGTCCTCCGCTGGGGCGTGCCAGATGCCCGTCCTTGGTTTGGCGCGTAAAACCCCCAAGTTTGACCCAAATGTTCTGCCAACACTAGCGACTCCTCAAAAAGACCCGAGCTTCATCTTGGCATAGAGTGCCTGTCGCCTCAAGCTACTAACCAGAAAGACTGAGCACGGCAACCCCTAGGGGTGGAGTTGAAGAAAATGGACGAAAAAAAGTGCATCCAAGAATTTCGCAGAGCACCCACTTGAACACAGGCACGCTGGGAACCGACGATTCTGCTGCGGTGTCAAACAACCTCAACGTTGTTATCGACGGCCACCACGCTTGGGCACTCGTGGACACCAGAGCCGAGTATTTCGTTTTGAGTGGGAACCTCTCTCGGAGCCTTCGCAAAGTGACGACGCCGTGGGATGGACTTCAAATACGAACCGCCGGAGAACACTTCATTACACAAGTTGCGAGATGCACTGCTCGCGTCGTAAATGACCGTGAGATGTGCCCGGTGAAGATCGCCGTCTCTCAAGACTGTGCAGGGGACATTATCCTCGCAATGAACTCTCCCTGCGGGAATGACGCCGTCATCGACTTGGGGGCAAGCCAGTTGACGCTGCGAAAGCCTGTTCTGCCGCCGGTAGAGTTTAACACGAAGTCAGCCGCGGTCCGAGTTGTGGCCGACCATTTGAACCTGCCGCCGCGATCGAGTGTTTTCGTACCCATCATAACAGACGCAACAATGTGCGGCGAAGCTCTTCTGCAAGGCAGCGTCCAACTGCTCCGTGAAAAAGAAATTGGCGTCGCACGAGGCGTAACTGATCTCCAAGAAGGACGTACAACTGTTTTTGTGATGAACTTTCAAGAGGAGCCGCAGCACCTAAATTAGGTACAACCGTAGACCACGTCTAGGAGCTTCACGCGCAAGCTGTGGTCACCGAAATCTATGAGGAAATCTCCTTGTAACGGCACAAAATCGCGTCGCCTCCGGAGCTCGTCACCAACACCGAGCTCCCAGCTTTAAACCGCCGGCAACTGGTTGATCTCGCTGAATACAGTGACTGCATTGCTACGACCGCTAATGCTCGCCAAACACCAGTTGCGAAACATCGCATCGTTATGGACGGCGACGTTCACGTAGTCCACCAGTCAACGCACCGTGCCTCTTTGAAAAAGAGGGAAGTCACCCGAAAACTTATTCAGAAAATGATCGACGATGACAACATCCAGCCGTCAAGCAGTTCATGGGCTTCACCAATCGTGCTCCTAAAGAAGAAGGACGAAACACTGAAATCCTTCGTGGACTGTCGTCGACTCAAGGCTTAAAAATGAAAGACGTCTACTTGCTTCCACGCATCGGCGATACTCTAGAATCTAGCCCATTTGCGCCACTCCCGATACTTTTCGCCGATGAACTTGAAAGGTAACTACTGGCAGTTCCAAGTTGAAGAACGGGAACGGGAAAAAACTGCCGTCGTCACGCCCGATAGACTGTACAAACTTAGAGTGGCGCTCTCCAAACTTGGCATAGCTCCGGCGATCCTCCAGCGTGTCATGGAGCCTGTGCTAACAGGCCTAACATGGCATACAGCCCTCGTCTACTTCGACTACGTTGTGGTGTTCGCCAGCATCTTCGACGAGCACTTCGATGGCTCCGTGCCGTACTTCAAGCCATCAAAGGCGCTAGATTAACCCTCAAGCCAACAAACTGTCGGTTCACTTATAGTGAGTTCAAATTTGTAGGCCATGTCGTGAGCAGCGTTGGTGTTTGACATCACCCCGAGAAGTGGCGCGCTGTAGCCGCATTTTCCCCGCTGTTGGACAAGAAAGCCGCAAGAAGATGCCTAGGCTTCTGTTCCCATTGCAGTCACTTCGTTCGAGATGTTGCGAATCTTTCGGCGCCACTGATATATCTTACGAAAGACGCCGTAAAGTTTCAGTAGACAGAAGAGAACCTGCCGGTGCCCGACGTGCTTAAACAAACACTCCACACACCTCCCGTCCTTGGCCATTTCGACCATCATGCAGGGAGATAGATTTACACAGACGCAGGTAACACGAGGCTTGGCGCAATGCTAGTCCGAATGCAGGAAAGATTGTAGCTGGTAATCGCCTATGCAAGCCAGACGCTGTCCAAGGCCGAGGGTAATTACTTAACGACGAAAAAAAGAATGCATCTCCGTCGTCTGGGCCATCACCAAATTTCACTGGTACCAGTACGGAGGTCCATTCCGAGTGGTTACGCACCACCACTCGCTCTGCTGACTAGTGAATCGGGCAGCTGCCGGCGATTGTGGGGACACCAGCACTGAGTGCGCCATGATCACCATGGGATGACCCACCCATGGTCTCATGGCGGCATTGAGGAGCAGCCTTGCTGACCTCCGAGCTATAATGAACAGCTTTATTGAATACGCGACCTATAATTGCTAACTTCGCGTCGTTCAAAGAAAAGCAAACTATCCTAGGTAATGCGAAACACTTGAAGGAAACTCGTATCAGTTTATCGGAGGATTTCTCTGACGTAGTGCGCAAAAAACGACGGCATCTCTGGGAATTTGCCAAATCACGCAAAACTGATGATACACGAGTTAGACACAGGCATGAAGTACTGTATCTAAATGATATTAAAAATGTTTTCGAGGATGATACAAGTCAAGTAGTCCAGTTCAAGTGACCGAGCACTGGCTCGCACAAAACTGCTTCCTTTGTTGTAATTAACTGCCGGAGCATCAAAAACAAAATTGAAGATTTCAATAGCCTGATACAAACTGTTAAACCGTCGGTTGTTATCGGTACGGAATCCTGGCTGGACGAGGATATAGCTGATAGCGAGGTATTTCCCGAGCATTTTACGTGTTATTGAAAAGACAGAAATTGTCACGGAGGCGGTGTGTTTATCTTGGTCGACCACAATATTCCTTCAATCAGAATAGAAGTTGAAAGCTCGTGCGAAGTGGTGTGGTGCCAATTGAGACTTTGTAATGGAAAAACCTTATCAGTATGTTCTTTCTACCGGCCACCAGCAAGTTCAGTTGAGGTATTATCAAAATTCACAACCATGACTGAAGCAATAAAAGCTGATTGTATTGTAATAGGTGGTGATTTCAATCTCCCTAATTTTGACTGGAACCAACAAGGCGCTTTTTCTGGCGCAACTCGAGGGCACGCTGCAGTTATGTCTAATTTTATGAATTTGTTTCCACTCACTCAGACTGTGTTGCAGCCAACTCGAGGAAACCACGTGCTAGATCTTTTTCTCACAAATGACCCAGACCTGTTACAGTCTACCCTAGTAATACCAGGTATTAGCGATCATGACATTGTTGTTTGTGAAATGAATCTAGGGCACATAAAATTGAAAACAGCAGTACTAGACGTATTTATAATTATGCGAAAGCCAATGCAGCGGAGATTTGCAACGCGATAGACTCGTACTTTATAGTTTTTGAAACACTTGCTGAATCTTGTACTCTAAGCGACCTTTGGATATTTTTTAAGAGGACGGTGCTAGAACTTCAAGAGCGCTTTGTCCCTACTTGGATCCTAACTACCAGACAAAATAAAACCAAGCCTTGGTTTACAAAACAACTTCAAAGGTTGACACAGCGAAAACAAAGAATTTATCGTGCATTTAAGAACAACCCGATTGCTGTAAATCTCAACAAATTGAAAGCAATATCCAGCGAATTAAAAACTAAAATAGCCGAAGCGAAATGTGCTTACTTTGAATCATTTCAGGGTAAAGTTAAAGAAAATCCGAAAGAACTTTGGAAGTGCATTAAGAAAAATATAAAATTTAACGTATCGGTTCCTACTCTTCTAGATAGTGACAATATCATTAACAAACCTATTGATAAAGCGGAATGGTTCAACAGTTATTTCAGCTCCGTATTTTTGTTACCAGTGGCAGATAATTTCCGAACTGAAAGGCCTGTTTGGGGTGGAGTAGCGCCCATGGAAGACATATTGTTTGATTCACATGGGATAAACATTTCTCTGGAGCGATCGAGTGTTTCAAAGGCTGCAGGCCCGGACGGCTTACCAAATTCCCTGCTGAAATCCTGTGCACGTTTGATTACTCCATATTTCAAAGTGATTTTTGAGAAGTCTTTGCACGATTGCGCTCTTCGTGACTGGAAAATAGCGTCTGTTGTTCCCGCTCACAAACCAGGCGCTCGTAATGTTATTTCAAATTACCGTCATATTTCTTTAAGTTCCGTTTGTTGCAAAACTTAGGAACATATTTTATATACGTCTATTCTGAAGCACATTGATAGTCATTCTCTGTTTAACCCATTCCAACACGGCTTCCGGAAAGGGCTGTCGTGCGTGACACAGTTAACAGAATTCACCCACGATATCGCACAAGCACTGGACAACCATACAACTGTAGACTGTGTCTTTATAGGCTTTCGGAAAGCATTCGACTTGGTTCCCCATACATTATTGGTGCAAAAATTATCGAATTTTAATATTAACCCTAAAGTTATTTCTTCGATTGCTGAGTATCTCCGTGAAAGGCGTCAGTACGTCGTAGTTAGTGGTGCAGCATCGACAATCACTGATGTGACATCAGGGGTGCCACAGGTATCAGTCTTAGGACCTTTACTTTTCTAAATTTATATAAATGATATTAATGAAAACGTAACGTCGTGTATGAGAATGTTTGCCGATGATTGCGTACTGTATAAAAAAATGACCTGTGAAAGTGATAATCAGATAGTACAGAATGATTTAGATGCAATATACACCTGGTGCGAAAAATGGGGGATGAAACTTAATCTAGATAAAACTGTGTCCATGACGTTTTCGAGAAAGCAAGTGAAAACTAATTTTCGTTATGTAGTCAACAATATTATGTATAAACAGTGTCTGAATATAAGTATTTAGGCGTCTACTTCACAACCTCGCTGAGTTGGCATCGACATGTGGATTTCAATATTGCAAAAACTAGCAGATATTTAGGGTTCATAAAGCGCAGCACTAGACAGTTTCCGCATGACATGCGAGAACTCTTGTATAAAACTAAAGTGCGCTCTATACTAGAATATGCCTGCACGGTATGGGACCCTCCGACAAACACTGGCAAAGAGAAAATAGAGAAAGTGCAAAACCTAGCCGCTCGGTATGTGTTAGGAAAACTAAAACGGGGTGGTGATTTTAGCGCGACGCGTGCAAGACAAACATTAAAATGGGACACACTCCAGCACCGTCGAGCAAAGCTTCGTTTAAAGCTTTTCCATAGCATATATCATTCACACTCTGGTATTCCATACCAAACCTATATTTCTTCACCACATTATGTACCTGCTCGTGTGGATCATGCCCACAAAGTGCGTGAGCTTAGATGCAAGACTGTAGCATACAGTAGCACTTTTTTCCCTAAAACGATTGCCCAATGGAATCGGTTGCCTTCAACCATAGCGTCTGTTATAGACAATGATGCTCTTTATGCTGCCCTAGAAACATTCACGTCATTCGATTGAAAACGTTCATTGCATGATTCTAATAATGTTTTTGTAAAACTTGTTGCAATCTTCTCCGTGTGTCGCGATAGTTGTGACTTTGTTGTTTCATGTTCGCGAAATCTTTTTTGTTCCATTGGTTGTCTTTTTATGAATGTTTCCAAAGTAGTACCCGTTACGTCATACTTGATTTTTTGTGTATAACCCCCCCCCCCCCCCCCCCCCACTGTAATGCCGAAAGGCGCCTGTGGGTATCAAATAAATAAATAAATAAATAACAGATTCACTCCCAAGACCACAACGAAGACATTCTCCACAGAAGTACTCCTTGACCTCATCCACGATGTTTCCAGTGCGGCGGCGCTGGCCACCTCGCAAGATCGTGTACGAACAGTGAGCAGCGCGCGCACGTGACATCCATGCATTTGTAAATCATGGAAGTCAGAGAAACTAAATGGCGCACACAGTCACACCCCACCGTGGACGCGAAACAATAATAGCTGAGCTCTTTCTTCAGCAATTCTTCCCCACTCCCAAGCAACAGTGATTGGGAATGCGATCCAATATTTTATGACTGTGCTTGTCGACTCCGGTTCTCTAGTAATCACTTCACGGGGCGACAAATGGCTCCAAGATTCGCTATAGAACCCCCATTTGACTCACCCACCGTGATGGACTCATTGGTCTCAACGGCGAATCATTCGATGTTTGGGAAACATCCATGATAAACATTGAAATCGCAGGTTTCTTGGTGAGCCATCCTTTCGTTGTTATTATTGGTATTCTGCAGGCCTTCGTCGTGGTACTAGACTTTTTCATTAAACACTTATTCCGAGTTGACCTCAGTGACAGAAAACGCGAACGAAAACCAGAGAGCCCCTATGCCCAAACCCAACGCGTTCGGCTTTCTGTTAGGTTTGTTTTGCCACCGAGGACCGCTACCGTAGTAATCACAAACATTTCATAAAATGCCGCAGAGTAGTATTGACTTTCTTGAGCGTCGCGCTGATCTTGTGGTAAAGAGGAGTGCTGAAATCGCCCGGAGCTTTTCTACAGTGTCGGAAACGCTTCCGGTTTGCCGTCCTTAGCTGTTCTAAAAAACCGGCCTCCTTATTTAAAGGTACAACGCTCGTAACCCTACACATTTTTGCCTACCATGAAGGCGAGTCTCCACTACCTCAGTTGATAAGAGCCATGCGCCAACGGCGCGAGAAAGCGCCTGTTCCGCGATGGAAAGAAAGAAATTATCACTGACCTTGCTGCAAAATGGGCTAGCCGCATCACTACACATGCAGGGTGATCAACAAAAACTGGTCGAAGTCACTGTTTTTTACTAAGGTGGTGTTATTTTTCAGGCCCTGGCGAAAAACATCAATTTTGGCGCATTCAATCGACATTCGTGCAGCTAACTCAGTCAAAGAAACTTCGCGCCGCCTACCTCTAAACCGGTAAGACGTTCGGACGGCCAAAACAAATTAACTGCTAAACACGGAAATCCTTCTCCTTTCAAACAGCCCCTGGGGTGCGCCGTTCATTCTGGTGAAGAAAAAGGACGGGACTTAGGCTTCTGCATCGATTACCGCAGGCTGAAGAACGTTACACACAAGAACGCATATTCACTGCCAAGGATTGACGACACTATCGAAGCTCTAAAGGGTGGTCAATTTTTCAGCAGAATCGATCTCGCGTCTGGATATTAGCAAATGGCGATGTCGAAAAAGTCACAAGATATGACGACGTTTGCCACACAACGAGGACTTTTCCAGTTCAATGTCTTCCGATTTTGGTTGTGCAACGCTCCAGCGACGTTTCAACGCATGATGCAGGTGATCGGGGTGGAGTTCAACTTCTGATTGTGCTGTCTCGATTATCTTAACATCTTTAGCAAGACAGAAAGAAGCCAAACATATTCCACACATCCGAGAGGTCCTACCTGCTCTGAGATAGGAACGTATCAAGTTAAATCTTTCGAATTGTCGCTTTTTCAGACCCAGTTTCTTGCACCTAGGCCACCGAAATTCGGCTACGGGAGTCGGAACCGATGTTACGCACAAAAGGTCTCCAAGTGGCGGCAGACTTCAGGCGTCGAGGATCTTCGCTCGTTTCTAGGGCTTGAATGGCACTACCGGAAACTGGTTGCTCACTACGCCATAATTACGGCTCCGCTTCACAAGTTGCTGGAGACACAAGCAAATTCATTTGGTCTCCTCAAAGCCAAGACGCCATCGAAGAGCGCGAAGAACGCCTCAAAAACTCTCCAGTTCTGACATTTCCCAACTGATCATCATGATCATCATTATTAACTAAACCTTGAAGGCCCTTACGGGCATTACACAAGGTGGAGGTACTCGCTGAATAAAGTGAAAGCCGTTTAGAATTCTCTGTAACGCCGAATTGGGGCGCAGCTCTTCAGAAGGAGGGGGGAAGGGTACTGAGGGGAGGGTAGACCCCTCCCTCCTCCTTCTCCTCCTCCCCTCATTCTTTAATATGCTCCGGGGGGTCACCTGACTTCGGGGGGTCACGTGACCTCGGGGGGGGGGGGGGGAGTGTCACATGACCTCAGAGGGGGGTCACATGATCTCAGGGAGGGAGCCCACGTGACCTCGGGGGGTCATGTGACCTGGGGGGTCACGTAGGTGCCACCTTGGGGGCTCACGTGAGCTTGAGGTGACCTTGGGAGGGGTCACGTGACCTTGGGGGGTCACGTGACCTTGGGGGGTCACGTGACCTTGGGGTGACCTTGATTACGCCAATGGCGACGGCGGCGCCGATGCCGCTCAAGCCGGAAACGGGCGCCTAAGAACTGCGCTCTAAAACATTATATAAAAGACAAACGTCCTAGCTTTTATTCTGCACACGGACGCAAGTGAAAACGGTGTAGGGTTGTGCTCTCCCACTTACAGTATAGTACCGAAAGGGTTATAGCCTACGGCAGTTGTACCCTCACGAGGCCTGAACTCCGGTACAGCTTGAGCAGAAAAGAAATGTTGGCCCTTGTTTAGTTTGTCCGCTATTTCATACGCTATCTGCGCGGACGGCGATTCACCTCGTGTGCGGACCGCAAAGCTCTGCAATAACAACACAACATCAAAAAAAAACAAAAAAACGGAAGAACCAGGAGGCCGAGTCGCTCGCTCGGCTGACGAACTCGTCAAATATGGCTCCGTCGTTTCACAAATACCGGGTGTGATGATGTGACTTATTGTGCAAAAGAAGAAGTGCAAGTGAATCCATGGATCGGCTCGAAGGGAGATGGAAGATGAAGAAGGGAAGAGGGTTGGAGTGCGTGCACGGAGCGCGTGCAAACGACTGGCCGGGAGAACGAGTTGGGCCGGGACTCGGAAAGACACCATCGGCCAGGGCAATCGGCGGCCTCCTTCTGTCTGACCGGCAGCCTGTTCCAGCGAGGGCAGCGCACAGAAACCTGCGTTGCCCGGCTCCCTACTGCGCGAGCACTTGGTGCGCTCTTGGGTCATCGACGGAAGCCAACCGCTCCCGCTCCTGACTGCCTGCCACAACCGTCGGCCGACAACGACAGCCCCAGACACAACACCCGCTGCTGCGCATGGTGACTCAAAGACATGGTGACTGTTGCGTTTTCCTTCCTTCCATTTTTTACTAAATTTTTCTATTTCTTTTAGTATATCCATATGAACTCTTTGATTTCTTTTGTAAATGCATGTTTTAAGAAAAACGAAGGACATTGAATCTTGTCAATTATTAACCCCAAAGAACCTCGCAACACCGGGAAAGCAACATGGCAACGCAGACTCATGACAATTTCAAAGTCTTCATTCACTGTGACGAACCTCCGACAAGAACAGCGACGTGACACACAGCTCTCGCCCATCATCGACGCCTCTTTCAGGTACGCCGCCAAGAGGGATACGTCGATACTCCGGGGCAGCGCACTTCCGCAACCGGCACAAGCTATGAGGCTTGCCGACGGCTGTCGCAGGTGGGCAAGAACACCAGAGCCCACCCCCGTCCCCGTGACACCCAAGCCTTAGATACCTATGGCCTTAGACTCCCTTAATGATGCACCTGGGGTCGGACATCTAGGGTGGGCAAAAACAATAAAAAAAGGCGCAGAACGTGTTTTTTTTTTAGATACAAATGGCTTAAAGTGTTGCCAACGGGGGGTCGCTATACGTTAAATGCTCTGTTCGTAAGCCACTGAACCCGAGACCACGAACACCACTGTTTCAGGAGGCAGCCATAGTCCCCTTTGAGTGCGTGGCTAGGGACATCAATGGGATGTTCATGACGACACTTAGAGGGCACAGTTACGCTGTGGTCGTGAGCGACTATTTCCCTCGATTGGTTCAAGCGTTCTCCTGGAAGACCGAGGAGTGTAAGGAGGTCGCCAACTGCATCGTTCGTAACTCTTTTAGCCGCTACAGAATATCACCGGCACTACACTCTTAACAAGAAAGAACTTCCGAGAGCCACTTAATATGGAAAATGTGCTCAATTTTAAGCACCCGAAAGGCAATATCCTGCCTTAAGCATCCACGGGCTGGTGGAACGCATCAAACGCGCGCTGATGAACTGCTTGAGTGCGTAGGTTAATGAGGTGAAGACTAACTGGGATATCAAGCTACGTCTAATCACGATGTCTTCTTGCTCGAGAGTGCATGAGTCGATTGAGTACAGTGGGCATTACCTGCTCTTCGGCAGAAACATGACAATCCCAGTCGACATGCTGTTAGACGTGTACAACCGCACTAACCCGTCGGCGTCTATTTCCGTCTATCAGCACGTGTTATGCCTTCTGACAAACTCAGAAAGGATTCCCATCCATGAAATCGTGAATGACAAAAAAGTGAGGTTCCACAGAAGCGCCAGAACCACGTCATTACCAATGAACAAGACAACAAACCCGGTGACACAGTCCTCTTACACTACCCTGCAGTGTCTCGAGGACAGTCCTCGAAGCTATATTTACCGTGGTTAAATCCATCTATTTCCACCAAAAAATCACTAGCCACGTGTATCGCATCCAAGAGGAAACAGAAAAGAGGAAGCGACGGGTTGTGCACCACAACCGTTTGAAACGAAAAAACGATATGAGAGAGCCGACTGTGTTCCCTGTTAGTACACTGTCCCACGTCACAAATTCATGGCGCGGCAGCTCCTTCCCTGACACTCGTGGACTTCACAGATATAATTGGCACAGAGAACTAAAATATTGCTGTAATGAACAGAGAAGACCAGGCTGTAAACGTCGAGGCGCTCGTACACTCTTCCACCGCTCGACGCAGTCGAATATCCGCAAACGTTCGACACACTGCAGTATCCACCGCCGCTCGAGGCAGTGGAGGGTCCACCGCCGGTGACGCGGGAGGCGGCATTTGCTCAGCGTCAACCGGCGGGTCACGTGATGCCCCAGTCACGTTGTTTATCTGCGTCATGCATTTCTGTTGGTGCGGGTCGCGTGACATTTATATTCTTCACGTTTTCTCGGCTATCACGGAGGCGCCTATTAAACCCCCCACCCCCACCCCTCTCTTCCGCTGCGTTCACGTCCCTTCGCAGCGGCAGTCTGCGGCGGCTGTGTCCTCAGTGCGGAGACCCGCAGCTTCGGAGTCGTCTCCGACCAATGGCAGTGGAAACAGTCGCAAATCATGTAACGGTTGGCCATGTGATTAATATTTACTCGCACATATTCTCGGCATAACGGATTTAAACCGACAAAAGTTTAAAAGGGCGGAGCAACGATATCCAATTGGAATGTTTGTTTGTTTTTCACTTTACACGACCTTACTAACATTAGCGGGACCCAAGCATGCTAGCGCGCAAGCCACTGACCAAGAAACTTTCTTTTTGCATTGTAATTTCAAGAAGAAAATGGAGCATTTTCGTTCTATCTCCCCTTCATATAACTTGAAGAAGTAGCGTGGGAATCGTAGTATCCCCCAATGACGGTAATTGAATGCGGCTCAAAGGTTGGACCAAAGCATTGCGGGAGCAGTCAATTCGGGCTCGTGATAATCGAAAGCTCGAGAAGCACGAATTCGGGTAGTGGCCCTTGTCCAATTGCTGCAATGACGACAATAGCCGAACTAGAATAATCTCTGAAACGCAGCGCGCGTCCGGTGCTTTGCGAACCCAAGCGCGTGGCTATGATCAAGATTGGCGGCATATAATCGTCTCCAAATCACGAGGCCGCTTGTTGTTGCTGCAAGTTAAGAAAGTAAGCGGCGATCCTTTTTTTTTTCTTCGACTTTGATTGCGTGTGGTGCAAAATGAACGCGTCTTTAATGATTTATCAACGTGAGAGATTCATTCTTAGTGGTACTTGCGCAAAATACCACAATCGTTGCATCGCCTCCTTAATTCTTAACATTCCATTAGGACAGATCACCGCCTCGTTTCGCCTGAATGGATTGGATCGAATTCTGTTGGATTTTCTCTTTCTACTCAGCTAGAGCCGCACTTCCTTCTCTCCTACGACGGTGGCGAGGCGGTCGTTAGGCACAGCAGTTGGCCCCGAACAGCGGGGCCGAGAGCTTGGAGATTCGTTTTGATAGAAAACGGAAGCTTAAAAACGCGCCCACGTTTAGTGGGCTTTTAATATACCGCAAAATGCCGTGCGTGCATTTTAATTAGCAAAAAGCTCGCTGATTGTTTGATTTTTGATAATTCTTAGGAAATGGTCTATTTAAAATATAACTTTTATTTTACTAATTAAGATGTATTTTCTTAAATCAATTAAGAACTGAGTTATGCCGTAACTTCAGTAATGGTTCTAGATTCACAATTTGACAAAAACAAACGCGTATAACTTTTTTGTGCGAAGCCACTTTAAGGAGCAGCGATTTGCCCAGCCTTACTCACGTACCCTTTATAATTTTCTGATCACTTTTAGCACACCAGCTGATGTAGGATTTTATTTATCTTAATAATGGCACACGAGCTGGTTCCATTTGATAACGCCCTATATAAAGCGAACTCATCATCATAACTGCCTCGACCACTCCATAAATATATGCAACTCCCCTCCCTCTTACCTCAGGACAGTCAAGCATAGGCATGCAAACCTTTTAATTAAATATGTGCATTTTGCTATCAAACGCTCGCAACGGTGTATGACGTAGGCTGATACATTCGCGTGGCAATTTTAATACACGCATGGGGGTAAACGCACAGGTCGTTTGCCACAGCTCATTACTATATTGAAAGAATTCCAATCACCGATAGCCGCGAGGAACAAGTTTGCTTTAATATTGATGTAGCCATAACGCGATTGAAAGTTAAAAGGAGCATATAATAATTCGCGCCCCTATTTTTACATTTCCTTCATTAGCTGCATAATTTTGATTTTACTTCAGTGACGAAGACAGTACCTACCCTGACGAGGCGGTCAACGTAGTCCTCGGAACCATCTGCTGTCTTTTCGTCGTCATGATCATACTGATACTTTTGATCTTAAGCGCCACTTCTGGTAAGTGTGGTTTAAATATCAATTTTTTCCTAAATTATATCTTTTAAGCTAGATGCACTGACATGTGTTCGGGTATCCCAGAAAGAAGGTGGCACTGGTTGTGTAATGGGTCATGTTCCACTAAGCGCTTCGCTGCAAGAAACAACAACCATGCACTTATGCCTTGTTTCCACATTAGTTGGGGCAAACACGTCTGTTTTGAAACAGTGAGTTTGACTAAAACCAATTCCGGTATTCGTCTCTACCTTGATAAGAATATTAATCTGAGGAGGCTACGAGAGGCGTAAGAGGTAGCCGTTAGAAGGGAACACAAAGTTATTGGCAAACTGTATCTTTTTAGTCATGTACATATATCTTCATCTACATGTATGTACATTAATTCCACCTTCTTTTGAGTTTGAAATGCTATGTGTTATGTACAATCATATCGTTTGCTTCCAGAAGTTGAAGATCTGCCGAAAAACACAGGTTAGTTGGGCATATCCGTTTTCATCTTTAATGACTTTGAAGGTTGTGCACAATAAAGTTTATTTAGTCTCTCTGTTTGTTACTTTAAAATCTTTTTGTCGCTAATGACACGAATTGTATGGGATGGCACAGCTAGGCTGTGTAAGTGCAAGTTCTACAATCCGGTAACTTTATTTCTACTCTGAAACCCTAATAAAAATAAATACGAGTAAGACACATCTGATATAACAACGTAAGTATTATTTAAAAAAAAAACAGTACAGTACCGCCTCGGGATTACAAATTTAAACACACGCATCGATATTCAAAAAACCTTTCAGTATATGCACTTTGGTGTGGATTCGCCCCTTAACGGAGGTTTGTTGCAAGGGAGGCGGACGGTAATATTATAATATATTTCTCAGAGCTGTAGGAGATAACACCGATAGAGAAAATATCAGCGATCGACATCCCGACCGTGAGTTTTAATTGTATCGTCTTATCGTAACTACTTTATTTGTCTCACAGGTTATATGACAATATTGAATACGCTGTTGGGATTTGCTCAGCGATTCCAATGCACTAAAATTACAAGTCAGGCTGGGGTCTCATAAACCTGGTTGCAAAAATTCCCAATGCGCAGAGTGAAGAATTGAGCCGTTTTGCAATATTTGCCTCGCAAGGCACGCGCCTGCCTATTTAATACAAACGGCAACTTGGTCTGCGAAGACACGATGTCTAAATAGGGGTCCCAAAAAATAAATTTCAGGAGGAATACTAGAAGGGATTTACTGGGAACTAACATCTTAAACTTATCTGTTCGAGGTGATGAATGACATGAACGCGTTTTGTCTGACTGATGGCTTCGGGCTCAAACATTATTTGTCCGAAGAATAAGATCCATTTATGGAGAGCTTCTTTTGAAAGGCGAGTCCTGTTGCGTTTTCCTCTAATTATCATCTTTAAAATTAACGTACACAACTCATTAAAAAAATGCAAAACAACTTTTAGTTAAAAATTGTTAACAATATTACAAGAATCGTAATGTAAATTGGTCCTTGAGAGGCAACCATTGGCAGTAAAAATATTACCCACGTGATTTCTACTGAAAATGCTCCATTAATAATAGGTATTACTTTCCAGATGACGAAGCAGCGCAGTACCTTCCCACCCCACCAAGTGCACGAATAAACTCTAAAACAACCGGTTAGTACCTAGGTGACCTTATGTTTACCTTAATAACAGTAGAGTACTGCTTTATTTTTCAATAACAATTAGTTTAACATACAACATATTGGGAATCTGTGTTTTCGGCGTTTATTTTTCGTCGAATTCGGAGGGTGTTTTTTGGAGTTTATTTTTTGCCGCAGATTCGGAGTTTATCAGACCTTATAATTGTTTGATTCCCAGTTCTTCGAAATTCGGATTTCAATTTCGCAGTTTTTCCTACTGAAAATAAATATGTGAATAATAACCGGATGTAAACGTATGCCAGATAAAAAAATAAAACGCGCTTGTTTCGATTAAATTATCTTCAGTTGAATTTGACGTTTGTGCCTATGCCATTGTCAATATTAATTTGTCCCTCGATAAAAGTCAGACACAAGTGTTGCTTCGATAAACGGTCATACTTTAAAATCAATAAGCTCCCGGGGGCAGTCGCTACGAAGCTCGTAGTGGTCCCATTCTCTTCCATCCATCTAGCCCGCGGCCGCACGAGGTGGAGTGCATAAGGATGTAATAGAGAATTTCAACTGTCCCTTTTCTCTATTTAATACAATCTCTATGGTCCATAGCTTTCACTGTTACAAAAACATACCTTCTCCTTTCTCTAAATCACAAATCGCATGGCTCGAACTGGAAACCAAAAGAGTGGCTTTTGTCGTGATCCGAATGTACAATGACGTGTTGCCCGGAATCAACCTCGACGAGAGAAGCGGCAAGACCCCTTTTGAAAACGGTCTGACATTTGGAAAATAATTATGGTGTCATTTGTCCAGGCCCATTGACACCGTGCTGAACAAATTGTAAAAAAAAAAGTATTTTACGTTTTTTTCTCTTTTTTTTTTTTTTGGGGGGGGGGGGGGGGGTTGGCATTGGAACATAAACATTCCGAGTTTATCGGATAAATCCCAATTGACCAAAATTTTACCCGCGGGTGTTTTTCAGAGTTTT
Organism: Ixodes scapularis; assembly: GCF_016920785.2. Taxonomy (NCBI): domain Eukaryota; kingdom Metazoa; phylum Arthropoda; class Arachnida; order Ixodida; family Ixodidae; genus Ixodes; species Ixodes scapularis. Next base: position 68,013,050 of record NW_024609881.1, read on the forward strand.
TCGGATTTACCCGAAAACGCGGAGCCCTAAATATAATATATGTATTAAAGTAATCTTCATAGCCTGGATTCTCTAGTCTGCAATTTGTGTTAACCCTTTGTGGGACGTGGAAAAGTTTCTATGCTATAGAAGAAATAGCTCTTAAAAATCTCATAAATAAGCCATCCAAAATTATTTTGCGGCACATTGAAAAAAAATTGCAGCTGTTTATATGAAAAAGGTAGGACATATATTTGTCCTGTTGGCAAATCCAGTAGTTTACAAAAGGTGTGGCACCCTTGTCCCAGTGTCCTTTTGGAGGTTTACACTTCAGTTAGGATATAGAACGGTTTAGGGAATTGTTTTGCCTCTCGCAGTTGTCAATCTGTGTCCCGGTACGATAGCCAAGCTACATCCACAAAATGAGTCTTCGCTTCGATTATAATATTGCCATTTGGCTCACGGAAACAAGTAGAAAGAAAGTGTAAATATGAGCGATATATCAATCACCTTTGAGTACTTCAGAAGCAAGGCTTACAATGAGGCATTGTCCAGGAAAATATCTTATTCCTACACATAATAAAGAGGTTTATATACGCTCTGAACGCGTTAAAAACAAATCTTGGGGTGCTAGCCGAGTGGTTCGGGCGCTGCTCTGCAGTTCAGGTGTTCATGGGTTATAGTCCTCTTGTGCGACCTTATGTTGTTGTTTTTTTTCGTTAATCTTATGGTCGCACAACGGTACGTAATGTTCACACTAATTCACCCGCACAACATTTTTTTTGTTTTTTTATTTCGTCTTAGCATTTGCAGTAGCGGCTTGGAGACATCATTTGCAAAATAATTCGTTTCCTCCATCGATGTTGCTACTTTCTCGTTAATAAAACTTTCACAGCCGGAGCGGAGAGTTCTTAAACGTGTTTTAAATGCTTCAAAGATGAGCTTCGCCAACCTGGAACAATGCTTCGTGCCTCGACTATACCGTGAACGACTGTACTCGCGATCAGTATCGGGCGCTGCAACCGATCGGGTGTGGACAACCGATCGATCATGACGACTTGTATGCGCTGCGCTCATGCTTCGCTACTGAGTCAGGGAGCGTCAAGTGACCGGCAAGAGTTAGTTAAAGGGTAACTGCGGTTAAAAATCGAACCAAAGTAATTGACTGGTATCGATTTACAGAGACTACATACGAGCACAGTCAAAATATTACACTAATGAGATACCGCGATCCACTATAAAACCAATATTAAAAACGCTACTCCCAGCTTTTCAGCAGATTGTCTGTTTGTCAAGCAACCTTGCGCCCTGATGTTCTCTTCGTTGCTAATGAAGTTTCCTATTCGTGCTGCCACTACTTTGGTCAAGTTTTTCTGCTGTGTTGTCAGCCGTCCTATCGGATGATATCTGCTTGCTGTGTTATATTTGAGCGGCAATAGTTTGTAAGGGCTGTTCGGCGATCGGGCTAGAAGATTATCGACTACCTGCTTGCCCAACCACGTCACAGGGCCGAACGTGGCATTCTCTGGCGGCGAACATTTAATCCGTTCCTGATCAGCTTGAGCTTACGAATTGCTTCAGCGATGATTTTGCAATCTTCATCGCAAAACACGAAGATTGTAGTTTTTCTCTGAAGATAAAAGGGGCTCGTTTTGATTTTGCGTTCATCGTGGAAACTCGCTTTTTTGTAGGTAATTTCATAAATGTGTATTAATATTTGCTACAAATGTTACATATCTGCAAAGCAAAGCAGTAAAACGGAAGTAGCATCTTACCTGACCGGTGGGAACTGCTCTTGCGACTAGGCCAGGCGCAAGTTTTGCGGTACCGCAGTACAAACTTTGCGTCCCAAGATGTCATGCGGCTAATCACAAGGGATGCCTCATTCTCAAGACGGTAGCTTAGGTTTCGCTGTGGACCGCCGAAGGAAAACTTTGAGGTAAGATATCTACAAAAACAACACATGGCACAAAAAAAAACTGTGACATCGTAATTTAGCTACATTTCCTTCACTAAAGATTGTCGTGACCCTATGATCGATTAAAATAAACCGGAGTTACCCTTAAAACAATAAGGTTACGGCCTACCAAACGTAAAGATCTGCCCACTATATTTCGGAAAAAGAAAATAAAGGTCTGATCTCACTAAGAATCCCTCACAGCAAAAACAATATTCACAGGGTTTCTTATGTTAACCCTAAGACGACTAGAAGGCAAGAGCCCAGGCGCCGATGTATCAAAGACAGACACCCATCTTATAATGTTGAGTCATCCTTCTTAATGTGCAAAGACATCCTTTTCAATGTGCAGAGTCATTCTTCTCAGTGTGCTGAGTCATGACGTTAATTCGCATAGTCATCCACTAAATTCGCTTTAATTGCTCGAAAATAATTTTAATTCCTCTTAATTTGCTGGTCATCGTTAATAATTAATTTTATTATCCTCACCTCTTTTTTATTCCTCTTAACTCATATAAATTTATCTTATAATTCATTTTAATTCCTCTTTATTCACTTTGATTCCTCTTAGTTTGCTTTATAGACCTTCTTAATTCCCATTGATTACTCTTACTTTCCTTTAATTGCTCTTAATTCAGTTTAATACTTCTTAACTCACTTTGATTCCTCTTAATTCGCTTTGTCATCCTTCTTATCTTCATGGTCTCCGATTCGCCTGTGCGGTAACGTAAACATTTTGGTACCTTTCATGTCGCCGAAGTATTTTCGCTCAAGGAGTTTGAAGGTCGACTGAACGACGAGACATGAGGCTTTCGCCTTAACAAAATAAAGAGTGCCTTGGCAACTGCTATCACCAAAGTGACACTGCAAGCGCTATGGGGACAAAAAATATATAAATTTAAAATAATTTTAATGTACTGTGTTTAAATTATGTGCCGGTCCAATTATATAAAATCAAAGAAGACGCAAAAGAAAACAGGAAGAAAGATTGAATAGGTTGGCACGGCGAACCTCTGTACTGCCTCACCAAGAAAAGATTTTAAGCCGTTCAGGAGCTATATAAATCTATTTTGAAAATGTAGGTTTAGCATATTGATATTGTCACGAAGGACAAGTGATGAGGCGGCGAATAACTGAAGGAACTAAACGTTTAATAGGGCGAACTTGTGCCCAAATATAAAAAGGAACCCAAAGATAACAGCAGAGCGTCGCGGGCGTCGAAGTCGGCGAAAGAGCAGGGTCGAAGGCTGGGGCGAAACTGACTGCAGATCGCCACGCGGAGCCCCTTATGTACACGCGTTGGCTTCTTGAATAATCGGCCTAGAATGTTCGGCGACTGGAACATTCGGAACTCGATCAGACGAGAATGTTCTCCAACTTCCGAGAACGCAATGTTGAAAGAATAAATAAAAGAGCACTCCACTGACAGGAATCGAACCCAGGCTTTCCGCGCGACAGTCAAGCGCGATAACCACTCGGCCACGCACGCGGTCGCTCGCCGACGAGCGTGGCATTACTCCCCCGTTTAAAAAGGCATCGCCTCGATGCCACGTAAAAGGCAAAAAAATAGAGCAAGACAAAAAAGCATGTGAAAGTACGGAAGCTGACAAAACACGATCCTATCAAGTGTTGCACAAGATCACAGTTCGCAGTCTTATCGCGCGTAGTACGGCTTGAGGCGCACGACGTGGACGACTTCCGGCCGTGGAGGGCGGCGTGATGAAGTCCGTGTTCCGTCGATCATCACCTCGTACTTCTGGTCCCCGAGTCAACGAAGTACTTTGTAGGGTCCGAAGTATCGCTTTAGGAGTTTCTCGCTGTGACCACGGCGGCGGATCGATGTCCACACCCACACCCTGTCTCCGGGCTGGAAGTGGACGTCCTGACGACGAGGGTTGTAGCGGCCAGTGTCGAGACGTTGTTGGGCTTGAATACGGTGTCTGGCGAGCTGGCGGACTTCTTCGGCCCGTTGGGCAACCACCCGTGCGTCGTCGCTTCCGTCGACAGCCTGTTCGTGGGGCAACATCGCGTCCAGCATTGTTGTTACTTTGCGACCATGAACCTGTTGGAAGGGCGTCACCCCGGTAGTCTCTTGCACAGCCGTGTTGTAGGCAAATGCGACGTACGGCAACACCTCGTCCCATGTCTTGTGCTCCACGTCGACGTACATGGAAATCATGTCGGTGATGGTCTTGTTGAGTCTCTCCGTCAGCCCGTTGGTCCTCGGGTGGTACGCCGTTGTGCGCCGATGGCTGGTGTGGCTGAGACGAAGGATTTCTTGCGTCAGCTGGGCCATGAACGATGATCCACGGTCTGAGATCAGAACTTCGGGAGCGCCGTGCCGGAGAACGATGGACTCGATAAAGAACTTGGCGATTTCCACAGCAGTCCCTGCAGGAAGGGCTTTCGTTTCGGCGTACCGTGTAAGATAATCTGTGGCGACGATTATACACCGGTTTCCCAGGGTTGACGGCGGAAAAGGGCCAAGCAGATCCATTCCGATCTGCTGGAACGGTGCAGTTGGTGGAGCAATTGGCTGCGGGAGACCTGCCGGCTTCGTCGGTGGTTTCTTTCGTCACTGGCACTCGTGGCAAGATCGGGTGTAGAGGTGGACGGTTTTGGGGAGCTTGGGCCAGTAATAGCTTTCACGAATACGGGCCAGTATTCGGCTGTACCCAAGGTGTCCGGACGTGGGGTCGTCGTGATATGCTTGAAAGATCTCCTCTCGAAGGTCTGTCGGAATTACCAGCAGCCACGGCGAGTTGGTGTCTCCTAAGTTCTCTTTGTAGAGTACACCTTGTCGAATGGCGAAGGTCGACTGAACTCGTGAAAATACCCGGGGCACGGTACTCCCGCGCCCTTCGAGGTGCTCAATTAATGCGCGCAGCTCAGGATCGTCTCGCTGACGTCGTGCCAGGTTTTCGGTGGTCACTGCGCCTAGGAACCTCTCGTCTTCGTCGTCGTCGCTGCTACCGGAAGGTGTTTCGACGGGCGCTCGAGACAATCAGTCGGCATCGCTGTACTTGCGGCCTGACTTGTAGACCACACTCATCTTGAACTCTAGTAGTCGGAGACTCCATCGAGCGGGGCGTGCTGACGGGTCCTTGAGGTTCGCAAGCCAGCAAAGCGAGTGGTGGACCGTCACCACGCGGAACCGGCTTTCGTACAAGTACAGACGAAAGTTCGTGATTGCCCAGACGACCGCAAGGCATTCTTTCTGAGTCGTAGAGTAATATTTCTCGCCTTGGACAGTGTCCGACTAGCGTATGCGATTACTCGCTCGATGCCTTCTTGCACTTGGACCAGTACTGCACCCAGTCCCGAGTTACTTGCGTCCGTGTGAATTTCTGTTTACGCATCCTGATCAAAATGTCCAAGCACAGGGGGAGTCTGGAGTCGTTGTTTCAGCTCGTCGAATGCCTGCTGCTGCTCCTCGTCCCATTCAAACTTCTCGGCGTCCTTCGTGAGGTTTGTGAGCGGTGCGGAAATCTTTGCGAAATCTCGAACGAAGCGTCGATAATAGGCGCAAAGTCCAAGAAATCTTTGCACGGCATTCTTGTCTCTCGGCGCTGGAAATGCCGCGACGGCGCGAGTCTTCTCGGGGTCTGGGCGGACGCCTTCGTTACTATCCACGTGGCCCTATGAACTTTAGTTTGGCATAGGCGAACCGGCACTTTGACGGCTTGAGGGTGAGCCCGGCGGTCTGTATGGCATGGAGAACCGCGCGGAGTCGTCGCAAGTGCTCGTCGAAGTCAGCTGAAAATACTACGACGTTGTCAAGGTAGACGAGACAACTCTGCCACTTCAGCCTTGCCAGTACGGTGTCCATGACACGCTGGAAAGTTGCTGGCGCCGTGCATAGTCCGAAGGGCATTACCTTGAACTCGTGCAGTCCATCCGGCGTGACGAAGGCTGTCTTTTCTCGGTCCCGTCCGTCGACCTCGATTTGTATCGAGAGTGGCACAGCCGGTTTAGAGTGTCGTCGATACGGAGGAGTGGATTGACGTCTTTCATCGTAACCGCGTTCAGCCGCCGGTAGTCCACGCTGAACCTAAGAGTTCCGTCCTTCTTCTTAACCAGCACGTCTGGAGAGGCCCACGGACTGCTTGAAGGTTGGATTATGTCGTCATCCAGCATCTCTTGAACTTGCTCCTGGATCACCTCCCTTTCCTTAGCGGAGACTCTGTACGGCGATCGATGCACAGGGCGCGCGTCGTCCTCGGTAACGATGCGGTGCTTCGCAACGTCGGTCTGGCGCACCTTCGACGACGTCGCAAAGCAGTCGCGGTATTCGGCGAGGAGGTTAATCAGCTGACGTCGTTTCGGGCCCTGAAGCTTAGGGTCAATGTCGAGCTGCGCTGGCGACGTACTGTCTTGCTGAGGTGGCGAGGATTCGTCAGTAATCGCGGCGATTTCGGCGGGGTTTCGGAGTTCCTCGACGTGGCCCACGGCTGCACCTTTCGTGAGGTGTTTTGTTTCGTTTCGGAAGTTCGTCACAAGGGCCACAGTCCGCCCAGCCTGAAGTTCAGCTACTCCCCTTGCGACGACTATTCCTCTTCCCAGGAGCAATTGGAAGCTTCCCTCGAGAAGAACTTCGCCGCAGGAAGCTTCATCGATCCCGACAAGTACGAAAACACTTGACCGCGGTGGTAAGTTTACGTGGTTTGCGAGGACTCGGATCGCGGGTGTCGTCGCTTTGGGTTCCTCCGCTGGTGAAGCAGGTTTTCGTAGCGTCAGCCGGTTTGTTCTGAGGTCGATGACGGCGCCATACTCGCGGAGGAAGTTCATTACGAGGATAACGTCCCTCGCACTCTCTTGCAGAACGATGAACTTGACAGGGCACGTCTCACCGTGGATTTCAACTCGAGCAGTGCATCTTCCGACAGACGTAATGAGGTGTCCTCCAGTAGTTCGAATCTGCGGCCCCTCCCATTGGGGTCGTCACTTTTCGAAGGCGGCGAGAAAGCCTCCCACTCATGACTAAGTAGTCTGCTCCGGTGTCCGCGAGTGCCGATGCGTCGTGGCCGTCGATGACGACGTTTAGGTTGTTGGACACCGTTGCAGGAGCGTCGTTGCGATGCGTGGCGTCGAGAGAGTGGGAGCGCTCCGGCGTTCTTGGAGGCTCTTTACTTGGGTCGTCTTCGGTTACGGCACCTCCAGGCGTTGCCGCACTTAGTTTTCCCGACGAGATAGGGGGGACAGGCTGTCAAGGCGCGACCGACAGAAAGGCGACGCGGAACGTCGGAGGGATGGAGAACGGTAACCTCGTGGTGTTGCTGGGGCTGGTGACGGAGGGCGACGGAGGTATTCCTCGATTTCCCTTGGTCGTTCTCCAAAACTAGGTCGACGGTCGTTTGGCGCGAATTCTCGCAGGCCGAGCTGGCGGTAGGGTCATCTTCGGTAAACGTGGTCAGCCTCCCCGTAGTGGAAGCACACCGGGCGTCCGTCATCCGTGCGCCACACGTTGGTCTTTCGAGGTCCACGCTGCTCTTGGCGCGGCGTGTACTGCGGCGAAGAGACTTCTCGTCGGGGTGCAGCTGGGTACTGCCGGACAATAGGACGCTGTGGACGACGAACAACGGCGGCGTAGGTCACAGCTGGTGGTTCCGGTGCGGCGTCGGCGAGAACATCTGGCTGGAGCGCTTGCTGGACCTCTTCTCGAACAATCTCGGCGATCGAAAGTGAAGCTGGACGTTCGGCGGCAGGTATCAGCTTCTTCAGTTCTTCACGGACGATGTCCCGGACAATTTCTCGGATTCCCGGAATACTGGTGCTGAGGGCGCAGCTTGACGGCGTGGGTACTGCGACGGCAGGAGCTCGATGGAAGTGAGCGGCTCGTGCTTGCAGGGCCCGTTCAATGTTGGTCGCCTCTGTTATAAATGTTTCGACGGTGGTCGACGGGTTGTGGACGAGGCCTCCGAAGATGTCATCTCTTACGCCTCACATCAGGATCCGCAACTTCTTTTCGTCGGTGGCTTGAGGGTCGGCGCGAGTGACCTGGAGCAGGACATCCTCAACGAAACTAGTGATGGTCTCGTTTGCGCCCTGGGTCCTCATTCGAAGAAGGTCTCGGCCCTCTCCCGTCGATACTGTTTGGTGAATGTTCGTCTCAGCTCATTCTTGCAGGCGGTCCACGAGATCAACGAAGTCTCGTGATTCTCGAACCAATGCCTGGCCGTTCCTTCGAGCGTGAAGTAAAGATTCTGCAGGCGCTGGTCGTCCGTCCATCGGTTGTGCTCGGCCACCCGCTCGTACTGTTGAAGCCAGCCCTCGATGTCTTCATAAGGCTCATCATGGAAGGACGCGGGTGTGCGAGGAGCGACGGGCAGGACAACGACGGGTGGAGTGGTCATCGTCGCGGTCTCCACTGGTTTCAGCGGCATGGGTCCGAGTCCCGGTGGTAGGTCTTTGGTACGGCGGGTTGCTCGGACGTTGGCGTCTTCTGCGAAGGGTAGCCTTCCAGAGCTGAGCACTTCACTTGGCCGGGATGTCTTCGTAGGTGTACGCTTCACGAGGATAGAAAGCAGTACCCCGCACCTCCACCAAAATGTCACGAAGGACAAGTGATGAGGCGGCGAATAACTGAAGGAACTAAAAGCTTAATAGGGCGAACTTGTGCCTAAACATAAAAAGGAACCAAAAGATAAAAGCTGAGCGTCGCGGGCGTCGAAGTCGGCGAAAGAGCAGAGTCGAACGCTGGGGCGAAACTGACTGCAGATCGCCACGCGGAGCCCCTGTTGGCGCGGCCTGCCGATGTTTTTCCGAAAACAAAAAAGCGCGCCTGAGAGGAGAACTTCTCCCATTTTCCGTGGGGGCGCTGCACCTCGGTGAGCGGTCTTGTGAGCTGAAAGCTATACTCTGTTTCACCTTATGTTGTACCGCAGGAAAGGCTGTATGCGCGAGCTCCTTGCTCCGGGGCAGATCTCGGCGGCGCAAGCTCTCGTGCAGTAAGGGCAGCTGTCAACGCTATGAGCTCGCGCTTTTAGCCTTTACTGCGGTACAACAGAAGGTGAAACGGAGGATAGAGAAGGCGCCCAACGCGCTCTTGCTCCGCTACCCAGATACAATATCTGCCTGTCATTGGCTTCGCCGATACCGAGGCGCTGCCGCGGTTGCAGAAGGCAGCAAAACTCTCTTTAAACCCACCTATGAAACGGTGTGCTCGGCGAAAATATCGTAGTGTCACTCTGCACAAAGCGTGTGTGGTTTGTGTTGGCATTTTGGAAGCCGCCGAAAAATATAAATGTGCGTTCTAGTTCTGAGTGCCAGACGGCGATGAAACGTGCCAACTCCACTCGTGAAACAGGAAATCCTGCAGTTCATGAAGTACCATGAAGTCTCTTCCGAACTTGAGTTCGCACCGCTGACTTACGTGGCTGGCTACTTGGCCTTCGTTTGCGAACAAAAGGTGACCATTTTTATTCGTAGAAAATGTCGTAATTTCAAAGTAATAAGCTGAAACATTCAACCTAGCTAGCAATAAGAAAATCTCAGTGAAAGCAAGAAAGGCTAATGTGTAGAACCCGCTAAACGTTGCAGGTGACGTGTCCTGAATGCAAGCGCAACTTAAGGGAAATGCATCACATGACGGAGCTTCTCAGTCCATGTTTAGCCTTGAACAAGGAGGACTCAGCTATCCACGACCTGAAGCTGTCTGGCTCTGCAAGCTCGTCTGCACTTCTGTCGAGAGGGCTCTACAATCGGCAGAAATTCGTGGTTGTGGAAGGATTTGTAAGGTCCTCTCGAGTGCTGTGCTTCCACAGCTTATGGACTGCCCGCTGATGTGGTGTGTTAACTGCCGGGACCCCTACCACAGCGAAGAGCTCCGCGAGCTCTTTCTCAGAGAACTCCTCAGACCTTTTCTTGGCAAACTGGGCTGGTGACCTAAACAGCCCACTAGAGAATATATTGAGGCTCTCGCAGAAGCCTCTTTCCCGAAAGGTACTCCGCTTGTGAACTATATGACTCCCTTGGTCTGTTTTTTTTTGTGAACAATGAAGTTTATATTGCTGAAGTTATGCACGCGGAATCCAAATTTGTATTGTCCTTCACAGATGAATAAATGGCACAGCTCGCGCGTGCTCGAGCGTCGGTAAAAACCGGAAATCATACGGCCTAGCTATATCCAACTATAACTCCTATATTACAGTTGTAATAGAAACGGGGCGACAGTTACGGGAACAAGAAAACGACAATTCGCTCATACTGCCAGCAGAATGCAACTTTAACGCGCAGAGTGCAGCTGAGTGAGCTTTTCGCAGAAAGAATCATGTGCTTTTATTCTACACAGATGTGTCACATCATTCATGCAATCTGGCACTTGTTTCGATTGAGACTTGCGGCATCTCGAAAAAAAAATCTAAATAGCCACACCGCGGGCCGGGCCTACTGCTCCTCTCTCACATATTTCGTCTTACCTTAGCATGGACTAACCGCCAACGCTGTGCTAGCGCGAGCGGCTAGCCTTTATTCCCTTGACTGGAGCACTCGCTGCACGAGCGCTCATGCAGCCGCCGAGGCTTCCTTCGAGGCAACTGTCTCGCGCTTTTAGCACGCGCAGCTAACATGTACATACTAACGTGAAAGGAAGTATAGAGTTCCTCGATATGCTCCCCCGAAAGGAACTCTAGCTCTCACCGATAACCAGCGCGACGGCTCGCGCCTGCGGGGTAAAGTAGAACTTTTGCTCTCACCGGCGGAGTGAGACATACGGCAGACCGCTCCCAAGGGGAGTCCTAATCGAGTGGCCGTGCCCTTACGTACGCGCGTTGGCTTCTGGAATAATCGGCCTAGAATGTTCGGCGACTGGAACATTCGGAACTCGATCAGACGAGAATGTTCTCGAACTGCCGAGAACGCAATGTTGAAAGAATAAATAAAAGAGCATTCCACTGACAGGAATTGAACCCAGGCTTTCCGCGCGACAGTCACGCGCGATAACCACTCGGCCACGCACGCGGTCGCTCGCCGACGAGCGTGGCAATATTATAAAGTGAAAAGGGACCAAAAAGGACATGAAGTAAACAGAGCAGCGCTTGTCTACTTCATATTCTTGTATGTCCCCTTGGGCAATATATTGTCCGCATGTTGAACCAACTATCCCACCCTAATATTTTCGTATGAGTTTAGTACCTTTTTGTTTTTCTTTAGTTCTTGTTTCGAACAACCTTCCTCAGAAATGAACTGATGTGACGCTCCACAAGTACAGAAAGATGATCCATTCCGAGCATATTTATAGCCTCAGTCCCTGTTACTACGGGCGAAATTCCAAATTCATGATCAAAGCGAGCTTGCAATTTTATACACACATCGTTCGGGGTTCATATCGGGGCGCGTCTCGAACGATTGAAGATGGAATACGATTCTCTATAACCCTCTATTAAGAACCCTGTGCTTATCGTTGAACAAATGATGGAAAAAGGCATGATTCTGCCAAGCTGTCTTACGAAAGCTACGCGGTTAGATTAAAAATCTGACATGCCAACGCTCTAAAAAGGTAGCAGGCATATAGGTTTAGTAATTCATTACTTATTTGAACTTAAAAATTTTTTTTTCACGTATAAGTAATGTTTATTGTTGAAACACGGAAAAGTGATGTGATTCCGTTCTTAAGGCAATCATTGATAGTTTTAATTCCAAATTTTCTTTATTTATTTATTTCCAATGCTACTAACCCCATTCGGGGTTGTTGTAGGGTGGTACAGTTTGAAATATTACAAGCAGAAAAAAAAATATTCAACACACAATTTGCAGGTAAATATTCAAAGCAAATATAGAAGTCGAGAATGAAAAATTAGTAAACAACTTCAAATCAATAGATACATTGCACTTTTAAAAACAGCATAAAATATTAGTTTATGATGAAATTTGGGCATCTACGTAATCGAGGAAGATTTCAATAGAAGAGGAATGAACAACATTTTGAGGCAGGTGGTTCCATTCGTCAATGGTTCGGGGAAAAAAAGAGAATTTAAAGCAGTTATTATGAGCGACGTTTTCCTCGTAAAGCTTGCCATGGTTGTACCGTGTTAATCGTTTGCTTGTATGGATATAAGATAATTTTCTTTTGGTAGGTTGAAATGATCGTTGGCTAATTCGTATAAAAATTTAAGTCTAGCTGTCTTTGCTCTTTTTTCTAAAGAGGAGCGACCCAGTTGCTTGCAAAGTTCAGAGGGAGAGACGTGCCTACTATACTTATTGCAAATAAACCTCGCGGCCATTCTCTGAACTCTTTCTATCTTATTGATGCCGGAGACTGTATGGGGGAACCAGACGACTTTGGCGTACTCGAGCATAGGACGTATTAATGTTTTGTAGGCTAGTAATTTAGTGGCAGGAGATACAAATTTTAAGACTCGTTTGAGGAAACTCAGTTTGTTTAGAGCTTTATTAGTTGCGGAGTGAATGTGTGAGTCCCAACGCAAAGTTTGACTTATATTGAGGCCGAGGTATTTGCATTCACCGACTTGTTCCAAGAGGTTATTGCCTATTTGGTAGAAATGCTTTGCACTACTGATATATTTCGTGTTGGAAGGCAGCTAACATTCATTTCAGGCCAGGAGCTAACTTCTGCTACCAGAAGGACAACACCGACATCGGCAACTAGAAAAACGACACCAAGCAGAACGACGAGAGCGACGGCGAGGCCACCGGCGAGTTCAACGGCGAGTTCGAGGGCGAGTACCGCGTCGAGTACGAGGGCGAGTACCGCGTCGACTTTAACGGCGCGTACAACAACGAGAACAACGGCAAGTACAACGATGGCGACAACACCCGGAGCGACGACAACGAACACAGCCGCACCAACGGGTAAGTCTTGTTTTTGAGCGTGGCCGTAACTATAAATTCAAAATTGTCAAGGAGACGATGATATGTGGCGAAGTGCGTTGCAGAAGCCTCTCGCTGCATTCAGCCTTATTAGGGCGACTCACAATGGTAGCAACAAACAACGCGCAAATAACCTTTTAAAATCTATATTTGTTTTTTTGCCCACTGGCTTCACTAAGCCTTGACGAAATACCAATTGTTATTGGACAAGCGCTAGTGTGGACGGTGGTGCAAGTCGCCAATAGGCTGGCGTTGTTCTTCCTGCGGATTCAGATCGCTGTACCTTGCAAAATGATGCTTTTCGATCAAGAAAATTCCTCAAAACACGGGTACCACTTTTCGCCACGCAAACATTCTTAGATGTATCTTGTCTAAAACCCTTTTTTGTTTAATTGGAGCAATAGAGACACTCTCAGCGCGAAGTCGGATCCAATAGATTGTTTTTGCACGCAACGAATGGCATCGGATGTCATTATAGTTCCGTGCCGCATTTGAACATCAATAGACGTGAAAGGGTAGGTTTGGATATAGTTTTGTTTGAATTTCTGCTTGTGCACATTCAACATTTTTTGTTAAATTTCACACGTTCATGCGCATATCCTTCGCCGATGTGCGCACACCTTTTTCTGCAGATTATTGAAAAAATGCACACAAAAGAAGCGTTTAGCGCAAGGTTGCGGAAATATGCAAGGTGTTTCAGTGTAATAGGAATTTACTAAAAACATCCGTTTCCAGTACGCTAATGTGTTCAGTATAGGTGGGCTATACGTCTTGTATGGAAGCGCGCAAGAGGATAAAGATATAAAAGCGTCAGAATAAAGCACTATTGTATACATGATGTTTAACCAACTAGCCCAGCAATTGATGTTAATTGAGTTATACGTCCAGGGGGGCAACAATAGTGGCTTAATTGTCAAAATAAAACGGATAATTACCAATATGCGATCATTAGAATTTTAATTGGTCTTAAGTCTTCCTAAATTTTCCGTATATCGTTCCACTTAGAAACATAGCGAAACCAATTAAGAACCATTAAGTTTGTAGATTTTAGTAAGACCGAATATAAAAAGCCGCAAGACAGGTTGTTTGAAAACGTGTATGATACTATTTTGCATCCTTGTCCAGCCTTCGGCATTTTTGTACTTTTTCTCCGATCTCTTTTTGTGTTTAGATTTTCGATTGCACATTCCTGTTTTCCTTATATTCACACAATAACTATTAATGCATGTTTCTCAACTTGACAGCACTCTGTTTTAACCGCGGTATATGTTCATGTTTACTTAAACGTAAGTCTCAATCAAGTAAATGTAATTATTTTCGAAGTTACGCGATGCAATTACCTTGCAAATTACAGCCCCGAATATGAAAGGTGAGAATCATAAAATTCATTGAAAAAGTAATCAGGCACTGGTAATCTGCCTCTTGGACCGATATACTCTCGACGCGTGGCCATACTTTGACCTTTCCAAGAAAAGGAAGTTCTGCTTTCCCCTTAAAAAGACGACATTCAAATTTGCCTGACCTATCCAGGGAGGTGACCTCACACGTTTTACAACTTGCAAGTCGAGCAAGCAGTTTAAAAAACAGTGTGTCGGGGATACTTGTTCGTTTTGCTGGCGTAAGCTTCCCCAGTATGCATTTAACACCATCAAACATCTAACCTATGATTAATAGGCAGTACTGCCCCGTATTACAACCTCTGATGTCACATCTTTCGGCGCGGCCAATATCACCTCTCAGACTCTCAGACCAAATTTTTAATTCAGCAACTTTGGGAGAAAAACGTTATCCTCTATGTTTTAGGTTCACGATTTCAGATGTGCCCAATCATGTATTCCACTCACGTTTTGGGCAAATCAATGATAGTAAAGACATGTTCACCTTCCAAAGGCGTACCTAACTCAAAGTATTTTTTCGTGATCTGTATCAACGCATGGCAGTCGCATATTCGTAATCAGTAATAGTTTCTTTGCTTTGATTTTCTAGATAAATGGCCGAAGCCTCCAGGTAAGTTGTTCAAAAAAAAGGGAAAAAGTCACGTCCTTGCACTTGCTCTTTTTGTCGCAACCTGTAAATATATGACGGCATCACTCAGATGTTGTTCGATTTTTTAATGCTTTTTTTTATGTAAGCTTCTGAAGAACTTTCGGATTTGAGGTAAAATAACGAATAAAAAACACATTCGAAATTTTTCTGTTTTTCTTTATCTCCGTGACGAGATATTTCGGTGGCTTCCTCTTGTGAATTCTATCTGTGAAGTCGAGACTACGATTGCCGGGCTCCGGCGACAATTCTGATGCTGCGTAAAAATCACGGTGGACGCTTTGTTTTCACCGACTTCCAAACGAACAACGTCCAATTTGATAGACTGGCGTTCTTATTTCTATAATTGAAATTAGAATTCATGGTGCTCAAGGTTACGGTAAGCGTTTGGCCAATGGCGGAAGGAAGACCGCAGCGACGTTCTTGGTCGCGCGCGTCCAAAAAGGTGGAAGCCTGCACCATCCTCCCCGGAACCGCCACATGTCCACTTTCCCAAACCCGCCTCTTTTTTGTTTTAGTTTTTCACAATAAACAACAACATAAAGATTGTCCGTTATGCTACCCCTTCCCACGTACGGCTCATACTCCTTTCCCAATACCTCGGTGCACCTTTCTACCATCGCTTTTACCTCGGAGAGCACTAGGAGAGGAGCATAACTCGTACAGAGAAAGTATGGAGGAAGCTGATCGGTGTTTGTTCTGTGTCTCCCGCGAAATTTAGAAAGAAGGAAATGAGGAGCAGCTTGACTTACAGCACCTCAGTGGCGCTGCTAACAAGAGAGAGAAGAGAGAGAGAACATGTTTATTATATATGATAGGATTCCCGTCTATGAGCGGTGTGCTCCGAGACGACGGGGTGGCTGACTCCTCAGCTATCCTTCAGCTTCTCCTCTCTTTTCTTACGGCGATTGGGCGGTCTAATGTTCGGGCGTGGAAGGCACAGTCTTTCTGCTTATGTGTTGGCAGTGCCATCTCTTATATGTACAGTGTGCCAAAAAGCTGTCTCCTTCGACTCTAGCTAGGCGAGAACGCACACCTGAACCAAATACCGCGTAAGCCAATACTGCCAACTAAAGCGGATCGCAGACGAAAAGTGATCGCGCCGCCCCTGGCGAGCTCGGAGTCTCCGCAACCAGACGAATTCTCCACAACGCACTGGTTTTGCCTATCTCCTTGCAAGTGACCAATGAAAAGATATTGTCGTGGGTATTCGCAGCTTTGAATGTTAAAAAGTAGGCTCCACCTCATGAGTCAAGGACATTTTCTTCGCGTGGGAAAAATGTTACAGCTTCTAGGGTGCAAGTTTCGGGATCTCCTGAAGTAAGCGCACTCTGTCAGAACTTACGTAAGTTAGGCAAAACACGAATGTACTTTCGCCGTGTTTCTTTGAAAAGAGCAATCTAAATTTGTTTTAAAAGAATGCTACGTTTCAATTTTACTGTTCATACCGAACGATTCGTTTTGTTTTTCAATTTCAATTTCTTAGAAATGTATTGCTTAAAACCGTTTCGTCGAATAGGCGAACTGACTACTCCCAATCGTCTTCGGGTGAAGAAGCAAAAGGCCATTTCGAGCCATGTACGTTACTGCGATATCAGTATGCTCTGGAAGAAGACGATTGTGCACATGCAAATCTGACGCTATTACTGAAACTAATTAAAGCTGAGCTTCACAAAAGAACACCCAATGGACGGTCGTGCACCTCCTTACATTTTTACAAAGTCTACTTCCTTTTTATGTTTGAGGCGACGCTACGCCACCGCGTTCTTTCTTTCTCCTGCGGTTTTTTTGTGTTTTTTTTTCTTGTGCTTATTTGACACAGGAACCATCGCGTATTTTGCTTTACCTTGTTTTACTTAGTTTTTAATTTCTTTCCTTCGCTTCGTCGCTTACTACCACCGGTTCGTCGTCTACGCTATGCCCGAACATTTGGAGGGCCGTCTGCAACTTTATTGTTGTTGTTGTTTTTTCCACTGTTGACTGTGATAATCTCCTATGTTCGCCTTCGATTGAGTTTATGATCCGAAATCTTCATACGTACTTTTTGATACTTAATAAATATATTAAGAAGTGTAAGGTCGTTATACATTTCTATTCGGATTTTATTTGGGTACGCGGTGATGTCTGCTATGGGTCATCGTTGGTTGAACAACCGGTCGCTTTCGGGCATATACCAGCACATACTTGGAGATGGCAGGCATGCCATGTGCCTGCCATTTTCACTACAAAACCAAGTTTTCATCATGTGGTGGAAAATCCTTTTTCCGCTCCCCGAAGACCGAACAAACAAGAGTAATTAAGTTATTTCAAATTGAAGTGGAAGAGCTATCCAAGTCCTCAGCAGACAAATATTTCACCAAACAAGGGTTCAGCTGAAAACGCACTCGAGACCGCTGATCGCCACTCAAAACAGAGATACGGTGGGCAAGGATTGCCTAGACATGTACGCCAACAAGTACTTGAATGTACTTTCGAACTGCCGCGCCAAGCGAGCAAACAAAACAACCTGCCAAAGCCACTGGGAGAAGAAATGCGAAAGCAAAAACAGGTCGCACACTGCTAGCACGAAGCAGATTGCAGCGTTCGACTCTTATTTACCGCGCAGTGTGAGCTGGACTGTGTTGTTCCTTTCCTCTTTTTTGTTCTTAGTTCCTACCAACGCCACGAAAGCAAATAAACAAACGTGTAACGCGCAACTAAAAAAAAAAGTTAGGCTCTTTTTCTTTATATTCATAGTTTCGTCATGATGCTTCCGCTTTGTTTGTTGTGGACTCAACACCAACGGCGAGCACTCCCTGCTCATTTTCAATGCACCTACCGACGCCCCGTACGATCGTCGTCATTGAAGAGGTCTTTGCTGGGTGATTCGTACCTTTGTATCGTCTGCTAACTTTTTTTGTTTTATTCGCCGCTGTTCGCGACTGTTCCCCATTTCTTTTTATTTCCGTCGGGGATGGGAACCCAATGTTTTCTCCAAAGTTCGGAAAGTGTTTGCACGGTCATTTTTCTCGTTGCTTTTTTGTTTTTTTAAGGCTGCAGAGGCTGGTGCGCTTGCTCTGGTAATTTTAACTTACGTTTTAATAATCACCTATACAGGTAAAAAATTGTGACAACACAGTTTGTAACGGATAAACAGTAACTTCTTACGACGTAGTTCGAGTGGCTAAACGCCTTTTTCCGATTCCCAGATGAACTACAAACGCGTGTGATCCCCCTGAGTGGCGTTTGAGACCTCTCAATAAAGTGCTCTAACTTTGCTTACGCGTGCGTTGTTACTTCTTTGTCGTTGCAGTTCCGATCAGTAGATTCCGCTTTGCAAACGAAGAGATCGTAATTAATTGTTTCAACTGTTGGGGTGAAGAAACAGGGCTCGTAAAACTCGAGGACGTCGCAGATCCTGTACTTTTCCAATGCGTCGTCTGCTTCCGTAGACTCCGAGTGCGCTAGAGGCGCCACTGTCACGTTCGCCGCCGCTCCCGTAGGTTTTCGGAGGAGTTTCTGCACTCTAAGGAAAAAGGGAGGAGAAAGGTAGCAACAGCGACTGTTCCTCCTTGTTGCGGACAAGTTGCCCATAGAAGGGAGGAGTGGAAGTTCAGATGAAAGGAGGAGAGCGAGTTCCTACTTGTTAAGTTTGCGCGGGGGTAAAACATCGCGCTACTCACCAAGTGGTCAAAGGTTCGATCCCCAGAGGAGCGGTTTTTTTTTTTTTCGCAAATTATTATTTTTTTTTTTTATTTACCAAAAAACGCATAAACAAACCCAGACCGATGAAAGGAAAATTAAAATTTTTATTATTCACCGAGACGTTTTCCTCCTCCGCGCAGACCGGAGAAAGCTTTCGCCCTCCCGACTCGTCTTTTTCGGTTTCGTTTTTCGAGCACATCGCGCACGTTGTTTAATAAATTAATGTTGAGTTCATTGAGCTTCAGCGGCAGCGAAGGCTGCCTGTAATTCCGTCTTCTAGTCCAAACGTGCAGAACATTTCGGTTGCATTGGCGTTTTTACCACTATTTTTATCAAACGAGCTAACGAAGCCGCTAGAAACAGCGAAGTTCCGGAGCAGTGCAAGCAGCGCTACATACACTGGGTAAGACGGCCGTCTCCAATTTGCGGGACACACGCGGAACTACAGCAGCGAAACCACGAGGAACTGTGTCGACGTTTTCGGCGTTATGGAAATCTCGGGAACTGCGTCCAAGGCAGGCAGGTTTTCCTGCCGGCTGCCTGGGTGCCTTCCGTGCTGAGTTCGGTTCTGTTGTCCCGTGCCGAGTGCCAACTGGCGTTCAACGTGATTCTGTGTTTCTGCGTGTCAGCAACAACGTCAACGTGGTTCTGTATTTCTGCGTGTCAGCGACATCGTGATGGCAGTGTTGTGGGTTGTGAACAGAAGGCTGGAATTATCGCCGATGTGACCGTATGTTCGCGTATCAGTGGTGTAACAACAAGATGAGATGACGTAAACTGTCGGGCATTGATGCCGCTGGTGGGGCCGTGATCGGAGGGGGCGGGGTGTCGCAGGATGACATTCCACTTTACATTAAAGAGTTTGAAACCACTTGAGGGTTTAGGTGCAGTCGATCGACGTGTGGATAGTCATTTTGGAGCGCTGGTATGAACGGTAAGCTCCTATCGTACAGTGTCCAATGTGACTGTCGGTCCCCAAGAGCGATTGCGCTGTGGGGAAAAGACTGAACACTACGAAAGTATGACGGAAAGTACGTGTATTTACAATGGAAGCTTTGCATAAAAAAACAAAAGAAAACAAGTAAAATCGAAAAAAAGACGCTATCCTTTATTTTACTGTTTAAATATATTACGGTTCCTGTAGAAACTGCCCTCTAAGTGGCGCGCTAGGATGAGCGCTATACTTCGTTTCAGCTTCGGTCCGAGCGCGGCCGATGTTATGAGCCGAAGGGCCAATCAAACAGCGAAAGATGCACAACGTCATAGCGTGCTCTCTGCAGTTGATAGGACCAGCCGCCTTTTTCCGTCTCTTTATGCGTGCTCCTCCGCCGCCTAGTCCTATCAAGCGCAGAGAGCACACCATGACGGTGCGCTTTTTGCGCGGTTTCATTGGCCCTTTGGCTCATAACATCGGCCGCGCTCGAACCGAAGCTGAAGCGAAGTATAGAAGTTCTCGAGCTCGCACCGGCGTAGCTTTGTACACTTAACAGTTGTCGCAGGTCGCGGCTTTGACTGCATTCAAGTTGATCAAAAAGCGATTTCTCTGCACCTGAAGCATCACTTCCAGCTGAGTGAATAACCGCTCTACAAAGATTAATTCAAGACGGCAATTGCAGCCGTGCGCGAACAGTACAAATAGAAAAAGAAACACTACAATATAAATGCTGGCTACAAAGGGTCATGCGGGAAAACAAACTCATGGATTGGAACCACATTGGAGCGGCTCGATTTATTGGCTTTCGGATAATTATGGCATGATCGAGCGTTTTCTTTTTAATAAGAGATTCATCCCCTGAGCTATTAAAGATAGCCTCAGATGTATGGCATTGTTGGAAAAAAATGAACATGTTCGGAATATTTTTTATTGCTTAGGGAGTCACCGAAAAATTCCGTACGTTCAAAACGACCAGTATAAAAGACGGAAATGCGGGGCTCGGGAGTAGTGATCGGGGTAGTGTGCTGTTGTATTGATGTTTGTATGTGCGATACCTGTGTATGCGTTCAATGTATGTTCACCTGATGCTTGTAGTGTGCGCAACGTGCGAACATGTGTTAGAGATTCCCGAAGAAAAGGAAACGCAATTGTGGCGTAAGGAAATAAAACTATTTTTTGTAAAACATGAATTGGGCGGTACCTAGCGCCACCTAGCCTAGCTACGTGCGATTACTCTGCTTGATCCTGCCATCTAGTGGCCAGCGATTTAACATCCTTTTACGCTACGCCATAATTTCGTGTTACCGTGCTGAGGTAAGCCAAGAGGTTGCTTCGGATTTGCTTTTTTTTGAGAGCGGCTTTTGGTTTTGCGGGCGAATGATTTTCACTCGTCCGTGATGTGCGGTTGACGCAACGGTTGACGAAGGAATTGTGGCTCGAGGAATAGCAAATTTAAGACATAAAGTGCACGAACTGGGTGCCGGTTGTCTCCGTTAAACATCGCAGTGCTGACGATGAGAAGACTGAGTGACTGCATGCTTTCGAAACGTAAGTTTCTTTACCTGCAGGGGCCCTAAACTCGTGAAACACAAAGTTCAGGCCGAAAGTTTGCGGAGCGCGCCGATTGGATGTTGGCGACAAAAGCGCCAAGTCATCGTCGTGATTGTCCAATCGGTGCGCTCCCTCAACTTCGGCCCCTACTTCGTGTTTCACGAGTTTAGGGCCCCAGGGGTAAAGAAACTTCGGAAATAAATACAGTTCGCGGAAAGCTCGTGTTACGTTTTTATTTCCTGCTCCTCTCGCTTCGTGCAATAGACTTAGTGCTCTCGTTCAGCCTTATCGAGCTCGGTTTGCTCGATTCGTGGCCGCCATAATGAGATGCAGTCGACGGAGGAGCTTTTCCTCCCCTGCTTAAGGGACGAAAGTTTCTCCCTTTCTGAAGGAACATATGTGTCAAGAGCGTTCCTCCCTTTAGGGAGGGCTATACTGACCCTTTTTTCTAAGAGTGTAGTATTGGCGAAGCTATATCATATTTACCTGAACTTTTCGCTACCTTCACAACCTAAAGGAGGCGCACTGCAGTCTGTTGAAATATTCACTAATCTGGATGTTCAACGTTGAGTAGCGGTACGAGGGAAGATATGCGTCGAGTACTGTATTTTCCAGTTAATAGGACGCGGCGTTTCTTTCAAAAACATTTTGTCGGTGCGCTCTACTGAACGACTTATAGTCGATTTTCTTTTTTTATAAGGATTGATCTTAAGCGCGCAAATTTGCTGCGGGAGTCAAATTTCTTCTTTCATCCGTTCGCGAGATTATTAAAACTAGCTTCATCTCGATCACAATATTTATATTCGTGCATATCAATGCAGTTCAAACGCGCTGACTGTAACTAAATATGGAAGTGGGACTTAGACAAGGGTGCCACCTATATCTCAAATTTTTGTTTTCTGAAAAGGGCCGTCTTATAGTCGCATCGTTATGAGTGATAACAGCAGAGCGTCGCGGGCGTCGAAGTCGGCGAAAGAGCAGAGTCGAACGCTGGGGCGAAACTGACTGTAGATCGCCACGCGGAGCCCATGATGTACGCGCGTTGGCTTCTGGAATAATCGGCCTAGAATGTTCGGCGACTGGAACATTCGGAACTCGATCAGGCAAGAATGTTCTCCAACTGCCGAGAACGCAATGTTGAAAGGATAAATAAAAGAGCATTCCACTGACAGGAATCGAACCCAGGCTTTCCGCGCGACAGTCAAGCGGGATAACCACTCGGCCACGCACGCGGTCGCTCGCCGGCGAGCGTGGCAATATTATAAAGTGAAAAGGGACCGAAAAGGACATTAAGTAAACAGAGCGGCGCTTGTCTACTTCATATTCTTGTATGTCCCATTGCGTAATATATTATCCGCGTGTTGAACCAACTATCCTACCCTAATATTTTCGTATGGGATTGGTACCTTTTCGTTTTTCTTTAGTTCTTGTTTCGAACAACCTTCCTCAGAAATAAACTTATGTGACGCTCCACAAGTACAGAAAGATGATCCATTCCGCGCATGTTTATAGCCTCAGTCCTGTTAATACGGGCAAAATTCTAATTTCATGATCAAAGCGAGCTTGCAATTTTGTACACACATCGTTCGGGGGTCATATCGGGGCGCGTCTCGAGCGATCGAAGATGCAATACGAATCTCTGTAACCCTCTATTAAGAACCCTGTGCTTATCGTTGAACAAGTGATGGAAAAAGGCATGATTCTGCCAAGCTGTCTTACGAAAGCTACGTGGTTAGATTAAAAATCTGACATGCGCCAACGCTCTAAAAAGGTAGCAGGTAATAGGTTTATGCATTAATTACTTATTTTACCTAAAACTTCTTTTTTTTTTCACGTATAAGAAATGTTTATTGTTGAAACACGGAAAAGTGATGTAATTCTGTTCTTAACGTAATCGTTGATAGTTTAAATTCCAAATTTTCTTTATTTATTTATTTCCAATATTACTAACCCCATTCGGGGTTGTTGTAGGGTGGTACAGTTTAAAATATTGCAAGCAGAAAACAAAATATTCAACACACAATTTGCAGGTAAATATTCAAAGCAAATATAGCAGTCGAGAATGAAAAATTTGTAAACAACTTCAATACAATAGATACATTGCACTTTTAAAAACAGCATAAAATATTAGTTTATGATGAAAGGTGGGCATCTACGTAATCGAGGAAGATTTCAATAGAAGAGGAATGAACAACATTTTGAGGCAGGTGGTTCCATTCGTCAATGGTTCGGGAAAAAAAAGAGAATTTAAAGCAGTTATTATGAGCGACGTTTTCCTCGTAAAGCTTGCCATGGTTGTACCGTGTTAATCGTTTGCTTGTAGGGATAAGATAATTTTCTTTTGGTAGGTTGAAATGATCGTTGGCTAATTCGTATAGAAATTTAAGTCTAGCTGTCTTTGCTCTTTTTTCTAAAGAGGAGCAACCCAGTTGCCTGCAAAGTTCAGAGGGAGAGACGTGCCTACTATACTTAATGCAAATAAACCTCGCGGCCATTCTCTGAACTATTTCTATCTTATTGATGCCGGAGACTGTATTGGGGGAACCAGACGACGTTGGCATAATCGAGCATAGGACGTATTAAAGTTTTGTAGGCTAGTAATTTAGTGGCAGGAGATTCAAATTTTAAGACTCGTTTAAGAAAACTCAGTTTGTTTAGAGCTTTATTAGTTGCGGAGTGAATGTTTGAGTCCCAACGCAAATGTTGACTTATATTGAGGCTAGGGTATTTGCATTCACCGACTTGTTCCAAGAGGTTATTGCCTATTTGGTAGAAATGCTTTGCACTACTGATTTATTTCGTGTTGGAAGGCAGCTAACATTCATTTCAGGCCAGGAGCTAACTTCTGCTACAACAAGGACAACACCGACATCGACAACTAGAAGGACGACACCGAGCAGAACGACGAGAACAACGGCGAGGCCACCGGCGAGTTCAACGGCGAGTTCGAGGGCGAGTACCGCGTCGAGTACGAGGGCGAGTACCGCGTCGACATTAACGGCGCGTACAACAACGAGAACAACGACGAGTACAACGATGGCGACAACGCCCGGAACGACGACAACGACCACCGCCGCACCAACGCGTAAGTCTTGTTTTTGAGCGTGGCCGTAAATATAAATTCAAAATTGTCAAGGAGACGATGATATGTGGCGAAGTGCGTTGCAGAACACTCTCGCTGCATTCAGCCTTATTAGGGCGACTCACAATTGTAGCAACAAACAACGCGCAAGTAACCTTTTTAATCTATATTTGTTTTTTTGCCCACTGGCTTCACTAAGCCTCGACGAAATACCAATTGCTATTGGACAAGCGCTAGTGTGGACAGTGGTGCAAGTTGCCAAGAGGCTGGCGTTGTTCTTCCTGCGGATTCAGATCGCTGTGCCTAGCAAAATGATGCTTTTCGATCAAGCAAATTCCTGAAAACAAGAGTACCACTTTTCGCCACGCAAACGTTCTTAAATGAATCTTGGCTAAAACCCTTTTTTTTTAAATTGGAGCACTAAAGACACTCTCAGCGCGAAGTCGGATCCAATAGATTGTTTTAGCACGCAACGAATGGCATCGGATGTCATTATAGTTCCGTGCCGCATTTTAACATCAATAGACGCGAAAGGGTAGGTTTGGTTACAGTTTTGTTTGAATTTCTGCTTGTGCACATTAAACATTTTTTGTTAAATTTCACACGTTCATGCGCATATCCTTCGCCGATGTGCGCACACCTTTTTCTGCAGATTATTGAAAAAATGCACACAAAAGAAGCGTTTAGCGCAAGGTTGCGGAAATATGCAGGGTGTTTCAGTGTAATAGGAATTTACTAAAAACTTCCGTTTCCAGTACGCTAATGTGTTCAGTATAGGTGGGCTATACATCTTGTGTGGAAGAGCGCAAGAGGACAAGGATATGAAAGCGACAGAATAAAGCGGTATTCTTATACATGATATTTAACCAACTTGCCCAGCAATTGATGTTAATTGAGTTATACGTCCAGGGGGACAGCAAAAGCGGCTTAATTGTCAAAATAAAACGGATAATTACCGATAGGCGTTCATTAGAATTTTATTTGGTCTTAAGTCTTTCTAAATTTTCCGTATATCGTTCCACTTAGAAACATAGCGAAACCAATTAAGAACCATTAGTTTGTAGATTTTAGTAAGACAGAATATAAAAAGCCGCAAGACAGGTAATTTAACAACATATATGATCCTATTTTGCACCCTTGTCCAGCCTTCTACTCCTCTGTCTCCTCTCCTTCAAGTGTGAATATAAGCAGCGGTAGCGCGCTGCGCGCGTTCAGTTCACCCCTGTTGACTCCACTTCACTCCGTTCTTCCGATGAAGTGTAATGGAAGCAACAGTCCCGTCAGTTAGTGGGTTGGCGAAAGCAAGCGTCAGCACCACCCCACAAACTAACAGCAACGCTACGTCCACTAAAGACAAAGCTGCGCAGCGAAGGGCACGCGACGCTGCGCGCAAACGCTTGAAGCGAGCGGCCGACCCTGAACTACGGCAACGAGAAGCGGCGTCCATTCGTCAACGTCGAGCGGCGGATGCTGAACTACGACAACGTGAAGCAGCGGCGGTTCGAGAACGTCAAGCAGCACAGCCTGAGGTTCGGGACCGTGAAGTTCAACGTAAGCGCACGAAGCGAGCGGCGGAACCCGACCTTCGAGAACGGGAAGCCGCGTTGGTTCGTGAACGTCGAGAGGCAGAACCTGAGGTTCGGGACCGTGAAGTTCCCCTCACGGTTCACTTCAGTGACCACAAAGCCATCCTCATCAAAGCAAAGTGCACACCTCAAGTACTAGACGCTGCTCAATGAAGACCTTCGTTACCCGTTGCACCTCCGTCTACGCAATTAAAAAAAATTGCACCATCTTCCCGAGGGGAACCATGGGGTGGTGCGAAGCATCGCGGAGTTTCCAACAACGTTAAACGCGATGTGTGGTAACCAACGCAAGTTAACAACGTAATAACACGCAAGTTAACAACGTTACTAACAACGTTACTAACACCGTTAATAACACCGTTAATAACGATCCGCGATGCTCCGCATCACCTCATGGTTCCCCTCCGGAAGATAGTGTAATTTTTTTTCTTGTATGTCTTGTATGATGCACATATATATAGCCTTAGTCCTGTTAATAAGGGCAAAATTCCAATTTCATGATCAAAGCGAGCTTGCAATTTCGTACACACATCGTTCGGGGGTCATATCGGGGCGCGTCTCGAACGATCGAAGATGCAATACGAATCTCTATAACTCTCTATTAAGAGCCCTGTGCTTATCGTTGAACAAGTGATGGAAAAAGGCATGATTCTGCGAAGCTGTCTTACGAAAGCTACGCGGTTAGATTAAAAATCTGACATGCCAACGCTCTAAAAAGGTAGCAGGTATATAGGTTTCTGCATTCATTACTTATTTGAACTTAAACTTCTTTTTCTTTTTTTCACGTATAAGAAATGTTTATTGTTGAAACACGGAAAAGTGATGTAATTCTGTTCTTAAGGTAATCATTCATTGTTTCAATTGCAAATTTTATTTATTTATTTATTTCCAATACTACTAACCCCATTCGGGGTTGTTGTACGGTGGTACAGTTTGAAATATTACAAGCAGAAAAAAAATATTCAACACACAATTTGCAGGTAAATATTCACAGCAAATATAGCAGTCGAGAATGAAAAATTAGTAAGCAACTCCAGTACAACAGATACATCGCACTTTTAAAACAGCATAAAATATTACTTTATGATGGAAAGTGGGCATTTACGTAATCGAGGAAGATTTCAATAGAAGAGGAATGAACAACATTTTGAGGCAGGTGGTTCCATTCGTCAATGGTTCGGGAAAAAAACAAAAATTTAAAGCAGATAATATGAGCGACGTTTTCCTCGTAAAGCTTGCCATGGTTCTACCGTGTTAATCGTTTGCTTGTATGGATAAGATCATTTTCTTTTGGTAGGTTGAAATGATCGTTGGATAATTCGTATAGAAATTTAAGCCTAGTTGTCTTAGCTCTTTTTTCTGAAGAGGAGCAACCCAGTTGCCTGCAAAGTTCAGAGGGAGAGACGTGCCTACTATACTTATTGCAAATAAACCTCGCGGCCATTCTCTGAACTCTTTCTATCTTATTGATGCCGGAGACTGTATGAGGGAACCAGACGACGTTGGCGTACTCGAGCATAGGACGTATTAAAGTTTTGTAGGCTAGTAATTTAGTGGCAGGAGATGCAAATTTTAAGACTCGTTTAAGGAAACTCAGTTTGTTTAGAGTTCTATTAGTTCCGGAGTGAATGTGTGAGTCCCAACGCAAATTTTGACTGATATTAAGGCCGAGGTATTTGCATTCACCGATTTGTTCCAAGAGGTTATTGTCTATTTGGTAGAAATGCTTTGCACTACTGATATATTTCGTGTTGAAAGGCAGCTAACATTCATTTCAGGCCAGGAGCTAACTTCTGCTACCACAAGGACAACACCG